>NC_082602.1:2492500-4985000 GCF_030936135.1 Gavia stellata
TGCAATTAGCCCAGTGAGTAGGTTCTCATGTATTTCCAGCTTAGTATGATCTGAGCACCTTCTGCTTGTTGTTGCTATTGCTAAGCTCTAGGATTAGAGTACCTATGTGCTTCCTTGTGATAGGTGACTCTCCATGTAACATTGCAGATCCTGTAACCAGTGTCAAGCTCCCTTAGTCCTGTATCGTGCCCCATTCCAGCCCAACAAGTCACCCTCAGCAACCCAAAAATCACCTGGGTTTTTGGGTTAGCTCTTTGGGGGTCTACAGAGGAAGCAAAGTAATGCTACAAGTTCTGTAAAGGAGTTTCCAAACAGAATTGTCTGTAAACCCTGCATATTTTTGGTGCTTTTGGTAAAGTAACAATAGCCTCCTCATTCTGCCTTCTGTGATACCCTCATTTTACTTGCTATCTTACAGAAATGACAGTCAACTTCCCAGTAAGTCAGGACGGTACTAGAGAAACACCTTCAGAGCAAGCGTTTTTTAGAGACTTCTCAGGCTGTCTTTTATATGGTAATTCATCAACATTCATTTCAGCCTTAAGTGGTATCAATTTGAGGCACCAGAGGTCTGTGGTTATATCCTTGACATTTGCTGGTACAGTGAGACCTCTGTGACACCCCTAAATTCACCAGCAAATGTCAGTGGTATTAAAGAGGTAAAACATGAACATCAGCAATTTCTTGATGATGTGGGTGCCTCTCATCCAGCTACTGTGCTTGTATATCCCCAGGTTTGTAATTTCTGACACTTAATCCATCTTCAAACTCCATGTTTTTAGGATTCTGCAATGATTATGATTACTAAAGCAAGAAAATAAGCAAACACACTCCTTCCCTTTACGATAAGCAAACTGACTTTTGCTGCTGCCTTTGTAACGTTCCTGGCACATGCTTCATAAATAGCCACCATCGACAGGAAGAGCAGCTTGCTGGATAGAAAGCTGGCTTGGTCCCAAAAGCACTGTCACATCCCAACTTCCTTTCCTCAGAAAGCGTTTTTTATTAAGAAAGCTTACACTTGAGGAAGAAGCAGCATTTTACAGCGCTGCTTTCTCAAGCTTGAGAAAATCAGTTTGTCCAAGTTTCCAGAATGTTTGCATCTCTCCATCTGCTGCAGCTAGTGCTGGCGTCACCAAATACTGACAGCAGGGATCTGCCAATTGCTGTGACTTGCTATTTTTTGTTTTTGTGAAAAACAAACCGTGAGAACACATTGTTTTTTAAAATGATGTCACAACATTAAAAAAAATTTTCTTGCAGAGTGGTCTTTCTCATTCCCTTTGCAAAAATATCTCTCTTCTTACAGAAAATGACAAAGAGAATAAAAAAATACCATTTGTTCGTTGCTCAAAGCACCTGGGTGTATTGCCTCAGGCCTTGCAGAATTGTTAATCCTGGAACCCCTCACTCGAGCCAGCTGTGACTCCTTCTGCACCCGTCTGCACATCCTGTGGGGATGGGATGTGGATCTGCCACCTCTCTCTCCTTGGTGCAGAGCCACCCAGGACTCCTGTAACAACTAGCTAAAGGGCAGATAATGTTATGCCTGACAGGGAAAGCCCTCGGAGTTAGGGTAAATGAAACACGTATTACATTATCTGCAAGGTGCAATTCATGCCACTCCCCAGATAACCTGGGATCTGGTTCTGTAGCCCTTGCACTGTACTACCTCTTCAGATGAACTGCTTTACTAAAGCCCTTGGAGTTACTGATGTAAAATATTTGCCCGGTGCAGGTCACAGAAGCTGGGGCACTGGGGCTGTTCACCTGAGCAGTCAATACAAAAACCAATGCCTGCTCCCAGCGATGCTACAGTCTCTCTTCTGATCCTAGTCAACCTATGCCCTACGTGACTGCAGTTTACTTTATTATCTCAATTTTTTTTTCTCATTCCTATTTACTGTCTCTTCCCTCTCCTTGGTTACTCACCTTTTTCCTTCTCTCTGATCTTATCAGAGACCACAACAGTAACAAACCCCCTCCTACATGAGGAAAGGAAACTGCTTTCCAGAACCTGTCTGTAGTGATTGTGCACTGGGTAGAATATGACACCACTTGCTTCCTTCTGTAGGATCTAAGCTCACTGCCACCATCTCCTCTTTCTGGCTACCTGCTGGGTTAACTCGGATCCCCATCTTTACTGTACACTGCTACTGCATGAGAAGTAGCAGCAATGACTGCCTGTGCATCATTTCAAAAAATAAGTATATATCCATTAAGAGAATATGATCCACTCTTAACCATTTACATGAGAAAAATTACATGAAATAAACTCTGAATATGGTAAGAAGTGAAAGCACTTTCAGCTATTCCAAGCACTAAAATAAAGTTAAACTGGTGTTTTCAAAAAATATACTCTATCCTAACCAACAAAATTGCTCTACATTTTGTCTTCATTGAAAACAATCTGAACAGCAATCTAATTTGAGGTTGGATAGATGAGCTGTCACACACTGGATATGCATACACAAAGCTGTCTCTCATATAATGTCAATTGTACTTTTCATTTTGTGGATAAAAACAGTCACTGTGTATAAAAAGTGAAAAGCGGTTTTTCTGGCATCATTATGCAGTAGCGAGGTGTCTAAACAGCTAGTTTAAAAAAAGTTTCACAAAAGGTGTGGTCCCAGGTTCAAGATTTTGGAACCTTTTGCTCTTAACAGCGGTGAGATATAACAGCTATTGAGTGAAACTAAAGGAGCAGTAGCCTCTTCAGCGATGTCTGATAAGATGAATTGAAAAGGAAGAATCGCAGGAAATCCCACATAAGCATGCAGTCTCCATGCTGACAAAGCCTGCCATTTAAATCCCGAGAACCCAGTGACTAAGGCAATGTTGTCTTGCACAAGACATGCTGGAGCAAAAAAGGCAGTTAACGTGTTGTGCTGTAAATCCGGTATCTGGTTTGTCAGCAAAAACCCCCAAAAGTGGAAAAGGGGTGAAGTTCAGGGGTTCCACTTTTCAACCGTGAAACTCCCTCCTTTGTGTTCTGCCCTGATACAGCTGTCAGGGCAGAGCAGAGATACAGCACCCTTCCTTGCAAACCACTTGTCTTTCCTATGTACTGATACTGCCTTGCTCAGCAGAACCTCAGTCTGAGCCAGAGTCCAGAGGCAATGCTGTAATACTCATGCAAAGACTGAAGAGGAGTTGTGCCATTAACTGCTTAAAGGCAAATACATCAGACACACAAAGAAACTACATAAAAAATTCTGGCCAATTTAAAAAAAGTCTCGCTGCGGCAGGGATCGTCTTTTTGTTATGTGCTGTAAAATGTCTTGCTCACAAAAGCCCAGCAAGAACTGAAGGTGCAACACAAAAAAGAATGCCACTGAATATATTAAACAGTGAGTCGAAGCCTGTTTTGAGTAAATAAATGGAGAAGATAAATGAATGTTAATGCGTGCATAATTTAACTGAAGCATCACAAATAAGAAGGAGAACAATTTTTCACTTGACAAAAAGAGAGGAAGAGAGACACTTTTCCAGACTTTAGAATTTTGTATTACCACAGACATGTTCTTGGTAAAAGCAATTTTCCTTCTCTCTCCCACTGAGCCATATTTGTCCCTGTTGCTACTATACTGATTTCAACTGAGTACCATCAGGAAGAATCTAATAACAGCTAGTTTGTCATTACGCTTCCCTCAGTAACAAACTGAAGCATGCTGTGTTGCGAGTGAATGTGGTGAAACACTAAAAGACAGCAATTAGGAAAATGGTAAATATCACATCTCTTCCTATTCTAGAACCAGCAATTTCTAAATCCAGATTTTAAGCTGGCTGATCACTGAGTAACTCAGTTCCTCTCTCAATTATTTACTCTAATATCCAAAGAAGTATTTTTTAAATGCTGGCTCCTCAAACTTGAACGAAGAAATCAGCATCTTAGACGCTACTTCGAATGTAGAGGATAGATCAACTTGACAGCTGAAGGCTGGGGTCTTCAATGTTTTAAGTCATGTTAAGGAAGAAAAACAGTAATCAATTTTTGAAACTGTTCCAAACTTTGCCACCTCTCCAAAAGTGTAAATATTTAATTTCTAAACAATCAGGTATTTAGAAAGTGCTGAGAACAAGAACATAAAAGAGGAGTTGTCTAGTTGGTTTGAATTAAATGTTAATAATAACAAAAGCAAAAAAGAAGACAGAAGAATTAATGGAAGGCAAAATGGTTTGAAAATCCACAGGAATATTACAGCGCTCTCCTTTGTTCCTCTCTGTGAAATAACTTAAACTTAACATCTGTTTACTATAATATTTAGTGAGCACCGTAGAGCTAGGGTAATCCCAGCTCAGGTATTTGCACAAAGCACTTAATCTTGCTATAGTTCTTGACTCTGATAGATCAGCCCAGAGACTTGCAAATGTGGGAAATCAGTCATGTGCAGCACTCGGTAGATCTCTTGGCTGCCTGGCTCCTGAGGAGGTTTGCTGAGCTTTTGCAGAACATGCTGTCACAGAAAATCAGCAAAGAGCAAAGGAAATGGGTGAAGACACTGGTCTAAGGAGAGTTATGGAAACTAATGACTAGGCCGTAACATGGGAAAGGAACAGGACAGAGAACATTAAGTGGGACAGAAGGGAAATTAAAGCCTTTCTAGGCTAATGTGAGTTATGAGGGGGCTCCTCGTGGCATAAGTAGACAATTTATCTTTCTATAAGAAAAATAAAACAAACCTGGGAGACTCATCTAGCTAATTATTGAATGACTTTACAGACACTGCCTGAACAGAAAATACTTTTTCTATGGGTTGTTTCCCCTGCGTTTTCTGCCTCTTTGCCCATGTAAGAGCATTCCGAAATCTTCCCTTGGACTGCACTGTGTCGAACTGAAAGAGAATAATTTGGTACCGACATTATCATCTCAGTGAAAAAAAAGACTTCCTGCTGTGGTCCTAAAATCTCTTACTTCTCCACCATTCCTCAATTAATGGCTATGGCAGCAAGAGACTGTATTAGAGAAACTGCTTAGCAGTCCTAGTAATGCCACTACTGTCCAGTTTAGTCTTTCAATCATCAGCACCTAAGTAAGGAGTCTTGCCGTTGTCATGAAAGTAAATACTGTGTTGCGCATTTTCGGAGGGGTAGAGAAAATAATGTTCCTCTGTAAGAGCTGAATGCTCTCACCAACAGCTATGCTGGACTGGTTTAGGCCTCACAAGAGCAAGGCAACTTTTTCCAGAGGCAGTTTTAGACTCCCATAGCCTGAGTTATATTTATCACCAAATATAACATCTTTTGCTCTGCTTTATTATTTGGATACCAGTCTACCAGGACCTGGGCCAACAAATGATTTCAAAGAGTCTGCTAAATGAGGACTAGAGCAGGTTTGCCACTTTCTTGACATTGGTTTGGTCTCTATTTAGATTAGTAATCTTGACTGTAATCTGGATGACTAATCTGGTAAAAATCTCTACAATTGTCAGTCACTAAGTTCAGAAATAGAAATTTGAATAGAAATAAAATTATACACCTCACAGGCATAAAACATCAGAGAAGGGCCATGACAAAGGATACTCCTTACGTCGGAAAACTGGACGAGTGAGACCGAAAAGCCTGCTGGCTTTTTCCCGAGCAAACATGAGTACGAGAACGGCTGGAGGTTAATTAGTTTAGGAGCGGAACTTGCTGACTGTGTAAGATGGTGTAACATTTAAAAAAAACTACCTGGTGTGTAAAGTAAGAAAAGCCACATTTCGATCCTTCTAGAAAGTGGATGCAGAAAGTTCTGATGGGGGAGGACTGAAGTCAATAGGCTCACAAGGGTGTTAATCAGGACACCATTCAAATCAATGAACATGGGACTACAGGTAAGAAAGGCAGTCCTACTCTTCGAGGGGAAAAATAGCTGTATTAGAGCCTCAAACAATAGCCTGAGGGGTGAAAATTTAAGACGATCTTGTGCTACCACCACTCTGTATTAAGCACTTTCTCTCCTTCCTCTTTTTTGTCTGTGATCTGCACTGCATCTATCTGATAATGAGTCAGAAATGTCATACAATTACACTTCAAAGAGGCTAGTGTAATTGATGATCATTGAGAGCTGGCTTTCCTATAATTTGCTAAAAGGAATGAAGCTCCTTGTGTGCTTTTGGGGGCACCGCTAGAGCGAAGATGTCTAATTACTAGGAAGTTCAGTTCAACAGATGTCAACATATCAGCTCTAATAGCTATTTCATAAGGACAAAGATGTAATATGGACTGAAGGAGCTCTTCTAAACTTGTAAAATTTCACTCTGCCACTTTCCACAACATTCAATAAGAGCTACTAAAGAAAAGAAACCTGTGAAAGACCTAATTCCAGCTGTAGCTTCAGGAGCATTCAACATGGGCTAAATGATGCTTTAGCCAAAGCCTTGCTAGTGTCAGGCTGGAAGGGCAGGAGAGCCTGTTGCATGGCTAAGTGCTTTTTTCTTGTGAAATGTCTTGGCAAAAAGGTGTAAAGTGAGGAGAAGAAAACCTGGGATATTATTGTGATCACCATAGTTCCTACAAGGAAAAGCAACTCTATTGACAATAAGGATTCAGGAATTTCTCACACTGAAGAAGCCCATCTCCAATGCGGTTAAGACAACTGAGGAAAAAGAATGAGAGGTATCTTGGTGATGACCAGCCACCTACCCTCTTACAGGCAGTACGTCTTTGGTGAAAAACCAGCTTTTGCACCATTTTCCTTTCTGCCACCTCTAAGAAAACTGTTGATGACTATTTCACCAAACTCTGACCTTGCAACAACAGAGGGACACACAACAGTAGGTGGAACCCGGCACAATTTCACACTTCTTGTGCTTTAACTCACTAGAATCATTAATGATCAGAGAACAGATCTGAGAGCACACCAAACCTGAGGCTCATTCTTGAACCCACCCAAAAAAAGACCACGATGTGCTAGGCTACCTCTTCTGCACACAGCATGTCTGTCCACAGAATTTCTACACAGAAACCTGCCAGCACCATTTCTCTAGTTACTATGCCATTTTTTCCCCACTCTTGTGAAGATACTATGAGTCAAAAGGAAACTGTGTGTATATACAGGAAACCGCGTTAGATGATAGTTACAGGGGAAATGAAATCCGTGCCTGTGCTACTTAGCCTTATTGTGAGGACAAAGTCCTCAAAGTAGAAGAAAACCAAAGCTTGAGCTGCAAAGCAAAGCGTGCATCTCATTAGTATTTGTCTCTGTGCCCTAGCACACAAGCAGAGCTTTTCTTAGCCGCCACCACATTAAAGCTCAATTGAAGTAAGTGCAGGGCTCAGTGACCTTCCTGAAGAGGTGAGCAGTCACCAGGGTTTTGATATACTCTCCCTTTCCTCTGGGCCTGCTCCGAGGAGAATGAAATCATTAAATGATACTTACCCATTTATAGCTATCAACTCTGAGCGCTCTGCCATATGCAGAAGCCCTGTGCCAATCTTGTATTAAGATAAACAAAGATACGTTTCTATTAATTCTCTCTTGTTATAAGATTCCTAATTTAGGAGAATAATATCTTTCTAGCACAGAACATGCCCTTCATTAACATTTATCTGCCTTGTTTTCGAGCTAGGACAACTTAACGAGGAGAATTTAAAATTGCATATAGCACTGTATTTTGCGGAGTTGTCCAATGGTGGTGACTGGAATGAGACAGAAGACTGTGTAAGGTAGTAGCTGCTCCTTTTTCTTTCCTTTTTTTTTTTAATTTTTGTGGATTTATATCACAGCTTTATCCTTTTTCTAATAGGGAGATAATATGGAGATAATATGGTATATTTTTAAAGCATGCAGTACATTATCGAAAAAGTATCATACATTATTGAAAAGCTGGGCGTTAATGATTAAAGGCAACAAGAGTTACACAGAGAAGCTGATTCTAATTTCTCATTTCTTTCTCTCTACATTCTCCTCTTCACTTACCCCCTGTCACATGCACACACACACACACACACTTACTTCTCTGCTGGCCACTCTGTGTTTTCACACAGATCACTTAAAATAATATTATTGTTTCTCTTTATTTCCTTAGCAATTTTCTGTTCACTAAAAGTTTATGCTTTTTTAATCTGTTCATTACACCCTTCCAACTTTATTTCCTAATCCTCTTTTGTTCTTTTTATTTTTGATGTTTTTAAAATGGGAAAGCTGCCTTCTTTCTTCCTGCGAGCTTTAAATGAGTTCTTTAATCATATGAGCAGCAACACATACTCCTGCATGCTGCACTCATCTTCTGAGGAGCCTTCCCTGACAAAGTGCTTCATTCTGATCTCTCTTTTCAAGTTTGGTTTACAGAATGCTAAAAACTTTAAAAGTAGCTAATAGAAAGAACAGATAGTATTAAACCCCAGCTTTTATATAGCATTCACAGGCACCAGAGAGGTGTACACATGCATTCATGCACAGTCTTAGTCTGAGCATTTCACAAAAAAGGTAAAAAATCTACTCGAAGTTATTAGCCCAAGTGACGCTGCCATCAGCAAGGTGTACGTACTGCTCCAGTGCCTCCTACTCTGTCTAGCCACTCACTCGCTCTTTAAGAAATCCTCACAGAACACGACCACGGCCGCTCTCCTGTCCCAATCTTACTCACCCGCTTAGCATTAGCCTCATGCATTTGTCCTATTAAACAGCAAAAGTGGGGCAATAATGCTCATCAAGTAAAAACAAAAGTTCGCATACAAGGTCTGACAGGATAATGTTTTATCCTCACTTGGCAGAGGTGAAAAATGGCTATGAAAGCCCATGGGAATCTAGCCTTATGTACCTAAAGAAATATAGTATCTTAATGACTTTTTATAATATAGATTTTCTTTATTTTACTGGTTCATGAATCTGGTACTGAAGTCTCACAGATACTACTCAAATTACATCAACCTTGTAATACTGCAAGTATAAATGACTGCAGACAACAATGAATATCATTAAAGTAATTTCAGGGACAAACCAAATGACAATATGACTACTTCTCAAGATCAGGCTGTGTTGATACAACATTTTTGTATGTTGAGTGTGCCAGATTTACAGGACATGTGACCATACTGTTCTTGCTTTCCTTCTCAAGTTAATAAATACAACTGTGAAGAAATGGGGGTGGTTTCTTTCTGCAGTAAAATCCTGCCACACCAATGGCCAAAAATAATCAAGTGATATTATTCAGTCTCCTGTTCATCTCCAAAGAGATTAGCAATATTAGAGAGGGAAACGCAGCTTTAATTAGTCTGGTCACACAAAAGGAAAAATACATGACGGCTTTTGCAGATAAATCAAGGGAAATATATAAATTGCATCTCAGAAGACAAACAGTAATTTTCTCCTGGATCGCAGACTAGGTAAAATCCATTATACTACTTAAATCCTGTAGCAGAATAGCTACATGCTTGTGACTTAACACTGTGAGAGTATTTCTAAAATACATGTACTGATTTCTCGGTTTGGTGAACATCAATATGTATAAGCCAAATAGTTACTGAGGCAAACTTTAGGCTGCTATTTACCGTGAAGGACAATCAATCTTAAAATTTACCTTAATGTAATAAACATCACATGGTTCCTAAATTATTAAAACATGCCCCAAGCACTAGATATTTCTCTAACTTCAAGTTAGCTCAAGTGCTCAGTACTCTTACAGACCTTGTACCCCACCTGACATTTCACTCGCTTGCCTCTCTTTTACCCGGGCACTCGTTCAGTGAAGCTAAACTTTATACAAGCAGGTATTTCAGAATCTGTTTCTCTGGAAGAGACATCTCAACCTCTTCTTCAGGGTTAAGCATTTGAAACAGATACACCAGTGCTGCTTTCTAATGCAAATCCAAATTCCCCTGTCTGGAATGTGATTAGCCTGGGCCAGTCTCACCGGGCAGAAACTCTGCAGCCTGAAATGTTATGGAGCAGATACAGATGGCTTTTGACAGAGAAGATCAGGATGAATTTGTTAAATTGGAAAGTAAAGCACAATTAATGATGGGATTCAAAATGTAAGACACATAGCCAGGGCAAGGATACAGAAAAGCCCTGAAAAAGACAAAACCGTACCTGAATTTATGGTGAACCCCACTGTCCCAGCACTGCTGCAATGGGGGAGAGAGAAAGCACAAAGTGCCTTCGCTTTCCACACAAGCAACTTCGCAGAATAGCTCCATCTCCAGAGTGCACTTGGCACAGTGCAAAGCTACATCTGCAGGATACATATCAACTGTCTCCTGGGGGTTAGGAGCACTGGAAGTGCAGCGTGTTCTGCTCATCAGCCTGTTAGCATGCCTGCTTCGAGCAAGAGCAAAAGTTACTAGAGGCAGTTAGTCAGCAGAAGAGCTCTTTGCTCTGCAGCTGCCCTGCGCTGGCAGGAGGCTCCCCACGCCAGCAATACAGCTGGCTAGCACACTGCACCAGTATTTTGCTCTAAGGGTTGCATTTGTTCCTTAACTATGTTGCAGTGTTTAAGTCTATGGAGACGTGAGCAATTAGATGTAGAACTATGACAGTTATAAAGCTCTGAAACATGATCACACGATGTGACTGCAGGACTGACAGAACAGCCCCAGTTATAACCTTGCATGTGAATGGTGCTTTGTACCATGAAACTACTCCTCAGCTGTACCACGGCATCTGCCGAGAATGGTTTGAGGATACGGAAAACATTTTTAATCCAAACCAAAGTAACTTTATTCATTACATAAATACATTTATAATAAGCGTGGCTCCATCAGGGCTCACAGGAGAGAGAATGGTTCCATCAGAACAACATTATGGAAACAGAAGAGCACAAAGGGAACCAAATGCACATGGCCTACAAACAAACAGCAATAAAATAGCACTACTAAGGCAGTGAATCCAAGCCCTGAAAAAGTCAGGAAATGCCAGAATTCAGCTTGTTTGTGTGATGACAATTTGCCACTGCCTCTTGTGTATATGCAGTCCAGAAAAGTCTTCATGACATAAATACTCACTTTGTCCTACAGGATCGCTGTCAACTCTCCCTCCGAAAGGACAATGCTCCCTGAATAAGCAGCACTTGCATATTTTTGACTTCTCCTAGAGATCCAGTGTGCCGCTCTATGCCGCCTTTACTGCTTGCTGTTCTGAAGACAGAATTAGTCATTTTTTCAAAGGGTTTTCTCTGGCACTTAGAAGGCAGTACCTGAGAGCTTCTCAAATGTTAATGACGTCTGTTTGCACAACATGCCTGTGAGATGATATGATGTGTAAGAAGGTAGCTTGTTTTGGACTGGGCAGCAGTCAGCCTTTTAACCACCTTACCAGCTCCAGCCAGGAAACCATGAGGTGTTCTCTAGCAAAGGCTGAGTGTGTGACAGATAGATGAAATGAGAGCCTTCAGCTGGGAGAATGAGGGAAGAATTGTCTGTACTAAGGGTGTGGGACTGTGATAAGGAGGCTCTTTTGCTTGAGACTTGCTTGAGTTTTGTGAAAAATTAACACTCAGCCACAAGAAAGTGGAGTGTGAATCCTACCGTGAGCTGAAAAGCAATCCAGCTTGCTTTACAAGCAGGTAGATGGATTTTTACAGACCACTGTCACCTCATTTTTCACACGTGGAAACTGAAACACACTGAAATAAGGACAGATAGTAGCCACCGGTGTAGTGTACCCAATTTGGCACCTGGGTCTTGATTTTGGGGAACGCCTGCTGCTTCATAAACCATTATAATATTTAATTGTAACATCTAAACAGCCACACAGCAGCAGCCATGCCTACAGCATCGGGTACCAGAAACTGGAATAGGACACTGGCCACTGTCACCAAGAAAGTTTGTCCTATACTGTGTGCTAGAATGGATTAATGGTCACCTTAGATTACTATTAGTAAAACTAACATTGAATTAGCTTTCCTTTAAATTAAGTCAAAATGTTGGATAGAGACTTCTCCCTCCCGTGTCCTGTCAATGAAAACCCTTCCTAACAAATGTTTTTTAATCTGAGCTCACTGTCATCATTTTACACAGCACAGTGATAAATACCTTAATTTGCTTCCATTCTTGTTAAAAAAATAAATTTAGCGCTGTTTCAGTAATTATGCAAATACAATTATATCAACTAATTTGTAGAGGTCAGTAGTACCTTTGACACCCCCCATGGGCGGAAGATCCCATTCCCTTGCTGAGACACAAACTACGAAAGCACCTCAGGATTCTCCATGCACCTGCTAGAATAAACCCCCTGTTACAAAGACCTCCCTGTTTTAAAGAAATAAAGGAAGATTTCAGCTGCTGCTGCAGAACCAAAAGCCTCCCATCCTGGTACAGAGACGTTTGATAGTCAATAGTCCACTGTGTTTGAGAACTGACAGGTTTTAACAGGATGGATTTAGGCTCTGCTTCCTTACACAAGTCAACAGGCTGTGTACATGCAGAAGGACAGGTATTAAAGAGAGAGAGAGAAGTTCACAGCAACCACAGCATCCCATACTCTTCTCCGTCTACCTCAGGGACAAATCCAGTTTCATTCCCCCCAACAGCAACACACTCCTGACTGGATTCATGCCCTTTTCCCAGCAAGACAGGGGAGGATTTCTCTCTGCTGTGTGGTAATACAGCCAGTCTCATCACATATTCACACCAGCTCTTCACTGAAATTTGGGAAACTCAGTATAAGGACAGCATAATTAATTAGCAGGTCATGTACTGTATAGTAAGCAGTAGATTTTTTGGAAGGAAGAGTACACTTATATCAATGCTTAAATACCTGCCTTGCTATAGTTGGAGGATGCTTTTTTAAAAAAGAAGAATAAGTTAAGGCTGGTTACAAAAGCAGATGCATCCAATTTTTCTCACACGGAGAAAACCAACTGCAGTTAATGGGTGAGTGACCACTACTTAATTGACAAAATTATTTTTTTTATGTACAGGGTAATTTGTCAACAGGAATTTCATTGCAGGGAATGGAAATTGGATGAATGAAATAGTTTAGAGTACTACAGGATTTTCTTCCTTTTTTAAATTAACTTTTCCTTTGGGGTCAGTTCAATTTGCTTGTATTCCTTTAAATTCAGGGACCAGAGCACTTATATTATGCATATTATACTATATATCTAGCCCTCGTAGTCTGGCAGGTTGCTGACTAGCAGATGTGTATATATAGTACACACATATACACACACACTGTATGTATAGTGTGTATACAGAGTTATATATATATGTATAGCAACAAATCTTGCATTGGACAAGAGATGAAGAATAGTCACTCAGGGAAAAATCTAAAACTCAGGGAAGAAAACTAAATACCACAAAAAATAAACTTTTTTATTGTAAAGAGTTTGTAAAAGCAGCTGAAGAACTTATTTGCATAACAGTCTTGAAGTGACTGCCTGTAAGATTTACTCTGGATAAGTAAAGACCAACAAAAGAGCCGCGAGACAGGTTTAAGCAAGACATCACTGTTAAACTGTCTTGTTAAACAAACTACCTGTCCTGAAAGCCTTCAGCTTCATTGACAAAAATACTGAGAAAAATCAAAGTCCACCCAGCTGGAATAATCAGCCGAGAGGACCCAGAGGAGACGGAGGCCAGACAGGCTGGATGAACAGATGCCTTGAAAGATTACATGTAGGAAATAGGTAAGTGAGGGCGAAAAGCAGTGGTGCAGTGTGACTTAGAGGAACTCATCTGAACGCCTTCATAAAAGCATTGCAGGCATGGTCGGTTCTGTTAATGAAGCTTTTTAATGACAATCTCTACATTGTTTTTCTTCTCTCTGTGTGAAGGTCGTTTTATTGAACAGTGTAAGTTGCAAACAGATCTTACACGAAGATTTTGCTTTTGCTTTTCTTTCCCATCCTCTTGTGTATAGAAGTGTAACAGTTGGGTGACTCACTAAGTGGAAATGGATAAGAGTGATCTTTTCTCCTCCAAAACGCAAAGTTGGAGGAGTCACTTAAGTGCGTTAAAAGAGTAGTGCTGTTGTAGACTAACCATCAGATATCAGCTGTGAGTTCCTTAAAAAATGCTTAACTTTACTTAACCAGTAAACAACCAGGTCAGAATAGAAGCAAAGCAGCAACTCCCCCCACCCTCCACACCCCCAAATCCTACAAAGGTTAGATGTACCAGTGAAAAAGGTAATATTCTCATTGAAACCCTTTCTGTGGCTTTTTGGGGGAATTTGAAAAGAATATTATAAGGAAAAGTTGGCCTATTTTTTTGTATTTTACATGAGAGATTGTTATCTATGCAGGTAACATATTTAAAGAACTTTTTGTTCAAAAGAAAGCTATTAATCAAGAATTTTTTTCCTCCTCTGGGAAGACAAGCGAAATAAAAGGTTTATTATTTCATAGCCCCCAGACATCTGGAGAGGAATGCACACAGTGTTAAAAGTACCTGAGGCTGTGTGCAGTGTTTCTTTATACAATATTAGGCCCAGCAGGATGAGAAACAGCTAATTGTCCTGGGCATATGACTTGCGTTTTCATATATTTTCAAAAGGAGACACAGCAGGAAGCACATAGCTTTTTATACTTGAAACGGTGGCATGAACTTGAACCTGAAGCACCTGGGGTTCCCCGGCTTTTTGCGTACTTAATGCAGTAATGAGATGGTTATTATATGACGGGAATTAATTGCTTAGGAGTTAAGTAAAAAGCAAAATTCTATGCAGAACTTTTTAAAAATAAGAATGGATGAAGAACAGTTTCCAGTTTTCCTTGGTGCATCAAAAAGTTTTGTTTTCTCTTGTAGAGGGGAGCGTCTTTAGGTGTGGAATGATGAACAATCCCCCAGGAAGAAGCATACAATTGAAGAGCTAAAACAGCCTTTCAGTGCACATTAATTCCCTCTTCGAGAGGGAACACAGGACAGGGAGCACTTTAGAAGAAACTTCTATTTACAAGTTCTAATAGCTTTGTACACGATGATTTCTTTCATGAGACATCTCAACCACTTATAATGTATTCTTACATTTTGAAATATCAAGCAAACGTAGTGACAGATGCTGCAAAGCAGCCGAGGAGATAGCTCTCTCCCTGTGATTGAGTTATTATGTATTCCATTAGATAGTGCCGCTCAGCTGAGCTTTTGAAGGTGGAAGGTAAGATTAACAGAGGAGAAAAGGCTTCTTATTAATTAAAGTGATGCACTGCCAATTGTAAGGGCGAACAAATATTGGTTCAATCTTACCACTGCGCCTTACTTTTAATAGGTATGAGTATATTTGATAAAGATGACGAAACTGCCCAGCAGAGCAGAGGCTGTATGCAAAGTCACAGCCTCATGGCTCACCTCCTTTAAGATCAGATTTGTGCAGACTGACAAGACAAAGACTTATGAGAAAAACAGTTCAAGAAGTGCAAAGAGACCATGGTACTGAACCTGAAAAACGAAACTGTTCATTACTTGAACAGTGTAACAAGGCAGTTTATAAGCAGTATGCTTATTTATCGTAAATGCTGCAGCTAAGCTAATGATTTTTGGTTTAGTTGGAGCTCGGATTCTCACTTTCATCAGCATTATCTTGCCAAATATGTTCCCAAGCTTATTTTAATTTAGGATTTGACGCTAGCGATTGCCTTTTTTTCCCCCTCAAAGGATGAATTAGTTCACAATAAAAGATGCATATTAGGCAATTTATTATGCTAATGACTTGCAGAAAAAAGCCAAATTACCTTGATGGTGGATTATATTGAACAATAAAAACCCACACTTGTCGCAATTCTCTGTGAACGCATAGTTTAGCTGTAGTTAGCTACAGGAAGTTTCCTGGTAATAGTATCCACGTTAGAGACAAACAGACATGCATTAGCAGTAACCACGTTCATAGTGAAACAATGCAGACAGATCTCACTCAGATTTGTAATTATGTCTCATTACCCTTCAGTAGTCATTTTTAGCTCAGCTTGGAAGCAAAGCTTGTGTGATCATGGCATATGGTGCATGTGCTGGCATTTCCTACCTGATTATTTTAAAATCTATCATCTGATTTCAACCAAACTTAAAGAGAAGTTGAGACTCAAAAGACATTAAGGTTTGTACAAATTTTACGTAAATAGGGAGTCAGGTAGAAGAAAAAGCTGACATTAATGCTCCTCATTGATGTAGAAGCTTGGCCTCAAAATATGAATCCACAGGAAACAGTGTCCTGCATTGCTCCCAGAACCATTACTCACTTTGAACTGTGAAACAGTTCCTATCATATGCCGTGTGCCCAGCCACTTCTGCTGACCTCCCTGAGAAGTGGGGATGTACACTTTTCAGGGCACGGGGCTATGAGTCAACTGGAAAAGTAGGAGAGAGAGTTGCTGCAATGTAGTATCTACACATCATTAAGCTTACATAGGGATAAGGATATAGGTGGAGAGAAACCTTTTCAGTGCAACCTTGAAATGACAGATGGATTAACACTCCTAACTTCAGTGAAAGCAAGATTATACAAAAAATTTAGATGAGACTACCAAAATTATACGTTCAAGTTGGATCAATAACAAGATTCAATGAGACACAGATAAAGCTGTTGTGTGATAATGGCAGGAGATAAAATAATCAGTCTTAAGTGAACAAGAAAATAAAGAAATCAATGTAACTGGAGGAGAAACAGAAAGTGGCCTGAACACTAATCCTGCACCAACTCTATCAAACATCTGAATGACCTAAATCAGAAAGAAGCAGCTCAAACACAGAGACTCTTCCAGATTTTCCAGCATTAAGAAAAGCCAGCAGCAGTGTCAAAAGGCTACGGTGTAATGAGTTTTGGACTACACCTACTTACAAAATGAGAACAAGTTCTTTTTAGCAGATGATGAGAGGGATTATTACCAACAAGAATAAAAGCAAACCCCACTTCAGAATCTGGTCAGTTGAGATTTCTCAATGCACATAATCATGGATTTTTTTTCTCCAGTCACTGCAACTGTTACCTAGTACCTCTGAGTTAATAATGGCCCTGGCATAAACATTGTGCTTATTTTCAAGTGACTAATCACAACTCACTTTGTCTTTGCACTTATGTAATTTGCACTGCTGACATTAAGCTTTTATATATTTAATTGGTATTCATTTCCCTGGTTGGGGAAAAAGAAAAAATTGGTTAAAGCCTGCATCTTCCTCCACTGGTTATTGTGCACACATAGACCTTATCGCTATGACATGGATAGGCAACGCCATGGCACAAAATGCAAGGACAACAGTCTGGAGTTGGGTTAGTGACAAAGGTTTGTGTTAGCAGTCAAAGTTCAGCATCACTTTAGTAACATCAAAAGATAGAGGTGCAACTTAGTGGTTCTGAACTAGCATATTACGAAAATGAGCATTTTCAGTGTGTTCTGTAGCAGGAAATATTTTATCTGCTATAAAAACAACAGCTTTTGTAAATGATTAAACTCTCAAGCTTCTTTTCAGCATTTAAGAAGCTGTGAAAGTTGTTTACAGTGTTGGATGCACAGCACCATCGCTTTTATCCTCTAATGTAGCAACAAAGATACAACATACATGAAACATCACCTTCTTTTCCTCTGTATCATTGTTCTGCACTTTGTTAGAGTATGCCATATACAAAAAATCCTTGATATAAATAATTACCTAGGACGAATTTAAAGTTCAACATCAGTTTGTAGGAAGAACTACCTATTTCTTTCATGATTATTGTTAGTAGAAAAGCTGAAAGCACTTAGAAGAGCAGCTGCAGCGTTAGAGCGAGTAGGATTTGGGGAAAGCCATTCCAAAATGCAGCCTCTGAGTAAAGCTAAGGCCTGGTCTGCGTGGGGTAGGTACCTTTTCCAACACAGAATGTGAGTTAAGAGGGATGACTTTTTCACTGCCTGAACACGAGTATGAACCTTGTGACATCAACGCAGCAGCGTTCCCATGGAAGGAACCTGCCCAGCTAGCACATGTACTCCATGTTAGCAAAGTACTCTTTAACCAGGTGAGGTATTTACACCTGGAGATTTTGCCATTATGGGCAAAACGCATCCAGTTTGGGTGCACCCAAAGAAATATTTTCCAGTCTAGAGAGGACCTCAGTTTTGACAAAGCTTCATTTTCTGCTTTAAGATAAAAACCAGTAACTGACAATTCCCTGATTTCCCTAAATCCTACTGCATCCACCCATTTCAATACATGATCTAGTTACTTGTGAAACGATGAGTAATTTTATTATTCATGGATGTGTGGATATCATTCACATGAAAAACCACAACACAGGCTGAAGCATATACTGCAAGGAAAAAAACCCCAAATGTTTAAAAAATTCAATCAAAACCACACAAAAATACTAAAAAGCAGCTGTGACTAAGACAACAGGCACAGATACAAGCCCTCAGCTTCCTGCTCTCAATACTGCATGACACCAAGCATGTCATTTGAGCATGCTGTGCTTGGCTTCCCATCTCTAAAACAAACACAACGGGCACCAAGATGCCGCAAGTCTATGTGGAGAGATTATTTTGAAACCTGCTTCCTTTTCCACTGGTTTCCATGGAAAATTAGCATCTCCCTCTGCTAATAGTGCTCATTTTGGTAAGACAGGCAAGCTCAGTGAAAAACACAAGAAGGTTTAGGCAACTGTCATTTTTCTGTGTACAAAAAGCAGAGCGTGTGGGGTATGGAGGAAAAAGGCAACAGTAAGTTGGACAGGCCAGGCCCGGGGAAAAGGCATTTGGCTGCGGCTATTCCCTGCTCTGGCACGTGCCTTTGAGGAGTGGAAATCCTTTCTCACTCTTCGCTGCTCATCTGCATTTCTACACTGTCTGGCACTCAGCTCTTCCTCACCTCGGATGAGCTCCTTGCAGCCCATAGCTCCCACTCCTACACCCCTTTTTTCCAGTGGTGGAGGAGGAGGTTCTCTTTCCATGCTGCAGCGATGCCAGCATGACTTTTCTTTTTTTAACAGTTCCCCAGTCACTACCATGGGTCAAAACTTACCCAGAAAGAGGCGTACAAGGGTTCAATTGCATATTCGTATGAATTTCACTCCTTTCCATAAGCAGATCCATTCTGCCTTACTTCAGACACCTCTAGATTAAACATTCAGTCAAAACTACTCGCTCAGACTTGCTCACTGGTGAATGGAAAGGGCAACTCAACTTACCTGACTTAGAGAGAGCAATTTTAATGTGGGATGAATTGTCCTTTAGAAAAGTTACCCTTCCACTGCCTAGGGAGGCTGCCTAGAGATTAATTTAAGACTGTATAATGTGGATGATGTGGAATGCAAAACGATTTTCTGGCCCTGTATTTATTGCCAGAGGTGTGTCAGAGGTACAGCTTATTTACTCTCAGGCAACTAGAGAAAAGATTATTCAATTAAACGTACAAAACTGGATAATTTAGAAAGTTAAATTATGATGGCACATGATGACAGCCACACAGTGCTACTGCAAACAATTGTTTTGAGTTTTGGTAAAAGCATACCGAAGCCGTGCTTGAATGCACGTGTAAGGAAGAAGGGGCAGAAATACAATTACTATTCTGAATACAGCATCTGCTAAGAAAGTAAGAACACAAGAGCAGCTGTATTTAGTGAGGTTATGGGCCATCTAACCCTGTGGCACATTCACAGAGACCTTGGGAGGTCTCTATATTTTAAGGAAACATATGCCTGTCTTGTCTGTCCATCTGTATTTCATCTCAGATCTTGCTTCATTCTCCATTCAAAGGATTGGTCATTCAATTTAGGAACACCCATTAATAGTTCAGTAGAGGTAGACCCACATTAAGAAGTTCTAACTACAGCTAAAAATAGTAATATTAATTGCCACACTATTCATTTAGTGTGTAAAGTATATGCCATGATGACCACTGATGAATTTGTACTTCAAATGTAAAACAAGCCCTTTGTTTCACACATGCAGCCAGACCTTCTCAGGGCAACACACAGAGCAAGCAAGCATTTTGGAAGCAAAAGGCCTCAAAGATAGCCAAACATCCAAGCACTTAGCCTACAGTTTAGATCATGAAAACAGCTACCACTGGTTTGAACTTTTCCTCTGTCACTGCTAGGACCAGGGAAACAGGGAGTTATCAACAGGAGACAAGGAGACTTTGCAAAGTGTCCCCTTCAGTAGCATTGATTAGTGTGGCATGTATTCCCACATGGCAGGACGCTGCCACGTCCCCATGGCTGCACAGCAGGCTTCCTCTCCCTGGCATTTAATTCAGAGCAGTATTCACCTGAATCAGAGAGGTCCGTCTGCTTAAAATGAAAGATGACATTTTCACAAAATGAAATAAACCCAGGAATGGCAGATGGTGTGTATGTGCAGGGAGGGAGGTGGAGGAAGCAGAGCGTGGTTTAAAAAAAGGACCTGCCCCAAATACAGTGCAAACCACAATCAAATTACAAGTGTTGGTAAAGTGAAGGGAAAAGAAAGGAAGGAAATAATCCTCTGACAAAGGTATAGGGAGAACGCTGCAGTGTAATCAGTGTGATTAGGGTGCAACTCAGTAGATCCAGAAAGCAAAAAAGAATCAGATAGCCAGGTAAAATGGATACCCAGGCATTACGCACTTCGTGGTTCATATCCATCAGAGAAAACATGCATGAGCTGCGCTCTCCAGAAAACCTCCATGCAGATTTGCAGCGAAGCCTTCAGCAGGACAAGTTACAGTTGATAAGCCCAGAGGCAGCAGTCAGCAGATGACACGTATGCCTGGTGAAAGCCTAGCTCAGGCAGATCACCTTCCTCTCTCTCTATTTAAATACCCGCACACATTTAAGCAAATGAAACCCATTGACTGTCATAATGTCCAGGCTACACTCAAAAATATCGACAGTGTTCCAAGATCCTAGTAGTTAAGTTGATTTTTTTTTGGAACATGTTATATAACCACAGCAAATCCATCAGTGTCTTGGAGATCACCATAGAAACAGGCTGACAACTCTCAGTGCAGGAGGAAGAAGACCTAATCTCAGCTTGGAAAAGATGATGATGTGACTGGTCAAACACATGGACCTCCCTCCCTCATTTCCAGCAACACAGACTCCTGGTGCTCACTCGCTCAGCCTTTTGGCTGCAGGATTGGATGGCGGGTTTCCTACTCCATGGAGCAATACATTAAGACATTGAATCATTTGCTACCAAAGAGAATAAGACATTGAGGCTCTATTCCAAAGTAAAGATCACAAAACCAAAATAGCTAACTTGGTATTTCTGTACGAAAAAAGACTGCTTTAACTATCCAAACTGCAAAACAGTGGGGTCCCTGTGTACTTGAAGGTGCAGTGGTTGCTGCCATTACCCCTTTTTTGGTGCTGTCTGGTACATCTTCCCAATGACCTGGGCCCTAAGAATAGAGAGAAATCACACAACCTATGGGGCCTGAGGCTAGAATTGCTCTGCTGGAGGGGGAAAAAAGGGGCAAAAAAAAGGGCTTAATGTTATTCAATGGGACATGTACTTACTAGGGACTTCTTACAGCCCCTCCATTTCCTTATTTTTGGTGTTGAACTAGAGAAGTTTCCATGGGCTTTGTCCTCTGCTGAAGTATCTTCCTAGACAAGTACTCACTTTTCAGCGGCCTTCACATCATGTGAAGTAGGAAATGTGTGTGTTTCCGCATAATTCTTCAAATTAATACACAACAAATGAATTGATTGAATTAGTAATTCGTAAATACTAATTGTACTTGAACGGAGAAGTATCCAACCATTCCCCTGTTTATTGGCCTGAAAATATATTCCTCAGTTTAAAGTATTTCTCTAAATTTTGATTTGATGACAGCAAATCTTTTAATCACTCTCTCATAATTTTACGACTTCAACTTAAAACCATGCCAATCCTTCAAAAAGAACTGACATTTAGTCAAACAAAATGATGAATTTCTTTGCACTGCAGTAAGCTCTCATAGGCTCAATTTATCTCAAGCTTAACGATTTCTTAGCCAAAGCTTGTCCCCAAGTGAATTCAGTTTAAATACGTATTTACACAGTAATTATGGCTCAGTACAATTTAAACTCTAGTGAAATACACAAAAATATTAATGGGTGGTACTCAATGCTAAAACACAGTAAATTTCATTTTGTTTCATGTTATTTTCCATGTTTCAGTGTGTGGTCACAAGCTCAGTTTAATTATATTTCACACTGCTATCCTTGAAATGTTTTTTTTCCTGTACATTTAGTTCTATAGTCCCAAATTTAAGCATGTTTTAGAACAGTTACTACTCCATGATGTTAACTACAGCAGAGCTCCACAGATTTCGTCAGCTTTTTTTGCCACATCAATCTATTACGTCCTATGGTCATGCTTATTGTGCTTAATGATATATTAATGTTATAATGCAAACACAGTGGTATATTTTACTTAAATATGTTGCTATGTTTGATTTCTTTCAGTGAATTAAAGTCATTCAAGGAGGTATGCAGAGGCCTAGGGTTGAAAAACCTGGTTTCTGTGGAAATGTTTACTTAAGCTGTGGCTTTAGCTGCAGAAACCTTTGGGGAAATCACAACATAAGCAGATGACTTTCAGTATGTATATAATAATTCATTACTACAAAAGAAGAACTCTGATTCTTTCTCAGTTAAGCTGTACTGTGTCCAGTTTTCACAGACACAAATGCTCCTATTTCCCTTTGAAAGGAAGGTCACTGGTCACTGACCAGCTGAGCCACGAGACTTATCCATTCAGCATGTTACTAGTTGTTCACCATCCCTCCATTCAGTTGAATGTTTTATTCTGCTAGCACTTGGAATTTTGAAAGAGGGACAGTGTGATTAGGTAGGGGAATCTGGTAACAGTTTAAATGCTGATACGGAATATAGAGCAGTATTGATTATAATTGCGGAGATTTAGGGATAGCACACGCTGTTTTGATGGGTGCCAAGTTAATCCCTCCAAGCCTCATGTGGCCTGGTATCAGAACGTCTTTCTGAGTTTATTGATTGACTGAAAAAGTAACCAAGTTTACTGTGTTAGCGTTTACTATTGATATGTAATACAGAGGCAGTGTGAAGTTTGCTAATGAATTCACTGCTCATCATTCTTAACTGCTCTGGAAATATGAAGAAAGCTGAAATGGAGAAAAATAATCTCATTTTCCCCATACAAACCATTCCTACATACAGCCATGTTGAATGATAGCTAATACTATTGGATCTTCACTTCATACGGCAAGGATTATTTAGGAGTTAATAGTATATTAAAAACAGGTATAGCCCCCTGGATCTCTGAGCAAGCCCATGTAGGGCTCCATACTGCATGTGGAAGAGCAAACAAATACAAGGTCCAGAACCGCAGGTCTACAGACATAGTGGGGTAGGAAGGGGTTATTTCTGAAAACCACCTGATCTTCACCCATTCCAAACCTCAGAAAGCCCAAAGTTCAGCAGTTTACAACCATCAAGTTTAATAATTGAACATACATGTTTCACTGCTGAAAAAAGTATTCCTTAAGAAGGTGCAACAGTTAATCTGTACTCAAGTAACAGTAAAATTCAACAGGCAGATGAATTCTACTGGGGCAAAAGCCCAACCTGCATAAACACATTCAGGAAGATGATTTTGCTTTTTTGACTTTAGATATTTTTAATGTGAAACAAAGTAAAACAACCATATGAACAGGAACCTAACCTTATCATTGTTCCCTCACAGCTCAGAAAAATGTGTCAGTATGGTAGTATATAGTACTGGTCTGAGAGTTCATTACAGGAGTTACGATGAAACCACGTGGGCTATCGTGGCTGGATCTGACACAGCAGACCAGGTCATCTGGCCTGCAACTCGTTCCTTACTGTCTTTTTTATAATGGGTGGCTCTGGCATAAAGGAAGAAGAGATAATAGGCTTGACAGATCCTTTTGGATCCTTTATCAAGTGCCCTGTACCTCTTCCCTTCTGCGTGACCAAGAAAGCGCATCTGGTAATAAAATGCAAATACCCCCTTGTCATATAATGAAGCGCATCCATGCACATCTAGTTTGTCACTGGGGCACCTTCTGAGTCCCATGTCACGACAGATGCAACAGGAGATTTAGGCAGTTTCCTCTAATGAAGGGCAATCCTTCTGTCACATGAACAAAACTGTCCTTAATTGTATGACTGACTGCACACTTCACAACTGGCAAGGAACAACTGCAGTTTTGATAGGGCAAAACACCTGTAATCACATGACACAGGAAAAACTTGCAGTTTCTTTGAGAAACAATCTCCTTTGTGGAGGGTATAGAGATGTGGAAAAAATGGTCAGAACAGGAAAAAAGGGGGAAATAGTTCAGTGCTAATGATAATTTGTGTTATGTTTTCTATACAGAAAGATGGAAAAAAAAGTATTTGCTGATACTTGTGGCCGGCAACTTATAGTCTACTACATTCAATTTGATTCTCTGTATGTCTTAACAGACATGACTATGAATATTATTATTGGCTATAAAAATTACACCAGTGTTATCCTAAGAACCACAATAATATTCGGCTATAATGTTCAACTCTCACCCTATCTGGCTGCAAACTTCACAAGTTGACTATATGTACGCTAATGAAATACTTCTTCAATTTATCTTCCTTTACCTGCCATCAATTACACTGAATTATGACTGATTCTTCTAACACAGGTTTTTTTCTCTCATTCCGTTTAAGACAAGACTTGCAAGGAGTGCTCACAAGCAATTCAAAACATAGCATTAGCCTTGCTGTCCTCCGGATCTTTTCAGAATTATTTCTATTTTCTTTTTAACGTGAAATTCACATTCCAAACAAAGGCTCATGACTTTCACTGACAATAAAATCTTAACTTTCTCTGCATTGCTTTCCATTTCCCTAATGAACTGAAGATCTAATTTTTGCTTTTTCCTACTGTTGATGTATTCTAGAGAGATTTTTACTTTGCTAGTTTACCAGTGACACTGAGAATTTCTTTTTCTCAGAGGAACGGGGAAGTTTAAAGCTCGGCAGCATGAGAGGTTGGATTGTTTTTGCCAGCGCACATTACCTTTAAATTTATGCAAGCTGAATCTCATATGCCAAGTTTTTAAAATTAATCTAGAGTCTCTCACAATCCCCTATGGTTTTCACAAACTGAAAAGTTTATGGGTGAAACTGTTGAAAAATACCTCTGGATTTGTTTTCTGCTTTGGCACATGCAAAAAACATCTGCAGATACCAACCATTTTGTTTCAAAATCAGCGTGCCCACCTTCCTTTGTGTGTGATCACAGTGAGAAGCCATGGAGCTTTAACTGAGCCAAGGAGCTTAAACAATGGCAAATTATAATCCACCCTCAAACACGTCATCACTCTCCAAAGCAGGAATATCCCACATAGTTCAGGAAGGGATAACAACATTAAAGCAGCTTTTTCATTTACATTATCAGGTTTCCTCACCTCTTCTGTTTGAAGGAACTCTTTTTGGAAAGCTTTTGTTTCCTCAATCCTAATGGATACGTCCATACTGCTCAATGAGAGGGATTAGGAGTGAACACAACACTACAGCCCATGACCATGCAACTGATTGATTTGTCCCTGCCCCTACTCTGGACTGTTCCAACCATCTCTCCACAATGCCTGGGCAAATTCAGGTGTCAGCTTACTTATGGATTGCTCCCAAAAGATGGTATGGGCAGGAATGTGTGGGGTTTAAGTCCCTCTGCCCTGCATAGTCCTCCAATATGATCTGCACACCCTAAAACCCCGGCAGGTCTTCAGGCCACACCACAGCGCAGGCCGTGAGTGCTCCTGGCATCCCGCTGTAAGAATGCCCTGGCAGACTGCAACATAGATCTTGCAGTGTTACAGACACTGAACTGAAACACATAAAATAATAATTATTATTACCTCAGAACCACATGGGGAGAGCCAGGGCAAAATTCTGTGCAGTGTGGATGTGGACAGTCTGCTCTAGAGGCTTCTTCCCCTACACAGCATAGACGCAAACCAGTTCATGCTCGACAACCCCTGGTCCAGGAATTGGTCCCTCATCTGTTCAACTTTGGTACAGATAGTATCTGCACAGGAACTTTTTTTTTTAAGTTAAAAAAGAAGACTGCTATTTGATAAAACCTTCTTTGAAAAAAAAATTGTTTTCCTGTTTTCCTATGATAAAGAAATAATCCAAATAATTCCTTCAGAAATTCTTTTAAGACGGAAACTAGAATTTCACAGTGACTCAATCTATTTTGACATTTACGAAAATCTTGAACATTTATCTCTTGATACATTTTAGGGACATAAGCATTCTCCTAAACAAAGGTAAAAGTCTATTATTTATATACATTTATGTCTTCTATATTGGAAAGTTCCAGTTGTCTTCTAAGTTGGAGTGTTACAATTTCTAGATTAGAAGAATAAAAAATGTTTATATGATTCAAAATGTCATGAAAGTCAAGAAGCGTTGCCAGTTTTAGGCAAAGAATCAGGGTAAATATTACTTTCTCCAATACATTCACCAAAGCATGTAATTTACACTGCTCACTCTCCATCATTAAGTCCAGCAATTGCATTAGCTTCCTTGCCAGCTTCTTAAGAAAATGCTCCTAGTACAGTCCAGCTTCTCAAACAACTGAGGACTACAAAATACAAGGAATGATGAAGGGCAGCAGCAAAAGGGTTATCTTTTGCTAAATTATTCATGCAAAGAAGGTAATTTTCTGTACAAAGAAGCCTTGCAATCAGTTGTTTATAATCTGACATAAAACCTAAATAAAAGACAGTCGTGGTTATGGTCTTCTCTCATATGTTTTCTCTCATACGATTTCTAATTCTTTTTCTTCCACCAGTTTCTTGTAATGCTGTTTACAGTTCACATCAGAAAACTGTGGTGGTGTTCACTGTTGACTTGGCTGGCATTCTACTTTAAGTGTGCCCATTTCTGTGTCCAATTTGGATTCTGAAATTGAGTTCAGAAAGAATGGTATTGGGTGAGCCAGGCAGGCTGTGTTGCTTGACATTCATTGCTCATGCGTTGCAGCTCACCGAGACCTCCCTCTGTTACAAGTCTCAGCCCATCATGACACCTCTCTTCAGGACGCAAATGCACATGTGCATTTGCGGTCATCTCTGTTGCTTTTGATGATGCAGATAATTTAAATAAATCTAACAGTGAATTTGTAATTTGAATAATGTAAGAATAACACTCTGCAGGGTAGAATTTGCACAGGTTTTTTTATGCAAATATCTGTACATGTTTAAACCTTCAAAACACTCACACATTTTAGGTTACTGTTTTTTCACTTAATGAATATTCTCTGCTGGACTATTTAGAGATCACCTACAAGCACCTTTGTTTACAGACTAAGTTAATTAATACAGCCAATACAGCAGGGCATAGGAGTGAAACTTTTTTTTTTATCTGCTCCAAACACATACAACAGCCTCCTGATGTCAAATGGTGTGACAGGGTTGAAAACCAAGGCAAGTTTGTTGAAAAAGTAGCTAAGGTTCATGAACCTTTCAAATGAACCTCCAGCAGATATTCAGTGAACTTGGGCTGATACAAGATTTCCCTTTAAGCAATGCGAAAACAGCCACTTTGAATCCCTTCAAACTACAATTATGTGAATATATTATTTTTAAAGATCACCTGCGGTTAAGAATATTCCAGGTTAACATAAAAAAACCCCACCACATTAGAAAGGGCAGATCAGCCAATCCTCCCCGCTCCCACCCCAAGCCCTGTTTTATTTCAATTCCATGCATTTTAGTAACAGCAATAAAAATTTTGAAAGAAAAGGCCTGATGAACATGGAAACCTCAACACTCTCCATAGGACTAATGACATCTAGGTCATGAACAAACCCCTGGTTCAAATGCTGTAGAGCAAGGATTTAAACACTGGTCTAGTGCTTCCTAGACAAGTGTCCTAGCTCCCTGGCTACAGTTTACACTGGAGAAGGACTCTCAGTTTGTCTTGTCAAAGTTGCTCCAAGATTAAGCTAGGATAAATAGGTGTAGTAATGCCCGCCCCCTACGACAGTCAGCAGACCCAGTTAGGAGAGTGGTATCTTGATTACAGCCCCTATTCCACTGACTAATCCTTTACAGATAGTTAAAGCAATTGGTAAACAAAGAAAGAAATAAAATGATGATACTAGGGGAATTTGCACTGAGTGTTTATAGCTCAGTCTGATACATGCGTCAAAATTAGAGATAACAGTACTGATCACCGAATTATTCAGGGCTTTATTCCACAGACCAAACACAAAACCAGTGCCAAACACCGTGAACTTGTTAATGGTGACTTTCTTAAGGCTCTTTGCCACTTGCTGCAGTGTAGCTCATTCGTAGTGCAAGGATAACACATACCTGATATACCCTTAATTATTTAGTAAAAGTTGGAAATGCAGTTTTGCACTTCTTCCTCACCTGCCTCTCTGAACATTGGTACCCATTAAGACTGGAGAGTAACCTTTGGAGAACATGGTGATGAAGTGGAGAAAAATGTTCTGCCCCAAGGAAAATGACTGTGTGAGCACCCTTCAATTCCAGCAATGCTACCTGACAGGCCAGTAACACCTCCTACAATTTCAATCCAAACCGTCTCATTAGCTTCTCTGACAGAAACTATCAGAGGCAACATTGCTCTTGGCTTCACAATACAATTAAGGTAGGAGGAGACCAACAGAACGGTTCAAGAAATATTCTCTTTAAAGAGGCACAGGCAAAGAACCCATGGGAGTAATGCTTGCTCTAAAAGCTCCATTAATATGCAAACAAGGAGGAATATTTCCATAATGCTGCAGGCCATACCTGTGCTACGGTTAAGGGAAGTTCACTTTGAAGAATATGGATTGGAGGCAGCCATCCAAAGTCACATACAGAAACATCTGATATAAGTCTGGGCTGCAAGACCCAATATTCTTTTAAACTAAGAAAGCTCAACATTACTTTAGCTGAGTATAGAGAAAGAACAAGACAAATTAGGTACTGACACTGAAAACTCAATAAATACCCTCATTTGTTTATTTATAAAACAAAATGGCATCTAAAAGACAAGTCCATTACCATTTGCTGAGGATGTGGAAAACATTTTTTTAGTGTTTTGTCCAATGTGAATACAGCTTTACCTGCTTCTGTCCTTATGCGTTATAAAGGGCTTTCATCTGCAGTGAGGGCAACACAAGGCTCGGCTCCCTTGCAGTTTGTGGTATTTGCTATCACTGAAACCTCTCATAAGAGCCCTTTATAAAACTGGAAAGTGAGCCAAGGGAGCTCATAATAAATAGAGAATAGCAAAGCCCTTTCATAAATGAATGAATGAATGAATAAGTGAATGAATTGTTACGGTAAATACAAAATATTTGAATACTGAATGCCTACCCTGAAAGCAATTCCAACAGAAATATTTTATTTTACTGCTACAGTTCATAGTTATCTCAAAAAAATCAAAAGGAGGCTAGCATTGTTGGAAACTGGAACCACTTTTTACAGATCCTCACAGATGTCTAAATATATTGTCTTACGGTAATTGGAAAACCAAGATTTTTTTTTTTCCTTTTTTTGACTGATTGCTTTTCAAGTTGTGAGTGGGCCTATCTTAATTAATCCCATAACGATTTTTGAGATAGTGACACATCAGCTACAATCCTGCTCATCTAATGTCTCTGATTTCAGTGCACTAAAATGCAAATGTTTGGCCTAATGTCTTTTAATCATACAGGGTACACTAGGCATTCCTCCACAGTATCTGAATTATTGAATTCTGTTTATCTAGAAAGAAATGGCATGGGTTCAGACTGTAGTGCTGTTTCACTACCAAAAAAAAAAAAAAAAAAAGTTAAACTAAGCAAAATAATTGCCTTTGAACTAAAAGTCATGTAAACCAAATACTGTCTGCGTTACTCATCCTGCAGCCCTTTACTCAGCAGTCTCTTCACTTATGTGATGAGGGGCACGTGCAGACCCATAGAGCACGCGATGGGAGAGCACACTCAATATACCCCCAACAAAAAGTACTTATATATCCCACAGGAGTATCTTAAACCATGACTTTTCTAAAAAGGAGAACATTTTGTATCCTTCACCTAATCACCACTGTTAGAATGTTTTAGGTGAACTAAAGATGTTTGAATTGCTCTAAAACCCATTCGGTGCTGCTGCCGCTGCAGGCAGGACACCTTGCCAACTATTGAGGGCCTCTGGGGCCCTGGGAAGGCAAGAAGTCCTAAAGGCTAGCAGCACTGAAGGCTAATTTTATTGTCATTAGATCCTGAAAGCAGTTAGCTTTCCCAGGGAAATAATATGACTTTTCTTGCATTTAATATTTAAAATGTGATTTAAATGTTAATAATTAATGTCAGACTACTTTTAATTTCTATCAGTGAAAGCATACACTCCAGTCTATTCCATTTCCAGTGGCAAGGAAACTGCAGGCACTGTAGTCTTTTGTTATTAAAGCATTACAGTAGCAGTGTGAGTCCGTACAAATGTCAATTTGTCATAATTTTCTCATAGGATAATATTTACAGTATTTCAGAGTGCATGTATGTGATCAGCATTTTGTACCCACTTGGCAATTGTATCTGAACATCTGCTTCCACGGTTTATGTTCACAAAGGCCTGGTTCATTCAGTGCTGATATGGTATGAAGACTAATATAGCTGCAGCACACTGCTAGTGTTACGGATCTGTCACATTTACTGTCCACAGCCACACTAGCAACGTCTAGAATGTTTGTTTTTTATGACAGATATACTACTGCAATTCAGAGTATAAGAAAACCTCTGGGCAAAAACCTTTTGCAAGAGTGCCAAGATCTTCAGTTAACGATGGTCACCACTGTTTTTTAAAAAACATTTTGAGACATATCAAAGCAGTACATGGAGGGAAGGAAGGTGAAGGAAGAGAAACCATTAAAAGAAAGTCATAAAGAGACAGGGCAAATGGCTATACTACATCATGCATTGCCTTTCCTCTGCTCCCTCCCTTTTCAGAAGTCCAGTAGAGCTGAAAACAGTATGCACATCCACCAAAAACCAGAAAAGTTGACAGAGGAAAAAAAAAAAAAAAGCCAAAAACCTGCACAGATAAAGCTACCAGAGAAAAATGATTAAAAAAACCCCACAGCTTTTAGAAACACTTAGCAATTTTAATATAGCATAAAAGAAACTGGCAAAATACATTTCAAAGAGCATAAAAGAGAAAAAAGAACAACTCATCTAGTACTATCATAAAAAGTGAAACAAAAATGTTCACTCTAACAGCCAAATTTATACTTTTACAAAAGAGAGATGAAAGGACGCAATGACATGGATTTTAGAATAAGCTATTTCAGTGTATATATAATGTATTTGAAAATGAGTGTCTCTCTGCAACTAAAGGGATGGAACATAGGAGATGCCTGAAAAGCCACTTGGCCTATTCCCCTGCTTTGAGACTGGGCTGACCACAGTCAAAATGACTCCTGGGGAGTATTTGTCTATCCTGTTCCTAAAGTCTTGATGAAGACATTTTTCTCAGTGTAGAAGTAACGAAGATCTCACCAACTCCTTTGCAAGCCTACCAGTGTTACATTGCTCTTTGTTGCTCGAAGCTTTTTTCCTAATGTCAAACTTCTATCACATTTGCTGCATTTTAAGCCCTTGATTACTATTCTGACATACTGTGGACACTGAGAACAGATTATTTCATTTAGGGTAAGCTTTTACATACTTGATGGCTTATATAGCTTTCGTCATCCCTCTCCTGACTAAACAAACCACTCTTCCAAACTTGTTGCTGTTCTCCTTATTCTACTCCATTTTTTACAAATGCCCCATTCTCCCTGGTGTGCAGTGCCCAAAACTGAGTGCCACACTCCAGCTGATGTCTTACGAACACTGAGAGTAGCACAAAAAGATCACGCCACTTGTCTTGCAGATTATGCTGTCCTGTCTGAGCACTCCATCGTGATGTTTGCCTCTCTTGTAAAAGGCTGACATTGCTGAGTTTATGATTCATTATACCCTTCAAATTGTTTCCTGCGTATTTGTAGCTTACTGTTTTTCCCCTCGCCTGAATTTGAGCAGACGATTACTCCTGTCCAAGTGTAATAGCTTACACCTCTCACTGAATCCTATTCTCATTTAAGGCCAGACAGTTTTTCAAACTTGTCAAGTTTCTTCTGAATTTTAATCTTGTCGCCCCTTTAAACCAGTACTATCTGCAACTGCCTAAACATGCTATCTATTCCAGCACAGCCGTCATTCATGAAAATGATCCAAGACTAGACTTTGGAGGAATCATGCTTATAAGAGGCCTTGCATGTTCAAAGAGACAGCTGCTCCAAGTATGGACACTACACATATCTTATATTAATTTATCTATGTTCTTTTATTTTCCTTACAGGAATGCCACACGCAACACTGCCAAAAGCTTCACCTCTGCTGGAATCGAACCATAGGACTTCATTTGCCTTTCCTCTATGAAGGCCTTCTGCGTTATCATTGAAAGAAATCAGATTGCTGTGATGTAATTGCTTTTGACAAAACTATGATGCCTCTTATTGATCACCTATCAGAGGTTAATTGTCTCAGAGGTGCTCACAAATAGTTTATTTATGCCAGTATTTTTTTAGGAAGTGAAGCTAAGCAGGCCGGCCTGAATTTTCTACTGCTCATCCATTCACTCCTTTTATGACAGTCAGTAGACTACCAACATATTTGTTTACTGGATCCCACTTATCCTATTTAAGATTTCAAATAAACTTACTAACTGATCTGAGATTGCTTCAGTCACTTTAAGAACTCCTCTCTGATTAAAGCCATCAGGCCCAATTAATTTGAGATCATTCAACTCAGCTGCATGTTTTCCTCCTCGGCAGCTTAGCTCTCACGGTCGGCAATTGGCCCCTTTTGCAATGGAGTCCATAGTTGTCTTTCTCTTTGAAGCAAAGACCTACTTGCTTGGGAGAAAACACAACACTGCCTTTCTTTTTTTCCCACTCTGAACAGGCTTCAGAGCCTCCAGACTTTATAGCCCCCAAATAAACCAGCCTAGCAGAAGGCAAGAAAAATCAGCATAATCTTTAAAACCCCCCTTTTATTTAATTAGAGGGCTACACATGCTCCAGCCAAGAGATTACTGAAGAATTTTTCAATTTGGAACCAAATTGATTTCTGAATTTGCCTTCAAAACAGTTGAGTTTACACAACCACATTGAGCTGAGATATCAGAAATGTGTATGTAAGAAAACCTGTCCATCAGATGCTTTGAGAAAAGCAAATAATGAAATAATTTATTATTTACAGAAAACTCTTATGCTGCCTGAGACCCTTAATAAAAAATTAACCTGTACCAATGGCCAGAAAACACCAGAGTATCTGAAAAAAAAAAGGGGGGAAGGAAGCGGCAGCAGATACTCTGCTTAGGGGTGCAGGCAACTGCAGAAACATGCATTCCTGATACTACAGTCATGAAACAGGTGAAGTGATGCTTGACAACACAAGTTGGAGTAAAAATCTGATCAACTTCTGAAAACTTTTACAAGATTATAGACTTGCTGCAAAACCAGCTAGCATGTACCGTGGGAGCCTGTCTGCTACTGAACGGAATTTCATTAGCTGATAGGGGGAAAAGAAAGGTCCACCCCTAGATCCTGCGAACCTACATTGCAGACACACTAGTGACACAGCATCAGACATGCACCTGGTTCTGGCTAACTGATTATCTTTTCGCTGGAAGTGACACATGCGCTGATAGGTGGTTTATCTCCTGTCATTTGTATTTCATAACACAGCCTTTAAACAAATCGCCTTCCTCACACATTCAGCAAGGCAGAGGGAGTGCCAAAATAAGGTGTGGGAAAGCAGTTTCTCAGCGTTATTACACAGAGCGTGTAACCTTTCAAGACTGCTTTGTATGCAACTACATCATGCACCATAAAACAAATCACTAATTCCCATCTCTAAGAAGAAATGTATCTCTAATCCAACATTTACCTCAATAAAGGATAATACTGCAACTACACAACTGTGAAGTCAACGTGCCATAAATCACTACTAGAGCTTTCCCTTTTCAAAGAGAAAGAATATTTCTTTCTATGAATTAACTTAAGAGAAATACAGACTTAATGGGTGAATCATAACTTATCTGTTGGCTTAAAATAATTTCAAGTACATCAGGGATCCTTGAATATCTACAGTAAGGTAAAATTTGACATATATGCTGTACAGAGTCATCTAATATTGACAGAAGGCTTAAAATACTTATGTTTGAGTAAAAGGCGAGAAGGTTGGTTGAATTATCTGAAGTCAGATGTAATGGTCAACCTTGTTAGGGGTTTTGAAGTTCTCTGCATGCTGAGGAACACACTTTCCTCTGCAGCCTCTTGCTCTGTTGAAATAACTGGAAGAACCTTAAACTAATTACCACAGGTGAGCTTGGATCTCTGCTCCAGGAATAACATTGTGCCACTTCTACCACTGCTTGAACATTATGCTTCACTTCTTCTGACACGAATGAGAGGTGTGCTGGACTCGCTAACTTTGGATGACAGACTGAGAAAGCCACAGGGAAGCTTTTACTTTTGTAACACCGTGGTTTGGAGTAAAAAGCTTTCCCAAACAGCAGCAGTAGCCTTCCATTCAACACAATTTAACAGCAAAATCCACAAAGCATTTCCATGCAGTCTCCAGCATGTGAAAATTCAGTACATAAATGACTATAAAATCCCACCTGCTTCCAGTGTGGCAGACTGATACAGACATGTGGTTTGGAAAGAAAAATTCATAGTCAAGTTTGTTGCTGGTGTTCTGAAACCTGTCATGGCACTTGAGGAAACAGCCTGGCTCCCATTTTTTAGTTCGGCACATCACCTATACCACCAAAACTGAGACATGCACACAAGAAGATACAGGATGGAAATACCAGGACAAACTATCCAATCTCTGTTTTGGAAAAAAAGGCACCATCATGACAAACACAGGTACTAAGGGTAACTTCCCTTCTACAGTAATTTACAGAGCATGACACTGAGAGGAATAACAAAGAAACATTTCAGCATTATATAGCTCCAATTCAATGCATGATGATAGACTTTATTCTTGCGAAAATTAGAAAGCATTAAACCTGTATATCAGAGTCAGGCCAGTTTCAGCACTAAAACATTGCCTTGGGCAGCTTTCTTACGCGAGGAAAGGAAAAAGCTGATCTACCACTGGCTTTTATAGCTAGTGAAATGAAACAATAAATAGGGGCAGGAGAAAAAGAACAAATTTTCACAGTGTTCAGGTATACCGTAGGTCAAAAGGGCCGTGCAGAATTGGTCTATGCCCCCAGATGTATCCTCTCTAAAGTCACAAGTAAGAATTAGCCACACAATGGGGGGAAAACACATGAAGAAATGTGGTCTTTAATGCATGACTAAATATGCCACCCTAGATATTTCAGATTTATACTGTAATTTCATTATGACAAAGAGTAAAAACAAATGCATCAAAAGACCTTAGAAAAGTCAAGTCTGCAGAGGACCCCAAGACTGAATGCAAAGATTGCCCCTCACAAAAGGAAGTAAATGTGGAATACATTCATTCTGGGGATGAATTCTTGGGTAAGATTCCAGGTTGGGACTCAGCCTACTCCTTGTGGAGGAAAAGGTATGTCTACAGGACATAAGACAGAGACAAACCAGAATAATTCTCTTGACTCAGCAGGTTTGGCACCTTGGCACAGGCACCTTGCACTGTCTCAGAGCATCCCAGCTCCCAAGGCCAAAGGCATGGGGAGAGTTATTGCTCGGAGATTTTTCTGCGTATGAATGCTTGGTGTTTGCACAGTGAATGTCTCCTTCCTCCCTCTGGCACAACCTTGTAACAATGATCTATGCCCTAACTTTTTGTCATTTTAGTATCTTTTTTCACATTTCCTGTTTTGACACACAGTCATTTTTGACACACATCATAGTAATATCAACAAAACAAGACAGCCATAGTGGCATTCACAAAATCAACATACAGATACTTAAAAGAATTTAACATGTACAATGATGCATGGATCTATTCGGTGATTTATGATAACCACATATCATAAGTGATAAATACGGTTTCTGATCTTTTACATAATTCTGTTGTGAGGTTCTTTCACAACACAATAAACATACTTGTCCCTGTACTTTCTTGCTAGGGTTTCCATCACAAGCAACGATTTCACCAGGCATTTTTCAAGTTACCTGACCTGAAAGACAATATTTCTATATGCTGCCATGATCATAACTCCTGAGAACCTCAGAAAAAATTAATGAACAGTCTCTGAAGTATAGCCTTTATCTTACAGACATAGATCTCAGTTACAGAGAGCTTAAGGGTGGATTTAATTTCACTGAACACTAACATGTAAGAGCTAGGCATCTACCCCAACCAATCATTAAAGCTCCCTCAAAAGCTAATGAAGGGAATGCCCTTCCAAAGGTCACTTAATTACATTCCAAAATGCCTAATACAGGTAGGATGAATATACCTGCCGGAAGTCAGTCAGTCTCTCCCTCTTACGATTACTCAAGAGGCCTAAATGCAAGTTTAGGCTTCATGCCTTATTTCTGCATACTTAAAGTTAGACTACAATCCCCTACCTATTTCAGGACGTCTGAGCAGACTCTTCCATGCCTGAAGCACACGATCATTCTTCCGTCCTCCAGGGAAGCCTTCAGTCGTATGCAGGGTACCCCAAAGGGAGGGGGCCTCTGCTGATCACGATCCAACCTATGAAATTTTCTGTTAAAGCACTTATGATGAAGAATTGTTGACAAGAAAGGAAATTATAAGGTGCAGCATGACTTGCAAAAATAAGGAATTCCACTTTTTCCACTGGATAAATGGATGACTTGGCTAGTTAGCAAACATGCAGACATCAGCCTGACTACTAGCCAGATATTTTTTGATACAACACAACACAAACCTGTTCTGGATTTCCAAACTTTAATCAGGCCCACCGAATTTGGCACCAGGTCCAGTACAAAAGAATGCGAAGCACAGAAAAGCTCAAGCATAGGAATTTAATCACAAGTTGGAGCTTTTTCTGACACCTTCCACTTCAGCAGTACAACATCACCCTCGGCTGGAGTTTGTCAACGAGTAAAGCGTACTATTAAAAAATTTGCTGCTTATTTTCTTCTATTAAATCAGATTCCTCCCTGTCCCTCTTTTCTCCCTCAATTATTTTTGTTCGTGATAACTTTTTTCTGTGTTAAAATGCTCCAAATTTGCATAATAAATTTTATCTCACTCCTACTCTTTTTCTAGAAACTTTCCTGCCCTTATTAGTACCACATAACAATGAAACGATGACACACCTCAACCTTTGGAAAGTGAATTTAAAGCACTCTGTACAACTCATACAATTTAGCTCGTTTGTGCACCTAAAAGATTTAACTTAGAGGCCCTTCTGTGTGAGAGGCAGACACATTTGTTACATATGTTTTTCCAGTAACTATAGGCTTAGTTACTATCATACCATGTAACTACAAAAAGGGTAGGCTGGAAGACATTTGTGGAGCAAGGTATTTGTCTATTTATTTGTCCACCTTATACATGCATCTAAAAGTAATGTGGGGGATTTGAATCATCTGCTAGCAGCAACTATATGAATAAGAAAATGTTTTTCCCCTATCATATCTCACTATCTGCCACACCTTTCAATTGCCTTTTCCTCTTAACTAGGCTGCAGCCCGAAGTGTAAGGATAAATTTGGCACTACTTTCTAGACAAATTTTCAGAGGCTCTAATCCATTTTGGCAGCGCACGTGAAAACTTTGTCTTAGTTCCCAAGGAAGCCCTATCTCCTGCCCTTCAGAGAACCTTTCCTAAAAGTTTTGGCTTCATTGCTCCAACATAACTCAGGCACTGAAGGGGAAGGGAGGAAGAGGGACCAGAGATATGCTCATACTTCACTAACACTGTGGAGTTTAGTGATAACCTGAAATGTGAAGGGTTTAACTGCACGCATTAACTAACTGGAGAGAAGTGAAACTGTCATGGACCGAATGCTACCCGAAATTCATGCTGCTGTTCCTGATTGCTTTCTCTCTTACAGAAATGAAGAGCAGAGGGGAAAGGTCTCTTAAAAATAGTTGAGGAGGGTCATGCAATCTCTGGTGAGAAATCAAAAGGAAGATTACATTCATGCTTTCTGTGGTATGGAGTCATGTAAAGCGTGACTCAAGTAATTTAATCTTGCTTTTGTAACAGTCAACAATATTTTGATTGGTAATTAGATGAGGTTGTGTTAAATACATGCACTGGAAAATTAAGTCTTTAATTTAAAGTCTTCCATAAAAGGACATTTGTAATGTTCCCTGCTCCCTTACAGATTGAATTTTTATCAGCTAAAGCAAATAACATGTAGCTGAGTGAAATTAGTGTGCTGCTCATAAAGAAAAATCTAACCTGAAACAGCTTTTCAGAGAGTTTAAGCAATCTCTTGACATCGACTGATTTAAATACACAATTCAGAAACTCTTAGATTGACTTTTTAAAATCTCCATCTACACTGCACAAGCATCAAACATCTCCAGACATTTTGGCATTTTCTTAAACCCAAATGACAAAATGCACGCTCCACAAAGAAACAACTGCAATACCAGCGCTCCTCTTTTATTTCACATACCCTGAAACACCAAGTTAAGGAAATAAATCAGGATTTGGAACACTCTTAAAAAGCTCAGGTCTGTGCTTTTGCCTGAGCTGTGGGGAAAGCTGAATCCTAGAGACATGTACCCACCACAGAAATGGCTCAGTCCCTAGATCCAGTATTAAAAGGAAATTTTGAGCATATCAGCTGATTTCAGTTGTTTTAACAGGACACTAGGAAAGAGACAATATTTGAAGCATCCACACCAAAGCTATGTAGAGCTTTTAAAATGACGGACACGTTAAATTATATCCTGAAGTGATTAGGAAACTAATATGTTCTGTGACCTTCACTCTGGATGAGGATTAAACTATTAATCTCGTTCTGGGGTGGCTGGCTGGGATATGAGGCACTTTTACACTTTGTACTTAGAATAGATTTCCCAACGAGGTCTGCAACATACCTATATTAAACCACATTCAGTAGGTAAACAATTTATTCTTCATAGCTGGCTGTCACACTACTGCAATCATAACTAGATAGAGAACCATTTAGTAAATGGAGGATGTGATAGAAAGAATACAAACTTTGATAATGTAAATTTTAAGGGTGACATTGGCATACTGACAGTTTCACAACCCTAGAGGCTTATGAACAATATTTACCAAAATCAGAACCTTACACATGCTGGGTTTTGTCTGTTTTCTTGTACAAATCTGTAGGAAACAGCTAAGTCAAACTCTTTACAATACTTAATGCACCTCAGTACGGAAAGATGATAAAGCAATAAATAAGGAGCAAAACCTTCTGTAGAAAGTTTGTGCGCCTAATTGAGGGAGGATGGTATACTGACAGCTATTACATCTAGTACTCTAAATGCAACGGCCAGCTCCAGAGACGTCTGCAGTTCTGATAACCAGAAACTGGAAAGAAGCATCAGGGAAGGATCACTTCATACTTGCCCTACTTCTTATACTCTTTATGTAAGGCTCTTCAGAGGAGACAGAGCCTCAGTTAAAGCAAATACACCCAGCTCTATATAGCTTGGAAGAAATTAAAACTTCAGTCCCTATTGGTGTGCTCCCTTCTACACATATTACATTAACTTTAAAATTGCAAGGGAAAAAAGAAGAGTGGATCACATGAATTAAATCCCATCGTATTACAAGAACAAATCTAATTCTTATGCAGACCAATGGTATCAGGCACATGCACAGAAAAGGTACTCCTGGCACATACTGGGACATATTCAAATTTTCCAGGAATATCTTGTCTGACAGATACATTATAATGTAAGTTAATCAAAATAAATTGCAAGGCCCCTAAGTAATAAGAAACCTTAGTCCTAGCCACAACTTCTCAAAGCATTTCCAAGTTTTTCCACAAACTGTGTTTCCCACACTTTTTGGATGACGGCATAGTACGTGGAGGAAGTAGGTATTCTTTTGTGTCCAATCTGAAGTGCAAGTTTCCCCCACAGATAACGTCTATGAAAACTATATAGGCTTTGGGGGATTATTTTTTTTCCCCTTAAACAGTCAAGATAAACTGTATTCTTTCACAGCTGGTAGCTGAGTCCCAGCAGATCTCTATCTGCATGTAGTGTGACTATTTTTAAGCCAACAATGAATCACCAGCAGGAGGACAAGACAAAACGCTGAAGCACACATTCTAGGTAGCTGAACTATAGAACAATCTCTACTCAGTAATTTGGTTATTTCTGGAAGAAATGAACCACATGAGCAGCAGGTGCGTATGCTAATAGAATGGCTTTGTGTTTTAATTAAGCTGTATTTCCCTACAGAGTAATTACATATGTTGTTTACTCAACTTTTTTAAAGACCATTAAAAAAGCCTATAATCTCTTTCTTTACCAGGCTACAAATAGGAGATCTCAAGAACTTAAAAAAAAAAAAAAAAAAAAGTAGCAAACACACTTAGCAGATCCTATCCCACACATACACGATAAACGCTTGCTAGGTACAATTTTATAAAGGAGCTTCTATAAAAGATGGTGTTATCTGAACTCCAATCAAAAACTGCTTTGTCTCAGATAATGCCCCTGATTCTACTGACTGTAATGTATGATGAGAAATTTTACATTGACTGACATGGCTGTAAGAAAACTAATCTAACACAGTAGATATTGTAAAGTACCTTTCTAAATAGAGACTACAGAGCCTAAAGAAGACGACAGATTTAATGAGACATTGACTTCTTAAGCAACAAATACAGAATCTTCCTCAAAGGATTTACTACCTCTAGACCCTCTGACTACCGTGCATCACTCCAAAGGTGGTCTAATAACAGACGAGGCCTGCTGCTGCACACCCGGCCTCGCTTCTGGCCTGAGTCCCCCACAGCTACAACTGCTATTGCTATTATTCAGCGATTCACCAATTATTCTGTACTATTTTCTGCTGTGAAAAAGCATTACTATGTTAGCAATATTAAGTTAATATTACAGATCTGAAAATAATAATGCAGCCTAAATACTCTTGCTATTTCTTGAAATATATTCACAGATTCATCACTGGGCTTTGCCTATTCACTCCAGTTGAACAGAGAGAATTGCAGGGAAAACAAGTCAATTCCCAGGCAGTAGAAACCCTTAGACCTGAAGGCGATTCAGCCAAATGTAACACTGACATCTAGAAATACAGACATGGAAACAAAAGCCAAATTCAGAAACCCTGTGTGCAGATGCAACTCCGTTAAGACCTCATCTCCAAACTGTGCTCAGACAGCGCTTCCAAGCTTCTTCCAAAGAACACAATACGCTCTCTGCATGAGAGACTGCTATAAATTCCACCTTTGAAAAAGAAACTTGTTTCATGCTTAAAGAGAATAATGCACACCAAGTGATGTCTAACAGAAGGAATTTTAGGCAGCTATTTTCAATCCTTCTTCGTGCCAAATTGTACAAACCCAGATTCCGCTGCATCCATCTTAAATGTAACTTGACTACAGAGACATATTTCCCAGAAAATAAAGATGGGAGATCATCCTATATTACAGGAGAGATGTGTCAAGTACATGTCACATAGCTATTAAATTGAAAAATGGAACTCGCAGGAAAATCTGAGTTTGTTTTTGAGAGCTAAAAGCCTCATTTTCACTTGCTTCTCTTGTGCAGGCGTAACTTTCTTATAATATTTCAATAAGGATTTATTTTTTTTTCAATATTCTGTCTGTTGTCCATGTGAGATTCGTGATTTTCTGTCAGTGTAGCACTTCTACTGAGTCCTGGAAAAGCTATTTCAGCAACTTTCTCAGAAATGAGGAGTATGTATAAATCAAGGTTTGTAAAGACCAGCTAGCAAATACAGCTTACAGTCCAGATGCTGGTCTGTCTGCAGTCTTAAAAATAAAAAATATATTCAAAGCACCTGGTTTGTCTTGAAACAGCCAGAGATAAGGAAAAGACACCAAAAAGTGGTTTGTTTTTTTCCTGCCTTAAAGCAAAGAGTTGATTTTAGAAGCACACTTATAAAAGCCATCAAGTTTGAATCTGACTTACCCAATGACTTTCCCTGTTCCTCAAACTAACAAAGTAGCCGATAAGAAAATGTATCTTGAGAGGGACTAGTTATTATATTGGCAGGAATTGGCACAATGGGTACCTTTACTAGAATTAATCAGAGCCATGATGGAGTCTTTCTGTATCTACTCAAATGTCAATGCATTTGAAGTCTCTATTTTCTTTATAGCTTTGTAACACATGTTACCATTGCTTGTGGTTTACTTGCTCTGTGTATTTGAATCTTAACCCTGAAGAATCAAAATGCAGGAGATTTTAATACCAAACCTATTGAAATCACAATGAACTTCACAGGGGGCTTTCAGTCCAAAGTGTCCATAAATAAATAGCAGGGAGGAAAAATAGCCACTTTTGAAAAGAATACTTTTTAGAAAGGCCCTAACAATCACAATATACTATTCAAAACATTAGCTAAACAGAAGATACACTACTCAGACAGAATAACCACAACCAAGTATCTGTGGTCCAACTGTGTAAAAGATGGAATATGAGTTTTTGAGAAGAGTATTACTTTTAGGTTTATCATATGCTTTATCAGTAAGCTTCAAGCAAAATTGCTTGAACATTGTGTCATGTTTCTCTTTTCTCCTCTTTTCTCCTCTACTTTTTCTACTTGACATTCATACATTTTTACAGCTAATTCTCCTGTCAATGCTCCTCAAAATTTCAGATTTGAAGTCAATAGTTGTTCATTTAGAATTTTATACATTAAGTGATCCTCATATTCCATGATTGACACTGACTGCCAAAAGATGCAGAATATTAATCAAGAGGAAGCCAGGCACAGTTTACCACCTCTGACCACACAGAATTTCTCAGAAAACATACTCAACAAATAATGAATTTTGCCTACCATCAAGTGTTGTTCTGCATGAGCACTACAGTCCAGTTATATAGAAGATTTAACAGGATTATAACAAGAACTCCTTTTGCCTTTATAATCTCCAGCTGAGGACAGTTACATGGCTAAATTACTCATCCTTGGCACAGCCTAATTTTGCTCTGAGAGTTGATAAGTGGAAAAAAACCCAACCAACACAGACCTTTGATTCTAGCTGAAATTAGTTTATTCTCAACAGAAATGTTATTTCGGCTGAAATGTGGCATATGCAAACAAGCATTATGCACTTTTGCTTGTCTCTTTCATATTTAGCCTCCCAGAGCAATGGCATCAATTCTCAAAGACATTTAGCTGCATGACATTTGAGGAAATTATATGACAATGACTTTTTTTCTTCCTAAACTGATAACATTAAAATTAAGTTTTTAAAAGCAGGATTTTTGACAAATTTTGTTTGAGAACTTACAGAAATACTCTTTTTTTTCTTGAAAAAATACTATCCGTTTTAAACAACCAAGACATTGAAGAATATGCCAGCAGAAGGCAATTCTAGCCTTTTATTATGGAAGAACTCTCAACTTACTACTGTCTTAATATACACAAATATACATGATGAGACACATGAAATAAATACAAAATGACTCCCAAACAAAAACTTAATGAAAAAGAAACAGAACAGTGAAGTATGTCACTGAACGTGCACCCGAAGTGCTAGCTGCTCAGAAAACGCTTCTGTGTGCAAGTTACCTAATATCCTACCTTCATAAGATTAACAGTTTTGCTTCCATATTAGACAAGAAAGTTGTAAATCTGATAGAACTCACTGTGCCGTTGCTGTAGAAAAGCACCAAATTAAATGGGGTTTTTTTCCCCTTCTCCTGGTATTTACTTGGAATATATTTCTGACAAGTTTAGTGGCTAATCCTCCTTATTTCTTACCAAGTCACCTAAACATTACAAACATATATATTTTTACACACACTGGTGAAAATATTTACATTTTGAATGCTGCACTGCTCAGTAGAAAATTCACTGTACACAGACTGGGGTTTTATGATCCCCCAAGTCCAAATTTACAAAGCCCAGTGATGCCACTAAGAAATATATGAGTTTGCTGATGGTAGATTTTTACTTCATGAAACACATTTCCTTCCTCTTGCCATTTGGATGACATGCACTACACTGTATATTTGGTTTTGCTGGAAAAAATAATTTCTTGGAGTACACAGGGTTTGTCACACCAGTCTTATGGATTTTCTTGCAATCATATTTTGAGAGTATTATCTTCTCTGTGCTAAAATAACAGTCAGAATTTATTGGGGGAAGAAGGTTTGAAAAACCTTTCTAGCAGAAATATATTTATTCCAGCTCAAGACCTTTAGTATTACTCAGATTTTTGGAATCAGAGAAATGCAATTTCATTTATTGAGTGTTTTCTCTGTGTTTTGCAGCAGGATAACATCAAGAACAAAATGAAACTGATTTATGATGTAATGCACATGGAAACAAAATGCATTTAGAAATCTAGTTTTATTATTTCAGTCCAGGTAAATTCAGAAACATCAAGACAGACCAGTAAGAACTGATTGCTGTTGTCCATGGCAATATTTGATGACAAAAATCTACCACAGGGACTGTGTAACTTCTTTTTGCTAACTTTTATGTGCATGTCCACCTTTTAAAATCTGCAAGAAAACCCAGAGTAAGGAAAACTCATTTGAGCATATTTTGTCCCTCATAGGAGTTGACAACAAATTATGTGAACAAACCTTTGAAATATGGTCTAGAAGAAAAACAACTGATGTTTACCTTTGGCAATGCTGTTTTGGGTCACTACGTTTACAGTAGGTCATTGAAAACAATTAACAATGTTCTAGTGGACAACTTACTGTGGGCAGAAAAAACACCCTTCCAACGTAACTCTCAGTGAAACATGAAAGCTAGGCTCTCACAAATCTTTTGGGAACTGCATCAAAGAGAAGGAGAACAGAAGATGTGAGTAAGACACAGGGAACAAAAATCCTTTTCATACCTCCTTCTTGCTAGCCCCCAGTACACTTCAGGCCGTAAGTTACTGAACATCAGTGGCTGCTCCAACTTGCAGCAGCTTCTCCACAGATACTTGTGGCGTCCCTGTCATTAGGACAGAAAAGGTAAAAAACATTTTCCTCGAGCCTCTGTTCTGCACTTAGCATGCCCCTATGAGAGGGATGACAAAGGGTCCTGTATGGTCCGTTCCATCCTGAAGGATCAGCATATAGAGCACAACTCTCTCAACTCAACAGACATGTAAGGGGCGTTCAGCCAAACCACAGGTTTGCTATATAGGTGACAGGCTGATATGCCCAGCCATTCAGACCATGACTTAGACAAGTCCAATGTCCTCTGGTAATATCTCTTCTGCTGATTAGCAGGGAATGCAGACTGCTGGTTTAAAACAAGCATCTGACTTCTAAATAGCTACAGTTAAGTGGGATAAATTCACGTACAGTATTAGGGAAGAGGGTCAGTTTGATCCAAAAGCTGCACTAGCAGCTTGAAAAGACAACCCATGAGAAGATAAGAGAGAGTGAGTCCAGGAGGAGGATTAGAGAAGCATATCAGATCACCAGCAGCAGCAGAGGAGTGGCTGAGTGAAGATGTGAAGTTACACCATAACTTGTGGCCATGCAAAAGAAACATCTATTCTAGCATTTGGAACTAATAAAGGGGAAGCAGATGTGACTGTGAAGCTTTGTGGTGTTGCTTATTTTCTCTCTCTACCTCAGTATCTCAGGATTGGAGCTTGAACACCGCATCCTCATTTTTCATCACCCCTGAAGGTCTGGGGAGCAGCTGCAATGACACAGGGCACTGCTCTCAGGGCTCAAGTGGATGGCAACTCACAGCAAGCTGGAAGGAGTGGGCGGAAACCGGCAGTACCCAGAGCAGGGAGTGGAGGGCTGCATCTGAAAGAGGCTTACACAAGAGGCCACTGTAACCTATTGTTGAGCTACAGGAAAGGTGATTTTCCACAACGCTAAGAAATTAGACACTTTAGGAAGCAGATCTCTTGTAACATTACCTGAGAGCAGGATTCATCTCCTTAATCACCCAGTTTAAGTCAGTCATCCGGACTTTTGCTGTAATTTATGGAGAAAGATAAATACCACCAGAGGTGATTCAGCCCACCAATTTTAGATAATTACCTTAGGATGATATAAGCCATCCTCTGGAGATGCCTATTCTTTTCTATTGATTATTGAGCGAGCCCAGAGCACTTGCCAAGGCCAGCTGTTAGATGATAATTAGGTTAGGTAAGACTGAACAAGCAATTACAGAAAACAAACCGGAGACTTGTCTACTTTAGGAATTGGTCCCATAGCCTTTTCAGAGATGTAGGAGGTATCGACAAAGATATCCCGCATAGAGATTTCTTCTTGCTGAAATAACTTCCATATTTTGTTTTTCCTTGCAGAAAAGCAGAAGCAAGGTCATAGGAAAGGCATGCCTATATACTACTTCAAAAGATACAGAAACCAAGACTGATGGGAGAGGAAACGCGGAATATGTGTATGCACCAACACATGTCTCCGGGATATCTGTGAAAAACTCTTGCAGGGCCTTCCACTTTGTGGTGCCTTTTTTCAGAATGTGCACTTACAATCTGCAATTTATTTACTTATTCAGAGAGGGTATAAGGAGAAAAAAATAATACTGCATTCAAGATTGGTAAACAAGCAGTTCATGACACGTTTCAGTCATGGACATATGCAACTAGTCACAAAATGTTTATGCATTAGCATTTCTAAAGCTTCAAGTGGTATTTAAGTTATGGTAGAAGCTTTTCATTCTTGAGAGGGGAGTCTTCTGGGGGAGAAGGGTAGACTCCTCTATTTAAAGTAACAACAAACACAAGAAAATAGTAGAAACATAAAATTGCTGTGTCCATGAACTTAACATAATGAAACAAATAAATGTAATTTCATTTCTAAAACTGAACCTTGTTCCACCTGTGTTCACATTCACACACATGTACACATACTTGCCTGTTCTCTGCATAGGTCCTACAGCAGTTACAACCTAAAGAATTCAGTCACAGAATTGCCACTAAAGGTGAGAAAGGTGACCTTAAGATGTCACCTTGTCTAGGTCCCTGCCTGAAGGCGTACTCCATCCTCTCTGCCTTCTCTAAGCAGCCCACTCCTGTGGGTCACTATCCCCACTATCATTAGAGATTCCCTAATGCCAAGCTCTCCCGTTGCAAGTTCAACCCAATGCTTCCTATCCTGTCTGCAGCGAACATGCGGAATATTTTATTACCTCTTCACTTATTGTCTCCCCTCTGTTAGCATTCCTTTTGGGGGGAGAGGGGAGGTGTCTAGCCAGTGAATTTCCATCTTTTTGTTAGTAAAAGAGCAATATACTTAAATATAGATCTTGGGTAGATCATTTCCTAATTCATATTTAAGAACTGGTGTCCAGTACAGATAAAATTATTCTGGTATTGATTAAACCTGTTTTGTCTATGTAATTGATAAATGTTAACTACCTACAGTTTATAAATGAAGACCTGTGTAACTTGTTTTAGGCTGTTTAATTTTCTAATCCAAATTTTAACTAATTATATTCTTAATCTCTCTAGCTTTGCCTCATTTGCAATGAAGTTGATGCCACCTCAGAGATGGTCAGTTTTTGATTCAGACTGAAGTAATCGCTAGTTACAAACAATTGCCCAAGCAAGTGAATTATGTGTCAAACTTACCAAGCTCAGTCAACAGCACTGGGGTTTTCCTATATTCTCCAGTCAAGGTTTGTATTAAAATGATGGATATGTCTGTACGTGCGTGTGTTGGGCTTGATTAATTAACCTGTGATTTTCAGCTATGAAGGCTAGTTTGTGCAGTGAATTTTCCTAAAGTGTAATCTAGAAATATCACATGGAGCCATTAAAAGCAATCCGTTATGCGCTCTCACCTCATGCTCACTTTGTACCAAATGTAATCACTTTCTGCTTTTTGTCAGACAGCTGTGCCCTGAAATTCTGACCCTTACCTGTTGCTGTAAATTCATCTTCCACATGCCTGTATCTAATATATGAGCAATGTAAAATGTTTTTAGTCTTGTTAGATCCTGCTACAAACATAGGGGCTGAGGCATTATGCTCAGAAAACCATAAAAACTAAAATGGGAACAAGGCTTGTTGCACAAGAAACAGAAGAAAGAAAAGCAAGGAAAAAGGCAAAACAAAGGAACCAATCATGTATTAAAGATCTATTCAACCAAATATGGCAGCACTCCAGCAACACACAGTAGTTTGAGCAGAACTTTAAATATGTGAGTTGTCAAACAGAAGTCAAGAGCTTAAGTGATTTGCTGGACAGGGAACTAAATAAAGCAGATGCATTATTTCATTTAAAAACAGATTTGTTCTAGAAGGCCTTCCTGTGAAATATTCTAGATCATGAGTCCATAGAAGTCAGCATTGATTTTCCTATCAGTGAAAACCAAGTGAGAAAATATGCAGTGAAATGAGAGGGATCATCCAAATGACTCATGAGTTATGCAGTGATTTCAGTTATTTATGAACTACTTCACTGGTTTTTCTGGAACGACTTTGTTCCAAGTCCTTACTGCCGGCCACCCAACTGGTATGAACATCGTGAAAAATAATTTCAGTCTAAATCACTGCTAAACTGGCAGAAGTCATGCCTGAGAACAGAAAGCATTATCATTTCATCAACAAACTTCCTCCCATACTTCAATGATATCCTTCTTTAATTTTCTACCCTGCTTCCATAAAGCATATACTTCTCATTCCTCTACGCTGAGCATAGCAGACAATGGGCTGATGGTGTTCACCCTCTGAAAACTCCATTAAAAAAACATTAAGATTGTGACACAGAACAATAAAAGCAATGGAGAGCTCAGTTCCTGGAGAAATGTACCATATGTCCTCTCACGCTTACCCAACACAACACATTATGCAGTTGGGGTGCTTAATTATGCTGAGGTGTTGAAAAATGTAGATATGCAAGGATAGACTGGGAAGCCCAGAGGTTAAAATAGGGATTATTAATATATTTGTAACTATTAAGTGTCAGATGCATGAATAAAGCAGGATAACCTGTGATCTACTTAAAATGAAAAATATAAAACTTATCTTTTGTAATATTTAAATTACATGTATAGTGAGACAATGCTTAACCCTATTATTTCACTGAGGAACAGGCTTTTTTGTTCTTATTTTCCCTTTCCTCTCCACTTCCCTGCCTACCCTTTATTCATTTCCCTAAGAATATATATACAACAAAGTATGCAACTGCCAGTGCAGGCTTCGGTGAAGTTGAGAGGAGCTTTAGTGGACACTGACTCTTCAGATGCTGACTGCCCTGTTTGAAAAACTGCATCGCTCTGGAAAATGCAAACATGACAGCCGTTAGCAACCTACATCTTTCATCAAAATTCTGCCTTCCTGTGGCCTGCTTGCTGAGACAAGCAGCTTGTGACTGTGTTTACAACAAGCTTTTGAGAACAACTAATCAGAAATTTGGGCTCTAATGGTCACAGCCTGAATTTCTCTTCCTTTTAGCATAATAGTTAGCAAAGTTGGAAAAACACGTATTGTAAACAAATCCTGCAATGAAGATAGTTCTCCCTTTGGTCATTGAGATGGTTTTAATCTACTTTTCCATCTTAAGAAAATGCTAAAAACATCAGAAAAGGACTGTCAAGGCTACTCATTTGCTTCTGTTCCTGCTCTGTGCAAGGATTGTTCAATTCCAAATGAAACAAATGGGCCAAAGCTGATTTACTGAAGTAGCAACAGACGGGGCTCAAAAGCATCACTGAAATGTATTGCCACCAACCTCAGTGGGCTTGCAGCAGGCCTTTAGAAAATCTCAGCTCTGTAAACAGTGAGAGAAAGGTCCTTAAGTCTCAACACAGAGCTCATGAGGAAAAGCCACAAATCCAAACAGTGCTAGTAAACCAAGCACCCTCACCATATCAAGGTCCTGCTTAAATAACCTTGACCTATCACTGCTTCTCATGTGGATGAAACAAAGACTGGGGCTGGCATTTTCTAACTGCCAACATTTTGTCCTAATAAATGCTTTTAAAATATGCCCTAACTATATAAAATAATAAACCGGGAACATTTTAAAAATATACAGTATGTGGATTGATTTGCACTTGTCACAGTAAGTGATGTAAATTACAGCCCCATGGTTTTGTAAGAGAAAAATTACACCACCTCTCAAAGTACATTTCATCTACAGATTTCAAAGTGTTCTAAGGAAGTCGGTAAAGTGGGCATGTCGGCTCTGCAAAGGGAAAGACAGTGCAGAGGCGCAGGAGCCAGCGGAGACTGTGCCGGTGTCACGGCTTGGCACAGGACTGCTGTGTGCTGCACGGCCTGCTTTGCCATACCAGCAAACAGGCACTGCCTTTACACAGGAGCCAGGACCCACCCAGCAGGTGCCCGTCCCTGCCCCAGCCCAGGGGATCTGCGGGGGATCCCACTGGCCCATGGCACTTCCTCAGCCCACAGACAGCACCAAGCTGAGGACTGCCGTGGCTTCTGTAAGGCTTCACAGCAGGCCAGTAAGTCAGGTCATTCCGAGAGCGCCAAAAGGAAAGCAACAAGAAGAATCAGTGAGCTAGAAAGCATGAGCTACAAGAAAAGACTGAAGATTCTGGGATTTTTTTAATTTAAAATGATGGGAACCCTCCATGATAACAGCTTTCAATTACGCAAAAGGTTGCTGTCAAGGGAAAGGGACAAAACTATTCTTCACAGGATAGGACAAGAAGGGTTAAGCCACAGCAAGGGAAATTTAGTTTAGACATTAGGGAAATATTTCTAGCTGTCAAAATAGGTCAGTACTGAAATCAATTGCCAAGGGAGAGTGGAATCTCAATCACAGGAGGGTTTTAAGACAGGCTAGCTAATTAACTGACAGGCATGGTTTAAGTATAATTGCTCCTGCTGGGGCAGGGGTCTGAACTACCTGACCTCCTGAGGCTCCATCCAGCTCTACCTGCATTGATCGTAGGATCTCCAGAGTATCAGAATAATCTACGTCCCTCATAAATTATATATAGGCAGAATATAAAAAAACCAAACAAGCCTAAAAGTTAATTACAGATGCTTAAGACATCTAATGCTATGTTGCTGCTATCTTAATAATTATAGAATTAAATCCATCATATTCCCTCAGTAATAACAATATACTATCAACATTTTAATCTTACACAACTGTGGATATTTGAGAATTACACTGTAATGTATGGCGCAAACTTACTTTTATATTCCGTACAGTAACAGAATTCAAACCTTTCATTGACAGTAATTCGTGATTGTATTTCTGCAGAAATGTGTTGTACATGCATATTATCCATGCATCTATACATAACGGTATAAAAGTGCAGAGGGGGAAAAAAGATGGTGGAAGACAGTTCTTTGTAACACTGCATTCTGCTAATCACAAATAAAAAACATTTAGGAATAATGTGGTATCTCCAAGAGGTAAGTCCTGACCCAAGCACTCCTGAAGAGCTTCGGCTTTGTTTCCAAGTGTCAGACTGAAAGAAATACTCTTGCAGGATACTTCTTGCACTATTGCACTATTCTACATAAATGAAAAATTCAAATTCATGCAATTGAGACTAATTTGACACAATCCCTTTCTCTACTCCATCTGTAATTAGCATCGCTGTCATGCTGCTACATTCCACTGTTCTTTTTTTTCTGACAGAAAACTGTTCAAATTTGTATTTCTTTCATTCCTCATAGCTAAATGGTTAAGAGGCAAAAAGAAATTAGCTCCTTTACTTTAGGAAACCCCATTCTCTTTGTTAATTGGAACTGCAAAGGAAAAACAATTTAATAAAACTAGTTTTTAAAAACTGATTAAATTGAAATATGAAAAAAATGTCAATCCTTCTATGAGAACCTGGAAAATATTTCTAAGATTTCTGAACAGAATTCTGTAGTTAATTCAACGACCGGAGGGGGCTATATAAGTTTGACACAAATCACTGTAAGTGGGTATTGTTGGAAGAATTGCCTAAACTCACTTAATAATTATAAAACATTCAATATAAGCAATAAAGTTGCATGAAAATCAGTTATACAGCCGGAAGTAATGGAGTGAACTGTAACATTATGCCATGACTCAATCTATAGTGCAGAACTTGCAGTATTTTCACCGAAAATGGAAAAGTCCTTTAGTCCTGTCTAGAAAACTACTTCCACTGATGAAGAAAAACTCACCTCTTTGGGAGATTATGGAGCCAGACCCCCAGGAGGACTGAGACACTTTGCTAAAACCCCAGATTACGATGTGTTACAGATCCAGTCAAACACCAGTAGCGTGTGGTACGCCCCCCATTTATCTCCATTACCACATACCGTGGCCATCAGGGAAAGACAGGCAAATGGTAGTACTGAGCTAATTAAACATGATTTTTTGGAAGGTCAATAATTTTGCATACAACATGAACTTTCTTTGAGCCTACCCATATAATTATGTTATTCTATGTATCTGTGTTGAAGGAGTTCATCACCAGCAGCACTTCAGTCTATGGGAAGCCAGGCTGCTGTATTTAAATATGGAGGCATTTAGGAGTGACGGTACACAAAAGCAGTAGGCTAGATCTTAGGAAGCCTGAGTGTGACCGTGGCAGAGAGACACATATCACAGCATTTACACAAACAGTACTTTGCGGGCTACTAGACCGCACGCTTGCAGGTACAAATATACAGATTTCTCCCCCTTATGACAGTCAGCTTTGTTGACTGTCCCCACAGGAGAAGCTGTGCTCACGAGGCTGAAGCTTCACACCTTGTGGTGAGTCTCGCACCAAGTCAGGGTGGCAATCTCAATACACCACCACACCCAGTGGCACCTAGGAAAGCAGAGCGGAAGAAAGTCAGGTCCCCACTTATAAGCCTCCATCTAGTCTCCCTGTATGGTGGGGAGAGCCAGAGCTCTCCAGGAGGTTACGCAGAGATCCAGGGCAAGTCTTCACCAGGCTCCTAATTGCTTTTTTGAAATCATCCTCTGGAAGCACCTCTCCCCATACATTATACAGGCTCTACAGACAACGCAGACCCATAACCTAGGCTAAACAAAGTTATGTAGCAGGAATGCCTTTCTAGCCAGAGGATCCCTAAGTGCATAAAGAAGTTATCCAGATTTCACATGACTCAAATTATATGCATCTTGTAATACCATTACTTCTTTGCAGTTACTTTTTCATTTCTCACATTATATGCCATGGTGGGTATTAACAGTTCATATTTGTGTTTATAGTTTCCATTTAGTCCTTTAATACTATAGTCATAGTGCTGGTTCCAAAACATTCGGGGGGTTTTTTCACTAGGTTTTAATTGGAAAATACTGGTTACAGGATAAATTAGTCATTTGAGTAAAGTAAAGCTTTTATTGTTTTGCTTTTTAAAATAAAATGAAGTATAGAGTAATACATCAACACATACACACTGTAAAATATTTGAACTAGGATTTGAAACTTGTAGAAAAAATACTAATAATATTAATTTATAGTCAAGCCTGGGAATTCAGTAAAGTAACAAGGGAAAACGAATCAAATCTAGCTAAATCCCAAAACACTGTAATCTTTACTACATGCATTGCTAACCAGTGGCTGGCTCTTTCTTGTGTTCTCTTTTCCCTTTGAGACTCTGGGTGCCAAAAGAGAAAATCTGACAAGCTCTGGGTGCTGTTTTCCTTTTTATTGTACTGCTCTGTTCTATATTTTTAATTTGTTAAAACTACACAATTTTTTTCTTGCATTACAACAGCAGTTCTTCCAAAGGCTACCAATTCCTCAGTGGATATCAAACACGAAACAGGCTGCAGTACAATATTTGTCAGTGAAATCCCCATAGCCTTTTACTTACCTGAGAAAACTTTTTTGTAAATATTTCAAAGAACAATAGATGAAGACATCTTGAATGTGGACTCCTTATGCTGTAAACAAGACATTTTTTATTTCAAAGCACATATTTGTTTTATGAATTAAATAAAGTACCTTCAAAAGTTGCTTTTCTTTCCTAGGCTGTTTTAAAAAAACCTGTAATTAGTTATTATTTCTAGCATTTCACTTAAAAGTTGTTGCCAAAATGGCAGTATCAATTAAATATGCAGGTAGAAGTTTCCATGTCCCCATTTAGAAGTACAGTAACTGCCCATTAATCTATAACCATTTCAGAACTTCCATCGTATTACAAACAAGGAGGATAAGAAACCATCTGTTTGGAGTTGCAGGTTTCCAAGTACACGACTGAAACATTTCATATTGTACACCACTATTACATAATGAACATTATAAAAGGAACATCAGTGTTTACTACTTTCTTAATGAAGGAAAAACAACTGGCCTGTTGTTAAACCTAAGACAGCATTTATTAGCTTGTTATTGTGTGCCTCTATAGGAAACACAGCAGTACTTCTGCTGTACAGTACTAACATAGGGTATTTTATGTAAGGCTACGCTGTATTACCTTTGTGGGTCCTGTCCATGATAAATGTTTGTCAGCTTAAGGGTGAGAGACCATAAAAACTCATTCTGTTACTCTGTTTTTTAAGATTCAGGTATATTTATCTAAGTGCTACAGTGGCAAGTCACTAGAAAAAGAGAATTCCAGACAGGAGAAATACTATTTATTCTGGTTCTTTAGTGACCATGAGGATGGATGCAATGATCTGGATTAAATAAGAATCATTGCCTTCATGGAGACGTTGTACATAACTGTACAGTCTGTCTGGAGTTTTATTTTCTTAGCTCTCTTAGATGTGGCTAGGTTAAACATGACAGAGAAAAGAAACACCCTGCAAAAGGCCATTACAACAGCTTCCCTTAACCAAGAGCTTCTGGAAGTACTTACAGGAAATTCTGTCCTTACAACACAGCACATGCAGTCTTATACGACATCGCGCTCAGTCAAAATCAGTGAGCAACTTCTAAACATTGGTAAATGCAGTCTTTTAGTTTCAATGGTTACACACAAGATATCTGGGCCATGTTGATGAAAGCTTTCTAGACTAATACAATGGTATGTCTCTAAGTGCTATAGTTTATGACTTTTTAAACAATTGTCACAATTTAGATAATCTGTCAATCCATTTGCTTTTCTGTGAAGAATCGCTATTAAATTTACTAAAATTAAATTTCTTTTACATAAGGTATGTTTGAGAAAAACAAACAGAAATTATTTCTGATTCACTTTTAATGAGTGCTTTCCAGAATCCAACATCTGACACAAACGAATTCAACTCTGAGGGTTAAATAAAAGAAGTGCTGTAGAATCAGCAAAGTTTGAGCATCCTGAACTCACCCCAGGCTCTTTACAAACCAAGAATTGAAAGTATTTCTGGCAGTAATTTTAAGAATTAGCAAGAGAGACGTATCACTATAATAAATTGCCAAATTGCTGAACTGAAACCAAAAGATAAAATGGAGCATGAAGAGTCTCTTGTCCCATCATCCTTGTTTGACTGAAGTCTATCCTTTTTTTATTCCAAAGGTCTCTTGCTCAAAAGTGATTTTTTTTGTTTATCTATTTTCATCTTTAACTGATCTTTATTGAATGGAGTCAGGCTATGCTTCCCATCATCAATCTATGGCATTATGTCTCCCGCAGGAATCCAACCGTCCTGCTGAGCATTCCTCTGTAAACTAAGCCTTGAGTGAGTCCACAACAATGTTTCTTATGAAGTTCACAACCACTCTACCCAACATATGCTCTTTTAGCTCATACCCTCACAGTGGTTTTTTTGGTCATTCTCTGCATTCCAGGTCACTGAGCAGATCTTTAGCTCCTCCTGGATTTGTAACCTTCGAAGCCTTGTCATGTAGTTAGGGGCTCTAAGTGCTGGCATGATTACACGTGTTCTCTAATCTCCATTTAGCTCTACAAATATTTATTTCCCCATTCTTGCTGTGCCACCAAGGCTATGCACAGCCTATTAGTGTTTGCTTTAAGAGAAAACATGAAGCTCAGTGTCTAGTTTGTTAATCCAGATTAAGTACTAAACAAACACACACTGAAGAGCAATACTTCACCAGTGGCTAAAATAACTCTCCCTGAGGGAAGAAGACTGCAGGATGGGGCTGCAGTACCTTCACAGCCTCTGCCCTAGCCTATCTGCCTGAAGTCAGAGGCTGAGGACTTACATCAAAATGAACTTAGCATTTAACAAAGCTCTCAGTGAAGAAAATATTAGTATTAATAAAAATAATAAACACATCGATGCAGTGGACTTAGACATGAAGAAACAGTCTTTGACCTAACTGATTCTTAATAGTTGATAGACCAGCCGTTGCTGTAGTTGCAGGATGTTTATTTAAAATACAGACACAGATTAGATTAATTATATGAAATCAGTGGAGATGGAAAAGAATTTGCTGAAGTATGTTACAAAGTTAGCAATTAAGATAACTTTCTGTTAGCTTCTGTTACAGAATCAAAACCAAAAAAGAGTTTTGATTCTGTAAATCCAGTTTACGAAGTCCCTGCCTTCCTCACTCATTCGAGCTCCTAATCTGCAGTTCAGTGCACTCCAACTGTGCTGAGATAACTTATCACAGGCGTGTGCTACAAATCAGATAAAGAATAACTAAATTCATGAGAGCAGATGCCATATTCTGCACAGACCGGTAGATAGATAAGTCTAAACTAAATATATTAAGGTAGCTATCTGAGAGTTGGTCAACACAAACCGTTGTATCTCTCATCGTGTAACACTGTGAATCAGCCACACAATATGGAAAGAAACTATAGGTATCAGACAAGCCAGGAACATCTCCAGGCCCCAAACTGTGAACCATACTGGTGAGATGCGTAAAGAAAACAGTAAATGGATGGGTAGTAGGGTCTTACATTGCTCTGAGCTGAGTATATAGCTGAGACAAAAAGCAATCTGCAAATTATAAAGCCAAATTATCAATTTTATAACATATTAACTGCATAATAGCTTTTCCATACAAGGAACAACCCTGAAGATTTTATAAATCAATATTTACTTGATTTATATAGATCACATCAGGGTGATATATTAGTACAGCTCAAGATAAACTGAATGGGTATGATTGCAAATGGTTGTAAGAGCCACTTAAAACCATTTAACAGACATTCAGTCCAGAAAGGTTTGCAGAATGTGCCTCTAACCTACGTACAATGGGTAAAAAAATGCTATCCAAATCCCTGTTGGGAGACCAGGAAAGATCACAGGCATTGTCAGGTCCCAAGGCCCTGACATAACAAGAGTTTTTCAGATGAAATTTCCAGATGCTCCTAGGAAACAGACCATTCCCCAGACTACAGAGCAAGGGAAAACCCCAAGTGGTCCTTGCCAAAGATGATGTGAGAGAAACATAGCAGCGAGTGCAAAAAACAGTTACTTTGTGGAGACAGACCTATGGGGAATTTTGTACCAGCAAGGCTACTACACATTAGAATATTGTTTCAGATGCAGCTAAGATCAGAAGAGCCTCAAAGTTACTGCTGACTACTGTCTTCAGCTGTGGAAAGTTACTAATTACACTCCATTTCCTATGAAATGCCAATCTACATCCTGCCAGTTAAGGAGATGCTATCAAACCATAGTTTCAAATCCACATCAAAAAGATTTTTAGATGACATCGGGTTTTTTAACATCGATTTTTACATTTGATCAAGCACAGGAAAATCACCCTCATTTCTAAACATTTTGTGGGATGTCTTCCCTACCTTTGGCAAATGAGTTTTTTTCCTTCTTCCTCTAGTGTCGCATCTGCCTCCCACTGCATCATCCACTCTCACTGTAATTGAAGAAATAATTCTATCACTGTCACTAATTGATTGCCATACACATTTGCATTCAGATTTAATTCCGTAGCCGTATTATGACAAGTGTAAGTCTCCAATTTTAGACCGAGAACATTTGAAATCTTGGCTTATTTAGTCTAGCCCATAATCTGTCAAATCATTTGACTCCCGACCTGTAGGGTACTGGGGCGAAGGAACACAGCGCTATTGACGTTTATTTCACAATTCTTCAGACTGTTCTCTCTCTAAAAATCCACATTCAAGCACTTTCATTCAACATGTGTGTACTCTTCTCGCTCAAATCTATGATTATTTCACAGCATTAGATACCAAACCATTTACACTCACTTCATAAACATCAGCAGTCATTGGTGTTTGAAAGCACTGATAAAATGCATTGATGATATCCGTCCTGCTTCTGGAAAGCTGTGGGTTGTGTTTGGTTTTCTGTTCTAAACAGCCCACATTCTTTCAGCTGGATGTGCTCTGCAAGTGCTACGCAACTGTGATGAGCTGACTTTGGCCGGCTGGACAGCTGTCAACAGGAGAGGGGGACAAAATTAGCTTGTGGTCAAGATAAAGACATGGAGATTACTTACCGATCACTTACCAATCACAGTCAAAACTGACTTGACTTGGTGAAAATTAATTTATCGAGATAGAGTTCGATAGTGAGAAACAAAAACACTTTCCTTCCCCCTGCCCCCACTTTTCCCAAGCTCAACTTCACTCCTCCACTCCTGACTCCTCTCCCCACCCGAGCGAGAGGCCCAGGGGATGAGGACTGGGGGTTACGGTCAGTCCGTAACAGCCCCTCTCTTCCGCTCCTTCCTCCCCACGCCTTTCCCTGCCCCACCGTGATGTCCCCACAGGCTGCAGGGGACTCCCTTCTCCAGCACCTGGAGCACCTCCTCCCCCTCCCCGCTCAGTGCTCGCAGAGCTGTTCCTCACACTTTTTCTCCTCATTTCTCTCCTTTCCAGCGTTTTCCCCTTTCTGAAATCCGTTTCCCTGAGGCACCACCATCGGGGCTGAGGGGCTGGGCTGTGGGCGGCTGCGGGGCAGCTGGAACCGGCTGGAACCGGCCCTGCCCGCCCCGGGGCAGCCCCAGCCTCTCCTCACAGGGAGCCCTCAGCCCCAGCCCCCAGCCTCTGGGCAGGGGCACCCCGTACAACAACATTATTTTAAAAGGTATTTTTTCAAGTTCTGTATGTATTACACAGCTCTAGGAAGCATGTAAAATATGAGATAGAGAGGAAATTTAAATAGGAGGGGGTTGATGTAACGAAGCACTAAGCAACTCCTGTAAGTCCTCTAGAGGACGGAGACCCTGCTAGTGAACATTGCCCAGTTCTTCCTCAGACTCAAATGACAAATGAAAACACACTGCTATTTATCTCAGCTGATGTACTAATAGTACTAAAGGACAATCCACAATTCATTTGGGAAAGGCTGTAAGTATGCTGCTGGGGAAAGTCCTGTAAAATGCCTTTATCATGGTAAATGCCATTACCAGGAGCACTTAGAGAAAGGCCAGACTGTATTTGAAAAAATCCTAGTAACCACACCCCATAGATAACATTTTAAGAGCTTTTTACTTTTAACTGGAACTCTTTCGTTAACAAAACAAAAACAACTTGTTGCTTTTTGTATAGCTTTATGTATTTCCTCATTATGTATTTCACAGGCGCCTCTAAGCGGAAGAGCTGATGTCTATATTTGCCTTAAAAAACATGATTCGAAACTTGTTATTTTGAACTAGTGATTTCAATGTTACTTGTTGGATTAGCATTATAATCTGTTCCAGGTAATTGCTATGTAGTCACAGAATAAATTGTAAAGCCACTGAATGACTATCCCAAGCTAGCACTGGCGGTGGAGGCCCTTTCAAAGACCTGCACACAGGACCTTCAAGCTCTGTGCTCTGTGAGATGGCACCAGGGAAGCCACTCTGCCTTGATAACGCACAGAAATCCCAAGGGCAAGCAAAGAGCCCAATGTAGTAGGGAAAATCAGCGCTCTAGGCTTAGCTGGTGACAGCCACTTCTATTCCAGGTTAACTTTAAAACTCTTCTGCCCATTTGCAGCGGGGGCAGCTTCTCTCCATGCAAGAGAGAGCACCAGGGAAACAGCCTTGACAGGGCTAGGGAAAAATACTGTCATAAATTTTGAAGGTATTTTCCCCTCCTGCTCACCCAAATATTTACATACTTTAAAACCCCCATAGATTTTAACCTGTAATTAACTGTCAGTGATTATGACAGTTATTGATTTCTTTCTTACATCAGATCAAATTTAATCCCCAGATTTACCGCTGCTGATAACAGCAGATGCGTGCAGGTCTCAATTCAATCAGTGAAAGCACTTGCTTAACTCCAAACACGTTAGATCTGAAGCGAAGCCCATGTGTACAGTCCTTCATAAGATTAACTGTTGTCCACGTTTTGAAGCAGTTCTTTAAGTTAGTGTCACTGTGACCATAGTTCCACATAGTTCCACTGTGACCATACACAAGACCCTCTGATTTATAAGTAACTGAACACAAGACCAAGTTCAGCATTCACCTTTTATCCAGCAAAACCAAAAAGCCTTCCATCTCCAGGAGCAGAGCCACAAGAAGATACTTTGGTGGTAATCCAGGCACACGTTCTTAGATGTACACTAGTTAGGATGTGACCCCGAACTGGCAAAAGCTTTGACATGAACTAAACGTTGTCCTTCGAGCAAGATCCCCAAAATACCACCAGAACTTTGTTAACTCTAGTGCCACGTTTCATCAGGCTACAAAATAAAACAGTTGTTTTTCTTCAAAAGCAGAGAAAACTCACAGTAACTCACAGAAAACTCACTGAACAGAAATGAAAGACGTTTGCTAGGGAATCTCTCCTCTATCCACTGCATCCTTACAGCATGGGGTCTTTCTTCCAGGCCTGCTCCCATTTCAGCAACCTCTAGAGCCTTTTTGTGCTGTAACAGACCACCCTAAGCCCCTCCGGGCACATCAAAACAAATTTTCTATCTTCTCTGAGGTCTGGTTGCACATCTGCCTCCTGCTTTTCTCCAGTCACCCTTTCTCTAACACTGCCATCAGCTTCTCTCTTGCTGAGACAGCAGGTTGCCCTTTACATGCACAATCCTGCCCGGAGTCTGACAAACCTTCCTCAAGGAAGGATGCTCAAGCACTGACAGGGAAGGAGAGCTCCCATCCCATCCCATCCTCTCCACCTGCAGTAGCCAGGACAGTACACTGCCAACAAGCAGCCGAGATCTTTTTCTGTTATCAAAACCTTTTAAAGGAACACAACCTTCATTAGCAGATACTAAGTCTGCACACAGCAGATGACATCCATTGCATTCTTCTTACCACTGAAGATCTGCAGCTCTTCAGAGAAATTACATGACAACAGGGGAGCCATCAGCTGGTGCTACAGGGCTGAGCAGTGCTGGGTGATGCTCATGTTGTTCAGCTGAGCTTGCAGATAGCTTTATCTTAACTGTATTTCAAACACTATTTGTAAGCTAGAATGGCTCCAAACTTTTCAAAGATGGGTGGGAAAAATGTACAGTCAGGATGTTGAGTGGTACCTGTGCGTGTCAAGTACAGGAAAGTGACTTGGTAGCTCATTAGCAATATCCCATGCAAGGTGTTGAAGTGCACCTCCCAGGCAAGAAAGTCCTCACTAAGGAGCATCAGAGTCTCACTGATGATCAGTCAGGTGCTGCTCATCTCTTTTGGCCAGCGGTATGCTTGGCATTGAGCTGTTCTGCTGCTTACATTTCTGCTTATATTAAAGGCACTGAGAGAAACAGGTACTAAGGGAGAAAAACAACGGCACCTTCTCGAATGACAACAGCTTTCAGGGCCAAGGCACATCCACTGTCCCTGGGCTGGTGCTCTCTGCTCACCATATCGAGGAGGACAGACCAGGCAGGCAGCGAAGGACCACTGACACAGCAGGCAGAATCTCTAACTGCTACCATTGCAACCACTCTGCTCTGGGAAAAGGGTGAAACAAGCTGATTTCGTCTAGAAAAGGTTAAGCTGTGGTGTAGAAGACTTGGCCATTGTCTTGGTCTGAAAGAGGTCAGAAGGGTGGCAAGAAGGAAGGAGACAAGTGAGATGGCAGCGAGTGCCCAGCTAGTCACCAAGGTGTCTAGCCCTGCCTCTGGTTCATATAGGCGACAGCACTGCATTGTTCTGCTTGCTTTCTGGGGTGACAACATTAGCTTCACTTGAAGGAAAATCCCGTAACAACATTAATAGAAGAACAAGGAAGTCCTAGAAGAAGTGATAAGGGAGGTTCTGGAGTTCCCTTCCACAGAAGAAAACAGGTTAGACAAAGTTAAACAAACATCTCTATCTGATCTTGACTTGCTGCAGACAGGAGTGGATATTTTCTTGAGGTGCCTCCTTCTACAATTCTAGTCTTTTATTTACATGTATTACATATAACCAAGTTAACCAAATACCAGGTTCTAAAATGCAAATTTTATCTTCATTTTGAATGGGTTTTCAACTATCCTAAATTCAATGAAAAGAGTAGGCAATGCTATTTAAGAATGGAGTTTAAGGAAAAAAGCTTCTACTTGCCTAACTGATTTTTTTTTTCCTAAACTGTGTTACCAAGGATATAGTGTATGCAATAATTAAATAATTAACTGTTGTAAGACAATTTTCTGCTTAAATGACCATGCATTATATATAACAGCATTCTGTGTTTTGCTCAGAGGTAAAAAAAATAAATCTAGAGAAAAAAACATTTTAAAAAGAACAAGATGACATAATTAGTACCATCTGTAGGGATCTTGTAGGGTTTTATTGAAAAGAAATACTAACGAAATGTTATTCTAGGGTTTTATTTTTTAAAGACTGATTCAACTGGGCAACATCCACAGCTTTTATAGACCAGTGTAGCTCCACAGATATCAATGGAAACATATTTGCTCTATTCCTGAAGTGAAAGAAGTGATCACTCCAAGAACCTATGTGAGTTTTTATCTGAAGGGAATGCCAACTTTTAACGTCACAGAATGCCTTCAAAAGTTAATTCAAATTTAAATACACATTAAATAAAACACATTTCAGCATTCATTAAGAAAATTTCACAAACAGTGATATACACAGCTTACATTCAGTTTAATATTTTGTTAACTTAGTTTGAATAAAACTGGGGTTTGTGGTCAATCCTGGAAAGGTCTCATATGTTTTCTAAACCGATTCTTCCAGATGAATCTTATAAATATAAAAAGCCACTTGGATTTAAAACCCACTGGAAAAATAATCTGTTTTTAATCAGCTTTAAATAGTGACTTCAGGTAGAGCTATGGAAAATCTTATTTCATAGCTTATGATGTGGTACATGTCAAATCAGTTGTAGCCTAGAGAGTCCTTCCTTTTCTTCTATCCATTTCAATCTAAACAATCATTCCAAAGTTATTACATTCCTAGCTTATGTAAACAGAAAGAAATATCAAGAAGCAGAGTTCTATGTTCCTAACAAAAAAAACCCACCCCAAAAAAAGCGCAAAGTGCCACGATCTCCCAAAATATCACCATAAGTAAAGTTCTAAATAACAACTTCTTTAAATGTGCTTTTCACTAGTTATTCTATATATGCTGCATATTCAGTTTACAAACATTTCTTAACCTCACTGGCTACTATGATACTACTTTCCATTCTGTTTCACCACGGTTATAACTACAAACTAGCCTGACACATTATTAACACCAAATCTCCCAGTTCAGCAAAATTACCTTGTCTTTAGTCTTACCTTTTAATCAGCAAACAAGGTCAGCTCAACCTTCTGGGGTAACCAAACCCCTTCCGAGTATCTACCAACCCATAATGCAATTCACTTGTATCAAGCAGTATTACATCTAAATTTTCCCTTCTGCAAATCTAGAACTCCGCTGCGGGGTCGCTGGGTCGATTACTGTACTCAGTGCAACATACATAACATGCAGCAGCTTTATAGCTCGTTTTGTTTTCAGTACCATTATTCCCATATTAAATGAAAGGCCCGTGTTGTTTGCTAGAGTAGACGCTACAATTCTATTTGTGACATTAAAATCTTCTGCTGGATTATAGGTCTATTTTCCCTTTCTCGGTGTGGGGGTGAAGGGTGGGTAATTTTGCTGCTTCGAGCACCATGAAGCACTTTGCACCATCAAGCAACAGGTCCTGGCTAGGAATAAAAATTAGTATTTTTGAACACACTCAGCATCATTGTTTTACTGCCAAATATAAGGATTACAGGCTTCTCTAAATTTTTTATTGTGGAATGCTAATATTTTTCAGCCTCCACAAGCAAATGGAGATGATGCCATTGAAAAGGCACATCTGCTATTAGTGAGTGCAACATGAAAGACAAACCGTCTTTAGGTCTATTTTTTTTTTTTTAAATAGATGTTTGTAAAACCAAAGTTACTCATGACAATTTTTTTGAAGATAAGAACTCTTAATTGTCAAAGTCCTTTAAAAAAATCCCTTCCTAAAGATAATAATAAAGTATTTTTTAAAACTTCGGCACAATAACATTTCTTAAACATGGAAGGCATAGAAATTACTATACACAATTACAGAGTTATCTGTATTACATACTTCTAAGCCTTGGTTTTACTGGCGTAAACGATTGTGTGCTACAAATCAGCCTTCTGAAGAGCTCAGGAAGGAGGCCGAAGCCCTGGAGGGACTGGACAACAAAGGGAGAAAGAGCCACAGTGTCTCTGCAGAACAACCAGACACAAGGCGTGAAGGGCACTCAAAGGACCTAAAGGGTTCTCCAATACAAAACCCAGCTCCCCAAAAATCAGGGATCTGGAACTGAGCAGGACTCCTCCCTGGCTTGTTAGGCTATCTTATTGTAAGATCACATCATAGGTAATTGCTTCTACAGACTGAGCTACTCCACCCAGCATAATTCTTCTTTTTGCTCTCCCTTTTCTGGTTAGAAAGCTGTTCTGGGATCCCAGTGCTCTAAGGTATAGAAATGGTCACACAGTTTACTCTGACATCCAGCCTTAATGTAGTCAACACCAGTTTGAAGCCTTTTGTACTTTCACCAGCACCAGCTTTCAGTTTAAAAGGCTCTTTTCTCACCCTGCAATCATATCACTTCTTAAGCTAATGAGGTCTAACGGCACATTATCACATCTTTGGTCATGTTTGACAGGGCTCCTAGGATTCATTTACATTTTTTAATTTTGTATCTCATTAGTGACTCAGTGTCATCATGCAATAGGACTCGTTCATTTGAATTCTGCTCCTCCTCCTCCATCACTTCTGAATTCCACCTGAAATTATTTTTATTCCCTAAATTAACAACCTTGAATTGCATACTACTTAACTACTTCCTTTTTCAATTATTCCAGTCATTCCATTTTACTGATTTTCTTCTCAGAAAAGGTTAGCAGCACAATCTTGCTCCCCATCACAGTCATTCATGAAACTATGACACAAGATTGGTTAACCAGAAGTTAAATCTGTGTCGAACTCTGTCTCAGTTTTTGTTTACCACCAAGTTTTTAAACCTCCCCCAGCAACAGGGGCTTAGACTGTGATCTAAGTCACAATCAAATATCGTTGCAAATTCCTGATGGGTCAGAAATGGGTTTTTATGCACACTTAGAAATGGCAGAAGAACATGAGAATTTTTAAACCTGAAGGGAACTTTTGGAATAATGGTATCGGCAATCAAAAATATATGTTCGAAGTTAAAGTGCCACCTCTGCCTTAATTATAACATTATTACTTTGATGCTATGCTTGGTTGGGTAGCGTCACAAAGCTATATTTCAAGTCTTGGGAGCAGCAATGCCAGACTCAGACTGTTATACAGGGCAATTTTACACCTGAAGTGTACAGAGGTTTTATGACTTTTGCTTAGCATTCTGTACTTGAACAAAAATTAAAAGGTCATCTTTTCAACTTCTCTGGGAAAAGACTGATCACATTAGGACTTGGGGCACCCTGGAACAAAATAGGAGTAACTTCATGTTGACAAGTTCATTTCTCTTTTGACAAATTCTATCAATGAAAATGTTAACAATAAATTGATTGCTCATTGAAAGAAAGCCTTCATATTTTGTTTTTCAGCCAGGATGAATCTGGTTCATACCCAGTGACAGTAAAGAATTTAAATGCCAACTGAGATGTCCAATTTTAGCTGTGAAAAATACAGAGTTAGATCACTTAGGAATTTGAAAACAGTATTTCTTCCTTGGCCGTTGTGTTTGGAAAGAAAATGATGCACCCTTGCCAAGTTCATTGCAAAACCCAAGTTATACCAGTTTTATGACTGACATCACTGATAGATTCAATCATAATGCCAAACAATTTTGTGATTTGAAGTTACTTGGTTAACTCCTGTTCACCCTTCCAGTGGATTTGCTCTGTAGTATGAAGTATCATTATTCCAGGGCCATGTAAGAAGAATGGCATTTCTTAAAAGTTAAGATAAAAGCATTTTCTAAACAATTAGCTGGATGGGTTCCCAAGAAGATTCCTGACCATAATCTCTAGTTGTTTATCAATTATTAAGGAAAAAAACCCCACAAACAATAAATTAAAATAATATTAATTCACATTATACATTTCCAGGTTACAGTAATTGCTTTTTGCCCGTAGACTACCTGTAAAGTATCTGTAAATCTTTAAAAAAATTCTTTAGTAATCCTTAAAAATCTTTAAAATGCCCTTTAAATAGTTTGGCATTTTTATTTTTAATTGTACTTCTTTCTCATTTCTGATGCATAGATGTGTTTGTTCACAAAATGAATGCCTGTCACGAACAACACAAATGCTAAGCAGGCTTGGAACTACTCAAAAAGAGCCTGTATTGCTGAAGAAAAAGAAGCGTCCATTCCACTGGCAAGTTAGACTTTCTGAAGAAACTGGAGTATCGAGCTGTCTGACTAGCAGAAAGGAAGATGGATGACTCTTCTTGAATTAGGTGCTTGAAACGTACTTCTGCTCAAAAGAGAATATAATCAGTTTGGGAAGAAGTTGAGTCTAACACCAGGAATGCTTTATTGTAAATAGTAGAGTGCATTTAAACTTTGAGTGTTTCAGAAGTATTATTACAGCATAACCTTCAAAATGAATAACGATTTATTTGTGCAGTTACTCACTGAAATGGGTTGAGATATCCAGTTTAAGAAATATTCTAACCTGTCCTCTACATCCTACTTTTTGTATTTATTATTAGCTCAGTTTATTACTTGTCATATTTGTTCCTCTTTAGGTTCAGAGACAGCAGATTTATTACCTTGCATTGGCATCTGAAGGGCATGTAAGCAAACATGAGCTCAGACCATCCTCTTCAGGTAAGAAGCTACAAATGGACTCTCCCAAGCAAGCACTCGGTTTAGCTTCCAACCTTACTCTGTTCATATATAACCTTCTAGAAGGAAGCGCAGTACTCCAGCAAGCGTCTTTAAAGGTCATACCCTGGGAGAAGGGGCTCTATACTATAATGGGATAATTAATTCTAACTCTCCAGGTGATGACTCCTGAAGGCTCAGAACCACTTCCACTCTTCGTGAATTAAATTAATTAAGATCTGGCACTAAGCCTTTGCAGCAAGGAAACCTGTATCCAGGATACCAGATATGAAAGGAGAAGTTTCAACAACAATGTTACAAGTAGCTGGTCACACTGTAGCTATGTGTAACTTTTTTTTTGTTTTTCAACTAAGGTATAACACTGGCCAGAACAGCGATACACATGAATCACAGATACTGTTGTTACTCTTACAATGTTTTCTGGAAGAACTTACACTCTTCTGCAAGCATCCAATCTGAAAACTTCTGTGCAATCTATATCCAGTATTTGTACACAAATATGTCTTTAATATTGTTAGGGTTTTTCTAGAAGAAAAGTTATCTAATCATTTCATTGACGAAAGAATTCCATCTAAATTCTGTTGCCATTTTAATGACTCTGTGAGTAATTCAGCTATCATACAGGCCCTGGATTTAATCCATATACAGTCTACATCTGATCTACTAACAACATTAATTATTGGAAATAAATTTGGATAGTTGTTCTGACATAAACACAGATGCCCACTTCCTTGGCATGTATGCATTTACCTGCTTCAAAAACTTGTGCCTTAGTTCTTTGTTTCAGAAACAGATATCTAGATCAGAAGCATCAACTTTCTTACGGAGAAACAAATATTAGAGTTACTAAAAATTACTAAATGTTTTTTACATTTTTCTATTACATTTAAATATCTCTATGCTCAGTATAAGGCATAACAAAATTAAATTATTTTAAATGCATTTATGTTTAATACTTACGAAACTAACCTTGGTGGTGTAAAACCATCTAAATGACAGGAATAGAAGTCACGCAGGAGAAAAATGAAGAGAGAAGTTAAGCCAGACAAGCTTTCAAGGACTGTTTTTGTTCACTAAATGTACTAAAATACTTCATTAAATGATGCAGCGGTGAATTATGAACTTCTGTAATAGTAAAATATGGCGGAATTTCTAAGGCTGCTAAAAGTTAAAGTACTATTTTTTATTTAAAATACAATTGATTTGCACTGAAATGCCACGCAAAAATAATGCTTTAATTTAGCTATAGACATGAATCAGCGGAATTCAAGTGAAGGAGACAAAGTTAAACAATAATCCAATTTTGGGATATGCTCCTTATGAAATGTGCTAAAAGATAAAGAAGATGCATACCCCTCCAGGCTGAGACCCCCGCCCTGTCAGCCACGAGACTGTCCATAAGAGATGTGCTCCCTTTGTCTTTACCCATGGCTCCCCTAAGGAAGCTCTCCAGTGCACTGTTGCCCTTTAGTTTCACTTAAGCTACATTCTACTGTAAAATACTGTTGTGAAATTGATTGTATTGTTAGAAGCAAGTTAAATTACCTAGATGAGGAACAAAAAAGTAATAATAAAGAACTACTGGAATTAACAATCATAATACCAAATAATAATGTCATATACTTTCATATGCTGTCAGCATTGCTAAACTTGGACTTTTAATTTGAGGTTGCTTGCTGTACTAAACAGTCTTGTCTTAATTTCTGCTTTTAATAATTCCATTAGTTTTACACATTATTTAGCCTAGCCATAAGTCAAGCTAAGTATCACACAGGTCATTCATTTTCATGGTGATTTTCATATAACTTGCCAAAAACATAGTGAGTAAGTATGGACCTAAGACAACGTTTAAAGGCTTGGTTATGCTATTTATTTGTTTAATATTATGTGATTCTAACTTATACTACCCACCATTTTAATGATGAATTCACAGATGATCAGGAGACTAAGGTCTAGAGCACAAATCCTATGAGGAGCGGCTGAGGGAGCTGGGGTTGTTTAGCCTGAAGAAGAGGAGGCTCAGGGGAGACCTTATCGCTCTACAACTACCTGAAAGGGGGTTGTAGCGAGGTGGGTGTCAGTCTCTTCTCCCAAGTAACAAGTGACAGGATGAGAGGGAACGGCCTCAAGCTGCGCCAAGGTTTAGAACTCAAGAGGTTTACATTGGACATTAGGAAAAAGTTCCTCTCTGAAAGGGTTGTCAGACACTGGAAGAGGCTGCCCAGGGAAGTGGTTGAGTCACCATCCCTGGAGGTATTTAAAAGACCTGTAGATGTGGTGCTTAGGGACATCGTTTAGTGGTGGGCTTGGCAGGGTTAGGTTAACAGTTGGACTTGATGATCTTAAGGGACTTCTCCATCCTAAATGATTCTATGATGCTATTCTGTGATTTAAGCCATCCTCTAGAATAAACTTGCAGATACAACGAAAGTAAATGTCTGGATGACTAGAAACTGTCAATCTGAATTTACTATACATATTCTTTAGAGTCTGGGTGAAAAACAGACAGCATAAGAGCGTATTAGTAAAACATTCCATACATTTATGTTTTAGCACAGCAAAAAAACAGATTTGTTGGCATTTTGGGACTTGCCAATTTATCCATCCCAATACATTTGTAAAATACATTTTTTTCTTACCATAGCCTTTCCCTTTAATGCAGAGCTCCCCCTGGCTTCAGAAGTAAGAGCATTTGCATATTATGCTGTTTTTTCACATCCACAAACTCCCTTTGAAGACTAAAATGTTGACCCCAGAAACAGCAACATTAAAACCCTCTTAATACATTTGACTATGAATACTTCAAATTATTTCTTGTTGCTGGCTAGTTTACTTGCAAGAAAGAAACCACAGTACTACTATACTGCTCAGGATAACAGCACAGAAACCACCTCAACTATAGATAACTGCACACAGAAGTGGCGTACTCTTGTTCTTTTTGTTTTAGTTTGGCATACAACACACCAGCAGTACCAGCCAATGTTGCAAGTTCGGTGCCATTCCTTGTGTTTCATACCGGAAAGTAGCTGAGGATAAGCTCTCTTACAAATTACTACCTTACTGCAGTGGGCTGGTTATCCAAGACTATATGCAAGGTACAGAACTTAAAACGCTTTAAACAGTACTTAAAATGTACTGCAGCCTATTGATATATCCAGAACTGAAGCAGCTTTGTACAATTCTGTGAAACAAAAATGCCTAAATGCACTTGGTATTATTCCATCTTCAAGCACTTCATTGTTTTCTAAAAAAACAAAGCCATGTAGCAGGAGAAATAAGAGTACAGGGAGGGGCAACATTCACTGAACAATTAACAGGGTTTTTTTTCAGTTGTTCCCCCCCCCCCTTCACTGCAGACCTTTAAAAGGTTCTTGGAAATGTTTCATGTGTCTCTGTTTTTGGCCATATTTTCCTAAATTTTATTTAAATGTGCAGCCACCAAATAAGAGTTGTTCAGGCAGAGATGCAGAAGAACGCATCAGGGACTGCTTTCCCAATATTTCCCTGCATGAACAGGTAGGGAGGAGGAGAATGGAGAACAGCAGGAATGGCTCTGTGACCTGCTCCCAGCTAGCCTGAATTGCTGGCGGGCATAAAAGCTACCTACCCCTCTGCAGGGCGGTATGATCTCCAGGCTACTGCACAGAATTGCCACAGGCTTTGGCAGGATCACCTATCTTTCCATAGTTTTAAGGTCACAATATTTTGAAGGCCAAAGTGTTTAAAGCCTTTTTTTGCATTTTTGTGTTGTTGTTGTTAAAATTCTCAAACATTAGAGATAGCTGAGTACAATAAAGACCAATGACAAAAGGATAAGCTCACAGCCTCTGTGAGGAAAAAATGGGTTGCAGCATACCTAGTTTTAAGTTTTCAAAAGAGTAGCGCCTGATAAACTTTTTCCTACATACTTGCAAGGCTGGCTAGACTAACCCAGTCTTTCCAGAGGACTCCTGGGAGATGAATGGAGCGCCAGGAGACTGAAAGGGGAATACTATTTTCAAACATATGAAAGGCCACTATAAAGAAGACGGAAATAATCTGTCCTCCATACCTACAGCTGACACAACAAGAGATCATGGATTGAAATTACAGTAAATAAGGTTCAAGCTATACTTTAGCATATGGCCTGTGGGGAGACCCTTTAATGACAGTCTAGAGAAACAACTGTCAAGACTATTTTAAGAAGTTGTCTTCCCTATCCTTTCCCATCCTACAGTTCTGAGCTAAGGAGCAAGGTTAAGCTATGATAAATAACTACCTCAATGCTGTTAATGTGAATTTGATAGGCACATAAGTGAAAAATAATGTTAGCTGGTTGCAATATAGTACTCTAACATATAATGTGTATTTTCTAAAATGTATTTTGGAAACAATAATGAAAAATATCATGACAAGAAGTTAAAATGACGGGTAAAAAACTGGGAGGCTACAAAAAGATGTTTTCTGGAGAGTGATGAGAATTTTCCCAATATGAAAAAAAAATTGTAACAGCCAAGTATTTGGATCCAGATGAACTATGTCTTATTTATGTTTTATGTTTTGATAGATCGACGCTTTGATTTTTAAAACATTTTCTAATGCTAGGTCACCTTTTTGTTTTTCCAAAGCATAACAGTGGCTTAATAGGATCTTTTACCTCACGTCTAAAAATCATAAACTTTACGGAGATTTACTCTGAAGAACAATGCTTTATTTGGGGTGAAAATTAATCCTCCTCTCCTGTTGAACAGACTGCAATGTTCTACACAGCACTGACCATCAATACAGCAACTGTAGGAGCCTTCCCACTTCTGTAATTTAGTATGTTGGTAAGATGCAGAATCTCTCTACATTTCCATGTCCAATTCACTTTTTCTTGTTTTTTTTTAAATAGAAAATGCCCTCTGGACACCAAACCCATCACATCTCTGACTTGCTTTCAATGCTAGGGAGACAGAGCTATCAACCACTGGCACATCACACGATTTCAAGGTAGTGCTGAAACTGTTATTCCACACACTACATGCTTACATCTGGCCTCTAAAGGGTCAAGGTGAGAAGAATTAGCTGAAGAGAATTCTCTGAAAGTTTCAGACACAACAAAGACTTTCTCACACCTTTTTAAAAACGGCAGGGGTACTCCAAGAGATAATTATGGAATACACATAATCCATTCTTTCAAGATGACAGTCTGAAGCTGGGTAACTGCAGAGCCCATTCACACCGGTACTCTCAGAGACAGAAAGTCTGGCCCTTTAGGTATTTAATATGAATATTTCAAGTGAGCCACATAGCGTGTGGGCTGATTGGAGTGGAGATGGAGGCAATAACATTCATCATTACAAGTGTTACAGTGTGGTAGTGGGGAAAGAAAAGGGGGAAGATGAAACAAGACATCCCTGAAAATCCTGCTGGGACTGTGTAACTGTGTGACATTACTGTATTAGAAAAATGCCTGAAATGAGTTATGGAACTAATTAAGGAAATATAAAAGCCATGGATAAAAAGTTCCTTGTTAAGTATAATTGATAGTACAAATCTAATTTGAAAGGTTAACAAGCTCTTGAAAATTGTTGAATCAAGTACAGACTGATGTTTTTAATATAATTATATACAGCTAGCAGATGGTATAGTCCTTTTTATTATATTGCCAGCTATTAGAATTTAATTTTTAAAGCAAATAGTGAATTATACTGAAGATACGTATAGTTATTTTAAAAGATTTGTCAGTTTTCTAATATCTGTACCTACTGATCAAATCCATACTATTTACCATTTATAAAAGTCTAAAAGACAAGATTTAAATAAGAAATTCAGAGTATTTCACTGTCCCCTTCTAAAACAACTTCATTTTAAATCTTCTTAATTAAAACCTTCATTGTCTTAATGAATGACAGCATGTTAAATATGTGAATATCTTTTCAGACCAAGTGAGGATTAGAAGTAGTTTAAGAAAAAAAAGCAGCAGAAAAAAAATTACTCTCAGTTTAAAAATTCTAGTTCCAAAAAAGCCACCGAAAACTTAAATTTAATAAGCCAGATGATACATCAGATCAACCAATTCAGAAAGATGAGGAGCGGCAAAAACTTCCACGTTCCTATCTGTGCACACAGCTGAAGTTCTCATTATACCGTGTCTCAGTGATTGCAGCAGTCTTTTCTCAGACCTTGGTAAATGTAATCCCGCTCTCCTGATGTCTGTCTAGAAGGTCTTTATAAAGACCCGGTCTCCACTTGCTGCTGGGACCACACCAAACCTCGGCACAATCCTTTCCCTCCCCTGACCCCTGTCTGCATTAGATCCAGCACAAGCCTGCTGTCCTCCCTGTCAAACCCCTGCTGGCTGGCTCCCCACTGGGCAGCCATCCCCTTCCAGCTCCTCATGCCTCACGTCTTATTCTGTATTAGAAGGTCAGTGGTTGTACCAGACGGCCCGCAGTTCCTCCATTGCTCACTTGTGGTGACTTCAAGCAAAGGCTTTGACTTCCCCGTATCTTCCGTGATACAGAAGAAGAGCTCCCAAATAAGCTCCTACAAAGCCAAGTTCTCCTCCTCCTCCATGACTGTGTTTTGCCTTTTATTCAGCGCTCACCAAACAAAAGTCTCACGGGGCAATCCTTAGGCAGTTTGACTGTTGCCTGTTAAGCTGATCAGGTTATTATCTCATTCTTACACTCTCCAGTCTGCCGGTCTGTATCTGATCGTTACTTTGTACATGTTCTGAAACTCCCTAGGGTAAGCAGTAACATTTAATTCAGTGTTTTTACAACATAATCTTCATCTAAGACTCAGACTTCTGGCTCCTACTATGCTACTACTACTACTGAACAACAGAGTCTACAGTCTTCCGATACATCAAACCAAAATTTTGGAGAGTTCAGGATTCACAGATGGAGTATTACAATAACAGGATATTTTTCTCATTACGGACAATGAGATTTACTGAGAAGGGGAGTGCTCTAATTCATTCTTAAAGGTATCAGACAAAATGAATTTAGCCCAAACAGAATTGGGAATTTGCAGCAAGCAATATTCAGTCAAAGTCCTTAGAAAGTTAAGAAGTAGGACATGAATTACATCCTTTGTATTAGTGTTCATCTCACCTAAATGTAGCCATCTAGAAGAAAAAGAACTACTGTTTAAGATTCCTGTATAATTACAGGGGCTAACTACCAGACATCTGCCATGCCCCTTCCAAGGTGCCTGTTTGCCTTCTTCAGCCATAGAAGAAATCCAAACAGCTACTGAAGAGAATATATTTGAGACAGTTAAGTTAGACCGAGAAAGGTGGATCCAATACAAACTTAAAAGCAGCCTCACTAAGCTAGAGCAAATGTCCACCCAGTCTCTAAATCTATTCCCCACACTCATCAATAGCAGTTGCCTTGCGAAGGGAACCGGGGATAGCAGGAAGCGACACTTCCCTAAATACCCTCCCAGCTGTGCTTTCATTTCAAATTCTGCAGTCTAATGCTCATCCATAACAATAACCAAAAGCTCTGCTGGCATAGCATGTGAAGCATCCAGAGAAGCCTGTAGACAAGGCCATAAAAATAGATAGCCAGAGCTTGATGGCTTATCATGCTATATCACTGCTTCAGTTGGTACAGGAAACGAAGTATGGGAAATGCTCCTTCTGTGAGCTAAGAGCAAATAACTGACCTGGACAAGTTCAGACATCCTGCAGTTTCAACTTAATAAATTCACTTGACTTTTGACTAGAGTAAGATAAATAAAACATTACACTTTCTCACTTGCAAATTGCCTCAAAATAGTCACAAAAGAACTATCAGGTCACTTGAAGGAAACTAAAAGTCACCTAAAACTTCACGGCTGTTAACCAAGTGATTACAATCCAAAAGCTGGAACAACAATGGATTAAATTGTACTATTTCCCATTCTTGTAGTCATTGTCAAAAGACCGGATTTATGCAGGCCTTTCCATCCTTGTTACAATCTTCGTCACAAGAATGAGGCATTGCAATTTTATAGCCTCCTGTGTTCTCTGAAAGGTAACAGCAAACAGTATTCCTTTGAACTTTCCAATGTTCTATAATTTTACTGAATGGTCACTCTTATTCTTGCTTTTATATTCTCAGCACTGATGAAAAAGTGATGAAATGGCCAACAAAATAAAGTACAGAATTGTTAAGAAGTCAAAGTAGTGAGCCTGACTACTGCCTCTCATACAGCAGACAGGGCACAAAGGTTTTTGTTTCATTTTTTTTTGCTCATTCTTGTCATAGCTTTCTTGCAAAGTAACATAACACCGTACAATGAGCTCCCGCAGAAACTACAGAACATATCAAACATCACCACTTTCCAACCTAAGCAGTAGGCACGTTTGAGTTTATTCCATGTCCTTTAACAAATGCTTAGCAAGGCATGTGTGCTTCTGTCTCTTTCTGTGCAGATATGTGTAGGTACGGATCAAGATAAATCCAAAATAAACAACCCCTTTGCAAACACTCCTCCTCCTGTGGAGAAGATGAAAGAGCCAACATGTGACAGATGTTTGTCATGCTGCTTAGTGCAGTACTGGAAGGCACATGAGTCCGCAGTAATGGGGGTAGTGTAAGAAACTGTGCTGCAGAGTATTCATGGTGTTTTAATAAGAACTTAAGATGGAATAACACAGTAAGTTCTTGGTGGGGAAAACAAGATGCAGCGCAGTTATCCTTACATGCAAAATTCTTGAACAAACTCTCCAACTGATCTACCATGTGGTTCCTCTGTTATCTCAAACTGGAAGCAACATGATCACAGGGAAACAATCAGTGTGAAATAGGTACAATGCACACAGAATACAGAATAAGGAAGAACGGAGAGTACTGCACCACTAACTGTAGGATGATTTCCGTGAATGCCTCACCTGCAGTTTCATTTCTGTCTTACGCAGTATACCTGCATACACAGTATTTTTTAATGAGAAAATTACATTAGCTATTGTAAACAGAGGAAAGGAAATGACACCATTAAAGTTTTTCTGGTATTCAAATTAGTTCTTTAAATCAATCTTCATTTTAATGTTTTCCTATAAATATGAACATTGCGGGTCAGACTTTAAAGTGTTTTCTGTCGGCTACAGCTCCACAGACTCGAATCTAAGTCTAGACTTTTAACATCTGAAGATGTGAACCAGAAGGTCACTTCGCAATACTGCAACGTCCCGCTCTAGCTGGTTCCTCATTTGTTTGGAAGCTGTCCTGACCTCTGATCACCCTCCCTCCTCACACCCTTTTGGGTGCACTGCATTCTTGCTGGAACCTGGGGGATCAGGACCATGTCCTCTCCTTATTCACCTTACAGGAACAATCTCATACATACAGTGGCAGAGAGACATTTCTGTTCTGTTTCATGTTCCTATCTTGAAAATTCTGGATGTGCCAAGATTTAAGGTTTCTGGCATTTGATGCAGAGCCCAAGGTGACACATAAAAGGGAACCCAACAAGGGGTTTTGCACAGTGACTTGTATCTTCTCATTTCTGTTGCTAGTTGGAAAGCCACAATGTGCTCAGTAGTGATAATCTCCTCCACAGTAGTAAGTTTTGGGGCCTTGGCTAAGTAAAGAGTAGAAACTTCTCCCTCAAGGACTCAATCCAATAAAGTATTTGAGCACATGCATAACATTTCAGGGTAGAATATTAAATATTTTGCTGAATCATCATCGAAAATGGCATAACCTAATAACAAGCAAACTAAGTTGGAGAGTACAGAAACACTTCTATAAATCCCTACATCAGTACTTCATTGAAATACGATCTTCCCAGCTATAAAGAACCAACACTTACAAATAGCTGAAAAATAGCTACAAGTTGTTACCAGGGGGTTTATTTCTTTTTTAATTGAGTGTTCTGCGCCTTCTCATTCCTTTGATGCTCTCACGAATGCTGGATTTTATAGGGCAATACAAATAAATGTAGATAGAACTCCTTCAAATAAATACACAGACTAATATTAAGTAGTTTTTTTAATACTGTTCCATCAAATTGTCTTTTTATAAAAGTTCAAGAGAGATGGATATGTATTACTGTGTGAAATCTGGCCTGACAATGCTCACAGAAGAAAGGATCAGAGGAGTTTGGATGCAGCTGGAGGCAAAAGATGTATTCAAAATACACCAGATATAAAAGAACAAGGAAGACAGCAGGTAATTCAAGAATTAGAAACACCTTTCAACCAAGAAAAAGTGGAGGGCAAATATTACCTTATGGACAGAAAAAGGATTCAGATGTTTTTCAATGAAATTATTTTGGTCCCTAGAGAGGGACAAACTTGGCCTGAGCTATCACAGATCAACAGCTAGCTCACAGTTGTTTCTGCAAGGAACCTTCCAAGATGCCCAGGCAGGAATAAGGACTCTGGCTGGCAGACTCTGCATGACAGCCAGTCTCTCATCCCTCCGAAATCAAAGCTGGTAGAGTGGAAAAGAGCATTAATCTATAAATTATGTGGGTTATTTTTTTTAAATTCTTTTTAAAGGCAGAAGAAACAACTCAGGTAATGCAAGAATATGCAGAATACGAACACCAAAGGACAAGGGAAAAGAGGGAGAAAGCATTAATAGAGATCAAAGTAAAAGGGGAATGGACAATCAGACTACTCCAGGGTCTAGACTCAATTTAATTAATGCATTGGGCAAGGCTGAAGAACACTATAATTTCTGTAAACCGACGCAGTGCACTTCAGGAACAGAACAGAGGAACTAGAAATCATGTATAGAATGGGAAAACAGATAACAGAAAGATAATGGCTATCATGATGGGGATGCAGGAACAGAAAGAAGGAAAGAGTAAAAATAAAGGTGGCCGTGGGGTATAGCATTTTAAGTATATTACCAGCTAAATTTTGAAGAAATAAATACAAAACCAGCTAGAACAACACTGGCTGGTAAGAGACACTCTCCTAGAAGACCGCTATAAATCTCATGGGATACAGGCAGAGGTCACTAATGTTACTCAGGGGACACATTCCAAAACAGTCTAAAGCAACAAGGGCTCAGTGCCCTGCTGCTGTGTTGCTCCTCAGTGCCTGTTGTTTTACGAAGTGGATAGTACAGCATATTGCAGACCTATTGCTCAGGGGAAGGAGTAGCTATTGCTCTTACAAGGGCTTACTGCAAAGCAGCAATGGACTCTTGCACTGCTATAGAAGGCAGTAGCACCCCTGGTTTATGCGGGAGAAATAGGTCGGTAATAACGGAGTAGTAAGAGTCTGGTTATTTCCTGGGTTGGTGGTAGGGCCTCATTATTTCCTTAGATAATTCACAGGCTGTGACACAACAAAATATACATTACACAATATATACACACAACAAATACTACACGCAATATATACACACAGTGAAATATATATTAAGTCAATAGTAATTAATAGTATCTTAGCTAGATTTTTAATTATTAATGTTATTACCCACCATGGAAAATAGCTGATGAGATCATGAGTTGATTCCATTTATGGCCAGTTAAAGGATAAATAAAAACAGACTGTAAACAAAGGGTTTCAATTTAAAAAATGTTAAAAAAGAACAAAAACACAACAACAAAAAAAGAAAAATTAAGAGCACTAGTAACTGAAATGAACTGAAGAGCCTCAGGACTTAAACTAACTCAGAAATTCAAAATAATCTAAAACTTTTTTCTGAAGTAAAGAAAAGAACTTCTTCAGAAGGCCTCCAGCCCTAACTGGATGATAATCATCCCTGAAGAGATATTAGATACACACTAGAAGGAAAATAAGCAGCACGAGAAAGCTAAACCTTGGAGATAAAAGTGTAAGAATAGTTCAAGAATGGTCCTAAATCAAATGTTTTCTACATAGTAACAAGTGTTTTCAGTCCTATAATAGAGAACATAAAAAAGAAGAAAATACATTAAGATTCTATGAGAATGGATTTAAGATTATTTTTTAGAATTTTTTTTTAGAATGAATACTCTTCTTTGGCTTTCAATAAGGAAAAAAATGAAGAGACTAAGGCAAAACCCATACTGTCTAATGGGAATAAAGTACTGAAATGGAGGTTGTCACTGTCAAAAAAGAAACACAGATCAAAGGATTGAATGTGCTTACACTGCAAGGGCCAGATAGTCTCCGTTCCAGAATATATGAAAGCATACAGAGATGAAGCGCAAGTGAAATAGGACAGGCCTCTCTCAAATGGAGGTGAGGCGCTGCCTGACCAAAAAGGAGCTGAAATCATACTTCAGAGAGAAGGCAAAAGGTGAGCCAAGCAACAGCAGATCCATTAGTTTATCTCAATGATACTCAAGGCTCTTGAACATGTTCTGTAGGAAAGCATAATCGAAAACATGGAGGTGAATAGAACAGTGAGATTCAGCATGATAGACTGGACCAAACTGAACAGGCAGCTTGCTGTGGTACGGCAACTCTGTATTGTTTTGGCTTACTCTCAAGGCAAAGGAAACGTGATAGACCTAATCAACTTCTATGTGGACTTCTATGAAGCATTCAAAATAATACCATTGTGAGAATATAGCTAAACCCAGTAATACGGACATTAGGTAAATCTGTAAAACACATAAGGAACTGGCCAAGAGAAAAGAGGGAGAAAGAGAGAGAGTAATATAAAGTGCAAAGTCAGGCATTTATTGACTAATCAGAGGAACTCTTGCAAAATGCCAGGAGCTTAGCACCTGAAAATTACAAGAAAACACAGCACAGTGGTGAGACCTTCTCCAGAACACCCCTGCAAAGCTGCTTCCCAGATCTCAGTCAGGACCAGACCCACAGCAGGCAGGAGTGTGATTAGAGGCTCTCCCCCAAGAAGAGATGAAACAAGACTAAAAGGATTTCTTGTCTAGCCCAGCAAAATGCCAGCTGCAAAGAAATACAGCTGTGTTAAATATACACAGTGGGAAGGTGAAAGAAGTTCAAGCATAGTGCTGGCAAAGGACAGATGGGTTTAAACTGGCAGGAGACGAGGCTTGTGGGGACAGGTGAACCCCTCCATCCCCGTGCTTTCTGTTCATAAGCACTTTCACAACAATAATTTAATCATAAATGCCTTTCTTGAGGTTGAGTATACTGAAATTTGTCTTGCACTGAAGACCTTGTGTGTGAATTTGGTAACCAGAGCATATATTACACTGTAATAATAGGTTTCTACATACCTGGGGGGGTGGTCTTTTATTTCTGTATCATCAGAGGGAGAAAAAAAACCCTCTCAGCTGATAAGCTCAATAAGAGTCATAGGAGCATAGGATAATTCAGCTCAGAAAGGACTTCAGAAGGTTTCTAGTCCACACTCCTGCTCATGGTGGGGTCAGCTACATGAGGTTAAACATTAGTACTCACAGCTTTATCCACTCTGGTCTTGAAAAGCTCCAAGGATGGAGGCTGCACCACCTCCCTTAGCAACCTGTTCCACCGATTGAAAGATTTGATTGGGATAAAGATTTTCCCTATATCTGGCTGGTAAAAAAAACCCACCACAAACTCACCCCCTCCAAACAACAACCAAACTATGAAAGTGAATTTAGCAGAAAAGAATTATAAGTAATAATGTAACAATTGCCTTAGCACAGACTTCTCTGGTTTATGAAGTATTGATTTAAATATGTAATAGTTCTAAACTCTTTGAGTAGAAGAGTTCAGGTAAAACACAAGGTTTACCTCTAATTCTACTCACTACTTTCAAATCTAAATGCAGACTAGGAACTGGATAGTAGCATTTCCAGCCAGTTCGAAATATGTGCTTGAGATACACAAGCCAGCAACCAAAGCTAGGTGTATCCTGCCTTCAAAACAGAGGGGAGACCAGCAATACCAGCCTGCACATAGCCCGTGACACAGAGCAGGCAATGAGAGCTCCTCTGACCTCACCCTGGAAGGTGAGTTCGTAGAGACTGCAGGGCAGTAATCCGGTCTTTCTGGAGTGCAGACTTTGTTCCTAACGGGACCACAATTCACTGCTCTGTTCTTATGAACAGCACAGAAGAAACAGTTGTAAACCGCTTCGGATTTAAGTTAGTTATTTTATTAGAACATCCTTCTGCTGGTTTGGATAGGTACAGACCAAAACAAACTGATCAAATATTCTGCTGAACCTCCATTAGATAGACAGACAGACAGATAGATAGGTTAGATAGCTATCCACCAGAAAGAGCAGTGATCTAAATTGTCTCTTCAGATCCTTTGTAACTATGTGATTCAACCACTGAGCACACAAAGCACAAAACAAGAAGCTCTGGAGTGCTTGCCACAGTTTTCTTTCTTGTTTGTGATAATCCATGCTATGGCAGAAGCGAAGGAACAGACACCATGCGCCGCAAGAGACAGCGAGAAAATAATTTGTTACACCGAGTAGAGCTCCTCACTTTATTAAATCCTTGATACCTGTTTAGGATTTGGTCAAACACAAACTCTTTCATTTAATTCCTGTGCACACACTCTGTCCCACATGCCTTCCAGAAACCTCAAGGACAGTCCCCATTTCAAGATGCTCAAAAATCTGCAGGCAATAGAGAATGAGATATTGGTTAAAGGAAGAACAGAAGCAGGATGTAAGTTAATTCAATTCACTGTAGGCAGCATGACAGAAATGGGTCTTTAAGATGGACATCAATGTGCACAGTCCTCGGAGAAAAGTTCGAGGAGGTTATACCATGCTTGAGAGCCAGCAGAGAGGTTCCGTGAATGAACTGACATTACACCTTTCCCTTGTGGGTTTTCTGAAGAAAAAATTTAATCTGACGCACTGTAAGAATACTTTTAAGAAATTACAGATTTAAGCAAACAGAGGACAGCAGAGGTTTTTTTTCTTGGCCTGGAAACGTATACTGAAAAAGAAACCATCTACTACCTGCTCTATATAGACCATGAAGCTCAACATAGCAGGCAATTTGTGTGGGTGAATGTGAATGTTTAAAGGCTCATGTAAATGTTCATAAGCAAGTTAACAGGACTATATCTCCAAGAAGGAATATACTGTGTTAGTATCAACTAAATATTTTTTGATAGTTCAGATAACTGTTTTGATTTCCATGAACTAGTTCTAATCACTGTTAACAACTTGTAAAGCATACTTGTAATCTCTACAAACATTAATCTTTTAAAAAACACAAGAGACTTGTTGAATTTCCCAGCTACCCATAGTTTTGGTAGACTGATGTCATGAAGAAAAACAAATTTCACAGAAGATTCTTTTTTCTTTTACAGAAACAAACTTCCTAAACTATTTCACAGCGTTTCAAGCGCCTCCTGAAAAACTACAGAATCACTCCCATTTCTATTAAAACACTGGGCGTAGACCTGACCCGTTGAAGGTAATAATTTCTGTTTGTGGCATGTATGTTAAGTAAACATACCATTACAGCTAGATGTACCTCAAGACAATGAAATTAAGTTTAACTCATGAGCATTACAAATTAAAATTACCCTTTCATTCCTTTTGCATTAGTATAGTAATCCCACAGAAACAGGTCAATATATTTTAGCTTGAGTGGAGCCCCCTTAGATATTCTTTGATCCTAAAATGAATCAAATATTTCTCTGATGAGTACTTTGGTTAATTGTATTCTCTTATTTTCCTGTTCATCCTACTGGTGCTTTAAAGGAGCCACTGCTTTTGTTTATTCTTATTTTAGCTTTTTGTTTGTTTAATTACCTCATCTGAAATTGTTTTGTAAATCAGTTTCTTCTTTCAAGTGTTGATTAAGAGCAAACACTCAAACAAGTATAAACACAAACAACAGAAGTTTCCCAACCTGATGCCCAGAAGCTGCACTTCCTTTTACTATGAGGCATTTTTTATATTTTCAGGTACTGAACACACAACTTGTTTTAACAGATGTGGATTTTGTCTTGGGCTGGCATGTTTTATCAGAGTCTGCTTTACAATGAAGAGCATGTGGAGATGTGGTGATCCTCTGGAGGAACGTTACCTCCAAAGACTAGACTATAACTGCCACGGATGGCGACTAACCAATAAGGGCCTTGGTGCTTTTGACAGGTACAACCAGCCCTTGTGCTGTGCAATGCTGGAACCACAACTCTGGAAATAGTACTTTTTCTTTCCCAGAATAATTGTTTATGAAAACCATAATTGTTGGTGACACCAGCAGAGCTGACCGAGAGTGTTCACCATAACCCTAAAATGCATGTACACTGTTGGAGGGCGCTAGCAATTTCTTCCCTTTTGTTATTCAGTAGCAATTCCTTCCATTGCTTTTGACATATTCTCTTACTGAATTACTCATTTATACTAAGTGGAGCTAACAGAATTGCACATGTTGGACAGTATTTGTTTCAAGCCAATAATACTTGATGTTCTTGTTAAAATTCTCCAACTCTCTAACACTGAAGAATCTATAATCATTCCCTCTTTCCATTCCATCCCTCAAGAGGGGTTACGTTTTTTGAAACTTACAACTCAAGGTAAACAAAGGTCGAAGAATTGGCTCTTTTGAGCACAATCACATTGGGGGAATTTACAACCAGCCATTTCCAAATATTAAGAAGAGAGACTTTTAGACATGAAGGGCAAAAAGCCAGGAGAATTAGCTTTTAGAATTAGTCTGTACTATTTATGTATCTTACATCTTATTATTGTGGATAGGTGATAGTGCATAATAGCAAACACATTTTGGAGTATATATCTGAGACACTTTAAAAAGTAGCTCAGATGTCTGTCTTCTCCAATGATCTTGATCATCTAATACTGAAATTATGTAGTTGCCAGACAGCTCTTCTGCAGCTAACAGATCAGACTTTTTATAATTTTTCATGCGACATCAGGCTCGCCAGGGTGTCTGCTCCAGTGTGTGTAGAAGAAACGGGGTTGTCTGTGTGTTTTACCTTAATGTCTGTATGTAGCTTGGGGTACAGAAACAACTTCAAGACTTATGTGACAATCACACAACTAAACATAAGTAATTCCCTGTTTATAGGCCCAAATCTCTCCATTTTAAATAAGCCTTGCCCAGGACAGAATTTGCAGAACCAGGTTAGGCCTACAGATAGTGCTTCTTAAATCAGCGTGGACATTTCTAAGTAGAAGGTCTACAGGACTACAGAAAAGAAAGAGCAACAAAAGAAGTTCTTGAAGTAATACTGTGTTAGTTTGTGGGGTTTTTTTAAATAAATTCTGGCTCAGAACAAGATCTGTGATCCTTTACAGCTGTCATATGCTATTGTGGCACAGGTTGATTCATTTTAAACTACTGTAAAGAAGACAGCAAAAAAAGACAAGCCTTAACTCTATTTCCAGTGTAATGAATCCATGGAATAGTCTCGGTAAAGTCCAGTCATTAAATTAAAAGAAAATTAAGAAGCTGGGCATATTTGATATATGCTTGACATACTGTACAATGATGTATACAGTAATATATTAAAAAAGTAATGAGAGCTTAATTCCAGAAGAAACAATGAACAGGACATGCAGAAGTCACGGAATCACAGAATCCCTAAGGTTGGAAAAGACCTGTAAGATCATCGAGTCCAACCATCAACCAACAAACCCCACCATGCCCATTAAACCATGTCCCACAATGCCTCATCCACACGTTCCTTGAACACCTCCAGTGATGGTGACTCCACCACTTCCTGGGCAGTTTATTCCAGTGTCTCACCACTCTCTCAGTAAAGACATTTTTCCTAATATCCAGTCTGAACCTCCCCTGGCGCAACTTGAGGCCATTTCCTCTTGTTCTGTCACTCGTCACTTGGGAGAAGAGACCAACACCCACTTCTCTGCAACCTCCTTTCAGGTAATTGTAGAGAGCGATGAGGTCTCCCCTCAGCCGCCTCTTCTCCAGACTGAACAACCCCAGCTCCCTCAGCCGCTCCTCATCAGACTTGTGCTCCAGACCCCTCACCAGCTTCGTCGCCCTTCTCTGGACACGCTCCAGCACCTCAACATCCTTCTTGGAGTGAGGGGCCCAAAACTGAACACAGTATTCGAGGTGCGGCCTCACCAGCGCCGAGTACAGGGGCACGATCACCCCCCTACTCCTGCTGGCCACACTATTTCTGATACAAGCCAGGATGCTGTTGGCCTTCTTGGCCACCTGGGCACACTGCTGGCTCACCTTCAGCCGGCTGTCAACCAACACCCCCAGGTCCTTTTCTGCAGGGCAGCTTTCCAGCCACTCATCCCCAAGCCTGTAGCGTTGCATGGGGTTGTTGTGACCAAAGTACTATCTGAAATTTCTGGAAGAAGGACAGACTTCTAGACAGAAGTGCTTCAGCAGTAGGTAGAGACATATGAAACTCAGTATGAACTAAAACTGTTTTGATACCTGGAGACTGAAAAGACGATCAAGTTTTGCAACAGCTTCTGTGCAAACAATGACTAATAAATTATGATTCTTCAGCTTGAGAAAGATGATAGAGGAAGAGATGACAAAGTCCTGAATGTCATGGAAAGGGGGAACAGGGTGTTGCTTTGGTTTGCTTTGGGTTTTTTTTACTGTACCTTTCAGTACTAGAAGCAGGCAGCACCCAGCAAAGCTGCAAGTTGATTCTTCACACAACATGTGGGTGAGCCACAGAACTCACGATGCTGTAGACAGGAAAAGGGAGACTGGACAAATTAAATGGACAAATGGAAGAGCACTCTCCCAAGAGAAATCCAGAAACTCTCTGAGGCACAAACAGTTACAGGGATACTATTCCAGGGAAGTGCCTGTAAGTGTTTCCTCTCCTCCTACACCCCTTCCTGTTGGACACTGCCAAAAACAGGACACTAAGCTAGATTGGTTCCACACAGATTGCCTGTAATGATGTTCTTACGCTTTAAAAGGCAGCTGACACACTTGACTCATGCCAACTAAATGTTAGATATAAGACACTTCAGAATTACATTGCTGGGTTCTGTATGCCCTGTTCCCTGATCCAGCCTGACGCATCTGGGCTGGAGGCTGAAAAAGGCTGTTATTAACTAAAAGATGCCCTCTTAGCATAAAATCACCTGCAGAGTCACTGCAAACTGCAGAACTTAAAAGAGCTAAGGAAGTTTTTCAAACTTTCACCTTCAGGGTAGGCTGTTCCATATATTTCTCTCTGCTATCACACTACTGAAAAATTTATCTCCAGTTGCTAGCTTAGTGCTCTTGCACTGACCCAAATCCTCACTTAACTGACATCTTAGGGATTCAGTAGAAGTACCACCATTCACTTTGAAAGGGTAAGACTTCACAGAATCACAGAATCACTAAGGTTTGATGCATTTGATGATTTAACGTTGCTGTTTTACTGTTTGTTTGATAGTAACTCTAGCTACAAAGAATCAAAGCATCTCTAATTCCACCATGGACAGCCTCGATATTCCAGCTGCCCAGATTTTCAGTGGGGGGGGGGGGAATCCTACAAATCCCCAAACCCAATGGAAAATATCTGCAAAGAAGACATAGTAACTTTTTTTTTTTTTAGATCCTTAATTGGACAAGACTTGCCTTCTGCATTATCATTGTTTAAAGATGCATTTTGACCTGTATTTTCAAGACTCTTTCTCAAGTCAGACCTTCAGCTACCAAGAATAAATAAAAAACACACTCCACTTATCAGGTAAATAAAACACACAGCCTATCTCAGATTGTAGTGTACCTTTCTGCATTTGCTGTATAATTACCAGTTTCTAAAGGGCTTAATTATAAACCACTCCGTAATAGATTAGCACTTATGTTACAACTGTTCCTTAGAGATCAGACTAGCTCCCAAGTCTCCTTGATGCTGTGAATCACAACAGCGAAATCCTTGCACGGTCAAGATACACAAACCAGAGACTACCTGCGTTGGGAGTAGTTCATAGGTGAGAGAAGCCAACGGGTCCTTCAAAGTCCCGACAAGGGTGCATGCGGCTGGGCATCCTGCAGCATTTCCCAGAGACCTGCTGAGGGCAGGCCCAGGAGCCCTTCCAGGCTTTCTTCCTCCACGTTCAGGACTCCGAACAACATGTTGGGGAGACATTTAGCAGTTTAACAGCATGTATTTCAAGTGCTTCCTGCTCATCAGACCTAATCTTTCACCTGTTGCTGCTGGAACAGAAGTATTTAAATCATACTGGTTTCCAGTTGTGCATGTGTCTCTATGTATTGGGACATAAAGAAAAAGATAACGATATGTTTATATACAAACAAAAGTACACAGAGTCTGAAACAAAAGGCTTCCTCACAGTAAGGAAATGGCGTATGCTTTCTGAGTAGTGCATTTGGGTTCAGATGGTGGTGTTGCTGAGGAGGTGCTGAGGCAGAAGGCAGTAGTGATCCTGTGCAGGAGGCTCAGTTTTGAAGTTGCTGGCAGTAGTGGTAACTTGAAAAAAATACTTGAATATTGCGCTGTTAACTTTTTTTGTTTTTGCTTTCATAAAATGAAAGCAAAGAATACTTTAAATGAAAAATTAGCTCTAAAGGTATTTCAATTCACAGTATTAAAACAGCGTCATAGTTTCCAAGCTTTTTCTTCTTCTGGTATGAACAATTCAGCAAATACAACAAAATAAAAAATATTATTAAATATTGACAAGCCATAAATCTGCATTCTTTTCCCCTCAAAAACAATTTTTCACTGAAGAATGCTACCTGTGTTTATTTTCCAAAGACAAAACATATTGGTAATCAGGTGGGTGAATGTAATCTTCACCTCTCTGGGACCCCTGCTCCCCATGTCCCCACTGAACTGAATGCTGTACTTCCTTACACATCCATAGTGCCTAGCACAATTTAATTATAATGAAATCTTTTTCCACTATGTCTTGCATCAGTGTTGCTGCCACTGAGGCTGCTTTTTTCCTCCACTATAGTTTATTTTCAACACATTCATGTAACCATTGGACAAGGGACTGTTTGTGACTGAAGGTCTGGTTAGGTACTTTACAACCTTGGCTCAGTTCTGCTAAGAAAATTGTTGCTAAGGCATGAGAAAGTATATGAGCTAAAAGTAATGTAAGATAAGAAAGGTAATCATGCTGACAGCAGAGCAGTAATTGCAACAGTAATAGCCAGCAGATCAAGAATTCAGGGAGAAAACATACCAACACAAAGTTCTACACAACTCAAAGAAAAGAAAAGAAAAAGGATAGTAGACAGCATCTCAGCAACGTCAAGGATCAGCCCATTCCAAGAAGTGACAGAGACCAACACTCCTCCAGCTGTCTGACAGCTGCCTGGACAGTGGAAACTCAGTAAGTGTTGTGAGCGTATTAACACTTAGCACATTAGTCCCAGCTATCCATTGCAGGTGGTAGCCAATGAAGGACACCCTTCTGTTCTTCTGTGTACTCTATTTAGCCAGTCTCTCACTGCGCTGTGAGGACCCCTGAAAAAGCGACTCGCTGTGCTATGGTCGCATTCAGAATGCCCTCAGAGCTAAAGGAATCTGGTTTCCTCAGTGGCCTCTAAGCATCAAAGAAATCCAAGGATTGGTGGATTTTTTTAATGTACCTACTGCCCACAGGCTTCCTTTGCTGTGCTTGGTTTTCATTTGCTCCGGAGAAATTCAACCTCTGACCATCAAAAATATAAGGAGAAGCAAAAAAAAAAAAAAAAAAAAAAAAAAAATATATATATATATATATATATCTATCTTTTGCGAGTTCATATGGGTATGATTTGGCAATTTCAAGGAGCTCCAGAAACTGAGAGGGAAAAACCTTACCACATAGCAGAATATTTCCTATTTTTCTCTTTGAAACAAACAAGTACTAGTAAAACTACAGCAAATAGAAACTTTTCTTTTCCTGTTCGATTAATTTTTTTTCCCTGCTTGTTGAGTGAAAACATGCACGAGTGAAAAGTAAATACAAAAGAACAAAAAATAGGACAGTGAGGAAGGGGAGCGGAGAAAATTCCTGAGACAGAGCTGTCTATGAAGTACTTTCACAGAGCATTACTTTTATTCAATACAGAGGAATTTGATTGCACTACATCACAGGCCATCCATTCAATGAAGTCATTCTGATCTGTCTTTATTTTTCCTGACTGTATTTCTTATTTCACTGTTGCCTTCTTCCCCAACCAACCAGTCTGGAACAAAGTGCTTACATTAAATGAGAAAATTAATGGCTAGTGTTACTTCTCCCACCAGCTGCAAGATCACTAAAATGCTTTGAAACCAAGCAAGAACAAATTACAAATTTCTAACATCCTTATTTGATTCCACAATATGCCCAACATTAGAGGCGTCTATAGAGAGCCCTCACCCCACTGCTGGCCAGAGAAGAAAAAGAGATTACATGAGATCACAAGGCAGGGCACAGAAGTACAGCAGAAGATACTGTCTTGATCTGGATTAATAGATGGGATGGATCACCCCGTGGAGCTGGCTCGCTCTCTCCATTAGGAGTCCAGTGAGAGCTGATGACTAGCTAAGCCCAACTTGTAGACAACTGGAAAGGCAGAAGGTGTTTGATCCTGCTAATCTTCTTGAAAGAAGAAAACATGTATATTGATAAGTTTTGAGCCATTTCAAGCCAACTCTATAACTTGTCTGTATATTATTCAGAAAAACTGTAAATCTCAGATAAAAAAAGGCCACCACCAAGATGTTGAGAAGCTGCAAGAAAGAATGAATTGAGTCAGGGGATGTATCTTCAGATGCAACAGGTTGTTCTCTTAATCATTTTTATTCAACTGGCAACATCAAGATGAATACCTGTTTTCCCTTAATGTGCTCCTCCTGAGAATACTGGCACTCTGTAGACTGCCAGCCAAAACAATACATTTCTAAGTTGAGAAGGCTTAAAGAGTCTAGGAAGACAACAGCAACAAATTCTGAGGAACACCACCGCTGGCTGGAAAAAAAGCAAAGCAGACAGCCTCAATGGCAGCCATAAAAAACAAATAAACCTTGATTCACCCAGAGAAAGGCACATAGCAGGCCTGTCATTTAGATTTTTGTTCCTTTCGTTATACTTTCCAGAAAAGCGTTTATTTGCCCACATTTCCACAGATTTCTTGCTTTAAAACAATATTCTGAAGGGGAGCAGGTGTTGAGATCAGTATTCAAACCCAGCGTACGGCTTAGGAGCACTATATACACACTGTATGTGCCCACAGACCAGTACTATGTTAATCAGCTAGTACAGCATTATGGATATGTATTAAAGAAGATAATGAGCTCTTACCCATCTGCCTATCAATAGAAGACCTCATGGTCATGAAATTAAAAGCCTTTCTGATCAGGACCAAAGTAAAATTAGGAAATTCATTCCACTGCCAATCATGTAATTTCTCTGCAGTAAGAACCTTTCAGATCTCCAGCCGGTTCTGTGCTTGACCAACCCTTAAACAGGGCTTAAATGCAGAGCACAGCATAAATATGCTCAAAAGTCACAGCACTCAATACGCTCAAAAAAACCACCTCAGTTCTTGTTTTATTTTCCCCCACATGCACAGGCTCCTGCCAATCAGCAACACAAAACCGCCCAAAGGTGCCGTGGAGCTGTACAGGAGCTTAGCCCACATGCCAACACGCCACTTCTAGTCTCATTTAAGTTACATGAACCACCCTGATCTTTTATCTGGTGGTCAGCTCCAACCTACTGGCTGTCATCACTTCCTTTAATTTTTCTTCTCTTACTATTTCTTTCTGGCCTGTTTAAGTGAAAAACCTTGCTGACAGAGCAGAATATTTCCACGGCCTCTTAAAGCCTTCCAAAAGATCTATGTAGGTCTATTAACATCATTACATTCCCTCTGGCTTTCTTCATATATACTTTGTATTTGGTCTCCTCTAGACTTTTTGCTGTTCTGTGTTTATAGGACACAGCACAAAGAGTCTGCAGCCTGCATCTGGGCTCTGAAGACATTTTACCCTCTTTTGGGTAATGCCCTTCCTTGTTCATTCAATGGACTTGTTGCCCGATTCAGCGGCAGAGTCAGACATCACTGAGCACTGAAACACGTCGTTACCTTTGAGACTCTGGCCCTTGCTTATGGCAGCCTACCTGTAAGAAGGTATTGGAAACTATGCAAAAAAAGTTCTCTTAAGAGGCAAATTTTCTTAAGTATTAACTTGTAAGCCGCCTTCTAGAAGTCTTAAAAAATAGAATCACTTAAAGGTAACTTTATTCTTTCTTAACTTTTTCTGCTAATATTAGAAATACACTAATCAGTCTTTCTCAGAAATTTCTGTTACCCTAGGACTGTTCTGCAATCCAACATTTTCCTCCATTTTGTCTCAGAACACAGCACCCATCCCTGCAAGGAGCAATACTTGCCTATCACAGATGATCACCAAATGTGAAAATCATTCTGGAGCCACCAGAGGAAAAAAGGCTGAAGAAAACATCAGAAATTTTAATCAATAACTTCTCTGATTCCATATGGCTGCTCCTCACATAAGCATGGATGGCAACTAGGATGCTTCCAAAATTCCTGACTCCTCCTGGCTATCACAAAGCTAAAGATCATGCAGACTTTGAGAAACTCCCTTCAGAACTGTTGCAAGGCCTGCACCCAGCAGAAAAGAAATGCTGCTACAAGCACAAACACTGTATTGGTCTGTCTTCTAAATTTTGTGGCAGAGAGCCTGTCAGGAAAGGTCCACACATGGAGGGGGCAACAGTATACCCAGCTACAGAGTTATACCTGCTTCCTTGAAAGCCACGCTATAAATGCTAACGGTTTAAGTATGGCTATGGTCCCGCATATTATTCCACAGAAGCACAACACTATTCCTTTCGCAGCTGTCTTTCATTGAAAACTTCTGTATCTGATTTCTTCAGTGAGCAAATCAAAACCAGACTGTTCAACTAAGAGCACTGCAAGCTCTACCCAGTCCCTGAAATGCAAGTAAGAATACCATTCCCCACCTTATTATCTTACCAAAAATATGGGATTCGAAACTTAACTGTCAATAATTATAATGATGTATGAAGGGGAGTACAGAGATTTGTTCTTCACAGCTCTTCATAGCCAAACCATAGTCCAGTCTTTGGCAAACTCAAACTAGACTGTTACAGAAGCGTACAGAAACAGGTGAAGCTACAAAATGATACTTTTCTGACCCGCCCTGTGTTCTTAAACTGGTTGGCACTATTGGCATACAAGAGAAATAGATTTGATTCTTGAAACTAACATCAAAATTCCCTGTGCTTTCCACCAGCTTTACGGGAAAATTTGGGAGCTGCACACCCGCTGATCATCTTCTCCCCTCAAAAGCCATGAAGATCTGGGAAGTGCTGTACAGTCATTTTAGGAAGGAGGGCACAAGTCAGTGATGCAAGACATCTATGCTAGTCCTCTGGAACACAGCAGGTTAAGAGTTAGACCACAGAATATTGAGTTCATCTTGTTTGAAAAGACCTTTCTGTACCACTGTACTGCCTATAACATTATGGGCATGGGACTCCGCACCTACACGCAATAACTGGGAGCTATACACAAGCTTGTTTTGCACGCACAAGTGGGAATTCATTGAGTGCTTTGTATCCCATGTAAAAACACAACTCAAAAGTCAGACTGTTCCTTCAGTTCCTCTATGACATGTTTAAAACCTAAATTAATAGTAACTTAATAGCAGAGCTAGAATCAAATATTCTAAATGCTTGCTCTTACCACTTCATCATTAGTAAAATGCTTTTACCCGTAATTGTTATCATTAGCAGAGAAAAAAGCAAGAATACAAACAATGCTGAGCTTGGTATGCAAGGGATGGCATATCCATGGCTGAGATGAGTATGCATCTGCACATGTGTTCTTAAAATTGGAGTCAACAATTATTCCACACATGGGAAAGAATGAAATTGAAAATGAATATAAGGATGTGACAATCCGCCAAGCGGTGTGTAAATGTGACGGCAGCCTCAACAGCCTTAATGCAAGTAAAGGATTCTCAAAGACATTCTTTCACAAACATTATAGTTTCAAAGCACATTTTTTGCTTTAAAAGACGCAGTATTGTACTTCCTTGATCAAAATGACTCATTAGGAAGAATTTATATTACACACATTTCTCCCTTCAAGTTGTGAAAATATGCCTTTAATTATTAATTACTCTTGCTAAGAAGTAGCTTTCATGACAACATCTGATGTTAGGATTTGTTTCTCTCTGGTTCATTGAAATGACTATAAAGTCTCCGATATCTGGAGTTCACTCTTTTCACGAGTTGCAATATGTCAACTGATAGCATGATTTGAAAACGGCCATTTTAGATCTTTTTAGTCATCATTTGAATTTTAAAATTGTATTTTAGAAATTGTTTTCTACCTTGTACTTCATTCCCTCCTTTTGTCCTCAGTAAGTGAGAAAGATCAAAGTCAGATTCGCTGGCTCACTAGCACATGTTATGTTCAATTTTCTTCTGTCACATTCACATAAGTAACAGCAGATGTTGCTAGAACATTCATGAGTCTAGTTCTGAAGTGTGCAGCCAGACATTTGTCAGGCTAATTTGATTTCCTGAGGACTGCAAGGAGAGTTCTGCTGGATAGTTCCCCATCTGCGACACTGAGCCACTCTTGCCAAATTCACTTGAAGCCTCCAATGAAGATGTTCTCTTTGGATTTTTGCTTAAAGCTACTTTTTATTAGTTTTCTTTCAAGAAGTCTTTATTTTCTTTTCTTTCCCTTTTCTTTTTTTTCCCCTGAAAACACTGCGATAAAGATGGGGAGGAGCAGGGTTAGGAAACCAATGAAAAGATGCATACTCCCATAAGGTGATCATAATCTTTGCCATCTTAGTGTTTACCAAATGCCTACTAAAGCCAGCAGGAAAGACGCATATGGATTTCAGTGAAAGAATCTTGTGTTCTCCCACAGCTGAAGAAACACTAGAATTTAAATAATTACATACACGTCAGATGTAAACTTTCTTTTAGGACTAACTGCCTGCAAACCTTTTTCCAAGAGACTTCTGAAAACAGCAAGTCACTTTCTGTGCACATAAAAGATTAACAGGCATTTTGCAATGCCTTAGAAAACCTTCAATTTTCAAGTGGACTATATTATGTTTACTCATTCTATATTTGAATTTGTAAATAAAACAAAATTAAAATAAAGTCTTATTGCTGAATATTACCTTTGAATAAAACACGTCCAAGTTTTGCATAGGATTGGAAACGTTTCCAGATTTAGGCAAATTATTACATTAAATGGGTTAATGAATTATCTCCAAACTAAAGAAAGGTTTCCTAATGCTTTCTGCATGATTGAAATAAAATTTGTGCACCCAGGAGGAATTAGGAAGTGACTTTCTGTGGCCAAAAAAGAGAAAGAGAAACATGATAGTCATGTGCAAAAGCCATTTCCCCCACTTCTTTTCTACAGGGCTTGCATCTAAATTCACTTTTGAGAAGTGATGCGTTTAGCTTGTATCTGTGACTCAGGCAGATGCCCAGGCTGTGGACTTGTATGAGCAACACGCGGATCTGAACAGTGTGGAATAAAGCCCGTGTTTTGCAAGCCTTGAAGGGTTTCCTTTCCTCATACCTACTCCAGTGTTGCACGTCTGAAGGTGTCTTTACCGTAATCTTCGGAAAGAGATTTCGGAAAGCGAGAGGTAGGCTGAAACTTCCTTCAGGGGCTTGCACCCCATCGAGGAATCCCCGCTTCAGGCAGGGGACCCACCCGTCACGCCCTGGGTTTCGCGCAGTCCCTGCTCCACTACCCTGCGGGCGGGCGGGCGGTGAAAAGGCGGTGTGGGAGCGCCCCCTACCGCTCCTCCGCAGCAGGCGGGGAGCGGCAGCCCCGCTCCCAGCGCGCCGGCGCCGCTGGCTGCCCGCCGGCAGGACGGGGGCGGGCAGGGGGAGAAGCGCACCAGAGGTTACCTCCGGTCCTTTAGCCCTACCGGATCTCCAGCTGTCATACTGAAAAGCGAAAAGAAACCCAGACGAGGTTAGCATTTGTTTCCGTTCGCTTCCAGCTTCTCTAGTCACAGAGAATTTTAGGAGGGGGGTGAACTTAATACGGGACTTGATGAATTTTGCTCTGCGTAGAAGAAAACCATCGTCTCTCCATATAGGGAAGTTTCTGGTAACATCACTTTCAGAAGTGTAGGGACTTGGACCGTATCACCATCCTCAGCATGGCTCAGCGGGCCCCCACCTAACTCCCCTATCTCTAGCTGTAGCGGGCACAGGAAGGAAGAGCTGCTCTCCCCTTCCTTCATGTAAAGCATTACAGAGGACACATAATTGTAATACAGCTGAAATGTTAATGTTTATAGGAATCCCAACTTTCTCCGAGTAGGTATGTTGGTTTTATAGGCCAAATTCTCAGGAAAAAAAAATGGATCTTACGATTAATTCCAAAACGTAAAACTCGGCGCTCAGATTAAAACTCTAAGTTTACTACAAAAATAGCTAAACCATTTCAGAATGTGGCAATCTTAGGCCCAAGTTTTTCTTTTTTCTATTACATGGATGAGGAAGCATGACTGTTGTATATAAGAGAAAGGTAAGTCGTCTTCATAAATATCTCCAAAGGCCATTTAGCTCAATCAGCAAACTAGGGAAACGAGCTATTTAGCATAGTTTAGTGACTGAGTTTTCATTTCAAGGTTGAATAATGGCTTAAAAAGAAAAACAAAAGAGGCTTTGAAATTTTTCCTAACCTTCAGCTCCGCTAAACGTGAAAACTAACTGCTGAATTCTGGGGAAGTGACCTATTTCTCAACACTTCAGAAAGCTTAAAACTGTGTGCAAATGACATTGGCAAAACGTGACGCATGTTTTCTAAGCTTCCTTTATATAATGTGGCGAAAACCAAGTAGACTATAAACTCTATCACAGGGAAAAGACTTAAAGAATAAAGTCCCTAGATGAAATGCACCTTTTCTAAACTTTTTCTTGATTTTATTTCTTCTTTTACAACACCTCCACAAACTGGATTATGAAGAAAGAACTGATCCCCACCTAGTCAAAATACGTCCATTTGATGGAGGGTTCAGCTGCAGCTACAAAATAAATTAGGAAGTTTGTTTCATCCTCCTCTCCAGCCAAAATGTTTCACCCGCCACTGCCACCACCAGTAGAAAAAGTATTTTGGCTACAAATGGAAGGACAATACACTCAACATTTTACAAGATCTTTTGTAAAGCACAGCTCACCTGACTTGAGTAAAAAATGTTACACGGTACTCACTGAAGCATTCATATTATCTCATGCTTTCCTAAAACACTGTCAAATATTTCAATTTTTAGAAGCTACTAAGAAACTAACCCAAACAATTTTCTAAACTACTCTTTGTCTTCTTAGCAATGCTTTGTCAAAATCAACCATGAGAAATGATGGAAATGGGTAGAATTAAAGGATTGTCAATTAAAAATTAGCTGATTTTCCTCACAGTAAATAACAAGTCATTTTCCAATTCAGGCTTAGGACAGGCTAGGCAGGCTAGACAGCTAGAGCTAGACAGGCTCTCTAGCAGCTCCAGTTCTCTAAAGATGTCCAAAGATAATGTTTTCGTTTTAAGATAAATACCAGATACAATCTTCTTGCCCTAATTTCCATTGCATTCTTTGTTCCCATCTACAGTAATGATATTGCCCTCCCCAGGTCTGACTCATACGAAGAGAAATATTGAAGCTGGCATCTTACTCAAAATACAGTTGAAAATGACTGAAAGTCAGAAGCAACCAACACAAGCGTGAAGTCATTGCTTAGAGCTGGGCAGGATTTCTACAAACACAACATATTCCAAGCAGAGGCAGGCTGACAGTTTTGTGCGATTCCTCATTTCTTGAAACAGAAAGAAGGTCTCCCTGCAGAGGCTAGGGGAGTTCAGGTTTTACTGATACCGAGCAGGTAAATGTAGCAACAGACTTAATGCAAGAGACAAGCCAAACTCCTTTCCAAAGGAGCTTTTTTCCTTTTCCTCCTTTCCAGAACACCCACTGGTGTTTTGCTCAAGTATAATTTCTCTGGTACCCATAAAGGCTAGTGCAGAAATTGCCAATCTTCCAAAAGCCATACCTACAACTCCCTCACAGGAATGGGAGAAAGATTCAGTGTGAGAACTATAGATTCTCTCCAAAAAGACTAAACAGGAAAAAAAAAAAAGAATCTTTTTTCCTGTTAGAAGAACAACTATATATGCCCAGGACAGGTGATGATTGACATTCATTATATGCTGAGGAGACTTGCTATCAGCCAGACAGAGGCACTCACCTGTAAACGAACAATTGAATTTCACTGAAAACTTTATATTCTACCTTGGAAAGCCAACTTCTAACAGAAAAACAAATCTATACCTTATTATTTTTATTTTATTACAATTCTATGTCCTATTAAGATTTTCTCATTTTACTGACGCAGATTTTGTTAAGGTTTCTGTAAATTGCAAAACCACACTGTGAAACCGACAGTGGGTGCAAATCAAAACCTTATGACTCAAAGCCATCTCCTAGGACATACCTCCCTGACAGGCCTAAAAGCAAAGCCACTTCAGCTGGGCCTGTATTTAGTGGGGATTCTCAGTGCTGCAGGAATGGTACTACTCAGAAAATTACCTTTCCCTCACTGTTCAAAGCACAGTCCTGATAGAGCACTGTAGGTTGCATTTTGTTGACTTCTTCATAAGCCTTTAATGAGAGCCCAGAGCTTTATGGACATTAATGATATCTGGGCTTTATTTAACTACAGGATATTCAACAGTTCCTAGGTTCTGCTCAAATGCCAGAGGGAGTTACAATCTATCCATTGAAACTTCCCAGCAAATATAGAGGTATTTCTTCTCTCGTATGTCCACGTGAAGCCAGCATCATCAGGACATCATCACTGTTTCTGGAGCTGTCAGGAGAGTTTGCTAAATGAGGCCCTGATTGGAAACAGTGCTCACTGCTGCTTGCAGCTATTCCTTGCCTTCCACTGGAAAGATGTCTGATAACAGAAACCCTTTAGCTCTTCCAAATTTGTTTTGATTTTATCTAACTGCTCATTGCTAATGTGATGACTTGTAGAAGTGCAATCAGACTGCTGTCCATAACCTCGGGCAGTATAAGTTTCTTGTAATGACTGTATTACAAAGATACATCAGAAGAGAGGAAAAAGCCACAAGCTCTTTGTCATCTGCAACTGAAAGAGCGATGCACATTTGTAGACGGCAGAGGTTTCACTTGGAATGGAATGTCACTCAATAGGAATTGATTAAATAATGTTGCCATTAAAGTGCACATACACCACAATGGAAAAGCATGTTCCTCTCTCAACTGTGCTGATGCCCTTCAACTCTAGACCTGCTTCCTATGGAAACAAGGCTTCTGTGGCATTGTATGAGGGAAGGAAAGGGAGGAGCAAGGAAGAGCCTCTTAGCCTGTTTTTCCCCCAGTAATTTCTTAACACAGCGATGATTTTCCCTCAGATGTGCCAGAGCAACTGACATCTTTAACGCAGTTACATCCCTGCAAGATTCACGCAAATCACAAGCAGGTAAAAGAGACAGGCTCTTAGGCATCCAGACTAAGACTATCTAGCTTTGATAACGCTCAGAAAAACAGAGAGGTCATGGAGCTTCTAAAATGACTACAGAAGAGTAAACAAAGTCAATTATGAACAATAGGAAGAAGTAGGGAAAACATTTAGGTTTTGTGTAGAACTTAATTACTTATTTTTTCTTATAACTATAAAAATTCAATGTCTAAACATTTACAGAAAGCACATCTTAGTTGTACATTCAACATGCTGGTCACCCCAGTTAAATTAAGAAGGGTAATGCACACCTTCTGAGAAGCTCAGCAGGCTTTCAGAAAAACTGAGGGGAGTAAGAGCTGGCATTACTGATATTTCTAGGATTGAACATAAGAACTAAGTTTAAAGCAACCTTCTTTGAAAACAAACACTTTTATAACCCCTTTTTAAAACACAGAGCCTCAAGAAACAGAGTAACTTTTTGTTTGTTTGTTTTGCAAAATTCCTTTCGGGTCACTTTTCATATATATCCACTACAGCCAGTTCTGCTTTTGTTTGTATAAAATCTTGGTTGTAGATTGACATTATAAAAAGATTAACAATAAGCATTTTTTGCAGATAAGAGTGCAAAAATGCTTCAGAAGAGATAGAAAGTCTTTGGAGTTGCTGAGGAAGTCAAATACATGTAAAACCAAAACACAGCAACCCCCTAGACCCACCTACCAAGCTTTTTTTTTTTTGCCTCTCCCCTGCAGCATACACAGAAAAAGCACAAGAACAAATCAACAGCGTTATCATCCTTTGAAATAAAGCAGATACATTAACTCTTTAAAGCCAGGCGTTGGACCAAAATATTTTTGGAAAAAAAAAAGCTGTGATCTGAGTTACAGAGGCCCTTCAAAAGCCATGAGCAGTGTATGAAAATAAACGAATATTAAGAATTCAAAACCCCTCCTTCTTATGAACATGTGGAGAAAACATGTTCAATAAAAGGATTTGAGGGGTTTTTTACAAACGCTTTCAAGGTTTTTGAATTGTTAATCTGTTTAAGAAAGGAATGTTTTTTGACCATCTTTCTTGGAGGATGGACAAAATATGTCTCCATCAAACTGTATATGAGACCATTCACACATTTAAGAGAAAATATGCACGTCATGCTATAAGATAGGAGTTTGCCACGTTCTCATTAACGATGATGAAGATTGTGATAATGATACTTCTATACCTTTATCTATTTTCAAGTACAATTCAGTTCATTGCTTACTATTAGTTATCAAGAAATGCTGAAATTCACATGAACTGGCATTTTTTTATGAGATTAGATAGTTTTGTCCAGAATGCTGCATTTAAATCTGTAATAGTACAAACAATTTCTTTTCAAGAATTTCTTACTTGCAAAGTACTGTTCATCCTGTCACCATGTTTACACACCACAAAGCAGCTTAGAGATCATCACATTCCAGTTTTAAGCTGTACGCTCTCCTGACTCTGTGAATAAGTGTGAAAAGCGATACTGACAGCAAGCCTGCAAATTCACTGTCATCGACAGGAACAGACAACCAGCTACCCCTTGCACACAAAGACTGGGACTCTTTCACTGCCAGGGTTTTCACTTTAATCATATTTCTAATAATGAAGACCACTGCTTGAAATATGATCGACCAAAGCATGCCTTGCTCTTGCTGTGCTATGTGTCACTTGGCACTATGTGGGACGACGGGGAGGAACTCCAGATGAATGCCTCTTGCTCTGGTTTCCAGAGCACTTCTACAGCAGCAAATGCTGTGAAGCTTTGCAGGGATGTAGTTCTGCCCTCTTTACCTCCAGTGCCTTTCCTATTCCCAATCCTGCATGCCCTTCCAGGGAAGAAAACAAACAGGAGCTTTGGCCCTATGCTTTAAGGATTTTCTCTAGCAGAGGAAGGCTGCTTTCTGGATCAGAGAATGTTTAAACTGGTAGAGGCTTGGTAATTAGCTTACAGTCACAATGGGAAACAGGAGCTTTTCTTTGTTTCGTTATTAATACACTTTAATGGGTTTTATGAAGTTAAACAGGATGGTTTGCACTAAACCTGGGTGCAACAGAAATCAGACTGATCCGCTCCATTCTTACTGATTTGTCATCATAGTCATATCAATCTCTCTGTGCTCTAATGACTTTAACTAGAAAGATGTAGCTGTATTTTTTCTGATTTCTGGGTGTAAATTTCTAAAGGCAGAGCAAAGAGGGGATCCAGCATAGAAAATACAGCCATTTAGGCAAAGAACATGTTCTAAAAATTGGAATTTTATTCATACTGACATTCTGGATGAGGCAGCCTGCTCTAGTATATAAATTATATCTTTCTCTACTTTTACCATCAGTACTTACCAGGATCACAAAAGCTTGGAGGACACTGTAGAATCTTCTGTCACAAAACTGCAGGCTTGATAAGCTGCTTTCCAACATGGACAGATTCTGTTAATTTAAAATTTAAGACAGTGAATCACTCATTTTGGCATTTGTTCGGCGTGTGCTAGAAAAACAAATTACATTTTTCATTTCTGTCAATGGCTGGCTTTCATAGCCACCTCAAAAGCCTTAATTCCCCAGCTGAGTGGTCGCTGGATTACTCTCAATATCCATCACTCTTCATCCTACAGAAGCCTGACTGTGTTTCAAGCAAAACGAGGTCAACCTGACCTAAGCAGGACAAATTAAGTGAAGCCAAAAGTTTTGGGAATCTCCTCCAGAGTGCACTGGTCAGTAAGCTCCCTTCTGTTGACTTGCATGGGCATTAGATCAGGCCCGAATACCTTAATTCCTGCAGATAAACCTTTAACTATGACACTTGGCTTTATAAACCGTACCTTTTCCAAACATGTCTCACTCCAGAGAAAACTATTTTGCAATATCATCTTTTTTTTTCCTTCTTTTACCTTAATTACAAACGTCATATCATTTTCTGTTCAAGTTTACAAAAACATCATGCACATCATGGAAACACCCCCCACCGGCAGATCATTTATTACTAGCTCTGTAACTTATCTTCTTTGGTCAGATAACCATTACCTTATTTTAACTGCCAAGCATTGTTTAGGCCTCTTTAAGAGCTTTCTTTGATTTCTGATATTCCCCTGTCATCTCCAATTATATTTTACACATCACAATCCATCAGTAAAATGACAAATTTTCTTCTCTCCCTACTGTAGCTTTTTTGCTACCATTTCACTATCTTTAGATTGAATTAAAGAAGCAGCACTGAATCTTCCTTTGCATTTGGGTTTTTTTGACATGTGTGGAAAATATATATATTCCCTCTATTTTTACAGGATATATGAATTTAAAATGTCTCCTTTATTTTCTTGGTCAAGCATAGCATTTACCAAGTAAACTCTTTTCCTTATGTATTTTATAAAACCATGGAAAAAGGAAATTCCATTTACTCATGTAAATTATACAGAGAAAAATTGCAAGCATTTGGTAAATATTATGAGGTATAGAACCATATTTTTACTTAAATATTTTTTAAAAGACAGGTGAAAAGAAGTGGTACCTAATTTATGGAAATAGATTCAATAGTAGCTGACACTGTATTCATCTCCCCTCAAATTTGCAGTGGCACATTAGTTACTTCAGCAATTTTGCTCAATAACTTTTTAGGGATTCCACAGCCTCTGCTATGATTCCATTATGCCATGACTCACAGTTAATGAATGATCTTCCAAATCTCACTTTTGTAGAAATAAAATGCATGAATGAAGTGATTAGTTCCTAAACCAAGGTTTCCTTTCTAGTATTGTAGAATCACTTCGCTCCTGACCACGATCAAACTGTTGATGAACTAATTAATATGATTGCTTTGAATTTATTAACCAGATCTTGCGTAAGTTATTAATCATTTGCCCTCTAACCGAAGAGATGACAGGTTCTGAATTAATGCAGATTAGCCAAGGACAGATTTTTCCTTAGAATCCAGAAACTATAAAATCGTACCTGTTTTCAGGCACACAAGTATCAAACAAAGTACTATTTTAGATACTTGGACTGCTTTCTATGAATTATTACTTCTTTTGGTATTAGAGTATGAAAAGTTCTACATAACCTAATATCACTATCATCTTACAATATATAGCAGATGCAGGAAACCTAACTTAGAATTTCTTTAATCTGGCCCACGCAAACAACTTTTTTGGCTGTAAGCAGCCATAAGGGATTCTAAGGTGTCCAAAGTCTGCATCCTCAGAGTCTAAGGTGGCTCACAGGGAGCGACATTATGACTTTCGCTATATATAACAGATTAGTGAAGAGAAGTGGAAGGGAGAAGATGCTGACACGTATTTTCTCTGCAATTAGTTCATTAAATTTACTGGGGGGAAGGTTGAGGAAGAACCACAGCCACCTCTAGCTAACAACAAAGCAAATTCTTCAAATATTCTTTGAAAAGCCATGGAATTATGTAAAATTACATTCTGAAACCTGGACAGTGCTACTCGTCTAGTTTGGGAATACACTATGAAATCAAGACAGACAAGGTTCCATACGATTATGTAATGCCAGATTCAATCTCTGTTCAATTGCTCCAATTTATATGTGATAAATCCACAAGAAATAAGATTTCTGCTGTTTTGATAGAAAATCAAGAAAAATTTAATGGTTTACTATGTTTTAAAGTTTAGTTTGTGGAAATCTCAATCAATGCACAAGATTAAATCTAAACTCTATGAATGAGAGGTGAGGAGTTTTGTTTTGCTTTTCATCCCTTCAATTTGTTAGTCGTTACTAGGAGCTTTATTAGCAAGTGGACCCATCAGAGGATTTTATGCTTCTTCAGACTGTTTGTACACTTTCAGAACGTTATTGTAGCTCTTTTCAGTAGCTCTCTGCCAACTACTGAAGAAGGTTTTCTGTATCACTTCAGTTTCTCAGCCCACCAAATTCTGTTTTTTCACCAGCTCAAGGGAATTACTAATGCTTCAGTAAAATCAAAACATGCAAAACCTGTCAGTTAAAAAAACCCCACACAAACATCACCCTATGCCCAACACACTTTGCTAATTAGGTACAAAGAGATACAAAAAATTGTATCCCAGATACAATAAGAGTACAGTGAAACCCATCAGGCAGAAGGCTGGAATATCATAATTGCCTCAAGGCAGGTAGGAGTTTCCTGAGGGCCAGAGAAGCAATCCTGCTCTCCCCGAGGCTCCTGAAGGAGGAACATTACAATGGCAACTTGCATTAACTAAGAAGCTCCAAGCTCAGCAGGGATTGCTGTGGACACCTGCAAAGTGGGACTGCAGATAGCCTCTAAAATCTACAGCACAAGACGTATTTCATAACGATAACTAACCTTGTTTCAAAGGCCCAAATGGTAGTAAGATCACCACCTCTGGAAAGCCAGTCTTTAATCATCCTCACTGTAGCATATTGCCATTTCCCTCATTGTTGAATTTGTCTTTATTTCCAATTTCAGTGAATGAATTTTTCTGTATGTTTGTCAGCCATGTGGAAAAGCCCAGCTCTATTGCTTCCTTTCTGTGCATAATTAGCTGCACAAAAATGTAAAATCACCTCTCACGTTGCTCTTTGGCAAGCTCTGTTACTATTTTGAATATATTCCTCTAACAAGTAACAACAGTTGTGTAGAATTTCTGTTCAGCATACAATTTTCTATTGGTGTACCTGGAAAAACTTTTTTAAAAAACCCTAAGAATTACCACTATGTTTCTTTTTGATTACAAGAAGCAGCAAATTCACTAGTAACTTTTTATCAAATCTCTCAAAAAATAAATCTATTTTCTTATTGTGACAAGACAATTCAGCTACGAACACTCCATTTTTACCTGCATTGCCCTGAAAAGGTGAACCAAAGGACTTTTTAGTAAGCCAGTGATAGCTTAAATGGACTTAACCTCTTTTACCGATTCGCAATCCAAATGCGAGAATATAATCTCTTCCTTATTATTTCTGTATTAGCATTAGATATCCCAAGGACATTCTTCAAGTCATCTATATAACACTGAAGTAGAAGTATTAATAACCTTTAAGCAAAATTCTGTGTTCCTCAAAAGTGTTCCTCTGAAGTAACATTTTACCATCTGATTTCCTCTACAAGAGCAATGGGCATGATTATAATTCAATCATCAATGAAGGTGTAATAGGTACAAGAGACATTCTTCCTTCTGTTTTCTAGAAGAAATCAGATCTGTCTAGTGCTTGCACAAATGATGAAAAATAGTGTTTGCATGTTATTTGCTTTTTGCTTTCTTCAACAGCAATAAACAGAGCAGCCTCTGAGCTGCGTTGTGCGCTACGCTATGGCAGTCAGAACTTCTAATCTATTTTCAAGTCTTCAAGTATGTTTCCATTACTAACATTTCCTAATAAACCCCCAAATAATGACAGTCTGATACAACGGCAGATGAGTTCAGGAAATCTGCTTTCCAGTATTGTTGTCTTGCTGGATCTTAAATTTGTTAAAAAAGACTCTACAAACATTGGTAGGGCATTGAGTATAAAACAAGCACTCTTGAAAGTTCAGTGCCAGCCTGTTCAGACCACAATGTAGTGAACCACCTGTGTAGCGTACTATGTTCCAAGTGTTCTTACCCATTTCCAACAGCTGTGCATACACATGCACATAATTTTGTGCTGTAATGCGAACAGAAGCCACTGAGTTCTTTTGGCTTCATTGGTTGTTTTTAAAATTCATGGTCATTTTCACAAATACCCACAGCCCCAGCTCTCTGTTTGACAGAAGAAATACATTTATTTTAACTCTTCTCCTTGAAGTTAATTTGGAGGAGGAGATGACTGCTTCAGAGCATTTAGCTTCTTCCACCTTTATTCATGAAGTAATGTTATGCTTCCAGATTGTCTGTAATATCTAGTGTTTCTTTATCAAATATTCACCTCTTCAAGCAAAATTATTCTCTCTGTAAACTCACTGGCATCATTAGGAATACAGGAGACATGTCTGGTTCTTTTTTGGTCACATGGAGCCTAAATGTAGAAGACATCCTGGGCTGCGGGCTGCATTGCCTGGGCTGGCCAAACTGGGTGCAGAGCACACAAAGGTAACCAACATTCGTCTGTCACAAAGGGAAAAGCATTACCCAAAGGTACCTGCAGAATTCTGCTACCTGGAAAATCAAACCAGTTACTTGGAAAACATTGGTTACCTTGGGAAGCATTATGTTTATTGTTCAATGTGATAATAGCCAGGAAAACCAGAGAGGCCTGAAAATACTTTTTCCAAAGCATCAGCTCCAGCACAGCTAGTTCAATAAATAATCAGATTTGAGGATGCAACTTCTATTTCCTAAGAACAGCAGGGGATTTGAAGCATTTATCTAGTGACCACACACACACTAATCTACTGATAGAGAACGCGATGAGAACGAAATAAGGAATCTGTTGCCATGGAAGGATAGTAAGGCCGTTACAGAAAAAAGCAACAGAAATCTCTCAAACATAAAAAGGAAAGTTGTTCTCCTTAGAACAGAAGCCCACACCTGTTTTCTGGGGGCAACTCTCAAAGGATTGAGATGATTCTTCTTGTATTTTTTGACGGCTATCTCACTGAGAGTTGATTATGTTTAGTAATCGTTTCTCTGGAAATTCTGAAATGTGGAAGACTGTTGAACACCAGGTTCTAGAAGGACAGAAACTGTCTCAATCTTCCCAGCAGAACTTGAGCTGTACAGCTCCTTTTTCAACATTTGTAATAAACATGTTAACTTTTCTTTACAAACAATGCTTTTGTTTGAATAAAGCCCATGCCAATCTCCCACTCCAAAGCAGAAATGGCAATGCCAGATTCCCACCAGGAAAGCTCCTTATGTCAACTCTGCTTAGGCAGAGAGGAGAGTTTCACTCTCCAAGGAAAATATGTACAATTTCCAGCCTAGTTTGGAGCAGCGTGAGACCTCTGGGATCGTCTCTGCAGCAAAACCTTTTGATAAGTATACACTGGCAGTAAAAACAAACATTCATCTAATGCCAGCTTTACCAACAGCACATTTTTGCAAACAGAAATAAGACCAAATAGAGGTGAAGCACTAGAGACTTTCAGTGAGAAAAATGATATGATGTTCTTTCCATAATAGAAACAGCTTCCTTAATATCCTTTTCAGCTGGACTAAAAAAAAAGGAAGAAAAAAATCCCTGTTTCTAATGACCCTCAAAACCAAGTAACTCGGTTCAACACAGCCACGAGACACATTCAGTTGGAAGGCAATCTTTACAAGCACAGGTATTTTAAAGCACGTAGAAGACAGTCAACCTTTAAACAGAAAAGAGTTCACAACCTTAACACAGCAGAACTAGTGCTCTGCCTATAATAATGATAATCCTTCCTTTGCTAGCTCTTAAACACCAAAGAAGGCAAATTACAAGAATGACTGATTCTTTGGTTTCTATGTTTAAATATTTAACTGAAAATCAGGCTACTAACCCAGTAAGTGAGCATTAGCTTGAGGTCAAGATACACACTACCGTATATGGCAGAGTATTACATAAAGCAAGATTCTTATGATCTTGGTTTTATTTCTTGTGGGTTTGTGTCAAGTTCAGCTGTTTATATTTCGACTATACTGGTGGCATTAAGGTTACAAAAAGACCTTGATCAGTTCAAAGAAACCCATTAATGATGAGGCATTAAGATAAGACTATAAATTAATAGAAGTAATTTTTCCAGTAGCTACTTTAAATTTAACTTCAGATGTTACCATCATACATTTTAAAATCAAAGTTATCCGCGGCTTTCTTCATTACTGAAATAGTGTGTGTGTATATACATACATCCTATATGTAGTTAAGTCTCACATACCAATTCAAGTTGATCTTGCATACCATACCCTGTAGCTTGAAAAGAACAGGCACAATAAGCTGGTAAACTCCCTCTTGTTTCTTGTTCCATACTTAATTGCTCACACAGAGAGAGAAAATCTTCAAATTCCTTTTCAAAGCAGGAATGTGGAGAGAATAATTTTGCTTTGCAGTTTGATAGGAGCTAACAGTAGAAAAGCCCAGGTGCACCTCAGCTTCTTCTAGGGGCTTAGGCTGAGCCTGGTCACCTCTCCTCCTACTGTCAAGGGCAAGATAAGATATTAAGACAGGAATCAAGCCCGCTTCATATCAAACTTGCCATTTCGTCCTACCTGACCCGCTACAGAGCGAAACACAGTCTTTAGTTACATGCCTCTCATACCTAATGTAAAGTAGGATAAATACTGGACAAAGAGAGATAGATACATACATCACACGTAACTACAAAGCTTCTCTTCCTTAATACCAGGAAGGAGTAGAGGCAAGCAGCAATATCTGCTCTTCCTTGTCAGCCAAGTGCAAATAGTATATGAATATGCTCAAAACAGAAAGAGTAATTACCTGCCAACAATACTTGAATACCTCTGTTTTTAACAAAGCCTTTCTCTTTATTGGATTTAGCAGCAGCATCATTGCACTTTTACGTGTGCCTAATTCAAACTCAGGCTTTTTCTTTTTTTAATGAGAAGTGAAAAGATCATTTAGTCCAAATAAAAAAAAAAAAGGAAAAAAAAAAAAGAAATGGAAAATCAGTAGCATAAGTACTGGAAGTCCTTAATTAGCAGTTTCCTCCAGAAAACTATTCAAGAGCTGCTGTGATTTGCCCACTCCCGCCTGGCCTTCTCTCCACCTAGGCTATGTGCAATCCTGAGGCTGTATCAGTCTCTGTCTGTCTTGTCTAACTGCCAGTAGAGCCATGCTGACTTCCTTATGAGAAAGAAAAGAAACTGGACAACTTAAGGTTCCTAACACAAACAACCAGAAGAAAGGCAGAAAGAAAGAAAGAAATACACAAAAACAAGTTTCCCACTTTCCATTCTTATCTCATTCTCTCACTAAAACTATTTTTTTATCACATCCAGCCCTGTGATTTCTCCTTATAACTTGTCAATGAGCCTCACCCATCCAATTGTGTTTTCCTCCCTTGTGGCTAAACACAGCCTGGGATCAGTCAGCCCTTCTTCCTCTTGATGAAGGCTGTGAGTACAACTATATACAGAACAATTCTTTATTAATTTTCATCGAAAATAGAGTTGATGGCCTTTAGAATAGACTTATCTTGCCAGAGCACCAATTCCATGGGCGTCAACAGAAACACATGGCTATCTACACTAAAAGTGCAATAAGCAGATTGCATGCTACGCTGGTAAGCGAGTTACTGTGATGCAGAAATGGTTTCTGATTATGGAGAGGATGTATTCAAGTGATGATGACTGTGATTATTCAAAGGCCTTCCTGAACGGGTATGAAGCACAACCGCAAGTCTCCACTGAATTTACAGCAATGACAACCAAGGCAAAGGCGTTTTTATTCTACAGGGGACAGCCCTATGGCAGCTGGAAGTCTCGGAGTATTTTAGATCTTGAGCTCTAATACTTTCTCCTGTACTGTATGAAGCTTTGCGCAGAGGAAGCTATCGTTGGCATAGAAAAGTACAGCAATCTGTCTTTTGAAAATGGACATGGGAAAACTTTTGTCTCATCTCATATCTACTGAAACAGTGCATTTGAGAACAATACAGTTGTTTTGTGCATTGTACATACAAAAAACTATGCAAAATTGTTTCATTTGATTATCACACTACCACAGCAAAAAAAAAGACTCTTATGACTAAATTACAGTGGAAGTATTACAAACTAATTTCAAAGTATGAATGCATAAATTATAGTTTGCTAGATCTATAGAGCCTAGCAGTCTATGAAAATTAGCAATGTCAAGTTGAAACTAGAAAGTATGTACTAAAACAGCACCCTAAACTAATGATGTGCAAATTACATGACACTACAAATTACTTTCCACTGATGAAACAAGACGCCCAAGTTTCTAAATCAGAAGTACAAAATCATGAAAGAAGGGTAGGCTTTCAGTTTGGCACCTTGAAAATAATTGAAGAGTGTTCTAAAACACAGTATGACATAATAGACACCAACGATAATTGAAAAAAAAAAGTCTACTAATGTTCTTCTGCAGTAAATTCCTATTTTTAATGGTAATGAAGTTATAAAATACGGAGTGTCCTGCTGCGTATATTGCAGCATCAAATTTTTACTTGGGGTCCAGGTAATGTTAATGAGGAAACGTAGTCTCTCACTACCAAGCTCAATTTGAAAGAAAACCCAGCCTTACCTCAAAGCCAAATCAATTTCCAGTTCTTTCACTGCTCCTTCCTTCTTCCACAATCGAGAAAAAAAAAATCCACAGACTGATTAAAAGAAAAAAATAAATAAAAATCTATGTTTATAAACATATCCACAAAACTCAGGTTACAACTTAAAAGTAAAAGTACCACTTCTTCATGAGACCCCAACCAAAGCAATTTCTAAACCATTAGGTTTTATTTCACAGCTCCAGGCAACAGGAGCTTAAGTGCCCAGAGGTTCTCTTTGTTCTTCTCCAGACTTCACCAGAGGAGGAAAAAAAAGCACAGACCAGCCAGCATCACCTTGATGGAAATAAGTGAAAATTAATTGGCAGACACCTACCAAATAGTAGGCCATTAAAAAACCCAAACAACAGGGTCTATTGAAAATAAATCATGCCAGAAAGGTCGAATGCCTTGGTGGGATAACCACTGGGGTGAAAAAGGATGACACCAGCTGGAATCTGTGAAATGGCTGAGCGCAGCCAGCAAGAGGCTGGACAGCAAAGTGCCTTTACTGCACTGACTTTGTTCTTTTGGGGAATGTATTGCTGGCCTACAGCAGTCCTAAGGATCTTACAGTTGATGTGTAACGGGGTAGACAAAGAAAAAATTGTTCTAGTGTACCTTTCTTGTACAAAAGTTCAAGCTTCCTTAGAGGTTAATAATGGATATGGTATTATGGATGTGACATTTTATATAGAAATATTTTTAGCTAAAAGAAAAACAGTATTGCTTGAAGCATATTGTTAAAAAGAAAAGAAAGGCCATCCACATTTTTGTAAGCTAAAACAGCAACAATAGAATTAAACAAACTAACAACCCCACTCAGTTATTTCAGAATATGGTACCTAGGGAAACAATTGTCCATTTCAACCCTAATGTATTGACAGCACAGGCACATTTACACTTGGGGCAGGTGGCAAATAAAAAGACTGTATATATTATATATTACATTTGTGTATATTTCATATGTACATGTATGAAATACATACCTCAGGTGGTAATCAAGTTGACTCAAATTTCCTGCTAGTAATGTAAGAGTTTTTCCTATGACTGGATTTAGCCAAACTACACTGTGCAGAAATTAAGGTTTCAAAAAGAGAAGATAGCTGCAGTGTGACACCAGTGCTTCTCCTCAAGGATAGAACAATCGGTTAAAGTCAGATCACCTAAAGATACATACATTTCATCTAGTGGAATGACAAACTACATGTGTAAGAAGCGACTTAATTTCTTTTGGATAACAGAATTACTTTCACCAAAAAACAAGGTAATGCTAGCGTTGCAGTCATTCGTATACATCTGCATGGGTGTAAGACACACACGTGCACACACGCATATAGAACCTCAAGTGAACTAAATTAACCAAAACAGAAGGTGGAGAAGTAACCAGTTTTGGATTTGATTTGAATAAATCAGGGATTTTCACCAAAAGTAGTCAAGTCTACACGACCCTGAAGAGCTAGTATATCACCCATATAATGTAATATTCATTTAGTCCCTCAAGAAGATTAGGTTTACGTGCTGTTTACTGCTCACTGTAACATTCGAAGGCCATGGTTTAAACACTCAAAGTACCAAAGCCCCAATATGAGCCCAAAGAGCACAGCTCACAATGAAACTGCCAACAGTTACCAAGAGGCAACCTGCCTCCTGACGATGATAATCTGGACAGGTACATCCTTCAGGCAATACAAAACCGTCATCTTGGAAGGTGAAACTCATGCGAGAAAGACACGGAGCTTTCTCATACGTTGGCCTAAGACTGTGAAATACTGCTGCAGAGGAGTTTATAAGTGCAAATTTCCCTGCTAAATGTAAATAGATTTCTGCGAACTACACAAGTCAGAGACAGGAATGGAAAAGAGATTTACTTTTAAACAACAAGAGTTTCACCGAGCCACCTTTCAGTCTGTCTAATTGAGCCACACACCCATCACTCAGCCAGGAATATCTCAGGAAGAAAGAAAAAATATTTATTTCCCCCTAGTTCCCAGGCAATGTTAATACAGTATACACTAACACAGGGGAAGCTACAGCTTCTCTACACAGCTCACGTACATGGTTGTAAAGCCCTTGAAAACTATTAAGCACCACAAGAAGAATGCCACAGACATACCAAAGCGGGGGGGGGGGGGGGGGGGGGTGTGGTTTGGGGTTAAGTTAACATCCACTTGGTCCTCTGGACAAGCAATGCTCCTTCAACACCTCATCTGAACTGCTAGTATTCAGCTTGGCTTGTGGGCAGTCCACCCTGCCTAAAATCCTCTTGGCTTGTGGAGTGTATTTCCAGAGCAAATAAGCATTTTCTCCTCAGGAGCCGATTTCTTTTCTGAAATACATCATCCCAGTCTGCTCTTTGCAGAGCTTCACAGACTGATTAAGGGGCCAGCCTGAACATTTCAAGACAGTAAGTCTTGAAACTCGGGTATCTAGGTGTTTGCTATTTAGACAATTTCACACGTTCCTCAAAGGAGCAGTGGGTAGGTACCGTGGATGGACTATTGCACTCAAGAAGAATTTCTGCTCCCAACTCAAAATCTTTCAGGGCAACCTTTTCCAGGAGTAGACACAGTTCCTTGGGAGACACAGGAAAGAAAAAGTCCTGTGGGATTTCCAAGGGTTCAGCAGCCCTCTTCCAGACATACAGCAGCTTGTTTACCTGGCAGCTGCAGAGAGAACAGTTGCGGTCCACTCCTTCACAAGCTGTTGTAGGTACCCCATTCTGATATTAGAGACAATCATGGGTTGGTTTTGTTGTTGCTCTTTTAACCTGGAGAAAAAGGGCGGGCTATACTGAGGACATTTGACATGCAGAAAATCTTCTTTTCAATACCTCAATTACAACATATTTTTTAAGTTCAATCCGTAACACATGAGACTGTTACAGAAAAGAAAGCCACTTCTATTTTAACACATTCCCCAAAGACAAGATGGGAAGAGAGTTAAATTCAAGGGATAAATAACAAGAGAGAAATGCAAAAGTAATTTGGGAAGCAAGCAATGGTGCTACCTTTGAGCCATCGGGAGGTCAAGAAGAATCTCCCTGAGTGTTTTACCATGGTGGAATAGCCTCAGGCTAATGCTCTGATTACTCCCAGACAGGAGGACAGATTCAGCTCTCTGATGGGATTAAGTGGACATACATCTTGCCTGGAAAGCTGGGAAAGTGTGTGCAGCTTTATTTATTCCCTCCTGATTTTATAACCTGGTGCAATGAAGAATCTTCCGCATCTTTGTTAAAACTTTTATCTCCCACAAAATGCAGATCAAGGAACATCTTATGCTTAGCCATAGGGACAATTCTAATAACATAAAAACAATGTGAAATGTTTAAAACATTATTAAAAGATAGTCTTTATTGCAAAACTCATGAAAATACATGAAACTGACAGTTCTTGGAGCTGAATTACTATAGACAAAACCTCTGCCTGTTCTGCAAAGGTATTCAGAGAAAGCTAATAAAAGAGTAAAGTCTCCAATTCTTTTCTTGTCTTTGCTCTGTGGCTGGAGGAAAAAGGAAAATAAATCTGAATAATACCAAGTTAAAAATGAGGATTAAAGAAAGAGTAGCATTGCCATGCAATTGTTAGAAAAAGAGAAGGATTTTGGCGAAGCATATTTCATGCACCGAGTTCTTTTGTGAAATCTATTTTTCTCTATACCAGGAAAACAGCACACTTGACTTGATAGTACTTGATCCCACTTGTCCCAAATATCATGAAGCGGTGGCCAATACTAGAATTTTGAATAGTAACTATGGAACTTTTCTCTGATCCACATTCAGACTTTGATAGTAATAGAAATTCTACTTCATTGCTGAAATATCAAAAAAAGATATGAAATGCAGTGCAGAGATTTTTTTTTTTGGTGCCTAATTAGGGAACACGTGCTTTGTTTGTGCTTTGTTTGGCAAGTTCTCTGAAGTGGCTGTAGAATCATGCATACGATAAATGCGAGCATGAGGCAATGTAATAATAAACAAGTAAACAAACAAAAGAACATAGTACATCAGAAGACTCAAAAATCTTTAGGTTAGTGACTACTGTAGTGCTGTAATCAAAATTTGGTGGAGGTGGTCTTGCAGCTGGAATGCTGAAGTCAGCAGCTAATTCAGACCTACCTCCAAAGAAACAGGGACTTGAAGTAGAATTAATATTAGCGTCACAGACAGAGAGGGTCACGGGCAGTAACACTTGCTGAAAAAGCAATGTAAAAAACATATGCAGATAGGAGAAGTCAGCAGGCCAGGTCATCAGTACAGCGAAGCAGCTGGTTCAAAGTGATGTTTAGTCTGAGACCCTGAGAGGTGAAGTGATGGCAAACAAAAGCTTTGGAATAAAAATGAATTTCAAGGCAGCCTCCTGGCCATGCACCAGTGACATCAATCTGTCGGGGCTGGACGGTAAGGGCTTGCAAAGCCCTCTTCAAGGTCAGGGAATGGCTGGAGCTGTGTATTAATGGGGATCAGTGAAAGCTTGGGATTTTTGCCAGGAAACAGAAGAAAGTGAAACATGCAGACGCTGAAGGAAGGTGGACAAGACAAGAACGTCTGCCTGGAAAGCCTCCTCTTGCAGAGCAGCAGCTGCTGTAAGGAGATTACATAGGGATACAGCAGGTACAGGAAGCCTTACAGATACTGAAGCGCTCTCTAGAACCAAAACCTGCATATCTGACATACAAGCTGTAAGAGACATCTGCTCTAGATCTTGATCCCTTTAAAGCAGAAATCTAGAGTTTCAAAGGGACCAAACCGCCGCCCAAATCTGCTGATCAGTGAAATTAAGTGTTACCAACCATTTCTTGTGATCTGCAAGGGCATTTAAAAAATAGTATCCTCACAAAAAAACTGGTGCCAGAAAAGTACCAGTGACTTGACAGACAAGGGAAGAACAAGAGTCAGGTTTTGCTGAAAACAAAGAGACAGCAGAACAGACCCATGAGGCCGCTGGAATAAAGCAAGCCCAAAGCTAAAAGGTCATGGGTATCACATGACCGGCCCTACTGCTTTAATCAAAGACAAGGCTGAGCACCAAGCCAAAACGTATGCCATAGGAGAAGTCTTTTCAACCTGGTTGATAAAAACAGAGGATCGAACAGCTGGAAGTTAAAATTTGGCAAGCTGAACCATGAATTGATATGCAATTAGGTAGCAAAAAGAATAAAGGAACACTGGAACAGTTTGCTAAGAAAAATGTCAGACTTAGCACTGTTTGGAGCCCGTTAAAAAAAAAAAAAAGGTAGGATGGGATCTGGCTGCCTAAATAAAGGCATCAAGCACCACTCTTGATGCCCTGAAGTATTCCTCACCCAACATCCATCTGCCACTCAGTAAGAAATCATTTTCCCATAGGTCCTCACTCATACCCACAAGTCCTGTGCTGATGTCTCATACCCTAGGGCATCTCATGTCCTGGAATTCTGCCTAAAAGAAAGTCTAACTTCTAGGAGAAAATGCCTGTCTATGGCTCATGATGACTGAGCTTTCAAATTCACAACATATAAAACCAGAATCCCTTGTAGCCTCTCCTTTCACAGGCCTTGGAGAAGGCAGAAATTTCCCTGTTATTCTCAACACATTCTGAGCACTTTAGGGATTGAGCATATCACTTAAGTGAGCCAGGAAGCCTTTGCTCTTCTACACTATGTAAAATCTATTTTTTCTGCCCTCCTCTGTAACATTTACGTTCAGCAGTGGAAGAACTGCATGATATGGATCACAGCCCTGTGACATTACAAAAATCCTCACTCATAGCTGCCAGACTAGCTCAGTTGACTCATGCTCAGAGTCCCTCTGATCAGTAGATCTGGGGGTAGGAAGGAATTCTACACTTGGTGAAAAACACACTGAGATTTTTTGCTTTTTCTTTCTACAACGAGAAGTAATTCACCTGCTGAAAGGATCTGGTACATCTTACCATATCAAATCCTTGCCGACATAAGGACCCTCAGGCACTGGTAGCACTCCTGTTCTTTGCTCATGACAGTTTCTAACCTGAGGAATGAATTTTTCTTTTTTCTCCCCCCGCCTTTTTTTTTAAACATTAAATGAAGTCTTTGTGCCTGTTACAAACCACACACAGGCATAACGTATGACCTGTGATATCCAAGAAGTCAGACTACATGCCCCAGCTACAGGTTTGTGAAGCATCAAGCGATTTTCAACTTTTATTACCAAGCCATTGTGGGGACAGATCCATAACATTCATTTTCTTATTTGGAGAACAGTAGTTTTTTAAAGGGCGGGGGGGGGGGGGGGGGATATAAAATAGTTTAGATTCTAGAACACAGTTTTTCAGAATGTCAAAAGTTCCCACTCTTTATCTCTTCTGTAAATTAATGCTCATCTTCATAAAGAGAGAAGAAAAAAGTTTTGGCGTGTAATTTTGCCATTGTGCTACTATAATGTCCACTTATCCAACAACTAAATTACACACAGACTTCAGCATTAACAAAGGCTTGCCATTATGGTCAGAAATTACCTGGGAGGTGAATCTGGAATATTTCAAAAGACCTAAAGAAATGAACAGACATTTGAAGCTGCTCCATATGATGCATCAAATGTACCTGAAAAAGACAAAACGCCCCATACCAGAAAGTGCGCTTTCTCTCCGATAGACTCATCATAGATTGAACACAACACCGAAAAACCCGTTTTCGTGCTTAACTTCTTAAACTTTTTCTTCACTACTTTGCAGAGGTTTTATTTTCATTAATTTTACTGTGCTCTGCATTTATGATAGATGAGAGCAGATTTTTATAGATTTTCATTAGTAGTTACATTTTAGAAGTGTTATGTTAGTAGAAATTAACACTGAGCATGAAAAAGAATGACCAATAACTATCCCAACTTCTCTTATATACCTTCAGCTGAAAGCTCTCTGGCTTGTGTTGGCATGATCTGATCCCAACCCAACTACTTAATTTGTGAATTTTTCTGAAGAAAAAAAAGTTAGATTAAGAGTGCATATTTACTTAGGAATCTGGATTAATATACATTATTGATTTACTGTATTTTGCAGCTTAAGGTATTTTTAATGTCTTAAAAAGTTTAAAACAAAATTCTGTGCACTGAATGACTTATGCAAATATTGCATTAGAATTTACTTTCTAAGCTACTCAAAAGTAAAAGACTAAAAAATTATTATGCTACTCCTGTTGACACCTTCATTCTTCAAAAGAAGTAATACAAAATCATTTGCAGTCAACGAACCTGGTGTCCCAGGACCACCATCCCTCACAGAAGATAAGGAGCTAAACACACTGATAGAAAATACACTTTCACTAACCACCGTCACGGAATTACAGACATTTTCCACTACCCCAGCAACACATTAATCACAGGCTCCAGTCCTCAATTTCTTGGCAGTCTACGAGATGAAAGACAAGCACAGTTAATGCCGTTAGATGTGTTGTCGGCTTAGTTACCTACGTGACTTTCCATTAGAAATGGTGGAAATGGGGAAAGTTAAGAGGAAATTAATAGATGGAGAAGCAAAGCAAGGAAGGACAATAGATTTCATTTCCACACTCAGATGTAACAGTGACTCACAGGTAGTGAGTCAAGAGAAGTCATACAGGACAATTTGAGGAAGGACACAGAAATGGGTGGACGGCTCTATTAGAACAATTTTTCCCGTATACACAAGGATGGACACAGAAAAAAGTAAATATATTTATGGGTGAGGTGGCTGAGGAATAGTAAATCCTGTAAACAAGGGGGAACCTCCAGTGAAAAGTGGGCTTTACAAAGAGAACATTTGAGTAAAGGGAAATTGCTCTTAGAGCTTCAAGTGTATGTCTGAGGAATGACAGAGGACAAAAGCTAATGTAGGGGTTGGTGTCAAGAAAATACTCATATGGTAGGAAATAGAATGAATTAAAGAGTCCTAGAGAGGTTGAAGCAAGAAAAGTTGAGAACCTGGCTGAGTTTTGACGCAAGAAAAAAGTTCAATTCCAGCACAATAGTACTACCACATTCTCCTACGTACATAAATAGAAGAAAGGTGAAAAGTAACAACCCCACTGGAGGCAAGAGTGACTGGAAAGGTAGGCGAGTGTCATCTACAGCGATGGGTACTCAGAGATCAAAGCGGCAGCATCTCCAGGAAGATTTTGCCTAGGTTAATGACGTATTTTTTTAGCTACTGATGATTATTTAGATTAGGATCATTTTCCTAGGTCCAGCAGGTTAACCCCAGAGCAACTGAGATTTCCCCTCCTCAGTTTCTTTGCCTCTAACTTACTGTCCTCTCTCAAGCATTTATGTTGCCCTTTAGTTGACCCCTTGTGCTTCACTTCCCTTCATTGACTTGTATGCAACCCAACCAGAATGCCACCATCACAATCTCCTGGCAGGAAGAAGGCACATCAGCTTCCAAAGCCATTAAAATTATACGCATTCTCGTAAATGGCAAGTTGTCAAGTTTGCCTTCATTTCAGATTCGCCAGCATCCTCCTGAGTACTGCAAAAGTCCTGCAAAGAGTTCCCCAAACGAGCCACATTCTGAAATGCTCTGTTCTGCAGTATGAGCAGCAATGAGAGATTTACAACAGTCATAAAGACAACCTTAAAAGGCCATTTTACATGTGAACGGTGACAGTTCAGAGAGACTTGTTATGCCTATAGTGTTGTTTCCAGGGAAAAAAAAAAAAATAATCGAGTTTATGGATGAAACAGTAGGTGGCAAGTACAAAAGCTTAAAGAACCACAAAAGGAAGAGTGCCTGCTGAATTGGGTAAATGCAGGGTTCATGGCCTAAATAAATGCTGAGGCATTGTGGACAAACTGAACAATCTACATTCGGAAACAGATCTGTTTGATTAAAAAAAAAAAAAAATCAATGCTGTAAAATGTCTTGAAAATGTGTTGATTGTTTGCAGAAAACATCAAGCAATATTACCAAAAATGTCTGTTCTCCTTAAGATTTCATAGTGACATATAAACTTCCTGTACGCTTTAGCAAGCAAAAACAGATAAAACACTTTCTTTCGCAAACCACATGAATTTATCTCTGCACTCACACTTAGTCTGAAGGAATGCCAACGCTGTAAAAATAGAGCAAAATATCAAGAGAGTTAAATTTTTCAAGAGTACATTTATTCTGTGGACAATAAATATTGAGACTGAACAGGATATGAAGTTTCTTTCATAGACTTAGAAAATTGTTTTATGTAGCTTTATGGCTGCCAGGTCTGCAGGCATGTTGTACTGTAAGAGAGATGAAAAAACCCACAGTGCTCACTCACTGGTCTACCCATCACTTTAGCAGGCTAAAGCACAATTGAAAGGCTAGGAAACCAACACAAAGTTAAATTAAGTGTGGCTTCAAAATGCAACTGTAATAAATGATGCAGACATGTGACACATACTATATAATTAACTTTATTCCTTTCGAAAGCAAAGGATGACTAATACTTATTTCTTTTTAGTTTAGTTATGATGCAAAGGAAAAGGATGGAAAAAATGGTTGCTCTTTGACTTGAGCTAGTTAGCTGCAAAACAATCCATTTGTTCTGCATTTGCTCTCCCTTCCATGTGAACACCAAATGTAACATACGATTGCCTTTAGCAATGAAATACACCATTACTTTCTGCAAACCACATAACATCTGATGATCAACATTCTTCCTCATCTTTCATTTTGATCCTACTGCTATGATCACAGAAATGAGTCTCAAAGTTTACAGAAATACAAGCCATTAATTTCCAATGCCTATAGGAGAAGAGCTCTTTGAATCTTCTGATAACTAAGGTGTAGCAGCATCATTTTCCCATCCTGGCCAGTACTACTAATGAAAAGTAACCTTTCAAAGGCACGTAAGGATTACCACAGGACTCCTACATATCAGCTCTGTGGCTAGTGGCCAGAGGAGTCTCTGCCGCCCAGTAATGTTCAAAAATAGCTAACACCCATTTTTCTTGGTTGTTATATAGCAAGAAGTGATACTGTGATACAATATGTGCAACGTGATTTTACGGCACAAGCTTACTTAAACACATCAAGTGTTACAATATGATAAGAATTAATTAGAAATCGGTGGAATTCCCAGGGCTCACCTCAATAGCAGGGGCCACTCCACAAGGGCTATCCACTAGGAGACAGCAATCTATGTAGTTGGGACACCTTCATAATGTTAAGGTATCGGGCAGTGAAACTCTGAATAAAGCAATAATTACTAACATTGAAGAATATTATTTTGCATGTTAGTCAATTACACAAATATTTAAATCTCATCACCTTCCAGAAACTCTTATAAAACCAGTTAATATTTATCTTTAGACTATTTAGGGGAATATTTCAGACGACAATGGATGGAAGGAGAGCACAAACAAGTCCAGTGGGATCTCTGAACACAGCAGTTAGAAGCTGTCAGGTTGATTACGGAAAGAACAGGGAGGCATCTGATTTCATAGATAGAAGGTTTTTTTCTTCTTTGTTCTCTGTAACCAAGCTATGGGGAGCAGAGCTCATGGGACTCTACAGAAGACATTAACTGGGCTGTGTTACACACTTTAACTCACCCTCACGCAGAGGGTGCAATCAGTTCCCTCTGGTTCACACTTCTTCTGCTGTCCCTTACCAATATGCTACTAAGCAGCCCCGGCTCTTTAGCAGCAGATGTGGCAGCAGCACACTCCCAATAGGTCCTTGGTTAAGGCACTTACTCACGTAGCTCAAAAAATGCCCTTCTGTGCTCCTTCATCTAAAATAATGTGAACCTTTATCTTCTACTTTCCTGGAGAGTTGCGGACTACCAGGCTAGAGTGAATTCCTGGGGTCGAGGATGTTTGTCTCACTGTTGTCCCATTCAACTAAACCTTTAATTATTTTACAGATATTAAAAAATTAAAGCAATCACTTAGCATTGTTTTGAAAAGCAATCAGAAAAGGCATGAAGTTCTTAAATTTTTCCTTGTGGTTTGGTTAAACTGGGAAGAGAATAATTACTAATAAAGTTCCAAAGCTAGTCTTTTGTGGTCACAGTCCATTTCAGTAAACACATGTTTTTCTGACATCACCCATCTATTTCAGAGACAACTACAGTTCTTTTGGTATGCTCCCCAGCACCAAACCTTTAGATTGTATAGCTTATATAGCCATTACATGTTTAAAAAAAAAATTTACTCTTAAAAATGCATAACAAACTGTGGGAACTGTTTGTTATTGTCTGTAAAAAGAAATGGGAGTTAGTTACGTTTTCTCTTCTTTTAATCAATTCATTGAAAGGTCAATGTACTTAATAGCAGTCTACTGCTGGATCTCTACAGGAGAAAAAAGAATTATTTATACTATTTTTGTAATTTCATATCAAGACAATTGGTTGCCATGTCTTTGTATTTCCAATAGTTTCCAAATTCAGTTTCCTGCTAAAAAAAAAAACAAAACCCAAGTGCAAGAGAGAAAGTGAGAGAGCAGGTAAAGACTTTAGAGCCCAGCTGCACTGCAAAATTGAGGAGTTCTCCATATTCTCCAAAGGCGAACTGAAATCTGTGTTTGTCAGTCACTGAAATCCATAGCTGTCACATAAAGTGGAGGAAATTCAGTTATTCTGATAGCGGAAGAGCCAGTTTGTACAGACAGGCAAAGCTTGGAGACGATTTTTATAGTTAGGTTCTGCATAGATCTACTAGTACATCAGGTTTCGATTCAACAAAGCAGTTCTGCTCAGGCTTCATTTCAAAATGACGACTAGACTAATTTCAGTCAGTAAGATACAGCCCAATTCAAAAGTTTTTAGGCACATAAGTTGCTGTTACTTACGTGCACGCTTAGAGGTACAAAAACTATTGTACGCTAGACAGACGTAATGGTGGCAGTGAATTACAGTACAGGCTTACCTCCTGGGGAAATCGGGATTCAAATAGCAGTAGCAGTCACTTGTGTGACTGTTTAGGCTGTATCTTGCAAGTCACAAAGATGCCTCAAATTAAACAAAACAGAGCTTCAAGACCTGGACTTGCTTAGTGTGTCAAGAAAAAGTGCATGGGCAGAGTACCTCTGGGACAAAGAGCTAACGGCTGTGTCTGACAGACCAAGGTTATTAGTCAATCGACTTTATTCCGTCAGGTTTATTCACATACTAAAAATAAAACCCATAGATGTCTTTTACAAGTTGAAACATAAAAACCTAATAGTTAAAGAGTTTCTCTTTCAAGTGACAGTTCAGACAATTATTCTTTTAAAAATCTGAAATGTCATTTACATCCTGGCTTGAAGTAACTTCTAATGTATTGCATTTAGAACAATCCCTTCACTATAGTATCCTGCAGCCCACAATATAATCTGCATTTTCTTTATTCAGCATGCAGGCCGACTTTGATGGGTTTTCCACAACCCTCTCTTCTCATGCACAAATAACCACGAGATACAGAGCCAATGTGTAAAAACCTCATAGACTGCATAGAAAAAAAAAAAAGAGTAATAAAGATATATACTTATGCTGTGGTTTCAATACAGATCATATTAAATATCAACAGATTCCACATTTGTAAATGTAACAGGAAAGCGACATTAAGCCTGCAAACTGGAAACACACTACCGTAGCTGCAGCAAACCTTTCAGAAAACAGAAAGGACTTTTAGGAGACTGCTGTAGCAGAGATTTAGACCTCTCTCTGTGCCTCTCTGCTGGAAAGAAGGGATGCAATATCTAAAAAACATTGAAACATTGGAAATATTAGTAAAAAAAAAAAAAAAAAAATCCTTCATGGGGAAATTGTTTTTCTCTCAGTGAAAAACACAAACTGTTCAGAGCACCAGTGATCATATAAGCCTGTCACTGGATAAACTCTCATCTCAGTCAGGATGATGAATTCCTGTCTGCCTCATCTTTCGGCTGCTTCTCGGTAAACAAGCTAAAATTCCATCCACTGCATGCCCAGGTGGGAGGAACCAGGGACGGCTCGTCAGATCCCTGCTGAGCCCTCGCCCCCATGGACGGTGCCCACCGGCATGTCTCCACCAAAGACGAGGCACTACCTGCTGCTGCTTCGGTACAGCCTTGACTATCAATGGTCTCTCAGTCATCATCTCGTCACCAGTCTTACTGTGTTTCTTGAGAAAACAAATTTGCAGCGGTGGTGAAAGAACAAAAAAACCTTTCACACAAGATTCCTTCCTTTTTTTAGTAATATAAGCTGAGCCATCGCTACTGCTATACTTAATTAAAACATCACTTTGCAAGAGCCTACTTTGTTGAAAATTTAAGACAGAACGATACCACCATTATTTAATAAAGCTAAAAGAATGACAGTGCAAAGCAGTGCACACGAAAAGAGGGAGTCTGTCGACAAAGCAGTGGGAAGTAAGAGCAAAAGGGGCATAAAATACATTGAGGTTGTAAGAAATGAAAAGGGAATTTAATATTACTGTATGACAGAGTCTACATTTATTCAAGTATTATTTAAATCTGTCACTCCCCTTATGAGGAAAACCCTATACAGAGATATCTTTCGAAATGTTCTCACGGCACGAAACGACGACGACAAACAACTAAACCCGCTGTCCCACTCCCTGTCCCATCAGCAATAGGGTAGCCAATTCATACAGACTACTCGAGCTCCTGCCAAGCAACAAAAGTCATTTTGGTTTAACAAAAAGTACCTTGCAATAAGGCAACATCTTCAGGGCATATAAAGCAGGCATAACTCTAATAGCCTAAAATACAGCATCACTACATTGAGAATTAATATCCTGGAGAAAATACTGTAGAACACCCTGCTGAGGAGGTGTTCTATCACTGACTGTACGTTCCCCGTCTACGCCTTGGCTGGGAAAGCAGTAATCAACTGCAGAGCCATAACTTCAGTCAAATATTCTGTCTCATATGCTGGAATCCAGCTGCCAGCATGATTAGCTTCCTCCAGCCCTAGAGACAGAGCAACTGAAACTAGCTGGAGTGATTCACCAAGGAGCCAAGAAAATCAAGTACGTTGAATATTTTGCCTCATCAAAATCAAACCCCACTTGAAAAATAAGTGACCAATCACTCTGGGAGAAGACTTGGTTGAGGTTCAGCACACACTGTGGGTGAAACGAAAAGCTTGAGGAGAGGTTGTCCTGGCAACATCATCTGATTCATATTTAAAGATAAAATCACTCTCCAAAGCTAACTTAAAGTGGCTGACAGAGACAGGAAAAAAAATGTAGGCATTCATAACATCTTCATAGGAGAAAGCACTGCCTTTTGTCAGCTGCCTGAATTATTTTGGGACTGTTTGGTAAGGTTTCCTGTTCATTGTAAAACTTTCTTATTATAGCAACTACTAAGACACACAAGTAAGTCTTCAGTCTAGAAAAACACAGCAGAAACTCCTTGAAATTACTCCTCATGTGAAACAGCATGATGCCTCAATATCTATAGTACCACCTTTTTTTTAAAAAAATACTAGCACACCAGCAGACAATCACAATGTTGCAGTATAGCCATGTTATTGCTATCAATTTGTGCATGTATGCACTTTATAAAACGTAGAGACTGGTAAAGATTTTTCACTTCTTTTTTTCCTTTAAACTGCTCTTTGTATAGTCAGTGATTTTAAGGGCTTTAAGTGACACGTGATTTCCTCTACAAATAATCTCAATAGACCTGGGTCTGATGAGATGGGCAGGAAAACCCATGAAATCTCAACAGGCATCTGTCGGGGTATAAGCAGACACAGCATAGGACAGAATGGCAACGCCAGAGTGCTACATGCTGGATCCCACCAGGTATCTGGTCAGTCTGTCCGCATACTTCCTTCCAGCAGTTATCTCTCGGGTCAGAAATTTCAATTATGAATCATGTTTAGTAAATTGCTTTGTTACTAACATGCTCTGCCTCTGATTTCATCAGAATTCTCCTTGTTCTACCTTAGAGGAATATAGAAAAGGCCTGATTTTGCATACTGTTACTTTGTGTACTTCTGTCAGGATAACAAGAACATAGCTAAACTGGAATGTCCCAGGTTATTTGTCTCTCTTCCAAGTCGTTTAACACCTAAAGAGAGGAGAAAGGAAGAAAAAAAAAAAGGTAATAAAACCTACATTTCTCTGCATTTCTTTTCCCTCTATTTTTTTTTCTTAACGGATGACTGCACTCAGCCTAAAATTCCACATGAAATCAATTCCAGAAGAAAAAAGGGTTTACAAAGTTCTGCCATGCCGTTTCTATCTCCCTTATCAAATACTTCAGGACCTTTTTCTTTTCCCCTCCTCCTTTTTTTCAATATCTGAGATCCCATAGTCACACGCAGGCAGTTACAGCGCTAGCTTAAACAACATCCAAATATTTTTCCCAAGCAGACACACTTCTCTGCGACCTCAGTAAAAGTTTTATGTCTTCCAGTACTCGGTGGGTGCCACCCATTTGCCGTACTGTTTTCTAGCCCACAGGTTGCTCATTCGCCTGGCACTGTAAGGTCACGGAGCAGTGCCTCCCTGTCATCTCTGATCTTGACTGACCTACACCATTTTGGCATGAGCTAATAACAATTTACTGATTATCACTTTTCTCTAGATCATTAGCTCTAAGCCAACTACCTTAAGACACTCCCAACTTGTTGTAACTTGACAGCTTCTACCATTTCTCTCTTGTTGGCGCTTTCTATATCCACACAGCGCTTAATCTCTCTTCTCTAACTATTAGTCTCCTGAATAGCCTCTTGAGGCAACTACTGTTGAAATTTGAAGAATTGTAGTAAATTGGTGGAGAAGATTGATTTAAACACAGGCAATGTCTTCATCAGATCTTTCAGGTTGTGAATAATAGACATTCTTTAATTCCCCTCCTAATAATCATTTTTCATGCCACTATAGAGAAGTTCATTGCTCCCTCATTCCCAGGCTCAGCTGAGCATTAAAGACATGCAGCTTTTCCATCCGTCAGTCAGCCCACTCTCAAAAGCAACCTTGATACTGATTTCATCATTTTTACTTGAATTTCTTTTTTATTAGTTACCTTACTTTTTTCAGTCTTGACTTTTAGCGCTACTGTGCTAACAGATGGCACAATCCTTCCCTCAACAATGAGAAGTCTAACACTTTTATAAAGGTAGTATTTTCTTAACGGGAACGAACAGGTGGGCAGGCCAGAAGGATGCAACAATTACATTTAACTGTCTGGCAATACAGGATGATCCCAAATACCTGCTGCTAATGCAGTATAATTCTTAGCTACAGCAGGCATGAAAAGGAGTGCAAAAAAAAAAAAAAAAAAAAAAGGGCAAACCCAATCCCCCTACACATGTTTGAAAGCCTGGAGAGCAAGACCACTGCTGCTGCAGCCACCTCTGTGATCTGCATGCTTTTCTTGCGCGATCCTACCTTGCCCCCATTCAACCCCTCAAAGAAAGCTCTGCTTATGTTCTCCAGGACTGCATTCCCAGAGGGGAGTGTGGATTAGTGGCTGATTTGCGGAATTATTTTCTAAAGACATTTTCCCATCCTTTCTGCCTAAAATTGCTTGCCATTAGCTCTATTGACTTCTCCTACAATGCTGGCCTTCCATGGCAAATTAATATAGGACTGTGTATGATCTATTCCCTGCAAGCTTTATCTGTGCTCAAGGTAAGTGATAAAGTGGAACACATAATTACTTGTCTTAACACCAGCAGCGATTAGGGGACTTGGGGCCAAAACAGCTCATACTTGAAGAACTGAAAAGACGGGAGGAAAAATTGTTGGGAAGGTTGCAAAGAAAGAATCATTCCCAAAGAAAAGTTGTTTGTGAATATATTACAGAGTCAACAGTACTATTTTTAGGTGTAGGAACGTGAAGCATACCTAGGTAGGTAGGAAAAAAAATTAAGCGGGTTTTTTGGTCTTGCCTCATAAATGTAAATAATACATAAAAATATCTTATTCCATGTTTATTATTTCCTTTACAGAGGAGACTATATCTACTGGTAATTTTTCTTGATAATTTAGCCGGCAGTATGGTCCCAGAGTTGGGGCTGGTCACCAGGCAATCCTCACCGACTCCTGGTCATCCCTGCAGGCATGGTCCCAGCCATGGGAAGCAGGGCAGGATTCCCACCCATGGCCCTTGCTTCTCCTTTGCAATGAACTGAAAAAGTTAGGTGAAGGGAAGGATTCGGGACTGGAGTTTCTCAGGCGTTCAGCTGTTTAATGTTACAGCCATGTGCCTCACAGGACTCTCAAAAGACCCTAACCAAGCTACAAAGTAATGGGACTTCAGTACCTGGCCCACAAAACTGTGTCAGGCATCCGGCTTTGTAGTTCAATACCTTCACAGCAGAGCTTAGTAAAATGTGGAACCTACATACCATTTAACAATTTTTTTAACTTGTGGTGATGAACAGCTAATTGTTTGGACCTCATTACAAAAAATACCCTCTTCTGACATTTTCCATTCAAAGAATGGCTGCCATTTCTCCATCACCCTTCCCTGCGGGTTCACTGAGTGGATGAGAAGAGCCTGTGCCAGCCCTGTGCTGCACTGCAGTGCACTGCCCTGGGCCAGTGCAGCCTCCTGGGAGCGGTACCACACGAACAGACACCGCAATTTTTCCCTCTGAACTAGGCATCGCTTTCCAGGATGCACTGTGAAGTTCAGCTAGAGGGAAGAATCACACTGCATTAGGAGAGACGGATTTTGCAGACAGCTTGGCATAGGGGAGCAAACAGGGGCATGAACTGAAGCATTGATAACAAAGTACTAAAAGAGAAATGCTGCTAAATTGATATGAAAGGAAACGTTTGTGGTTTCTGCAGACTCAGAAGTGAAATATTGGAATTGTGTTTTAAAAGACCCATGCCAAAATACTCTTACATTTATCTGATAAAAGCGACCATCATGGAAAAATCTGTTTTCCTGACAGAAGCTGCAGTTTTTCAGGGAGTTCCTCTTCCATGAGCAAATTATTCAACCACAAATACCCAGCCAGCCTCAGAAAATCTTTCAAAACTGGTCCCTGATATTCAAGGGTACATCACTCTGCCATCAGAGCCTTCCAAGCCCTTCAAGGGCAAAAGAAACCCAAATACACCCCTGTAATAAATGGCGTAAAGCTCAGTCCAGTGGATAAGGACTAATGTACTTTATCCAAAGCACAACTGTAGAAAAGCTTAGGTTTTCCTCTCCCCAGTTTCCCTTCTTTAAACAGAAGAAAACGGTGATTAAGACCAAATAGGTTAAGTGGAATCCACTCCAAATCCTTCTTTTGAAGCCTACATTAATCATCAAGCTTTCTCATTGCTTTTGGTAGAATGGTAACATTATACAGTTACGAAACAACAACTAATCATGCTGGACTCTCTACTCAGGCTCTCTGATACTCTGCTAAGGTTAGAAATGCGATTCAGAGGCAGCTCTCGGTCACCTTCTCCCTCTCCATCGCATAAGCATTACTGCACCTGCTGCTCACTTGAAACACCACAGCAATGGTGCATTGCAAGAATTAGGAAAAACTTCTGGACTGCATTTACAGCATTTAAAAGAACTGCCAATTTTCCTTCCTGAAATAAAAATATTTAGCTTCCTCAAAATGCTAATGAAGGTCTTTAAATAAATGAATAAAGCAGCCAAATGAGTTCTCAAATTACAAACTTTGACTACCAAATTTTTGTTATAGTACCTGCTAATTTCCTAATAATGCCAACATTCTGTATCTATGTACAAGTTTGAATAATACAGAGCAGAAAACTTTCTAAGTTAGCATAGGAAAGGAGAAGTGTAAACCAAACAGTACATCACCACCTAAGATACATAGTCAACATTTTTCTATGAATATCTGAATGGATTTTATAAACTGGTTTTTAGGCAGCTGGGCTAGATGATCATTGTAGGTCTCTTCCAACTGAACTAGTCTATTCTATTCTAACTGACTTCTCTCTCATTCATGTTAACTCCTTTCTGCTCCTGAAGGGCCAATGTTCTGGAATTTTTAAAAGAAATTACACATTTGAAACAGATTTTGAATGCAGAAATTGCACTCGGTTATCCTAGGAGGAAATTACTGAAGGAATGACAAACATCTGACACATCTACAAATTTCCTGTATTTGTATTCAATCCGCAAACAGGTAAAAAACCCAGTACGTAAAAACAAAGCCACGACAATATTCTTACTAATACTCTTCAAACAGGAAAAGGAGACTAGCTTTTTCACTTAATTAATTTATTATGTCTTGTGCATCTTAAAACACAAGAGATATTTTAGTTTCATAGCATGCTTGCCTGAACAAAGAATTAATCATCAACATAAGGCATGGAATGCTTAGTTTAAATGTTGTCTAGGCTCCAATAGTAGCAAATTATTAAAAGTAAAAATAACTACTACTGGACAGATTAAAACACTGGCCTCATTCTGAGTAGAATATCCTTCTAAATATCAGCAGCCTTTGGAACTGAAAGATGGCAATGCCTGTAAAACTCTACTACAAACTAATCTGAGAGATGAACTGGTAGTTTGTCAACAGTTCTACAAAAATATTTAAAATACTGTGCAGAGATATTTTACAGGGAAATGAACAGGATATGTTTTTATATACTTCAGCTTTATGATTTATTGGATGTCTGCTCAGTGTAAGTATACAATAAAGGAAAAGGATGTTTCCACTTTAGCAGACTCCTGAAGCCAAAACATATGAAAATAAACTGATCCCTGAAATTCTAGTACATTTTTGCCTAATAAATATTGCTTGCGAAAGATATTTGTCCCAATATTTTTTATTTTGTAGCTATTTTCATGCAACCTATTAAAATAAAATATCTTATGGATTGCTTAGAATCAATTCAACAATTATGTCCCGTATATTATTAAAACATCACAAACATTGAACGTTCTTTTTAAGGTATATGGTGTTAATGTTACCTGTTGAGCATATGACAGCAAAGGAAAACCAGGCTCCACAAAAATCTGAGCAAATGCTGGACAAATAAGGAAACCTGGATCCAGTTCACATGTTCTTTGCTACCTTGGGGAAGTCACTGAATCAACCCACTGCTGTAGTCCCTTTCTTTGGGTACCAGCAGTTGCTTGTGCACTCAGGTAAGGCAGTGAGAAGGCCATAAATACATCAGGCCACAGGTAGGGAGATGGAGAGCTTGTGAATTGTCACCATTAATGGTGGCAATTTTAACTTGGCCACAGGTAGGGAGATGGAGAGCTTGTGAATTGTCACCATTAATGGTGGCAATTTTAACTTCTTCAACATACATTATTTATATTACTTTACTTCAAGCAGCTTAAGCTTCAGGTTCAGATGCTCAGCGAAAAACCAACAACAACATACAGAGTTGCCAAGATTAAGGTTAATTAAGTCTCTGGTAAGATAAAAAACAGTACTGCAAACAACAAAAAAGGTTTCCATAAGCATTCACTTGGATTTCTACCTAAGTTCCCTTTGACACAAAGGAAGCATACATCCAGTGACAATTCAGTCAACAAGGTCTGTTACTTAACCCTTGTCGAAAGCATGTTCCAGTTATACACACCCAAGCATCTTTACCAAAACTGGCATCCCTTCACACACAAAATCTCCACTGTAAACAGGTTGGGTTGGGGGGACTTCTCTTTAGGGAAGCAAAAAAGTGCCCGGGTCTTCCCAAATTCAGATCAGTGAAACAATAGGTCTGTTTTTACCGTATTGGAGGACTGACATGTGAGATTACAAACATTATAATCTTCTGCCATTCCACAAACCCTCCATTCAAGGTCCTTCCTGTAGCAATTTGTTTGCATCATTTGCACAGGAATGTTCATCTGAAAAGCCCTCCTACACAATTAAGAATCACAGCAAGAGAACCAAGAACAAAACAACACCGTACAGCTCTGTCCCCAGACCACATGTTTTCCTAATTTGTTAGTCAGCTCATGCCTAGGTGTGGAACAGCCTGCTCAGATTTTCTTGGTTGGCAATGTTTTCTCAAAAATGGAAAGCAGAACAGCTGGCTCAGTTCTTGATGCAAGCTAACTTTTAAGGCTGTGAGAACATCAGCCGCCTACAGTGCTGGGATGATCCCACCCCTCTCCCAGACAGGCTGTCGAGCACAGCCCTGGCCACTGCCCCCACCGTGCCTGCTCTACCACTGAGTACCTCATCCTTTTCAGAAGAAAATGCAGAGTATAACTGTTTTTTTTCCTGACTGGTGGATGACTTTTTGTAATTACTGTTACCGACCTTTCGTGTTTAAATGCATTTTTAAATGCAATATACCTAAAGGTTACAGTAGGTATTAAAATGCATCAAGTAACTAAATAATGGTGGTATATACCGCACTTAAAGTAACCATAAGACAATAAATAAACTACAAATTTCTAAGGCTCACCGCTGTTATCCTGGATTTCATTCCAGCCCCTCTGTTATGAATTTTGCATTTTATAGTGTGCAAAATAATAGACTGATTCAGTTATCTGAGTACATAATCTGAATGTCCTTTCTAACCTGACAAAGGCATAAAACCCTCAAAAAAAATAATCAATATACATACTTACCCATGCTGCTGCTGTCATTCTTCCCATTTGCCAGTGGAATGACTGCATGAAGACTTCAGAGCAGCCAGAGGATTAACTGAAAGAGAACAAAAATATGTTGTTTACTCATAAGAAAGCAAACAGATGCAAGACAACAAATGGAAGTAACACTAATTTCATGAATTCAGGCATACTTGCTAGAAAAGTCTAAGATAATACGTATTTCCAGATTAACATTCCCCTCTTCTCATCCATTACACTGAAGGCTCTTCAGTATCAGTTTCCTATTTGCAGTGGCCAATAGTTATTTCCTAGGACATACCATTCAAATCTTTTCTTTTCTGCTTAGAGTGTCATTCACCATGCCAGCTAAGAATCCGGACCAAAACATCCATTTGCTGGAAATGTATCTAAACCATTTTATGAAGGGGTTCGAATACACTCACTTCCCAAAACACAGAAACTTCTGTTCTCTTTCTAATTTTCTCTTCCTTCACCATTCTGTCCAAATGAAACTTTGCCACTGAAGTATGGAGGTCTAAAGTTCACACTTATTTTAGTTGCTCAAACACTATCACTGGGAGAAAAAAGAAAACCAAAATCAAAACAAAAAACACTTGCAAAAAGATTCCAGACATATATAATGCAGAAACTGGGGAAGCTTTACTCTCGTTTCTATGTGAGGAAAGGAGTGGAATGGCAAGTCTTTTGTATTGCTGGAGTTTAGTGGGTAGGCTGCTACCGGTTATAGCTGATCATAGATTTGGCGACATTAGCACATAAGGCCAGCAATTAGGGAATTGGCATGCATAATCTAGCTACATGTTAGGAGCTATGAACCAAATACTTTAAGATACAAACCATGGAATCACCCAAAATGCAGCAAAAAGCAAAGTGAAAGACAGGAACCCTGACATCAGCCTTCACCCAGTGCAGAGAGGACACAAAAGCAACATAACTGCCTTTGAAGAGCAATTGTTTGGGTAATTATACATTAGCCGCAGAAATGTCATGCACATTCTGTTAAATAAGCCCCTACTTTCAAAGATGAGCCATAGCCTGGTCTCCCACAAAGCTGAGCGAGTCACACCCGAGTTCCTAACTGGGGGTAACAAGACAGCAGATTTGCCTTTCTTTTCTCCCAGATCCCCAGGCTCATTCGTTGTAATGCAGTTCTCTCCCTGAGGAGCTTCAGACTTTGTTATGATTCAGTGTGCAAAATTCACAGGCAAAGGATTCACAATTGTGCTGTCTAAACTCTGGAGAGTAAGAACAAAGAGGCTAGTAGGGATGGGAGGAGGGTGAGCAAGGCTCTATGTCTATGTGAGCATTCCTCCTCCAAAGAGACTAACGTACGAATGCAAAAACCAATTCTTTTTCTCCCCTCTCTGTTCCTCGTTGCACCCCTGCAATAACCATGCTGCTCTAGCGCTCTCCCCTATGATACGCATATGCTGCCTTTTAAGAAGAAAACTCTCTCCGGAGGTTGACATCGTGGGTGATCGGTTTTAATGCTGCTGAGAACTCTCGGTAACAATTCAGTATGTCTCTTATGTCTTCCTTCACCAAAAGGTTACAGTCGTACTCCAAGCAGAAACACAGTTAGGACTCTTGGTTTACCTGCCTCCTACCTAAACAAAGTCCAAATGAAGATACTGAGTGAATTAAAGCACTCGGTACAGCAGGCTGTAGAGAAAAACCCTGACCGCTGAGGCAAAAGTAATTATTAGTAAATTATGACTTTATTCTATTGTTATCTTCCTATTTCTTGCTCGAGTTCCATCATAAGCATGACAATTAGAACATACCTGCTTAAGTTGCTTATTTCAATTATTGAAATGTTTAGGGTCTTTTAAAGCAAATTTCCTCCTGTCACCCAAGGAGAAGCCATAACATTAATGGATATTGGTTTATGTTCGTTTGTACAAGGAAATGCGGCATTTGCAACTCATTTTGATTCAACATTTACAGTTTATTTTATGAGAAGTTTCAAAAGATACGTGTGTGTGAGTTACAGAGATTTGTGTTCTGTGTTTTAAAACTCCAATTACACTTTCTAACTAAAAGCCTTAAGTGACAAATTTTAAGCCAGTGCTCTATAGGTATACAAAGGAACCCAATAAATGTGGCAACATGATTTTATTGAAGAACCAGAACCCAGTTACCTGATGCAACTCTTGCTAGAGACTGAATTTCAGCTCAAAGAGAATGCAAAATATGTTAGGCTTTAAGAAACATGACAATGACAAAACAACAACAAAAAAGAATAATTAATACCAATTTCCTATTTCAAACAGAAAAAATAATGTAGGGTCAGACACTTATAAAATTCTACACTTTGGCTTTGTCAGCTCCTTCTCAGAAAAAAGCAAGCCTACTCAGAATCAAATTTTTTCAGTTGTGTCTTCTATACTGCCACTGAAGCCTACAGTCTGAAAATTCCATGAAGTTCACCTATGAGTGGAAAATGTTATCTAGAAATACCCCTCTTCTACTTTCATACTGTTGTTTCAAACAAAATCAGCAAGTGACAGATGCTGAGAAATGTTCCTGAAGCTGTAAGGCAGGGCCAGCACCACAGCCAATGCCTGTGAACATGGGTACTGCTGCCTCTTGAATCAAGTTAGCTGCTCAGGGTCCTGCCTGTTTCTCCTCCCAGTTCTCCGTACTGAAATCAGTTACCTGGCTACGGGCAAGCTGCCTCACAGGGAACAGCCCTGGAATCAGGCGGCAGGGCCGGCTGCTGCATCGCTGCAAAGGGTTCACTTGAAAACCTCATTAAACTGGGAGGCGGGTTCTGGGGAGGGTGAAGGACAGTGCATACCTTCTTGTGCTTTCCTTCTTTTCAAGCTTCTCCATCAGTCTCCTCAGCTCCTATTCTCTCTACCACCACATCCCCCATACTTTCAGGAATGCAACACAGTATGAGATGGGAAAACCAAACAAATTGCAGAGCTCAAGCACCTACAGGCAGTGGATTCAATTACTGCATACTAAGCCCTCTATATTACAGGGCTGTAGTCAGGAAGATGTCTGCTAAATCAAGTAACACCAGATGAGTGCAACTATCCTACTGGAGCAAGGATCTTAACAGTATAACCAAAATACCAGAGCCCAGCTGGACAATTAAGCAATCAGAAAGTACTTGTAAGTCCTCCTTGCAAAACACAATGGAGGATAAAAGTCCTGCCGACACGTCTGCTGCAAGTCTTTTCAGACCTGTCAAGCTTTTTCTACAAGTAGTTTCTAGTGAGCTCTTTTTTAGGTTGTTGGGGTTTTTTTAAGTGGATTGTCATTTTTTGACGCCACCTTCCTAAGCATACCAGATACACTTCTCATTTACAGTTCACTTAGATGCTTGGTTGGTTTGGTTTGGTTTTTTGGACAAGTTTCTGGACTACCTGTGTTATCGGTAAAGAATCAAAGCATGCTAAGAACGTCTGTATCACTTCATCTCTACTGCTAAGATGGAAAGACAGCAGAAAATGAAAACATCAGACAAGTTCTCTGGGAGAAACATGCTAAACCTCAAGCACGTAAATTAAACATTAAGACTATTGATGTCTCAACTAAATACCTACTTACATCCATACCAGGAAATGCAATTTATCACTAGTTTCAAGTAACTTTCATTTTTCAGCTCACAAAGAAAAGCCTTCCACATTCATAATACTACACAAAGAGATAAGTTATTCAACTTAAGAAATCTGACATTTAAGAAAAACAGGCCAAAGGATGTCAGAACATGTTAGTTGCTTTACCAAAGTTCAGTAGCCCACCTCAAACAGGATGCTGCGGCTGAATGGCCAGCACCAGGAGCTTCAGAGGAACCTCAAAGGGTTTCCTCAAGGCAGCCAAAAAATAAACCACACAATAAAATCGCCCTTCTTAACCCCTGAAATTAAAAAGTTTTCAGGTGTGCAGTCCAAAGATTATATGAAACTTCCTTTAGTGTTTTATATATTACATACAGTTGATACTCACGTAAACTGATTATATATTTAGGAAGGTAATACGAGTGGAATGTTATCCAGAGATGATATTTTCGTAAAGTCTATGTTTCTGATCCCTCTGACTCTTCTCAACATTTTATATTATGTGGAGCAAATGTCTCAAAATACAGGAGTTTTGCTTACGAACCATAGCACTGAAACACTAAGATTCTTCCAAATATTTTGAGCATATTAGGCTTGGCTTTTTATTTGTAGTGTTGTCACACTGGATATGTAATGGGATATCTGTCTATCTTGATGAATAAGCAGACTTTAAAAAAAAAAATCTCACTAATCTCTTCGTTTCAGTGAACTCTTGAAACAGCTAAAAGTATGTGCAGGGGAAAAAGAAGTAATTTCATTTCAAACAGATGTTAGGTCTCTCATTTAAATGAGTATCTCTACCTCCTGTTGTCATGGGAGAAGGAGCAAATGCAAGGGCCCCCTCTTGGCTTCACAATAACAAATGACAGCAACCTTTCCATATCTGTTCTTATTTACTGCTTCTCCATACTGAGCAGTATCAATCTTTTCACTCTTTCATAAAGAAGTTTTTCCACATGCCTAATCTTGCTTGTTATCCCTCCCTGGTCACTGGCAGAAAAACTCATTATGAGATCCAAAACTAGATGAAATGACTTGGGAGTGCACATTTTTATACTATGAGAGCAGACACTTGCCCAGCTTACAGAGGCATGTATTACGCTTTCTAGTTTCTACATCACAAATGGGTATTTTTAGAGATAATTTAGTTCAGCATTACCAGATAAGGCACTTCAGCCAGGGCTATAAAGGACATCAGAAAAGATGACTCTAATGATGCCTAAATGTCAAAAATCTGTGGCATCATCCTCAATCTAAAGTAGTAAGCAGGGAAACCTGGATACGGCATACTTTACCTCCACCCCAAAATTTGCCTAGCTTTTCAGGGCAAAAAGGGGATAAAAGTAAAAAAGTTTCTGCGCCTCTGCAAGAATTAATAATCTCAATGTGGTGTCTTTCTGGACAAAATCTTACGAAGCAATATGAAGCACTTCTTCGCACTTTAAAATCTGTTTGATCTTCCTTGCTTCTTTGTGCGCATTTGGAAGAACTGTTCTAAACAAGCTGATGCGTAAACATGAAAATTTACAGAGGGAGTGTCTGGCACAGATGCATCAACCTGCAAATGCCTCAATCTGGGGAAAATACAGAGGATTTTCAGTGTTAGTTCATGGGAATAAACAGCAGAAGTGAAATCGTTAGAATCAGTACTTCCCAAATGCACAGCTAAGAAAGGAATGGTTCTACGGTCATCGACCATTGCAGCAGGGGAGGGAGAAGAAAATTAACATTTTGTGTAACGAAGAGTTTTTGAGGACTGTTTTGCCATAAGGCAGCTTAGCCCATTTGTGAGATAAGGACAGCCTCTTGCCTTTGAAAAACTTCCTGCTGATAAAATCAACAGCTGAAATCAAGCGTTTAAGAGCACACTGAAGTGCTTTACTGAGCGGGGACAGACTTGTGTATGTCCCTAAATGCTTCACAAAATATTTGTTACCATTGACAGGGACTGAAGATTGCATAAGTAATAAATAAAGTCCTTTAAGTATCCACTTAGAAACATGCAAGTAGTACACTGTGTTTATCAGTGAACATATTCCAGATCGGCAGTACAGTTCCTCATGTTTCAAGAGCCAAACCCAACTTACAGAACTAGAAGAAGGTACGGTCATCCTTAGGTCAGATCCTGAATTTTTACATATACCTGTTTGGTTTTTTTCCTCCACCCCTCTGCAACCATTGAAGAGAACCAATGGGTGAAAGGAGGCAGATATTCGGTCATTTGGGAACTTGGCAGGAAATTCATCATCATCCAAGCGCATTACTTCTTACCTAACAAGACGGTTTCTGTAGCTAAGCGTAACTGCAGGGGCCGAGACCCAACATGGTGTTTCTGAACTTGAGGCTTAACCTTCAGTATGCTGTCATCCTTTCTGCCAGTTGTTTTGACAACACAAACATTTTGGCCACTGGCATCATTAATGATACTTCACACTTAACTACATTTTTTCCTGCTTTAAGCTTTTCATAACATTAAGTGCTACTATGATTTCTTTGTTTTCTTTAAAGAAAACAAAGAGAGCTCTGTATGAACAGTAGCTTCATTTAGACAGAGATTACCCACTCTGAATTTGTAAGAAGATTAGAAGATAAATATTAATAAGATTACTCTATATGGGGAAATTAAAAAGACCCATGAATAACGTTGCTCTGTATAATTTAACACACAGATCTATCACGCTATTAAGTGAATCTGATTATGTCTAATTTGCAAAATGGGAGAAAGTGAAATAATCAAATTGATTAATAAATCAAGTTGGGCAAAATTCTCTGTTCCTAGCTACTTGTTCTGTTACACCAAAGTCTGGCAACTCCAGTACTGAAGTGCACAGCTGCCTCCTCCTCCTGCTACAAACATCTCAACTATGTTTACCCATGTTAAATAAAGATGAACATAATGTAAACACTACCAAAAAAAAGTAAACTACATAATGGTCCAGGTTGAAATTCAGCTAGAGTACTCCATTCAGTTCAGTGGAGTTAAGTCACGGGATTGTTTTGATATAACCCAAGGTGCTTGAGAAGGGTTATGTATGACTCTTCAGCACAGCCAGTACAGGACAGGTCAATGGCAATGGTACCCCTAAGTGATCTCTTCAGAGCAGACATTCCCTGAATCACACAAGCTCAGGCATTAGCTGACTAAATCCAGGCTAGCAGTAAAACAGACTGCACGTATCCTTAGAAAACTGAGGAGTGTCTTAAGAGAAGAGGACATTTATTTTCTTTACAAGGTATCGACTGTTCCAGACAACAATTAAAGTGTGCATGACTACAGCAGCAAGGAAAATTAGAATTTTCCATTATCTTTATAATGAATTTAATTTCCTGAACTTGGTTTGTATTTTATTTAATTTACTGACAGGCACAATCTTCAGTGATGCAATCTTCATGCTTCTAAAACTGAAGGAGTTATGCCAGTTACGCCATACTCTCTACTACAGGTTATTTATTAAGAGTTTCCCTTTCATGGAATTTATTTTCTGCGTGAAAGCAAATGAAAATGTGAACCTTGAGGGAAGGAAACAAAATAGGTAAGAAAAATGTTACAGTTTCAGCTGCCATTAGTAATATCCTAGAATTGTAGCACTTGTGTGACCCCTCGAAGACTCCAAGCAGGTTCAGTTACTAAGACCCATAGCAATGGGAGGGTCTTTAAGCTAGGGCAGAGCTTATTACAATCTTCTCTCTAAAAGGATGGATTCACCCTTGCACACCTTGGGCACTTCTTGTGATTCAGAACTCCTATAAACAGGTCGTCCCTTCAGCACGTTCACAAACCGAAGAATTGGAGACTATACAAGAAGGCAAACATCTACCCACAGTCGTCACTGTTATTAGTAGGGGCTCATGCTTTTCTAAGTGATAGGTACTCTTTACTCAGTGCACACGTTGCATGCCTTGACATATCAGTATCTGGCAAGTACATACATTTTATCTCATTTTTTGATATAACACGTATGGACACCGGCCTCTGTACTTTTTCTATTACCTGTATGAATTCCAATTAAGAAGGTATTATAGGAGCTCATTTTTACCTAAGATTTAATGGCACAACCTGAAAAAGATAGCTACATGCATATATATATATATACACACACACATTTTTTTTTTCCCCCAGATCAGATCTTTGGCTTTCTAAGACCCTGTCTACAAAGGCACAGAAGAGCTCTTGCTTTGACAGAAGTCCACTTCAACTGACACTGTTGTCTGTCTGTAGAAAACCTGCCTGGCTTGTTCCAGGCGGGTACTGAATGAGTAAGATAAGGCCAAGAAGCAAAATGGTGTCTTGCTGTGAAGGCAAGTTGTTGAATGATGAAAACAGCAGGGGAGGAGGAAGGGTTCAAAGATCGTTTTACAAATGAAACGTGTCACTGAGGGCCACAGAGTTCTTAGTGATGTGGGTGCTGAAATTGTAAGCGGGCTGCTGCACAAGTGAGTCTGCTCCTGCAGAGCTCACTTACAATATTTAACAGCAACTTTCTCTCGCTAAATCATCCTGGAGACTCTACTGTATTAATATTAGTATTTTTCCCTTGTGCTTTGCATATCAGAAAATTAAATTCATGAAGCACTTCCATTTCAGAATTGCTTAGTATCCTAGTAATTTCATAATTGCTTAGTATCCTCATAATTTAGCAATCTGCAAACATCTATGAAGAGTACTATAATCTCAGAATATAGCAAGTAGCGTTTGAATGTTTTAATAAGAGCCCACTTTCAGCTAATAACAGTCAGTTTAGAGTAATGCTGGACACTTTTCCTGTGCTATGCACTCAACAAGATGCTAAAGCTATTACAGAAAGAAAAGAAATAGCAGTGAAAAACATCTGTAGCATGTATAACCGAGGAGTTCTGCAGTGTACTGATCCTCTAAATCGCATGCAGGAGTTGTCTATACTATTAGTGAACGGTATCTGGGTTTATAGGTGGTGCTCTGAGGTCACAGGAAACTTTCTCAATATTTGCTGAAAAATGCTGAAGCTGAATGGGAGAGGAGGAGCGAGGCAGGAGGCTGCTCGCACTAGTCATGACCTAAACCACAGCCAGGTACATTGTCTTTTTTTCTTCTTTTCAGTCAAACTGGACAACTTCTTTCCCACATTCTGACAGCATGCCTTACATAAAGTCCTTAAAAAAGTCTAATCATCACATAAGAATTAAAGCTCTTTGGGATACATACCACGTTTTCTCATTTACTTAGGCTTTGTAGTGCGCTGGCTCAACAAGGCTTAGATCTTGACTGGCGTCTTTGAATGTCACAGCAGTACAAACAGAAAATGCAAACATAGTCACTGCATAAACATTATGCATGCAAGTAGAAGAACGACCCTGGCAAAATGAAGCCCTATTAGCTATCAGTAGAGATGGGGAAAACCTACTACTTGAATTGAAAGGGTTCAACAGTTCTGAGTATCCCAGCAGCTGCTGAATCCACGTAACAAGATGAAAAACTCAAGCAGAATGGAGGACGAAACAGATGCAGCAAGACATTAAAAGAGATTCTCCAGAAACAGGAACAGGAGAGAAAGAATTACACCACTAATCTGGAAGTAATGCCAGCAGTGAAACTGAAGGAAGGTGAGTCTCCCTTATTGAAAGTATTGTTTACAAGCTCTATCATTTTGCCAACTTTGCTTCTGAGGAACGGTGCTCTTTTGTTCTTAATGTTCCTGGGAGAAGGCAAAACACAGATTTCTGGGGATATGACTGCAAAGATTGAGGATAACTCAAAAGATGTTTTAAAACTTACCTGTGTAATCATGACCTTGCTGCAGTTTGCAGTTTCACTGGTTTCCAAAGTGTTAAGATTTCATTCAGTGACATGAGAATCCTCACTGATCCCTGAACAGTAATGCTGTAAACCTGGCAGAAAACCCTATACCCCTTCTCAAAGCAGGAGATCGATCTAGCCATAGACTGGACTACTGTGAGCCTGATCACCATGCTGTGAAGATCATAGAATCAAGGACAAAGAAAGTGTGCAGGAGCTGGCTGCTGCTGCAGTCATACCCAGCTTACTTACAGAAAGAGGATACGGCCAAGGGTGTTTGCCAGTCTGCCCAGGGTCTTAAAAGGATGTCCTGATGTGGACTGCTCAGGTTTCCACATCTGACATAATCTATACTTCTCTCTCTCTCCCCCCATTCTGGTAAACTTTTGCTTATTTAAATACACATAAATATTGTGTGCATAAGCTTAGTGCATAAAGCAAAATCTGTTCAGCACCTTTCAACCCAAAGAGTTTCAGAGGACAAGGGAGCCAAGAAACAGAGGAGGACTCTGCAAGCATCTAGTGAAAAGGAGGATTGATAAATAAAAAGGACAAACTGGCAGGCATTAACATGTTTGTTTTCATGAGTTATTTTACTAAGCTAGAGATATTTCTTATAGACAGGGCTACAATTATCATAGAGCAGAAAAGAGCTTGCCATTTATGATAATGCATGAAATTATCACAAATCACCCACACGTGCCTGGATCAAGGCTCACCCTAATCAAAGCCAATAGCTTCCAGCGTTGGGGTACAAAAGCAAAGAACCTAGAAAACTGAGGAGGGAGCTTTATGTAAGCGCCTGCTCCAAGGTATGAGCTGGGAGAAGCTGTTACAGGGTCACTGATATGCTAGGAGACTGTGTTAGCTCTCAGTGCTACATGCCCTCTTGCTAAGAGCTGAAATAAGAAAAGCTGTTAGCAAGGCTGGTATAGTTAGCTAGAGCAGCGGGTGGCAGGGAGCAACAAGGTATTGCCAAAAAAAAAGCAGGTCACCACACAAAAACCGACAGCTTAAATCAGGCCGTGCTACCCAGCAAGCTTGAACAATCCCAAGCTGGAGTCAAGCGTTAGCGCAACGGGGGAAGAAACCAGCTGGTCTAACAGTCCTTTCAGCAGACGAAAGAGCACTGAAAGCATTATACCCGAGGAATGCGGCAGCACGAGCTACCTTGTCTACCATGTTACAATCGTTACTGTTGCGCTTCAGTATAAATCTTGTTTGCCAAGCTAATTTAAGCATGCAAGCATGAAAGATTAACTCGTTGCCATCAGAAAGGGTGGTTAATTTTCCTCAAGTTTCTAGACAAGAGCTCAGCTAATGCGGCCACAATGGTGACCCTCAATCTGAAAGAGGCTTTGGTTGCTGCACACCAAGCCCTAGCAGAAAGACCACTCTCGTGGGTACTTTCACAACACCCAACCAGCATTGTTATTTTGCTGGTTTCCAGCCAGAGAGCTGAACTGAGTAATTTTAATAGGGATCCCCAGACACCCAACTTGATTCTGCTGTTGACAGCCAATGCCGAGCAGCAGAATATAAGACGAGACTGAGGGAGAGGGCAGAAAATACACACTTTTTACATTTTTTTTCCTTGAATCTTAAGCCTAGCTTGAGAAATCCAGACGTTTCTCAGAAGACGGTGACTTGGTGTCACAAACCTCACTGCACATTTTTAAAAAAAGAAGCCTTAGTGCCTGCCTACAGAAGGATGCCACAGCTTTCATCACTGTTATCACTTCTCATCCTTTCCTCTCATTTCTGCTTCACCGCTGAGGGAGCTGGTGAATAAGTTAGTTCCATTTTCAAAACCAGACTGTGTCATTTTTCTTGAGTGTTAGTTCCTAACAGTATTTTCCTTTTTGTGACACCACTATCAATTTCAGGCCCAATTCTGAAATCAGAGAAATACAGAGAAGCCCTCTTTACTGAAGTCAGTGAAGCAACAGAGACATATAATCAGAATCAAGCCTGTTAAATATAGAAGATCAAACTTTGCCTTTCCTCTGTCTCCTGAATACAAGGTACCAGATGGAGGGTTTGGAGTGCCTAAAGAAATGCTCTGGTTCAAATGCAGACCTGACAGAAGCAAAAATCCACTGAGTTTATGGAGTACAAGAGGTGAGTTTTGCTACCGAGACCCACAGATGTGGTTTCCAACATTCTGTTTGCAAATCCCCAGGGCTCACCTGGCTGTTTTCAAGGAATTCATAAAACCTGTAAAAGATAGCTGAGGAAAGCAAGCAATGTTTGGGGAGAAGGTGCAGAAGGGTATGCGCAAATCAAAACAGGTCAACAATTTCTGATTGATTCAATTTCCTCATTTTTTCACAATTCATGTAAAGGTAGCAGCTACAAGCAACAACTATATATAAAAATATTATATTTCTATATTTTTGTAATTATTTATATATATTATAAATATTTTATACCTTTAGATTCACTTATATTTATTCTGCTGTTGTTTTTTCCTTTGAGAGGGAGGCATATCCCCAGCCCACTGGAAAGCAGTGGGGCAGTCATTCAGAGCGAGATCAGTTCAGGATTATTGCAGTACATAGCTACAAGCAATTCAGCAGTTTGATATTATAAAGCCATGCAGAGTTAAATTAATCCCTAGCCTGGAAAAAATCTTCAGTGTAATCAGGAGCTCTAGCTTGGAGTCACTGCCAAATCCTATTCCCCAAAATGCTATTCCCTCCAACTTCAGTGATTCCACGTGACTTTCCTCCAGATTCGCTCTGCCATACCAGGCAGATTTGATCCAGTTTATGGTTCAGGCATAACATGGTCAACAAATTAACTGCCAGAGGCCAATACAGAAGCAGATCTCTCCCTCCTCACTTCGGTTTCTATCAAAGAAATACAGCATGAGGATATTTCCTACTGCAATGTTGTCAGATCAGAGGTCATCAGTAGCAGCTTTTGTATGACTGTGGCATATGCTGGAAGGTGCATATAGAGGAAGAGCCATAAAATAAGACATAATTTCAAAAATTAACATAGGCCATAAAAGCAGTTCACCAAAATAACGTTGCTTTGGTTTAGCTCGGTGTGTGTCGTCCAGGTTTTCTTTAAATGAGTATTTCTCAAGAGCCACACGTAAACTTTCCACCACAACTGAAATTAGCTTTTTTGAAACTAAATGCATCATTTTACCCTCCATGATGAAGCTGGTACTAAATAGGTCTGACTGGATTAAAGCCTGTCATTTGAAGAAAAGTTGCAATATTAACAACTTCCAACAACAGCATTAGTTTTTCTCGGAAGCTACATGGACCCAAAACTAAACTAGTTTTGGTTCAAACCTCCATCATACTGTTTTTCACAATTTCACGTGTATATCTTTGCAGACGTGCAAGTCCACTAAAAAGTAAATGGGAGTAAGGAGTCTGATTCTGCTTTCCTGAGTGAGGACTTAATGCCAATGTTAGTCTAGACCAAAACCTAAAAAAAAAAAATCTCCAGTCCTCCTCAAATACTGATCGTGTCTCCTCTGTGACTGACCTTGAGGATGACTCAAATAATTTTTGATGCAATCAATGCTTTTTATGCTGTCAAATGTAATGACAGCATAGCTACAGGATGATACTTGCTGATGGGTGATGGAGGATTTGATTTGCCAAGACAGGCCCATTCCTACTGCACACCAGCCTGCAATCAGAGTAGGTAACATGAGCAAAGTAAGCTTTCCAAATCACACATGCAGCAAGCAACAGCAGAGAGAGGACAAACTCTTAGTGAAACTTTGTTCACAAAACCAATATAAACCCGCAGTCAAAGCTGCATTACATACTGCGGCTGAAGACTACATGAGCAGTTTGCCATCCAATCCTGAAACAGACCTAAAAGGCAAAAACCTTCTACACTGATAATATCAACGGAGGCAGTGCACAGATGAATCCCCGGTTCAGTCATTTCTCATGCTCACTGGGTCTTCTGTAGGGGAGCCAAGGATCACCTCTGTGCACTTCACATACTCATTTCCAAAAGGTAATGTTGAAATCTGACAAGTTCAAAAGTGAAAACAATGTGAAATGCACATTTTCCTCAGGCTTGATTGCGACTGTCATTACATTGCCAAGAACTTTTAGTTTTAAAGCAGCATAAGCAATGCCAGTTAGAATAATCGCAAAGGTATTAGCAAGGCCACAGACAACTTCTGATGAGTAAAAAGATACTGATATTGACAAAATGGTTATGTTTGTCAGTCAAATTTAGACTTTGCATCTTGTATAATCCAGCACATATTTAGCCAATCCGCACATAAAACAGTGTGTTACAACCTGTAAGGGAGCATGTGATTGATTACTGTGACATGCCAGGGCGAAGGCTGAGAAAATGTAGGATTTTTGGAAGTGTTACGTATGCCCTAAGTCTGAACTGCCAAACTCCATACTCCTTAGCAACTTTATTTTCTTTTGAACCTCAGAGATGGGTGTTCTGTTACGTACATCATTTGTTAATTAGAATACTTTCATACAGTTCCCCTTCTCAAATGTATTATGCAAAAATCAGGCTGTAGCGCACCTGAAAATGCAACTGGTTATTGTTCAAGAGCATCTCTTTCAGGTAACACTGTGTGGCTGTGGTCATTGACTTCTACAGTCAATACTAAGGAAAAAGGCTTTCCTTGAACTAGTACGAAATACTTGCCTAAGTGTCAGTACAATATTAAATGCGTGCCTCGAAAGAAATCCCATTTAATGGTTCGTCTGTAGGTATGCTGTTTAAACAGTGGCTTACATGTACTTCCATTCCTTCTATAAGACACTGACCTTTAATTATTAAGCAAACATTTGCTGCTTGTAACAGTATTTGAAACAAATTTAAAGAATAAAATGTTGAAGAATTTCGGCAAACAGCACCCAGTTCTAATCCAGACAAACTAATCAAAAGGACTGTGTTTGCCTTATTACAAGTTGTGCCTTCTCATTTAAAAAAGCTGCCTTGTGGCAGAGCGTAGAGAAGACAGAGTTGTCTCATAGGCATGCAGATAAAGGACAGGGATCAACAGGCATAAAGCATAACAAGGGAATTACATTTTTTTGAGCAAGGGGTTGGACAAGGAGCCCCCAGAAGTCTCTATCAACCTCAATCATTCTTCAGTTCTATGATTCTAAATAGAGTTGGGAATAGGAATACAGAGAAAGAATATATCGATTCCTTTATTCCCTCTTCCCAGTAGGCACCTGAAACTAGTCCATAGCAATGGACTGCTTCCTTCCAGAGCAGGTTTGAGTCAAGTTGCAAAACTATTTTCCACCCTAAACACTTTTATAAAATGTGTATGTGTGAGGACGGGGGGAAAAAAGGGCAAAGTCTGTGTATTGTTAGCATTGAAGTAAGACTGCTTACACAAGAGTGCAGCTCCCACTGAAGTGAAATCAGAGGACAGAAAGGGAAAGAAAATGTCTTGAGGAAAAAAATCTGGTGACAATCTGATGAGAATAAAAAGTATAATGAAAACAGTTACATGAGAGCTATTAATAAATGAGGAAGCCTTCCTGGATTAGTTTTTATAAAAGAAAAAGATTATTCCTCCTCTTATATGACTACAGACAGGTACGAGAGATGGACAAAAGCATCTGTGAAGCACCAGCATTTTAAACTGGATTCTCAGTGCGAATTGGAATACCGTTGTCCTAATCAAGACTGCCTAAGGACCAGCCTTGAAATATCAGTTGCCTATGAGTAGAGAGAAGTGCTTCTCAAGATTTTTAAAAGCCCCATTCTGTGAAATATGGCTCCTCAAACACTTTCAAAATAAGCTCCAGAATCACGTCGATCTTTTAGATGTATTTTAGGTGCTCCTGAAATACAGACAGAAGTAATACTTCTAGCACTACCATTCATAATTGCTTGGACAATTTTTTAAAAAGATAGGTGATTTGTAAAAAGAGCTAGAACTTTCCAAATTTAATAACAACAATAATAACAATAAAAAAATACGTATCTCTTTCCACATCTAATACTGAAAGCCAATAGACTTCGTTAGTCCAAAAGCCACCACCCAGAGACAGGTCTAGACATAGGCATAGCTTTGTTTTTCTTAGTCTTTATGTTTCAACTGATTAAACATTTCTCCAGTTGCTGCTAAAATCATGACATTTTGGAGTACATTGTCAGCTGGGAGGAACACATTATTTAAGGGGATGTGAATCTAAGGATTCTTGTGGTTCATGAACCTTAGCATAAATTACAAGTCAACGCTAACGTTTTTATTCTGCCATCTAACATTTTCTTATTAGTCTCAACCAACATAAATTAAAATACCCTCAAAAATCTGCTGCTATAGACACAAAAGCAAATACATGCTGTAAAGAGCACAGTATGAAGGAAAAAGGCTAAACACCATCTCTTTAATGAAACATATTCCTTGAGGATAACACTGTCTTTCCAAAGATGAAGGAATAACTACAGTACCTATTGACCTGGGGAATGACTTGGAAAGAGTAGATGAAAAGAGAAAGTAGCTTCAGCTTTGTTTAAAAATCAGTGCTCTACCTTTGCTGTTTCCGGCATGGAGGAATAAGGACTTCTAATTATGGCTTCTCAAAACAACAGAATGGAGACTTAAGATCAAGTCAACAGCACATCAGAGATCTTTCTAAAATAAATACTAAAATAAAGTAGGGGGGATTTTTAGCTTAGCTTTTCTGGGACCTTCCTCCATTTTCTCTTCCAGCAATTGCTTCTTTTTCCTCTCCTCCTCTCATTTGTCAGCATACTAGAACGAATATAAGCATTAAATATGACTTGCAGCTACGATGAAAGTATAACTTTAAATAACACAGTTACTTTCTACAAATATGATGCCTTTCCTATGCCTTCATTTAAAAAAAGAAAAGATTAGTATCTGACAGCAAATGAATGAGCTAACAGAACATACAGTCCTGGTCTTAAACAAGAGATGGTGGCAGAATAAGACAAACACCTTCCTTATTAAAGCAACTCTGGCACCATGACTAGATTAGTCTTTTCATAAAGACAGTGCTTACTTGCCGTGTAAGGTAATGTTGTTCACACGCTCCAAGTAAAGAACCTGACAAGCCACAGTCTGTTTGCCACATCTACCCAGCAACAGACCTCAGCTCACCCGTGTTACAGGCCCAGCAAATAACTCTCAATATATAAAGCAAGCAACTTTCAGCCTCAGTTGAAATAATATAGCTTAATCCATATAGTCTCCCCTGTATAATCTAGCTGAGAACAAACAAACAAAAAATAGCCACGGAATTGATTTTCTCCTGCTGTTGCTTCTTCAGCACTGTTGTCCTTTTAGTGAGTTTTGTAACACCTCTGGAGGCCTGAGCAGCACATTCCTTTTCCAGCAAGACCCCTTCAGAAATCAATAGCACCTATTCAAGGGATTTATAGTGTGATTCTGCAAAGTCCTTTCACAGTGGCTTGCATAACTCGTTAGGGAAACTGTGTGCAGCATTATCTTTACAAGTGCTCTTCTAAGATTTAAAAATAAAAAAGTCAATGACGGGATAGTAGCACAAGTAGCACAAAAATAACTAATGAACCAATGTAAGATTTTAAGATAATTTTAAGAATGACATACTGTGGGGGAATTCTTGTCTCTCTGGCTTGGGGAAAGGTATTGCCACATAAAGGCAGAATACCACTTTATGCGACTGGGAGTACTGGATTCCTTATTATTTTAAGTTCAGCGGCGCTGTACCAGAGGAAGGATGAGAGAACACTAAGATTTCTGATCAATAGCTGTCATCAAGCAAATTCTCAGTTTGATGCAAATGCAAGTGATGAATCTGGTGATAAAACATGTAATAATTTGCTATACTGAAGAATGAAATATGACCCAAGCACAGCAAAGTCACGGTTAAGCCCCAATTAGAGCTAGTACATAAATCATCTTTAGTTCGCAGGTCTGTCTGCAGCACTTGGAAATTTCTTCCCCAGCCCAGAGTTGCTGCCTCCCTCTGATTGCTGAAAGTACATACAGTAACTGTTATTTAATGTTCACTGTGCAATTGAATGATTCCAATACTTTGAGCACAGTAGTTGTGCTTTTAGGTTATCTTTCAGATACATCTAGGTGACGCTGCAAAACACAAGCACAGAGGTAGGTGTAAGTTCCTCATTGCTGTGAAGACTAGTGATCAGATGCCGATTTGGGGCACACAAACCACAGGGTAGCCAATACGAACTATATCAGAGAGTGCTGGACAGGCGGCTCTGAACAGAATTCTTCCCTTTTTCCTCAAAACGCTTTCCCCCAGCAATCAAACACAACCAGAGAGTTCACAGAGATCCGTTTGTGAAAGCAAAGTACTAAATAACCTGACAGCAAAACCTTTGACAAAACCAAATTTAGGATTACCTTACACTGATAGCATTGTGTTCTCTGCTAGTAAGATTCAGAGAGAAGAAATTCTGTTTCCCCAAAGGCAAAGAGTTTGCTTGCAAACAGGAAAATGCAGCTGAGTGTGAGAGCATCCCAAGTTTCCCATAGCTTTGAGATGGAGCTGCCCACGTATTTCCATATATGAGCTTCTGAAAGAGGACTGGAAGATCATTAAACACAGAAAAAGCCAAACTTCACTATAACAACAGTTTCGGTATTTCAGCTTTAAACAGAGAAACTCAAAGTGAAAAGACAGAAAAGACTGAAAGACAGAAAAGTAAAACAAACTCTCGATCTCCTTATTGTGTCCTCAAGACAGGTCCCTGTTTCAAGCCAAATGAGTGACAGGGCAAGGTCTGACCTTTGGTCCCCAGGAATTTCTTCCTCCTAGTGATGGGGCCAAACTCTGTTGGTCCCACCTGAGCTGCAGGTTCCCGGTACGGAGCTGTGGCTCCCTTGCCTGCCACCTCTTCCCTTTGAGCAGGATCAGTAGTTCACTAAGGAAAGCCAAGACCTTGCTCTCTCCCTTGAAGAATTTGCATGTCATTGGGAACCAAGCAGGGGCAAAAAACCCAACCCCACTGCTCCACAAAAAAACCCCCAACTGCAACCAATTTAACAAGCATTTGGTTTAGAAAACCAAACTACCATTACAAAGTCTTTGCAGAAAGAATATTTTAAGGGATAGTCACAGTCAGAGTAAGAAGGCAGTATGTATGTATTTCTGACACTAGCTTCTTGTGCTCAGTGGCAATACGGATTCAACTTTTCAGTCTTTTTTGTTCCTCCCCCATCTCATTTGTTAAATTTTGCCGATAGAACCAATCATTATTTCACTTCAGATCATTATCTGGAAACTATTTTAATGTAGCAAAAAACCCTCCAGGGGATTGAAAAGCACATTCTTCCAAGAGTTTCTCCAATTATGAGAAAAGTAACAAGGATAACTCAGAGACCACTAGCCTGAGATGTTAAAATAACAAATTAATAGGCTTCATTCAGAAATATACAATATATTGATCTTTGTTCAAGTATTAGCATCCAGGGAGCTAAAGCATATGAAAGTAAATCATTATCACTTCTCTTGCAGAAGTCTTAAAAAAGGAAAAATGATTAATATTCTTTGTTGCAGAAGTATTTTTAATTATATTTAACATTTTGGGACTATCCCCACATGCACTCATTCCAAAGCTTCATAGTGAAATATAGCAAAGGGTGAAAATTAAGAATAGAGAATTAGACATATAAAGGTACTGAAAAACAACTGCATCATTCTTTCATACTCACTGTATGCTAACAAAACTGTTACTGGCTATAACTGTTACTGACTGACACAAAGACTGCACAGGCACAGACGTGCATTTCTTAATCTCCCCATATTCCTATAGCGGACGGAACAGAAAGGTTTATGTAGAACAGCATGGCAGGAAATAATATTATGGAGATGATTTTAAGGAGAGAGAAGACTGGAGTAATTGCAATTTGTCCCTTAATACTTGTGTTTGCCTTCACAAAGGAAATCTTTAAAATTTAGTATGTATCATAATTGATGGTGTTGAAAAGTAATGAACTGTAATAATATCTGGATAATATATTTGACATGGTCAGGGGTTCAATCAAAACTAAACTACCGGGTACGTCACTTTGTAAACATTCTGTATATATCCAAGAGAATTCACTCATTTGGTTCATTACCTAGTCAACAAAACTCTCAGAGAATGAAATGAGTATAAGCAAGAGAACAAATCATGCAAATGTAACATCAGGGAAACGCACACACCTAATCAGTAAATGGAGACTTTTTTTTTTAAAGTCATATACAACCAACCATAGCTACCCTCTTTGTTAAGTCCTTTTGTTTGCTCAGTTTTGTTTAGGGTACTTTTGCGCAACGAGGCTGAAACAAGTTATTTAATGAAGATTTTCATAATCTTGACTTTCTTCTTATTATGTTTGCTATAGAAAAGAGCAGGGAGATATAATCAATATACTGGAGTTCTGTTCTTTACAGCCAACATTATTCTGGCTACCAGTTAAAGCTATTTAAACATGTGCACACATAGACTCGCTGGCTGGCAAGAAAAGCAGAACATAGTGACCCAGTCTTTTCTGAGATAATACGATACAAAATAGGTCTTGAAAAGAGCTCAAAAGATCATCAAGTTTATCTCCCAGCATCAGAAGAAGGGCTGGAACCTCTCTGCTGAAACCCTTAGTGATGGACATTTATCTAGCCTCTTCTTAAAGGCCTCAGAGGATGGAAATACCACAAGTGTCACCAGAAACCTATTCCCATGCTTCAATAATCTTATTACTGGAGAGTACCTAGTCTCTAAATCCATCTTGCTGCTCTGCTTCCAACCATTTATGTACAGCTACTACACGGTTTCCACCTCTGTCCCACACTGTTTTTACAGATGCCTGTGCTGGTATTGGCTGGGATAGAGTTAATTTTCTTCACAGTAGCTAGCATGGAGCTGTGTTTTGGATTTGTGCTGAAAACAGTGTTGATAATAGAGAGATATTTTCTTATTGCTGAGCAGTACTTATGCATAGCCAAGGCCTTTTCTGCTTCTCACACCACCCCACCAGCAAGTAGGCTGGGGGTGCACAAGAAGTTGGGAGGGGACACAGCCGCGACAGCTGACCCCAACTGACCAAAGGGATATTCCATACCATATAACGTCATGCTCAGCATATAAACTAGGGGGAAAGCTGGCCGGGGAACTGCTGCTTGTGGACAGGCTGGGCATCGGTTGGAGGGTGGTGAGCAATTGTTTTCATTTGCATCACTTGTCTTTCTTGTTTGTGTTGTTATTTTCCTTTTCATTACAATTTTTATTATTATTATCATTATTATTATTATTTTATTTTATTTCATTTATTAAACTGTTCTTATCTCAACCCATGAGCCTTCTCACTTTTACTTTTCCTATTCTCTCTCTCACCCCACTGGGGCAGGGGGGGAGCGAGCGAGCGGCTGTGTGGTGCTTAGTTGCCAGCTGGGCTTAAACCACGACAATGCCACATTTGCTTAGCTTGCTTATGAGAACGCTACAGGAAACAGTGTCAGAGCTTTCACCAAAGTGAAGGTACAGCATCTTACATTTACTGTTTCTTTCCCAGCCACAAGGTCTATTAACCTGTCATTGTCAGTTTGACACGATTTCTTTTTGACAAATCCACACTGGCTGCTACTTACCGCTGTATTATCTTTTAGTGCAAGGCCTGAACATTTGTTCCAGTGTTTTTCTGAAAATGGAAGTTAGGCTGGCTACTCTGTCCTGCCCACATCGATTTTTTTTTTCCCTTCTTTTTCTCCTCTTTCTTTTTCCTCCTTTTTCTATGATATTGTTCATGCTGACATTCTTCAGCCTTCTAAAACTTCACGTTTCTTCTTCTTAAGGGCCTAACTCTAAAATGTGACAATAAAAATCAACTAAAGCAAAATAACAAAACCTAAAAATATGAGCTCCAACCACCAGCTAACTGTATTTCCGTTAAATAATTCTTCTCTAAAGTATATGTCAGCAAGCATCCCTTTTAAAGGGCCTACTATGCAAGCCATCTGGATTAATATTTAAACTACATTAAGCTGCAAGAAAGCGTATCTCTAAGATACCATCTTCTTAGGAGGGAAGACGCATTTCTGTATTCCTCTATGCCAACATCCATCATAGACAACAACATGCCATTAGCTCCAATTATACACAACAGAAACATAGAGTATTTTATAGTCTATTACTCCCTTTGAACACATATTACAGCTAAAAGAGTTTCTGACAATGCCACTTCCAGCTTAAGCACCAGCCATGGTAAATCCTACTTCTAACCCAGATGGCATTTTACATTGTACGGTCCAAGAGTCGGTTTGATCAGAAAGAGTCCTACAGTGTCACTAACAAAAGAGATTTATCATTAGCAACAGTGATTTGGTTTCAAGACCCCAGAAGCCACTTGAAATACACACTTATATACACAAATAATCAAAGACTTTTCTACCTCTATTGTTTCCATTAAAGTGACAGTACCAGACAGCTACAGCAATACTAGACAGAGTGAAAGCAGAGCAAAATGGTCTCTTGGTATAAATGACTGACTCGCAATATTACTGCTTCCCATTAGAATGTTTTACATTTTTAAACCAATGCATATTATTTCCACTGACGAGTGCATCACTACAATTGAACATGTTTAAATCACAGTGTTTAAAAATAACTTGTAAAGAAAGCAGAAAAAAAGTGGTGTTTGCTGTTGGGGTTTTTTTAACAGTTGTTTCCCAGTAAAGACAAAGAGATACTAGCCTATACAACCCTCAGAAAGCTATTTAAACTCCTGGAGTTTAAGCCAATAAGTATGCAAACCGCTACACTGTAAGTGGGGAGTTAGCCACAAGGATAAAGTGAACACTGTTTCCCTGTTTTCAAGAATCCTGTACCCTCTTGCAGTTGGCCAGACTCTTGCCCAGGGCAAAGTCTAAAATTTTCTCAAAGCTTTGGAAGAAAAGACTTCAAAATAACCTACTGCCTTAATGATTTTTTTTTTTAAATGAAAGAAGCCATTCCAAGACATGAAACAATGTAAAATATTATATTAAATGAGTTTAAAGACTAACATGTCTCAGGAAAAGGGAAACCTAAATACTCGCTAAAAATGCTAATATAAGCAGAGATGCACAGCAAGTCATTTTCTGCCACAACCTCCGTAAACCAAAACAAGCTTTACAGCTGTGTAAAGATCTTGATTAAGCCATAGGGAACAAGGTGAAGCGTTGTAGTGTAAGATTAGTTCCTTTGTGCAGTTATATTAATAACAATCTACACTGTGCCTCACTGTGCACAGATGATGCTGCTTCAACAGAACCAAGCATGGAATTTATTAGGGGCTTAGTAAAATGCCAGTCAAAAACAAAGTGACAACATCTAAGCTACAGTCAGGAGATTCAGCTCACTGCTGAATGCTGGGGAATGATGAAACTACATGCAACTTGAGATGGCGTATTTTGATTATGAAATGAAAAAATAAATAAAAAACCCAGAAATTAACACACCCTGGATAATATATTCTAACGTCAATATCATAAACTAAAAAGGTGTTGAGAGACATGTACCAAGCCATGTACCAAGGCAGCAAACCACACCAAGACCAGTATTTCAGAGCAATTTGGCTGATCTAGCAAATATGATGCTAGGATCCTAGCAAGGCAATGAGCATCAGAGGAGACAAATTGAAAGGCTCAAAAAATTGATATTATCTCTGAACTTTACTTCTTTCCTATAGTTTCGTAATATACGAGAAAGTGAATAACAAAAGCCTACTGAAAAGAAGGTTTGAAGAGGTAATAAATGCTGAAGTTGTATGAGGACACTGGCGTCAGCAAGATGCTTTACGGGTGACCAAAGAAATCTTGATCTATGATGGTTCCATGAAGTTCAGTAAATGGATCATGCCTGATCATGCATTAGTTTCTTCCACTTCTAGCTATGGGTGGAAAAGGAAAAGCTACTCATATATATCTCCAGATCCCGAAGGCCTCCAACAATAGTGAAATCATTCTATGTTGTTTTTCAGAATGGGTTGTTTTCATGCTGAATTTTATCTCCCTCCCCCCAACACACACTCTTTTATCTGTTAAGCTACTAGGAAATAGTTGCACAGACTTTCCTTTTGATGAACAAAAGCCACCTCCCTCCAGCATGCCCAAATTCCCTAATAAAAATGGGCCACTTGTAAAGAAGTCAACCCAGAAAGTTTCTGCAGATTACAAGAAACTGAAAAGAGTGGTTAAAATGGATGTTGCCATATGGCCTCTACCCTGCACATTAATAAGCTTGTTTATACAAAGCATATCATATAGGATGAATAACGGCATTACTTTCTTCATCATCTTCTCTCTTCTGCCTGCTCACTTTCCTTGCCTCTATTTGATTTTTATGACACTTTTTAAAAGCTGAAGTAGTACCTTACCTATTCCCCTTCCGTCAGTGCTCAGTGCTGACTCGGTGCTAGCCAGCAGTAACATTTTTTTGCCTGCCAACAATACTTTTTGTGCTGCAGACCGAACTATGCTAGCACAAAGCTGCCAGGTACTGCAAGCAGGAAGCTTTCAAGATATGCTTTGGAAACAAAATACCAACAGCAAATCCAGGTCCCGATAACTTTGTATTTCTTAAATCCTGAATTTATGTGATGGGTACAGCACTTGAAAAATGGAAGGACCAAGACATGACTGAGTGCCCTGACCCTGTGACTCTTCACTGGTCAGCGTCAGGGAAGGGGTTCCTCACACAGCTTTGTGGGAGTCACTCATGCACTGTTATATACAGCTTGGAAAAACCTCTCAGGTATTAACCTTACACTCAGGACAGCAGTTCAGTGTTCTCATCTTCTCTGCCTGTGAAGATCCTACAGATGGAACAGGTAATCTGGCTAAATATTTCCATGAAGGGTAAGGGACGAGTTCCAGGGACAATATCTTAAGCTGGGTGCTGATAATAAACACAGTTTTTGTAAACTCTACAGAAAATATCTTTCCAAAACTTGAATTGAAGCAATGACAACCAGTGCAGGGACCCAGTGCCAATGGGAATACTCACTGGAGAGTTTTGACAGCCTTACTGGAGAACATCAGCTTCCATGGGAGGGTTCATTATGATAAATTTAGACAAAAAAAACCCAGAAAACCTCTTTTTCAGGCCTGTGATGTAGGTTTCAGCCACTCACAACCTTGACATCAAACCTAACTACTCAAGAACAGAAGACAGCTGTTATTGCTCTCCTTAAGGAAGTACAACATCATTTATCAGACACTGACAGCCCCACTCCTCTCCTGGGTTTATTTTTTTAAATCTTACCTTTTTCAGACTGCATCTAACAAAAAGCACTAACAGCACCCCTCAGGTCTATGAAATGCAACATTATTTTTCTAAAGAATACAAGATTACACATGCATTATAAAATAACCAGAATTCATTAATAAATACTATGGTTATTCCAAGATTGTTTTCAAGCAGAAGAAAACACATGACTTGCCAAGATTTTTTAAAAATACTTAGTTAATATTTAATTGCCTACATAAAAGAAACAAAAATTGTCAGTTGACTGGAGGCACTTAGATGCTGGAATCATCGCATAATTACAGATGCTTGAAGACTGGATGGCTTATTATGTGAATTCCTAGGTCAAATGCTAAGACTAGAGGATCTTTTTTCCCTCCTCAACTGCCTAACCTATTGTACAACCCTGGCAGACTGCTATCATCCCGCATAGCCAAAACAAAACAAACAAAGCCTAAACTGCTTCTCTTTTACACCATGCACTCCTCTAAGCCCTATACTTCCAATGGACTTCCCACAATCTGTTGAAAAGGAGCAGAGGTTATACTGTCCCATAATGAAACAAACTATTTCTCAGTTTTGAAGGCTGATGTTCGCAGCAGTAAAACTCAAAATAACTGGACTGGTGGGAATTTTAACCAGTTCTATCATATTTGCTTCCTTGCCTTCTAAGGTGGGCTTTTCCTAAGAGCAAAATGATTCAGTCCGCAAAAACTTCCACGTGCCCTTTTCCAGACCAGGATTTCCCCATATACCACCACTGTCATGGCCTAGCAAGCATGTTGGCTGTCGGTCAGACACACAAACTTATGCACAAAGAAAACAGTTTCTGTGCCTCAGTTTTCCAGAATGTACGCTTGAATCATTTTTGTAAGAAACTACTGTTGAAATACTATGATGAGCAAAGGATCCCCAACAGATGTTGACTTGGCTCCAAAAATAAAGTTAATTCCATGTCAAAGCTTGTGTTGGCACAGTGCAGCAACTGTGCAAACAGGAACAGCTGCTAAATTTTAACCCCCAGCTTAATTATCTAAACAAAATTTAATGAATACATGATGAAGACAATATCATGCACTAATCATTATTCTTTCCTCCTCCTTTTTCCATGTGCACGCTAGGGATACTCAACAGTCATGGTATTAACCAACTTGAAAGAACAGTATTGACGAGCATAAGTTAATAATTAAAAAAACCCCATCAACAGACAAAATGATACGCACAATATGATAACAAATTTGAGAGCTTTAGAATATTGACCTGTGGAATTGAAACCCTAAATTTGTCCAAGACATTTCACTATTACAAGTCAAACTTACACAGCTCCTCTGGGCTTACATGATGGTAAAAGGACAGTTCAATTTCCAAGAAAACTAAACCCCTTTCGTTTTCCAGCCCAAGTATTTTCTCCCTTTCTTGAACATTCCAGAGAAACTTGGGTCCAATGACACATTGAACTGTAACCAAGAAAGAAGGTATCAAACATGGACTTGACAGGAGTAGCTATGGTCTGCTTTGCAAGAAAAAGCATTTCCTGAATAGCTAAAAATTACGACAGGTACAACAATTAGACCAACCATGTATCTTTGAACTGTGCTTTTATGATTTTTGATGAGTTTGTTTTAGCACCTACAGCCATTACACCTGGTTTAATCTATTTTAGAAAGAAAAAAACCTCATCGCTTTTTCAAGGGTGTTTTCTAATTTAGTTACCAATTACCACTGAAGTATCTGCATTGGCAGTAACTCCAATGAGGAACGCCTGTTAGTGACAACGATGCAATCTCCCTCTCCTCAAACAGGAAACTTTCCTAGAAAACTTGGAATCATGATAGAACCAAAATCTGCCTTCAGTACTACCTGTAAATTAACTTGCACCTGCATGCAACGCACATTTTAGAGGACACGTAGTGATATGCCTTCAGTGTAATCCAGGTAAAAAGGAATACAAGGACTCTCATTTTGGAAACAGGAGTTTTCACTGAAATTCCCATTTTAAATGAAGGTTGGGTTTGGGATTATTTTTTGTTTGTTTGTTTGGTGAAAAAATACTTTTTCACTTTGTAAGAAAACTAAGCTTTAGTAACTACGTATAGACCATAGCTGCCTTTAATGGACTCCATAAATGAAAAAGAAGGAAGCTGCCATTCCAAGACTGGCCACAGTGCAGAACAGCCACATGGACCAAGCCTGAGAAACACCCATTACTGTAATTAGGAACAATTGGTTTTACAAGCTTACTGTCTTTTTTCCACCGGAGCACCAGTGTTCAAGTTTAATAGTTTATTATACCTTTAATTACAACAGTCTTTCCCAGACCACTTCAACTTTGTAAAATTATCTCATATGGTGGGTGACTGAAATATTTACTCACAGAGAAAACACTGGCTGAATGAGATTTGGGAATTTACTGCTGTGTAAATGAGGTCATGAAAGCCTCAAGAGCTCCCCACAGGATGACTTTATAGTAGAACTGCAATTTTGGAATATACATGCGGGTGATAATTCTAAAGCTACAGAACATTAGACCCCAAACACTGACATGGGATTTTGATGGAAGAAGTTGGTGAATTTACTAGAAAATAAACAGAAATAAACTCCATGCAGATTGGCTGTAATTACTCAAGATACCAAAAGAATGTATTTTTGAACCACATTACAACAGAAACGTTTGTCTAAACATGTGGATACTTATAAACAAGCATTTAAACAGCCTTCTTCAGACACTAACTTTTAATACAGTAAACCTTCAGGTTTGCTTTTCCATCTCAGAATGCTAGCTAGAGTACAGGCAATGACTCCATGTAAAGCCTGAGCTCACAAATATAAAAATGTTCTGCTTTTGCTACTGCTAAAGAGTCACAGGAATTCATTTCTCAGCTTACAGAAATCTCAGCATAAGAAATTCACGCAGCAAGCTATATAATGGTTCTGGATTTGTGGAATTTCCCAAGGAGAGAGCACTCGTAGATGGACCCTCTAATCATGCTTTAGACGGAGAACATCCTTATAGCATCTCATTTCCTTCAATGTAGGCAGTGCTGCTTCTGAGACCCAACAAGACTGGAGGAACATTTCCCAAAGCCAGGAAGGGCTTTCCGGGAAAAACAGCTGGGCCTTTTCTCCGTATCTGAATGTGTGGGGTTTTTTCTCTCTGTCAAGATGATATGCCTCAATCGCATGATTATTTACACTTGTAAGAAAATTAACACAAACCTTCATTCTGCAGCTTCCTTGATCTTAAGGAATCCCTGTCATCTCTTCACCAGTCAAGAAGAAATTGTCCCCAACTGGAACAAATCCTCTTGCTGTCTCTCTCATGCCCATAATAAGGAAATGAGTTTGTCTCTCAACATCTAGATGTCTTTTCTGTTCGGGGCGGGGGGGAATGTCATTTCAATGGATTACTCTAATTCTTTGTCTCTCTAGAAGAAAGAAATATTATTGCAATAAATAACAGTACAGGTGTCCTTTAGTCAAAATGCACAAGGTCATTGAATGAAGCAAACCAATGACTGAGGGACAGAAACTATATATTCTGCTGCTGCTGTTTCACTGTTTGCAAATGAGTCAGCAAAGATGACCAATTATTATATTATGTGAAATCAATGACAATCTCTTAACATGCAGTAAAAATTTTAAAAAAGAATATGAGACACTAACACAAAGAAAGGATAGGAGAGATCCTGAAAATACAACTGATCCAAGTCTCAGTTACACTAAGGACTTTTTGACTACCAAATGAACGGGAAATTAGACTCCGAGTCATTAATTGTCTGCTATCATCTAAGGGGTGCCCAGTTCTCACCCATGTGTTACTCCAGATTGGCTGCCATCATCTTCACTTCCACTCTCACCATTTGCAGCTGCTGTTGAAAGTGCTGCAGCAATTTCAGTGGAAGTCTAGCCCTTTGATGCCCATGCATGTAGTAACTACTTTGGGAAGCCCCCAAATTTTCCAAAAGTACAAAGTTGACGCTGCAATAAAATGCTATGTAACTATTCATCTGTTGGGAAAATCCTGAATGATATTCTAAGGGACAAAACAACGTCATCTTACTAATTCAGTGGCATCTTTTCTTCTCCCTCCCCTTCTCACTTGATGTTAAGGGTTTCCTGAAAAATCTACAGATCCTATGAGGCTGTAACAAAACAAAAAAAAAAAAAAAAAAAAAAAAATTATTTTCCAGTGTATAAACCAAATATGGTTATTGTCAGTTTGTCCTGAAGAAAGACAGACAGTAAAACAAGGAAACTCTTCTTCTTGGCATATTACACAAGAAGAGAGACATCATATGTGAAGACAAAAGCTGAAAATTGAAACATCATAGAGGATCTCCTTCTATGACCAGGTGACCTGCCTAGTGGATGAGGGAAAGGCTGTTGATGTTGTCTACCTGGACTTCAGCAAAGCCTTTGACACTGTTCCCCACAGTATTCTCCTGGAGAAGCTGGCGGCCCGTGGTTTAGACAGGTACACTCTTCGCTGGGTAAAAAACTGGCTGGATGGCCGAGCCCAGAGAGTTGTAGTGAATGGGGTGAAATCCAGCTGGCGGCCGGTCACAAGCGGAGTCCCCCAGGGCTCGGTTTTGGGACCGGTCTTGTTTAATGTCTTTATTGATGATCTGGATGAGGGGATAGAGTGCTCCCTCAGCAAGTTTGCAGATGACACCAAGTTGGGAGGGAGTGTTGATCTGCTTGAGGGTAGGAAGGCTCTGCAGAGGGATCTGGACAGGCTGGATCGATGGGCTGAGGCCAACCGGATGAAGTTCAATAAGGCCAAGTGCCGGGTTCTACACTTCGGCCACAACAACCCCAGGCAACGCTACAGGCTTGGGGACGACTGGCTGGAAAGCTCCCCCGCAGAAAAGGACCTGGGGGTGTTGATCGACAGCCGGCTGAAGATGAGCCAGCAGTGTGCCCAGGTGGCCAAGAAGGCCAACGGCATCCTGGCTTGTATCAGAAATGGTGTGGCCAGCAGGAGCAGGGAGGTGATCATGCCTCTGTACTCGGCTCTGGTGAGGCCGCACCTCGAATACTGTGTTCAGTTTTGGGCCCCTCACTCCAAGAAGGACATTGAGGTGCTGGAGCGTGTCCAGAGAAGGGCGACAAAGCTGGTGAGGGGTCTGGAGCACAAGTCTTATGAGGAGCGGCTGAGGGAGCTGGGGTTGTTTAGCCTGGAGAAGAGGAGGCTGAGGGGAGACCTTATCGCTCTCTACAACTCCCTGAAAGGGGGTTGCAGAGAGGTGGGTGTTGGTCTCTTCTCCCAGTGACAAGCGACAGGACTAGAGGAAATGGCCTCAAGTTGCGACAGGGGAGGTTCAGGCTAGATATTAGGAAAAAGTTCTTCACTGAGAGAGTAGTGAAACATTGGAATAGGCTGCCCAGGGAGGTGGTAGAGTCACCCTCCCTGGAGATATTCAAGGAGCGTGTGGATGTGGCATTGTGGGATGTAGCTTGATGGACATGGTGCTGTGTGGTGTTGGGTGGGTTGTGGCTTGTTGTTGTTGTGTGGTGGGTTTTTGGTGTGGGGTGTTTTTTTTTTTTCCCTTTTTTTTTTTTTTTTCTCCAGGTTGGACTTGATGATCTTACAGGTCTTTTCCAACCATAGTGATTCTGTGAAAAGCATGCTTTTTTACACTACACAATTAACCTGAGATGCTCACTGACCTAAAGGATCAGTAAGGTCAACAGCTTAGTTAAGTCTTAAAAGGAGGATTAGCCATTTATATAGGCACTAAAATTTTCCATGGTTACTTCTGATAATGTTAAACATTTATGAAGTCTATTAATCCTTATGTTTCAGGTATTACACAGCTGCTTGCTGCCAAGGGTTAAGAAGGAACTTGATCGCCCTGAGCACCAGGGATAATGGACTAGAGGGCCCAAATTTTTATGCTAATTGAAGTGCTGGAACAGACTACATTTCTGCTCTCATTGAAGTCTATTTCTTCTCAGGGTGTTGTACCTTGGTGAGGTGTAAGAGAGCTTGTGAGCGCCACAGACATTGGAAGTTATACTTACGGCAATCAAATGGGCAAATGCACATGCAAAGTACCCTGACGATTCTGGACTAGGCTAGAGAAAGGTGAAAATAAAAAGTTATGACTGACAAATTCTTTCTAAACTTATCTGAAAAAAGGACAAGTTACAAAAGTAACACGGAAACCTTCTTAGGAAGGACACCAATGTAACAGACTATGTAGTCTTGATGAGAGCATGTTCCAACTGAGAGAGAGTGTAAGTGGCTTTCCAGAGTAACAAACCAACAAAAGACACACTGTGGGTGAAATTTATCAACATAATCTTTGAAATCCTTGGAATACAATAAGGACATTTAGAAGCTGACAAGAAGGAATCTGAAACTGAAAATAAGGTTGTAATACAGGGAGACAGGCACTTATCACTCAAATGGAACAATAATACAATGCCTTTCAACTCGGGAGGAAAAGTAGTAAACACATTTTCCACAATTAGCAGCAAATTCCACCAAACTGGCATTCATACAGCACTGAAGTGTAACTTCCATACTAAGTTGTACAAGGAAGAGAATAAAGCTAATTCATTCAAGACCACTAACAAAATTCCCTAGACCTGCATCTGCTTGACAGTAGGAAAATTTCGGCTCAAAGGCTGGGCACACTTACTAAGACAGTAATAACTCGAAAGAAAAAGCCATGGCAAAACAAGGCTTGTTACTTAAGTCAGAACAGTGACATTAGATCTTCTCACTGATGAAACATACCACTTCACAAATGTATCTATAAAATCACCTGGAATTCCCTAGATAGAATTAGACTGAAACGTACGTGCACAGAGAGAAAGACTCGTTAATCATTCAGCATGACAGAGCATGCACAGATGCCATCCTTGGATCTGACCACAGTTTTGGTGTAAAAGGCAATTCTTTGGGGTCCCAGTTGCTGGGGCTGCAGTCTGCACCTCTATGCAGTTGCCACCCCCAAGAAAGGCTGGGAAGCCTTCTGGTCCATTCTAAGGGAGGCTGAGGCTGGGCTGGGGAGGAAATGAAAGGAGAAACCCTTACATCACTTTGAGGTGGCTTCCAAGGTACAGCTTAAAATATAGAAGAGAAAGTCTCATCCAGCATAGCAAAAGATAACCAGCATAAACAAACAAATCAAGAACGAACACCAGCAATATCATCTCCAGATTCACTTTGGAGAGCAAAAGAATACAAATAAGGAATCAGTCCATCAATCTACACATCTCAGCTTTGACGTATAAAATAAGTTCTTGCACAAAAATAGTGGCATGCATTACTCAGGCAGTAGAGAAATTTGCTAGCTTATACAGGAATTCATCATGAAAAGTTTCCTTACAGCGTGATTATATTGTGCATGTGGCCAGGACTGAAGTCCTGCTGAGTTTGTCAGCCCGTCTCTTTGGACAGAAGAAGCCCACTCTGTGTTCAGACCCCAGCAGTGAAACAGAGATGTATAGCAAATCCACTGTGGCTATTTACAGAGAAGTTGACAAAGTATCTGATAAACACTTTTAGCATTCTGCTACAAATTCACTTTATGTTTGTTACAGCTGCTGCCTGAGGCTCTTCACACACAGTGCTGGCTGAATTCAAATGGCCAGTGACTGTCAGCGCAGAGGGAAAGGACAGAACCAAGCAACAAGCCAATGCTGGTTAGGTCAGCAATGGGAGAAAAGGGGTGACTCAGGAATTATATTCCCTTACTTCCCCCCATTATCAGTGACAGCTCCCTAGAGGTTGAAGGTGTCTTTCAGCAATCACTACTACTAATTCTTCTTGTCCTTTCATACTAATGGTTAGGTTAAATTTCAACTACGGGATCCCATAAAACCATTTAAAGCTCAAGCAAGCCCAGGGAATGGAGGCGTTAACTTCAGGGGGGCTGGTGCTTTCAAGGCCTGAGCGACGGTACTTTCCAGCTTGGGCTTTAACAGTTTGGACAGGAAGACTCTGCAGATTTGAACCTAAAATTTGAGCTGTGTTACAAATGCAATATAAATATATCCTTTTAAGAGGTCAAATTGTAAAACTCTATATGTGCGTATTATTTATACCTGAACATATGCAAAAGATGGGAATCTACTGGAAGCAATCAAAAAATGTCTACAGACTTTTTAAGAGGAATTTCTAGAGATACGTATAAAAGTGAATTTTATCATTGATTCTAAGACCTACAAGAATCTCTTACCTGCAAGCTTGCTTAAAATACAAATGAAAACATTGGCATGTATGTTAAAGCACATCAAAACAGTTTGTTAAAAAAAAAAATTAAAAAAAAATCTCTCTCACAGGCCTGATACTTTATTTCTGCAAATAACTTCATCGATTAAATCTTGAGTTGAAATAATATTGTGAAGTTACAAAGAAATTTTCAATGTAGTTCACATATCTTGTCTCCAAATGCAGCTAGTATCAAAAGATACAGGAAATCATGCAGTTTTGAAATGACCTGCTCCCTAAAGATGTTTCTTCTTAAGCTCCAATAATTAGAGGCTGGCTAATCTTCAGAAACATCAAATACTTCTCATCTTACATCCCACTACTTAGCCAGGTTAAAAATTCATAATGTTATGTATTTCTATTCCTTTAGTTCTTTTTCTCAGAACAAAGGGATTTCATCTGATAATAAGTAGTATAAAAAAAAAAGGGAAGGTCTACAGTATAATACAAGAGACACAAGAGGTGAACTGGCTATAAGCGACAAAAGGCAGATTCTACCCAGGGAAGTGGCAAAATAGACAACTCGTGGTGGGCTTCATCACATCTAATTTTAGATTAACTCAGTACGGGGGTCTACATCTGAATCAGTCTTCTGGATTAACTTTATAGTCATTGGATACAGACACTTTGTCTTTTTTTTTTTTTTTTAAAAATCCACGTCAACCTTGTGAGATGACTCATGCTCTACAGCCTGGCATTTTTTCATGAATCAGAAAGAACTGCAGAATGTGGGAGTAGATCACTAGCATTTAAAGTCAATTATAAGCTGTACCTTTAAATAGTATTAACATAAAAGTAGGAAAGACTAGTATAAATAATGCAGTCACTGCACCACTCCACCTTCTGCTTAATTCAGAATTTATCCTCATTCACTGTCTTGTTAGATTGGCTGCACTAAAACAAAACCTCCCAAACAGTGACTTTGGAAAGCTACACAGATTTCCTTCACTACAGTCACTGACTAAAAAATACTACCTCTAGAATGCAACAGGCCTTTTATCAACTACGAAGCAACTTAAAATGAAATCCTTTGAATTTCTTTGCATAAAAGACACTTTCCCTTTTTGCTCAGCAAAGATTTATGAACTATTGCAAGAAAAATCATTGTTACAGTAATTAGGAATCCTCTATGGATTAAAATCTCTGGAAGTCTCCATAATCCTTCTGAGAGCTAAATATGTTTTCATTGTGTTGCATTAGTATTCTGACTCTTAGGCATGAAAAGAAACCTTTAATCTCCTCATGCCCTAGGGATCCATCGTTGTATACTGATACTTAGAATGGTCTCAAACTGTCTAAGCATTTTAAGATGTATTAGCAAATAAAATAATCTGATCCTGAACCTTGACTTTTCTTTACTGGTATTTGCAATCAGCGCTAGCAGGATAAATCCACATACAATCTCTATCAAAAAATATACAGGAATATTGCTCTTACATGTCCCTGGACGCAATTATATTGAACTTCTGTTTAGGGTCCTCAGGATCACTATGTGGGTCCCCTCACAATATACATCTCCCATTCTCTGCTCCACCTGGGGGGAAGCCTGTGCGGCTATTCATCCAGGTCAATTTTTCCACTGGATGACTAGAGGTAGAGCCTGCTAAGAGAAACCTGGGTTTGGTCCAATGACTGAAAGCATCTTTTAAAATTTATGTCATATGCTGTATCACAATACTTCACATACAGAGATGGTGACAGCTTCGCTTACACTAACCAGTATCCGAGCTTGTTCCCCCAAGGACCGCTCCCTGGGACAAGTGGCGTTTCTTTTCCCAAAGGTGTTACCTACGGAGAAGGCTTAGAATTTAATCTTAACTTAGATGGTTAGAAAACCCACTCAGATTTGGGCCATGACAAGTGATAGATGAAGCCAGTGCTTAATTCCTGATGTAGAAGTGTAACAGTACAATCCAACAGTTGCTCAGGCAGGCAAAATGCTATCTCAGTGAAAGCCTGCCTATGGACAGTGCACTCAGCAATACAGTGATTCCCTGGTTTTCTGCGTGTTGCACGCTGAGGTTTGCATACACATCCACCCCCGTCAGACTATTGAACATTTCGGCTGGAGACATGGTCACGTCATAAAACCCCTGGGAAAGGGTGTAAAGTGAAAACAAAGCCTGTGTGTCACAATGTATGTTACATTAGACGAAGAATGAAAGCAGGGGAAATTTGGCTTCTAGTTGGAAATGCTGATTACAGTGTCACACCTAATAATCACCTTTTTTATTGGAAAACTATCAAAATAAGCAGCTTTCCTAGGTCTTCTGAGCCAGGTCATTTCCAAGCGTCACTGTGTATGACACCACAGGAAAAACATCACTCTTCTGACAATTTCAATCTTTTCCACAGTCTTTTAAGCATCTAAAGAAGACGCAAACAAAATGACATTTAACTACTTCCTATGAAGGAGAAATTTTTGTTCTCAACTGCTAATATGTTAGCACCAGTAACACTGTGACCTACGAAGTCAGTGCAGCATGCCCTAGTGTGTCTATTCAGTGACATCATGTTCCATCGTGGTTGAACACTACAAAAAAATATCAGTGAAATAACTTAAAAAAGACACATCTTAGGATCCATTCTCAGTATCTGATACACATAGGTGATTTTTACTGACTCTCAGCTGAAGCTATACATATGTATCTGAGGACAGAACTTAACAGCAACAGCAGATCAAAAGAACTAGTTTGAGAAGCTTCCTGTGAAGTGATACAAAAGGGAGAGTAAAATAAACAAAACATCATCAGCTGGGTATCTTTATGTAGAAGGGTGTAAATACAGAGGCAGTCCCTGAAAGCAGGAGGTGGCCCAAGGACTGTCAAGAAAGCTCATTGAATAATAAGCACCTAACAGAATTGATGGGAAATGCCAGACTAAATTAAACAGTCTTCAGGGGTATAAAGGAAAACAAGAAATATAGTAAAACCAACTTCACATGCCTCTAAAGCAACTGAACTAGGGCAATGAAATAACGAATAGAATATTCAGGCTCTACAAACAAGCCACGGGCCATCCCACAGCAGCACTTAAGCCTTTTTACCTGAAAATCAGTCCTACAAATACCTTCAATGAAATGTCTGCAACTAAGAGAAAGAAACTGCAACACCTCAACCCACCATCCACCACAATTTCTGTACTTACCTTCCCTGCAGGCCAGGCTGATTCACTGGCTACCCCAGCATAACTGTGTCTCTTAAAATGTAATAGAATAAATTGTTTTGAAAGAAAAATACCTACTAAGAGGAAGAGAAAGTAATAAAAGAAAGATTTAAAAACACAAATATAAAATGTAGAAAAAGACATCAAAAAAGCAAGGGATAACTGACAGGAGGAGAGTAAATTACAGGAGATTCTGGAAGCAGCAGGAGTTACGACCTTCATTTGTGTCTCAGCCAGAGGCTGTTCTGTTCAACCCCAGGCAAAGGCAGAGGAGCTCTGCTGCAGGGATGACGCCATGCACGGGCACCTCAGAGGGGTACAGCAGTTGCCCCAGCCTCCCCTCTCACCTCTTCAGCGCAGCCCAGCTGCAAGCACCGACGCAAACATGCTGAGCTGGCTGCACACACGCTCCCGTGTCTGTCCCTCTCGTGACAGGAGACACATCCCACCCTTCCTTCTGCTGTACCTAACTTGAACGAGTCTACAATCCCTTCCTAATCAAGTGCTGGATTGACAGTTCTTCTGGGAGTATTTTGGGACTAGTGAAGGCCTTTTGGCAGCTGGGTGGTTTTTATTCTGCCATGTTTTTTGCAGACGGACTCATTTCGAGGCCTAAATGAATAAGCTTCAGTTGTGGCAGGTAGTTTAAGTACGCACCCAAGGTTTACGGCTGCATTTGAGTAAAAGCCCAGGTTAATTCCACAGGGAGGTGACAGGACACAATTGGAAATTCCTGCTCTTTTTAAATAAGCAGTAATCACTCACCCTCGTTCCTAGGTTTCCCCAGGACAAAACTCATTTATTGAGGAGTGACACATAGATGTAGGAGAATGGTTTTATAAAATACAGAAGATGCACCAAAACAAACTGTTGAGGTGCCTATTGCATAAAATGAGAAAGCACTGGTCAATAACTAATACAGTAGTTAATATAAAGAGTTAATAGCAGGCTCATGGCCATCAGTTTTGTTCTTATTCCAGTCGGTCAGACACTGTACCACACATTTTAAAAAAATACTTAGAGCCATTTACATTTTGCCTTGTCACTAATCAATCCTATTTAACTTAAAATAGGATTTAGAGAATGCCATCATTTTACTGTGACAGACCAGTCAGCCATCTGAATAGAATCGATTAAGAATACGATGAAATATAAAAGGCTACAAATGTTCTCCAATCATCACTATTAACTGAGCAGCAAGATGTAAAACAGACCCATCAACACCAACACACTGGCAGTAATGAGAGCTTAATGAAAATGCAAACTCTACACCACCTATTGCAATGAATAATTTGGAATTACGAAGTATGACAAATACAGCATGTAAAAAACATGTTCGACATCTGCTTCAACACTCTACTGTGATGATGTGTAACTTTTGTTAAAAAGAAGAACTAATAATTTATACAATAGTTATATCACACTGGGAATCTATGAAGATTTTTATCATAACTGGCAAGGGTCCAAAAACATAATAATTAAGTAGTCATTAAAGTTACTTGATTACTTATTTTCCATTTACAACTGCGTTTCACCTCAGAAGCTTAGGGATGTAGCATATGTGGTCTTGGAAGTTTTATTCCTGAAGAAAATTGTAGCTGGACTGTTTCCTCCCTCTGTGGTTTTGATGCTGAATTTCTCTACAAGAGTTTTCCAGCTCCCTAGTAGCTGTGCTACAACAACCTGCTCCACAGACACATTGCTGCCTCTTCTCCATCTTTTGCCTCTGCTCCTAGTCTACTCTCACTTTTCTCTCTGACATCTCATGCTTTTGTCTCTCAAAAAGCTTTTCATGCAGAAGACTGAGCACCAAGCCAGTAGCAAAGCTATCACAATGCTATAGGACTAGGGGTAAGGCAGAGGATACCTAAGAGTAAGCCAGTAAATGCCATGATTCAGCAATGTGTCATGACCTGGAGGGGGAGGCCAGGGTGGACCACAGCACACAAGCAGAGTAACCAAGAGAAATACAACAGAACTTTACCGCAGAGAAAAGAGACACCAATTTTTTTGGCTTATTCAATGCTTGGATTCGAGTTAAAAAGCAGATGCATCTTCTCACCTTCAATTTGAATGCAGACACAGCCAACAGCAGCACGATGTAAGAGATGACTGACTTGCACTTGTATCTCAGTCGTGTGCAGTAGAATAGACAATTCTTCTGTTTCCAGACCAACAGCCAAATGTGTTTCCCATGTAAATCTCACGTTTACGAAAAATATAGGTCCACAAATTATATATTTACAGTTATTCTCTTTTTCCTATGTTTCCTCTACATAGAGAAGTTCTCACGAGGCTATGCTATAGCATCAAGTTTTATTGCACCTGGCCATCATCACTCTTCTGTGTGGCAAGAACAACAAACTTCCCTACCCTTCTGCAAGGGTCAGCTTTCTAATGCCATTGGATATGTAACACCTTCTGTCAGACCTGCTTGGACTCCATTTCCCTCCTAAAATACGCTTTCTGGGTGCCAGGATAGCCAACCACAGCTACAGGTACTTCCTTAAAAATCAGGTTCTTTACACTGAGTTCTTTATAATGGCTGAGAAGGTTCCCTGTTCCATTAACCTCGAATTCAGAATGATACCTACAGTGACTGCACGCTAGCTGGTCTACTCTATCAACATGAGAACGAGTATGGCAGCCTTTTGACCTGCATGCCAGAAGTTCATTCCAGAGTTCTCAAATCTCTCAAGACAGAGAGAAAAAGAGATTGATTTAAAAAATACCTGAGAACTTTCCTTTCAGAAACAAACCAGTGTGTTAACCTGAATCTAAACAAAGGAAGAAACAATTGCTTTCTGGTTACGGACACGGAAAGAGAACCACCAGCACATAATACAAGGGTATGAGCCATGTCCACTTGAAAAGCAAAAAATGATCATCAGTTGTGTCTTCCAAAAATGACATTCTAGTCATTTTATTTTCACCTTTCTTGAATATATACAGTAAGCTCACGCAAACATGCAGATAAACATACAAGAATTTCTCTTTGTACAAAAAGGCAGACAGGAAGCTTACCTCGGAATTCATATTGCCATAGGAAAACGAGGTGGGAACTTGATACACTTGCCATAGATCAGTAGTTTCCAAATTTTTGGAAAGAACACGGTGAACTGTTTTTCATGACCACTTTTCATGAACCACTTGCTATCATCATCAAGTTTTTAATGAAAATAAGAAATTGGTTTCCCCTGTGGACCAGCTTTGAATTTCTTTGTACAGTCTCAAGGACTGCCCTTTGGGAATTACTGTCTTTAGTGGTTAGAATAATACAGCAGAGGTGTTCAGTATGGGTGTCAAAATTTAGGCAATCAAGTAATCGGCCTGATTTTTCAAAAGGCTATGTACTAACAGCTCATTTTGAAGTTACTTTTGAAAAACGTGGCCATTTTAGGTCAGATCAATGAAAAAAAGGCCAGTTTACTCCCATGGAAACAGAATAGGTCTTTATTTAGGTGCCCGCATTTAGGCAACTATGACTGAATGTTGTTATCCTATGTTTAAAAAGAAAAAAAAGGAGAGAGAAAACTGTAGGAAAATACCTAAAAGCTCTATTAAATTTATTTTCCAGAAAACTTATTTTTTCAACAGGCATTTTGAAGAGTAAGCAGTCACCTACCCAGTTAGTAGTACTCAACCATGGACATTTTATTTTAAACTACTTAAAAGGGCAGTTTGCCTTGACTTTACAGATGAAGTTTATATAGTTTTCAGTTTGCTTGTATCAAAGTGACCTCCATATCAAGTCACGCTCTCGACATACCTCTCCCCCAAACAGCGATCACATTCGTGCACAGACATTCCAGCTCCTTCCTGTATTTACTTCCACAAGTCCTACTGCAGCAGCCTAATATCAAGCAAGGACCACAGCTGCCTGTTCACCATTTAAAAGCTACAAGACTATAGAAGCACATATAAGCTGTAATCATCACGGTATGTGTATGATATCCTCTCAGCTCCACATGACCTCATCTATAAATTATGAAGGGAGCATTTGAAACAGGCTTGGTAAATTGCCTGCACAAAACCACTTCCATTTAATTTCATCTTCTGCCTTTCTAAATGGATTATCAGCTGTTCGATACTGTCCAAATCTATTGAGGGATTTTGTTAAAAGGATGAGGGTTGCAGTACGGTATAGTCCAAGAAAATAACTAACATTCAATTAAACAAAGGCGTGCAAAACAGAGAACGTAAAATATGCATGACACTTTCTAGAAGTCTCTCTGTCGAATGCCTTCACAACTTTCCCCACCAGTGGACCAGTTTTCCTCCAACACTGATCAACACTGATCGGTGGGCCAGATAACTCTGCTTCACTGCAAGCCTTACACTAGACCTAGCAGGGTTTACCCAGTTGGCTCCAATCCTTCAGCTGCTCCCTGATCCCAGTGAGATAAAGCTCCCAAAGGCTGTGTGTTTTCCTAGGCTCTTCCCAAGGACAAAGCGGGAAGGCAGACTGGGGCGGTGGGAAGAGATGGAAACATTCGTCGTGCTTCAGCTTCTTACCTAGCACAGATCTTTTGTGAGAAAGGAGGACAGGTAGGCCACTGGGAATTACCTTCCTTAGTTAACTCCTCTTCTGAAAGATTCTGCCTGAGCTGCTTCTAAAGAGTTACTCTGTTTCACAGAAGTCAGAGGATGAGAGAGAAAGGAAAAAGGCACTGACGCAAAGAATACAGGCATTGACTTGAAACGCAGAAGTGCAACCTTCAAGACACAAAGTTAACTGCGTGATTTTAAGCTGGGAGGTGGGTCAGATGGAGAGTAAGGCTCCTTTAGAGAGCGTAGGGCTCTGCTTGAGGAATATCTAACACAAGTCTGTACCCATCCCTGCTAGGACATGCCACAAAACAATGGCACTCTAAAACATGAGGGAATTTTCAAGTAGCCCAGCAGAAACAGACTTACTATTCTGGTTTGTTGAATAGCTACTAACGGGCTAGCCAGACCCTTATCCTCTTTAGCAGCAGAGCCAGCCAAATTAATATTGGAAACAACGTATTCCTCAGATAAAGCACTTACGATATTTTGCTATTTGAAATATATATATGCTTCATTAAGTTTTTAATGAACATATTGGGGCCAACCTTTGAGAAATGCTGAATATTTTTACCCAGCAATTGCAATTAAAATTCAGTCCATGTGGCTGGCTAGATGATGTGCTATCCATTTCTGCTCCTTGCTGACTGACAGAAATAGTTCGAGAAAAAACTTACCAGTCAGTCAGACAAACTGGTTTAGAAAATGGCAGTACCCTCTTTGGTTCCCTGCCCTTCCACTAGATGTTCAAGATTTATCGCTTGGAGGTTTTCCTTCAGCTCAGATGCTAACACAAAATAAGCAGGTATTTGTCAGCTGTTACCATAGCGATAGTAGGCAAGGAATTTTCTGACAGCACAGTGCTTGACCTAATGTTGCCTCTTTAGCTTGCTAACAAATGTCTGATTAAACATTCATGTTCCAACAGACATTCAATCCCTATGGATAACTGACTTCATAAACACTTGACCCAAATCCCGGTTCATTACGTGGGTGAGGTAAGAGTGAGGTGGTGGGGAAAGAACCTGTCACAGCACAGCTTTGCTGCAGCAAGACACGATTCTTATTTGGAAACCAAATGAACAGCAGGAATGAGATCGAGCTCCTATATCTGCACATACTACTTGAGTGAAATACATATTACATTCTTTATGATATATGCACACACAGACACACAAAAAAGGGTGTTGAAATCACCATGTATCACAAGGCCAAATGCCTTTTAGAAAGGGTCATAACAATTTCTTTGAATTTAGATGGGCTCTCAGTCCTCTCACTGATATCCTACTCCACAAAAGAGATCGTTCTCTGCTGGAGGCTGCAACACGAACTGGCAGAATGGGTGCCACTTTTCCACTCTGAACATCTCAAAGGGATCCTCTTCTTGATCCTCAACACAAACCCTTCCACTGCCCTCCAGGAATTACACAGCTATCTCCTGTCCCATCCCTATGCACTGCCAAAGCCTTTTGCTGGGGAGAGGATGGAAAGCTTTGGCCAGGGAAGCAGGATGATGAATAGGGGCTGCTGCCTCCTCTCTGCCTCCCAGGCTGGAATGAGGATGCCATACAGGTACTTCTGAGGAACACACGGTTGCAAATGGGAGCTGGGACACAGGGGGAATGTACGGCACTGTGGAAAAGGACTAGGGGCAGCAGCATAGAGAGAGCACAAAACAAGTTCTGTAGATACTAACATTGATGCCTCAATGACTTCAGGGGTTTTTTGTTGTTGCTGGGTTTTTTGTTGTTTTGTTTTACTTCTGGAATCTCATGTTATTGATGTATTACCCTCTGCTAGGAGGCACTGCACAGGCTCCCTAGAGAGGCAGCCTAAAGGCTGAATTGAGACCTCGGTTAAGGTTACTGAACATGCTCTATTGGCATGCAACAAATGTTCTCTGCCTTCTTCCACAGTAACATACACTTGTTACCACCTTATTTCCCACCCTAAAACAAAAGAAGCTTAAGCCACACGCAAGAACAGTAGGATCTGTTTAAGGACAATTTATCCTATGTTCATGCAGGGTTTCAAGGAATAACTTACAAAAATGGGAGAAGATCCATAGAAGATTTAATCTCATTTTCATCTTCTTCTAATCTCATCTTCGTCTTGCTTTAAAGATTCCTTCTGTCCTTCCCTGCTAGAGGTCATGCTAGCAAGCATCGGCTGGTGACACTGTAGTGATATATAAGGCTACTAAATCACAAACGTGGCACCTCTACTCACTAGCACTCTGCTGGTGTTAGAGTCGGTGCATTATATTAGCAGAGTGTCATCACTCTGGTGATGAATTAGTGCGAAACACCAGCTGAAAGGACTTTCCTGCTTGGTGTACAGCTCTCAGCCTCAGCAGCAGGAGGCACAACTTCTAGAAACATGGCTCATGTCAATATTCATACAACAATTAGCATCAAAAACTAGAGGTTGTTCTTTGTTTGTTATCTTATAAACAACATCTATTCAAGTCAACTTCCGTGACTGTCAGTGGTCATTCATAGTCCCTGTGAAGCCTTAAAGCAGCATTCATATCAGACTGTCAATATGTGATACAGCTGCCCATTTTGACTTGGGCCTATGCCAGGCTAGACCCAGCATTCAGGCAAACTGAGTCATCATACTGCCTCTAGTCTAACTACAGTTCACAGGAATTTACACGTACAAGTCACATTAGCCATAAAAAAACCCCTCACAGCTGCAAAACATACTGAAAAACCTTTATGACAGCCCTCCACCTAGATGACTGTAGGGTAGAACTTTAAATTATATAGTTTTTTTCCGTCAAATTGAATTCTTTTGTTCTGGATGGAGGTTGGCTTTGAAATGTTTTATCATGCAAATGTCTGGTGTTATCTGTTACAAACCTAAACTTCTCTCCCCTCCAGATTGTCTTTATAAATAAACAGAAGGACTTTGTCTGCTTGTCTATGAAATCACATAACGCTGCCACTTATTTTGGAAGAGGTTATAATTGAACTCATTTGGTACCAGTTTGTTCAAGAACACTGAATACTTTACAATCCCTCATCAATTAAAACTCCCACATTTTAAAATAAAATATGAAGCCAGAAATTGAGCACCTCAGAGACACGGCTCCAACCATGGTCGGGTTGAGCCACCAGGAGCAAAATGAATAAGAACAACATCTTTAGCAGCTTTTAGCCATCTGGGGATAGCATAACATGTAGCGATATTTCAAAAGCTGAACTTCAGCCACTTCAGTAACTCTAAAAGAACACTAATTAACTCAGATAAGTTTATGCTTACATTTCAGTTTTACACATATCAAAAAAAGTGCATATTTTTCTGTTATGCGTGTTTCCATCTCAACATTACTTCAAAGATAGGAAAGCATTGCAGAAAGTGGTTGACTCTGAGCCCACTCCTTCTATGTATATGTTCTGCCTACAATTATCACTGCCAGTTACATATCCCGGTTTTCACAAGTGTCATTTCTGACTGGTCCTTCAGAAGGTTTTCATACCTGTGAGACTACGGTGCTGGCAGCTGACCCTTTCTTTCCCTAGAACGTTTTTGTCCCTGAAGGTCAGCGACTCCATTTGAAGAATTTGTAATGAAAAGACATTTGAAGAATCAACATTTGGTGCTCCAGACACGCTACTCTCCAGACCTCTTGCTGACAGCTAGTATTAAAATCCTGAGCTGCCTCTCTTGTGTCAGGCAATTGAGAGGCAAGGCAGGCTCAACAACCAGTGCAAGGAGAAAGAAGCAGTTTTGAAAGCATTAAAAATCCCAGAAAACTCTCAAGAGATTCTGACTATCAATCAAAAAAAAAGAGAAGAAAAAGTTTTCAGACAGGTCTCAGGCCCGCTAACACAAACATGTGAAAAATGCTAACAATCTGCTAACCCATCATCTGTCAACAAACGTGGGTGACAGAGCCAGGAGGTGGAAATAAGGGTGAATTTCATGAGACACGGTAATTTGGCAAGTGAAATATTACTTAAATTGTGATGAATACCTATGTCTGCTTCTGCCCTCTTCCTTTCTTGCATTTAGTCACCAATCACAGTATGAATGTTTATGCTTGTTTTCCTCTTGAACAGTTTTGCAAATAAATGGTCAGAATCACAGCAATGAAATATTTGTCTAGTTTCTTCTGTGCAAGACACACCACCTCTGTAATCCCTGCTCACAGAACTAACTAGGCATTTCTACCTAGACATATATTAAAACTTCACTTCTTACAAACAAGCTAGGTTTTTTTCAAGCACTTCCATTACAAGAGTTGAGAGCAAGGTACAAAACAAAGCCAGAACACTGGCCAGACCAACAGGCACACAAATATCCCAAGAACACAAAGATACCAAACACCAACTCTTTGACAGGTGACAGTATTTGTATCTTGCTACAATGCAGTAAACTGAGAAACTCAGCACAGCCCCTCCAGCAGGATTGCAGTGGCATGGCATTCTGCCCTCAAAGAAATCAACAGGGGAAGAAACAAGATGTAAAGCAGCATGGGAAGGTCACAACTGTACAATTTAACAGTACTTTTAAGCCAAACTAATGGCTAACTGCTGATAAAGGGGTGACCCCACTACTGCCTCCTTCCCAGCAGCTCCAAAGGTACCCTCCTGCATATGCCTCTGAGCAGTCACTTCATGTCTTCCCAGAGATTAGCTTCCATGAGCGCACCCAACGCACACTGAACCCATACAGTGATATCCCTGTGATCTGAAGAGAAAACAAAAACTCCTCAGCCTTGGACATGCCCCCACCTCCTGTGTTTCACATACAGCTTTGACTGCAAATATCTCAGGGACCACCTACTAGGTTCTCTTTTTGAAAGTCATTCCTCTAGATCTCAAAAAAACGTAGGTCATCCGATTAATCCACTTTCACTGCGCCCCCGAACCAGGAAGCAACTCAAAGGTCTGGCCTTCGGTGGCTGTTGCCAATACGCTTGCCTTGGCCAGTCTTCTGCGTCCTCCTGTTGTTCTCTAGATCTCCCGATCTGGATGAGAGGTGTCATCATCATCTTCTCCCAGATGCTGCTGAAAACCCAGAGGACCAAATGCCAATTTTTCGTTCCCGAACTATTTCACAATTTCCATCCACGTGTGGAATGACTTTCTCTACCAGCAGTCAAGAGGTAAGATGGGAATTTCCAACAGCACAGGTTTTGTGAAAGGAATTAATCAGCAGAGGTTGAGAACTCCAGCAAGCAGAGAGGCAGCTTCCAGACAAGAGGAGGACGGAAGGTTTTAGGAACAGAATGCAAACTAATTCAGAGATGGATGTGCGTGCACACAGGTGTGTATGTGTGCATGTGCCGAGCAAGGTGGGGAGAGATAATAACAGCTTCTCCCAAAGCCACCAAAAAGAACACCTGAGGCTGTATCAACTCATATACCTTAAAATATACTTCTGACATAAAATACAAAGGTTCAGACCTTCAAACAAGTACTGGGCTGGCAGTGTCTGAAATGCTGCAGCTGTTCTGTTTACTTCAATAAATTTTTTATTTGTATGTCCTCTATCAGTCATTGTAGGAAGCATTTGTGAATGAATTAACCAATAAAACAAACTCATAGTAGTAATTTATTTCTGTATTTACAAGCCAGATAAAGCGTTTAAGGTGCCATCTGAATTAATAGTATAGGACTACAGGAGAGATTAAAACAGAAAACAGAAAAAAATTAGAGTGGAGGAATAGTTTTGAGAATTTATGAGACAAGTAATTCTTTTCATCTTACTCAGACTAACTTCAACTATTACTACCTTTCTAGTAAGTAGAAACTTCTGTTGATGTTGTACCATAGTGACTGACAGTAAAAATACCTTATGACACAGCACAAAGCTTGCACTGCTGCCTCCAGCAGTGCCATTGATAAATATTACCCATGAGAGAGGCTGCAGAAGCAGCAGCAGTTCATGCTTTCATCCTTCCCTTCCCAAACAGGCAACCCTAACATCACAACCCAATCTTTCTTCCCACTGTGCACCCCAAACTTGGGCTCCAGCTTCCTAGCCCGTGTCTTCTCCTGTTCTCTTAAGACATTGCTCTGCCTCCTCAGCCGGGGATCCCAACCCCAGATCTTCAGAGCTTTCTCTCTCCTGACTCCCTGCTCCTTCACCTCTATGTCAAGATCTGAATGCGTAACTGCTAACACTCACAGTGGAAGCCACTGGTTGATAGCAGTTTATAGACATCACCCTTACACAGAGGTGTCTAAAATGGGAACAGAGCTATTTGGAAAATGGAGGCTTAATTATGTTTACTCAGTAACTGGCACCAAAACCTGTGAAAATGCAGCATGAGCATTCATACAGCTCCAAGAATGATTCACCTCCACTGCCAAAGAGGACTTTTGGACACACCTATAACATAAATTCATCATTATTATTATTAATGCATTTAAATTGCCTTTTATACCCTCAAAGTGGCTCAGTAAAAATAAATTAAACATTAGCATATTTCTTACAATTAGATTCTCATCACATCGCTAATCATATTCATTCTAGTGAATAGGGTTATTTGAATACTCTTAGTTGCATCCTTGTATTGAAAGAGAGACAGGACAAAAGAAATTTTCTGTTAGAACTGGGGAAGCCATACAAAATGTATAATGAAGGATTTCACAACTGCTCACTATAAACAGAAGTAAAACCAAAATGATGGGTGTTTACTTGGAAGTGTTGACAAAATATGACAGTATTTTAATTAAAGACAAAAAACCATCTGTGTGATGAAAGAGTTGAAGGAAACAATAGTATAACATATTAGGACTAAAAGAAATAGAAGTAAATACAGGTATTTGCAGTAAATCTTTGACTACAACATTATATGAAGTTCTAAAATAATTCAGCAATCTCATTAATATATAGCTGCAAGAACTGCTCTAATATTCTCAAGTAATTTTCTCTTCCACAAAGACTTTCTATTGGGTCATTTCATTATATATCACTTCATGAGAATTCAATTTTCTGACTTTGTAAAAATAAGTTCTCATGATGTGCCTCAGACTCGCTGAGCACGCCACATAGGAACGATCTGCGCATCAGACGTAATAAACACATCCGTCCCCATGCACAGGTGCAAACAAACAGCACCTGCACACTAAATCCACAGACACCCCACTCTTCTACTGCTTTCTTCATTGCAAGTGTTGTGTGCAAACAGCTTTGTTGAATTTGTGCCATTAAAATAATTTCAGTGCCTGTGGACTGCCATGTCATGCTTGACTGAGCAAAAGCAAAATTAGATGGCAGACATAAAGGCAAACAACAAAAAATATTGGAAGCATAACTTACTTTGTGTATAAATCAATAGTTCAAAGTTTGATCCGTTGGAGAAAAATCCATGCTGTGAATCACTACAGAGGTAAAAAATTCGACAGTGAACTTTGGCTGACGTAAATTAATGTAGTGCCATTGTCTTCAACATTTGTAACAGCTTAATTATAGTCCAGTATGTTTTAAAAAGAAAATACATGTTCCTACCTATGTAATTCACCAACAGCATACAGTAGATACCAGAAAAAACATACTGCAAGTTTGAAATGCTGGTTCCAGCTAGGAGCATGGACTATTGATGTTTAGCACTGTGCGCAGCTTTGACAGCAAAGCTGGCTGGTCACTCACACATTTTTGTTGAAATTCACACTCACCAGTACAGCATGTGCTGACCACTTACAGCAGCCTTAACAAAATCTCAAATGCCAAGAGAAGAGACTTATTCCCCAACTACATTACCAAAAAGGGGCAAAAGCAGTGTTATATCACCAGTCAAGCTGATTCATTTGTCCAACTTTATTTAGGAACAAAGTCAACATTTTTCAATCAATCTTCCACCAAAAGTTACATCTGCTTCCCACAGGGCAGTCTGTTTCAGGACAAACAATGCCACTTAAGCTACCTTAATAGAGGAAAGGACTTTCAAATAGGGTCCTGCAGAGTTATATATTGGCCCTAATTCTGTTCGAAGTTTTGCCAACAGCTTAGTTGCTGGAACATAGAATATATTCTTAAAACCTATGGATGGCTCCAAGCTGGGACAGACTGTAAACACTTTGGAGTACAAGAACAGAATTCAAAATCATAGATCAGGCAAGTGGTCTCAAATAAAAAAGATGAAATTCAATTTTAAAAAAACAAACAAACAAAAAAACCCCTAAACAAAACACAACACCAAGAAAACAAACCTCTGAAGAGAATAATCCATTTGGGAGGGAGAAGCCAATGCCCACATATACTAAGGGCTAGATCATGGATCTCAAAAGATGATACAGTAATTATACCACTGCCAAAATGAATGCAGGGGAGCAATATGATGTTGATAAAGACAATGCTCAGGCTGTGATGCACTACCAGAAAGGCTGGGTACCTATTCACTTGCTCTACTAGGGCCTCAAGAAGCCACTTTAGGGCACCACACTGCCATAAAATTATAACCCAACTGGATAAAGTCCAAAGGGACCATCTAGAATAACAAGACGATTAGAAAGCAGGATTAGTGACAAATTTAGGATTTTAAAAGGAGATTAAAGATAACTACAACCCTCTTGAAATACTTAGAAGGTTACAAGAATACTGGTAATCAGTAGTCCTCTGTAATGACTACGCTAAGGACAGAGAAAAAGTCTCAATATGCTTAAATATGAGCAAGGAAAACCTTGTTAAACCCAAGTGGTGAATCAGTCAATCCAGAAAGGTGGTAGGACTTCCTTTGCTGTAAGATTTTTAAAAGAGATTACATAAACACCCATCACACAAAAAATCTAGCATAGAGCTTCTCAACCACCCATTTACAGACATCTGGCATCTACACACGTTTTTAAGGGGTCTATGGGTGGTAATCAAGACAGTCAAGCCTGTGAGCAATAAATTCACTACAGTGGAATACACTTCAGTAACAAGAAAACGGCTGGTTGTTGGAAACAGAAGAACACCTGGAAACCCATGGGGTGGCTCGTTTCCTGGGGTTGTACTTCTCCCTTTTATGAACGAAAAAGAGCACACTGAAATTCAGAGAAAGAAAATCGGAGACTTTGGGGCCAGTGAATGCTTGTGGTTCTGATAACACCCAGGAGAATTTTCCTTTTTACAGCTATTATACAATTTTGCATCAGGATTCACAGGCTGTTAAGCAAGCAGGGACCTTTGTATGTACAAGAGAGGATTAAAGACCATGTTTCTTCTCTGAACAACACAAGGCGTGTATGTTTAGAACATGTTTCTTCTCAAGCCATTTCTACTCTCCACTTTTATCCCACCCCTTCAGTATTTTTAGAAAATATCAACTCTCAGGAAGGAAAATCCTATTTGTCTTCTGTGCCAGTGTAGACACAGGAACTTTAATATGCTACTTTCTATAGGGAAATGGCTGAGAAAGAGACAGATGGCCCATTTTGATAGAATTGCAAACAAAAGCTCAGCTCTTCTACCTGAGGAATTTTCAGCATCTGAAAGTTAAAATATTTAAGCTACAAGACTTTTGAAAAATGACTGCAAACTAGGACTTTTTTATAATATTAAACTTCGGTTAATGTGAATGTAGCATTTATGAACATACAATCCAAGCATAACATGGAAGAATGAGAGTCAAGCTGAGGAAAGATCTTGTCTGACTGAAACATGGGTAAACAGATACAGATATCAAGTGGGAGTGATGACAGCAAGGTCATTAGACCTCTCAGTGTGTAACAGTGTTTTTAATTTTACTCACAAAAGGTTTGTTTTCAACACCGAAACAGTTTTCACGTCTCATGGCAAGACAACAGTTCTTCCAGTGTCTCAGCTGAGTTTCTTACCCCACTGCCTCTTCTCTGTATGCCACTATCTCATTCTCTCTGCAATCCCACCAAAAGATTCCTTCAGAGAGGAGCCTCATGGGGCCACTGAGGAACCTGCAGCAGTCACAGCTGCCACCAGCTCCAGCTACTGCAGCTTACTCAATAAAGTGAGCCATGAGGCCATGCTTCAGTCCCTGTGATGAGAGCGCTGCTGCCCCTATGCAGGCTGGGGGAACAGCCAGAAAATTTGGCAGAAGGCAGCTATTTGCTATGTATGGTACTACAGATCCCCTACACAGTGACAGATGTGACAACATTCACTGACTCAGGAAGGACTAGGGAGCAGGCCTTGAAGTGCCACAGGCTACGTATAGATTCTTCTGTATATACAACCCTGATGGTCACGAACATAGTCTGTCCTGGTTGTTCTTTAGGCCCCCTGGATCTGAAAACACAACCTCAGCGCAGCACTGAGAAACCAGTGTTCTGCAGTGGCACCTCTCACGTGGTTTCCTGGGCTTTGCTTTTGCCATTATTCTGCCTGGAAGATGACAACTACTTCTATGATTTTTATTTATTATGTTCTAGATACCTTAACTGCAGGTGGCAACTTTAATAGGTTTTTGTGGTTGGTTTTGCATGTGATACAGCTCCATCTACAGTGAAATGCAGCCTAAACTCAACTAAGAAAAATCACAGGTTACGATGGTACATTTGAGCAGAAGGCTGCTCTCACAAAACAGAACATATTTATCAATTGTCGGAGTACTGCCACATAAAACAGGAGTAAGCATCTGTATCTGTTTAACTTTTGACTATTTATTAAATACGTTAAAGTACATAGATAAAGCTTCTGTTTTATGAAAGGGATTTGCATTTTGCCAACAAAACCAGCATTTTATACCTGCAGTGAAACAAAAAAACCCCCACAACCCCCGCAATAATATATTATGTGCTGAAATTTGTTCAGCATACTGATCCTGGAAAGAATGTGTTTTGTCGGTAGTTTAGCTGAGTTAAAAATTTACTTTCAAAAAAGTAAATCATACAGGTGATAGATTGGCAACAAAGAAAAAAAAATCACAGAAGGAAAATGATGGATTGTGTATTCTAGCAGAATTACAAACAAAAGATTATCCTCCTTCAAAATGTCATCGTTTTCCTTCTCATTTTCATGAGGTAATAATAAGCATATGAAACATATGGACTTAGATAAATGGAGAATGGGGACCAACAACTAAAATATCAAATCAGAGATTTTGCTAAAAGATCCTATTATCTTAAACGACTTTCTTATCAGTTATTAATGTTGAGTATCTGGAGAATAGCTTTCAACAAAAATTCCAGGTAATACTGAAGACAATGATAGAGAGTGACACTACTGTAATAAAGATCAGTTGTAAAAACATACAACCTGATTCCCTGCCGCCTAAAATTACTATAAAAGGTTAAATCTAGTACAAAATGGTTATATAATAATTCTATTGCAAAATAATCAATGTAAATAACTACTTGGCAGGCACAGCAATAAAAACATAGACCTATAACATGATTTGATACTTTAGCAAACCAAACCACATTGATTAAGAGAACTAAAGCTAATTTGGTTTGTCATTTGTGGCTCTAGCATAGAGGGAAGAACTGAAAGACGGGAATTTTCTTTCCACTCACATCCACCTTTGTCAAAGGGCTGGAGAATTTGATTATTCCCCTAGAAAGCAGCTCTCAGAGATCGACTGCTGCACAGCACAGTCTTCCTGCTTACATCTTATGCTGGACAATAATCTCGCATGTTCATTTCCCCTACGTAGTACAGTTCAGCGCTTCTCTCTCTCTCCCTCTCTGAACACAATCTGCAGCCACTTTGAAGAAAAAAAGAGGATTCCTCATCTGGCCACCCTGCACTCTCATTTCTGATTCAAAGGATGTTAGCAGGTAACAGACCCTACTCTCAGTTTGCTTGGCTCACGTCTTGCAGATGGCGGGGGGGGGGAACAACCGAGAGTATAAGAGTCCCCAACACTCTGTAGTTTGAAAACTGCAGCCAAATAATCACTCCCTTGCAAGCTTATGATGCCCTTTCAGAAAAGCTCGTCTGCCCTTCGTACACGGCTATGCTTTTTAACATAAGCTTAAAGCCACTCCATGAAGCTACATAAACTTTCTGCATTTCTCCTTTAGGTTTTATAACTGTTCTATAAACTACAATTTGATATTTACAATTACATATACCAGACATGGCCAAGAATAACGGTAGATCCCATTTCTTTTAAGTTAATAGAGCTGGTGACATAATCATGTCATTAACCAAGTCTGGCTTCAGCATTACTGTTCTCAGATAGAAAGGGAATTACACTGTCTCTCTCTAAGTCATGACCTGTAAAAATGCTCCACAATTCTATGCTTGTTTAAACTTTACTGAATGTATTTATACCATATCCAGTTTACAGCAGAGACCTGCATGATCTCTGAGTATCTTTTGATTTTTAAAAAACCCTAAAATTAAATTCTTGAGAAATTTAGGAAAAAAAAAACCCTTTCCAATTTTTAATACTTCACATTAAACAACAGATGATTCTCTGATTTTGAGAATCACTGGAGACTAGGAAGATAAAACCACAAAGGCTCCATTGGTTAAGACCTTTGCCTAGGACTTCTAGACATGTTAGAAGTCCTGCTCCATCACAGACTTCTGTGTGACTCTGGTACTACCGGTATCTCTGTGTCTCTGTTCCAGCTCTAACATGAAACCAGCACTCCCTTACTTCAGAGGAAAATGGTGAGAATAAATTTACTGAAGATTCTAAAATTCACATATACTACACTAATTGATTATATTAGTCTACATAAGATGAATATGGGTGGTTTGCACAGGTGAGCTGATTTTAGGTCACAGGATCTAAAGGTTAGATAGAGGCACTCCAAAGGGTGCAGGACTACAATAACTTTTCCTAAGAGAGTAAATCAGGATGAAGTGGCATAGGAAATGGCAAATCAACCAGCTTGTAGACACCTGCTGTCAAAAAACAGAGAATACAGCCTTGTCTCAACTTGCATGTCAACACAGATGAATTAAATGCATGCCTTCAAATTGTGTCCCATTACCTACCACAGATATATTGTACCTCTGAAGAAATTTTGTAGGTTAGAGATAATATTGCTGTATTTTATTCACACCAACGCAAACATTTGTGAGCAAAATGGTCTGATGCACTATACGTTTGCAACACTCTCCAAGTATAATTTCGCTTTTCTTGGCTTGTGAAACTGCTTGCATTTTTATTTTACAAAAAAAAACCCCAAAGAAACGAAAATAGTTTTCTAGACTACAGAAAAAAAAGACCTGTAGGAAAAGGAACTGGAGGCAAAAAAGCTTCTGAAGTTCTTGTAGCTTTAGTCTGGACCAGATAACTTCCTTTGCCTTGCAAATTCAAATTACTTTGAAAAAGGTTAATTGTGATTCTCTCCATATTCTCTGGGGTTTCGCTGTTGACGTCAATTGCAAGCTACCAAGTACTCCTCCACAAGCAATTACAAATTGCAATAATGTCTGCTCTGGCTTAGATCAGACATTATCTATATTTTCATCTTTTTAATCGTACTCTCCAATAGTATCAGTTTCAGTTTTAGTTAGAATGCCATGTCCCTTAGATCTAGACTACATTACAGTTTCATAGTTGGCCTCCCGTTTCTCAGTTAGCTGAAAACTATTAAAAAGATAATAAAAACTAACTAAAGAAAGAAAATGAAACTAATGCCCAAGCTATTACTTTTTAATCTAGAATAAAGTGCTGTTTACTTACTTTTCAAGCATTCTCCCATATTCACACAAGAGTTCTCAGAAGATTTTTGTTTCTGCCATTCTTTCACTTGGAGATTTCCTGAGGTTGCTCTACTCCTAATACCACAAGCTGCCGAGGAATTGCCTCGAGTCCCTTCACAGGGAAGCTGCTGCACAAGAATAAACTATGAACCTCTGGACAGCCTAGCATAAAAAAACCCCAATTTCATCTGGCTTATGCCAGTCTGTCACTTAAAGGGCACCCCAGACACAGCGCTGTAGCTAAAGATCACCTTTAACCACCCAGCAATATGAAGATACGCACACACCTATTATGAGATTAATGCATATTTTTTGGTCTGTACTTATGACATGAATTTAAAATTATTTAACACAGAATGTACTTTGCAATTCATTTTCTTCTTTCCCTGTGCTTTTTTAAATCCTCTTGACTGTACTTATTGAAAACATCTCTTTTTAAGCCATCCCTTTGAGAAATATTAATGCTTCCTCATGTGTCTTATTCAGGACTTTTGTTGACCTTGTGGCTGAGAAAATCACTTACTTTCTGTATCAAACAAAAGCAGACTTTCAAAATAAGAGATTATCTTTTGACAACATCAGAATATCTTGAATTCCATAACAGAATGAATAAGGAAGACTATATAATTTATTTTAATAGGAAGCTTGACAGAGGCTGAAATATTCATTTATATTAAATAGAAAATATAAAACTAGCTATACACTAGAATGAACTTCTTGGGAAGAAAAGCAGCAGTCTGCCTCTCAACTTACTCTCATTCTCCCATCTGCCACTCTAAGCTCCTGGCAGGTGTTGTCTTTATCAAATCTTCAGGCCTTTACACAACACTTAGTCTTGCATTAGCAGCCCTGTGACACAATCTTCCCCATGCAGCCATTCTGAGTTATCCTCTAAGTCCACTGGAAGCACTCCTTTGAATAGCTCAAGGTTGAAGTCAGAAAAAAACTGGCCAAAGGAAGTTAAATTATACAGCTTTCTGATCCAGCCTTTGAACTCGGGCTATGGCTCAATAATACCATAAACCCAGCTTTAGGGCTCCTTGTACTTCATCAGAAGTGCCATGGCTGTGTAGAAGTACTGATCTGGAATAAGCTCGCCCTACTGATTGGGTACGAACTCGCTCTGCCAGGTCAGATCTGTTCAAACACTGATGAATGGTTAAGTTAGCACCACCAGGCTTTATGAAGGATTAAGCATCACCTGCCCACCTGCAGCCAGCGTAAAGGAATAAAGCCAGCACAAACTGCATCTGGCATACTCCAGCTAATCCGAGAGAATGGCTACCATATGCGCAACCCTGCTTCTGATCCCATTTGTTTTGCTGGGGGCCCTGCCGGTGCACAGGTCAAAATGAATGATCATGGAAATCGGAGGGAGGACCTCAGCACCCAGGACATACGTGGGAACAACCTTAATTTGCACTTCAGTTCTTTGGCATCTCACATACAAAGGATAATGATAGTGACAGAAAACTAAAGGAAGATGTATTACGTGGCAGCCTGCAAGGCAGAAGCATCATGAGCCCAGGAACTTTCGACATCATTTCTCCCAACAGAATAGTTCACTTGGGACACAATGACCTCTTGGAAGAAAGATTTTTGTCACCGCAGCTGCTGCCCACACAGACTTAGTGCTTCTGGGGGCCTCTGGAGGATTCAACTCAACAGAAGCTAGAGTAAGATCAAGGCTCAGTTCAGCGTAACTTAAATCTCAACAGACAGAAGAAGTTAATGTGATTTCTTAAAGTTCCTAGCATTCAGTTTTCAGGTCGTATATCATATCTTCCTACACTCCACTGTTTAACTAAAATATATTACTGAACTTTAAAAAAGAAAATCTATGGCCTAGCTTCTAGACATACTTTTGGAGTATTCAGACCACCATAGTATTTTCTTTTCAGATTTAAATGCTTTGTTTCCTAGAAATAAAACAGTTGTTGACAGGCCCTAAATGGGATGCAGGCAGCAGTCACATTCTAGAGCGAACAGGCACAGGGTCTATCCTTGGGAATAAAGCAGCATTAAATGCAAGTACTCAAGTCTCTGCACTAAGCCCACAAAGCACAGGTACAGCCACAACATGCATTAATTTTAAGAGATTAACTATGCATTCTTTATGTGCACTATTTTCTGCCTGTTATTTTACCCATCTCTGTACGATGATTTACAAATTGTATGACTTGCACACCTAAAGGAAATCAGATTCAGGTAAGTATCTGAATTGACATACTTAATAATGTATTCCTCATACAAACCAGTCATTTCATTTTTACGTGTGCCTGCATGACTACTGCAGAGGAATAAAACAACATCTGTTCACAGTAGTACTGAGGTAAAAGGTGGTTTCCTGAATTCTCTCAGCATTCTGGGGCATGAATGTCCATCAGTTTATACGTATGGTGTGTTACTACAGCTTAAGAAATTTAACGCTTATTCAACTGGTATTGATTATTTCACCTATGCTTCATGCTACCAACTTGAACAAATAATATTGCCTAATTCCATTTAATTTAAAATGAAATTTTTAAATCGTTTCCTTGCTCTTAAATACCTTCAGAAGTACTATAGCAGAAGTTTCCTTTCAGGTTTATTCTGTAGATCTTTAAACTGCAGTGCAATTCTTTTCCCATATTGCTACCTTCTTCTTCATGCAGAGAATTCCCGTTGCCATGATTGTACATTACGAGTGTGTTTATACCACACATCTGATAGGGGTCTAAGCATTCTTGTGCAGTTTTGTGACCGACTAAGAGGTGCAAAGGGAGGCAGTCTCACCGCCCTGCTCACACCCAGGGCTCCTCTGCCTCCCTTGCACCAACGCTGGCAAACATCTAGACCACGCTGAGCTAGCTTAGGAACCTAAACTAACAATAAACTAATCCCCCCAAAAAACAACAAATAGTTTCAGTGTAGCAATCCACAGCAACTGAGTGCTGAGTCCGGCTTGCACTGCTGTGCTCGCAAGTGAAAGGGAGGGGCAGAGACGTGTATCTGGGTTTAAGCCTAGCTGAATTATATCATCAAACTGCACCCAAAGGGTCCATATCGGCTACCAATGTTTCCTGTTTAAAAAAAGCATCATAAATTAGAGTCCTCCTCATCAAACAAGGATGACACATAGGAAACCACCATAGACATTTACAAAGAACTTCTAGATAACTGAAAAAGAGCTATTGGTCTTCTGTTAGAACTGTGTTTTTCAGATTCAGTGCTCTAGAAACTATTAGCAACAGCGTGCAGACCTCAAAAGCAAAGCAATGTTTATGAACAAAAGACATGCCAGTGTTCGGTCACCCAAGCACCTTGTCAGGTGTGGAATAGAAAAAGCAATCTTCAGGTTAAATGCCCGTTGAGAAAATGACTCTAGATTAATTATATCTCTCAAATAGAGAATTCTGAGAGAAGCACACTGGTAGCAGCAGCAAAGCAGGACTATGTTAGGGACAGAGATTATGCAACTATGGGGAAAAGAGACTGGGAGTCAGGGAAATATCATTAAAGTCAGGAAGGAAAAAAGGAATATTAAGTCTATATTGCATCATGTTATGCTGCACATAACTAACAGCAATTCCTCATTAGTATTTCAAGCCTTCTTTAGCAATCAGTAAAGTGTTAATTTTAATTCTCTTCCACACAGTCACAAGGAGGCTAATTTTCAGTGACAGGTTAACAATAAATAATTTAAAACTTTGTCAAGAGTGTATGGGCTTTTTGACTGCCTGCGTAGTCAATTTGACAACTTGAGAAGCAGGAACAAAAGCACTGGCAAGGCTGAGAAATCCTGTGGTTGCAGCAAGGAATCAGAGAAAGTGCAAAAGCAGCCTATAATGATCTAAAATGAAAGGTACATGAAGCAGCCTCAGATCAGCCCATCAAATACATTTATACTGCACAGAAATCTGAGACAAGGCTTGGCTTGCCAGGCTGACACTGCAAGGCCATGAGGTTTTAGGATGCAGACTGGAATCTAGGAATCTGACATGAGGGTAACACACAGTGTAAATGTGCTTTTTATATTCTACGGGAAAAAATAAAGGCTCAGGGCTGAATACTGTTGAATACCTGCTCCTCCCAACAATTTAAGTAGAGGCTCTCTCTCAAGATCTGTCATCAAGTATATAAACTACTCCTACATCACCACTGGAAATCCTGGCATATTTTGTACTTGCTTTGAAAGGTATTTTTCCCATGCTGCATGAAGATGGGCTCAGTAGTGTAACCGTTTCAAATATCAATCTTCCCTTATATTGAATTCAAACCTACAGCCATATTTTATTGAAATGCTAAGGATTTAGTCTCTACTACCTCTCAAAGCTTTTCATGCAATTGTATTGAAAGCTGGTGCCTTCTGCCAAGTGATTAATGTTTTGTATCGGAACCGATTTCATCCCTTCATAATAATTGTTTTATAAATCTAGGATATCCACTGACTGACCGGTAGGCACATTCATTTCTAGTGTTCCAGGATGCGTATTTCAAAAATAGTTTCAATACTTATAAACAAGATCTTATTGGAAAAAGAAAAGAAAGACTAACCATGTCATCTACTCCTGTAGTCTGCTTAATTAAAGAATTTTGGTATTTTATTGGAAGCACCTCCTTAACTGAGAAAGATGAGAATGGTTGCTTTTGTATGTTTAGAAATAATGCTAAGTTTTTCATACCTCTTTATCCTAAACTATGCTTCTCTGAGAAGGTGTATGTATAAGGATTTAAAGATTTTACACACAAGCACACCTCCCATTTTCTCTCTTTAAATACCAAATCATTCTCAATTTGGTATTTCCTAAAGTAGAAGTCTTCTGTCTTTTCGCATAGTCTCTGGACACAATTTTCTCTCCTTCCCATCTTTTAATCATGTTTCTACCAATTTTAATCTCACTTGCAAGACTTTCGTGGCTTATAAAATCACGTGTGCAGAACTTGAATTTTTATGGGTCTGCAAAATAACAACATCTAAGACACCTAAATTGGCAACTCTGGGAAGTTAAGCAGTGGCTTGTATTCATTACAACTAATCTTAAGTGAAGGCAATAACTTTCTACTATCAAAAGAAAATTAAAGATTGGAAATTGACATTGATAAAACACTGCTTAGTTTAAAACTTCATTTAGAAGAATTTTAATGAGGGAAGAGAGAACAGTCTTAACTGATTTCCAAGACAGTTTTAACCTCAAAGTACCAAAACACCACATTGGTATGGTTCTTTTTATTATTAGCTATCTTGGCTATAGCAACTTTACCGTACTCCTCACCGCTCTGTACAAAATCCCAGCAAGCCAATAAACACTGGCAATACAAAAAAGGCCTTTCTTAATGATACAACTCGTAATTGTTTCTTGTCTAGCATAGTTCCAAGATTTTGAAATTAAGTTTATAGGACAATCTCTACATCTTTATCCATGAGGACGAATTCTGAAGCATGTATCTATGTATCTCTGCATTTTTGTGTATTACAATATGTATTTGCATATTAGATCTAAGTCGATGGTAGCAGTGGCTCAGCAGACCACTTTAAGGTCTGCAAGGATTTAAACCATGAATGAGACTGGTGGTGGTGGTGTGGAGGGGGGTTATGTTGAGAACACTGTGAATCTTTTAAAGAAGTGATCCTGAAAAAAAAGAAAGGACTCAAGTTAAGGGAAGATAACTACTCTTGGGACAGGAATAACTCACTGTGCAAATACAGGGACAAGAACAACTGGGCTGATAGCAATTCTGTAGAAAATAACCTAATCTATCATAAACTGAATATAAATCAGCCTGCTGCAACACTGGGAGGATCTTCATATGTGACTCATACTTTCCTCTCTGATTTCGCAGGATGACACTCAAACAATGTGTCGCTGCATCTCAGCTGGGAGATGTAATTACCAGCAAAGGGACTGTACCTTCTTAAACTGCCTCTGGCAGCTCCTGAATATTTAAGAACTGCTGCTCTGTTTCAATGCAAAAACAAGGGGGTGAAAAAAAAAAAAAAAGAGCAATGTTAAGCTCACCTATTTGCTTTTGGCCCATTTCAGTTCAAGTCACTCATGAGGTGAGAGGTGATAAAGTAATTTTCTAAAAGCTTCTTGACTCTGAGTACTGCTTGAGTACTTTTCAAGCCAGCTCCACTGCAGAGTCAAACATGCAACCTGGAATCAGCATTTTGAATTCACCAGTTAGGCTTTGCACTTAAGTGGTGTAACAGTATTCATACAAGCTCTAATTGCTCAGAAATGGGTTAAAAGTTTGGTAACCTGTACTCATGAAGATTTCAAACACAGTCTGTCCTCCTTTCAAACCTGTATGACATGAGGCATGGGACTTCAATGCACTCCAACTGCTGGGCCAGTTCACACACACTCAAGTGTCTCTAGGTACATACTACAACTGGTTTGAAGTTGTACTGAATATTGGTCTAGACCTATTGCCTTTTGTATTCCCTTTTTCAAACTATCTTCCTTTTTTTGGTATATTTCGACATGCTATCACTGATCCTAAAAATGATAAAAAAATAGAAATAGTACTTTAAGATAGATTGTAACCTTTGGGAGGAGGTTTCTGAACTGAACATTACATTCTCGTCCCTAAAGCAGTTTCATCCCAACCTAATTATGCTACCGTACCCTACACTAAGAAAGGCTAAAATATTTTTAGCGTGGTGATTCTCTGCATTAGCTGTAAAAGACTTCTCTAGAGATTCATCGGGAAGATTAGCAGTTACTAGATGACCACACACAAGTTCATAGGTACTAAATTATGACATTGATACATTTATAGTTAAGACTACAGCAGCTGCCTTATTCACATTTTGATTCTCTGTGATGTGTGTAAGGAGTCAGCACTGTTTCAGCACCTGTGATCCACTCACAACACATGGGAACTCTGTAAGCCTTGTACTCACTCTACTCAGCCAAACATCCAGGCTTTGGCTCTGCACATTGCCTAGGCTACAATCTGAGATGCCAACTGGCCTCAAATGACTCCTTATTCACCCAGGTATGGTTAATTAGCACCAATAACTTCACTGCAGTGATTAAACAGACATTAAAATTGAATATTTACATTTACTGTTAGAACTTCCAGGTTACATTTACATCACATAACATAAATAAAGAGGGAACCAGATATATCTCACTGGGGATATATCACATATAGCTTTACATATTCGCACCCATCTTTTCTGGGAATTGAGAATACCCCTTTTTCTGAAGGCATCAAGCGTAAAATAAAACTGTCTGCACAGGCAGAAGACGTAAAATATGCAAAATATACATAAATATACAGAAATAAAGCAACGCCAAAATAGGTCTGCCAGAACACTTCTGCTTGAATAAAAGCTCTATGGCCCCATCCGCCTTGAACTGATACAAAGTGCCATTTGCAGCATCCTGTACTGGACATACATTAAAACCTTCTGAGTAAGGCTAAAATTAAAAGGGTTCTTAAGGGAAAGAGGGGTTGTGATATGTCAGAATGGCACATTACTTCTGTAATTACAAAACGCTCACTTTGAAGTGTAAGGTAAAAGCTTTTACTTGGATCTGTTCCAACATCATTCAGGGACACTTACAGGCAGATTCTGAATTTGTATTCTTTCATAATGTGTATTTTTTTCTAGCATTTGTATTTTCTTGGTTGGCTTTAATTAACTTCTTTCTATGCTCATAAACTTGGAGAGGATTTTCTCTAAGCTCTTACATCTCCAGCCTACATTAAGATATTTTAAGCTTTAAACCTCTAGTACATTTAATGGATTTAAACCATTTTAGAAGGAAGGAAAAAGTGCTAGCAAAATGCACCCGAGCTGAACATTTTTGCATGAACTTTCTATTTGACACAACTTAAAAGTTATTTTAAGGTAGCCTAATAACTCCTGAATGGGCCCAATCACAACAAAAATATACTTTATTTCCCATGGAATAAAATGCGGCAAGCTGGGAAAGAAAAAGATGGGGAGCATTGGGGATGGAACAGAAAGAACTAATGCAAACTGAAGCATAAAAAGACTGCAGTAAACAGTAACTAAAAGGTCTGCTTCAGGGAAGGAGCTTTCTGAGTCCATTAAATTAAGAGGCTGAGCTATCAAAACATGCTGGGAAAAAGTGAGTATTACAAAGAAAGCAAATCTATAATGAAAGGTAATAGTTATGGGTGAATGTTTGAAAAGAAGCACAGCTGCTGTGTGGTACACGGTGGACCTGAATTTAAAATTTCCTCTCTATCTGCATTATTCATATTTCAAAATATTTGTTTTATCTACAGTGACAGAGCAGGTTTTTTCTACTTGCTGTCTAATACACAGAGCATTAATAGTGTAACCTTAAGCATTACCTTCTCGCCTGGAAATACCAGGCATTCCAGAACACAACAGAAGTCATTCCTGCAGACAACTTTCTTTTTTAATCTGGTACTTCAGGAGGACTGAAAATACAGTCCCCTACTGTCTCTCCTTTCTGCTCATCTCCTCATTGTTCTCCAGACAGAGATCTTCAACTAGATGAAGAAACCTGAACGGTCTTGGTACCAGCTGAATATATGGCACGACAGACACAAGTCTTTCCTGCCCCAAGTGGGACAGGAAGAAAGTATGTATCTTGAGGATCAAATCCATACAGATTTTAGAGCCACACTCACCTTTCAAGCAATAGTTCAAGTTCTTCTCCTTTTGAGGAAGCAGTGCTCTCCCTTGTAAGTACACTAGGGCTTGACTCTCTCTCTCTTACTTTGATATTAACATAGCTAAAGGAGTTCAAGCCATACTGAAAAGGAATTTGATTTTCTACCATTCCTACTCCCTGAGATAACCACAGACGCAATTCTTGGCTTTCATCCATGCACCTATGATTTAGAAAAGAGCTATCAGTTCGTTTTCTGCTCAGCCATCGGAAGCATCATGAAAAAAACCATGCACGAGACATCCTCCTGACCTTAGTTTTTAGTATTTATCACCAAGATCATCGTAATCAAAATGCTGTTACACAAATCATAATGTCTGATTTAAACTGTCATCATTTTAAAAAGTGAATTACACAAGCATTATCTTATTCTTCTAATAATTCTATGAATTGTGTAATTTACACATTTGTGAGTTGTGTAACTTATACAAGTGTTTTTCTTGCAAATGAATGCAGAAAACACACCCTGTAACTGAGTGGCCTGGTCAGTGCTGACATACAGAAATAAAGCCAAGGACACACTATGTGGCTGTGTCACAGACATGGAATATGGTGATGCTCCTTGTTCAAGCTTCATGTTTCTGTTATTTGGCAAGTGTTGCCTGTTACACCAATTCATTTGAACAAATATTTCAGTGGTTAAAATACCATCTCCTGAGATAAGACTTCTTACATTAGCATGGTAGTGAGTAGGATGAAATCTCTCTGTATACAATATAATGCAGAACTGAAATGGATTGGTAGAGGATACACACAATTAGTAACCTCTGGTGTTAAATTCCGTGAGTCTGCATCTGCGTTAAAAGACATGTTAGGATCCCAATTCTAAGAAAAGTCAAAATCACTAGTAAGTGTTCCTGATACTCTCAGATATCAGCTGGAATCTAAATAGATAAAAAGTGCTGCTCACTGTTTTCTGCTGATGCTGTTAAAGCTCCTGTCTTCCAGTGGTACCACACATGAAGTCTGTAAGAAGCGAAAAGCCACTGCTTAGAAACCACTGCAGGCTTCGTGACGTTCATTTGCAATTACTCAGATGGGAGGCAGGTGCTTCAGACTCTGCTCTTGAAACAAGCAGGTGCATCTCAGAGCAAGGTGAGTGCACATGACTGAGAAGCCTGTAACTTGCACAGGGACTGCTGCTTGAAAGGACAAGCTTTAACTTTCAGTCAAGTCTGTGGCTGGCTCTTTATTGTGGAGAGTAGAAGGAAGCATAATGAACCCCCACTTATGTGGCCTGCCGGCCCTAATTTTATTTCTCACAGTGACTTTATACTACTTCAGCATTCCCCCCCCGTTCCTTTTGAAAAGAGGTAGAGACAATGACATTCTGGCCCTGTTCCAAGTAGATTTTTGAATGGGTCCTGAAAGCTTGCTAGTGTGAAAGCAATATAATTCGCCCTCTGGATATACAGAGTTAGGGCTTTCAATCAGAAAGATTTGAAAGCTGTGACGTTGTTACTGTATTCTCATTTTAAGATCTCATTTAGCAGACCTATATAATTTTTCTCTGAGGGACCTCTGGGCTGACTCAGCAACCAAAGAAAAACTTTGTCACTGGCCTTCTACACTGCCACCTGAAGTTCCTAAATCTGGAAATATGAGCAAGCTGTAAGCACATGTAATTTCCACAGTTACTGTGTCAAGTATACCTGTACCGGGGTACAGATAAAAGGACACAACAAGGAGAACCAAAGAGAAATTGGAGGTAGAGGTGGCATCTTCTACATTGACCGTCATTCTGACCTATCCACAGCCCCATCAAAATATTCCTTTTCCCCGATGACAATTAAAGTTTGGACCAGGTGATCTTTCAGGGTCCCTTCCAGCCTGGGCTGTTCTATGATTCTATGACCTGGAGACACTCAATACATGGCTGGGTAACTCTGGTGTACGGGGAAAACAAAAAGTCATTCTTGTTCCGAGATTGTTGCTCACCTGCAGGTCCCCACCTGCAAAGCAAACAGTTTGCTCAAAGGTCTTCCAAGACTCTTCAGGTGTCCTGTCACCACCCTCAGGAGTAGTGTTACTTTTCGAAGATATCTGCAGGGGTATCTGAAATCAGATACCCAGGCAAAAGAAAGATGTGTAAAATTAGTGCATTTGGATTGCAGTCTGGACATTTTAATTGGCCTTTTTTATCCATAAGAGGTATTGTTGCAAATTACACATAGCTCAAAGATCGTGGGCAATGGGTGCAGCGTTTATTTACTATGTCTTGTTTTGTCTGCCTTTCCTGACATCTCTGTAGCTAGTATCTTCAAATTCACATTGCACAGAACTCTGCATCACCCAGTGATATTTATGGTACCTTATTCAAATGGTAACTGTGGGACCAGATGCCTCCAGGAACCTTTCTCAGTGACTGGGCACACAGTGCCTTTTATGTTTGGTGAATGAAGCCTCACATTACATAAGCTGCATTATTATGGAAAAGCAACTGCTGTTTAAAAGAGAGGCAATTTGTGTGAGCAGTACCTGTACTGCAGTTTTGCAGCACACAGGCAAATCTGCAGCAGTCCATGTAGCTCCTGCCGCTCTCTTTCCAGGTCAACATCCTGCTTCCAGGACTACAGTTACCAGAGGCCCTCAGAAAAGCTGTGTAACTTTCACACTTTACTTTTGTCGGAAAAGTCCCCATGTTCTCAAGATGGGAGTCTTCTCACTTACATCACTAGCTATCCTTTGTTATATGGAACGCAGAGTAACATGAGCAGCTACCATCAGTTTTACATTTTGTCTTCACAAAAGAACAACAGTTGTGAGACTGTAACCAAGTTAAGAACAGCACTACTGTAGTCTTCAACACACTGTACCGAGAACAGACTCTTCCTGGATGTTTAGCTGCTAGCTCGTGCCAATGCATCTTCGCTGATGTGGTTATCCATAATAATAACCTATGTCTGTATATATAAAAGATACTTACAACCTACAGCTGCCAAGAGTATGCCTTTTACAGTGCTGCTGAGTAGACACATCCAAATTCCAAGTGTTGAACGTGCCCCGCTGATACCTACCTCACACTCCTTTTCAAGCAGTGCCACCACTTGCACTGCAGTGCTCTGTCTCAAGGCACCGGCGATGTGTCCATTTCCCAACCCATTACAGAAGGCCCGTTTTCCAGCAAAGCTAACATTTTCCAGAAATATCGTGACACAGCAAGCACTCTGTCACTCAGTGAGATGCACACGCTGTCACGCTACTGGACATGCAGGTCTCACCTGTGGGGACTCCATTAACTGGAGAGATTTGTTGATCTCTGAAGGCCTCTGCTGCCCCCTCCACAGCACCCAATGTCAGAGGCACACTAGCCTGCCTTCTAAACAGCCCGTCCTTCCACCTTCAAATGCCCCTGGCATTCAAAGCATTCACTCCTACTAATAGCAACCAGTTAGAAATTGGAAAAGTAACCCGGAAGCTTACCGGTTTTTTCATGTCCTCTGGGAGGCAAACAGAAGGAAAAATAATCTTAAATTACTGTCTCTAAAGGACAATTCAAATGGAAAAAATACAGCTAAGAAAGAAATGGAGTTTTCTGCAGGTGTCACTGGAAATATTATGCTATTAGAGAAGCTGACAACCTATCTAGACCAGTGCTTTCTGACACCACTGGAGAAGAAAGGTATGTAACAGAAATAGCAGAGGTTCACAGAAGGGTAACAAAAATGCCAAAGATATTTAGAGCCCTTTCACATGAGTGCACCTGTTTCATTTTGAAATTTTTAATTTAAATAGTGAGTTAGCAAAATTGATTAGCCATTCTTAGCCTTCAAACAAAAGCACTAGTGCGACCAATGAAATTAAGATGTAACACCACATGCATCTGATGAAAAAAAAAAAAATCTTCTTTATAGAGTGCACGATTCAGTTGTGAAATTTTATGCCACAAGTTAGAAATAAGATATAAAACACAGCAGAATTTTAGAACACTAAGACATTTCCTTGTTACGCTATTCTAAATAAAAATCATCACAAAGGACAATCAGAAATAAATCAACAAGGCCTCTAGGCTAAGAAAGATTTCATCAAAAGCCACATCATTGCATAATTTAATTTATCGATTTATTTTAATATGTTTGAAACACCTGACACTTTCCTACTTTCACAGAGAAGATCCTGGACTACAGTGACTGATACTAGTTACCGTGCACTCAAAATTTTTTTACTATTTTATGAGAGACACAACAATGTCTTATCCTTTTCTCTCTAAATACAGAGCTGACAGACCCTGGTCCAAAGATTTTAAAAGGACAGAGAAGTGGCAAAACATTAAAAAGAAGGAAGAAATTCTATGCCCCTTGAGAAAGACTAATGAGTTATGCAGTGCAGCCATGCCTTCTAACTAGTCAAAATCTGTGCTATGAGTAGATTTCTCTTGACATATAAATAACCTATTTCATTTTTGTAAACCACATTCATGAAGTGAACAGATACAACGAACAAACACAAAGTAAATCTGCAGGTAACCCACCAACTAGTACACTACTTCACCCAATGACAGACAAACAGAGCAACTGACCTATCTTTGGACAGAAATATTTGTTTTACTGTGAAATGCTGGCCGTTTTGACTTTTACAAGCTTAATTAACCAGCATGCAGGCACACTCTGTTTTGGAGGAACAGCTGAAGTACATGTTCTTACAAAAATAGATTAACAGAAGTTATGTTCAGGAAGTAGTGTGATCAGTTCTAAAAAACAAATGTGTAAATTATAAAGTGAAAGTACCACAAGTTTTAATGTGGCAAAAGCTTGCTTTTATTTCAGCATACTTTTGTTAGGTACACAGGAAGGTAAAAAACCTGAAGCCCTACTGCACATATCTACTCACAGACTTCCAGCACACATTGGGCTAGAAAGTCCACTCTGTAGGAAAGCTAAGATTCAAATTCACAGCTGTCCAAGCACTTGTTTATTGAGGTGAGCTTTGAACAAGAGAATTGCAACTGTTCAGACAATCTTCATTTGTCGATGCTCTTCTCGTAAGCGATCAAATAGTCTCAAGATCGTACAAGAGTAAGTAGCAAATAATGAATGTACTTGCTTACTGTACACCGCAGCTTCATTGACTTGCACCCCTTACAGAAAGGGGTAACAGCTACTGTTGTATTCCCTGTGCACACTGCCATCTGTCAAGTGTTAGCTATTGGTGAACATTGGCTTTCCAAAACTTTATTATCCAGTGCTGCTAATTATCCCTAATGGAACCAAGCAAAATAAAGGTTTTTTTATTGTTGTTATTTGGACATTACTTCTCTTGAACAGATTTTAAGCTGTGGGCAATGCTGTTCTCTGTTGTTCTATTCTTTCACTGAGTTCCCACTGGTACAGTTCTATTGTTAGCAAAGCAAAGCAAAAGCACAAGGATCACTGGCTAGACCATTTTATATAGCGAACCACAATTTGCATTTCCTAACAAGAAGTGTATCCAATTACCTCTAGGTTTTCTGTATCGCTGTCTGCTACCAAATAGTTTTATTTTGCTCAGCTCGCCTTTTGGAAATAATTTATAGAAAGCTGTTCACTGAGATTTTGCTGCCAGACATCAGCATTTATTTCCTCCATCACTTCCTAATAGTTTATTTAACTCCACCTGCTCTTTGTTTTGTTCTTTCTTCTCCTTCTTTCAGCACCCTGGCTTTGATGGGATCCTGTGGAGTTTCTATTAAATATCTAGGAGTAAAGAACAGGATCACTAGGCTCTTTACAGGTAGCTATATACAGACCAAGAGAGCAAAGCAGCAACCTGTTACTGCTGTGGAAGCAATTACTCTCCTTAGATAAGCTAGCACTGCCAGAAACTTTCACATACATCTGAACGTGGTGAACACAAATGCTGCTACTGTGCTCTTTTGCCAGATCCTAACTCTTTTCCTCTCTGTTCCTTCCTTCCCTCCACGCTCAAGTTCTTCAGAAGATAATACCCTTTAGGATAACTTGAGTCAGCAATGTCACATATTCTGAAAGGTAATTATAATAATGCATGAGAAAGAATGACCAAGTTATCAGGGAGCTGATGAAGACCAAGTCAAACAGAAGTAACCAGCAGGCATTTTATCTATATATGGCCACTTTCTCGGGCTAAACCCCAGATCTTACAGGAGTCAAAGAGGAGAGTTCAAGAGAAACAGAGTTAAGCTTTTACTCTTGCCCACAGTTACAATATGCATCATAAATACACTATTACTTGAACCTGCTTCTACATTAATATTTAGCACTTCTAATCTTCTCTTATATCTTCAAGCACTTTCTACATATTATCTAAAACATTAATTGTGATGGGATCCTACCTGTCAGCTTTGTACAGGATGGCATATACACATGTTGTTGACTAGGGCACCATTCATCAGATTACTAGGACTTAAGGCAATGTTTAAAAATTTGAAAGAACATTAAGTAAAAAAGGTAATAAATGGAAATGCAAATAATTAAATGGAAATTGAAATCTAGATTAAATTAGAAATAAAATTGTATGCAAACTAAAATGTTTTACATAATTTCTCTAATTTGAAAAAACAGGAGAAAGGAATATTGTATACTAGGACTTGTAAAAGCAGGAATTACAAAACAGATGCTTACGTTGAATGTGAATAGAGAAATAATGAATGGTATCCATTCAGAAAAGAAGTACAGTCAGAAGTGTTCAATGAAATAGTGGAATCTAAATAGAAAAAAAGATCGTATTTGTAGCATGACAAAAATATAGACAGAGAGTAATGTATCTGAAAAATAAGCCTGTAGGTTTTGGGGGCTTTTCTTAGCAAACCCTAATTTTTTACTTTAGAATGACAGCACGTCAAATTTCACACATTCCTCTAATAGGCCTCCGCGTCCTTATTCCCATTTCTGATATGTTGATCAAAAGATCAAAAATTTCGCTTGGAGACATTCCTGTAAATGTTTTCCCCTGAAGTACTCCTAAAGATACCTATAAAGATGCCACAGGTAACATCTACTTGCAGGAAATGATACATTGCCATCTCATGTTCCATCCTATTTAGAAGTCAAAAAAGTAAAACTTAGAAGCAAAGCATTTTTACAAGAAAACTTGTAAAAACATGTAAAACATGTTTTTCAGACTGTAATCCAAATCTTACAATTCTTATATCTGAACAGCCTGATGGTAGATTACATGCCTCCAGCATGGTAAAGAAAAGCATCCCAAAGCTCAACTCTCAAACATAATTTTCAGATATAAGCGTCCAAATGTCTACCAAGTTATATCTAGCATTTTGCAGAAGGAATAGAAAGAGCAAACCTTCTTAGAATACTGTTAACTGCACCGAACACCCTATCCAAACCACTCAGTCTGGGTCAGTGGTTTTCTTGGTGACAGTTATTCTATAGGAGTACAGTAACGCCATCTCCATGGCCAGGGAAGCTCTCCACCCCTACAAACGCATTGTCTGCTAGAACACAAAGGTGTCCACTTCAGTAATGCTGGATATGCAGGTATCTGAAGCCAGATCTTCAACCGCCTGGTACAGCCAGCCTTTGACATCAGATTTCCTCACAGAAGCCAGGCTATTCCCAGCAGTTTAACCTCTAAAGGACTTTCTCATTGACCATAATCTCACTAGCTGAGATGTAAGTACACTGAAGGTTCCGAAGAACATTTTAGTCAAATATTTTTTCACCAAACTACTAATCTGCTGGAACTAAAGCTACCTGCAGGATTTGGGCTATTTGGGATATACAGCTTGCTCTAAAAGAAGAGAGCCTGAAGAAATTTTCTGAAAATGCCACAGTATCTGCCACAGAAGCACCTATTCCCAAATCAGAGCACTCAACCAGAATTTCTTTAGGTATGTGCCTGACAGATCAAACTCACTATTTTTCATTGTCCGACCCTGGATACACGGAGGAAGGGAAACTGCAAGCAAGACAGATTATATCACGTCAAATGGCAAACTGAGGCCCTTGAACATGGAAAAAGTCCTCTGCTGTGCAGAATGTGAAGGAAAATTAATGGTCACAACTGGAGTTCTGTGATCTCTTACCATCTACTTTAAGACCTATTTAGAAATAGAGTTTCACTGCAGCTTAAGCTTTAAAGGTTGAATTTTCACATAACCTTAGCTTAAGGCTTGGAGTGTTTTAGTTCAGCTTTGAGCTGGGTGAAGAAACATAATTTCAATTTCTTACTGCCTAAAGTGCCCTATTATCAGATTAAATGCAAAATATAAACAGCAGTACTCTAGTGTACGCTGACTTGACTTACACTTTGTGAAAATTCAGAAAGGCAGAAATCAAATGAATGTGCAGGGACATATTAGGAAAGAAAGAACAAAAAATTATTTGTGATCCCCATTTTCTGTACTTAGCATCTTACAACAGTAACTGGATTCTTAACCTCAAAATCACGACGTGAGGAAGGGTAACAAATATTTGAAGGGACTGCTTTCAAAGACATAAAAGTTATAACGAAGATTATATAAACAAACTGAAACTTTTAAGGAGAATAAATGAAGTAATGGAGAATAATTTCATGTAGCTGGACAACTTGCTCCATTACAACTACACCACTCTACTGCTAATGAGCAACTTCACTGTTCACTAGAGTATCCAATTAAAGCTAACTTAAGTGAAAATACTAACACACTGTTAAGGGGGGGGTGAGGAACCCCAAAGCTCCCCATAAATCAAACATGCTATTTTTCACATGATGAAGGTTTCCAGGATTAAATGCCAGATAAATTTTAAAGCACACATTTCCCAAATGGTAACTTACACTAGGCAAAGGACACAGCCCAAGCCTTTAACGTGAGCATTCAGTAAAGCTTTACAAATGTATCCACCACAAGACAAGACTTGGGAAACCAACTTTTGAGTGTTCTGGCCATCTTAACTTCCAGGCAAGGTAAAAAATAAGGTCAAGCACGCTCTCTGAAATGTCTTGAAACAGCTGTGCAATACACAGTTAACTACTGGATTGTGTTTTAGGACATGTCCCAAAATTTATTATACCACAGGAAATTTCAAATTATCTTTTGTTGGCATAGTAACAAACAGTAACCGCTGATGTTAGCCAGGAGTTCCAGGAGGATGATGGTGACCAGGGGCTTAAAAACATGAAGGATGCTACGACAGGGCCTATGGGACTCACAGCTCTTCCATTCTCTCCCTTCATTAATCCGTCCTCACCAGCCAACCTGATTTCAATGGCTGGACCAGACTTTGTTTGTCCCTAACAACAATGTGTGCTCCGGCTCCCTGGGGATTAGGCAATCGAGGAGTAAGCAACTACTTCTCACTCAGCAAGCTGAGCACAGTCAGCTTCGACTAATCTCCTCCTCCCAATCTCCCTGCTCTGGCTCCATCTATCAGGACTCTGTCTCCAATCTTTTTAAGATTTACACAGGCTCTTAAGACAGGGGAGAGGAGGTCTTAGATCTTAAGCACAACCTTCTTGGTACTTCCCTACTATGTCTCAAATGATGAGATCAGGGCAAGTCCTATTTCTTTCCTTAGCTTTCTGAGCCTCCTGCCTTTGCTGATATATATGTAAACAACAAAGACTGCTGTATAAACAGACCCACGTTTTCTCCTTGCTCTCACTGCTGAGTAATTCCAGGCTTTGTGAGGCACCAGGCAGATGCACAAAGCGCAAGTATTAAAAAGCTGCGGGGGAATAACAGTAACCCCGGAGGCACATCGGTGCAGCTGCACTTTGCGTTTAGTAGATGAAATGACATCCTGTCAACATGAGCACAGAGCAGGGACCAGAGGAGGGCCATCGCGCAAGGCAAAACGCACCAGGCTAGCTGCTGGAAGGCAGCCAAGTTACAGAGACATCGAGAAGCACCCACCTACACTTTGTTCCACGCTAACTCATGGCAAAAGGAAACAATTCACTTGACAAGGGGACTGTAGAACACTCTTAAACTGACCAACTAATTATCTGCAGCAGTTGCGTTGTGTGACTGCAAGGCATTTTAATTGAGACAAAGAAGTAAGCCTAAAGTAAACCCCCTGCACTGACATTCTCTAATATCCACAAAAAGATTCTGAATCCAAAGTTGGATTTGGAGACGTGGCTGACCAGCTGATTAGTTATGCTTTTGCATCCCACAGTCTCTACAGTATCACACTGTAAGACGTTACTGAGCCCAAAGATGCAGCCTCCTATTTTTCCAATGTGTTTGTAGGCACATTCAAGGAAGGGAGCTATATTTTTTTCTGCTTATCTTCAGAAAACAAACCAGGTTACACTTCCCATGCGTAAGAAAGATGCATAAGATTCTTTTGTGAACAAATTATGTATGTAAATATTCACCTATTAGTATGCTTGGTAGCAAAATAGAAGTTTGCTTGATAATGTGCAGAATGTCTCCCAAATAGTCTTTATTTGTGATTAAAGGGCTCTTGCAAATTATAACCACACAGTAAATAAGTGAATAACAAGAAGGATGTACGTTCTTGAAAAGTATCACCATAACTGCAGTTGAACTAGTTTAAGTTTGATGGAATCTTCCATATTAATCTCTATTTTAAGATATTAACATTGATGAAGGAGAGGGAAACAGTAACAATTGTAATTCTCCTCTCCTAGTATGATTCTAGAGAGGATTACCATGAAGAGTTAAATATTATTTGGTGGTTCTAAGTCTCATGTATAAATTCCTGTCACAGCAAAGAGCACAAGCTGGGAGGATATAAAAAGATAACCAGAGTCCCCATCAAATATTGTGCTTATTTATTTTATCATTTAGATTAAGAGAACTTTCTCACTGCTGTAGCAATACCAGATTGCTTTCTGCTCCTAGGTTGCAACAGGCACATACCTGACTGCTGACTCTTAACAACAGACTATTGAATCTTGAACAAAATAAAAACAAAAAATCCTATCTAAAGCTGGCATGAAATTAAACCACTCAATGTAAAGCTGCTATGACATTATAATTCGTGTTGCAGAGATCTGTTCACCAGGAATTTCAGCTGCAGTGAACAAGACCCTCTAGGCTTATGCATACAAAGCAGTTGTTGTGTCACCTGTTAAGCTTGTTGTATTAGGCTCATGAGGAAGAACTGAAACTTGTATTTTGCCAGCTTTAAGCTGGAAGCTGAGGATAACGTTCATTTCTTCCCCCACACAGCTAAAAGCATAGTCAGAACAAGATAATGAAACAACCTAGTGATCTGAGAGCTATTCACATGACTGCCTGCTGTGCAAAAGCGCTTCAAAGAAAAGAGAAGGTAGGATGCAACATGGTGCATACGACTGCAAGTACAGTGCCTCAAAACAAAATACGTGGAAAAAAAGAACAATTAAAAGTGTCTACTGTAATGTTTTTGGTTTTGTTTCAGGGAAGTAGGTTGGATTATTTCTTCTGAGATGATATATTGGCCCTTTAAGCCACAGAGAACCTGGGGGAACAGACCTTTGCTTCCAGAAAACAGCAATACTGGAAGAAAGTAAATCATTCCAGGGTTCTTTTTGCTGGCCGTACAGACCACCCGACTGCAAAATACTCTGGGAACTGCAGGACCAGAAGTCTGGATCGCACAGCTTTCCTTTTTCCTGACCAGCCGGGGCTGTTAAGGGAAAAGAAGCCAACGTTATCCAATAGCCAATATCTGGCTCCTCTCTTCTAGAACTGTTTGCCTGTTGTCTTCTCTCAAAGGGAAAGACCAAGATGCTCTGCGCTAGCCTTCACCTTAAAAACACTGGGACACAGTATACCCCAAAGCATCCTGAAGCAGGCTCTGCTACCTGTTTCTAAACTCTGTTGCTAGAAAAACTCTGCTACAGATTTGAGTGAGCTTACCCTAAAGGAAAAGCCAAAAAAACCAACCCTGGCTGGAGTACAAGATATTTGTGGGGCTGAAAGATGCAGGTGAGAACTGTTGTATTTTTAAGAACGAAATGAAAAATCATGAGTGTAAAGACAATGCTCAAACTGCATCTGCCCTAGTAGGAGGAAGGAGAGCAAAAAACCAGTATCCTCTGCTAGCCTGTCTCAATTGCATATACACAATCCCAGTTAAATCTACAGTTTTCAAACATACTAACTGTAATCATGTTCCAGAGAAGATATATCCCCGAAACAAATAATTGGTCTAGAAATCCTATTAAAAAATTCTTTTAAACATGAAGCCCCCAAATCCAATATATTGGTTTCTGATGTTTTCTGAAAGCTCAAGACATCAAAACTGTTAATTCACACAACAGACGCCTCATTGCCAACGTGAAAAATGCCTTGAACCACATTCAAAAATAAGTACTCTCTTTACATCATATGTAACTGTGGTGGGTTGACCCTGGCTGGACGCCAGGTGCCACCAAAGCCGCTCTATCACTCCCCTTCCTCAGCTGGACAGGGGAGAGAAAATGTAACGAAAGGCTCGTGGATCAAGATAAAGACAGGGAGATCCCTCACCATTACCGTCACGGGCAAAACAGACTCGACTTCGGGAAATCACTTCAATTTATGACCAATCAAATCAGAGTAGGGTAATGAGAAATAAAAACAAATCTTAAAACACCTTCCCCTCACCCCTCCCTTCTTCCTGGGCTCAACTTCACTCCTGATTTTCTCCACCTCCTCGCCCCCAGCAGCACAGGGAGATGGGGAATGGGGGTTGCGGTCAGTTCATCACACGTCAACTCTGCTGCTCATTCCTCCTCAGGGGGAGGACTCTTCACACTCTTCCCCTGCTCCAGCGTGGGGTCCCTCCCACAGGAGACAGTGTTCCACAAACTTCTCCACTCCTTCCCACAGGCTGCTTCCTTCACAAACTGCTCCAGCGTGGGTCCTTTCCACGGGGTGGAGTCCTTCAGGAACAGACTGCTCCAGTGTGGGTCCCCCGCGGGGTCACAAGTCCTGCCAGCAAACCTGATCCAGCGTGGGTTTCTCTTCACAGGTCCTGCCAGGAGCTTGCTCCAGCACAAGCTTCCCAGGGGGTCACAGCCTCCTTCAGGCATCCACCTGCTCCAGCATGGGGTCCTCCATGGGCTGCAGGTGGATATCTGCTCCACCCTGGACCTCCATGGGCTGCAAGGAGACAGCCTGCCTCACCATGGTCTTTACCAGGGGCTGCAGGGGAATCTCTGCTCCAGCACCTGGAGCACCTCCTCCTCCTCCTCCTTCTTCACTGACCTTGGTGTCTGCAGAGTTGTTTCTCTCACATAGTCTCATTCCTCTCTTCTCCGGCTGCTGCTGCGCGGTTTTTTTTCCCCTTTTCTTAAATCTGTTATCCCAGAGACACTACCACTGTCACTGATTACCTCGGCCTTGGCCAGCGGTGGGTCCATCTTGGAGCCGGCTGGCATTGGCCCTGTGGGACATAGGGGAAGCTTCTAGCAGCTTCTCACAGAAGCCACCCCTGTAGCCCCCCTGCTACCAAAACCTTGCCACGCAAACCCAATACAGTAACTCTTGAGACTTTATTCTACTGCAAAGAATGCTCTTAGATCAAGTACTCTTGCTTCGAACAATACTCACTGATCGATACAAATCACACACTGTGTCAGCTGTCTCACTGTGAGCTTTCAACAGTCACAAGGGAATTGTTTAAGCTATACTAAGAATTATCTAATTAAATAACTAAAGTTGATAAACCATTTGAAGTCAAAGGAATCAACAACATAATGAAATTGTGTATCAAAAATTGCAATGTCTCCCATACAGCATTTCACAACTGTCCAAATGTACTTCACATCATCACAGGGACTGTGGAATCCCTTTCGTGTTTTCACACGAGCTAACTCGCTCTTTATTGAGCATTCCTATAAAGAAAGCCTGGCATGTCTTACACAAAATGAGGCCAGATACCTATCTTTAAAAATTACCTTGCTGATCCTCCCTATAATACTCAGACCAGTGTGCATGTGGTCCTGCCACAGAAGGCAGATAAATCAATAATTTAACACTATATAAAACTGGGCCAGATCTGCATTGATATAAGAAGTGACTGAATTTTTTTCCTCGCTACACTAAAACTGAAACGGGGAAAAGACATTCCTGTTTTTAGAATGGCAAAATAACGCAAAAGACTAATATGTAAACTTGGTATTTCATGCCGATCTATGACATCGAAGCTGCAATATTTTTTTTAACATGCACTTCTCTTTGGGGCATCGCCTTCGAGTTTTCGAAAACTGCCTACTCTTAAGCACCAAGTTAAATAATAACTGAAAATCTGAATATATTAAGTAATCTACACTGAAACTGTGACAGTGTGCCTGGACCGTAATAATTTCTATTTCCTAAGAAGGAAAATAGAAGTAATCTATGCTATCTCTAGAGTTAGTCAAAAACAGAAAATGATGTCACCAATACGAAGTTTCAGCAGAACTTTAGTTAAAAAAATTGTACCTTCATTCAACCAAAACTAGTGAAATGTTACTAATTTTGACAAAAAAATGTATTGTTTTGGAATATTTAGTTTTGTTTACAGTGTTCAAATCTTTCATTTAAATCTTTCTCCATGCTGTATGAGAAGCTGAGGGACTTCACTTTTTTTTTTTATTTGAACAAAAAGTGAAAATAAAAAAATCAAGAAATATTTAATATTACTGAAGTAAAATAAAAGATTTCAAATGTTCTCACACAAAGCTTGTGCCTCACCTCACCAAACTAGGTATCTACCAGCTGGACACCCTTTTTCATCCATGAACATAAGTATTCTTGTTATCTAGCCTAGAAAAAGATGACCTGCGCCATGGAAACACACTATCCTTTCCGGTGATAATAAAACTAAGAGAGCAGATACATGTATCTACGTTGCAGGTATCTGAAGCTTGATGAGATTAAACGCATCATAAATGCGGTAGCAAACATTACATCTGAGGAAACATTAACATCTCTCATCTGACGATATTGCAGATTTGAACACAATGGAAGTGCAATTCTGCCATCACTGCTGTAGTCTGGCACTAAAACAGATGTTCCCATTCCCCCTCCCTACCCCAAACTTCCCTCCGTGGTCAAACGACCAGGCAGCAGCAGAATGCTAGACCACCTCATTGATCAAAGGCAAAAAACCCCAGAGGATTTCTTGATGGGTTGTCTACCTTTCTGTCAGATCAACAGCATCAACCTACCCCCTGAATCTCTATGGTTGCTGCATCTGAAACAGAGTGGGAATGCACAGCTGGGAATTAGGGAGGAGAAGCTTTCAACTAGATCAGACTGAACAGGACAAGAGGAAATGGCCTCAAGTTGCGCCAGGGAAGGTTCAGGCTGAATATTAGGAAAAATGTCTTTACTGAGAGAGTGGTGAAACACTGGAACAAGCTGCCCAGGGAAGTGGTGGAGTCACCATCACTGGAGATATTGAAAAGATGTGTGGATGAGGCATTGTGGGACATGGCTTAATGGGCATGGTGGTGTTAGTTGATGGTTGGACTTGATCTTACAGGTCTTTTCCAACCTTAGTGATTCTGTGAATTTACAACAGTTTGCTAAGGCACACTGTGCATATTAGTATTAGCTACTTAGCTAGGAGAGGTTGTCCAGAAAATGGTCAGAGAATTTTGGTTCTTGTGACACTGGGCTTTGCAAGATAGCAGCTCAGGCTGGTAGTGCAAATATTTTCTACTTTGCCCTATTAACACTCTCCCTGTTTTTATTTGGTAACATTTTGGTGAGGTCTTATACTGAACAGATAATTTCAGAGAGTTGGCAACAGAAGAGATGAGATGCCTGCCTTCTGCAGAAGGACAGCAAAAAGAACGTACGAGATGTTTTCTCCTGGAAATGTGAAGGGCAGGTCCCAGCAAGCAAACAAAACCAGACAGAAAGTCAAGAGTTGGTATGAGGGTAAGAGGAAGCTTGCCATTAAGCCATTTCCATTACGGTATTAGCAATCATTTTTAGATCTAAAACCAGATTTTAATCTCCTGAGAAATTTAACGTGACATGCATAATCTTGAATATTTTGGAGGGCAACACAATTAAAGAGCCAGCTTTTGTACAAACTGCTCAGCTTTTTTGTACATAGGGAAGTTCATTCGCTGGCCTACATAGCTCAGTTCTTTTCTGGTTTGGTAATATCTGAGAAATAATCCATTGGCTTTGGTAGGCATAAAACTGTAGCAGTGCTCCAAATGATTATGTTTATATCATCTTTAAAATGAGAATGAAAACTGTTTCATCACCAACTGTGGGCAATTCACATTCCCAAATCATTGAAATCAAGATATTAAACTATCTTTCTAAAAAAAGGACTTTTTCTTTTCTTTCTAGAAGGAAGGAAGAATTATTTTAATGCATTTAATTTGAATAAAACAGCACAGCAGCGCTATCAAGAACTCCACTGGTAACTACTGCAGTCTAGTGGCAAACACCTAGTTAGGTGCGTATCATTAAAACTAAAACACCCAAGGAGGCTACAGCCTAAAGTCAAGTACAATAACCAGCTTGAGAAGCAGGACTTGGTTTTATTAAAAAGCATCAGTTGTAATATCAAATTGGCTGTTTGGACTCATCTATACTTAAAACTCAGCACTGAAAGGAAAACTGGCTTTATTGAGTCATTTCTCACAAGAAAAATTGTCCCAAATTAATCTCATTTCATCTACAGAAATAAAACCTCGTGAATTTGTGAGAAATTCCTTCTTTTTGTTAGACCAGATTCCTATCTCCAAAGTGAAAACAAATCTTACAGACTCATACATATTTTTCCGAATGTACAAGTAGCTCGTTTCCTGTAAAGCCATGACCACAGTCCTTTACCTCTGTAAGTATCTGTTTTACTCCCCCACCTTTTCATTTGTCTGTCTAGATGGAAAGCTCTTTGAGCAGCAGTACATTTCCACGCTGGTACAGTAAGAACTGTCACACTGTGTAAAGCCACAGGTCACCACAGCCCAATCTCACCTCTGACACTGGCCAGCAGCTAACACCCAAGGCAAAACACAAGACAAGTGCATACACAGAAATACTGTTCCCTGCTGCCAGTAATCTGTAGCTTGGGGATCTCTGAAGCTAAAGACATAGGAAGTACAGACCACTGTGCTTAATACTCAGTTGCACACACTTTCTACAAACATCTCTTTCACTTGCACTTATCCTCCACGAGCATGTTTGACCTATTTTTATGTTTATATTTTAGGCCTCCAAAACATTCCACAGACCTAAATCACATAATGTAACTATGGCATGTCAAAATAGGGGGGTTTTTTGTTTGTTTTAAACCACCTGCCTGGTAATTTTACCAGGTTGCCCTGATGCTTTAATTCCAAGGAACAGTGAGAAAACATCTTCTAATTATCTTCACCCTCTCCCCTCATCATGATTTTCTAGACCGCTTTCATCTCTCCTACTACTCACCTTTTTTCCAGGGCAACAGTCCAGTCTATTAGCTTCTCCTCCACACCTGTACAGAAGCTGTTACATAGTCATCTTTGTCTTCTCCGCATCTTTCCTATTTCTGCCCTGGGAGCTGGGTGAGCAGGACACTACAAGTACACCATGGAATTGTATGGTGACACATGGAATTCACAACCACGTTTGCAGGACCCAATACTGTAACTCATTATAATGACAGCTTTCAAGAAAAAACAACCACCTTCACATCCACTTGCTAGGCACTAGGGTTTTTAACACATACAGGATGTAATCCACCTTTTTGCTGCTTTGCTTAGAAACAAAACAATATATTCCATATACCAAATAAGTGTCCTTACTAGATATGGCCTCCAATCAGACAAGATACTTTATGCAAAGCTGTTCAGCAAAATGCAACACAGAGGTAATGGGGAGGAGATGTTGGAAAGATGAAGAATTAATACACTTACTTTCAGCACCTCTGTATTGGTAAACATCAGCACTGGGAGAAACCAGAAACAGAAGACAGGCATATGCAAATGCCACAACCTCTTATTTTGCAAAGTGAGTAGGAAGACTAAGGAATGATTTTGACTACATGCACTTCTAACAGCAACTCAAACTTTCCACAGAAACTGTGCAGAATCTGGAGGTGATAGCAAAAAGATGACTCATTTTATTCCTTAAGAATTCCATTTATCTCATGTTTGGTCCTCCCAAAGGCACTTCCCTGTGACAAAGTCCTACCTTTCAAGTAAGTAAGAAAAAAACAAATAACAAAGATAAAAGAGAACTGCTTATTCACTACTGACGCATGATTAGAGGAAAACTGTGTGTCCTGGTGATATACCTTCTGGCCTCAGGCTGCCACAACTTCCTAACTGAATTATGACTAGTCAAGCAACACCATACCCATCTTCTCCTTCCTTTTGCTATTGCTCACCTGCTTGTTCTTATAATATATATAAAACCTCAAAATACACTTGGATAGTAGCTCTGCGTAACAGAAACTGCCCAATATTCCTGTTTCATGGCTTCTATGTGGAGAAAACTGTTGCCAGTCCCCTTTCCCTTATTCTCCCTATCTGTAATGGCTTCATTTTTTCTTGTGATTGTGAGATTCCAGTTTCTGCAAGAAGTTCTGTTGGAGGAAAAAGAAAAAAAATGTAAAAGGCTACTAAAAAGATAAGCAGGGAATCTGGTTCTGTTCTCCTCATGCAAAAAAGCTCAGACGTAGGAAGTCTGCACCCTCCAGCTTAGTGTCACAGCATCTCCAAGAATTGCTTAACTTTGATCCCTGCTATGAAACTGCCACAGCTAAAGTATTAGGTTCAAATCATTGATATAATAGCTATTGAGTAGAGCTGTGCCACGAGAGGTGTGGGAACATCAAAATTTTTCAATAGTTGATAGAAAGTAGATTTTTTTCACGTACATGACGCCTATGGAGCACAATACAGACAAGGCCCAAGTCTTCCCTATGTTCTGTCCTCCAAAGGCTCCCTGCAGTACAGAAACCTCTCTTTTGATTCCACCCATGATGGCAGTTAAAAACTATGTACGTGAACCTCAACGCTTCTTGCTAAAATAACGCAGTCCAACAACAGCGTTTTCTATGTCTGTGATCACATCATGGAGCCCGAGTAGTTAACAGATGTATTTCATACCTCTACTAAGAGCTCACTGATGTTCACTTGCTCTCTAACTTCACACATGCATTTACAAATAAGCCATACAAAGGCTGTGGTTGAAAAGGAGCAGATGATATATTCTTCATAGCATGTCTAAGCTGGCAGCAAGTAAATGAATGTTATGATTTAATGAGGTTGCAGTTTCATTCAAAACAAGTACAGCTGACTTTGGTTAGCATCTGGCTTAAAAGAAAATTTTCACTTTTCTTTGTTTTATTATGCAGGCACAAGTTTAATGAAAATGAAGTCAAAATGGTGACTTGTACATTAGTGAAGCTAAGAGTGATTAAGATAAGCAGTAAGTGGAAGGAAACATGGAGCCACAGAACAGCTAAGCCATGAAATAACTCCTAGTAGTAATATAACTCAGACATGATTTTAAAACAGACAGAAACTCCTGAGGCAGCAGCAAATAAATCAAAGAGGCTACAAGTTCAAAAGCTAACTCTGTATATATGATTCAAAGACTGCATGCTGTCAAGTATCAACAGCACGCAGTATTTTTGCGATAGTCTGGCCAAAGGGTTAACGTAATAAATGGTGACAAGCTCACACAGCCAATATGATGAGAAATATAGACTCAACTTTGGCCTTAGATGTGTGCCTGCAACTCTCATTAACGTCAGGCAGAACTAGATGCATGTGTCTGCTGTCAGAATTTTGCTCACAGACACTTACTATCAGAAAGTCTTTTGAATCCATTTCCTTCATTACTATTCAGCCTTCCACCTCAGCAGGCATAACCAGATACAGCAACTTCCTTAAGCACTCCAGGAAGCTACTGTCTTCATTTATTTATACTATTATATTTGGCTGCTTTTTTTAGTATGCAACATAAATGGTACTCTACTCGACCAGCCTCTTAAGGGTACTTAAGAGCTATACATACATACTCAACATACATTTGGACATTAATCCGTTACATGATCAACACCTCGTTTCTCTGTCAAGTCACATCACATGACAGGTGGGCAACTACCATATGATAGGTGTCCACCTGCTAATATGAAGGACAAAGGCCCCAAGGCCTGTGCAGCACAGCTGCCTGCAGCCCCCACCTTAACTACACTAGTTAGCAACCTAGCAGTAAGGAGCTTTCTATCTCTAGCTGATACTAAACCGAGCCAGGAAGCTGCTTCACTTTTAAAACTTGGTAAGGAGAATGACTTCTTTGTCCCAGCTGCTGCTGCTGATACAGAAATAGAGCTGCTGAGAGATTTTATCTCCTCCGTGGTTTTCCCAGTGATACTTCAGGGGGTTCCATAACTACACACAGAGAATTCCTTTTCGGCAGGACTGCAGCAGGGTAGAAGATCTTTCTGCCTTCTGACAAGAAGTACCTCAGCCCTGATAGGGGCAGCCTGTGACCGTTGTACCTCAGCTAGGGCTACTGTACTGTTAGAATGATTTTTCTAAAGCTGCAGATGTTGACAGCAGAATTCAGAGAGGTCATAATGTCCAACATAGTACTTCCCTGAAAGTGGAATAAACTTGCCACAGTCCAAGTCAACAGGCATTATGCTGCTTACTGAATCCAAGGCAGGAATGAGGTTACTAGTCAGTAATAATAACAATAATAATAACAATAACAATATTAATAATAATAATGAGACATTTGACAACCAGCTGTTTGTGCCAGCAGTTAAGGTACTACCCTGCTGTTTCTAGTATTGAAGGATCTCATTGGATCAGTTAGATATTACACCATACTAAGTGTAGTAAGTGACACAGAGCTGATTTAAAATTAAAAAAAAAAAAAAAAACAAAAACCACACACAGAAAAAACCAAACCCTGCTAAAAATATCTAAACTCTCCTCCAAATACATGTATGTTGTTTATTCTTCTCTTAAGTTGCCTTTTTTTCATACAGTGGCATGGTGCTTGTTACAAGGAGCACATTTTATTATATCCAAAAGTCTACATGGCTGCTCTACCAAATGATGTGTAAGTGCACTACTATAAGGAGGGATTCGTAATGATTTAAACCTACTCCTTTCTACTGTTAAAATCATTTGGCAGAAGGGCTTCTAATCATCCAGAGGCTGAAATACCGATGTAAGAAAAAAATTCTAATCTAATCCTCAGAAATACACCCAAGCTTTTGAATACGCGTTGTCTCGATGCACAGAGAAGGAAGAGAATGTTTCGTAATAAACTCCACTTCCCAAGAACTGCTAAGAGAAATATTTGCAGCAGGAAACTTTGGGATGAAGCTAAGTAATAAATATAAAATGAAGCTAGAACTGCAGGAGAGGAAACAAAACACCTGCAAATACAGTAGAGGGGAATCATGTGCCCAAGAAATGAACGTTCACTACACATTCTTTGAAGATTTTATTCTTTCTGTGGAAAAATAACACTGCAAAAGGTCATACATGCTAAGAAACATTCTCTCTGTCTAAACAAGTTTGAATTTTTATAAAACGAACTTCTATATGGTTTCCAAAAGAGACCACTGTAATCATTTAGTCTCATCTCCTGTCTAAACCCAGTCGATTTCTCTGCTCATTTGTGCATCAAAACTACAACTTGCTGCTGAAAAAAGCCTCTCTCTAGAGAGAAATCCATGCTTGATTGTAAGACTCCAATGATGGAGAAACAACCACATTCCCTAGGTAAGCTGCAACTGTTACTACTCTCACTGATAAAAAGGTGTGTCTTCCTGCTAGTCCATTTGTCTGGATTTGGCTTCGAGAATTCCAGATCACCATATGGCATTATCTAACAAGCCTCTCGTATCAAAAATCTTTCCTGTATTATGGGGAGGGTATATGTAGGCAGTGATTGAATTACTTTCAGTATTCACTTTGGATGATCTTCATAGCTTGAGCTTTCCAAGTGTCTACTCATTCTGGTAGGTCTTTTCAAAGTATGTATTTTAAAATGGAACAAGATATTTCACCAACAGCATCATAAACACTTGCACAAAAATAATACCACCTTGCTGTTTCTACACACTATTTCTAGTGTTCAAGGATCTCATCTGCTCAGTTAGATATTGCAACATGCTAAGTTTACGTTCAACTAAAATCCCGTGACCACTTTCACTAATTTCCAAACAGTCCCCTATTTTGAAAAAAAACCTTTTTTCTTAGATGTATGGCCTAAGAAATCATCTTAGGCTTTGAACAACATTCAAATATGCTCAGTGATATAACACATACAGTATCAAATGAGTAAAAACCAAAGAAAATCAGATGCCCCGTTTGCAGAACAGACTCTAATAAGCCAGACTGCAAAAAGAATCTGAAATCTCAAAAGGAGGATCTGAAATCCTTGACCACTAGATGGAAGCAACCTACACCATGCTAGGCACTGCCATATGGCAGCACCCCAAGAGCCTGGCACATGTGCCTCCAAGCACTTTGATCTGGAGCCCAGAAGTCTCTCTGAAAAGCTTCTGTTATTCCAAAATACTATGTAAGGATCAGTGTTTTCAAGTTAAACTCCAGCTACCAGAGAAGTTAGTAGAAAGGTACTAGTACAGAGCACTGGAGTCCAGTGACTATTTCCAGGTTGACTTCTGAGTTTTCTAGGTAGGTGTACCGGGAGAGCATAGTCTGGAAGCCAAGCCTGCTTTCCCTGCTCTCTCATCCATGCTTTCCAGAGGAAAGCCCTACATAGCATGTCCTCATTTCCTCCTCTTTTACCAACCACGTGGTCTCTGGGACATGACTTTGGACATCTTTCCTACACCGATGCATCGCTCTAGTGCCTCATTGAGAGCCCTTTCCCCAGAAGAAGCTGGTACTACCTGTAACTGCCAAGCAAGTAGGACGTGGCTTTCAATTCTCTTAGACTGAGGAAGGTCTTTCTTCTGTATTTCCCTCTTCCTTTTTTAACAAGACAACAATTAAAATTGCATTTTGTGACATGTCAAGCTTCGGGGTTGTTTTGCATGCTGAGCACACTCACCGCTGCAGCACTTTTAGTTGACTGCCCCTTTCTCTTTTTCAATAATCTTAACAGGTTAAGGCAAGAACTGCCACGGAAAGTACAACTTCAGCTGCCTGGGGAACAATTCAGAAAAGGACCTGTTGTATGGTGAACACTTGGATCAGAATTCTACACATTAGTATTAAAACATGCCTGTGTCATACATTAGGCTTTCTGAAACTACGTTAGGAAGGGGCAAAATTTAAGGCGAGCAACAGTATGACCCTTTGATCTAAGCCAAATTTAGGGAAGACTTAAATGTATGTTTTTAAGTAAAGATTCATAGTTTTAGAGATAAATGTAAGATTACTCTTGGTAAAATCTATTCATGTTAGGTACATGTAACAATTTTCTTCACTTAAAAAAAAACCCAGATTTGTTTAACCAGGGACTTGCAAGATTTTATGTTAAAACTGGAAAAATGAGATGTTAACACAAGAACGTAAAAACATTATAAAATTATAGACGGAAAAAAAAAAGTTGTGCTTAATTAGGATTCGTCACGTAGGCAGAAGAGTTTCCTAATAAATTCTTGAATTTCTCCTATTAAGAATTTTCATTAATTACCATGGCCTAAGAGGAGGGCTACTTAAATCTGCTATGATGCAAACTCAGAAGTCATCCTTCGTATTCTAAGGAATACTTTGGAGGAATTGGAAATCTTTGCTGTTACAAGGAAATGAGATGGAATGTAGTAGTAAAAAAATAATAAATAATCTGGTCCTTCGGAATAAAGAATGGTAAATTCTTTTGAAAAAATTAGAGTTTATCAATTGCAAACACAAAAGGGAAACAAGATTTCAATAAACAGATGGTAAATATTTCTTTCTTTCTAACTGTTTCAAAATCATGAAAATTGACTTTTAAATATTCTCACAGATAGCTATACACCAAAAAAAAGTGAATACTGAAACTGGGCACTGAATCATCTCAGAGCTCTGCGTAACACCCATTTTAAGTATAATGCATATTTTAAAAAGTAACAACACTGCAAAAGGTACATTCTTCAAGAAATATTATTAAATTATTTCTTTAGCCCATCCAGCCCTTGAACCATTTAACTTCCTCCCAAAGATAACAGTTATTTTGTTCTGTCTGACAGCATTACCTATGTACAAAGAGCATACCCTGATGAACCTGATTTCAGTGGTGTTTCAGCTGCATTACTAATAATCTTCTTTTTGATATTCTTTTATTTTTAACTATCTGGTCACATAGGTACTGCAATATTCTTCATGCAGAAAATAAAATTGTATAGACATGCTTGGAAAGTAATGCAAACCTTTACAAGTAAGCTAAATGCTAATCATGGCTTGTTTTTTAATAAACACAGCACTGACAGCAACGATCTCTTCAAGAGTTCTTGAGATTTTAATCACTCAAGTGATACTGACTGACAAGAGTAAGACTTAAACCTTTCAAACACAGGCCATGACACCACATCTGCTTTTAGTTGACAAAGAGATCCTTTCACATGGAACGGCACAACTACCATCTTGCTGGTTTGCTATAGCTATCAATGAAAATACCCAAATACTATTCATTAGGCCTATCTAACAGGATCCAAACTTGAAAAGACTAGTCAGATTCTTAGGAACCAGTTTTAGGCGGCAGTTACAAACCCTACGGAATGCCTAATTTATTTCTTGCTTTTATATTAAAAGTGTGTTTAGCACACTTAAAAAGAAAAACAAACACACCATCCCCAAACAAATGAAAAAAACCACCTCTTCCTGGGGGAACCATAACCTGTTTATATTTCTGTATCCTTTGTTGTACTGAGAAAAAAATCAGCACTGTAAATAAACAGCATTAAATGGTATGTATAGCTACTAAGCATAGCTAATGACCACACGGTCAGTTTTGCTGAGAAACACAAACTTCATGAAATTAGTAAATTTTGTGGAAATTATACCTGTCTCTTCCATTACCCTTCCTCTGTGAAGCCCAACAAATACTGGTATTTAGACTAAAATAACAGTTGGGGTAACCCCTGTAAAAAAGAAAACCAGGTTAAAAGTGCTTATAAACAGAGCTAGTATTTGTTTGTTGCTCTTCTCATTTCAGTGGTTCAACGTTGTAATTGTTACAAGCCTTTTGTTTTAAAGATGATTAAAAAAACCACACAAAAGTATTCTGTGACTGATACAACGCAACTGCAAATATACTCAGGTGATAAACAATACACTGTATTTCTGAAGGAACTATTTCTTTTTTGTATTGTTCTCTATAGCTTTTCTCACAGGAATCTATCAGCAGTACTGCTGCTTTCTTAACGGGTTATAGATATGAATGGAGTTTTAGCAATTAGGAAAAAATACTTTTTTCTTTAATCTGTTAAAAGTAATTTGAAAGGTCTGTATTTATTTTTTTTGGCGTTAAAAATGGCAACACTGAACTGAAATTATGCAAAAAGTTCAACGGAATGTAATTTAAGAGTAAGAGGACAATAGAGTTAAACCGCTACGGCAGTCATCTTGTTTACCTCCTCAGTTTCTTCTCTTTTGCTTTCTTAATTATTTTTAATAACTGGCCTTTTTAACCTGACTTCCTATGGATCATGTCCTGGCTATGAATGCAAACTTTAAACAGTATTTGTTTTAAATAATAATATTTAATTACTTTTTTTTTTTTTTTACTTACACAGTAAATATTTCAAAATTCACAGATTTTAGGAATTTAGTTCATTTTAGGAACTGTAAGTCTCCTTCCTCCAGTCTTGCTGCAAAGACTGTAATATCACAATACAACTTGCACTTTGCTAACCTTAGCTCAAGCAAAGAATGAACATCACGAGCCCTCTGGCATATTGGCATGCTATCTAGCAGCACATGCAAAAAATATTATTGAAATCACTGAACTGTTTATGAAATAGTTAGAAGCTAAATATTGTTTGCCGGAATCACTGGGGAAATACTTTATGCAATGGATAAAGTCAATAAAATGGAATTGTTCGTGGAAAATTTCTGACCAGAATAGAAAGAAAAAACAGGTCAAAGAAATTACTAGCAAAGAACTATTTACCAGATCAAACCATCACAATAGGAAAAGAAGAACAATTAGACCAGTTGCTGCTTCAGGAGATCAAGTACACATATGACTTGGAATGTTTTAGTTAATAGATTGCATCTATTACAATGTGTTAGAATTAAAAAAGATAATTGTTAATCCCCATTTCCACAAACATTTAAATGTTCAACCCTAATAAAAGGACCTAATTAGATTACGCTAATAAATGCAAATATCTTCAAAATAGCTGTAAGCAAATACATGTGAATAGATGGCTTCCAATAAGACTTGACAAGTGGAAAGCAGATGGCAACATGAAACACTTCAGTTCCCCTGTAAGCCATGTGCTGTAAAAGCTGTGAGAGGTTTACGTTTCAGGTTGGTAACCTTAGAAAATATTTTTAACTTGAACAAAGACTACCGTAAAGAATTAAGCAATTCCTTGCATGCTACCGCAATACTATGGATTTGGTTTAAAAACAGGTTTTCAACAGAAGTTTTGTCAGATAATTAAAAACACTTGAACTCTTGGAGAAAAACCTAGAAAAATACTAGAAAAAATACAGCTGCCAGGATATTCTTCACTATGCTATCACAGCAAGCTGCTTCTGCCCTTGCAAAAAACATACCTATGAAAACACATGCTCTTCCTTACCTCCAACCAGATTGCCTTCCTGTAGCAAAGGCTTATTATCAGAAGCTGATCCTTGCCCTATTTGTTTAAAAGGCATCCCTGGTTCTTTGCAACCATGTTTCCCTTTTAGTGAGCAAGGAAATAGCCAAGTGTCTGCTAAACTACCAATGTGAATTTTTAATGTAGACCTGGACCCATACAGTGTGGGAAAAAATAAAGACAAAGCTAAAGAAATTGATGACGAATAATATCCAGAAACCCAAATAAAATATGAGACAACGATTTTTAACATAACTCAAGCTTAACGAGCATTTCCTCACCTGGAAATTACAGCTAACAGGACACTTAGCCTTCTATCTTTGACAAAACAACAAATACAGCCAGGAAAGAAAGCTGCAAACACTGTGAGTCATCAGAGCGTCTCTTGGAGCACCTCTACTTATCCAGGGTACTGTGAGAGGACTTCAGCTGTGCTCTTGAAGGGTTCAAGGGTTTTTGACTTTAGGCACCTAACTGAGGAGCCAGAATTCAAAGCACAGCCTGCCTAACCAACAGATACTACATACAAGACTTACAGGCTAATTAGTCAGAGAAGTCTGGTTTTAACCCCCTGAAGTTACTGCAAATGCCTACTAGGGCCACCATCAGGAACAAAGCACTCCATTTTGAAATCCCCCTCCCCCAATTTTCTGGGGTTTTTTTTCAGTGGATTTGGGAAAGCATTATTTGGGATTTCAAAACTTTACCCATGCTGGCCTTTCCGTATTTACAGTACAGAGGAAAATCACCTCACAAGGTCCCAGCCAGCAGACTGTGTTCTTGCCTGAATCACAGTAGATCTGAGCCACAGCATGATGTTTGTTCTCTCTCACTGGACAAAGACCAAGAGGAAGAGCAAAGTGAGGAGGAAGACAGTCCCACTGTCTCATTGCAAGTAATTCACAGCAACGTCCTCACTGTCAAAACAGCCTCAAAGGCCAATGCCTGGGTCTCTAGCTCACATTTTGCCTTAGAGTCTATGAGGATCCAGCCATGTTCAGAAAAGCACGGCTTTCTCATGCCTTGTCAAACTCCTGCAGCACCTCTCTCCATCTTGAACTGGCAAATATGCCCCCTTAATGCAGAACAAGACCTGCGCTCCTGTGATCCTGCAGGCTCTTTTATTATTAGGTAGCTGCCTGATTGCCCACAGCTCTGTCTCTGTGTGCATAGCAGTTTCAGTTAGGTAACTTTCACCCTATTTTAGAACTGAGTATCTTCTGCTTGATCATTTCCCGCCCCTCAGTTTTTGCTGCTCACATTTTGCCTTTCTAAACATGTCTTAAGACCTCAACCCTGAGCAAACTGCAAAAACTAGTTAGAAAGAAAAGGTGAGCTCTCTCAATCCTTCCACAAGCTGACTTCAGTTATACTGTGTCTATTTTTTTCCTTCCCCCCTTCAGTCAGAAAACAGTACGTCTGTTCAAGTTTTGATCCTTTAGTTGGAAAATTAGGCAATTAAAGCAGACAACATCTGGGGACAATGATTTATCAAACATAGTTTCAGGAACCAAAGTGTAAATTGAAGCCAACTTCAAGAGCTGGAGGCTTAATACAACTTCAGGAAAAAAGAAGAAAATAAAAAGAGAGAGAGAGAGAATGAGTCTTCACAGAACCTAAACCTCCTGGCAATTAGAAATGGGAAGATATTTATAGGTGTGATGAAGAACAAAGAAGAAACCATTATAGCAGCCTAGAAAGGGGATTATTTCAGAAGACTAATTTTATTTTAATCGCTGCAGAACAACGTACTCATTTAAGAAATACACCATTACAGCAACAGTCTAGTGATTTGACTTCGTAGGTGTCACTGAATTTAAGCTATGTGATACAAATCCTGTAGTACTCGACATTTAAAAGTGGTTTTGAGGAAAAAATACAACATTCCTGGTGAACAATGGTACCTCTTATAATCAAAGGTAATTGTGAAGGTGATTTTGTGTCATCTTGATTAAACAACTAGTTCGCAGACTGTTGACAAGTTTCATTAAGAGCAAGTTTTATTTTCTCTCCTGCAAAATTAAGAGAGTGATAGAGGGAATTATCACTCCTCACTGATCTTATCAAGGATTATATCAGTATTTGATTTTTTTAATATCAGTCCAAAATAATGCAAATCTTGTACACTGATCTGCTTTTAAGAAACAATGAAGCAGCTAAAAATACCAACAGTAAATACTTACAGTACTAAATAACCTGTGTTTTTGACGGTAAATATAAAAAGGTTTATCAGGTGACAGCTGAAAGATAATTATAATCATGCTCTATCAGATACAGTTTTCTAAGCAGATCCCCTATTGACAGAATATGCATAGGCTCACTGAAGGCATCTGAGAGGGATTTTCTCCTTACTACACAGAAGAACAATAAACAAGACATTCTGAATATGTTGCAAGTCCTGCAACGCAGCTGATTTCAGCCCCTATTCAAAGGGATTACATACCGTGGCAGCTCTTCTAGGACCGTTCATGGCATTTGCCACGCATTACAGCTATGGTGATTGCCCACTATCAACACTGAAATCGCTGCTGAAGAAAACCAGCATTACTCTCCAGCTTGGGTAAACTCTGTTGAAGTACAGGTCACTGCAGACACGTACTTTTTACATAACTTTTGTAAAATTACTTATGAGTTTGAGAGCTTCAAACCAATCCAATTTGGACAGTAATTCGTAAGCATGCCTATTTTACCAGAATTTCTTTTTTTCCATTTCAATCAAGTGCTTGATTCAAATTAAACTTTCTAACTCCTTACTTTGGATTCTTAGAGTAATTAGAGGTACTGGAGATGCAAGCCAAAAGTACACCCATCACCTTCTTATTCCTTACAAACACACAAATTAACCCTCTTCCATGTAACGTGCATATTGGGCACGATCACAGGGAAGTGATCGTGCCCCTGTACTCAGCACTGGTGAGGCCGCACCTTGAATCCTGTGTTCCGTTTTGGGCCCCTCACTTCAGGAAGGACATTGAGGTGCTGGAGCGTGTGCAGAGAAGGGCGACGAAGCTGGTGAGGGGTCTGGAGCACAAGTCTGATGAGGAGCGGCTGAGGGAACTGGGGTTGTTCCGTCTGCAGAAGAGGAGGCTGAGGGGAGACCTTCTCGCTCTCTACAACTGCCTGAAAGGGGGTTGCAGAGAGGTGGGTGTTGGTCTCTTCTCCCAAGTGACAGAACAAGAGGAAATGGCCTCAAGTTGCGCTAGGGGAGGTTCAGACTGGATATTAGGAAAAACTTCTTTACTGAGAGAGTGGTGAGACACTGGAATAAACTGCCCAGGGAGGTGGTGGAGTCACCCTCCCTGGAGGTATTCAAGGAACGTGTGGATGAGGCATTGTGGGACATGGTTTAATGGGCATGGTGGTGTTTTTTGGTTGATGGTTGGACTTGATGATCTTACAGGTCTTTTCCAACCTTAGTGATCCTGTGATTCTGTGATATTGTTGCGCATCCTGTCCCAGTATTTTCTTCTAAATTAAGACAAAACTGGATAGCTTATCGCAAGCTTCATTTTTGGCACCACCATAAAGACTTATATTTTTACACACTTGTGTAGCAGGAGAGCCAAGTGCAACACCAGACAAGAACGAAAGCAGCATTCTGCTTTTAAACTGAGATGCAAACCTTTTCTTCCCATTTGAATACAGCAGGAAGACGTACTCTCTAGCAGACATATCAGATATAATTATATGGGGCAATTTAAAGGGGAAAATGTTTTCGTGAAGCATTCAGCAAAATACGGTTTGGGTTATTCCCGAACTATAAATTCATTCAGCTCAAACACAGTGAATCATTTCAGCTGAGAGGGAACAAATAATCAGAGCTAGGTTCAAAAGATAGCAGTGTCACTTCAGGTGCTCCTTTTATCCATGGCACTTTACGGCATGGACTCCACGACACGCATTTTAGGAAGAGCTCAAGAGCAGATTTGGAACTGCCCACTGTGGAGCCAGTGCAGACAGCTGGGGAGGCAACTCGAGCTGGGTGGGAGGTGCGGCACCGCAGAAAGGCAGCGAGAGCTGGGCCCGGTTCTCCAAATCAACACAAGATATCACCAATTACATCACAGGTAACTCCTCATCTTTCTGAAGGGCAGCAGCTCCCAGCTTCTGATGGGTTCCTACCAGCACAGTTCACCTCTAATTCAGATGAATAAATATCCAGCAACTGCCTTTGGAAAGTCGCTAACCTCAGCACAGTACAGTTAACTTTCCTTCAGGCTTCTCTGTTTAGCAGGCGACCTGACAAAGAAGCTGTTTGCACAGCTTTCAAGTGAGCTGCATGTAAATCCCCCAACTGGAGGACAAGTCCTACAGTGTTTGATTTGGTCTTTACATTACACCTGAGTATAAAAGCATCTCAGCAAGTTCTGTGAAATAACTCCTAAATGATGCAACTGCTAAACAGAGTCAAGACTAAAAAACATTGTTCAGCAGGACACATTCATCATAAAAGGGAAGCCTTCACAAGTATCACTGTGATGATACTCAGACGGCAGATCAATAAAAGAGTCTTCTGGCAAAGAAACGAGAAGGCTTGCCTAAGAAGAGAACTCTTGCAGTGCACAAGGTTGCATTAACTTCCCAGTGATAAATTTATGTTGAGCAAAGGCAATACACAACGAAACCCCTCTTCTTGGGGAATAGTCTTAGGCTTTTATCCTATTTTGTACATCATTGAGGCATCATCACTAAATCCAAGACAAAGCAAGTGTGCAGAGTCAGGACAACTGCAGAATTCCTGCAGAACCAACCTCTCACACAATGATATTTTACATTTAGTTTCTCATCTTGCTCACCTAATGCACATGGCTTAAAAAGAAAAGACTGCTAGTGGTGTTCATCGCGTTGCTTCTTAGCATTGCTGCTGGTCTTTTCTTTTTATATTGCAAAACACAGCAACTTGCATACATCACCTCACTGCAAACACTGCTGCGTGCAAATCCTAGAGGACTGTAAGAAAAATGTTAAGATTGTATTGAAGGAAACACGAATGGAAACGCATGTACAAAAGCACCTCAAGAAACAGCAGAACCAGGGTTAAAAGAAAAATCTGTATTTATTACGAACACCACCCCTCCCAGCAGTACAGCTGAGGAATGTGTTTATGTTAAGACCAGAAAGTCTGTGCTCTGGCCAGAGCACAGCACTGATGACTCGCCAGTGGAAGACCTGGCATCTTAACAGAAGGATGGCAGCAAGCCTAGCAGAGCACGTCACATACACCATTCCTTTTCCAATAAGCAAAAAAGATACCCATTTCCAAAAAAATAGAAAAAATAGACAGTAAGAAACCTAAGGTCTACAGAGACTGTAGAAAGCAAAATCCTGAAGCAAAGCACCATCCCCTATCAACTGTTGTCTCACAAGCAACATAAAAGGCCATTGTTGCCAGTACAGAAGAACCCCAGAGACACGACAAGGACTCGACCGCCGGTATCCCTTCCTCTCTGTGTCACAAACAGTCCCAGGCAGACCACTCGGGCACACGTGTTCAAATAGTTGTGAGCGTTAGGAAATCATACTGATGAGAGAATGAATGAGAATGGGGAACATAAATCTGTCTAGAAATACTGTAAAATAAATTCACTTTCCTTAAGTTCACACAATTAGTTCTGTCATAGCTTTCTAAAAGAATCACTAGCTTCTATTTTGTATGTTAAAGAGCAAGCAAACAGAATTTTCTCACTACCTTTGAGGCCTACAAGAAACTTACAAACATTTACTTTTACTGTAAAAAATTTAAGTTTTCTGAGTCTACTGTGTATTATATATTTGCCTTAATTGGGCTGATTTTAGCCTCCTTAAATTTTATCTAATTTTTTAACTTGGACTTTTATTTGTTGCAGAGTTTCTCATAAAAATCTGCAGACGAATTACAAACTGTGGTTAATGAGCTATGCATAATCCTTCTTTTTTCCTTTATCATTCTTACCATCTGCTTTGGCTGTTTTATTACCAGCCTGTAAGCTAATAATCTATCTGTGTTATTTCCCATCTCACTTGGAAAAAAAAAGATGAGAAAATCCAGAAGAGTTTTCAAACTCCCTGTTTGCTCCGAGTTTTCCCTGAGTGGTGCCTTATGGTCCAATCTATGTTGTGCTCCCATTTTCTCCACCGCAAAATCCCAATTTCCAATTCTATAAAAAAAGGCCACCAGATTTCCAACACCATCCCCCAAGAAAACTGCAGTACAGTAACTGTAAGATTCAAATCAATCTGTTTTACCCTAGTTCCCCATTGTTATTAAGCAAAAATACTTCTTTTACCCCCACTATTCCTAGTGCAAACTTTATTGACTATAGATTTGATGTAAAATACAACTACAGATTTGCAGAAAAAAAATTGCAGTATTTATGTCTTATCTATCCATGTACAAGAAAAGTATTTAACCACAGCCTTCTTTCTATTCACTACAAGTCTAACACATGCTTTGATAGAATTGTTCCTTCTCTTCCAGTTAGGGCCAATAAGTTTCCAGGCATCTATATTACATTTTGGTATGTCCCATCACACAAGTACCATTTACATGGGACGTTAATCTAACTAAATTAAAAGTTATCTCATTTTGTTTAAAAGTATCATTAAAAACATCAAGTATTCTCTTCTGAACTAGGCCAGTACTGCATTTTCATTTGGTGTTGAAATTGTAGCAGGTGAACTTGTCTCACTTCACTATTAACTCTTTGCGTACACACAGACATCTGACTCAAGTGAATACGCTATACTGTGCGTAACACACTGCTATTACAGAGCTATCCTACAGGGAAAGAAAATGTTTCCAAACAGATTTTCTGCACCTATTCATTACATAGCTAATCTTTGCCTTAAAGTGGACTTTAGAAGCTGAGCTAATATTTTTAATAATAATCCCAGGAAAAAATAAAATAAAATAAAAATAAAATAAAAATAAAACTGTTTAAAATGATGAAGAGTGCCCCTGAACACCATTATTTCCTAAGAGGTCCAAGCTACATCATTTTGTCTGTCTTCAGCTTAAAACAATAAAGACTGATAGAACAAGAACGAGAAACAGGACCAAACTCTTTAAAAATTGATGAAAAACCCCTTAAATTCACTGCTATATGGAATACAATCATTACTAAGCAGTTTAAAAGAACAGTGTAATCACAGTCCCTCCTTTCTAATTAAGCCACTCTTTTCAGAACTGAGAGTTAGATAGCATTTGTTCTTCTTTATAATGGAATAACTGACTTGAAGAGAAGTTGGAAAAGCCAGCACTAAGAACTAGGCTTTCTTTTAATGAGTGTGAATTTGTGAAAAACTATCACAAAGTGAGCAACAAACAGTTAAACATTAAGATGAAAAACTTCTTTTGGATCATCTGCAGATTTCCTAGCAGAGCTTCTACTCTACTGCATAAGCTCTATAGAGACTTTAATCCATTTTGCACCTGAAAAGGGGCATGTGAGTGAAATTATTACATTTTCAAATGCAAGGTCATGGGAGCATAGCCTTGTGCTGAAATCCGATACTGAACTGAGGAAAAAAAGAAAAACAAAGCTCCGTTAGACATTCTGAGGTCCTCATGTCTGCCTTAGGCATGCTATGTAAAAAAGGCACCCAGTAGGTTCTGTGTTATGAGGCCATGTATTTATTAGCCTTAACCAACTTTGTTTTCTTACTTTCTTCTGCTTTGACATACATTATAGTACTTCAACAAGTAAACAGTACATGAACAAGGCTGGCTGTTTCCCACGTTTTCTGATTTACTATTTGTTTTATAAGCCAAAACCAAGCCTATGTGAACAATTTGTATTTATTTTTTAATTTTCTCTCAGCACATCCCTGTAATAAAAAGATGTTTATCTTCCCAGGTATAGAAACTTGGAAAAACAGAGAGAGGGTACATGTACCTGATTCAAGCCACTTTGAAGTCCACAGAAAGACTGTGGGCAACATTCATCTCTCCTAACTGCAATGATTTAAAAGTTGTCTGGTCTAAGGTGGTTGCAGAGGCCTCCACAATCAAACACAATTCTGTCTTCGAGTATGATTCATTGCTCTCTGCACGCACCAATCTCTCCCTGTTCATTATAAAGAGGACCCAGATGGGTAGTTTAGGTCAGGTATCCAACTTTTAAGACTGCTGCAGTTAAGTGAGATCCACTGCTGTTGACTTAAATGGAATGGATTCTGACAGAAAGTAAACCCACATAGGAGTTCGTGGCAAACAAGTGCCATGATCACTGAATCTCCAGTCCTATACCTTAACCAGTAGAGACTATTCCTGCTTGTCATAGATGAGCTTTCACTTAATAGAGTCCTAAAGCAGCATGCCAGTCAAGGCAAGAACAAATACAAAATATGTCAATTAATTGGGGGGAGGGGAAGGACAATTAATATACAGATTGACTGTATTTCTTCTTCTAGAGTCATTAACATCTACTACTTTTTCCTCCTAATTAATCTACATTTATATCGTGTCAAGTGAACTGTACACAGTTTGTAAACAAGGCACTAAAGCATCCTGGCAACTGTTAACAACACCTGGATAGGTCACACACCCAAATTTACACAGCAAACACTCTTACTGCAATTGTTTTGTTTCTTAGTGCTAAAATATGTATATATATTTGTATCATGACAAATAAGTTGCAACTTAGCAGTAAGCATTACCACTCCTATGACTAACTAGCCCTGACCGGTTTCAATAATTAGCCACGGGCCAGAAGACCGCAAGGCCCTTTTCCATACCAATGAGAATGCAGGCTGGTGTAATTCCTACGTCACAACACTTTGGTTCACAGAAAGGCAGGAAAACAGAAGCAGCAATGCCTTCCAGTTTACATACTCCATTCCCACAAAAACACCAAGCAAATATCAGCAAAGGGCAACTCTGTAAGAAATCCGTAAGTCATTAGACAAGCTCTGTAGCTCTTCATAATGGTGTATAGAAAGTTTTCACCCAGGACAATCACCCAAGCAAATCATAAAGAGAAGGTCATAAATATCAGAGCTTGAAAATGCTGCTGAGTGTTCAGTGGCTGACCAATACGGGTTACAGAGAAGCTCCTACACCTGCAGCACTTTGGATGGAAGGGTACGCAGTTCTTGTTTTACTTACAAAGGGAAGGGCTCAGCTGAGATTATGCTTGTTTTTTAAATAGACCTGAACCCTTTTACAAAAAAAAAAAAAAAAAACCACCCCACAACACAAAAATGTTAGAAAAAACAGATTGCTTTCCCATGCAATCACACCACCCATTTCTTTGGTGAGTTTCAGCTCAAGAGAAGAGTTTAAGCTCTGATTAAGTATACAGTACACCCTTGTAGCTACTGACTGTTACAGAACCTATAATTGATATATTTGACTGTCCTTATCTCTCTTTTATCCAGTTTTTAAGGTCTGTTGTACACTAAAACATCTCAGGAACAAAGCTGTCACTTCTGTGATCTCATTTGACACAGGTTTTCCCTCGCTCGTTGTTCCACGCTGCAGTTCTGTACTGCTTTTCCCACTAGGCCATTTAACTTGCTTCCATCCAGCTCAGCTTAAAGCACAGCTGCTTAAATACAGAAAACTTTGAAAGAAACCTTGGAAGCAGTTCAGAAGCAATCTTTCTGCCATAAAATTTTTGCCAGTAATTGAGAGTTTCAAAAATTCTCCCTTGTCTGGATATATATAGCGCATCTGTACTACATTTCAGTTCAGATAGGACTGTGGTTTGAGGAGAACCCCCCTAAGTGCCCCACTTACCACATTCAGTTTACATGAGGGAGAGGTCTTGCAATGCATGAACTGAACTCATTTTGAAGGTACTTAAACCAGATATGCTTCATCTGCAGATGATGCTGATTCAGTCCAAGGGCCTGCAGCAGTGGTAGGCCCAAGTATACCTCCCCAAAACGCTGTGCGTATTAGGTCCTCAGCACCAACTGCTTTTCTCTCCAAACAGACCTACTCCCACAGCACCCTGCTACATGCCGCTATGGACGCAGTCAGACAGTCCTATCTTTGTTTCCTGGCTTGGAAATCATCCTACTTCCAGTACCTGGCCACTTTCAAAAGGAAGGAGGCCAATTCAAATGCTGGCCTCATTTTCCTGGTTTGTCCTGACAAAGAGAGGTGAGATCTCTCTACTCCCCGGTATCAAATTATGGGCTATGAAATATTAGCCTTTATTATTTTCCTCATGAGAAAAATACTGCTGCAGAGTGTTTAGGAAAGAGAAATGAGGCTGCCTTCCTCTCACTAAAATAATCAGCCACAATGGAGCTCCAGTCTTCTCAGCCAGCCTAGCTACAACCACAAAAAAAAAAGAACCACCGACACCCCAGTTTCATAGTACCAACCATGGATATTAGTTGTTCAAACAACGAGGTTCAAAGGAGTGACTGATTCTCAAAAAAAATGTGCCAAGCTGAGTAAGACCTTGGCAAGGTCTAAGATGACAGAACTAAGAAAATTCATAACGTTAAAATATACTGATTTAATATTTACCCCCTTAACATGAAAAAAATCCCCACAGCCAACAGAAATTTTAAATGGAATAGAAGCCATAGCAACCATGTGAAGCTAATCTTTAACTTCTCTGCTCTTAATTCACATAATTATAATTGTGTTAAATGCAATGCCCTTTGCTTCAAAAATATCACCATTACTATAACGGAAAAAGTAATTAGTTTTTTTAATTAATGAGAGACTTGAAAATGCGTGAAGGGAAGCATTAACTTCTGTTTTTCTTAAGCTATTAAAATAATTGTATAAAAATATCACATAAAGAAGTCACATCACACTATAGATCTAGTCCTTATGACTCTGCTAAAAACTTTAACCTTAAACCATGCTTTAAGGTACCACAGACAGATATTTGCATATCAAGAAAGATTTAATCATACAACTGGACAAACTAAATGCTTATATCTTATTCACTAATGATAAACAAAAACTGTGGTAAAAAAAAAAAGGCAGTTCAGTACAGCTAATGAGAATAGTAAGTGTACCACCATTACTGTAGCACATGCCTCACTGCACCTGGTAACGCTGGTTCAACCAACACAAGCCTCAACGCAGTCTTGAAGGGCAAAGGACTACACAACAGGCCCCTATTCAGGCCTAGAGATTAATCTCACCTGATTTTAGAAGCCTACAATGTAGACATCTGAATGAATAATCTATAGATGATGACACTTCAGAAGTCCAACATATTTTATCTATTTAGGTAAGAGAGCATGGCCACACATTGGGCCACACAAGTATGTATTTCTGTCTACTAACTATAAGGGAACTGCAGGTTACCAATTCATGCATAAATATTCAGACACAGGTAATAAGAATTAATAAAATGGTTCTTAAGAGTGATTCAACTTTTTTTGGTTTAAACTAAATGGTTACCATTTCTCCCTGCCCGATATATTTCAGTCTGACACTAGTGTAAGTCTCTGTAATGATGGGAGAAAAAATCCTGCACATTTTACATAAATTTTTGCAAGGAGGTAAGTACCACAGTGAGGTAAGTAACACAGCAATTTACTGTATCTTCTGCTTCTCCACAGTCCAAAGGAGGATTGTTTCTCAAACAGAAGACACCTTCATGCTATAATGCCCCTTCTGAGTGGGGGTTTTTTTATCACAGAAGCTCAATACAATCTATGCTATTTCTTGGAAATAATCTCTCCTAAATGCAGATCCTGAAAGTACTCTGGGTGATTACAAAAAAAAAAGTAGCTTCAAGATCATCTGGAAGACTTTACAATATTGTCAGGAAATATTTCTGGTTAGAACAGAGATTAACAAGTGCCATGGTCTGCTTGAGGAAAATAATCCTGTACAGTAAGCAAGGTTGAAAACAATTTAGTTCAAAGTATGGCAGCTTAGTTTTACAGAATTTCCCGTGTGGGACCAAGTACTCCCTGGTGTAATGTCACTAAGTTCTATGTCATAATCTTACTTTAACACATGCGGTTTTTTTGTTGAAAATTAGTTGAGCAATTCAACTGGAGTACGTACTGGTACAAAACCTAGTATAGACTTATTCACTGAGTCAAGCTATAGGCAAACACTTCTGCCATTGCACAATAACCTATCCTTCTAAAAGAACTCTCAGTGTTCTGATCACTTTAAGAGAAGGGATATCAAGGAGCTTTGTGTAAAGGATAATCTACTCTAACACTTATGCACCATACAACTCTCTTAAATTCAAGATGATACTTGAAAGGCTCAAAAATCAGAAAGCAAAAATACAATAAAAATTCCATAGCTATGTTATGATTGTTCACTACTGAAGGTTAACAATACTGCTCTAATTTTAGCAGCTAAGCCAGAAGCTAAACATTTATCATCAATAAAATACTTGTAGAGGCTCTCCAACTGAATTCATTTGCCTGGAGAAGTGGGGGGGGGGGGGGGGGGGGGGAGAAATAACAGAGGATATAGGTTAATGAGGTATTTAAAATGAGAAATAGGAATTCATGCTTCTACTTGTATTCTCTAAATTATTTTATATATTACAATACATTGTGTATCATGGCTCTGGGTCTCCAATTCTGAGATTACCCTTGTGACTTAACACTTTGAAAATCAATCTTGGCAAGTCTGTCAACAAGGGAGAAAAAACCCAACAAATTGAATGTCATTGATTAAACCTGAAAACAAGAGGTTCTGGGTTCCTTCAACATGCAAAACACACAAATGGAACTCAGGTGCCACGCAAAAAGAAATAAGACTTGAAAATAAGGCCTTGCTTCACTAGGTGTATGAACCAGGTATATTAAGCAGATACACTATGACACGTATCTTAGACTTAATGTGTTTTCGTATGCATCAATGACAGCAATATTGTATACGCTTCTGTTTCAAACAAACCAGCTTCACTGTCCTTAATCTCAAATTGTACTGCTGTCCTCTCCCTTATCCTATAAAGGAAAAAGAAAAAGGAAAAAATGGACTAGATAACTAGATATTTCAAGAACTTTTTCAATGAATCTTGAAAGTTAGAACTTCAAAAACAGTACACCTAGTGCTTGCAGTGCTCCAGAGCGTATCAACAGCCCTCTCACACTCAAGAACAGAAGAACAAGGAACAGCAACTACATCTGCAGAAACAGTACTCAAATGCCCTAAAGTGACCCTCGCTCAAGGCAACGTCCCCCCCACTAAAGGCAGTCATGATTCCAGGGCTGAAAACTCAATGTCAAACAAACTGAATTCTAGATGTACTATCTACTCTCTATCTAAAACAGTGGTCTGGTCACAAAACAAGACAAACACAACAAGCCTGCAATAAGTACTGCAATTAATCTGTTGCCTGTAATGATTATTCTATGTTTGTCCATGGAGAGACCAAGTGTTCATTGAGCAAGAATTTCTCATTTAGTCTTTTGTAATCAGTCAGTCTCTGATAACACAGATGCATCCTTCATATGGGATGGATGGATGGATGTGTCCCCCATACAGGCCTGCCTCACCTAGACATGCTATTGCAGTTTCATAACTGAAGCTGTGTGGTTTTCAAGAAGAAATACCTGAAGGACAATCTAAGAGCTGCATTTTTTCAGACTATATGAGCAGCATTAGAGCATTCATCTGGAATATACACAGCACACAACCCTCAAAATCTTATCAAAGAAACTTTGGGAACTGATGAGAAACAAAAGGCCCCCAAACTACCAAGCAATCAGCACAGCCATTAACCTTCACTTCAACAACAAAAAAACCCCACCCCAAACCACTTTTCCCCACAAGTTTTTCCTGCTGGAGAGGCAGCAATGCATGCATAATTACATCATTAGAACAGCTGAGTTTGCTAACTAATTCTTCAAAGATTGTGTGTGATTTCCTCCCTGTTCCCTTCAACAGCCTTCACACCTTATATCGGCAGGGCTCACGGGCTTGCTTAGGCTCCCAGACTGTTACCTACTGAGACCAATGAGTTTCATTCAGACCCTAAAATCACTTTGCAGCTGGCAGAGACAGGGTCTTCTCCTTAGCTTGCCCCTCTGCTTAAAGCAAACATGCTCCCTCACAAAGATGAGCACATCTATGTTATGAAAGGCTGAGTGACTACAAAACACTACATGGGGAACTCAGGCTTCCTGAACCCTTCGTCTCTCTATAGCCAAACGCAGAGCAATGAAAGGCAACTGGAACCCAAGTTAATTGAGCGCTGTTCACCTGGTGCCGGAACCCAACCCAATCCCATTTACCTCATTGCTTTTCTCCCTCTGTACATGCAGAAAGTGGCTACCCAAACAACTAGGAGCCTTTTCCTGCATCTACAAGTGGTCTAACATCTAATATCTGAACTACTGCAACCACCTGTGTGTGACGGGATGGATGGAGTGGGAACCAGAGGGGAATCACTCAAGGGACACTACTTGATGTACACATGTAGAGCTCTATTACATGCAGCCCCACTGCCACATACACCAAGCCCATGGGGTAAAATGGGAGTTGCAAAACTGAAGCATGTTCTAAAAAGGCTAGATCATGCCAATGTACGTAGCACCTGTAAGACAATGTGTGTACCTTTCCGTAAGCTGAGGACACTAGAGAGCACACAGAAGGAAGAAGGTGTTCTCTCAAAAACCCTGAAGTAATTTACTCCCTTTTCAAACCAGCTGGATTCAGGCCTCAGTCACATCTACCATTAAGGTAAGACAACTACATGCCACCCGTTAGTGCTTTGGACAGCAAAAGTTACACCCTGCATCTACAAGGTTTTCCCGTTGACAGCCAAGGCAGGGTGGTGCTGCTGAAAGCCTTCAGCAGCCTGACACAATCCAAGTGAAACCAAAATGGAGCTCTGAAGAGGACAGACAAGAGAGGGCAGGACTCCCCCTACTCATTCTCCTGACCAGTTGCATGAGGACCAACAGAATCAAGCTGGGATTTCTAGTATTACTTATTACATCAAGAGAATCCAACTGGCGCAAAAAGGACAACTTCGAGAAGACTCTCACAGATGTACAGCAATAGCCAAACATCACTGTTTACTGATGACAACCTATAATGTATTCAATTGTATACTTCACAGCATTCCAATGACTCTATAAATAATGGAATAAATGCATAATACACTTGACAAAATTTTACCTCGCATTCAACCAGCTCTAGTTTAGTGACACATTAATTTTATTTATCTGTCTGAAATACTGAAAATGAACTGTGTATTTCAACTTAATTGCAATTGCAGTCTTCATGAGGTTTTTTTTATCTATCTGAAGTATATGCTCCCACATTAAGTTTTCATAAAATACTGAAATGCATGAAGAAATGGACTTGTGCTCTCACTTTTTTTTAAGAGTTAACTTAGACATCACCTTATAGGGTGCTTTAGTCCCTAAGCCACCTCCCCACTGCTACATTTAATGAGAATACTTAGTTTCAATATTACTTTACAGCATGTTCAATCTGACATGTCTTCAATTTACAAAGTACAAAATGTGATTATTCCATAATATGACATTGCCCATTAAAATATGAAAGAAATACAATTTAATTTGAATTGTATTACTAATTTACATCTACATATAGCTTATTAACTGCTACTGGCTTCTCCATTGGGTAGGCAAGATAGGAAATGTTTTGATTTGTGTAATAATTAGAGTAAGACCAGAGGTTGTTTCCATATTTAAAGGGCATTTCTTCTCTGAAGAGTGACTTTTCAGACTGAAGTCCTGCAGATTCCTTATTTCTCTCCTAAACATTGAGAAATGGTTTCTCTCCTAAACATTGAGAAATGGTTTGGGTTACAAGTGAAAGTTCTTTTTCTAATTTTGAATCCTGTAACTTCCATCAAAATCCAGCTGGGTTTGTTACTTCTCATATAACTAGAATGTCAACACAGACAAGTATTACATTATTTTGGAAAAAAAGTGACTCTTTTTTGTCTCTTTTTTTGTGTCTCTACAGATACTGGGCTCATTTGAAGTCTGGATCTTCAATGACTTAAAAAGTAATTATCACACTCAATCAGGAAAATACAGTGTGTGCGTCTTTCACCAAAATGTTTATTTTTCACAGATGGTTTAGATTGGCTTGCTCCATCATGGAGAAGCAGTATCTGGCTTTGTAACTGAGACTCTTACTCACGTTCTCCATGGGAAATAATTTACGACGAGATTCAAAAAATTCCTGGTATTGAAGCAGGTAATTTGAGAAAGTGTGAACATAATAATACAATTAAAGGTTATTTTTCCTGGATCAGTAGGGATTTATTCAATAATTGACCTTTCATCTTTGCATTTATGAATTTAAGAAAATGACCCACATTATTAAAGATAAAACTCCTGTTCAGGCTTTTAGTGATTTCTTGCGAAACCCAGCATAAGGCAGCCCTTCTCCTCATTAACACCTTACATCAAGACACCTGGGATTCACACAGCATGTGCTGCTAGACCACACGCACTGCTATGTTCCCAACAGCTCAGTAAAGTCTGTATCTGGAAGCAAATGTTTAGAGTACTCTTGAGTATTAATTAAAAAAAAAAAATGAGTAAGAGTTTAGGATGGAGAAGCGGTTTTCATTATTTCAGGAGATCTTGAACATGCAAATGAATAAGGAAGAGGAAGTTTCTTGTCTCATTCTGTCAGGATGCCACCGCAACTACCTAATACCTACTGGTTCATGCCAAAATGTTCTTATCTCAGATGGGTCTCACATCTTCTTACACTTCACTGATGCTTATTCCAGATTATTAAACCAATAACATCATACAGAAACTCAACTCCTCTCAGCCAGCGAGGGTGAGTGCTCTAAGCAGGCCGTGATTGTAGTCTTCTGCCTGCCAGCCCTTTTCTCTGATGCTGTCCAACCTTCTGGCTCCACCGCAGCCTATTTTGTTCCACAACTCTGCCACAGAACCCTTCTTGCATTATTTGTGGGAGAATTCACAGGTATTTTCTGTTCTATCTAGCATAATTTCATTGATCTGATTCTCGCAAGAATATAACATGACTTCGTGACAGAATACTGAGACTTCCAGAAATTTTAATTCCCTCTTTAGCCATTTCTATAGACACTGCAAATACTGCGATAACTTTGTCAACTCTTCTGCATTGATGTTTCTCTTTTCTTTGAAAGAATTCACAATTTGATTGACTTTAGCAAGAGGGTTATCAAGGCCGACAGTCCTGTACAGAAACCTTTTCAAAGATGCTCTGTAATCAAGCAGTACCAAACAGGAACACGGATTTGACCTGTTTAAGCCTGCCAGAGGATCTTTTTGAAAATTTTGTCATTATCTCCCAAGAGGCCAAAAGCCTTAAGTCTCTCTAAAACACGTTTAAAAATTATAATGATGCTACACCATCCGATATTACATTTGGTATGCAGAGATATATGGAACTCAGTTTTAAGATCACATCTGGCAGTCCCATTTTCTGTACTAGCTCTCCATACAATCCCATGATATGTAATCTCCCCACCTAGATAGAAAAAGTGTATACATGCTACTTTTAGAGGATAAATCTAAAATTCCTATCAAACAAATTTACGCAAATAATATCACAGTACAATTTTTGTCCCTCCTTTTATTTACCACATTTTCTTGAACAGCAGTATTTCTATTATCTTAAAAATATTCATAGTATTTGTACTTGATGTACATTTCAGTTTCCTTTGTTATTCCTGTACTTCAATTTATTTCTATTTTATTTCTTTTTTATATGTTTTTCCTGTAGTTTCATACATCTATAATCATCAGTTCCTTCAAGAAGGCACGATATCTAACACATTTTCATAGTACAAGGAAAGAGGATCTCTATTCCCTGAAAATTACAGCCTTTTTTATAAAATTATTTCCCTTTGCATTTAGCTCACACATACAGCCAATCATTTCCTCAGTAAACAATCTAAACTGACGGTAAACGTGTTCATCCCAATATGATTCCTGATACACGAGGAATGAAGAATAGGTTGTTGGCAACTATTGCTGCCTCCACGTGCAAGGTTTAAATATTGTCCTTCTCATCCTTAAGTTGCGAGTAAAACATTAGTTGTACTCTAACATAGAGCACAATTCTCTGCCCCCTCGCCATCACTGCTCTGAACAGGTAGGATGGGTCAGAAAAATGCTCGGAGATTAACACTAAGCCATATAACTCCGCAGTGGGTGCGGGCCAAACATCTGGATAACTTAGAAGCTGAATCAGTCTGCAAAGGGAGGTGGCTTTCCTGGGGACAGCAGCAATCAAAACGGATGATCTCAAGAAGCCAAAGGTGGCACAGACAACTAGAAACAAGGTCCTATACTGTACACCCTGCCCCTGTCGGTGGCAGAAAGGCAAATGTGGGGTAACTTTTGGCACCAAACTTAATTTGCATTTTTTATGTCCTCCTATCTCGGTGCTTAAACAACGGAGAGGCTGGGCATTGTACAGTGTAACGGGACATCCACAGCTGGGAAAACATGCTGCTTGGGGCCACAAGACCACAGGGCAAATGTGGAAGAACTGAAAGAGGAAACACCTGTTATGCTCAGATGTCACAGAGTCACTTCCATTATTACTTCTTCTGTTGAAGTGGAGGGTCCAAAGACACTGCAGCACGGAAGGGCTCCATTTGGCCAAAACTGCCCGGGGATGGAGTTTTGTGACAGGACTATTTTTGTGAGAAGGATTTCCTGGCAGTACTGCTGTCAGGCTTAGCCCATGGTTTGAAAGCCATGCAGACCCAGAATCAAGAGATGACTTAATGAAGACACATTAAAATCTGAAGTCCATGGGTTATACCAGTCAGAACTTTTGCACTGTTTGCAGAGGACTTCTTTAGTTTGACTGTTTCCAAAAACAAGCCAACCATTACTTTAACATAACTTATCCAAGCACAGAAAGCTTTGACCTAATTACCAGTGTCAATGGGAAATATTTATCCCAGTCTTCAAGGAACCAGAAAATAAAGGAATACACGAAGAGAACAGCATTTCCCTTTTTGTTCCATTCGTTATTTTTTGCACCTATTTCTTAAAATGCTAAAAATTTGGCACAAATCGCTTTCCTTACTGTGGACTTGTATAGCATTAGTCTGAAGTTCTGGAACAGCTAGCAAAACACAAGGAGCTCCTGAAATCAAGAAAATACCTTGTTATGTCTGCTCAAACAAACAAACAAAAAACCCTGTCATCATCACTGTGTTCAACAATAAATGTATGCTTTGGGTTAGTTCCAGGCAAGGCAGCCATTCCCAAAGGAGTATTTTTAATAGAAAATAATTGCTATAAAACCAAACCACAGTTCACCAGGCAGATAATGTAAAATCAAAGCAGCACTATAAAGGACCAATTGTACCCCATATCTTTCCTAGACTCAGAACATAAAATAACATTTGTAGCTTTAAAGAACTGTACAGGTAAAAGAATTTATTACTATTACTTTTACCCTGAAGCTCTCTTCTTCACAATTTAGTAGTAAGTAGCTTTTAAACATTTATTTTCTCCATAGCTCAGGACAGCTTACGTAGCAAAACTTCAATGAAATGTCAAAAAACGTTGTTAAATACTCAACACTGAGATCAATCAGTTTTTGTACCACTTCAATAAACAGAAAGGCTATTTCTCAGCGTTTGGCTGAACAAAAATAACCCCAAACCCGTAACTGCAGATGCTGTTATAGAAAAGGAGTTGCAAGCCAAATCATTGCAGGACATCCTGATTTGCATCATTGAAATGGAGACCAGTAACTCAGGCTCTGATCAGAATGATCAGAATAGACACAGAATTTGGAATTCTGTATTTGGAAAATGTCAGAAATTGCAAAAGAAACACAGCAACACTAGAACAGGGTTAGCTAAACTGACATTCAAGCAAACACTTTGAGACTTAGCCATGTGCAGAACACAAATCACGTATAAGTTGATCATAGTACATTATTACATGCTGAAGGCAGCTGATACTATGAATTCCAAGTGCAAGGAGTACTTGATGTCGCCCTTTAATCCTGCTGCTCTATCACTACTCATCTTGCATCAATGTATTTTCAGTCTTGGGTTCACAGTTTAATAGCAGTTAATGGCCTCATCTCTTCATCACTGACATATTAGAACAGACTACTAAACAGCAGCTTGCTCCGCGTAACACCGTTGACTTTGTGTCAAGCAGCTGTGCTGCTGAGCAATGACCATTCCAAAACAAATCACATCTTGCTCCTCCACAGAGTGATTAAATTTTCTTACCTCAGTTTTGTCTCTGACAAAATCGAAGCTCTTGACTGACCTGTCTGTAATCTTAGGTAACAAAATAACCAAACAAAAACCAATCAACCAAAACCACTCTGTTAAAATTGTTTCTGCCATTTCTGATTCATTTGCTATGACAACTCTTTTGCATATACCACCATTCCCTTTTTTGTTTTCCTTAGCAGTAACTATTAAAACATAGATATCTGAGCAGAAAACTAATGGGACTTTGAAGATGGAAAAAAATGGGTAGCGCTCCAGTGCAAGTTACAGTTGACAACACCATGGTTTTAATCATGAATGTTGTGTACACACTCCTCACCTTCAGTACAGCATATAGCTGGAACCATACAGGACTTCTCACTGGCGAATCCATTTTGCTCAATAATGCTTCAAGGTTGTCTCATACTATTACAACAAATGTGACCAGTAACTCTATACTTGGTCTTGTTTGTTCTATAATACTATGTCAAAACCAACCAACAACCAAACTGAAAACCAGACACCACAAAAGCTTTCAGATATTCCATAAATCCGCTATTTCCAACTGCACAGATACAGGGCTGCTTTCCACAGGAAGCAACCCTTGTTATACTAGCACCATATTTAAAGTGTAGATAAGCAACAAACTTGACAAAACCAGCAGTCTTGGAACAGTCATTGTTGCCTTCATTTAGACTGCCTTGACACACACTGCATGTCTGGTATCGTTTGGGATTTCTCAAGCTTTCAACCTGCTTCAAGTGAAGTTGATATACTCAAAAAGCTCACTCATCTGACAACTAGTATTGCCTGTCCAGAGTCCCACTGCAACAAAAACTCAAAGGAACTTTGAAACACGTCTGTTTCCAAGTAATTCTAGCATGCCACTTAACAGTTGAAGTTGTGTTTTTTATTCCAGAGGATGATACTAAGCAGAAGAAATGCTTCACAGTATCAATTCTGAAAACCGTGAGTATTCTGTAGAACGGTTTTTTTCTTACATGTTTTTACATCTTCTAACAGAATGAGGCCCCTGCTCCAATCTGATTTTGCAAACACTAGTACTATACAAATATTATTTAAATAAACCAAACAAGTAAGCAAGAGAAATGTGAATGTATCAAGGAAAAAAAAAAAGCTTATTCAGATTCTCTAACATTCTGCTTAAACCAATACCAAAGAAGTCTGTCAGCTATTTCCCAAATTGCTATGTGATTTTTTTTTCCCCAGGGGTGAACTCAGCCTTTCAGAAACTGTGACTAAACAATAACCACCACAAAAGGTGGGAGCTTGCAAAAACTGCAATAAATGTTGAGAAGCCATCAAATTTTAGTATTAGTGCCTTTTCATAGGATATTCCAGAGACTTAAATAGAAGCTTATGCAGGTTAAAAGTGGAAAGTTATTCCTGAAAAGGAAATTTTTAGATTTTACAATGTGTATGTTTTCTCAGCACTGCTTTCTTTGCTATTATAGCTATTTAACTGTCTTTCTCATAGAGCAAAATGCAGTTTCTCTGTAGCTGAACTACAGGTGTTTTCTGCGCAGAACTTTGGCAGCAAATTCTAAAGCATATTAACTTCAATAGCTACCACTTTATAGTACTTATATCAACTATACATCTCACAGATTCTGTAATAAGAAAAACAAATATTGATTTTCACTTTTATCGACTTGCTTGCTTTTTTTTTAAATAGTGCTTTTTCCTGCCACTGTTTGCCTTCTAAAGCTTACGCTTTTAAAGCTACGTATAACCCAAGCAAAATACAAGAGAAGAGATACTAATGAAATACAAATCAGAGAGATTTAAAAGTAAATCTGAAAATTACTAAAACTCCCAATTTACAACATCATTCCTAATATGTCTCTATTGCATACAATTTCGTATACTGGAGTACAGAAATCCTGAAGTGGAGTGTTTGGAAGCCCAGAGTACATCAGTGACAGAAAACACTACTATCAGAAAACAGGAAATAGGCTAGTTTAATAAAGAATACTGTGTTCAGTTTTGGGCCCCTCACTTCAGGAAGGACATTGAGGTGCTGGAGCGTGTCCAGAGAAGGGCGACGAAGCTGGTGAGGGGTCTGGAGCACAAGTCTGATGAGGAGCGGCTGAGGGAGCTGGGGATGTTCAGTCTGGAGAAGAGGCGGCTGAGGGGAGACCTCATCGCTCTCTACAACTACCTGAAAGGGGGTTGCAGAGAGGTGGGTGTTGGTCTCTTCTCCCAAGTGATGAGTGACAGGACAAGAGGAAATGGCCTCAAGTTGCGCCAGGGGAGGTTCAGATTGGATATTAGGAAAAACTTCTTTACTGAGAGACTGGTGAAACACTGGAATAAACTGCCCAGGGAAGTGGTGGAGTCACCCTCACTGGAGGTGTTCAAGGAACGTGTGGACGAGGCATTGTGGGACATGGTTTAATGGGCATGGTGGTGTTTTTTGGTTGATGATTGGACTTGATCTTACAGGTCTTTTCCAACCGTAGTGATTCTGTGAACAATCGTATATTTTTAACTTAATTTCCTCAACTTCTTACCTTATTTCAGCATCTGAAGTTAATAAATTTCATTATGAGAAATAGCTCATGGCAAAGGATAATACTCAAATAGGACTTTAAAAAAAAGGCATTTTAGCTACTTTATTAGACATTCAGCTCCTGAGCAAACTGGGAGCACACACAGCTACTCAGTGGAAAAAGGTACTATTGTTAACCTAGCAATGCTGCTTTGTCTTTTAGATTAAAAGTATTTTTTTGAGAAACATTAACAGAGATAAACTTATTCCTGGTAATTTTTCAGCCAAGTAAATTATCTTACCATCAGGATTTTTGTAAAAAAATTGTCCTTCCAAGATTAGACAGAACATATGTAAATTACGGCAGGATCAGGACATAAATCAATTTACAATGTCACATAACTTCTTTACTCACCATATTGTATTTGCTGACTTTGTTATTCAATGTTTCTTTTTAAGCAAGTGGGACTGCATTCCAAAATCAGAAAATTTTATTGAAGGTCTTAAGATGCTGAAAGAATTGCACTTCGAGTATCAGATGATGGAGGGAAGATAAGTCTGGAGCCTTTTTTTCCTAATAAAACAAAGGAGAAACGGGAAAATTAAGGAAGGAAGTGCTATACAGCTAAACGACAGCAGAAAAAATAAAAGTTAAAAGCAAATAAATTCCTCTTAATTACATTATTCATTACAAAAATAGTTGGTGAGGGGACTAGAGCAGATTTACCATGAAGCAGGATGCTGCGCACTGCTTAGACATTTTATGCAAATTGGGTCTGATCATTTTAATGTGGATTGAACACTAGCTAAACAATTATTACAAAGGTAAGGTATCAACATGGAATCTCCTAAGTTCTAACATTAATTGAGTTTTATTTAGGAATCTACAGTTAAGACTTTGGAACAAGTACACATAGAGCAATGGTACCGCAGATTAAGTTGGCTCTTTCAAGAGAAATCTTGAACCTAATTGTACAGACAGACCCAAGCAGAAGGTACCCAAATGCAAAAACTGAAAATGTAGATATTTTTCTCAGCAGACAAATAAGGGCGTAAACACCTGCTAACATCCACAGCCATCCCCAGAGTACTTTGCCCTTCCCCAAATCAAACTGGTAACCACTAGAGGCACACCCACTGAAGAAAGGGAGGCATTTAACATCGTGCCAGCTAATTCTTCATGACTGTACATTCAACAGAAGGCCAATCAATTCATTGCCTCCATGTGCAGAGAGTAAAGAACAGCATGATGCTGATGCCTACTGCTTGAATCCCAAAGCAGCACAACTCGGGGCTGCTCTTGGCTTTCAATTCTGTGCTGCTCTCAAATGAAATTCAGTTTGACTGCACTGACAGCTATTCTCAGCATCTCTCCGGAGCCGAGAGCAGGCCTGGTTATCCACTTTCTGTCAGGAGTCACTTTCATTCTTATCTATGTTTTCACCACTGCTCCCAGCCATCGCTATTTTCTGACCATTATTTCAACAGCCGGTTTTTAAGTAATTTTATTAAAGTAATTTTATTACACAAAAATCATAACTCTCTCTTATACAACCATTTTTCCATTGGTTGGATAGTTGAAGGGAAAAAATATCTAAAAATGAATTATGAAACATCATTAACGATTTTCTGACGTCTGCTCTGAGTTTTAAACATTTAGTACTGGAATGGAACTTCTGGAATATCTATAGCTCATTTTATTTGATCAAGAAACAAAACAACAGTCCTTATATTTAGCATAATATAATCTATAAATTATGATATCAATTACAAGATGCTACAGAAACACCATGATGTAAGAACTGAGTTAACCCACAGAGAAGGTGCCAAACTCAGTATCAAACTGTCACAATAAACACGCGCTTGTTTATTCCGCAGAGCACATGCAGATTACCGGTTTGATGTGCGATGACAGACTCTGCATACACAACTGGTGGGGATGGGTTATCTGAATGACAGTTAAAGGGCTGGTTTTTTCCGGAATACTCGAAGAAAGTCACCGTTTCTGTGTTACAGCTTGGCACCGTGCCATTCCTGACTACTGTTTGTTGAAATCAGGGATACAACAAAGAGGAAGCTGTTTTTTATGGAGGAGGAATACAGACACCAAGACATAATTCCACTTTAAAAAACAAAGTGAGAAAGCTGTGGCTGGACAACCGTAAGGAGTGTCCAACTGGTTATGTCAAATTATTCCATTCAAATATATGATTACATACGGTGTATAGTTCCTACAGTGATCACCTCCATACTCACCTACACACAGGCCTTTTTTCATTGTCTGCTACTGACTGTGTAAGATCGTCACGGCTGGGGGCTCTGCTAAATGTTGCAACACTGAAGGTGTGTGAGCAACATCATCTCCCCAGGGTCTGACACCTGCACACGTCAAAACAGTTCAAAGTTAACTTCAATGCATCCTAAAGTTAACAAATCTTTCTGCTTTCCTTGCCACTCTAAGTACTTACACAGGCCTTTCCCATTCCAAGCTCATGGGCATTCCCAACAGATTGTTCGCTTTGTTCTGCAAAGAATTCCTTCCCAAAGCAGACCTTAGTCTCTATGACCTGCTCAGAGAACTCTTGTCTTACTCAAAACACACCCTCCTTGCTGCCATTGTGTAACCTTCCAACAAAGGTGCAGAGAAACACATGTGAGTGTAAACAATAGGTCACATCATGATGCTTTTAGCTATTTCCTCTGAGTGTTGGTACCAGTAATACTTCAATGTAATTCATACTTTAGAAAACAGAAATACTGAAGTAAATTTAGAGCACTGGTCCATTTCTCCTTTTTCTTTAAGAGCAAAATATTGTTCAGCTCACTTGCCACACGCTTTGGATTGTAAAGGTTTTACAATTTTAAAAAGCCAAAAAGTCCCTTTTTTGCCTAGTATTTTGCTGGGGAAGACACAGAAAATTTATGTGAGAAGGTGAATGCAAAGTTAAAAACACATCAGAGACCTGCAAAAGGAAGTGAGAAAGAGCCATAAGTAACATATATTAAGGAGATGAGACACAAAGCCGTATCAGATAAATTGATACCCATTAAAAGAGATTACACTCTTATCTTGCCTATTTCTTCTTTACTGAATAAGCAATGAAAAAGTAAACAAAACAAAGATTTTGGAAACACCACTGTGAACTAGTCAGCTTGCAGTCATCACTTTGGCTCTTCCCTGGCCCGTTTTTTCTCTCTTTTGGATTTGAATATATGACGAAGAGCTGGTAATTGGAACAATGTAATTACCTAGAAATTACTTAGAAACTGTGACTCATGAATTGCATGACAGTATTTTACTTTACTCATTAAGTTTTCTTACAGAATTGTACAAAAATACTGAATGTTTCTTTCTGAAACATCACAGAACAGGACCATGTTTCAGGAGATACAGAGCCGCTCTTCTTTGAAGCATACGTAATACTTAGATTTCACATAATACAGAAGTTATAGAACAGGTCTTTAATAAACTTTTGGAAATGAGGTAAGTTCAACAATATTCAAAAAATTCCAACTCTACAGTTATGTCTAATTACATTTAAGAAATTACAAGTGGTATGGAGAATATGAGGGATTGACTGATCACAGTCTCTTCCAATACAGGAAGCAAGGGGTGGATACCCAACAAAACTACAACGTCAGAGAAAACGAAAGGAAATACTTTGCCATGTCTCACTGAGTGGATCTCCTTACCTCAGGACAGTAGGAGACATGCACATTTAAAAAGCCATTGGTCACAGTTATGCAATAAAAATCCACGGAGGACTAGTAAGTATCAAATTGCTGCCTCTGGCTCAGAAAGTCCTTGGGCCACAAATTATAGGCTGGGACTTAAGAAAATACGAATGTCTAGAATTTCAAACGTTCCTATCAAGATCAAATCCTACATCAGGATCTAAGTCCTGAGATGGTCAGCAACCATATGAAACACCCACAAAAATTGTTTTGAGACTCACAAATCATCAGAATGGAGAGAGAAGAGAGGAAAAATGGCCATTTATTGAAAAGGAAGACAAGTTCAGCAAGAGAAGCCTACCTGGCTTTAATTAAGTATTATTAGGATATATCACAGACATAGCAAAGTTACAGAGGAATATTACAGGGGAAGAATGACCATCAGGATGGAAATGCTAGCTGAAATCATGTCAGTTTAGAGAACACTAAAGAAAGGGAAAGTGGTTCTTGATTCTTTCCTCTTTCCAAAATCACCAGCCAGAAGACAGTAGGATGAGCAAATGTTGAGGGATCAGCAGTCAGTGAAGTGAAAAAGCGTGTTAAATAAGCAGGAAAACATGTAAGTTTGTTATGGCATTGAGCTGTTTATAACGGGCATTTACACCTTGATAATTCTGCACTTCTGTGTTAGAGCGAAAATTGATTGTGTGTCATTAGAATGAAAGATTACAGCAGGTGTTAGTAAATTTATAGCAATATGGGATTACTGAAATCTCAAAACGTTTTCAATCTAAATAGGGAGACTTTAAAAGGTCCCGTTGAGCCTACACTGCGGCCTGAGGAATCTTTTCCATCTGAACTAACTGCATACCCTGTGCAGCATTTAAGGCTGAACTGTTTAACACAAAAAAAGCTTATGTATGTACCAAGAGTTCAAAAGTCTGACTGACACAACCTACAGGTCACACGTAACTTCTCAAACAATTTGCACGGCCACGCTCTTGCCCACGAATTGTGCAAATGGCTGTGTCTGCCTGATAGTTGCCTAGCACTGCTTCCGGGACACTAAGCAGCATCAAGCAATCCGAACAAATTAATCTTTTCCTTTTTTTTTTTTTTATTTACATCACTTCTTTCTGTAGGTAACAAAGGAAGTAAGTGAGAAAAAAAATATTTTTTTTTTTTTAATGATTTTACAGAGTTTAGAGAAAGATCACTGGGCCTTGGTGATGGAAGAAAAGGAGAAAATAGCTTGCCTTGTTTTCTGATCCAGCTCCACTAAATAGTGTAATGTTACCTCTGGACAAATTCTGAAATCTGGTTGAGGACTACTGCAGGAAAGCTTCATTTTAAGCTTTTGCTTTCAACTAAGCTACAGTGGATCCTGTACTGTTACTACATGCATGAAGCTAGCTGGTTTTATAAGATTCCACAAAGAGATTATAAATACTGTTTTTTCAATGGCAGATAATCCCTATGTATTGGCAGTATAAGAAAGATCTCATCTAGACAGAATTCTGAAATTGTGGTGTGTGGAAGAATAAACCTGCACTAGCTGATGGCCACAAGAAAATGCCAACATTGCTTACAGCAGGTTCTTACAAAAAACTAGGGAAGTCTTATCAACTGGCTGCACAGAAGCAGAGCTGGACACTATAACCCAGGCCTGGTGTACCTAAACTCTACATCTAGAAAAGAGGCTGAGGTAAAATAAGGAGGACAGTATAGCTCTGTCATAATAAAGATCCAAGAGCAGCTCATCTGTCTGGGATCGGAGGAGGAGGAGGGAAGGTAAGAAAGAGATATATAGGAAAATGATGGAAAGATGAAGACATAGGATGCTGGTTAAGGAAGTATGTGAGATGTAGGGGAGTGAAAAGGCTGGGTCCTAGTTATGAGAAGCTAAAAGGAATGCTACAGTATCTGAGAAAGCAGGAGCAGTTGCCACTGGTGATGACAAAGCACATTAAAGATTTGGGAAACTCTGAAATTTCGAAGCTCTTCAGGAAGGTTTGGTAAAGCAATACAGCTTTGCAACTAACTACTGCATTTCTGGACACCATTTTCAAAACAAAGAAGGAATCCTCCTGAAATCACATAAGAGTAAAGGTTGACTGGCACATCATGTTGAGTCATTTCTGCATATTTTAATGCCATCCCTTTAAATAGTCCCTGGGTTCCACTGCTACATTACACGGCTAATGCTGTCTGGAAATTATGGAAATTGAACCTGTGGTCCATGTCTCACATGTACTGCTGCTAATTAAGTTCTCTGTGACTTACCATTTGATTTAAAATATAGAAGGGGGAGAAACTGCCTTTTTCCCCTGTTGCTTTTTGGGGGAAGGGTGATTTTGAAATAAGCTTTTATGCAGTTATTTTCTAGAAAATCTCATTTCAGAACTGTAAACTGTTTTTACTAGAGCTGAGTACATTAAAGACTTCACATTTTAAAGACCATACTCTAAGAGCATATTGCACATAATCACAGTAATTATGCAATTGTCTCATGCCACCTTCCCACAAGCATGTACTGCACTGCACTTTGTGCCTCAACATGGGATTATCAGACGTCAAACAGGATTACCTCCTAAAAAAGCTGATCCTTAAATTGTTTAAGGTTAATATAGGGATTGGGTTAGAAAGTCTTGACCAAGAATGGAATGGAATCTTAATGGATTAGATTAACCTCAGTGGAATTTCCCTAAGAGATAGTAATGTTGACCATTAGGATATTGTTCCTGCAGTATCACATTAAAGGCATCACTGTGGAAAATACAAGCATTGTTCCAATAAACTCAAAACTGCCGTAAATAGCAATGTTGCCAATGGATGAGCGACATTCTGCAGGTGCCCTGACATTGCCTGTATCATTCACCCACTGAACGGCATCGCACCTGCAGCTGTTACCGCCATCCTAGCTTTGACAACCACATAAAACCTTAGAATTAATTGATATTAGTTCAAAGAAGTGCAACAACTAAATATACTGACTGTCTTTACATGATGCTTTTCATATTCGTAGGGTCTTACTAACTGAAAAATGCCTTCCCAACCAGATATTAGCATTTTTCAGAATGAAGGTGAAAAGAAGAAAAAAACATCAATTTTCTTAAATAAAATCAAATCAGTTCAGGTCAGACAATCTTCTCCAAATACCACCAAGAATTGGAAGTCAACTCCCTCTGCTTTTTGCTCCAATATCACAGAAGGCATGCTACTACTTCGGACATTTCCTTCAAAGCAGAAAATAGGCCCCGTTTGTATTTAATGAACAGTTTTGCAATTCAGGCCCTGAACATCAGCAAATGAGAGGCCCTCCACCAAAATATATCACACAAACCTATTTCTTCCTCAATACTAGGTATCTCTTTACGAGTCTAGTGGTTCTTCCTTTCCACCCCCATTTGGCTCACAAAGGAAAAACAAACACTTAAAACAAAACTGGATCTAGTTTAGCCTACAAAAGACTTTTTTTGCCACCTGAAGCCATTCAGTAATACTGATCTAAATTCACAAGTTGTTTTGGTAAAATGGAAAGCTCCTTTTGCAGCCAGCTTTCAGTTTGCCTGAACAAAATTGACCCAGTTCCAGTGAGGAAACGTTTGAAAAACCCATCCCTTTTGGTACTGCAGAAAGACATACGAAGTCACTATTGCTGCTTTCTAGTCTTCTTAACATAAAAGACTGCAGAAAGTATGAGAAAAGATAGAGAACACCAATATGGACGACTACAGGTATGGAACAATTGCTAGTCTCAGAGCAACTACATAAATTGTGACCCAGCAGCATGAAGACAGACAACGAGGAATATTATAAAGATCAATAAAATTATGGTACTGGACAAAAGGTGAACAGGAAATCATTATTCACTATTTCTCAAGATACAAGAGCTATGAGACACCCAATGTAATTACCGGGAGCAAAAATAAAATGAACTACTTTTTCATACCACACAATTAAAATCATGAAAGTCTTTGTCACAGTATGTCAGGGAGGCCAGAAACACAAATGGGTTCACAGTGAATTAGACACTGGAGAGATCCAGCCACAGCTATTAATCATGACAGCTGAAGCACTGAGGCCATTAACTGCCAGAACTGGGGCACAGCCTACCACTCCTCACCTGACCTCTCCCAGCCTCCTTCCCGAAACACCTGCTACGGGCCACTCAGAGAGACACGCTGGATGAAGTGACCTTTGGGGTGTCCTCTCACAAGGTGTTCTTCCATAAATTAAAAAAAGGGTTGAATAAAAGGTTCAGTAGAACACTAGTGCTGCTTCAAGCTGTATTTGGTACTTTTTAAAGGTCACGATAAATTAAATGGATGTATTTCTCATTTTCCGAAATGTGTGCAGAAGTTCCCAATTATTATGTTACTCATACTATTTTTATCATGCATTTTCTTAATGAAGGATTTAGACAAAAGATTTATTCAAGCTAATATATTATTTCCATATCGAGTTGAACTTAACGGATACCAAAACACTCCCAGTATTAGACTTAGTGAAATTACCTGCCCACTTCACAGACTTCCTTATGGCATGCATCCTCCTAGAATGCTTGTGAAACGAATGTAACAGTTGCCACCTCCTGTTAAATACAGCCGACCAGAACCCAGTGACAGAGAAGTGACCAAAAATCAGAGACTGAAACAAGTGCAAGTAACGCACCACACAGATCAGCAGATATTATGTAGCAGAGAAACGGGAAATCACGCTGGAGTTTCAGGTAATTCGTTTTCACATTTCAGCCTTCTGCATAATGCACACAAGCTATGCTGTTTAGCAAACAGGGACTGATGTTGTGCATACGCTTCCATGCAACGGAACGGACAAGATACAATCCTGAATCTTTCAACACAGTCTTGCTCTTGTCAAAATCAACAGAACTTCCACTGAGACGACCATCAGCAGCCCTTCAGAAAGTTCAGCAATTTAAATAATCCAACTGAAGTCAACAGAACAGATGAGAAAGAGTTGTGCCTTTCAGTTAAGAAAGCATTCCTTGTTCAAGCATGTACTTAAGTGCACGACACTGAAGCTAGTAGCATCACGAACATAAGCAAAGACAACTGTATGCACTTCATTCCTATTCAGGATAGGACTTAAAATGCTAAAATACCTTCCTATATTGGAATTTACATACCTAAAGTTAGGCGCTTGGGTAAATACCTTGCTAAATAGGGGCTCAAATAATGATTTTGGAACTAAATTCAGGAAGCATTTATTCTATTCTATTGTTCACGTTCAAAACACATTTCTTGGGAAACACTGTGCACAGTCACTGTTGGGAGCAATACGCCAAATCTGCTTCTAGTGCATATGGATGATGAAGCCAGTAGAATTATAAAAGAAGGAATGTTTCTTAACATAATGCTGTCTATTAAAAATACATTAATATTAAGTAATCGAAGAGAAATAAATTGTAAAAAGAATACTTTAGTAGAGATCATTATTTCAATTTCACAGTAATTCATTTGAGAAATGTTCCTAATTAATTTAACATTCATTTTTAATTGCCAAAAGATTAAAAGGATTCATCTCTCTTTTGCTGCATAAGTTTAAATGAATAGCTTTAAATGCCCTTTGTATTTATGCCAAGCTATTTTGTCAGTTTACTTTAGCAGAAAAGAAGTTATCCCTTTGTTTCCGCAGGAAAAAGAGTAAATGAAACCTGTGGAAGAGATGCAAACAGAACTGTACAATGAGTCTATTTTTTATTAAGGGCAAATCTTATTCTCTTGACCAACGATTACCAGGAAAGTTTCTCAGGAAACTGCAACTGGAAAGGGGGGGCAAAGAGAGCTACTCACTACATTTTGCCAAATACTCCTTAATTCCATTCTCAGAAAAGAAAGTGGTTCCTGTTAAAACAGTAGGCAAAAGGATTTAAAAACAGCACTTGGGAGGACTGGAATAAGCAGCATGTTACTCTGCTTAAAATTGTTCCTGAAATTGGTGTACGTAGCGTGGGCATTTCTTGATCCCACAGCAGTCCTTCTGGCCTTTCCAATTTCACAACTGACTATTGAATAACTGAGGAGGAAACAGAATTGGTGATCAATCCACAAGTTTAGAGAAAAAAAAAATAAATTTCCTCTACCTACGTTTCCCCCCCACCATTCCGTGAGTATGTTCACAGCAGCACTGTGTTATCTCATATACAGTGTTCTGGAAAACATATATATCATGGACTAGATGAGACATTCATATTAATTTGAATTATTTATACATGTAACCATGGTTTTATCCAAGCCAGTCTGGGTACTTATCCATCGCACGCTCGGTTCTTTTGCACAATGCTCATGGCACTTACTTATGAGGCAAAGCCCTTGTCTAGGCAGTGGTTTGGGTTTTGAATTCAATCACTTAGAGCAGGATAAACAGAGGTTTTAATCCATGCCAAGTATCTGTCAACCATCACACTAGCAAGTCCTGGTCCATCTTTTTCTCTGTTAAACCAAAAGGATCCTCAATCCTTCTCAACCTAGCGAAACACAGCCTTCATAAACAAGCTGGGTTCACAATGTCTATTTGAAGTAAATTCTGCCTGGCTTAAGTGTTTTGAAATCAACAGAGGCAGATTTATGACAGATGAAGCATACAAAGAACAGTGACTGCATACTTCACTTTACAGAGTGCCTTCCCTCTCTCCATATGCCCACTAGCGCAGCCATTCCATCTATCTGCGTCTTCAGCACCTAAACGCAGAAGATTACTGCAACATTACTGCAGGCCTTGACCCACAATCTGAAAGGCACAGAATTCAGAATAGTTTGCTTTCTAAAGAATTGCCTTTTGGCTAAATAAGCAATTGCCAGTTCAGCCGTGTTGTTTTGGGAGGTTTTGTTTAACGCTATGTGGAAATCACCAAAACCTGTCACACACTACATAACAAGTTTGACCTCATAACTCAGGTTTCTGAGTTTTGCTTTCACTATGAAATCAGGCATCGCAATTCTGACACTTTCCCCAGAACTCTGTGACAGAGGCTTGGAAATACAAAGTGAAAATTTGAGTGTGAATACTTTCAGCCCTCCCAAATGCCTTATCCCACTTCCCCAAAAATCGTCAAGTCGTCCATTCCCCAAAATGTTCGTCAAATCACAGTGAGTTGTTTTACTAAGTTAATCTATAGAAAGCTGCCTCAGCAAATTGAAGTCGTTGCTCAGAAAATAAACAAATAATTGCTGTTTTAAAGCATTTTAATATTATAGAAAACGTCATCTTTTACTTCCAGGATCCATTTCAGGGCTTGCCTCAACCCACTGAGCAAGCATAGGGCCTAAGTCATAAATTGCCATTTGTAAAAATTAGAGAAACATATAATTTTATTGGGCATTAAATTAACTACATAGAAAGAATGAGAAAACATTAGGTTGCCTCTGATTTTTTTTTTCTAGTAGACAGTACTGCATTTAAATGAGCACTATAATTCTTAGACTTTAATTCAAACAAACCTAATTGTGCATGGTTCGCTTTGAACACGATAAAAACGTAAAGCATACATCAATGGATTTAATATTTACTGCCTACTTAACTGCACTTTAAACTGAAGAAAAAAAAATAAATTATTTGATGGGTTGCTTCGCTTCATAAATAACAATATCCTACTTGAAGATCATGGGAGATTTTGCTGACAGTAAATTTCACCGTTTTGTGTATTTTTTGATACTATTTTAGTTCCTTGATAATAAAAGAAACAATGGGGCTACAGATATTTAAACTGGTCATAGCAAATAAATGTCAGTTCTGTATCTACTTGCAGTTAGATTAAATTTTAATGAGTTAGAGGGAAACAATACAAAATGCGTCCACTACTATTTAACGCATCAGCATGAAACACTAACATACCAAAACTGAGTAATTAAATAATTTTGAAAGGCAGCAATTTAACAGGTTGCTAATTCCATCTTCCAGATTACCTTCTATTTGTGAAAAGTAAAGAATGGAGAGGGCAGCAGCAGTTTATTGCACCAGCAGTATTTGCACCTCAGCAAGGGCCAACACAAAGAGTTAAACGCTATTTATATCCACCTAAGATTGCAAGACATTTTTTAACATGGAACTGGAAATATCCAGATTTTGTGCTAGCTCCATTTAATAGAAGTGTGAAATTCACACTGTTTTATGACAGTATATTTTCATCTTCCTTTATTCTCTGTCTTCTGAGTCTGATTAAAATGTGGCTCAAAACAAGTACAAGAATTATGGGGGGGAAGGGAGGTCATAGTTCTTACATGATGTTATTTTCTTTTTCCTAACATTTTCCTTAACAATAGATCCTGACTGTAAGTTCCTGAAATAACACTGTCTATTGTAAATCGCTCTAATTTGTTTTTCCAGGATAGAGAAGGACTAACAACTACACATTCAGTTTTTTGGGGCACAGCTTTATTTGATTAAACAATAAAACTGCCTTGTGAAGCTTTTCAGTCCCCGCATTTCAAAATCTAATGGCGCTCTCTTCACTGAAGCTAATTATTAGAACTGCCTACTACCTCCTACCCCAAACCTGGCCCAAACAGAGGACAGAGCAGACCGGCCCCAGGCTTTCCAATGCACAGAGCAGCATCTCACAATCTCAGAATACTATTGACAGAGTGTCCATTTTTATACCGTTAAGATTAGACAGCATTCTGGTACTATTCAAAAGGACACATCTGTAGATGGATTTCCAGGTGCTATTCTTCACATCCTCTTTTAAATGAGCCACAGCCGTCACCCGTAATTCATAACACAGAATGCAAAATATTTAGATCCAACACATCAACTGAACTAGCTAGCAAAGCTGGATTAAATTTCTGTTCCTCTAGAACATTCTGCACCGAGACAGAAGTATTACTGTGAGTGGCAATCACATTATTCCAGGCTATACTGACATTCTGCTGGGACGAATGTATTGCCAAGTTAGATCAAAGGTTTCTGCTAACCCTGCCTCTGGCAGGGGCCAATATCGGATACTCAGTGATGTATGAAGCGTAGGTTAACACTTTCCCTGAATATATCCCAGCACCTGCCAAACTGTGCTTTGGGAAGTCTTGGGATTCTTCTGCCCTCAGGTCTGAGGCTTCTTGAATGAAGGTTCCTGGTTTCTTAGACAACTCTATCACAATATTCCACATTTCCAGATATCTTCACACAGCAGGACTCAAACCTATACTAGACAAGTGCTAGTTAATTTACCAAGCCAAGTAATTTTTTGCCATCTTCCTAACTACGGGATAAGCTTATTCACCTGAAACTATCTCCAATCTCTTCTACCACAGTAACAACCTTTCCTGTTAGTCTGCAATTCCTCTTTCAGAGTTTTTCAGCTTTTGTTTCACTCACCCTTTTGCTCAGTAACAGTAGTTCTTCCCTGGACAAACAGGAGTCATACATCATTTTCTTTGTTAATGCTCTTGTCCCCAGATCAAAGCCTTATCTGCTCAGATACTAGCATTTGCTAGATTTCCACCATAACATAACTGACATGATTTGGAGGCACATACAAGTGCCGAACAAAGCCTAACAGACATTGCTAATACTCCAGCTCAGCTACCGAACACAAGCTTGTGTCCAGATGCTGAACACAAGCGTCTTACTTTTCTAAGAGTATTTGCCAGATTTCTTGATGCAAAAATTTCTGTCCTCAGCAATGTCCTTCAAGATTTCTTCCCTGGTAGGCAGCAAGAAGTGCTTTATGTGTTATTTCTTCTACCTGTTTTTTTCAGCTCTGTATGTAAGCAAAAAGTTCCTTCCTTTTCCCTCCCACTAACATGAGGTAATGAATTCATTTTGCCAGTTCTCCTGCTTCATTTGTGAAACAGCCAAACTTAACACACCCAACTGTCAGTCTTAGTCTTCACTTAAGATGACCTTCTTGAAGGAACTCAGATTTTTCAACCACTGTCTTCTGTTCTGCTGAAAATTTCCCTACTTCCCCTTAAGTTAAACTCACCAGCCCCAAGTTCCATATACTTATCTTCTACCCATACTACCCCCTTCCCCGTGCTAATACTGCCATTGCTGCAGAAGCCTTATAGATGGCAGCAGTGTCCAACTTAAAGTAATAATAACAATAATGATAACAACAATAACAACAAAAAACATCCCAAAGCATCCAACTGATAGCCTCTTCCTTCCAGACTTTTACTGATGCTAGCCTAATTCTCTTTGCCTATACTTTTGGAAGTTCTGATAAAAAAATGTTGTAAGGTATTCCACATAGTCCTTTGCACTCCGCATACCTTTTTTAAGTTGCTGGGATGTATACGGCATTTGTTCGCTGAAGAGCTTTGTGTGCCATCTTCTGTGAACTCCTATCTTCACTTACACAAACAAGCCTGAGGCAGATAGATAGTATGCTGGATTCTTTGCAAGAATCCACCTTTCATTAGCTTCTGTCTGACCTGGTCATTTTCTTGCTTGACAAACTGTAAATACTTTGGTGAAGAATAACTCTTTTTCTTCCAATAGCCAAAATTCTTGTCCCAGGTCTCAATCCTTCACAGGCTCCTTCTGGGACTTTAGTTAGCCACTCAAGATTAGTGTCTGCAGCAAGTCTTACTCTGATAGAAAGCATCCCTGATTTTGGATTTGCAAACCTAATCCTGTCTAATAAGCTTTACTACTTGTTATTACAGAGAATCTGGAGACGATTCAGAAGCCCCACTGGAAGAAATATTACAGAAAATGGTCTGTGCCCCACTGCATTCACAAGATTACAACACCAGCTCAGACCCAGCAATGATTTCAAGTTCTCAAATCTCACTGAAAACAGAGATTAAGCACCACTTTGCCTCTGAGGGTGTGTGTTGCAGCTTCTGAATGTAATTAGATGATTTCTTTCCCCTATGGAAATGCACAGTCAGCACTTAACCTACCTGATTACAAATTTAACAGGGAGACATTGAATAATATTCAGGCAAATCTAGTTGCAATTTGAGCAATCAGTAATGCATTTGACTAGTAAGCGAGCAAGTTCACCTGCCTAAAGTTGCAAGTGTGATCAAGCCACATTATACTGTTACTTTTTCAGTGCCTGTGGTGTTGGGAGTAGGGGTTACTGTTACCAAAGGATAAGCAAAACCTGGATATCAGGAATGCATACAGACCTGACACTTCCACATTGCACTCTAAAACCAAAGCGTATTCAGTTCCAGTGCAGCAATACACAAATACATAGGCCAACTTCACTCCATGTAACTTCACAACTATATCCATATTCATGCAAAAAGCAAGTAAGCCATGCCATTAATAAAATAAATCAGTGGCTTTGCAATCAATTGTCTTTTTCACCATAGCACCACAATGCCCGAGCAGCAGCTAAAGTCCCCATCACACTAGGTCACAGCTGCTCAATTAGTTTCCATCAGGGTCCAACTGGTAATTTCTAACAAGGTCTACTCAACAGGAAACAACCTGCGAGGCCAAATTCTGCTGCCCTCGGAGCTGGAAACAAGGGCAGCACATAACAGCCAATCTCCAAGAGACCAAGGACATCATAAGAAACATGAGTCTTTCTTCATTCCAGTTCACCATAAAGGCTCACGTTATAGTCAAGGCAGAGAAGCAAATAGTTTTGGAGTTTGGTTCCTGTGAAGTATTTTAACTTACAGTTATAAAAATCAACACGTATCTATTTCTCTCCACTAACAGTAACAGGAAATGAAAGCCACTAATTCAGACTCCGGTGAAGATGCTTAAACTGAAGGAGGACGAATCCCACACAAGACGAGTTGTGGAAATTGTATTTGTGGCTTGGATCTAGACCAGACCCTATTCTTTAGGCATTTCTCCACTAACCAATACAGACAGAAGTTTAAAAACCTACGCACATTTTAATAAGGTTTATCCCAGGTCTAATTTTCTCTCCCTCTGCATTTAGCTCTCACTGACATTAATGAGAGTTGCGTGTGTGTGCGTAGAACTGACTCCCGGCATCTTTACAGCTTGATTTTTTTCATGTAATTAGAAAAGCACATTGAAATGCTTAATTTGTGTGTTTTAGGAGAAATGTTTAATGGTGGCTAATTAATGCATAAAATTTACATTTAGAAAACTAGTATCCAGGCACTGCAACAATCAAAATATTTGCAGAAATCATAATAGAAATAAAAATAAGATAAATGGTTTCCTGGCAAGTGTTCATGAATATCTTGGTTGTTTTGGGGTTTTTTTGCTTGCTTGTTTTTTGAACCAAAGTTTTGGATACACTTCAGTTTATTAACCAAATTAAAAACTATCTGCAGCTGAGTAAACGACAACTGTATGCATCTTTTCAAGAGGACTAGGCAAACCTGCAGGCTGTAATTTTAAGTTATTCACTTTTTTCTTTGTAAGAAACATCCTGTAAATAGTGCACAATATTATCCCAGTCAAATAATTTATTTCCTTTATCACATCTTTATTTATGAGTGTATTTACTTAGAGCCTAGTTCTGCTAACTGTTACAAGTCTACAAAACTTTAAATTCTCAAAACACAGTAAAGGCCACTCACATAAGACAGGTTGTGTGCTACACTATTTAAAATTGGTTGCCTTAATGTTACAGAAATGATCCGACACATAAGATGAAATCAAAGCTTTTACAAAGAACCTCTTAAACTGAAATGAAGAATTAAACTTTGGGACTAGAAGAATCGGAGAAGGGAAACAAAGTGGAAGGAAAAATTGTCTGTAGAGCTGAAAAGAAGAAAGAATAAACCTTCTGGTTTGCTGGACTTGATACGTTGTTAAAAAACCCCTTTCCTGCTGCATGTCTGTTTTGACTGAATACTAACTTTATTCTTTTTGAGACACTTCATTTTGTTCAGTCCCTTTTGGGACTTTACAGCCAAATCTTTTCCTGGAGTTAGCCCAGAAGTTCAGCTCTTTAAACAGGATCTTTTGCAATCTTTAGAGGTTTCTAACCAATTCAAAAACCAAAAGAGAAGACAGAGATCTAGGCAGGAAAGAAAAATCATACTATATCCACATTTCTAAATGCCAATCTTAGTTATAAATTGAGCCTAAATATAGCATTGTACGGTCTGATGTTCAAAATTGTCCTAATTTCCTTATCAACTTGCTTTACAAGTTAACATCAGTTTTCCCCAAAAAACTTTCAGCTCTTCAAACACACTTTTTTTCATTGGAGCTGTAGTCTTGGTTTTTTCCACACTAGCAATACACATCCTGAAGTTCACAATTTCATAGACACATACACAATCTCACCTTAAAGTGAGCTCATCATGATCAGAGATGGTCTTTGCAAAATGCAGTAGGCTTTCTCTTTCTTATTCCCAGAAAAAGTGTCTGGCATTTGGATGCAATTTGGCTTGCTACTTTATGTCAGAGTAAGTTTTGTGGTTCACAGTTATGCTTTTCCACAAGAAGCAAAAGGAACAAGCCCTCTTCCCTTACAGACTGTGTACTGTACCACCAGTTCCCCCATTTCTCCTCCCACCTGCTCCATAACATTAGCTGTTTATCCTTCTTAGAGCTTTTCTCAAACTCCCTGAACCCCTTGCTACACCACATCATTGCCAACTGGAGCAGGCAGCATCTTCCATCACCACTTTGGGTTACACACTACAAGTGGCTTGCTGGACTCTGTGTTTCCAAGCCAGAAGACCAAACAGACCAGCGACACGGCAGCCTTTCCCCCAAGAAGGAAGAAGGGCTTTAATTTGGGTCTCCTTTCTCAAACACATTTTCATAAGGCTTGCAGGAACTTCATTTTTCTTAGAGGCCTCCATTCCTCTTTCAAATTTGGGCATTTCACTCAACAAGAGCAGAAGTAGTCAGGGGATGGACAAGCACCAGGCTAAGAAAGAGGTGATTTCCCCTACATAGGAGGGAATTTTGACTTGCAACTCAGTAAAACAATAGATGGGGATTCCTACAAGGTTGTAGTTTCAGGACAGACTTTTACATGTACGTTATTTTCAATTATGAAATCCAGTGAATTTATTATCAGACAGTGCAAAACCACAGTCACTTCTGATGACATCCAAACCAGCCAGATTTGGTTTTCAAAGATGTTGAGCACTTGCGACTCCTCACCTCTGCAAATCGAAGGGTTGTGCTTCCCAGAACAACTCTAACACACCCAAAACTTTACTCTGTTACTGTGGCAGCACTGTATATCTTTTTACAGAGCTCTGGCTCTAAGAAAAAGCAAAAGAAAAATACAAGAAAACAAAATTTATAAAAACCACAGATCCACAGCTGCACAAACAAGTGGCCTACTCCAAAATGTTTTCAGCATTTATCTTTGTACTCTAGGTAAGCATCCAGTAACTAAGAAAAAAACCCTGGTTTTGACACTAAGTAGCTATTAAGCATAGACAGCTATTAAAGATGTTTTGGACACATGCAACCACAATTCTCAAAGAATTCAGCTCCGTTCCTGTCCAGAGCTTGCACTAACATGGAGGTGAGATCTGTTGCTCTCATATCCTGCAGCTGCACTGCCCTGCTGGGTTGTACCACGCTGCCCCACTCAGCTGAAGCACACTATCTGCCATGCAGACTTCTCATCTCAACTACTCTTATCACAGATGCCATGTGTCAGGGAGTCCTCGGACATAGGAAACGCTCAGAAGGCATGGCAGCACACCCAATAAGACCTTGAAAGCAGTTCCTCACCACCACCCAGCCTACCTCACACAAACCCCATAGCTCACAAGAGACCAATATCCTGATGTCAGGCACTCCAATCACTTCAGGGGCTCTGCCCTGCCAGCTGGCACCATGGAGTTCACGCGGGGCAGATGTTCTCCAGCACACAGAACCCAACACACACTGTCACTTTGCTGGAGGCTGCCCCAAAATCATGGAGGCAGCCACACTGCAACAGTCTGGATATGCACCACAAGCATCACTTTCTGCAGCTCGAACAACCTTCAGCAGTTTGCTATCAGATGCAAAAGGCACCACTGTGACAACACCCCAAAAACTGGCAGGGACCTGAAAGCAGGTGGAGCCCCATTTCTGGGCCTGTAATCTCATCCACAAGCAGACAAGCACCAGTCTTATAAAGCTGACCCCACAAATCTGTGGGACAGCAATCACCCACTGGCAAGTCCAACCTCAATGCCTGCTAACCCTGGCATCCAAGCTGTCCTCCCTTTCGCTGTCCATCATTTGAGATGCCCAAGAAAACAGCACAGCAGTTAAGCAGGTCACAACCACAAGTGCCAATTTCCATACAATCCCACCTGAAAGGGCCATCGCTTCTCCTGGCACAAAGAGTACCATTTCATCCTACCAAAGAGTTTCAAAGGCCACACCTACACCACCAGAGTTTTCCTCCATAAAGGATGGGTTACAAGATTGGCTAGCACTTCTTAAAAGGAGAAACTATCCTGCAGGAGAGGACGCTACAGTAACTCCATTTGTACTCTTTGACTGGAATGTCAAAACAACCCTAAAGGAGATCGGTACAGCTAGCTCTTCAAAGCCGATGCAGCCTGCCTACTGAAAAGCACATTAAGATGAACGGAGATGTCAAACAAATCTGTGTTGAAAAAAGACCTGGAGCAAGCCAAGTCTGAAGAAACCACAGCCAAAGTTGATGAGCTACATTCAATATGTAGGGCATGTATGAGTTCTTCACCACTCTGCCTCAATTTTTTCCATGTGAAAAACCAAGAGCCACACTAAACACACAGACATTTCCCATACGTTTGCTTTGGTGGATGAGATCATTCTACAAAGATTTTTTGAACAGAAAATGCTGTGCGGAGCAAACTGAGCAAACCTTGAAATTTTTAAATACTGTTGAAATTTCCATAGGTTGGAGAAAGCATTTCTTTTTTTTGTTTTGTTAAAAAAAAATTAATACCAAACCATCTGCTCTCAACTGGAGCTTTCAATTATAAACATAAAAAATCATTCCAAAAGCTGCAGAGTTCAGAAAATTCTGAATAGCTTAAAAGTTGAATGGGGGCAGGGGGAGGTAGACTCCAACAGAGGATTAACTCTAACCCCTGTTCAAATATAGAAGTCATCGCTGCTCTAGTAGTCCAGTTGAACAAGTACACTGTGAAGAAGAGAGTCTCACATTGTAAAAACATGAAACAGATGATTACGGCTGAACTTAGTATTGTGCACTGAAGAAGCTGGTGGAACTGACAAAGAACCTTGTTGGTAACTATAAATAAATTTTAAAATAAGTAGGGGTTTGCTCTGTACAGCACAAGAGACGTTCTGTTTTACATCAAGAAATCTTGTGCTAATATATTATAGTAAATTCTATGAATAGATGCCTACCAGTTTCCACACAGATTTGAAAGACCCAACAGAAAAGATACGTTAACCTGAAGTCCACAGCTTCAGCTCCCACAGGCTGCATTAAATCACATAGCCGTACACTTTCCCCTTGGCTGTATCCCTTAAAGAACACTGATGTATTCCTATTCTATGGGAAGATTTGATGTAAAACCAAAGTGACCAAAACAAGGAGATATAAATCCCCAGAGTAAGGGATTTCAGAGAAAAGATTCTAGTAGTAATCCTAACCAATCTTACAAAAACGAAGGAACAATACCATCTTTCATCACACAACTGTCTGACAATGAGCAACACAACCATATACAATGTAACAAGGGTAATATTGAACTGTGTTCATGATTTGTAACCGAGTCAGATTATATTAGTACAAAACCAGCTCATGTGTTTGCATATTTGTGTTTGTCCACAGAACACCCTACAAATTCTCTCCCCACAGAGGACTCCCCAAGTAAAGGAGAGACTACATGCAAGTTACTCTGCATCAATCAGATTCTCTTCCAATACAGCAATTACAAGTAATTCAGTACTTGTACATCCTTCCCTACAATAGGCTCAGGTTCAGAAATTCAAGAGGTATGTTGGTAGGCAGGGCGAGAGAGAGAGAACAGCTTCAGGAGCTAAATCTGCCATTAACCTGTCTTGTGCCACCATGTTTTGCAAAAAACAAGAAATCGAAACCAAGCAGGCAAGAATCCTTTGCTCTAGCCAAAGGATTCCAAGGAAGTTGGATCTAACAATCCATCTAACCTAACAGCACTGTTTCAAAGTTGACTATCTGCTATACCTTAGAGGCAGGTAGAATGAATGGAGTACAGATGAGCAAACCATATTTCCATCACTGGATAAATCCAGATTTTGTTTGGAGTTGTTACTGAGGTGTATGTTCATTCATGCAATTTAAATTAAAAAAACACTGCTTGCAATAGAAATGGAAAACAATCACAGTGACACTGAGAGGAAAGGAAAGCTACTACTTTTTCTGCTGGAAGGGACCTACAACGATCACCTAGCCCAACCTGACCTAGCCTGACCACTTCAGGGCTGACCAAGTTAAAGCATGTTGTTAAGGGCATTGTCCAAATGCCTCCAACACTGACAGGAAATAGGTTTCTTTTTCAAAGAGGAGAGGAAAATGCTGTTCTCACACTGGTCACTGCCTTCTTCCTCAGTTCCTTCTAGTGAGACATTCTGAAACACAAGAAAAGGGATTCTGAGTCCCTCTCCCAAAGAATGCATTTGTGTTTACATTAATCGGGAGTGAGAAAGTACAGTAACTGAAAATAAGGTAAGAAGCTGTCTAACGTAAGTGCTATAATAATCACTGTTTTCCCCAAAGTCAGTGGAAGGAGACATTTCCAAGCTGACACCAGATACCTAATTATTTTTTTTTTAAGTCAATACATTTCCAACAACTGAAATCAACTGTCCACAAAGACCACGCAGCCTTTAAACGTAGCAGCAAGCTGGTGAAATAAGAAGCGATCCCCAGACACAACCCACTGCTGCCCTGGTGTTTTTGGCATTTACATGCTACAGAAGTTGGCAACCAGATCCATGACATACTAATTCAGAAAGCTCCTCCATATCCTGGATTCTCCCTGAAATGGTACTGAAGTGATGGAAACAAATCTTCCATCTGGCCAGGCGTCCTCCTGTAGAATCACATGCTTTTTCTTGTAACTTACCTGATGCGCTGCAGGCAAGTTCCTGACGCATCCACATTTGTTGCTGCAAAAAACCAGAAAGATCTCCAACCTAGGAAGCCTATATTCTGAGATACCTGAAGACCACTGAATTTACAGACTGGTGCTAAAGAAAAGCAGTCTAGCATCCAAAGGAAATTATTTTTGAAATATGGTTTTGAAAGGAATTGCTGCATGCTGAAAATCTGTCTTTGTAATGCAGTAGTAAGAAAGCCTAAGTGCTTCTCCTGTAAATGTGTATCTATGATCTGATAGTATATCCTGAAAGCACCCATACTTCCTTAGAAAGAATACCACCACAAAATTTTATCTATTTTAATTTAATAAGAACTCAAGCCTGCATAGTCCAAAATTCACAATCACTCCATGAAATTAAGGATAACACGTGGCACACCTTTGCACCACGCCACTTTCTAAGGCCCCACCTGCAAGTCCTTTATTGCTACGATTTTTTTTTTTTTTTGTGGAGTCAACAGACTGAAATGAATATTGCACCACTGCACCTGATCCTACCAGGAACTGTTGCTGCCCTTTGTAGCGCTTCACCTGAAGTGAGTGACTGAAGGATTGCCAATGTGACGCCCATCTACAAGAAGGGCCGGAAGGAGGATCCGGGGAACTACAGGCCTGTCAGCCTGACCTCGGTGCCGGGAAAGATTGTGGAGAGGTTCATCTTGAGGGCGCTCACGGGACACGTGCAGGATAACAAAGGGATCAGGCCCAGCCAGCACGGGTTCATGAAAGGCAGGTCCTGCTTGACCAACCTGATCTCCTTCTATGACCAGGTGACCCGCCTAGTGGATGAGGGGAAGGCTGTTGATGTTGTCTACCTGGACTTCAGCAAAGCCTTCAACACTGTCCCCCACAGTATTCTCCTGGAGAAGCTGGCGACTCGTGGCTTAGACAGGTGCACTCTTCGCTGGGTTAAAAACTGGCTGGATGGCCGAGCCCAGAGAGTTGTGGTAAACGGAGCGAAATCCAGTTGGCGGCCGGTCACAAGCGGAGTCCCCCAGGACTCAGTTTTAGGGCCGGTCATGTTTAATACCTTTATTGATGGTCTGGATGAGGGGATAGAGTGCTCCCTCAGCAAGTTTGCAGATGACACCAAGTTGGGAGGGAGTGTTGATCTGCTCGAGCATCGGAAGGCTCTGCAGAGGGATCTGGACAGGCTGGATCGATGGGCCGAGGCCAACTGTATGAGGTTCAACAAGGCCAAGTGCCGGGTTCTACACTTTGGCCACAACAACCCCAGGCAACGCTACAGGCTTGGGGACGACTGGCTGGAAAGCTCCCCCGCAGAAAAGGACCTGGGGGTGTTGGTTGACAGCCGGCTGAAGGTGAGCCAGCAGTGTGCCCAGGTGGCCAAGAAGGCCAACGGCATCCTGGCCTGTATCAGAAATAGTGTGGCCAGCAGGAGTAGGGGGGTGATCGTGCCCCTGTACTCGGCGCTGGTGAGGCCGCACCTCGAATACTGTGTTCAGTTTTGGGCCCCTCACTCCAAGAAGGACATTGAGGTGCTGGAGCGTGTCCAGAGAAGGGCGACGGAGCTGGTGAGGGGTCTGGAGCACAAGTCCAATGAGGAGCGGCTGAGGGAGCTGGGGTTGTTTAGCCTGGAGAAGAGGAGGCTGAGGGGAGACCTCATCGCTCTCTACAACTACCTGAAAGGGGGTTGCAGAGAGGTGGGTGCTGGTCTCTTCTCCCAAGTGACTAGCGACAGGACAAGAGGAAATGGCCTCAAGTTGCGCCAGGGGAGGTTCAGGCTGGATATTAGGAAAAATTTCTTTACTGAGAGAGTGGTAACACAGTGGAACAGACTGCCCAGGAAGTGGTGGAGTCACCCTCTCTGGAGGTATTCAAGGAGCGTGTGGATGTGGCATTGTGGGATGTAGCTCGATGGGCATGGTGGTGTGTGGTGCAGGTGGTTTTTTGTGTGGTGGTTTTTGTGTGTGGGTGGTGTTTTGTGGTGTTTTGTTTTGTTTTTGTTTTTTTTGTAATGGTTGGACTTGATGATCTTACAGGTCTTTTCCAACCTTAGTGATTCTGTGATTCTGAGTTCAGAGACAATCTGCAGCCTGCCCACTGTCCTGAAGTACTCCTGGAGCACTATTCTAACACGCAAGGTTTAAGGTTGGTGACATACCTTGTGCTGGGTTTTAATAAATGATTAATAAGGTATGATTTTAAAAAAAGAAAAAAACAACAACAAAAAAAACCCAAAAAACAAAAACACAAGAGAGAAGCTTGAACCTGAGATAGATTTATACCCAACATAATAGTCTCAAATCTAAAACAGCCCTTCAGAACTCAGACACTGTTAAGCATTTTTTTAAAATTTTTAAATTACTGCATAAAAGCAATTTTTTCTCATTATAATAGCATTAAAAGGTCTGGAGCAAATTTACACATTATAAGAACACTACTCTCGTCTCAGGAATTACTTACACAAGGCATCTTTCTCCAACCTGCCTTGTCTCTTCCCCTCCCCCCAAAACACACGAATAACTTGTCCGAACACAGTTTTGTCCCTGAAGTGAAAGCACCAGACATACTACGACATCTATGCACTACTATGTTGCTTTTCAGGTAGAAAGCATTCAGATGTTAGAGGTTTATACTGCCACTGATCAGAAGTTGATCCCTTATATCCTGGAGTCTTTCCTAATGAGAGGGGAAAAACAACAACAACAAAAAAAGGAGTATTTCAGAGGAGAAACTGAGATTAGGAACACGCTTATACTGGGCTGACAGTGGATTCTAACTTCCCCAACATCTGAGGTTTTTGTCTCTTAAAGACCAGCATCCACTCTGCATTATTCAGACAGGCCCTTTGCACAATGAGCTATGCAGCAGCTCCATTCTATGTAGTCTCCCCTCTATTTCCCCTACAGCCAGTAATTTGAGGGCCTGATCTAACGTAACAGCAACGTCAGTTAGCAACGTGAAATCAAGAAGCAGCAGCAAGTAGTAACAACACGTTCCCTAATGTCATCACTAAGGAATTAATAATACACTATAATTTTTGTTTGGTTTTTGTTTGTTTGTTTTTCATTTAACTTGCTGATGCACTGAACCACAATGTAGGCCAGTTCGTGTCTGCAGCTAAAGCCAAGATTAGACGGGAAGAAGGTCCATGCCTCACGAAGCATGCTTTTGTCCAGTTGTCTTACAGAAATCCCAGACTTGTAGAGACAAGCAAGATGAACACTCAAATACAAAGGAGCCCTCAGTCATCGTGCTCTCAACAAAGCTGAATCAGCTTTTTCAATAAAAAGAGCACAACTGCACCGATTTGTACTTTTACAGCAAGATGCATGAGAAAGGCTCACTCCTCTAACTGCTGAGTATGCTAATGTCAATGGATTGTGATGAACATCAGCCCCTACAGTGCTGACAAGACCAGACAAAGTCGGGTGGAATTCTAAGAATACTCCAAAGTTTCACTAAGAGAACAGAAGTAACAGTAACTGCAATAAAACAGTGCATGCAAACAATCGCTAAAAGCATGCACGTTTTATAGACAGATATATTACATGTATCTCTGTATAAAGTGTGTTGATACAGAATTACTTCAATGACAGCAGAAGTGCTGCACTAAGTATCAAGACCCTGATAAAATACCATCCCTTCTTATTTGCCATTCCACCTGTCCTTCCTCTTCCTCAACAGTACAGAAACTAATGCTATTAGGCATTGTTATTCAAACATGCTTGTAACATATAGCAGATGTACTTTGCTAATCAAGAGCTGTCATCAGAATACTGTGGGACTTCAAGGGAAAGAGGATGCAAAGCAAAATGGCTGCAGACATCTCAGTCCTGCTGCCCACAGGAACTCATGGCAGGAGGAGAGCCAGAGCGCCAAACTCCACATATACACAGCTCTGTATGAGAAAGAAAATAGATACATATACATTTCAGAAAGCAGAACCACTGTGTTGTCATACTCAAACTCAGACTGGGAAAAACACCTTGAAAATACAATACATTAAATTATCTCAGTTTTATAAGATACACTTCACAGCTTCTTCTGGTACATGGCTACCTGTCACTTTAATCGTGCAAATAATCTGACTTTTCTTCAATGGATTTTGCCCTCTCCTCCATTTTGAAGTAAAATTACAAGGCAGTTACAAGGGGAAAAGAACAAAACAAAACAAGAAAAACCTCACCCTGTACACCTACAACCTACGTTATTTCCTGCGCAGTGGTTTAACGTCTTGACTGCCTCCGAACATTTTTATTGCTGTTAGCATCTACATGTTCACTCTTAAATAAAATCCTACAATAATGAATACAGTTATTTCCCATCATTATTGTCCAGTTTCATCACCATCATTCTCACTGCCAGTTTGGGGTAGAAATGATAGAGATTCTGTTCTCAAGTGCACTGGGTCTCATCGCTAATAAAACTCGAACTCTGTCTTCATTAAAATTATATGGGTGTATAGGAGGTCAAGACGTGGTGAGCGCCAACTGTTTCCTGAATGAAAACTAATTTTCCAGTTATTGTCCAAAATAAATTATACACAAGTATAATCAAAGTTAATTGAAGAACACTGCACGGTTTGAGCTCATTAAAATTCTCACAAATGCCAACATTAAACATACCGTTCAGCGCTTTAAGGAAAAAAAGTTATGTCTTTTACCTTGCCAACAGCTATTAATATAAGGAGGAGTTCCTCAGAGCTAAACTAATAATACTCAGAGCAACTTCCATGGTTACATGGAGATAGCAGGCGAATGAACCCCCCCTTCTTCAGAACACCATGTTTTCAAACCTGTTGGCTTAATCCCCATTCTGTGTTTCACCTGACATCTTGGTCACATGCAAGTCACCAGGAGTTAGATCGTTCAGAGTTCCAGGATATCACATGTGGTCACAGAACAAGAACCTGTTTCAGCACAAGTCACAACACTCCTCCATGAACACATACAAGCTTGTAGCTTCTGGTTCTACCAAGGCAGTGCAATTAGGAAGTCAAACAAAATATTAAACTGGAGATTTTCAACTGCAGGCCTACCAAATCTCTCGGAAATTTGTTCCTTCTCTGCAAATACATTGCATCCAAACAATGGATTAAATTTAGCCTGAATTTGTAGCACTTTGATCTCCTTAAACCTTGTCTGTGAGAAACACACCTTCCCTCTCCCTGAAATCACTTACCTACCTATTACTTACAGGTTATGACCTCAAAGAAAACAAGGAAGCCCTTTAAAATTAGCTCCCAGAAAATAAGCAGGTTTGGCATTACCTTTGTTTTGCCGCTAACTTTCTTATCAGGTGTATGTTGATCCAAATACTACCAAGAGGACTCTCTCTGAGCATCAATAGCAAGCGTACCCAGAGCAAAAAAAAACCAACCCACCTGTATTAAACCACACTTTCCTTTGTAACATAAATAAAAAAAACCAAAACAATACACCACAATTGGACCCCATCAATGGAACTTTGGCTTTGAAGGCAAGGACAGAACTTTGAAGTCCTTCCCTACCTCAGCTGTTTCCAGAGGCGCTGCAAGGACTGCCCCCTCAGGGGGCGCGCGCAACAACCCCCGCCAGGCGGAGCGCCCGCCTCGCCGCCTGAGGGAGCACGCGCCCAACGGCCGCCCGGCGGACCCCGCCCCGGGTCGCCGCCTGAGGGAGCACGCGCCCAACGGCCGCCAAGCAGACCCCGCCCCCGGTCGCCGCCTGAGGGAGCACGCGCCCAACGGCCGCCAGGCGGACCCCGCCCCGCGTCGCCGCCTGAGGGAGCACGCGCCCAACGGCCGCCCCGCCGCCAGTTTCAGTCCCGAGGGAGCCGCCTCAGGGACGGAAAAAGCGGCCTGTGCTGGTTCCCAAAACACGTTTTCCGCTGATGGCCCGGATGAGTGGGGCAAGCTGTGCTTTAAGGACAACTGGTGGTACCACCCGTAAGCAGCGGCTGGATGTTTCCTGACAGGGACCTACAAACACTGAGTCATCACAGGTGGCCTCGGGACACGAGTGGGAGGCAGGTTCCCTCCCCTGCGTGGAGCAGGGGAACTGCATGCCTGCACAGGACAACACGCCCGTGAGGCTGCGTAGTGTTATGCACTGTGTATTACAGTCCTGCTTAAGGAAGTTCAGGAGCGCTCACAGCTAAAAGAAAGGATCTGTCCTCGTCACATCCTGCGTGACTTCACACCACATTCCTACAGCTGTATCAGATTCTGACATCCTGCAGGTTTTTCCACACAGGAACTGTTTGAAATAAAAAGAGAGGTTTTACTGTATAGTGATCAGAGTTCACCTATGGTTACATGTCATCATCGAACCGTTGATTCAGCCCAATTTCTGAATCATAGAAATACCACTTTCTAAAACAGCATACCAGAATATAAAGGGAAAAGAAGAAAAAAAATGCTGTTTCCTTTACAAACACCAAAGTAAAGAAACCTTTTGCAGTAGTCTCTCTCTGAAGAGCTTGTTCTAGAAGAATCTTTTTCGTAATAGTATGCCATATATAAAACATTCCTTTTGCTGAACAGCCAATACTTCAAGCCTCTTATCACCTGCAGTTACCTCCAGCAGTATAATTAATACTTAATCACAGCTGTGGTTTTCATAGACAATGATGCCTAGTGTGCTTTTGCTGAGGTAAAAATAAATTATCTATTCTCACTTTATACATGAAGATCTGCTCTTCCAAATTATTAGGAATTTAAGTAACTACACTGAACCCAAATGTGGATATCTGCAAAACTGAGCCTTCATTTGTATTGATTCTTCTTTGTCCACAAGGAATTAAAACAAGGAAGCAAGCCTGTTTACAGTCCGTTTTCTGCAACACAGGAAATAAATACGTAATTAAAAGAAAATAAAATATTCCATGCAGCCCCGGCTGTCATTTTCAGCTCTGTTACTCAGTACAGAAAATGTATTGATTAACTGCCTTTTACAAACATCTACAAATTAATAACAAAATTAGCTGATTGCTCTAACTTGCTAAAAAAAGGTGCTCTTTGCTTATACTGCAGTTTAAGAACACCCAAATATGAAAGGCACTTCTGTCATTCTAGGAAGCAAAGTATTTCCTAAACCAAGTAATTTCACACACACAACAAAAAAAAAAAAAAGAAAGAAAAGGGTTCTTTAGCCTTTGCAGCATCACAGGGCACAATGTGGTGTCAATAGAAACCTAACACTACTGGTGAGCAGAGGGAAAGCTTTGGTCAAGTCAAGGATTTCCCCTCCTCTGCAGGCTCACATGCAAGACTACTGAGCCAGGTGTTTTATCTGAGTCCTGAAGGAAGAGTTTCTATTTGGGGGATACCAATCTTACTCCATCGGTCACGCTTCTCTGGAGAAATAACTTTGCTTACCAGTGTAAATGTGGTAGTCTGTCAATCAGCTGTGGCTTGAGTATTTCTGTTTATTAGTGTTATGTTGAAACAGTACATCAGTTTTCTTTGAGAGGGCACAGATTACAAAATTCACAGTTGATGGAAGGCCAAGAGATACCAAAGAAAATTACTGACCATTACAGTGAGGAAAGTTGACTCTCACTTAATGACTGAGGGACCAGGCAGTGGATAGAAAAAAAAATGGAAAGGCAAGTGAGACATTCAATAGCTCATCAGGAGTGTCTGTTGTATCAGAACAGAGATACATACCTAGTATACTACTGAAATACAAGAAAAAACTATGTGAAAAAACCCTCTTGGAAATACTTTTTCCACATAATTCAGTCTCACAGCAGTAAATTTAAAAGTGGGTGCTTGTTTATATCTGAAGTGCTGTAATTTCTAAATCCAAATAAAAAAAAAAATCTTTACTTTTTTCTACAGTACCGCTTTAATCCTTTTTGGTTTCTGTAATTCTTTGACATACCTAGCAATATTTCTTTCAATTTCAAATGAATCTCAGATAACGCTCCTTATGCCTTATCACAAAGCCCACTGCATAAGGCCATACTGAATATTCAGCCACGTGCATTTCATGAGTATTTGGATAATAGGCCGAAGTACTTTTCTAAGGCCAGTTAAAGCATGGCTTCTAATGTAGAAGCCGGCCATTGAAATATTACAAGGATGCATGAGGAAAACCTTCCATCATGTAGCAATGAATTGTATACTGGCATCAAAGCCTACAAACCAAGTCAGGTTGACTTCTCACAGCAAAATAATGCCAGCCAAGAGCAAATGCAGCAAACTCAAGGAGCTCTGTTTGTGATACCTAGGGCTATTGTTTTTTAAAAATTACTTTATTACTTTTTTAAAACAAAACAAAACAAGCGCACACAGATGAATCCTCGTACATCATGAAATCAGAATAATTCATCCATACCACAGGAAAATAGACAGGTTAGCCTGAACGTACGTGGCACTTTTCCAGCCTGTGGCCCATAAGTACAATTCAATGTTAGTGAACAAGTGCCCAGACCCAGTTGGGCCTTTTTTTTTTTAATGCCTTTCCCCCCTTATCGGAAACACAGAAAAATCAAATAGATGAACAACACTGCTCCACACCAATCATTCCATTTAATTTCATCTTGGTGTCACATAGTATTTCAAAGATTTTTAAAAAGTCAGCAAGTACATGTCCTTGTAGCTAGTTTTATTACTGTAGGTTTATAGTTGTTTAAATTTTAAAAAGGAGAATTTCTCATACAGCTAATAAATCAATTTTGATTCAGTACAATACAAGTTTATACACTTATGCTTTCAAAAGCATTTTGCTAATTTTGTTAATAAGAACATGTACATTAATTCCAGCATTTATTCTTTATAATTTATGCTGGGTTTGCCTTTGAAACATTCAAGACATTTTTCTTGTACCATAAAAACTTTTTCATTAGGCAGAATAATTACATTTACGAGAGCAACGATCAGGCTTCATTTTTTTTTCCAAGTTTGTTTTGCCTTTTTTAAAATTCTTGTTGAAAACTGACATAGTACTTGCCTTTCATCAGTCTGTCAGGTCTTCAAGTTTTACAGTATTTTTCAGAGATAATGATCAACAGTACGAAAGCTAAACTGTCTACTTCATTTATTAGTGTTCATATACTTGTATTTCTATTCTCATCAATAAATCTGTGTATCTGCAAGTCTTCCAAGTATTTTCACATTTTATTTTCCCCTGTATTTTACCGTTCCCTCTGTTTTTCCAACATTCTTCATTTTCTTGTAAACAGAGGTGTAATAGATATGTATCTCAAATTATTACATAGTGCCTCAACCACTTGGAAAGAATATTAATTGTATTGCTCTCCTGAGCTGTTACGCTGATACCCTGCATCCATATTCCTGTTTTCCCCCAGCAGTGTGACAGTATGAAATGACAGGATAAAGGCCTTACCCTCGGTAACATTTTTGACTAGCATTAATCAACAAAGAAGTTGATAGGGGATGTAAAATATATAGCACTGATCCTGATCAAAACACTGAAATATTAAAAAAGCACATGTTTCGCTGTGGACAGATGCCGAGAATAAAAAGCAGGAAATAAGTTTGCAGTTGATACCAAAGTAGGTATTACTTCCTCTTTTCTGCTGTCTTCCATTTTCTCATCTATCAGAGACACTGTGCCAGTGAAGACAGCAGAAAACGTCATACTTAACACTGAAATATCATTACACCATTAAAGTTTTAGGCGCTACATTTGCTGCAAAGTACTGTGTGCATTTGCTTGAAGAATGCTGCGTGCTCAATAGGTAATGAGTTTTCATATAACGCTCGTAGTATCTCCCAAATTTTCAGCACCGTGTGAACACAGCCCGTCCTGTCACAGGAAGACTAACATCATTTTTCCCCTTGCATTAGCCTTTACGTACACTGCTTTCTGAGCAGCACACAGAGACTCCAGGATCAGCTGCTTTTTTGCAGAATGATTAATAGCTTAATGCATGCTTGCTTTTCGTTTCATCCTGGTTGCTGCCTCACTGGTAGCCCTGACTCAAAGCAAAAGGCGTTGCGCACCCCCTTGTCTGTTCAGAGCTGGATGTGTGTACGTTACCATCCATCAGGGTAAATCGGCATGAGGCAGTTGTTCTGCTCTGAAGACAGAGCAGCTTCACCATCATCACAGTGAGCAATGAAATAGTAACATGATTCTCCCCTCAGCCTCTTTGCACTTCCATAAAGGTGTCTTCACCCCCACCTCCCCTTGCAGCAGCCAGATGTATTCCTCACCCTCGTAGCCCCCTCAGAGGCATACATGGAGAACACGTCTGTGTTTCTCGTGCTCCTTTTTATCGCATCCCTCCTCAGAGGTGCGTTCAAGCAGACCTTTCACTCTGTAATCCCTCCATTCTTCCCCATCAGCCTTCCCCTCTGAATTTCAGCCTGGTCCTTCCTCTCCTCCATAATCCCTCACTTCCATAAGCACCGACCTCTGTGTCAGCCTACTGTAGGCTCTGGCATAAAACCAACAAAGCAAGTAAATAATACAGAGGCTTACTCTGAGACGGCTTTCGTCTTTCCTCCCACCTGTGATCCTGCGCGCCATATGCAAAGTTTAGAGAAACCCAGGAAGAGGCAGGCAGGTTCTGAAGTTGTTACATAGAACAACTCTTCCATCTTAATTAAAAATACTAAGACCAATGCATATTCCCTGGACAGACTGAAGTAACCTGGACGAGGTTCCTTCAAGCTCTGTACATACAAAAGCCCTAAAGCAATGAGATGCTTTTTGTCGAGTTCACTGTATCAACCCATAGATTCAAGCGTGAAATAATAGCATTGCTGAAGTACAATTTTCCCAACCATTCCTACGACTATACACTACGCAATGCTGTATTTCACTCAAGGAGAGCTTAGACTACTCCAGAACAGTCATGCATTTCTAGAAAAATTATATAGGAGCTTTCTGAGCAGATGGAAGTTTGGAAGGTTGAGCAGCTATAGATTTGTAGAGTTAACTCCTGATCCCATTCATCTTAATGAAAAATTCCCGCTTCTTAAAGTGGGAAAACACTTCATGCATAATATCTGTGACTTTGGATCTCCTTTATGTCTGCCTATCTTGATATGTACTAGTCCATTTATTTGCCTGTGCTGCAGTGATAATTGACGCAATTGGCACACTGGGAAGCAACAGCACAGGGGGGTTTAGAGGAAAATAAACTCACTCATACCGGCTCCTCAGAGGTATTGGGAAACTGCTGAATGAAGGAGTAGATTTGCCAAAGTTTGTCTTCCTTTCCTCCCCAGTATTTGATCATGATCATTTATTCTCACACAGGATGTTTCTGTACATACAGAACCTGCTACAAGGTGTTTGTATTTCAAGTTACAAGTCAAATATTCCACCTCTGTGCATTTCATCCACATGACGTGCTGATTTTCTGAGTCACGGTGGCTTACAGATTAACTGGTCCACATGACAGAGTGAGAAATTAGGAGCCAGAAGCTCTCAGATGTCTCACTTGGATTCCCTCTGACCTTTTCAGCACAGTCAGTTCTTGTGATTCTGAGAGAGAGTAAGTTTTTGCATGTCCTTTAGAATTTTACTGAAAATTAATAAGCAAGTGCATAAAAATAAACTAAAGTTATTGTTATGTTAGACTGACTAGAATTGAACACCATTCATCAAATCAAGGTTTTAACTGAAGTCATAACCAACTAATGAGTTAACAATAACATGGACTGGAGTCAGCATTTGATCAAATCAACAGGGGAACAAGGAAAATAGAAACCATAAGGGGTCTGGCATTTGAAAACACCCACTGCAGAAAATAATGGAGATCATAAGCTTTGCCTACTTATTCCTTTGAGGCGAGGGCCAGCTCCTTCAGGACTGCACCTGCTTTGAGGTTGCTGCTTAAACTGTCACCCTTTGGCTGTTTACGTTTTGAGCTAGCAGGGCTTAAAACTTTTCTGATGCAGATATAGTTGGATAACTCAGGATGGCACATGAGGATTTACAACAAGATATTTCGTGCCAATCTATGCAAGTAGCTTCACTTAGCTTGCAACTTCAGAAAAATCTTCAGATAAACAGTACGAACGATCTCCCTGAGGCACCATCGAAAGGGCAATAGTGGGTAATATGGAAAGAAAGACTAACTCTTAGTCTTGTGTAATTTTCAGAGTGTCAAAGTCAGAAGCGCAGCTCAGGTAATCAGATGGTATCATTGTGGATGAGCACCTTAATCCTAATGAACCTCTTCAGCACCGGGATCATCAGGTCTGCGCCAAGAGAAGCCAATGCTTCTCTTGACACGAGACGAAGTGTGGTTGCTCCAGGGAAAGATTAAATTTTGCTCCTTCTTTAAATTGCCCTCTCTTCATTGGAAGTAAAAGGAGCTTATGAAGACCTGCTTCCCTAGGTTAGAACCAGACATGGTTTCCAAGCATAGAAAAGCAGGAAAGAGAAGACTTCGGAGATAAAGCATCAATATCCTTCCTGTAATAAGCTAACACAGTGCTGGTAACTAAACTCCTCGCATCCTGTCAATGTGCTTTGGACACGTTCAGTGACCTTACGAGTCCTTCTTACTTGCTAATGCTTTTCACCTGTAGACATACCATTCATAGAATATTTCCTGAATATTCTTGTAGTCATTTTACTGGCAAAGATTTCTAACTTGATGAAAGAGTCTCAGCCCTTGGGAATTCCGTTATTTATAGTGCTGTTAATGTAAACCTTCAATTAAAGAAAACATTAAGAGCATCTCAAAGAAAATTATCATTTTAACCAAAAATTTCCAGTCAAAACAAGTCTGAAAGTCTTGAAAGTAACCATTAAGCGACGCCTTTCACGTCATACTTTGAAAAGCAATACATTATTTGCCTTTTAGCATCTCAATCTTTACATGTATGCTATTTAAATATTTTTTCCCTATGATTTTATTTCATTTTTCAATCAATCAGGTCCTGAAATACTTTTAATGAAAATCTACTTTTCTGATAAGCACAGGATTCCAGGAAGCGGAGGATTAAGAGAAAGCTCTAAATAGTGCAAGACCTGTACTAAAATAATAAAAGTGGGCAATAATAAAACTTCCAGCTTATTTGGCTGTCTTCCGTCTCTCTCACTTCCTCAGCACTGACTTCTCCAGGTTTTCAATTCTGGTTTTATTAGAATCTTTCTGAAACCTTGATCTTTTATATTTTAAAGGAACATTATCTAATATTAGTACAATTATTCAAATCAGCAACTCTTGCCAGCAAGCATCCAGAATTTCAATATAACTTCTAATTATAATTCATAATGTCTTTAAAAAATAAAGTTAAAAAGTTAAGCACAGGGCAGGGTACTTGCTTATGAAAATATTTACAATGAGAGTGATTCAGAGCAAAGAACTCATAGGGCAGGACAACTACTTAAGATTTGGTAAACTTCATGACTAAACAACAAAACTTCCCTGATAAACAAGCTTTTATAGAGTTCCAGTTGTAAATGACCATAAAAGCTGTTATATAACTCTGTTTGAAAAGCAAAGATAGTGTAGAAATTCTCAGTGGCAAATTCTTAGCACGGCAGATGCATTCTTATACTAAATATTCATTGTAAAGGGATACATTTTCTCTGACAATTTCCTTTCTCCCTTGAACGTGGTACATGAAAAAATGTCTTTACCGAAAAATCAATGTCTACGAGATATCTTTGTGGTCATTCCATACCACTTGAAGTTTATCTGAAAATAAACTTGCAGTATCAGCTCCCTGCTCAGGAAAATCTGTCTTTAGAGAAACCAGTGATTTGCATGTGAGCTGATACTCCCATAGTACATGGGGCAACGTAAACATAAAAATATGTATTTCTCTCCAGTGATCCTGAAATGAAGTGTTCTTTTTCTGTATAACAGTAATCACCTGGTACTTCATAGTCACTACCTGAATCTGATGCTGCTTCCATCACTGCGGTGCATTTGTTAGTTTACAGACTCAGGGAAAGGAGAAATGCAATGGTCCTTTACTTCAAGTAACTCAACTCTGAAGCCCAGTGCATAGTGTTCAACCCAACTCACTTCAGAGACACAGAGGCTGGGGCAGGTAATTCTCCTGCCACTCCAGCTGCTGGTCCTCAGCTCCCAAAGCACAGGTCCCACACGCGCATGTTCCCACACAGTGGCTCTTATATTTCCTGTGAAACCACGTATGCTCAATCTACGTGTTTGGTGTTTTTTTTTTTTTTTTAAATGTTTCCATTTTACAGTTCTGTCCCTGTTACCTCCCCTGCAGTCTATTCCAGTGAGGGCTGTTGAAACAATCCATTTCTGTCAGGGCAACTTAACAGTTCATGTGATAAACTGTAATGTGACTTCTCCATCACTGCCTTCATTTCTTCTAAAATTGAGAGCTATGAACAGTAACAACTTCCACATTTCAGTGAGCTGTAAAACGCATAGTTTAAAAATCCCTGCTAGGTCCTCCACCACAGACCACGAGAATACGGTGTTACCTGCTACTCTCACCTCTTTGCCTTACTTCAGAATACCCTGCTGCAAAGGAAACCCTGGTCATGGATTCCCTCCTCCGTCACCTTCTTTAATACGGAGTTTTTCCAAGACCATGAATTCCAGCTCTGGTAACAGTAACCAGTGGCGATACGAGAAGGTTACGTTTTATGGCATGGGTTGAAGTTTTGTATGCAGTCCTCACTTACTAACCTGCGGGCTCAATTCCAATGATGAACATTTCAATGTAATTCCTAGACTAAAATCGACCTTTGCTGCATACTAAAATGTAAACACAGGGACTTACAACAGAACTGTTATCACAACATGTTCATTGCTGTCCAATTTTTCAGTGTGCAGTCCAATTCTGGGAATCTGTACCAGAAACTGCCAGGAGAAAGTTGTTTACTACACTGAATAATGATGTTATCTGAAGGTCTCCAATATGTCAGTTAAAAGCAGCATTACCAATTCCCGGATTCTACAAAACCAGGGAAAAATCAAATTAAAGACAGACACCTAATATGCATCTCAAACACCCCCCTAGTTTGACAGCTCATGTCCTGTTTATCTTAATTTTTGAATTTTGCAACCTAGTGACCTTTATCAAAAGGGCAAGTATTTTATGACTGTAACGATAAGACAGATGCTAGAAAAGCAGACAGTTATCTGCAACTATTGCAAAATGCCTGTGTAAGGCAGGCCCCTTCCATGGTGCTGGGCCCCATATTTTACCTGCACACTTCTGGTTTGTCCACCGAGACTATGAGTGGCAATAAGTTACAGGGCTCAGCCTGCAAGGCTTCTTCCTAGAAGATGAAAGCACTGCCTGGAAGCAGGGCATCGGGTGAAGGAAAGGGAATGCTTAAGGCACAATTAATGCAATCCTTAAAGGCGAACTATATGGTACTGGAGTAAGGAATGAAACTAAAAGACTTTCCCTTAATAAAAATAACCACACACAGTGGCAAAACATCGCAACTGCAATGTCTTTACCTCAAAACTCAGAGAATAAGAGTTGCATGGAACTGAAGGTTTTCACCTAGATAAAGAACTGTCAGGAAGATAAGAACCGGGAGGTGGGAAGTACATGGTGGAAGGTCACCGCACGCTGTGCAACACAGTCGTAAGCGTTTGAACATATTTGAAAAAGGGTATGAATAGTAAAGTGAGTGACACAGTCTGCTGATAACACTAGCATATCAGCCAGCAGGATAAGGCTGATTAATAGAAGCGTCATAACCCAGCAATATCGAGTGATTGTGGGAAGAAGTAGCAGATGACATTCGTTGCAGATAAATGCAATACCATGCACGTGAAGAAATATAATCCCGAATTTATATACACAATGGTAGGCTCCGAGCTGACTGAGATACCGGAGTTAGAATACATCGCTTCATGAGAATTTGAGCCTGGTGCTCCGTAAAGGTCATAAAAGGAAACGGAGTGCTCTGAGTTATTAGGAAAGGAACAGAGAAGAACACAGAAAACATTATGATTCCTCATATCAATATGCAGTACACCTGCATCTTGAATGCTGTTTGCAATTCCAAACCAGCTAACTGAAAAAGTGTACCATGGATTTGGAAAGGTTGAGGGGCAAGCAACAAGTCTGATCAAAGGCAAGGAATAGATTTTGTATGAGGAATAACTGAATAGACAAACTTTTCAGTCTGGAAAGAAAGCTGACCAACAGGTTCCATGCTAGCAATTTAAAAATTACCAATAGAAGCGTTCACTGTCTTTTCAAAGAATGGAGACACGACACAATAAAAGTATATTTTTAAATCACAGGTTTCAAACACAGGAAATACTTCTTTGTACTCTGCATAGTGAAACTGCAAAACTCTATGCCACAGGATGTTGTGGTTGTCAAAAGCTGACACAGCTTCAAAAAGATATCCTACAAATTAAAGGAAGGAAAACCCATTGGGGTCCATTGAGTAGAGAGACACAATCTTTGGCTCAGAAGTGCCCGAAGCACAAATTGGCAGGAGATAATCTGGGATTTTAAGGAATCATCACTACATGGCTTCCCTGTTCTTACACTCCTCTTTGCCAGTGATGAAAAGAGGGTAAAAGACTACACAGACCTTCGGCTTAAGCCAGCAGAGGGCTGTGAATATTCTTATAATGACTTAAGCATCTTTCAAAAGCCAGTCAAAAACCATGCAGGTCCAGTGGGTTCGGTTTTCTACATCAATCTTTTCTTATTCCGTACATGTAATTTAAAGATCTCCGGCTTCTGGTTTCAGGTGCTGGCCCCTGGCACCATGTGGAAGAATCAAATCATGTTGTGGGTCATCTTTCTTATCAGTGGAGTCACAGAAGTTCAGAATCTATGTGGTAATTTAGATTATTTTTAACTTTATTTTTCCTTGTTTTCCTTTTCTTTTACCATCATAGTTTTAATAGAGGTGTTATATTGCAGATAAGAGATGAGAATGACTTAATAGGAAGGGAGAACCCTGTAACCTTTTTTGCTCTTACTCCATAAGTCAGACTGTCCCCTTCCCTTTCAAGTATCATATCAATTTTATCTTTTCAATAAAGTCTAACTCGCTAGGCTCCAAAGGACTCCGAAGTGCTGCTCCATCGCCTGGTAAGATGACAGCATCAACCACGTTCTGGCCACAGCCACCCCTAACACAAGGAGCAAAGTGTATTGTAACATTTGGATGTCAGTTCACAGCATTCTCCCTCCTGCTGTTTTTATTTTCCCCGAGGGATTTGTATGGGCTTCCACTGCAGCTTCAGAGTGTAAGAGACAAAAGTTGTGACTCTTGGTGTCATCAGCAATGACCTTCCACACAATAAATGGAAGGAGAAAGAATTTATAGGCTCTGTCTGTACTCCCGGGCATTTGCACTCAAGGACCCAGGTTATCCAGACCTGCGTAACCCTCGCAGTGGCCCCAGGGCTCTCTCCCGTGCCGTGCTCTGGCCTCTACAGGGAACCAGGGAGTGCAGGGAGATGCCTTGCACCCAGGTCTTGTCCTTATCAGGGTGGAAGGGCACATGGCAGAATACATGTGTCCATGGTTTCAATATCAACACAGCAGTCTTCCACTAACAGAGGGTTCGTATAAAGAGACGCTAGTTCAGTTACAACACCTATAGAAGAAAAAGAGCATTAACAATGGCTTTGGTACTCATCTGCACTTTCCAAGGGCATTCTTGATAAAGCACCTGCCTCCACGTTAGATTTCCATGAACAGTATTTCATACTGAAGTAGGAATATGCCAACCTGTTGAATGACTAAACCAGAAGACAGAACATGAAACGGGCAGTTATTGCTACACACTGAAGGACTTCACGTTAATAAAAGCTCCATTTCCTATTACAAAACATGGTGGAATAAATCTATTTAATTTTTTAAACTTTCTTATGGTGAAAGCTTATTGAAACCTACAGCAGCAACCCTGGCAATACAAGACCAGGGTGCCACCTCACTTTTGCACTGTATCATGAGAAGAGAAAGGTCAGGAAAATTTCTCCCTAGGAGCCCAATTGCTTAAGCCATTAAATGTGGAGAAAGAGGGAAGAGGATTAAGATCTCTTACAGTCAGCGTGAGATCTGGGGGTGGAACGCAGGTTTTCTCATGCTGAGACTGCAACATTTCTCTAAGGATTTTCACAAAAGAAGAATGAAATTGAGTAGCCTCTTTTTAAACTGAAAAGGAAGTCTTAATTAAGGGAAAATAGTCCTTTGTGCATTCAGCCTGCTAGCTGAGCCACCGAGGTGGCAGGTTAGGGAGAAATAATAACGTGAATAAATGTGAAATGAAAAAATAAGCATGAAAGACCTCTGTGCACTTGCAAGTGGTCCAGACAGACCACTCCATTACATGTGCTGCCACACTGCTCGGGGAGAGATGAATGTGGAGGCAAAGCACTGCTGCCCTTACTGATGCCAAAGCCTAGAGAACATGCATTTTGTCATCAACCAATCTGTTTGAATAGGAAGGTTGTTCTTTCTAAACAGATTTTAGGTGGAACTTGATGACATGTAAGTTGTGTACCATCCTACACATGTTAGGTTTATGGGATACCATGACACCTGCAGAGAGGGTGCCTTACTGACATCAGAAGGCTTTTTACACATATGGTGACAGCTACCAACAACTAAATTCTTGAATACAGGATAAATGTTTTATATCAAAAGCATTTCTGAAGAGATTAAGTAGAAACTGAAGCACTGGTATGGTATTAGCAGTAGGGATCCCCAGGTTGTTTGAGTTAGATGACAGAGCTCTCCAGAGGTTTATGAAAGAACTATGATACCATTTTTCTTCTTCAGTACTGAAGCCTCCACTTGACACACAGCACATTATAGAAGCACTACAGTGACCGAAGAATCGCCCAAAAGAAGATCAGAGGAGGCTGTATGTTGTGCGTGCACGAGCACGTAATAAAGACGTAAAAGCTTTGTAGAAACCACGAGAGTAGACAGACATAACCGCACGTACCCTCTCCTTCTGCACTTACAAAGGTGATGAACCGCTATTGAAAAGCTGTTTTTGGGGCTTTCTGTGGAAGAACTTTGAGGCTCCAGGTAAGTTGGTTTGGTGTTTTTTTTGAAAGCCCTGAAACAATAAAAATCTTGATGAAAGAAAAGACAGGTAGAAAAAGATACACATATTACCACATCTCCCCATAGCCTAGGAGTCTGCAGATACAAAAACCTGTTTTTTCTGCAGATATCAGAATAAAACCCCACAGTGAACAAGAGTAGGCATGTTATATCTATTTGGACAAGGATGAGAAGCAGAGTCCCTGCCTAATGCGCTGAAAGCCTGCTGACAGCCTCTGTAATCTCCTTCTCACACACTGCTAATACTAAGGTGCTAACTATGATGCCAGTTACTATTTGTAAATACACATAATTCCAAAAATGCTTTTTTTGCTTGCTTTAAAAATCTTTGTCATAGCATGACATTCCAATACTTAGATCCTTTTTCCAAATCATTATAATTTGCCGCAATGAAAAAACTGCATACAAGAGGTTTGGGATGTCTTTTTCTTAAAAACTAAAATCAGACCAAATTTAATGCAATTAATCATCAGCTCTCTCCCCACACTCTATTACTTGTGTGTCGTCCCCCCCCCCCGAAAAACTCCAGCTTTCCCTATACAACAGTTATAAAAAAAACCCTAACAAAATATGCCCCCAAGGCTTGACTTCATAGAAAGTCTGATACTTCCAATGCTGCGATAGCTACTGTCTTGTGATGCTAGTGATAACTGTTACACTAAAGTCATCTCTTCTCCAAGCTTTATAAGAAATGAGGGGTTGCACAGGCTTGCACCTAATCCATTTGTATCAATAACCAAGGCTTTGACAAGTGTAACACAACACAGTGCTGGTGAAATACAGCCGCCACGGAAATTCTGTAGAAGAAAAGGAGTGTGTCTGGGGGAGAGAAGGTGTGAAATGTATGCATATCTCTTAACTGTTCCTTAAGTGAACTGTTGCTTAGACAAAGTCTGAAATGGAATTGCTTACAACCTGCAGAATAAAAATCTACATAGTTGTTATAAAATAAACACACATAAAACTAAATTAAACACCACGTATTCTAATACGGTATTGCAGTTATGATTGTCAATGCACAAAACCTAAGGAAAGAGAGTTGGGACTGTCACAGTTAAGACATCAGGATGTTAGCAATGGAAAACCTGGATATCACAGATCCACTGTACGTGACTCCGTTTCCCTTCCCTCCTAGACACTTTTAAGAAGAAAGAAAGGGTTAACGTTTATGTTTAATTGCATATCTGTTTGGGTAGTACATCAATGCCCATCAGATGCTGAAGGTAGTCCCTGCACCTGAGAAAGATGACGGAGCGCACAGCAGAAGAAACAATGTCATCTTCCAGACATTACTTTTATCAAGGATCCCCTGCAGAGCAAGCTGTACAGGCCCTTTTTCAGAAGGGCACATGGAAAATAAGACAGATATTCTAGTACTGGCTGGAAAAGACAGAGCGTAACAGAGGCTCTGTATTTAAAAACAAAATGTATTTAGTTGGTGAGCTCTCTGATGAGGAGGACTTTGCTAAAAATCACATCCTGGCTGAAGAACCCTACCTTCTACAATCCAGATGATTTGTAAGTGCCAAATTGTTTTATAGACAGTATCTTCCAAGCTGTAATTCACTGTTGATTGCCTGACTTTTCCTTTAAGAGGTTAACTCCTCATTTTAGAGTTGATCTGGTGTCTGTGATGGGGCCACTGAGCCAAGGAGAGACACTAAGTCTAGTTTCACACCAGAAGAGTTCTTACCCAGAAGGTATTGCAGGTCTGGCTTTCAAGGCCACCGAAGGAACCTGTGTATAGGTAAATTGAAGATGTCCCTGCTTGTTGCAGGGGGGTTAGACTAGATGACCTTTAAAAGGTCCCTTCTAACCCAAACCATTCTATGACTCTATGATTCTAAGTATCTGCAGCCTTTGGCAGCAGCACACGGCATTTCAAGAATAAAACCAAATTCTCTTTTGCAATTAAAGTAGAGATTAAACAAACATTCTGTCTGAAATGTCATTCTTAACCTTACAGTGGAATAATCTGTCCATCCAACTAGATCTTTCCAGGACTTCTCAAAAACCACTTGATGGGTAGGTTACGGCACCTTCTTTTCTGTCCTTTGGGCTCCTCCAAGCCAACCCACCTCTCAGCAACTAAGATCTTCTATCAATAGGAAAAGCCTCCGAGCTGATAAGTGAGCAGGGCTGGCTGTCCTGGTATCAGATTATCTTATAAAAGCAGATGTTGCCATTTCAATTAACTTTTCCTTTTAACCTTTGAGTGAGCTGATGAAAAGAGGCCACAGAGTATGTGAAAACAAAATTACTGAGAGTTGAAACTTACATTCTCTACAGGTCTTCCTCACAGCTGAGCTCAGCTGAAGTATCAATAAACTTCACCAACAACAGCTAGGTTGTAAATATTGACTTAGATCATCTGCTGCTGTACCTCAGTGCAGCTCCAACGATTTCAGTGGTGCAAGATTTATTTGCATCAGATGATGATCAGGTCTATCATGTTTGTTCAGCCAGGTTTAAGCCTCTTAAAAGGTCAGCTGATGAAGAGCTTCTCAAAGTCCTCCAGCAAAAGAAAAGAAATCAAGACTTCCAGCATCTCTAAATATAAATTACACAACATACTTGACAAAAAGAAAAAGGAAGAACTTACGTCCCATTAAGAACATTGTCCCATTAAGCCAGAAATATACCATACTGTTTCAGATTCAGCAGAACTGAATTACGTGGGAGATAACTGCTCTGCAGCCATTAGCAAACACTACAGTCTGTAAGCAACTCTACCTATAGACTGTAAGCTAACAGTGTGTGCAAAGAAAACATTTGTACAGAACCCACTTCACTTCCTCTATTACCTATAGAAAAATGGATGCATGTGGTACCATCCAAATGGCAGTAGACCAATTATTGCATCCATTCTCTGATAGGTATTCGAGTAGAGAAGTGATCGTGCCCCTGTACTCGGCACTGGTGAGGCCACACCTCGAATACTGTGTTCAGTTTTGGGCCCCTCACTACAAGAAGGACATGGAGGTGCTGGAGCGTGTCCAGAGAAGGGCGATGAAGCTGGTGAGGGGTCTGGAGCACAAGTCTGATGAGGAGCGGCTGAGGGAGCTGGGGTTGTTCAGTCTGGAGAAGAGGAGGCTGAGGGGAGACCTCATCGCTCTCTACAACTACCTGAAAGGGGGTTGTGGGGAGGTGGGTGTTGGTCTCTTCTCCCAAGTGACGAGTGACAAGACAAGAGGAAACAGCCTCAAGTTGCGCCAGGGGAGGTTCAGACTGGATATTAGGAAAAATTTCGTTACTGAGAGAGTGGTGAAACACTGGAAGAGGCTGCCCAGGGAGGTGGTGGAGTCACCATCCCTGGAGGTGTTCAAGGAACGTGTGGACGAGGCATTGTGGGAAATGGTTTAATGGGCATGGTGGGGTTGGGTTGATGGTTGGACTCGATGATCTTACAGGTCTTTTCCAACCTTAGTGATTCTGTGAGTAATTACTATAGATCTAAGCCACAATCTACTCTAGTGTTTCAGAGTTGCATTTCCAGTGCATTACCCTCCAAGCACAAAATCTACTGCCCATCTGTACTTCAGTAGTCCTTTTTAAGGCGGAAAGAAGGGATGATCTAAATCAGAAACGCAAAACACAGTTTGGAACCTGTGAAGGTAAGTTAGAGTTCATGTTTCAGAGCCATGCAAGGACCTCAGTGCTTGCTACTCTGACGTGTGCTCCCTGCCCCAACACATCCATACATACACTTCAGGGCCAGTTTTTTTGCTAGCATTTGCCTTCACTACGCATTCCTCTTGTAAAAACAGTTTTGCCATCTGTATTTCTTGTACACATTCAAGGAAATCGGGAATAGAAACTTTCCTCTGAGGTAATCTTACTAATCATTCTTGCCTTAAGGAGAGTTTACTCAGTATTTGGCCAGTTTCAGCTGCCACCGCACTTGTGGGAGGTGGCTCAGCTCTCTTGACTTCAGTGTATTTCCTCCTGTCTTTTGAGACACACTGATTTCAAGTCATTAAAATATGGTCATGTTCACTTCCATAATATGGCAAAAGATAGCTGAATAAACATACTCTCTCAAAACATACATTGTCAAATGGAGAGGAAAAGGAACATAAGGAAGACTACACTGTGACAGTTCAAAGCCTATCCAGCCCAACAGCCTGTCACTACAATGTCCAATAGCAGCTGCCTAAGGAAGAATGTAGAAATAGGGCAATCAGAGGATGAACAATCAGTGCTTTCCTAAACGCTCATGCAGCCTCCAGTGGGACTGGAGGGATTGGTAGGGACTTCCTGAACCAGACACAGTTTATTCCTATTTAATGATATTTGAAGGACTTTCTTCCATTCATTTATCCAGCTAGGTTTTTTTATCTTTGGAAACTTCTGGCAGCCACAACATCTTGTGGTATTCCAGAGTTTTACTACCAACCTTGAGAAGAACCACCTCCTCTCTGTTTTGACCCAGAGCCCTTGAGTTTCATTTGATTCCTGCCAGATTCTGACCAGGAAGATATATTCACCTCCCAGTTTCCTAGGTCTCTTCAGGCTTTTTTTTTTTTTTTTTTTCTCCAGGTGAGAGAGTCCCATTTGTTCCTTTTATGCAGCCTGCTCACTACATTTGATCATTCATGCTGCTCTTTTATGAGCCTTTTCCAATTCTATTATACCTTTATGAAGATGGGGCCAGAGCTACATGCAATATACAAGATGCAGAAGCACCATCATGCAGTGTCATAATGATGTTTTCTGTTTTATTTTCATTCCTTTTTCTAAACCCTAGCAGGGCAAGTTGTTTTCTTAAAGACCATGGAGAATTCAGCTCATCTTTTTTACCCCCAAGCCTTGTTCTTGAGTTATAATGCTCATCTTGGAACACGAGTCCAGGATTATTTCCCCCCACCGCCCCCCATGCGCCTCATTGCATTTATCTGTATTTCACCTGCCATTTTTATCACCGGGGCGCTCAACACTGGATTTTTTTTTTTAATGCAGCTCTTCACAGCCAGCCCTCACCTTTACCTGCCACCTCCCTGCTCCTTTTAGGATCACTTAGGGACACATTGAACAACCTGTGTCCCACCACGGGCCACTGGGGTACTTGGTCTACTGGTGACCTCTCTATGAGAAGACTTACCATTTATTCCTACGCTGTTTTCCTTAAGGAGTCCTCCATAAAGAAAGGTTCTGGAAAAGGAACCATCCTCTAACTCCTCCACAGTGAACAAAAGAGCAGAAATCATTGAGGGGGCGGTCTGGTCTTTTATTATCTTGGTTCTCTTTTTCTACCGCAATCATCTACTTACTCTCTGGCTTCCCTGGCAGATTTCCTCCTCCCCTTGTCTTTGAGAAACAAGGTGTTTGTTTTTTCTCCCATCACAAGTTTTCCCCCCTTCCCCTTGTTTTTATGCCTTTATGCCTTAGACATCTATAGTGAATGAATAATCCTCTCCTTAAATACAACCTGCATTTAGGACTATATGAAAATATCACACATTCTAGCAGTATGAATGCTGAAAACTTTGGGTTTATGCTACCATTATAGTGGAAAAACACATTAAAGCATCACTGGGAGCAGGATTAGACATTTAATACATGAAGCTATTAAAAACAAAACCAAAACAATTAAAAAACCAACAAAAAATTTGAGAGGCTACCTCAAAGTGATTAACAAAATATCAAGGGATAATAGTCTTATTTATGCAAAAATATAATGTATTTCACATCAGAAAAGGAAAAAAAGGAATCAGCCTGCTGAGAAAATGATCTACAAGTATATTAGAGACTATTGTGACTCAAAATTGAAAGAACCAGGGCAAAAATGACAAAAGAGATTATGAGCAAAGCTTTCCTATTCAGTCACTGAAAGCAGAGATGGAGAATCTTGCAAGGATGCAGAAATCATGCAGAAGAAGTAGTATTTACCAGACCAGAAGGAATATTTACTGCCTAAAATGCCTATGTAAGGACAGATAAACACTTCCCTGTAGCATACAATTAAATGTATTGTAGCATAAAGCAACCTTCAATATGACAACCCACATTCGACAAGCAACAGCATCTTTGCTTTCACTTGGGGATCAACACCAGCCAACGCAATAAAATCGCTTCTTGAAGGCCGAACACAAAAAAGGTCATACTAGCAAACTATCATAGTTACCCTGGAAAGAAATGCAATTTTCTACACCTCAAAAAAATTAAACAATATATGTATCAAGAGAGGTCGCTCCTCTCAATATCTGCAAAGCAGAAAGTCACATTTGATGCGATGCTCACAAGCTGCACTCCCTACACAAATCAGATGCACCATCCTTTCTCCACCCCAGACACAGGCTCTGACGGCCACACGCTAAGCGCAAGCCCCGCAGAAAGGGCCAGTTGTTTGCCCACAGAAGGATGTACTGCAGCACCAGTCCCTGTATTTTAGAGGAACAGCAAAAGTCTAAGGCAAGCAGGAGGAACACTACGTGTCCTCCTCACTGCCTTTCCAAAGCCAACACCAAGCCCCACTCTTTCTCGATTTCCATTCCTAGGGCATTGCAGTGTCTCTCCAGCGCCTACATGGGACTGGAGCATGAATCCTGGCAGCTAACACTTAAGAATCTGGAAGACTTGGTGGATGCGGAGGTATATCCACAGCTAAAACACCCACCTCCATTAGTTATTTCCCATTTGTTTACTCTAGCCCAGGGCAGTGCATCAATCAAAAGGTAATCAGTCTGGCTTCCCAGAAAATCATAATATGCTCTGCATTATTGTGAAACATAAGCTGACATCTCTCTGTGTGTTTGTAAACATCGCTGAACACCTGGTCTTACCCGGGACACCCAACAAAAATAAGTAATTCAAATCTCTGACAGACCTCCAAAGGTTTACAAATACATCTTTTTAACATTCCAATTTTTAAGTATAAAAATACCTTTAAAAAAACCACAAAACCCAAAACTTTTAAAAACTGTCCACAAGCAAATTATCTTCTCCCCCCACACTGATGAAAGGTTACCACAGAACTCTGTGTGCAAAGAGCAAAACACAGAGCAAGATCCAGTGATGACCAAAAGGAGAAAAATGAGAGGAAAAGAAAGTCCGTTAAAATAACTCTTCCTCCTGCTATATCTTCTTTGGAGCATTGTGCATTTAGCATTAACATTTCTGGAGCTTTGCTTTAATTTTCCAGGAAATAGTTTTAAGAAGAAAAACCACGTACTTAATATTATACACTTGTATTTATCATGCTTAAACAGCAACTTGCTTTTTCATTTCTCTCCCAAAGATCCGCAACAGGTGATAACACAGAGTATTCTTAAATACTGCTATGCAATTACACCAGGAAAGTGGCTGGTTTTATAGTTATTAAGCAAGCGGGAGCACATTTAATTACAGAGATAGTTATCTTGGATTTCTCTGTAAAAGAGGTAATTCTGACCAGGATGCTATAGTGTAATGACACAATAATTCTGCTTTATCATCTAATTCAGAGTGTAGGCATTAGTAATTTCAATGAGCTAATTGCGTTGGAATCTAAGGTGGGATTTATGATGTGATGTGACATGATAGTTGATTACATTTTAATACACCAGTATAAAAGATACTCAAGAAAAACCAACTGCCTGAAGGGGGGGGGAAGAAAAGGAACATAACTCTACACCCACAAAGTACCACTATAAAAAGTAAAGTCTGCACATAAAGCATGAGCGATTCCAACCTTGGGTGACTAATGAGTGAAATCCCAATGGCATAAGAGAGATTACAGCTGGTAACAACTGAGGACGTATCGCAAACATTTCACTCCACAAACTAAAGCAAACAATAGCCCAACACGTATTTTGATTTTTCTTCTGTGCTTTGCCAAATATTTCTGGTTTCACTGTACTGTGAATGTCTCTTCACAGATGAGGGTAGCTACTGTAAATGCGTAAAAATAGAACCGAAAACATTTAGCTTTCTCCCCTGCTCACATCCTCCCCTTTGTCTGTAGTTTATCTGATATTGTATAAAACCATATAGAAAAATCTATTGTCACACAAGATCAACAATAGCATATTTGTACAATCAAACGTGTCATCTCAGGGGATTTAGGAATTCCAGGTGTTATTGTATCACTGATTTTCAAACAGAACATAATCAGCAGAGAGTTCTTTTTTTGAAGAGGAAAAAAAATAATAATAATAAAAAAATCAATAGAATAATAAAGCCCTGACTTTTTGCAAGCCTAAAAAGCAACTGCGTTGAATCCTGAAATAATTCCTGCTGTGTTTTTGTAACCATAGAGAAATGTAGGAAATATATACGACTTGGAAAAAACAAACCAAAACAAAAAAACCTGCTGCTGAAACATTAAAGCTCAATCCCTGTAAGATTACAGGTTACCTTTATACTCCTTCCTCAGTTTTTAAGAGATGAAATTTGCTAGGAACCTAGTATTTAGGCTGCCAGATTGCCAGTGGAAATAATGTTTTTCTTCAGGAAAGTCAATTATAGCTTCTTTAAAAAGATAATTCACAAAGGCCCATGCATTATTGACCATCTGTAACTTTATCCAACTGGTGGCCCTAGTAACAGGACGCTGCATGCACAGGTTCACCTCCGATTGCTTTTCAGGGGAACTCCGAGCACAGCAATACAACAGCGTTTATAGATGAGGCAGAGAAGAAGTGTCAGACCACACACCCAAAATACTGCAGAGTATACACTGCACAAAAATACACTGAATTGAAGATAAGAAGGTGTTATAACTGAAATTTATAGTCATGCACAGATGCAACAAAAGCTCTGTCAAGAAACTGTGCTAAAATATAACAACCAGCTAGCTGGTAGTGTTCGACCCACACAAAATCAGTAGCAGAAGGGAATCTGCTGCTTGAGAGCAGAGGGAAGAGGCCAGAGAAATGTGTGCAGCTGGATTATTAACAGTCACAAAACTGAGGGTGAGATACTTTTTTAAATATATAATCTGGACAGGACTATGCAGGGTGAAAAGGATATCCTGCATATGAAAGCACAACATTTTATAGAAACTGCAGGCTTCATCACAGCCAGGCAGCGTTTCTCAGGGTGTCCCCATTTCCAGATTTCAACAACTAAGGCCAGATCTTCAGCCTAAGCACCAGTCAAAGAGGAGAAGGGGTATGTGGCAAAGCAACGTGACAAAACCTGGGAATTAGCCAGAGGGCCCTGCCCCAGGGCCCTCTGCACCCTGTCCCAGGGAGGGAAAGTCGCTGTTTCCGTCCAGGATCACTCCTTGTGAGATACTACACAGCCCCAAGATTTCTGTCTGAATTTATTATAAACAAAACTCTATTTGGTACTCTCTCAGGAAAAGCACTTCACAAACAGCAGAGACTCAAGAGAAATGATCATAAACCAAAACCCTGCACAGAGCTATATTTTTCTGAGAAGGGCTGAAAAAAAAGTGGGAGTTATGTACGTTTGCAAGAAGATGATATACATTTGATACGTCTGTGTATGTCACCACCTCCTTGCTAATAAGATCTAGTTTCAATTTACGTTGGCAATTACATTCTGATTTTCAGAAAGAAAATCTTTGAGTTGTGGCACGCATTGTATAAGGTTTGGAGAGATGCATGTAAATAATGCAGGGTGTATGTCCTGAAAATAACATTTTACTTAGTGTTTTCTTGCAAGTGATTACTTTGCCCTCTGGCTCAGCCTTCCTTAGATTGCGCCGCTGTAGACAGTGAGAATTTGAACAGAGGCTGCCCATCTAATGCTTTCTCTGCCAACAGAAGAAAAAGCAAGGAGGAGAATGAGGGTGAAAGCCCATTTCTGCATTTTCTGGTACCGAATAATGCAGTAACTCTCTCAAGGTCACAGACCAACTTGGTGGAGTCAGCTAGAGCTTGTGTCATGTAGCAAATCACAATTCACTGGACCATATTCGATTTTCTGTAACTCATTTCCAAGATCCACTGTGACGTTATACCTTAGGGAATTTTTAATTTATTTTTAAATACTGTAGTATTATACATTTGCAATCACTTAAAGACCATCAGAAGATCATGGGTGGACTTGACGGGGAGAGAATTGCCCAACCTAAGTCTTTCGGGTTTTGCCAGGACACTCAGCAGAATTTGTACACTTTACTACAGAATTTCTTACTCAGTAGATTTTGCGTGTCCTGTAAAATTTAGGAATGCTGCAAAGTACTGAATGGCCCTACTTGCTTTGCTATTGTTGTTTTAATCTTACAGATTTCTGGCTTCCATTCTGGTGGGGCTTGTTTTTTCTTAAAGTTATTCTGAAGTCACCAAAAAAAAACCTCAAACAAACAAACAAAAGGAACCCCAAAACACAGGAAATCTTAGGTTGGAAAGCACATCTGAAGGTCATCTAGTCCAACCTCTTGCTTTAAAGCCGTATCAGTTGTTCCAGGACTCTCCAAGGACAGAGACTCCTCCGTATCTCTGGAGCCCTGTTCCAGTGCTTGTAAGACTGTTTTGAGATAAATTATTCCCACCCAGTAAATATCTCACAATAGGCAGAAAAGTTCCTTTCTTGACATTTCAGAGAGGACTAAAGGTACAAAGATGACTGTCTCAACGCTTCGGCAAATTTCACCCAGTCACAGAAAATGAACTATAGCACAAATAAGAACCTTCGATCACATTTTATTATTTTCATACACCACCAAGAAGGTTATGGACTTGGTTCATTACACAAGGTAATGAGTAACTGGGTATACACCTTCTAGAGGCGAGATTTTACTTATAAATGATTGCTGGAATGAGTCAAAATTCATGTCCTAATACTGCACAGTTTAATCACAGCCCAAAACAGTATATTCAAGCACAAAAGCAGGTACATACTTTTAATTATTACTAACATGATTCCAATCTCATGGTTGAATGATCTGTATGTGCAGTGCAAGATAATCATCATCCACAGTGCATAATTTAGACCATCACAGAAGATGCTTCCCTGAGGAACAGTTTGCACTGTATAAAATCTTGCTGTTGATACAAAACAGAATCTCTTTTTTTCCATTTTGAGTATTAACCCCAGAGGTTAATCTTTGATTTTGCTCTTTAAACTAAGCATTTTAGCGTTAGCTCCCAAAGATCTATCTGCTTAAAGAACAAGCAAACTTCTGCATACGGTGTTTTGGGCCTCTCTGGCAGACTGGGAGAAGCCGCCGTTATCCTCGGCCAGCGGAGTTTTGTCAGTTTGGATTACAACTCAACTGACAGAGCTAAGTAGCAGCTCCTATCAAACAAGTAATTGCCCTTTTGAACCATGTAATTTATGTCACACAAATCAGAGGTCTGAGGGGTCTTACAACAGCAAGTATAATGGCCAATAAACCTATATACGTGCTATTCGTATCACACCAGCACTCCTAAACCAGCAAAGCCCCTCTGTCCTAGAGACTGCCACAGTTTAACCTACCCATCTCCTTGCTATTTCAGCATCCTCTTTGAAATCCTGCAGTGCTCCACTTTCTGCTTCCCGACCTATCCCCACATCCTTTCATGAACTCAGAGAGTCTTCAGAACTCCCTCCCTTCCTTACTCATGCAGCTGAGGGCTTCACCACATGTATTGCTTTTACCTACCAGCTCAGCTCCTTCTCTTGTCTTTTATATCTTGCTTGCTGGTTTAGACTGGAAACCTTTGGAAGCAGTAACAGTACTAGCGTGCTTGAACAGATTCTTATTAGGGTCTCAAGCCTAATAATAACAACAACTATTATTCTTACTATATTTACACTATGGTATTAATAATAATTCATGGTATTACCAATTGCCACCTGCAGGGGTCCTAACAAGAGTGAAATATCTCCCTGGTAGAAAATCCGCTCTATGGTATGCCAACATTACCTTTTCCAGGCAGACGTGAGCTCCCATACCTGTATTCTAATGCAACCAGAAGCTGCACTGCATTACTGCAGCCTCAAACTAATATATTCTGACTATCAGACAGAGGCAAAACCCTGTAATTTGTCAGGAAATAGCATACTATAATGACTGCTGCTGAAAGGTCCAACATGTTAGAGGCAATAAAAAAAAATATGCCAGTTTTGAATTTCTGTTTCAAAGGGATTCCCGTCACCCTGGAGCAGGAGGCTCCCTGGCTCGGAACCACCATGTATGGATTTCTGCTATCAGCAACTGCTTCTACAATGACATCAGAGTTTCCTGTTTGCTCACGTTACTGATCTTCTCATAGCATTTCCTCTAACTGCCTAAAAGGGGATGACTTTTCTGACAGCTGATCCTGACAGCTCAAGCTGAGAGCTGGAGAGACAAACAATTAAACTTTGGATGATAGGTGCCCTGAAAAGGCAGGCAGGGCACTGATTTTGCTCCTGACAAACACTCTGCCAAAGATCACAGCCAAGACCCAACTGGCTAATGGTGCGGTATTTGTTAAAAGCAAAAATTGTCTCAAAGGGGAGCGCTCCTTCACAGCAGAAGCAGGAACATTTTGGAAGATGAGAAGAGCACGTATGAATGGAGAGATGCACCTCTCAGAGTTACAGTAGATGTTTACTTGTTTCAGACCAGCCCGTTCTCATACTGTTGTTTCTCTATTTGCAGACCCTATGTAACCAACCTCAGAAATGGGTGATCCGTCACCCTCTGCATGCAACACCGCCTCTCCTTATGTCTTTGGGTGAAATACAACAGGCAGTCCCAGGTTTAGTTTTGCGGAATAAAGGGCACTGCTTACATGCCCTGGTAGAAAGGGGAAAAGCAGCAGGAATGCCAGCCAGGTGTGGTTGTCTCTAGGACGTACCCTGTTTGCTGTAGCTGATAGATGCTGTGGCAACAACCAGTTGTTCTAAGACATCAAATGATGCCAGTTGGGCTAAACATTCCATTGATTTTATCGTAATCTACATCAATGTTAATATCAGAGGGAGCAAAAAGAGCACAGTTCAGTTCTCAGCTAATAAGTCATGTGTGTTGGAATAACAGCCTGAAAAAAATCCCCACTTCTTATTTGTAATCTGAACAGAGTTGCTATGCACATCGCTGCAAGAAAAACACACCAAATCCCTGAATCACTTCAGCACTAACCTGGCTTCCAGCAGAATCTAAAATGCCCTAAGGCATTCAGTATCTAACTAGGGGAAGACAGAAAAGCTCTTTTATAGACAGCTAATGTGAGCCTAAAAGTACATGCATATTTCAGTTACAATTCAAAACGTTACTTTTGTTGTCAGAATTATTCATAAAAATGAAAATCTGATACTATCAGCATATGTGAACTCTGGACTCATTTTACCAGCCACTGCTGTTGTAAAGTCTTTCATCTCAAAAACCACATGCAAGCTTGAGAATGCTTTCAGTATGTAAGGTATCATTTTGAATGCAACTTATCGCCAACCTAATAATGATGTTTTACATCTCTATAACCTCTGAAGGGTCCCAGATCACTTCAGGTTTTGAAACCAACTGCAGTAGCACAGCTGAGACCAGGACACAGACACAGTCACACATCATGAACCACTGAAAAAGTGACATCTCTCTAAAGCTCCCAAAAGGAGCGTGGAAACTATATATTTTTCTTCTCATTCTTTTTCATTTCTGTGTAAATTCCTCACCTTGTTCATCTCTGCAGGAGCAGAAGAGTCGGAGTACTACTAAAAAAACACCCCCAAAAATAAAAGGTTTCATTGTGTATTAACTCCTAAGCTGGAAATAAGAAACTATAAGTATTGTTGAAAACCTTTTTTTTTCCTTGCTTTATTTTCAGCTTGGTTTTGCAAAACCTGAGACCCAAATCTGACTTGACACTAGCACGTCACAAGAAAACCCACTGAGGTCAGAGACATTACAATTGTGTGAAACCGGTACAGTAAGCGAGATGAAAATCGTCCCCCCAAGCACGGAGAGCTTGGAGGAAAGACTCAAACCACAGCTTGCTTACCTGCCGGCGCGCAAAGCCTTCCACAGCATCTCACCACAACAAATGTATCACACAAACAAAAACCCTTGTAGGTATAGATCTTGTAGAGATAAACATAAGATTTCAGAACACTTAACGGAGGAAAGAACTCCTCCTAACTCCACAGTGCCTTTCTTCAAACTTACTAAGCTTATTCCCTCTGCCAACCTCCTGCTGCAGCAGAAAGAGAAGGCATTGGAAAACAGGTAGCACCTGACTGAAGCGGGGCCAGGTGAAACCCATTCCCAGAGATGAGTCTGCCTGTTTACCTGGCTGTCTTCAAAAGCAGAGCTTCCTCGGCTACCTTCTCCCTGAAACTGCGAACAACATTTTACCAGGAATGAGAGCACCTCATAAATTTGCACTGGCAATGTAATATATATACACAAGTCCCTCAGTTTAGTAACTTTGCTACCTGCTCATCGTAGATCCCTACCCAACCCCACACATGGTTTAGAGGGGAGAATAACGATCCTTAACTTTCAATTCAGATGTGCCTCCAGACCAGGAAGGCTCTCCCCTGGCTTCACTTAAAGGCCCCATCACCCATCCCCGTTCAGTTTTCAGCTCCACTTAGATAATCAGTCAGGAGGACCACAATATTTACTCTTGTCATCTCCCTCTCTCTCTTCCCTCACTGGGAATAACTGGACAAGGAATCTCAAACCCAGGACAGCTAACCAGCGTTAACTGCTGGGGGGGCGGGGAAACACGCCTGGACAAGTTCGTAGAAAATAAATCCACCAAGTGATATTAAATCACAAGAAACTGTGTCAGTAAGTTCAAGGGACACTAGCTGCTGGAGGATAAAAGCAAACCCTCCTGAAAAAAAACAGGGAGGAAAGGAGCAAATACGAAGGCAACAAATTAAACAGCCTTAGCTCTAAGGGTCAAAGAACAAGAAAAATAATTGTATGTTTAAAGCCAGAAGAAAAAAATGAAGCAGACGACCTGCGGCATACCCAGCAAAGCCTCGCGACTCAGCCGGCCGCCCACCCTCTCCCGGCTGAGGGACCAGAAACCGTCCTCGCGGAGAAGATGGAAAAGGTGCCAGCGCGAGGACAGACCTAGAACGCTTCGCCGCAGGGGCTGCCCCGGCCTGGCACGGGAGGGCCTCACTGCTGGGCAGCAGAGCAGGCGAGGCCGAAGGCCACAGCCTGCCCCTGGGCATGGGGCTTTGCGGGAGGGAGCGCTGCCTTCTGCCAGGGCATGGAGGCAGCACCGGCTGTCAGTTGGTCCCTGGCGCACCGCCGCGCAAAACTGAATCACTGATTTAAAGGAAAAAAAAAGAAAAGAAAAAAAGAGGAGGATATCATTAGACTTGCATGATTTTAAGGCCAGGGTTTCTTGAGGAGTAGCACTAGCAATACTTGAAGGGCAATAAAAGGCTTATTCTGAGGTTTCTTTTTAAATGTGAAATATCCTAATAAATTATGTATCTAGGAGAATAATCCAGAATCATAGCAGTGAGGTTTATTCAGAGGCCTAAAATACACCCAATTCTGCGTTGGAACAGGGCTTTTAAAGATAATTTTAAGAAAATCTCTAAAGACAGCAGCAATGTATTCTTTTCAGAATACTCATTCAGAAAAGTTATTTGATTCAGTGGGATTCTCCTTACATGCTTTACCATCTTCTTTATTAAACGCTGCTATGTATTCACATGTTTTATTTAACATTTCAAACTTCCATATTTTTCATCATTTCTCTAAATGGTGGATACAGGGCCTGACTACAGTTATACTATTCATACCACAGTTTTACTTATTTACTGAGAATCGTACCTGTGCTTATGTTTTATGCTCCCATACATTAAACCACAAACACTTAAGAAAATGTAATATTATTTTTCAAAACATTCATATTTTCCAAGGGAAAAAAAAAATGTAAATCAAGTGTTATTTACCATAAGCATTACAGAAACTGATGGAAGATGAAATGAAGCTGAAAATCAGGGGCTTATAAAAGTTTCCCAAACCCCCAAGATATTGTTTATACAGAAGCCTTGCCAGCAGACTTTTCCATGTTGCCTTCCACCTATTATCGCTGGTATTTCCATACATAAAAAAGATCTTACCATTAGCACTTGTGAGCAGGGTTAGGCACACTGTGTAGGCTATGGCAAAAGAGATTGCAAGTGTCTGCCTCCTTTTTTGGCATTTACCTCCTATAAAATTAGCAGGAATTAGGGAGTTTATAAGGATCTGGGAGTAGCAGTGTTGCTGCTATTTTCCTTGATGCAAAGGAATGCTGCCATCCCTCTAGAGACTTTTCATCACAACTGTGCAAAACAGTCACTTTACTCTCACCAAGCAAGCTCGGCTCTCCCTCCTTTCCAGGAAGAGTGAAAATAGCGAATTCACGTAATTCTGCCGGACTGTTTTACAGCCCAAACGAGACTGGAGCGGAGCCTAGACAGGACCGTCGCTCCCCACTGCCCCTTGGGGCTCCCTCCAGCAGGATTTTGGAGGGAAAGGAGGAACATGCTGGGGCTGGGTAGAGTGGAGAGAGGAGGTGGGGACAGGTTCCCCCATCTCCGCCTCATGCTCTGCATCCTCATGACTCAAAGAGAGGAAGGTAAATAAGTAAATGAATAAATAAAAATCGTTAGACAAGACATGTTTCCTCGAGAATAGATTAAAATATAGCAATGTATCACCTGCACTCTACCATGTTTTGCCCGGTAAAATATCCCTCCTAAACAGTAAGGCAGGGCGGGAGGAGGAAGAAGATAGATGCGTACGCAGTCTGCTCTGTCCTTGGGAAATAATTTACTAAATTGCTGATGTGGAGCTCTTATGTGTTAGGGAAGAAAGGTGAGCAAATAATCATCCAAATAGATTTGAAAGTCCAATTTCAAAAATTGTTTTCTTTCCTCGATTTGTTGCTTCCTCCTATCTGAATGTCACTGCACATCACTGAAGGCCTCCTCGTAACCTTAGCAACCTTCACATCACGGCTCAGGCTGGCAGCCATGGCAATCCCAAAATACGTTCCTTTAAAGTCAAGTGTAATGACTGCTAAGATATTTCCCAATGCTGGCATATTCAAGGTCATTGTGCTAAAGGAATCAGGCTTTTACCTAGCTAGGGACAGTCAGATATTTGTACGCTTATCAAGCCTGAAAAGGCTATTTTCCCCTCTTTCCTCAAAGCTGGAAGTGGTTCAGCTTTTGAGCCCACACTGGCCTTTGTGACTGCAAAGCAGAGGCAATGTGTATTCATGGGGGCAATAAACCATGCACTAATCCCACAACTGACGCTAATTTGAGCAACAGTGCGCTTGAAGATTTTTTCTTTTGTCTAATTAATTAACAGAAGTGACAAACCAATTCAGTTACACGAAATAAAGAACAAAAGATCTCAGATAATTAAACATAAACTCAATGAAAATCTGTTATTCCTTCCACAGTGTAAATTGGTTTATAAATTTCAGTGCCCAGCATTATTGCTTTTCATCGGTCCTTGAGTGCAAGAACTTGCAGGGCAAACCCATTAGAAGATATATCAAGACAAAAAAGCCTCACATGATAAATTCATTAGCCACGCTTTTTCCACAGGGGCATCGTTATACTAGAGCTCCGTGAATAATTAGTAAGTGAATTTTGCCTTGAGAGGGTTTTTTTGTTAACAAATTGTTTGTAAGATGACTGTGAAGTTCTCCCATCCTAGAGTATTTGCAATTCATTAATTTTTCCAGCCAGAGTCCAACACAGTGAATTTGCAAACACCTGGTTTCAGATACGTAAAAGTCATACTATATTGGTTAGCAACTTAAGCAAAATACTTCCCTGTTCCCAGATGAAATGACTGATCCCTATGTGGGACAGCCAAAAGGCACAGCTTTTGGCTCTAGATGTGATCATCTAGCAAGACATCAGCAAGCTGCAGTTTATGCCATTATCAGAACACGTATTTTCTATTTCACTCCTGTTACCTGTGGATCGCAGCTCTTTCGTTCCCATTGAAAAGAGAAAATGAAAACAAACAACTTGACAGAGAAAAATTAGTGCTTAAAAATGACTGGTTTATAACCTGATAGTGTAGCCAGAGTTCATACTGCACCGCTTGACCACGCAGAGAGCATCAGCCTTGTTTTATTAGAGCAGCGAAGGAAGACAGCTGCTACTCTTTCACCAGCCACCGAGCACCATAGACCGACAGCAAATAAACTTCAGCAGTAGGTGATGTGCTCTTGCCACAGACCCAGGGAAGGCCCGCGCTGCGCATTACAGACAGCAGACATAAAGGCTTGGGCTAAAGGGGAACAAAGAAGAAGAAACAGGAAATCTAAACACCAAAGTGAGGCAGAAAAACCAGAAACACGCTTTGCTACTGCTTGAGAGATGTTTACCCTTCCTGCCAGTTCTCACTAGCTTCTGCTTAGTCTTTTACTGACAGCTTACTTGGTTCAAGCAAATCCGCTTCCTGTATAATTTTGCCCCTTTCAGAAAGTGGAATCTATTTCAGAAACAGATGATTTATACGACAGCTAGTAGCTGTCAGGGCAACACAAAAAGACAACACAAAACTGGCACAAACTCGCAACTAGAAGCGGAGTAGAGGAGGGGCAGAAACAGCAGGAAACCATTCTGATCAAAGCCAAACGCACTCTCCTGTCAGTAGGGAAACGGGCCTTAGCCAAATACAGGCTACTAGTCCCTTTATTTCCCCTCCATGTCCGCCCCCCACTTTCTACCAACCCCCCCGCTACATAATGTGATTGCCATGCTTGGGGCTTGGGTGGTTTGATTTTTTTTCTTTCCAGGAGACTAGCTGAGTGACATGGGCTTCTGCTCCACAACGTAGGCAAAGTCCTCAGCTGTTTGGTTAGTTTATCTTGCCTATGCTCCCAAGAATAAATTTGTTCTCTGGGGTGTGGCATTAAAAACTGGCAGACACAATGGAAGGATTTTATTTGCCTCTGTTGCATGGTCCCCGGGGAATCACCCAAGAATTTTGTGTCACACATTCCCCGCTTGCGCAGCTGCCCGTGACATCGGTGATTTCCTTGATCTCTTTTGCTGCCCACGCAGCACCCAAATGGGGCTTTTGCTCTTGCACCACAGATTTTATGCAGGACTTCAACGGGTGTTTTGCAACAGAAGGTGTTCAAGATGAAGCTGGAATTCTATTTCTCCTACATAGTTGCTTGCAATTACATGATGGAAGAAAGGAGCTAAGGAGCTGCCTTCAGTTCTGTCTAGAGGCTTACATTTCCTTGATTTACCAAAATCTAGGCTTTTAATTCAAGCTTCCTTTGAGGTGGCATACTCTCTGCTCCCATACATGAACACTCAGTTTATTTCTGGTATTTGGAGCATTGCCTGAAATTCTCCCCAAAATGCCGGAAAAGATCTGCTAACACTCATAGCAAAGGATGCATCAGGGTGAACTACCCGATAGCTTTTTGCCTCCGTGTTTTCCAGACCTTCCCTGACCTGCAACACTCCTAGGATACAGGAGCATTGCTAAAAAAAAAAATAAATAGCAGGATGGACATAGAACCTGCCTTCTTTCTTGGCTCCCCTGGCACCAGCAAAGACTGACACACTACCATAAAGATTTAATCAAAGGCGCACCAGTCATGTCCGTCTTCTATTTCAGAAATAAAGCCAGTGAGTATAAGGGGGAAAGTGACTATTTAAAGGTTGGGAGAAATCTGAAGTGCACTCAATGGGAAAACCTTTCCAAATGATTCTCATACTTTTATTTTATGCCACCTAATTCTTTAGGTAAGCAAAACTCAACACAGTTATTTAAAGGCTCATTTATTTTGTTGTGTCAACAAACCATTTCATCTATCAACAGAGCTGATCTTGCAGCCAAACCAACCTTCCTCAGGGCTTAGAATTACCAAGAGCACCAAGTTACTATTTAAATAGAACAATTGATAAATGCAACCCAAGCCTCCAAAAACTTCTATAAAAGAAACAGGGGCCCTACTTGATGAACACAAGTGTTATTGAAATTGCAATGACTAAACCAATTCTGAGCTGACAATGTCACATGAGAGGATATTGATGAGAGATTAAGTCTGGGACCTAATTTGCTCTATTTAAACAGTAATTCAACATTGCTAGGAGCACAGTAAATGATTTTCTAACTCATTCATTTAAAAGGTCTTGGCCAGGATTGCTAGCTGCTTTTAACAAGCTTCAGAAGGACTGAATTAAAAATACAAGACTTCAAAAGGATCCAACAGCTACTAGAAACATTTAGGCGGAGCAAAGGGAGTAGTTAGCTAAACCAATCCACCCCGCAATGAAAAGGCTCGAATCAGGATTGAGGTTTATGTAACTGGAATGATTCTTACCTTTTGCAACTGACCATCGCAACATATGACAGAGCTGAAGTGAAAGAGTTTGTACATTTTCTTTAAAATATGTAAATTCAAGCTATTGGGCAGGAAATGCTGGTAACACTTCTTAGCCAGGGAAGCCCGAAGCAGCAGCTTTGCAGCTGGAGATCCCCTGGCCTGGAAAGGGCTGGAGCTGTGGGCAAACCAGGCAGGACACTATGACTTCAGAGGGACTGGACTAACTTCAATAGAGGTACTTCTGTTCCAGAAAGTAAGTTCTTATATTTAGGACCACCCAGAACAGCTATTCTATATAGCTATCACAGAATACATCGAAGATCAAGTTTTCTATTATTGCTAACAATGGCCAAAATTGTGTAGGCAGATGAAAATAAAGGGGGACAAGGCCCTGCACACTGACCTGCCAAATATGTAATTTGGATTGCTGAGCTGGAAGTTATCCCTGCACATGCTAATGCCCCTTCCACTGCTTTTCTTCCATGATTCAGTTAATAGACATACTCATTGACATATTATCATCCGCTGATCGTAACACGGCAGTGTCTTCACTATAATTTCTACCTCCAGATGAATCAAGATAAGGAAAAAACCTCTAACAGAACTAGAACAGTATCTCTATGGCATTCCCCTATTTCCAGTATTCACTGACATTCATTAAGAATTCGCAGAAGCTCTACATTGGTTTTAAACTGGAGCTATCTCCAATCTCCCTCTATCTTGAGAGACAGCTTAAATTCTTTAACCTCCATCACCCTGCACGCTGACCTGGTAGCTGTGAAACAGAGCACATGGGTAGCGTTGCTTAATGATGTTCTCTCACGTGGGCGTCAAGGTCACAGAATAGCTTTCTCCTCCTTTGTACATCTCACCATCGGTTTGCAAAAGAGCTGCAAAACAATTCCCTTCAGCCCATACCCTCCTCCAGCCACGCTGCATGGCAACCACTGGTGCGGCACACAGTGAGAGCTGTCAGTCGTTCCTCACACGAGTGGCCCCAAGACGTGATTTGTTTCTGGAGTAAAAAGGGCATCATCTCACCAAGCACACTCAGAGATGAGTGAGCAGCATTCATCATGTCCACCTCGTGTTGCTCCTCACGAATCACAGGGAGGGGGATTATCGAAGTTTTGGCAGCACTGACCTTTGCACCTTTTAGCATCCAGCCACAAACTCCTGGTAGGGCTGCTTTAAACCATTCCACGCCACAGCGGCATCAGCAGGCTGGTGTAACATCCTCCACGCCCATAATACAGGAAAACTAATGATGGCATAGTGCCACCCCTGGTATGGCCAACAGTTATCTCATGTCCTAACATGCACAATGTCCTAAATTAAATCAGAAACACATCTGGAAATGGTTATTGGAAGTTGCAGTGTCTCCCAAAAACCAAGCCCACCTCACTTACGTGCAAATTATCCAAGCTGAGTGTTTGCCAACTCTCCAGGCAGGTGTTACGGTAAGCATGTGTCTCTTTGCCAAAAGGCCAGATGTTCCGCAATTTCTGTTGATTCTTTGTACAAACGCATCTGTATGTGTGAAGCCTTTTTTTAAAGACTGGATGTAACCGTGTACTTCTTGTGAAATCTAGGTCCTTGCAGTGATCTTGCTCATCTATATCTCAGTCAGATGGCACAAAGGAGAGTGGTAAATGTGCGCAGCAAACCCTTATAAGACTCTTTCTGACTTGCTCATATTAAAAGTAGCAACGTTACGGTTGATGTGCAGTATGGCAGATGAACAGCACATTTTCTGGTATGCTCAGCTCCCATGTCACAGAGAGACTGTCTGTGCTCTCAGGATATTTCTGTAGCACTCGGAAGTAGCAATCCAAGAAGACCCCAACAAGAAAGAAGCTAGATTTGAAGTTGAGCTGTGAGATTTCCAGAAGACTTATCACGTGAATCACCTTCAAAAAAATTTCATTGGGAAGAATATTTGTATACAGGGAAGGTGACAACAAAGCCACCTAATACAAGTTTGCAATGAAAGCTGTGTCCCTGGGTTAAACAGGTCAAAGTAACGATCAGCATTCATCCCCTTGGACCCGTAGCCCAACTTCCTTGTTATGCCTCTAAATAGGACCCAGGCAGTGGAGCACGGCACAATGCCATGACTCCACACAGGGAATTTATATCCCGGCATTCCCAGGACAGCAAAGCCCAGCCCAGGGTTTGCAGATGGGTGATGTGGCTCTGCACATGTAAATCCAGCTTCCCTATGGAAGAGGAATCGCATCGGGGCTGCAGGTTGTCACTGTAACAGTAGACCAGTGCACTGAGAGGTGTGCTGCTTCTCCCCCTGCTCTTCTGGAACCCTTCACACCCAATCTAAAATCTATAACCTTGTAAAAACAAGTGATTACCATCAACTGGAGAGGAACAAACATTTTCAATCTTCTTGTTGTTGCAAGTACTTTAAATATATAAATTATAATATATTCTTTAATAAATACTATATTTTTCCTGTATGTTTCTGGGGTTTAGTAATCAAGATCAATTGCACACTTCAACTTGGAAGATGTCCTATGAAATTAAGGTTTTACCAAAAAACACTTAAGTAACTGAGCTATGACTCTGGAAAATAGGACTTAGCTCCCTAAAGATGCCCAAGTAAAGAATTGACTGCTTTAGTGTTTGCAGTGACAAAAGGGTAGATGATCACTGTCACAGAATCAAGAAATACTCAAAAACACAGTGAAATGGTCCAGTGTTTAAACACTCCTCTGCTCCCAGTAAAAATCACGGTGAATCAAAATAGGAGATGACAATCCTGATGGCTGAGATAGCCCTGACGGTATTTAACTTGACAGACTTTGTCCCCTAATGTGATTTGAATAGTTGCCTTGCAGTGTTTCTCCTTCCAGCCATATCAGGGGAAAAAAACCCAAAAAACCACCCACAACCCACGTAGTATTCAAGTCAAAAGACAGATCCAATCAGGAATATATTATGACAAATTCACGTCCAATGAACCTGCTATCCACTCCTTTTAGACTCAATCCTTCTCCTTCCCTGCCTGCACACAGAACTGCAGCGGTCCAGCTCCCTCTTCTAGCAAGACTTGCCTAAGGACGAACTTGGCTTCACTTAAATGTAAGGCTGCAATAATAGGGGTGGGTTTGCTGTTTTTTTAATAGATCAGATTGCTAGTGTCACAGAAACTTAGTATGAATGCTGCCATTTTTAATCATCCTTCTACGGAGAAAAACAATCTAAATTTTAAATCCTACTGAGATATGAAATGCAAAACCTGGTCCCACCAAAGCCACTGGGAAAGGCCTCAGAAGAAGAGAAAGAGGTAACAAGCATCATCTGCTTGGCATTACTACCGCCTGTGACCGGGACATGCTGTACTATCTGAACAATCAGTAAGAAAATACAAGACACAGACTGCTTCTGTGTTCAACACACCCGGCAATTCCTTAACTACCAAAAATTGAACAGGATTGGCTTTTAAGGAATGAGAGAAACAGCAAACCAGTTCACTTTAAAACTACCGATAATTTAAGACATGAACTATAATGGAGATTTTTCAGTAATAGATAGGCAGGCACCTAAAATGGTTTTCATAGGCACGTAAGTCTGAAAAGCCCCAGACTTCGTTGAATTAGATAAGACTTTCTCATTAGCAGATCTAACAACACTGCTTTTTTACTTCTCTAGAAGAACTGGTGAAAAACTCTAATTTTTGCCTTTAAGAAGGTGGCTCTGGCCATACAGACTGCTGATAGCCTATCGTTGTAGAAACCACTGCTGAGAAAAACAAACACACCCACCCCAAAGGGAAGACCATTGACCCAACACAGCAATTTCCACAATTTTTCCATGATGCTCGTCCACGCAGAGGTACAGATTTGATGGTAAGAGGCTGGGAGGACAATTCAATCAAGAGCAACAGAATTTACTGTATCTTAAATATACATAGGTTCCTGAAAGGAATCATTTGATCAGCTCCCTCCATATATTCAGTGTTATATCCGAACAGTTTAGTTAAAAAAAAATAGTAAAATATTTCCACATTTTACTTTTCCTCCTGCAGATCAAGTCCAAACGTGGGAGAAGATTTCAGTGAAAAATTAAAATTACAGACTGAAAAAAAATCAGCACAGTTCCTGCAATACGAGCGAAAGCAGAGGAGTTAAACTGTAGTAGTTTGTAGAAAGTTCAGCAGGATTGCTTGTTGGGCACCACCCAACTTCCAGGTGGCTTTTAGAAGGTAGTAGTTAGAAAAAAAACTCATTTCATTAAAGTCTGGGACCTCTGTAAGTGGCAAGGGACACAAAAAGCTACCAGTAATAAGCAGGTCAACATCCTAACGGGTGTACTTTCCTATCTCACGTTTCAGCTCTGAGCAGCATCCAGCATTAAGCAGTTTTCTGAAGTATTCCGCGGTATCATTTTTAATATATACATGAACTTATAACCTGATCTGCATTTTAGTAAAAGCAAGATTGAGAAACGCAGCTTTACATCAAGAGGAAAGGTCAGCTAACAGTTTGGAGCAAATTAACTATCTCTCCCATATTGCATGGCACATGGCCACACAGATTGCCAACAGAAGCCACACTTCAAAGTCAGCAAATTTCAGCCTAAGACCTATTTCCCCGGTCCCACTCCCATTCACAGAAGAAGAAGAAGAAAGATCTGTTTTGGCTCTCAGCTCAGGGGCTGAGAACAAAAACATGAAATGATGCCACATGTATTGCTTGATGGTGTTAATCATCATTACAGGTTTGACACTAGAGTCTAAGATTCTACTGGGTTGAAACATTAACTTTACCCTCTGGAATAGAGGAAACTTCAAGTGGGAGCAGTTCCAGAACATCTTTCTTTACAGGCCAAAAGGCCTGTCCCTGGGGCTCCAACATCACTGGACCCTGGCTTTAGGAGGTATTATGACCTCCTCTCAAATCTTAAACTTAAATCTTACTTTTCACTTCTCATTTATTTTTTATTTCTATTTCATTATTTTAAGGAGTTTCCCCAAGAACTCAAAAGGACAGTGTTCAAATTACAGCTTTACTTTGAGCCCCCTACTCTGTGCCTTATAAAGGGAGACCAAAGATGAATGGGTGAGGGGCTGCATAAGGAGGAGAACAAGACCTAAACAAATGTAAATTGGTAAAAATCACCCTTCTTCAGATGGTATGTGTTAGCAGTCAGTAGTAACCAGTGGTCTCATTTTCAAACAAAGGGGAATTTTGGTCACACCAAAGGTGGAGCAAGGCAGAACATCCTCCAACCACCTCAGTTTCTTCAGAAAGATAATCTACCTGAAGCAAAAACATTTTGCAGCAACTTACTGGCTTTGCTGATTTTCCCCTTTTTTCTACAAAACACAGCAGTGGGGATGGATCCTGACTCACTAAATTTCCATTAGAAAACTGTCAGGTTTTCTATCAGATTGCTTGATAACATAGGAAGAAAATGCCAAGAATCAGGATGCTGCAAAAGCCCTGGCAATTGGTTTTACTCCCTTTTTCCTGCTTGCTGTTCCACAGCAGAAAACAAGAAAGCCATAGTCTTGATCCAGGAATACAGCCCAAGATTCATCCATGTTTTCACAGAATCACAGAATCCCTAAGGTTGGAAAAGACCTGTAAGATCATCGAGTCCAACCATCAACCAACAAACACCACCATGCCCATTAAACCATGTCCCACAATGCCTCATCCACACGTTCCTTGAACACCTCCAGGGATGGTGACTCCACCACCTCCCTGGGCAGCTTATTCCAGTGTCTCACCACTCTCTCAGTAAAGAAATTTTTCCTAATATCCAGTCTGAACCTCCCCTGGTGCAACTTGAGGCCATTTCCTCTTGTCCTGTCACCAGTCACTTGGGAGAAGAGGCCAACACCCACTTCTCTGCAACCTCCTTTCAGGTTTCCCCGGTTTCCAGATAGTCTTTCAATGGCAATGGAGCCTAAAGCCCTTTCCAAGTAAACCACTGAGGCTCGGGCTCCCTGCTCCAGCCAGCCACCACAGCAGCCCCGGGGTCTTCCAGTCGTGGAGATTACGCACCAAGGAAGATCTCCAGCATTTCCCAATCTCAGCTGAGGGCTGAAGAAGCCCCAGGGTGCCCGTGTTGAACTGGGACTCTTCCAGCAGCCAGGCTGTAAGCCTGAGCTGGGATCCCAGTGACTTCTAGCTCTACGCTTGAGACAGAAGATTGGTTCTATGCCACCTCTGCAGGAGCATGCCTCCAGATGCCAGGACAACTGCATTTCCCCCCGCCCCAAAAAAACCTACTTGAAATAATTTTATTTTCTTTTTTTTTAATATCACTTAGCATTTCCTTTTGAAGGATATGCATGAAATTTCTATATAGCATTCCAAGACCGAACACCATTGGAAGCTGTTGTTGGTATTCCTGTCTCATGAAACACCTCTCAGCCAGGTTTCCAAATATGCATGGATTTTTAAACTTTTTTTAAAATATTAAAGTTGTCTCTGTATGATGGAACCACTGTCTGGGAAAAATATGACACACTTTATAAAATATAAGCTAAGGGGATATGTAAGAAAACCAGTTCATTATAAGCAGAAAAGGGGTCAGGAAAAAGGTACTCAGCTTTTAAAGGTATTTAAATACCTTAAAAGGTATTTAGCTTTCCACAGTTCTGGCAAATGAGTGTTTGGTTTTGCAGCTTTTGAAATTTTTAGTATCATTTTGTTGGCTTTCATAACAGTAGAGAAATATCCCTGCAAGGTTAGACTCTCAGTACAGTTCTATTCTAACAATTCTGTATTAAAACAACAAAATATGAATTCTAAATGTTTTCATGCCAGAATGACTTATTTTCATGAGAAAGACAGTATTGTCTTCCCGATTTTGTTGTCATTAGAAGTCGTGATTATTATGCCTGTGTCATTAACTACTTTTCAGCTAAATCTCTGGTTAATTGTTCACTCCACAACAATCTTTTTCTCATTCATACATTGTTTATGAGGCTTTTAACTGGCTTCTTGTTTATTGAGATCTGATTTACTTCATTATACTCTCATCCATTGTTTAAATGAAAAAATATCCCTCATAGTCGTTAGCAGGCTTTGGCCGTTAATTATTGCTGTGGTATTACCTCTTTTAGCTCTGTCTCCTTTCGTGTTACTACTTTGGTTTCTGCAAATGGTCCACGACAGATTTATAACATTTTCTCTGATACATACAGAAAATAAGAATGCTTGCAGAGGGCTACAAACACACAAAAACAAAGGAAAATAAGTAACAGAATTAAATGCATTGCTGTTTACGATACACGTGCTGGTCTCAATTTGGTTCACAGCTTAAAGAAATCACGCAGATGGACAGATATAAAATCAGTGCTGGGCAAAATTGATATTCTGAGGGCAATCACATGAACAATAAAAATCCGTTTAAGTTCAACGAAAGCAGAACATTTAGGTTTTTATAAGAGTCATCTATTTTAAGTCAACCTAAATACGTGATTACCTAAAACAAAGAACTTACTCTGCTTTTAAAAAATATAGACAAAGTTTGAAATAAAATGTCTTCAATTTTTTCTATTCCCATAGCTTTCTCTGTATGTAGGGGGCTATTTCCATTACCATATTGCTCTATGTTTCTTAATGCCTTCTGAAGAATTGTGGAAAAAATGCTCTCGGTGCAACTATATGCTGCACGTTAACTGTGTTTAGAGATAAAAGCACATCAAAGCTGAGGTTAGACGAACATTTGTTTAGTTGTAAGCATCTGACCTTGTCAGTGCCATGGTCTCAGAGAAGAGTTTAGCTGCAAATGCTGCCTTTGCTGGTAGGGACATACCCTGAACGGTGTCACGACACAATGGATTTGGGCTGAATGACAAATCAGTAAGTAGCTGTCTCTGTATTTCACCCCAGAGGGGACCAGACAGTGTTGCAGTAGTAAATGAAGCAATTTGTATACACATACAGATTATAAAGCAGCCTAGATGAATATTTTTAGAGTAAGCACGGTGTTCTGCAGCCATAAAGTCACTCTCGAAGACTCTTCACAGCAAATGTCGAGCTGTACTTCTTCACATATAATCAAACAGGCAAAATCACCTCCCACCCACCACATCGGTACAGATTTCATGTACATTGAAACTGAGTCTATTGAGATAACTTCTCATGTCTAGTAGGAAAGATAAACTCCACTAGTAGAAAGCACCTCCATATTGATATAGGTGCATCCACGCTCAAGCTTACACCTCTGGCTACAGAACGATACCTGTATAACAGCACTTTTAGCATAGTCTATATATAGTCTGTAGAAGAAAGAAAGGATAAAATGCAGGTGAGCAAATCCGAAGCTTCTTGCTTCAATACAAGTCTAACACCTGAAAACCACAGGCTAGGCACAATGCAGTTTTACACTTTCACACACCACTTTAACAGAGTCAACACCTTCTCAAGGACAGAGCACCCGCCACTTGCTAAATCGCGCTGGGATCATTTTCATTCCCAGACAAGATCAAGGAAAAGAGTTAGCCACATTTACTTCCGTAACATATAAAGTTATAGAGTTCATTAAAACCGAGAACAAACTTCAGAAAGAAAATAGACTAAGAAAAAGGCCTACCTTTTGCAAATCAGATCTGACAGCAGCAGCTGTACTGATCGCTGGCTTAGGCTCGCCCAGTTCCCTGCCTGGACAAACACCTTCTCCAAACACTCTGCTCCTTGGCCAGTCATCACAGCTACCTTCTCGCTAAAGGTGCTTAAAAGCCGCAGCTGCCTTTGGGAGAGGCAAGGCTCTGCAGCTGAGTGCGGGCATATGAAATGCATGTGCCAGAACCAGGACTCCCTCCGGCCCTTTCTCCGGGGAAAGCCAATTTCTTCCCCACTTCTCCATCTTCTTTACCTTGCATTGCCATCGCATTCTTCAGACAGTACATTCCTCCTAGCTCCAGGGTAAAAACCTTACAAATTATATGTAATTAGGTAAAACCTTACAAATTATATGTAATTAGCAGCATTAATTGCACTTGTGTCCCATTCCATTCTTAATAACAGCCACAGGTGCCACATTAATAATACCACCACCACCACATTAAGCATTTAGGGTACTAGTTCTAGATTTTTTCCCTACTCAGCTTTCTTCACTTCTCTTTGCCTCTACTGTTCTTGAAAGAACAGAGGCTCCTCAATCACTAACCTAGGTGGACCTGAAGGCAACAACCCACTAATGGAATATTTAATACTGTTCCCGTATTTCATTTGAATAACTATATTACATAGCTTTCTGAAGTACAATCAGGTTAAAGTCAAGTGCAGTGTATCTTGACTTCTGTAATTTCATTACACAGTTAAAACACTGTCACAAAACAAAACCAAACCCTACCTTAATCATTTGGCTTTCAGTAGCTTTACTGCTCATATAAAGACAATGCTCTGAATTCTTAATCCCCATGTCAGAGACCAGTGAGTTTTCAATTAAAGCAAGAAGACCTCTATGGTACGATTATGCGTGAGAACTAATATTATTATCTATGTAAAAAGAGCCAGCCGATACCGTAACGCTGTCTTTCATTCTAGAAAAAAAATTACCCGATTTTTGTCCCCTTTATCATACTGGCATCCATGTCCATAACTTCCTACCTGCTAGCTATTTGTAATTAAAGCTGCCTCCAACTACCTTGCATTTTAAGGGAGATCTTGAAAACAATATACAGTTAGACTCATGGAGAGAATCAAGGCATCACATTTATGAAGACATTCTTTTCTGCCAAGGTAAAATTAATATATTTTGCAAACCAAAGAATTTGCAAATAAATCGTGACTCATTCTGGATTGCCAAAATGTTTGCATGTGGGTCATGTTTCCTGCAGCTGTGCACCGTGTTAAAGAGCTACTTTCTGATCTAATTCAGGCTAGTAGGATGTAGTATATAAATTTAACTAGATATTCATGTTCTGCACTAAGGGTAGGAGCTGATGAAAGACGGACTGTGTTTTGAATTCAAAACTGTTTACTCTGTGCAGGACACTGAACTTCCACACAAGGTATGGAAGGCCTCTACCATTCACAAGCCTCTACCATTCACAAGCGCTACCCTCTAAAAGAAAGAGCGATTGCAAATTATGATTTTAGTGGGTGTGCACTGTAAGCATAGACATAGGTAATACTGCAACATACACCTGCACTGTCCTAGTATCTGTAAAACACATTTGCAGCAAGAGAAGTGCCCATCATGGTCCCAGTACTAGGAGGAAGGGTAGCAACGACGAACTTAGAAAAATAGGGTGAAGGAGCTGGAGGAGGTAACATTTTATCTTTCCAATTCACTTTGTATGGAGCAGGCACCTTCTAACAGTTTCTTCTGTTTTGTAAGGTTTTCCTGGAGTGACGCTCCCCATTTTGAACATAAAAAAGATCAGTAGCAAAAAATCAGACCTTTCCTTACCAAAACCACTGGAAGAGTCCTTGTTGAATATGAGGTCCAAAAACTGGGCAAGTCTCTGGTTGCAAAGCTTGAGAAATACAACATTCCTCAAGGCTCAGAGAGAAGGAAATTACCAAAATTGAAAGAGCGTCTCTTTTTTAAATACCAACGGCCATGGGAATGGTTCCTGATGGAAGTACTGGGAACTAAGGAGTTTGCAGCCCCTTACCCCAGTAAATCCAGTATTGCCATCGGTAGTATCCAGCCACAGGGTAACTCTGCAAAGCCTGAAGACTGAAGCTTGCTTTCTCTGGATTTTTCCTGGCCTGCCTGGAGCTTTACTTTAGTTTGCTTAGCTGTAACAGCAATTTTTTAATGATTAGGTGGCTTTTTATTTTTCGCTTAGCTTTCTATAATCATGTGGTGCAACCATAATTTTGATATGGGTAGTAATAGCAAGTAGTTACTCTGTGCAGAATGAACCGTTAATGGTGCCAGCCTAACGATGCAGTGCAGAGAAATGGGGACATGGGATACCGCTGAGGCCATGAAAACAGGGGCCAAGGATGCAGAGTAGGCATAAATGAACGAGATGAGAGGTGTGGCCCTAAAAGCGGGACACAGGATGATGCAGGAGACCCCAGGGCTAGGAATAGCTCTCAGTAACTGGCCGTTGGTGAGCTGAAGGAGTTCAATGAAGCTGGGCAAAAATGGGTTCAGGGGCAACAACGAACACTTGTTCAAGAACTGCGCAGGCATTTCATGGAGGCGCTGCGATACCTGAGCTCTGGTCAAGAGCGAGCTGCCTTCCCTGGGCTGAGATAATCCTGGAGCACCCTGCATAGGCACATGCCACTGGGTCCCTGGTTTGAAGACCGAGATACACAAGGCGACTTCTTCGCCTCACTCCTCTCCCTCAACCTACTGCTTTCCTGCTTTTCCTGGTTTATGAACATGGAAACCCTCAATCTGCGATTAAATGACTGCCAACAAACCTTGATGCTATGTCGCACTATCACATATTTCTTTTGAATATGCCTGCGCTAGCACACAGAGAATATGGCTTCTATTTTCTTTTTAATGTCCGAACTCTACATGTCTTTGCCTGGGGCACTGATACACTCAAAGCTCACTCTGCCTATGATTGCTAACGTATATTTCAATGAATGCCGACAAAGGTTTTTCATGGCTTGGACGCCTACCCTCTAGGTATGGCACTGACCCTTCCGTTTTATTGCACATGGGACACCCAACAGCCATCAAATGGCAATGACTTTTTGTTAACAAATGGTGCTACAGAAAGCAGACCAAAAGGTTCTTTTTCAGCCCTTCTTTCCCAACTGTCTCTGTTGATAAAACCTAGCAACAGCTACTGGCATCCTTTAAGAAATGTATGTAAAAGAACCTAAACATCCCATTTTCTTCCGTTCTCAACATTTTTCAGAAGGGTACTGAAGCCGAAAAATATAATCAAGCTATCTTCTTTGTCTAATAGCTTTTCTGGACCAGTGAGTCTATCCAATCCTGCTGACTTCTTTGTGTAATAATACGTTGCAGTGCAGAGAAGGTGATGATTCCAGGGACTCTTTTGCTAACAAGCAATTCCAAAAAACTAGTGAAAAAGTTAAGTTTCTACAAGCCTTTTATATTACTTAATATCTTTGCTCTGAGAAGCCAACGATGAGGTAAAAGAATTATTTAGTACTCCAAGAAAATGTTTAAAAAATATTTTTTAACTGACATTTCTAAGCTTACCTTTACTTTCAAATACTAATTTAATTGGGGAAGGAAATGCCCTCACTGAAAACATAAACCTCTTATAAAATACAAACCTGCTTTATTTTTTTAAGAGAAAAACATAAACATCTTTGTGTCCATATCTGTCTGTAACCTGTGAGTAAATGGGTCCCTTTCTACTGGAAAAGAATGTTGCACACAAGCTCACTTAACAACTTTTCCAGTGCTAGCATGAAATTATTCAAACAATTTGAGAAGAACCTTTACTGTCATAATCCTCTTCATTTTCTTCACCCAGCCAAAACCCCCCTCACTCTAGGTGATGTAATTCTCTAATGAGCAGCTCCCAGCATCATTTCCCTGCCTCTCAGAGACCCTGTGGTGTTCAGCTCCCTGTTCTATAGCAAAAAGAGCTCCACTTAGATCCTGCTACCTGAGCCCCATCCTCTTGCCCATCTCGCACAATCCCTGTTGTTACCCACCTCCTGCGTCTCCTTTGGCAGAAATACAGGCAGTGTCTTGTCTAGAAAGGTATAGAGATGCAGCTGTACCATAAAAGCTGTTCAGAAGAGCAGGTGCCAGAGTGCCACACTGCATCTAGTCTCCCTGCCTAGGCTCACCGGGCTGACACAACTATGTTTGGTACTTCCCACGCAGAACCAAAACCAAACTGCAGCGTGCGTCACGAGGAGTTTGCAGTTTAAATACGGTTAAAGCTAGAGATCCTGGACACTGCAAAAGGAGACCGAGGTCCTTTTCATTTTAGGTATTAAAATTTAGGGATTATTTACAGCGAAATTGTGACCTCCAATGCAGAGATGAAAGGTAGGAAAAGCGTGGGCATAGGGAAAGGCAACAGTGGCAAAAGCAATGCTGCAAGACTCCTAGAGCACGGGATATTTTCAGTCTCCACAAACATCATCTCAGTGTGGCCTTATGACATTGGGCAGACACTTTCATACCAATCCATACACCCACTCCTCTGACCCATGTCCTCTGGCTTTCCTTTCTGGTCAGTCAAAGTCACAATTTTTCCACGGACTTTATTCTTAGCCCTGCTTGCTTATATTAAAGCAGGATTTGGTCCTCTGAGATGTCGTAATTTTTCAACTTAACGGCTTGGGAGGACCATACCTGAGAACTAGTAACTTTAAAGTCCCCTTCAGCAAATTATCTCTAGGGTTAGAGCTTCTCCTTCACAGACATTTTTAGGATACTTTCTATCTGTTTCTAATTTATAAATGCTGGTTTGAAATACACATGCAGAATTCAACATTTAAATCTGTTTCCCTGCTTCTTTCTTTCTTTAATACTGCCGTTTACCTTCTGGGTTCTCTACTGTCCCTGATAAGATGTAGTAACTACTTCTTGGCATCTCACTAGGAAAAGGGAAAAAAAGAAAAACTGTATGGACTTCAGGAAACAGCAACAAAAAAAGCTAGAGAGACACACTAATGGGAAATGACTTTTAAAAAGCAAGTATGTATAGCTTAACTAAACAATGACAAAAGAGGCTGAGGTAATTGGAAATAGCTGAAAGTTGTAAACACCAAAGGTGAACGATACATTGCCCCAGGTTGCTCAAGGGGGATATGACGGCAAAGACAAGGTGGAAATTCTTCCCAGTCAGCCAGAAGTCAGAGAAAAGAAGTCTGCAGACAATTTCTCTCTGGGGGAAATAGAAGTACAATCCTCTGCCCAGCAAGGCACTGGGCATGAAGAACAGGATGGACAACCAGTGGGGAATTCCAGAATCACTAAGGTTGGAAAAGACCTGTAAGATCATCAAGTCCAACCATCAACCAACCCCACCATGCCCACTGAACCACGTCCCACAATGCCGCGTCCACATGTTCCTTGAACACCTAAGAGTGAGAAGAAGAGCGAGACTGGGAGAAGAGATCTGGAGCAGACAAATGGGGATGGACTCAGTAGTGTCTAGAAGCCCCTCGCAGCCACCCTGCCATTTTGTAGTACAAGATGCCTGGGTCCCTTCCTAACATCCTGCACAAACGCAGCGTAGCTGCACAACTTCAGCGCTCTCTCAGTTGATCAAGACGCTGCGAATTCATTAGCCTCAGTTTCTCGCCCTCCCAATCTTTGGGACACAGACTGGAGCCCAGTTTACCCTTTCCCTTGGGCTAGAACGTTATTTCATGAAACAAGAATAAACAAAGCTCCCCTGACTTGAGTATTCTTCTGCTCCATCTTCATGCAACCGTCTTATGTTTAAAAACTGCAGAAAACCCTGTTACTTGCTAGTTATTTTCAAGTCACTTTGAAATGCAGAACTTCCTCTCTTACGTCTTTTTTGTCACTAGACCCACGCCCATGGGCATTCACTCCCTTTTAACCCAAGCACTATGGTCTTTGCCTCCATTCTAACTTCCATTTCTTCTCTTGGTTTGAAAATAGATAAGTGCCTCATGTCTAAATGCATTTCCCAGCCGCTGCGCTACAGACAGTGCTCTCTCTGTTCGCAGAGAGAGCTTAAGGAGATTTTTTTTATTCTCTCCATTCTTCCTTTTTTGGCATTTATTCTGGCCATGCTGCCTTCTTGCCTGTATTTCCTAACTGTACGGTATTAGGTACCTCAACCCCATCTGACTTGGCAGCACCATCTCCCTGTTGGTCTCATGCATCCTACAACACAGAGCTGCAAAGACGTTTAGATTCCTATCTCACATTCCTAATTTTGTTGTTGTCGTTGTTAATCTGGCCCATAAGTCTCTGAAAAAGCAAGTTTTACAAAGCAGAAGTCAATCATGAGGGAAACTGAGAGGACAAATGTCAACATCTAAATGAGTGTTAGGAATTGATTAACTTCACTGAGTGCTAATAAAAAAAAAGATCATAAACCACACAAGACACTGGTGGTAAAACAGAATCCATACCCCGACGAGTACTTAGGAGTCTTGCCAGGTGTGAATCCGTCATTACCTTGCAGAATAATGCTAGAGCTAAGATTATTTAAAATATAATCAGAGGAACATCAGATTGGTAGAAGGAGATGTATTACTTCTGCAAAAGGTATTAATGAAGTACTGTGCCCAGTGTGTACTTCAGAGATGAAAAAGAGATATGTGAACAAAACAAGCTTTGGAAATCATCGCAGTGAAACGCCTGGAAAGCTGTCTGTTTCGGTTTATTCAAGAAAGGTCAAAGAGATGACTTGATTATGGTTTACAACAGCCTACAAAATGTTACGACAGGAAAATAACTTCAGATTTTAGGTAGCTTTCCAGTCAAAAACAGCAGAAAAATTTCCAACTGTTGGAGGCTGAAACTAATTGCAACCAGGAGGAACATTTTTTTTTCAATGAGGATTAGAAGTAAACACTAGAAAAACCACCTCACGTAGATGTTTTTCTTCTTTATTACTTAGAGGCTTCAAAACAGGATCAAATGTCTATATCATGAGATGCTCTTTTAACACAGAAGTTACGCATTTAGTTCGGCAGCAGCTGAATGGAAGTACCTGACGTACTTAAAATCCTAATAGTCTTTATGCCTACTTAAGTTCTGCGAACGTATACATCATTTCTGAGTTGCCATCAGGGAGAAACAAACTGAACTTGGTGGCTCTCATTGCATGCTGCTTCCACCAATAAATTATATCATCTATCCTAATTAATTAGATGGGTAAAAACGGCAAATACCATAAACACCATTTTCATCTCTTCAAGGTCTACGGTAGCGTAATTCTGCTACTGGAAGGAAATAAAACTGTAACGCATAGCAGCAGGCTCCGTAAGAAACGGAGTCAAACCAGAAGTATACACCATGCGTGTGGAAGTCTCATAGGTCCCTTAACTCCTCGAGAACAAAATTAGAAGTCTAGGCCCTTGCCTAAACTGTTCCAGCCACTGAGCTCATGAGATAGCTGTTCTTCACTGGAGCAATAGCAAGACAACTCACTTATAGCTTATTTGGTGGTGGGGCAATGCATTTTCAGCAGCACGAGGAGGAACTTAAGTAAAACAAACCTAAGCTTTACAGCCAGGTAGAAATGCAGCAATTTGCCATACAGCCTTTCCTTTTTATCTACAGGCTCCTGAAGTCTGGGCTAAATTCTAAAGCTCTGCCTGTGTTAAAAGAATCCAAATAGGACATTATTAGTATTTGCCCTTATATGGGTGCTTAGTTCTGATACTTTTCCTGGGGAGGCCGAGGAAACCCAAATCAGGCGGACAATAGCCATTCATCCTTCCCTATTCTGAATCAGTGCTACATTTTCTAGTGTTTTGTATAACCTGTTTTTAAAATTCTTGGTATGCTCGATGCCTTTCTAGTACCTATTAACCTGTATCACTTCAGAGTCTAATTTTAACAGCTAACATTGGAGTGAATGGTTTGATTTTCTGGTTGCTGCTGTAAGGGGATGATAGAACATCTGAAAGCATCTCCCTGTAGGCCTTCACAAGTTTGAGGAGATGCTATGACATGCTGTAGATTTGTTAATTCTTCAACTACTAGAGAGGATACTACATCCAGTCTGCTTAAGCTGCATGTATTCATATGGCAAATGGAGTACTGTATTTTCTATAGCCTGTCCCAGTCGAGCAGTGGAACAGGCTGCCCAGGGAGGTGGTGGAGTCACCATCACCAGAGGTGTTCAAAAAACGTGTGGACATGGCACTGCAGGACATGGTTTTGTGGGCATGGTGGTGTTGGGGTGATGGTTGGACTTGATGATCTTACAGGTCTTTTCCAACCGTAGTGATTCTGTGAAGTATACTAATACCATGGCTCAGTGGCAGCTCCTTTCTTTCTCCACCTCATTTCAGTTTCAGTGGTACGTGAAGCAGCATTCACCAGCAATACCTCTGCTTTTATGATCCCCCTGAAGAAGTGTTCTCCAAGCACATTCCCAGTTGGGATGAATGATTGATCTGACCGTCTTGGAGATTCGCTATGTCCACCAGCTACTTGCAAACTTTCTCACTAGGCTTGTTAGTCAGAATTTTACATGAACACGACTCAGCATATGTTCTGCCTGCAATTTTTTTTTTGACCAGAACTACTATTTCAAATACTTGCTGTTTGCAATGTGATATCTGCACAGTCTTCAGGGTCACACAGCATTTTATCTATTCCCTTAGCAGATAGATGTAATTTACATAAGGAATTTATAAGATGTCTATATAAGCAGACTCAAACTCATATTCATACTCTTTGGAACACTTTTGCCACTAACATTTCATCTAACAGAAATCCAGTTTTCCCCAAGGAAACCAAATCCAAGGGTTTAAACACTGTTTAAGGTAACTATTGGAGCTGAACACTCATACGGGGTAAATCCACCCATTTCAATAGAAGCGTGCCTATTTACTTCAGCGGAACATCTGCCTATTGTTTTATTTGAGTAAACGCTCGAGATATCTTTCCAATGTTTATAAAACTTAGTGAGAGAGGCAAACTAAGGGTTAAATGAGGCTGCTGCAAATTAAGGGCTGCAAAACCCGACAACGTATTGCCATCTATGATCCCACATGAAAACTGACTGAGAGCAAACCTCCTCAGCTTTGAGTTTCAAGAACCCTTGAAGCAGAAGAGGAAAATCAGCTTACAAAGTCAGACAGATAAGGATAATTTTTGTTCTTAGGGTATAATAGAAGATGTAATATCATTATTAGTGTTGTAGAAAGATAAAGGAAGAAAAGTATATTAGGTGTATACAAGGATTATAGGAGTAATAGAAATGGTCAACTGTGAAAGGTATCAAGGAAGGTCTTTGGTTCAAGAGCTTACCTGGACACGGATCAGATGCAAAATACTTTTCTCTGGCAACAGGAGCAAAGACCTGGATGTTCTTCAGAGTTAAAGCACATTTGTATGTGTGAAGGTGGGTGGATGTGTATAAAGGAACTGACGTGCCTTATTTCAGTTTCAAATCTGACTCATCAACTTAATATTCTTCCACTTTGCACATATCTACTGATGAGTCACACCTTTAGAAGACAACATTCGATTTTGGCTGCACATTCAGTGCCGCAAAATCCGTAATGTTTTACCACTGAAAGCACCATGCTGATTCTGAACAGAAAAGTTCCCATTCTCTTTGGATTTACCTGAGTTGGCACAAAACTCCTTGTTTCAATTAATAAAACACATCGAATAAGACGGCTGAACATGTACCAACCTTCTATTGAAAAAAAATCTCCCTGCAAATCCTTTTGTAAATATATTTCTCCCTTTTTACTTTCAGTGGGAAGCAATAGGAGATATGCCACTGACACCTCTGAAACAAGCAACAGCCTGTCCAAAGTGAAAACACCTTACGAGCAACAGAAACCCAAGCACACATAATTCTTAACAGTAGGGCTGAACATATTTCCATAGGGTGAATATTACTTACAAGATCTGTGGAGTTCAAAAGCACAACCAGAAGTGCCTGCAGAAGGAAAAAAATTACGTTAGTATTCTAGAGAAAACCATAGAGAAATATGAAAAAACATTGCTCTAAGCTGTAAAATCATCACTAGGAATGCACTACGGTTGGAGTTTTTGCTTCAACTGGGGAAAAAAGGTGGAGGGAGGCTGCTTTGCCTAGGTTTTTAATCCAGTTATATTGTAGAGGGGAAAAGTGGGCTTCAGGGACTGCATCCTCCTAAAAGCATTTAAATTAGGAACAGGTAAAGACAACCTCAGCACGTGTAGCCATAACAGGAAGACAGAGTTCCTGAAAATGACAGAAGTAATGAGAGTCTGATGTTAAGGCAGTAAAAAGGGCTAAACTCGTTGCTTTGCACACATCAGTGGGGCACCCCAACTTGTCACAGCTGAGGAGCTGGATACCAGTTGATATAATTACAAAATAAGAATGGCAACTGCTGGAGTATCTGGAGCAGAATGTTTGAACAAAACCCCCATGTCAGGTGGCAGGGGCTGGGTACACCTTCATGACTGAGGAAGCCTTTACCACTGCATGGCTGTATTCAGCAGAGAAACACAGGCTCTCCAGACAGAAAAACCCTTTCAAGTCAAGGGAGGTACCTTAGCAAGGGCAGGTGAAGCACGTCCCCTTGCCCTGAGGCTCGCTCAGGCACCAATCTAGCCCCTCTGCACATATTCAGAGTCAGCCGCAATGCTCTGAGGCCAAAAGCGCCCCTGGCACAGAAGGAAGGCGGAGGATGAAAACGCCCTGGACACCACAAGGTGGATATCAGGAAAAATTTCTTTACTGAGAGAGTGGTGAAACACTGGAACAAGCTGCCCAGGGAAGTGGTGGAGTCACCATCACTGGAGGTGTTCAAGGAACGTGTGGATGAGGCATTGTGGGACATGGTTTAATGGGCATGGTGAGGTTGGGTTGATGGTGGGTCTTGATGATCTTACAGGTCTTTCCCAACCTTAGTGATTCTGTGAAGGCACAACATTTCATATCACATTCAAAAGCAAAAAGCAGGACTTTATTCCTGTTATGATCATGACAGAGTAAAGGGGCCAAGTCTGCCCTCAAGGGAGCGTGTCTTACTCTGTTTATTCATGGCAGGAAGAATCCCAAAAGCCCATCAGCTGCAACATCCCCAAGTACAGATGCAGAAATAGGGCTGAGCAGAGAGGTGCTTTGCAGTGGTCTGTCAAGGGCAACCCTGCCAAAGGAGTTTCTATAAAATCTGACACTACAGGGAGTCTCTGCTCCAGGGCACCAGAGGAGGCTTCAGTGAGGCTTGGAAATGAGAGGTGGGGGTCAATGTCCCGCATTGCACCTAGCAAGCAAGAGCAGCACGCCCTGCTAGAGTCCGGATTTGTCTAGAAACCGTGAGCCACAAAAATGCCAGCAAAAGGTTTTTTTCCATCTCTCTGCAAAACATCCCAGTGCCTGATGGCTGAACAAACCTCTCTGCCTATTTCCTTACCTTGAAGATACGCTGCTAAATCACTTATTTTTGTAGAAATAACAAATAGCTCAGTAGGAAGAAAGCCCTTAAAACCAAGAGCATTCTTAGGGATTTAAAACTGCTGTAAAGGACCCTTAGAAGCTACAAGTAAATCTTTGTCTTAATTAAAATCTCATGCACATGCAGGTGGAAACAATTGCTGAATTTACCAGGTTTTGAAACCATCCGTGTTACAAGAGAGCACAGAACTACTCTGTATGCTTACTTCTCCTAGTTTCATGACCTCTCTTCTAATCTCATGGCAAACAGATCAAAGGAGTTTACTTCCCCTAATGCTCTACCTGTTCTCCCTCCAATCCTAATCCCAAAATTTTAGCAGCCAAACAAGTTTAAAACACACACAATTTAATCTACAATACTGACCTTGCTCCACTTCTTTCTAAGATAATTTGTTGTTGTGTCAAGACCAGAAGAGATGAAATTGTGCTTATGGTTAAGATCTCATTGACATTGTTTCATTGTTCTTGCTTGGAGTTATGAGATTGTATTTCACAATGTTGCTGTACCACAAGCTCAAAAGTTTTGTATTTCCTGTTTTTTCTGGCACCAATTTATGGGAAATTTTCAGATCTTTAAATAAGAAAGCATTCAGCATTAAGTATAAGATTGACAGGGAACTGAAAGAGTTCAGTACAGCATAATATGTGTAATAATTGGCTTTAGGAAGGTGGAAAAACAACCTTATTGTTAAGGGTTTTTAATGTTGGCACATACTTAGCATGCAAATACAAACTCGTGCACATTGTTAATTTGCCTGCCTCACCAATTGCTCCACGTTATTAAATCTTTCCCGTTAAACAGACCCTGGCAGGTTTCTGAAAGCACTTCCTTCCAAGGAAGCTGTTATTGGATAGGTATTCTTGAAAAGGTTCCAGCAGCATCTCAACTACATTGGCATTTCCAGAATATTTATGAACTTGTAACAACTCAGTGCTGGATGCAGCTCAAGGTGCAATTAACATCCTCAGAACAGAAATTAAAATTGTATAAGGTACAACTGTATTGATTGAGTGAAACAATGATACGTACTTCCACTTCCGAAAAAAACCCTTTTTCCTCCAGAGACTCCTCTCCATGGAAGAACTTCAGTGACCAGGAATCAGGGTGACTTTACATAAAAGCGTCATCATATTTCAGAGTAATGGCCCTACATATCACAGAGGCAATGTCAAATTTAGGTTCTAGAATGCTGTACCAGTACTGACGTTATTAGGGACACTGTTCTAACTCCATTGTAGATTAATGGCTTTTCTTCCAGTAGAAAGGCATTAAGAAGTACATAGACGGGTGCGTACACAGGCTGTAAGAAGAAAGGAACGCCTGCGGGTATGTTTGTATTTGGGGAAACAGGACAATGTCAAATTGTCCCTTAAAGAAGCGCGTCAAAAACAAATGCAGAAGACGTGAATCTATATCATCGTTTGCTATAAAAATCATTGCATATAACTCTATAGCCTATATATATAGCTAGCTATAGGATTACTTCTGGTTGGAATGAAACGCCCATAGGCAGTACATGTACGAGAGCGATTGGAAGATCAGAAAGCTGAAAGAATGGGGTTTGCTTTGCCCGAAGAGCGAGGAGAGGACATTGCAGCAGCTTTCTGTTAGGTAACAGGCTGCTGGAATAAGGAAAAGGATAACCAGTTCCCCGTGCCCGTGATGGATGGTACACAAGCAGGAAAGGTCCAAAATTGCAGTTGCAAAAGACTGAAGTTAGATGCAAGGAAAAAAAAGAAATTAGAAACCCCACAAACTTTCTAACATCAAGAACAGGAAAACAATTTCCTTTGCCCCAGTGCGAGGGCTGGAGGGGTGGGAAGCAAACACTTGTTTGGTTATTGATTTTTATCTCTTTGTTTTTTTGGCCACCACACTTTGCATGTTGTTTGTGCTTAGCTTGATGGTGGCTTTTCCTCTCCTTCCTTAGATTTGGAAGACTGTGTTCCTCAGCCACCGTACCCCCACTTCTCACCTGTTGGGTTTGGGTTTGGTTTTGTTGCTGCTTTTTAAAATTACTTTTAATTACTTGGCCACAAGCCCCAAGTTGATTGACTAGAAACCTGGGGGTCTTTTCCATACATATTTTTCTACGACTGTCACAAATTTATTACAGACTTTAAGATGCCACAAGTCAAACGAGAAATTCAGCAGACAGCCCTCAGTAAAAGAAGATCTATTCTAATCAGAAGGTTTTGTACGGTTAATGCCTTTGCTTACTATTGCAGCTGATTTATGACTATTTATTCAGACTGTGAGATGCTTTCTGAAATTAGCTTTCTCTTTGTGTAAAAACAGTGCTATCATGCAAAACCTCATTTTTTACACAAAGCATCCCCAACGCGTATTTCATTAGTTTCCTCACAGCCCATTGTTTCCTGTATGATTAATGACAGCAACGTAACAGGGTGGGTTTTTTCCAAAGGAGACGTACTTTACTTTTCTGTCTTATTATCAAAAGACTATTGCCTTTAAACCGTATCTTTTATGTAATCAAACAAAGGTGATATTCAGTATATTTTCATATAATTCTTAAATGTTACGAATCTGAGTAAGAGCTGTACAGGAACTGCTAAGCAATCTTTCACAGGAAATGACAAAGAATAAAATACTAATCAAGCAAAAAAGGCAAAAAGCTATGAGGGACAATGAGTAACATGAGCAGTTGCTTACTAGGCTATATTACATCCATTTCTTGTCTTACACATGTCAAAAGACTTATGGAAGGAGAGGCAGTTTTGCCCAACTGCCAATAAGCAAAGTACTTTTCCAAAATTAATGTCCTTTTTAAAGGAAGAAAAAAGTGAAATTAAATATTCAGACAGCATTTGTTGCTAGCTCCAGGTATGAATCAAGGAAAACATGTCAAGACCATACCACCTTTCAGCCAACCCCTCTGTCTGTAAGGTTCAGAGCAGTCCCTGGAAGGACACGGAGGAAAGTAAATGTCATCCACCAAAAAACGGCAACTGGCGGGGTAGAAAAATGCTATCTTAAGTGAAGCTGATATTCTGTTTTTCGGCACCCCACTGACTCCTGAAGCGATGCTCACCACTCAGAGCATGTGTTGGGAAGCTGTGAGAATTTTGAGATAAGGGAGACCTTTATTCCTGGTCTTTAATTTCTTCTACCTTTGAATACCAATTTAAAAGGACAAAGTTATCACCAGATGAAAATATGAATAATGGCAAACTGCTGAAGACTTTTATAATGTATTTGATAACGCACAGGTTAACCTCCATCTTCAGTCGAATTTCAGCTTTGGTCAGTATCTGTCTCCTGGGTCAAGAGCCATGTCGACTGCTATCAGTACTTGAGCACTACTTTTTACAGAAAGTCTCAGGGGTTTTAAGCTACACATGTGCTATGGGAAGCGGCTCTAGCCTTCCGGCCTCACTGCCGTTACAGTCAGACACACCACCACTGACAACATGTGGAAATGGAATTTCCCCTCCCCAAAAACAAAGGCAGTTTTTTCCAAGGAAAGGCCTGGACTAAAAAAATTCATAGATACTCTTTTACTTTTTTCTGAATAGAACACCCAGAAATAACGAACAATTTTCTCTCAAGCTGTTTCTTACTGACTCAGGTAGCTTGGGCAAGGGACAGAATATAAAACCACCAGTCTGCACCTATGCTACAAACTTAAATGTATAGCTCTGTACTAGTACAGCTTACAAGTGAAAAGACTAACAATTACACTTCATGTTATGTATAGAAATAGAAAATAATGGGGGGGGGGGGGGGAACAGGGAGGGTAACCGTGGAAAAAATGGACATTTCAGAATTAAAACCTTGTAAAGGGGAAGTTTTAGAACTAACGTCACCCACTCAGCTCCCTAAAACCTGGTTGATACTTTCAGTGAAATTCCTCTTCCTAACAAAAAGTCTTCTAATGTGACTTTTGCGGTGAGTTTTTTGTTCGCCTATGAGAAATTCCATGTTGGCTTTCTCAGGGTAACAGAGAGGAAGGTAAAACTGGAAGGAAGACCCTCATTCAAAGATATGCATCACTTTTCAAAAAATTCAAAAATACTGCCCTTACCCTGATATTTAACCATTGTAGCTTCAAGTGTGACAGCTGATACCTAATTCTCCATGCATACACTACCCTTATTGTCCAAATTAATATCTGCAGATTAACCGTGATACAGATTCAAATGCTTGAGTTGGTTTCTTGCAGCTCAGCTAAGATCCCTCGAAGCTTATTTGCTTAAGCACACTGGCACCTGAACTAATAACATAAACCAGAGGCACTTATCCACTAATACCAGGAGAAATACTATCGGATACCGGACAGTTGAAGAATTGTAACAACAAAACAGAGAAGCTCTTCTGACAAAGACGACTTAAATTCCTTAGGCAAAGCAGCAGCAGCCTCCTTTGGAGAGGTAACGGGGGGAAAAAAAAAATAATATGCAGCAATTAAAATGTCATTCCCCTGGAAGGAGATCAATGGGCCACACAAATGCACAAAAAACGCAGTGCTGCAACTGTGAGCAGTCTGTCCCAAGTGTTAGGAAAGATTCAGTTTCCCTCTTTGATTTTTTTATCCTTCTGCTAGGTAATTCCTCAAGTTTCAGCTCTGCCATCCTCATTAAGGGAGCTGATTTCAATAGAGTCGTCTATGCGAACGGGGACTGCTCGTGTGTGCGGTGGCCTTGAATCATCCTCCTATATGTTAACGGTAAGTGAAGGAGAAGTGTTACCCACAAGTATTTGGGTAATAATCAGTTAGTTTGTCATGGAAAATCTCACACAACCAGCCATATGCTCCAATTCGAGAACTATTCCCAGTATCACGCTGGCAAATATGTTTTTCTGTCCACATATCCCAACATTTATAAAACCAAGATTATTTTATTTTTAAACAAGAATAAAGATGATTTAATGTCAAAGTTGACGATATATTTGCATAACATCTTTCATGCAAGGAATACATCTAACACATAAAAAATCAATCCAATCCAAAGCTTCATTTCCCTATAGTCAACTAGATTGGACAGGCTGGATCGATGGGCCGAGGCCAACTGTATGAGGTTCAACAAGGCCAAGTGTCAGGTCCCGCACTTGGGTCACGACAACCCCAGGCAACGCTACAGGCTTGGGGATGAGTGGCTGGAAAGCTGCCCCACAGAAAAGGACCTGAGGGTGTTGATCGACAGCCGGCTGAAGATGAACCAGCAGTGTGCCCACGTGGCCAAGAAGGCCAACAGCATCCTGGCCTGTATCAGAAATAGTGTGGCCAGCAGGAGCAGGGAGGTGATCGTGCCCCTGTACTCAGCGCTGGTGAGGCCGCACCTCAAATGCTGTGTTCAGTTTTGGGCCCCTCACTACAAGAAGGACATGGAGGTGCTGGAGCGTGTCCAGAGAAGGGCGACGAAGCTGGTGAGGGGTCTGGAGCACAAGTCTTATGAGGAGCGGCTGAGGGAACTGGGGTGTTCAGTCTGGAGAAGAGGAGGCTGAGGGGAGACCTCATCGCTCTCTACAACTACCTGAAAGGAGGTTGCAGAGAGGTGGGTGTTGGTCTCTTCTCCCAAGTGACAAGTGATGGGACAAGAGGAAATGGCCTCAAGTTGCACCAGGGGAGGTTCAGACTGGATATTAGGAAAAATTTCTTTACTGAGAGAGTGGTAACACACTGGAATAGACTGCCCAGGGAGGTGGTGGAGTCATCATCACTGAAGGTGTTCAAGGAACATGTGGGCGAGGCATTGTGGGACATGGTTTAGTGGGCATGGTGGTGTTGGGTTGACGGTTGAACTTGATGATCTTACAGGTCTTCTCCAACCTTTGTGATTCTGTGATTCTGTGATTCAGTATGTTAAGAAAAACCCTGAGACCCTACAATAAATGCAATACAATCCATGCTTTTCTTTCAGTGCTTTCTTTTTCTGTCTCACGTTGTTTTTTTTCTTCAAGGATTCCATATCTCAGGACAAGAGCTTGTCATAAGAGAGAATTTCCATTCTGTGAAGAAATCTGTCATTTCCAGATTTGTTTTGCTTCACCCTAGAATACAACCTTGACATTTTTACAGAACACTAAATTTAAAACAGCAGATCTATCAGCAAGAAATGTTTTGCTTGTTTGCAATAAGGATGCTTTATTTCATTACTTTTGAAGCAATTTATACTATTGGTGGGTAAAAGTTATAATTAATATTTTATAATTACATCTAGAAGCACAAAGGAAAAAAGAGCACCAGGTCAGGGTTTGCAATTTGGATGGAGCAAAGGCTGCTTTCTTTTTGAGGACTGAAGGTTTACAAGGATTTTCAGATGTTTTCCTTTTTCATGGTTTGGTTTTAGCCTTCCTAGGGCAGCTTTTTAAAGGACACAAGCTAATTAGAAACATAAGAGACTTCTTGAAATTGCCTTTTGACTTCAATAAATGAGGAGCTATTATTTATGGGCTTTTCTTTTCCTACCGAGCCACAAGAACTTCACTGAAACTGCACTAGTTCTCAATCTAACAACAAAACTGCTGGAACAAAGTTTCAGGATGGGGAAAAAAAGAAAGTAGAAGTTACAAATACTGTGCTTATTGACAAGTGTGGAAAAACAAATTAAGAGCAGCAGCATGGCTTATAACTGTATTTTCACCTATAAAATGTTTTCTTGCCTTTTTTCTTCCTCAAGGACAAGGGAAAAGAAATTTTAAATAGATAGTATAATATACAGTATAAATACTATTAACAATTTAACAGAACCCTAAGGATCACAGCAGATTTACAGGAGAATGGTAGGACTTATAAATGTAAAATTAGCCCTTCACCTGACAGTACATGTGACCACTAAGGAAAATAAATATCTTTTCATTTTGGAAGTCTAGTCAGTTCTGTACTAAGTCCTTGATCTGTACAAAGGGAGGAAAAATCCTCAGACTCGAACAAGCCATTAATACTAACGGAGAAAGGTGGGATGTAACTGGGGAGCAGTGCTGACACCTCTCTGGAGAAGGAGCTGGCACAAATACATGCTGTAACAGAGAGCAGTTGTGGGAAGCAGTACAGTTTTACGCTTAAGACTTTGTGAAGAGTCACAGTGTAATCATAAGGCAGCCCTATAAACAAAGACAAAAAGCCTGAGGAAAATACATCCTGAACCCGAGCTGAATAATCCAACCCTGTGCTAACGGCAGCCTTTTGCTTTGCCGATTTTACAAAAAAACAACATCAACAGTGACATTCACCTGCTTATTTTACCCTGTTCTTACATGAATTCACTGTCTGATACATTTGTAGGAGTTATAAGAATTCATGACTTTTTTAAGCATCATGTTTACAGAGCTGTTTTGCAATCTCGGAACCTGTGTTGGTGTTGTAAAAGGGCGGGAATGCACAGGGCGAAATCCCAGCATTAATGTTAAGGTGAGTTGTCCTGCTGCCTTTACCAGGATTAGATCAGAACATGTGTTAAAACCTGTGTAATGCATTAGCCTTTTAAATTTACCTGCCAGAAGATACAATCAAATCTGAGCACGTGAAATTATTCAGCCTGGCCCTCCTGCCCTCTTTTTAATCCAACTGGCTGGCCAACAACAGAGCTTGCAAGGACACTTACTGCTGAAATTTGCTGGATTTTTTTTCTTTTTAGCTCAAGCTGCAGAGCCTGTAATATCCCATTCCCTTTGCTTTTCATATGCAGACACAGAGCCTTAGACAGAGATCGGCCCTTCGGGATATATCTCCTCTGAAGGGAGAGGCTCAAGGCAGAGCACTGAATTTCTCTTTAAAAACACAAAACAAGAGAGAAACAGATTCATCTCCTTTGGGTGATGTCAGGCTGCAGAGTTTCTCTTTGTCCATATTTACAAACACATGCATGTAAATAACAATAACATTCAACCCTGTTTTCACTTTTCAAGAGGTGAGCTAAATAAGACCTCGGAAGCCTTAATAAAATTTCAGCACATCTCTTTTATGACATTTTCACTGTCCAGACCCAGGGTGTTACCTGGCTCCCCTTTAGTCCTCTCCCAGGCTTTGAGATGTCCCGGTGGAAGTAGCACATCATGTGTGCTCACCCCTGGGGACAGGCCAGACCATCTTGAACCTTCATGCTGTCAAGGAAGTTGTTTGGAAATTTATGAGAACTGAAAATTGGAAAGAAAACTCTTCATTCCTAGGAGATCAAGCTTAGATACTTGGTGGCATAACGTAACTCTAGATTTGGAATTGCCTAGAGAGACTGTAAGTTGGAAAGGACACTGATTTTTCGGGGGGGGGGGGGGGAACAAAAAAAAGCAAACCAAAAACATAGACAAAGGAGGAAGCGGTGCATGAACCACTTCAAACAAACAAAGCCACATACCTACAACGCCCAATGATTGACTGCCACAGGGAATTCATTTAGGTAAATCTGACAACACAACAAACATTTACCATGTCAAGTTCTACCCATTTGATTTCTTCAGATATGGGAATTAATTAACAGTTGTCAAATTATCCTCCATTTCCAGCAGTAAATCCTTCCCCCATAGTTAATGGCTCAAAGTAAAAGAGGGCACATGCTCAACCAGAGACACTTCAGAGAGACTGGCTTCCTGTAGGATTATTGCTCCAGAAATCATCTTCACCTATGCTTCCATTCCACTGGTATTCTTCTCCCAGTGCACAATGCTATTAAAAATAATGGTTTAGAGCATCAATAATATATTAAAGACAGACTCTGCAACACGGTTGTGTCGGCAGCATAATAAAATCCATCATTCTTTGAACATTTACAACCATACATCTTACAGTTAATGATGTGGCGCAACTCTGTCATCAAGAAATGAGGGAAACAGTCAGAAGTTGAAAGCAAGAAGCCATAAAAGCTTGAAACCGAGCCCAGGAAAATTGCAAAGAATTCGAAAGTGTAAGGCTGCTTAACTCAAAACCCAAGCAGGCGGCAGGCTTCTTAACTAGATATCCAGGTTTGTCAAGAGAGACATCGTAACACTGATGTAAGAAGTTTGGACTCAATCCTTGCTTTAAAATCTGCTTGGCAGTTTAAAAGTATATAAGGATCTGCATCATGGAGGTGACAGGACTCACCTCCCCTAACCTTCACCATCCAAAAATGAACCAGTTAGCCAAAACAGGTGGCTCGGTCTTTCTCAGCTGTCAATGGAGAGGTACAGGAGGCTCCAGCAAGTCACCTAGCTTTGACTCCTGTGTAGGTGGAATCACCCACCAGAAATATCTCTCTCAGATTCAAAGAGATTTGCCAATGTCACCAGAGAATCATTAATATGTTATTTTATGAATAATAAACAACTGCATCTATGCACACTAATGGAATGGCGACTCCTTAACTTGCACACAAAAATTGGAAATTTTTTTTCAGGTATGTTCATTAAGTTATGATTACGCACAGTAAACAGTTACTCCCATTAAACCTACATGATACCTTTTAACTTTCTCCTCTGGTAATATTTTCTGTCATTTTTACCAAGTCGATTGACAGAATATCAGTGTCTTTTCACCATGCTTTTCTTAAGCTCCTCTGTATTCCAGCTTCACCTCCCAAATGCAGCTCCGATGAGGATGCCTGAAAACACTGTATGAAACGTCTTCTCCTGGTAGCCAGTGTGTTCATTAGCAATACAACAGAATCAATCAGCTTACACAAACTCACTGCAAGACAGGAATTAGAGTATGAAACAGGCAGTGGGAATCACTTACTTTCAAGAGAAGGGAAAATCCTTTTCTTCCTAACAGAGGCAAGAATAAAAAGAATTGAAGAACTAGCCCAAAAGGAGGCTTAATTCAACACTGATTCTCACAAGGGTCAGGGAGGCATGTAGTTTGTGGTTTAATTTTCTATTCCGATTCCAAAGTTTCCATTCAAGTACCAACAAACAAAACTTATAAGATCCACTTATTTTCAATGGGTAACAAAACCTGTTCCTAATGAACCCCTACAGTCTGACTATAGCGTCAGACGCCTATGACTTTGGCGTGACAATAGCAAGGAAGTGTATCTTAGAAAGCCACCGAGTTCCCTCTATTTAGAAAACCCAAATTAAGAAAACCTTACCTTTAGGAAGCCTAAAGTTCTAAAAAGTTGGGGTTTTTTTTTTCCCCTGTTTTCTTCATAAAAGGAGCTGCACACAAATATATACTAGCTAGAGCTAGTAGCAAGCAATAATAATGAGGCTGGATTAAAATATTCAGAAGTCCTTTTTAAGATGACTAAACATTGTTAATGATTCATGTTTGCATATCTGAAACATTTTGTCTCTGACATTGGTGGAGATTTGACTGACACTATTCACAGATATTCAAGAATGAGAAAATCTCGAACACTCCTACCATGAAAACATTAGTGGATTAAAAAACTATGTCTGAACAGTACTTCACTGATATTAAAAGGAAATCTAAGCCTGGTCAATTTACAATCCGTAGGTAAAACAGAGATTTCACTGTTCCAAAGAGATCAAGTCCGCTTTCTTCCAGGCCGTAACAACGTTGCAAATTCATTGCACCTCATACATTACTCTATTTTTAGTTGTTATGTCTTTCATATATGTCGGTATTCCAAAAGCAACAGAAAGACTGCAATGCATCTATTTAGTTTTGCACCATAGTGAGGATATGATGGCACCGTTTAATGCGTGACTTCACATTAACTCTTGACTCATTTAACTTGGACTTCCAGTGTTGTCTTTAAGCACAAGAAATCATTTTGGACAGACTGCATGATGACCATTAGCACCGCAGCACCTCAGAGAGCATTTCCTTAGGAGGAAGACATAAGTAAGAGAGAAATAGTGGTTTAAAACATTAAAAAAAGCATAGCTATGGTACAAGAGTTTCCAACTTACTAGCTTTCTTAGGTTCAAAGAATGAGCTATGAGATTGTTCTTTATTTCTTCAATTTGTAAGAACAGACCTGTGAGCCATGCGGTCTTATCCAAGCACTTAATGTTCAGCTGTATGTGACTTACAGTGATAAAAAGAGCCATTATAGCTTCAAGTAGAGTTTGTTCTTTCTAAGAGTTTCAGCTGAAAACTACTACAATATAAGAAATAACTGTGTGTTGGTGACTTGGTAGCTCAAAAATATCATTTCTATGGTAGAATATCAAACAATACATTAAACTTCAAGTGTGTATTCACACCCACCCTAATTTCAAGACGTATCTCACGAAATTTTGCTAGTATAAGGGCACCGAGAAGACTTAGCTTAGCCACTTTTTCTAGTTGCTAGCAGTAGCCTGGGTTAGACAAATTAACGCAACCATTTCCTTTCTCTTTTCGTTGTCTGTAACCGTGGGAGCTGCGATACAAAGCAGAAAAATACAACTCCATCTCTGTACTCTTGAAAGAGATGGAACTGCTGAGCCAACCCCGTGCACAGCCATTGCGATAGAGCTCTCAGTGACGCTAAATACAAACGCAGTCAGTAAATTCAGGTGCGCAGACAGCTTCCACCTCCAGCTTTGCCAGCACGGGCACAGAGGGAAGGGAGAAGAGGTGAGCGAAGGAGTGGCTGCAGCGGAAAAGTAAGACAGAAGTGGAATGGTGAGGTCAAAGGTGGGGGGGGGGGGCATAACAGGAAGAAAACATGGTGCATGGGCATATCCTCACCCTCCAAGTTCACTGAGTAGTTTTAATAGATAAGCACACAAGGAAACTTGCCAAGGGAGAAATACTGGAAGAACAGTCAATAAAACCAATAGCAAAACTAGTTTGCAAACATGACTGGTCCAATTGACTAAAACAAAAAAAAAAAAAAAAAAATCATTACAGGACCTAGTCCTTCTTATATAAAGCAATTAACTTGGGATGCAGGTAGATTCCTGTTTACAAATCTGGACATTGATTTTGGCTGTGGGTGTTGTTTAGGCAAATGTTGATAAAACATGTTAGAACTTAGAGCATGCTGTGCAGCCACAGGGACCTTCCCCCCAGTAAGACCCTAACTTGCAGAGTTTGCTGGGATCTCTTAAAGGAGCCAGAACAACTATAAACAGACACATTACCTGAAGTAAATATTATTACATCTGTACTGCTAGAAAAGTTTCACAGAGATCTATCAGAACAGAGCTGCTAATCAGAAGGTTGGTTGGTTGGCTAGGCTCGATGCTCGCTGAATCCTTTTTCGAAATTCCTCACTCTATTTTTAGGTCTGCAAAATGTATTCAAATCCTCATAGAAACAGGATTTTTTTCAAAAGATTCCTATTGCTCTGGAGGGACCAGAAATTAGGGACGAATTTCTCTGTTTGTTTTTCTGGTCTTGGGATGGTATGAGATTAGGAATGGTAACAGGAGGAAGTGAGAAATAGATGTGATATTTCAAGCTTTCAAAGTCAGGTTTTATGTGAACCTTCTATATGGGTTTACACCAGCAATTTTCACAACTCAAATCTCATTTGACTTACTAACACAAGGTATTCCCTCATGATACCAAGTTACGAATGAGTCCTTCCACGACTTCCACGGTTCTACTTATGACTGTGTATTCAAAGCATCCGTGGTGCCGTACATCAAAACAGAGCCAAAATTGTATCTGACACGCAACCTAGCAGTTTATGAAAAAAAAAAAAAGGCAGAATGTAGTATCTAAGATCCCAAGGCAATGGTCAGATAAATACCTAATTTAAAAGTATTTAATCTTCTATACTTTTGGTATGCTGCAAAGAAACCAATTCAGTCTGCCTTCTGCTTTAAAATAATGACTTAATTGCTAATTAACGACTTACAAATGTCTATTGATTTGCTCAGAAACTCATAATAGTCCTCTATTTTGTCTTTTCTTAAGATCCATGTCCATACACATCTTACTGGTTTTTTTCCCTGGGCTGATATTTTGTTTAGGCACATCTTCCTCCATAACGTTGTTACCTTCTGTCCACGTTATAACTCCTTATTTCTACTGACAAGGGTGCTGAAAGGAAGAAGCAGGAAGGTGTGGGAAAAGGCATGGCCCTGTTAAAACAGGGAAGCTTCAGACAGCTGAAGAACGAGACCAATAAAATAAACAGCCATGAAATAAAATTTGCTGGGAGCTTTTACATTTTCTGAACACCACACATACAAATCCCCAGCCATCACAAATTCACATTAATCCTATGATTTTTAAGATCACCCAAGCATCCAATCTGTTCCCGCAGTCTTTCTCTCCCTGCAGAGCTCTCCAGTTGATTGCAAGGCCACCTTGGGTGAAGCCCTATGTTCACCACCACAGAAGGCGGAAAGCTATGAGAGCAAAAAAACAACCAAAAAAAAAAAAAAGAAGAAAAAAAACTAGCGAGGACCAAGTTAGGAGAAGGAAAGAGGAGTAACAGAAGTTACACATCTCTGTACCTTCTGTGCCAGGCACGCCTGTACGCAGACTCCAGTTTTCCTCTTCTCAAGGCCACTGTGCACGCGTACACGCACACACGGACAGATTTCAGCAAGGAGAGAAATCCTACCCGCATTAAGGGTCTCAAGTTATCACCACACATTTTTCAGTAAGCAGTAAGAAAAATTCTGCTGCTAGTCACTGGCAGCGACTTTCAACCTGCCCTGGTTTGATCGTACACCCTTAGGAGATAAGCTGCAGAAGTAACAGCACTGTCTGTTGGCGCTGCCATGTGTATTGATTGTGCAACCACGTTTTTCAGTAGGTGAAATTTTAAGTGGATGTGAGAGGAGAGGGAGAAAAGCCCCAAGATTTTTATAGAAGTTGAGAAGACATCTGTCTCCAAGAATTTGGATCATTTTGAGAGGAAGACAAATTTTACTTTCAGGACTTTTATTTTTTTTTAATGAAGTCTAAGGGAGAGTGCCGTTAATAGCATCTGGTGATAAGAAAAATGTTGGTTCAGTTCTGCTAGACACAAAGAAGTCATCCCATCTTACCTCGGGCAAAGGAATTTTAAGCAGAAGGTGATGGGAATTACTTCCAGCTCATCACTTTGTGACCACGCTCAGGGGTGCCCATTTGTTTCAGGAATTTAGTAGTTTTAGGACCTCATGATTCTTCTCAAACTGTAGCTCTTTTTACCACATTTATTGCAAGCCTGACACATTCCTCAGCCCCTGATTTGTTAGGTCACTTCTGTTAATGCAGTCTTCTCGTTTACAAAGCTAATGCTATGATTTCTGGGGACATTAAATATGCCAATCAAACAGAAAAGCTGCATGGAGAATGTCAGTGAGTTTTAAAATGGGATTCCTTCCCTTTGCTTGAATAGTATTTTCTGAAAAGCCTTGTCCACAAGAACACATATAGCAGTGCGTCATCACTCCTAAACAATAATTATACCATAAAAACTGCAAGTGGTGAACACAGGAACCAAACTGGATGCTCTCCGGGAAAATAAGAGCATGGCAGATTTTTCCCCACACGCAAAGAAAACATTTCTGACAAAGTGACATTAAAAGAAAAGCTGTTCTGGGGCTTTCATGCCAGGGATGACTACAGTGCCGAAAGGCAGCAATTAGTAATTGGGGGGTTTCTGATGAGAAAACCATGAAGGAAATCTGACATAAGATTTGAAAGCTGAACATTTACTTCTGTCAAAATCTCTCTTCCTGAGCAATCACCAGTCCAGAGATTTGAGCAGAAGATGCCGTCTCAAAGAACAAGTAGGTGCAATGGCTGAGCGGTTAGTTCTAACAGGTCATATAACAGGTATCATAAAAGATTTTAGCTCTGGTATCACCTAACAAAACCGGAATTGAAGTGACAAATGAAGTGCTTGAAACAGCGAAATGAGGCCAGAAGGGGATAAGCCCAGAACTAATCCGGGATGGGGTGTAGAGCATCTCCTCTCTCCCGCAGAGCTGCGTTCAAACCCAGAGAAGGTCTGTGCGGTCGCTCTTGCTGCCTCTACTCACTAAAAAGGAGACGTCAGAGCCAAGGGAGAGCAGCCTCATCCTGCTTGTTTATTTTAAACAGTACCCGATTTATTTTTTATTTTTTTTTAGAAAGAGACGTCGCTGTCAGTCGATACAGATGGCTACTTATGGCTACAGCCATTAAAAACACACCTATTCCCTATTGCCTAGATGGACTGAACTTCTCCCAGCACTCCACTGGGTAATTTCATCTCATGCTCTTTCCAAAACCACTATTTTATTTCACTTGGTAGTGGGCTCTTTTACTCCACATTTGAGTTGTTCTGTTGTTCTGGGCTTTCTACTCAAAACTTGTCCTTCAAAGAGCCAACAAACCCAAAAATCACTCTTCCAGTGGTAAAGTTTCTGCTGACTGGGAGCTTGCTATGAACCCCTCTTATCCATCTGGGCCACTTTTCTACACTTTCTCGTGGTGAAATAAGCCAATAAGCAATTTAATAACTAGGTCAGTGTGAAATATCTGTAAATTATAATGCAGGTCTAAATTTCAGTTATGTTTCTCATTACCTGCCTAACCTGACAATTTCAGACACTCAAGGATCAGAAATAACACTGGGTAACAGAAGTAACTTCCACCAGATCCACAGAGTGAAAGTTGGCGTGTCTCACTGCCTCCAGACTTCATGATTGCTTAAAATCTGACGAGAAGGTATTTTCAGTAGGAAACAAAACGATTTGGTGCTTCAGAGGGCAAGAATTTGCCTGGAGAGAATTTGTAGCCATTTCTCTCTTCCTCCTTCTTTCTGTGTTACCGTATGATCCTCACTAATTTGCATTCCTGGACAGCCTTCCACGTGCAGCATGCAGAACCTTAAGCACTTTAAAATCCCGAAAACTATTTCTGGATATTGTACATTTTGAAGTAGTTCAGCTGACGTTACATGCAAGGACCATAGTAAAAGCCTTCTTCCCTCAAATAGAGCCTGCAGTTGCCCAGATGATCATGTTGCAACCACAAAACTGCTTTTTGAAGTTTGAAATGTTTGAATTTTTCATCACATTAACACAGAGGTACATCCACCTGTATAGTTCAAAAGGAATTGTTTCATTATTTTATCTGTCCCATATTACCTACTTTGCTCCTTTCCTCCAAATACTCACTTCTCTACTATTTGCAAAGGTTCTGTGTCCTTGTAAACTGGTGTTTACATGAAGGTAATAAAGGATCATTTCAACAAAAAGTATCACAGTGATGGTTTAGACAGCATTAGGAATGAGGTAATCATTTTTTCCATAAAGAATCCAAAAAATCATCACTTTCTTAAAATGTGATTTCACATTTTCTGTGCCAGATTTTTTGTGCAAGAAGAGCCAAAAACGCGATTGTGCTGCAGAGCCTTTTGTTCTTATTTTGTAAGAGGTTGTTTGGATTTCCAAGCATCTTTTTAGTTTGTTAATAGCTGTTGCTTATAGGGTTTTATTGATTTATAACGTCACAGCCATTTTTCCTGCCTCTGATGTTTACAACAGCTAGCTGGGAAACAACGCTGGCTTTACAAAAACCGCAGGAGCGTAGAGCAGCTGAGGCTAAGATACTACTTTCTGGGAAGGGACAAGGGAAAAGAAGGAAAACTGTTCCAGAGGACGAACTACAGCACAGAGTTAGAGAACACAGGAGGATGTTTCAGTCAATATTTATCTCTCGGATCAATAAAACTTGATGTTCACCTCAGTGAAATCAATATCTGCTTAATTTAAGTATCGCTGCTCCCTGGCTCAGCCTACTTCTCCATGTTTCCAGGATCTAATTTCAGCGCTTAAGATTTCAAACTTGATCATCACCCAACCTGATCATTGCATTTCCACAATTTTCACCGTAAGCTCAAATGCAAAAAAAAATAATAATGTTATTCCCTTCACTGAACACTATTTCCCTTAGTGCTGTAGAGAGACAGATACTGTCTGCGTAAGTACGTTTGCCTGCCTGCTATCTGACAGGCCTCTAGCAACATGCTCAACTCGCAGCGGCACACAGAATAAGCCAAGAATAAAGGCTTCACTACTGATGTTTCTCTCTCAAGCATCATGAGAGTTTTGCAAGCGATCTAGTTATTATTCGCAGAGGAAATGAAAGCAAGAAGGTCTCCCTGTTGCAGCACTAACCTCTTACATGTTAGCAGGACGCCATCTGAAGCTGGATTTTCCATAAATCTAAACCTTTATCTAAGCCAGGGTAAAAGTAAGGGGGTCAGAGGAAGTTGTAGTACAACCAAAAGTAGGGCCAGAAGGATCAACAGAGATGTTGGCACCCTTACTAGTGTCTCACAGGTGCTGAAAAAAGTGTTTTATCTGTTCATGTTCTTGTTAATACCTGGCTTCTTGTGTGGGGACAGCCCTTATCAGATTGTTTTTATAAGCTGGCAGAGTGTTACCAGTGGTATCTGCACCCAGTCAGAATCCTAAAAATCCTGAGCTTTATCACACCTATTAACGATAAAGCATCGAACACTAGAAACTCTGGCTGCTTTTTCATGTCAAGATTTCTATACTGCCCTGCAAGAAAGTTTCAGCTGAATCCTTAAAAAAGGCTCTGTACCAGCACAGCACTTCGCAAGCACACGCAGATTACCCTTTCTGCTGGAATTTGAGCATCAATTGCCACCACTTGCCAACATATTCCTCTCTTTCCCCCCCCCTCCACAGCTGGACCTGGGTGTTTTGCTAGCCCCTCTCACACCAGGAACTTCATTTTATCCTTTAACCTTCATCTCTCCTTCTTCTTTTGCACAAAATTGCAGGCAACTATTTTCAGGTTTGCTAAACCAAAGGATGTTTTGGCTGCCAAACTGCATCAAGAGGAAAGAAAGAAAGAATGCGCTTTCATTTGGTCTTATCACAGACCTGATAACAACATTATTATACATCCAAAGAACTCCATGCGTGTTTATCTGCAACAACAGAATGACACATGCAAATATACATATGAAAGGCCTGAGTATCTCAAGCTGCCAGTAGTTCAATCAAGAATATTATATACTCAAAATATAAACCCAATTATTTACTTACGTCAAGTGTACTAATACCTTCTTGGTAATTTTCTGTTTTCTTTAACAAGCCCTGCCAGATTCGCTCTTTGGTTTTCAGGAAAATAATCTGAGAAGGAAAGACTCACTTTCTAAATACTTTGCAGCCTTGAGAATGAGAAGCCTGGTACAGACTAGGATTATTTACCATTTGTTGTGCTTAAGTCTTCTACACAATTAAATTTCAGTATCATTCAAACTTTAAGACATTTTATCATCGTATCTACTGCCAAAACAAAAAGTTTGTTCAAACTTAACCAGTATTTAAATAGCTATATCTTCAAATCATGGCCCAGTAGAATTGTTTCCTATAGGGTATATCAGAAAACGCAGTGTCCTGTAACCGACATTTTTTCCTGTAAATTTTGGCAATACCTCCCACTCACAGAAACCTATCTAAGTGTTACCAACACTAAGCTTTTAGAGTATTCTGGTAACATATTCTATTTTAGGACTCAATCCTATAGCAGACCAAGCCATGGCTCACATGGCAGAATAAATACACACCCTCAAATGCTGTTGAGAACTCAATTGCATCTGCATTTCTTATGTAGCTATTTCACCTCTCCATTTACATTCTCATTATCTCTTCTATTGAGAACACTTGCACCAGCCATCCTGGGGATGGATTTGGATAAAATATACTCAGATAATTAGGAGATCCCTGGAGCAGTGGGGCTACCCTAAAATAATAATCACAGAAAAGTACATTTGCAATTTCAAATAGCATGGAAGAAAAACTTATAACCCAAGTTTTAATCTTTTGCTGGCCAAACGTGATCCATTCAGACGTGCCCCAAACTCCAGGGCACTTGTGTGCATCCAGAGCATCCTCCCTTTTGGGGACACATCAGGGAAGGGGAGGGGTGTCCCAAAACAGAGAAGACCAACACTGTCAAAAAAGCCCTGCCCCACAGAATGGAGAAGCACCACCACTACCTTTGCTAGGATGCGCCAGAAGAATACAGCAAGGGGAGGGAATTCATCTCATCAGACTACAACTGTCTAAAAACCGTCCGTCAGAGGAGTGACACAGGTGCCTACCCAACCTAAGCGCAGGTGTCGAGGGCTGGGATTTATGCCCTAGGGTTGCTGAGACACCCACGTAAGGCCGGAATTTGTGACACAGGTGCCCCAGAACACCCATGCTCCCCAGAGCATCCAGAGTAACACCAGACACGGCACTTACCCGTCATGGCTCACCCGACTACATTCAGGCCCCAGCGGGCGGACTACTCGCACTTGCCAAGGGAGACGCTTGTGTTTCTGAACAACTCAGCGCCCTGGGGCAGACGCCCTAGTCCTTCCCTGCAGACAGGTAAAGGTACAGCAGCCTTCATCAGGGCTTACAGGTGAAGATGAGCAGCGTACCTAGCACAGTATCTCTCTCCAAGCAAAAGCTCCACTTCAGGGAAGGTGTTAGACATGGTGGTGGTGTGTCCAGGCCCCAGGGCCTGAGCCCAGTTAATGATGAACCAAAGCTGCACCCAGGACTGCATTAAATCAGGGGAGCCTTCCCCCTGGACAAGGGTAGCGGCCCAGGCTCTTCCTGCACTTGGCACCTCCAAATAGTGACAAACCACATCTCCAACCAGGCTGCATAAATCACTTCCCAGGTATGCCTGCCCCTTTTTTCCACCTCTGACGGGAGCCAAGAGAACAACCTTGGCACTAAAGGCTTGACTTTTAGTTAGCTACTGTGAGGTGAGCCGAATCTAGGACAGACTATCAAAATGGCAAGCAATTCATTATTCATGCACTGAGAAGGTGATGCCAGGGTTGCAAAGCATAAAGTCTATATAGCACAGGCCTGGACTGCCTCCAGGACTTTATTTTATCTTATTTTTCTCTGGCTCCCAGTATTATTCTTCTGTCTTTCATCCATGCCCTTCCTAGTATAAGCATTTAATTGGGTGATTGGCAGGGTATGGCTCCACAGGACATGATGAGATGATGTATTAGCTCTGCTGCCAAAAAGGCTGCCCCCTCCTTCCCAGCCTCCCTCCTCCCGCCTGATCGCTACTGCTGCTACCTTCTGCTGGCTCTAGCTCCTAGCAAAGCCCTGCCTGAATGCACTAACGTGATGGAAAACAGCAATCAGGCAAAAGAAAGAAAAAAAAAAAAAAGGCAGATAGTTTTCCGGCATTTCATTGAACTGGCTCATGGCAGGGTGCAGCGGGAGGCCCGGGCCAGGGCAAGGCAGGGGAAAATAGTCAGGGGGAGAGGTGCGGGGCAAAGGGCAAGACACAGCTCTCCTCTCTCGATGGGAACAAGCCCTCCCATGCGTTCTGCTGCCTTCGCCGTCACCAGCCCAACTTCCCCAACCACTCAGCTCCTAATTAGTACATCACTGATCACTGTTTAGTTAATAGGTCTGGCAGGGGAAGAAAATCGAGAGCAGCAATGTACAGACTCTCCCAGCCCAGAGAGTCCCGGTACGTGGGGAGGCCAACGCTCATGGCCCCACTTGTCATCATGCTATATTCACTGGGCAAGAGAGGTGTCTTGGGTCAGAAGGCTAAATCAGTGTTGGAGAAACTCATACCCTCAAGTGAGACTCAGAGAGTCACCAGCTCTTCACAGCTCGGAGAAGGACCGTGGCTATTCTGGCTGAGCTTTCTCATTTTGCCCATGGTGTCTGTCCTGAACCCTCAAACAAGCCTCACCATAGGTTTAGTTCAAATGGGTACATTCCCATTAAAAGTTTGGGTTCTGACGGTAGAGCAAGTTCTTAACAAAAACATACACCTGAAAAATTCCCAGCCAGCCCTCACCTTGATCGGCTCATAGCTCTTTCCGCAAGGTGATATGTCATTAAACCTGGAGACAGGAGGGATTTGAGGCTTTGCCCAAGGTGACCCAGGAAATTTTAAGAGGCCAGAAACCGAGTTCAGCTCCTCTGGGTACTAGATCAGCGGCTTAATGAAAAACACATCTTTTCTCTTCATAGGGGTGTTGGGAACAGCTCTGTGTTCATGTTTCTCTCAGTACGGGATTGGGCTTTCTTCAGCAACCCTGAATAGATCTGGGACTGATCTGAAGCAATCCAAAACTATCTATTTCCATAGACTTCTCATGTCATTATTTTCCTTTCCTTAACTTTCTATTCTTTCCCTCCCCTGCAGTGTTTGTGAACACTTTTGTTTTCCTCACTAAATTAATGAACCCTTTTACTTTCTGTGCTGTACTTTTTATTTCTCCCTGCTGTACGTGAGGAGGTTTGTATCTATATACTACAACATTATTTGTTAACGACAAGCTATCCCTCACCAATTACTTTGCTGGGATTTTACTACCCTGTCATTATTTTATCTCCAACAATCTGCTGCAACTTTTGGCTGGGAAGAGAAGAAACAAAACTTGCTGTACAGCTATGCCCTGGGACCCTAAATATGGAAATGCAGAGCTATTCCCAACCAACATACTGCCATTTCTTCCCATAGCGTATTACCTCCAGTCACCATTATATCTGGAAAAGACTTGAGAAGATTGCTGGGAGAGCATTAACAGTTGAATTTTCAGCCCCAGAGATCAAGATATGCCATTTTAGGTTGCATTATTTTGAGTAACACTTGCTGAGGGCACTGAAGAGCAAGTCAACTTAATTATGAAAGACGGGTCATTGATATGACTTGTAACAAATAAATCACTGCAGCAAGTACAGCATTCAGAATAGTAGTATTTATCACTGCACAAAAAATATACAATTATTTAGTATGATGACAACATAACTTTTGCAAGGCCATTGAGAACATCCCTTCCTGGTGTTTCCATCACTCACTGCCTAAATCATTCCCTCCTGCCGCTCCCCCCTCTCTCTCCTACAAGGGTACCCAGTTTTGCACCACATCACCTCTTGAACACCAGCATCCATTTTGCAGAACAGAGTCCTTCAGCAGCACTTGCTATGGATGTGCTAACATATGTACTTATCCTCATCTCTTCTGAAGGCTTCGAACACACGATGGAACCTTACCAGCGCCGACAGCATAGTTTTGGGATGATATTCCTGAAGTCCTCTCTGCTGTCCTGTGTCTTATTGTGAGGACACCAGCCCATCTGCTGGGTGGCCTGAGGCTCAACCCCCTTCAAAGCCTACTCCCTGCTCCAAAAACCATCTCACCCCTCAGCTCTATTCTCCTTTCTCTCCTTACACACAGTTTCCCCTCTAGCACCTCCATCCAACTTCAGATGCCTTCATCAACCCCGCTCTTAAAGAGGTCTATCAACAACAACAGGAAGCATAAAGACATGAACATCAATAGTAGAGCTCCTAGAAATATGTTAAATATTGTGAATCTCCCTCAGTGAAAGGAAAAAATGAAAACACTGAAAATGCTCTGGTCTACTGTCAGTAACGAATTCCACTCCAATTGCTCAGTTCCTGTACAGGGCAGCCAGCCTTTGGTATGCTTCAGTACTGACACTGCCTAAGGAACCCCCTTCCTGGCTCACTGAGCTGCTGGGGGCTGCTGGCTCCATCTGGTAAAAATAGCTTAATTGAACTTTGAGAGAAGCACCCTGCCCCATCCACAGCTGAACTGCTTCTTCAATTTTTTTCTAACAATTAGGCTGTAAACACTTCAGTCAACTGAGGAACTCCCTTTAAGTTTATAAACTAAATGGCAATTTCCTTGTTCAAAAGAGGAAAACGTTGGAAGTAGAATAAATTATTTTTTTCACGCTTAGAGGGAAGGGACAGAGGAAGAAGCCCCAGTTGTCTCCTGCAAAGAAGCCAAGTCCTAGATTGCTGGGCTGTCTTCCATGTATTAAATACATCATCTGTTCCCATGTTTTGTCCATACGGAGTCAGGTTGCGATAGATGCGGCTCCATCCACCGTAAAGCTTAAAAAGATGCATTGACTAGAACAACTACCAAGCAGATGAGAAAGGGCAGGGAGGAGAAAGGAGCACTGTCATCTCCTCATCTAAACGCAAATGATGTGGCAAAAGCTTTTGGAGAAAGCCCAGAATAAGGAGTAAAATGGCTTTTTTTGTCCCCAAGTGTATATTCTACCTGTCAATTCTTTTAAATCCCTTAACATTTGTAAATCAAATCAGCTAAGGTAAACCTAACATATTTAGATTTGTTATTTAGTGTTGTAAAATTAATCAAGGTTTAGACTAATTTCAGAACAATACATAAACATCAAAGGAATTGCCAAGTGGTCTTAATGCCACGTCTAGTTGATTTACACCCATTATTTCGGGGAGGGAAAAGGTCAATTGCTTACAGTGCAACATTGAAACCATGTTGCATTTCATTGGGGGGTTTCAGGGGGAGGGTGAAAGCGAGGGAGTAAAGAATCGATTTCAGGGAAGCTGGCTTTGGTGTGTATGAAGCAAAGGCATGGCTTCTTATTCTCCTCTAGCTCAATAAGGTTTTTGTGTAACAGAATACATTTGGCATTTATATACTATAGCTTCTTTCAGATTCAGGGTGATCAAAAGCACTTTACAAGCCTTTTCCTCACCATGCAACAACCGAGCAGGCAAACGCAGCAGCCGTTCTGCATGCAGTAACAGTTAACGCAGCCTGGCACATATAAATCCAAAACAGGCATTGTTGGCTTAGACAGGACACAGGCATTACCCGAAATGTTTAATGAAATATCAAGGGCTCCACTGAGTAAAGGAGGCTAAAAAGATTGCTTTCTGACTGCGTGCCTATCTCGGGACAACACCCTACACCGCACTACAAGTAGTATGTGAAGGGAAGACTCCCCCACTCCCCCCAACACTGTGCTTGGTTTCTGAGCCACTTGCTTTACGGGTGACCCAGCTCTGTTCCCCAAACCTACTCGCATGCGTTCAGTTTACCGTGGGTTTACCTTGCAAGGTGTACGACTTGTGTAAAGTGAAATGACTGCTTTAACATACCTACCCCGCATCTCAGATAACCTGTGCATCCTTCCAAATCCCTGGTCCTAATAGTAACACCCTGAAATGACTAGTGCACAATCAGAGGTGTGGCAGAGTTGCTTAGGACAGAGGAATCTACTCAAGACAGAAGATGCTGGGATAAATTTCCACCATTGTATTCCCCTCAGTGTTGAATATCAGAACTTCTTCATTTAATGCACTTCTTCCCCCCCACCAAAACAGGCAATGCTACATGCATGAAAATACCCCAAGTTGTAACCTCGTTTGCTGCCAGAGACAATTCACATCTGTGAAGGAAACCCCAAACAGGCCCAGTGGCTGCAGCTACGCACGACTACTGCTGCGAGATCCGCGACGGATGGAGCAGACAGGAGTCCGGCCAAGCTTCCCATGCTTCCTGGACAGTATTTTCAGGTTTTCTGTCCTGCTGCCTGTGATCCCCTATTACAGACTTAGCAGAAGGTGTAATGCGAGCCCGTAGCCAAACCCAGGCACGCCTATGAGTACAGTTCTCTGACAGTATCTTACACTGCTCCTATGTCTCTGGTAATGAGCTAGACAAGGGATTTCTTGCTTCGAGCCCTGCCCGGCACCGTGGACTCCAGACTTCAGAGGAAGTTAAGCAGGCGCTTCCGCCAGGATGCGCTTAGAGGTAAAGGCAGTACAGACGGATTGAGAGCTCGTGACAATGCTTGTCATTCTGTTTTTATTTTGCCTGTCCCTCCAGCTTCTCTTTAATTGGATCTTGATGATCCTCATCCCCTTCCAGCCTTACTTTGCCTTTTTGTCTTTTTTCTCCACCTTTTTTTCCAAAACAGTTTTCAAAACTATTCAAAAAAGCAACAACTACCTACACGAGCACACTGTGGGCAAGGCACTCCAGTGGTGTAAATCACCGTGCACCATTTTATCCCAGCTGAATACCTGGCCTATCTTTTTAATGGATAAAACCAAAATAAAAGCATGGCAAGCTTTCATTAGGATAATTAAAACAGAAATACAGCACACGTGAAAAAGCAAATCTGCTCAAGATACTAAACTCTGTATTACTCTGCATCAAAACACAACTTATGAAGTTTAAGGAGTTTCCTCCCATTTTTTTCCTGCTTTTGCAAAAGTGCAATATTGAGTTATGAAACACTGGACATACATTGAATCTGCCCAAATTTAAAAGCAATTTATCCTGAGGGGCGCAGTTTGTGCTTTTAAAACAGCCTGCTATTTTTGGTGTACCTCTGAGATGCAGGTGAGCAGAAGACGGGCACAGCACAGGGCAGATAAAACATGAACACACTGCAATAAATCTCCACTCAGCAGAGCCTCCCAGGCTGTGTTTCAGTATAGCAGTTTCTGTGACGGATCCCCCAGAAGGTGGCTGTGAGACTAACTGGCATCAAGTGGAGGACAAGGAGAAAAAAACCAAACCAAAACAACAAAAAAGACAACTTTTTGCCTACATTTCAGGTAGGGTATACGAAAGCTGTGGCCTGGTAACGTGGCATTTACTCTGCCTCCTTTTACACAGGTACCACTTAAATTTCTCAAATTAAGCTGCTGCTGCTTCTGAATCAGAAAGAAAACAAATCTCTTCAACGAAGATTTTGTTACTGTTTTCAAATGTCTGCATTAAGGCAAATAAATCCTTTCTACAGTATTTGAGATACTACTTAAGTTTCTCACATGAACTTAAGTTACTCAGATAAACCTGTCCTAGCTTGGGCAGGAATAATTTAAGAAACCAGTCCAGCTGAAACCTATGGGGTTACTCAAAAGTTACAGTTGTCCTAGAGTCACTAAGCCACTCATGCAAAAGCACAGCTTTGCGGGCCTCCTCAGAGAGGAGTGTGCTTTTGTGAGAGAGTTTAATATTGAAATAAATAATTACATGCTTATTTGGAATCAAATTACTGAAGGCTCAACCTCCTTTTGAAGGGTGGAGGCTTCCCATTGAAAGAGATAACCATGTGTTTTCCTAGGCTTCTGATGTTGAAAGCCATTCCAGAAAAATCCCAGGCAAAACTGAAATTACAGCAGTGTGAAATTGCCCTCAAAGAAGCGTTTCTACAGCTGCATATTTATTCTGATGGTTTTGCTCCCTGAAATTCACACTTGTTCTCTGTCATACGAGATTTTCAAAATGTTCACTGCAGATTTCACCAGTCTGGAAATCTCACTTGCTTGCCGGTAGTTTAGAAGATCAAGAGGCAGCACGAAATGAATTCCCGTAGTGGTGTCTTGCTTAATTGAATTCTGCAGTTGCCCCTAAATTAAATAAAGCAAGGAGGCAAAAGCAGATGTGAACAAGCGAACAAAGACGTCTACAAGATCTGCAGGATTTGGAAAACTCCTTTTTAAGTTAAGTTTTTCAGTCAAGTGCAAAACTGGAGTTACAACTCTTTGAATCTTTGTGTCACTTAGCAATTAGGTTTCAAAAGATGTTTAAGCTTTGTAGGAGAGGCCCAGCACCACTGAAGAAACCAGGGGCTGGATTGCTCAGCACTGCCAAGAGCTGAGTCCAGCCCTGGGAGGCCCCTTAAACCTGCTGCAGTTCTGCACAGGGTAATTCAGCTCCACCTAAGGTGAAAAACCCTGACTTCAAGCCTTTTCCATTTAGTCTTCAGCTACAGCTCTATGCTACACATTAGCTGCACGAAAGCCTTAAATCATATGTAGCTCTGCTGTTGCTGAATGGCAAAAACTTCCCTGTCCACTGCTTACCCACTTTTAAGTGACAGCTGGCTAAGATTTTTAAGACCCAAGTTGTACCCTAAATGATGAACTTCAGGACACTTTAAAAAAAAAAAAAAAAAAGATATAATTCATTAGCAAGAACTGATAAGATACTGCCATGAACCATTTTCTTCGACAGATTTTTTTTTCCTTATCTGCAATTACTCTATATATGCCAAACCAGCCTTCAGCACATGGATCCATCCCACTCTGGCTCAGGACCTCCATGCAAACAGTGTAATATGCGCGAATGCTTTTTAAAACCACCCACCATAAAAACAACTTCTCTGTGCTTGTCTACTTTACTTTGTTCTCTGTATAGGTTGATAGCTCTTACGGAGTGTTAACATCCATAATGTCGATAACAAGGCTGTCTAAATATATGATAATAGCTTTAGAAGCACTAGCAGTGCCATCAGTAGCAATTCATTGTTTGCAAGAAAATTTAAGGCCACTGTGGCATGTCCCTGCTTGGAACAAATATGGCAATCAGCAGTTTTCATGTACGTTACTGTAGAAAATATATGTAGAAATGTGGTGTCATGTTGCTTTTCTTTGCTGGCTCAAAGAAAACTGTATTTAATTTATGTTAAAATTCAGCTGTGGGAGGAACATAAATTCTTTTCAAATGTAAGATTTTTGCTTTGCTTTCTTAAACAGTAATTTTAATTCATTTCCACCTTGGTGACCACGAATCTTGAATATAGTTTCTGATATTGGCACAAGCTCCAGTCAAAAATGAGACATTACCGTGCTCCATGAGACTAAAAAGGAACAGTCCTCGACTCTCAGGAGTTTGCAAAGCAACTGCATTTACACGCTTTTATTCAGAAATATCAGAATTACTATCTCATTGCTGCCTATCAGGTCCCAGAGCCAACTACAGGTGGCTCAGTACTGGTTTTAGGTCAACCAGCAGATTCACAGCAGGGAGAAGTGCGTTTCACACGCAGAGTATACAAATTCTCGTGAAACTCAATTTCCAACCATGGAGCAGAGGCTGGCATCTTGCTCCTGATCCAGACTTTGGGAAGGGTTAATACCTGGTTTTCTAGCTTGAAAAGTCCTTTCATTTAAAGCCTAATGAGCAGAGATGGTGAAAAATAAAATTTAATGTCCTGCAGAAAATTAAGATTATGGGAGTTTACTTTGTCTTGGAAAAAAAGAAAAATTCTGATTTTCATTAAATGAAACCGTAAAATAATTTGAAGGCAGTGATTTTGACAATAATCACAGCTGGAGCAGAAGGCAAAATTAATTCTTTCAGTATCAAAATGCCGTGATAACAGACCACGGAAAACATCAGTGTGAAAAGTGTTTCTACGCAATGTTGCCATTCAACTGAATTGCTGGTTTAGACAGAAAGGAGATTTTTGATCAAATTATTTCTCACATCACAAAAGCTTGCAACTATAGTTGCATCAAATGCTGAGCTGCAAAACGTTGGAGCCCAATTCACATCCTAGAACAATTAAGGATTTCCATAAAAATTATGTGCAAGGTAGCATTCTAGTTCAATGACATGACTTAATCACACCCGAGAAATAAGAGAAATTGCAGACAAGAGGATGCTTGGAGGTTTTTTGTCTACAATTCCCTCCTTTCCATTAATCAGGGCAGCTTATGAATAGTTTTAATTACAAAACAGTCCTTTTAAACTGAATTTCTGAATCAAAGCACAAGAGGAATTTTGGGAGCACAAGGCTGTGCAAGCCAGCTGGAAAAAAAAAAGGAGGGAGGGGATCTCTTGCAAGATGTAGTCCACAGCATCCCTTCACAAGTGTGAATGAGGGTAAGAAGGCTTATATTATGGGGGTGCATATATACTCTTAACCACAAAGTTATTAGACTTTTAACACAATCAATTACCTGCTCTCTTCAGTCTTTTTATGGTACACTCTTTTCAGGCTGGAATTTTGTCTCTGCAACCAGAATCTGAATACAAGTGCTACCAACCTTCCTTCCCACAAGGAGGACGGGCACAACCTCTGCTCTCCTCTCTCCTGTTTGAGATCTGGGCAGTTGGAGATGGAGGAACGTAACTCACAGGGAGAGAGGGAGGGTGAAGGACACTTCTCCTAGAGGTGGACATGCAAGTCTGCGAGCCAAGTGGGAAAGAAGAAAGTCTGAGAGAGGTGGCAAACCGGCACAGAGAGCCAGTATTCTCCAACCTGTTGTCCTGTTTCAGCCTGTCTCATGACACAGTTTCCTGCATTTCAGATTCCCGCAAGTCCCTGCTATCTACTTTTCCAGCCACAAACATGCTGTGCTGCCATTCCAAATGCAAACATACCTTACACTGGAGGGACTCTGCGAGCTGGCACCCAGGCCCTGGCTCAGCTGGACAAGTCCATGTCTTTTGCAAAACTGCTGATCAGTAAGGCGGCCAGAAGCAATGCCTCAACACACCATGATGGCAGGACCACCACCTATGTATGCTTCCACAGTATTTCTGGAAGTCCATACTGCTACTTCCAAGCAGTACAAACCAGTCATCTCACCAGAAAAAACAAGAAGAAAAGAAGTATTAGAAACCATTTTCAGATATGTGTTGGGAACGCCTTGGCAGCAAACTTCACCCCGCAGTCCTAGAAGATGCAGAAGCATTAAAGTAAGCTATCGTATCCAGGGACAAACTTACTCATTCCGACTGCTGAGCCCATTTCCAATTACTTCTGTAAGTACAGAAATAGCAGTAGAGCTAGTTCGGAAATACATCTCATGAAAGCTTTTCTTTTCCGCTTTTCTTCAGTTTTTCTAAGAAGCACCAATGGCAATTTTTAAACTGAGCATATTTGGACTTCTCCACACGTTCAGTGCCGTATTACCAATGCACTTCTGGTCTAGTGCTAAGCTCATCGCTTTTTTTTTTTGTAGCTGACTGGAGATTTACTTTTTACCAAGCATCTAAGGAAGGAATAATTAGTCTTGTAAAGAAGAGCTAGATTTTAAAGAAAAGCCAATTTCTGCTCCAACCGTACAGAGGTAAGGATCACCCTTGTATCAAGAAAAAAATAAAAATACAGCATTGCTCTCTGACAAAGAAAATGCAGGGAGGAGAGCCACGTGCTGACTGTATTTTGGGAAGGAAGGCTCTTTGGTATTCCTGAGGAGTGCAAAACATCCAGAATTTCTGGCCAATATTTCTGCCTTGAAAACAGACCAAACATCAAGAAGCTCTCTGAGCTTTTTCTCAGCTTGTGCTTCCTCTATTTAAACTACTGCTGGCAAGACCTTGCTACTGTGCCTCAGACCTGCTTCATGGATATGCAAGACGCTCAGAACGGCAGTACGCAGCAGTGTGAAACCGAGCTTTTTATTGCTGAGAAGTTGTTACAAAACATCTCTCCATATTTATGATTTTCTCAAAAGATGGTTACAAGTACAGCTAAGTGCAAGGACGTCCAAAAAACATTACCAAGCACAACAATCTGCGTCGTTTAGAGAAACAGAGAGATGTTTATGTAAGTACACAGGGGTAGTGCCAGCCAGTTTGTTGAAAGCTCTGTATGGCCAAACAAACAACAGCTTGGATCTTTACTGCAAAAGAAAGTAAAATAAAATTCTAATTAAAATAAAATCTGATTAAAATGGTGAAATCGGATTAGTACAGACACACAGATGATATTTTATAAACATGTCCACCTGCATAAGCACATGTCTTCCTCTGTGCACACACACACTCCACAAACACACTTCATTCCTCTGCAGTAACTGAGTCTTCAGATGAACTTTTCTTGCAGTTATAGATCTTCTCTCTTTCTGACAATAACAGACGGCTAGACACAATGACGTGTCATGAGTTTATTTCCCGGTTATGGGAATGAAGCCACAAAATACCACATTTTCAAGATGCAACTCAAACCTTAATTTTTTTTTTTTTTTTTTTATTTTAAGATCTGAACTGCAACACCGGAGTTTGCAAACACAAAAACACAGAGACATCCAACTGTTGGGACATCCCGATGTGACAGATAGCAAATAGCTTCTGCATAGTTTTGTGCTTTCCCAAACAACATTTTAAAGTTATCCTTTCCCCCTCCTTCAATCCTTGCTTCATTATTATTTTTTCCAGCTACAGGCCTGCCAGTTTCTGCAGCTTTCCCAGAGACTACAGCTCCCTCCCGCCCCAGGAATCCCATGGTGGCTAATCTTTCTTCATTAACTCTGCCCAAATGTAAGTAAGTGTAATTCCCACTGGAAACTGACTATAATCTATGCAGTTATGACTTAATTCTGTTTTCACTTACACTTCTGAATATTACAGAAGTCCCTCAGGTTCATTTGTGAGTGGGCAGAGGGTGGTAGGCTTTGTTCTGCCCAAGATACTCGTTTTGTAGGATTTCACAGGACGGCTAAATCCCAGCGCTGCTTGGCGGTCTCACGAACAAAAAGCTATTCCCAATTATTCTGTATCAAAAGGCGGAGCTGGTGAATCACAAGAGCACGACAGGAACCAGGGAGACAGCCCCTCTTTTGGGTTTCCAGAGCAGCCGCTAGCATGGGTCACCAGAAAAGCTACAAAACCCTGTCCCAGTCCCAGGAGGCTCATTAGGCACAATTCTCCCATGTTGTGCCTAACACTCTCTGAGGGCGCTTCCAAAACATCACTTTCCTTCCACCTGCATAACCACCTTGCACTCCATTGTCTTCCAGAGGCACCTGTCTATACCCAGATGGAGTAGACAGCTACAAAGAAAGTTTTAAATTTGGAAAGATTTTCATTTAGCCTTACACTGAGATTAAAGTTTTGAAGGGCCTCCTACTCATTTCAATGCTGCTGAAGAACACTGGTGGATTTGAGGGCTGGGGGTTGGTTTTGTACAGATCTGTCTGTCAACCTGTGCATTCTCAGAGCTTTCTGAGGAAGGAAATGCAACTCAAGTCCATCGACACAAACAGAGAGATTCCTTTGGATCCCACTCCCTGTACTGCAGAACTTATAAATGACTAGAATTAGCAACATCAATGTGTCTTGCCTTCTCAAGCAACGGAAACCAGTTACAATATTGGATTTACTAATTCCAAACACAGCATTTCTAATCTTGTTCAATTTTACTGCACCGTGGCTAACTCTACAGAATTGCAATAAATTAGTGTAAGAACAACAATACACTAATATTCCCATAAAATAAACAAATTTCACTGCGTTAAAACCAAGTAATCAACTTTACAAACAATTTCATTTCTGATTAATAGAGGTCTTCTCTAATGTGACATGCTTTGATTAAGCATTAACCCTCTCTCTGGGGATAACCCAATGCCAGTTTGAGGTAACAGTATTTTTAATACAACAAATTGTCTATGCAAAAATACTAATTGGACGTCAAGGATTAATTTATTTTGCATTCACTTTGCAAGTGTTGGAATGAATGACAATTAATTAATGGAATAATAGCTGGTTGTTCCTATTAATATTTTGACTTTCTCACTGTGTTGCCGATACCCAGACCCTCATTCTCCAATTTCCTGTGACGTTGATTAGTAAATGAAAAAGTAAAACCATTCCCACTTTCGTCATCTTGGAAAGATCCCTCTGTTTGATTGAATTGCAATACTGAAGGACATCAAGGAAGCCACAGACAATGCTATTCAAATGAAAAAAACATGTCAAGATTTTTTAAAAAATGATGCCAAAAGTTTTTGTTCACATCAGTATTCGAAAACCTACAGAACGGACCCAATTTTCAGAGATGGTGTGCAACTGTTGTTCGTGCAAAGAGTAAAAATGGGGTATGAGCACCTGAAAAAGCAACTGGTCACATATTTTAGTGCCTATGTGTGGATTTGAAACTTAATTCAAAGCGCTCTACAAATTTTGTTCTGCAGTCCAGGAGTGCACAGTAGAACGCAGGACTGTGCTAATTCCCGTGGTTGTTCAGCTGAAGGCAGCAGTATGGCTGTACCACCACAGTACTCTGCCTGCAATTTTATGCCCTGGCTTTTAAAACATACCTTCTGGGCACGTCCAGGCAGCAGGGTAATGCAGCACGTAGAAAAAATTCAATTAGATGTGGAACCTGTGCTGAGACCCAGACTCAGACACTTTCAAAGGTGAAAAACATGTCTCGAGTCCTGAAACAGCGAGAAGTTGAGACTTTGAGGCTCTCGCAGACAGAATACTCATCACAAAGCCTAGACTAAAGGCAGATGGTCTCCAATGGAGAGACAAGAAGATGCTGTCCTGTGCCTTTGCTAGGCAGTCACGATAAGAAATCAGGGACAAATCTCTGCAGAGAAAGTAGGTCTCAGATGGCCTTCAGCTCACCGGATCCCAGCTGGCCAAGTAGAAGTACTCAGAATTGGTAATGTTACCAGCGAACACTGAATCACGAGAAAATCATGACAGTTGGGATCACAGCGTAACAGTGTCATGCAGAGACATGAGCCATGTTCATTCCCAAAGTAGAATACTAGGTCAAGATGGTGGCAACCTGACTCTAAATCTTTAAATGTCTTAGTGCAGTCTCCATAAATCCAGGATGAAGCACCGTAAAACCCTCAGAAATGTCTTAGAGAGTCTTGCCTTCAGCTTAGCTAACTGGATCAAAACTGAAGCAGCTTTTGCCAGGAGCAAACCCCATTCACTGATCAAGATTCTGCTGTAACTGAACAAATCTGAGTAGTTTTGTACTTGGCTTAACAGTCTGAGGACAGAAAAGGGGGGGAAAAAACCCCAAAACCCAAACAAAGAAACCGCTGTTGGCTACACCAGCAAGTTGGCTGGACCAGCAGTCTCCAAGCCAGTTAGAAGCTGGCTCAGAGCTGTCAGGGCTGCTTTGGCTGGTGCCATGGGGCTGCACTGGGCCAGTCTACAATGCAGAGGGCTGCTAGCTGCAAGGTCTGCACAGCCTGCACTCTCAAGCAAGCCGGCAGCGTGAGGGCATCAATCACTGGCCAAGACCACATTTCTTGTGCGCATGGTCCTTTCCAAAGTAATACAAGCACCAGGAATAGCAGCCCAAAGATTAAATATGACCACTGCAAGCAGCATATGTTTGAAAGGTTGATTTGGTTGAAGGAACTACAGCATGGGAATACTGCAGCACCCCAGCACGAGAAAAATTAGGGACTCTTGCCTGAACAGTAGCGAGTGTGCTGTGCCGCTTGCTGCACCCTGACCAGGAGGAGGAGAGACAGACAACTTCAACAGATATTGCAGGAAGACGCTGTCCTGTCCCACGTAGGCGTGAGTCCTCCCTCTGCCAAAATGCATCTGAGGAGTCACGCTGAGAAGTTCAGTGTAGTTAGACATTAATGCTAAGGAAAGGGATTTTATTTCCTGGCAGCTTTAATATATGAAAGGCTCACATGAGTACTGTTCCTGTCTGGATTATTTGTAGCCCAGAGTAGAGACTTGGCTGTCCTCCATCTAATACAAAGTTTCTGAATAATTTGTTATAAGACAAAGTAATTTCATAGCCTGCAGTGCTGCATTAAAGACTCAGAAAACCTGAATCAGCATTTGAGGAAAACCTGTTATCGGAAAAGAGGCAGTACCTACCTACTTATCAGCAAATGCTTAATGTAAGAACATTTTCTCCGATATGACAGATTTCAAAATAAGAAGTGTCTTTTTTTTAATTTATATGAGCAGCAGTTAATATTTTTCATTACCAACACAATTTTCAATGCTAATAAAGTCAGAGTTATTCAAAGGTGGTTTCATAAATAATTACCATCAATAGTTTGAATAATTTCACTGAATAAAAACTTCACCCGTCATGAATTTCTAGTATTTAATTACAATGTGACTGGTGGCAAAAGCCTAATGTCCACTGGAAGTGGTAACTATGTAAACAATGTAAGCGAGTGGCTTGGTCTTTCGAAAAAAAAATTAAGACAAGAGTATTTTTCAAAAACCTGGGGCAATGGAGAACAGTGATTTCAAGAAGCGTGACTTGTGCAGAAAGCGTGAACACTTCTGGAGCAGGGCAACGTCACGGCCCTGCCAGAGCCATTTCTAACAAACTGCAATGAGTGCGCTGTTGCAAATTATTATAGAAGGATTAAAAATACGTAACTTCTACCTGGTAGGAGGTAGAAGAATAGACTCCCAGTGCCATTGTGAAATTTCTTGCCCAGAAAAAGAAATTTGGTCACGCAAACAGATAGTAAACTGGAAGGAAAAGAACAGCAGCTTTCCTAGTCAGGTTGCTGATGTATATTTTTGCTGAGTAAATTAAAATAAAGGATTCCTCCTGGAGAGAATATTCATCTTTAACATGTCACTTGTGGCAATCCAAGAACTAAAGGAGACCAAACTTTGATATGCAGTATAGTTAGAAGAAAGAGCAGTAAAAGCAAAAGCACATTTATTAATGTAATCGTTTAAAAGTGGCAGCAACCTGGATTTCCAGGTATAAAATATTAAGTTGCCTATTTTTAAATGTTCATTTTCTGAAGTAATTTTCATTCTTAACATAACCGAGTGATGTAAGAAAAAGCCAGGAATGTATATATTGATCTGTTCTCTGGGGACTTTTAAATCATAGATCTCCCAGGAAGGGGATCCTGTACACTTTTGCTACAGAACACCACCACCGAACTTTTACGTAAGCACAGACGGTGCAATTGCCATTAAAAAGATTACTTGAGAATGTCTTTGCAAACAGAAGAAACCAAACTGCTGTGCTTTGAACTCACCTTCATTTCTTAATTGGATAAGCAGAACCTATCTGGCCATAAATAATGAAATGCAAGGACAGTGTAAATGCTACTGTGAATAAACTTCTGGGAATATTCACATAGGGAGTTACACTGGAAACGCTTTTAAACATTTGCATCTTGAATTAACAGAAAATATGACATTACTTGTAAGCCTCAGTTCTACACAGGCTTACATCAAAATACTTAGCATTTAAAACAATTAAAGAAAATATGTTAAAATAAGATCACCAAATTTGCTATGTTTTACTCTCTGTGCCTAACAACAAATGAAAACTGTCTCAGAGAATATACAAAAATACTTACAATATAAACTTACTCATCTTATGAGCTCTTTGGGCATCAAGCCACATTAAGGAATCAAAGTAAAATTTTTTTAGTTAAATGCCTGTCAACCGCTTTGCAGTGATTTTCTGTCACCGCCAGTTAGCTACGGTCTACTGATAACCCACTGAAGTTCCTTACAACACGCTACTAAGGAGTCAACACCATGGCACTGAATAACGCCCTCTTGTTTTGAGAAACTATTTCAGTGCACAAGTGTACATTAAAAATACATTTAAAATAAAGGCGAGATTGTCTGTAGCACAGGTCTACAATCTTTGCAAGCTTATACAGAAAATAAATGATTTATCTAGTGCGTTATTAAATATAACGGATATTCTGAGCGTAGATGATGACTGGGTTTATAATTCATGAGGGTCCTGTACTTTTAAGAGCCTTCCAACCACATAAGTTAACCTAGTTATTAACTTCCTTGACATGTGTCATGCTAATAGTAAACAGGATTTCTTAAAAAGCCAAAGAGATGAGAAATGACAGAAGAGTAAGACTTTCCCCTGCTAAGCCTGACTAAAATTAGCAGCACTACAAAATGACATCTATAAATTAAGGCAACTTTACCTTAGTGACGAAACAGTAAGATAAAGGAACTGTCGAACAGCGATGCACTTGTGCAGAACAGCTTGTTCATGCTTAAATCCCTGTCTGCAGATGCAGAGACATTGTTGGGGGAGGTAAGATCGAACACAGATAAATGCTGTCCATGACAGAGGCCACATATTATTGATTTTTAGGAAATAGAGACAGACCTCCTAAAGATTTAATCTTCTTTTCGTTAATATTTACAGCGATGAGAATCATAAGTAGGGTATCGTTTATCAGGTTGTCTCCCTTATGCATTTCTTACGGCGACGTTGCTAATTTACTTGCTGTATTCCCTAGATAACATTATAACCGAAGATCTTTCAAATACATCCCACAGAAGCACCAATTTTTTTCCTGGACATGGTTTCTTGTATTTCCCTTGCTCCTGACAGTCAGGGTGCTGCCTGAGGCGCAGAGGCTCTGCGGCCTCTCGCCCTGCTCCGGGGCTGGGATGCCTGTGTTTAGGGTCAGCCCCGGCAGGCACAGCCACGTACCCCAGAATACCACCACTGGGAAAGAGCTGTGTGAGAAACGCCAGCGAGACGGAGCCTCCTCCTCCTCCTCCCCTCTTGGCTCAGGAGCTGCATTTACACTCAGGTGTTGTGCCAATTTGTTCAGAATAAACATATTAGATTGCTTCATTTTGGATACCAGTAGGACTACTGAATGTGTGAGGTTTCTGCATCATTTGTACTTGTGATATTTAAAGCCGAGCTAATGTAATCTGAAAAGGCACATTTCCCTGAAATGAAAACTCATACTTGGTATGTCAAACAGAACCTTTTAATTGTCTGTACCCTCACGCTGCTGCAACTGTTAGTTTAACATCTCCATTCTACTCTTCTGATAAATGGGCCCCATCTAAAGGCAGAACAGGCCTCACTCACAAGGCTGAGCAGCCAGTGGGCAAGTAGGATAGTTTGGAAATGTGCGATGACACCTAGAGAAACAGGGATGTTTTACCAGACAGTGCCTATCTAATTCACAGACAGAGATCAATACCAAGCTACCATCTCCTCATCCATCTTCTGACTAAGCTGTTCTACCACCATGCTCCCCCCTTCTCTCTCCCAGAAAGATTGAAACTTTTTTAGTTCTTACACAACGAAGACTACATTTTGCACTAAAAAAGGCAAATTTATCAGTTTATTAATCATGAGATTATTGCTTTTTCAAACTTTTTTGTTTACTGATGACATTGCAGGAAGAAAACCCCCTTCCCTGTATGGCGGTCCTGGCAGCAAAGTATCTCTGACCCTTCAAAGGTGAAAGGGATCCTTTCTGCAAATGGGACACACAAGTGAGATGCCTCAAGCAAAACAGCTGTGCTGTGCTTTAATAACAGAACATACAGGGGAATTTATTCCAGGCAAGCAACTACAGTCAATCCCACCCTGCAGCTACATGTTCCGGGTGTTATCCTCAAACCCCCAAACTGGTAAAGGACTTCCGTAGACTGCAAATGAAAAATTACATGTTTCAATCTCCTCCTGGGCTCATCTCTCCGCGTTATGCGCTACTGCGGGGAGTGTTTTGTTGAGATTTCTTTCTTGTCTCAACAAGCAGATTTGGTTGCTTCTCCATTCTAATCTAACTTCTATAACATTTCAGTAAAATCCCTTTTCTGTCCGTTATCCTCACCGAAGGGGTGGGGTTGGAACAGTTGCTCTCCATTCAGTATGTATGTAAGAAGAAAGAAACCTCCTTTCTGGAGGTAGCTGGACCAATACAAAACCATCCTGAGAGCACAAGCTATAGAGGTAAAGGAGTTAATTCCCTTGGACTTGGTTTGATGCATTTTGGTTGGGGCTTATGCACAACAATAAGCGGAAGCATGGAGGGGGAAAAAAAAAAAAAACCTGGAGTGAAAGTGAAGAAAGGGAGGCAAGAGAGCTCACTGCTGGTGCAAAGAGGCTGAAAATTCTGAACAAAGCTCCACTCTCTCCACACGCCCACTCTGCAGGAGACCAAGCCCCTCTTTACCCTGCAATTCTCTACAAACTGCCACATCAATATAAAATGGCTCCACATCAGCAATTAAAAACCCTCAAAAGTAAATGTTTAACTCTTCATCATGACACGTGCTCCCCGAGTCTTTCCCTCTGGCTCCTTTACTCTGCTTCTGTGGCTTCTCATAACTGTTATTTTCTCTAGCCTGTTTTCTTAAGAGTCAGAATTCTACTATTTTGCTGTAATTTTTCTGCGTGTGAGGAAGGGAAAACATACACTTCCAACCTTTAGCGTTATGGTCAAGCTATTCCTGTTTTAGCCTGAGTTATACATAGCTTGTACAGATCCAATTATATCTTAATCATTATATCAATTTTGTCTTAGGTGATTACACCTTAATTAATCTCAATCAGTTCTCTCCCATTACAAAACTTCAAGGCATTGGTCTCTTATTCTGCTTACAATAAAATACAGCTTATTCTGAACACTGCAATACAATAATGAAATGCTTGTTTAATGCAAAAATACCTAAATTCCATGCAATAGCCATCAGCATAGCTCATTCAACCACACAATCTAGCTTTCAGATCATTTATGATCTATGTATTCGTAATGCCTTTAAAAACCCTGTTCCTTTTCATTTGAATACAAACTGGGCATGGAAGACTAGAATTTTTAAGAAAATTTCATCCTAATCGCCACCATCGCCTATTCCTTCTCTCAACACACTGGGAAACCTCCTTTTCCCAGCACTTTCTTATTCTTCACACAAGTTGTAGGGAACGGGGAAGCGTTCGTGCAGAAGAATAGGCTTCCCCAAATCCCCAGCCTGCCTCCCAGCTCACCCTGTGAAATCAGCACATAGGGGACAGCGCAGGAAAGGAGCGTCTTGGCTCAGCCCTCCCACTCCCATCAGAGCTGCATCTGAAATGATCCCGAATATGGAATTTAAAACTCTTCAAGAGTACCAGACAGCTTGTAGAAGTTCCTACACATACTATTAATCATAATTCTTTCTATGGTTTCCACCATTATACTTCACATAGCTATTTCTTCTTGAGAAAGGCAGGTGAGTTGTTCTATTAACTGAAAACTCTATCTCACACTTAGCCTGGAAGTCAAAGTTATTTATGGGACATTTAGCTCCAGTAATCAAGTGCAAAAGTGCTTTACAGTACCTTATTGCCACATGTAAGAGATAATAGTGAAATTCCCATTGCTTTCAAGTAGAATTAATCACTATTCAAATAATTCACCTCAAAGGATACCATTTGTAAAATACAGTAAAACATAATGTAATATATACACAAACGGCAATCTGCAAATCAAAAAGGCTAAACAATGCTGCTAACCTAAATCCAACCACTGCAGAAACTGAAAAAGAATTTCACAAAAATCTTGCTCATGAAACAGTATTCTGGAATTCGTTGCCTTATTGCCAAGAAATTACTATCACCTGCCTTTACCTTTAGTTATTTCAGTTATAATTACCACTGTTTATTCTGAAAGCAGGTCTACTCTTGTAACACCAGGTACGGCCGCTACTCCCTCCTCACCACCTGCATGGTGCATGCCTTATAAAAAAAGGCACGGGAGCTGCAACCATACACAGTGGACTAGCTGCCTGGAAGAGCCCTGGTCACCAGTGAGCACCTTGCTTCCTACCTGTGCGTCAGAGAGACACTACAAGCACAATCTTACGGGGATGACTGACTCCAAGCAGCTGCCTTTCAACATACACCAGGTCTAAGGAAGCACTCGGGATTGCCCGTTGAATTCTTCAGCTCCCAAAGTACAAGACTTAAGGAGCTGGTTCATAAATGAACTGCCTTAGGGTCATATGGCGATGAATGGGGCAAGGAGGGGAGAAAACATAGAAAATAGAGATGAACCAGATGACAGCAGGCACAGATGGCAGCTAGATCAGACTTCCTCAGAGCAAAGAAAAAGCCCCAAGTTGTTCAACTATGGGAAATATTCCCACATATCCAGGACTGAGGCACTGGAGGATGGAAGTGAGCAGCAAGTATAACTGCAGTAAAAGCTGAGATCAGTGCATAGGGAACACCCATCTGGAGGATACCTTTCTGCCACCAGAAGAATCACAGGGACAGCAAGAGGGACTGGAGCTCTTACCGCAGTGCCATTCACCCCCCATGCTGCCAGTGAACAGACTTAACAGGAGGCAGCAGCACTCATTTGAGGCTTGAGATGAAAGATCAAAGAGTAGAAACGCAGTCCCCAAGATCCAAAGGGACCGACAAAGTAGTTTTTGGAAGTAGGGCTGCATGTGCCTTGCTGGAGGTAATCATAGGATGGGCAAAGGGCAGGCTAGTAATAGCCTCAGCCTCCTCCTGATCTTGAAGGAAAAGCATGAAAAGCAGCTTTGTGGGACTGGGAGTCCTTAGTTCTGCCAGCTGAGTCTGGAAAAGGCAAGGAAAAAAGTTAGCACCTTTGTCAGGGAGCTGGTTGCCTGCTTGTCCCAGCGGAAATCCTCATCTGCAGGTTGTGGAGGCTGGAGCCCAGCAACACAAGCTGTTTGAGGCTTGTAACTGAAGGTGCCTTCAGAGCTTGCTGAAGTAGGAAAGGAGGACTGCAGGGGAGACAACAGGAGGAAGGGGGGAAAAAAAAAACGGGGGAGGGAAGAGGAAGTGGTCCAGAAAGGTCAACATTGTTTTGAAAATTCTAAACTGGAAGTTTGAAGGTCAAAACCATTTTTCATTCTTTGCATTGTTTTTGTAATATACTGATAAAGAGCACATTATCTGGTTTGTCCAATTCATACATGCTTTTTTCTTGCTTTAGGAAAATTTTGAGATTTTTACTCTTACCCCATAGGATAGAAATACAGGGTAGAAAACACGCCCTCATTAGGATACCTGACATTTTATTCTGTGGTCTGATTATTCTAATGGGATCCAAGCCTGATGTCCCAGTCACTCTTTTTTTTTTTCCTTTTAGTCTCTCCATGGTCTAATTTTCCCAGTGCAACTTATTATTCTCGCTGACTCTTGTTAACGGAGAAGCTAGATAGTACTAACGATAAAGCGTGTCTAATTCCCTTTTCATCTTGTTGGGAAAATGATATTTTCTTTCCTTGAGGCTTGCACTTTTCCTTCTCTCACGCCCACACATACAGACACAGATTTATCGGTCTGTGATAAAAATGTCCAGTCTCTGTTCTGCAAATGAACCATAAATCCACAGCTCAAACCCACACAGAGCGACTTGCTAAATCCCACAGTTCCTAACTGGGCCACACTCCCAGCTATTGAAGCCAACAGGAATTTTCCCAAATGAAGTCAGATCTTTGCCCAAGTACTTATTGTTAATTCAGGGAAGCTATCACCTTCTTGAAACGCACTGCTCTCTGTTGTGACAGTGAGTTTGGAAGCTGTGGAGCAGGGGATGAGGGTCCATGTAAAAGAGTTACACTATCTGGCTGTCGTGCTGATTTCCTCGGTGGTAATTCATCGCTATCATCTGTTTCCTGGAATCATTTGCAGACACCAGCTGTCAATGGGAGTTTTACGTTTAGCCAGAAGAAACAAATGCATCTGGACACCAGATTTCTTACAGCTTTCTCTGGCATCCATCAAAACACTTTTTTTGGGGAAAAAAAAAATATATATATATCCAATTAGCCTCTTGCTATGCAATTCTTTCAAAGATTTTGGCTTGCAGGAATTTCCATCTTCCACCACCTCTCCACCCCCATTTTCTTTTAGGCAATCAGAGAGATTCTCGACACTTATAACCCCATTTACCAGTATTTCACCTTAGGCTGACAGTTTTCAAATATAATTCTCAAGGCAAAGACTGACACCAGAACCAAATGACACAGAGTTATCACAGCGCTGTTCATAGCTTTCCGAAATATCCAATTACCTTTACCATGTAACAGTCCATAGAGGTTTATTTTGATGTTCACTATAGCTGCCAGGAAACAATTGCTCAGGAGCCATTGATGTTTGTGGGTCCGCACCGGCTCACGCACACGGGCGGGGCTTCTGAGTCCTTGTTTGGGAAGGGGGATGTACACTGATGAGCTGCATAGCTCTTGAGTCCACAGGCATCTAAGTTAGTGTCCTGTTTTCAAGCATTAAAGAGACTGTAAGAGAACTTCGTGCTTCCCTGACATGCCCCTAGGTGTTCTCAAAGTCAAGCTACTCCTACCTTCAAGGTGCCAGACTAGCTTTAAGACCTTGATCTTGAACACACCATTCTAGCAAATGCACCCGTCTTGGTCTGTCAAAACCCATCATTACCTGCTGTCATAATACACACTCTACCACAGCTCGGCAATGCTAAAACAGCCCAGAACTGAGCCAGGGCTCATTAACCTGTTGTTGGAACCTGTTCCAACCCGAGATGGAAGGTTTCATATGGATCAGATGTCAGAGAATTTACATAAAACCAAACAGTGCCTGCTACTGCCATTCTTGTGTATCCACATTTTCTGTAGCATGAGAAGCAGATTTTATAGTGCTCAGATGAAGCCATCATCAGGGATAGGTTTTCATCCTTCCAACTGGATTTTGCAGTAATCTGACACATCACAGATGCGATTACAGCACTGATGACCTAGCAGTATCTGGGTGTATCCAAAGAGTGCCCTGGCTTTTAAGACAGCTTGCAAACCAGTCAAAGCTATTACTCCTCTTGCTCTGAGGAGTTACAAGATGTGTGACAATCCTAGGCCAATGCCCCAAATCCTAAGATTCCTCTAGAAACACACATCTGCAAACACACTGCCCGTTGTTAGAAATGTCCCTGGTAGAGCTCAGACTCTGCAATGCTTAGTGCTGATGTCCTAGACTTGCCCTGTCCATGCCTGTCACTCAGACTTCTTCTCTGAAAGAATAATGAAGCAATGACCTTAACAATACAAGTTTCCTATGCAAGATTAAAGAATTTTTTTTTAAAGTTACACTTTAAGCAGTCTAGCACTTCCCCCTCCCCAACCCCTGTTTAGCATTTAGAGTGCATACAAACAAAAGCAAAATCTTTTTGCATCTAGCACACGTTCTCTTCATCTCCTGGCAAAAAGGCTTTGGCTCTACAGCTCTATACTGTACATTTCTCTGTGTTGGTTATGATGGCCATAAACTATTTAAGTTCCAGTAGCACTCCAAAGACGCAGAGAACTGAGAGAGAGGAACATACTGTCTCCTCCGTCAGTGCCAGCTGTCTATTAATAAAGACTTACTCTGCAATGCTGCTCTGATAGGGCATCCACACAACGTCCATGCAGAGTCCCTCAAGACTCTGTATGTGCCAATGACAAAATTATTACGATCCATGCTATGCACGTAAGGTGAGGCATATGCCAACTGACATGCGTTTTGATAACCCTGCTTTTTTTCTTAAGGGTCTAGATGCTTTCTGTTGTTTTAACCAGGCTACAATGCTGAAGCAAATCATGAAGATGTTTATGAATTAAAAAGGAGGAATACAGAGGACAGCAAAATCCGAGATCTGGAAAAACACGACCTGAAAACAGAAGTTGAAGGAACTGAGGCTGTCTAGCCTAGAGGAAAGAACACCAAGGCAAAATATCATACAGAAAATGTAGCTACTGAACAGGAAAGAACGCTACTGTGGGTAGGACAAGAAGTAATAGTTTTGAAGAAGGACAAGGGAAATTTTCGTCAGGTCTTAGGAAAATAAAACAAACTCACTTACAATACGGATAGCGAAGCACTGGAAAAGACTGGTTAGAGATGCTGCAATCTCTCCAAGAAGAGACGAGACACGCACCCATTGTGGATGAGCGATGGGTGGGCGATGCAGCCTGTCTGCCTGCCCAGCTTCCTCACTCCCCCCCAGTTCAGCTTTTACGATATCCACAATTCTGTTACGGGAGACAGATGAGAGAAGGCAAATAAAAAGGTCATTAGAGCACATACAATGCAATCTGACACCAAAACTATGGGGGTTTTAACGTACAGATGCAAACATGCTGCAGAACTGTTGTAATACTGTTAACTTTCCTGTGTTATAATTTGGCTGGAAATGACAGTTTAGTGTTATATGCATGAGTACAGTTCCTCTACTCCTCCTCTGGGAGCATGTTGTCAGTTGTATTATCATCTTTGCCTTCCGGTTAAGCTGTGTAGTGAGTTAATGTTGGCAATTGAAAAATGAAACTACCAATAAATGAAAAATCCAAATATAAACATGATTTTAGTGTCTAACCCACTCTTTTCATTATCTCAGCTCTCAGTCTTCTTGACAGTTAGTATTCTGCCCCCCTGGGGTTCTTTAGACAGACAAGGATCTGCTTTATTCTGGGCTTATTGTTCACTGATAAACTAACGCGTTCACAACAGGCTCACCATAAAGATAAAACAAACTGGGTGAAAAAGCAGAATGCTCTCAAGCTCACTACTTCACGTACAAGATGCTTTTCCAAGGTATTCAGATGTCTACAAATGCGAACAGCTGCCCTTGTCCACCAGGTACCCGAGCAGACTATAGATCCAAGTCATGTGCTTCTCTGTATCTTTGAAACTTAAATACCTTTTTGAAATTATATCCACATGTTTAATTCTATTCCTACCCAAATATATCCATTTAAGCATATGTTACAATTTAATACCATTGACTTAGGTTCCCCTGACCTCAGCGGTGATGATTTAATGAATCTCAGGACTCATCTACTCTGGTGATCATTCAAGGTTAACACGTTGGAGTACGTTCACCGTCAGATCCCAAGTATTGCAGTAATGTATTCTAGCACTGTGTGCTAATTTAACTCAAGTGACTTTCACAAATGCAATCCCAAACTAACTGAAACATGGATTATTCCCTGTGCTTGCCCTGAACACCGATTAAGAGAAAATGCATTGAATTTTATGTATAGCGCATATTTTCCTCATACCTATGTTTAACTTCCACGCTGATCTTAACTATTTCCTCCTGAGGAAAGAATACAACATTATCGCTATTGCTCAGTTGCACAAAAGGACGATGGGTACAGAAACACCCCAAACCTGTACCTTTGAGCCATGTTTAGTGATGCCGCCAGCAAGAACTTCTCCAAAGAGCTGTGGCTGCATCCATCCGTCACAGGGGCCCAAGTGCTAAGCCCTTACACCCCATGCATTGCTAGAGCCACAGGAATTGCACTGAAGGCTGTCTGACTTGTAAGTACTTGTATAGATTGAGTCTCTGGAGACCATGAAATAATGTTTAGTGCAAGAACTAAGAACAATTTAGCACTTCCTATGCAAGGATTTTTTAACAAAGTACAACAGAAGTCAATAACAACATACATCTCCCTTTCAGAAAAACATGCCAGCGACATACATCTTTCATTATATCTTTCTTAACTTAATTTTAAGAAGCTATTTTTACAAAGGTGGTCTTCATTTTTCATGAGAGAAGACCACAGACAGAATACTTCGATCATGCAGCACTCTACATCAGGGAGACAAGTAGCAAAATTAGACTGACTACCTGCCTTTTTGTCTCAGCATCTCATAATCAAAAGTCACATTCCCAATTAGAAAAAAATATAGGGCTCACTGCATGCATATGACCATGGTTAAGTATGGACATATTTATAATTACGCTGAACTCCGACTCCAAATCCTATCATTCCAATGTGTCCTTAGCAGAAAAACAGGGATTCAGTCAAGTATTAGAGGAAAAACCTTATGAGAGAGGAAACCTCTATTTCTTGTCAGCTACCAGCACTGGCACTCAATCAACAGTGAGTGATTTCAAACAGAACATTTCTGTGGAAAGCTGATGTTTTACTTCAAGCTTTTTTAAAGGCCAGATGCCCTCACCGCTTTCAGATGAAGAAAATCCAGAAAGAAATTTAACCCTTGGCAGATTCTGAACTTGAGGCAAAACAAATCGAGATTTCCTGCTGCTTTTTAACGGAAAATACTTTCCCTCGTGCATTCCCTGAAGTCATTTACAGGGTCTCATATGGTTCTGTCCCTTCTGTTAAAATTAGAGTGATCCTGAAAGATTCCGAATTCTTACCAATGCAAAGTTCTGGGTCAGTGAAGTCCAGGACCCATCTAGAAATAAGTCCCCTAAAGAATTATGTTCCACTCCTACAAAATTTCAGAAATAACAAGTTTTCCTATTATCTTAGGGTTAATTTCAGACAGCTGTGGCAAATGTACAGAAAGGAAAGAGACGAACTAGCATGTCTAATTAAAAAAAAAGGAGGGGGTCAACAGGGGGGCTCAAGATTGGAATGTAAGGAAGAAAACTGATAGGAAAAAGGAGAGAGACACCACCCCAACTCTGCCCGGTGTTGGCATGCTTGAGGAGCCTCTTTGGCCCCGATTCTCAGCTGAAATCCAGTCCTTTTTGCTGACCTTAGAAATGAACTGAATGAAATATGAGCCACTCTATTCCAACAGGACTAGCTAAAGGCACTGATACAGGTTTAGGTTTGGCTTTATGGAGATTTAAAGGACTCAAATAAAAGATTAAAAATAAAAGAGATTGATTTTAAAATATATCTAGTATTCTGAAAGAGCTTTGGTACCTCGATGATCTTTTACTGCCTTCTATCAGAGAACACACGCGGGGCATTTTCAATTACTTTAATTACGTGTCAGGGTTATTGATGCACTGAACTCTGCCAGACATTCCACAACATTATCTTTAATCGCTAGCATTTTCTTATCTCTGTTCCAAGTAAAACTATTTTCAGTTATTTTATTGGATAAAAAGAGAATGAAATACTGCTTTTAGATGGAATTTAAGAAGATAAAAAGCTCAATTTTCTCACTCATCATAATAAAATAATTATCACGCTGGCATTCTTTACCTTTGTAAAACTTTAAATATCTTTCTGGCATAACACCAGGACTAAAGTTCCTGCAGTTTCTTTAATACCTTACAAGAGACCTTGAATCCCAGAAATTTAAGTGCCAAAGAAAACAGTAGCACTACCTCTCCTACCAATCCAGACTATCCTCAGCTGCAATGGAGACAAAAAAATTGAACTGGCTATATGAATTTCCTTAGCCTTTTTCTCTCTCCGAATCATCAGAAGAAAAAAGAACGAAGTAAAAAAAAAGTCCTGAAATGAGGCCATCAGTGTAAATCAGCATAGGTCCACTGAAGTCACATTTTGGTCATTGAAATTCATATATATGATTACCAGAGGGTGAAATGCTGCTCTCAGAAAGATTTCCGGGTGCTGCTGTAATGGCATCCAAAGCATATGCGCCTAACAGCACTTGCATATTCTGAAGTTAGATGGCAACGAAACGACTTCATCTGCAAGTAACTGCAGAGACCAAACAGGAGTCCTGGATTGAACTGGTCCTGCCCATCTCCCTTCAAACTCGTACAAAGGAAGAATTTGATAGAGCAGAACAAGTGAACTGAGGGAATTGCACATTTTGATATAGGGATCACTACACTCCTGCTAGCTAGCAACAGGAATCAACATTGCATCTACTGAAATAGCAGAGGGAAGGCAGGTGATGTTTGCACTGCACTTCTGTCTGGAAAACTCAGTCAGGAGATGGCAATGCCCGTTCTACAGCAGATGGCCCGTCGGACTTTGTCCTCTCCTCCACCAAGGTAGATTGTTTAGGATAGGCAAGGAAAGAAAGACAGAAAGCAGGATGGATTTTGGTAGCAGTTGATAATATAGTATCTTGACATCTCATTTTTGATAAGTGGGAGAATTACAGGAATTGCGTGTTTTACAGGATCAGATTTAAGCCTACTATTATGGAGGACAGTCAGTGTATGACCACCCTATATTCGCTATATCCAACAAGCCCTTATCAAGCAAGATGTTTTATGGTTCTTATTGTACAATGCCACGGGTGAAGCCTACTTAGGACTTCACGCAGAGGTCTATATAGGATCTCTGCCAAGAACTCAAATTACTTCTACATCCTTCTGAGTCCAGGCTCCTTCCAGGATCTGACCAGGAGGCAACAACCCCTTGAGGGAAGCAAAACCTACCCTGAGCATAGACGACTTCTCCAGTTTCGTCAGTTGGGAAGTCTGCTCTCTCGAGAACTTAAATAATATATTTACATTCTACTGAGGAAACACCAAGCAGCCAAATAATACAGCACTCTGACACACTGCTGCAGAACAATCCCAAACAGCGAGATCTACCCCTCCAACAGCTAGGATCCAAAATTCTACCTCATTACGTATTCCTAGAGCACTCCGCAATATTTGTGCTATAATGTCTACAAAGCATATTTCTACTCCAAAATAGATTTTATCCTCTGTTACGCTCAATGCCACCATTAGAGCTATTCCAGTTTAAAAGGGACTTTCTAAAAGAAGCAAAATATCTATGGCTTTCTGCATGGATCAGCTACTTATCTACAGGTCCCTTCTTTTCATCAGCCTGTCAGCATCAGCAACCCACAGCCCACCACAAAACTCCTGCAGTTGCCCCCCTGCTAGTTGCCAGATACAATTTTTATGATCGCTTATGTCCAGCGGTATGTTGCATTCCTAGGTGTACGTATGTGTTTTTTTACCTTTTTCCAAGAACAAAACCACCAAAAAAAAAAAAAACCCAACAAAACCCCAAACAAATCACACCTCAAAGTTCTGCAGCAAAGCTTTGCACAGATTATGAGTTCAACTGAAGTAATGGGAACGGCATTTTAATATGCTGCATCATTTCTCAGTTGCTGAGTCAGACAACAGAAGAAAGTAAGAAGAAAGCAAATAAACAGAACAGGAACACAATGTTGCTGTTGACCCCGTCAGTGCTCTGGATTTGAATGACCTCTCACGTTCACATCGCAGCACCTCTACTTCACAAAAAAAAATGAGTAAATAAAAGAAATCCAAGAAGGAGTGCTGCAAACAGCATCAGTGGGAATTTTTCTTATCAACAGTTCTTTTTGTTAACAAACAAGCTTTTATTTCTTCTAATGACTTTTCAAGAACGATCAGTGAGGACATTGCCAGCACCTTGAAGTCATTCCAGTTACCTAACTTGCTGGTGATTTTACAAGATTCTATAGGTAGCTCCTGTATCCTTAAATAGGATACGCTTTTGAACACAAAATCTTGGCTGAAGCTCTGCTGTCTGCTGGCAATATTACCTTGCACAATTCTGAGTAACAGCAGCAATACAGGCATTTGACACCCGTAATTAAAGAAGGTTCTTACAAACACAGTTTGATCATCAGCTTGATACAGATATGCCAGCATGCAAGGTGGCCAGCAGAAACTGATACACCACTGCCGAACTCGGAGACAGGTATGCAGGCTTCCCCCTCCCTCCTCTGTTTCACCTATTGGGAAAGCCATGTCCTGCGCTCTTCCCAGATGTACCTTCGTTGTCTGAAAACAGACAAATGAGCTAAGAGTATGTTTTTATACAAGAAAGGAATATAGTTCAGAAAGAGAAACCAGGGAGCTGCTGAAATCTCCACAGCTGTTCAGGACTGGAATTCCAGCTTCCCAGGTGTTTTTCGTAGAACAGCTACAAAATTGTAGTTGTGCAAACTCCTTTACATACCAGGGAAGCCTAAGAGAGGAAACAAAAAAAGCTGTCAAGAAGAGGCACCCTATAGGGGAGGACACAGCAACATTCAACCTGTTAACTCTACCAAACACATTGCTCAGCCAGCTCATTGCCACTCTCCAGGTAACACTTTGTTCTCTCTGGAGCAGAGCACAGCACAGGGAATGAAGAGACCTCCATATCCTCCACAATCCTCACCAATGTTTCCCCCTCAATAGCAAATAATTTCCATTTGTCCAGCAGCAGCATCCTCATTTCATTTATAAAGCAGTAATTCCCACCCCCACATAATTAATTGCCAAAATATAGAAGGACTGTGTAATGCAGCTGCAAACAAGGTGGAACAGGAGCAGAAATAAGGAGCCAGTGCCATGAACAAAAACAAGTCCAGTGTGATTTAGCACATGGCCACAAGAAAAAGCCAGTGCTAGACACCTAGTTAATACTCTGCAGACCGCATTTTGATTTTGGAATGTCATACACAGACTGCATTTGCAAAGACATCTTGTAGATAGGTTAGATCCTGTAAATTTTAGAAAAAAGATCAGAGAACGTGTGCTGTACAGAAGGGAATTCAAGTTTAACTTGGCAGGAACACAGTTCCACATCACCTTTTACATGAAAACTAAACACCAAAGTGAAAAAAATAGATAGTTGTGTGTATTTGTCTACATGTTTTTCTTTCCTCACAAAACCACCTCAGCCAGTGTGTTTATAGTACCATATTAGTGTAATAAAAAATAATGATTTTTAAAAGACTTGTGTTTTCAGAAGCTTTTGGTCATTGTTTCCACAGTTATCAAACATCACTATGGTAATCTGAATTCTTCGGGGAGCTATCAACACTTAACTGCAGCTGGAGTTTGTGTTTCAGACTGTTTGAGCTGGCAAGGTAAGGACCTCTTGATCACATCCATTTTCTAATTGATGAGAAATGATAAGCAGCTGGGGGGGATGCCAAGAAACAAACATCAAACCAAAAACCCCCTTGAACTAGAGAACATGTACATTCGCTTGGGAGCTGAGGAACTGCATTATGAATGAAAGCAACAACAAAAAATGGGTAATGGAGAATTAGCAAGGGAAATAATTATGTCAATAAATAAGTAGTGAACAACTGATTGACACCACAGCAAAGATTCACCGGAGAGATGCAACTTAAGAAACCTGCCTCCAAAGCAAACAAACATCAGCACTGTGTGATATAAAGCATGCAAAAAATCATTCACAAGAGACTATTAATAATGTAAAAAAATGCAAGCTAGTTTGCAAAATGAAGTTTTGCACATATTTTGCTTATTTCTAATCAAGTGTAATACTTAACTACAGACTTCAAATAGTAATACACTTCAGGCTTTCTATTCCACAGATTAAAACAATTATTGAGCACAAATCCCCCTCCCCTCTGCATCTGTGGTTACAATATGCTCAAGCCATACAGGCATAACACTCAGAATTACTATCTTCAACTTGAAATTAGAAATGAGTGTGCAAGACCAGTAATGAGCCAGAGCAAAGGCTCTCCTGCCTCAGCACCGCATTTCTGACACTGACCAAGAGTGGATGCCCAGGAAAGCGAGTAAGACCCTCCCAGCCATATGAAGTCTTCCAGAGTGTGGATTAACTGAAACGAGATTTTTTCCAGAATAGGAAACAAAACCCATAACAACATAGGAAGGGGACAACTCAAACTGTCCACATTCTTTCATGTTAGCAGACAACTGATACTAAACTATGAAAGAACGGGGGGAAAAAAGACCTTGTTTTGTATTGTTTTCAGGGCATATCAAGGAGATATGCTTATTCCTGCAGCAAACAAAGACCAGGTTTCTGGGCTATAACTCCTCCTCGGGATTTTCCAGAGGACATCATGTCTCTCCCTTCTCTTTCTACCAGGTGGTAGAGGGTGGAAGCCAAGGCAGGTCTGGCTCAAGACACCAACAAGGCAGGTACACTCCTGGGAGAAGAGTCTGCTCGCAGCAGCAAGATCTTTCTGTCCTGCTACCTCTTTTGCCTACAACAGTCTTGAAAATCAGAACTGCAAGAACTGCTTGGATCAGGCCCAGACACTTCGAGCAGCAGCAAACGCACCCCAGCCCTCCCCTTACCCCCCCAGCACGGCTGCCTTTCCCTCTCCCCTCCTTAGCCCTCTCGTTCTTGCAGCAGGATGAAACAAAAATCCAGCGCTGCCAATACTGCAACTACACACTGTCAGCAGGGCCGCTGCCTGTTTCATTGTTTGCTGCAATAAGCTGCCGTCTTCAGCTCTCCTTCACCTTCCCAGCGGTCGTACAAAGCATTTCACACACTGTGCTCTTGCAATGCAGCTGTTTTCCTTCCCTCTTTCCTACTGAAGGTGCAATCACCCCCCCCGCCCCATATCTCAATTGCATGCAGCACTTCTGGTCAGGTCTCTGTGGAATCATATTTGCTGCCTTCTGTAAGTGGAAACCACTGAGGAGCAGAGATGCATTTTCCCTTCTGCTGCCTGACTCACAACCAGGATAATCATCAGCGGCTGCTGACGACAGAGGACTTACTGATGGGCTCTGGGCTCAGTATTTTTAGACATTGCATAAAGGCTGTGAATCTGAACTGGAATATTGGAAGATCAGGCCAGACTCTATGAGTCACACAAGACCTGTAGAGCTAATAAAGATCTCAGACTCATTTTTAGAGCCCAGTTTGATGAATATGAGTAGAAAGCAACAAACAACTTGTTCTCTTTATGAAATAAACTTAATGATACCACAGTTGGCTCTTGGAAAACCTTGCTGAGATTCTGAAATAATCCCACAAAATTTGGGGATTTTTGTCTTTGTGAAAAAGCTGAGAACCGTACAACAATTCAGCAGCTAAGCCACAGGATCAATAAAAGCAAAAGAAACCAAAGCATATCAACAATGTCTGACATAGGAATTCACAACCAAACTATCAAATGGCTTTGTGTGATTATGAAGCATCAGCTCACGTGAAGAAACTTGCCATGACCTGAAACTATCTTGGAGAACCTCAAAGCTGACCTGTAAAAGAAAAGCTCTTGAGCCAGGGTTGTACTCAGTTTGGTGAGGTTGTTTTAGGAAAGAACAGAAACATGATATCCTGGTCAATATCCTGGCAGAGAAAGCCGGTTCATTGGGATTGAAAGTGATGGCTTACACCTTTAGGTTTCAATAAATAAGAGCACAAATGTGTTTTTGTTGCATCAACTTAATCTTTACCCTCATTATGGTTATTTTCATCCACTTGTGCAAATACAAATATTTAGTAAAGATGTAAAGCACAGGTCTAAGTGCAGTGTAACTCGACTCACCCCTGTCAGAGAGGCCCAGGTGCCCTGGTGAGGAGGCTGGTGGAGCTGGGCACTGGTATGAGCCCTGGGTGCTGGCCGGTGAGTGTTTCTGTTTTTTGCATCACTCTCTATGCTCCCTCTGCTAGAGTATTGTTTGCCTGCTTTGCATTAACACCTGATGGGATGGCACTGTCACTAGAGTGGTTTATAGTGGTAGTAATCCAGGAATCTTCCACAGAAAAAAATGAACGTCCCATTCATACCTCCTTCTAACAACAGCAGCAGCAACAGATTCGGGTTAAGAACTCATTTAAACCCTCCAATTTTGGTGCATATATTTTTGATAAAGGATTTTATGGATTTTTTCCTCTTTTCACATCACCCTCAGACAGTACTCTTTGTCTCACTATTTGAACAAGCACTGGTAAAAATTACAAGTAGCTTTGGAATTACAAACAGTCAGTGTATAGATAGACGTTTCACAGAACAGTAGGACAATATTTCTGGGTAACTTTTTCTTCTTCAAATATTTCATCATACTTACAAGACACTTTTTAAAACATTCATCTCCAAATATCAATATTTGAATTCCAACCACTGTGTACCTAATTCTAGGTGTTTAAGTCAGAAAACTAAGTTTTTAAACCCACTCTTCCTTATGATCACGCATAGCTTATGGTTTATTGGTTGGCACAAGGCTCTTCTACCAGATACCATCTGTAGATATTCAGCCTGCTTGATTATTTCATTTTGCCTGGTCATCAGCTTCACTTTTACATCATTTGGTAACCTAGGTGCATTTGATGCAGCTGCACTCAAGTCCTTTCTCATGTACTGGCTATTCTCCAGTGGTCTTATGTCCTTTTTATTTCTTCTGGTTTTATTAGGTGTCTATTGCAACTGAATATTTTACCCTGAGGAGTTTCAATTATTTATGAACATAGACTATTTGCTGGGTTTCACAGTATATGGTTTCCATTCACCATCTAAATGACTTTGTACATGAACAGAATAATCTGTGCTTAATTTGCCAAGTGCTTTTGTAGATCTGTTTAGAGTTCCCAATTCACCTAATTTCCTTCCTCAATCATCAGTTTTAATTGAGTTTTATGTCTTTTTATGAAAGAAATTGAACTAAGTAAGGTGGCTTGAATTATAACCTCCTCCTAGCCCTTGGTTTACTAAATCGAGCTCTCTCATTAAGAAAGTAAATAAATCTTAAGATTAAAAAAAAAAATATGGGGCTACTCTCTAGTGACTTCTGACATATCTGTAGTCTCTCATCTGATAAACCAACAGCTTGTAGGTTCTTCAGCTATATTGCAGCTATAATGCACTCATCAAAACTGTGGAGCTATTTCAAAGCTAGATTTCAAACTTTCACTGACACGCAGCTGTTCACATCAATACTGAAAATTATTTTAGCAGGACCCTTCGCAAGAGCGGCTGCTCATAAATTTAAGAAAAGGGTTCATAATAACTTGTGATCCACTGATCTTTCTCTTGAAATGCTGCCAAAATTTCACTAACATGAATGATGATGTGCAATTACAGCCTCTGTTTCAAAATAGGTAAGTAAAATGGTTCCAAGAACCAGTATCTATTTTAGACTATTTTACACCGGCTGAATGAATTAGAACAGGGAACACAAGCCTGAGCGACAGTTTGCATACAGTTATGAATCAGAAAATGAAGAAACATGATATCACCCAAATTAGAAGTAGACAAATTCCATTTATATGCCCTTATTCTTAGTGTCACTACTGATGTCAATACAAGTTAAATAGTTTTAACCATACCTTATTCTCCAGTGACAGGTAGCCCTTGTTTTCCAGTCTCCTGGGTTGCAACCCAGCAATGCTTTCTCCAACTTGTTTTCAGTAATTCTAGAAGAACAACTAACACCTGTGCAACAGGATCATCATCTTTAGAGCACAACCAGCTGAGGAAGAAGTTGGTGACCATGCACAGCTGACCAGCCATTCCACAGCCAGCCAGAAAAATATATGTACAGGGTGTAAAAGCCAACCCACATTTGAGTACAAATACAAGCAACTGCTATTCACGCACCAAACCTGGCAGGTGACAAACCCAAGCCCCCTAAGTCACGCTGATGTTGTCTGCGCTTAGTCTAACACACTCAACAATCCAGAAATGTCTGAAGGAACAAAGAGTTTTCTATTATTCAGACAAAGGAACATCCAGAGAAACATTTGTCAGTCCATTAGGCTAATGAACTGGACTGAATCCCCCAAGTCTTTGTCCAGCTTCCACTGGGCATTTTTGGGATGACATCATTGGGAGCATTGCTGGGATCCTACTACATATCATCTGGAAATCATTTTGGATAGTTTGTTCTCTTTCAGTACATGACCTAAGTTTAAAGCAGAAGTGAGATCAAAAAGGACTGAAAGGGAATTTACATCCTACTTCCTTTCCCTTCAACAGCATTGTCATAAAGGTTCAACTCATTTTGAAACCTAAGCACCTAACACCAAACATAATTGCCAGCTTTTACCTGAGAAAAAACCAAAACCTATTAGAACACCACACACGTAAACCATAAGCTGTGTTTCCAATGCCCAAAATAGCAATGTCTGTTGATTCCATGTTTTCTTCTATTAAACACCACAGCCACCATAAACTGTATGGATAGTCTCATATCCAAATCCTCTCTTACTCTGCAGAAGCTTGACATTTGGATTTCATTTCCTGTACTTTTCTGTAGGAAATAGGAAAAATAATTACAGGTATCACTGCTATGCACATGAACAGTCATGATCAGATAGACTGAAATGTGTAATTCATCCGGGTAAGCACAGGGCCTCTCAGAGGTAGATGTAAATTAGAAGGACAGAAAGACCTAGTGCACATGAAACGGTAACAGGGATGCAAAAAAAAAGTTACTTCAGCTTACGTTAGATTTGAGATAAACTTATTAGATATTTTAAGTATTTTCCCTATTTAATAGGTAATGCTTCTTCTCACTCTCATAGTTCTACAAAACAGTACTTGTTTCTGAAAAAGACAAAGTTAAATATGTATAACCCCCATCAAGCACAGGAGACTAGCACCTGATCTGCCCTTAAATATGAACATTACCAATGACATGAGCGCGGTGTTGGAGAAAACATCAACATTACCTCCCAAACACACCAAGGGTCAGTACTGTCGAGATGGAGGAGCACAGAGATGCGAATCTGAACGGAAGCAACACACTTTGAAGCAGAGAAGAGTCCTTCCTGTGAAGTAGTCTGGAATACATCTGTCCTGCATAGGGACCAAACACCTGATTGTGAAGGCTAGCTAAGCATCTACCAAGTAATCCGCTGGACATTTCTGTCTTTTCTAGTATAACTCAATTAGAGTATCTGTTTTTCCTTTCATATTCTTATCTTCATCTTCGTAAACATTTGTACATTTTGCATTTTGTAAATAAACTTTATTTCCCTTTACCATAACTGGGCTTGAATATAGGTGGTTTTTCAGATCCCTGACTTATGCCAAAGCACTGGGAATTGCAAATGTGACAGCTGTTTTACCCAGCACTGTGGACCAGGCCCTTCCTCAGGCACAGGCCACACCAAGAACCAGGAAGCCGCAGAGAAGCTGGTGTCTTCTGGTGTCCAACAAGAGCTGGGCAAGATCCCGGGTACGTGCCAAGTCAGCAGGCGAAACACCCATGATACTCAACAATTGTGACAACAAAGGCCTTCACTTATCTAATGCATTCCATAAATAGAGACTGACAACAAAAGAAAACACTTTAGGGAGAAGGAGGAGTTCAGACTGAGTTCATGTTAACAGAGAAGTAGCCTTGTAATATGCAGCAAGTGGTGGTTCGAGCTGTTGTGACCTTAAATAGTCTCATGCCTTCATCATCTGTCTGCGTGATTCCCTGCAGACTGGGAGACCTCATCACTTGGGCAAAACTGAAGATATCAGAGCAAGCGAGTATCTTTTGTTCTAGTAAGCTACAAAGGTAAAAATATTCACTACTAAAAAGCCACAGATGGAATCCAATTAATGAAGTCTGTCTCCTATTTTATAGCATGAAATATCTAATCTAAGAAGACTAAGACTCAAATATACTCACAGCAAAAAATATATTTAAGGTTGTTATCTTTTTTGGGTATTGAAAACATAAAAACAAATTCAACCTTCAGTTAATTCCTTGCAACAACTGGCACATTCTTTATAACAAATAGCTATGTTTTGGAAAAAAATTCTAAATTTATCACTTTGATCCTCATGCCGTTAACACTTAGGATGTACTCCACTAGTAAGTGCTTGCAAAACTGACAGACGTGTTGTTTATATAAATCTCATTAAATTGCTTCTGTTCTCCAGACGGATGGCTTAAGTCACTACAGTACAAATCTCAAAGAGTATAACTGTGTGCAGAATCTGCTATCTTACAGATTAACTACGAATCCCTTAAAGGCAAACTAATACCACTGAAATATATTTGTAAGGCATGAGCAGAATACTTGCAGGAGATGTTACTGCGTTGTCCATACTAGTTTACAGCAATTGTCAGAACTCTTTTGTCATGATGCATGGGATAAATGGTCTGTATGTCACCAAGCAAATATTCGCAGCAGAAGACTAATAATTTATACATACAATTAATCTTTACTAAAAATTCATTACGCTAATTAAGCTTTACTTTATCCAAATAGTGGCATCATTTGACAAAGGGAGGAGTGGAAGGAGAAGGAGAAGGAAGGAGATTTAATCAAACCAGTTCTGCTGCTTTTTCTTTAATTTAAGCAGGAAGAAAATAAACTAATGATGAGGTTGTGTTTCTGTAGGAAGCGAGGCATGAAACATCCCACTGTTACACAAACTGCTCATTCTCCTGTTATTTGCCCAGCTAGCTGGATACAGAGAACACTCTGCAGAGAGAAAACAGTTCAGGAAACTGTCAGCTAATGCCTGCATTCAGTCCTGTGAGAGGTGGGAACAGAACTTTGACAACACCATCGCCCACTTCCCAGAACCCTGAAATAGTTTGGAGCCAAGGGCCCAGGGAGAGAAGCTTAGAAAGACAGACTAAATTTTAGCTGATATTCTATTTTCTGTTAGCATTTGTCAACTACGCATGACTGCGTTATTCAGTATCAATAGACAATTAACCAGTTGTAGTTTACTGCAATGTAAGTTTCAGTTCAGCATGTAATTACACTGACATTCCAACAGTAATCATTTGCTCTGGCACTCCTGACACGGATAAAAAAAATTCTTGAATTTTTGTGGAGATTGTACTGATCAGGCCCTAAACACCCTCTTCTGCTGTCTATTCTTGTACAATAGGCAAACAAACAGCAGTTGAGAACTGATAAATCGTGTAATTCTTTTTTACGTGTGTCTGGTTGACAAAAGGAAAAAACCATATGCTGAATGACTGTACCTCCTCAAGTGACTCCAGGACATCTGGCTTGCTTAGGTTTCTGTCAAGCCTGTCATTTTCAGTAAAACAGTGCTGTGAGCAAGCGACTCAAATACTGTATTAAATTAACTCTTCATGCTGGAATAAAATTCCCAGCTCATATGTAGCACAAAGTTGTTTAACTGTCTGAGTTCTATGACCAGAAAAGCAAAAAAAAGGCCTTTCTGAAACCAAAACATTTGAAGGTTACAGAAATGATGTTATCATGCATGAAACATGTGCTGCACTTAAAGAAGAGCAGTAGACTTTCCTGTCCTGAGACATCGCCAGTTCAATCACCAGGAAGATCAAAAGCAGCTATTTGCTCAAAGCAATGGGCCGCTTCTGTAAAATTTTCACACATCAGTGATTTTGCCATTCTTGCACCTCCACTCTTGAAAACTCAGCAGTTGACCTGATGATCCATCAGGACAGCTGAAGAATGGATTATTGTCTGTATATAAAATATCCAATCATGGCCTAAAATATTCAGTGCACACAAAAGTGATTTAAAAATATTTTATTTGGTCAGCAGCAAACATCTTCTTGGAAAATAAATGGTGCCTACAGCTTTTTGTAATCTTGTAAGCGCAGTATTGCTTTTGCTCAGAAATGAAGTGCTGTAGTGGTAGACTAAAGGATTTGTCATTCTCCAGTGTTTCATTTTTATGAACCTCAGAAAGGTTCCCAGCGTTCCAGCTTCTTATCAAGCAGCTGCAGAAATCTACAGCTTCATTTCAAAACTCATGATTGTCCTGTGCCTCAAAGTTTCTTGCAACAACCCAAGATTACTGTTCATTATAATAAGGGCGAGCATTCAACTGGCCAAGAATAGCAACCTAAGTACATGGGAGTTTAAAATAATTACCTACAAAGCAAAGGACAAGGTTCTTCGTCTAGCTGGAGAGAAAAGGTTTTGGTGAAGAGTGGGGGGAGAATATTAAACTGTTTGCTTACGCCACGTGTACAGCTTTTTAAGTAAAGAGACACGTGACTAAAGAGGGTATATGAACTATTGCAACAGGCAAAACCAGAATGGGGAAGAGATGAAAAATTAAACAAGGTGGGTAAATACTTGCCACAATGCCACTGACCACTCAGAGTACACAGACTTTTAATGTAATTCTCTTCTCATGCCATTTAAGAGAGGAAAAGGGAAAAAAAAGTAAGCACAATGGTGAAGAAAACTTGTGAAAAGTTTACTTGCAAAGGGAATAGATGCTGTTACCCAGTGACAGATGTCCAGTCCACACACCTACCGCAGGACTGCTGCAACACCAGGTTAATGTTAAATGAGACTTTCAGAATTTTATGCAATTTTATAAGTCATTATCCTCAAAGGAAAACATATTTAATAATGCAAATGTTAATTTCCCCACAATGTTTAAAAGGAAGTCTCAAGCTGCAACGGCCATATTTGAAAGCTGTTACTACTTGGTCCTGAACAGAATTATTGAGGCACTCGGCTGCCAGCCTTCGATACACGAAACAATTCTGATTCAGTAGAATTTTCCCAGTTTAGCAGAGATGCTTTTCAAAAAAACCAGCTCTCCCAGTCTACCATCAAAATTGCAGGTCAGGGTCATTCTTCTCTAGATTTACTAGTCTCAGGTGCCTGGGTTTTGAATTACAGACTGTCCAACTCCTTATTATGCTGGCAGCCTCGCAACAAGGCATAGAGCTCAGCTTCCATGAAATTCAGGTATGGGCCATTTGACGCATATTATACAGAAAGAGATAGCTCCCCTGAAGCAAGCGTCTGTGTAAAAACTTGTTACTTCTTCTAATCTTGCAATTATCCTCCAGTATCTCCTCTCTTCCCCTCTCTCACAACATCACAAGATTAAATACAAGTTTAAAAGCGTATCTGACAACTTTTCTGAGGTTTTTGTCATCTCTCTTGCATTGTTCAGTAACTTTTCTCCCAGTTCAATAATTATTTTTCCACTTGCCAGTAGGATGCTTGACATTATTTATTCCTAAAGACTCCAGTCTTCCTTACTGCATGGAATTAGTCACTGCGGTATTGAATGCCTTTCTTTTTTCAACAAAAAGAAAACACTCCTCTGCTTAATTAATTCCATTAGGTCTTTGATTTATATAAAATAATTAACAGTAGAAGCTGATGCTGAAAAAACCACAACACATTCTCCATTCCAAAACAAGGGGTGTGGAAAAACTTCAACATGGAAGCGCTCTTATGCCCAATTTCTGCCCAAGAAAAGAAATTCTCATGCAGTTATCTCTGATGCAGACTATGCTATTAAAGGTTAATGCCACAAGAGTGCAAGTGGAGGGACAAGGTGGAATAAAACTGTGCAGCAGGACTACGGCTGCAAGCACACAAACCGCGCTAGATACTATCATCATAGAGGAAAGGCGACAAACCTTTTAGCTCTTTTTTGTCTGTATCATTTATTTTACTTTGGTTTTTAGACCTTGTGGTTTTCACTCACGCAGTTTTAGCTTTTTAAGTTTAACAATTTTCTGAACTATTAACGTACTATTCAAGTGAGAGTGTTCAAAATGAACAGGACTGACAGAAATGACAAGCTCTGCTACCAGTTGTTCACTGCTGTCTTTTTTAAGGACCGCATGAAAATTAAGTCTTCCCTGATACCCTGTCGTTAACTCAGACCAGTTTGGATGCAAGAAAATGCAAGAAAAACATCAGAGGAGCTACAAATTCAGGATATGGCAGTTCAGCACTGAAAATTAGTCCCCTTCCTCCAATGAGGTAACCACTTCAGAAAATCCTTCACTCACTCATTTCAGGTTTTCATGTGTGCTCCTGTCTCCATACAGCACTGGTCAGGTGAAATACAGGCCCAGTTATATGAATAACCACCTCTTTTATAGTATTTTTCAGATTGGGAAACCAGTCAGGAAACCAGCAGTCCCCGTTTCGCTGGACAGCCTGCCCAATAGAGACTTGAAATATCTGGACTGCTAGCACGCAGTTCATGTTAACATTCAGTAATCATGCTATATGGTCACTTCTACCATTTTTTCCCCCTTCAGTTTCTTCTTTCAAAAACTGCACATTTCTTCTTGCTGTACATTTAAGATACTGAAAAAACATTCATACATAAAAATGCAGAAATGTATTGTGTAAGAGACAGTCAAAGCTTTAATATAAGACAGTGAGTTGCCTAGGAAATGACTACACATAAAAGACTCATAGGGACTTATCACATCCTCACTCCTCTTGAAATACACTTACTGGTGTCAAAATTATGTATTAGTCAAAGTCAGGGAACACCTCTTCTAATTTCAGCTGTAACTGCAGTAAGTGCAAGCACGTAACAGAAGAATTAGCTGCTCTCTTGAGACTTGCGACCTGCAGAAAATCTTGAGCACTGTGCACACTAGAGACCAAACATTTGGGGACAAAAACAGAAATAGAAGAAGGAAATTTAATTAAGATAGAGTAAGAATCTGCGCACCAAGGAAGATGAAAAAGTTGAGGTACAGCTGTAGCTTTATGCAGAAAACTTCCCTGAAAAGGAGTTTAAGCTGAGGAAACAGTTAAATTCTTGAACTGGGAAAATGCAGCACCATGGCTGTGGGTTCCTTCCTTACAGAAATCAAAAGCTCCTTACACACTTGGAACCAGAGAGCAGCTCCGACTAGCCTGTAACTTGTATCACCATAAAACTGAGCTTATTAGGACTAAATGTCTTCTGGCAAAGAGCAAATGCAAAACTCTTCACTTCTCTCTAGCCTGTATGATATCGGTGCTTTTTCCTCTTAAAACTGGGATTCGATCAAAAGAAATTATGCCTGCAGGAAACTGAGGAGCTGCACAGACTGGATTTCAGGCAGGCATCCATTCTCATCACGGCGGGCTCAGCAGGGGCTGGTCTCCAGAACTGCAGTGTCAAGACAAAAGGACAATTAGATCATAAATTTAATTAAGAATCTCCGTATGCTTCTCACATGTGCTATCTGATAGCACCTTACATGTTCCAAAGAGCAGAATGTGGTTGCTTGCCTCTCATAACAAGGAAGAGTAACCTGTGAGGAAGCTAGTAAGTTAACTCACAGGTAAGTGTTTGGCAAACACAGATCATCTCTTTAGCTGGCTTCTGGCCAAGCTGCCCATTTCTTTTTCTCTTCTAATGGGAGATACCTCAATGGTCTATGAATTCAATACGTGGAAGAAAAATACATTCTAATAAACTGCAAAAATCTCATAATGAAGGACTACTTACATTCATGTGTCTTAATAAGACAAACCCCTAATTTACACTGTGGTGTTATTACAAGTACGTAACAGTGCAGCCTACCAATAAAAGCATTTCAATGAGAAGTTTATAATAAGCAATTGTATTTCATGTACAATGATAACAACCCTTCCCATCGGGAACTGGCCAACAGCCCCTGGGCTGTTGCCACAACTGAAGAGAAAGGAAAATTCGGAATAGCAATTTTTTCTATTTCTGTATTGCCCATTCAGAGAAAGTTGCACGATTATTTGTGTGCTCACGATAAGGATGGTCAACTGTTTTTTGTTTCACTGAGTTGGCAGAGAAAATAAAAATTAACCTATGGATTTCTAGGAAATGCTGAGAGAGTTGCTATGGTCTAAAATCTACTTCAGTAGTAAGAAATGGGAATTCAACAAAATTTCACTACTTGTGATACTGATGCCAAACATGTAAGACCCAAGTGTGGGCACAAGGTCCTACAGCATTTCACTTCAAAGAAACACAAAAATCCTGATGATGCAAGTCTAACTTCCTTTTTAGTTTTGCTATGGAGATAATTTCATTTTATTTCTTTTAAATTAGAAAATAAGGAAAACAATCTCTGGAGCTTACTGTCATGGATGAGAGAATAGGTCTTACTGACCTGCCAAGCAGTAAACTAAAAGGCAAAAATATCCCAATTAACAAGATTTGACTTCAATAAATAGCTTCCTCTGAGCACCAATTTCCCCATGAAATCTGCCATAATAAAAAAAGAATAGCAAGAAACAGTATTTTTGTCCTGACTCAGTACAAAAATAACTCTCCAAGAGACTCCTGAGTAGTTTATAATTCCATCTTTTCAGGACTCTTCTTTTACCTTTCCATGCAAAACACAGCATATTTGTTTTCAGTTAAAAGTCAATCTCTTCATGTTTTAGCTGAACAATTGTGGATCATCGCCAAGAGCAAAAAAGAGATGGGACACTAACATTGCAACTTCACTTTGAACAGCTGTAACTTCATATTAGTAGAAAGTTGACAGTTGTAATTAAGCAGGGAAACAGACAGCAGCACCGCTATAGATCTGAGTGGCCTGGCTGTGATGAGTCATAAAGACATAAACATTTTAATGTGGTTTTGAATATGTGCTATACTTAGGAGGAAGCATGGCAGATGACTGGGCTGCTATGAATTTTGCACGTGTTAGCAACTTAAAGAGCATTTGTAAACAGTGCTGAATTTTGCTCTTTGATTAATGAATTTGGAATGAAGCAGATCTCCAGAGGAAATCAATTTTCTTCAATAAAAGAGCAAAACACCCCTGCAAATATTTAGGAAAGAAGTTTATTGAAAGCTGCTCAGTTTGCTTCTACAGCTTCTGCCCAGAGTCCTCCCTCCATCCTGCGTATTTCAGCACTCATAGCACTCGGGTGAGTAAAAGCAATATTAGAACAGGTGTAAATGGCAGGATGCAACTTCAGACCTCTTGGGGCGATACAGATCATATCCAGAATTCACCTCCTTCTTATGACGTCTGGCGAGATTTGCCACCTTCTCACAAGAAAAAACACAGTGATTTCTTCATAAGGCTGGAAGAGCGGAAGTCAGTAGTTTCACAGCATCGATAGAAGAAACCCAGAAAAAAGATTTTTAATACTCAGAAATTAGAATGAAGATGGAAGGTCAAACTCCCCTGCAGAGTGGGCACAATCTCTGCACAAGATTTGTTCCTTCTCAGCACCACTTAATCCCCAGAACTACACAGTGTATACATGAGGAAAAGGAAACAAGCGCATAATTCCCTCTTGTCTCTCCTTGTCTTCCAGAAAGACACTCCTTCTCCTTCAGTACAAATTATATCCCTTGTACACAAAAAGAGAATAAAACACATACTGCCTATTATTTATTTTTGAACTTGAGAATAGCATGTCATTAAAAATGCAGCAATTATTTCACTCATTAAAATTAAGACAGTGACTTCTCTTGCAAGAGAGACTTACAAATATTTTTTTAAAAAAGGAGCAAATTTCTATCACACTTCTGCGTGTCACAAGCGGAACACACTTCAGAAGTTAAAATTTTCGCACTTTGTCCTGCAACAGCATGAAATTTTCATAGGCCATTAGCTGTCAAAAATGAAAACTGTACACAAATAGAAACAGATTCCTTTCCTCAACAAATGTGAGTAAGGCTATCCTAATCCCCTCACATCTAGAAAGTATTTTTGAATTTCTAGTTCTAAAGCCATACGTAGTCTCATCCGCTGAAAGGGCTGGATGTCTCTGTGTTTCTTTTCGCAAAAGAGCACGCTCTCCGCAGCCTAGAAACAGGAGTGCAGCTTAGGATATATCACTATTCGAGTTATCCAAAGATCTTGGCAAGGTCTTCAGTAAAGCAAAAAATGAAGAACTAACATTTCAATGTTATTAAAAAATCACAGCAGAAGGGAAGAGCATATAAAATGATTTCAACGTCTTAATACAACGTATCAATCTGCAAAATGCCACGTACCTCTTCATACTTCACCCTTAAATCATCTCACTTAAAGCCCATGTTCAATTTCTTTCCAAATTTATTTTCTCCCAGCTTTCATTTGTCTTGAACGTAACTGATTATGCATCTAGCAGTTCCACTCACACATCACAAATAAAAAGCTTCTTTACATGGTAATGTAAGCTTGCGAGTCTTCAAGTTTCGCTTGACTTGAAAAATCTTGCAAAAGATGTCTCTTTTGTTCAGAAACATTAACACAAACTTGGAATCTGCTTGTGTGTGTTTTCACACATCGCTGAAAGATTTAGTTATCCACAGAGGGTGTATCCATAACCTCATTAACTTGATTCAGCTAAGGAAGAGCCTAGCTTTCCATTCCTCTTCATCTCTAGCAATAATGAGAAAGCTCTGAGCACAAAATCTGAAAAAAATTTTACACTGAGAACTCTGACATTGTTGTGGTGTATTTCAGCAATATTTAACATTTTCTTTCTAAAATGCAAATTACTAGCCTGTGCTGACTAAATACATACTTGAAAGCTTTTTCACAGGGGTAGAAAATAACTGTTCTCTTTATTTCCTTTAACACAGAAACTTCCAGCACTATGGTAAATAGAAAAGGTCGCAAGACTGACCTGTATATTTTTATCTCTCCAAGTCCCTTGCTCTTCTTGCATTTCAGCTATTCTTTGAGGTATGAGCACAACACTTCCCAACTTTGAGGCCAAAAAGCCACTGCCAGCTCCAAAACTTTCTTCCAGAACACGAAGGTGACCACCTGGAAACGGAACGCTCCTACATGCTGCCCTGCACAACGGCTCGGCAGACCATCTGCCATGGCCTCAGGAGCAGGCAAATGCCTGGCTCACAAAATGGCCAAATCTCATTTTCTGCTGAGCCACCCCCAAAACTCCTTTGAGTACAGCATGTGTAGCAACTGTGTTTATGATTTTACACCAGATAGGCAGTCTGAGCAGCAAGGTGTCAGATAAAGACAACATAAAATATTTCTCTCCCTATTTTCTGTGCCACAAGTCCTCCCAAGGGCCACGGGATACCAGCTGCTCCATGGCAGAAAGGGATTATTATCCTTAACAGGCTCTCGGGGCACGTGAAATATTGCCAGCACTGTCACCTACTCAGCCAATTTCATTAGGACGCCTCTGAGGGCTGCCAGATATCCCCCGAGGCACTTTTGCCTCCTAGTCACAAGAGGAACCAATATACAGTATCTTAAAATCATACTGCCACCAATCAAGTGCCTACATGCCAAAATTCAATTCATTTGGGTACTAAGCAGAAGGTATTAAAAAAAAGCCCACTAACTATGTCAAACTCAGTAATATTGATTCTAGCTTGTTTTCACTTCCTTGCATTTCATAATCTACCCTGTCAACTCTCGTTTTCATTCATTTAAAAGATCCAGCATGATATTTTAATGACCATGAAGCTGCTTGCTGCCTCTTGCAAGACAGGAAGCCTGCTCCGTAGGCTGCCGTACCTTAACCCTGCAGGCATTAGGGAGCAGGTGAGCATCAAGAGCCACAGACCAGAGCTTGCTTTGAAGGTTTTTAACGGTGAGAATTACCATCAAAGCTGGATGCAAGTTTTGTGCAGCTGAAGAATGCTGGGAGAAAACAAAATTATGTGTGTAGCTATCCAGGAGAGCGCCAAAAGGTAACGGCTTTGTACAGTCTGTGGAAAAGAAAGATCTTGGGTTTTCTCATGAATATGACGCGGGACTTCAACAGCCAGGCATTTGTCACTTTGATATGTGCATGGTCTCCAGAGCTGTCTAGCTGACAAAACCACATCCATTAAAATACATTCTAAATAAAGAGACACAACAGTACATTATTCTTCAGACTGCTATGTGTCAGACAGATTTACAATAGAAATGTAATCCAGTCCCAGGCATAACTGTGACTCACCGTTAGCAAATCAGAACAATGGAGATCATGCTACTATATAATAAGAATTCAGCAACATATTGTATCAGTTTTCATTCTCCTGCCTGTATTGTATTATCAGAATTTCTTCTGAAGAATATAATTTGGTTTCCCATTATAGATAATTGGAATGTGTTTTATCTCAATGCAATGTCCAGTCAAATGAAACACAGAAGAACATGAAAAAAAAAGAAATCAAAGCACCTAATAGGTTTTTCTTTCACTGCTCGTGGACATACCCCATGGACAAACGTTTTTCTACTTCACTGTCTTTATATATGCAATTTGAAAATAGCCCAGGCAATGCTTACTCATAGTTTTTATTGGGTACAGTATGCCCTAGAGTGAAAGAAGTAACAACGAAGGCAATTCATTAACAAAAATTACAAAAAATAGTATGAATGACAATGTCACCACACCATACTATACTTCTCCAAAGAAACATGTCTCCCAGAAAAGAAGTAAGCACAGCTCACATGTTAAAATTATTCAAGCCATTACAATGACATTTCATCTGGCTTTATTATCACAAAGCAAATCTTTTCCTTCCCTGCAAGCCTCTTCCCTACAAGATCTCATTTTACTCTTCTGTCTAAAAAAATGCTTCAAGGATAAAGACATGCAATTCCTCACCTCCACAGACACAGGCCAAGGAACTAATCCCCTTAGTTTAACTTTGAGTCCACATATGGTTTGGCATAAGGTATCTTCACCTAATTTGTTAAATCAAACCAGTTCTGGAACATCTGTGGTATCAGAGACTATCTTCTGGTCCTGTCTTTTATTGAAAAGGCACTGAGGAATATTAAAAACACATTCAGGTCTGCAGCGTATACTAAATCGGGTGCCCAATCTTTCTTAGACGTGAGAAAAGGTAATGCTGCCAACTTTAAAAAGTAAAGGAAAACATGAGAAACAAAGCACATGCTACCAACCGCTCCTTCTGTTTTTATTTTTAAATAGAAAACATTTCTCATGAACAGTTTCGGGGTTAACTATGGTCAATACAGAGACTCAACACCAAGTACAGCATATCATTCACTGAAACAAGAGATCTCTCTAGGAGAACTAGATAAAGCAGATCCAAGGACGCAGGGCACACCTGGAGTTTCAGATAATGTAAGTGAAAGGCAATAAGGTAAGATGTTCCCCCCCTGCCAATACTGGTTACTACACATGTGGCTGAGTACTACATTTTTTTAATGCCATCTTGCTGCTCTTTGCAGCTACAGCCCTGTAGCTTACCTCCTGGTAAGCTGGTGCTTACCTCCAGCATGTAAGGAAGGCAACAACTAGACAAAGGGCAGCGTGCCCAAGTACTGTCGTCTTGAATATTATATGAGCTCTACAGCCTCTCAGTCCTCCTATACTTCTTATTTTCAGAGCATTCCTTCATTGCCTTAGGAGCAATTTTGCTCTATACACACTCATTAAATACTATTAAACACATTAAAAGCACAAACACTAAGAAACGATAGCCAGGCTCTCATCATGAGTTCTGTACAAATCTTGATGGTATTGATCCAACGATACTTTGAACCAATCAGTATTTGTTCAATATGCAGTAGCAATCAGCACAAACGTGCATTCTGAAGTAGTGCTTCATTGTCAAGAGTCAAAAGCAGTAGGACAGTATCTTTTTTGGGTTTTTTTTCCATATGACTCATGGAGCCCTTGAGTTAGCTTTCTTAATGGCTTGGATTGCTCCAACCCTTCTGCTTCAGATCATAAATGATACTGTCCAAACACCACCTGCTTCAACACACCTAAGAATCCTTATCCTGTAAGTTAAATCAAAGCATTATTTTTTACTGGACATGAGGTTATTATCAACATCTGAAAATGGACTGACTTACAATACACTACCACTTCTCATCCTTACCATGTTTTGCAATTGCTGATGACTTCGTTCGGAAGAAAAAAGGCACTGTCATTGTGACAGAGGGGGAAATTTGGTAATGCTGAAACCTTCTTCCTGTGACTGGCTTGAAATTAGGTATGTAAAAGGAGAACCACAAACACTTAAATTCTAGAAAAATTTTAAGTGGCAATTAGCAAGTCAGTATTAAGAGGTGACATCCATCATCACTCTAATTAGTCTACAAATAATGTAAAATACTTTTCCCCTTCTATAAAAAGCTACAGCTGCACAAGATCTCAAGTGAGCTTCTTCACAATTGGTCCTTCCAAAAACATTGGTAAAGCAAGATTTTCTTGTCAATAGCACTCATAATAACTTTCCTACAACATAATAAAACACAGGCAATTGCCAAAATTACTATTAACACTTCCACAGTGTAGCAAGGAAACACACAATGCTGACGTAAATGTAAAGTCAAGAGATAAAAACATGGTGCTAAAGAATCCCTTTTACAAAATGTACAACTGAGGAAATATTGACATTTATAATTCACAGTTATTTAGTGTTTTCCATAAGAAAGCACTCAGTAAACCACTGTGCAATATAAACACTGCATCCAAAACTAGAAGCAATTCAAAATCAGGTCTCAGATGTTTTGGCCAGACCCAGGGGTAGAAAGGAGAGTGAGTGACAACATCCCCTCCAAATACGGAGAACAGTTTATTAAAAGAAGGAATTTGTACAAGCTATTGTGATTAAAATCCCTTTTGTGGCTACAGGGTGTTTATAAAGCTACCAGAAACCAGATAAATATGAAAAGCCAAGTTAAAGCCATTAAACTGGGTTCTTTCAGACTCTCACTAAATCCCCATTAGTTGCTACAGAACCTCTCTAGTTTGAAATCCTCTGGATCAACTAATGATGAAACCTGTAACAGAAGCATATCTTTTCTGAACCAGACTACAAATGCTGCTTTTTACTGACTCCCCCATTCAATGCTTTGATGTTTTGCTATAGTCACAATGGCTTGCAGACACAAGCAAGGTAAGGTTTGTAGGTAAATGGTATTGTCTATATTAGACCAAGTGATACAACTCGAAGGACAACATAGGCATTTGGGCACAGAAGACCTTTGTAAACCAGGGATGGGAACATTCTTCATGCATTCTTTAACTTTGTAAAATATCTGCACTTTTAGAGAGTTCATCCAAGTCTGGTCTATGTCCCAAGTCTTGCATTCTGACTCTTAAGAAAAAGATCTGTAGTCCCTTTCAGTCATCAATACGGCTCAGCTGCCATTTCCAAACCTTCTGCACCATAAATTTCTTGGTTTTAAACCTACCAAGCCTAGTCACAGTCTTCTTGGGCCCAGGATCACTGTGATAAAGCCCAAGCGGTACAGGACATCTGATGCTAAATTCTATAGATTTGTGTTCGGGAGTACTGGAAGAAAACTGACAATCCACCTCCTACTCACAGTGGCACTCTGCATCCTGCTCAGAAGAAATGCACGTCTTTCCACTTTCCAAATAGGAAAGCCAGAAATTTGTGGCCCAAGCAGAAAAATTTAGATGAGAAATACCTAACTGTGAGGTACTATTTAAAAAGAGAAACTCTGTAAGTCAGTAGCACTGTGAGTCAGAGAGGTGTGAGAAATCACATGGGGGGATTAACCACAGAGACCCCTCTTTCACAATACCTTTCCCACCTCTGTCTGTTGTCTTGTGCCTTTTAAATGAGAACGCAATTTTTTCTGCTATGAGATTATGGCAAATACACAGAACAATTTACACTAGATACTCAGAATAAAAGGAGCCAGAAAAATAGTCAGTACAAAAAGACAAGAGTTTAAAAACACAGCTTTCACTGACACTTTCTGCACATTTTTAAACTCTACCCAGCTGAGAACAACTGAGTAGGACGTGGGGAGATTTTTTATTGTGTATGTCAAATGTCTTGAACAAGATCTTGAGTCTTGGCTTCTATACCATATGCCTCTACAACAAGTAATTACTACAAGAATCTGTTACTAATAAGCATCAGGTGGTCTCACATTCTAAAATCTCCAAGATGCAATACAGGTAAGGGGTAAAGTTGGCCAACAAAGAAAAGAAACACTTAACAAGTGTGATAAGAAAACTCTTACATATTTTTTAGTTCATTTATTGCACTGGAAGACTGGGGAAAAAGTGGGTTAAGCTTGGATATACGTACTGCTTATCCTACTACCAGCATGCTCAGTGGATTCCTCAGGCAAGCTGCTGAAAATAGGTTGGTAAAAAGAAGTAGGTAACCTAAGCGTGCATTTTGTTGTTTTAACAATAGCAGATATTTATATTTTATACCATTACCACTGTCATTGTGAAATAAGGCTTTGAAACAAGGTGAAATTGAAATAGCATTTCTGAGGAATGATAAATTGCAGATGAAACCTACGGTGTTAAATGGAGAGGGGAGCATTCAATATACTCGTGATAGCTGGAAATGTCAGAGAATAAAAGAAAAAAAAATGTTCAAAGCATATATACATACACCTTTGCATATGGTATCTTTTTACTCCTATGATGAATCACACCGGATTTTTTTCTACTGAATCAAGCTTCTGTGCGCAGTCTAGTTGGACAGTGTGCTCTCCAGTACTGTAGTGACTTAAGTTACACAAATAGAACTCAAGGATAAATCAGATAAAAATTCATGTCCTCAAATAATACTGCATGACTTTAAAGCGTGTGTGTGTGTGTAAACATACATGGATTTGTTGTCTTTTTTAGGAAAAAAAATGGGCAAATATTGGGTGAGCAAATATAAACAACGTACTCTGACTTGTAAATGAGTATCAATGCCCCAGATTCTAAAAATACTTAATGGTGTCTACAGCACATCTGTATATATATGTATTTATATAAATGGATAAAATTCTCACAGTTTTTTCTATGTCAAATTCTGATAGAAAATTCACGTCTCGTTTCAAGATGTGGTGTTTTTAGAAGTTTATGGTTTTTCTTTCTGTTCTATGCAAATACACTCCAAAGCGTCAGGACATGAGGCAGCATTAAACCAGTACAGAACTAACAAATACATTCTGTGCTGTGGATGTTTTGACAGTCTTCATGAGCTACATGTAGTGTTCGCTCTAATTTCATAAACCCTTTTATAACTTCTGGAGAGAAATGGCATTGAATTATGACTGTGAAGAAGATATCACTGGTGGCAATGACAGATTAATAGTTTTTGTTGCCCGCTATAAGCATACTAAACATAATCAATTAAATATTCCAGGGCTGCTATTTATTTACAAACAAATAGGGCAATCATTTTAAAATAACAGACAGTAAGCTATTGTTTTCTATTCTAAAAATTGTTATGAAAAGTGAAGGAGAAAAAGTGAAGGTCATATTTTGTACCGCGGCTAACAAAAAAGAATCAATGCTTTTACTACAAACGGAAAGGATTTAAAAACAAGTATTACAAGCAGTGTAAAATACCATCCTCTAACAGATACCAAAACTATTTCTGTATGTTCCTGGCAAATCTTTTGGCTGTTACAAACAAACAAGGTTCCTAATGACTTTGAAAGAGTGGTTAGTATCAGGCACAGCAGACAAACTTACTTTATTCTCTCCCAAAAAGAAGGAAATTTTCAAGGTACAGAGGCCATTGTTCTACCACTGAATACTTAATAACAACATACCTATCTATTAGAAAAACATCATAACAAACCTGGTTTGGTTTTCAGCTCACACACAGTACTCTATTCATTATCCAAAACAGAGGAATAATGTGAGGACCATCTCTAACTACACAAAATCATTTCATTCACATATAGGAGAATGTCGGGCTTTGCACAAGGCCATACTGAGGCCGTATTGCAAGAATGTATTTGTTCTGTCTTGGAGTATGAAAGAGAAGGTATTTTTAGCTTAAGCAACTTGAACTTTTTTCCTCCCCTCAGTCAGCTCAACTCCATGCAGAGCTATTGGTGCTCAAAAATAACTGTTTCATATTCTGGGAAGCTATTCTCAGGATGTATTGTTTTGCTATTCAACCATACTGATGGTATATAGGAAGTTCAGCGGAGAAAATGGGAAACTGAGGCTGGAGGGAAGGTAGAAGAGGGATGTTAGTATTTCAGACTAAATCTGCCATTATTCTTCACACCCATACTCCTGGCATACAGTAAGGTTGAGTCCATGCTTTCTCTTAGCCACATGAAATATTGTTGCCTCTGCTGTTACCATGTTCTCCAAGACCTTCTACTACAACTGCTCAGGTAAATGCTCCTGAGCCTGGATTTTGCCAGTGATACAGGATAAAGAAATCTGCCCATGAGAACTGTTCTTGCATACCCAGGTCAGGCTTGGGATGCAACAACGACATGCGGAGCTGTGGGAGGGCTAACCTCTTTGATGAGTAGAGGCGGATGAGCAGCTGTGACCAGCAGTGTTGTCCCCACTCTGCTGCAATCACGCTGTCCCCTGTGGCCTCAGCCTTTTGCCGGCACCGTTTCCAAACCAGCACTTGGCAGAAGGATGCAATAAGGATCAATCATGTCATCACTCCTAGAAGCAGGACAATGCCAATGTCACATTCATATGGACACAGGGTTGTTCTCTGTTTTCAAAAGACAAGATACCATGCCAAGATATTTAGAAACTTAAGCCTGTTAATTGGGATAAGTAGGGACATTTTTGCTCACTGGCCCAGTACTGACATTAATGGAGTTATGATCCCCTCTGTCATCGTAGGGGACTCAGCTTATCCTTACTGACTCTTCCTTCTGAAGCCTTTTGCCAGGTACTTTGTGAAGGGATTAGTTTCATTTTCCCCATGAGCAGTTTCAAAATATTATTGGAATGTGTTTCTGGAAGACTAAAGGATGAGTCGTTGGTGATTTCTCATCAGTCTCTGCCTTCTGGAAGTCCAGTTCAAGGTGCTGTTTTGATTTCCAATACACATGTCAAAGACAGGACATTATTTTTGCCTCTCATGATCCCTAGAAACAAGAATTAAGCACTCTAAAACAGTGCAATATTTACAGTAATCTAAAACTTCTGAGAAACAGGCGAGGTCTCTTCAGCTTGAGGTAAATCCACAAAACCTATCTCGGTTCCCAAGACAGCAAAATAATACTGCAGAGATTATATAAAGTTGTTCGTTCTGCTCTATACAAAAACACAATACTTATTAGTTCTGTTCTCTACCAAAAAAAACCATATTACTCGTCACTTTTTCAGGTATTCTTAGTATAATTCAATTACTAAAAGTGTAGTGCTGTAAATAAAAAAAGAAATTATTTAAATAAAGATATTACAAAATGTGTTTTCCCTGAAAGGAAGCAGCAACAAGAAGAGCAACTTAATCTTTTCCAATCATCAGTTTATATTACAACCTACAGTAAGAGTATCCTCTTACATTTCATCCCAAGCATTAGCACAGCATGTGTCTGCAGCTAGCTCTGGGATACAGCAGGCCTTGGAATTGGGAAGAGTGTTCAAGCTTAGGCCAAAAACTGAACAACACAGTATCAAATTGAAATATTTAAGTAGACAAAATGGTTGGCATAAACCATTCAAATTAAAGGTAAAAAAGATTCTACTGAGGCTGTTAGCGCTGTCACTGCAGATATCATATTTGTGATATTTAATGATCACAAATGGCCCAGCCCTTTTATTACCTCCCACCCTTAACGTAAAAACAAAATAAAACCAAACCTCACTGCTTAGCATTATTAGTGTGATTTTGTTCACTACCATTCCTCTCTCCCTAAGTCACCAGTATCTAAAATGCAAGACTGAATCTATTTTAAAAAGCATCCTGATATTTTTTCTGTTGAAGTTCAGACATTGACTGAATCTAATCTAATTGTGATATCTCAACAAGGTAGTAACGCAGAACATGGGGAATACTTACACTACAAACAGCATTAAAAACATGGCAATATTCGTAGTCATTAGCTTGGTATTTGTCTGAGCAAACAAAAAACTTGCTTACAACACACAAAGACAACCTTGTCTTCCATAATTTATTCCCAGGCTGGGATACAGCAGAGGAGCCTGCTAAGACCTAAAAATGCTAAGATTAAAAAGAGAGCCAACAGATCTTAAGACCACTTACGTGAAAAAACCCACTAACATACCAAAAGGTACGAGCACAGGCCTTTGCTAGGAGGAAGTCAGCTACTCAGCATAGTTGTAAAGTAATCAGAGTATAAGGAACTGATCATTACCTTGTCACCGTTTTGATGCATTGGTCTGTCTTTTGTGTTAGCAAGGCCATGAGTATCAAGGGGTTCCCCAGTTCCCCAAGAGCCTCCCACAGCTACGGCCAAAGCCAGCCCAAATTCTGCTGTTACAGCACCCCGTGCAGTACAGGGATATTGTCAAGGATTTTAGCATACTGTGGAAGGGACAGTTGTGTAGACTTTTAACTTATTCCTCTTCGCCGTTTGTTCCTGGAGCGTCCTCATTCTAGAAGAGGCAGAACCTCTCTGTTTTCTTCTGATGAAACTACTTAAGTTTTGCTGGTGTGTCTCTTGCTACCAGCCATTCCAAAGCAACATTTTTTGTGAATGTTTCAGAACATTGTATTTAAATATTCACTGACATTTCCTTTGAAACTGTAGGTATTCTTTCACCTGTCTAATTAATGCCGTGTATAATACACAGGGGAAATTAAACTTCTAGAGCTTTTTTACTGCCAGCTGTAAACATATAAATTCAAATTGTACCACTCTTCTGTAAATTTTTAGTATGTCATTCCAGACTGTTAAATGAGTTGGATTACAAACTGATTTCCAAGAGAATAATTCTATTCTTTTAAAAATCACAGATCCCATCATGCAGCTGGTAAAGAACAAGCTCTTACACTCTTGTAGTTGTTTCACTGTTTCCAGCTATTACCTCATGCCTTCTGTCCCAATTTGAACAGCCGGGGAATTACCCAGTTCTTCTCATCTACAAGGCCTGGTATAGCACAGTACTGTTGTAATCACAGGTTAAGGGGGTAGAGTTAGCTATTTAAGCCACCTTTTTAGTGAGTGCACTTTTTTGCCCCATGTGTCCAGCACTACTAGGAGAGTCATTCTATGGAATGGAACAGTACTGCATATGCTTTACAAAATGCTATATACGCAAAACAGTATTTGTTTTAAAAATCTAACCTGAATGAAACTACTTCAGCAAGTCATGGCAGGTCTCCTTGAGCTCCTTAGCACTCCTGGTAGTTCTGCTTTGAATTACCCTCATTTCCTTTTATACTTGGAGTTTGCGTTTGTGCAGCTGTTCACCCCGAAGTTAATTTTGCTAAAAAGTTGGTTGTGCTTATGTGGGTACCTCCCCAAATTCTCACAGGCTCCTCAGCATCCCTATGTTTTACTTTCCTGCCTCAGTGCACTCTCTTTTTTCCTAGATCTAGGTCCATTAGAGAAGTACCAGCAAACCTCGCCATGCTGCACTAGTTCAGAAGGATATTTGCCATGTTGATGCCTCCTCCGAGCAGGACCCTCCGTGCTGTTTCCAATAGGCCTCCCGGGCCGAGCTGGGGCAGTCTGGTCTGGCGTACTGGAATTGGTCGTTAAGTTCACAGAGATGCCAACCTTTCTTCCTGATTAGGGATCAGACACGTTATTTCCTTCTTGGCTCTACTGTGCATCTTTAGCTTCCAGGGGTAATGCCAAACATCAGGCCTTCAGAAAAATGCCTTGCACACATCTCATCTGCTAGTTTTATGCTAATACAACCTCATGCATTCATTGGTTTATAAAATGAGGTCGACGAGGTTGATGTCAAGGCTTAGTTAAGCTGTGCAGGCTTTTGCAGTGTCAGGAGCAATCATTGGTATATTCTCGGCCTTCAGTGATGGCACACTTTTATAAGATTATCTGCTCAGCAAATTTCCCTTACTCAACAAATGGCAAAATACCGTCCTACACAAAATCAACTTTAATCAACACAATGGCTTCCAGGTAGACAGTAAATATAATACAAAGAAATATGTAACTTGTATCCTTTTTGCCAACATTTTTTCCTGTTAATGAAATAAAAAAATAAGCTAGAAAAAAATGTGAATAAACAATCTGCCTTAGAAAATCAAGCTGCACACTGAAAACAAGGCTCAAATCCTTGATTTACATACACTGAAAGAGTATTTTTCAAAGGCGTTCAAGGACACTGGACCATAAAAATCAAAAGACAGAGGATATTGATGGTAAAGAAGGTGATATGCTCATGAGCTAACCCTGAACACTGGCATACAATTTATACTCAAATACCACAGAAGTCTAGGTATTTCTTGTTGTATTATTCTCTGAATAATTATTGTGGGATTTTCTAGTAGAAAAGTACACACTCCTCAGGTTTCTCATAGCAAAAAGAAGAATAATCCACCTATCTGTGGAGTGGTTGAACGAGATACAGGACATCAGTCCTATTAAAAATGTTAATTTTTCAATTATGCATACAACAGAAGAAAGGACAAACAGACATTTAAAATTTGATTACTGTTTTATCCACTCCAAGCAGAGCTGGCTGCAAAATCCCCTGCTACGCTTCAATGTAAAAGAAAATGTTTTAGAACTTAAAGATTTGCTATGGTAGGCTACTGGATCTTAAATTTGAATGTAAATATATCTATTTAAAAATACGTGAACCAGCATAAAAGGTGGCTAATGCCCCAGTTTCATTAGTACTTCACTTCCAAAAGGTAAAGCTGTTACATCAATTCAGAAGCCTTCTGAGGCAAGGAGTGAAAAGTACTGTTATTTTTGTAAAGCTATATTCATCAGCTGTCTACAAATGGGATATACTTCCAGAAACACACATTGCAGGAATGACTAATTTATCAACTTGTATTCAAAGCTGCTGGCCCAAGGCTATGGCTTAGCATTTAATTAAACAAGTATACAAAATCATTAATTAGCTGATCACACCTCACTAGACAGCCCCCTTGATGCTTTCTGTCCCAGGGCCATGAACTACTACTGCAATCAAAACCACAAGCAAGTTTACTAGCTCAAAGCTGTTCGGTCATTTATCAGAGTTACCTTCAGAGAGCGGGTCTCTGCTGACCCTGCGCTGTTAGGCAAGTTTCTCTGTGCAGGCATCTGTGCCACAGCCACCTCCACACCCCAGGAGGCAGCGCAGTAGCACGGAAATCTCTCCAGTTACAAATCACTTCCATTGCCTGACTGTGGTGGGCTGACCCTGGCTGGACGCCAGATGCCCACCAAAGCTGCTCTATCACTCCCCTTCCTCAGCTGGACAGGGGAGAGAAAATATAACGAAAGGCTCATGGGTCAAGATAAAGACAGGGAGATCCCTCACCATTACCGTCACGGGCAAAACAGACTCGACTTGGGGAAATCACTTTAATTTATGACCAATCAAAATAAGATTAGGATAATAAGAAATAAAACCAAATCTTAAAAACACTTTCCCCTCACCCCTCCCTTCTTCCCAGGCTCAACTTCATTCCTGATTTTCTCCACCTCCTCGCCCCCAGCAGCACAGGGGAACGGGGAAGGAGGGTTGCGGCCAGTTCATCACACGTTGTCTCTGCCACTCCCTCCTCCTCACACTCTTCCCCTGCTCCAGCGTGGGGTCCCTCCCACGGGAGACAGTGCTCCACAAACTTCTCCAACTTGAGTCCTTCCCACAGGCTGCAGTTCTTCACAAACTGCTCCAGCGTGGGTCCTTTCCACGGGGTGGAGTCCTTCAGGAACAGACTGCTCCAGCGTGGGTCCCCCGCGGGGTCACAAGTCCTGCCAGCAAACCTGATCCAGTGTGGGTTTCTCTCCACAGGGTCACAGGTCCTGCCAGGAGCTTGCTCCAGCAGGGGCTTCCCACGGGGTCACAGCCTCCTTCAGGCATCCACCTGCTCCAGCATGGGGTCTTCCACAGGCTGCAGGTGGATATCTGCTCCACCCTCGACCTCCATGGCTGTAGGGAGACAGCCTGCCTCACCATGGTCTTCACCAGGGGCTGCAGGGGAATCTCTGCTCCGGCGCCTGGAGCACCTCCTCCTCCTCCTCCTTCTTCACTGACCTTGGTGTCTGCAGAGTTGTTTCTCTCACATGGTCTTGCTTCTCTCTTCTCCGGCTGCCGTTGTGCAGTTGTTTTTCCCCTTTCTTAAATCCGTTATCCCAGAGACACTACCACCGTCACTGATTGCCTCGGCCTTGGGCAGCGGCTGGCACTGGCCCTCACAGAAGCCACCCCTGTAGCCCCCCCCCGCTACTAAAACGTTGCCATGCAAACCCAATACACTGACCTTCAGAACGGATCTAGCCACTCCTGGATCACTCAGCTGTCTAATTTGCTAGTCTGAAACCAAGCTGATGGTTCCACACAAACGATTAGGACAAAAATGGTATCCAAAACCAGCCTAGCCAGAGTTTACCACTGAAATCCCTCACAAATGCATCAGCAATATGCACGAATTACTGTTCACGAGCACCTGATGGTCCTAAGTTGTGGTGACACACACAAAGTAGGCAGTCTAACCCCGTCTGTCAAAGGATATCTGGTCCCTTTTTTCCTTAGGCTTCTTAATCTAGCTGCAAGGATTGACACATTTTCTGATCCTCTCATAGTCCCAATGTAGAGCAGTATCACTCTGCTTTCTTGCCAACATGGAGAGGAGTTGGAAACTCTTAAATTCCAAATGTTTAGGTAAGCTTAACTACATTTTTATGGTCTCTTCGTTATCCTCTGTATTTCACGTGCTTTTTACACATGATAAATTCACTCAATATTAACACTAATGAAATCTAGTCTTGGTTTCATCATCTTTGACAGGCAGTCTTAGCATGATTTGCTAAAATCTACCCTCTGAATCCTCACATATAGGACCTCTGCTAATGAACATCTCTCCCTCCATGTTAATGGGAACCAGCACTACTATTCCATCAACAGACTGTCAGCTTTTCTGACTTCATTTGCCACACCGGTCATACAACCCAAAATCTCAGTCCTGTAGCTTGACAGTCTAAGCCCTCTCGGTCGACGTAGGTAACACCTCTTGTATTTGCTGGGTTATTTCAACAGAGGATAATGTACTGTTCAGAAGGATACATACATCTTCCTCAAATAAGATAAAATATTATAGCAACTTCTGTGCTTTTACATACACCATCCATTGCTTTTCATATAACTAGTAAGCTGACCAGACCATTTTGATCTATTTATTTATTACACTCAGGTCTTTGGCTCTTTGGTGGACAGCAAAGGTTTTGCCGGACAAAGGAAAACCTAAGACCTCCACCACTTTCCTAGTCACATAGGACAGATTGTTGAGCATTGTTTATAACTAAACAAATGCCAAAAATAAATCAACTTTGGAACAATCATTTCATTCATTGTACAAAAAAAAAGAAAATAGGCAACTATATTAAAAAACATACGGACAAGTAAGCAAATATGCAGTGACTAGCAACATGAGCATCAGGCCATCATTTCTTAAACTCGACATAAACCAAGATTATTTGAAAGTCAAGAAAAACATAAGTAACTTGAAACTTGATTTGTGCACGATGCTGAGTATTCAGTGTGACATTTCAAGCACCGAAAGGAATGCTATTCTTTTTAGACTGGGTGGCTACCGTAAATTCAAATAACTATTTGATCTAGAATTTATAATAATGACTAGCCAAGTAAATTCTTCTGCCTTAGCTTCATGTCTTCTAACACATTTAATGGGTTCTTGTCCTTTGAGTCTTGATGATGTAGCTTCCCTGCATGATGGAATGGAGTAGGAGCCCAAAGAACAGAATTTGTTTTTATGTCTTTAATACCCAAAGCACTTTGGAAAATAATGAATTAGATGCCAGTGTTGCAGTGACCGTAGGTAACTAAAAAAGTGATTACATGCCCAGCAGGAGTTGTCAGACACTGTAACAGTATAAACAAATAGAACAAATCATTACTTTGTATTTCTGGCATTTGGGCTAGATGACATCTAGTCAGCATGTTGTATTTTTGACAAATCTCTCTCAACTGCATTGTCTATAATGTTATTTCAGCTATTTTTCTCTCCCCATTTGCATTGTCCAGTCATGTATATGCATTTACCCTCATGTGAGTGTTACTCATCTTGGATGTCCCTCATTACCGTTCCCCAAGACACAAATCATCTTTATTATTTCTCTAGTTTTCATCAGTTTCCATCCATTACTTCTGACTGGATCTGCCCCCGGTGTTTTCCTCAGTGCTTCACAGTAGATGGTTTTCCATTTGCTCTCTAAATGACCTTGCCATTTGGAAGCACTTTACAAATCTAGTATCAATGCTACCTGCTCCCTCAGATTTGATCAATACAGTCTGGCGGGGTGCAGAGTGTGAACCTTTTCATTTCAAGCCTATTAATCAACATTCAGGATCGTCTACTCTTCTTATACAATGATTCTTAATACTTTCAAAGACACTGCTCTTCAGATTACCTCCTTTCCCCACGATTTTTTTTGAGTCTCTACCTTCTTCTATAGCTTTTTTGTACATTTCTGCATATCAGAATTGAACAGCATGTTTCAATTTTCCCTTTCTGTGCAAGCCTACATCATTCCTACCTGATAAAAGCCCGTTGTTTTTTTCACTGTTAGTTATGCTACCCTTTAGCTAATGTGCATGACTAAAACTGATCCCAAAATCACTCCCAGTATCTCAGAACTGTGTGGCCATACTTTGCAAGAAGATCCCTCAGGGCTGAAGTTAATGAAGCCCAAAGCCTGGCTGAGCAAAGGGCAGCATGGAGACATATAAATCCTGACTGGCTAGCTGGCCAGAACCTACACATATCCCTCCAGGTTGCTGATACAATTACCTAGGGTTTGTTTAGGAAGTAAGCATTTTTGAGACATCAGCCTTCTGTCAAACACTGGTGCTGGCAGAAAGGGACTGAGAGCCAGACAGGAAAACACGTGCTCACAGAGCACTGTCACTGAAAAGCTGTTTCCTTAGGAAACCAGGCTAAAACCTCTCTTTTCTTTCAGGTGTTTGAATACAAAGAGTCATTGTGTTCTTCTGTGACCTGTTTCATAGATCTGGCAATGGAAACTTGTAGTTATCAGGATTTAAGCTAACCAGGATCCAATCCACATCAGCATAAGGCTGATATTTGGTTTTAATTGATGTAGACTGGAACAGGACTGACCTCCTAACTGATTTTTTCCAATTTTAACCCCCGTGCATAATCTCCCTTCCTCAGATTATCTTGAAGAAGACAGAGGTTCATGACAATCCACCCTCATAAACCCTGGGCTATGAAGATGCCCCAGTGAAGCTGCACTGCACTGAATAAGCGGGTGTTCTCACTTGGGTTTTGTTTTGTGGTGTGTTTTTTTTTTTAAATCAACCCCCTAAATCTGCTCTTCATTCTTATGGTTAAGGCTTACAGGCCTCTTTCAATTCCAGAGCAAATAGCTTTAACTGATGGTTTTCTTGAGCATTTACAGAGTGCAACATCGTTTACCTTTTATTCAATCTTGCACTGTTTCCTGTAGTGTTTAAACCACTCTTACAAGGATGAATTATCTCTTCTTCCAGTTGTCATGCATTATTTATTCTAATGTCATACACTTTGTTCTATTTTCTGTTTTATCTTGGCCACAGTAATTTTATTTACCCAGTGGAAGATTTGTGTCTTTGCACATGCCTCTTTTTTAATTTTGTACAAGACGATCACAGGTTCACTAATTCTGCACTGGCAGTTCTTTACCATTGCTTCTAAATGTATTCTGCTGTGTTATATTCACACATCACCTTGACAGCTCTGAATTTGATATTCGCCCAAGCAGCACCATAGTCCGGGGCCTGATGCAGCACTCCCCAGCCAGCTGTGGGAAGGACAAGAGCGGCATTTCACTAGGACCTAACATAATGACTCCTGGGCCATAACTAGGCAGTTGCTGGGTAATATCATGATTTAAGGAAGTAATAATTACTATAATAACAACAGCTACCATCACTGGTCTTTAATAAACTGTCTCAGGCTAAGGACTAAACAGCTGTTAGACCGAGGTATGCCAAAAGGAAAAGACCCTCATTTCTAGTTAGAGTTATGTGGGGGGGTTATGGCGTATCCCCATAACAAAACAAATCCACAAAACTAATCATCTTTTTGCAGAGCACCTACACACATAATAGAAGAGCTACTAAGAGCCCAGGTGAAGCACGTTTTCATTACACTATGAGACCATTCTTGTAAAATCTCCACTTCCGTAAAGAAGAGTTAAACTTTATTGTTCAAGGGTGAAGTAACTGATGGTCTAACATTTGCAGCATTAGGCTGCATTAGCTAGGTCTTTTACATGTTTCCTGATTTTATTAAGTTTTATTACCAGACCATGATAAAGTTTGCAAACCGGTAATTTTGGTGATCTACAGTAAGTAATGAAATGAGAAGAAAATCACGTTAAAACAACATTAAAAGGGAGAGTCATTCCTATCTGCGGAGAGTGGGAAGCTGCAAGCAAAACTCCCATTAACAGTAAATACAGCAGATGAAAAAAAAATCCCTACATATTTACTGAAACAGACACAGTGAGATTTCCTTGCATTAAGGAGGACCATAAGAGTTCAAGTTATTTTCTCCTCCTTACTGTCATGGTCTTACCTGCTGTTGCTCATTTTTATGATTTTCATGCCATTAAAAAAAACCCTATTTTAAATTTCACATGTGCCACATATATAAACCTGTGTAAACCATGATTTGCAGCAGAGAGTTTATTAGCTGATAGAAGAGTATTTAGGAATGCGTCCTGTGCCTAATCATTAAGATGACTGCTTTACAAAGCTGACTGGTAAGTAATTTTAGAAGCTGAACAGAAGTTCCTCAACTAAAGAAATCCTGAGGTGCCCAGAACAGTCACTATTTTAAACCATATTATGTTCAAATAAAAGAAAAAGTAAGGTGACCTCTTGAAAGAATATTACTTAAGTGCTTCAGGCCTTTTAAGAATTTAGAGGCTTTTTCTTTCAAATCTTTAACTCCTGGTGACTCTAATTATTGCAATGTTTGCAGCATACTAAACTTCACTGAAATGGCCAATCCTGCTCTCTAACAACCACTATTTGCCACTGGCATTTTCTTTTTCCTGTGATACCTACAGTGTCATGTGTATCTTTTTCATTTCCACCACCATAGGTACAAGCTAAAGTGGAGGGATGGTATTTTTACAAGCGTGAATGACACCAGCATCCCTCCAGTAGGCAATACTGAAATTTATTAGCCAGGAAAAGAGCCTGGGAGGGGGGGGATGTGAAAGGTGTACTTTCAGGTGTAATGGCCTGATATGGGGCTGTTCTGCTGTCTCACCATGATTCATTGGTTCCTTAAGTAGAGACAAATGCAGTTCAGCATTTATCATAGCAATTCAGATGGAAAGTCCCGAGCATGGCAATTTTGGGGTGGATGGCATCCGGCTGTTTCATTACCAGAGAAGGGAACGGCGTAAGAGTGACCGTGTCCCTCGCGGGCTATGAGGCTGGCAATCAGGGTAGCCCTCGCAGTGACAGGCTTCATTACCGAGGATCCAGTCACAGTCAGGTAGAGAATTAGCAGCTTGACTTCACATACACATTTATTCACTTGAAGACAATGTATCTCTTTCCTCTTTCCTGCTTTGAAATTACCTTAGTTTTGACATCACATGAAAAAAGAAAAATTATGGATATCTGAATGCCTCATCCTAATGAGTTCCCCAATTCCTTCATACTCTTTAGTCACTCAGGTATTTTTGAAAACATCTTTTAGCAGCAGACTGAAACAATCATTTTCCAGCATGCCTCTGCTTTCCTTTGTTTGAAGGTACAGCCACACTCAGCACATATATTCAGCTTCACTTTTCATAAAGAGTGAAAATCATCTCTGCCAGAAGCCAGAACAACCACACAAATTAAATTTCAATTGTAAGTGAGACTCTGCTGAGCCTTTAGCTCCATGCTCGCCTACTGAAGAGCAGCGACCTTCATACTAAATGAATTTCCCGATAAAACCCTGATCAGCAGACAATCATTTCAGATCTGACTCCTGACAAGGATTTTTACTGACAACAGAAGATGACAAAAAAAGAGTCCCTAAGCATCATAACATGCCATCTGTCACTGTAGGCTGCTTCAGACAATTAGTTATCATGTAACGTTTACTCTAATTTTCAGCATTTCATTCCTACAGAAATATTCTGACAGTTCTTATTCCATTTTATTCACGGGCGAACAAGGTTAATATTTTCTGAAGACAAAAACTAACTTCACTGTTTAATTTTCTATATATTCATTGACACGTGTCTTTTAGTCTAATACCTCAGGTTTGTGTAATACTTAGAGCCAAAAATCCCTGATTAGCTGGAATGGTCCTGAGGCTTCAGAATGAATAATGTGACAACGAGTTTTGTTTTGTTTTCAAACTACTTTTTAAAAATTCAAAGGATGGATTTAATTAAAATGCAGAGTCTTTTGCAAAATTCCTCATAGTCCTTATTGCCAACTTACCCCATGCATATCAATTCTTGAAAAATGAACTCCCCTTCCCTAGCAACATTTTAAAGAAAAATACTTTGTGAATTAATTAGTAAGGGTGGCACACATAATAGGCAATTTTCTGGAAGTTAGTTTTAATTTTTATTATATGCTGTACAAACCTAAATTCTCAGATTCTCCTCTGAGTTTGCTAGCTTTGACTGTAGCCATACACAAAAATAAATCCATAGTTCTGGAAGCTACCAAGGCCTGCACAAACACAGCCCAAGTTTACCTATGTTATATTGCTTCTGGACAGAAAGACTAGGTACTACCTTTCGCTTGCGCCTTTCTCAGGTTTTAGATCAGTAGAAATCATTTTTTACAAAGAATATTGAGCAGTTCTTGAGTAAATTCCTACCTAGGAATCCAAGGATCAGGTCTTCTTTGTGCTACATAAAATGCTTTAATAAACGTAAACATTCCTCACACGATCCACTCCACAATTATATCACTACAGATACATGGCTGAAACTGAAAGAACAAGGCTGGTGCCATAAGCTAACTGTAGCGTAGATGATACAAAAATTGCCTTTGCTTTCAGGTAAATCACACACCTTTAGTCACCCACAAGTTCTCAGAGATCTCTTTACAGTTGTAGTAATTTTCCTCAAGAAAACTGATGTCTAAACCACAATCTTACGTAATCAGAACAAGACTGAGGAGTGTCCTCAGCACCACTGCCCCAAGTAATGGAAAAAAGATAGTTTCCTCTCCCAGTTTAAGGAACAGGGTCCATGTGCCACCATGCCAGTCCTCCACCGGCACACATACAGTTATCGCTCCAACGGGAAAACTTGCACAAGAACTAATCTAGGTATCACTCTTCCCCAGTTCTCCTCCAAACGCCTCTCAGACTCAAGGATCCTCCACACAGCACACTACCATGGTGGGGAAACCTGGCCCTTTGCTGCAGAGAGCAGCTACACAGGCTCCACACCGCCTCTTCAAAAACACAACTGCCTTCCAGCATCCACACCTCCAAACAGCAGGCATCTGAAACACGAGTAAACCTGTCTGTGATCCTTCTCCTCAGTGTTTAAAACCAAAAGAAAACTGAACACGCTCTTTTATGTTATGTCATGAAGACACTTGCTGCTTTGATTTTCAAAGGCTTCTCTTCTTTCATTTTATTTCTAATCTTGTAATATGGAACTTTCAAGTTTTGTGGTCATGAATTTCTTTTAAGGGTATTGGTTACAGTTCCCTTTCATCCCCAATGCAGAACAGTTGTTCACACACCCTGAAAAATTTATGCTACCTACAATGTCTGTGAATCAGAGTTTTTTCATGTGAGCACAGACACAACAGCAATCTCACCTGTATTTGTTACATATTTAAAAAAAAACCTCTATCTCTTCTGAAGAGTTTTTGGTGCATCAAAATGAAGAGGTTCTCTAGAGGAAACTGATTGAAATCAAAATGAATAGCATTTTCTTGTTCCAGGAAATATTACATGTACTTTCCCTATTTCAGCAAGTAAAGGTGAGGTGAGAGAATACAAATCTAGGAAACCTTACCCCTGAAAAGCACCATCTGTTTTTCTGAGCTCAGAAAAATGTTCTCAGCCCTGTTCTGACTCCTTAAGATGAGAGCTGAGATTGTAAAGGAGAGGTAGATGAAAGGCCAGGAGACTACACAGGTCCAGAACCCAGGGGATTACAGTAATAATTCAAGATTACAGAGAGCTTTGCATCCACGTCCCTCCAATCTGAACAGCCTTTCTGAGAGGTGATCTGGAACATTTGCTCTGTATTTCTTGAGAGATGCCAGTGGAGAAAAAGACATCTTCAGGGAATTATGTGCAAGAATTTAGACAGATTTCAGCTCACGTGCAAGTTTGGCTGACTAAACCTGTGGTCCTTCTGAGCAGCAAACAAGTGACTTTCTCTTTACCATCCCAAGCAAACTAAGTTATCAAACAATTGCTCTTACTGCAGCAGAATGAAGTACAGGGCTTCAGAAATGATTTTTTGGCTTATTTTTTAAAGAAAAGACAGACCTCTCACTCCCATGCATTTGTATCTCAGTGGCCTGTGCTAGCTATTGCACTGTGCATCAAGAAAAATAATATTCCCAATCAGGGACTTGAATATGGGCTTCCCTTTTTTCAAGCCAGTGCTATAACCACTGGCACTTTTAAGCCAGCCACTCTGCTAGGAAGGAACTGTAATATACACAAAATGAAACCAACAGGAGAAACAGAATCTTGAGAGCCTTCTCACCATCTTTACCATGTAACAGTGACAACTGTGTTCATTTTGTCTTCTCTAAACTATGCTCAAGACATTTCCAATTAACCCATACAGGAAACAGAGATAATAAAGACTATCACCGTTTCAGACATATGCAATTTTAAATAACAACAGGGGGCATCAGTGGCCCTGTACCCCATGCTGTGCTACCCAAGGCAGTACAGCCCACCACTGCTCAACATCTCTCTCCTGCACCATGTCCCCAGCCTGTGACAGTACCATCTGCACCAGCACTGGCCCAGAGGCAGATCATACCCATGCTCTCCATTCCCAGCCACCTCCAACAAAACCCCCAGCCCCAATGAGGGGACCGGTAGTGAGGCTAGTGGTCCCATAAACTGGGATGACTGGACAGAGGAGGTGTCCCCAGCAAGCTGATATTTCCCAAGAACCAGTTACCACCACCTCACCTAGCCCTGCTGTTTCTCAATAAATCACAAACCTTAATGGTGAAGCAAAAGCTGCCAAGTTTGCTTAGTTCCAACAGTCAATCAACACTTTAACTTTCTTATTTCAAAAGGATGAAAAGGTAACAAGGAAACTGTACTATGACACAAGCACAGTCAAAACAGTAAAATATTTAGAGCCACAAGAGAAGATTGTCTCACACGATTTGAAAAAGATGACTCTGACTTCTGGTGATTGCTTCTTCACAGTATAGAAATTAGTTCTTCCCATTTGTTAGGATTATCTGACAAACCAAACTCAACTTGTGCTAGTTCTCAAACAGGAAAAGGCACAAATCAGAAACTTAGGTATTTTATCATCTTACACTCACCTCTACCAACCCTCCCACATCACAAAGAGCACATTTTTGGGGGGGTTTTTTTGGAATTTTTGCAAGAAGCCAAATTCAACTTAAAAGTCTTAGGTCTTTTAAAGACATGGAGTCTTGATTTAGGTGCTTCCAGTACTAGAAAAATCTGTAGCACCCCAATGTAACTGCTACACAAGTTAATGAGTTTCAATTTGCACCTTTTTTCTGTTTTTAATTAGGCCACTTCAATTTCAAGTTATCTTATCTTTTTACTCTTTTTTCCAGCTGCTCAGTGAGAAACCCTTAGGCTGTTGACTATCTTCTCCGTTTTTGTTATAATCATTCGAAAGAGAAGACTTAGAAAGTGAAAAAGCTAAAGGACAATTCCTACTTTAAGGCATATTTTTACAGGCTGTATTTCATAAGTCAATCTGTTCTATAGCCCTGTTGAATTTTCCTACATTTTTTTTAAAATGTGACAACCAGAACAAGGCACAAAATAAGGCTTTTCTTCATAGAAAATTCAGCAGAGTAAAGATGAATTAAATAAAGATGTGAACATGAAGGACGCTGCATCTCATTGTAATCTCTTAAATGAAGAAGTAAACGGATTGTCACTCACTTAAAGTTAATCTTTGAGCATCTTTACTACACATCTTAATCCATATCAACTTTGCCGACTGTTTCCCATGGAAACAAACTCCATTACAAGTCACACAATGCCACCAATGTCAAGCATACCCACAAAATATTTATGCCTTGAGAAAAGCACAAACTGTGTCTAGTTTGAATGCAGCAGCATTATCACCACCATCAAGGAAGTCTGTGGCAAAAAGAGGCACTGGGCTTGAGAGGGAGGAAGACGAGTCCTATTTGCTAAGCAGTACAAAGGCAGAGCTTCATCAGTACCCCCAGCATGCAAACATACTCAATCACCAAAGAACGGAGAGGGGAAGAACAGCAGCAGCGCTTCAATCTACTGCCTCTCAGTGCCAATGTGATAAATCAAGGATGTTACAAGATGGGGAAATGTAGAAAAAGAGTCTGCAACATCTGAGGAAAAGTTTCAAAACAAGTTTTAGATTAACTGGATATAATACATACATAGCAATAAAGCAGGAAAAAAAGAATATCTCCTGGTACGCTATATTGATTCAGACCACCTTGTTTTGCGGGTTTTCTGTTGGGTTAACCAGCAGAAAGGTTAACTAAAGGCACCACAACACAGGTTAAAACTACCGTTTCTTAACATACAATGTATTATCACTTGGCCTTCACAGGCTGTTTCAGTAACAGTTTTGAAACTGTTGAAGTTTCAGTTGGAGAGAAAGTGTCTTCCATGTTCAAAACAGAAGGTAAAAACAGCAAGGAAGGTAAACGGGTATGAAGAAGCCAACAGAGGCGACTCAGGAAGCACTTGTAAATCCTCAATATAATCACACATTCTTCTCTTGATCAAACTCATCTCTCCCATCCTGCCCTTCTCTGCAGTTTTTTGTGTAGTCATGGTATAATTTGATAGGAGGAGTTCTCACCTTTTCAGGCTGCAAGAGAATTCCCCACTTACAAGGTTCTGGGGGGACTGAGGAGGAAAAGGGAAAAATACTGGGAATGATGTATCATCTTCAGGAACCAGAAAGACTGGAACTACCATAAACAAAACGACTTTGAAAGAACAGCAAGCTTAGGCTGCAGTCACTGCTGCTCCAAGACATGAACTTCAGAGAAGAGAGACTGTTTCAAGAGCTGCTCTCAAATGGGTTGGCCCTTGGTGGGCCATACAGCAACTGGCAGGCGCCCATCTCGTTGGGCCATGGCAAAGGGGACAAGACTTCAGGAAATAACAGCTCTGTGTAAGTTACTGAACAAACATATTTAAAAGGAGTTGTGTTGAGTGCGCATTTTTTGCAATGTGACCAAAATACCTTGCAACTGCAAGAATAAACAGTGGAAAGAAGGACAGCAAGTTACAAAATAAAAAGCCATGAGTTGCCATTTTTGTTAAAATTGACAAAAAGGTAATTTTGCTGCATTTTTATATAAATTTTTGGCACAACTATATTTATTGGACTGCCATACGCTGTAGATCACTTAAAACTCACTGACCTTCTCTAAAAGCCTTAAGGACTTCATTACATCCTCTTTGTGTTGCAAACAAACTTAGCAGCTTATTTGTAACAATGAATATCTAGCTTAGTTAGAAAATCACATTTCTTCGAGTAATGACCATAATGTATCACTGAAGTAATGGAAGACTGAAAAAAACCCATCCATTTCTTAATATTATTTCACCTGGAAAACTCTTCAAGCTGAGTGCTACTTGTGTCATTTTCATTTTCTTACCTGTGTATTTAAAAAAACCAAACAAACAAAAAAGCAGGAAACCACAGAACACCCTCCCCTCACACACACTGAAAGTACTTATGGCTTTTGTTCTTACTGTTTCTTCAGGATGGTGTGTTCTGCATGTTTACACAAGAATTTACAACGGGCAAATTTGCAGCTAACATAACAGTGAATCAACTGGCAGATTATCTGATAGAACGAAGTAAGATCTTTATATCCAACTGCACAAACAAACATGTGGTATAAGGCAACTTTGATCTTGTTTTCCACTCCACATATCTTGGGTAGTTTGTAATTCGTATCAGCTTCTGAAGTGCCTAATGAAAGAAGGAACTCTGCGCAAAACAAAGGAAAACCTGCACAACACAGCTGAGACTTGAGTGATAGAAGAGGAAACCCTGTCACAGCATGCCAGCTGCTTTTTCACTTCAAATATTTTCAGCAAAAAAGCTCAAGTTTTATGGCCAAGAATTTAGATAGTTTCTTATCTCTGTGCTTTCTAAATAAATGCTCCTTGAGAGGTGGTTTGTGAATATGAGTGTGCACAACAAAAGCTGTTGTAGGGGGGTCGATTACCACAGAAGAACTGGGTTTATGCTGTGCCCCCACTTTATCAGCTTTGAAATACTTTAATGGAGCACCAGTCCCCAAGCCACCAAGCTGCCTGACTCACTTTGTACCCAAGATGCAGGTAATTTCTCTGCACTACAGGTTTAGTTTAGTAGAACACTGCAAAGATTCAATAATTGAAAAATATACGTGAAAGTTCAGAGTCTTCAGAGAACAGCTACCATCAATCACTTCACTGTATTAGTGTTTTGCAGACAGGATAATTTTGCAGGATTTTTTAAGACTCTAAGGCTGTTGCACAGCCTGTTTGTTTTCCCAGAAGAAGGGCTACAAAGTCAAGTCAAGGAAACTTTGATGACCAAATCACAAATAAATCATACAAACCCATGTTCATAAAACACTAACAATTACAAGTTATTCCTGTTTCATCATGATTCCGGTCATTAAACCAATATGACTTAAAGTTTAGAACTTAATAAAAATCCATGCTTTGCACAGTTGCTGCACCTCTGCAGTATGAATCATATAAGCATGGATAAAGAAACTAAATTCAATGGCCCTCACTGAAGCCTATAGCAAATACCCTTTAGCTTCTGGGTGCCCACAGTGACACACTTAGAATGTTTTTTTCAGAGGTTCGGGGAACTCAGGACCGGGAACTTCAGGTGCAGCTCTGCTGCAGAAGAGTTGATCTCATCTAGACCTTCAGAAAGTTTCATGAGAGTCTGCAAAAAAATTTGCTTGCTAGAGTTTTAAAGATGTCAGTAGTAATTTCTGTATATGTATTTCTTTAATTTCAGGTGACTGGGATCATCATTTAGCATGTGTCACAATGAATCATTCAGCTGAGCTGAATGTTTGCATTAAAGTTTTCTACCCTAATGAAATATTGCAGCAAGCTTTACATATTTAAGAAGAGACTCAACTTTCATAAAGTGCAAAACACTCCCACAAAAAAAAAAAAAAGACTGACTGGTCCTGCACCAACCTTTCACATGAAAATTAGTAGCTGCACAGACTTCTGGCATGTGATTTAAGAATAAGTTTCAGTATTTCAGTTAGAAGTATGTTCCAATATGAAATTAACTTTCGCTTTGTTTCAGAAAGAGCATGTCTGTGTTTTAATACAATCCAAGCACCTGAGTTTCAGAGGTCATTTATTAGACCCCTGTGGCTATTCAGAAAACACAGGAGGAAGGAGGGCTGAGAGAATTCATCTTTACTGTTTGTAATTACAAAACAAAGGAACAAAAAAAAAACCCAACACCCCAACAACCTATCTTCAGCTCTAAGGGAGGAGTTTTTCCTTGGTATGCAATAGCTTAATTTAATAGACAAAGAAATTCAGTGCAAAGCATATTTTGCTTCCTTTGTATTTTAGCATCAGCTGTTTAAGGGGAAAGACACTTAAGTTCCCTGCTGCATTAGTGCTTATGTAGTATAAGTAAGACGACCTCCTTGCATTATCAATCACAGTATTAAATATCTGATATTCAAACCCACAGGGCTCACAATTCAGCATTTTAAATTACAGTTCTGCCTCAAAGACTCACAGCAAGCTCTTCCACTCAGCTTTTGATGTCTTTCACAGCTGATGAAGGCTGTGGGTGAGTTCTCAAAAAAAATAAAAAATAAAATCAAATCTCCTCCCCCATACATCTAACAACTTCTCAGAGAAAACCTGCTTTCACATTCTTCCCTTGCTACAGTTATGTTTATGCATCTCTAGTTACATGAGTATCACTCATTCCTCTTTGAAATCTTTTTTATTGTTTTTCCAATTAAACTAGTTCAACTTTGGACAGGATGAGCAAAGACGGAAGGGATCAGCTTACCTTTGCTACCACAAGTTTACCAGGTGTGACAATTCCCACAGCATTAAAGAATTACATGTCATTTGCCATAATGAATAGTTTTAGTTGGAAAGCTTTTATTTTCCTACTTTTTACTGTATCTTGCTGGGATATATATTGTAGCAATGAAAGCATCATAAAAATAAAGGATCAGGTGAACCCACACCAGAGAGCAACACATCTACAATGGTACTGAATTCCTGCATGTCAACTCTTCTGCACCCCAGGCTGAAAGAAAACTGAAGTGGAACACAGAATTAGCCAAGGAACAACTTGGGCTAAAGACACAATCCTGCAGAACTAACTCCTAGGAAAAAGTTCACGAACATGGGTAGTGTTTTCCAAGTCTGCAACTAACACCATGTTCTTAGACCACCAGAGGTAACCAGTCTTCCTTTCAATTACTTTTGACCTCCACATTAACGCAGTCTTCTCGACTTCACTCTGAAGGTCATCTGTAACATAAGCTTTCTCAACCCATATGATTGAAGACTTCCATTTGACTTAACACCATAGTTTTTATATTTCAATGGGTTTTTTTTTCCCCCTCATCCAATCGCCTTATTAATCACCTTCCCTATTGGAGGGGTGGAAAAAGAAATAAACAAAAGGAAGAAAAAAAATTCAGTTTCATGCTTTGCAATTATGCCAAAATTCAAATGTTTCATTAAAATCCTGTATCGTTTGGACAGACACTAGAGAAAACAAAGATGGAGAAACAGTAAGGTTAGCTTTCTGCCTGTATTTTAGTTCACCTAATGCTGTAAACAGCCTGGACAGATTTCTAAACGATGTGAATAAAAAGCTCGGGCAACATTTCAGTTGTGATTATCACAGCTCAATCTGAATGATCAAGTCAGACCAAACTGGAAAGCTGGCCATCTGAAGCTTCTTTGCTTTATCAATTCTACCTCCTATTAAAGCTAAAACTGATTTCCTGCTTTGCCTCTTAATTTCTCTCTCTGCTTTTATGTATTGTTTATCCCTGTAAATATATTATTTAGCTCTGTAGTTCTATTATTCATCCTGCAAAGCACCTAGTTATATTTTTCACACGAAAGATGCTATACAAAGTGCTATACCGTATTGCATTCATCCTGCAGTGACTTTCTAACACACACAGGTGAACTACAGTAATTGTACTGCATACCGATATGGAAGGAATGGTGTGGGTGCTGCGGGGTATTAACATGGCTGTAGAACATGGGCGTATGAGGCTGTTGAAATGATTTTGTCTGCTACTATGGCAAACACCAAAATATTAAAGATAGATAGAGAGAAAAGAGCTAGGAAATAAAGAATGAGAGAAAGAACAGGAAACATTACAGACGAGTTATAATATTTGATACAGCAGGAACACTCCCCTTTAGCAACAAAAAGCTAAAGAACAACAAAAATAAGAGATTTGCTGAAGACTTAAGTAGTACAGATGGAAATAGAAACTGTCTTGATCTTCAGTCCTTTCAAATAAAGGGAGGCTGGAACTACATCCAGAATAGTTACCTTTGATGCGTATTTTTTTCCTTGTATGAATTCTTGGCCTCAAAGAATTGATTTAATTACAATACAATGACATAATGCATAGCTGGACAGGAATGTTTTCTGACTGGGATTCTATCAAAGAGAAATATGTGGACTCTACAGAACAGATGATTGATGGATATTCGTATTATATCCCTTTTTCTCCTCTTTGTAGAGTTGCATTAAGCTGAAAGAGCTGACAAACATTTATTTCATCACTAAACATCAGAAGCACTTGCTTCGCTATTTTATAGTTTTGCATGTTGTCAGCATTTTGACGGGCAGCTTCTTTGCATTTTAATGCTGTCATTGTACAAACAACACATATAGATTGATTTTATATACAGCATCCATCCTCCCTCATTAGAGGCTACAGCTGTTCGTGTATTACGGCATCATTCCCTAACTTGCAAAAATAAAATATTTAATACATTTATTCCTTTGTTTATATCATAACAATTACGGACAAAATGCCTCAATAAATCCCATTTTTTGCCAATATGCAGCAACAACAAGCAAGCACTGGATTTGTATCCTGAAGTCCTTACTCAGAAGACAGCAGCCGTCAAATGTAGAATTCCATAAGAGTTTTCCTTAAGGCTTAGTAGAAAGAGAGACAAGATCCATCCCCTCTCCTCCCCTCCACTTGGCAAGGACTGCTCCTTCCAGAGCTGCTTCTAGACACCCTTTCACTTCAGCACCTGTGACATGCATCTTAAAAAGGATGGGGTAGAGGAGGTAAGTCCCCTATAGGGATACGTACGCACAGGACCTACAGAACAGCGTACCGCAGGACTGCAGGGTCCTAGCACAGTGCTATGTACGTGCTACTTTCCAAGCCTCTGCTTGAAAAGGGTCTTAGAGGAAAATCCCACATTTTAGAGTAAATCTGCAACAATGAAGTACCCTGTGTTTTTCCAAAATCCTACTACAACACATGTTATGGGGCTATCCTGGTCAAACATGCACATGTGGTCACTAGAGAGCTTCTGCTGATTCCAGGGTTTATTTTGCAGGACCCAGAAAGCAGCAGACAACCCAGACAAGAGGTGACAGGGTGCTTGTGGAATACAGCTGGCATTTGAGCTGATAGCATTGCACGGTGCCTGCAATTCCAAAATGCTTAACTTTAAGTATGCTGTTCTCTTGTTGCTGCAATTACTATAAATAGAGATGCAATACTAGAAATTAAACACAATGTAACTGTCTAGTTTCAGTAATAGTATACTAACTTGCTTTCAGAAATAGAGGAGATACAGAAATAAGTCTTCAGCACAACAGCCCATTACGTCAGGTTCAGAGTAAAAGTAATGTACTTTAAGTCAAGACATGCAATAACCTACTGTCAACTTTTGAAATTCAAAGCAAAAAAGGAGAGGAAGAAAGAGCACTATGCTCAGCTTGGAAAGACAAGGTAATGGAACAATAAAAAAGAAATTATTGTGTCATAACTTTGACCTCAATAGAGTTGCCTAGCCACTTACAAGCATTAACGGGAGACACAACAGTAATGAGAATGTTAAGAGGGGAGCAATACTGCCCACAAAAAATTCACATTTTATAAAAATGCAGTGGATTTGCAACCACAAAAAGTTAATATTACTATACAAAAGCAATGGATAGTCTTATTCAGGTGATCAGATTAGAATATATATACACACATTTGCTCTTGGCTGCTAAGGAAGAACTCCTCCTGAGCTGGCACAGCAGAGACACATCATCTCTTTTCCCCATCCCCACCTCCGGCTTAAGCGGAAACAAAAGAAACTATTTGAAAAAGTTCTTCTGGGGCTGTAAAACAGACTACACAGTTTGCGGTAGCCACCACTGTAAACTTGGGACGATCCTAAAGAGGTCATGGGTGAAAGGTACCATAAAAGAACTGTCGTGAATAGGGGTCCAAAGGATGAGAGGAAGGCCACAGGCCACTTCATATGGTGAAGAGTGACGTTTTATCAAATCCAAACAAAGTTTTACAGCATTTTTATGCCCTGCCATTTGCAAAACTCCAAAAGCTACAAAACTTGGCCTAAGGCCTTTATGAAGAATTGGCTGATAACCACAACGCACACAAATCCCCACTGAAGGAAGGCACAAGCAGGACTGCCTGTAAGAGTACCTCTTTTCCTCTGGCTAGGGGAAGCACCTTCCACAACCTGGCTCCTAATCTGTTTGCCTCAGGAGGTTTAGACAGCGTGAATATTGTAGCTAAAATTCTAGCTGCAAAGAAAAACATGCTGGTTTATTTTGTAAAGTTCAGTCCTTTAAAACAAAGTAGGCACAAAAGGATTTGGACACAGATCGCTTAGGTGGGGAGAAGAGTACAGCACACACACCATTTTTTATAAATCAAGAATTAATATATTTTGAATACAGTCTTTCTTGTTTATACAGGAAGCAGTCCAATTGAAAAGAAACTCAATAGAAATGCCTTGTATTAGAGGGAGTTAATACATTTAGGAAAACAGAAAAACAAACACTTGATATTTTTTTCTTTGAATTTTTTTTCCTATAAACTTTTGAGAAGAGTCATCCAAATTCAATTTATTAGCAAATTCTTTGATTCATTCAGCACTACAGGCACTCTTACGTGGTATATTCAATAATATTTATGCTAAAGGAAAGCTGTATAAATAATGTGACAGTTATGTTTTCTATGTTTACTTGTTAATTTTTATTAGTTTGGTAATAGAAGTACCGCTAATAGGCTGTTTTCCATTTTTAGCTTGTCCCTATTGCTTCATTATGTGATTTTATGGTTTCCAATAATGAATCAAAATAAAATTTAAGCAATATTATAAATGTAGCGAGCAACCATCTGCTTTGCCTTAATTACCAAAAAACTTTAATGTGTCTGTGTATGCCTCTTTTGAATACCAATATTCTCATTTCTCTGTGAAAGCTAACTACTATGAAAAAAAAGATGAGAAAAAGCAATTCTGTCCAACAATAAAAGGTATGGATCTAGTCCAGTTGCCCTTTTTTCATGCTCAAAGCTCCAATGAAACAAGAAACTGTACTATATATGGACTAGTGCTTCAATGAAACCACAAAAGCAAGTTTTACATACTGTCATACTCAAATTAATTTCACTGTAGCTCCTCAAATTACAAGTTACAGATTGGTGACTATATTTGCAAGCCAGTCAAGATAAGTACAAATCCTTTTGCTCCACTGAAGATATCTACATTCAGATACTTTGCAAACGCTGAATTTTCTTTCTAGATGTCTATCATTATCATGATCATTCACAAGTATTTAGCTGCATTCCTATAAATTGATTTTCCCAACCAGGAACCAGGCCAAAAACAAGTGAGCTGAAAGGATATTTTAAATATTTTAACTATTTATTAAGCAAATCAACCAAAGCAGAAATTTTCAGCATACTGACCTCAGATTTAAAGAAGCAGCTTTCACAAAGGAGAGGAGTCTCTACAACAGCATTCAAAGTAAACAGGGAGAAAATCACAGCTACAACATTGTTCCTATTTCACATGTCCAGAAATTATTTTCAGGCATTTCGGAACAGAGATCATACATATTCAGACATCACTGAATGCAGCAGACAAGCCTATTCAAACAATGCATTTTAGGTCAGCACTCAATCAATAACCTTTAAGACATCACCACAATTTGTGTTAACATTCCAAGCAAATGAAGAAGCCTTGAACAACAAAAGGCATGAAAATAAAGTAACACAGAGGAGAAGATTGCACAATACGAAATGTTAGAGAAGAAGAAAAGATGGCAATACAAAAAATAAAAAGAACATGTAAAATGTCTAGATTATCTATACTGCCTTGAGTATGGACATGAGAGCCACCACTACTATATCCTTACCTAGGTGCCAAAATAGGCATCAGAAGTCAAGCTAAGCAAAATGTGTACTTGCATCACGCAAAATATCCACAATAGTTCTAACATACAAAAACATACACCCATATGTCCACCATATCCTTTAAATATGATTCTTCCCATAATTATCAACTAACACAGTCTATATCGAATGATCAAAAAAATTTTTAAAAAGCCCTGAATTGGAAACATATTGGAAGGGCAACAGGGGGCAAAAAAACCAGAGAGATGTTGAAGGAAATTAGTATCTGGTGGGCAGGAGATACAGTAAAATGTTTATGCCGTATTTATCTTAGCTGGTTTAGGACTAAATTATGAAAGACTTTCAAATAAAGACGAGAAAGGTTAGATTGCAATCTGAAAGGAAGCCAACAAAGTGACAGAATCTCAACTCTTCTGTTCAAACAATATTTTGGCATCTTCTTTCCAGATGAAGGGAAGACAGCAGGTTTTGAACGGTTTACATTAGAAACAAAACAAGACATGAGGACGTGAGAGGACTTTTTGTCTGAACGGATAAATAGACTTGTATTTCAGGGAAGTCAGCAAGATTTAGAAATGGCTGGAACATGCTCAATAATTACCCGATGTTATTAATGGAAAAAAGAATGGGAAGAGGAGGAGGCTCAGCCTCAATTTTAACCACGTGAAGTTCAGCGTAATACCTGAACATCCGTAATGAGATGTTAAGAAGAAGGTCCAAGGTACCTTCTCAAATACAAGACAGCTAATGACATAAAGTAGTAGTTCATGCAGATAAAACTACCCAGGAACAGGACGAAGCAGCAGATGGCCAGAATACCAACTTGAAAAACATTAACAGAAAAGGGAAGAGTAGAATTGTATACTTTGGCAAGATTAATTCTTTAAAGCTATATATAATGGGATCCTGCAGGTCATGTCCAACTTTCAATTAAACAGCAAAGGGCAATTCAGAAGTCAACAATAATTGCACGGCTTCCATAAAGAAAGAGCATTGTGATCAGGCCCCAAATTGTATACCTTTCTAAAATCTTGGTGGGTCAGACTCCAAAAACCTACAGCTTACTGAGACTCTACTTGACTGAACCGTTTAGCCAGTCAATAACTAAAGGTAGCAAAATATACCCGATACTATGAGCTTTTCAGAATGCAAAAACTCTGCCTGTATTTTTCCATGCCACCTCCCTTTGGTAAGGTCTTTTAACCTTTTACTTAAATATTAACTTTATTAAAGTGGGTCGTTGTCCCCCCTGCATATAGCACCACTACTCTTGAAGGGCAAGAAAGCCTATTTAAATGCACTGAAGTGCATTAGCATGAAAAAATAATGAGTCCTTACAGCATTCTAATTTAGGAAGGTGCACTTAAATTAGTTATAACATCTGCTGTCAAAAAATCTACCCAGACAGGAATGTCTTCAATACAAATCTGAATTTCACATTTCTGACGAAATTGCCCTAATGGGCTCTCCTGGAATCAGTGTTATAGGACCTAAGACGGAGTCAGGAGCCAAAAGCCTCTGTGTTTTGCTCCTTTGCTTCACGCTCCCTTTTCCTTTCTAACTAGCAAAGAATTACTCTGTTCTCTCAGGATTTTGCAGGGAAATTGGCTCGCTGTGAGGTCAGAAAGCTGATCCAAAAGAACATGTACTGAGAAGCAGATGTTACCAGCACACGGGGACGACTCTCAGAGGCGCATCTGCTGAACATCTCTCCGGCCAGATGAGTTTGAGGGGCATTAGTCCAGCATTTTGATTTAACCTTTGAAAGTAACCTGCCCTTTTTTAAGTCATCTAGAGTATCAACTCAATTAATAGACAGAGCAAACTGAGGCCTTGTTTTCAGAGGGAAGGGGTGCGGGGAAAAACCTACTATAACTAAAGCAGGACAGATGAAAGAAGGATCAAGTTGCACGGACACATTTTTTTCCCCAAACAACACCCCAGGATTCTCAGTGGTTACCTTGAAGGTCCAAAGCTGTGCCGTGAGACCATCACAGAAAAAAACTAAACAAACAGCACTTTCTTGTGAAGTGTGTGAAACCCCTGCAGGGACCTACTCCACCAAGAGGTGAACCATATGAAAAACTTCCATCCCAGCTTTGCATAGTTCAACCACCTCTTCAGAGCCAGATGTTTTCAGACTTTGCAGAGCCAACCCTGCTGAGTATCACAAGGCTGATTATTAATATAAATTGAATGGCCTCTAAGGATTGTCAGGCAGGCAGCCAGATGGTTTAGACTTGGACAGACTGAAAGCAAGTCACAAGATCACCAGCAGAGAATACAGAGGGAAGATAGGAGTTATTTTTGCAGGCATCTTCCGGAAGCAATTTCTTTCAGTATATCACTGCTGTGACGTAAAACTAAGACCTGCCAATGGATGATGGCAATGCAGACCTGGATGACCAGCAGTAACGGCAAACGACAAAGACTGCTTTCTGCAAGGGGGGGGGGGGGGGGGGGGAATAAGAAGAAAAAAAAAAAAGAGAAAAAAATTCTTTGCAGAAAGCAAGAAATGTGAAAATAGGAAAACAAACTAGCTTGGTCTGAGGTCAGCCACAGCACAGCAACAGCAGAAAAATTTCCTTCAGGGTGCACAAGCATCATTTCACTAGTACAAAACTCACGAGTCCAACTCAAACACCAACCTATTTGCTCCTGCTCTGTAGCTAATGACTACTGGTGCTGGCAGATGAGCTTCCAGCATTATATTGCTGGATTACATCCCACTGTGGAAAGTTCAATGATGCACAAAGGTTACTGCTGGATTTGCAAGGTTAATTTTCTGAATTGTACTTAGACCACTGATGGATCTCATTTCCTTACTAAAAAGGGTGAGATTTCTCCAATAATAGTATGAGTCATAATTCGGGAAGTTGATCAATATTAATTGGGCATGACCTGGCATACTTACTGCAATGGAAAAAGGGAAAACAAGTAAATGAAAAGGAACAACTGCTCCCAGAACTATTAAAGACTATTAAGAACAAAGCCTGAAAGGTAGATGTTGAGATGAGAGGGAGTTAATGAATTCTTATCTTCTGGCTGCATGAAGACAAAAAAACAAAGGCAGCTACAGAAATAGAACAAGCACATAGGACTCTCAGCTTCCAGAATTATAGGCTAATAGTATGACCAGAGCTAGCCAGAGGGTAACATTAAAACTAGTAAGCTAACACTAAAAAGATCAGTTTTTAATTTACTCTCTAGTCTTTTTAATATCCTCTAGAAGCTTAAAAAAAACCTGACACTTTTCTGAATTATGTTTGCTTTACAGAATTCTGGTACCACAAGATGCAATACAGCCCATTCCCCACTCAGCCACAGTGTACAGTGGGATTTTGCTGCATGCTAAACCCTCTCTGCCCAGTGTTTATCTTGGGAATCCTCATGCGTACCAGCAGCATCATGTTTAATCAGGATTCCCTTCTGAAGAAGCAAATGTGGGAGCACAGTAGTGACTATTTATGCAGGGTTGTTGCTCCTACCTGGGTCACCAGACAAGAGGAAAAACTGTCTAAAGAATACAAAGCTCCATGTTTTGCTGCAATAAATTCTCCTAAGAATTGCCTATATGGTTGTTGTGATATTTTACCTATGGTCTTCAACAGTTTTATTTCAGCAGCAGTGGAAACTCAACTATTAAAGTTTGGCTTCAAGTGGCAATGGACCCTAAAAACCATCTCCTATGTAAACAATATTTCTCTCTGGAAAAATATATATGCGACAGAATCATTAGTGTTGACTTCAAACCTACAGGTGAAGGCCAACAGATTTCATATGGTGAACATTTACTCAGCTCATGTTGAGACTGAACATACTCATACTCTGTTGAAGCATAATGAATGCTTATGATCTAAGTCACCTCTGCCCTGCCCTTAGGAGAAGGGAAGTCACTCCATCGTGACCCACCTTTATGGCTTTTCCTGTGAAAAGATCCAGCCCTTCCACCACTTAATATGTCTTCCTGTTTATTGAAATTCCAATCAGTCACTGAAATAAGATGGAAAATGCTTATTAAATCACAGATGGGGGACCCAATAATAGACTGGAACTGTGTCCCCTAGTTACAAAAAGGATTGTTTTGCTTGTGAAAAAGAATCTATCCAGCGCTTCTCAGACATACATTTTAGTTTAGCTTTTTATCATTCGCTGCTTTGCCACTTGCCATTTTTCTCTCTGCTAGGCTTTCCCCTTTTTTATCTCAGGCTGAATGGACGTATACTGCACATTGTTTTCTCAACATGGCCAGTGCATGCACAGAGATCACTCCAGCAGCTTCAAGAACCACTCCGAATGCATTTTACTCAGGAAAGGTCACATCAGAGCATCTCTACTAAAAGACGTACTTTGACTCACAAGGATCTAGCGTTTCATTTGGCTCCAAGAATTCTTGGATTCCTGCTGCAACTTTTTCAAAAGCCCTAATTTAGAAATTCTCTGGGGAGCACTGGGCATTTGTTCCTGGTTACCACCTTCACCTCCGCTGGAAGCCTCTGGTGCTGCTGCTGTGTAAATAATACTGGCACTTCCTGGCATGCTGGAGAGTTCTCCAGCAAGATTAAAAGGCTGAGCAATGACCCTTCTGGAAGCCAGTACTGGCTTTGAACCAGTAGACAATCTAAAGTCAATTCAGTATTTCTTGTTACCACATCATAGGGCAAAGGCAGTTTTCCTGCATTAGATTTTGTTTTCAAAAAATATCGGAAGTTTTGTATCAGATACTGGTTTTTTCCCCTCTTTTAAAAAAATATTTCCAATCTGTACTTTTAGCATACAATAAAATATAAGTAAGGTTGCGTTTGTTTCTAAGCCTACAGCAGCACCACCTTCAGACACAGAGGTGCCTGCCACCACCCTCGGCGCCTCAGACAAGACGAGCTCCTTTTAGGCGGAGGCTGTTCCTGTAGGGACATGGCAAATGGGGCAGACTGGATCACTGAATTACATGAAACGACAAACAGTCCTAGAAAGGATATAAACTAAGGACACTTGGGGCTTAATCTCTCGCTGCTAAACCTCTCAGGAGCCATTATACCAGGTGGCCATTTACTCAGACTCTTCTTTACAAACAAATCCTTCTAAGGCATTCAAAGCAGCTTCTACAAATTCTTACAACAGCAATTGAGAGGTAACCTGTGCAGCGAACACAAAGTACCTTACCCATGCAAGGTACCTTCCTAAATTAAGCTTTGTTCTGCGCACTCTGCTTACTCCACATATCTGTTGTGTAACAAGCTACAGCATGGCATATGCAAGTATATTAATTACCAAGCCAGGGAATAAGCTTGGCCGTATATTGTAAGTCCTGCATACGATTCATACTTCATAACTAATTTCCCTATTTCTCCTTTGCCTTCTGCTACACGACTTCTAACTGTAGTCTCCTTAGACCTCGTTAATTAGGTACCTTAACCTTGCAGAAAGGCTTTGATGGGAGTCCAATATACTAAAATTAGTTGTTACAAAACTGGAACTATCATTCAGTAGGTGGTAATAAACCATTTCTCTGCAACCCTGGAGGCACAGGCACTTGCAACATAATGTCAGACAGTCTGCTCACATAAAAGGTGATGGGGAAAGAAGTGAAATCTAGATTCAAATCACCTGCAGTTACCAGAGATCTCACAGCTCTTTTCCACTGAGCTAAGACACCTGCTCCAATTCTCTGCATGCTTTCCATCCTAATAAATATCCCTAAAAAAGCAAAGCCATGGCTGATGGAAATACAACAAATCTGTTCCTTGAAGGATGCTGACATGCTGAAGTATGAAATCAGATCGCCACCTTTCAGGAACATTCACGAAGGAAAAAAAGCATGCTTATTCCAAACTAGCCATTACCCAGCATCAGACCCGAATTCAAGCAATTGCTCCAAATCACATGCATGAATTTTGGCCTCCCACATCCTAGGCACACATGAAGATAATTTTTTTAACAAAAACCTTCCTGACCAGTTCTACCCAGCAGACTACTAAGGACAGGATACAAATCTCTGTGCATGCAAACTCTCTTGCTTTCCATTTGGAAGACAATATTTCCAGGATACATGTTGAGAAGAAATGACTGTTGCACAGACACATCTTCTATAGAAAGGGAGAAAAAATAAAGTAGAACTTTCAGGTGTCACTGGAGGGGATGGATTAGCAGGGCAACGAATAAGGCTTCAAATATATAGTCTCCCTGGAGCTTTGCCTTCAGATTGAAGCCAGACACAAACCAATCTTTCATCTTAGAAGTGGAGAAACCACATCTCCTGCTGTTCGCCAATATGGGATTTCCACCAAGACCACAAACAGGGAAGCCTGTTCCATTCCCTGTGGACATTAAAGGACTTAATCTAGTTTCTATGAGATACATGTGCTCAGCTCATTTACTGCCTCTGTTGAAAAGTCTTACTGGCACAGAAAAGACAAAGGTTTTATGCACAACTGAAGTTATATTTTCCCCATCCCATCAGATCACTGTAAGTCAGACTGCCAGGGCTGTGTAGTGAAGCCTGCCTTGTTACTATCCGTGGTGCTCGACAAGAAAAGCATTTGTCACTAGTCATACTCACCTGCTACCCTCTAGAATTACCATGGAATTAACTTAAAATAGAGCCAAGAACATTAAATTCTGCTGTGCTCCGGCTTCATTATTCGGTACACTACTAAGCATTCTGCACCAGCCAAAGTTTCTAGATTGATTTAAGATATAGCCGCAACTAGTAATCAAGTTGTAAGGGTGTAAAACATGGATAATGACAGCAATGCCTGCACTGAGGGGAAAAATATTTATAATCTCAAGGCCAAACTAAGGTGGAAAGTCCTGTTTTAAGTTCACCCACATGAACATCCAACCAGCCTTGAGGCATGGAGTTGCTTAACTCTCAATAATTACCTCAAAAGCCTGTCCTCCTCATCGAGGTGAAAGAACTCTTAATTTTCCATAAGCTACCTTTTATTACATGCAAATGTTATGTTAATCTTTTCAAAAATTATCTGGAATTCACTTCTATCACTAAGTAGCCCTAAGAGCTCTTAAATCAAGGAAAAATAACTACTCTCGTCAGAAAGCAACCAAACTCAAAATTCTACAGTACAAGAAATACACGTTCTTTATTCATGTTTCTTCTAAAACAAAACAAAAAATTACAGTTCTGTTCTCAAGTGGTAGATGTTTAAAAGGAAAATACCTGTGCACAGACAAAACCAAACGTTTTGAGTTAACGCCCTCATTTTTTATCTGCAGTCTTTCCCCGACCCCCAAAAGTATAAAAGTCTTATGATTAGCCTTTGCTAGTAATGACAGACAAGGCACGGGATTTTATCTGATGAGAAGAAAATAAAAGCAGTGTTTGATCTTCCCTAAAAGCCAGCCGGATGCTTTGGAATAATCGTAGAATGACCATAATTTCACTGTATTACAGAGAAGCTGAATTTCAGTCTTAGTGGTAAAATTAAGACATCAACTCTGGATTATCGGATAAGGAAGTTTGATTTGAAACACTTCCCTTTAAAGAAATGTTCATCTGCATTTCATAGTATCTTATCAAAGTATAAATATATTGTGAGAATAGTCATACATCCCAAATCTAAGTATTTAGCTTCATGAAATGAATGCTAAAATTCAGACAGCAGCTCTTCCGTACTCCCTGCCGATAAATCAACAGAGGCGGCTGCGGTACAATTGAAAACTTATTATATATGTTACAAACCTTATTATCTAGAAGGAAACCTAAATCCAGGTGTATTGAAGAAGAAATTTCTCTCAGAAGGAGAGAGACTTTTTCAGCTTATGCTTTTCTAACCTTTTGCATTACTGAGTTACAGCCGTTGTTGCAATATACATTTCCAAATCATACACAATGGCAAAAGACAACTTAAGCTTGACAAAAATCCTCAGTAAAGATCAGGCTTATAACTGATAGCACACAAAGACTGTCATAGTCTCTCCCGTGGTACTTAATTCTCCTTAGTTCCAATCACAGGGAACAAAGACAGAATGGAATTCCCTACTTTCTCCATTCACGAGACTCAAGGAGCATTTCAAGGGAACTTCTGGAAGGTGAAAGAGAAGGAATAAGCATATTCAATCATTATGCAAAAAGTACTGAGATAAAGGAGGAAAGGGAGGATGGCAGCAGGAAGTTTCCATCTCCAACATCAGCCTGTGGGGAGGAGAACAATGCAAGGAGCCCAACTTTCGTCCTTCCTCCTAAGCTGGTACGAAGCAGGAATGAATGAACTCACCGTACCATCTTGAAGATGCAGTGTGTCATTTAGGTACAGAGGAGGAATGCAGACTGGAGCTTCCTCAAAGTTTCATTAACCCTCAAATCCTTGCAGAAAGGTCTGAGTAGACTGGTATCTCAAAAAGAGCTGCTGCTTCCTCAGGGAATCTGTCAGATGAACACAGGCAGCTTATTTAAACAGCAGTTTAAGAAGGTGGAGGGGAAAAGAAGTCCTAACATGCAAGCAGTAGCATCAAGCTAAGAACATCCCTCCTGGTGTCATGACATTGGTCTGTTAGGCATCCATGGGCAAGTGAAAACAGTAGCGAACTAAAAATATTCAAAAACAAAGTACTATTCTCAGTCAGCCTGAAAACTGTGCAAATTGGCAGCATATACTAGTGGCAGCATGCCCAAACAGTGAGGGACAAGGTTATGGCCTCAGTCCCTGAGTGCTTGCCAACATCTGGCAGCAGATGCTAAGGGAACACATGCTTCCCATTACACCAGCAGTTAGAGGATACATTAGATAGCATCCTGCTCCCAGAACTACCAAGCATTAGCACAAAGCACTTATAATCAAGACTGTCAAGGCGGAGGAGGCAAAGCATCTTTTCAGAACACCTCTCCTCAGCTGCTGCATTTAAAAGCATTCCAATTGATTACAGACTACAGTAGCATTTGAAACATCATTTCTTCTTTTTTTCCTATACATATTACTATGTTGATTTTTTTTCCCCCCAATACGTGCAAGAATCTGAATCAGATAAAATGCAGAACATTAACTTCAGAATACCAAATACAGCACATGGCTGTTCCTCTGACATTCTTTTGTGACTGAATTTATAGACAAATTATGATGATTTGGTAGAATCAATTCTAGGACTTCAAGCTCGTAACAGCTGAGCGAAGGAGTCCTTTTCTTAGCTACCTCTATCCCTAACTTCAGCAGCCAGCATTCCCATGACTACCGGTGGAAGGCGCGCTACTGTTTGGCACACATATCACCATCACCTTCTGCATCTGATCAAAAAGAATAAAGACAATCAGATTTACAGAGGGCCAAAGATGCAGATGTCTAAGCACCTAACCCCCATAGATACACAGGCTACAAATAACTATCCCAGAAGACGGGAAATATTACAACTACACACAGGAGATGAGCTGAAGTTAACAAGCACTTGACTTCTGAGACGTGCAGTGAGCAAAGCCTTGACTTAGTTCTACACCCTACAGTTTAGACGTATCTCCATAGTTGACTGAAAAGAATGAAGTAACTGTAAAGATGCATTTATATCATTTTCATTTACAAGAACACTCGATACTTGAAAACAGTACATTTCATTAACAGTTTTCCAGCATCTGACAAAAAGGTACTAGTGTATCAAGCACCCGATGTCCTTTTTCTTTCCATTTTCTTAACCAAAGGAAAAAGAGGCAGAACAAGTACTATTATGGAACAATGTCTGTACATGGAAAGCACATTAACAGACACATGAACAGTATGACACTGGTACTGTAAAAAAGAGTCTTTGCTAAAATTAGAGCTGCAGAACAGCAACATAGAATTGTTGATGAGTGGTCAAAAAAGGGAAGAGAAAATGACAAATTATCTACTCCAGCCCCTATTCCAGGATGTATCTGCACCAAGACTTGGTTTGGCTAATATTTTAAGAACTGACTGAGGATGAAGGCTGTATACTCTGCCTGGTAATCCCGGCTAGTACTTCACTATCTCTAGCTTGTGTAGTTGTTTTGAACACTTACCTGTACCGCCTGTGCTAAAATTTACACCTGTAACTTCACATCCACTGAGCGAGTATGAATAACAGTGTATTTCTTTCCTATCCGCAGCAGTACCGTATGTCTGAAGACTGCTAGAGCCCTTTCGTCAGCCACCACCACTGGCTTAAGCAAACGATGTGCCATGGCTCCAGATTCATTGCCAGCTTTCACAGTATTCTGCAAAAATACCAAGTTACTCTTGCTCAGTTTCTACACTCTTCCCTAGGCTTCTGCTGCGGGCCACAATTAAAGAGAGTTCACTGGACCAAGCTGTGACCCATTACAGTTGTTCTTACACTACACAGTCTCTTCTCTAGACTGGATAACTCAGTTCCTTCCGTGAGGAAACACTGCTCACGTCTCCTGCACTTTCCACAGTTCTGCTGCTCTCATCTGGAAAGATGTCATCTGATTCATGTTTTTCTTAAGGTATGTCTATGACTAGATACAGTAGTTATAAGTCTTCCCAGTGCTAAGGAGACCAAAAGGATCATTTCTGTGCTTTTTACAGGAAATCCATTACATTATATCCTAGCACAATGGTTATCTCTTTTCTTAACAAAGTGACACTATTGACCCATGTTTACCTTGCTTCTTTTCTGCAGACCTCTCTCAGAGCATTCTCCATCTTGTTTTTCTGCCAAGTTATTCTTCCTGGTTTAGCCTGGAACATTGTACATGTCTCTTCTGACTTCTCCTAAATGCTTTCTCAACTTTGGCAATAACATTTTGGATTCCTGTGGGGTAAGGGTGACAAAGCCTGTAACTGATGATGTTCTTAGGAGTAGAGTCAGGACACCGAACACCTCCATTCTCCCTGGCTGGGCTACATCTTTCCTGAGACAAGAGTACCACAGCTTCCCTAATTTACTATCGCCTTCTTGGGACCACACAGCATTTCAGGCCATGTAATCCTCCTAGGATTTGAGCTCACAGGAGACAGTGTGAGAGGAAGGGTGGATTTCTTACGTGATAAGAGATTTACAGAACTACATTCTGAGGTTTTTAACCCAATTCATATACTTCAACACATCCAAACACTTCATGTCAATTCAATAAGGTAAAATATTCTACATCAGTTTTTCAGATCGGGCAAAAATATTTTCAGTCAAATGAAATATGTGGCAACATTTTCCCATGAGAAACTTTCTGCTTTGTAGCTACTTCATTTTCTGTTAAAAGTCATTCCTACCAGGTGCTAAGCAGGACTCCATGCTAGGGAAACATGATGGGAGGAGAATGTAAACACAGGGGAGGTAGGAAAGCAGTGAAGAACAGAAGTGAAACTTGACTAGACATTTGAAATAAAGGAAGCCTCAATTAGTTATCCATGCACAAACTCCCAGTAGATAATGACTTTTCCCCTTATAATTACTGTTTGGCAACTGCCAGTCATGTATGCAGTCACTGCTTTAGTAGGTGCTATTTTGGTTTTCAGTAGTGCTACTTTAAAAGCCAGAATATAATATAATAGGAAAACAACTGTTTCTTCAATATAGCCTATTTTCCTCAAGACATCAATTTTGCATTAGTTACACCAAATTTCTTTACTCCTTTACTGCAGGTGCACTATAATTTTCAACGTTCTACAATTCTTGTCAGTTAATAGCCCATACCTTCCTTATATTGAATTACCTGGACAGGAAAGAGAATCAAAAGTGCTCTATGCAGCAATGAACGGGAAGAACAAGCCTGGGGAAACTATTGCAACAGCCTGCAACCCTCAGAGGTTGCTGAAGCTTGAGCCACATCTGAAGATTCAAGCTGAAAGTAAAGCATATTTGCATTGCTTTAGCGGCCTCCCCGACTATTCGCCGACTATCTGGCCACAGATCTCGTCTGTTTACCTGGCTTAAAAAAAGTACACTGAAGTAAAGCTCCTCAAAGTACGTATTAATCCCTTGCTTTCACGTGTCTCTGTTGTGAAAGCCCTACTTTCCCGGCTCTGATCTACCAGCTATTTTCAGAGCTGTTACCAACTATATCACCGAGATAAGAAAGTTTCTAAAAGAGCATTGTTATTGTGCTATTGAGCACAACAGTTAGTAACTATTTGCTGTCAGGCTTTTTAAGTCGCTTATTTTACCAGAGCTGCTTTGCATTCCATACCTTCCTGCATGCTAATTTGGAACATTCTTTTCAGCTGTGTCTCATTACTACACAAAATAAGCAGATCACTCCCCTATCACAATTACTCAAGTTCATCCTCCGCTTTTATTAGCTTCAGTGACAAACTAACAGAGAACTTTGCTGGCTTTTATTGTGCCAACAGTACAATAAGTAAGCTAAGAATGGGTCTTCCAAAGGGTCCTGAGGGACTACAAGAAACACAACCCCCACAGGTTTTATAGTGCTGTTGCCTGTTTCTTTCAGACTCCTTGAAAAAAAAAAATCTCATCAATGCCCTTGTTTTAACAAACGCTAAATCAGTTTACTCAGAGCAGTAATTCTCCAATAGGTTTTGATTAACAGTTTGAATTGTGCTTATGCCATATGTGCTTTAAATACTAAGAAAATTACCTAAAATTTTAAGATTTTGTGTGTATTATATATACAAAAAAGTACAGTGACATCTGAAGACATATTTTTCCCTAATGTTGTAGTTCAGCAAATCTACCATGGATGTTTTTGCTTTTTAGAGGTTTTTCTAGTTAAGGAATCATTTCAGAAAACCGCAGGTTTGCTTTTCTAGATGCTTACAAGAAACAGGTTACTGATGAAGGTAGTTTTCAGAGAAAATCAAGGAAGACATAAAGACCACATCAGGATGGACACTCTCCCCACCGGACACTGATCTGGGGATGAAACCAGAGCCAGATCCTAGGTTGCTGGGTAGCAGCACTACCATAGCACACTATCACAGCTATACAGCACACTATGGCAGCTATAGGAGTGCACCGCAGCTCCCTGAGGCGCCAGCGGTTAGGCATTTGGATATGGCTGATGGTGTCCTCCTGGCAGCATGTTCTGGTTCTCTGAGGAAGGAGGCCAACACCCGACGCCATACAGATGCTAAAAGGGGAGTTGCCTTCTTCAGCCCCAGTGAGGTGGGGCTGCCCTGTGCCCCCAGACCAGGATGGCTGAGGCAGGGGCTAGGCTGCAGCCATCATCACTGTCCTGAGCCCACCCAGTGAAGGTACAGCAAAAATACAGTGTCACCTTCTCCAGTGTGGAAGCAATCCCATGCATCCTAAAACAAAGAGTGACATTGGCCATTTTTAATATATCTCTGCTGGCTGGCCTTTGCCTGAGAAGGCTGGTCACCCTATCTAGCTTGTAGAATCACCCCAGCACTTTAATATTTCTATCTCCTGTCTGCACCTGAGGGGGGAGAAAAGGAACATAAATACACCAGTGCCAACCTACTGGAAGAAAAATGAAGCGGTATATCAGTGTTATTCCTTGTGGTCAGAGCCACCTCACCAAGCAAGCTGCTCCGGGTCTCGCCCCTCAGCCGCCGCCATCTTGTCAAACGACGCCATCATCTTCCCACCCTCTGCTTCCTGAAGAAGAACCCTCGCGCCGAGAGGCCCATTACCGAAGGTTTTCGGTAACAGGCCGTGCCGGGCCATCACCCCTCCGGACGCGGGTGCCGCCGGACTGGGGAGGGGCGCACCGAGCGCTCCTCTGTTTCCCTGCCGGGACAAGCCCCGGGCGGCAGCGGCGGCGGCGGCGCTCGCCCGTCTCCTCAGGGGCGCCGGCTCGCGGGGGCAGGGGGAGCGCGCGGGGGCGGCGGCGGGGCCGCCTGAGGCGGGCCCCGAGCGGGGCGAGGGCGGGCAGCCAGGGGGCGCTGGCCCCGTGCGGGCGGCTCACCTGCGTCTGAGGGAAAGGGGCTTTCCTGCCGGTCCCGCCCGGGAGTTGCACCCGGGGCCGTACGAAGGCGGCCCCGCGGGGCAGCCTCTGCCCGGTGCGCGCCCGGGACGGGGCGAGGGGGCTGCTGCCTCTCGGGGGTCAGCGATTCGCCTTCCTCCTCCCCGCCTGCCCTCCCCCTCACCCCCTGTACTCCATGCGCCGGTTCACCAGGAGAAGGCGGCATTTCTGGGTTTCCAATATAGCAAAGCATTACAACAAAGTATTTAAGCCCCTGAGAATTATTCACCTCCATAAAATTACATATTAATAATTTAGAAGAGGAAAGATGATAAAAATGTGACAGCACCCTTTCTAAATTACAAGGTTGAGCATGCATCTCCATGCGCAGTTAAAGTTGTCTCTTGAATGTCTATCTTTTATTAAAAATAATAGGGTCTTGAAATATTTATCAAAATATCAAAGGAGATCAGGCAAGTCAAACTGATTTCTTCGGCTTTTGAAATGGCTGCTGCGATGCCACGCCACATCTTGAAGGCATGGGGGTTTTTAGGATCTCATGTAGTACCATTCTTTGAATTATTTCTCGATGTGGTTCTGCTTTTGGATTTGTTATGGTTGTGTGGCTGATTTTTAAAGTCATCTAATACTGCTCTTCACAAGCAAAAGTATCCCAGACATCATCATCTGAAAGGAGGAATATTATCTAAACCTATACTATCCACAAATAATTGACAACGAGCTTTTTTAAATGAAATGGCACAATCTTCCATTACCGTTTGGCAGCCAGGTACAACCAGCAAGCGTATGATGAAGGTACTTTCTAGAGGTACACCTGATTCCTCCGTAACACATCCAATGGGCAATTTTATCCGTATTCTGGAAAGGCTGGACCTTCGCTAACTCCGCTTCAGACTGGAATTTTTCTTATTAGGAACTTTTAAACATCCCATCATGATAATCCACCTAACCATTGTTCTCTCATTTTTGGTCAAAACAGACATTCTTCCTCGCTTTTGATGCTAATATTGAACAACTTCTTGTTGTTGCTACTCCCTTCCATCAAAGTAAGTCAGGCTTAAACAGCAAGAAGAAATCGCAGCTCTGCTTGTTAGTTGGAGATAATCATTTGGCACACTTCCAACGCATGGAAATAGAAGAGGAAGGATTTCTTGCATGCCAAAGGAACGTAGCCTTACCATTTAATTGTATTTAATTAATATTTTACGTTCCCAAGCTGACCCTAGCAGACAGTCAGTGTTTTTCATTACACTAACAACGTATTGATCTCCTCCCTCCTGCCAAACGTCCAGGTCACTAAACACTAAAACACATGTGGTTGCCATAAATCTGGAGTCTCCTTATGGGTCTTTCACCAGTAGGCTCAGTAGAAGGAAAACACTATGGTTTTTCCTTTTCTGTACTGGACATGACTGAACCTTGTTCTCATTTGAAGACAGGTAACTTTCTACTTTTACTTACGTAATTTTAAATCTGGAAACAGACGGGCTTATTTGCAATCTACCTCCTTTCTAGTGGAAAAATTCCCATCAGCTTAAAGTTAGGGGCAACAAGGTCAAGTGCAAGGAAAACCAAACAAGTATGATCCTTTATAAATATCTATGACACCATCATAGCATTGAAGGCACACTTAATAGTACAACTCCCACATCAGCATCACAAAGACTATTATCCACAATACATACCCTCATCTGGATGATTAAAAGCCAAAGCTCCATGAAGTCAGTATGAATCTTACTGACGCATTACAGTACATGTTAAAAATCTGTTCATTTTATGCATGCAGCCAGTTAAAAAACCCCAGAAAGACAGCTTTCTTATTCTGGGATTCAGTCACCTTAGTTTGCTTTCACTTACGTGTCTGCACTCCCCATTTGAAAGAACCACTGCTGGGTAAATACTTGAGACAGGAAACCACAGCTAGAGAAACAACTGCAAACCTCGGTGTTTCCATTTCTCCCCACTTATGAAGTATGTGCCCAGTTCTTCAGAAAGAAACTTCAATTTCTGGATTCTTTTAAAGCTCTCAAATGTGTACAATGGTTTTCTTCCCAATTATATCACTTACGTATACGAAGATTATAAACTGAGAGAAAGCCATAAAGTAAAAGCATTCCCTTTACTCCTGCCTGAAGAGGATCAGCAGGCTTGTAAGTTAAACAGCATCCTATAATTAGGGCTCACTTGTCTTTGTTTAAATACTTTTAGTTACAACAAAAGACAGGCATCCCTTCCACTCCACACAGTCTCAGCTTTTATGTGTCTTCACTGGCTTCTTCACAGTCAAGAGGAGAAGAAAACAATTCTTTTCCCTTAGTTTGCATTCCCTGCACTTTATTAATACTTCACTTGTTCTGCATTAACAGTTTCAAACATTCATCGGTGAGAAACCACATCATCCTAAGACTCAGATGAGAGAGCAGTTAGAGTCTCTGAATTCATGCTACCCAGTTTTGAATCTGTAAAGTTTACATTTTCATGGGTTTTCTATTCAGCACACATAAGGGCTTAAAACTAAAAAGCAAAACTTTCAAAATTACACATTATCAGCACAAAAAAATAGAGCTCTTCAGGTTAGCAGAAGTTCCCAAGAACAGGTGCATACAGTATTTTGGGAGTTGCCAACCCTTCACTGCACAGCTGAATACTTGCAAATAGGTGGGAAAAGGAAGAAAGTATTCCCAGATGAGAGAAGAGAAGGTGATGAAAGGAAAGAACCAGCACCTTCAGACAAGGGCAAAAAAAGAATACTTTTCACTGTCATCTAATTAGGTCTCGGGGGAAATCAGTAATAAATTCAACATAACAGTGCAAGTTGGAGGCGTGCAAAAAGTGATTTGGTAAGATGATGGCATATCAGAGTATTTGTACTTCCCAACTGGCAACATACTTGCTTACTAAAAAGCCATGTATTCAAGTAGAGCCTTTTTTTTTTTTTTTTATTGTGTGATTATTTCACACTGGGAAACAGCTGTGCATTTGCGGATTGATGGCCACAAAGACCTTCTGTGTTCTGAGCAGCTAAGCCTATTCCATTTCAGCCAAACATTGCTAGATCTTGTATCTGCAGTATATTTCTATTTTAAATATACGATATTCTTCTTGGAGTTTATTCAAAATGTTTTCACAGCTCTATTGAATGTGGCAATCCCTTAACTATGACTAAAGCCTGTTCGTCAATATTTTCGGCATTCCAGGACAACATAATTTTCTTTCTGTGGTATATACATAGAGATGTTTCTTTTTCTTCCATGTACTTCTCTATTGCATGATAGATAATCTCAAGTTGCACCAGGGGAGATTTAGATTGGATATTAGGAAAAATTTCTTCACCAAAAGGGTTGTCAGACACTGGAACAGGCTGCCCGGGGAAGTGGTTGGGTCACCATCCCTGGAGGTATTTAAAAGGCGTGTAGATGAGGCGCTTAGGGACGTGCCTTAGTGGTGGACTTGGCAGTGTTAGGTTAACGGTTAGACTTGATGATCTTAAAGATCCTTTCCAACCTAAATGATTCTATGATTCTATAATTATGCCTTCACTATGACCACCCTAAGGGTCAGCACACTAAGCCGACCCATTATAGGGGTTTAGGAGATTTCAAGAAGTTATGATGACCTTGCTCCTCTCGTTTTGCTGGGGAAGGAACCAGGTAATCACAGGGAAGCCCTAGCATGCAAGATACTGACTTTTCTATGCTAAACTGCACTTTCTGAAACTAAAAGAAACATTCCTCTATACCGTATGAGAGCTAGTCCCCAAATGATTTGATAGTACAGTGCTTCAGTGCATTATATTACATTTATGTAAATACAAGGTAACACGCTGTGCAATCACACTCACCCAGGCTTTCCTTTAATATAAAAGAAACATTATAAAATTATTTATTTTCAGTGTAGACAGACTTGGGTTAAATGTTCATACTGGTGAAAAGGGCAAGATTCAAGAAGCCAGAAGCAGTCAGGAGGAAACAAGGATGGAAAAAGGGAAATTAGGGCATGAAAGCAAGAGAGGAAAAAAAGACCGAAATAGCCCAGGTATGCTCTCAAGCAGGCAGCGGTAGCAGGAGGTAGAAGGCCAAGTGGGACATGCGGAAGGTTGAAAGTGAGGTGAGAGGCAGATGCACTTTGACAGTGGAGACTGCATGTGAAGAACCAGAGAGGGAAGGAGCTATAAGCTGTCTTCAGCGTGTCTGTGGGAAAACTAACGGAGCTCAGGGAAAATGGAAAGATAGGCCCAGGAGACATCACTTATGGCCCAGTTTATTCAGGTGCAAAAGATAAGGATAGTTTAAGGGTTTTCATTGTTTGAACTTCTCAAAAAGGTCCTGCGACGTCAGCGTATTCCCTTCTTGCCATGAACTTGGCATGACCCCCTGTGATGTCTGTAAAGCCTTTGCTACCTAGTCAGTATTTTATAGTGAAATAAATGCTCATTTTTGCAGCTATACATGCCAAAAGGAAACTTCAGCCTCAATCCCCAGAAGGGCAGTGGTACTAGAAAAGGTCACCAATTTATGCTGCGTGATTTGAAGGAGAAGCACCATCTGATAGACAGACTTAAGCAAAGGTTTGGCACCAAGTCTCACATGACAGAAATGCCACTTTATAACATGAAGATGTTGTGCGGTGCTGTGACTGCAGCACAGGGTTTTCTGCTGAGAAATTAAGTATCTGTAATAAAGTATTTCTGTAGGAAGCCTGCCTGGGAAATCATGTGTATATTTAATTCAGTGGAGAAAGTGTTTAGAAGTAGTTCAGCCTTGCAAAAAATATTGCCCCTCGGTGTAAGGAAGGTCAGCAAAGAGCCTGAGTTATCCACCACATAACAACCCATCAGCCTTTATAATCCTGACAGCAGCTTGGTTTTGTTCATCTCCTGAGAGTGCAGGAGATGTGTTAGGATTTAACATGCAGTCTGTTTTATTAGTTCCTGGAAGGAAGGATGATAGTGCTGTAACTCCCTTTTGTAGAAATGTTTTAAATGCTCAGTGATTCTGAATGGCTTTGTTAGTCACGTTATCCCTGCAGGGTAAGAAAGGGCATATTCTTCCCATTTACTTATAGACAGTAGAATAGCATTTGTTTTCAAGCTACTCAAGGTTACAACCCGCCTGTAACCCAGTGAAGAACATTTTTGTCAATCGCCTTTTTAATGTGTACCTTGCAGCCTCTTAACCTTTAACTATTAAATATTCATATTATAAAAGGTTCTTCATGCCAGTCCTTTAGCATTTTTTCTCCAAGAAGAATGAGCTTATAAGATGTAAAATCCCAAAGTAGAAAAGAAAAAGGTTATCATTTCAGCTTCCCACCACCACTTGTCCAAGAAAAATGCTACAGATGATGCAACATGTGCAAGTGCACATTAAGAGGAAATCTGCTTATCATATTAGTGATGTGTGCACGTGTGCATGCATATTTTATGTAGATATTTGTCCTTCTTTCTCACAGTAGGCTTATTCAATATTTTAAAATGCACAGAAAATACATTAGCAAATGGACTTCCATTTCCGATGTAAATAAAAAATTGCAAAAACAAGCATTTTATCTATACTCAAAGTGCCCTTTTTTCCCCTTTTTTTTTTTTTGTGGGGATGGGAAGGATAACAGCAAAGAAATTATTGAGACGCTCACATAATTTTCATTTATGGTACATTTTCAGATTTTTACACGGAAGATGTAAAAAAGAAACAGTCCCACATGCCCTGTTAAAGTGAACGGTTATTTCACAGTAAATCCATTGCCACCAACTTGAGTATTTACTCCCAATTATAGAATAATAAGAATAGTAGGAGGCGTGAAAAACTTTGTTATCTTCTTCAGGTGAGCAAAATTGAATTATCCTGAAACAAATACACAACTGAATCATAAATATATATTCACTCACAATACTGCAAATGTCTTTTAAGGTTCTGTACTTGCCCAACAGCCTTTTTCTGAACACTTTATCAACATGATTTCTTCCGCACGATTAGTGGCAGGCAGCCTCGACCCCTTGACTTTCCATTTGCAGTCACAGTGGCATGTCCTTAGCGGTCCTAGAACAATGCTTGCAAACTCATTGTAGTGCATACATAAACATGAAAAACTTCATGCAGGATAACGTATTTTAGCAATCTTGTGGTGCTTAGGGCTGAACAAGTCCACCATGCTAAACAGCTTCGGCTTCTTTAAAGTCATTTAGGAGCCACCATAAGGTTGCCAGAAACAGAGGTAAACGGATAACAGAAATGCATTCCATAATGCGATTAAATAAACTGTGAGCCAACAAACACTTGTAGGATTAAGAAATTTGGTTATTGCAAGGCCAGCAGATAGTTCGGGGTAGAAAATAAATGAAAGTAAATGCTAAATTGCAAATCCTGTCTTGGCACCAGGCACACGCGGCCAGGATAAGCAGCACTGCTGCCAGAGTGCTACCAATGCAGGAGTTGGTACTCAGCAGCGGTACCTCAGGACTGCTGCAAAGCACGTCTTCCTCTTTCTCTGTGCAGGAGCAAAGCGTGTGCAACAAGCAGCTGCTAACGGCGCTGGCTAGCCAACTCATGGTGGGCAAAAACATTTCTTCCTAGGGAGAGCCCCGAACACCCTTGCTTACTTCCAGCTGCCTTTTGCTCTGTGAATTACTCCTAGGAACATCTCTCCGTTCACTAGCGTGCACAGTCAAGTGTTTAATTGCCTGTTAAATTCAAATTCACTGTTTCCTTACTCTGTCAGTAGCCGCAACCCATATGCCAGTGCTGGATTTGGCCCTGGTCCTCGAGCTGGAAACCTCTCACCGCTCAGCAAGGCTTGTGTGCAGGCTGCGTAGTGTGATGGGAGGGCAGGAGGAGAAGCAGTAGCTGGGCATTTCTGCTTGGGCTTGTCTCTTGTCAGGGCTCTGGGCCAGCACATCTCCCATCCCATATCACCACCACATGCTACGCTGGCATCTGCTCCTCTTCTCCCAGTCCTATGACCTTTTCCAGCCATGATTTGATTAGAAAGTTTCTAAACTGTCGTGTTAGGAAACAGGTGGAAAGGATCATTCATTGCAGGGGGACCAACAGGGCCAGGGAGACCTGAAAATGTTGCTTGTCTCCAGCATCTCCGAGCAGCCCTGCCGCTCTGGATTTCCTTTTCTTACCCAGATGATCTCCCACAGGAAGGCTCTAGTAAAGAAAACTTAATGAACTAACCCAGTAGAGCTGGGTTCAGTGATGCAAACTGGGTACTAGCTTCAGGAGAAGTATTATTTCTTCTATTTACCAGAATCCAAGGCAAGCGTTTTTTCCCATCCAGGCATTTAAAATTCAAGAGTGATCCCAGAATAGTCTATTAGGGAGTAGCAAAGAAGAGGAATCACCTGTTATTGAATAGTTTTCAGCATAGCAGAAGGTGTTGCGAGCTTCCCTGCGGCACCCATGTCCCCAGTAGGAGGGATACAGGGTGAGAATACACAAACAAGTAATTTTGAGTATAAAAGGGCAGGTAATACATAGCCACTTATTAGCCATTTGGGTGCGTATTTTTATCACAGAGCTATAAAGAGTAATTTTGAGGTAATTTCAGCCCTTCAGTGGAAGTGGGGTAAGTTATCTCAGATTTGTCTCGGGGGCAGGAGCGTTTCCACCTGATAATTGCCACGAAGCAGCTGTCAGGTGGGAACTTGTCTCTTGCTTTTGGCAGCAGCATCCCTGGGTTTGTGCAGTGCCACAGCCTGTCCCCGCTATGATGTGCTGTAAGGCACGCACCATAAGGACTGCTGCTGATAAAAGAGAGTCCTCTCAGCCCTCCTCCTCATCCCCAAGGTGGTAAATTTGCAACCATCCAATATAAAATTCATGGTTTTAATCTGCTATTGCTGTTTTGCATCGTGTGATGGGCGCAGAGACTGCTGCAAGTGCTCTTGTGAGGTTTTGCTTCTTCAGCGCTGCCTTTTCAGCTGTTTTCTCTGAACTGCACAGCTCTGCTGCACACATGCGACGTTAATGTCCTGCACAAGCGCAGCCAAAACAGACAAACTGCTAAAGCGAGGTTGACATAGTTGCAGCCATATATTTAAACTCATCACTGTGAATGGCACAGACAACACAGTAAGTAACTGTGTAGAAGGTAGGGAACACGCCATACTGAGGTCTGCATGGGCGACAGACGCACAACTAGTAAAAACGTAAAAATGGCAGTTCTGTGCATTGAGCAAAAAACTCTTTGATGGAATCAAGCAGCATATGATATCAGTTGTTCACCAAAAAAAACCCAAAAAACAGAGAACAATCATTACATGTGAGCTGCTAAGGATGCCACCACTATACGTTTCTCCACAGCTACAATCAGGAGTGTGGCCAGCACTCTCTGGAGCTGTGCTAGAGCAAACACTGCTATCCATCTATGCCAAAAAATTAGCTGACTGTCACCAATATGCTACTGTCTACCAAAGCTCATGCATATTTATCAGGGCAAATAAGCAGTCCTTTCTGACATACTATCCAATGCTACTGCACATAGTAAAAACCCCCACGCAGTCCACATCAAAAATACTGCCAAAAAAATAACCCCTGTTATGCTGAGGGGGGTCTTAGCAAATGGAAGAAAACTACCCCCTTGTGTCATGCTTAAAGGAAAAATACCTTTGGCATATGACAAGAAAAAGGAAACATGGCACAAAGTAATGTAGGACTGGGGACGGACATCTAGAAGCAGCAACCAGCTGACTTACTGAAGCAGACGGTTATACTTTGCACAGTTCATTTTGAGGGCACAAAACAGAATGAGTCAAGGAGGAATGGAGAAAGGGAACACCAGTCTCCTGACTGCTTCTGGAGCATGAAAGCAACTGGGTCTTAAAGTAGCTGCAGACATGCTTCAACAACCACTGACAGGAGCAGCAAAGACCTGTCTGCCAAATCCAGGTGACCTCCAGACAGCTGACTGGAACGGGTGAGCGGAGGAGAGAAGCACCCACCAGTCCTACATCAAGAAATGCTGCATTTCAAACTCCAGGCAAGAGACTGAAAATAACTTCTGGTGGGAAGGAGAGGCTGAGGAGCAATACTATGCCAAAAGCAGGGAGGAAATGTTGAAAATAGCGACGGGCTGTGGCTCAAGCGGAGGTAGAAGCATCCCTGGCCAAGAATTTTTCCTCTGATTTGCAGAATCAGATTCCCGCATGCTTCACTATTAGTTTACTTTTACTTTGCATTAAGGACTTGGTATTTCCAAAGAGCGCAATTACAGGTCGTGAGGTTGGGATTATGTGCCCTTCTCAGGATTCTCCCCAGTGCATTTCCATCTTAAAATGTGCATCTGTGTTAGAGGACTCCCTTTTAAAGTGCAAGCCCCCACCAGACTATCTTACAGTTGTTTAGTATTTTTGCCAGTGTGCCTTTGTACTTCAGGACAGCGTCAGTGCAGTTTAGTCCCATTTTTCCTCTTACTGTGACTTTCATTTAGTATTTTCTCCTGTTAGTGAAAACAATTAAGACAGCAGACTGCCCCATCCTATTTTAAATTGTCTTTTTACCTGGATTGTTGCTCCCATTCCACTATTTCTTGTCAGCCAGAGGAGCAGTGGCTTTGTACCCCAGTGTCCACATCAGGCATGTGTTACAGTATTACAGCAGAGTCTACATACCCAGCACATTCATTGTGCTCGTTCTGCTGGAGTAGGGGAACTATCTCATCATCAGGGGGGTTTTGGAGGGAGAAGTGAATGTGGAAGCAAAATGTCCATACACAGGTACAATATCCATGAGCAAGAAAGTTATACTGAGAAGTACCTTGTACTTGTCCCTTGGGGATTGTACCATCCTGAACTTGACATCCCCAACTTCATATCTGTGTCACTTAATCTACCCTTTGTTCCTACAGATTAATTTTTAGTCTCCATACTAACTCTCACTTCCTGTCATGGCATCCTTTTTCACAGCTGATACACATCCCTAAATTAATAGCAAGCTACTACAAAACTTTTCCTACTCCTCCTCTAAATAAAGGACAAGAGAATGCATCTGAAATAATAAATGCAAGTAATTGCTCCCAGCCCTCTGCCTTACCTCGCAACACTTATTTTCCCAGATTTTGATACTTTGTGCCTGGAGTGTAACTCCCTATTAGCTTTTCAGATTCAGAAAACTGTTGTAATTCACATAAACTTTTCACACTTAATACAAACAAGAACTGTATCCCTCTCCACTCCAACAGAGTCAGGATGGTAGAAATTCCTAACAGACTGTAAAAAGTACACCTCGGATTTACTAAATGATTTCTGAATCATTACTTCTGCCCTTAACGCCTGATTCAAGTCAATGAGACCTGAGAACACAGCAGTTTGCAGAAATAGGTTTTGTAAGATGCAAAATACATCTGTTCACACTGTAAAACATCAGCAGAGATTTATTGTAGACTCAGTGACTTAGCAGGCTTAAAAGCAGAGCGGATCAATGAGAAAACCTTGTGCCCCCTTGGGCCATGTTGCTTTCTGGAGGTCTGGATCCAAGGACAAGTCATGCTGATCGGGCCTGCCCACTCCCCAGGGCCAGCCAGGTAAGCAGAGTAGAAACTTGGCAGAAGCAGGATATAAAGCCTTCATTCCCCATTCCACACAGACAGAAATTGCAGGTGACTCCTGACCACAGGGACAAATAAGATCAGGGTCTTCTCTTCCTCATAAGCTCTGCAATGTAAGCTGTTTTATCCCAGCCTCTTGCTAAAAACCCATAATGACTTTCCTGACAATTTAACTCCTATGTGCTCATGTTTTAATTGCAACATTTACAGGAAGTATGAGTAGAGATGGAGAGGATCAGGCAGTCAGCTGCAAAATCATATGGAAAATTAGAGGAAGTGAGGCATAAAGTAATTCTACAAATCCCTGGCAATAGGTGACCTCCAAGTTGGCGATCTTGAAATCAGTTATTTAAACTATCTTTCTAGAAAAGTTGGTTTAGTAGTACCTGTAGTAATAAAGATATATATAAAAATATATACATATATATAATTTTATTTATCATAGTTTTGTGTGTGTGTGTGTATATATATATATAAAAACCCCTATGGTTACTCTAAAAGCAGTTAACTGCTCTTACTCTATTCATGGAGCTTTCCAGACATCTGCAGGAGATGGACAAGCTGTCTTCAGGATCAGGGACAATGCAGAACTGACATCCATTTGCTGCTCATTACATACGTATAACCTTCACTGTGTCAGTTTTTCATTCACAGTCATATGTGTGCCACTCGATACCAGCCCAGCTAGAAGCACCAGTGTTTTACTGGCCCTTCTCAACAAACTGGAACAACCGTCCAACCACCACTGGATCTCTCTGTGTGATCACAGCTTCCACACTACTTTAACCTGAAAAACTTCACTGCAGACCACAAGGATAACTGCGGTTCGGATACTTGCTACCATGAGAAGGCTTTTGATAGATGTAAGTTTCATTGGCTGAACAGCATTCCTTACACAGTTTTCAGAGACTGCCAAGCTGGCTCCAAAATTTCACTTGCATCAATGTGTAAACCCCAGCATTTTTACTTTTTTAAAAATATACATAAACCAAGTGGAACATTGAATGGCCCAAGGAGAATTGGGACAAATACTGCAACACCGAAGACAGAGACTGATTTGTAGAATAAATCTCCTGAAACATGAGAAGTTCACAGCAGCTCCACAGTGAGGCACATAGTAACAAACAGGACTCCAAATAAAACAATTTCCTATTCGGAGACAAAAAAAAAAGAGAAGAGTTTCAGTAAAACCATTCCACCTTGCAGAGTGGAGAACTGGGTCAACTGCAAAACTTTTTAGCCTCTTGAGAGCCCTGAGCACTGAGAAGTTTAAGGATAATCTTTGTCAAATACGTAACCAAGCTCTGAAAACATTTAAGAAATTCCACCAACATAATATGATTTTTGTAGCACTTTGAAGTTTCACTAAAATGCTGTATTGGCCCTCTATGAATTATTAAACTACCTTTTCAGTGATAATAAATGAAGAAAAGTAGCAAGTAAACAAACAAATACATAGGCATCACCACAGTTAATTGGGGGGGGGGGGGGGCGGGGAGGGATGTAACCATCTCAGCCAGTAAAAAGTAAAAACCAAAGAGCAATTACACTTAACATTGATGCAACCTTTACTGTGGAAAAAATAACCAAAATGGCCATGCAAATAAGAAATGAAACACTTCTCAAGTAATGTACTTCTAGCCATATATTTTTGGCCAATATAATGAAATAGGTATAGAAAGCCATTAGTGTAAAATTTTCTGTAATTATGTTTTTTCGCAAAACTTTCCTATAAGATCATGCCAAATTGAGTCAGACTTATCTGCAATGGACTGGTTCCAATTACAGGTAGATTAAACCCTCATGCATATTATTTAAATATGTCTTCATATTTTAATTTGCTGTCTCATAAAGTGAATCACTTTATTCCAGGACTGTGGATACTGTAAGAAATATTAATTAACTGTTTCCTTTTAAACTGCCTTGCAAGACTTTTCAGATTTTATTGGGAATTTGCACAGGTAGGAAAACAAATGGGGCAGGGGAACATTTTTCAGCTCCTTGTATTGTAAAATTAGGCTTTTTCCTAACTTACTGTCAGCATCACTGGTGTTGCAGTTATCAGAGTCACAGTGTTCAAGTAACATTATCCCTGCAAAGTTAACATTTTTAGAACAGAAATATCTCTGCAATATAATTTCACATTATAACAAAGCCTGACATAAATAAAAAGTAAAAAAGTTCTTCTCAACGATTTTATCTGCCATATTAAAGAAGCAGATGCTCATAAGACGCAGTGCAAAGCTATTTAAATCCATCCAAATATATAGCACTTCAGCTTGATAAAGTGAGACCAGAATACATTTCTTATTATCAAAACCATGGTGACAATTTCAGCTGGACAGATATAAATGCATTACAAGTTATCTAGCAAATGTTTAGGATGTTCTTTATGACTTCTGAGTGTCTGTGAGAGTTCTCATTTTATTCTTCTTACTGGGGAGAGGTTCCAGCAATAGGGAACATGTTTTTGTGTTTCACTGAACTGCAGATGAAGGGAAGATCTCCCTTTTTAGAGACTGGCATTACTTCAAGATAATGAAGTATTTATTTGGACAAATAAAGAAGTGACATGAAGTGACAGTCAAAGAAAAAAAAAGAAAAGGCACCATTTACAGGGTAGTTTCCCTGACAAAAATAAAAGGGGAGAGAATGATTTTAGCAGTAAAGTGTTTTTAAAGTATTAGTTGCTACAAATAGTGAATGCAATTCCCCACTGTCTCTCCTACTTGGGAGACATTCACACCTAAGGAAAATAGAGTACCAAAGGTGAATTGCCTCCACTTTGCAAAGGTGTAACCACATATTATATAGTCAATCAGGTCAGTTAAATGTCTCCTTCGTGCCCTTGTTGTAGTTGGGGGGGGACAGGTCTGATGCTTCACTGTTAATGCGATCCTCACCAAGTCAGAAAGCGAGGGATGAACACCCTGCCAAAAATGCATTGGTGCTATCTCTTCCCTTTCTCTTAAGATAGAAGGACCATCATATTTTCTTCTAAGGAAAAGGGCTTCTTCTCAGTAAATAGCAAATAGGTCTTTTGTCATGAAAAAAATAAATTGAAAAAGATCCACTAATGATGCAGACTGACCTGAGATTAAAGGTTATCTAAGTGTGGCTTAAACACTGCACAGGTGCCTTGTCTCAAGTATCAGTACTCTTAAGAAAGTATAAATTGTGGGTCAAAAGAGGAATAATTAATGACAATGGAAGCATGGAAAAGAAAATAACCAAATGGGAGAGAAGGAAAAGGCAAAGGATCTCAGGGTCATTAAAATCTCCTGTAAAGATGTATTCAGAGCTCCTGAGCTCAGTTCTAATCAGCCTTCTTCAAGGAAGAGGAACTGAATTAGAAGAGACCTAAAGGAGGCTACAGGGGTGATCAGGGAAAGAGGAAAGCTTATGCTCAGAGGAGATGGCATTGTTCCCCACAAACACATCACTGGGGTAAAAACCCTGGCCAGGAGAAAAAAGGTGAGGGCGTGATATAAGCTCTAATTCAGTGTTATCACCACCACGTTCAGGTATGAGGTGAAGGATACATAACTCCCTCCAAGAGGGTGGCATTCTCCTCTGGATAAAATACTTGCTGTTAAAACTTAGATATTACCTATACGCAAAAGTAGGGAAATAAGAGCGGTGCTACAGTCTATGTTACGTCTATAAACAGGAACTACATAGAGCTGCACAGCACTTCAGCTCATATGTGAGCCTGAATGTTGCTCAGGTCTCCTGGTATCGCAGTGGTAAATTTAGGGCTTTGACCACCACAAGGTGTATGTCTTATCCTAAGTTATTCAAGTATTACCAGTCCTGAAATGGGTACTCCATGCAGTGCCAGGCTTGTGAAAATCTAAAACTCTGTTTTGGCTTTGAGGAATTTACTTTCTTTTGTTTAAGGAGGTGATTGACTACTGCAGGTCTACCTCTTAACACCAGTAACTGCTTTGCTGGCGCTTTGTGTGGGTCAAAAGTGCAGGGATGCTGCAGGCTTGCATGTTCATTGATACGTTTAGATGCATGTTCAAATAAATAGACTACATTTTCCTAATGGAATTGTTTATATTTTGCTGCTAAAATGACAGGAAAAAATAACTTGAAGTTCTGGATGCAGATTCAGTTGTAAAGTATCTAATGAAATAAAGATGTTTTCATAATGAGATATTATCTGTTTTCTCCACTGGTAAGTTGTGGGGGTATTTTTGCACGTACATGCACAAATATATAATACATCACTAGAGTTAATAGATTGACCTACAAAATATTCTCCTTAGTTTTCATTTTTGACTAATCAACACTAGGCTTTCAAAGCCTTAAAATGTTACAGGAACTCAGTTTCCCTTGTGTATCAGGAAGATTAAACCGCACCATCATCTGTTCCTGCCCATTTCACTCCTCACACTTGGCAAGCTGACATCACTTGCAGAGCTCACTCTGTGAATACCCTTTCACTCTCCAAACTTAGAGGTGCAAGGCTAAGCTTTGCTTATGAAACCTTGGTTACAAATCATACTGAGCAAAGAATTTATCATACATTCATTTAACTCTACAATTTAGTATTTTTCTGTATTTTCTCTATTTTAATATATTTCGTGAACTGGACATTTATCCCTCCAAAAATTCTGAAGTCTGCCAATTGAAGTAAGATGCCAGCATCGTGTTTCTGGTCATTGGCAGATAATTCACTGCAAAATCTTGAAACCTGCACTGTCATCGTGGGGTGCACAAGACAGAGTGCAACCGATTCACTGATTTAGGTGCTCCTGCATGCTCTGCAGTGGCACCACCGTGTAGTAAAACCTACTCCGAAGTTGTCTGTGGACTGATCAGAGTGCACTGATCTTTAAAGATATGAATGACAACAGCAGGTAACATTTTCCCATTTATAGCCCTCATTTTCCTTGTTCAGTGTTATGAAGATAGAAGTTAAGCAAAAAGATTTCAAAATGATACCCAACATATTTGAAAAGCATCAAAACAGCAGAAAGGTTTAAATTACCATCTTTGCCGGTGAATCAGGATAACAAAGTACACGCCAGGGGTGTTTCATCATGACAGTATACTCATCATCTCTATTATAAAAGTAACCTGTTAAATGCATTTACATCTTCTTTTCCTTCTGCCGGATCAAGTAGTGCCTTTACGTCTGACCAGGCACTTTCTTCTCTCCTTAGAAATACCAGAAAATCAAATGGAAAAAAATCCCCTTTCCCTGGTTTAGGATCCACAGGGAAAAGGCGATATTTCTATGTACATTTTTAACACAGAACAACAACAAAACCAGTTTTAAATAATCCACTGCCACTTGCCTTTAACCCTAGTAAATCTCCATTTGTTTGTGTAGTTGTAACAGGGGAGGTACCAAAACCAATTCTCCAGAAGGCTTAGGCAGTTGCTGTATTTGGCAAAATGCGCAGATAGAATTTGAAGAACTAGCAGTTATCAGTGATGATACAAAGCGGGATTTTGCAATATGAATGTCATCCACAAAGTTGCCCTTTTGCCTCAAAAAAATTTGACAATAGCATATTTTTAAAGGTGGGGGATGATCCTGCCTGAGCAATAAGTTTTCTTCATTTTCCTGGTTACAAGTACATTTCAGTGAAGTTTCTAATTCAAGAGGAAAATATTGAAACACAGGTAAAACAAAACCAATGTATTTCATAGACCAAGAAGTGACTGCTACTCCAGCCTGCCTTCAGAGGTAGTCTTCAACAGCAGGAGAATGAGCAAATACACTTTCTGCTCAAAAAATCATCCTTTTAAAAAAAAGTGTCAGGTAGATCTGAAAAGACATTTGAATGATACAAGGATGCTAGTGAAAATCTTATTGTAGTACGTGTCAGATTGTGACAGGGTGTCAAAAATTTCACTGAATAGGAAAAGGAAAGGTCTTCATGTCCCTGCTACTCCCACCCCGCATTTCAGCCACAGAGCAGCTGGAAAGGCTTCTGGTTTTGCTAAGAGCTTCTAATTAGAGGATGAAGAGCTGAAACTCAGTTTTAGCTAATGCTCACCCATCTGGACAGAAGGTTACTTTAAAATGAGGTTTTCCCTTAGATCAGAGAGAAGGAGGCACTGAAGAGGGAGAGTAACATGTTCATAAGTACACTGCAGGAGACTTTACAACCAAGAACCACAGTCTGACAGGCTCTCTATTATTTATGTAAACCTTATGTACTTTTTACACTGCAAAGGCGCTACAATTGTCTTAACTGTACCTAAGAAGAAAATGTTAATGTTTTATCTAGTTGGCAAAGTACTTATGACACATTCCTAATGTAGGATCTGGAATCCAGGTATATGCTAAATAAAGTCCGTGGCAGTCCCTTCTGGACTGGTGCTAAGGTTGTCTTCATACTGTATGCAGATGATTTTGTTTAGCAAAAATTTTGAAACAGGCAACTTTTTTTTTTTTTTTTAAAAGGGACCAAACATCACAAAACCAGAAACCCAGTTGAGAGAAGATGGCTGCCCACTTCTGCAACCCTGTGAAATACAAGCCAAGCTCAAAGCACAGACATTTTGATTTAGTGCCCCAGCTGAGAATTGCCATGTTCAGGGACAAGATCCAGGCTTTCTGGTATAAGAGGTGAAATCTTGAATGAGCTGCCAAATACCGATCAAGAGTGAAATTTCAAAAGTAAATTCTCATCTAAAAAGCATATCTCCTAAAAAGGAGATATGAAGGCCTTCCCTATTCCTGTCATGCCTTCCTATGCTATTCTTTTGCTGGTGTATTTCCTGGTTCTTAGCTCACCCAGCATTTCCAACACTTAAGAAAACCCTTATTACTGACATCTCTCTGCATGTTCGAGGGGAGAAAGGTCACCCAGCTCTTACACGGTACTGAGAGAGGAAACAGAAGAGCAATGCCTGATCCCATACGGCTGATGTAACAGGGACAAAGGGCTGTTCCTGCACTTGCGGTTCTCAGCACCCAACAGAACATTTACAAGCTGCAAGGATTTAGGTTTATCTAAAAAGGAACGGGAATTTGAGCCTGCAGCTCTATAGAAAATTTCTCTGATATTTAGATGGATAAGCCAGTCTTGTGTTTAAAAAAAACACAGTTCAATAGTACCTTTAAATAGTTTTTCATATCGTGAAATTTCAGGGGCCTATTAAAAGGCTGAAACTCTGAGTAATCCAGACAAATGACCCAGAAACTTCACATATTTCCCCAGGCATTTGGGGCTCACCCAGATCATTGCAAGCTAAATACCAATGCTGTGTTTTTAATGCAAAAGGGATTATAGAGACATTCTCTCTATAATCTCTTTTATAAAGAGATTCTCTCCATAATCTCTTTTCTAAAGAGATCATCTCTATAGGGAGGGTTATTATTATGTATTCTATAGAGTCTAAGACAATCAGGAGACCATCTGTTTATTAACATTCACTGCCATGTAGGCATTTCATTCTTTCAAGTTTCTTCAAGAATCATAGAATACCAGGTTGGAAGGGACTTCAAGGATCATCTGGTCCAACCTTTCTTGGCAAAAGCACGATCTAGACAAGAATGCCCAGCACCTTGTCCAGCTGAATCTTAAAAGTGTCCAATGCTGGGGAATCCACCACTTCCTTGGGGAGATTATTCCAATGGCTGATTGTTCTCATTGTGAAAAATTTTCCTCTTGTGTCCAGTCAGAATCTCCCAGGAGTAACTTGTACCCATTACCCCTCATCTTTTCCATGTGACTCCTTGTAAAAAGGGAGTTTCCATCTTCTTTGTAGCTACCTTTTAAATACTGGAACATGGTGATCAGGTCTCCCCTAAGCCTTCTTTTCTCAAGGCTGAACAAACCCAGTTCTCTCAGCCTTTCCTCATGTGGCAGGCTTCCCAGTTCTTGGATCACCTTTGTGGCCCTTCTCTGGACCCTCTCCAGCCTGTCCACATCTTTTTTCCATAGCAGGGACCAAAACTGAACACAGTATTCCAGGTGTGGCCTGACAAGCGCTGAGTAGAGTGGGATAATGACTTCTTTGTCTCTGCTGGTGATGCCCTTGTTGATGCAACCCAGCATCCTGTTAACTTTCTTTGCCGCAGCAGCACACTCACTGTTCACTCATACTGAGCTTGTTGTCCACCAGGACCCCCAAGTCTCTTTCCACAGAGCTGCTCCCTAGCCAGGTAGATTCCAGGCTGTGCTGCACTCCTGGGTTATGTTTCCCCACGTGCAAGGCCTTACACTTGTCCTTGTTGAACTTCATAAGGTTCTTGTTAGCCCACTCTTCCAGCCTGTCCAGGTCTTCCTGCAGGGTGTCTCTCCCTTCCAAAGTGTCCACTTCCCCACTCAGTTTGGTATCATCAGCAAACTTTATCAGGTTACACTTGATCCCATCATCCACATCACTTATGAAGATATTAAACAGCATTGGGCCCAATAACGATCCCTGAAGGACCCCACTTGTGACAGGTTGCTAGTTTGAAAAGGAGCTATGTACCACCACCCTCTGGGTGCAGCCTGTCAGCCAGTTCCCCGCCCATCACACGGACCACTTGTCTAGACTGTAATGCATCAGTTTCTCAAGGAGGTGGTTGTGGGAAACCATATAGAAAGCTTTGGAGAAATCCAAGTAGACAGCATCCACCACTCATCCCACATCAATCGAGCAGGTTACTTTGTCGTAGAAGGCAAGGTTTGTCAAGCACAATTTGCCCTTGGTGAACCCGTGCTGGCTTTTCCCAATCACGTGCTTCATTTGACTTGTGACAGCCCCCAGGAGGATTCATTCCATAACTTTCCCAGAGGCTGAAGTAAGACTGATAGGCCTGTAATTTCCTGGATCCTCCTTTAAGCTCTTCTTGTAGATGGGGATGACATTAGCCTTCTTCCAGTCTTCTGGGACATCCCCCAATCTCCACGACTTCTCAAAGATTATGGAGAGCAGCCTCACAACAACATCAGCCAGCTCTCTTAACACCCTTGGGTGGATATTTGCCAGGACCCATTGATTTGTAGGGGTCAAGCTCCTGTAATAGTTCACATACCAACTCTTCCTTCACTGACGGTGGGTCTGTGTTTGCATCAACCTGGATTTTTGTTCCCAAGGCCTGGGGCCCAACAGTGCTGGTGAAGACAAAGGTGAATAAAGTGTTGAGAATCTCTGCCTTTTCAGCGTTGCTGGTGATTAATTCACCTCTCCTGTTAAACAGCGGGCCAATATTTTCCTTCTGTTTCTGCTTGTTGTTTACATACCTGGAGAACCCTTTCTTGTAGTTTTTGACATCTCTAGCCAATTTCAATTCAAGCTGAGCTTTGCTTTTCTAACTGCATCTCCGCACACCCTGCCAATGCCCTTGTAGTTCTCAACGGATATTTGTCCACTTTTCCATCTCTGGTACGCTTCTCTTGGTTTTGAGCAGACTCAGAAGCTCACAGTTAAGCCAAGGGGGTCTCTTGCTCTGCCTACTTCCCTTACCTTTAAAGGGGATGAACTGTTTCTGTGCTTCTTGGAGAGCATTCCTGAAAAACTCCCAACACTTGCTAGCTCCTTTATCCTCCATGGAAGCTTTCCATGGAATCCCTCCCAACTGAGCTCTGAGCGAGCTAAAGTTTGCTCTTCTAAAATCTAAAACCTTTGTCTTAGTACTACCCTTCAGCATGCTCAGCAGGATCCCAATCTCCACGATATTGTGATCGCTGCAGCCAAAGCTATCACTAACCGAGATACTACAAAGCAGGTTTTCTTGCGAGTAGCAAGTCCAGCAGTGCTTCATTCCTGGTTGGCACATCTAACATTTGTATGAGGTAACAGTCCTCTACACATTCCAGAAACTTGATGGATGACATGTGAGCTGCTGTATTGTTCATCTAACAGATATCTGGGTAGTTGAAGTCACCCGTAAGAACCAGGTTCTGTTGACCCGAACCTTCCTTAAGTAACCCAAATATTGCTTCATTGGCCTTATCATCTTGATTTGGAGGTCAGTAGCAGATGCCTACTGTAAGATCTCCCTTGGAGACAACCCTTCTGATCTTGACCCAGAGGCATTCGATAGGACTTCCACAACTGCCATAGTTGACTTCTATACATTCAAGGTTCCCCTTAACATAGAGCACGACCTCTCCTCCTCTTCTTGCCTGTCTGTCTTTACGAAACAGCCTATAGCCATGCATCATGATCTTCCAGTCATGTGAGTCATCCCACCATGTTTCAGTTATTCCTATGATATCGTAACTTTCTGACTGTGCACAGAGCTCCAGTTCTTCCTGTTTGTTCCCCAGGCTGCGTGCATTAGCATACATACACTTGAGGTGGTAGGTCTTCTGCTTATCTTGGGAGGCAGCTAAGGAACATTTGTCGCTGCTCTGGTTGGCCTGGCTTATTCCCCAGTCGGTTGCAATGGTGTGAGTGTTGTCACTTTGGACCCCACCCCCCGAGTCCTTCAGTTTAAAGCCCGCCTCACCAAGTTGGCCAGCCTGCTGCCAGAGATTCCCTTGCCTCTTCTAGACAGGTGGATCCAATCTCTCCCTAACAGGCTATAGTCATCGAAGAACATCTCATCATCATAAGAGCCAAAACCCTCACGACGGCACCAGCCACAAAGCCAGAAGTTGATTTGTATTATATGTTTATTTCAGGCTGCACCCTTTAACTGGTAAAATGGAAGAAAAAATAACTGGGGCACCAATACTTTTTGCTTGCACCCCCAGGGCTTTGTAGTCTTCCTTCATTCTGCCCAGGTTCCGGCTTGTGGTGTCATTCGTGCCCACATCAGAGTAGCAATGGATAGCAGTCTGTGCTCTTGACAAGTTGTGGCACCCTCTCAGCAACATCTCGGACCTTAGCCCCTGGAAGGCAGCATACCTCTCGTGACTCCCTGTCAGGCCAGCAGATGGGCGCCTCAATGCCCCTAAACAGAGTCACCCACTACGAGCACTTGTCGTTTCTTTTTGCGGTATCCACTGGGTGCTGCTGGTATAGTTTCTCCTTGCAGACCTTGCTCGTGGGTGTCTACAGCTGTTAAAGCTTCATGTCTGCTTTTCGTTGTAATGCTGGATGGTGGGGACTGAAGCAGAGTCCTGCTTTTGTGGGTCACCAGGGTCCAAGGTGCCTCATTCTCTGTGGTGTCTGCCACAGGAGCACAGTTCTGAAACCAGTTATCTATCTCAGCCCCTCTAATACTGCACAGCCTTTTAACTGTTTACTGCAACTCGGCCACCTAATGCAACAGATCGTCAACCTGTGCACTTCTTTTGCAGGTAATTACCTTTTCTCCAGGAGAAGGGTCTGGCCACTCATTGCAACCTACCGTCTGTACTGAAGTCTCCTTCCTTACCAGCTCCGTCTGGGTGGAAGGTTCAGACATCTCAAGGGCTTTCTCGTTGCCGCAGCTGCGTGCCTCGCCAACTGAGAACTCACTGGAGGTGTTCAAAAAACATGTAGACGTGGCACTGCAGGACATGGTGTAGTGGGCATGGTGGTGTTGGGTTGATGGTTGGACTTGATGATCTTACAGGTCTTTTCCAACCTTAATGATTCTGTGATTATGGGGTATTTATGAATGCAAGTTCCTAGTTTCTCATGCCATGTGTTCAAAAGATGGTCCATGGAAAGGAATCCCCTATTCAGACTAAAAACAGTGTATCACTTCTCAGTACTGCCTGGAATCCAATTTACAAACTCTTCAGTGTTATCTGAAGCCCCTACCACAGAGCACAACAGGCTGTGGGGATTTTGCTCCCAGCCAGAGCGGGAAACAGAAGTTATTTTTCAATTATACCATGCCTGAAGTTTCAGCTTACTATAGGAAGTCCATAGTCACTAATTATCAATCATGATTAGCATACTATAATGGCATTTAATTTCTCCCATGGGACATTAGATGGCCCAAATACGTACTGTAATAATTACTTTTAATTTAAATGGTTACTTTTTACCACTTACAGTCTAAGTTATTAATTTTCCATCTCTGTGGAAAATTAGTTATATATAAAGTGTACTCCACCTACCTTCCACTTGGTGTTGCGTTGGTAAGCATGGCTCTGAACAAGTCCATACTGCCAGGTGAGAGTTGTTTATCAGCAGTGTTAATGACAGTCTAATGAATATAAGTTTAATTTTAAAATAGGAGAAGAATGAACACCTAGTGAAATAAATGAAAAGCATCAGAAGGTAAGGCACATGATTGATGGGAAGTGGTGCCAATCAGGAAAATTTCAGGAAAATCTACTGGGGTTTTTTTATTAATTGCATTCTAATAAATGAAAGGTATCATGGTCATCACATGGGCCATTCATCAGGATCACCTCGAAGAACCAATATACCAATACCAATAAAGGTCAAACATCTTCAATCACAAAGTTGTTAAGAGTTTCTGATTATGCCAAATTTTAGATCACCCCCATAGATCAGCCAAAAAAATAGGTAAGTTCCACAGTCTTCTTGTATCTCAATGCCCAGACCATACTTTCAGATCTTATGAGATTTGGTTTTATTTATGTAGAAATTAAGAGTTTCTTACAGTAGTTATTTCCTATAGAGAAAAGTTCTTCCAATTTTAATGGGCACCTCTCTAAAGAGCTGTATGATGCAAAAAAAATTCCAATGCTAACAAGTGGTGTTTTATTGGAAGATTATCTCATCTTCCCCAGAAACCATTTTTCAGTTTTCTAATATGTTATCCTATTGATTTATTTTCAGTTTCCTCATATTTATATGCTTACTTTTCACACTGCAATAATATGAGGATTAAGAGCATGAACAAGTTTTCCCCTGTTCAGACTATTTAACTTCTAAAAAATGAGAACTGGAAGTGATTATTTTTGACAAGTCTTCACTCTGCAGACTACCAATAGCTAGATAACTACCCTTGTGAAATAAACGTCAACATACAATTTATATGCATGACATTTTTTCTGTCCAAATGAAGATGTCAGCAAGATCTAAACACTTAAAGTTAGTATATAACAATTAATCGTGGAGTTTGTAAATTTAGCAACCTAAAATATGCACGACATATCCACTGTGTAGACCATCCTTATTTATAATGGAAAAATTAATCACGCTCCCATAAAAAACAAAAAGACACCAGCACCGTAGTCTAGAAGTCCTACTCAAAGTTTAGAGGATTGTGCAGTTTCAGATACCAAAAAGTTGTGAGAGGTAAAGATTTTGTTTTTACAAAATCATCTCTGACTTAAAACACAACAGCCAGGCACATTTCTGTTGTGCCTGTGGCTCTACGTGGCTGTTGTTAGCTTTTTTCATGGCAGCACAAAGATTGGCATCGGCTGCAATGCACACGCAAAGGGCAGCCAAGTGCTTCAGCAGCAAACCCACACCACCGTCCCCAGTGTCAGTGCACAGGGGTTTGTCCTTGAAGCATTAGTAGCACAAATACGATTGACGGTGACTTTTGTGCCAGAATCCAGCCTGTACTTTATCCAGTCTGTCAACTCTTTGGTTTGTATGTTTTTCCACAAAGCCTGCTATCCTTACAGGTAGGTTTTCTCTCTCTCTCTCCTTCCTAGACACACATCTTTCTCAAATTTGCCCTTTTTCTTGGTGCTATTCTGTATGCTGTGCTCTCTAACAGCAGGATTTAGGCAGCCTTGTACCATTATTTGCTTCCACAAACATCCACAGCTTTGATTTTAATTACAAGCAGCACTACCACGTATCAGCTCTGTGGCCTTTTGGAGAATTAGCCTGCTCTTTCCCAAGTCATTTCTTCCTAGTCAGTGCACGCACATGTGTGTGTATAGATGCAAATGCATATATGTACGTGCATCTATGCACATATAAAATGAAGTCGAGAGTCAGCAGCTTCAAGGGTTCGCTTGGACCTCTGTTATACAATGCTGAAACTTTTTGACCCTCCCCACACCTATTACTCTTACCATTTCCATGACCAATATCAGACCAAAGCTTTTCTTCATCTAGGAGCCCAGCTTCAGACACTAAGGTGAGTTCCCACACATCTATAGGCCGATGGTTATTTCCTGGGCAAAAGATCTCAGCCCACATGATGTCTTGGGAGGAGAGGATATGTTTCACACAGGCCGAGGAGGAAGAGTCCACACATGGGGTGTTAGTGCACAGCAGCTGATGGTGGGTGTCTTCCTCCTCATAGAGGCGATGGCTTTAGACTCTGGTGGGCTCTCACATTTCTGTTTATATTGCTCACCAGCATGACGCTTGTCTCGTTCCAGTGAATGGCATAAAAATCCAGGGGGTCCAGAGGAATTCTGGACAGTGGCTAGCTGACTGATTTTAATTGCTCACAAACTACATGTGAGTAATGAACCATGGTTCATCTATCTCTATGTTCAGGTCTGAATTGAAGACATTTGGGTACCTTAAGTAAATTCTGCAGTTCGTGGCCATGCTATTTATCCCATGATGTATCACCTTCATTCATGTGATGTATTTGCCCGTGAATAAAAAAGGAAAAAACAGTGTTTATCCGTATGTGTTTGCGTGGGGATGCGTGTGTGGGCATGCATGCAGACACACAGACTTGCTGACTAACTACATGCACGCAGGCTTAGAAGAAATTACCTTGGAAAGGGCAGCATCTTCAGGCTAATTCTCCAAAAGACCACAAAGCTGACAGACCACGGAGCAGTTTAATTTATATAAAGCTGCAGGTGTTTCCAGGGTGCAGCAAGTGACACAAGCATAGCTCAACTTGCTGCTAAACACCAACTCATTTACAGAGTTTCATGGCAATGCTGGGTTTTCTGGCAAAACACAAAGCACAGTGTGTCTCCACTACGATTCTGGTTAGATTTTATTTCCCCCCCCTCCAATCCATGCTATTCAAGTTTTTCAGCACTTAGCAGATTTCTTGCAGACAGCGCTCTGATGGCCAACAAGTTGGAACACCGCCAGATATATTTGCAAAACCTTCAGCCCTTTGCCAAAGAGGCCTGAAACGGCCGGTGCTCAGCCGAGAGTCGGTAGCAGAAGAGCCGTCTGTGATCCCAGCCAATAAATCACGGCAGGTACTTAGTGGGAGACTGGAGGAAAAGTGCTTAAACCAAATCTCTGGTCACATAGAGAACTATAACTCAAAAATCACTGCATAGTCTCGGACACAGAAATAAACCAGAGGCCAACAACGACCTCAGAAAAGCATGTAAAATTTCTGTGGCTGAGACTTCTGTGCAGAATTGGAGTACACCCAGTGTTGTTACCGCTCGTCCTTTCTCTAGCCCCAATTCATCTAAGAAATCAGTCTCGGATATACATCCAGCCCACAAATTCTGTGCATCCTTCATGAGATATAACTTCAAGGAAAGTATATATTCTCCATATGGAAAGCATAGGACTGTTAATGATTTCCTAGGGAAAAATGAGGTGTTTTCCATCCAGGACGTTTTCAAGCTGAACCACTGAGCATCTGGAAACTGTTCTCTCCCTTGTTCTGCCATCATCTTTGTTATATTTACATACAATGTATTGAATTAACTTAGATACTTTGGACATCTGGTAAAAAAATATTTTTCTTTCTGTTACTTAGAATAGTGCTAAGTTTTATTTCAGCACACAAGGGCTATGTTCACTCAGTCTTACAACAGGCTAAAAGATTTCAATGGCGGTCTTTAATTTTTAAAGGAGATATCAAGTGATCTCTCAGTGATCCTGTTGTTGCAATGAGAGATATCTCCCTGTTCAAGCTGGCTGAAGGAATCACAACATGCTGCTGACCGCTCCTGCAGAAAACCCGCAGGGCTTGTTTGGGAGAGAACACAAATCCACACCCGTTGCCCATTAGACAGCACATGCAAGGATAAACCAAGAACATGCATATGTTTAAATGCTACGAGAAGTTACCACTGTATTGGAGAGCCTCATTGGAGAGAAGTACCAGCAGCAGATCTAATGCTTTAATCACCCCCAGCAGCCCCTACTCCTCACAGAGATTTTGACTGCTAACTTAATCAGTTTGCCCAATTTTCCAAGTTTTCCACAGAAAATGGAAATGTTTCTGACTGCCTGTCACAAAGTGAAGCCTTGTGGTCCCTCCCAGCCCTTTTCCAAAACGCCATGACATGTTCCTGGGAAGGACGAAGAGGCATTGTGCACCCTCTTCTCTCCAAGCCCACACCCTGGCACCAGCCCCTGGGATGCTCTGGTGCCCACAGGCACCTCCCTCGGCAGCAGCCATTGCTGAGAGGCAGAACTCGCTGCTCAGTTAAGTGCTCCTCAGCCAGGCTCTGCTCCTCCGGGTACTTTCTTAACGACCTGGGGACCAGGTCCCTACTGGGAATATCTAGTGTATCAGCACGCAAAAGGCACCTCACATGGCAACAGGACAATACCACCAGCCACAGCTACTGCTCTTATTGCCCCCCACCCCCTCTTTCTTGTTCACTGTGAGGCTAAAGACAAACTGGGAAGTGACTGGAAATTCAACAATACTTCTAATGCATTATTTATACATGAGCGCTTGCTGGTTCAGAATGCGAAATGAAATCTTGAATAATTCAGCATTTCTGTCTTTGCTGAAAAGTGTTAAATATTATTTTTAATTAATCATCAAATATTAAAATAGATTTTAAAATCCACTAGAGCAGCTGATAATTCTGTGACCAAGCAAACAGCCGAGTAGATAAAAACACACATTATTTGCAATACACTACTTAATCGAGAAAAAGCTATCGGCAGCAACATGTGTGCCCAGTCACACTTTGAAGGCACAGCAGTAGATGGAGGCACCACAGAGGATGAGCACAGAGGGTTACCCCATAGGTGTCAGCACCTCTGCCAGCGATGCAGCACGCTCCCCCGTCCTGCGCCGGCTGGGGAACGAAGCCATGGCTCTGCCCTCTGCCCCGTCTGCTCAGGGGACACCAGCACCAGCCTCACACCTTCCTTATGAAGACACACAACAGAGTTTAGCCTGCACACATACAGTCCTGATTTTCATCAGCTTTTTAATGCTATGTTAAAGAGATACCTCACTAGTGCTATTCTTATAGGGCAAAGGAAAAATGTTAATAGAAAGCAAATAAGTATAGTCGCATAGGTCTACAAACAAGATTTCCACATTTTTATTTGCTTATTGCTTTTCAGTTCTCACAAGTGGCAGACCTAAAGGAAATGTGTCCAAGGTCTGCTGTTAAACTTTTGTCATCTGTTACTCTCTGTCAAAGCTGAAATTCACCCCCCCAGGAAGCAGTAGCAACTCTACAGATGAATGCATGCTGTTTGCAATTTGTAAGGCGTCCCTGAGGTGGTGGAAAATAGCTCACAAACTCAGCATCACTTAGGCTGTTTCTCTATCCCAGCCACAAAACAAATCCTTCTGAATAACTGTATCACAAGAAATGAGGAGTAAGCCCTGGACAAAAACATATGGAGCTACACTTACTGCGCTTCTAGAAAAAAACAAACATTTTTGACCATAGCCAACGGCTGTCAAGGAGAAACAGCTGCGTTAACAGAGGTACCTTGAATGGAAAAGAAATGCTAAAGCGTAGGAAGAAAATACAGGGCACTACTATGGGAATAAACCACTCAAGCGGAGCCAAACTTTGCAAGATCAAATTTCCTCACCAAAAGCCATAGCAATAAATTACTTCAGTGCCAGAACTCGAATCCATAAGAAGATAATCCTTGTACAAACACTATGGCTTGTGTAGAGCAGTTTCTCAGCGATAGTCATTGCTTTTCTCTTATGGTGAAGAAACTTGTTGGTGACAAAAATACTTGCTGAGCCTCTTGTTGGAGAAGTTTATACGTTGTATGTCTCTACTGTCTGATGGGACTGAAAACCCATAAAATGAGAATCAGTAAATCATGGGTTTAGTACTGATAAACAAATTGCTACTTTTCCAACCACTCCCTGCTTTTATTTTTTTGAAAGTCCTATATATGCTTTTTGTGCCCATCCTAGCTCCTGAGTACACGGATGAACACATTTAACACTGCTGATGGTCAGAGAAAACAATCTGAAAAAAAACCTAGGTGAAACTCTTAGAGCAGAATCCTCTGAAGATTTATAGGCTGTATTTATGCAATCTTCCCTATGCCAATAAATCTCAATTAGAGGCCAGACTCCACAGGTAAACCCTAGTGAATCTTCCATGCCCGTTCATCTCCACACCGCAACTGCTCCATCAGCACCAGTGTTGCTCTGTCCTCAGCCTGGAAGCAGATCTCAAGCAGCAATGTCATCTCCCAAGTATCCCAACTGCTCTCCTACCCTGTTCAACCACTTGGGGCTCATCTTTTTCTGCTCTCCCAGTAGGTACAAAGATACCACCATGAAAAACGTGGCTGCTGCCAGTGCTATGGATGCCCAGATCTCTGGAGAACTCTGCAAAACAGCTATTGCTGTTAGTAAACATCCTACAAAATATACGCTTCAGGTAAAAAATGCCTTCACTATTCCAATCTATCTCAAAAGGAACTTCTCTTTCTCGCTCATTCACCGTTGTTCTCTCTGACAGATAAACAAGTGCTACAGGGGAAAAAACACAATAAAAATCCCTTTTTAGAGAAGCAGAACAAATTCCTTCCTTACTGCAAAGATTTAAAAAATAAAAAAACCCTGCACACAGAACAACAAACAAATTAAAATGGTAAACAAAACATACTAATGTTTTTTCTAAGTTTTCTATTTATCCTCAAAATGTTTCAGCTGCACACAGAATTTTAAGTATTGTATCATCTTCAAAACACAAGGATCATCATAATTTAAAGATAAATTTGATTTTCTGGGTAAGGAGGCAGCACTCAACATTTGAACATGAGTGAGTTTCATTTAACAGATAATTGAGTTTGTAAGTCAAGTTTTAAAGTAGCTGGGTCTTCAGGGGATTCTGAGAATCTGAATTTAGGAATTTATTACTTTTTTATATGTAAGCACCATTCTCTCTCTAACAGCATGCTCAAGGCAGCTCCATAGCCACTTCGCAACTCTGTACTCAACGCCTTTAGGACATGACTATCTTTTCTAAATTATCTGGTGCAATTCTTCATTCAGGGGCAAAGGACAAAGACAGCAATAAAATATCAAATCAAGGATTTAGGGTCTATTCTTGGCCTTGGTACTTTGTCACTGCAGCAGCTTTAGTTTCTTGCACCCCACGGCACTGATATTTTTGCATGGCTGCCCATCCTTCGTGAGTCCTGGGGACACTGTGTGACATGTAAGCATTCACCCACAGCCTTGATTTGCTCCCATCTCGGGTGTTGAAACCCGACAGCAGCCTGGGGCTGGGCATGAGATCCTGCAGGACTCAGATAATGCCACAATCTCATGCAGAAGTCAGAATCATAAAATCATTTAGGTTAGAAAAGACCTTTAAGATCATCAGGTCCAACCGTTAACCTAACCCTGCCAAGTCCACCACTAAACCATGTCCCTAAGCGCCTCATCCACACGTCTTTTAAATACCTCCAGGGATGGTGACTCAAGCACCTCCCTGGGCAGCCTGTTCCAGTGCCTGACAACCCTTTCAGCAAGGAAATTTTTCCTGATATCCAGTCTAAACCTCCCCTGGCAGAACTTGAGGCCATTTCCTCTTGTCCTATCGCTTGCTACTTGGGAGAAGAGACCAACACCCACCTCTCTGCAACCCCCTTTCAGGTAATTGTAGAGAGCGATGAGGTCTCCTAAACTGTTTCCTCTCTGCTATGTTTTATTTCCAGCAGACATCTGGTAAGTTGAAGTCCCCCAGGAGAACACGGGCTAGCGATAGTGAGACTTCTCCCAGCTGCTTACAGAATATTTTGTCTGCCTCTTCATCCTGGTTGGGTGGTCTATAACAGACTCCCACCATGATATCTGCCTTGTTGGCCTTCCCCCTCATTCTTACCCATAAACCCTCAACACTATTGTCACCATCATTAAGCTCTAGACAATCAAAACATTCCCTAACACACAGGGCTACCCCACTGCCTCTCCTTCCTTGCCTATCCCTTCTGAAGACTTTATAGCCATCCATTGCAGCACTCCAGTTGTGCGAGTCATGCCACCATGTTTCTGTGATGGCCGCTATACCATAGTTTTCCTGCTGCACAATGGCTTCCAGCTCCTCCTGCTTGTTGCCCATGCCACATGCATTGGTGTAAATGCACTTCAGTTGGGCTATTGATCCTGCCACCTTTTCAGGGGAGAAGCCCTAATTCCTATGTGACCATTCTCGGGCACTTCTGTGGTTTCTAACACATCAATAACACTTGCATATTTGCTGCTGCATGGATCTCCATCCCCTGCCTCCATGGAGATGGCAGACCAAAGGACCTCGCTAGCACGCCATGCCTCAAACATTGGTGTGCTGCCCCCAGGCTTATGTCTAGCAAGCCTGGTTTTATCCCTTTCCCCCTTCAAATCTAGTTTAAAGCTCTTTCAATAAGCCCTGCTAACTCCTGTGCAAAGATCCTCTTCCCCCTTTGAGACATGTGTACCCTGTCTGAGGTCAGCAGGCCTGGTGTTGTGTAGACTGACCCATGATCAAAAAAATCCAAAATTCTGCCAGCGACACCAGGCTCGGAGCCAGGTATTGATCTGCTGGCTCTTCCTGTTTCTTCCTTCATTATTCCCTGCAACTGGAAGGATAGAGGAGAACACTGCTTGTGCTCCTGATCACTTCCCCAGTTTTCCCAAGGCCCTGAAGTCTCTCTTGATTGCCCTCGGACTTCTTGTTGCAACTTCATCGTTGCCTACCTGAAAAATAAATAATGGATAGTAATCTGAGGGCCGTACCAGGGTAGGAAGCTTTCTCTTCACATCTTTAACCTGGGCCCCAAGGGCGGCAGCAGACTTCCCTAAGAAGTGGGTCCAGTCTGCATATTGGGCCTTCTGTTCCCTTCAGAAGGGACTCTCCTATGATGATGACCCATCCTATTTTCTTTATGGAAGCAGTTTTGGCGCAGGACATAGGCCTACTTAACCTCAGCTAGATGAACCAGTCCTCAGTAGCAGTTTGTGGTATCTCCATTGCTGTTTCCAAGAAACTACCAGAACACCAAAGCGACAAGTGAACTCCTCCCACACTAACATGAAGTCAAACCTTGCCAAAAGTTTACAAATTCTGCAGCCATATTACACAAAATTATTTATAGTATTAAAATCAGAGGTGTTCCACCATATAATGAGATACCTTATCTTATAATTAAATATAAGCTACTGTCTTACAGAACGTGTAGTAAGGAGTATTGTGTTCCAGGAAGAATTATGCCCAAAGCTTAAAAAAGAATACAAATTAAACTGTGCATTTTTGTGTAGGAAGAGGAGGAGACTGGCATGGGGGAAGGGGGCGTGCTTTCAAATTCATCTAGCTTGATACAGTTTATTATTAGAGACAGATAAAATTTAAGCTGTTTTGGTAGACTAATTGCTGTCTGATTTGAAGGGATGATCATATATCACAAAATTTAAGTAAGCTTCATATACTCGAATGAACAACACTCAGAAAACCTATTGATATAATCCTATGAGCTGAATTCGTGAGCATTTGTTTCAAATACAGATATTTATCACCAAGTTATTTATGATTTCTTTTCTAGTAGCTAGAGAGTAGCTTCTATCCCATACATCCATATAAAGTCCATTCTTCTGAACCTTCTAAGACCTTGCTGCTGTAATATCCGAGCATTTCAAAGCCTTCAGTACATCTATCTTCCCAGCAAACCTAAAAGCTTTGGAAAATCTCATTGTCTAGGACAGACAAGAAAATAGAACTCCCTATCCATGAGAACATAACAAAGAGATTTTTGAAGCACATCCAACTCCAAATCAATGCTGAGACAAAAGATTATTTTTCCTATTTCCTGTTTTTTGAAGACAAGGATCCCCAAAATATCAATTTCGTTAGAATCAATACAGACTTTCTAGCTCGCTAGGCTTCTGAGAGCATCCCCAGAAGATTTTCTGGGTGGGCAATAACAGAAATACATACTCAATTGAAAAGATGACTTCTGGATTCACTGAATATTTTCAGTTTTCTGCAAAGAAAAAAAAAAGTATCCTCTCTTCCACAAGGAAAACCAAAACTTTTTTCCTTTCGAAAAGTCATTCCCACTCCAAACTAACAACTACCCTGCTGTGGTTCTGGGGCAGAAAAAGGAGAAGGCCCAGATTTACAGAGGGAGTCCTTAGGTTTGGTTCACCTAATTTAGAGCCTCTGGGAGTAAGCCTTGCAATCTGAGTGCTGACTTTAACATTTACACTTCTTATAATCGAATTATTAGAGTCAGCACACCAGACACCATTCAGAACTACACCAAGCAATAGAAAACATGGAGGAAACATGTGTCTGAAGTCCCAGCCCTTTCTTCTTGGGTTTGGCCCCGAACTCCAGCCCTGATACAGATGCTATTATAAAACTCTGTTTCAACACCTGAAAGTCACTCCTGGGCTTCTGCGCTGCAGTTATGTATTTGACAACCAGTAAGTAAATCACAGCTTTTCTCTGGCAAGGATGGGAGTAAGGGGTGGACTTCCGAATGCACTTTACACAGTGATTGTCATGCAAAACACACAGCTGTTCCCTGGGAATTAGGATTTTGCTTTTCACTGGAGCATCCTTGTGAGCATCCAGCAGCGAGCCATGAAAGAGACTTATCCTTGTTCACCCTTTTTCTGGCCCTGGAGCTCCCACTGCAGTTGCCTTGCACACAGAGCAGGACAGCATGCTTTCCTCCAATGGCCACAGGAACAGTAAAAACAACAGAGAAATGGTGCAGAAACTCACAGCGCTAAATTAGATCTGACGTAAAATACTGTCGGCCAGTCCCTCCTGCTGTGCATTGCAGCTGGAGATTCCCCAAGACCCTTTCTTTCTTTTTTCACTGTCACTTTGGTCTCCCTCAGGACAGCCTGATATCTCTTGGATTTTATTCCCAGATGTAGAGGGGTTTTTGTTAATTCACTTTCAAACACTGCACTGAATTTACATCAGAACATATTACAGCTTCACTTAATGTGTTTTTCTGATTTGTAGCTGCACATTTTCCACTTTCTTTTTTGCCTCCAAAAGGACCCCACGGTGGCAAATCCAATCAAGTTTCAGTACTGCAATCAAGCTTTATTGCTGTTGCGATTCCAGTTTGTTCCCAGGTGCAAAGTCATTACTGCATCCTCCTTCTAACACCGCATTGCAAGATTTTCTTTTAATCATTAAGAGCAGAGTGATTTGGTTTGTTCCTTTGATAATACCACATGAATGGGAGAACACTGGGAGCTCCTGCTCCTCCATTAAACTTCTTAAACATCACAGGAATCTGGGTATTCGCTTGCTCATTGTTTGGAAAAGCACAAAATTTCACCTTCATTTTAACGTTTTCTGTTGGAGCCTTGTGACTTATTAAAACTGCGCGTAGCAGGCGGACAGCTATGAATGTCAAACCAGCTTCCCCTCTGCATATTTGCTGCCCGTAAAGAAACCTGAAAGCTAATTTGATACATACATTCATCGTTTCAGATTAGTTCTTAAGGCAAGGCTTTCAGTTTACACTCTCAGCTGCAAAGGCAGAAAGGTACAAGAGTTCACAGCTTTTCCTTCTGTTGTATTTCTTCCCCTTTGTCAGACGTAGATGTAATCAAATCCCCTTGATTTTAAGAGAGTGCTCGGATCCAGCACAGTCCCAGAAGTCTGCCCACACCCGCCCCCTCTGCCAGATGAAGGCTGCAGGAAAATGCATAATCTCAAGGGCTGAATTTTGTGCAGCTAAAGCAAAAAGGCCCAGTAACAGCCCTGGCTCCTTGTGCTTGTCCTGTAAACATGCAGGTAGGTGAGAATGACAGGCACTAGCTCTCAGCACACTTCCACGCTTGTCCTTGATGATAAAAGACTCATGTGTTTCTAATGAGCCCAACAGCCACCTCCAGGTCGGAGCTATCAATCATCACCAGCACAAGCTCCACGCAGCGTTTTCAGAAAAAACTGAAGAGCCCTGAACCATCAGGGCCGGCTTTACCAATTATTTTATGTTTTGCTTTTACATCCCTGATAAAATGAGCTTGTGTGAAGCTAACTAAGCCATAGCTCAGGCTTGGGCATTTTCAATACATGCCTTCCAATTGGGTTGGCTCAAAATAAGCACCCAAAAAGACCAGAAAGGATCTTAATTATTCTGCAAAGTAAGGCTATTCAGATTTTCCAAGTGGCTATTTTCTATTTTGTCTGCTACATAAATGCTAACTCATCCATATATATTATTTCCCTCCTTCAAATTAACAGTTATGTATAAATGGAAGGAAGACTTCAAAAATTTCAGTGCTGCTCTTAGAGTATGAGAAGACTACACTAACAGCAATTTTTTTTATGTCTGTGGAGTGCCTAGAGACTCCAATGAGGAACAGGCCCTTACTATGTTAAGTTTTACAGAAACGTAGAAAAAGCCTTGTTGCTGCCTCACAGATTTGTAATCTAGTATTTTGTTCCTTTTATTCCCACGTTTATACTCACTGCCATACTGCTGCTGTCTGTGATGATAAAGTTTTAGCCTCTCCTACAGTAGAGAGTAGAAGTTAGTAGGAAAAAAAATTGCTTTTAAAGTTACTAGCAACTATCAGTAACAACTAGGTGCTGATAAAAACCACAGACTTTCTGCCTTTTTTGCAGCTAGAAGTAGTTATAGGAATGCCTAGTAATGGTATAAGAAAAGAAAGATCAAACAGAGCTACTCTCTTATTTCTAGACAAAAGTTATTTGAAGCTATTGCATCAGAAGTTGTTCATAACCTAGGTATCAACTGCTCACAGTCCCATTTCCTGAAAGTTTTTAAAATCAGTAAGAATGCACTTCATCATTAAACTTACAGCACAAAGCTGTATCCTGCAGCAAAATTAAATCTGGCTTAAATCAGTTCATTTCTCCATACTTTACATTTTTGCAGTCTGAAATGCTCATTTTGTGCCTCACTTTCTAATCAGTGCCGTCAGCTGAAGCTTTCATATGTCACACAGTATTTAGTCCATGGTGGGGATTATTTCTTTCAAGTATTTAAGGCAGAAATAAAAACAGACGTGATGCAAACTGCGTGAACAAAGAGTACAGAGTGCAATATGCATTGCCTGGAACAGGCTGACATAATCGGGAACGGACATATGTCGGATAAACTCTGGGTGCTGTCTGGAAGTAAGTCTCAGACCATTAGATCAAGATCTGCTCATCCTCTATGGGGCTGCCCGGGTTGATCTGCCTTGCTGGGTGCTCAGTTCAGTTTCTCAGGGCAAAAGAAGCAGGCAGAGAGAGATGAAGTAATGCTATTTTTGGTAGCAACCATGAAAGACAGTATGACTAAGATATGACTCTTACGTAAATGCTTTTATCCTGTTTTAAGAAGTACCTTCTCCTACTAACCCACCCATACCAACAGTTTCTGTTGCATTTGAGCCAGGCGCTTGGTGAAAACGACGTGACGGAGCTTGTACATGCTTTGCATCCATCTCAGGTAGCAACAGGCCCCCTCCCTGGCCAGGTGTGAGCCAGTCCCCTGGATGTAGCACACCTATTTGCAGTAGGGACAAGCTGGACATGCCCATGGGGACAGTAGGAGGAGGTGACATCCTCCCTGGAAGGCACTGACTTCACTGATTGCAGAAGCTCAAAAAAAGCCCTCCCGTTTCTCTGAAGTGCCTTCTTCCTCCCTTTAAATTGTTTGCAATGATTGCATGCCATGGAGTCACCATTTTTATCTGTCTCTTTAAAAATCATATTAAAAATCACAGCTGTGCACCCAACCTATTTTTTGGGATGCTTGGTAAATGCTTGCATGACATTAACCTATGGGCTCAGGTTTTGGCACCAAACATGAATATCAGGAACTTTGTTCCAGGCAAACATTGCATGAATACTGCTGCTCTCTGGGAAATTCAAGAATGCACATTCGATTTCACTGCTGGGCTGCTTGCTTCTACTTGCAAAACACCCACCTTTTTTCACTTAAAACTTCTAGGATACATGGAGTGATTTTTGTGCATGCATAATGGAGGTGGGGAAAATTCAATCTTAATATGACAAAAACTACAACCCAAGAAGTAACAATTCTAGCCCTACTAGATGTGACAGACTACAGGAGCATTAAATAAAAGATTTTTCCTTTAAAAAAGAGTGCATTCTGCTTCTGCAGCATTGCAAAGACAGGATGGCTGTAGGAACCAATGTCTGCTCCCATTTCTATTTTGGATCAGGATTCTCTCTGTAGGAGTTCAAAACAACCATCTGGAGTCAATCCAAAGTCTGTTTGAAAATCAATGGGAGCTTTTACACCAGTTCTGGTGCATGTTGGATCAGCTCATTGGCTCCCAAAGTACAACTGTAAAGATGAAGAACATCCAAACACTAACTCATAGTTTTATTGATTCATAAACAGGTTTTACTGTGCACTCCAAAAATGTTCATAGTGGTTTTTACTTCTTTATCTGGATTTTCCCGTATCTTGACATACTTAATTTTCTGCCTGAAATGCAAAGCAGCAATGACTCAATCAACAGCTGCACTTCACTGATAAGGGATCAATTAACAAATTGTGAGGGCTGTTCCTGTTTAGTTTTTGCTAAATAAACTTCTGCGGCCATGATGGAGTTCTGGCCCTGTTAACTCCAACTAGCCGTGGTTAATACTTCGTACCATACATTTACGGAGTTTATTATTACCTCTTTAATTCTGATGCAACATTTGGAAAAGAGAGAAAGAATAGTTTGTGTTTGCTGATACTTTTCATTTTTTCAGTATGGCCCCATAAATATCAACTGCTCCAGCTTATATTCAACTATATTCAACTGGTAAATGATGACTGAAATACATCATAGAACATATTCACAATATGTGCAACTGCAGGCTGGGGAGTTGTCTTTTCCTTCCATGATGAGACACGTGCTAGGAGTATACACCACCCACTAATCTATAGCCTTAGATGTTGAGATACTGAGAGCAGAAGTATGCAAACACTGATGCTGTTGTAATTTGGAAGAACAATACGAAGCCATTAGTCTCGACTTACGGCTAATCTTAGCACTATCATAAGTCACCAAAAAAATGGAAGCTGTGGAGAAACACGATTTTCTGAGCTAACACGTAGGTCCTCTCCCTGAAGCTTACTGAAGCCTGTTCAATATCCTGGTGAAGGCTGAAACAGCCTCAGGATCTTTTTTCTTGTAGCATCTGCCAGAGGCCTTCAGAGAGGCATTACATACCTGAAGACAGTCAGAACAGCCCTGATCCGCACAGCGGAAAAGGGACAAAGCCACAAACCTGAGACACAGCTGAATAATCTTGCCAGCCTGCTGCCCTTGGGAAGAAGCAACGCAGTGACATACTTTTGAAACCATGCAGTCTGCTCTTCATATACATAGCTCTGTACTTTTCCCCTTCACCTTACTCTGTCCTCAGGAGGATGAACAATCAAGATGGAGTGTGTCCTGCAGGGGAAGAACTTATACACGTACATATTTGAACTACAAATCGAGATCTACAGAGTCCTCACATTAAGCCATGACCAGAATGACACCAAACGTTCCTCATCTCTATGACTATTATGTTAGACACTTCTCAGCTTACCATTCACCTGTACACTCATACAAAGTGACTGCTCATCGTCTTGTAGGAATTCCCAGTACAGCCAGACACACAAAACACATTTTCTCCTTTTTTTTTCTGAAGGCTTTGCTGAAGTCATTGAAGCTGGAGAAGTCCGAGCACTAGCTTCAAGGTGAATTCACTGACCTGTTTAATCACACTGGAGACAGAGGTGTTCTGATGCAGCAGGTCAGTAAAATGCTGCGTGCCTGAGCATCTATTTACACACAATTTCCCAGGTTAGATTATGGATATTTACATAGAGGTTTCATTATTAAGGCCTTTTAGGGATGCTTTCGATTCTGATCTACCACCAGCAGAGAATCTTAACATCTTTATTCATATCAGCTAGACACATTAAGGTCATTGCATCCTGGGACATAGACAGAATTTTGGCTTTGCTTTATATTGCTAACAACCCCGCCACAGCTATGGCTCCTCATTCTTTCATCTCCAGACAAAACTGGAGCCTACAGATGTCTCAGAACAGCCTACATTGGGTATATACCTCCCTTCATAACGAAGGGAAGCCTTGCAAATAGCGTAACAACACCACTAAATGTCACTTACCACTTTGAAGACTTTTACAAGCAGGATAAATTTAAAAAAGAATGAACGGACAAACTTGATATGTTGGATTCTACTAACACCATAACCAGTTGCATGCATTTTTACGTCTCTTAAGAAAGGACCCTTATTACACCGTGGATTATGGCCATGCCATATGATGCTTGGCCATAATATATCCCACTGCTCCTTCCCCAAACACATACTGCTCTACTTTAGTGCTAGAGATCCAGATGAATAAAACCAGCTTGAATGTATATACACCAGATTTATTTCCAGACCACCCAGATTTTCAAACAGAAATCTATATAGGCAAAACACAGTAACTCCTTTTCACAGCTTCTCTGGCACAGCTGAAGACTGGAAAAGCAGAGGAGAAGTAGCAAAGCATTTTATTATACTTTTGTTTGAAAATGACCGCTCCTCAAAACTTACTTGCCAGTTTTGACAATGATAGGGTTTATCTTGCCTATATGGTAACTGCCAGTAAGAGCGATGCTGTAACTGGCAGCCATGAGGCTATTGCATTCTCTTGGCCTCTCAGTTTGTTCTCTTTAGAGGTCTGTAATCTTCTTCAATTTTTAGGAGGCAAAGCATTCAGTTTGCCAGAGGCAGAGGGACCCTGTCTCATGCTTGAGCTGGAGTCAGAGCCTATGTTTGTGCACCAGCGAACCCTGTAAGTGCCTTTTACCAAAAAAAAAGTGATGGGGTACTGCAGAAGAGGCATCACTCTGTCTCGTGGAAGTACAGAATGTCTCCAGTGGCCACATGGCTAAGGCAATCTGTGAAGCCTTCAAGAAAGACATGATCAGAAATACAACCGACTACCTCAGCAAACGGCCAAGGACTGCAAAAGCAAGGGCTCTCTCAAGAGTGTCCTTTTCGTAACTGGTCAGAAATAGGAATTGGAGCAGCTGTGGCAGCACCTCACTGGGTATCGGAGAGGGTAAGGGAACTGCATGACTCCCATGAGCGCAATGCCCAATGGCATGTGCCTCCACACACCACAGACATGGCCGAATCAGGTCAGCACAGAAGACAGGCAAATGTGATGTCAACCAACTAAAGTCTGACAGCCCTGTTTCTGTCAGGGGCCCAGAGCAAAGGTGCAAGTTGAGTCCAGTAATTTAATGCTCAGAAAAGTTCATCTGATTTTCCAAGCCATACTCAAGACCTAAATCTGTCTTGGGCACAGCCCCTGGCATGAAGCTCTCTTTTCCCAAGCGGTTGTGTTGTTTCAACCAGTAAAAATGCTCTCTAATGTTTGACAAATTACTTCTGGCACATGTGTCAGCAAACTCGAGGCCAAGAACTAATTGGATGGGGAAGTCAAAAGCACACTTCACAAAAGCTTCTGCTATTGGTGCGTTATAGGCATTTTGAATCACAGTTGCTTATACTGTCTCACAAAGGATAGCAAAAAGCTTTTAGAAGTGAAAAATTTCTGACATAGCTAACAGATACAAAGAGGTGATAAAAACTAATGGCATTTCAGGAGAAAATGCTAATAGTATAATGTTGAATAAGATATTTACTTTTTAAAAAAAAAAAAGAGCAGCCTTGCACAACACTTTTTCACTCTCATCTGCCTTAAGATCCAGAAATATAGAGCCTAATTAAAGGTGTCACCAAGGCATCCAGGCCATGAAGTTCTCTTGTATGCTTCTGCCAATTACTCAAGGAAAATGCTAAGTTGGAAAATGCCTTGGCTGAATTTATCAGTGCTGCTTTTAATTTTATATTTCTGCACAGACTTCCTGTGCTTTGCACATGTGCAGAGTCCTTCTGGCTGTACAGTGAAGTGCAAACTAGTGAATATGTCTCCTAGCAACATTAGCCCCATTTTATACTTCCCAGGGAAAGGAATGTTGATCGTTCTTTTTCCTCCTTAGGATCATTTGCGTTACTGGGATGAAGATAAGGAACAGAGCAGCAGTGCACCCTAGAATTAAAAACAGTATGAAGGTTAAGCAACCCATGCGGTCAGTTTAAAAGATGATTTCTAACTAAATCTTTCCTCTCGGTGCTGACACTTCATTTCTTTCCTGCAGTAACATCTCTCCCTTACAGGAATACAACAGCTTTATAAAAGGATGCTGCACATGCCGACACCCTTGATAAGGACTGCTGACATTGAGCTCCAGACTAAAACTGGTTCCGTGCTGGTACAGACACACATCCTCCAGCAGAAGCACAGCAAATGTTTCTGGGCTGGCTGGAAGCCAGGGCAGGAGATGGGCCTGGGGGTCAGGGACAAGAGACAAGCTTCTGGCTTCTAGGTTGGCTCTGCGCACCCTCCTTCAGAGTGATCCCGTCCAGGGAGGGTTGAAGGGTAGCATAAAGCCCTTTAAGCTGGTGATATATCCTGGCATCACATTCGTCATGTAAGAACTGAAGTGCCTTGAATTAAGGGACACCACCGATGGCAACAAAAATCGCATCTGAAATCTAGACACTGTTACATAGCACCTGACACCCAGAAGCTGAAAGGTGACTGACTGAGGAGGGGATGGATGGGGGACATCACACTTCTCCTCATGCATTTGTCGGGGCTTTCCATCAGAGCAGTTTGCCTCTTTACTGAGAGAGTGGTGAAGCATTGGAACAGGTTGTGCAGGGAGGTGGTGGAGTCACCATCACTGGAGGTGTTCAGTAGACATAGCACTGCGGGTCATGGTTTAGTGGGCATGGTGGTGTTGGGTTGATGGTTGGACTTGATGATCTTACAGGTCTTTCCCAACCTTAATGAGTCTGTGATTCTGTTTCCTGACTTTCTGCATTGTTTCCCATGCAACAAGAAAATTGCTAATAACCCAGCAGCAGGGCTGAAACTCATACGAAGTCAGTCACACACTGTCTTCAAGTGTCTGCAAAGAGGGAAAGAGGGACTAAAGAAAAAGAAAATCCACATCTGTACAACTGGAGGCTTTTGCGGATAGGTGCTGTCTACCCACTCCTAACCCCAGGAGTTATTCAGCAGCTCTGTGAGAAGGCGATAGTCACTTCTGTGTTGCAAAATGTGGAAACACCACTTCCTGCAGGCAGGCTGAAGGGATTAAATGTTTGAATTTTGGAGATACAAAAATGATGCCCATAAAGATATTGTTGCCCTTCTCTTGAGCAACAGCAGAAAGCAAGACCTTTCCAGTTCCACTTTGAAGGAGAGGAGAAATCATTTTAAAAAAGAAAAAACCCTCACTATGAATGCAACTTGTTTTAAAACCTTTTATACCAAAATCTTATCACATACATGCACAGACTCACAGGCACTGGGGTAAGGAGCTGCCAACATCGGGTAAGATCCCCTCTGGCTTGTATCTCCTCTTGTAAGACAAAAGAGAGCCTCCTTGGCTCCAAGAAACGACACTGGTGAGAAATGCTGCTGTGATCCCTCCTGACTTATGATATAGTCTGTGATGGGGATCTTCTTAAAGTCTCTATTTATCTTCATTTCATAAGAATTACACTGTCTCCTTTTTCTAGATAAATTTCTCACCTTTATGCCTTCAGAGAAAAAAGTGCAAACAGAAGAACTTTGGAGGAGCCAGACCAGGTGACACCAAAATTCAGCCTGGTACAAGGCTTGTGCCTCACAGCAGACAAAAACACACATCCGCAACAGAGCATAAAAAGGCAGTGAGCATTCAATGATAACTCCTAGTTACACTCTCCCTGCCTCCAGTTCTTTGTGGTTCAAGAATTTCCTAAGGGAAAAGCAGCATCTTTAGGTTTAATAAGAAATGACCTATAGAAGGGCAGAAACCAGAAGGCATAAACAGCTCCTTCTTTTAAATAAATACAAGCAGGACTTGCCCATGCTGGGTGTGGATTCTAGACTGCTAGAAGTGCAGTGGTCCCTTGGCCATCTGCATCACAGGCAGGTGGGGAGGGGGAAAAAAGTGCAGCTGAGGTCATGCTGCAGTGAATGAGGTCCCCACTAGCACGAGAAACAGCATGATGTGGAGCATAGCGAAGAGCAGACGTGATACAAATATAAGCAGAAACCTCTGACAATGACCCCTGCCACAACTTTTTATTCCTCATAACATGGACAAATACTCTTCTACCTGTGATTATCTTGGCCTGGGATGCTGTAAAGGGTAATACTGTTCTTTTAATGACAGCTCTTCCACAGACTTAAAAATGTCTCAAATTAAAACTCTGTATTTTGCATTATACAAACAGATATTGATATCAAAGGGGAGAGGGGTATTAAAACTTTCTAGTGAGATCTACTATTCATTTCTAGCAGACAAAGCTATGAACAGGAAAAAAAATCCTACTTCAAAACTCTTAAGAGAAGTGAACACTCCTTTAGTGTTTGCATTAAATACCGATCTTTATATAAGATGAAATTTAACTGCCAGGATCCAATAGCTTTTAGGTACCTAACTTTTAAACTCCATGCCCTGCAAAACAACTGTGAATTACTGTTGGGAACCTGACAGAAGACCCTCAGGGCCCAGCAGATCTCTCCTGGTAAACCTCTAATTAAAGCCATCAGCAAAGGACACTTCCCACAACTTGTCCTTGTGTCAGACCAGCCCCTGAGTGCTTTTGGGTGACCCTGAGCCTCATGTTGGGGTGCTGGCAGTAAGACAGTGCCTGGTATTGAGAGCTGCTGCTCCTTCAGGTGTGTGACACCTCAGCGTCTCACGGCAACCCTCCGCACTGGACAAAGAGCTACGCAAAAATAAAACTTCTTTGTAACATCCAAATAAAGGCAAGATAATGATAGCTAGTTTAAAGACAAACAAAATTAAATAAAACACAGGTCTGACTCTAGCTGGACTCCAGCAGGTTTTTCCTCTGTGCGTGATTTGGCTGCAGCAGCCACGCAGCTGTCCCAGTCGTGCGGCCAACTATCCAGATTTTACGTAACCGTGTCCAGAGCTTTGCCTTTCTAGAAGATAACACCAGAGGCACCCATGATATCTCCTTGTAATCAAATCTTTTCACTCCTTTCTCTCCTCTCTGCATTACTTAATCCATAACTTAATCACACTTGTTTTAACACTTTCCCACTCCTCCTCATTCTGAAATCAGTAATGTCTTGTAGACACGGTGGGGCAATGCCATCTCCTGACTGATGGTAAAAGAGAAAGGGTTCAGAAAGGTGTAACTCAAAGACACCACCAACTTTTTGTGCCCCGCTGGGCAATACGCAAGTCTCACAATAGCAGGTTTTTTCCATGAACTGAAAAAAAATTTGATACCAATACATGGACTGCAAAAAGGAGGGCTCAATAGTCCGGTCCCTCATGGACCAGTTGTAGGTCTCAGCTGATACGAGATATGACAGCAAATAGTCACTTTCACAAGATAAACTCTGCAGGAGGGAGGAGGATGAACAAAAGACTCTTAATTTGGGGGGCGGGGGGGGGGGCGAGACAGTATTAATCTATACACACTTAGAGACACACAAGAAAATATGAGGACAGTAGCTGCTGGCTTGCTTTTGTGACCAAACTGAAAGATGGTATTATCAGCTAAGCCTCAAGAGTGCCACAAGATACTGATTGAAATCCTCAGCATTTACAGGAAAATTTGGTTGCTTCTACAAGTCCAGTCATGGTGCTGCCATTCCAATTTGAAAATTTGTTTTGATGTTGGAAATGGAGCTATTTCAGCACTAACAGTGGAAGAAAGATGGCAAAATGAAAAATCCCAATGGCAGTGCGGTTTTCAGCTTTTCTGCTGGGCTCCAGACCACCTCTGTGGCATGCTTTGTTGCCTTGTTGCACCCAGGCATGGCTGAATCAAAGGCAGGCAAAGAAACTCTGATATACCTTTTCAATGTAGAAAGTAATAATAATATTGTTATGTTTGTTTCATCCTATAAACTTTTAACACACAAAAAAACCCATCTGCATGGAAAAATGATCTCTGCCACTCAAGTGCCTTTTTGGATGAAATGCAGCTAAATTTTCATATACAAATGGATAACTCGGAATAAGAAATTAAGAATGCTGTAGCCCCAAGTAGAATATTTTGCTCTAAATAGGAGCTTTGACAATGTAGGAAGGGCTACTCCAGTGAGATTTCCTATCACAGGATTTCCACTGTTGTCATCTCTGCCCAAGCTGCTGCCAAGCCCCTCTTCAAATTGAGTAGTTTACAAATGTTTGCCAGTATTCAACAGAACAAGATGAATTCAGCAATTTTATGTGCACATTTGTCGCACTATTAATCTGAAAACAATCTCTTTTGAAGACAGAGAGAGGTTTATGGAGTCTGCTCATTGCCAGGGCTGAGGCAACCCAGAATGCCCCATAATTCAGTTTATCTGTTTTGAAGGTGCAAATAAGTAGGTGTTTTGCTGGCATGCTCTTCTGGGCACAAGTAGTTTATACACATTTTTCTAAAAAAGGGGTTTTTTTGGGTTGGTCTTTTTTCCCCCAATACTATTTGCTTTAAGTGGCCTCTCTCACAGAGACTGTATCTGGCAGGGTGTTTTCCTTTTTAAAAAAAATTCACCCAGGGAAACATTCTGGCAATTTTCAGAAAACACCCCACTGATTTCATTAGGGCTTTGATGATGCCCCAGTGACTTGTCCCTGAAAATAATTGTTGGGTTTTGTAGCCGCCTTCCGCCCTCCCGCACTTGCTCGTGTCACCACCTGACCTTCACTCTGATGGACAATTTCTCCTCTTCCTTTCTCAACAGCCAGTTTTATCCCCTTCGAGCCTCTCAGTGCATCATTACCTCCACCACAATGCTGTCAGTCAAGTCTATGCCATTTTATGACATTATTCTATTTGTGAGCAGGAAATGGAAGCAACTCCTCATGCCCCTCTCACCACTGTGTTTCCTCTCAGACAGCATTATTGATGAGCGCAGCAGACAGGCCTGCACCTCTTGGGTGCTGCTGGGATGTACTACATTTTCTTTTGCAGCTTTCACGTACCTGCAGTCCCTTTTACCAGCTCTACTGACGGCGCATTTACATTTAGAATGTGATTCAATTCTGCGTGCAAAAAAATATAATAAAGTGTGCAACTTAATGCTCAGTGTGAATTTAAAGTGGTTGCTTGTGTCAACCACAAACTGATGTATTTAAATTAAATGCAGTATTTCCCTACATAATGCTATCCATATGCTAATGGAAGAGATTATGTCTTGTATAAGATTTATCAAAGCAAACTCAATTCATTTCAGGAAGCATCTCAGTGCTGCCTATCCGAAGTGATACATTCTGCCAAATATGCATTGTATCAAATAAAAGCTCCTAGATACTGAACATACTTGCGGCATTTACCAAAAATAATACATCTTTCGAATCTTACTGACTCCAACCGACTTATCATTCCAGCTTGGTGTTCAGATAAAACATTTGGAAACAATAAAGTTCCCTGATGCCATTTTCATTATCCCATTTCTAATTCTGTGCTCAAATAAGACACTCTGTAACAATAAAACGTCTTTAAAATTGATATAAAACATAGTTAGGGTCAATCTACAAAGGCAATAAAAGTAGATAAAAAACAAATTTATATTTTAAATCTTGTAATGATAGCAAATATTCTGAGCACGCTGACATATATGTCAATGCTGATCAAAAATATAGCAAAAGGCATACTGAGCTGAGTTGTTCTATGGCTACTTCCGATAAGTATATGCCACATTGTATGTACATTCAAGGGCTAAAATATATTCTGAATATCATAAATACGCATATTTTTATCTGGTGCAGATTCACTGGGGAAGAATATCGGTGAGCAAGTGAACTGCAGCCCCTCTCTAAAGCAGCCCTCTGGTGACGCTACATTGTTCCCCTCCCTCCTCTTTGTCACAAGACAGCTAAACTCTGCAAGTTAACTGAAAATAAGGGAGAACATTACCCTTATACTTCCATGTCAAAATGTTGTGTTGCAGGTTTAGATGTATTGACATCTGAATGGTTAACAGAAAGAGCACAAGACAACCCTTATCTTCATATCTTTAACATCAACCAGACATGGGTGTAATTCCCCTTTATACTGAACACCCACTGAAGTTTCACCCTACCCTGTCAGCTTCTAACACCACCACTGGACTTTTGGTGGCATTTGCCAGAGAGACAATAAACAACAGTCTTACTTTTAAGCAGAAATTCACTTTAACCTATTAAAGAACACAAATACCAGGAAAATCAATTGTATTTTAGGCTTTTTTTAAAGAAAGTTTTTTTAGCTTAAATCACATGAAGGAGTTAGAACAAAAAGACTCCACTCAGGAAAATCAGAGCAACGCAATGCCAGGCTTATACCATACGCATGACCGTCCAGTCCTGAAGGCCATTCACAGCCTGACATCTACATCACTGTCGTTACAGTTTCTCTAACACTCATCCAGTAAATGCACTCAGTATCACCTCTCTCTGTTCCTACATAGAAAAATAATGTAACTATAACAAGTTACAGACCCTTATGAAGTCAGACTGGGCATAAGGCTTAGCTTCAGGTAAAGGCACTTGAACTTAGCAGTCCACACGCACACTGTGTCTTTATGGTCCCACCATAATCCCCCAGTCAATGCAGTCACTGGTGCCCAGAGACCAATTCAGTTGACAAGCCAGTTGGGGTGGCACCCAGTTACCCCTACATGGGTACCTAGGACCATTTTAGATGCCCAAGGTTAGCCCCTGGGCCTCCAGCTGGAGGTCCAAAAAGACACAGATCCTCCCTGAATCCCCTCGTACCTGCCAGCCGCGTACAGATATTGCAGGTTCTGTAGGGCATCCCGAAGAGCACCAGACAAACAGCTGTGTTTATGCAACCAAATCCCCCACTCTGGTGCCTATTTTAGGATAAGCCCATCTGCTCTCCAGGTCTGTTCTCTCTAATGGGAGCTGAGACACCTGACTCTCAAGTAGACACTTACTGTGACATCTATGGTGTTCCCTGGAGTGAGTCCCTTGAGGTCATCGTGGAGAGAGGTCCTGACGCATCCCAGAGAAGTGGAACAGCATGAGCGAAACCCAGAACTTTTCTGTGTAGTCAGACTCCCAGAAGAAGTGCCTAAAAACCAGAATAACGTTTTTTCTTGATGTTCAAAATGTGTTTTTCTCAGTCTCATTCTCTGAACAGGTTGAAACAGATGACAATATCCCCCTTGGCTACTGCCCTCAAAAATGAGATCACCCTTAGAGACATGGCATTGCCATTTTCAGAACAAGTTCTGATTAAAGGGTGAGAGTATGATCCGCAGAAGAAAACGGGTTTTCTAGCACACAGCCGTAGGCAACTACAACTATTTGAGGCTCCATTTACAGCAGAATGGAGAGTGCAACTTTTGTAAGCTGTTAGTATATCCACTAGTGATCATTAAAGCTGATTAATGCTCACCATTCAACAGCAAAAGAAAAGGCAGTTTTGCAAGGCTGTCACATCCAAGAGGCACATACATTTCACAAAACATCTGGTGCCCAGCATTGCAAAACTATTTGCAACACCTCATGCAAAGGGCAGAGTATCTCCTATGAAAGTGTTTTGTATACTGCAAGCTGGATAATGAGACAACTATCTACTTGTAAATTAATTTTTTAATAGGTAGCTCATTACCAAAATGCTGCACACCTAAATTCTGCTTTCCAAACACAGATCAACTCCTGCAGTTCCTTTACCTGCAATTTCTCCCTCCACCTTACATAGGAAATAAAGCAAAATAGGCCCCTTTTTTCTTGCTTATTCATCCTACAAATGTGATTTCCTTCCCACATTTGTCCATCTGGGAAGGAAATCCTGCACCTGAGCACCTGCCTGTGTGAACCCAAGGTCTTCTGGTGCCTTGGAAACCCAAATGACAGTTACAAGTACTGGCTTTTGCATGTGCATTTCTGTTGTAGTTAAAGAGGCAGAACTCATAGATTCCCATTGCATACATACCTTGAGAAAACCAGGTGAACTGTTTCTGCCCAAAATTCTTCCCAATAGCACAGCAGGTGAGAAAATCATAGCTAGACACTTCCCTCTGCACCTGAACTAACCCTTTACTGAAGTACAGCTTAGTTTTCTTCTCAAGAGACTCAGAGAAGTATTTGACAGAATTAAAGCTCAATTTCCTATGCAATATGCTAAAGAATAACAGTTCCCGGTCAGCTTTTCAAACAGAAAAGAGATCATACCATTTCTTCCTTGGATTTATAGCACTTATAGTATTTTCTGTGTGGAGGAACTTAGCACATATAGCATTTATAGTACTACCATTGAACAAAATTACCAAAGTGCACATGCCTGGAGTTTTGCTTGCGGGCTTCCCGTCTTTCCTAACTCTGGTGCAGTTTATATGTAGTACTAAGATATTTTCATATAGATGCAATAGATAGGTGTGTGTGTAAATCTTATATATCCCTGTGCAGTCTCTATAGGGATCAGTCACTGCCTTTCTAGGTACCATGGCAAGTCCATAAAACGACTGCAGCAGACCAGATGTTATCTCCATAGAGGACTGCTCTGGACAGCAAAGTTAGCAAATTTTTGCCTTTAACCCTGAGGAGTGGGGACACAGAGATTCAAGTCTCACAGTCAGCACAGCCGTTAGACCTCTGTCGATCTGTCCATAAGACCATTTTCAAGAGGCATTTTTATACCCTTACAGTGTGATCTCCTCAGTTCTTAGAGGATGCTTGATGTGGCCACCCAGGCTGATTACCCACAAGAAAAACACTTCCTGTAGGTTGATGGGAAATAAAAGTTATTGCAATATCATGTTCATTTCTTGATGCTCAGAGGCTTTTCTGGATAAGTTTGTTTGAATGTACCAAAAGGAAGCTACCCATATGCTTAAATTCATGCCCATGCAATAAGGCTTTGCTGGGTTAGCTACAGGAAGAACACAGTTAAAAAGGTGAAGGAAAAAAGCTTAAGAAAAAACAAGTAGCAAACCTTTACAATCGGAGACACTGAGTCCTTTGCTGAGATGCACAGATGATATGTCATCCCCGCCCATACCTGCTCACACTGTGCCCAGGGCAGCCTGAAAGGCGCATGGTTGCAGCGAGCTGTTTTCTATTGTTCACAGAGGTACTTCTGCTGTGTTTCCCTCGAAGGCCTGAGCACAGAGGCACTGTCCGTTCCCACTCCTTCCCCGCTACACCATGTGTTTTAGTCAATTACAGGTCTGCCTAGGTAATAAACCTGCTGCACTTTATGCACTCTCTCTGCTGCACCTCGCCACTGAAATCCCAATATTTGTGTTTTCCCTTCAATTTAGCAATATATCTTGGCTGCTTTAATAGAAACTATCAAGCATCACAGCTCAAGCATGGAAACTCAGGAATGCTTAATTTGAAGTCAGCGGTTCCCAAGCCTTCTATCTCAGCAGCTATTTGGAGGTTTCATTTTTTAAAAATGTGTGTTTTGGCAAAACTTGACAAAGCACAGTACACAAGCAAGAGCTTTATGGGTAATCTTATTCAGACTTATTCAGTACATACAGATTATAACCATATATCCGCTACTATCCTACTGAGACTGCATAGACCTAAGTCGCTGCTGGAGAAGAGAGTGTGTGCAGATTCCTAACCGCTTCAGGGAGCAGGATCAACATTTAAATAAATGGGTGGAACAGCCAAATTTTCATCCTTCTGAATGAATTTTTCACTCATCTGAATAAAACTCAAGCTTTATTCAGAATTATTGTGTCTATATAAATATGCACACACAGATGCTGAAGAGCTGGCAGCCAGAGAACATAAGCAATCTATTGGAAGGGCACAATGCATATTTGACAGCTTCACTAATTTCAAATATATTTAAGGAATTAGCAGTTACTCCCACATGGCCTTGAGTCAGAGAGAAACACTGCAGTGCTGAAGACTGCATTTGGGGCAGTTTGGTCAGAATTATTCTTTCAAACATGGTTAAAGAAAATAGCAGGCCATGCAGTGCTCCAAGAACCGAGAAAGGTTGTGAAATTCCCTATTAGTATCAATCAGACCATGCAGCCATTTGCTGTGAACAGCAATCAAATTGCCAATTTGAATACATCCACAGGCTGCAAATAAAACAACCATCCACAAGCTCCATTAAGAGCAAAAAGCAATAGCGCTTGGTTTTGACTAATTTTGTGTTGGACGCACTTTTGTGCATCTGATTTCTGTGCTGTTTTTCTTTGGATGGCCACATGCTGCAAGAGGAAAGCTGTATTCCCACCTTCTGCCAAGACCGCAGTCCTGTGCTTTGACAGGAGAGATCTTAAATATTTTTTTTTTTAGGTTGTCTTCTCCTTGAGAAGAAAATTGGAAGTTAGCATTCCAGCCTTACAAAGCAGCAGAGAACTGCTGAGCAATGTTCAGAGGACTTTCAGGGCATGCTTCGCCCGCAGATCCTGAAGGGGAAAGCTGAGACATGTTTGTTGGAGGTAGCGTTCTAGGCAAAGAAGGGAGAAAAGACTTTTAGAGCTGTCTAGTGACAGAGACAGGATAATTCATCTTCCAGAGGCCTTGTTGCCTCGGTTCTCATTTGAACATTGAAGGATTAGCTCTCCTCTGCTGACTGCATGTTACAAGCCATCAAGCCATGAACAGCAGTTTGCTTTCTGTGGCTGAATGCAGCTCCTCAACCTAACCAGCAGTAAAACAAAACACGTGAGCAACCAAAAATGTGGTAAATGCTGCTTGAACTGCAGTCTCCAGGATCCAGGCAAGATCTGTCCTGCTTTCCAGCCAGTGCCAGACAAACACGTTCCCACACAGAAGTAAAAAATTTTTTTTGTTTGAATTGCTCCAGAGAAAAACATTGAAGGAGAAGAGGAAAATGCAGAAACAGTTAACTTGGCAGATTTTGATTTTCAGACTGATTATCCCTGGGAGTGCACACATCTGAAAAATAAGAAATAACAATGTGCAAATGCATATTTTTTAAAGTTAACAGGAACACAAACCCCAAAGTAATATTGCTGCCTCTACTGGTTTTCAAAGGATGGAGCAAACAGAGCAATATTGCAGCACGTCTTTGAAGTTTCGGCATCCGGAAACACTATCTAATGAAAGATGCTAAAAGAAACAATGAATACAGCCCCTGTTGTTTGCAGTGTATACACACCCCAATTTCAATTTGAGTGGAGGCAGAAAGCTACGGGCGTTCAGTGAAAATACAGGAACTGCACATCTGGGGACATGGGAGAGCATTTAGCGCTCTCTGTACCTCTTGCTTGCAAATCCCATTTCCCAAAGTGACTTTGGTACTTGCAAGCCGTATTGCTACCACACATCGGAGGGCCCAGAGCCACTCAGCTCCACAGTCAAAGCAGGCAAGTTATGCCAGGACAGAATTGCAGCTGAGCATCCATTTGTCATGTCCCGATTTGGGAGTGTTTCTCCTCCTTAACACTGCTGTGTTAAGGATATTTGTGTGGGTCAGTCTAAGGGCACTAGAGTCAGTTTAGGGTTTAATCCCCACCAAACTCAGTTCTTCAATCTCTGAAGTGCCCTCAGAGGCAGAAGCTATTGCCATAGCACACTGCACCCCTCCACCTCCTCGGCTCCCACCACGCATTTACAGCTCTGTACTGTCATCTGGGGGACTACGTCAGATAATCAGACAAACTGAGGCGGGGAAAAAAGGGGATATGTAGTTCTCTTCCTCCCAACCAGACTCTGTAGGTAGTAATTTCCTTCCAAGGCGGTTTAACATACCAGCAGATACAGAGAACTCTTGGTATTTAGTTTGGAAGAGCATCGTTTTTATTTCTGAATGAAAAACTGTCTATCCAGCCTAGGCTGTCTTTTCCTTGAAGTTGATACCAGTTTGCCGGATACACTGCATGACCTCTTCTCACAAGTCTTGCCTCACCTAACAACTTACTGCTTTAGGACATCACAGCTACCACCATCATACATTTTTGACTAGGTGTAGTCCACCTACAGTGAGGTGGGTCTACAACTCAAGAGAAAGTTTTGATCCAGCTCAGGTACAAAAAGTTTCTGGAGAGCTAAATATTTCCTACTTTAACACTTTAAAATAACCACTGCCTCTAGTGAACTTTGTAGATTTAAGATCCTTACATTGGCATGACACTAAAGCAAAGCTATTCAAATTGCAAGAAGACAGCTTCTCAATTCATTTGCTACTGATCAACTATATATCCCACCACAACTGATCTTGTTAAGCTAAGCAAACTTATTCTACTGAACGGCAGAGTGACACGAGTTACTTAATTCACTTTCCAGCTAGGAAGGCAATTGGCACCCAAGGTGCTTAATGGTAGCCTCAATCTGCCATCTTGGCCTCTCCACATTCTAAACACTCAAACTAGAGACTGCAAGTCTCCCAGTTGGGAGCAACCCCAAAGAGTGGTGAGATTTAGGAATCCAGAAAGCTCTGCAGCTCTGCTTCAGTCTTGTTATTTCAGACTTGAGTTAATCTGATCCTCTAGACTGAATGTCCCCTCTTCACATCTTCAGGCCACCTCCCTGGTTCAAACCCCACATCCCCCCAGGGTTGCAGTGTACTGGGCAGACCCCAGAAGTCGAGCTCCTGTTGTAGTTTTCTCCAAAAGCAATCCAGCCCATGCCCAACAAAACCCCTCCCTGAACCAAGCCAGCACTCAGGACACGGGGACAACTGAGGGGATTTTCCTCAAAACCGCACCACCGCTCTGAACCAAAACATTTGTTTAGACACAGCCATGGACAACCAGCTTTAGACAGTACTCAAATTAAGCATCTTTGGCAAGTTTCCTTCGTGCAAGGCCTTGGTTCCTCAAATCGTGTGTAAGAAGATGCTATTCATTTCCTATTTAATGAAGCATTATGCATAGAATTGAGAAGAGTATTTCCTTTACGCACAGCTTCCAAACATTTACTACTTCAGTCATGACATACTGTGATTTCCTCCTATAGACTATATATGCTTGTAATATGCTACTGCTGGAAAGCTACTGTATCTATGCTTTTGTTTGTCAGCATCTGCTCAGAAAAGCAAAAATTAGTTCTGCTGGATTCCTAACATAATTGTGCTTTCCTCCCACATCTCATCATTTAAAAAGGAAGATTAAAAATATCATATAATATAGGGCTCTCAGCATAAAACATTTAAAGTTGGAAAATCAAAGCTGGAAAATGAGAAGTTGGACAGAACAACTTTCTAACCATGTCGGGGGCGGGGGGGGGGGGGGGAACAACCACGCAAAGAAGAAATCTCTTGTCACACAAGAGTCACATTTGCTTCCCAACCTGTCACCGTAACGCCTTGGTCACACCACACATCACAGGCTTGCTAGTAGCTGGGTAGCAAGCCTGAATGAAAAAATCCAAATTACCTTGGGAAAGACGTATTGTTAATTTTTTATTAGCTATATCTTTTCAGCCACCTTCAGACCCTCACATCAGAGCACCACAGCCACAAAAACTTTTTTATATTTGTATTTTTTATATTTATATTATATTTAATTTTATATTCCCCTCCAACTATACAACTACCTACTTCAGTGAATAAAAAATACTCCATCTGTGGGAGTTTTGCCCGAGCCGTCCACATACCTCTCCTTATTCCCTCAAAAGAGAAATTAGTAGCTTGCCCTGAAATTTGGTAGGGTGGCATGTGCATAGACAGCTGTTCCTCTGTATGTGCACATAGGTGCATTAATTACACATCAAACCTGAACTCTAGCATAGGTCTTATATATAAATTCCTGCTCTAAAGAGGCCATGCCACTTCAGTAATGAATTAATACTCCTTTACTTAAGGCTAAGTAGGAACCAGCATGTAAGTATCCAGGCGAGTGCAGTCACCCCGGCACTTTGAAGGTTCTGTGCATGGGGACTGAGGTCTGCATCTGCACCTACATCCACTTTGAGGGGTTAGTTGAAGGGGCAAGTGTGGCTGGTGTCAGGGGTCTCCTGAGATGTCCAAGCTCAGCCTTTAAGAGGCCTCTGAGAGGGTGCTCAGCCCTGTGCTGGCAGGCAGACAAGATCAAACTTAAATGACAATAATTCTCATTTCACAGGAAACTCACAGGAAGCCTATTTCAAACTCATCCTTTTGATTAGTTACAGCAGAAGCTCCATTTAAGAATAACGCATGGCCCCCATTTAAGACTTGCTCTTTTTTTTTTTTTTTATTTTATATATTTAGGTATTAGCAATTTTAATTTTAGCTATAATCAATCAAGTTTCAAATTGTGAGTTTTAACACCTTCCGAAATACAGACTAACGCCACCTATATCGCTAAGTATGTGTCTGTATTTATATGCACACACAGTATGACTATCATTAAAATAGACTGAGATGTCTCCAGTTAAAGAGAAAAGATGCTATAATACAATATAATACAGTAGATTAAGTAAAGTCTCCTCAGAGAGACAGAAGGCACTGATCAGCTCTGAAGATTGCATTTAGTCCCTGTCAAAGATAATGAGATAGCAGACACACACAAAGGTCATCAGATGTCTGAAACACTGGCTCTGGTCTCCCGCTTCCTAATAAAAGATGCATGTTCACTTGATTTTTCTCGGGAAGATATGCTTGCTGGTGAAGTTAATTGGTAGCGCTTGGAGTTTGTTTTCTCTATTGACACAGTAACAGATACTAATGGACTCAATGCTCAGGCGTGCTGAGGATTAAAATCAGCCCCGAGTAGCTTTAATCTGCAGCGACTTTCAAATTTTGCTGGACGCTATGCCATGAAATTTTCTAGGAATTTAAGCAAATGTCAGAAGTGAAATATGTCCTTCCTTGCAATTCTTCATCTTTATGTACAATTGGTATGATTAAGTGTGATTGCTTTTACAACATACAGACAGGCAACAGAGTTAGATTTACCGAAATTACAGTCAGAGCTGCCAAATCAGAAATGAAAATTATCCTCCCCCGTCTCCCCCAGATCCAGCTGGACTCGAACAGTTTCAGCCCTGCTTGGTGCAGGCACCAAATTTATAGCTTTGTGTTCCTCAGGGAACCTCCCGCGTCCTAAGAACTTCCCAATAACATATGTTGGACTTTGAGGCTATTCTATTTACATAAAAAAATTACTTAAGCTCAGGAGTATCCTAGGATCACCTCTTTCAGCTCAGCCCTATGGAGAAAACTTTGAATCTGAGGACATCGTGGCAGCGATCGAGAACATTGGTCTGACCGGTCCAAGGCTGACGAGTGGACCCATGGATACTGCCCCTTAGGAGGAGCTTGCCCAGCTCTGCCATTACATACAAGCCAATAGCTGTTATTTTCTTTGGCTTGCTACCAGCCACACATGCTTCAGCCACTTCTTTGGCAGCGGCACTGATTTCGGCATCTCTCCTCAATTGGCCAAATGCTTCAAGGATTATTGGGAAAAGGAGTGATGGGAAGAGGGCCTAGCTCACAGGACTATCTCATTTTGACCTTTTTCCTGCATGAAAAGTTTATTAGGGTAAGAAACTGATCTATTTCCTTCAAGAAAGGAAGAAAAAGAGAGAGCAAGAAGTAAAAAACTGGGCAAAAAGTGACAATTATGAACTTGTCTCCCTTCTTCATGATGCAAGGCTGCACAACAGGATGAGTTTGGGCAGTTTAGCTTACTTATCCGCAGTGTTAAACCCATCCATTTTTCTCAACGGTAAGTTAAACATTAAAATTACTTTTGGCCTGAAAATTGCTACTGCAAAGCAAGCAGAAGGGAATGGTTTGCATTGCATTTACACATGCACGTGGTAGAGAGAGGAGATGAAAAAAATACACTTTGATCATCTATTTAAGTGCACTGTATCGCTCTCTTGAAAACAAACTTCCAGACGTGGCTGAGCTGCTCAGCTAAACTGGCAGTCCCATGGTCTTCCCTTACTTACTCTCCAGCCCTAAAATGAGACCCCAGACCCTGCCACAAGCCAGCCCCGACCCCTAACCTGACCCAGGAGCAAAGGGTGCTCAGGCAGAGGTGGGAATGAGTAACTGGGATGTGGGATTCCTCCTATGTTTGCAATTTTCCTTTAGGAATTGTCATCTGAGATTAGTTCATTATTCCAGAGTAAAGACGTTTTGTTCTGGTTTTCCCAAAATTCTTTAACACCGGATATGCAGCTCTTTTAATCTAACTACCCAGACAGAACATGTTATTTTATTTCCTGATTACAGTTATCTTATGCTTCCAAGGCAATTAATACCACTTAAGAGCATCCCTAAAAATGTTCTCCCTATGAATGGCATACCAGTATACCACAGATAATCCTGGCTAACTGGAATCTTTGGATTTTTATTTTCTTTTACATTAATGGGACTACATAGTATAAGGTAGCATAAAGTTTTGGGAGATAGTCACAAAGCATCTTAGAATTAGCGGAAAGACAGCCAACGAGGACCAAATCAGTGCTGTGGGAAGCTGGACTTTAGCACACCTCCCCTCTCTGATCTGTTCACCTTTAAAGCATGCAACTGAGCAGCAACAGCACCAACCATGGTTTCGGTTACAGCCGATAACCTGCTTTCAACCAGAGAAGACTCATCCAAATGCTGTCCTAGCACAGAACTTCAGATGCCGTGTTACTGCTTTTCAAGCTGCAAGGAAGCAAGGTTCAGATATTAGAGCAAGCTTAAGCAGGAGAAAATGACAAAAGGAAATAAATACAGTTTAAGAAGTGCTTACCTGACTTAATGGCTTCCGGAAAAGCAGTGTCCAGGTGTCTGTCTCTATTTCCGAGCACCTGCGCGCATTGACCTAACTATGAATTGTAGGCGGTCACGTAGAAACCAATGCTTCACAAATTATCCACAGTAATGCTGTTTTTCAGGTAATACAGAAAGGAAAAAAAAAAATCCAATTTGCGCAGATGGTAAATCCACAGCTTAAATTAAAAGATGGTCCTTTATTATCCAAGATTTAAATTGAGGCATTAAATGTGCAGATTTAATAAGCTCCCCCACAATTTTACTGCCACACGACTTCCACTGGCGAAGAGCAGGGTCGGCAAGGGGGGAAGAAGAATGGTGCTTGAAAGCCAGTACAAAACAATTTTTTTTTTCTGAGTGCAGAAGATAAAATTCCTGCTGTAGGCCATTTAGCAGCCAAACTACTCATCGTGTCATTCCTATCTGAAAGGACAAAATTCCTACAAATGCAAATGACTCTACAGACCGACTAGACAACATGAAGCTACACAACATCAGGATATCACAGATATAGACAGCATTCAAAATCTGGGGGGTTTTTTGCTGGTGAAATGTTGTTTCCTAGCTACTCCTATGAGAAAATTGCCATAAAACACATACACACACAATGCAGCTACCACAAAGCAAAGACCTTTTATGCTTGAGAAGAAGAAGGATGCTTCTGTCACACCTTGTGGCAGCAGAAGCTAAAATCACTCATTACCTTTTGAGGGATATCTCATTTGGCCCAGCTCTCCAGTAATATTTTTCCAACACTGCATTTAGGGAGTCAGTTGTTTCCATTTTCTTGATTACAGATGATTGGCAGTCTAAAACACATCATCACATTCATAGGCTGGGAGGGAGGTGAAAAGCATGACATTTTGGCCATACTGGCATTTATTGATGGTTGGCCTGTAATGCTCTATCACTGGCATTTAATAGGAGCAGTGCCACTCAGTTCAGAGACATGGGAAGCTGAGAGTTTGGTGCTAATAGGAGATGGGTAAGGTGAGATGAGGTAGACTCAGCAGAGAAGAGTAGCAGAGGTAAAGCACTTTAGAGAAGAAGCAATAAGGTAGCTTGCTTACTGGGGGGGAGGGAGGGGGATGGGACACACACAAAAATCGATGCTACAAAAGGTTTGTGAAGCAGATGTATTTGGTGATACATCTTTCACATCAAACAATCCAAAGACAATCTATGGTTAACTTTATGGATAAGATTAAGGGTGGACATATTTTCTGTTAAAATAAAAGTAATGCAGTCAATCACGAGGGCTTTGGCAAGTTAGATGGATCATGCCTGGCTCCTGCCTTCAGAGACTCACCTGAAGAGCTGGCATTGTCACTGTCTTAGGTTCACTCTGACGTTTTAGAGGGACAAAACAATTTCAGATGTGAACTGGCTGAATTGCTCAGAAATGTGCACGCACAGCCCTCCCTTGACTATTGCAGTGATTAGCTGTCTCAGCTACATGCATGAAATTCATTGGGACAAATATGGCTCCAAGTTTCAGAGACATCATCTATGCCATCAGACATTAAACCAAGTCATAAGAGGCAAAACTTGGGTGAGGAGCCAGAGCTGCTCCCCACCCTGGCAGACCTCACCATCTCCTTTGGCTCTGAAGAGTCTCTACTATTTCCTCTGTGTTCTGTTTGAAATGGTTCAGCTGGTTTACAGAGGCTAAAATGAGATCGCAGTCCTTCTTCTGAGCCTTGATAACCTGCTGCAACAGAGGAGAGTTTGCTCATACTGAAACTTTGGAAGAGATTCAACCATCGCAAACAATAACAGCGGGAAAGTAGTCACCCAAACAGCAAAGAAAAATGCCAAATTTTTCATGCTACCACCAGCTGATTCAATTAAGACAGCTGTCAACAATGATAGATGAAGACTTAAATGTCTCTGTGGTCCCATATTCAAGGATATGCCAGAAAAATTTGAGGGAGAATTATGAAATGGATTTAAGGCAGCAAGGTGACTTGCAATGTTACTGCTTGAAAGCTGATTAATTCATTCTGGGGGTGCCAGACAGTACTTCTGCAGCAGAAGACAGAAAAGTGAGAAACCTCACAGACCTCACAAGTTCATCTAGTGGGTAGCAGTTCATTACAACCAAAGTCCTTTGTGTTTTTCAAGATTTTATAGTAAATGTGCAGCTTTGAAATTGAAATACACTGGGAGTGATAACCATGTATAATGCGCTACCATATAGGCTACAATTCAATAAAGGCTCTCCTTTATAAAAATTTGTTCCAAAGTTTTCTTAAGAAATTCATAATGACACCTTTGAAAAAACTCTTCACACAGAAATATCTTGTTCAGGAAGCCTGATACGAATAATGAAATGAGAAGCACACAATAGCTGTCTGTAAAGAGGAAAAAAAATAGACTTCTCATTGTTTAAAATACAGGTGCTTAATGCTGTCTCTTCACCCACCACATTATCCATCTGCTTTCTGTTTGAGAGCATGCAGGAGAATACCCAAAGCAGAAATCCATCTAGCTCGTTTCTGGGGACTACTGGCATGAGATTTCTTTTACCATTTCAGCTGAGATATTCAAAGTTCCATGTATATGTTATTCAGCAGCAAAATGCTTCTTTATTCCCAAGGCTTCAGAAGGAGCATAACTGATTGGGACAGCACTGCATATTTATGTATAGAAGAATAATTGCATTTGCGATTCAGCCATCAAGGCTGTAACTCACATGAGGGTTTCTGGCTTGTTCCATAAATCGCAATAATATTGGTTGCATTGTTTATTATTGCTAGGAAAGCTTCAGGAATGCATGTAGCTTAGCAGAGCGAGCACTGCACACTCACCGGTCCCAGGAGCTGCTTGTGCAAAGCCCCAGCAATCGCTGGCAGTACACACTCCACCTGCCAGGCACTCGCACATGGCCAAAAACAGCTTAAAAAAGCACTTTAAGGCTTAAGTGAGCATACAAGCCATTATCCTGGGTCTAGTCACTGCCTGCTGCTTGAAAAAAGCTATCATTACACATGTACAAATATTTAAGTTGGTAAACACCCCTAAAGTCGCAGGTTGCAAATGGAGATGGTGGCTACCCATATCAAAGGTGCTCATAGAGCACGTGCTGGCTCCAAGAGCCCAAAACAAGCCCTGGATTCCCCTTTACAGACATTTAATCTCTTCTTCATATGCCATAACCAGTAGAAAAATGAAGGGTGTCTCTATCAAAAATTTCCAGTCAACACTTTTTAACTGGTCAATCGCTTTTTCCATACCCTAGGTAAATACTCCAGATCGTTAGTTGTACAACGTAATCTCTTCACATTACTTCTTTGGGAAATTTCCCCATCTGTACCTCCTCCTTTTAGAATACTGTGGGCATCTTGTGGAGACCTCTGTTTGATCCACTGCGAGCATTCTGTACTCCTGTTCATCAGAAATGCTCTCAAACTCACCAGTATTTCTCACATAAGCAGCTACCTAATTAGATTTTAGAGTTTTCTGGCCTGCATAGCCTTGCTTTAGAGTGTACAGGATGCTAATACTTGGTTGTGCTTTAGACATATGCACGACAACCTGGTACTGTCCTTCCCCTGTGTTTGCACATCTCTTGACGAGGTGTTCCACATCTGTCTTCACTTGCCCTTTTAGCTCGCTGCCTTTTTCTCCTTAGTGAGATAAATTGTACCAGTTAAAGGACACAGAGAGACAAGCCTTTTATCAAAAGGGAGAAGGGGCAGGAGAAGACAGCAAGAAAAGCATTTGTCTGTACATCCAGACTTAGAAAGCTCAGACATTCAGCACGGGAATTTTTACAAACATCTCTTCTTACATGTAGGTAAACCTGCAAGCTTACCTCTCCCCATGGTACAACATAATAACATAAAACCGTCCTGACCAAGGGAGGATGGAGTTTAAGATGACAGTCATTTTTCCTTAAGTCACTTAACTTGGAAAGTAGCTCAACAGATGCAATGTGACTTAACCACAGTAGGCTCCTAGAGGCTAAGCACGCAGGCAGGGCTTTCCCAGTTCCCCCAGTGCCTTCTAAATTTTGAGAATGGAAATGTTTACGATGGAACATAGTATCTTCTGCAGGGCTGTGTATTCAGCTGTTGAGCACCGCTTGTCTGCTGCTATCAATCATCAGCCTATATTGAGTCAGGCTACCACCAATGGCAGGAGTCAGAGAGAAAACGAGAAGCAGAGACTGATTTCACACCCTGCCAAAATGAAAGAATTTCAGCCAGACCACGAAGCTAATGATCACTGATGAAGCCTGGCAAAAAGCGAACAACTTGATAACTTGACAGTTTGGCAGAATCTGCCAGTATTTTCTGAAGCCTGAGCTGTGTTCACATGGCGTAAATCATTCCTGCCCGAGTTGTCTCTCACTTAATTAGCCATTTTGCAGGAACAAGGAGTCACTGCAGAATGTGTGCCGCAGCCAGAATGTGCAACTCCATCTGTCTAAAAATAGATACAGACAAGATGAGAGATGCAGAAAGAGCAAAACAAACTCTTCTCTCTCCCACAGACAGACTCACCTGGGAAGACAGACCGACATCCTCCCAAAGAGAAGCCTTCAATCTAAAACATCCACTTAAATCAACAAGCTGTCTTCTGTAGCATATAGGTAATAGTGTTCACCTCTTTAAGCAGTAAAAAATTATGTAACACAATATCTCAATGTCTAAATATGTACTTATCCATGAACACTAAATCTGTAGTTAGACGCAAAAAGGGAGATGGGTTTTTACAGTCACATTTCTGGAGCTGCGGGTGTATGCAGGCCATTCTGGAAAACATGAAACAAAACTGTTTTGCCCAGATTCAGCTATTCGGTGAAGAGAGGCTGTGCGTACGGGGAGGGGGAACAGCACCAAACTACAATTTCTGCCCAGTTTAAGTATAGGACTCTGCATAAATTTACATCCTTCTCCACCATACTAAATGAATATCTAATTTGAATCAGTACAACATATTCTGTGCAACAAATTCTTTAAGATTAGCTAGTTGAAGTATACTGAAGGGTTTGGCACACATAGCAGAGACAGGTAAGTTATTACTAGTATAAGCCAATGTAACCAAAAAGCAAATTGAAAAGAGACAGCTGTGAACAAAAAAGTTAATGTAAATGTCAGGTTACAAACAAGAAATAATACTGTTACTAAACATGAAATAGTAATAGAGATACTTGAGCAAGGGAAGGTTTTAGCACTGACTTTTTAGCCAAACTAGATCCAAGGAGAGAGGGGACAACATTTATTTTAGGCAAAACTAGTCAACAGGCCTTTATGGTCCTTTCTTTGGAGAAAATCCTCCCAATAAAAACAACAGACGTGATGTTTTCACAGAGACTAGGCTCATTTATCCTTCCTTGAAATGCAAGCATCAAAAAATCACCATTAAGACCTTGATTAGAATCCATGGCAACGGGCTGAGCCCTGAAGAGCACAATGCCGCTCCACTCAAAGCTGGAAAATTGCGAGCGGCTCGTATACACAGCTTCTTAGCAAATACTAGGAAAGCTAGGAATAATATTGTCCCAAACTAAGCCTATTTTTCCTCTACAAACCTCACCCTTCAAGAAACTGAATTTACTTCAAGTAATTTCTTCATCCAAAAAAGAGGCTGCATCCAAAGCTCCTTCCTGTGCCCCATCATTTTATTTTATTTTTTCACTACCTGCTTTTGGCCCCAGCTCAGTGCTCTGACAGCCTGAGCCACACAGGCAATACTTACATTTAGTAAAGTTTCAACGAAGACAAACATTACACAGGCACAAAATTCAGACTGGACACTCAAAACCAATGTGACCTATTTAGGACAAGTAAATAAAAAGAATAATAAGCTTTTCAGACCTCAAGGCGTTAGCCTAAGCTCTAAATACTAAGGTTGCAAGTCTTGATCGAGGTATACCAATACTGAAAACTTACGTACTATGCCTTTGGGAGTGTCACAAGTACCTATCCAAGAACACAAAACCAGCACTCTAAAACACTGGCATACTTTAGAAACTAAAAGCTCTCTCATTCTTATTTCCACAGCCTTAGGTCCTGCGGAGAGAGCAGCTAGTTTCTAATCAGAGCCTGTGGCTACATTAAAAAAGGTATTAAAAATTACTGTTATGAGGTCACATGCAAAAACAATTTCCAGAATAAAGGAGCCTAGAAAGTTTCTGTAGCCTGTGTTACGAGATATCTGATGAGAAAAGTCCTTTCAAGCCTCATCTCTGCATTTCATTGTTCAGATAAATGGGCAGAGCATGGAAAGCCACAGCAATTATCAGTCCTCTAATGCCTACTACAGGTATAATCTGGATGACTGTCTGCCCACGTTAAGCTTTTCCAGGTTGATTTGCTCTTCCTTATATAAATACAGAGAAGTTAATTTGTTTATACGGAACCACTGTTACTCATGACACTCACATGCACGAACATTTGTTTGCATGATACAACTCAGTTGATCACAGGATAGAGATAACATGCAGCACTGTCTTCTCAACAGATCCCTCCATTTCTAGAGCTGCCAATATTCCCAGGACTCGGAGAAGCCACTACACGACTGTTTGCAAAACTTTTTGTTCAGCTGCCACTATATCTGCACCATCCCCAAGATCTGAAGCATTCTGTTCATCTTCCTAACTCCCCATCTCTGTTTCAAACCTTGCTGTATAATTTTATTATCCCACATGCCCAGGACTGCAAGCGATTGCTACTCATTTAGATGAAAAAGGATTTCTGCTGAACAATTTTGAAAGAGTTCTTCTCTCCTAGCTATATTCTTCTTAAAAAAAAAACTGCAGAACATGCAAAGATAATAGCCTGCCTCTCCCAAGAAAGAACTGTAAGAAAACACTTATTTCTCTTCTGTGTTGAATTTTTAAAGTTGAATATACACAATAAAATAATAGTCTTCTGCCCATTACTCCCCTGATGGGATCACAGATGGCTTGAACTCTTTAGTCAAGTCTGAAGAAATCATCCAGTTATGACAACTGCTGCATTTGTGCAGTGCCTCAGTTGAAAAAAAAAAAAAAAAAAGAAAAGAGAGAGAGGGGGAAGAAGAGAGGGAGGAAGCATCCTTTACAGTTCTAGTTACAGGTGTTATGGACCACAGCACACTACCTTACTCATTTCCGTGCACCACAAGGCAAAAGCAGCCATGTCTACATTATTATTGATAGATCTTCTGGCATGGACGCTCTCTTCAAGTAAACACATCAGCTTGCTCACATTCATTATTCCTCTAAAATTTTTCCTAATATTTTTTCAAATTGTCTTTCTTGTCCCAGCCACCTTGGACACAGAAGCAGGTTAGTCCCCAACTTGTTACAACAGCCTTGTGGGGGTATGGTTCTTTCCATTTATGGGTTGTTAGGTTTGGTGGTGTTCATTATTCTCATATCACTCTCTTGTTCTTTTTTGTAGCTTTTTATTTTTAATCCAGAAACTTCAGGGGTTTGCATCCATTTTTTTCAGATGTGGAAAGAAAGAGATTCAAAGGCAGCTTGTCCACAGACCTGGAAGTTCCTTTGCAAGTACCACAGAAGAATTTTACTTTTCTCCTTGTACCTGTAGCACCCAGGGTAGCTAGAGGCAAGGCTAGCTTACACCTAGCCAGCTGCCCTGCTCTGAAGATCAGAGATGTAATACAATACATTCCTCAAAAAGGATGACTGAAGGTGATCTGAGGTTTCTTTTCCCTTCTATCTTGCAAGCATGCAAAAAGCAGTATTGTTGAACTGGGGAGAAGAACCGTTATTCTCTTGAAGTTTTAATTTTTTATCAAATTGGAAGTTCAAGGAGTTTAATCCTCATTAAAATGGGCCAGTTCAGCTGGATTAAGTTGCACGATATAAAGCTGTCAATACTGGCACAGTTCTAGAGTTGAGAAGCACTAACCACTGGTCATTCTCTCCTCAAGGGGCAGGTGGAATCCTGTACCAGGGAAGGAGGAAGCAGGCTTTCTGTAGAAAGGACAGAAGGCAACAAGCACAAGCTGAAGTGAGGAAAATTCTGATTAAATATTAGGAAAAGTGTTTCTTCATGGATTGCTCAAACAGTGTGAAAGGTGCCCAGAGAGGCTGTGGGATCCTCCATGCTTGGAGACGCTCAAAACTCAACTGGACATGGTCATGAACTACCTAACCTAATGTTGAAGTTAGCCCTGCTTTAAGTAATTACCCAAGGTCCCTTCCAACCTAAATTATTCTATGATTATGCAATCCTATCAGAAGAAATCCACTTCCTTAAAGTCACTCATGTGACACTATCTCCAGAGCTGCAACTAAATATATCACTACAAAAATACAATGAACCCACAACAAACTAATCGCGTAAAGATAACATGAAGTAGTAATGATTTCAGCTAAACTGAATTTAAATTATTCATTTATCTTCTGACAGCCCTCAAAATGGTCTAAGTCTTTTTTTCTTTTTCTCTTTTAACTTCAGCAAGGCAGAAGAGGTCATCTGAGAAACCTGTATTACTACTGTTCTAAAAATCCAAGCTCTGACTTATCTAAACTTGCCTCATCAGACTCTGATAATAAAGAACATGTCATGCGAACAACTTAAAGGAATTTTAAAAAAATGTTGCAATGGTTACAGATTTCAGTACATGGAGAATTTCTCCAAATGTGCTACTGATAATGGTCAACACTTCTATTAAACTTACTCCCTTGAGGAACTTATATTAGTAAATTCCTGTCTTGTTATAATGAGACAACTTCTGGAGGCTGTCAAATCTACGTTCAACATTGGTCACCATTTGTCTTGTTAAAACCTACCAGAACTGATACAGATACAAATCATTTATTTGATGAACTTCTCCCTTCCTTCTTCCTTACTGGCACGTACAGAGAAGCGCGCTTCACTGCCTTCGGGACAAAAACCAGAAAAGAGCCTTGAGAGACCAGAAGATATTTCCCTTCCTGACCTTGAATTACCTTCCACAGACAAACCAATACTTCAAGTCCCTAAAAATAGTTTCTTTCATTTACAGGGAAAGGAGGTGTTCTGCTAAGACAGCCCTGTGTCTCCCATGGGAGTCACCATCAGGCAGCTCCAAACACGGATTTCTCCTCCAGCAGTGCTACCAAGATTCCACATGTGTAGGGTGCAGATGGGAAAATCCAAGGGACATCTTCCTTACAGAAACCTACCCCTTCAATGAGGCACCATGGTGAAACATTTCCCCCAGGACTTACACATTGTACCATCTCTTCAGGGTGTTGAAAATATTCCTTTCCCAATCACTTTTACACACTCCTTCACCATTCAGGGTTGAAGGCTACAAACTAACTATACTGGAAACTAGTTGTGATGGGAAGGAAGGGCCGCTCGGCTGTACAGCTTTAGGTACAGTAAGGAGAGAGCATTCCCTCCCCGCAGTCACATACACTTACTCAGCAGGTGACACAACCGAGAAACACAAAAGCAAAGTAAGGAGAAAATTATTTCCAATAGGTTTTTTTGGGGTTTGGTTGTTTGTTTTTTTTTAACTTGGAAAGCTCTTTAAAGCTGGCACTGACATAAGTAAGGACCTGTAGCTTTTCAAAAAGCATTTCAGTTGTGCATATAACTAAAACCATAGGGAAGATTTAGAGTACAAAAGAAGAATAATATAATATACAGGAAGCTGTACTAAGGCATAGCTTCCCATTGATGTCAAAACAACAGCACAAAAGACCGTAACAAAGACTTACGGGGGGAAGGAGGAAAGTAACAGCCGTCTTCATCAAACTCCACCTAGAAAACTCCAGAAAGTTGCTATGCCTATTAAAATCAGACATAGGAACCAAAACCCTTTAATTTACTTCCAAAAATATTTCCAGAACAGGAGCAGCAGAGTTATGAATGTCAAACTATGCTACCAGCTGAAGACCAGCTGTATCTTCCAGACCCAAAGTCATCTTCTGGTCCCTGACAAGCTCTGTAGAGCTCCTTAGATTTAAGGCACACTTTTAATTAAACAAATTAAACAAGTATGTTTTTCTCCTAAGGTACACCACCTCCTACTTTCTTTCCTTAGGTACATCTTTCTCCCATCTCAATTTACCATTAATCACAAGTCCAAGAAATTACTGTAATTATCCAAAATAATTGATTTTTTACATAGTCTTTTCCTGGGGACACAGCACAAAGCTACTAGACGTTTGAGAAGAAAAAGACAGACACGCAGTTTCCCTACAAATCCCTGAAGCATTTGGGAATGTTTTGAGAAAGAGAAAGTACATGTTCATACATAAAAGCAAATGACCACATGCCCTTGGATAGTTAATCTCAGTTGTGGGCACAAATACTGTTTGCTGGGCTGGCAAAGGGTGACACTGTGCCTGAGAAAATGAGCCCACCAGAAACCCAGAGTACTGGGAAGTACAATGCAGACACTCCTGCTCTCTCTTCATGCTGTTACTGAGCTTCATACTAACCAGGTTTTATTTATTATCAGGGATAATAAATAGATTTTATTATCCCTGATAAAAAATTTTCCCATGTGATAGAGGAGTACAGCCAGTCCCCAAAGAGCAACCAACCAGCTTTTCAGACACTTCATGCAGACCAAAAACAAGAACAGAGGATCAGCAACAGAGCTCAGAATGAAGCTGTTCTCTAGCTTGATGACTGTAAAACGATATAAGCAATTTCTTTTTATAATGCAATGTAGTTACTAACAACTAACTTGTACAGCTCTAAGAAAACAGCATCAAACAGAGATGGCATTTTCATTACCAACCTTAACTTTGGCTTTCCTGACCTTGAGCACCACAGCATTCTGTTGCATGCAGACTATACTGCATGGCCTTATGTCCTATAGCTTAGATCCAAGTGAATCTTTTTTCAGTAAAAAGTAGTCTGCCACAAACATGTTTTTTAACATCACAAAACTATTTGAAAATCTGTGTTAAACTTGGTTCAAGACTTTGGCTGTGGGAAATAAAACCAGAGTGAAAGCAGCAGGTGACTTTACCCTCCCATTCAGTGGCTAGCACACTTATGCAGGTTGTGGAAGACTTGAATTTCACGTCTTTTTCTGCCCAAATGGCTTAGCTATGTGCCTAGAGGGTTTCCCAGCCAGGAAGATCAACACTTCTGTTGGTGCATAATCAAGCACTGCATAATTAAACAGTTGCTACCACTGGGAGGGAAACCCACACACCCCAGCGAGTAGGCTGCAGCATCCTTCTTGCTGTCTGTATACGCAAGTAAGCCATGCCACACAGACCGCTCCAGCAGCGTGGACTGAGGGACACGCATGGTGATAAGGAAGTTCACCTGAAAAGCAGGGCTTCGATTCACGTCTCTGCCTTAAGTCCGGCCATTACAAGACTTTCACCTCCAGAGGAACAGTCGGTCAATCACAACGGAGACCAGACCTCTGGCTGAAACTACTTTGTTTTTTACCAAGCAATACAAGAAAAATATCCCTTAGAAAGAACTTGGGCCCAGAGCCTAAAAATTTATTTCATAAACATTAGGTCTGTATTTTTTGATAAACCCTATCTCTGTTCAAATAATATTAGAATAATAATACAAGAACTTCTTGTTCGACAAATTACAACATCAAAAGAGTAAGGAAAAACAGCCCTCGCTGATGAATGGGGGAAGGTAAATACTCTGCAACTGCCTCCAAATTTTATGGTGTCCCCATAAACATGATGCACAACAGTAATAAACTGAGACTAATATGATATGAAAAGGACAGTTACAACAATACGAAGTGGTCAATCATGGACCTGGCCTGACAACTTTATTACTGCAATGGGTCATTATCACAACGGGACATTTTAGCTCACGTAAGGTATTTCAAGGGAAAAAGATGACTACAGGACAAGGTACATTACTAACGCAATAATTACATCCCACAGTTGTATTTCACCAAAAGGAAAAGACGATAATGTGTCATAAGCCAGAGTGACACCAAAACCTTTCTTCTGAATCACAATAAGCCTACTGACATAATATTACAGGAAGCGTTTTGTTTCTCCTAACCCCCTGTCACAAAAAGTGACTCTACGTAAAGAAGGTGCCTATGTAGACAATGATACCTTTACTTGCCTGGAAGGAAAAGAGTTTTTCTGTGATCCTTTTTTTACAGATAATAATCTTTTGCATGTATACACAGCTTAGACAACTCATTGCCCAGTTGTTAATCTGTTTATTATTCTCCCAATCTGTTAGACTCTGTTACTCTTCATGACAGCACTTTCAAGGTGGAAAAACCCAAGAAATTCAGAAGTAGATGAAGAAGAAACCCAGAACCCACATGAAGATCCTCTGTACAACTAGATCTCCAAAATCTGGCCTTCTCAGAAGAGTCTACTCCTCCTTCCTTCCCTCTCCCGTTATGTGATTTTGAGTTTTGTAAAGTTTTCTGTGAGTCAACACACATTATGGCAATAAAGAAGATATTCTGACTTCTATTAATCTAATCCTCTGTGTTTTCCTGAGTAGTTCAATGACCACTGGATGAAAAAGACTGAAAAGCCTTTTTCTCCCAATTCTGCAGGCATTCTTACAATATAATGTTATCCTAAACCAGGGCACCATTTATTTATAAATAGCTGCATACCACAAAAGGGAAGTAAAGTTTTGCAGTCTACTGACAAGTGTCCCAAAGCCAAGAGCACCTACTTGCCACACAGCCGTGCTGAATTAGTACTGTATACTGCTATACACAAGGGAGGAGGCAAGGGTAGAAAGGAGGAAGTGAGGAAGACTGAAATGCATCCTTGAATCATTTAGTTGAAGGCAACAGAACAATTTCAGAATGAATTTGATCCTCTGTAAGTGCTTATCACTCCCCCAGGCAAACAATAACTTTTTTTTCTTGAGCAAAAGTACAGACACCTGTATTTCAGTGTGATGAACCAGAAATACACTACTAGATTCTCAAACACTGTGGCCATCTCTGAAGTGCTCAGAGCTTCAACGCGGGCAACCAAAGGCAGCAAGCATTCACTGCATAGCTCCTTCTAGAGGGATAATATCTCAAGGAACATGAGTATGCATCCTCACCCATTATTTCCCCTACAAGGCTTTAATTGAATAATATCCTGCATATGTTCTGAGAAGTTAGAGTTTCATTTTAAAAAAACTGGGAAAAAAACCCCACATTTTACTAGTATTTTTATAGCTTTGTCTTTAATAGAGAAAGATAAAGCAGTGTAAAGATAACGTGCCTGTGAAAAATTTACAGTGGTTGATTAAAAAAAAAAGATGGCTGTTTATAATGGTATGAATGTGAAATATTGAGGCTGTATCAGATGACGTTTATGATGATGGATCTCCGAAAACAGTCTTTTTTGGCCATGTTCCTGCAAGCGTTTTTGAGTGCACTTAGCTTTCACATACATAACATAGTTTAACTTCTTTCATAAGCATCACAGAGGCCACTCTCCTCCAAAAACAAAACCAAAAAAAACCAAACCAAACCAAAACACAAACCACCTATCATGGGCTGCAAAGGCCATAGAGTAGATGTTCGCCTGGCTGAACTCTCCTTATTGGAGTCACCTGTACTGGGGAATCTTTCAGTGACTTGGGGTCACCTCATTGCACCTTGCTTCAGCAGCAGGACCAGCTGCAGCTCGTTCATCCTGGTCTCTCTGGGTACATCAGTAACCTCAAGCAAAGCAGAATCATGAGGGTTGCAGCTAGCTGGCACACATTACCCACTTTCTAGAGACTCTGGGGCCTTTTCACTGTGCACAGATACCCATATACTATATGGATGCATGACAGGGACAACCCTAACACTCCCCTTCCCAGGGCAGCATCTCAAGACCACTGAAACTGAGCATGGGTATTCCTCGACATGGAGGCAAATGGGGTGATCGGCAGAGCCAGAAATGAGCACGCAGCTGGGAGCGAGCAAACGTGATGCACAGGCCCATCCGTTGACTGCGTGGACATCCCATCCTAGGCTGCATGGTTCAGGGTTGGAAGTTATAAGCCTTGAATCCAGTGCTTTTGCACCTACACGCTACCCCAGTATTGAACCTCATGTAAGCCTGCACAAATGAAAACTTAAAGTCGAAAGAACGACCAGCTACAGATGAAATGGATGAAACGCTGTCTTTCCAGTAAAGTTCTAGAGAGGGATAAATTTAGTGATTTGCTACATTTGTACCAAATGTATTTAATTGTGTTCTCAAAGAACGACACCTGCTCAACTCTTTTAGTCCAACAGGAATCAACGGCAAAATTCCTGATGATTTCAAGGGCTGAAATTTGCACCATATGAAGTGAAACTACTTAAGAGCCTGCACTCTAGAAGACTCTTCCTGCAACTCTTCATTGGCCAACTTAATTGCTTGGATGGGCAACAAACATCAGATTTTAGTACGTTAGCTCTGCCCTACACAGTGACAAGAATCTTCTGCCCTGTTACTGGTAAGGACATGAAGGTAATGGCCACTTCCTTGGAGACATGCAGGATTTCATAGCAGCAGAACAGAAAATTAAGCAAGAAGGAAAAATATTGCTGTGCTAAGATACTTCTGGACACGAACCAAAAATCCTCCCTTGAAATAACCATAGATTGTTTCAATACCCAACTACATCATTATTTACAGCTATTATACACTGCAGCAATCCTTCCTATTTTTAAAGTCTGTAGAGGATGTTTCTGACTCTATAAACTGTAAAAGGAATACGCAGAGATAGCAAGAGTGAATAAATGACATCCTGGTAGACTCAATGTCCACAAATTCCTGGTAGTGAGTCACGTTTCCCCTAAGTAAAGCCAACAGCTGGATGCAAACTATAATCTTGCTGATCTCTGTAACAAATATCTCAGAATCAGGCTCCACATCCTACACACAGGTGAAGCCAGAGCCTCTAACACAGTGCCACAACCCCGTAAACTCTGCAATGGAGAGAGGCCTTCAAACAGTGTAAAATAAATTATATCTATAAAATGTTTCATTATGCCATGCCTAGCACCTCTAAGTATATTCTCCCTCATAGACACAAGAATAGACAGCAATAAAACTGATTCAAAAATGATAACAAAATCATCTGTTTTCATCCCTCTAAAATATCCAGGTAAATTGCAAACAAATTTACCACCTTCAGGAGTTGTCTATATATTCCCCTTTAGTGGAAATCTTCTAATCGCAACATGTAGATCAACTTACTTTTAAGTTTATTTACAAAAATGGCAGACAGTCTCTAGAAAAGCATCAGTCAAAGCAACAACACATCTCTCTTAGTTAACTGGCATATCATAAAGCAAAATGCTGTTACCACTTTGCAAGCATCAAAACACATTCCTGCAGGGCAAAATTCAGCCTTGGAGTATATGAGATAACTGCTTTAAAACGTTTTTATGTTTCTAAGACAGTTAGATGAGCTTTCAGTTAAAATTCCTTCAGGAAAGCCTCCCTGCTATCCCACAGCATACGCTGAAGGACTATTTCATGTCTTCCAGTCTAATGGGCACAGCGCTGACTTCATAATGATATCTCTAGCATGTGCTGGCAGTGAAACATGAACACATACCACAGTTAACTCTATTTTGTGCCTAAAGATGGCAGATTTTTCTCACCATGAAAACAACTACTTCAGCACTACCCATGATTTTATAACACTGGGCAGCAAAATATTGGTGGGTTTTTTTCAGATGAAGCCTAGGTATACGCTGCTGGAAGAAAGAATTCAGAGTGACTCAGACCTTACTGTAAAGCTGATGGAGGATCTCGCATTTATTTGGAGCTGCAGCAATTCATTATAAAAAGAATTTACACACATTAGTTTCTCCAAGGAGCAGTATACATTTGTTAACTAAGAAGCATCTGATATGAAACATCACTGCCAGGAAAAGGAGACAGACATAGTTGCCGTCATCTTATCTTTTTTTCCTATATTAAACAGATTAAATTAGTTATACCTAATTTGCAGCACTTTATCTTGAGCAATCAGCTCCACAAATAGATGAGGCCAGCAGGCCCTTTATTCGAGCTTCTTTGTTCCATGCTGGCAAAGCACAACAGTCATAAACCCAACTTAATCACCAATGGCTGCTTTATGCTGCCCAAGTGATAAAAATCACTTAGAGCTTATCAGTCAATATGCACCTCAATTTATTAGAGGGTAATTTATTCTAGTTGCTAACGTAAGTGACTGGAAATCAGAAATCTTTAGCTTGTTTCCTCCTGTGTATCAGCTTCCCCACTTGAAACGATTTTGTTGGTGTGTTGTTGCAAAGTTTATTTCTGATTTTATATTCGTCTGAGAAACTGAGAAATCTTTGTGGGAAAACTGCAGTAAACTGGATATATTTGTTCAAGATGGTGAGTTATCTTTTATTGTGCAAAGATTTTTACCCTGTATTAATTTTGAACATGACCTTTGGTTTATGCTGTAGTCACCACATTGAAATAAGACTGTCAGATTGTGAACTCACCTTGAAAATTAGCCTGGTGCTGAGTGATGGTTGTGCGCAAGCCACTTGCCAAGATGCACTGGGGTACATCAGAGTGGGGTAGTCGTGGGTCAGCCAACAAGGACTGGTGATGCCGAATGACTCCTGAAACCACCAGTTTTCTTTGTGTATATTGAAAAGCACCTTACCAGAAGGGATCTTATGGCAGCAAAGACTCTTGAGATACACCAGGCTTAGGACAGAGCATCATCTCCAAGGAGATGTAGTTTTAGAGACCCAAAACTTGAAAAAATATGGCATCCTACATGTGGGATCTTATTTTGGAAGTGTGCAAGACCACCACTAATGGGAAAAAAATCAGTCCATCGGTTATCACTTCAAAAGGGCTCAAAAATACACAGGGTTCAAATTTAAATACATTGAAACAAACAGACAACTCTTCCAGTCAGAAGATGAAGCCATGTTGCAATACAAGATGGTTATATATTGATGAAAAGTGAAGCACTGCTGCCGCCTCTTTTGCTGCTTCCCAGAGAAACCATCATGTAAAATTTCTGACTGAAGACAGCTGGGGAATGAACTCATTTAAACACCATTTAAATATCTTGGGCTGGAAAGCTTTTGCAAAATCTAACAAGGATGGCTAACATATACTATAAAAAATACCTACTTTTCCATTGTTACTTTATGAATTAACTTCATAATTTCATATAAATCCATTTTGTTATGGCATGCTGAATATACATATTTTTAAAAAAACATTAGCAAAGCCACATTTCTGCATATAGACACTGTCAAAGTTACATTCATCTATGAACTGTTACTCAAAGTTTCAGGAACCTTAAAATATTGTCAAAAAAGTATTTGTTTTTCAGTTTGTAATGAAAAGAGCAAACACAGACTTTCATCAGGGTTTATATTTACTGAGGAATATTCCACCTCAATTACTTGTGCAAATTAGAATATTTTTCTTATATTTAAGAGATTTGCCTTGACACAAATATCACCATAAATATATCAGAATGTATAAATCCAGTATCTGTAAAATATTTTAATATCATTCTAAAAATGAGTTTGCATTTGAAAGCTCGGAAACCTGCATCTTTTATTCCAATTCTTCAGAAAATCATAAATTAGAAAGTAATCAGGAGCTTTATTCACCAAAAAATAGTTGAACAATATGCAAACAGTTATGCTGCTTGCTTCAACATTGCTGCAAAAATATTAACATTTAGCCTGTTGTACAGCTGCTATAAATAGGGAAAATAAAATACATAGTTTTGAGTAACTATGACCTTTCATATCTTTTTCAGATCACAAACATCCAGACATTTTTAAAAACAAGATCAATAAAGCTGGATTCTGGAACATCTTCTCTCTCTTTCATAGCTAAAATTGTAAGTCTCAAATATGAAGTGAGCTCAAAATACACTAAGACAAATCAATATGGGTGCCACTAGAGCACAGATAACTTCTCTGAGAGGCAGCACAACTTGTACCAGGGAGAGCCCCAACAGAGGAAGGCAGCGGGGTGCATAGCAAAAGCAGAGCAAGGGAGAAGGCTTCAGCCTCAGCAAGTTGGGAAAGATATGGATTCACTCTCTCCATTTCACACTTTTTCCCAGCAGAGCTCTGGTGCAAATTAAATCTGTGGTTTGTGCGGCAGTGGGAGAAGATCAAAGTAATTTTGTAAAAGAAATCCCAAAAAACCTCCTTTCAGATATGAATCCCAGACAGATCAATTTCACTTGTTCCTTGCAAGTGCAAAATGCAAACTCCTGTCTAATCACTGCAAACATTAAAAATGCTGCAAAATCAACTGTTTCACGAAATAAAAAGCTTGAAGCACAAATACATACCTTTGGATTCAGGAAAACGGCCTGGCCATGTGGAAAAGTGCCAGGCATACCAGCGTCAGACAGACACAGCATTACAAGAGTCTGTTAAAATCTCTCCTCACAGCTTCACAGCGTATCGTGTCTCTTTATCAGTGGCTGAACAATAGCTTCTCACACCTCAGCTTTTATTGTGCTCTTCTCAGACATGCCTTTCTCCTCCATAAGCTTTCAGACAGTTTCTAGATAGAACAGCTGAATGGCTAAATCATAAAAAGGTTTTAAAACAGAGATAACTGCCTAACTTTCTTCTGACTCAGGGTGTGTGACAAGATCTCAGGTATGTATGAACACTTTTACCTACACGAGTGATCTGGCACTGTCCAATCTGCAGGACTCAGCATAGAGATGCAGTGTTTCTCCAAGCCTGCTTTGGAGGTTACCTTCTTGGCAGGTCGATAACTTGAGTCACAGCCTCCGTTATGGGGTGACATTATGATTCTCTGAGCAAAGACAGCGAAAGCCTCTTTTAAGTTTCTTGCACGTGTCCAATCACACTGTTACAGGACTCGGACAAGCGGGAGCAGCCAGGCCTTCCTCAATTTTTATGCCACACGTCTCAAATGGTTGCAGGGAGAGATTTGGAACAACTATTTTCCACCAAAAGTTGGTCAGTCAACATGGTGGGTCACTCCAAAAACACCTCCTCAACACTGATCTATATCCTATTACTATCCAAGCTGCACCTCCTGCCTTTATTGACGGCTTTTAGGAGGTTAGCCGGAGGGGTGAGGACCCAAAGGCAGTCACTAGCAATCTGCCATTTACCAAATAAGCTCAGAGCATCTCCATAGACATACTAGCACAGCTGCACCTTCACAGGGCATAGTGTTTTTGGAAAGCAAACCAGGGCAGCGAGACACTGTCAAGCATGTTACTCCCCTTTGCAGCATCATTCTGCTTTCTAAGGGACTGCAAGGAACAATCAGGAGAGCAGAGTTTTTCACTGGTGGTGTATAAATAATTTGGCAATGAATGACAAGGCATAATAAGTGTGGGTAAGAGAAGAAATACATGTTTTGTGAATAGGAGACTCTGCAACAGCCAGTTATTATCACCAAGTCCAATGTAAATGGTCTTTGCTGCTTTTTCCTGCTGTTTTCAATTCCAGGTAATCCTTTGTTATGCGGTCGTTTGAGAGGGGGCTGCAATCATGGGGAAAAGGAACCTTTGCTTCCCTGTAATGGGGTTCAGGGGAGCCTTAGGAGCATTTAATTTCCACATGCCTCCTGGAACAGCCCATTAATGCATTACCGAGGGGACTGTAGTTGTGTATAACATACAGTCATCTTCTCCCAAATTAGTCACGCTGTGAATTGGACACGGCCACAAGTATCACTCCTAAAGAAACAAGGAACTGAGGAAAGAGAGATGGATGAATGTTAGTGCTATTCAGTAACGCAGACTTTGCATTTCATCTCCTGGTTCTGGCCATCTTTTTGCCTTCTTTTGTCCCCTCTTCCTTCCCACTTACCATTTTTGTGAATAGAGAGACATTTTCAGGAGGGATTTGCATGAAGCAGAGTGGTTCACCACAAGCTTGCAGAAAGGTGTCCATGCTCAGAAGGTAGCTCCTGCTGAGGCAGGCAAGAGGGATATGGGGAAAAGACTAAAGGAGGAGTAGAGAACACCATCACTGGCACAAGGCACAGGAAATGACACGGCCAAGTGGAACAAGCTGTGACCAAAACGAAGGGCAAGTGTGAAAATTTTGGTATCGGTGTTTTGGCTAAAGCATAGCTTAGCTGGGTTAATAACGTGGAAAAATAGAGATGGAGTAGCTGGGACAAGAAATGTTTGGATCCCAGTTAAGAAATTTGACTGAAGAGAGAGAATGTAGATTTAGAAATTTTATTCAGCATGTTGTGACAATTTGGGGTGCACATTACATCCTGTACTGGCAAATAAAAATGCCCACTTTCTCCACCTGTCACTGCACAGTTTGTGTCCAAACAGCTGAACTCTTAATAACCCAAACAACACGGTCACATCCAGTCCATTGGCTGGGACCACTCTCTGGGCTATGCTAACTCCAGAGACCAAAACTAAGGGAGGGCCCCTGCTAACATATTAATTATACAGACGATTGCGAGGCCTGGCACCGTTTAATTTCCCGCATGACCCAGATGTGACAAGAGAAGGAAACAATGGAGATGAAGACGATTTGATCATTTGCCTTGATCGTGAAGACAGTGGTGGTAACATAAACCATCATGGACAAGGATATAATAATAGAAAGAGCTTGGGCAGAGAGATCACGAACTCTGATTTGGGAATGACAAACCTGAAAAAACAGTAAATCATACAAAGACAAGCAGCCCAGAGTAAAGCCTTCCCTAATCATCCTTCAGCCTCCTTCCTTCACAAAATTTTGAACATCGGGAGCTAAGACTTAGCTGAAGTCATCTAGTGTGATATCATCAAAAACAGATGATGTCTTGAAAACTCATATAACTGTTAGAAATCTGTTTTCTTCAAAGCAAGAAAACACTGCACAGGCATTTATGAAGAGTAGACTAGTGATCTGGCTAGCTTTACATCAAGTATTCTTCATATTTCACTGTTTCAATGACATCAGAAAGTAAGACACAAAAATGTGTGGATTCTGCAAATTTTGAATTTTTCTGTGCTTTTTGCTGTTTCCCTCAAGATCCAGACTTTGATACAGAAAAAACCCATCCTTGTGTTTGTATGTATTTACATTACAAAGACCCTTCACAGTAAAAAGCATTGCCCGTTTTTTAACTTAGTCATAGATACCTGCCTGGAGTAAAACAAAAAAGGGATGGTAGTCCTGCCCTCCACTCACACCAATGATGTCTTAATTTCAAAGATTAGTAAAGACTTTGTAAAGGATATCCTGCTAAAACTTAGGTTAATCTGTTAGCGGGTCACCTTCATTATAGAAAAAGATTTAATTTTTAACAGGGAAGAGAAAAATAAGGACCAATCAATATAGTTGCTGTTTAGTCAAACTACTTAATTTGCCATTCAGGCATATATGCACATTAATAATGGTAATTAATACATTCCTGCATCTAGCATAAAATACCTTCAGTTCTTTGTTTCCTAGGGACCAGCTGGAAAAAAACCTGAACTGGGCTTAAGAAAAGCCTTTACAAACACTACATACAGGTTATAAACTTAATTGTGCACAGATTAATTCATTTGGTCTCTACATCACTTTGGACAGTATTAACCACTGTTGATCATGTATTAAAAAGAAAGATCTGATTATCATAATAAAAATCAAGGGGGGAAGGACGTATTTCTCCCTTAAAAAGCTTGGTTGTAAACAAGTTATTTTAAAAAACAACAAGCAGGAATGTGCAGTTTGCTGACTATCCCTGTGCTGACTGTGCTTATGCATGGGTTAAGCCTCTGCCATGTTTTCAGCCTGCACTTCAAGAAGCATCCCTAATCCTGGGTATTGGTGGAATTAAGACGTTTGCCTCCATTTCTCCTCCCAAACATCTTCAACTTTGCCTGAAGAGTAATATGCAGATACACGCATTTGGAAAGAAACAGCCAGGTTTTGAAAGAGAGCACAAGTGAAGCTGCAGCAAAAAAAAGGTGGTCTTTACTCACAGGTGGGATTTGCAAGATTCAGGCAAGCAGTAGGCAACTCTGAAATCCCATGGTCAATAGCTCAATTGAATAAAACAGTACCAAGCAATATGTATTGTTTCTGCCACGGAATGGGTTTTTAAGAGCTGTTTTGTACCAAATACCCCTGAAGCTCAGCCAGCATGCCGTTTCAATCAACTTAGGAAACTTATTGCAAGAAGCACATCTATGCAATACGATTTTGCTCAGCTTGTGCTTCCACAAAGCAACTGGTTCTGCTTCTGAATATAGTTTGGATACATCTTACGATTCTTACGCATTATTATAAAAACATGAATTTGACTCTTTTCAAGCAATAATGCAACCAGGTTCCTCACTGTGGCTTACCTACATGAACACATCCTTGAGAACAAAAACATCCTCACCAAAACCAAACATAAAACCCCCACCAAAATCAATTGCATGTGAAACTACAATGTTGTTTATTTCTGAGTATGTTGCAATGACATTAGTTTTTATTAACCTCTAATTGTTGATGATTGATCTCCAATCTCTTTCCTCACTCCAGAAGTGAGGCACTGAGACACTGCTCTGTGTGACCCAGCTGAATTTTCAAAGCCCTTTTCCCCAAAGTGACCCACCACACTTGGAAAGGTTGGATCCGAGCGCTATTTAGGGTCTTACTAGATATTTGCCTCTGAGATATCCACAAACAAGAATGAAAGAGGACGGTATAAAGTCACTCTGCTCTATAACCACACGTGAGACAGAGTTTCACCATTTTATTCCATTTTGCTAGAGAGCAACTTCAGTCAGGAACAACAGTATGAAAAGGGGAGAACAGGAATGTGTCTTTCCTGCTTTTAGCGCTTAGAAATCTGGGAAAGGGGAGAAGGGAAGGAGACACAATCAATGCACAACCACACTACCCAAGCACGAGAATTTGCAAGAAGCCAGCACAATTTGTAAAGCTTCACTCAGCTTATGTTCGTCTCTTCTGCGGAAACAGTTTGCAGCTCAGATCAGTCAAGTTCCTTCTTCCTCTCTTCCACCAGACTTTCTCCCTGGAGACTTTACCCCAGTACCTCTTATCCCAAAACGGGTCACAGACACAACGCTGTTGGGCACTTGGAAGGTGAAAAATAATATGGAAATAACGCTCCAACAAAACATACCTATTTCCTTAGTACCTGCATTCTCTGTCAACAACACTAAGGAGATAAAATTTTCAGTGCATGGGTAACCTTTGCCTTTTTCAAATTTCTCTGCAAAACACTCACCTCCTGATAAAAACAAAACAGCTACTACGCTGCACCTCGCTCCACAGACGCTAGCCGCAGATAGCTTTAAATAACTTAAATAACACAGCTCAGGCTGTGAGCACAGCCCTTAGTAACACCCAAGGCTGAGCATTACAACTTACCTCTGCTTAGAAGGAAATGTAGATGAAAGTTAACGAAGGATTCGGTTAACAGCACAAGCAGCTCTGTAGGAAGTTCTGTAACATGAGCCTGTTATTTTCTGCATTGTAAAGGCATCTTCTGGAGGACATCTGATTGCTGTCCAAAGCCCTGTACTTCTATTTTTTACGAAACGATTGCTGTCCAAAGCCCTGTACTTTTTATTTTTAAAAATCATGTAATTGGAATCATATACTTGTAGCACAGACACCATTTCACTTTTACAATACAACAAAGCAAAACTGATGTGTATTGATCTGTCCATACAACTCTAATAAAGCAGAACGCCTTATACAGTGTGATTTCTCTTCTGATTGTGTTATTCTACATTATTACTTGTATGTCATAGATATAATATTCTACTCATTCAGTGACATTAACAGTAACTTTACTGATACGGAGCACTGTGCTTATGTTGTTAATATGGGACTAAGATCCAGCAGTTTTATACTGAAGACATTTTCACTTGTTTCACTGAAACTGCTAAATGCCAGCTGAATCATATGTCTCTTATCTAATTAGACTTCAGATTATTAGCTCAAGAAACAGATTCTTCCAAGAACTTTAATTCGTTTACCCATTAAAATACTTTTTTATTCTTTTGAAAACTGAAAAGTAGTCCCCAAATGTGTGTGTGTGCAACCACCTTCTCAATAATACATTACATAGCTCACACAAGCACTAGCTGCAACATGGATGCAAAACACCAGGAGCCAAAATGATACAAAATGGCCTACATCAATACTATAGCTAGAGCCAAAAGTATCCCTCAGCACACAATGCGCAGAGCAGCAAAGAAACATGTAGCAGGATAGAAAAACCTTACAGATAGAAGTGATGGGAATGGCAGTTCATCCTCAGCTTTCAACAAGGTTTTTGCAGGGACGTTGCGTGGAAACTGCTTTGGGGAGGGCCAGATATAGGATTGGGATGAGAGCGGGAAGGCTTCAAGGGCTCCAGGATGAGGCAGAGTGCCTCTGACAGTGTCAAGGGGTGAGCCACCAGCCCTGCCGGGTGGCCCAGGGTGGCAGAGGAGTGGGCGGTAAGAAGAGACTGCCCATCTGCAGTCCCTGAAGGCAAGACCAGGATGCAGTCCTCATCTTTGCAGCAGGGGCGGTCTGCTCCCACGCTGGCACAGGGAAGTCAGGGAGCTGTGAGGCGATGGGTCTTAGAAGGAAAACTAATCATTAGCAGCAGCACAAGTGGGAACGTACCTGTAGTCATTCCACATTTCATCAGTCGGGATTTTTTTTTTTTTCCTGTAGATGCAGACCTCGAGCTCCAAAGCCTTTGAAGATACTTCTTCTCCCTTCAAAAAGCCACAGACTTCCTCCTGTTGAAAAAGAAACAACCTGGATGAACTACAAGCAGAGTGTTTCATCTTCCTCTAAGCTTGCCTATGTAGAGGATTGACCATGGCTGGCTGCCAGACACCCACCCACCTGCTCTCTCACTCCCCCTCCTCAACAGGACAGAGAGAAAATAACAAGGAAAAGCTTGTAGGTGGAGATAAAGACAGGGAGATCACTTATCAATCACTGTCATGGGCAAAACTGACTCAACTTGGTGAAAATTAATTCAATTTAGTGCCAATTAAAATAGAGCCAGATGGTGAGAAACACAGACAAAAATTAACACCCACCCTCTTTCTTCCCAAGCTCAACTTCACTCCTTCATTCCTGACTCCTCTCCCCCCGCCGAGTGGCGCAAGGGGTGTAGAATGGGGGTTACGGTCAGCTCATAACAGCCCCTCTCTGCCGCTCCTTCCTCCCCACACCTTTCCCTGCCCCACCATGGCTCTGGTGCCTGGAGTGCCGCCTCCTCCTCCTCCTCCTCTCCCCCACCTCAGTGCTGACAGGGCTATTCCTCACACTTTTTTCCTCACTCCTCACATTTCCAGCATTTTTCCCCTTTCTTACATGTGTTTCCTCGAGGAGCCGCCAGCAGGACTGAGGGGCTGGGCTGTGCCCGCCAGAACCTGCCGGAACCGGCCCGAACTGGCTGTGCCCGCCCCAGCCTCCCCTCACAGATCCCTCAGCCCCGCTGGCACCCGCGGGCGCAGGCACCCCGTAACGAGGGAGGCTCCTTCAGCCAACATCACTGGATAACAACACCCGCTCGCCACTCGCTGCGCTGTCAGGGTGCTCACGTTCAGTTTCTTTAAGGTTTCACCGCACGAGCGCACGGCACGCAGGGGAAAAACCACCCCCAAACAAGCCTCCTCTGCCCTTGCGCAGCCCTGAACCGCAGGCGCCCCGGGGACGGCAGGGAGCCAGCGAGGTCCTGACAAACTTTCCGCTACGGAAGTTGTTCGGCGTCGGTAACTCCACTAGTAATGGCCTCAACTTATCGCCTCTCCCCTCCAGTCGCCAAATATTAGCAAAAGCCGGATGACTGCTGGAAATAAGGCAGAGCGAGATAACAAATTATACATGCAGCTGTTCGTTGACGCGTTGAAAGCCACACCTACAGCTGCACAAGGAAGACGCTGCTTTAGTTAATAAAAGCAGAAGATGAAGACGTATCCCGAACCTTCACAGGGGCTGTCAGTCACCACGCGTATCTTGGCTTCATCGCAACGAGTGGGTTGTGGGAAGGCACCAGTCTAATCGGATTTCTGCCTCCGTTCTTCTGTTAGGTACTTCATCAGATGATACAATGAATCACCTTTAAATTCAAGATTTCCCTTTTTAATTGAATTCTAAAATTGCATTAGTCTGCATTTATGCTATCATTAACAATAAATCTGTGGGGTTTTTTCTTCCCTGTTAAAAGCCAAAGCTGCTCATCCAGAAATAGCTACTGCCCTTTAGCCCAATAGGTTTTATGTGTGTATTTTTCATATGATCATCTCATGCTTTTAGCCTCAGTAATGATATTCCAGTAATTAGACAGAAACTGGCATGCAAATTGCTAGTAGCAGGCTCCCCTCAGTTATCTCATTTATAGCATGATAAAATTTTTACTTCCAGGAAAGTCAAAGGCGACGATGGAGAAACAGCTCGCAACGCACCAAGCGGTGGCTGACACACAGTGCGATGCTCCGGCTGTGCGGCCCAGGATCACTGCTGTAAAAATTCAGGCTGTTCCATGCCCAGATGTCCATCGGCATTGTCAAAATGCATCCTGGGGGTTGCTTGTTTTGACAAAACTCTTTCTGGCGGATGTCTCTGCCCCTTGCCTACCCTGCGTCCCCTCTCCGAAGTACTGATGCAAAGACCAAACCTCTTTCTCACTTTACCGATGTGGGTTTTTTCTGGTTAATGAACCCTAACACCTCTATAATCCTGCCCCACAGCAAGGTTTCATAGCTGAATGCAGAGCTCTGCCCTACAACCCTACTGCAGCCTCCTCCTCGCCTGAGCTCAGCTTTCAGATACTCAATGTGCTGAACTGCATGTGTGGGGTTGCCACAGGGGTTAAGAAGAGAAGAAAGAGCATTTCATCACCCAAAGCACATGCTTTTACAACTCGATTAATTCTGAGCTGCACGACATGCTATGCAATCACCACGGACAAACCACAATTATCTACCTTAGATCAGTGAACCAAAAATACGGTCTTAGCGATGACAAATATCCACACTTTATTTTATTCTTTCAATTTGGTGTTGCTAAATACACATTTAAAATAGCGACGGCCCTTTTGGTTCTCCAAAAGGCACCAATATTCTCCAGGCTGCTACATGTCTGCTGAAAACTGGGCCACGGTTCATTCCTGGGTCAATGTCCATTGCTAATAGGAATAATATTATACCAGCACATCTTTGATTTTAGTGAGAATGAAAGCTCCACATAGACAGGGCTTAAGGCAGTTTTTCTACTGTGTTATCTGTCCTCACTTGGAAATAGGGTGTTATCTCCAGGAAGCTGGGCTGGCAGTGAATTACCTGTCCCTTCTCCCGAGTGTTGACAAGGCTTGTGTAAGCGGGAATAGGAAATTCAGGAGACAGTAAGCGGTAATCAGGCAAAAGGCCCATCAAAGTTTCAGCATGCAGAATGACATCGTGCTTCCCCGAGTTTCCTTTGCTTTTCATTAACGGACTGGTTTTCCTTACAGGTCACATTTACAACTGCTTTGTGTAGCTGCTGTAGCAATTACCACAAACGACAGCCCAGCCCCAGGAAAAGGGCAGAGACACTGCAGAGTTAAGCAAAAGGAGCCTTGGAGAAAATACTGACTGTGGTGGAGATTTCCCAGTGACTTCTGCAAAGCCAGCTCTCTGTTTGTAATGGGCACCTATTTTCTTCCTCTCACATAAAACACACCCTACATGCCACTTGTGAGGTTTTATTCATTAATTTTCTAAAGTCCTTTGAGATCCTGATGTTTGATCAGCACAGTTTCGATTGTTGATATTGAGCTATGAAATTCTTTGAAATAAAAAAGTCTACCGGCGCACGGTAAGAAAATGAAGTATTGCTGCTCCGAATGAAAGAGCAGTGTGACTAATGACAGTGTCAGGAATCTGATGCTCTCTGAAACTAGTGCTGTATATTAAAACAGCCCTTCTGTACTGATAACTTTCAGAAAGGACTATAATAGCATCCTTTCAACTAGAGCTTTCCATCTCTCCAGATATTTCATTGCATTCCTAACTTCAATATCACCTTCCTTTTAATAGCAAGGCTCTGCATTATAATATCCCCTGGGCTTTGGCAGGGCCTAAAAACACCAGTGCAGTTGGTAGCAGAGACAAAGTTTAAGATCTGTCAGAAATGTCTTCAGAAAACTCTAAGCATATATATACTTCTGATGTAGAAATTTCTTTTGGTCTGAAAACCATTACACCAATTTCCAGCAGAAGGCACTTTCTTTACCCTTGTCAAACTAAAAGTGTAAATAAGAGTTGATAGGTGAGAGGGGGTGGGGTGGTTTTTTTGGTTTCTTGTTTGTTTGTTTTAAATCAAAGTGTATTTGAGCTCATTAACTTCACGAGTTTTCACAGGCTGATTAAAATGGGCCCAACTCTTAAAACACGTGCCAGGCAGCCGGCATTTTTTTCTAGGAAGAAAAAAGGAACAACAGAGCGGAGTACTGACATGTACCCCATGGATTTTAAATAACTTGTGACTGCATAGCAGTGGCTTGAAGTGCGTGAGGTCTCTCAAAAGAAACTAGGAAACTGCTTTGCCCAACCATGCAGCGTATTGCAAGAGGAAATACTCAGGTAGCAAGTGTAGTACTGCTAGTCAGTGACTACACCAGCCCAAACCATACCTCTGACACCACTTTATGTACGCTTGACCAGCTCCTTATAGAGTGTCTCATGCATTCTCCTATGAGTTAACATATTACATATATTCTGTACCACATTATGCTGCTTTTACCGTTAGCTACTTTATCCATAGACTGAGCACTTGCAAAACTACCGGCCAGACTAGCACCGCCACCACAGTTCATGCTCTAGATCATTAAATAGGCTTTATATTATGTCCAGCTCTCTCAATCCAATAGCACAGGTATCCTGCCCAGACTGTCATTAGCCCTCAGACAAATTATGGCCACTTTGCTTCTCCCTCTGGCAACTTGCCTGAATGCCCTACTACCTCGGCTGCACGCTAACGATGATCGACTGCCATGTTTTTCAGGCCTCTATTGGCATTACTACAGAAGGTATCCCTGCAATTGCCAGTGAGCGCATCAACAAGCACTTTTCCGTACAAAACAACTAAATTTTGGAACCAGGAGTTCCCACAGGAGGCTGAGTAGACCAGAAGTATAAACAAGAAGAAGTTGATTCCCATTTGGTTCCTGTGCAAAGGGCCTTTTTACCTTCCAGCCCAGCTTAGCAGAAGTTTGTTTCATTATCTTCCCCACTGCAGCACTTTGCAGTGACTTGAACTATCTGCATGAAGCAGTGAAGCAAGCATCTATCAGAGGAAGCCGACCTATTCAGCCAGGGCAGCCATTCAGTGGAGTAGCAGATTAAGCTGCAATTGCCATCTAGAAGCTGGCGGCCCCAAACTGTGCCAGGCTCGGTTACAGATCAGTTTGGTACTGGGAACGGTGGCCTTGGAGCTGTTTTAACTGACTCTGATAATCAATAGGAAAAGCGGCCCACCACTTAGCAACCTTGGTAAACATCACCCCCTTTCTACAAAAACCAGAAATGGATATGCACCCAGGCTGAGGAATGGTAAACACTGGTCAGCAGAAACAATTTAAACAAGGATAGAACAGAAAATAACACATCCAGAAACTCAGTGTCACAGTTTCCATACCTGGAGGAAATGCTGCCTGTAGGACTCATCGCTCACAGTACTTGGCATACTGCCTGGCATTCAAGGGCTAAACATAAACCAAATAGATGTCAATGGGCTTCACCTGGGATGAGAGTAGTCCCACTTCTGTACAAAGAAGCAGCATGCTTAGGGCTCACATCTGGCACCTGCGGCTGGTTTATACAACTGCTCGATGACTCCCATGGGGTCCCAGTGCTGCATTGTCACCAGCCTACTGCCCAGATGCCTCCTGTTCCCCAGGGAAATCATGCTCTTCAAAATACTCGTGACTTATCAGTCAAAATCCCAGGTGCTATCCCTGCAAGCCAGCAGCCCACCACGCCGGCAAGTTTGTTGTATTGCACAGCTGGATCAATCCGCACAGACAGGCTGCACAAGCAGTCTAAAGTCTGCCCTTCGGACACATTGAAGGCAAGTGGGAAATAAGCTGGTAAACCTAGAAGATAGAGAGGGAATTGCAGGGAGGGCAGCAGAATGCAATCTGGGTTTAAACCATATACCAAATCTCTGCTGCTTCTCTATTCTTGTACATAAAATCCTTCTTCATTCATGCAGCTGAGCAAACTTGGATGGGTTTGCCTCCTCTCCTGGACAGAGTGTCCAGAATGGGCTTCAAATAAAGGATAGCAATTGACATATAGATTTCTTCATTGTGGCCTCTACCAAAGGCACTTGGTTATTTTTCTTTGTTACACAAAGTCGGCCACTCAGCACATGCACAGCAACTTCGATCCTAAAGAGCCAGCATACTTCGACACAGAGGCAAAACCACAACAGTGAGCAAAGAAGCCACAGCTCAGCAAAAGTCAAGTTTTCCCACGCACTAATTGCATTCACAGAGATCAATAACCTGCAAGCAGCATCTCTCCCTGGCTGCCACGCGAGGCGAGTGGCAGCACAGAACTGGAGCTATGCCAGGAGGGTGCCTCCCTACCACAGGGGCAATTAATACAGGCGTAGAAAAGCTAAAAGGAGCACACAACCAGCTCAGAGTTCACTGACTGATCCCATCAGGAAAAGCAAACGGGCCTCTCACCTGGGAAACACTCAGCATCTTCGATTCCCACGGCAACCAGTGGGATCAACGGGTGCTCAGCCTCCTCAAGGACTGCACGAGCAAAGCAAGGCTGAGCCATTGCTGCTGCAAACATACTGTTTGGAAACTTCTACCCACACACACACCAAAACCTCTTTTCTCCAAATTCTTTCTGGTATTTGCTAGCTTGCATACATCTCAGGCTGATGTCTGCCTTCAAGACATAAGTGTCCCGCGGTTAGTTCGCTGCATCACATCTTCATTAGTAGCATGAGGGGAAACAGCTCCAGCAGAGGGAATGTCTGTCATCACGAAAGAAAACATGCTCATTAAAAAATAAAATAAAATAAATCTATTTTCCCCAACTTTTTCTGGTGCTTTATTCCCTTTCGACTGTGCTGGTGAGCCTGAATATTTCCAATAACCAAGCAATTTGAGTAACCGTAACAAACTCAGCAATAACTCGGCAGTAAATGAGAGTAACTCTGTTTCAAAGGGCCAGCCCAAACTTCAGCAGCTTCAGTGGATCTTACAGGATCCATAAACACTTTCTAAATACAAGCTAGAAGCAAGTAGACACCTTGTTCTTTTCTTCTTTTCCCCTGTTCCATTTGTTCCCTTATCTTTTTTTTATTGGATTGATTTTTTTTTTAGCTTCTCTCAGCTACCCTTACTTCATCTTTTGCAATCTCCATTTCAAGCAACGAATGAGGGGATAGTGTTCAATATAATCTGATATAGCAGAAAGAGCCAAAACAAGCCAAAGGACAAATCCATGTATTAAAATTTCCTCCCCTCCCTTTGCTCTCATACATTCACCACCCAACTATAATAAAATAACACTAGATACTAACAATTCCTACAGTGCTAGACTTCAGCCAGCATTTAACCTGAGAGTCCTCTATTAACGCAAATGGAAATAAGGAAGGTTTTGTCACATCCTGATCCACATTACAGCAGAAATAATCAGCCGTTGCCACAGAAGCTTTTGAAAAAAAGACTTAAATGAACAGGAATTGGTAAGATAAAAAAGCCACTATATAAATCATATTCTTTTTATTAATGTTATGCATTTTTATTTTCCTGGAATCAAAACAGCATACTTTGTGTGTATTCAGAAATCACAGTCATATTCTGAAATGTTTAATTTACATGCAAATTAGATTCAGGGACTACTCGTTGCAGATATTTCCTTTCAGTCATAAACTGGCCTTTAAGCCTAAGTAAAAGGGTAATATTATGGTAACAAGATTATTACCGTAAAAGTTTAGCTTCCAAAAGCCATACAGATTTGATTCACTGAACAGGAATCATAACACAGAAGAAAAAAGAAACATTGTAACAATGAAAAATCTGGATCGCCACAGCAGCAAATGTGAAATTGCTGAATTTTAGAATAAACATAATAAAATGAAGATTTTTTAAATTACCCTGCTTTCTAACGTGCGAATCATCTAGCTGACAAGGCCTGTGTATCACCTTTATTCTTCCAGAGAAAATGCTGACAGTTTACACTATTTGGTCCACAATCTCTTATTTTAGCCCAATATATTTCAACGTTGTACTACTAAAAATGGTTTCGTAGTGGTGACAGATACATAAGAAGCAGTTTAGCAACAGAAGGCGTTATTATCCAAAGCCCGATGAAGTGAAAGGAAGAACTCCATAGCGCATGTAAACACAACAGCTCTGTCTGGTACAAGCCTTGAAAAACAACTCTCCAGAGAATTAGTTTAATGCAAGTTTCACCAAAGAACTGGACTATTCAGGAGCTGCACCTTGTGTGAGCAGTGGTATAGTACTTAGCCTTGATCATCACTGTAACAAATAAAAATGTTGTATGATGGAAAATTGCATGTCCTGAAACCAAACCAAGATAGAAATATGTTTTTTCTAACGCTTCACATTAGGTTAGGGAAGTAGGAGATACTGAAAAATAAAAGAAATATTTTCTCTTTGCCGGCCTCTGGCTCAAGAGGTCTAAACGGAACACCTCTAAAGACATCTTAAATGCAGTATATTAAAAAGGTGCATGTTTTCACATTTGAGCCCTTTCCATGGAAACTGAGGGCATCAGACATCTTGCAAAACCGAGCCTTTTCATCTGTGGAAGACTAAAATCTTCTGAGTAGCCCCTATTTCACAGAGAAGTAAATCACTGCATATAATTCCCTTCTTGCAATTTTACTATACATAGAAAAAAAACATTATAGCATCATTACGTTGTCCACAGGTGTGAGTACAACAGCAATGCGAACCTGCAGAGAGCCCACAATGGTATCATAGTAATGCAAGAATATAATAAGAAATTGTTTGGGAAGCGCATGAAAATGCCATGACAATGTCATTAAAAGCCTTTTGCACTGTGATGGCAAAACAATTTGAATGCTACTTGCATAGACGTTCTTATTACAAGGTTTTCACGTTGGAAAATTAGTTTAGCAAAACAATTTCCATGCGTGGCTGCAGAATTTTCACACCCGTGCAGTTACTAAGCACAGGCCTAATTTCTACCCTCCTGTGTGGTATACAGCTTTCACTGAAGTGTGAGGTGCTGCAAAGGTGATCTCAATCAAGAATGTGCAATTAGACCCTTGTTTCAGTGTCAACCTGAAACTGAATTGGCAACAGTCTTTTTATCACACAGCTGGAGAAGGAAATCTTGCCCTTGTGGTGATGGATAAAGATACTGTAAATTAAACTGGCAGCCCAAGTGAGTTACATCTCCAGAGACAGGCCTGTCAATGTTAGCCATTTCAGTAGGGCTTTGTGACAGGAAATTAAAAAAGTAGGTAAAACTCATCTGTTTGGGCTTCAGGCTGGGCAGTGACAAGTTAAACGCTCCATTACCAAACTAAAAATAGGTTAACACGCTTTGCTCTCAACGAAACCGCTTCTCTGGGAGATGAGGCTCCTAAATACAGCCACGGACGGCTCCCATCAACTAGGTAACACATTTTGCCAGTGCCACGCACAGCACAGATGGATGGGGAGCAGCTAAAAACCGGGAACAGTGTGGAACTGCCTGGCCTCCACCTGCAAGCACCCTCCAATGCCCGTGGTTGCTGCTATGCTGTAACCTTCTCATGACCTTGTTGCTCCTTTGGTCTTAAAATATTTATGTGCAGGGAAAGAAAAATTCACCTGTATAGAAAAGTCCTCATACATAGGACAAAAAAGAGGAGGAAGGAATCTGACCAGTTAAACGCAGACAAGTCACTGTCCCAAAATCTGTGACAGCAATAAAGGGCGCTTAGCACCTGCCAGGCAGATGGTACCTGTCTTCTCCTGTACTGTATTCTCTAACGCATTTTCTCCCAACATCCTCAAGTATACCATAAGATTTAATATTATAAATGTCCTTAGCTAGTTTAAGTACTTCAACAATTTTGCTTCTTAATTACGCTCCAGACAAAACAATCCATTTTTTGGTCTTTCCCTGCATAGAAATTCCATGTTACCTTGGCTATTCTACTCCATAAAGAATTTTTTTTTTTTACCAGCTTAACTTTTTTTTTTTTTTTTTTTTAAATTGGACGACCAAAATCCCATGCTCCAAACACAATCTACAAAGTACTTCATATAGTGTTAACACAATACCTTGGAGATAGCAGTTTTCCCTGCTTGGCCCAAACCAACATCTTATTAAACAACTTTTGCTGCTGCTTATGCAGTAGATTGGGGATTTAAATGTGACGTACCTAGTTTGATTTCCTTGACAAAGACAGGATTTGACTTTTAAGACTTCTAGGTATCCCCATGCCTGCAAATATTACATATGTTAATTCAGAACATTAACTTCAAAAGCAGGGGATTTATGTGACTGGCTGTGAATATTTTATGTTGGTGTTAGAGAAACATTTGCAGTATGTAGGCTTCCATATAAAAAGCTAGTTATATTAAGTTATTTATGTCAGGAACTGTAATGCCAGGGTTGAACTTTCATTCTGTTCCCTTCCATATACACAGTAAGTTATGATCATACACTTTTTTTTTCCCCCCTTCCATCAAATAATACACTGTAATGCAATAACAAGCTTTCTCTCTCTAACCGTGCCGACCCAGGTGGCATCCGGCAGCGTTATTAACTTGCACACACCAGGCAGAGTCCACAGAGACCATGGACATGAAAAACCCCAACACAGAGCGCAATTGCACGCTGTAGATCAAACAGACTACATCAAAACTGTGCCATGAGCTATCTCTGACTCCCCTGCATGCACTTTGCAGTAAGAGCCTATACCCCGGCACAGCCCAGAAAGCCGCTGGGCTGCAGGAACTCATCCAACGTGAGCTGGTGACACTCGGCTCTGATGCTTGCATTGCTGCCTTTCCAGCTCAGGGCCAGAGCCAGGGAGCAGGGAAGAGCAAGAAGATAGGAAGTGCTTGAGCCAGCTCGCGCAGGATGCTCTGGAAGGGCTGTCCTCTGCGTAGAACAGAAAGTGAATTTACTGCTTCTAAAATAATTCAGGGCCTTGCTTTAAAATCCATCTTCAGGCCAGCATGGTCACAGCATTTCATCTTATCTGAAAGGTGCTTTCTGATTGAAATTAACTATTCCCATTAAAAATGTTCATAATGCAGAAAGGAGAAATTACAGCACACATTTCAGCTGCCTCAAACAGTGGTAACACACAGCCTCAGTTATAGAGGGAGGATGGTGCTTCCTGGGAATATATAATCATTTTTTCTCTCAATTTCTCTTCATCCCTCAAGGAAATGGGGATTTTCTTCACTAAAATGTTCCCATACAGGTATCTTTGTATCACTATCAGTTCTTCTTGTCATCATTTCATTTCCTGAATAATTTCATAGCTCACTGCTCTGACCCTCTCCTAGTCTTTCCATTTTTTTCAATTTGAAGAGAACTACTGCATTACCAGTGATTTATTAGGATTTTATCTATGGCTAATTATGACTGATTTCAATAACCTGTTTTTTCAAGCTCTCACAAACTATTGATTAGCGCACACATTCTTTAAAACCCTTGCCTCAGATTCACACACTACATTAACTCATTAATGATTCCTACAAAAGACCGATAATAATATGATAAATCATTCCAATGGCCATAAAAATTTGCACGTGCAGCTCTTAACCTTGTTCCGCCTGACACCGTACAGGGGACCACGTAAATACAGTTCACTGTGCTAATTGATCTATTGTGTTCTCTACAGAACAAGGTAATAAACAGCCTAATCAGGCAAAAAGGTCTTGAAAGGCTCACGTGCCCACTTTGATATGGTGAACAGTTTGTAATGTTGCCATGTACACCAACTATGCCTGGAAAGCAGAAAAGGAAAAGGAATAGTATCACCTGTGCATGTGTTCTACATATACATATGTATGAAGAGCATCTTAATGTCTAATTCAAGTTTGTTGAGAGGATTCATTTACAGTCAATGGAGGAAAACAGGCACTTAAGAAAACAATTCTTCCTACCTATTGCATTTTCTTGAATGGGATGTGATGATGGGAGAGACTGAACAGCTGGACTAAACCAGCTTCCTGACCCCTTCGAGGGTTGAAGTTGGTTGACATGAACCTCATTCCCTATGTATAACTTTGATGGTGTGCACTAGGCCTGTTCCTACATTACCAATGCTGTGCAAAGTGACCTTGACAGTAATAAAACACTTTTTCAAATCAGCTCCTAGTATAAAAAATATTGGTTATTAAAATACATATACGGGTGTTATTTTTAAAAAATGTTTGAATGGAAAAACTTCTGTAGCCCTTTTCTAGATTTAATCTGAATACCCCTGGATCTTGCAAATGCTTCAGCATCTTCATCAGCTCTAAGCCAGCCTGTAGTTACAAATACACGTTTGACATACGGATGAATCTGGGCCTACACATTTTACTTAGCTGGCCTTTTGCGTTAGGTCCTGTTTCACAGTTAGCGAAGCAAAGCAATACGGTCACCAGAAAAATAGCTTTTGCTCTAACATGAAAGGAAATAGCTTTTTACAGCTTATTACAGAGTACTCCTACTGAACTAAGGGGAGGAAAGTGAAGCACAGAACGAGACAGACCAGCCTTCTTACCGAGTTTTACTCCATGCAACCTAAAATTGCTTTTCCTCCAAGAATCCCTGAGCGTATTAGGCAACTACAAATAAATTTGGTAAGACATGGAGGTCCCAGAAGTTTTTAATTTCCTACAAGTTTTTGAACACTGCTAGTGGGATAAAAGCAGGCCTCAGTCTGCCTCTTAGTCTGCAGCCTTTTGGTACGTGGAAAAGTAAGTCTTCACCTAAGGAAAGGCTGCAGACTAAGTTCAGTAATTACATGCCCCTGCTAAGTGGTATACATGCGCTGCCAGCCACCCAGCACACCCATCCCTCAAACCCAGCCACAATGCTTCCCTCCTCTTCTGCAGAAGCTAACTGGAGACTTGGGAGGGAACTCAGGATACAATGGGGACACTGGAGATACTCAAGCGACAGAATTATAGCAGTAGGCAAGAGCTGCAAACCCATATGAATTTAAGTCTCATTCCTTCTGCTGTAAACATAAGGACTTGCTTATCTCTTAACTACAAAAATACTAATAGAAGATACACATCTTTTTATTTTTATGTTGCTCTAAATAAATGTCAATAGTAACAATAACATGGTAAACATAATTACTAAGACTAGATCTTAGGAAAAAAAGAAAAACCACAAAAACCCCCGAAGTTTGAGCTTGGAAAAACACTTGCTTGTGGTTTGCTTGAGGTACAGCTCTACCTCTAAAGAGCTCTGACTACCTCCAAGTGAGCTTTCTCTGCCTGAGGCTCTCTTTCATGAATTACATTTCAGGTACAGAGCTGTTACCTACCATTTATACAGATATGAAGCAGATAAAACATTACACAATGGCATAAACCACTTTGGTTTAAGCTGGCAATGAAAGTTATGATCACTTAACAGCTGTTTATTAGCCCGCATTAAATGAACTTGTAGCTTCAGCTCCAGGGGGACAGGAAGAAAACCTCCCAAAAGCTTCAAAACACCAAACCACAGCTGCAGCTCTGCCAGTTCAGGTTTTTTGTGTGGCCATGCTTGAAATTCACTTTAAAGATTAAGTTTCCTTTCTGAAGATGGTTAAACCCAGCGGAGCTCAGCCATTTGGTTTTGAGGGCAGCTAGAACTGAACCAACGCAGCTGCCAGGAAAGCGCAAGAGGCACCGGCAGCACTGCCACACCCCAGTGGCACTGGGCACCTTTACATGATGCTTCAGCTACACAGCCAAGACACTGCCTCAGTGTCTGTGCTTACACCTGTAGCTCTGCCCCATCCGATAGCTTCTTACGGATCTTCCAACCCAACAGCTATGCCAACTGTTCAAGTACTACACGTAAATTAACCTTAGATCACAGGCCTGAATGCTGCCAGGCATGGGTAAAGCAAAAGTGCAAGTGCAAAGACAGTGCCAAGCCTTAAGCCTTTCCCCTTAGGAAGCACCAGGTACAGGCATTGCCTGTCTCTGGGAAAGAAAGACCTGCTCCACTTCCCAGCTACGGGTAATATTCCGTACTGGAGACCCTTGGGCTTCACATTCCTCCTCACTATTTTGAATTTGTAAGGGTCAAGTTCACCTTTTCCAAGCAAATGCGCTTTTTGCTACCAGCTGGTACAGGTTTTTACTGAGTAGGACATTCAGCTTGTGTATACCTGTTCTAAATACTTATAAGATCCCATCTTGGCTATCATCTCATCTGCCTGAATTACTAGCCTCAAGATTTAACAGAGGAAGATGAAGGATAACATATTTGCAATAGGGATCCTTCAGAACATGAGGTTGATGTTTTCCTCCAGTTCATCCAAAATTCTGCTGCATTGGGGATGACTTTATTTGAATCTAAAAAGTCTATTTGTATGAAACTGAATGAACTTCAAACAAGCACAAGGAAATAAAATACCATATGGCATATTCAGATTCATGGCATTGCTATCCTGCTTAATAAATCCTCCTTTACTTACATTTTTGATAAAAGTATTGTATCCTACAGGGATTTTAATTTTATGTCTCAAAAGGAGGTTAATATATTAGATTTTACTGTATACAGATTAAATGAGGACTTTTGAAAATTCTCAAACTTATCTGCTCGGCTAAATAAATTTTCTGACTTTGCACTTGGGGTAATTGTAATAGAGTTTTTGATCCCTGGGTAGATGGATGTAATAGTCCTATAAATCCCAGATTTTCAACATCTTCAAAGACTATAAAATGTTTATGAGAGAATATGGTTTTAGAGACATCTGGTGGTTATATAATCCTAAGGAGAGAAATCAACGGTGAAAGTATTAAACAAATTCTACTTTTTCAACAAAAGTATCCTGTAAAGAGAAAAAGAGATTAGCTTATTCACTGTCTGTCTGCACACCAAGGTAGATAATTTGCCACAAGAGGCGGCCTTGTTTACGGCACCTTGGCAGCTTTGCTCACGTTAGAATAAAAGAAGAAAACGATCTTTCAAGATAAATTAATGTATGTTTCTTTCAATAGTATTTAAACTTATCACAGCTTAGAGTATGTCAGGAGCAAGAGATTGGAGGTACTGAATATTTTAAATCCTACTGCTAGACAAAAGTCATTATCTCTGCCTCCATCTTTTTAGTCTGTCTTTTGTTCTAACTTCTGGTGTGCTTTTTTGTTTGTTTAAAAGTTGACCAACTCTCTAATATACTTTTTACTGAAATGCTTGCCTACAGCTAGAACAGCTCAGAAATAAAAGAGCATCCTCAAATTTTTTTAAGCTCAAAATACAAGTACAGGTACTCTAAGTAAAAGAAACATACTTTCTTATATTCATTAATAACATACATTAATGATTATCTCAAAGATTTATAATTTAAGTCCTTATTAAAACTTCAAATATTTGGTACCACATTTAAACCTCCTCCATATTCCCACAGACCTTCTACTGGGATAGAAGCACAGAATTATTTGTTTGGAGTCATCAAATCAAAACCCACTCTCAGTTACAATAATGTAAATCCAAAAGAAAGAATCTTCACTAAAAAAAAGAAATTGCTTCAGATTTAAGTAAGAGTAAAAAAAAAAAAAACTAAATTGGCCTCACCTTCTGTACCTAAGATGACAGACTTGGGACTGTAGGAGAACAAAAAATTCCTCAATTCCTCCACGCTCTAATACAGATTCAAAGCATTTTAAAGCAAAAGAAAGATTGAAAATTCACACCTTCCGCTATCTGGAGGGAGGATTGCTCCTTTTGGTGTTTAGGCGGGTTGGGAAGCCCCATGCTTCTGTCACTTTGGTGTTTCCAGCCCACTGGCAGTTTTCCTGACTGCTTTAGGAGCATCTGTTTTATCAGCTCAAGTGTTGCCCTCCTTCACTCTGAACTGCTTCCCTGCTCGTAGCAGTGTTGTCACCCTTTTTCACACTCCTTTCCTTGGTTAGTGTACGTTACAACAAATTTCTGTAAGAGATAAAATTGGCCTCACAAAAATGTACTTCTTGTCACAGGCAAAAGTTTCTCAGGCAGTTTTTTGTTGAGTGGTAGGGCAACCCACGCGCAGGACACGACATCCTCAGACATAACCAACTCCAAAGCAAGACCTCAGAGGACCAAAGCAAGGAGCAATCACTATTTTGCTGGCAGCGCTCCCTTCCGAAATAACAAGTTGTATAAACTTTTCCTGGGAGCAACACAACAATTCCGCACCAGAAGGTGCGCTCAAACTTATATCCGATGCTGATATTCAACACTGCTCACAAACTATATTCACATGCTTATTTTCAGCCAAGAAATGAATTGGCTTTGGAAGTTTGAACTAAATCTACTTTATTTTATTTTTAACTACCTGAGCATGAACCAGCAGAAATTCTGATATTAAGGAGGGGTTCCTCACACATATTTTCCCATCCTCATCATTCAAAAGCAGTTTTCTCTCAAAAGTTTTAACTTTGAATGTAATTTACATGCAATGAGCTGCATTAGTATTTCATTATGTTTGAGATTATACATGTACATAATTCAGGATATTTAAAGTCATGGTTGCTCTAGAAACCATAATTATATTTCTTGTTAAATCATTAAAGTTAACATCATTTATGAAATTACAGAGTATTATGCAGGAGTAGGAAGACGACAGTGTAAAGCCACTTTACAGCTGAGCTCTATCCATGCACACATACATCAGGAAATGTAAAATTAAGGCATCTCTCCGAGGACTCTAAAAAATGTAATGTGCTCCAGTCCCATCTCAGACATAATTTGGCCAATTCTGTCTATCGCTTTACAGTTGCAATTTGCTTTCATTGAAACGTCTTTTGAGGCCAGTTGATACACGGGCCCACTTCAAGTTCCAGCAGGACTGGGTTTATCGGGTTAGCTCTAATTCGGGCACTACCTACAGCCTCCGGAACGGGACACAAATCAAATGGCGGAAAGATGAATACTGACATTTCTTCATCTCTCACTTTGATCCCATACAGGGCTTCCCCTTCCTCTTCCAAACATGGGCATCTCCTGGAACTCCCGTCTCCCGCCCAAGAGCAGCCCCCAGCAAGGGCAGGGATGTTTTGGCATAGCTTATCTGGAAGCAGAGATCGTCACTCAGGCACGCGCGTCCTTGCGGGACATTGGAAACCCCCTCATGGGCGACAGTGCTCTGAAGACAGCTGCGAGCATAGAAATCGTGCTCTCAGCCAGACTCTCTTCATCATAGCTCATCATTTCATGTCCCCGCACAGCTGGGAGCGGGAACATGTGCTGCTCTTGACACACTGCTGGAAGACAAAATCCCTGTTTGTGGATCCGCTTTTGCTCACAGAAGCCCAGCACTATGCAACGGAGAACAAATGTCTTTAAAATTGATACTCTATCACCTCTTGAAAAATATGAGCTCCTTTCCAAACAGGGAACAGCTGCGGGCTGATATCTGGATCCTTTTAGTCACATGCAAACTGTCCAAATTAATCATGTCTCATGTTCCAAGACATAACAGAATTAGCATTCAAGTGCACAGCACCTAAATCATTACTTAAATTATCATCATCTGTCAGATGAATCCTTCTCTCCCTTTCTAGTGATAATCCATGGTTAACTGAGATGTTATGTAATAGAAAACTTGCTGGGAAAATCTTAAAAATTTTAGAATTTCCATGTTAAAATGTACTACTAGATCATCGGTATCAAGACATGGGAGTCTCCTCTGCTGAAGGCCAAAAGTTATTTCAGTATCAGCACTGAGTTTATGTACTCATGATACTGTAGTTTTCCTGGTAATTTCTGGAGACTTACAATTGTATTTAAAAGGCGTTTCTACAGGGAATAATTATTACCTGTACTGACTGAAAAACAAATGGAAGAAGCTACAGAAGACAGAAAAAATAGCCAGTGCATCACTGCATTTAGGATTCCCTCCTTGAGACCCTATGTAGGTAAGCAAACTTTTTAAATACAGCCCTTTTAGAGGCCAGCAACTTGGGAAGCAATGTGCAGTCCTCCTCGGGAGACAAGAGTGGAAAAGGAGGATGAAAAGCAGAATACTATTTCTTCTTCCTTCCTGCAGCTGAAGGATAAGGAGTGAGAGGACTTGCATTTTATCAGACTTACCAGAACTAATACCAGCTCGTGAGATCATACAGACCTCTCACAGCTGCGCGATAAATCTTCTCTCTTTTCTTTCTGCTCTTGTAGCTCATCCTGCAAGACAGCCAGGCCCTTCTACTGTTTCCCTCTCTTCTTCCTCTGCTTGAAGTCTTTGCACACATAAACACGGTGGGTTTTGTGATCTGGGTTAACCAAATAGCTCTATCACCACCGTAACCATAAGGTGGTGTCTTTCAGCACTGAACTCTCCCTCCTATTCTACCACCCGCCCCCACGTGAAGCCCAGTAACCAGTACTGAGAGTTTTTCATCCTTTTCTCCATTGAGATGTTTGCTCCTTGCTCCAGACTCCAGGCCCTCAGAGGCAAGGAACAGCTTTTTGCTCTGTGTTTGACAGCAGCGTCCATGTGGTCTCCACCCAGAGCTCTTAAGTACTACGCAACGCAAGCTACCAACTAGAAATCCTAAATGCCAGATACGACAACAATAAAAAACATGGCCTGATCCCCTCGCCCCTCTCTGGAGAAGAATTTCAAGCCTGTTTCTCACACAGAACCATTACGCCACCTCAACGTGTATAAATTGCCCAGTGCCCTGCTGTACTATTGCCATCCTATCTTTCAGGGAGCAGGACTAGTGAAAAAATGATCAATAAGCCACAAATACATCAAAGTGCTTGCATCTAGTTACATCTAGTTAATTCTTTATCTGGTTTACGTGCTTCGAGAGAGAGAAAGGTTGGAGTCAATATGTGGATTGGCTTTTTGCTCTGTCTTTTAAAAGCTTTCAACTCTAAGCTCTTTGTAGCTCCTCAGCCCTTTGTGCAGATATTTTCATGAGACCTGCAGCCCCATGGAAGCCCTCTCCATCAGCTTTCTGGGGAAGGGCTGAGTATTTGGTAGAGGCACCTACCACTTCTCTGGGATTGCAGTGGGAGTCTAGGCAGTGAGCTAGCGGGACTTGAGAAGGCAAATACTGAATGGCATGAATTTGTAAGTTCAGGAGCAGAATGACATGGAATAAAAGCCAAGACAGGTTGTCCATGGATAGCAAAGCCAGATCCTGTAAGTCAGGTGTATATTGTTCTTGTGCGAGGATTACAGCACCCAGCTTTGGCCTCCTTCCTATCAAACTCCCTCTAAAATAAGTACATGTGAACAGGAGGCTGCATTTCTCTTAGCTCAGAAACCTGCTTCCTGCCCTTGTTTCCTTCTCCCCCTGATTAAGAACATAAAAATCACCTGAGTTGACATAAACATCTCCCCAAAAGGCAGGTCATCTCTTGCTGCTTGCCAATGAGATAAGGACTTCAGCCCATTCCTACTGTTTGTTACAAAATCTTTAAAGATGTACTAGAACACAAAGTTATTAAGGTTATCGTGGTACTTGATAGTCTCAGCTGCTCGCACTAGATAAGATTCCACTGAGTCTTTCAGGCAGTCCCCAAAAATCTGATGTACCATCTACTTTCTTCTGTCACTACTAATTATTTCTGATTGATTAACTTCCTTTACTGAAAGACTATTACACTGATTAAATCAGAAGGATTAGCAGAAAGTCAAGCTATACCTTTGAACATGAATCTATAACAATTATAAAACAAACTCAAAGGTAACACCCTATTATAGAGAATTTAGAAGCAATTCATCGTCAGCTGTCATTCGGATTTCTACAGTCTGAGCTGGTTATTTCAAACGGGCAACATATCTGGCAAAGATGTAACTGCTAATTTAATGAAAAACTATAGGGGTTTTAAAATATGAACTTCAAAACTTTAAGTCATGTAAAATTCATCAAAATTTGAAATTTCATTGCAAATTCAAAACTAAAACCAGATTTATCAAGCGTTCTACTAACATTCTCAAAAGTCTGTAAAATTGAGCCCAACAAGAAAAGAAAGCACTGAAATTTGTGCATAATGATAACTACTTATAGTCTCACCAGATTTTATTCAGAACGTACAGAGGTAAACTAAACATGGTATGTACAAGTTTTCCTAAATAAATAAAAAAGGAATAATAATTAAGAAGCTCATCCAAAGGCCACTGGAGTCATTAGAGAAAGGCTGACTTCAGTTATTTTTTTAATCCAAATTTACATATGAACTCCCAAGACTGGGCCTTATATAAGTAAGGAACTGATTTTTAAATTGGAGAATAACAAACATGAGAGAATGAAGCATGTCCCTGCAGATCTGCATGTGGTAATTCATATCGTAGAGATCCATGTCTTTATTAAAGGTTAGGGTTTTTCATATGCTATTCTCTGGCTTCCATCAATACTGTCAGCTATATCTTCAAAGTTCAAAGTAAAGCACCAAAGATATTCATGCTTATCTATGAGCTGGCAAAAATGTACCTAGCTGCCTTTAATATAAAAAACTGCAACAGATTTCTAGCACTCAGGCCTCCTGACAGGGCTGAAATGAGAAGCTCTTTTGCTATTTAATTATGGCATCTTCCCCCACCACCCCCCCCACCCCCCCCCCCCACCCCCTGTAATATGTATGAAAAATAAAAGGGAGGAGATGGGAAATTGTACACATTTTTTTTATTCTCCTTAAATTACAGTCCTGACATCTGAGGGAGGACTCCTGGCAGAATAGGTAGTAATTTCATCTTGTCACTACACGCCAGCTCTGTATTCAACTGGAAGTTTTGTGCTTTTAGAAACCTCTCTTCTTGCCCCGTAGCAGGCAAGGCCCTCAGATGTGTGTTCCCTGGATGAGCCAGCACCATGCAGATGGGAAGCGCATTTCAAAGCCTATTAGTTAAACATTACCCCTCTTTAATCACAGCTCTGCTGTGTCTTACTGTAGACTTGCTTATTAATGTTGCTTTGGTGACAGCAAAATTGCCCTAAAGATTCAGCTAACGATAAAACTAATCTTTTAAATATTTTTCTCATTGTTATATATTTATCAGTTTTATTTCTATTTGCACATAGGTCTCCTGATTTTATTTTCATTGATGTTGCTCCTTCACCTTCTTACATTCTTGCAGGCTGTAAAATGAATATACAGGGGAAATGACAACAAACTAATTTTACTAAGGTAATGCATAGGGGGGAGGCCTACAAAGCTGTCTTTCCTCATGTATCATTGCTGCTTATGGCATATGAATTTAGATGTTCATTACTGGACGATGTAACTCAAAAAAGTAAAGTATGTCATTTATGCAATTTCTTTTTAGCTTTTGCAAATTTACTGAGTTTTCCTAATCTATCATGCAATATTTTATAACCCAGAGAGAAGAAAGAATCATTTACCCATGTATTTCAGTAAAAGTTTTTCATGGCTTGCCAAAGGAGGAAGAGGCCCCAAACCAGATCATCCTCACAGGTCATCTCAATAAAAGGAACTACATCTCTTCGTCAATAGCTCCACCAGACAGGGTGCAGATTCCTGTGTTCATCATCTCTTAGGCCTGTCCTTTAGATATCAGAGATCCTTGTCTGGTCTGGATGGGTCTGCAAGGAACTGCCCCCTCAGCAACAGCACTCTTAAGATTTACTTAAAAGCATCAGTGAGAAGGCGGATAGTCTGCAAATCCCAACAAACCCTAACCGCAGCTGCACAGAAAAGCAACATAAATCTCAGAGAGATTAAATCTGTTTCTGAATTGGCTCATCAGACCAAGAGCCTTTTCCCCTGTCTAGCAGTTTTTCACCACTCTTCTGCAAACCCAGCCCATGCTCACAGCCAGGAGAAGCCACATGAGCCTCTCCCCAAAAATGTTGGACTGGGTGATATGGCAGAGGCAAAACAGGAACGTCTGTCAAGTGATGATTACTGTTACCGTTTCTCTCCTCCTCCATGCATTTTCCATGCTGCCCCTTTTCTCCCCACATTGGTCAAGTGACCATCTTCTGTTTTCACTTGCTGGTGCAGAACAATTTTGGGTACGGTGCAGAAGACAGCCGTAGTTTGCCTATGTGGATTTCACACCATCCAACTATAGCCATTAGATACGTTGGGTCCTAGCCTAAGCCACTCATCCCGTTCTTTCCATAGTCTAAGAGAGAGATAAACCTAACTTAACGTGGACAATTCACTCCATCTTACACAGCACTCTTACAATGGGATAGAGTCACCCTGGAGACACTTCTTCCTCCCCAAACAGTAACATTTTTGTACTTCCAACATGGTAATTAGTGCCATAAAAACCCTTCAGAGAGAACCAGGCACGTGCTACAGCCTACAGTGTTGTGATAAGCAAACCAGGAAAGGAATGAAAATCAAATTCTTCTTACTTACATGTAACTACTCAAGGCATTTTTAAAAAAAAAATCACTACAAATGTCCCATTCTGATTACGCTGTTCCAGGTGCCCTCCACATTGAGTTGCCGAAATTTATCTGAACTGTCATTTACCAGTGAATAATCTACTGTCCTCCTGCTTTACTTTCTCACTCCTGTGCATCACCTCCGAATGCAGCTCTCTGAACGTAGAGAAGTCCAAGCCAGTGAGGTAGGAGTGGGTTTGGGATAAACCCTTTTCCTTCTGGACTCCTGGTGGCACATTAGTTGCGTAAGACTTTGTAAAGCAAGTCAAGGCTGGGTTACATGGTCTTGGTAGGGAGTCCAATTCATTGAGTGCATACTAGATGAACCAAATCTTTCCCCAGCAATATCCCATCGCTTACACTACTCGCTAAGGCACTCCTGCTCTCAAACATATGCCGCACGGACGGTGGGCAGCTCTGCACTCTTCCTCCTGTTTGCTCCCCAGCTGTGCACACTGGGTGTGTAGCATGGGAACATGCACCCCACACACTCAAGGGACTGGAGTAAACACAAAATACACCCACCCAGGCTCACTTCCAGTTTCATCCTCTGAAATGAGGAGTCACGGAAATCACACTGCACTTAGGCGGCTGTTTCACTCTCAGTTTGCAAACATTAAACCGTATCCAGTCATCTGGCAGAACACGACAACTTTTTCCTACATTAATAATTTCAGTCCTGGTACTGACACAGAGCAAGCCTGAAAGGTGTGATGTGCTATTATTACCTCTTGTTCTGACAAGAGATTTCAGATTACAATGTAGTTACTTTTAATTTTAGTTTTCAAATTTTCCCATCAGGACTTTAACAAGAAATGCTAACGCAATAGAAGATCATATAGTCTGCATTAGGTTTCTCACCAATTCTAAAACATGAAACTTAAAATAGAAAGACTTTATAGCACGTTAAATTCAATCCAAAAGCGCTGGTATTGAAAATGTGTGTATATATTGGCTGTACAAAAGAATTCTCCTGCTCTTGCCTACATTGAGTTTTTATAGCCCTCTTGTTTCCCTTTTAGCTAGTGATTTGGTTCAGAGGAAAACTGACCTTTAACCTGCTAGAAGACCGCAAAGCTTGGTTCTCCTGTCAGTTCTTTAAGGAAGATGTTCTCATGTTGACTTTATTTCACAAAGTTTATCTTCATCCCCCTTTCTTCATTTTAAGGTAGAGTTTGAAGATGAAGGTGTAGATAAGGAAAAGTTGCAGTCATTGTGATCTCTAGTTATTGAGATATCAAAATACACCTCATTAACGATGAGAATAAGAAGTAAGTGTATCTTTTGTTTGTCAGAACCCCCCCTCAAAAAGCTAATACCAGAGATATTAAAAAAAACACCACAGAAAAAAACTCCCACAACAGACTGATCTCATACATGAAGACCTAATAACTATCAAGCTAGAAAAAGTACATTTTTAAAAAAAATTTAATTCCCAGTATTAAGCTCAAGTATTTTTTCTGCCAAAAGCGCATATGCAGTACCAATTGCAACAAAGGGGAGAAGTACAACTTTCTGATATTGCAATACATGTACATTTTTCCTCTAATTCACCCTCTGTAAGGCAGTCCACAGCCTGGACACGATCAGAGACCAGTATAGTTACGTTACCCACCTCAGTGCAGTACACAAATATATGGGGCAGGACTAACACAGGTGTGCCAGGAACAGTTAACCTGCGAAAGTCTCACTGCCTCCATTTTCTCTTTTTCTGGGAGCACCTCTGTGTTTTGCAGCATGCTGCTAGCTGTGCCACCCCTGCATTCACTCCCTGCTTCCCCAGTGAAAGGGATTTTGGATAAAACCAAGGGCTTTGGCCCTTCTCTAACCAAGTCTTGGGTTGGTTCCCTGTTCCCCCCTCCAGTTATAATTAAATATTGCACCTTTTCCAAATGTTATGTTTCTGAAGTCTTTTGTAGAAACACCCGTGAAGTGGAGATAAGCTCATTGCTGAAAGCCTTGAATCTCATCTGTTTACTTTCTACTGCTTCTAGCTTTTCTCACAGCGATAATATCCCTCTTTCTGGCAATACTTTGATTTGTGCTCTAGCACCCAACCAAACGCATTAGCTTTCAGACAGAAAATAGCCTATTCATCTTTTGCTGCACTGTTGTCTCCTGCTCCTATGAAGAATTCCTCCAAGCTAATGGAGCTCCCATCATCTCCTTTGTCCAAACTGTTGTCTTTGTTTTTTTCCTAACACTTACTATTATATTAGCAGGATTGGGGGTGGGGGGGGGTGGGGGGCGGGTAATACATTTACCTTTGGAATTATCTTCTAGGTTTTGAAAACTTTTGAGCTTCACCTAGCATCCTACCTTATGCCCCCTCCTGTGGTTTTTTGGATTTGCTGCCACCTTCACAAATTCAAATCACTGCCCAATATTGGCATTATTGCTGACTGACTACTTCTTGGTAAACTCTCACTGGTCTAGTGAGGGTTAATTTTTGATCTCCCATAGTCCCTCCCCGAGCACTTCACAGCCTTTTATCAAATACTTAGTTCTCCTTACATTGCAAGACAGAGTTTTCAGTCCTATATGAGTTGCAAAGGCTCCCAAGTTCCACCTTTCTTTTTACATTTACCACATAAAAGCATTTCCCTCATATTTTTCATTTTTACTTAGACCCTAGTTCCCCTCCAATGTCTGTAGTGTACTTCATAATTATTGTTCCCTGAGTTAACAGAAAACAGTAAAAAAAAAAAAAAAAATCAGCAACTGTGAAATACAAGGCTACTTCCAACCACCTCCCTTCTTGCTGGCACACAGCACTTACAGACAGATGATGAAGCACAGTTTCCAGAGGGTTTCAGATCTGGTGGGGCTCTTAATTGCTCTGTTTTTCCAGTTTCCAGAATGTTTTACTATTTTGCTCTGCAATGAAAAAAGACAGACTATCAGATAGAGTTTTCTTTCATTCAGCAACTATTTGATCAGCACTGCGTAAGGACTGCCTCGCACCAAACTTCTACCAAATCCTGCAAGAGCCCTTTACGAGCCAGCTCCTCCAGTAACAAGTCATCCGTTGGCATGACTGGTTTTGCTGACAATGCACACTTCCCCTAGAAATACGCTTCGATATCTCGGCTACCATTAAAATGTTCGTATAAAGGCTTAAGTACAGTTTGTGCATTTTACAATGGTTTTGGAATACCAGAGATAAAAGAAATAAGAGATTGTCACAATCATTTACATTTAGCTGAAGCTCACAGTAAGGAGCATTTGCCCTGGTTTAGCCACGCCAGTAGTTGTAGGGTTCAAACCAAAAGTGAAACATGTCACAGGTTTAAAATTTATTTTTCCCTCCTGATCCACCTTGGATGACAACTGTTGGGCAAGAGAGGAGGAAGGGGCCAGGAAAACCGCATGGCTTCCACCTCTAGCTGCATCTGCTTCTGTCCTGAGAGCAGGTTTGGTCCTGTGAGCTGAAAAAAAAAAGTTCTCTAATGCTTCTCTAAAAAGCAAGACACGCACAAAGGCCATGATGTGAACGAAACACATCGCAGACACCACAGTCGCATCGTGCTGGGATTGACCCTTCTCTTGGTAGCCTCGATGAAGAGTTCTGGGTCTAGGTGCAAAGGCTGCGATGCCCTCACCCGGGCGCAACTCCTTCCTAATAACACTGTGGCATTTTGTGTCTGCTAGCACCCGTGCAGTTTTATAATGCAGTTTCATGGGTGCAGCCGCTCTGAAGATAAAAAAAAAGACCCTTCAGCCGCTGGCACCTTTCTTACAAGTTCTTACAATTGAAGTAAATATACGCTAAAAGAGAACGTAAATGAAAATGTTGAAGTACATACTGGTGAAGTTATATTGGGATGCTGACCTATATGTATTTAACATTTTGTGATCATAACAGTCCTGAATAAGACCTGATGAACAGGACTAGAAACCATATTACAAATATAAGTAGTATAAGTTACTGAAAATGTATGGCTGATGACTCCTGTGCACAAAACGCAGGAAATTCTGAACTATGATTTCTAGAACAAACCTATTTCATCCCTCTTGTATTCTGAATTGCTGAGTTACACGGTATGCTCTTTTATGCTTTAATATCTCTGCAATGTTACTAAGCTAATGTGGAACAACGTTTTATCTGCCTTCAGACAGATCCTGGTCTCAGACAAGCATAAAGCTGGAGTAAGTCCATTGTTCTTGTGTTTTCTCAGGAGTTACACTAATTTAGCTAACAATTGTCTCCAGATCATTGAATTAAATTGCTTTATAAGGCAATACTTTAATGTTAATATTCTTTAAATTAATACAAATGTGTCTTTCAGTTATATTTTACATAAGATCCATTTCAAATGCATTAATTCAATTACCTTGTTTTATAGATACTGAACATTCAAGTAGGCTTTTATCAGTGCCAGAAAGCCAGTGGCAAGTTCCTACTGGCAAAACTCATAGCAAGACCGAACTCTAAATGTGCACACATTTACATTTGTAAGCTGAGACTTCAACGATGAAAATATAATTACTAAAATTCCACAGACTTGGACAAAATTATGTTCTATAGATGAGATTTTTTTTTTTAATGCACATTTGTTTCATGTGCATTGTTTCACATTCATGTTTCACATATGCAGCCTGCAATCTGCATATACCATGCCAAATCTTGCTCATTCCGAAATCAGCATCACTGGGTTCCCGTTGGCTCCAATGGGAACAAAATTTGGCGTACGTTCCCTGTTGGTGGAAGACAGTTGAAAAAAATGCAGCGTTAACACACTTGTTAGATATAACTTTGTTACCTGAAAAACCTCTTTCTTGAAACACGCCAAAGTGCATCAGTTCTCACTGAAAACTTAATCTATGTTTGAAGTTCACCAAGAGAGACACTTTTCAAATCTCCAGTCACACAACCGGAACCAGAAAAAAAAATTAGAAATGCTGCTTCTTACTTTTTACTTCTTACTTTTTATGCAACTTAATCCCACCTTCCTACACACCGATAAGTAGGAAGAACAAACATTCATTTAGTTTAAATCCACCATACAGCGGAGCACAAATTCTTTGGATCGCTAATGTGCTTAAAGCACATCTACACTTAAAACATGTGTGCGAGAGGGGCAGGACTGTCGGCAGCATGCCAAATCAACCCCTTCCAGCATCACAAAGCGTAGATGCTTGGAGCAGGTTATGCTTTTATCCCTCAGCGTAATCTTCTACAGAGGGACTCCAACAGCGTGTATGGAGGGAGAGAGCACAGTGGCAAAGTGAGATTTCTCTATCTGCTCCTGTAAGATTTTCCTCCCCCCGTTCTCCATAGGTGCAGTTCAGAGATTATCGCAGTTGACAGGAGACGCCCCACTAATTTCATGGGACTTAGACCCTGCTCATATTGCAACCCCCTGCATCAATGACTTAATCCCTCAGTTATCTCCTTTTATACACATTCAGGAATTACAATAACAAATTAAGTAACTCTAGAGGTGCCAGAGACAAACTGAGAGACTGAAGTATCAGAAGGTGGTGGCAGATTTTCCATCCTCTCGTCGCTGAGCACCGAGCCCTGAGTAAAACTGCCACACCTCCTGGGAGAGCAGAGAGCATCCAGCCTTCAGCTCCAGCCAATAAATACTCAACCATAGCATTTGTCCTGTGATTACAAATCAAATTTGTTTCCATCTGGCTGTCAAAGCCAAAGCAGCACTCAGCCAAAATGTCACTGACTATTTTTCAATGGCTACATTGTCCTTTAAACAATACCTACGCTTTACTTTATATATAAAGATAACAGTGCAGCCACTAAGGTAGGGGAACATGGAGCGTGATGTGATTAAAAAAAAGGACTGGCATTATATCTTCAAATAAAGCGATACAAAGATTTCTGTATATTTAGCGTCTTATAAAAGTTTGTGGAAAGGGGCTGATTGTTTCACAGCATTCATCCAATGTCCTTGAACTGCAAATGTATTTACATATGAACTACCAGAAAAATCAATAATCATCATTTCCAAAGATGAAACTCTTTCCTTATGCCCATATTAAATATTCAATTTTCCCCTCTAAACAAACATCCTGTTACTGAGAAGACGGAAGAAAGAAGAAACGATCCACAAACACAAGATCAAATCATTCACCCGTCCAGCCTGTGACTGAAGCTTTGGCACAGTCCTGTGAGTTAATCCTCCGAAAGGCAAGCGCACGCCTGTACCTGCTCCCTGAACCCGGCCAGTCTTGCAGAGCACTGAAGAAAGCGATTCTCTGCCTACTCATATTATCCCCCATCTTTCTCCCTGAGCTGTATACAGACAAAAAAAATTGTCTGATGTAAGCCAAATGAGTGATGTTTTCTACCAGCCGAGGATCTCCTTCTGGGTTTTGTACAATAACAGAGCTGAAGTTCATTATTCATGTAACTGCTGCAAAAACATTATTCCAAGGCCTAATATTGCCTTTTTGTTTAAGCAAACCTCATGCTGAAGTGAAGATTTTAATTTTATTAATGTTTGTATAAGAACAAAGAAAGAGTTCTTTTTTTATTTACTCTGTAAAGCAAAGAAATGAACAGTGAACATTAAAATACTACATGGGTTTAGATATTTCAACCCCCAAACACCTATGGTTTAACAGATGTGTATTTTTCGCCTGTATAATGAATGTTTCCAAATATCAGAGAAAAGGAAGACTATTTACCTTTTTAATATTTAATATTTGCAGCCATATATATGGAAACAATTTACCATGAGTATATTTCTGGTGAAAGAAAACAGCTCCATTACAAGGCTGAAATCTAGCTTTGATTGCAAAAGCTCTGAAACACCCGTGTTTTGCATCCTGAATGTCAAATAAAAAACAGTCGACCCCAGAGTCTTGAGATGAACTGTACATAGAACAGCAACTAATCAAATGCAAAATATGATTTAAAATCTTGTATAGTGGTTCGTGTCCAGATCTATTTATAAGCTGAAATACTTCAAAATTATATCAGCTGGAACTTCTGCCTCCATCCCAATGCCTGGCATTCATCATTTTTAAGAATGGTGTTATTTGAAGGCTGTTCATTTCAAAATGCCAATGACTGTGATTTTCACATCACCCCTTAAAATCCCATCACCCATTTCTTTGAGGTAGCCAACACTACGGCACTTAATGCCATTTCCTACACTCCAGGCTAACAGAGACATTGGCACAACCTGGCAGATGGGACAAAGGAATTGCTGGTGGGACCTACAGGAACCTCCCAGGAGACCTGTGCTCTCCACAGGCAGTGGCAGGAGGCTGAGCAGGGCATCCCCCAGTGACCAAGATGCCTATTTAGACAATGGAATCATGTCTTCACAAATTTCTAAAGGAAGGAAATTCATATTTATACTATGTTATATTAATTATATATTACATCATTATATTCTCCCTTAGGTAATTTTTGGTAGAGAAATTCAGCCACGTTCCATCTAATATTCCAAGTGATTATGTGATAGTTTCATGTGTTTACACTGCTTTCTCCATAGCAAAAATTACTTTTGAATACATGGCAAAGGCCAATATCACTGTACAGATAATTCATTGTAAAGTGTTGACTCCCCACTTCTTTATTCTTTGAATCACCTGCAAAAGAATCTTCTCCCAAACCCCATAAAGAATAATCCTTTCTTTTTGCTTAATTTTTGTCAATTGCTTTCTTACAAACGTAGTAAATAACACGTGGTTTCCCACAGGGCACTAAATCCTAGAGCTCTATGGCTCAAGTTATGACCTTGTAGTTTATCATTTGAGCCATAGATATAAGTCTTCAAACCCTGTACGCAAAGCAGTAATCATGTGCAGCTTTTTATGTGTGTCTTCTATACGTAAATGAGAAAGTAGAAACCTATTACAAATTAAGCCTGTGAAAATGGGCATCTTTCTGTTGTTGCCTTCTATTCAAGCCAGTGCCCCTGTAGGGGTCTAATCATCTAGAAAGAAAGATCTGCTGCTGGCAAGCCACTAAGGTCACAGATACTACTCTTCTGAAGAGCTGGCTTTATTTATCCTACCCCAGGAAGCAGGCAGCTTGACAGTCTGCACTGGAGCAGATACTGAAATACAGCAACCAAATCCCTGCCCAAACCAAAAGAGAAGAAAACTCCTGACATTTCTTTACCTACCCAGGTAGGGGTTTTTTTTTCTTATCTACATGGTTTGACTGGGGTACATGTGAATGATCAGTTGCACAACATTTACAGTGACGTTTAGGTGGTGAATTTGTTCCAAATTTTGCTTATGCTTCCTTCTTTTACACATAGTTATGTGGCTCTACACCTTCAGATGGCCCAGACTCCATAAAACCACAGGACCACAGTGTCCCAGGAGACTCCAACATTAGATCGGATCAGCCAGGGCTTTGTCCGGTCGAGTTGTGAAAAGCTCTGAGGACAAAGAGTCTGCTGCTGGTCTATCCTCCCGGGTGGAAAAGTTTTTTTCCAATCTCCAACCCCAACTTCACAAGATGCAACCTGTGTCCTGCCACGCTGTCTGGCCCTGAAACAGAGTCTGACTCCATCATCTCTGTACCTATTCTTCAAGTAGCTGCAGGGTGCTGTTAAATCACCCTTAGCCTCTTCTTCAGTACGCTAAACAGGCCCAATTTCTTCAGCATCTCCTCCTAGGTCTACTGCCCTAAGCCCAACCTCTCCAGTTCCTATACTTACACTTGCTTCCTTGTGCATGATCACAGCGGTACTTTAACACACTGGTAAGACAGTAATTGTCATAGTACCAGCTACCAGTTTAGTGATAGTAAAAGGCTGATCTTCATTACCTCTAGCAGCGATAAAAGCTCCTTTCTCTGCAGCATTTTCCTCATAAACAAATTGCAACAGGTACCAGGCACTGCCAAAAAGCAGAAGTCACCCAGGCAGTATGGCTGCTCTTGCACTGGAGTAGCTCAGGTCTTTGGCAAGGCTTCACACTGGAGGTGAGTTTTAGGGGCAGGATCATCCTTTAGCAGACTAAAGGGGAAAAGCGCATGTTAGGAAGACTAGTGAGCTGCCCACCCCACAGGGTAGCATGTGTATTGGGAAGGACAAATGCTTCCCTCAGAAGAGTTGCTGGCTAACACAGTCCTGCATGCACAAAAGCCAAGAAACACATCCCCCTACCCCCCCCCCCCCCCCCAACCCTGGCAACGCAGACCTGCTCCTAAAGATTAAATATTCCCCAAGCTCTTTCCCACCCCCAGAGCCAACAGTGCTTGGAAGTTTCTTTTAAGAAGTGGTGACAAGAAATATATTCTGATCTATACTTTTTATTCTCATATATTCAATACAGCTTCAACTCCTATTCGCTTTTGTATTATTTTATGTTTGTATCTGCTTAATTCACTTTGCTTCTTTAGCACGCAGAAGCCAGCTGGACATGGAAATGTACTTAACGAAGCAATTCTCTGGTACCTGCCTCTTGTTTCCTATCAGCCTTGCTGCCTCCAGAAAATACCAGGTAGTAGGTATCCCGGCCAGGGACTTCAAATAGTCAATACGGCTGAATTCTCACTATTGTACTTCCCCCTGTGACCTTTGGCACTTCTTTTAAACCTTTCTGCCCTGGATAACAAACTACTGACAAAGGCACCTAAGTGGAAACGTGACCAAGTCACCAGCAGCTCGAAGGCGGCATTTTGTTTGCTCCATTTCAGCCTGCCATTGCGTCTTGTTTGGGCTGGTTCATTAAAAAGCCATAAAGGTTGCTCAGCCGTGCTCAGACTACAGATTTCCATAGTCATATTGTTTCTAAATATTTAAATAATCATCTCGCAGTGACAGCTGCATGGTTTCCGGGGTGCTTACCTCCACAATAACGGTTTACTAGCAAGCAGCCAATTTCTGAATCTGACTTTTAGCTGCTGAACTGCCTACAGGACAGGGAATGTCTGAGCGGGTGTTTACATCTTGCACATTAATAGAATGGAGGTTAGCACAGTCAAAACCTGCCAAGATAATAGAGAAGGATTGTGTACATTTACAAGTCAAAAACAGTTAAATTTTTATGAGCAATTTTGAATCTGGCCTGTTGCTGCCACCCTCCCTTTGTTTATCCATCAACAAACCCTCGCTCCGTGTACCTGTTCACAACCATTTTTCCTTATATCTGGATTCCTACACGAACTGCAAATCTCTGCCTGCTCCTGCATCATATAACGAAGATATGAAAGAAAACATCTGGGTCTGCATCAGTATTAGATTTATAAGCGGTTACTACTAATCATCATGGAAACAACAGCAACCACCAAACCACAAACTCAACCTTGTCATGCACAAGTCCTAACCCACCACAATCAACATGAGCTGAGCTGGTTTCAACGATTTCTATAACAAGCCTTGGTTGACTTGGCTCATTTTACCCAAAATGGGTATTGCACCCTTTTATTGGTGCAAATACTGTCAGGGAGCTGGAGAACACAAACCTGTGCACGTCGCACCACTGCAGCCAGACAGGGACATATAATACAGCCTGTCCCCACTGTCCCTCCAGTGCCCCCACTCAACTGGAACCAGTAGCAACTGGAACCATTTTCTTGTGCCACCACCAAGGCTAATTCTCCTACAGCAAGTAATCTGCATGGGCAAACGCTGCTGGCATTTAATGATTTGGGTCACAACAATGCAGCATGGGCTGCCTCACCATAGCTTTTTTCAAGGATTGCCCCATAAAAAGCAAGAATTGCTGCTTTTTATGTCCTACCACTTTTAAAGCCCCAAATTTCTCACCGACCATTCGGGTACTGTCTATGTTGCAGAATCCCTTTATGCAGAATCCCTGCCCTCTGGGCTCATGATTTTAATATACAATTGAGGTGCCTAACCCTTCTTCTAATAAGCAGAAATAAATAATCCCCATTAGATACTTAATATCAGGGTATTTGCCCTTCACCTATAATTGCCCTTTTTCCACTCATAAACGGAGAGGTTTTAGTCTCACCTATATATTTACTAATAGTTTTCTCTCCTGTGTTAACATTTCCAGTGCTATCTGACATTTCATTCTCAGGATTTTCTCTCCCAATTATTTTTTATTGGCTGTGATTTTGTGTCTTTTATTAGAGGTGCAGAGGGCCATCTGCCAGAAATTCAACCCCTGCTGCAGAAGCCTTGTATCAACATCTCCATCTAGACAACAGGCTTGCCATTAAAAAATAAAATAAAATTAAAAACCACCAAAAACCTAACTACTTCTTCTCCCCCCCTTGCCCTGCTTTCGTGCCTGCTTTTTGGGGGGGGAGTTGGGGCAGTTTTTTGTTGTTTTGGTTTAGTTTTTTGTTTTCTTCACAGACTGAGTGTATCTCTGAGTTCAGGTAGGACCAAGCCTGAGTTACTTTAAAAAGAAAAAAAAAAAAAAAGAAGAAAAAGAACAAATGAGGTTCCACTAACATTAAAAAGCCTTATTGCCACAGAAGCGTGACACCAAACACTACTCCAATGCAGATGTGGGAACTCCAAAAGGACCAGGGATATTTCCATCAAGTTTTGAATACCTCTGGTTTTCTTTTCATTCTCTCTTCCCTGTAAGGAAATCCTGTCTTCCATTTTAATTAACCCAATCTTTAAGACCGGAGAATATTTTTCAAGTATTTTGCTCATCCACCTTTTAGTGGGTAAATATTCCCACAGAGACTTTGCAGAATTATGGTTTTTACCCTTTTTCCTTTTTTTTAGCAGCATAATTGCAGCAGAATTGTTTTCCTTTATCATTACTGCTTTAAAAACGAAACTGTTTTATTGCTCATTTCTTTCAGGATCATTTCCATTACTGACAGCAAAGCTACGGCACTCTACCGAAGCACCACTGTATTCCTCACGCACAGAGCAATCACCCAATATGGGTAGTATAGAGTAATTACCCAGACCATCAAAGGCCTGACCCGGCTGTTGAAGAGACTCTGCCCTGCAAAAGTGAGCGGCTTCAGGAAAGACCTCAAGACCTGACAGAGCAGCAGCGATGCCGAGATCACACACGTGGGCATAACCCGGGGCAACTTGACTTTCCTCTCATTCTCAAACTTCTAAAGTTTCCTCTTAAAATATTGCAGCCATTTAGCCCTCTGACATCAAAATAAATGTTCGCATTACAGCCTGCATGTACACTATCTTTAAGGCCATCGGTTTTTTATATTCCCCATTAGAGGTCACTTTTATCTAACACTTACAGCCTTTAATGGAGCCATGCATTTACCTTCTGTTGAGTGCTTTGTGTTGGTTAAGGTCATTACTTTTATTCAAACTGAGAACCACCAGAATTTCCCCATTATTTGCTCTCAAATACCCTTCATCCATTTCCACATTTTGCTCATTTGCTTGCAGTCCTCTGACTTGCGATTTTAATGGTTACGGAGTTGTTTCCTCTAATTGAACAGTGACCTGTTAACTTCCAAGACTATTTTTATTCTTCACTACCTTAGGTTAATTTGCAGCCTCTTTTGCAGCTGGTGAAACTGCATTTGTTGTATTATGCAGAGCTGCAGGCTCTTTTTCTCTTTCTGGGACTGTATACCAGCTCCTTTATCTTCATCATCAGGTTCCTTTCCCCTTTCTAGCACTATCCGTTTCGTGTTAGCACGATGCTAAATCTTAGCTCTTTGGCCATTTGTATGACTGCAGCCAGGCACTGTCATTTCCTTACGGGGTAAATGCTTACTGTTCCTCACAAACTTTTACACCTTGCTACTCAGTCAAAGCAATAGTTTTGCAGCTGCTGTTTTTGCTTCAACATATATTGCTTTCATCTTGCCAATTCTTGGGGTACCTGAGGTAAAGAAAAGAGCTTTTGTCTTAGTTTTCGTTCCATAGTAGTTTGTGGTGGCAAAGGTTTAGGTCTCTGCAAAAAGGAATTTCTAAAACACCTTACCAAAGCAGCTCTTCAGATACTACTCTGCGTAGCCATATAGATGTCTACGTTTTCTGAAGTCACCCTTTCTGTCGAGTATTTTGGGGTTACTTTTTGCAGAATGATGATGGATGGACACTGTTAAGGTCACTGGAAGCTAAAGAGGAAGGAGGACAAGTGCGTTCGGTCCTTCTCTGCTGATGAATGTCCCCAGACAACTCGCCCCGTGTGTTGTCCAGCTCTGCACAGCCTGTGCAGCTCCTGAACGATGAGACTTTGTTGCTCCTGGCCTGAATTCTTACATGATAACGAAGTCTGGACCCTCTGCTGGCAAACTACTAATCCCTGAAATCATTGCTTTCCCATTTTGTGTCACCAGCCCTACCACAGTCACTCCACCCCTGCTTTTTGAGGCTCTCCAAACAGCAGGTGCTTTTTGTTTCCCTTTGCCTCTACAAAAGGGGCAGGCAGAGAGGTTGGCTGCCATATACCTTATAATTGCCTTAAACTACTCTGTGCCAACTTGAAACTAGGCCAATGCTGGAGAATAGCTAAAGACTTGGGTTATTTGCAGTGCTGCCATGACCCTGAATCTGAATAGTACAGGGCAAAAAAGGGGTTCCACTCATCCGCAACTTCCAGGCCAGAGCTATTGTATTTCAAAGAGCAATTGGATACTTGGCTTCACTCTGATTTGGAACAAAAGCCACATATGTCCTAGTTCCCTCCTAAATGAAATCACTATCACATCAGCAGCTTGCACAGGAGCCAGAAACCCAAGAGCTAGAGCTCTGGCTCAGCACAAGCCGCAGACATGGGGAGCTGGGATGTGTTGGGACTCGGAGACTGCCCGAGATCCAGGTGAGCTGGTGGGAAACCCAGTTCCTCCAGCAGCATGGCTGGCTCCTAGAGGAGCACCAGCACGCCAAACATTTCATTTTCCATCAGCCTGCACATTTCCCAGCAGCATTCATTGCCCATCTCTCTCTCCATCTGGAAGACTGCTCCAAGAGCAGGAGAGATTGGAGCGTCAGAACGGTTGCCTGCTAGCTCCCAACATTTTCATTCTATTATCGCTAAACCCCAACGTCGTTTTCTTACTCAATTCTCCTCCAGTTCCACCCTGAAATAGACTGCTATTTTTCTCAGTCATGTTCCTCCAGACTATCTTCCTAAATTAACATGTCATCTATACAATTTTCAAATTAGTGCAATTTAACATTTCTTGATTCCCTTCACATTTTTCCTCAGGAATTTTCTGCTGCAAAATGTGACAGCAGTATCTGAGCTGTATATTAAAAGTGGATTAATGCTTTGGAGACAATCAGTTCCTCTTAGGTTCCTATGTAGTGCTGCTGCTACAGGATTTGATCGATTGTATTAACAAATCACTTAGAAATTTTTTCTTTCATAATTTTGTACTGAGCAAGTGAGAATGACCTCCAGGAAATATCAAACATAAGGGCTGTCATTTTTTTCAGTTTTTGACAGTTTTAAGCATTAGTAATGGCATGTCTGTATAAAAAGGTGATAATTGTCATAAATTCTTACAAATAAAAATGAACAGGCAAGTATTAAAAACACCTTTGGATCTAGCGAAGATAAACCAGCACTATAATTAAAAGAATACCAGGGAATTACACTATGATTCAGCAATGTACACAGAAGGTGTACATTGGCTTGAAGCCAGCGGTCTTCGCAAGACCACTTTACTATGACTGAAGGGAAGTATAAACCTATATGCTGCTGATTAAGGTCGTACCCTCATAGGTCTTACCACATCTATCATTTTGGATCACTCTCTAGAGAGGTGCAGTGATTATCCAGATATATTTCCAAAACTTCTGGAAATCTGTACTTCAACCAAGGCAATAATATTGCATTTTCTTCAGTCGTTCACTGCTGATTACAGGCTACTGTTCTTACCACGTCGTATTTGTTATAATATAAAGTTACATTAGAGAGTTATATTGCAAATGTTTCTTCAACCTTGAGATTTGTTTAAAATGTTTCCTCATTCCTCTAGAGAACATAAATTGTCTGGTAGTAATTTTAACATCGATTTTAATTTCCTCTTTACCTATGGATATTTTATTAAAATTCAAAGATTGTCCTTTCATTTATACCTTTTTCAAGGCAGTTTTCTCCTAAGTGATGCTTAACATCGTAAGATCCCTAAAGGTTTAAGGATTTGTGTTTAGAAGGCATTTAATCCTAGCACTTTTACTTTTGTAAGTAACTTCAAGCCACATTATCTCTAACTTTCATTCTTTTAAATACAGTAAAAAGTTTTTCTCATTTTTTTCACTCCTGTCCGCACTTCATACCATAAATATAAACGTAGACAAACACTAAAAGCATAGATATGAGTAGGTGAATTTTTAAGGGTTTTTTTACCTTGAATATTCCCCTTTCAATAACCTTTTCTTGACCTACTTCTTATGAATCACAAGTTTTGAAGAGTTTTTTGTTCCAAATATATTGTGCCTGCAACCGAGTACGTTGCGGTAACCTCGCTAAGCACTTAAAAATTGACTTGTTTTAGAACAGTTTGTTTTGGTTTTTTAATAACGTATTGGTTGCTTTGCCACTTACATTAAATTCTTTCTGAGAGTGTCTATGCTTTCAGTCTGGTTGTTTGCTTTATATCACTTGCCTTGACTTTCTCTGTATCTGAAACAATCATTGCTGAACAGCCATATGTCTTTGTTGTTAGAAGCATCAAGCCAAAAATTTAGATCAAACATTACATCAGTACAAGAGTTTCCAAGAATCCAAAAGTTATAAAACAAACAACAGTAAGATGCAAACTAACTTACATCTTACCTAAAGGGCTAAAGCTTTTTCCTAAAATATTTCTAAATCCTCAGATCTACTCTTTTAAAGTCACACATAATGAAATCATCAATCTAAATAGCCAAAAAAACCTGTTGCTTTTGCATTTCTGAAATATATGAATCTGGAGTTTCATTCTCCTGACTGCACAGTTAAAATCTTCCAGTTCCAGGATGTATTGCTGAAACTCATTTAATACAGAGTCTTGAACTTAATTCAATTTCTTCATAAGCTGCTCTCCCTTCAACCTTTGAGATCTATCAGAAATACTTTCATTACACCTTATCACCATCCTTTTCATTCATACTACAAATACCTGAAATAAACAGTACAACAGATCGCAATTGATTTCAGAGGGTCCTGGGTTTCCTCTGAATTTTCAGATTATTTCTGAATGCTGAGATTATTAATGGTGGTCCAAGTATTCATTTGCAAAATTTGCATTTCAGCTCAGAAAGGGAATGCAGTTGCTCCATTCCTCTTCAAAACTCATTGCACTGCAAACAAACTTCGTAAGTACTCAAGGTTCCCTTTTCCTATAGAGCATTTTGCTACTAACAGTAGTTATACTGCAGAGTATGCAAAATGTCCAGGGAGCTTTCAAAACATAAAGTACAAAAACTCTTCCTTACTGAGAATAAGTTGGAGGTCAGAAAGCTATGAGGGGGGGAGGAGGTTTGAGCACTCAACATTTAAAAACTAAGCAGGAGAAAGAATCACTACTGTAAGCTGTTAAAAGAAATGGAACCTAAAAGCAGACCAGCAACGGAATTATTTCAGAGAGCCCAGGGTGGTCTCTGATAGCGGCTATAAGCAGAGGCTTAGGGAAAGAAAATAAGAATAGGGCAGATGTAGGGTCATAAAACCCCTGTTATAAACTCCCAATTGCAGCAGGGGAAGTCCTTGTTTTGATCCCTAAAAGAAGCTGCGAGGACATACAATGAACTTTCATTAGCGTGCAGTTAATTAGCATTACTACTGTATTTGTATTATCTTACCACTGACATATCTCGTTATGGATCCCATTGTGCTACCCCCATGCAAAAACTGAGCAAACTTCCCCAAAAGCTTACGAGCCAAGTAAAAAACGGCAGCTTGATCAAGCAGAGGCAGATGGGAAGTGATGGGCCAGTTTCAGTCAGGATTCTGTCACGTCTTCTGTAGGCATGTCAGAAAAACAAAGAGGACCATTAATTTCTTCCTTAAAGAAAACGAGGTGGCTTGTCCCGGTAATGGTGAAGGTAGCACATTCAGCTAAAAAGACTTGGCAAAATAAAACATGGGAGAACAAACTTGCCATAGATGAATCCACCTTGGCCACAAGATTTCCATCCGGGCTTTGCTGGGATGTGAGGACATGCCACAGCACACCAGCACTGGGTGCTGGAGAAAGATGGCAAAGTGGGAAACAAAGATCACGATTAGAAAAAATGAGATTTTACTGAGGTTAGATCAGGGAGGAGGTACAGACTTGCTGGCAATGTTGGGCTCAGCATCAGAGAAAAGACAAGGGAAGCCAGTGCTGAGTGGGAGCAGGTGATGGGCTAAGTGAAGGCACTTCGCAGTGGAAAAATAAGTAACAGGGTATGATGAGGGCCAAATCAAGCCAAGAGCCCTGCCCTTGAGTGAGGCAAGTGAAGCCTCACTGCGGGTCAACTGAAGGGGTGACAGCAAAGACAGATGGAGTGAAGAGAGAAGACGGGTCGTTGGCATGGCGAGCTGAAATCACTAATAGTTAGCATGGGAGTCTATGATGAGAAAGGACACGACGCACTCTTGACAGGAGGAACATACACACATAGTAATATGAAACAAACTGCACTGAACCTTCAGCCAAAATTCAGTGTTATCAGACTGATTTGAAACGCATACATTTGGTAGTATCTAGGGGTTGCCTTCCTGCCACGAACTTCAGTAGATTCTGAATTCATTTTAGGACTAGCCAGGATGAAAGGCAGCAGCATTATAGTATATTCTTGTTACAGTTTTCCCATTGCGCTCTCTTTCAAGCTGAATTAACCATAGTTAAAGCTGACACCTTCCTCCTAGAGGAGGTTTTAGACTTTCAAAATTGTATAAAATCAGTGAAAGCAGGAGGTTGCAATGGCACGGGTTAGAGATCTCCGGAGAGCTCTAGGGCAGGTAAAAGGTGTGGATACTGGTTATAGCTTTGGCAAAGTAAATACCTTGAAGCTGTAATGAGGTTATGTCAGATGAAAAAAGTCATTCAAAAGAATTTTTTCTACCACCTTAACTGCTGTAGTGAAAATTAAAATAATGAATCATTCTTTGACAGGAAGCAATTTTAAAAAGCAGTTTTAGATTTGGACTCTGACGACCATCATGAGCTTTTTGCACACCTTTCACAACACAATTTAGTAGAATGACACTTCATATAAACAACAGAAAAATTAAGGGGTTTGAGGTGTTCTAGTTTCAATCCAGAAGAAGAGATCAGTGTGGTTACTAAGATTTTAAAATAAATTAGCTTGTCAAGTTCAGCTGAATTAACTACAAAATCAGAAGCACTTTCCATCATAAACATACATCTGTGGACTAGCTGGAAAAATGAAACCTACGGATAGTTTGAAATATACCCAATTAAATACAGATAGCCTGATTAGTAACCAGGAAACCAAAGCACTACCCAATTTGCAGCTATTATAACTAAGCACATTACAGATGCTCTTATTTACATATCAGTACAATACTAATAAACTTGGCTCGCAGCTTGCATACTGCATTATGGGACACCAAACAAAAGAAAATACCAAACCTTGGCACGGTCATATGTTCCCTGGCAAATGATTCATACTTTTTTTTTCCCCCTAACCTATTTCCAGACAGCAAGCCAAGTTCCAAAAGAATTCAGAAAACAGCATCTATAGGCCCTTGTAAAAAGGTGTCTTTAGTTTCAGGAAAAACCTGCACTGATAGAAAGAAACTCTTTCTCAAACGGTAGAGAGCAGTTTCACAGATCTTGGCAAGTTATTGCATTTCTGCGTATCATTGGTTTACAGAGGTTGTTCTGCAATATTTGCAAATAGGTATGTCCCTAGTCTACAGCAAATGCAAAATATTCAGCTTCACTTACCCCAAGAATAAGTTTAGTTTAAATTAAGCAATCATAGTATATGACAGTGGTAAATTGCTACAGTTCATCTTACCAGCGCTAAGTTGACAGTGCACCTGACCATCTTTGTAGAATCCAGATACTATGGTACGGAAGAAAAGACTTGGAGAATCAAACATCCCAAACCAGCTGTGGTAGCCAGCTGTGCTGGGCAAGAACATGTCTGGTCTCATTCAAGAGACTGTGATATGTATGTCCAATTAGACACTTTAGATGTTGCTTTATCTAAAGTTTTAACATACACATTAATAGTGAATGTAAAGTCCAGTGCAGAGCCCAGACCCTGCTGAAGGATGTTGTGAAACCAGCAGAGCAGGAGGAGAGACCTTTAAATCTCACTGAAGCAGAAAGTTTTTTTGCAACCAGTCCTGCTATAGTACAGATGTGTTTAAATATGTATGGAGGGGAAGCAACTTCCATTCTGGTAGACACAGCCTTTCTCTATTTAAAGGGCCGATAGAGGTAAGAGATTAAAACTCTCAAGGCTGTTGAGGACTCAAAAAGTGGAGACTGGTTATAAAATTGAGATATTCCAACAAGAGTAGGAGAGGCATGCACAAAGGCCAACACCCTTATAGCCACCTTACCCAGGGAATAACACCTGGCTGAAGGGGGGGGGAAGTGTCTTTTCTGATACATCCTTCCAATAGGAAAAGCAAGCATGTTTGGGTTTTTTTTTTTTAAAATCTCTTCACTTTCTGGGTGTTATGAATAAATGCATGTATTTTCACTCCATCAAAGCCTTAAACCCCACTTAGCACAAACTTGTTAATTAGATAACTACTGCATTCAGCTCTGGGGCCCCCAACATAAGAAGGATATGGACCTGTGGAGCAAGTCCAGAGGAGGGCCACGAAGATGATCAGAGGGCTGGAGCCCCTCTCCTATGAGGACAGGCTGAGAGAGTTGGGGTTGTTCAGCCTGGAGAAGAGAAGACTCCGGGGAGACTTTATAGCTGCCTTCCAGTACCTGGAGGGGCCTGCAAGAAAGCTGGAGAGTGACTTTTTACAAGGGTGTGTAGCGATATGACAAGGCATAATGGCTTTAAGCTGAAAGAGGGTAGATTTAAATTACGTATTAGGAAGAAATTCTTCACCGTGAGGGTGGTGAGGCACTGGAACAGGTTGCCCAGAGAAGCTGTGGATGCCCCAACCCTGGAAGTGTTCAAGGCCAGGTTGGACAGGCTTTGAGCAACCTGGTCTAGTTGAAGGTGTCACTGCCCATGGCAGGGGTGTTGGGACTAGTTGATCTTTAAGGTCCCTTCCAACCCAAACCATTCTATGATACCATTCTATAACAACAATGAGGTCTTCTCCACCCAAGCACTCAGCAAACCTGTAAGCCAGACCTCTGCAGATCCCTCAGCTGCCAGGCAGCAGCAGCAGGGCTACTCACAGACAGCAATGAGGCCGGTGCTCAGCTCAGCTGTGGGGGCTGGAGGAAGAAGAGCCTCCCTGAGAGAAACACCAGTGTCTTCCAGAGAGCACTGGGGCCAGCTGGCATAGTGTAAGATTGGGGTACTGCTTGGGTCCCAAAGGCAAGTGCCATGTCCCACAGGATCGACTTCTCAAGCCATCTGAAAAGAGCTTTTTTTGAACTGATCTTTATCTGAGAGCAGGGCAAAAAACCCTGCCTTTTTTGATTAAGCAACTTCCCCACCACCACAAAAAAAAAAATTCCCAGGAAGAAGGGGAGCTGAGCAGAGAAGTTCTAAGGAGGAGCAGGGAGGCAAGAGAGGTAGGATTGAGTGGCTGCAGGAAAAGCTGGCGAGGGAGCAGAGTTTGCTGTGATCCCAAAAGCCATCGAGGTGACTGGACCAAAGTCTGGAAGGAGAGATTGACCTGCAAGGATATAATGGATAGGACGAGAGTTGGGCATTAATCCTTTGTATTGTTCTGTCTTATCTTCTATTTAAAAAAAGAAAAAACCTATTTATTCTAATGAATAATGTAATGAAACATGTCTTTTTAAGTTAAAGAGCCTTTTAAGTGTTCTCTGAATGGCTAAGAGTAAGGTCTAAATACATCCACCTCAAAGGTTTGGCCAATTATGAGGTCTGTCACAAATCCTCAAGTACAATCTAATACAAAATTTGGAAGAAAAAAACCCCACTTATTCATTGGGCTCACATGATCTTACATTTCTTATCCTCAGCTACAACAGTTTCAGGACATTTCCCTTAATAAGCAGTCTTAATATGCTCCATTTAAAGTCTCTAACTCAGTGGTTTTATTCTGCCATGAGTAAGGAAACATTTACATAAACATTATAAAACTGTCAGCAACATCAGCTCTTCTTTTACCTCAAACATTTAAAAAGTTTATGGGTTGTAGTTTTCTGCATATTATAAGTAGAGTTAAAGATTTACTACTGTTATAGTCTGTGATATAGCCTTATAGGCCTTAGCCAGTTCGATATGGTAAGTAATAGCCATAAAATTTGAGTTACATCACAGGAAAAACCTCTATGTTCAACACATGGAGAGTCACAATTTTTCAAATAATGCAGAAATGAATAAAGAGGAAGCAGGAGAGAAAACCTGCAAACCACTTTGTTATGAATAACAGGGACAAAAGGAGCGATGAGATTATTTCACACACTCTTTACATACAGTGCCTTATAGCACTATCAGAAAAACCTGCAGTTTTCCAGTGTTTTAAAAAACTGTTGCAGTTGCTTTAGTAATATGGTGAAATAACCACAAGTAGAAAACGCTCACAAAATACTCACTCTAGCACAAACACGTAACCATGTATGCAGCACATGCTGTTGCATACTTATTCATCCATTCGGACGTGCAACTACACTCACGCACACTCGCAGCCTTGGATACATGCGAACTGTGCAAAGGATTTGGGGACAAACCATTATTCCATGCCCTTCATTTCTTTGACGTTTATAAGCCACATTCATGCAGAAGGTCTGGTTCCTTTGCTCCACTCTAGTGATGCAAAGCAATTATAAACCTTGCTCAACTGCTCAGCTAAATTGGATTTACTGCACCTTTGAATCCGCAGAGCATGGGAAAGCATCTGGAGCCTACCGGTAAGCCTGGCCTTGCGCTTCCCATAAAAGCAGTATGTGCACCAAAGATGAACTGCTTACACTGTATGTTGTGTTCCTGCCATCACTCTTCTCTCTCAGGCTGCCTTTATTAAAGTACCTTTACGTTCTTTGGGCAATATTTTACTCATTGTACAAGTGAAATCTTTTGTCTTATTTTTGCTTCATCTAGAAATCTTTTGGTTTACGACAAATAATATTTGTGAACTGATATCCATGGCTATGAGTACTCAGTGAAATACCCTGTGTACTACCTGGCAGCTCTTTAAATTATTACAATTATATTACAACTCTAAGCAGAACTACCTCGGGGAAACTTGCTTTTTCAGTGAGAATCAAGTAGCAACTGCTAAAGCTGAGTTGTACCTGCGAACTTCAGTTAATATATTTTACTTGAAATTCACTGTTTGCAATAGTTTAGTCCAGCTGAAACCAGAAGAAAAAAAAAAGCTTCAGTATTTAGGAGGGGAATATCCCACACCATTTTTCCCTTGTTCTCTTCTGCAAGTGAATTCCTTGTCCAAGTGCCCTTAAGATGCAGAGGACTCGCATTCTTGCTGAGCATTGCGTAAATATAGCAGTGGAGCAGCATGCCCACATCCTGAAGTGGGCAAGTCCTCAAAGGCACAATACCAAGAGAGACCCACGTATGAGAAGTTCCCTTATGCCCCTGCGGTTCATATCAATACAAAAGTTGACAAAGCTGAAGCATGGGCCAGGATGATACGATCAGTTTTGGAGCATACCCCACCAGTACGCAAAATGTTTGTGCAGCAGCATTAATACATTCTGCTGCCATATTATTTCAAATCCATTTTTCATAGATTTGTCTCTTGAGGGCCTTTTAATAGATAGTTCTCATTCAATAAACCTTTCTCCTACTCCCTGTGAAGATCAACTACGTTCAGTGAGAGCACTACATAAAATACAACATGCTCGGAAGAGAGAGTAGCCAAAGCTTTGAAGGAGGACTGCCACATACTATGAGGCTTCTCTAGACACTAATATTTCATGTTTAAGGTGTGAAGCATTTTCAGTAACATCACTTCAGTGCTTTTTTTACAAAATTAAACTACTACTTCTATTCATTTCAGTACTGAGCTGTAGCTGCCCAGCCCTGTTCAATATTTAGCTCCTATAAAATATTTACAGTCAGGAGTACCCCCCACTAAGAAATTACACCACTTAAAATGTCATCAGCCTCTACCGCTTTATATTCAACATTAAAAATAAAGGTAAGTATTGGCACTGAGATACGACATTTATCCACAGCAGCTTAGAGGTGAGGATTGGAGCAATAGCTCAGGAGAGACAAAGTCCTTACACTTTAATTGAGAGCTTTGTTGCCAGACCAGAAGAGGATTTTCAATGACAGTGTCAACAACCTCATTGCTTATACATTCAGATGAAGAAATACAGAAGCAGCTGTGGAAAAGAACAAGGTGAGCCGAATGGCAGAGTGATCTCGCAATCTAAAGTAACAGTCCTTGAAAAGGCCCACTTCTGAGAGCTTAAATAGCAAAGCACTCAACTCATTTTTATCTTGTTTTTTTTAAGCCATCCGCACATCTTCAAGCATAGTGCACGTTATGAGAAGAAAGAAGGATGTCAAGACTCAGGAGAATTATAGAGGCTAGGCCTACGTGATAAACGGAGAATACTTGGAAAAAACTTGATCTGCATTAAAAGTCATTACAGAAATATTTGGGAGTATTACATCTTGACTCCCAAACCAATTGGACACCTCTCTGGAAATGATAACCCAAGGAGCCGCTTGCCATGTAAAGAAATGAGCTGTGCACACAGCCTTGCAACGATATTGGCACTATGACTAAAAATGCTCCCGCCAGGTAAGAGGCTCACTCTTTCTCTGCCCATCTCCTCCTCATCTGGAGAAGCAGGTTACTACTACTAATAGCACTGAAGAATCATTCAAATCATTTTGTTCCTAACTTCACGATGCGTTGTTTTAGCAGAGCAGCAATACGCAGTACTTCATTTAATACTGTTAAATCTTGAGCATTTGCATTGGCGTTTAACGGTCTAACATACTGTGCTACAAAATATTTGCTGCTTTCATTTAGCACCTTTCCCTTTCCAACCACCAAAAAACCTCCGAATAAGTCATCTTACCAGCTCTGCTGCCCCTGCAAGCTAGAGAACGCAGCTCCCTCCAGGTCAGGTCATGTGGCCCCAATTCAGCATTTCGAAATAATGAGCTCTCCAATTAAAAAGGTGCCTTTGAGTGATAAATAGTTGGTATAAAAGAAGTCAGCACCTGTACAGAAGAAAAATGAGATTTGCTGCAATGAAAACCCTTACTTTTTGCTACTTCTTTAGAAAAATTAAAACCAGTAAAGGCAAAGTAGAAAGAAGAGAGTCATGACTCTTCTGCATCTGCTTCAAATGTGTAAGACTATAACAACAAATCACATTTGGTTCAGGCTTGCTCTGGATCTTTTATATAGCATCCTCAGTAACTCCCATCCCAGGCGGAATAAATATTTACACATAACATCCACCAGCATATATAGCTTCTAGATATATATCAGCCATAACATTAACTTAAAAGCAAATTTTTATTTTATTACTTTATGCATCAAAAACCAATATTTTCTGAGGGAAATAAAAGGCTCTGTCTTTGATTTGGCACTCTGCAGTTGCTTTCAGTAGGAACATTGTAATTGACAGAGAACGCATTTAAATATCCCGGGACAGGCATTATTTTTGGAGACATCAAGTAGTCGGATTCATTACAGATCAAGCTGAGCCAGCTACAGAGCATAAGAGAAGACTCTCATCTATCCTCAACAGCCTGAGGAATATCTTCAGGAATAGAAAGGACTTGTAATAGCATTCAGGCACAAGGAATGCGTTTAGAATCAAATGCTATCATACACCTCTCTAATGGGCTTTGTACCCTTCTATTATCACATACACTGAAGCATAAAGTGATCAAGCTAATTATTTTTCTTGCTTTACATCGTCCTACACTTTATACTGCTTTTTACAAGAATTGTTCAGAGATTATAATCAGTACTCTGTGTACAATCACACCTTCCCAAATGTTCCTGCAGTCTGTTCAATCAACTTAAGCTTTACTTCTGTTCTGCCCAAAAGCCTCAACCAAATAATCAGCACTGATTTCCTAACGTCCTTGATGGAGTTCAAACATATTGGTCCTATCACCTCTGAGCCTTTTCTCAGAAATAAGTAACTCCAGTCTTGTAAATGTATTAATGTCCATGCACCTTCGTACCATATGCCATGTAAGCTTCCCTAAGCCAAAAATCAGTCTTGTATTTATAATCAAAAAGTAAAAAAATAAAGTCAACGTTTTGAGAGACTTTTTCCTCTAAGTCCTTGGTACAACGTAAATGGTAGATACACTGCTACAATTACATTCCCAATTCAAAGCTATATATGTATCATCGTTTGCCTACTCCCTGTATCTGATCAGTGGCTGTACTTACACGCTTAAAATTCACAGCTCATACTTCAAAAAGCTTCAGTATATCCAGAAAGAACTCAGCTCAAACTCTCTCTTTCCTATTAATAGCATAATGAGGACATAACATCTGTCCTTTCCATCACCGTGTGATAAATCTTACAAATGTGAATTTTTACAAACACTAACTTTTGGAGATGCAAAGTCTCAAACAAGAGATCATCATCTTGAAACGTATACAAAATACCAGTATGCATATTTGGAAATCTCATCATGTATAATAAATCTCCACAAGATATTATGGTTGGGACATTACATCAGATCAACAAAATCCTGTTGGTACCACAATATACTTTTACATAACTCTATTAAAACACAAAAGTTGCCGTATTTCCACAGGCAGCTGCAAATTTAGATTAGTGCCTCAATTAAAATACCAAGTCTTTCACTTGCAAAGATTTGGTAGAATTTATTTGTATAGGCCACAGCAGCAGGTACCATAGGATGTTCTCCTGTCAGCACGCTGCAGTAATTGGTGCAGACCCCAATAATTGCCAGTTTGTTATAAATGGAGGAAATTTATTAATCCAATACTGCAGAATGCTCCATAAAGGAAAGATGATGACACTAATTGGGATATCTGACCCTCAAATAACACAGCAGGGGGAGTGAAGGGGGGAGATCAAGGCAGAAATTTGACAGAAAACTCTGAAAGGAGAAAAGAAACTGGTTTGCAAGTCCAGGGAGGGTTTAAGAGACTAAAATTCAGTAATGTTCATTCAAAACCCAGTACTCTGTTCCTAATGGCCTGTCCATACTGTCATGCTGTGAGAGCACTGCGGGGGCGGGGGGGAGGAAATTTAAAAAAAAAAAAAAAAAAAAAAAATCACAGAATCCCTAAGGTTGGAAAAGACCTGTAAGATCATCGAGTCCAACCATCAACCAACAAACACCACCATGCCCACTAAACCATGTCCCACAATGCCTCGTCCACATGTTCCTTGAACACCTCCAGTGATGGAGACTCCACCACCTCCCTGGGCAGCTTATTCCAGTGTCTCACCACTCTCTCAATAAAGAAATTTTTCCTAATATCCAGTCTGAACCTCCCCTGGCGCAACTTGAGGCCATTTCCTCTTGTCCTGTCGCTAGTCACTTGGGAGAAGAGACCAACACCCACTTCTCTGCAACCCCCTTTCAGGTAGTTGTAGAGAGCGATGAGATCTCCCCTCAGCCTCCTCTTCTGCAGATGGAACAACCCCAGTTCCCTCAGCCGCTCCTCATCAGACTTGTGCTTCAAAACTTTCCATAAGAGGATGAGACAAAGTTCTTGAAGGTTTCCACTGACGTTGGGCAAGTCTGTGCTTGGTCTCTGGCCAGACTTGAGGACACGTGAGCAGTTCCTGTTGGACCGCACAGCTAATGGCCGCTGGTGCCTTTCCTCCCCGACCTACCAGTCTGAATCATGTTCTGCTTCAAACCTACCATCAAAGGGCTGCTGATATTGAAAATGCTCCAAGATTAGGTTGCTCATTCCTCACCTCATTCGTTCCAAATTCAGGCTCTTGAAGGATTTATTTGTTCACGACCACGTACGTGTCAGATACCTGTATATCTGAAATGAGAACAGTTCAAAACAAATCCCGCATGCTGGCCTCAAACTGATAGCGAAACCCTGCCCAGTGGGTTTCTGTATGCATTGGAAAATTGCTTTTCACAATCAGCACCACAAATTTTAGAAGATGGCCATCTCTGACACTTGACTTGCTCTCTTCATTTTGTTTTCTATGACAAAAGGAACAGATTTTTTAAGTTCTTTTATTCAAGCAGTTCCCCTGAAGTCACCAAGGTGCTTCCAATACATATCACAGCTGCAGAATTGTATTACGTAGCTTTGAAAAAATGTGGGAAGTGGTAGGAAATTTGAGAATTGAGCAGAAACAAAGATATATGGTTTTCAGCAGGCAAATAAAGGGACATGCAAAAAGCGGAAGTGTTACGGCCAATCTATCGACAACTTCTTCACAGTGATTTGTAACATTTTGAGTTCAGCCAAAAAGCTGAATACTTGTTTTTGTTACGTATTTTAGCTGATGATAGTTTCCTTACTGAAATGGAGCACATACTTCTTTATATTCCTCTAAATTCTTTCTTAACACTTGCCATTTCCACAGCACATATACAATACTTTTTTGATTACAAGTATTCAGCCCTGCTGATATCTATCGGCCGCTTCAATTTCCTTTCCCCCCAGCCTGCGTTAAAGCTTAAGTAATTTCCAGAATCCCTCCACTCCTTCCACAAACAGCAACACCTTACCGAAACCAGTCAAGACTTTTTGGACCTTCCACTATCCAACCAATGGTGTAGAAACAACCCCGTCCCAGGAATGCGGGAGGGCTTCAGGACACAGCATACGAGGCTCCCGTGCCAGCCAACACATGCAACTGGATAGCGAAGTGTAGAAAGTGGGCAGTTTTGTCTTATTAAGAGAATGCCAACAGCTTGTAACAACATTAAGGAACTTGTCAGCTGGTGGGTACACACCTCTAGTTGGACAATCCCCGTACTGGAGAACATCATTTACAAAGTGTTGTTGGGTTTCTTATTTGCCTTTTTTTAAAATAATAGTTCTATTTGAATTATTGCAACCTGTGTAATCTCACTGCTTCAAGTGTGTTGTTTTGTTTACACAATAGTCACATCCACCACTTCCCAAGAATCTGTAGCATTTGATATATTGTTTGCACAAGAAGATAAATTCAGCTCCATTACACCCATCTGACTTTTCTGAAGGGTTGAGTGGTGATAAAGATGAAAAACTTGGGCGCTAATATAGTCAGAATAACTTAAATTCTCCCCTGTTAAACTCACTGCTGCATGGGCAGAAGCTTAGGAACACAGATTCAGTTACAGTTTAAAAAAAAATACATATCTTACAGGTTCACAAGAGTCTTGTGAAAACTAATATGCATTTTACATTTTGCAAACAACGAATGAACAGAATTAGGGGATGTCATCTCGTGCTGTGTTTGCAGCCTGTCTTGAGCTCTGGACTGCCAGAGATGCTGCAGCAGTAGCCTCACCTCGGATAACTTGTTTTGTTAGTTTAGATGACGTCCACAAACATTGCAGGCTTTACTGTGCATAAGCTGTCTTTCCAAAATGCTGCACTAGCCTCATTGTTCATTGAAACCTGATGCAAATTCTCTGATTCCCAGACAGGTAGACACACAAAAAATAAAAATCCCACAAGGTGAACTTCTACGATCTCTGTCACAGCGAACTGGAAAGATTTATGCCAGCTGCATGCACGCTCATCCTCCATCAACAGACAGATGAAGCCTGCTGCTTCCACTTTAACCAGCTAAAGCTGTCGTGGCAGATAACCAAAATGAAGGTGAAATTACTTTTCCTTCCTAGTTTTGCAGTGGCCCTAGTCATCACCTCCCAGAAGCTTCACTGGTTACAAGCTTCATAATCTGTATTTGTGTGTTCACAGGGAAATAATTAGATGGGAAAGGAACACTTTTCCAAGCAATCAGATCACCATCTCCATTCAAACATAACAATAAAAAAAAACATTCAGTTTGGTTTCATTCCTTGTGTCATGATGGGGCAAACCCCTCAAGAAGGAAACTTCAATTGGCAATGTCGAGGACAAATACTTTTGCTTTAATTCAATTAACATGAAATGTCACTGATTTCAGTGATGAAGCATCTGATGTCCTTCTCATTTCTTCATTATGAAAAGGTCACATAAGCTTCTTGTTAGCATACATTACCTCCTTTACCTCAAACCTAAACCCCAGATTTTGAGGAACACAAACACCTCTTTTCTGTTATTTTAACTTCCATTTTACCCCTGTATACAGGAGGTGATTTAGAGCAGCAAATCACTATAATTGCATCTGCTACTGTTGCATTTTTCTGCTTCTTCAAGGCTGATTTCAGCATTTTTTGATGGCACAGGGTATAACATTTTATTGACCAACAAAGAAACATCCTGAAATACATTTCCATCTCCCTCATATTGATTTAAGTCAAGCCTGGCAATCCTTTAAAATCAAACATTTTACAGTCTGCCAAAACAACCTGAAACACACAACAAGAAAAAATTGTTTTGTACACAAGTAGATGCATGAAAGGCTTGAAAAGCCCCAAAACAACAAGCAGGACCCTTTTACTCCAAACTCAATAAACAGGGTCTCGTCTCCAAAGCATCAAGTCTCTGCAACCTGTCAAAGCACACAGATGAGTAAAAGGCTGGAAAACATGCCTTAGAGTAAAAGATTTGAGGAGATCAATCCATTTAGTTTATCAAATGAAAGGTTGAGTGGTGGCTTGATCACAGCCTCTTGCTATCTACAAAAAAATTGACAATCCTTTAATCCAGCATTCAAAAGTATACAAAATTCAAGGCAGCTCAACAAACCAAAGGTAGAAATAAAGGCCAGCTTTTAAATAGCGGGGCAATTGCCAACTAGAACAAGATGCCATGGGGCGAGGTGGATTCTTCGCAGCTGGGATGGTCTCTGAAAAAAAAGTGCTCTGCATCAGTGGCTTTCCAACTTTTTCAATTCATGCAGTCCCAAAAAATTTCCAGAGAAGATGCAAACATCCCTAGAGATAGTTTAAGGCTGTTGACAATTGACAATATATTTGCTCTTTTTTGTTACCTTTCTTGGGTAACTAAATGCAATATTTGGACCTACAAATGGTGCACAGACCTCTGGAAAAAATATATTGGTCTTATTCAATAGCATTTAATTCAGAAAAGCTTAGGTAACATAAGAGCCCACGCTATCAGATCACAAGTGGTCTCTTACCATCCTACAGTTCTGCATCAATAGGAGCTGCTAGAAAGAGAAAGAGAACACAAAACCATGTCTCCAAAACCAAATCAGCCTCCAGGGATACTAAATACTTCAAAGATCCTTTGGCGAGACCAGCAACTGGAGAGTTACAAAGAGAAAGACACAGCAGGAGAAACCAGAGAGCAGAGAGTACTGACTCCCAACGGAAGGTCCCCAAATTTGCAAAGAAGCAGTAACACCCATTAAGATTAGGTACTTGCATATTTTCTCACTTATGTAAATGCTTTTCTCCGCTTGATTTGTACCTTGCATGATCTACCTCTCCCACTCCTGCTTTTGCTGAATGGTAAAGAATACACTAGGGAAAGATCATGCATTGAAATTTCTGTCATTCTAGTAAGCGAAGTCACAAAGAAAAATGTCTTGCATGTTAATCATTTTTGAAGCCTCCTAATTGTTTTCTAGTGAAAGCTGATGATGGTGTGATAGCTCTCTGAAGACATATACTCAGCAAAATGACTCTTTCCTATTGTCTTATATGTAAACTATAAGCCTGATGAACAGCCTCATACCCTAGGAACTATTTTCCACATCACAAGTGAAAGTTTATATCTTACAAAAAGTGAAGTTTATATGATGCAAAGCTCTAAGCATCACATGAACATGCACAAAGCTATAGGTTAAAGGGCAAACCTTCTTCCTCCTTCAACATCTCCTGCCCAAAACCAATCAGTCCGTACTAATGGGGACAGCGTTTGACTCATCTCCGCAGGCATCACATACATCCAATCTGTAAAGGGCTGGTATTGACTACATGAAGATACAGTTGGTGTTTATATGAAGGCATTTTATAGTAACAATTGTGTTCATGTAGAAACCATTTCTGCCCTTAACAGTTCAATCAAAAAATGTGTTAATTTCTCTAACAGACATAAGAGTCTCTGGTTCTTATACACAAAATCGAAGCAAGTATCTAAAAGGTTACTTTAGTACAGGAAGGGCTGCACAGAGTAGTAACAATGAATATCATAACATATTAATGTTACTTTAATTGCTTATGACATCAACTGTCATAAGATCACATTTGTGAAGTCAAGATATGCCACCAAATAACTTGAAAAGTTCATTGTTAAGCTGTGCTGCAACTCTATGGTTAACGTTAATACATGCGTAACTCTAATGTTAACCAGCAGAATAAGGCATATTAAGTATAAGGCACGCTACCAAGGTAGAGGGTATGAAATGTTTACATGGATTGGATAGTTTTTACCTCTAGAGTTTCAAGTGTGAGGGTTTTGTTCACTTAGAGGAGCAGGTCTTTTGTGAGATTTCTGCTGTTATTGTCTTGCTTCTGTTAAGCCATAAGGATTCTCACTATGATAATAAACTATTAGGGATCACTTGTTAGATGCGTGTCTAACCTCAGTAGTAAAGACTGTCAAACATACACTCCACTGCTTCCACCATAAAAGCATAAAATACTTCCTACGATAGCTTCACAGGGCTACTTCAAAGCACAGGCCTGATTCAAGAACAGGTCTCGGTTTTATCTTGCAGCCTGTGCCCAATTCCCTTCCACAAGTATTTGAACTGAAGTCTGCAGAAGAGGCCATAGCAGTGATCGGAGGGTCCCTTTGGGAGGGGAAAAGGCCCCAGGGACCCAAAACAGGTCAGCAGGTAGCAGAACATGTGCCTAAGAGGAGACTGCTGGCTGGTAGCACCCTGCCATGTCACTTGGGTTCAGCTCCCAAAGGAGATTGCTCTCCTGGCTAGCAGCTGGATTCGAGCATAGCACAAGCAGACTGCTCAGGGCCCACCTACACCGCCTACCTGGACATCAAGGTTGTAGCAACGGCTACTAAATAAAGCTCCAGCAGAGACATTACCTGCAGGAGCAGCTGATGGCAACAGCCTCCTCATCTTTGCCTTGACTGCTAGGGCACTGTTTCTCAAAATCACCCAAGGCTAAATGATTGCCAATCCATGCGCATCAGCAAATTGTTATTAATGACGCTACAGCGTGCAGGGGTGTTGATTTCATGGTGCCAGATGGTGCTTTGAAAATGGTGCTGACTCACAGAAGAAAGAGGAATAATGAGACACTAAGCTACTAATAATTTAGCTTGACTCTAAATCCCTGAGTGCCATTGTCTTCCAGTAAATATCCCATAACCACCAAAGTAAAGAACCAGCCGGCATACGGCTGGAGCAGCAGAAAACTGCATCATGACTACCTAATGTTTTGTGCTTTTATATCAAAGGGATATGTCACATAACATATGCGGGAAGAAAGGAAGCAACAGTTACCAAGGATGAGAATGGAACATTCACCCTCCTTTTGGGACAGCCCACAAACGCAGGCAGATCTGGGCTGGATAGCATGTGGCATTTTTATGGTATTTTGCAGTATTTGTGGTATTTTGCAGTATTTGTGGTAATGCAGGTCTCTTACTCTCTCCACCACAGCCACAGAGGCACCCACACAAACGCTCAAATTGTGTTTGATTTTAGCAGCCTCTGAACAAATCACCAGGTGCTGATGTATCCAAATTTATTTATTTTTTTAAAACCAGATTTCAATCCCATGGACATTTTCATGGGTTTAACTTTAAAGTGCAACTTGGGATTTGCTAAGGTTTTGCAAACAGACTTTCACAGAACTAAAACACATTTTCTGAGCCAGTCGTCTTCTGCAGTGTTCATTTCATTCAAACACATTGAAAGTTTCACTCAGAAGTTTTTGGCTGGATGACCTAGGTCATAACCTAATCATATTTTTACTTTATTGGGCTTTCTTGTAGGTATCTACTTTAAATATTAAACATTTAAATAATACATCCTGTACAAGCAGGTGCATTGTCAGGGTTAGGATTTTTCCAGTCTCTACAAGTCATCTGACTGGCTGCAGTGCCAGCGATGATCTTGTTTTTCTAAAGTTACAGGGAACCCAGTAACACATTCCTACGACTAACTGTGAAATTAAGTTCAGTTTCACCAGCACGAGTAGCTTTCTCCCTTCCAGCAGCTTTCAAAACCCCAGGAATGACACTGTTTTCTATCTAAAACTGTGTCCAATTTAAATGAGTGATTTATTACAATTAATGCAAATGACTTAAAGCAGATTTAAAAGACTATTAAGTGTCTACGTTAAGTCAAACGTACTGATTATTTGAAGACAATCTAATTATTTTGACATGGAAATAAAAGTTTGTGAACATACAGACTCAGGAAATTTTAAATCATCTTCCAGATACAACCAAGAACTTAATGATATTCCAGAACAGCCTTTTCAGTTTGAAAAAAATTAAACTATTTAAAACTAAATAGATTTCTATTTAAATCTCAATTTCACTTTCTGATGGACCATGTTATCAAAGAAATTGCTCACATTAACAATAAAGGAAGCATTTAGAGCAGAGAAGTACGCATAAGACAATTAGTAAATGTAATGATAGACTCAGTCTTGTAGAAAGCAAAGAGGGAATTTTGCCTAAGGATGCCCGGGACAGACACGAGATATTTGATACAGCTGCCTCCTCTGCTGGTGTAAATCCAGAGAAGCCCCAAAGTCAGCTCACTGTCTCCTTCCGAATTGCAATTGCTCAAAAGGAAAGCAGAGGGCAGTGAGAGGACTCCAATTTGGCAGAAGTGGAGTTTTCTGATACCTCCACCACAATTCGATGCAGGGAAAGGAGTGGGAGAAGAGGCCTCAAGAAGTGGGCTACTACAGAAATAACATTCAATGAGGAGGCAGTTTTCTCAACACAGAGAGAGTATCAAAGAAATCATGAACAGCTGAGATCACTCCAGACCTCTGTGAGGACAGATTTTAGTTAGTCACATTAAGAATGCAGTTAAATGCCTTGAAAAGTAACGAGCACCCATCTGTAAAGTCCTCCCAAAGCATCCTAAGTCTAAGAAAACCATTACTCGGTTATGCAAGAGCAGTCTTTTCTGCAAGGAAAAGCATGCATCATGTGCAGGGAAATCTGAGAATTGTCCTCACTGGTGTTGTCCTACTTCTTCAGTCAATTGGCACCATCAATAAAATCTTGACAGCAAGGAACACTCAGGAAGGTGGGCAAATTGCCTTTACCCAGAAGTCTCCCTGGCAAGGAAAAAAAATTCTGTCTAGTTTTAAGAGTGAGCATATACTGACATCAAGTGGTGGAATAAATTTCCCTTCCCTATTCCCTGTAGGGTTTCCCTCGATTTGAAACAGCAGTTTGCAATTTGTGCCATCTCTCTTCATCTCTCTGAAGGTAATGGCCATTTACTGAGTACTTTACCCAGCACTCCTCTGCTGAAGGCTTCACAGTTTGCTCTAATCAGGGGAAAAATAAAAATTAAAGGGTGTATTTATGTATTTGCCAGGAGAAATGTGCTCGTTTGTATGACAGCTGTCTGTCATAACTCATAACCACAACTGGAATATAACGGATAACATGCATTTGTCTCACTTAGATAACAATGATTAGCTCTGATCATTAACAACACGATGCATTAGACAGACATGAGAATGGCTAATCAGTCTGACTCAAACTAGGGATATCAGAGATTTAGGAGCAGATCAAAGTGAAAGCTTCCAGGAAATAATAGCTTCTCCAACACATTTCAGTTTACGCCATGGGTCCTGAATGGGGGCCATGAGGCTCCTAATTACTTGACAAAGCTATAAAACAAATATCCAAAGCACCTGCTAAATACGCACAGGAAGAGTGCCCTTTATTATGTAAACTGGAGCAAATAGTCAAGACTAAAACACTCCTTAATTGTGAAAGGAATTCAAAACACAAATTTGTATTCAAAAATACAAACTGTGCATCTCTTCTGCATGCACCAACACAAACCTTATTCCAGGCTGTACGTATCAACGTATATAGATAGAGAGCTTACTGTATACAGATGCACAGTATTTGGGCTACAAGTTAGGATGGAAATTTCTGGAAAAATAGCCTTGAATCCCAGCATCATTAACACCTTGGACCTTCATTTTCAAGATCTGCATCTTGTATCAGAAAGGAATTGTTCCCCTCTATTTCCCACTAGTGAGGCCAAATCTGGATTACTATGCCCAGATCTGGGCTCCCAAGCACGGGAAAGACATTGATGCACTGGAGTGAGTCCAGCGGAGGGTCACGAAGATGGTCAAGGGCTGCCATGGCACATGAGAGGCGAGGCTGAGAGGTGGGTTTGTTCAACCATCAGAAGAGGAGGCTCTGGAGGGATCTCAATGCTGTCAACCACCACATCAAAAAAAAAGTTCACAGTGAGGGCTGTCAAAGACTGGAACCCTAAGAATTGTGAAACACCCCACCCTTGGAGATGCTCAAAATTCAACCGGACAGGCCCTGAGCAACCTGATCTAATTTGGAAGTTGGAGCACTTTGAAGCCAGCCATGCTTTGAGTGGGTTGTCGGGCCAGATGACCTCCAGAGGTCCCTCCCAACAAAAATTAGTCTGTGATTCTGTTATCCGGGGCACAAGTTAGTTGTGGTGATAATTTAACACTTTCTACTACATTGCTACTGCAGGTATTTCCCTACAGAAAAGAAAAATAGTCTAATGCATAAATAAATTAACAAACAAACAAACAATCTGAAACTATGCTATTTTAGGTAATGTATGAAAATTATGATTATAGATCCCAAAAAACTCTCCAAGATGAACAAGAAATAGTCAACTAAACTGGAAGGAAAAGTATTATACTGAAAATATGGTCCTCTCTCAAATGTGAGTTGCACTGTCTGGCATTTAGTCTGGCTTTGGGGGTCTTAACTCCCTTTTTTCTCTATGCTTACACTAGAGCTATAGATAAAACAGGCTAATGTGCCTCGGAGCTACATCAAAACTAAGTTTACACAGAATCCACAGTGAAACAAATTAATCTCTGGCACTATCTCCTGAGCATAATGACAAAAGGGATGAATATAACCCAAGCACATATAATTGCTGCAAAGTCAGATGCAGCTCCCTTTTTTGAGTCCCCTGTTCCCTGATACTTTGCCACCTTCCAACTGTGGGACTCCTGGTCAGGCTCCAACTGTTCAATTACTGCATTTTCCCCAGAGCTCCAATTCTCTCTTATTTCATGGGTTTTCAAGGTGATGCCCTGTGGACTGTAGGAGTTGCCTGGCCTTAATTTCTGCTTTCACACTAAGTTCAGCTAGCAAATTCTTGTTCTCTGCTACCCATATCACCTCAGCTGTGGCGAGTGTCTTATTGCAAAGGAGTTGACATCAAAGAGACTGCTTCAGTGGAAAGGACTGCAAAAGCCACAATTAATGGTTGGAGCCATGGACACGCATTGCCTGCTCTTACAACACATAATTTACCAATAGCTATGTGATTACAACGGACAGTTTCCTGCTTCAGAGACAAAATGCTTTAACACTGCAGCTACTACTGCAGTCTTTGGTATGCGTGCTGACTCTTTAGTGATGAGTACTTTTCAATATGCAATTGGTAATGCAAATAATGGCTTTGTTATACGCAGAAAATCTTTCCAACATAATAAAAATGTTCTCTCGTGTTCCCAGTGTAACAGATGTCCTGTTTAATTGCACTTGAAATGCGGAAATATTTAAAGTTTTGCATAATAACCAAAATAGAAAGTTGTATAATAAAGTAAATGCCATCTTCCAGAAACTGGGGTGGGGACACACACAAAAAAACCCAGTAGAATGTTTTATAACAGGGTATAAAATAGCTTAATTTTTCTTGTGATTATGAACAATAAAATAGATTATTTGCTAATACAGGAACCTGCATGTCAGCATTTGTGAAAGACTACAGCAATACATTATGCTAAAATTGCACTTACACAGTTCGTTTCTCAACTCATCCCCACCATAAAATAATAATTAAAACTACTCATATCTCTTATCAGGATTCTTAGACTGTTTGGATAAACTTTCAAGACCATCAGATCACTTACTATGTAGTTCTGTATTATATACAGGCATGTAGCACCGTAGACATAGAAAATATCTTAAAAGGGAAATCAAAGGACACCTAGATTTAATCTCAAAATCATTCATCATTCAATTCATTTCAGAAATGCTAAGTAATAGCTATACCACCCAGAATTCCCCTAACACTTTTATCTACTCCAAATAGAGCTTTAACCAGAAAACATTTCACTAAAACCTAGTAAAGAAATGCAGATTGGGTTAAAAAAAAGGCAGTTTCTGTAAGATGAGTGACCTTACTTCTTCACAGCAAATAATTTTTTATTACGCAGATTCTCAACCACATACTCTACAGCTTAAAGTGAACTTATTTTCCTTTCTATTGCAACGAATTATTTGAAAACTTGAAGCCTGCAAACCTTACTAAAACTGCTTATTTCCACCCCTTTACCTTCCTTTTTCACTTACCTAAGACACAACAGAACACTTGCTTTTGTTAACAAAATGACCTTTCACATCTCGTTTGATATTCTTCACATCCAGTGTTTCAAATATCACAACACTGGGTTTTACTTCTCTGTGACACTCAACTACCATGTCTGATTCACAAGCATTGAATAAAATACGCAGATCCCCACTGAAAATTCCTTGTTAATGACATAGGGCTTTTAATAAGTTTTCCTACACAATTCAACAGAGTGTTTAGCGCTGTTTTCTAAACTTCCTTCACTTCTCCTATCACTGCCAAGACAGACGTGCCAGAATTATATATAATGCCCCGACGTTCTTCACTAGCTGAATAAGCTTCCTTCCCTTAGCCTAGATCCTCTTTTTGTCAGATAATATGATATTTGTATATTAAAACTCCAGGGTATCAATAATTTCTTAGTACTCCCTTATTAATGGTACCAGCAGAGCCTGAAACGTTTTCCTTTAGCATTAAGGAAGAGGCCCATAACCACATAGACTTCATCTCCACCAAAGATAACTAATGTTTGCACAGCCAGTTCAGATACTTCAAAAGACAGGCCATGGTTTACTTGCATTATGCTTGGATCACTTAGACTGAAGACCAAAAAACAAGCTACAGTTTCGGTGAGACAGCGCAAAAACTATCGGTTGCAGGGAAGCCCGGTGTCCACTTACCATTACTGGCTCAGCCGCCTCTACGGCAGGCGACCTAAGAGGATGAGGAAGACCTGGGACCAGGGAGTAGGGCACAGCAAAGCAAGGATGCTGTGTGTCCGCCCGTCCAGGCAGGCAGACAGGCTGCCCTTTCTGCAGGGACTGCAAGCAGGTTGCAGCTGGCAGATGAAAAGAGGACACGGGTAACATGGCGTGGACGGGTAAGTCCAAGAAAGCTACAGGGCTACACTTAACATTTTCGTCAGAGGTAGCAATCAGCCATTTTGCAGCTCAGTGCATAACGGCCAAATAGAAATAAAGAAAGGCCTTAACCTGCCAGACCTGGTGTATGTTGGAGCTTTCTTATGACACTGGAGATTTCTAATGACACGTTTCTTTCCCGAGTGCCTTTGCAAACAGACCTGGGGGCTGCCTCAAGAGAGGTTACACTACGGCTGCTATGTCTACGTTTGCCATCTTGCATACAACACTGCCAGTGCCTGGACATGATAAAAGCCATCCATTTACAAGGCAACTACGCTGTCACTCCCACTTCTGCTAACTGTCTACCTTTAACCACCTTCCATTCCCAAGAGACAACTGGAATAACCTACATTTGGTAGAACAAAGGGGAGAGCATCTAGTCTTAAGTCACTACATCATCATTTAGGGATGAAACTCCTAGGCGTACCATGAGTTAAGTACATAAATCTCTGCACAAAAATAAAACGAGAAAAATTTCTTAAGTCTGCTAGAGGAATCCTGATTCACTTAGCTGAAAAATGTAGCTTGGGTTGGAGGTAAAGTGTGGGGGAATGGTTATCATTTTTTTTAAAGAAGATATTCTGAAAACTGCCTTTAGGATTGATTAGCACTTCCTATGTATGGAAGAAGATTGCTGGAAGGAGCTGGAGGAATTATGAAGAATAATAAATTAGACTTGATCAAAGGCTTTCACAGCACCGCACCAAAATTTTGAAGGCGGCCCTTATCAGATTTTTCTCCTGGGGACTCTTTAAAAATGGATGGTTCAAAGCAAGCTTGGGAATCTTCAAATAGTTGGGAACAAAGTGGTATTTTAAAAAGTACTTATACCAGTCAAGGTGTTAACACTGCTCTCAGTGCCTGAATACAAGAATCTGGTTACTACCCTTCTTTTGAGCTTGTAAGCCCCCTTTTTGTGGTTTAAAAAAAGGTGTTTATGGACATACAACAGTCCCAAGTGAAAGTTTTTAGCTTAGCATCTTTGAGATGGGGCTGGGGGGGGGGGGAGCTCCACAAAAAAAAAAAAAGATATTTTTTGTGTCACGTTGGCCCATCTCTGTAAAAACATCCAAAGATGAAGATGAAGAGTCCACTGCTTCTCTGGGTGACCTGTCCCAGGGCTGCACCATCCTCCTGGTGAAAAATATTTTCTGATGTCCAACGCAAATCTTCCAAGCCACTTTTTGGCCCTTGCTCCTCGCTATGTCTTCTAGCACCACTGAAAAGAGTCTGGCTCCATTATCTTTGAACCTACACCTAAAATACCTAGTCACAGGCAGTGATGAGATCACCTCCTGGGAACCTCAGAGGGACCTCAGCTGCCTTCCCTGAAGACAGATGTAACTTCCACCTTTTCCCAATCACCAGGAATCACCCCAATCACCTCAGTTTACAGTTGACAGCAACCTTGCAATCACATCAACCTGCTCTTCAAGCATCTTTAGGAATATGCCATATTCCCCTGGATTTGAAGATATCCAGCTTCTTTATGTAGTCCCTAACCTGCTGCTCCCCCACTGCTGGCAGCCTCTCTCCTTCCTGAAGCTTACTGATGGACACGGCAGCCTGGGAGTAGGCTTTCCCTGTGAAAATTGAGGTATGAAAAGGCTTGGAGTACCACAGCCCTTTCTGCATCATCTACAATTAGTTCGCCTCCCTCGTTCATGTATGGACAAATAGTTTCCTTGACCTTCCTCTCCCTACTAGCATACTTGTAGAATCCCTCTTGCTGCTTTTTTTAGCCTTAGTTTAGAGCTCCAGTTGGTCTTGGGCCTTTCTGAATTTCTCCCTTAGTGCGTGAGCAATGCTTTTCAACTCCTCTGTTGCCTATTATTGTTTCAATTTCTTGTATGCTATCTTTTTGCAGTTCAGTTCATAGTGAAGCTCCTTGCTTAGTCAAACCTGCTGGAATTCCCAGTCTTCCTGCAAAACAACAGCTTTTAACCAGTTTTCTTTAAAATTCAGCCAGCTCTCCTGGGCACCATTCCCCTTTGTTTTGCCTATTTGCCATTTCCTAAAAAAGCTCAAGTCTGCCTTCTTGAAAGCCAAGGTCCTACCTCTGCTGCTCACCTTCCCACCCTTCCTCCAAATCCTCAATCCAGTCAATTGATTACCTTACGGTCACCACAGCTCAAGCTACTGTCTAGAGCCATATTCTTCCACTAGGTACTCTCTTTTGCTCATGACCAGCAGGTCAAGCACAGCATTACCCCTGGTTACCTCTTTTACATTTGCATTAGAAAATCATCACAGACACTTGTGCATAGCAACTCTACAGGCGCTGTGGGAAAGCTTCTTCACATCCCGCTTCATAAGTGGGAATATGCAGCTCTTGCCCTCACCTCCTCCATCTGCAGCTCTCTGAGGGAACCTGGTTAGAAGCAAAAGTTATTTTGGCATGTAGGAAGTCTAAAAGGCTTCAGTTTCCCCTATTTTTGAAGCATCAGGTTGGGCCTTTGACCAGGAATCCTACAGCCTTTCCCATGTATGTGTGTGAAGTGAAAACAGATCAGCACTAAATTATGCTGCAGATTTCCTTTGCTCCAAGAGGGTTACAGCCTGGTCCAGTAGCTCCCATTGTATTAATCAGACAAAAACCTCCCCAATTCAGAACCTTCAGTTCCCTTTACTGAGGCACAACAAAAATAAATCGGTTCTTTATATTCTGTATTAAATACAGAAAAAAGTAGAATTCGAATAGCAGCCAGACTCTGTTTGAGGAAGATTTAAAAGTTTAGTTTTAGTTTTTCCCCCTTTTCCAAATCCAAATAGACTCCTTCAGAGCAGTAACTAGATCTAAATGTATCAGGAATCAAGGGGACTTGGGCTGCCGAATTGCATTTCTGATGGATATTGCACATTAAAAAGCAGTTAAACGGTTGCACACCAAAAAACAGATTGCTTTCTCATTATATAAAAGAAAGATGCTGGAAATCTATTGTACCACATTTCTTTTGCGTATCAGTACAGTCTCCAAAATTGGTAAAAAAATTCTGTAGCTCATCCCCAAGGTTATTTGGATGCTATGTAGCAACTTGAACAAGCTTTCACTACTGTTCATCCTTCAGAAAGGTAGGTTTAAACAGAAATGATAATATTTTTAACTGCAGCAGAAGTTTAATTATGAAGGATTTAAAGTATCATTGGAATAAGGAGTTCATAAAGAAAAACGTTTTTAAAATGTTAATAGAAAAACTTGACTTTTCTTTACTATAACCAAAACCAACATGTTAGAGATCATGAAGTATCGGACACCTTTTTTAATTGGCAGTGATCTTGTATAAAATCTTCATCCCAGTCTACAATAATTGGGCCCAAAGTCCCTTTAAGCTAATACCAGAAATGGTGTTTTTATGGTTTCTTACAAAATATGACACTTTTTTCTTTACCTGAAGCTTCAGCAGTACTCTGCAGGGGAGTGAAATAGAGAAGATTCTAATTTAAAACCCATTAAAGATCAGTCACTCCATGTGATCAGTAATTGTACTCTATTGAGGTGGCATTTGTTTTCCAACCTCATACTATGTCATGAATATGGAAAAGCTCCAAATTATACTTTGGTGTAATGATAGGTTTTCTACTACTGGTACGCAAATGAAGCGATGCGATATACAAATCATGATTGTCAAATAGCATTTTAATGCCTCCGAGCAGCCCCAAGTTAAGTAGGTTTCCAAAAGCTAGAGGATCTTGACAATTAGCAGAAGGATCACAAGTTGCTTTGCCTTCTACCTCTACATTACAAGATGTCAAGCCTGGATCAGTTGAGAAAAAGGTAATTATCTTTCCCTCCACCCAAAGTAACAGGATTTTCAAAGGAAATTAAAAAAAAAGTCACTGCTGGTTCCAAGCTAATTAAACATTTAAAACTGCCTTGCTTGGCCTTGATGTTGTAAGAAAAGCACTCAATTCACAGGCTAATTATATTCCTCCTCACAGACACCACCTTCTCTTTCCTCCCTCCCAACACTCCAGAACAATTTGAGTCTTGTGAAGCCTATGGGACTAAGCTGAAATGCAACCAATGCATCGGCTACGCAAGGCTACACACCACCTTGGGCGGTCAGACTCCAAGACAACAAGGTCTCAGAGCGGGCCAGTGGTCAGGGCAAAGCCCTGGTTTGGATTCAAGTCTCTGGTCTTCAACAGATTCCTTGTCCTACCCTGGAAATGCTGTCTCATACCTCTGTATCGCAGGGTCCGCATTGGACGGATGGGCACAGCACAAGTTTTCTTCCTGGCAGATGTTAGGAGGATAAATACATTCCTAACCTTGATGTCCATTGATGCTTGGAACTCAGGTACGAATGTGAAAGCCTGGTCTATGATGCTGGATGCAACTTCAAAAATAAGGGACATTAGCAGAATTAGCGAAGGTAAAGAAATAAGTATTTAAGGTCATACATTAATAAATCAAAATAGAAGTAAAACAAGATTTCTCATACTAAAAGCCCATGTATCAGTTGCCTCTGGGAAGACAAGAATCAATCCATCTAATAAAGTTAACTACGAAACAGAACTTAGACACATACCACAAAAACATATAGGGGTAACAAGCACCACAGAAATCATCCCAAGATTTTGAAATACTGGAGACACTCTCTTCCTGCAAAATCTGATAAAGGCAAAGCCTCAATTTTTGAAGGTACAGATAACAAGAATAATCTGTATCACTAGATTTAAACCTTTGAAACAAGAGTCTGAATCACTGCAGAAGTAACAAAAGCGAAGCAAGTTTCAGCTGAAGAAGTAATGATTTATGACACTGAGGCAGCTCTGTTAGCAGTTGCGTTCCAATACAAAATAAAGTGAAGTGGATTTGAAAATTATTTCTATTGAATCCAGTATGTATTTTAGCATTACAGATAAGAAGTATTTCAATAAAGCTAACAGAATTAGAAAAAAGTGTAGGGATGTTATTACCACGACTGTTCCTATGCACATGAGGACTACACATAACTAACAAGGCTCACAAGTGCAACCACCATTGCTACTGTGCATCGCTAATTTCCAAGACTCCAAGAGATACTAGAAATTATATCAGAGTAGATGATCAGAAGTCCCTATGGGCTTAAAATCAAATAGCGCTTGTGTGCGATTTTTTTTTTAATCCACAAGTCTTTTGCCACATTACAGGTGGATTGCAAGCAAGCAAAGAAACCGAGAACTTGCAACAAAACAGGGTTAATTTCTGTAGCTTGAATGATAACTTCTACATTAACACACTTTCTCCAACACATTTAACCCTATCAAAAAAAAAAAAGCATGGAAGATGTGCATTGAATGAATCCTTAGGCAGCAACACTGCAGAATCAGGAAGTGATAGTGCAAAATAAAGCAGAGAAGCCAAATACTTCTTCACACCTCTCTTGTACCCTGATCTCCTCAGAAAGCCATGAGGATACCCTACACTTCTTGGCTGAACTGAACTAGAGATGTCTCAGTTTCTCTGGAAAGGAAATTTTACACCAACTTTGATATAAGAACTCCTCTGGGAGTAGGTTAAAGTAAAAGTTAAAAAGCAATGAATCTGCAGAGGCATCCTGGGTGAGATGCCACCACCCGGGTTTTGCTATCACCACCAGAAAAAAAAAATCTTGCTTCCTGCAGCCTGATACACAGTTCAGACTTTCCGTTTGAAATTTACAGACCAAACTCTCAAGACAGCTTTGTGTTTGGTAATTTATTTTTTAGGACATCTGGGAAAAAAAACAACTTTCCTTTTATTACTTTCTTCTCCTGCGAAGAGGAGGAGACTTATTACTTCCACTCCTGCAAATGCTTTTACTTTTTATTCTCGTTATACTCTAATGCATTGCTGGTTTTCTTCCCTTTCTTTTCTTCCTTTGGGTTAAAGCAATTAATAATAAGTCACATGAAAGGCAGAACTACAGAGGCAAACCCCATGGCCTAAAGACTGTGCTCAGAAAATGTGTTCTTTAACTGGACAGCATTTGGCGGCCTGAGGAGAAGACAGCAGCTGAAAATGAGCAAATCTCTCAGCATCTGCGAAGCAATCCTGCTGCTTTCCAGGCGCTGGGAATCAGCAGGGCTATTCCCACAGGAGATACCCACCACAGCGATACCCTTGTGGGCCTTTCATGGTCTTTTGGAGGCACATTTTCACAGAATTTCCTAAGGCCGTACTTTCCCAGGTCTGCCTTACAATACAAAACCTGCAAAAGTCAAAAGGCACTGTGTGTAGCACTGCTGCAGCTCTCTGCAGTCATTAGTTACCTGCTACCTACGGCAGCTTTCACCAATGGGGGCCAGGTGAGAACAGCTCATCTGAGCACCCCCTGCATCAACCAGAGGGACCAGCAGCTCCAAAGACCTTCACAGACCCAAAAAAGAGACTTTGTACCCTCGCCATGGACCCCCCGCTGCACCCCTTGATCACCGGGATCCTGGGTACACAACACGTGCACCCCCTTCAAGCACAGAAATGGTCCTTTGGATTATTTTTCTCCTGGTTATTCATAATTTAGGAGCAGCTACTCATTGCTCTCTGTACAAGTCCAAGACTCTGCTTGTGGCTTTGCATTATTACTGATGGCATGGGTAATAATTCACACGACTTTGCATTTCACAAATATTAAATAACTAATTAGCAGTATTAATAAAACGGACCTTCTGCTTTCCATTTCTGCTAATGAATAGGTACATGAGTTTTGCATTAGGTAAGAAATTATGCATGAAGTACATCTCCTGCTGTATGCCCTGGTTTAAATTATAGCTGTAGGGTTAATTGAATACCCCAGTCTAATTTCCCTGCATAGGCGTTGCGTTGAGCTACAAGTAGTACTGCATCAGCACTTTGACTTAAGTTTATTTTTATAAACAACTGCTATAAAACACTGACTGCAAAGAGAAAAACAGCATTAGGGGAAAATATTTAAAAACAATGGCCCTGTTGAGATCATCCAAAAGGGTTCTATTTTAGCAGGCTCAAGAATAGTATTTTTCACATTTCAGCACATTTTTACCAAGCTACTCCTTTGTATTTCCTGAATTTACAGGCTATCCTTGTCAAGAACAGAACAACAAAAATCGCTAAGACCGTGACGATATGGAAAAGTTACCTGAATTAGATAGACAGTTCAGCCCATTTGATGATTTGTTTTTAGAAGACATGTATTTTATCACATATCACATTAATGTAGAAATACCTGTTCATACGTCCTATCCGTTCCTAAAGTCCTACTGGTTTGCAGAGTTAATAAGATATCTTGTATTTTTTTTTTTCACTGAATACATAAACTCCTATTATATTACCAATATTCTCACAAACTCTCAGGTATTACCATTTTTATATTTACTGGTATTTCCGCTGATATCTGATTGCTTGACTATGTAGTCATTAGCAGGACTGGGCCCAGAAAGAGTAATCTAATTTTACAAGAGTGACATAATTTTAATTAAAGTGCCTTAATTGAAATTCAGCCAAGCCCAATCCAAAGCAGCTAAGTCAACCTTTAAGGCCTGTCCATTTTGACATACAAGCAAGCTACGTGTCACACCTTTGATCCGTATGTTGTTCTCTCTGTAGCTATTTGTTGCATCGACTGTTATCTCTGTAATTGCTGGGAATAACCGTAGACCTCCCTCATGGACGTAAGAAAACAGCTATATCTCACGCTTAATAAAACCTGACAAGACAACAAAGGACCTATTGGCTATGTCAGTGTTGTGGGTCTTCCTCATCAAGGTTCAAAAACAGGGCAGTCCTTTCACATTATAATGCTGAAAGAAGATGGCACTAAATCAGCAACACCCACCAAAAATACCGACCCTTAGCTCTAACTTCCTACACAAAATATTGGCACATATTGCAAACACCCACAACTGCACGTAACGATATGAATGGCTATTAGAGAATTACACAATCTTAGGGAGTCTCTGAGCAAGTATATTCTAATTTTTTTTCAAGCTTTTTGGTTTGAAAACCAGCTAAATCCTTAGCAAAGTACTGAATTATTGTCAAAGCAAACTGCCTGTATTGCAGAGTCAAAGGAGGAGAAGAACTTATTCATGGGGGACCGGTTCGAGAAATTCCAGCTTTAGACAACAAAGCTGACATTTCAAAGTGGGGGAGTGATAAGGACAAAGCATTCAAATCATTCTCAGTCCACTCACTGAAAGAAACCTGAAACCAGGAGACCTCACCTCACAGGTACAGCAGTGGTTGCTGCTGCTATTGAGTAGTGGTCACACACTGCTCTGTGCTGTTGAGGGTAAGAGATTTGCCATTAACAAGTGAGGCCAGAATAGCAAAACTGATCAGCCTTCTTTCCTAATGTCTACAGATGGTAGTCATGAGCAATATTAGGAAATCACCGATTACCGCTCATTTTTAATTTGTTCTCTGTCCCCAATATGTTCCCTTTGATGAGCGTAACTACATGTCCAGATAAACTCATCCAACAGCTACTGCAAGTAAGCATAGGCTGTAGAAGCCGCCTGGCCCTAAAGCTGTATTGAAAAGCTGAAATTTTCTAAGCATTCACTGGTACAATTAATGCACTGGATAGGCAGTTCCTGACCCAAGAGTGTAAACTCTAATATGGATTAGACAAGCGGAAATAGCTTCTCACACCAAGAAGGTATTCTGCATGCTACCTAGTAATTAATCTATTCAAAATACAATAGGAGAATAATTAAAAACGTCCTCTTAAAATTCAAAGAGATGAAGCCAACAGCAAGGTCAAATTTAGAAAGGAGAAATAAAAAGAAACAAAGTCAGCCAGTATGGCTCCAGAATAATTTTATACATACCCTGTATTGACTGAGACCTTATAAAATTGAACAGAGACGTACCTCTGACCGAGCCATTTCTGTCCCCTGGGTGCTTGATGGGATCCCAGATCAGCAGGTAGGATGCAAATATAAGTTGACATAAAGTGGCTGAAGAGTGGTTTGTATGTATTAAATCCATTACATCTTGAAAATTGAAAGTTCGAAGTTCTTCATATAATAAAACAAAAATTAAAAATGACATATTACTTTAGAGCAATAAAGTCCTCAGCAATTACCCCACATCAGAGATCTACCTCACAAGTGCCCAAAGGAAAACAAGCAAACAACAAAAAACAGTAGCAGATAGTTCAGTTAATTTCCTAAATTGCTTTCTAAAAGCCTCTTGTTTTTCTTTGAATCATACCATCCCAAGCTCAGCAAACTAGAAGCACACAGTAAGTCCCTCTAGTGCCTTCCCTCCCCCAGCAAAGAGCGGTTTAAAGAAAAAAACCCATGCCATCAGCAACACCATTTCTTCAACATCACATTAACACATATGGAAGATTGCATTAAGCTTAGCTTAGAGCTTAGCATAAGTGCCCATCAACCCTCAGCTACAGTTCACAAGTCACATAACTTTAAATACAAGCATTGATTTCAAGACAAAATACACAAACGGCAAATTGAATTACATCTGTAGGACAAATATCCACAGGTAAGACATAGCAGAAATTTGTATAATGTCATCCAGCCATTTAGCGTTTGAATCCGAGCGGTGCCTGGCATGCTTATACTGCAGCAAGAACTGGGCAGACATTGTTTCTAAGCCTCTTAAGAACACCAGCAAAACAGTACAAGAATATGAACAGACACATCAGTTTGCAGCATGTTTTTCATTGTTGCTCTTATGGGATGTTGACAACCCAAGTTCTTGCATGGGATGTTTTTTTTGGTACAGTTGGAGATTGATAAAGAATCCCAATCCTGCATCTGACACACAGTCTTTTTGGCTATATTGAATTTTGAAGGTTTTCAGGAGTTGAAAAATTACTACACCTGCCAACAGCATGTTATATTTATCAACTGTGTGTCTTCAGGAAAATGAAATCGCCATTCTGTCAGAAATTGTCTGCTTTGGAGGTGTGATTAGACTTCAACCATTGGCACAGAAATGCCATTCTTTCTTCCAGTTCATTGCTTTCCAGCCCAAAGGTTTATTCATGGACCGTAGATTATAGATATAGATTAATACCTTAAAATGAATTGTGGGTGTAGCAACTGCTTATAAAAAAATCAAATCTGATTGCATGTTTTGAATAAAAATTCACTTTTGCGTGAAAGTCTGTCTTATGATGAATCTTTATCCCACTCAAGCCTTAAAAGGAGTACATGGCTGGTGAACAGCAATGAATTGAGCCTCCTGGTTTGCATTTTTATGAGGTATAAGCAGCTTGCAGTGTATAGGGAAGTCTCTGTAGAGATGCCAGAGCAGCAGAAACGATACAAACATTAGCAAGAGACACTCAATGGAGAAACCAAGGTCTAAGTAGGCCTCAGCCTAGGAAAGAAAAGCAGGCTTCAAAGTTCAGTGATCTCTATTTATACCTGCTCACTCTGCATAAAAGCTAAGACCTGGGGCTGACTTAAAGGTCAAGGTGAACCTTTCCTCAAGAACAGCCAAGAGCAGCAAATAAAAGTACATTTGAAACCAATTAACATTTAAGATTGACCCATAATGACTGTTGCTTATTCTATCTGGCAAAGGGAGCTCCCCATCCCTCCTAGGCATCACATGAATTGGAGAAGTCATCTGAGGAAACTCCGTATTTCTCTCCTCTGCAGAAAATAGTTAAGAGGCCAGACCTGGGAAGAACGTTAGGGACCACAAAAGGCTGAACACCTCTACCAATACTTGGGGAGCTCCCTTGGTGCCTCTGGCAGTGCTCCACACCCCAGTCAGCCTGTGGCCGTCTGCTCAGGCCTTTAAAAGGTTGCTACAAGAATGTTAAGTATTAGAGATATAGAAGGAGCCCACCCTATCAGCAAGCTCTATCAAGAGAGGTTAGCACTGTCCTCTATAAAGGCAGAACCTAGTTGAAAGATCTGTATTTCCCTTGTTGGATGGCATTAAATGATTTTCTTATCTTAATAAAAGTAGGTGCTATGAATAAAACATAAAATGGGCCATGGTAAGAGATGCACCAGAAATACTCCAGAAGCAGAAGATGGGCAGGAGGGAGCACAGTGCAGGTGGCATCTCTGTGTCCCACCCTCACCTGGTACAGAATTTATACTGGTACACGCAGCTAGACAGGGCACCTACTACTCAGACTTTACCAGAGATGAGTAACCACAGTGAGGAAACAGCTGCCAGCTTATCATAGTCATTACTCTTCAGCACAGCTCAGATTTGGGGCTATAGATTAAGGATATGCCTAAGCACCAAATTTTCAGAGGTACCCTTTGCCCTCAGATAGTGCAGGAGAAGGAGCAAGCAAGGGAGACCAGAGGCAAGGAGGCCGGGACATGGGAAGGACACGGGGGTAAACCTTGTCCTGCACACAATGCACGCAGCACTGCTACGAGCAACTTCTTTTTGACAAGCAATCCCCGTTTTATGTGTGAAAGTACATCCTGTGCCAACACAGGAGGGTCACACTCACTGAGAGTGACCAGGGTGCTCCCCGAGATGCAGCTGTGCAGGGTTGGCCCTACTAAAAGTACATTAATTCAGCTACCACAGAAAAAGCCTGGGTCCCGAAGCAACAAAAACTCCAGAAGAGGTAAAACTGGTTGGAAGAGCAGAGTTCTGGGGGAAAGACACCCTCAGGACAACAGTTCTACACCTCAGCTGTGTAACAGGCCAAACTGCAGATACCCTGCAAGGGTTTGGGGGCAGAAAGGGTGCAATAAGCCACCCCAGTCCCTCTTGGATGTCTGTTCAGGAGGCCACCATGAAGAGCTTGTGCTCCCATGGTGTCACAGAAAGAGCGATTCGCTCACTTGCAAGAGAGAAGCAGCAATATATTTTATTGATATAAGACAGTGAGTTAAACAAGTTCAATGGTAAACGTGACAGTGGCTTAACAAGATTCAATGGCAAGGTACACTTATTTACTGCACAGAGAACAAGGTCAGACAAAACTGTTAGGGAGACCCTCCCATTGAGTTGTGAGGTTCAGAGAGGACGCCCTTGCATTTGAAACTCCTTCTCAGAGAGGAGTCTAGGTGCGGCTGGATCCAGACTTAGTCACGGACTTGGTCAACGGTTTATGTCTAAAGGATTTCATATATGTAATCAGTCCTTTTTATCACTTAGCTAAGATTACAAAGTTTCAGCGTGCTTATTCCCAATTCACTTACCGAGTACTGGACGCAATAAGGATTCTCTCAACTTTGAAGAGTTACCTTGAGAGGCGTCCCTACTCAAGGGGAGATCCTGGCATGCACCCCACTGCAGCACAGGAGACCTCAATGGGCCCTGGGCTGTTCATTATTTATGGAGTAAGATGATTGACTTACAGTGATACTTGCATACCAGCAAGACAGCTGGGTCACTGCGCAAGACAGCCCTGGGCTACTGTGTTACCGTCCGTCTCCCCAAAGCCCAACTTAAGTGGGATGCACCCATCACAACCCCCACAGATGGTTATTGCTTAAGCTGGGGGGGCAGGGAAGCACACCACCACACAAGGTCACACAACCCTCATCAGAAGGATGAGGATCCTCCTCTCGCTGTTTTGTACGGTTTTGCTGACATCCAAGCATGGACTTGCAATTCTTACCTATTTGGCTGTCATAAGGTCAGACAAGCTCTGGGAGGAGTTGTCACCATGGTTTTTTGCCAGAGTAGAGAGTTTTGCTTTTGAACTCACACCGTCAAGGGCTCCTAAAGGCATCACTCTACTCTCCAGTACAGCAGAGACTCTACCAGTGATCAGGCACACCACACTCCATGGCCTCCTGTACAAAAACAACAGTATATCTTCCTTATTCTATGGAAAGTCATAAAAAATAAAATATTCTCTGCAGATCTGGGGAGTACAGATCCCAGTTATGATGGTGCCTATCTCAAATAACCAAAGAGTAAAATATAAAAAGGCTGGCGTTATTAATCTGTCATACACTGTATGACAGCTCTTGAAGATATTGTAGCATAACTCATTTCCCATCACAACAGCTAATCTTTCATAAGGCTAATACCCAAACACTAACGTTTTTGTTAAGTAAAAAAAAAAAGACTGAGCCCTGTATGTATTACATAATCTCTACCTTGGGATGAAAGCAATGTGATTGTTTTCATTAACCTTTCATTCTTATAAAAGGGCAAAAATCAATAACAAATTTATTCAGGCAAGTGAAAGGCAATTTCAAGCAATTTCACAAGGGATTTCATTTCCATCGCTTTCTTCCTCCCACAAATTCTAATAAAAAAATAATATGATCTGTCCAAATGTAAGACAAATACAAAAAGCAAGAATCCGTCAGCTCCTCAAAGACACAGAATTAAACCACCTTTTTACAGCAGGATAATTGTCTTACTAAAAATACTGCTTTCTTTTGAATCCTAAGCAAGTCTGCAAAGCAACATCTTATTGACAGCCTGTGAAACACTTTGTTGCACAGTACTGAGCTGGTCTCTTAAATAAAGCACCTTCGATACATATTTTTTCCTATGACAAATTAAGCAATTTCTTTTTGGTGCACTTTGCCCTTTCATGCTATGAACAGAGGTTTAAATTACATGGATTTTGATGCACTTTCCAACTTAGCTATTCCCGTCATATATTCCACAGCATTTCACCTTTTAAAGAGTTGACTTTGTGGTTTTTATCATTGCTTTTGTGGGATGTTTCAAAGCAATTCGTCGGCAGCTCCATTTTCCACAGAGGACAAAAAATGCTGAAAAAGCACAATACATTATTAACAACTGTTTAATTTAATCTGTGACTTTACTTCACACGTTTTTCCTCAAGTCCTCTGCATATCCTTCCACGTTTTCTGTCACAGTGCCGCAAGGCCGGGGGGATGCCCTCAGGGCCAGAGAGGGAGCAGCCCCAGCCCCGAGCATCGGGTCCCACTGGTTCCCTCATAGTCCCCAAAACTCCCACCGTAGTGTCATTTTTTTATTATAGTAGCCTTGAAAAATATCTTTAAAAGTAAAATTATAAATTATTTCTATAAGCACCATTAGTGTCTAGGTGCATCTATAGATGTTCATTTTCTATTGATTTTGGTTCCTTTGTCCACTGCGATGCCACTGGAGAGCCTGAGGGCAGTCCCAATTCATTATAAAATTTAAACTTCTAGGAAGCCTTGTGAATTATCTGCACTATTCAAATAAGTTCTAAGGTATTACATAAAGTTTAAGAGAATTTGAATGCCAAACTAGCACCCATCAGCACGAGTGTTTAACATAAGCGAGCCCAGCTCCATCTAGGGCTGCTTATCCTTATCTAGTTACTTTAGAGGAAAACATCATCCCGCTTCCCGTGGGAGCGGGGTGGCTTCCTAAAACCCTCTGCCGCCCTCTGAGCATTGCCATCCCCATGGCACTCGCACCGCACAGGGACACGCAACTCTTCTTCCAGGTTCTCCATGCTGGCACAAAATAGCTTAATAAATTTGCCCAGTGTGTTTGCTTTGAGGATGGAGATACCCAGTTTCTTACTTCTTCCATCATGTTTTCCACAGAGGAATGGAGCTTGTGATGTTGGAAAATGTGCAGTTTTCCTGTGAATTATTAGTGGAAGGAAAAGCAAGCCAAAAACTGCAGCGTTGTGTTGAAGCCCTAAATCCGCAATGCACTTGGGCACATGTTTCATAGAGGCTATGCCCAAAAAAACACAAACAAAAAAGATGTAGAAACATACTCACTTCTACAAGAAACCCAGAGAAAGCTCACTCAAACCCAGTGAGAAAGTACAGAAGATTCATAAAATCTTCCAGAAACATCTCTATGCCTTTGTGGTTAGTGTTACAAGGCTACAGGGCAGCTACTCAACGCAAACCGACAGCAGGAAACCTTCAAGAATATTTCATGTAAGATAATGGTGACCTTAGCATGGCAGTAATATTGGAGAACAACTAGAAATGCTAATAATTAAGTTTGCACAGGAGCTCAAATAAGCCCATAATCAGTATTTGGGTTTATTCACTGTAAATTAAATTACAACACACAAGAAGATGAAAGAAATATTATGGAGGACAAAAAGCTGCCAGTTAAAGGGGATCCAATTCCAGTAAATGTCCTCTTTCATCAAAAAAATTAATGTATTATTATACTACCATGTTATTAGGATGCTATGTAATTCACTGTCACCTAGAAGCAAAAAGTAGATAGCAAAGGAATATGCTGGGGAAAACTGAAGAGGTTCTGTTATTTTTTTCACGGAATTAAAAAAAAGCAAGAAAACAGAAATAAGTATCTCAAGGCGCAGAACGCACTTAAAAGGTTTCTCATTCCTTTCAAGGTGAGTTCCCAGGTGTGAAGGACCTGCCTTTGACAGGCCATCAACCTACAGGGATGAATCTACTGCTAATTACAGTTAGCTAGGTTAATCATAGAAATAAATTTTTTATAAACTGATTTAAATTATTTACTGAGGAACTTCACAGAAACACATCGATATTCTCAAAGACTAATACTTTTACATATAGTTACAAATTTATGCTCCTAGGGGTATGCAAGTCAAAGTTGTGGTCACACTATGGTTTTCCCATAAGATACAACAACACATTTCCTAGATGAAGAAGGCGAAGATCTCATCAACCTATACATCAGTGAAGTATGTGATCTGGTGTTTTGATACCATATGAAGCAAGAAACAGGTTAGCAGATCTGCAAAAGGGTTGAGGGGCCGGCACACAGGTACACCTCCCGGCTGGACTTTGGTTGAGGATTTCTAGAAGGGATTATACAAGCCAGGTTTCTGCCACAAAAAGGAATTGGGAGCACTCACCCTCCCATTCCATACTTGGAAGGGTTTGACAGCATCAACTACTATCCAAGCTCGTCCCAGAACGACAGTTCTGAGCTTCAGCAGTACTTCCTGGGAGAAGTCCATCCCAGCCCAGGGGATGGGTGGAAGCGTTCAGCAGGAGCTGAGCCAACAGCCAAACCGCTACTTTGTTCAGCCCTCATTTCAGTTCCCACATTTATCATTTACATATCAGATAGCAATTTTTGAACCCAACTTTGCCAAAGCATCAGAAATATACCTTTTACCAATCATTTTCAGATTAGTTAGACCTGTCCACTTTGAGCTCATTTTCAGACTAGAAGAACTAAGGACTTAAGTTTAAGCCAGCATCGTACAAACATAGGACTGGAAAGGATCACAGATGATCACCAAGTCTGCCATGACCCCCTAGCAATGCAGGATTGACAGTATTTGTTGTCCATGGAAGGTGTTAATCTAGTTTATCCTCAAATAACTCGAGTGATGGAAACACTACGTTCTTCCATGTCAGTCTATTCTACTGTCTAACTTCCCATACAGACAAAAGTCTTGCAAATAACTAGCCAGAACTTCCCTCACTGCAGTTTAAGCCCTTTTTCTCCCTGTGCTACCCACCTTGAGTTAGGAGAGCACATTGATGTTTATGACTGTTTAAAACTATTCAATTGTGTCCCTAGCCCAAACGGATGCTTTCTCCCTCATCAATCATAGAAAACCCCAAACTCTATGTATGGATCAACTACTTACTTTCTCACTAGTGGAATTTTTTGTTCTTCTGATGCAAGGAGAGTTTTAAACTCCACTGGGAAATTACACAGGTTTTGGGGTGGCAATGCTCTTCCTGGCCTGATACTCATCAAACTCTCAAGTCCATCTGTATATCTGCACAGATTACTGCTTATTTATCCTGGAATTTTGTCATTATAGTTACCAAAAAAAAAAAATCATCTCCCCTGGTACTTCAGGCAGGCTTTTGTCTTACTGGTTTTATTCTTGGCAGTTCCCCAGCAAGCCAAAAATGCCAATTAGCTCCAGCCACGTCAAGATCAACTGAGCTCCTTTTCTGGGCTTATATACTGCTGCATCATCCAAATCCTTATACTTCCAGTCTTCCACATATCTTCCAACTGGCTCAGTTGTGCATTCAAGTGGCTGGCTGCCATTCTGCTTCATGCTACATTGAATGCATCATAGAAATTAAATTTTAGGTCCTCCAGATATTACTGTGGCTAATTTCAGATTATCCAAGCTTTTCAAAAGCTCCTTTCTCATATGTAAAACCTTCTAGTGAATAGTACTGAAGTTACTGCTGTTCCCACCATTTGAGTCTCAGAGCTTCACTGACTGGCTTAAGGATATAAGAAATATTCCCACAACTCAACATCCCATCGCTCACAGCAGCTGAAGTGTCAGGGGAGAGTGAGTGCAAGAGGCAGACCACATAGACTATGCTCTTTCCAGACAAACTCCCAGCATTTCTAAGAACCTAATTTATGATTCACTGACACAAAGGGCAGTGTTCAAAACTGTGATTTTCAACAAGGTTTAACAAAATTTTTTTGTATAGACTAAATATTATATGCTTAATATTCTTTTCAACACAAAGCACGACACTGGGACAAGTGAATTTATGGCCTCTTTTGTCACGCCTAGAGTATAAAGTTACTTTGTTTGCACTGTACTCAGTTGAAGACATTAGTGGGTTCTTCATGAAATATAGAGAGCAATTAAATCACTCTATGAACAGAGCATAAGCCGGGCTTCTTTCCCCGTAACAAAATGAGTGATAGCTGGCATCCAGACTTAATTAATCACTTCCTCTTGCAGTTATTATTCCAGTTAATTTTCTTTTTTCATTCACAATTCTAGGGAGAAACTAAAGTCTTTAAACATCCCTCACACCACGTCCAGAAGCAAGGGCAATTTAATACTGCCATACCCTTAGAGATAGATACAAAAGAAGGGAAAAGAACAGGAGAGCAGGGGACCACATAAACATCCTTTAGCTCCGTACCTGTCTCCATTCTTGAGCCAGGAATAAATTAAACCCCTGTAGGGAACCTGGCTGTATGGAAAACCTCTGGCTGCACCCTCTTGCCATACCTAGCCCACCTGGCAGTCCTAACAGAGCTCTCCAGCACCTACAACAAGCCGGTGGGTGAGCACAGGAGCAGTGCTCAGCTGCAGCACAGCCCCTCCGACAAAGGAGCTCCCCTTCACCAAAGGAAATTTTCACTTACAGACCTATGGAGAAATTAAACTCCCTTCTGTACAGTAGGTCCATATATAACGCTCCAGAGTACATGGATTATAAACACCTGCCCTTAGCAATTAACAATAAAACTTTTGAATAACATAGTAGTCAGGCACACTAATTATGGTTAAGAGCTGTATTTGATGCACAGAATTGCCTTTGGAGCTAACAGGGGTAGTTAGTAACTATTTGGGGAGAAAAAGGCTATGTTTTTGGCTTACAGGTACTCCCAGAAGAAAGGTCAACTAAACATCAGAGAAGCACATCTCACTAAATAGACACAGAAAACAGAGACTGAACGCTCTCCAAACTCCCCTGCATCAAAATGCCATCAATTAGAGGCTCAGGGTGTAAGCAAAAAGATGCCAGTCACCCTTTATCAGATGCTCTTGAGCATTAGCTTTCTTACCCAACCAAGGAATTCGGGGCTTCAAGGGGTGGGGGAGAGCTTCCTAAGATGGTGATGCATTAAGGCACTACTGGAATTCAGCACTATTGGCACTGTGATCTCGCTTCTGTAAATTCACTCTTGTTGCAAAAGACAAATATCTAAACTTTTACTTAGGATCTAAACTTCTGCCCATCTCCATTTCTCATTCCTTGGATTAAAACTTCCTCTCATCCAAACGTGGTATAAAGAGAGAGATTTTGGGGTGCTTCTCATTTTAAACTTGTTTACAAATATATTTATATAAATATAAAATATAAGTATCTATTACACTATATTTATAGATGCTGATTTATCCACATCCTCTGTACACTTTTATATGTAAAACCCTTGCAGAAATAAGAATCTAATATAACGACTGAAATCTAGGCAAGTTGTGCATTAAATCGCCAAGTCTAGGTAAAAGTAGGAAGCCACAAGGAACAAAAAACCTTCCCACAGATGTGTGAAAAAAGCAAGCATTCAGGAGAACTACTGTATTTTGGAGTTAATACTAAGCGAAGCCTACTCAAAAAGGATTTGGAGGATACTTATGCACAACATGCTCCAACAGAAAAAGTCAGTAAGTGCATCCACAAAGCGCTCCCTGTCATGGGTGAGGATGATTTTCTCCTTTCACTGAAGTAGCAATGAAGGCCAGGATACCTGAAGTACAGGCCAGGTCAGCCACGTCCTGTATTCAAATCCTACCCATCTTGGCAGAAACTATCCTATTTACACACACTTTCGGAAACCGAGTGCAGTTCCCTGCCCTTCACACCACCAACACCCTTTAGAGCCACCAGGTCCCAACATTTCACAGGCAAAAGTCACCTTGCCTTCCGCTTCGACACGGTACGAGGGTAGGAAGAAACCATGACTAAAGTGCCCTTCTGAGCAAGCAAAGCTCCGGCTGGCGCATTCAGTAAAACTCTCGGCCACCTCCTTGGCTGTAATCCTGCCATCAAGAGAGACACAAAACATGACAAACAGAACACTCATCTGCAGGGCCGGCAGCTTGAGTCATTAGCAGCCTCATGCAAGATGCGCCCTGCTCCAGTTCAAATGAAACAGGAGTGAGTTGGATGCCCACTGCCACCCAGAGAGGCCAAATCTTCTTCACAGCTCCGGTAGGTCCAAAAATACGCCAACAGCAGGGAGCTCAGCTGACCAAAGGTATCGTTTGATGCATAAAGCTGATTTTAACTTCAGCTGCTTTGCCGTGGCTTCCGGACCATACGGAGAGATTAATTTTAAACCATACACAGAGATTTAAACTATGCAAAAAAAAAAAAAGACTAGGCAGCATTCTCCCCTCCTACCCCCAACACAAAGCAGAAAATACCAAGATTCAACCCAGTCTCTAGTCTGAGAGCAAAAAAAGACCTTTTGGATTCCCAAATGTTCAATAGCCAAAAAACCATGTTTGTTCACTTGCCAGTATTTTCCACATCTTTTTCACTGTCTTGCATTGCGGTGTCTGCTCTCACAGGAAATTCATTAGGAAATTAATCTTCTAAGAAGAGATGCCTAAGGTGGCCCTTAATTTACTTCCAAATTATTTATTTCATTACCTACAGCACTACACCTTGTTTGCTTTTGGATAATCCCAGGTACGATCCAAACATGCTGAATCTCACGTATAACAACACACGTGCTAACGTGAGATAGAAAACATTATTTTAAAGTGGAGATATGCTACAACATATACCACAGTGAGAGAGCCTTATCCTGATTTGCTTTTCTTACGTGGATCAGTTGCACTGTCACACAGCATTTTTTAAATTTTTCATTACTTAACTAGCCGTCTTCCACTGGAGGACCTTAGTTGTCTGTATATCTTACACAGTGAATTTGCTACAGACTGATAACATACCTGAATTCTCTCCATATTCAGCCACATGCATATTCAACATATTTTATATCTGTAAGCTTATACTAAGACACACTTTGAAGTTATCAATGGTATAAATCTAGAAATTTTTTAGCCAAAAAAACCTGACATATGTATCCCGTTCTAGATGGTCCAGTTGCCAAAAAGTGCTTCCTAATCCGGGATATTTTTAATAAAATGTTATTATAAGATGGCAGGAGTTATAGTAATTCTATAATTGTTCTTTTTAAAAAAAAAAATTAAAAGGAGTTGTTCTTCTTCCCCTTGAGGAAATTAGACTCTCTTATATCATGTAGATTTACATACAGAATATTCAGTATCAGTTACACATCTCTCTCCTGTGCCAGAAACAGGTCATTAACTTGCTTTTTTCCTTTTAATTATGAAGTTAGACAAATTTATTTTCTGCTTGCTTTGAACAGGAAAGAGACATTACCAATTAACTCAGCATTCAGACTACATCACTGTCAGGGAGCTTGAAAACTTTTCCAGGCAGAATGGTTGAAGCGCGACCGACCATTTTTCTCATTTATAGACCTCATTGCACTTGTTTAACTGAAGACATCAAGGTACCCTGGAATGGGTACCCACACGTGGAGGCACCTAAACTTTCTTCCTTATCTACAGCCAGCATTTTTACGAAGGAAAGTATCGTTTCAACTGATCTGTACCAAGTTACTCAGCATAAATTTGCTCCATTTCCAAAGCAGAGCATTTGCTGCAATTGTCAGTAGGAGAAAGTTTCTTCTGCTATTTTTTTTTTTTTCATCTGACACTCCACTAATCACATTTTAGCTTGTTCTGCTCTTTACTCAGTTATGTTGAATCTGAACTTCCCATTATTGTCACTTGGGAAAAAAAGCAATATATAGCAGCACTAATTCCCTTTCTTTTCATCTTATTTTCGATCTCTGCATCATAAAATGCTCTGAATTTACTAAATGTGTTTCATTAAAAAGTGTTAATCATCTATTTTGGTATCAGATTTAAATACTTATATGCCTTCCTTTTATTTTCATCAACTGGAATACTGTTAGTAATTTCTTCTCCAAAGACAGGTGGGCAGCACCTCTCTAGAGCTATTTATTCTGTATCCCCCCTCTAAAATAATAAGGTCATTTAGACGAAAGAAAAGGCTCATTAGCACTACAGTATTTGAATTTTGACTCCTACTGACTACTGGTATACGAGCTCAGAAAAGACTCCCAGCACAGTCTGAGCATTTTCCTGCGGGACTCATTACAAGGAGCAGCTTGGTCCACTCATCTGCCAGACTGGCTTTTCCTCGCCCAGAAATAATATAATATTCCCAGGAAATTTTCTATCATTTTTTTTAAAATACGAGAGCTCAACACCAAAGATCTCACATCAAGGTTGGGTGATACGCTGCTCCTTAGGGGCAAGAAAACACAACCATTTTAAAGTTATCATAGACCACTGGGTTCGAACATTAATGCTGTCTTACAGATTAACCATGGAGACACACGATAGTAGCAGATCTCTAGGGAAGCCTTCAGGGGCTGCTTTGGGTCCTTCAAATGCATCAGCAAAACCAGAAGTGGAATCTATCATACCCATAGCACTTAAAGAGGTAAATTTAACATCGGAGGGGGAAAAATAATGTGTAAGATCCGTGGTAGTACTACGGAAAAAAAGAACCAAGAGAACCCACATGATATGCACTTAACGTTCCAACTTTCTGCCAGCATGCTTGTACAATAGGCTCTGAAGACATTCAGTCTTTAAGACTGCAAATAGGCCTTTAACCTCAACCGAGACCTTGAATACCAGCTCCTCTCCCACACCCACTCTTGCTGCTTTTCAGCAAAAGTCACTTGTGGTACAGTGGCAACAACACGTATAACCTTAGACTTCTTCCTCTCTGAGTCCTCCTCCCCACAGCGCTGCCCTAATGGTAACAACGGACACAGAGTAGTCCACACTCTCTTTCATGATTTATTTGTGCTATTACCAAGATGCTGGTGTAAAGGTACCCTTCAGTCCTTGGCAACAGCTATCACTGCTGCAGCAACAAGTCAGTAACAAGCCAAAAGCCAATATACACAAAGGCTAAATAAAAGGGATTTAAAAGAAGTGTTTGGCAGAACCAACCTATATAAACCCAGATCAGTCTCTGTTCTCCTCTGCATTTAACAAATACATTTTGGGGTTCCAAATGACAAATCCCAAGGCCGTAATACCAGATTCTCTCATCTTTCTCTTCTCTTCTACCTACATAACATGGCTGTCTGCAGAGGTCTGCAACGATACTCACGTGCAAGATCTCACATTCGTGCATCTGCCTGCTATAGAATCCAGGCAATGCCTGACAGGTGGATTGAAACATGAAAAGCAAGCTTTCCTGTGCACTGAAAACCACGGAGAGGTTTTGCTAACGATTCCCATTTCCAAATTGACTGTGTGTGAACAGAAGCATAAGCAGTGAAGCCTGCAGCAAGCTAGAGGAAATCGGGCTGCCTTTCTCCCCTGCCTCAAACTTCAAGTGCTGACAGGTGAGCTCACACAGCAGCCCCTCTCCTGTAAATTCCTACAAGTACTGTGAAGGAACCATAGGATTTGAAGTCCTAACCCTCTGGTCAGCTTCAGCCACTGAACCCAGCTGCCAGAGATAAAAAAAACCATCTAAAGTAATCCTGGGAAAATAGAATAAATGAACTGTGATGGCAAATTTGAGAAAAGACAAGACAATCAACCCCGTTAATGGACCCTGTTAATCACCCCCCCTTCATGGATGCAAGTAACATCAAGAACTGATGGATGCATTATAACAGCCAAGACAACCAGTATTTTCCTGCATGAATTAGAGAATTTGTTCTCCAGGTCTGTCTTGCCTTGGCTTAATTGACCACTTACCAAGTATTACCTAAGTTTTGTATCTTCCATCTCTGCTGGAAGAAAATAACTTTCACTGAAGGCACACTAGGAAATACTGGTTTGGTTTTAGCACTATCCCTGCTAAGTCTCTTTGGTCAGTTGGGGGTACAGCAATGCTCTGGTTTTAAAACAAAGGATTTCTGATTTTTTTAAACATTGGATAATTTAGATATTGGATACACAACTCCTCAACAAAGGGTTTTTTGCATTCAGTTGTTGGGTGCCTAAGAACTTGCCTGCAAGGTAGTCAAAGCCAGAAAGTAAGGCAAGAAATATGTCCAGAAACTGAAACCTCCACCTTCTATTTACCACTTCCTTCTTTTTCATTAAAAAGAAATGTCACACTATCATTTGGATTGTGCTTGGTTTTTAATCAATTACTCCATAAAAGAGTGAATTAAGCTAGGGCATCAGACTCTTAAATGACCAACAATCAATTAGTGCTTTTAAAAAGTAGCCCAGTTGTGCTCATTACTCAGCATCAAGAAATCCACCTTAACTGACAGAATGAAATTGCTGCTGTCCTCTGTCAGCGATGCCTACAGCTAAAGTAAGTCCTTTAAAACACAATGAATATCCAGCTATTCCTCTGAAGGTTTGAAGAGTGAGACAATGCTAATCCCTGTAAACATAAATAGATAAAGGTATCAATTTGTGATATGGTTGACAGGAAAAAACTGTTTAAAGTCAAAAGCATGCGTGTGAAAGGTGGGAAACCATCCAAGCATCCCTTCAAATTCCCTGAGCTATGGTGTTATGTTAAGCTATTCTATGATGCTCACAAAAGGAGTTACAGATTTAGTACAAAAAACTTTTTGTATTTCTCATAATATGATGTTTCCTGCTTTGAAGTACGTCTTCAAAAACTTTGAGGTGGGAATGTATCAAGATATGCAATACCAATTGCAAACACAAGACCCGAAGGAGAAAAGGGGACAAGAAAAGAGGTCACACGCATCACAACATGTCTCGGGTCTTAATGTCAAGAAAGGAGAAGGTAAGGTCTTGCAAGGCATTATTGGGCAGGGCATTTGGCTATGACACCCTGGTTTACTATCTCTCAGGAAAAAGGACGTAGCTCATTTTACATCCTGCCTTTCTCTTGAGGAGGCAGAAGGGTCGATGTAAGTAAGGCTAGAAGGCAGCAACTTCCGTAAGCAAAGCAAGAGACTCATTTCAAGTTAAAAAGAGGAAGATTCCAGTTGAACTGGAGCGAAGGAGAGGTAAAAAGCTAGCTGAGGTGCTGAAAGACCCAAAGATCATCTCAACTGTTGGGTTTTCCCCAACTCCTTCCAGTGCTGCAGACTACACCTTAAGCAAACACTGCTTGACCCTTAAATCTTACTTAGTGATAAATCCAACTCTAAACAGATACAACACACTGCTGGTCAATTCAGGGAAGCAGCCTTTAAACACGTGCTCCTAAGGCACACTAGCAAGCCCCCAGCTCCACATCGCACTGCTTCAAGGGACAAAGGACTGGGCCTCTGTAGACATTGGCTTGAGAGCAGACATCCCTGGTGGTAACAGCAGGAGATCTTGTCTCCTGGTGACCAGGGATAACCAAAGCAGCTCTCCAGAGCAGTCATGAAGATACCCAACCTGCAGGCATCTCAAAGGTGCATGCGACACCACTGAGCCCAAGTAATTAACTCTTTCAACTTTAGGGCTTTGACTGACCTGTATTTTGTCATCTGTGTCATAATTACTGGAGAGGGCAATTTATATATTTTTTTTAGACTGTATCTTGTATAAGCCCCCAGAAAATTAAGTTGGCAGGTATTATCATCTGACCATCTTGTTGCAAAAATTGCCATCTAATGACCTAGTCCTTTTACATCAGCTCAAGAATATGACATCTTGATGAGAATGACTGCCAAAAGCATGCCTGTCCTTGCATATTTACAGTGCCCAAGTCCAAGAGCTTAATGAATGATGACAGAGTTCAAAAGGCTAAGTGTAAGCAATGGACAATTTAATACCATTCTTACTAAAGAAATTATTTTTCAGCCCAAATTTATCACCGGTTTTGTTGCTGTTGTGCAAGTGAAATACTGCACACTGATCAGAAGCATCTCTGCATACCATAGTACATTACAGCAAGTACATTACGTGTCAGTATTTACTACATTCTCAGATTTTTAACCGGGAAAACAACAGATGAGCGTGCAGGACATAAGCCCAAGTGTACCTGATGAAATATCACTTTTCCACATTCAATAAAAGTCTGTAACTTAACTGTCAATGCTTTTAGAGATATATCTATCATCTCCCTCATTCTAAGCCATAAATTCTCCATAAATTTTATCATTTGACCTCCTTGTGGAAGATTTGTGGCATTTGAACAATGAATCAATAGTGTGTTATTAAACACTGTCTCACTGTGGAGATTCTCTGAAATGACACATTCAAGAAAAATTGGATTTGTTGGAAAGACTTATTTTCCCTTTTGGGACAGATAGCATCTGACATTCAGCATCACTTTGAGTTTAACCAGAGCAAAGAAGCCACCTAAACTCTCAATGACAGCCACAGCAAAGTTGTATCTGAAAGGGAGGCTAAGACAAAAAAGGGAAAAGTTTAAGGAAATGCACTTGGACTCTAGAAATACGGAGTTTGGTTCCTCATGAAGCTGCCTAAAACATCTTGCTGGACACTGAACAAGCCATTTATTACCCTTTCCGTGTCTCTGCTCCCCTCCGCACAGAGGGACATACTCAGTCTTTCCTTTTTAAGACTGTAAACTGGTAGATAAAAGGGTGAAGTCTCTTTTAAAAGGAAAGTCTCTTTTTAAGGAGCATGCAGCATTCTGTCCTCCGTATAGCAGCCATGTTTTTCAAAAGGGAAACACCTGTTAATGAGAAGGGGGATTTTGACCTCTTTAGCCTTGCAAGCATTTTTTGTATTAGCAGCAAAAGGTGTCACAAATACAGGGTGGCTCATGAGAAAGTTACAAATAGTCTAATCAGATGCTATCCACAGCAAAAGCTAAACAATCTTTTATTGTTACACTTCTTTCTTGTAAATACTATGTTTGACATCCAAACAAAAAAGCTGTTTAAAAGTTTCAGTCAACTTATCACTTAAAGGGGAAAATCTGTCACTAACTAGTACTGGTAGTGGTGAGATATCCTACACAAGATAAATTACCAGCAGTAGAGCAGCCAAGAGCTCAGACGATTCTCATTAACAGATACACTTGTTAAAAGACTTCTCAGAGAAGCTAAATGCCAAATAGGTATTAAGTTTTAATAGTCCAAGGCAGCAGCTGGCCAGTCAGGAATATGCTGGAGGTGACCTGAGGGTGTAGTAATGTCGAAGGTGACTCCACTTCAGTAAACAGGCTGCCAGCAGCTCAGCACCTTCCATGAGCAGTCAAGAAAAAAAAAAACAAACAAACAAGAACCAGGTTAACAATGCCACTGGAGAGCTCATTAGAGTGTCTTTGCTTTGTCTTTTTTCAGGGGGGGGAAAAAAGAAACTAAAATGAAAATTCTGGTTTATGGATCAATAATTGTGCTTTGTGGAGCAAGATCTTGCTTCAAAAAAATCAAAATCCCCTCCCTAGCCTGTTTCCTTCCCTGTTCCTAGTAGCACCTTTGGTTCTTTTCTACCACATTTAAAATTTATTCTATTATTTGTCCTGTAAATTTGCATTAGGAGTTCTCCAGACTTGATCTCATGATGTACATCTACACACTTAATGTACTGCAGACTGGGTCTTGCCAGTACTGTCAAACAACTAAACAAGAAGAAACATTTTCTGATGCTTTGTTTGGAGAGAGCACAGTCTATCAATATAGCTTATACGCAATTTGCTGCTCCCAGGGCTCCTCTCACCAAACCTTTAAAATATCAAGCTGTTGTTTCCTCAACCTCTTACATCATTTATGCTCCCTAACAAATGATTCACCCATTACTCATCTTCTGTTCACTCCCATCCCTGCCTTTTTTTACCCAGAGCCTCACATGTCTGTAATCTTCTCTCTTCTTCCATATGCTAATTCATAATACTTCCCTGACATTGTCAGAGACAGCTGCCACATCATCTCCCCAACTGCTCTCACCTGGAACTGTCAGTCAGGACTGAAAAGTCACTTTTTAACTCAATAAAATAAAAAGCATATACAATTATTTTAGCTGTGGTGACTTAGTTTCATTTCCTGGAAAAACAAACCTTCAACAAGCATCCTCAGAGAGCTTACAAACAGTACATCGTGCTGTAGCAATAGGATGTCCTGTGCTGATCCCTACGGAGTAAAAAAAGCACATCTTCCAGGAATGCATAACCTGAAAAGGAAGAACTTGAATAAGATAAAATTAAGGCAGCAGAGAATTTAAACACTTTTTTTATGGTGGCCCGTTAATTTTGTTTTAAAGAACTCATTGCTTCCATTAGGCCTCTTCTCCCTACAAGAGATACGCACATCAAAAACGCGCCAGTAAATTGCCCATCATTTTCCACGCTTCTGCTCAGTGCTAAAGCAATGAGATAACAGTCCATTTCAGCAAATAAGCATTTACTTGCCATAACAACAATGTGCTACAATTTGCCGGGGGCTTTACTACCAGATGGCAAACCTATAACTCTACATGCCAACCCTCCATTATTTATTCAGAGATTCCTCAGAAAAATCAATTCGGTTCTTTTCACATTTGGAGGCTTTTACTAAGAGAAAATACATAAGAGGTCCACAAAAACCCTACTTTCTTCTTGGAAGGGAGTCGCTAACGTTGGTCTGAGATAAACACTGGCATAGCAGGGGAAGGAGCAGGAGCCAAGAAAAGCCTGAGCCACCGAGAACATGCTGGCACCCACTTCTGGCAGTCATGGGAAGCTCATGCATCACTGCTGGATTTCCACTTCTATGTGCCTACTGTCAGTACCACAGGCTCTGGTTTTTCTTCTCCATCATCCCCCTCAACTTGGCACTCAGCATCAAGTCAGACTTAAGAGCCTGGGCACTTCACAGCAGCTCCTGCAAACAAGTTGCAAGAGAACATCTTGCTGCTTTAACGAGCACATTGCAGGACTGATACTGTTAAAAGCACAATAATATCCTGGGATTTTCTCTTGTTCATGCGTAGAGATGTGTAATACTTCTGAATGCTGATAGAAACTCACCAATTTCTGAATGACATCGACCTGATCTTTCCCTTATGGATATAAAAACAAAGCCAATGACACACAAAGGTGTTTTTGCCCTGTTAAGTTGCAGGTTTTTGCTGCTGTGGAGTTTAGTGGGGTTTTGTTTTTTTTTCCCAAAATAATAAAACTAGAAGTCTTGTTAAAATTAGTAGGAAAATAATTACAGTTTTTAAAAGGATGTGTGAACTGATTTGGATTTAGCAGAGTTGTAATCAGCATCAATAAGTTAGGCAGGCATTGAAATATATTTGCTCGTAGGCATTTCCAACTGAATAGGAGTGTAGAGTTAGAAATGTAAGGTGGAAGGCACAAAAGATTTTTTTCTTTAATATATGTCTATATGTCTGCATACATATACAGGTATATAACATCCAATACGCAGCAATGGTCCTTGATTAAATGTTTTCATACGTTTATAGTAGTCTAGACTTAACACAACACCTTAACTTGGTGACCCATTCGTTATTTGCATGGATTTATAAAAAAAAAAAACAAGGCTATGCAACAACCACATACAGCTTTTAACAACTTAACTAAATCTGCTTGGAAATTCCTTTCAGCCAAGAGAGCCATTCATACTCTCAGCATTTTCCAAATTTGTTTAAAGAGTCATCCCAGACACAGCGTAGCCTGAAAGCACCTCACAAGTATAAAACAGGGGCAAGGTTTGGAAGACACGGATACAGCCCCTATTTGATGCAGACTGTAAAACCTTGACCCACAGGTGCTGCTGCTCGGCAAGCTGCCACCGCCAACCTTACCGCGCCGCAGACCCAAGTCACCCACAGCGGGTGCTTATCTCCGCTTGCGAGCAATGGGGTTGCTGTACACCTGTTTCTCATTCAGAGCAATTTCAGTTTGTACCTCCAGGACATTGTATACTGCTTTTAGTGGAGTTCATTGCACATTTACCTTTACCTCAGATGGGCTTCTTCACCCTTGGGCTGAGAAGGCAATAATTCGCTATATGTCTAGCACAAACGATCCTAGTATTCATACAATAAAGACTTTAACATTGTCCTGAGGTTTTCCATATACATAGAAACATGCTTCCCAGTGGCTTCCGTGGCTTGTAAGAGTTGTATGTAAAAATCCTTTCTGCGCACAGGAAAACCTAGATATAATAGCTGTCACGGCTGCTTGTTTTTTAACTAAACCTCTTTTAAAGGGAACCTATACAGAAAACAGAGGCTTAGAACCGTTCAGGAACCCCAAAAGCTCAAAATATAGCTTTTTACCATCCAAAAAATTCACACCATTTCCCAAATGTTTGCCAGTCTAGAAGGAATCAGACCCATCAACGCTCATCAGGACAGCGTTCCCCACCACTACCTGCTGGATCCAAAAAGCTAACCTGTTATGTCTGTCCTTTGAAGGCAAGGGCCAGCAGGAAGAGGGGTGGAGGATACCGAAATAAGCATTCACCATGTGGATCTCAATTTTGCATAAATTGTCAATTATTACAGAAATAATCATCAGCATGCTTGGAATCAAAGAAGGAAGAACATTAGTGGAAGTTTTCTGGTCTTTATTTTGGATATAAGCCATCGGAAAGTTTATCCTTTCTCCAATTTTGTTCCAATTCATGAGAAGGTTATCACCTTCACTACTGAAGAGTAGACATCACAACAAATATCTAAAGCAGAATGAAAATATTTTCAAAACTATGTTCTGATCAAATATCTCTCAAGCAAATTCAATGATTCCTCCTCTAGTTTCAGAAGTATAAATAGGTTGCGTTGTGTTTTAGCCCACAGCATTTCACAGGGAAACCATGAAAAAATCCTTACGCTACGACCGCACACATGACATGAGTTGTAAATGCAAGATGTCAGTATCGTGACAATTTGTTTGAAGCTGCAATACTGCAAGTTACAGACTGCCATGATAAGGAGAGAGGACGGACACCTCGTAGCAGGCATTAGGCCTCTGAAAAAAAGCTGCCAAAGCCCAGACACACAGCAAGCTGCCTCTCCCTCGGTGTTTCAAATACACAGCTTACAACAGCAAGAATCAACAGCTGTAAAGCACTGGAATTGATAGCAGCTCTTTCATCAAGCTCTCCGCATGAAGAGGACAGCACTGATGCCAGCCAGATGGAGCTGGCACAGCCACAGCATCAGCATTTCCTAGAGAACATCCACTTTAGGAACTGTCTCCTCCTCACACGAAAACACCCCAGGGACTGTCCAAAGCAGTCCAAAACAGACAGGCAACTCCCAAACAAATACTGCAGCCATTCCAAGAAAGGGAATATAGTGTATATACTAAGCATGCATAGTAAATCAACAACTATTTTGGGGAATTTTGCTCTAATTTAGGCAAAGCACAGAAGTGATGTACACATTTGCATATACCTTTTGTTTAACACTGAGGCGTGCATGCCTAGCAAAAGCAGTATGAGCTCTGTCTGGGCACGGCCATGAGTGCACAGAGATCTTGGGGCGCACACAAGCGCTCAACAGTGAAACCTACACCAGAGAGGAGGTGGGAGACGAGAGAAAAGGACCAGGCAGGCCTACAGATTTGGTAGGAGCACTATGAGGTTGCATTTAGCACTCTGAGTTTTGTATAAGTTTAGCCCTTCCCGCCCAGCAGACCCTGCTGATGCACAGCACCTACCTCCCAGTGCCGGTGGGATTGACCAAAATCTCCGCTTCAATCTCAAACGCTCTTTTACCCACCACTAATGTCTAATTTGCATTCTCAGGCTAGGCACATGTCTATATAACATATACATTACGCAAATGTACCGTGCCTACCAGCCTTTTAATGAAAAGTATTGAATGCAACAAATTCAATCAGTCAGGCAAATGAAATAAATAACATCAGCCCTGGTGCAGGCGCCTGGCAAGTGCCTCGTGCTTTGGAAGAAAACCCAGGCTGCTGCGTGCACGAACTAAACACTTGCTGTTTGCGGGTCACCTGAAAATAGTTTTTGGACTGGACAGCAGTTTTAAATTAACTTTATATCCCATGTTAATTTGTGTTGATTTTGGCAAATTAGAACTTGCATAAACTCAAGGGGTAGAAAATAAGTATTTTTCTGCTATTGAACTCATTCTGGTTCACTTATCTGCAGGATACAAAAATTAAAACCAGCTACAACAATAAACAGCTAAAGGCCATTTCTTGGCAGAACAAGGTTTGCGTTCTCATTTGCTGCCAAGGAAGAAATTCAGGTGCAAGCCTAAAGACCAGCAGCATCCCTCATTCCCACTCTGTAAGATGCGAGGAAAGTTTTCTCAGATGTGAAATCTTTTGCAGAAAGTAACACTGATCACGGGCTTGCACTCCGAAATGTGACCCTACTGATAACACAGGCAGTTTTGAGATACAATCTCACCCCCAAGAGGAGGATGCATATCACAGAATCACAGATGGGACTGGAGAGATCGAAAGAGCTCATCTAGTTCATCATCCTTAACTGATCTAAATGGTAAATCACTTACAGTTAGTCCAGGGGGGATCAGTCTTTTATGCTAACTCCAACTGCATGGGAAGGCAACTTACTGTTGTTAACTTCACATGTTAACAGATATTTTGCTGTCTCTCAATGAATAACATGCTCTTATCTCCACAGCTTTAAAACAGAACCTTTGCAGTGATTTTTCCTGATCAGTCATTCAAGATGATATGGAAAACAATTTTGCATAATATGAATGGCCAAGAGACTATATTTTTTAAATGATCTACACAACTTTTACCCCTCAGAGCACAAATATCTAATTAAGCATCTGCTTCCAGCCACGCTGCAATGTTACACCAGCCTGGTGCTTTCACATCCTTTTTATATCATTCTAAGATAATGCCTGGGTGCAATTACTGGTGTTTGTAATACCTTGCCACCAGTTGCATACAGATCATCATTCTCTCCCTAAGCCAATAACAGGACTACCCAGGAGGTTGACACTGTTTGAAATTAGTGCATCCCAAGAGCTGTCACTGCAAGAGGAAAAAAGTAGAGTGGCAGGATCCTGACTTATTCCAGGCTTTGCGATGGATTTCCCTAAACTATCTACTTACAGCGAGCTCCCTCCCATGATTTATTTTGAATGGAGAAACAGATTAGTTTTTTTAAACGGGAAAAACTCAAAGCAATAGCAAAGGCATAACAGAAACAAGGTGTACATGCAGCCACCGCATCCCTGTAGATAAGTCTGTGATTCCATGCTTGGGTTCAATTAGCTAAGTGACCTGCAGAGCAGCACGTCTGCTCAGTCCTTGCAGGCTCCTCTTGCCAGCCCGGAGGCCAGGCTGGCTGCTCCCAGCTGGTGGCTGCAATCTCCTGTTCATCACATCCTGCTGCCTCTCAAACTTCCTCAAACACACAGGAATGGGACTTAGTTATGAACATAAAGGACCAAAATAGGAGGAAGAACAAATGCTGTCAGTCACTGGGAGCATCAATGCTCCAGAACAATTGAAAGCTCTTTACTAACATGCACCAGAGCTTGGAAATAAAGCATAAAAGCTCATGCGCTCATCTGCTTGGTTCCCCTGGGTGCTGTTTGCAGTTTTACATGAGGGGCTGTTTGTAGGCTGAAAGCCCGACATTTGTAGATAGTCATGACTCTTCACACAAGTAGAAAATGCTCACAGAAGTAACTGTGAGCAAGACAGTGTTTCACAGCTCAGAAGAAAAAGCAGATGCCACTTTGACAGAGAGCAGACACCACAATGCTAAGTATCAGCCAGCTGCTGCCCATAAGCACTGGGAGGACAGCAGGACCAACAGGCAGGTGGGGGAAACACTGGTACAGAACAAAACTCCCAGCTGTATAGAAGTTGCTCTATTAAACTCAGTAACACAAGAGGGCCAGGGCTGGGGTGTCACACGCCTGGCTCTGCCAAGCCTTGAACCCTCAGGTTGCTGGCGGGCACGCAGCGTGCCCTCAGAAACACCATCTCCCGGGTTTTCCAGTGTTTCTGTTGACACCATGAACCTCTGGTTTTCAACACTGGCATGCAGCATCGGAAAGCTTCTTGACACGAGCAGAGGTGAGCCTTATCCTTCCCAGTGCACACACTTGCCCTTCTTCACAACTAATACAGGGAGTGGCACCACAGCAAGAACAAAGGTTAATTTCTCCTTTACAGCCAAACCATGGGATGACTCTTTTTTGGCAGTGTTTACAGGAAGCTTCACTCTGCTTCAGAGGAATTAGCCCCATACCCAAAATCCAAAGAATACAACCGTGAGCATTCAGTCTCCTTGCACTCACTCCTCTCCTAAAGCCATCCCCAGAAGCTAAACCACCCTTCTTGCATCTTCTACTGCTGCATTAATTTTACCCATAGCCTGCACAGTTATTTCTGTAAGTCTCAGTACTCCTTCTGTGGAGATTGGGCTCATACAATATTTACTAACCTTCCACTAGGAAGAACTGTATACTTCACTCAAAAATTGAATTGCATGTTGTGGATTTTAATGGAACAACTCAAATTATAGATTTCTCAAGTTACGTGAAATCTCCTACATACTCTGGAAATATCTAGACTATATGTATCAGCTGTATTCCAAGATACTCTGAAGTCCTTTGGCGACTCCCTAGCTAAAGCAGTAACTGTTTGGGTTTATAAATTACATTGCTTTATCTCTCTAGGAAAAGGGCAGGTGAAGAAGATTGACCTGACAAGTGCAGGGAGCAGGCTGCGGCAAAGCAGCTTGAGTTAATTCAGTCTAGACTTACTTCTTTTCAAATCTATGAAGATACACAGATTTGTAACAGTCTTCAATGCCTTCAAGTATCAGCAAGGGTAAAACAAAGCCAAAAATGAGGCTGCAAGTTTGGCAGACTGTAAAACTTTCATGAGTTTTACAGAGTTTTCTTCTCATAAGATACTGTCTTGTCAAGTGGAAATATTTTGAGAAAACAGCTTGGTAGATAGCTTTTTCCTTGATCATAAATAATAAAAATGAGGCATCTAGGTATGTCAAAATGGAGCCAGACACTTATCCCTAACCCCAGCTCTACTTCACCAGTGAAGTCCCACTGCCCTCTGTCAATGCAGAGCATCTCTGTATACGCCGGCTTTAACATGCAGTTTGATTGAGAAGGAATCCAGGCCAAAACAGAGACTATCTGCTGAGTTTGTTTTAGCATTTTACCATTGATTTCATTTACTTAAAAATAAATAAATAAAATCCCAACAAGCTATCCACTACCTTTTCCTCTCAATGACACTAGGACCAAACAGCTTCAGGAGACAAAAACCCCACTGATCCAAGCCCTGTTCTGGCTCCTCCAGCAACACCAGCGCTCCCCATCACCGCTCAGCTGTAGGCCAGTTTCTTTCCTCATTTCTATCAGAGAAACCCCACTCAAGATGACAAATTTGCCAAGCTTCAAGGAAGGGAAAGCTCCTGCTTGCATAATCCTTATTACTATGATGAGTCATTTTGAAAGAAACTTTTAAGAGGGTAAATGAAACAGAACAAAATACAGCAGAGAAATTGCTGTAGCACAAAACAAACTCTCCCTAGTGTCTTCTATTTGAGAGGAACAACATTTCTGGACAAAACTGCTTCCCTCCCTGCATGACTCATATTCAGCGAGGAAAACTTGCTCTCAAAATCTAATGCATTATGATCTGCAGCCCAATGTTCCCTCAAGGATTAAGTTTGGAATTAATGCCAAAAGATACCTCTGTGGACAGTCTCTGTTAATGTCACAGCAGAGTCTGAGAAAGAGCTCCTGTTGGTTGGCCCCAAAGTGCTGCTTTTTCTATTTCTTTACTGCAGTTTGGAACTCCTCCTTCCAAGAGGAGTCAGCGCAGAAAAGACAGCTTAAGCCCCCATCCCCGGTACAGAAACTTTCTGGAAACCCAGGAACTGCAAAGAGCAGCAAGACAGTGCACTCGCAGCTCTTGCTGCTCAGACCCATCTTGCTCCAGCAGATGGGCACACACTTTCCCAGTTGCACCAGCTCTTTCAGGATAAGCCATCATAGACACACACTTGACACACCCAACATAGGGTACAAATAACCCTTGTATTAGATTATTTCTTTGCCAGTGAAAACTATTGGAAAAGACAGACTTTAGAGCAAATCTATTATCATTACATTCTTATTACATAAAATAATACCATAGCACTTCAGACATCACATAAATTACTCCAGAAAAGACAATTACTTATTCAACTTGAGAAACGGCTACAAACAGGATCCTCACTAGCACCCCTCCTCCTCCAGTTTAAGGCAATAATATAAATTTTGTCAGCTCCAGCAAAATCAGGGTAAGGCAAACGCTGAGAGCACTCAGCAACCCAGCACACACGTCGTATGCTCACACTATTACAGTACTTTCACAGCCATACCATTAGCATTCCTCCTTGCATGTACACAGAGAACTGTACTACCACATACTTTAATCTATACTTTCTCAGTTTAAACACGTGCTACCATTTAAGTTCACTAAAATATAAGATAGCCAGTATTTTTAATCAAACTCTTCTTCCCAAAAAAACTTTGAGAGGCCTAAATGTATACTTTCGTGCAAATGTGTTGGGATCTAGAGATTACTACCTGCTTACTTTTCCTGTGTGGAAATTGCAAATGTCTGCACAGAGCCTAAAACCCAGCTTTAGCCTTAAATCAGCAAAACATGGCGTTCAATACAATCATTTATACAACTATAAAAATAATGTATATTATAAATGATGGAAATATGTATGCTATGCTTCAAGTTTTGAAAATGCTCTATAGTTTTGTAGGGCAGCACCGGGAGAACGGTAATGGGAAAGATATAGCTTTATAACCCTTTTAAGTTTTGTTTCATTGCAATCAGGAAAACATAAAACAACACATTAAGGTTTGGCCCAGGAAGACTATCAATTCAGATACAATAGCTGTTTGCACTGCTGAAAAGTTGCAATTCTTTTAAATGAAGTGTAACAGCAGTAATTGTGTTTCTCTGAGTGAGCTAAGAGGCAAATGGTGCATGAATCAATAATGATGTGGCTTGTACACCATTTATCTCTTTGCATGATCCACAGGAAATCCAATTGCATAATTACATTATTCACAGCCTGTCGAGAGTGCAGAATAATCGGATCTTGTCAGTATGTGCATTTACCCCTATCTGCAAAGGGCAGATACCCACAAAGGGGGATCTGGCAGACCATCAGCCAAAGCTTCCACTAATAATGGGATCATACTCTCTGAAATTACCAGCGCTGCACAAGGGGACTTCATTTCAGTTATCAGTGAACCCATTTCTATTAATATCTTCACCATTTAGAAATTTTTCGAAAGCTTCAAAGTCTTCAGCTGCTAGAAAGCTGTTACAGTGAGTGCTATCAATGTCTGTTGACTTCAGAAATCGGATTGCTAGTAATGAATTAGAACACTCAAGACACAGGTACTTTAGCACAATTATAAATCCCCTGTTTAGACACCTGAGGAAGCTGCAGGCATAGAAGAAAGTTTGCAGACCTAAGTACTAAAATAGCGTTAACCACTGCTAACAAGAATAGACTCTAACAGATGAAATTTAACGTCAGTGCTCAATAAATGCATAGTTTCGATGGTTTCTCTTCCATCATCACTGAAGCACACATTTGCAGTGCTTACCAATTTCTGCTGCATCATTTCCGAATTCCTGTTTAGGTCAGTCTGGGAGTGGGACAGCAGTGCCACACCTGGTGACAAGCCCAGGATGGCAGCGCACATTTTTAAAAGTAGTTTTTCGTTCTCCAGTTGCCTCCCAAACAGATGGGAGCCCAGGAAAGGCTGCTGGTCTTGACCAAGCACACAGCCCCTTCCCTCTGTTAGCTGGCCAGGCAACCTCCCTGTTCCAATCTCTGCTGTAAAATATTAATCTCCTCACAGTGTAATTTATCTTACACCACAAAATTCTGATATGAAATCACAAGGACCAATCCAGCTGACCCACTTAATTTAATAAACTGCAAGTTTCTACACATCTCTTATTGATTTAGAGAACACTAAACCCTAGCAGACTTGTGGCTGAGGCACAAGGAGTTTGCAGCTGCAATGTAAAAGTTGAGCTTTTTAAGCTCAAAAGAAAGTCTATATTTCAGCTGGTTGAACTTCCAAAAGGAAAAAAAGTTGAGAGAAAGAGATAACACACCTAAATATAAATGATTTAGGAATAAAAATTACTCCACACTGCAGTTTTATTGTTTGTTTTCTGTACAAATTGCCCACTTCTTTACAATCCAACCCAAATGGAACACTTACTGCCAGATGTAGCTAAAACTCCAAGAGAGTTTCTTAGCCAGGAGGGATGCTGAACGCTCTTGCCAGGCTACCCTCCCTCTCCCCCAAAGACATTTTCCAATTCTGCAGTCAGATTTTCAGAGGGCATCTGCAGTTCAAGCCTTTTTGCTGCGCTGTGCTGCCTGCTGTTCCCTCGCCATGTCAAAACCAAATAAAAAGTAAGCCTAAAAAACTCATCGCAAATTATTTCCTTTATTCATCACAGAATAAGAGTATCCCCAAAGAAGTTGCTGTACCACAGACGAGTAAATGTCTCCTCGAGGCACAAACAGATGGGTTACGGGTCTCCATGTTTATGAAACGGGGAGAAATTTATTGCCTCATACATCCTCTTCTGCCATGGGATTATCACTTCAGTAGTTGACCTGCTTAAAAGAGATACTGCAGTTTGCTGTAGCTAAAGGTAGTTACTTTTATCAACAGGATGTATTAGAGTTACATGATATGAAACCAGGATAAGAAACAAACCTTATACTGTGACATTAACTCGGTTTTATTACTAGCCCTGAAGGAAAAATAGAAAATGGAAAAATTCAAATAAACAGGAAAAAAAAAAACCAAACCAGCAAGTGTTAATGGACAAATGAAAACTTGAAAAAATTTAAAAGCTGAAGACAGCAAATACTTTCTAAAGATATCAAATTAGTTCATATGTACGTTTAATACATTCCTAGTTTTACCGCAATCATCACTTGCAAGAAAGGAGTTGAACTGCTTTACTATTAAGCATATTGTAAATCAAAACAGACCCAGGATTTTGGCATCACAAGCTGGCCTGCACAGGAGATGATGGAAGGAACCAGGAATTTTGTTTTGAGGCCATATCAAGAATCACATCCAAAAGATCATTTCCCACATAAGGACTCATTTCACGATGAACTATTCTTTAAAGTAATGCAAGTTCCATAAGCATTTATCTATTGATAACGATGTCTAGACACTGCTACTCTAGGCTCTTTCAGGATACAACCCGAGATAAGCTCTGTTAAAAGGGTGCACAGGGAACTATGAGGCATGTATAAGACAAATGCTTTTTTATCTGCTAGCTAACAGTAGCAACATTAAGAGGAGGGGAGGAATACATAACTGGCAGCATCTTACAACAGGCAACATTTTTCTTTACAGTCCATTGAGGTTACAAAATAAAGTAGGAGACAAAAATATCAAATACAGATATTTCACACCACTCATACTAAACCCCTTTTTTTTTCCTCAAAACAACCCAGTAGCCTTTTTGCCACAGATTCTACTACAAAGTCTTTCATGCAGCTTTCTTCTTAAAACAATAGATTCACCCTTCATTACTAGTGTAATATAGTGTTCAAAGTGATCTGTATCAAGAAGTCCAAAAGTTGATATAGGAGGTCAAAATCTGACAAAATTATTTTTATGAAGAGTAGTTTACAGAATTAATTCAACTTTTATATGTAGAAGTACACACATCTGTATCCCAGCACATGGGAACACAGACCTCAGCATAATAAAGTGCAAAAAGGAATTTTATGAGCTGCAAAAGAAAAGCGATACATAATAGAATGCTTGTCTGTGGACACATTCATCCTTCCCAGCATAATCTGAAATGCTGTCTTCCCCAAAGTGTTGAACTGAAATGAAACCACACAATTCCTCTCGTCTGGCCCCAGAGTCAGCCTGCTGTTTGGATCAACTTTACGAAATTGCAATTCCCAAAGAGTCCTCCCACAGTCATCGAAGGTGATAAAGTACTTGGGGCACCTGCATTCCCCAAGCAACAGGCAAAAACCACTGTCCCAGAGTCAGATCTTCTATAATAAAAGCAACAGAAAATCCTCAAGAAATGGATACCAAGAAACAATTGTCACTTCAAAGGAACGAGACCAGAAAGACCAAACTGCAGTCTCCTGAGGAAGATGAGTGAAAGTACATCGCTGTGTTGGTAAATTCTGGCTGAGATATGTTTGTAATACACTGTGTTTTACCGTAACAAGCAGAATGATGATCATTCTCATTACACTTGCAGTGCCACCCTGGGTTGCATTAGTATTTAAGATAATATTTTGACAGATGGCCATTACAAAAGCTGTAATTCAATCACAGACTTCTAAAGCACTCCAAGAGCAAAAGTTTGCTAGATTTATTTGTGTCATCACAGGTCCACTCTTAAATTTCAGCTACAGATTCAACTTTGGCCCAAGCATACTTACTTATAACGCCTGCAATGCTTAAAGAAGTTAAAAATTTAAACAAAATGAATCCATATGTATAGAGCACATACCATGTATCATATGCACTGATGTGTATAGTGTTCAATAGTAACACATCTTCTTGGCACAAAGCCAAGCGAAATCATGGAAATCAGATTCTCTCCAAACTGGGGGGTGTGAAGTGAATATAAATAGGCTGCTATGCTCCTTGCTCTTCAGGTTGAAATATTGAATGGGTGCAAAGCGCTATCAGTGTGAAAGTACTCGGGGACCACTCCTCAAAGAAGTAAACCAGCAGTAACACCAATCTCCTATCTAACAGATGAGAGGGTCCTTCCTACCATCAAAGTATGATCAAAGTATGGTTTGTGACACGGGTCCTTCTGCTGAGAAAGGCGTGGAGTTGGAGGGCGGGTTCTTTGGGAAGGGAGGGCACATTCTTCATTTTTATCCCATGGGGCATAGGAGATTGCGTCACAGTTTTTACTCTTACTTATATCCAGTTTAACTTCTTTTAACAATTTGAGGTCCAAGACATACGACCATGATACAGAGCAAGGTATATATGCAAAGACAAGATTCATGGGATTAAAGGAAGTACTCTCATGAGAAGCTGAAATGGATTTTGTATGCAAAAGCAACCCCTTGGCTCTCCTAATTTTGTATACTTCTCAACTCCTTTCAGACCCAAAAATACACACATGGAATAACTCAGACCCCTCAAAAGTGAAAGAGGCTCCCTGCACCAAAGGAAGAAGCACCTGGCCAGCAGAAACTCAACAGTTCCCATAATTCTGAAAGTCCACAAGCTCCCAGTTGCTCCTGGCCCCCATAGGAGGCAGGACATGAGGTTAGACAGACTTTTGGTCTCAGCCAGCACAGTCATCCTCAAGTTATTTTTGTATTCCAAGCAGAGGACATTGACATATGTAGAACTTGACTGCAAGTACACAAAAGACAGCATCGCTCAAGGCAAAAAGCTAATGCCGATATAATTCGCTCAAGCGCATATGCGTGTTGCAAATTCTGTGCTGTGCCAATCCCCTTGTGCTGAGAATTGTTACAGCCCATGGCTACAGAGCATAGGCTCTGCAGTGCAAGTTCTAGGAGCAGCATGTCATTTTTTAGGTTATCGAAAACCCAGCTCAGCTAACAGGTCATTTATATGTGGGTCTAAACACGATGAGGCTCAGTTGCTCAGGGCTAGAGACCTGTGAGAAAGATAACATTTTAAATTATTTAAATCAATGCAGAGGAAGGCTTAGAAGCGCCTGACTGGAAGAATTACAAACAGCACATGTCCAACTTGATTTCAGACGTGCTAAGTAAGACTGATATGAAACAGAATAAACAGAAAGCAGCAGTAGTGAAAGCTGCAAACGTGAGTAGCTCCAGACAGAGACACACGAACAAGGACTTTTACTAGTAAAGGTTAGCAAAAACAAGTTGTACTTGTCCAATATAGATGTAAGATAAAAGTGTTCCAACGCAGGACTCCCCTTCACACTTTGATTTTCACACTGAAGTTCCCACCAACAGATCACCCAAGGCCTCCTTTGAAGTTAGGGTCCAAATCTCAGCCAGAGATAGATAAAAATCTCTTCTTACAGACTACTCTTTGCTTACCTATACCGCATTGCTCTTCATCTGCTCACTGTGCCATGCCTAAATTTTTAAATGAAGTTCTTTCTAAGCCCCCAATGTAGGAGTCTAGTATCTCAGGGACAGATAGTTCCCCGGAAGTTTTTGCGTTCCCAGCTCATGTTTTCTTTAGCATAAGCATCATGCAGCCTATGAAGCAGTGTGTTCAAAGGGCCCTTCCTTATTATCAAAGTATATAACATCGAGAGAGATACAGCTGAAACTGTAAAGTCCTTTCAGTCTAAAACCTTCTAAAATCCCCAGTTCAATTTTCTTGGGTATTAGCCAAGCAGCAATCAGTGCATAAGAAGGGGAGAGGAGGGACTTTTCCCTAATGAAAAATATCAGAAGTTCCCTCAAAAACATCCTCACATCAAATTTTTTTACTTCATCAGGGAATTCCACAGCACAATTCCCCCCATCACTGCTAACCCCGGCTCACCTACACAGGGATAAATGATACTGCAAGGCACCTGGAATATTAGCAGCTACTCTTTTAAAACAGCTTATTTAAGCTCACATGGACAGCTGGCAATCCACTGAGATCAGACTTTGCACTGACAGAATGAAGTATTGCTTGTTTTGGTTTTTGCAAAATTTCTCTAGCTGGAAATAAAATCTGAGAAAAATCCATTCCGTTTGTAGTTATATTCAATGAACTTTAGAGAGAAAATTTGCACTTTGTACATACAATGCTCAGTTACTGAAGTACAAAGTTGGTTAACCAGACAAGCAAAGGAAAAAATATCCTGGTAAAGGAGAAAACAGAAGAAGGAGAAAACAAATATGGTATCTTGCCTTTTTCAAACCTGTGCATGCAGTTTCATCTTTTATGAGTTTAACCACAAGTTTTCCATATGAAATCAGTGCTCATCACCTTGAACTGGATTTACCTACACCATGTGGTTAAAAGAAAGGGCTGACTGCATCACATACAACCACTTGGGATGAAAACCTAGCAAACAGAAGAGCTCCTGATTAATCACATCAGTGAAAGTGATGGAAAACAGTGACAGACCCTGAGGTCACTTAACAGAATGTAGCAAAGCACAAAAACACTCTTCAGTGGAAGAAATCCCAACATTACACCACATAATAGCATTTTGTGCTGAATACTGTTTTCATAATGGGAACATCTGATAGGTATTTAAAAGATTTTAAGAACTCAAAAGAGCTCCTTGAAAAATAGGATGGTATTGTGGTCCTCAGTGTTATAATCAAATGCTGAAATTCCAGCAACAAAAATAAAAGCATATTCTGTCAGAGGTATCAGATCAAACTATTAATCTGCCTATCTGTATTGTAACAAAGCGGGAAATAAATTCTATCTTTCATCTGCTTAAGCTTTACCGAAGTGAAGTATGTTTATTTCTGTTTTATAAATATCTGGACAGTTAATGTTAAAAAGAAGTCCTTTTAACACCAGAGGACAATTTGGCCAGAACACAATGAAAAGCCCAAAGCAGAGTAGACATTCATCTATTTGGAAAAGATAATCAGTGCTTTGCGCATTATAATTCTTCTCTTCGTCACTACATCTTCCTTTTTCTTTTGTTCCCCATGCAGCAAATTTGTATGCTGGGCACAGTTGTTCAAGCAGCACAGACACAGGTATTGCTGGTGCCAGGAAAAAAAAAAAATGTACAAATCTACATTTACAACAAAAATACCTCCAAACTTTTTTAAAGAGGTGTTTGTACGCTAGTTGGCAGTAATCCCAAGCTACCAAGGCCCTCTCAAACTTGCCTTTAGCATACCCACATTTGGGTTCAGTGTCTGTCTGTCCCCCTGACACAGGCATGAGTTGAATTCCTCTCTCCCCACAGGGTCCAAAGGCCCTGACTCACCAACAGCAGCTATCGCCATAGACACTTGCTACAAATCCCCCACTGCTAATCTGTGTTGCCATTTCTGCAGTGAGGACAACTGCACAGCTCACAAAGCAGCTTGGGTGGGGAAAGGGCACCTTCAAGTCATCCAAGAGCCCTTATCCCAAACGCTGGCAGCATTCATATCTGGTACAGCTGATTTAGGACTAACTCTGCATTACAGTATTTGGGTATTACACTAAATTTGTGTTACAGTAGCTTTTCTACATGCCCATGAAAACCTTACGGCATTCCGAATTATTTCTCAGTATTTTTATTGGTTATACGTACTGATGTCAACACATCTTCATCTGTATTGCTTTTTAATTGAATACCTCTTAAGTTGTGGCCAATCTCAGTTACTACTTACAATAACTATGTTAAAAACAAAACCAACCCAAGTGGACTGCAGAAGGAGTTTTGCATCATTATTTTTATTCTCACTTTAGCTTCTTAAGGCCAAATTGTATTCAAGATTAGAGGACTGAATACATTTTCATTACCACCGTGTAAGAGAAGTTGTGACATAATGCTATTCTACTTTTAGCAAATTATCTTCCAGAAATCCACTTAACTGTCATGCTTCTTTAGCTTCTGTTACTTAAATGCACCATTTGCTCTAGGATGTTGTGGATGCTGTTTACAGGGATTTGAGATGAAGCAGCCAAGGTTTGTAGAAGAGAAATCCATGAAGGTTATAAAACACAGAAAAGCTGCTTCAGACTTGGAAAAACTTTACTCAAGAGTCCAAAAGCCAAAAACGGTTGGACATGTGGGAAAGGGGAGGGGACAGGGGAGGGGAGGGAAAGCATTTTTAGGCTTTCTTATCCTCTTCCCAAGGTGTCCACTTTTGATCACTGTTAGAGAAAGTATGTTAGACTAGACTTGGTCTGGTCCTGCTCAGTTGCCCCACATTGTTTTATCTATCATGGAGGCACCACATGTTTGGGAGAGTGAGGTGGAATCCATTTCCCATAACATTAAGGCAATTGTTAATTAACACCCAGCTGCAGCTGTTACTTGGGATTGTACACAGGAGGGAGGGAAAGCCACAAACTATGAAATGAAAGTTCAACCACATTTTCAGAGAACTAAATAGAGTTACCTCGCTTAATCGAGGAAGTGACTTGGTTACACTCTTGCTACAGAGAGCAATGTTCCAAAGGTCGGTCCTCAGTTCAAATACGTGAAAAGAAATTCATTCTCTTGAAATTCCTCTGCCAAGAATATCTCACATAGGCTGTGTTAATGTACATACCATATACAGATGCATACTGGTATGGTAAGTGCAAGCAGCACTATCACTCAGATGTTAAGTACAAGGCTATATTACTGCACAGTTCTCCATCACAACCTTTCAAAGCTATCACTGCTACCGAATCTGAGGTTAAATGTTCAACTGATATTACATTAAAAAGCACTTTGTAAACTTAGGCACTGTTAGACCCACTAGTAGGTGATATCAGTAACCCCCTGGAAGATCTGTGTGGGTTACATGCACAAGTCTCACTACTGAAAAGCGGCCGGGCTGCTTCACAAAAAGGATCTACTCAACCTACACAGCACTGAGACGATCGAAGGCAAACACGCTGCCACTCCAGACCTCCCTTATTTGACTAACTTGTGTATTTGACGTTCATGTTTTATCTTTCCCTCCTGACTGCCTGTGAAAGAACACATTATATATATATTAGTGAAGAGAGGCATGAGATTTCTCCTTTGGTTCTGAACATCCATGGAAAATAAATGTCTCCGAAATCCCTGTGCATCAGCCTTGCTACAACCCCACTAATGAAACTGAAGGCTAAAACAAGTCAGATATATTCACTCAGGAGGTATTTGTACTGCCCACTGCAGGCATTCGCTACACGTGATTCACAAGACAGCAGTGGGGGGCCCAAATGCCCCTCATGCTTTGGAAGAGGCAAAGGAGGAAGATTCAGCACACTTAAGTTGTAAGGAAGTAGCTGAAAGCTACTGAAACCTGCGCTGAGATGGGGCGCTCTCACATCTCAAGAAGCTGACAGTTTAAGATGTTTAAAAATAATACTGATTTTCAAAAAAACCAACAAATAATGCAATATTTACAAACATTGGTAACACAGGAAGGTCAACACCCACATGATTTCTGATGTGGGCCATAAGACATACTCCCAGAGAAAACAGCTAGAAATCTGATAGTCAAAACCAGTGGTCAGCGCCATACCCCAGACACATCAGGGTGGGCATTAACACCTGCCAAAACCACATCCATAATCCCGTGAATTACAGAGCATGCATGGGTACAAGAGGAAGGTAACAGTAAAGATGCACACACATCTTGGTCTATCAACCTCAATCGTAGACAGACCCTTGCAGAAACGAGGGTTAACCCATCTTAGACTCAGGTAGGTACTTGGCTGCCTCAAATAACTCCCATTACTCCTCAAAAATCACCTCCCCTCTGCATCTTGCAACTGCAAATTCAGAGGTTGGTTTGTTTTGCTTGTTTTTATTAACGGGGTAAGAGCACTTGCCCAGGAGCTGCTTACATTTTGTTCACTCTTTTCCTTTCCTTCAAGTGCATCAATATGAAAGATAAATACAATCTTTAGGCAGTATTTGGGAAAAAGCACATTAGGAGGGAAAAATATCAGCACTGTGGACCTTCCGCAGTGCCAAATATTTGTCACGCTGCCTAAATCAACAATGGGAAACAGAAAATTGCTGATAATGTTGCACCTAGCTTCAGACCTCTGAAGAGTAATCATCACAAATAAACAAGCTAGAAGCAAAGTCAGCCTCTGAAACTAAAAAAATGAAATAAACCACAGGCTATTCATCTGGGGAGGAGAGAAGGGAGGAAAATGAGACACAGGATAATCACAAAATGCACATTTACAAGCAGGAAGAATGGAGGGCAAGTAATTTTTCCCAAACTCCTACTCTACCTTGCACTTCAAAAAGCTTTATGCATATAAATTGAGAATAAAAAAATAAAATTTATTCCAGTGTTTATTATTGGTTTCTAACTCATTGCATGGATCTGTTAATAAAACTCTTATTTCCCAGCAAAATCTCATTAAAAGTTATTCCATCCTCCCCATTTATTTCCTGGATAAACCAGTGACCGCAGTGATAGATTTCGAGTGGAAGTAGTTGATACTCTGTGTTAGCACCAAGGGTATGCTGACTTAAATACAAAGAAAGAATTTATATTTGTGTGCTTGACAGGCACTAACCTGCTAGTAGGTACGTATTAGGTACATATAGATATACTAGGTATTCTTAAGTGACAATGGTTTGCTGCTCCTTGTTCCAGCCCAGCTATGCAGAACAGCTGGGAAATGGTGGAAAGCCACTGACACTTCTAGCGGACAGTTTTTGTGGTCCATCCAGTCACATTAAAATAATGACTAAGCTCAAAAGCTCATTTCTATGCAGGCCTCCAAGCAGCCATCGGATACTAACGACATGCATTCAAACACTAATGACCTCAGTTCATAAAATTTCAATTGCAATCCCAATAAGCAAGTTACTGCAGTCAGAAACACAAGTTTTTGTAACTGTCTGCAAGCTGCTCATTCCCCAGTTTTGTAAACTTGACAAGCCACATAATCAAGTCACTCCAGTGAAAAAGGCGGGGGGAAGGGGGAATAGAAAAACCAAGAACAAGAATTTTCACTGAGAAATGAATTTTGCTGAAACTTTTTACATTTAAAACTGTCCTAGAAGGGAATGTAGGGTGTTTTTAGGAGTTTAGAAGCATTTGAAATTTCAGATCTCAACACAAGTTGGCTAAATATTTAGTTTCAGAAAATTCTTATGAAATCTATATTTTAGATATTCTCAAAGACAACCTATGTTAGGTAAAATGCATGTCAGCTTTCACACAGAGACACTTCAGGCTATGAAATTTACTTTTAACTAATATTTCTTTTTCTCCTACCTGTTGAAGTAAATTCACTTCCATTCCCTATGTTCAAATACTTACATCATGCATGAAAAAGAACAGAAGACCACAACTACCATTAATACTGTACGTATAATCAAGTTTATATCCTACCTGCTGCTACCTCCTACCCCCAGTATGTAGGGTCGTTACAGATTCCGTGACCTTTCAGCTCACATCCCAATGGCTCTAGAACAAATGAGATTTGATGAATGCAATAAAATCTTTCACCTTCCACGTATGGCTAAAACTATTTTAGTGAGTGCTGTAGCAGGAGGGCAGCTGAGCCCCAGGACTGACACAGAAGTGCATAAAGCACTCAAAACTAAACTCAATGGCAAAAATTCCCAACATATCTAAGGGTTGTTGGAAGAGAAGACACTAAAGGATAAAAACATTTTTAACAAACTGGAAAATACTACGAAGACCTAGAAGCTGGACCAAAGAATACTCTTTAGCAGCAATATGCTCTGTGGGGCTGCTCATTGAATATAATTGCCCTGCCTCTGAAAACAGGAAAATAATGGCCTGCATTGTTCATTTGCAGCATGCAGAGAACAATTACTTCTTTTTTTTTTTTTTAAAGTGCTGAAAGGACACACCACTTCCCTCAGATCTGTATCTTGACATTTGCTGAAATTTATATAACAATTCAGCTCAAATACCTTAAGATTGACAGTTGAGTAAATTGCTAACAGAATACTGCAGAAGAATCTGAAAAATTACACCATTCCCAAAATGCCAGCCGGTGACTCTGGAAAAGTTTGAGAATAAAGATCAGTAAGAGTATTTCTAAGTTGGCATGAAAATAAAACCACAGATTCTTAGAATAAAATAAGGAATTATATTGCATGTCAGACTTCAAGGGCTCTGTTTGAAAGAATTATATGGATGTTCCTATAATGACAGGGAGTACATATTCTGAATTGAAACTAGGAAGCCCCTAGACCTATATTATTTGCTATATCACTGTTTTTTCAGACACAGACTTCCTGGTAAGTAGTAACGTTGTCATGTATTAGGTGCCAGAGCTTTCAAAGCCAGCTAATTTTTCCTGGATCCTCTATCTCTATGAGCTGTTATCAAGCAGAGGCAATGATTACAAACTCAAAACATGAACTGATATTCATCTTACGACTACACGCTTTTTCTTCTTTCATCAGATTTCAAGGTGAATAAAGAATAACAGGATTTAACTTCACAAGGTGTTTCATTAATGGTTTCTCCAAGGATAACACAGAGGTTTTCTTCAGTGCAGAAAGTCAGCAATAAATTTCCAACGCTGTGATGACTTTACTGCTGTTTTATGCAGTTTATGCCAGGTCCTTATCATACAAAACCAGAAGCAATCGGGCCAAACAAAATAAAAATACACAACTTAAAAGGCTTAATATTCTTTGTCAGAGAGCTTCTAAGAAGCCGTGGGCTTTGGAGGAGCTCGTTTGGCGTTATCGGCATATTAATTGCAAAAAGGCAGAGATGGATCTGAGACACTTGTCTATAGGAATAATTTCAAAAGCCACTTGTTCCAGATTAGACTCAAAAGGGATTTTTAATAAGCAACTTGACTGTTTAATAACCACAAAAACAAAAGAATGATATTCAAACCTACCTTTGTCTGTTTACTTTATGTTCCCTCCATTTCTCAGTGGCATTTGGTCACTGGGAAAAGAAAAAAAAGAATTAAGCAAGCTTTAAATCTTAGGCCATTGCCTGCTTCTGCACTGGTCAAAATCCACAGCAGCCCTAGTGAGATCAGCAACACGTGCATAAGCAAGATTAATACTGGATGCTTTCAGATAGATTTAATACTGTTCTGGGTAGGTAGAGAGTTTCATTTGCATAATATTTTCTTTTTAGCCTTGGAGCAACAAATGCAACCACTAACAAGGTGGTGACTGGGATGAAAATGCATTTGAACTTTTTGCCATGTAATCAAAGATAACAAAGGTCTAATTACAATTTAACAGGTTTTGTGACAATCAAAATACGTCACATTTTCACTACAGTACTTGCAGAGAAAACAGTCATTAAAATGCACTAGAAGTCACACCCCTCTTCCTTCCATTTAGGAATCTGAAAACAACAAATTAGGAATGCCATAATGAGGAAAAATTTTATAGTGTTTTTATTAAATCCAAGGGGCATTTGAAATTATATTTAGTCTCAGTATATGCATGCAATTCTATTATTTATTCACAATTACTTGGTGGTTTCTGAAAGACCTAATCAGATTCAGATTTCTGATGTTTAGATTTTTTTATTCATTTATTTGTTTTTAAAACTTGTGCCTTATTTAACAAGTTTAACGCATATCCACTCCCCAGTTGAACTGAAGATTTATGGCTGATGTACCAGTCTCTGCCCTCAACAGATCCAGAGACTTGCACCTTCGCTCAAGGTAGCCCCCTTCAGAGCAGTTACATGCTGTAGCTGATACTACGCTTAAATGCAATTTTTTCCCCACTGAAGCTAATGAAAACAGGTCACATTCTTTTTGTTGATTTCATTCAAGTTTCGAGTTGATTCTAATAGCTTTTATGATAGTAAAGAATAGTATAGAGAAAAAGCCAGAAGAGAGAAGCCAGTCAGAGCAGCCAGATACCACACAATGTCCAATCCCCAAAGAACACTTTGTGTTGGCTATGTAAGTCCCTACACCGATTGATAACTCCTGCCCTGTCAAACAATCACCGCAGTTACTTTTTAATACCTGTAGAGCACACACCTTCCCACAAGCTTCCAGAGGGCTCTTATTAGTAATCATAAGATTTTCATCTCTATAAATGCAAGTTTGCAGTTGATGCCCTTAACCACGTACAACTACGTCACCATACAGACCTGCCATCCAATACAGCATTCTCAATACAAAATCCAGAGCGTTTGGGAGGAGATACTCATTCAATGCACAAGGCATTAAACAAGACACGCAGACTACACAGGATTAAGGTGGCATGTTTTGCTTCAGCAAAGCTTCTTGTTTATTCTATACCCATCTGAACTAAACCATTCAGCCTTGAGCTTCTTTACATAGCCCAGAACATATTTATTCCTACGTAGCGCATATGGTTATTAATCTGCACACTGTGTGAACTCCTGCTTATGCTCGGAGGAAATAACAGCATCCAAGCACTACAAGTTATTTTAGCTAATAGTTTAATTATTTTGCACATTGCAATAACAATTTAGGAAATTATTTAGTAAAATCTGTGGATGCCACATCCACAGAAGTCTATGTTAGTTTACCTCGCATCAGCATGAGTTTAAGACAAAAAAAACCTATTTTCCTAGAAGTAGAATAATGAAGGAAAGACATCAAATGATAAAACTGAAGCACATTAAGCTTATACCTTCCAAGTTATCTCCTTAACCTTCTTGCGCTTCTGTTAAAATGGCCCTACCTTCTCCACCTCCTCTCCAAGAAGCTAAAGGGGAAGTCATGAAAAAAAGAAACCATGTGTCCTCTTCCTCCTGTTTGAAGGTCCCATCCTTACCTGGCCACCTCTTCCAACACCATTAAGTCTCTTCTCATTAACCACCCACCATGGACAGAATCTCTGTCCCCCTTGCCACCTCTGACTAACCACTCTTGCACTATAATTATCAGGCTCGAGGCGCCTCTATCTCCCACTAACTTGCCAGAAACATTGTACAAAGCATTACTGGGGAATTAAATGTGCAGCTGGCCCAGAAACATCACAGGGATACACCACCACAGGCAGTGAAACTGGGGAAGGGGCAACCCTTCCCCTGCCTAGGAGAGGCTGCTGGTTTTACAAGGCTGTCTTGGGGAACCCTAACCAAGCACCCCATTTAGCTGGCTCAAAAGGTTTACCAGCACAGTCACCAACCTATCCAGCCCTTCCTTCCCTACATCCCCCCCAAAACCAGACTGGCAGTGAGGTGCACCCCTCCTGGCACGTCACACGCGCAAGAGCAGCAGCTGGCGTGATGGGGCTGGGGCGCTTCTACCCTAACAGCTCATCATCTCTATCTCATCCATTGCAACTCTTCTATATTGCATAATTTGATACCTATCCGTTGGGAAGAGAGACCAATTCAGAAGCCCCATCATTAGGCGCTTGTCTAGAACAGGACAACCACCCGTTCCAGCTTTCATCCCAGCAGCTGTTGCTTCTTTTACTAAGAGCAGCTACACAAGGAGAGACTTAGAGGCTTATACCCTGAAAAAGCGATAGGTTACTGACAACGTGGTCATGGCTTACATCCCTTCTTTGAATACTACGCTGGCACAGGCCAAGTTAAAAATGCTACAATTTCTCCAAGTGTGCTGCCTATGGACTCCTACTCACAGGAGAGCAGAAAGGACCCATAGCATATATTGACCACATGTTTACAGAGGTGTTTTGGCTGTGGGTTTGGTTTTTTTGTTTGTTTCAATTGTCTGTCTTTCTGCTTAAAGAGTAGTTTATTTAGACAAATGCTTAGTAGGGTCCTTTCAGGTAATTTCTGTGCCTTGAGTCAAAATACTGCTAGAGCAGGAGAGCTGCATAATCTCCATGCAGCCAGGATTTCCCTGTCTTCACGGTAGCAATCTAGCCTGCACCCTCTAAACGCAGAGGATAGGTAGTTTCATATTAATGAAAGCTAAAATACAATTAAAATAAAAATAGGCAGTGTTACAGTTAACATTTTGGGGATATACACAGTTTAACATCAGTCAGAGATTAAAGTCTTCCACAGATTAAGCAAATACCACTTGCTCACATCTCAACAATTTAATATTGAGCATCCCTCTCTACTAGCATCCTAAATAAAACTGTTTCAACATTACACAGTGGAAAGCTCAGAAAAAAAACCATGTGATGTATTTTCACCTTCCAAAAATTAATAAACACTTTATCAACATACCTGTTTACTGATGTTAAAACAAGTTCAATCACTAATAATGCAGAAATTTGAACTTCAGATTAATCCTTTCAATTACACTCATTAACTCAGACGCTTGATTTTGTCTTCTTGCTAGCTTAGCGAAATTGTCAACTTCTAGACTTAAAAGTCCTAATAAATCTTATTTTGACAACGCATATCACTGCTTCAGCTTTCATTTTTGTTCACTTTTAACCTTAAAATTGCCAGATTTATAACATTTCTGAAATTCTGCCTGTTGCAGCAGGACTCATACAAGTCGGGCTCTGAGGTTTTGATCTGCCACCTCCCAGCACCTTTACCCCACAAGTCCTTTTGGCCTTCGTCTTATCGCAGATTTCTTCCCAGTCCCACCTGCCTAGCTAACATCTGCCCTTGTGGGCTCCTAAACTGCATGCAATTTTCAACAACAGGTAATTCAAGTCTCCCGGAGAAGTGACGTTAAACTGGTGGGTTTTTCTCCTACAGAAGCAGCCAGTAGCCAAGAAAACAGTCAGGGCTGCAACCTAGGCTTAAAAATGCTTCTCCACATCATTAGAATAATCTGATTGCTGGGAAAACCTGGTTATGCAGAAGAATTTGAAGTTTTGAAATATCATGACCAGCAACAAAAAAATGCTGTGAACAGTTCTTGCAGTTTCATCTCTGTTAATGCTCAGCTGAAGCAATCATCAGCATTTTCTGCTTAGCATGTGATCCAGGATGTCATTCACGTTTTCCCTCTTCCAGAAGCTGGAAACAATGATCCCTCTCTGATTAGGCATAAGGGAACAGGATTTTCTGACATGCTGGAAGAGTTTAAAGCTGTAAGGAAGAGGTTTCCAAATGCAACACCCAAATCAGCTCAGCACCATCCCCAGTATGGTCTGGAGCCTCTCTACAAGGAACAAGGCAAGTGCTGGGGGACCTGCCCAAATTGGGCAAGGGGCTGGGAAGAAGGTGGAAATAAGCCTCCTCTCCTGCAATCACTCCCGTTTCCAGTGTGAGAATAGCAAAATTGCAAGCTCAAAACTGACACTGCCATACTTGTATCGATGCAAAGATCCAGAAATCTCAGTCACTTTACCATTATCAGGAGGCCACTGAAGTGGAAAAGGAGCTCATGGCTTAAATGGAGGGAAAACATTCACAAGATACAGCAAAGGTCAAGCCTGAAGAGATGAAGTGTATTTACTTCTTCAGCGGGCTGAGTAAAACTTACTGGAGTTGACCAAATAAGTGGTTCCTGAAAAAAAAAGGATGTTTGAACAAACCATGCTTGGTGTTTAATTTGAAGGTGCAAGTTTAATCACAGAATCACTACGGTTGGAAAAGACCTGTAAGATCATCAAGTCCAACCGTCAACCCAACACCACCAAATCATGTCCCGCAGTGCCATGTCCACCCATTGTCTGAACACCTCCAGTGATGGTGACTCCACCACTCCCCTGGGCAGCTTGTTCCAGTGTCTCACCACTCTCTCAGTAAAGGAATTTTTCCTAATATCCAGCCTGAAACTCCCCGGCGCAACTTGAGGTCATTTCCTCTTGTCTTATCACCAGTCACTTGGGAGAAGAGACCAACACCCACCTCTCTGCAAGCCCCTTTCAGGTAGTTGTAGAGAGCGATGAGGTCTCCCCTCAGCCTTCTCTTCTCCAGACTGAACAACCCCAGCTCCCTCACCTGCTCCTCATAAGACTTTAGTAGAAAGAACAACCTTGGAACTGCAGCTTAAGGTGCTATGCTGCTACAGCCAAGCTTTAGTTCAGGCTCTGGAAGATATTTAATTAGAATAGACTCAGGAGTGAAATCTGGCTTGATGGCCAAGTGCTGGAGAAGACTGCTCAGATGGAGGTGGGAGGGCGAGAGCTAAGGAAGCAGAGACGGGACCACCATGGCAGGCCATATCCCCCAACAGAGGAGCTCACACAAGCTAAAGCAGCTTGGAAAGATTGAGACATGTTGCTTCTAAATATGTAAAAGGGGAGAGAAGCACCAAGAAGAGTGCAATAGGCTAGAAAGAAAAGGACTAAACCAGCTGTTTTTGCAGACACAATCCACCCCTGGAGTCCCCCCCATAGCTTTGGGGGACCCAGAGGTAACCTGCAACCTGGGGCAGATGGGCTGCCAGGAGAGGTGGGAGCACACCAGTATAAACAACGCATGGATTACATACATGAAAATGTGAGAATCATGTCTTGAAAAATCACTAAGGAATGAATTCTGCTTATATTCTGGATTCTCCATGTGCAAACACCAAGACAAAGAAACTTGAAAAGTTACTAACAAAGGCCCATTCTGTAAAATTATTTTACTCAAAATAAATTTAAAAAAAAAAATCAATGGAACTAAGTACCTGAAAAATCTAAGCATGTTTAAATAGAAAAAAACCCAAAGCAAAAACACCTGTAAACATCTGCAAGATAATAGAATCAACATGAAGCAGCATAGACTCAAAGAATTAATCCTGACAGATAACATTTTAATAGAGTTATAAAACTAAAGGCTGAGGAGAAAGAAGTAACTATCTCATTTAGCTACATTGGTTAGTCTCAAGAAGTCATGCTTGAAAATCAATTCAAGTTGATGGGAGTGAAACACAGGCATTATAGTCTAAAGCCTACATGGAAAAGTACAAATGAAGCGTTATAATATATGAAAAGAGCAGGGAATGGGAATTGTTAAAGCTAAGTTTTTTTACAATCCTAATTAATCACCCAAAAGAGAAGTAAAGTAATGGAACGTGATGCAAAATTAGTAGGCACTACAAGGTTAGTCGAAGAAGGGAGAAAAACCTAGCGATAGAAACATTGCCTGAAATAAAGCCATCATTGGAAAGACGCAGAAATGCTGCTTCTTTGAAATCAGCATGAATTTTGCCAGAATCAAGATTATGTCAGTACAGAGTAGACAATAATTTGTTGTGACTTTGCAGCATTGCTTACTTTAGAGATGAAAATAAGCTAATCAGATTCAGGCTGTGTCTGCACAGGCATTGAAGAACACTGAAAAGAGATAATAGACTGTCACACTGCCCCGGTACAGCCAAACAAAGACTATCTTGTAATTCTCAGCACTACTTCCAGGATCACAACAGCAGCATACAAAGAGTTGCAACATAAGCAACACAGCAGAGCTTGTTGTAGGAGACATTTCAGAGAGCTCACTTCAGCTTGACACTGCTCTGCAATGCAATACTCACGCAGCGGAGACTATAGCATCCGCTAACGCTTTAAAGATTTTGTTGCTTCTTGGTGTACTAGTATCATTTTAGGGGCCATCAAATGAAGACACCACAGGAAACATTTGGGACTCCAAGGAAAGCTTTGTGACTATATCATCTATCAGGCACCAGGGAAGTCTCATGAGAAAAAGCTGTTCAAGTCCCAACACTTACATTTTCTGTCCCAATCGTTTCAAATGCTGCAAGAAAAGACAATATATTCTCATTTTTCTTAGAGGCTTGTTGGCCTAAGTATACTCCAGTGTCCTTCTACATCTTTAATTTGCACAATTCTTCAAGAAGAGGCAGAGTGAGACACAGGGAGAAGACAGCTGGGAGACACCACATGAAGGAAGGGTGTGGGGGAGCAAGAATAGCAAAGAACCAACTAAATTCAGGGGGAAAAAGAAAGAAAATTGAAATACTTGTTTGAAGTCAGATCTCCATCTATCCTACACTGCCATTCATGGCACAACTGAATTATGTGTTGCTTGTTGTTTAAAATTTACAGACCTTTTCTGTACAGACAACCATGTTTTTGAAGCATTTTTGAGAGTTGCCTTGAGAATTTATGATGCACCCAGCAGTTTGTCTGAATCTGTGAGATGAAAGCTAGGGGACAGAAAGGGGACTTAAGTGAACTCAATGTCACAAGGCAGATCTGCTTCTTTGGGGGATAAATAGAGTTTCTAACTTAGAGTACCATATTCAGACTTGCAGATAAGACCTTACAGAAACAAACAGAAAGTCTGGACTGCTGCATTTTTCACGACTGCGGTGATGCTGAGAGCAATTCGTTTTCTCCCTGACTTGAGCACTTGGGAATAAAGGAGCTTGCATAGAAATGTGCAGGCAAATTTCATAGGAACTTATAAAGCCTAACTAACTTTAACAGAAAGATATGCTGCCTAAAAGTAGAAAGATAATTAAGTGTTCTTTACCATTAATTGTTTCATTGCTAGAGTCCCCTTAAAGTCTGTACAACTGGAAACCCATCCAGTTCGAACAGTCTGCAGGACAGTATCCGTATCTCCAGATTCTTGCGCTGGAGAATGCATTGATGAGCCAAATGAATGAATGCACCCTACCATCCATGTATCCCTCCCCCAAGGCAAAGTTTGGAGCTCCTATCAAACTTAAAATACACTTCTTGGCTGAGACACCTGTCCGGATGAGCTTCCCAGACTAATAAATATCCTCAAGTTACACAGCTGAAAGGAAACAGCGTGATCTTTCCATCTGACATGCCGCACACTGGATTTCCCAGAGTTAAATCCTGTTCGCATTAGAATCATATCTTGTAGAAAAAGAGGGCAATTAGTTTCTAAAATAACCAGTGTCAGAAAATCCTGCACAGTGCAGAGTGAGTTGTCCCAAATCTTAATTATTCATCCAGTAGGAAAAAAGCCAAGTCTTATCTGCTGACCTGTCAAATATTTGCTCCCTTAGAGACAGTTATAGACTATCATCAAGTCACCCTTCAAATTCTTCTTTATTAAACCAAGATCGAGCTGCTTGAGCCTTTTAAGGCAATCCTTGCCAGTTCTCCAGGCAACCCTCCCGACTCTGTTCAGATCTCTCTCCGGTTTCCAGCTTCCCCCTGAATCACCAGGGCACAGGGCAGGCTCGCAGGCGCTGCGCTGGGTGACAGGCAGGGTAGCAAAGCCTTCCCCCATGCCCATCCCACATGCTGTACACACAGCGATGGATCACATCAGCTCATGTTTTCCTCATTTCACATTTAGTCCTATTACCAGGTGTATTATACCCAATTTACCAAACAACCCAGGTTACACCGAACCAGCGATCTCATCTTCTCGTTATTTATCACTCCGACTTCCCCCCAGATTCGAAGTTTACAGATAGTGGTTATTTGTGCCATCTGAAAAGTTCTGTTGCTAGTGATCCTACCAGGATTTTTCTTCCTCCTCAAGTCACCAATTTAACAACAAAATGGCACAGAGACAAGGCACAAATTGTGTGAAACCCTGCCAGGAAACATTCTCCAAACCTACACGTGGATGATGATCGTATTTAAATCACGACCTCTGCAGTCCCACCGGTTTAGCTGGCTTTTAGTGCCTTTGGTATTGGATGGTTAGTGTCTTAATCAAAATATCACGACAGCCGAGCTTGCACCCCACAGGAAAGTATACTGCATCAACTTTATTAGTTTTATCATCCGTGATATCATTAGTTTTACAAGACTTATTTTCTACGCCTTTGTTTTGTATGAGAACAATTACTTTCTGATCTTGTATTCGTCATTCAAAACCTCTATCAGTATTTCACAGCCATAACCAAGATCAGGGTAAATCACGCCAACAGCAACTTAAATCGCCTCCTCTCTCTATTCAGTTATATTCACAACATTAGCATTCAGCCTTTTGCATTTCTCCCACATTTCAGCATACACTAAACAAACAGAATTAAAGTCAATTCAAGCTAAGAGTGTCTTCATATAACACAAAAGTCTCACCAGCTTACAAATGACTACATGTTACTTAGTGTCCTTCTGGTATCTAGCTGTACAGTGAATGACAGAGGAAAGCTACTGTGTGAAGTTTAGGTAATCAGCCGATCTTCATTAAGTGCTCAACCCCTCCTGATGTATGCAAGATGATTTACCCCTAAAACAAAACACTAGTCAAACACAGAAAATCAGCACTGAGTGGCTCAGGCCATCCAGGCTCACCCCAGGTCAGCTCGCAGTAACTCATCCCTGGGCCCATAATACTGGTCCAGCCAGACTGGAAAGGAGTTAGTCACCACCTTCATCTGACATGACCACATCACCTGGCTGTTTCCCAGATACAGCTCAGAAGTATGAATCAAGCACACGTTTCTGCATATAACTGCCAAACCCCATCATTGCTATCTAATAATACAAGTAGTTTTGGTGGTGGTAGTTTTCTCTAAACTTAAAAAATTCTTTATTATATTCAGTGCTGACAACTATAGTTACTTCTTATATCTGTTTCCTTCTTGACCAGCTTCTGCTCCTAGTATCTAATAAATAACTCTTACTATCCACTTCCCCTTGCTATTTTAGATATTTGGGAATTTTGTCACAGTGTGCTTTATATTAGATGCAGATGCAGCAGTGCATTTATTTTAAGAGTAGATTCTTTTCCTCTTGACTGTGGGCTTCAGGGTACACAGTGAGATATTCTTGGCAGTTCCAAAATGCCATTTACTTTTTCCATTTAGATATCTTCTTTCTACCTGCTTGGCTAATAATCTTTGCAGCGCTTAGAATGGGCCTTTTAAAGCACTAAAAATGTAATTGGTTGGATTTTATTCTATCCACATCACACATACAATCAAGTTATGATTATTGTATCTAACCTAGCCTCAATTTTCAATTCCGTGTTTCTTTTTTAACCTGCCAGAGCAAGGTCTAATGGAGGTTTTGCCCTTGTAAGGCATCGGAGAAAATTCTGCAGCTCAACACATGCTGCAAGTTTTTCATTTTAAGGCGGCTCCTGCCTTGCACAAAGAAAACCATCACCAGGGACTTTCGGAGAGCTGGGCACCACAGCCCCTGCCCTCCCACCCAGGGATCAGTGCCCCAAAGCAGCTCAGCCTCTTCCTCGAGGAACCATCTCCTGGCTGCTTCTGGGGTCCTGCCACGAAGGGAAACAAAGTCTCAAACCCACTTCTGAAAGGGTGCTGGCCACTCTGTACCACTCTGCAGTAATTTATTTCTGATCAGAGCCTCGGAAGTGGCAGTGCCTTTCCTGACAGTGGCACTCACATTCCTCCCCCTCATTCAAACTTTGCAAAACAGGTCAGACCCAGGCATTTTAATATTCTACCCATGCAAATTCTGCCATCAGGTTTCAGCAATGCAGTGCAGTCATAGCTGTGCTCAGAAATTAGCTATTCTAGGCCCTCCTGCCTATTTTTTCCAGGTTCCTAGCACTGACGTGGAGGTAATTACAAATTTTCTTCTCTCCGTACCCTTTTGTGTCCCAAATAATTTTGTTCGTAACATCTCAATTTTGCACACTTGCTCATTTGTTCCCCGTTTCACCCTTTCTTTCTGTGCAAGTTTAACACTCTCCTATTTATTTCCTTCCTCAGCTGCAAAAATTTGGTTTCTGACATGAGCCAGAGGCCAAACTCACCATCCTCTTCCCTGGGGTAACTTGTGACCACAGCATAAAATTCTCTCTGAAGACTAACATGCCCCTCGCCATAAGGAATTTCCAGATGTTTCTTACCTAAATTGCTGATACATCTCAGACATTTAGGTATCTTCCACAACATCCAGAGCAGCTCCTCAGTAGCTGCCCTCAAGAACAAAAGGGAAATCACGAGCTTCATGAATTTATGTAGCTTTTGAGCTGCATAAAGGACTCTTCACATATTTATACCCACAAGAGCCCAGACACAACTTCGCCAGGATTAGACTCAACATTTCATTTTTATTCAAGGTTAACCAAGGAGAAAAGGAGCATTCACCCAGAGCCATCTTCCTTTAGACCAACACTTTCCAGACTCCATGAAAGTAACCCCTATACTGAGCACCCTGATTCATCATCTGTTTGAGACCAGATCATTTTCTTTTGAAGTTATGACTGATCTTTCATAAAAGAAAGATTTGTGTGAAATGTCAATCCAAGTTTCAAAACAGATCTGACCTTTTCCAAATATAGAAAGTTTTTAGATCTAGAAAACTGAGAACTGTTCTGTATGTAATTTGCCACAAAGGAATCCAAAACAGTTGAGGAGTCCTGTATGAAGCTGCATCCTCATTAGCATTTACTTTCAGATCATCACCATTAAGCGACGATACAGCTGCGGAAAGGTCACTGAAATGTTTCTGCAAAGCACACTTTCAAAGCGTTTTTACGTATATGAGTCTTATTCTTGACCTACATTGCTTAGAAAAGCAAAAAAATAACTCTGATAGTGAATGTTCAATTAGAAGATAAAAACAGTAAGGGTGGCCAGCATTTTGCCACAGGATCTGCCCCAAGCTGAGATATGGGGCAGCCTGGGGGACCCCACTGTTATTCATGCACTAACTGCGCTGAGAGCAAAGCAATGAACCTCGTCAGCATATCTGGGGGCTCCAGTTTCACACGTCTCACCAGATGGTGGGGAAATTGGACAAGAAAAATGCAGAATTTTATCTAAACAAGTGATAGACAAATGTCTCAAGGTGCCCTGGGGTAACCTGGCAGCTTCCACCAACCCCAGAGTGAGAAAAGGGACCCCCAGCCACCTCTCTTCCCTCCTATCAGACAAGGACTATAAATCCCCCACGCTGCTAGAAGCTTTCCAGCTCTGTTCAAAGAGACTTATTGTCCGACAGGGCCTTGTGCAAACTGGAAAACACAGATTTCTTCCTAGAGGTTTGATTTAGCTCACTTCCAGGAGGAGACATGTCCAAGGCATTCACATCTTAACACAGAAATAAAGGGTAGCCCCAGTATCACAGTGACAGGGAAAAAAAAAAATGCAGCTAACATGCTGGTTAAGTATATACTGTAAACTCTGACAATGAGCCTTTGACGTCAAACCTGCCCACATTCACATTCTGCATTTATATATAAACTAAAAATTTACTAGAGTATTCAGGTGACCTTGTTTCTCTTCAATATACAGATTTGGGAGAATAAAAAGCTAACGAAGCCTAGAAAGAGAGATAAACCATAAGCAGTAACACTGTGGAAATACCATAGCAATCTTGACTCAGAACTGAACATATATAGGCTGCAAATAAGTTAAGGGCTCTGGTAAAACTGGCAGTCTATAGTGGAGAAAGGAAAACAGATATGGGAAGAGAAAAAAAAAAGATTTACAGCATATGAAGAACTATACTGTTATTTCTTTACTGCAGTATGCCAGGGGACCAAAGGAGGAAGATGAACTACGTACAAAGAGACACAAGCACATTTCTGATGTCCCTGAGACTACAATAAAAGACTAATAGTTTCAGCAAAGATGACAGAGATAGCAATCAAAATGTCAAAATTAGTAACATGCCCAGGTTTGGTTTGTTTGTTTTTTCGGAAAAAAAAGCCATCTTTAGGTGCTGATACCAGATGCCACTGCGTAAAACATATAGGGACATGCAGATGAAAAAAAATTAACCCAAAGTTTAGTTCCTCTCCTCTGAGCCACCAGAGACTGGCAGACTCCCCCATCTCGGGGAATTAAAGGCAGATTTGATGAAAAGCCTGAGCATTGTTAGTAGCTGCCACTGAGACTGACAGATTACTTCTTGGGTTGCTGAACTTAAGACAGGAGCAGCTGGAGATGCTGGGCTTGCTGCGCTGCCTCTCACGAGCTGCTGTGTTATATGCAGAGCAGGAGGACAAAGCCAGTCATGCTCACTGAGGTATCCCACTATGCTAATCAGAAAGCACAATAAAAATTAAATTGCTTGTACATTACACCACTATGCAAGTCTGGGGAGGAAGAGGTCTTTCATTTAAGAAAAGGAGGAAGGAAGTGGGGAAAATTAAGTTATTTTTTTCTTTACCTTATTTGTGTTAAAATATTCTAGCAGTATAAATTAATAATGCATATGTAAATCAGGCTTCATGATTTCTTATTGCATTAAGCTGCCAGTGTGTTGCTAGTAATAGATTCAGAGCATTCATTTATTTTGTGCTGAACTTCATTATTGGCATTGTAAGGGAATATCCATTTTTATCAGGAAGAAAGCTAGCACATTGTTCAGCAGAAGAGTAAAATTTATTTTCGTCTCTGTGCATGAGCCATATTGGAATGGACTGATTTTTTTTCCTTGGAGTATAGCAAAATACCATACAGATTTCAGATCCTATTTATAGCAGTACAGACATAGGGCCCAATCCTTGCAAAGCTTTCCTCCACATGGACTGACCCTCTTCTGAATTTCAATTGCAAAATGAAGACACTGTAACACCCAAGCACTTTTGACAGCACAAAATAATTCTGAAAAAAAAAAGTAAAAAGGAGTACCTTGAAAAAAAAAAACCAGCAGTACTATTCCAGCAGACTGTTAGTCCCTACCACTTTTATTATCTAGAACAACATTTTGCAAACTGTTTAAACCTATGAGCCACTAATTTTTTTTTTTTTTGAGGCAGCAGCAAATGATCCTTTTGTGGTGTTACCACAACTTCCTGCAAATGAAGAGTCATTAAGGCTTTAGGTGAAACTTGGCATCTACTACCTTTATTTTTTTTCCTGTATTGTTTATTTTCTTGCTTACTATGTGAGAACAAGGAGAGGGCGACAAGGGTATTAAAATACTTTTGTACAGTTTCATGGTTTGCCCACAGCTATTGGTGGTACATGATTCATCAGGCTGAAGAACAATTCAGACCACTGCATTAAGCTGGGCATCCCTTCATAATTTCAATTAATTAGGATTCACTGAGCTGACCCCCTCACTTTTGTTAAGCACAGCTTTCAAAAGTTTACATTACCCTAGAGATGATAGATAGAAATTTCAAACCTTTTTCCAGCCTAAACTTGAAGGGAAGTTTTGGTTTCTTTAAAAAAGAAAAAAAAAACTGAGAAACAGAAAAAACACAGGATAGACAGAAAACTTTTAAGACACTCCTGATCCCAGGGAAAGCCAAGCAGGCAAAGGCCTAATACCAGCAACCTCCAAAACCCTATGAAAGGGCTATTCTGGACAATTCCCTACTCGCAGTGGCTGAAAGAAGTGCAGCTCACATTACCATTTATACCATTTCTGGACAGACAACAGTTCAAACAAGGCCCCAAAGTGCCACAAACCTACAGATGTGCTCAACTTTATTGCGATGGGTAAAACATGAAATTTATGGAACATGTTTTAGAAATGAAGTTAAGCACTCACTTCAAGATCAAGGGTCTTAACTGAAGTTAGCCCAAAATTAGGATGTGGGTACCACCTATCCCCAGGTGATGACTGCTGCTTTCCTTAGACTTTCTTGATGTGTAAGTGGCTGCACTACTCAAATTTCTGAAGCCTGCTTTAGACACTCATTAATTTGCTACCATGACATGCAACACTAACTTTCCTGCATTTCTTTAAGTGTGCCATTTTATACACTGGGCTTTTTTTCTTAGAATAAAGGAAAAAAGGGCATCATACTAAATGAGTTATTTCTGAAGTCTTTTTTGCATTCTTAAACTGGCTAGTCTAGTCATTCATGCTGGGTACCAGCTTCTTTTACAGCTGGCGGGAGGCAACACTCCTGCTCCTCTCCCTACCACGGGATTTGTCCAGCGCACCCCTGTGCACTAGAGGAAAGGGCATGGTCTGGTACAAGCTGAACCATCTCTCAGGAACAGGAGACATCCATCTCGATTTGCCTTGCTTGTAGAACAAGCAGATCATATTTAGAGTATAACTCAAGTTGTGGAAAACTTTTTATCAGTTTCACAGCAATTAAATCTCATTAAAGTCCTCCTTTCCCACTTCATTTAACACATTGCTGCCTGAAGTGACCTACCTGTGTACCCCAATTAATACCTCACAAAGTCCCTCACAACAAACCTCTTCAAAGCATTTATGCCGTTATGACTTTATGGTGCAAGACCAGATTATGATTTTTTTTTTAAACTACTATTCTTCTCTACACCTTGCTTGGAAAAACATCAAAAAAAGGAGGAGCCAGTAGTGCAGCAGCAGAAGAGAGTGTGAGGCAGGTTCTTCACAACAAAGGAATAAGATACTCCTCCTTAGTTTTTATTTTTTAGTCGATTGCTAACTTGATTGCAGTGTTTAAGTTAGCAGGGAGGTCTTTTCAGGGTCCAAACATTAGGAAGAGATAGAGGCTTTTTAGCTGACTGTGACAGAAGCTTTGCTTTTAATCACTGCCAGATGACAGCCAACTGCCAAGGCTCATCACAAGCCCAACCTCTCAGCTAAAAGCTTTAAAGCCTGAGGAGCTGACCAACAGACTTAGTGAGACAGGGAGGCTAAGCTGCAGCCTTTAAATGGTTGTTTTGGGGATTTACTCTTGGCGCTGGGACAAAACAGGAGATGGGCTTTAAAGAAACAATGGAGGTGGCTTTAAGAAGGGTAGAGATAAGAAACTGCAACTGATGTTTTCAAACAGAAGTCGTAGGTTTGTATTACTTTCTAGTGAATACTTCGTATCAATACCTGAAGAGCAGGGAACGAGAACAAGAGAAACAGCAGACAGAGAGGGTGTCCTGGGATGGCTGGGAAGTCAGGAAAGTGATGCAGTTTCTGAACTTATTAAATACACAAAACAACAAAAATCAGACAAAGAAGATGGGAATGGACAAAGTGCAGGACAGTAAGACTGTAAGGAGAGGAAATGTTAGTGCTAATAGGGTGCTCATGGGTTGGCAGTGCCATCAGTGGGCAGACTCTACTTAATCCTGTAGAGCCCCAGGTTGGCACACAGGGAGACCAAGGGCTGCTGTCCTCAAGTTTGTCATCAGTGTCCACCACAGGACAGCTGGGCAAGAAACATCGCTTGGCTGACTGCATGCAAACAGGCACATACCCAACCCCTACAAAGAAAGAAGGGCTCAAAGAATGAGGATGTAAACATGTAGCGACTACTTAACACATTAATAACAGGGTGTGTTGCAAAGCTTCAAAAGACAAAAGCAGCAATGGCATAAAGAAAACAGAACTGGTCCCATTCAAAAGCACTTCGAGAAGAGCTGGTGAAAGACGTGGTGCAGTGCCAGGAGTTGGCATGGACCACCAGTGCTGAGCCAAATGAGGACAGAGACCATGGTGCACACGCATCCCAGAGACAGCCGAGGGAACAAATGCACTTGCCCAGCCTGGTTATTTCCAGAGAGAAACTGGAGCGTTGAAGTAGAGTGAGGAAATTTTCTCAGAAGGTCCCTAATCCATGTCTGAACCTACCACTTCAAAGCAAAGCTGACAATTTGGCACATCACAGGTCAAAATCTACTACCTTAAAAAGATTGACCCGCAAAGTCATCCACTTAACAAGCCCCATACAAAGCAAAAGATAGACAAAATATTTGTAAACACAGGTACAGCTAAAGAGCAGAATGCAAAGCGATATACCAGTGGCTGCGATATACCCGTTTGAAGCTTGTACTGCCAAGGTATCTTGTAACAATTAAATGATGTATGCTAAAGTTGGCATTAAAATGCACAAGAAACATTTTTCTGAATAAAACAGAAGGGCCTTGTTCCTATTACGTATCTTTTGTAAGCATGAAGCCAGTCTTCTGATCATGCAATATAAAAAACAGATTTTTCAAGACTGCATGTGGAAAAGAAAAACGAAGTCCTACACTCTTTACAGGTATTTCCAGGCACCTGCCAAGCCTCCACCAGCAATTTGGACACATGCAAGTTTGGCTACCACTTTTCTTATCTCAAGGCATCAATTACAGGGAGCACGCCTTTTAGACTAGCAGAGAACTCTGTTCCACAGCTCCACTTTCAGCAAAGCATGCACATCGTTTGCTACAACAGATTGTTTTGCATAGCAAGATCAGTGACTGACAATAAGCACAAGTAACACTGTTCCGACATTGCTTCAAATGCCAGCCAGAACCTGTGTTTTACTGTTTGACACCATATACAATACTTGGAGAAAATTAATACTTCGAAGCAACTGTTAGCTACCATGAGGCAAAGCAGAAATGCAAAATAAATACAAGCATCATTCAAAAATGGCAAGCACTAGTTTTTTCAGAAGACTGCTTACTGTTTGATAGTTGTTTTTTCTTACCTTTTTTAAGTAGCAGTACATGCAGAGTTTCATGTACCGTGGGTCAAATTACTGCCTGCAATTTCATTGCAACTTGGACACTGTCATTAAAACATACAATAAAAAGGCAAAATACTTTCACTTAAGAGTTTAATTTCAGGTTAAAATTTCCAGCCACTGCAGATATGAGGAGCCTGGGTCTCTGCCACGCAACGCTTGGGCACATGCCCAAGCCACTTTACCTTGACATGCAGGGCTAGGAAATGATCTCAGTTACCTGCTGGGAAAGCTTCACAAACTAGAGGATGATGCCAGATTTTCCTGAGGATAATAAGGGTCACAAGGATAACCACACTGCTATAGACAGCAAAAATTTATATACTCAGATACTTATTCAGAATATGCACGCTCTCACAAACCTGTCTGTGGGAACATCCCTCTGAGCCAGGAATACTGCTAGTATTTTGGGGGGGGGGGGGTTCAGCAAACAGCAATGATCCTATCCCACCATCAAGCGATGCTGCGTTTTTTGCGCGTACCAGCGTTACATGTTTTTTCTAATTGCACACCACAACAGAGCTGAGAAGTGACTGTCTTTCCTCTCACCAGTGGTTTAGACTTTCTCCACCAGTTCACTGTGCCCTTGGTCATAGCTCTAAATCATGGGACTATAACAAATTAGAGCAAGAAAAGCAACAAGCTCACTACAGTGCCTTCCCCGCCCCCCCCCCCCCCATTTAGTTTGTGGGAAAACAAATGTTTTTATTATGGTAAGACTATCTGATGTAATTATTTCTTAAACAGAACCATGGTGACGCATTATTAAAAAGATATTTATTTTCCACAAGATCCTTGAGCGCTTACAGAAAGGCTGAATTAATGCAGAAAGCAGCCACAGCAGCACTCAAATAGAACCAGAACTTGTAGGCTATTAGGAAAAAAGATTTTAAAGCACTGACTTTTTTTTCCTTTATGATTTCTTATACTTTTCAGGAGTTATGCACAAGTGTTAGGGGTTTTGGGGTTGGTGCGTTTGGTTTTTTTTTTTGGCAGGGGGGAAGAGTTTGGTTTTGTTTTTTTTTGTTTGGGTTTTTTTGTTGTTGTTGTTTGGTTGGGGTTTTTTGTTGGTTTTGTTTTGTTTTTGGTGTTTGGGTTTTGTGTGTTGTTTTTTGGGGGTTTTTTGTTTTGGTGGTTTTTTTTTTTTTTACACAATCATTTGTTTTCCAGTTATCTTTTTATATTTTGTTATAAATTAGTGCTTGAAGGCTGTGGTCAGATAACATACAGAAAATATTTCCCATTTCAGTAGATAGAGCCATGAGTATAAGGAATTCTGCACTCTGGGAAACACAGAAGAGCTAAATGCATCTGCTGTTGCTCCTTAAAACCATGAACCCTGGCTAAGGGTATATCACTAGCAAGCAGGTGACATGTAGAAAGCCAGAGGTAACACGTCTTCCCTAGAAAGCAAAGGTAGGATAGAGAAGGCCAGAGAAATCCTATTATCAGTCTTTTCACAATGTACAGAAACATACGGTAGAATAAAGCTTCTTTAAGTGTAGCTGAAGAAAACAGAAGACTGATTTTTTTGTACTACACTGAAAAACTTCTATCTTTTGTCTGCTGATAAGCTTGTTGAGGAAGAAATTCTGGGACCTAGCTCAAGTATTTGACCTAAGCCAGTAAATCTGCCTTCTGGATTTCAGTGGATTTAGAGGAAACTCCATTGCCTACTTATATTTCTTTTAGATCTACACACTGCTGCAAAGGTTGTACTCGGTAACTTTTCTTAAAATTGGTTCTCCATAATGCAGTATAGACTTCTTTTATGGAAGATGTTAAAAGCCACTTTAATGCAGGAAATTTCATAAGCAAGTAGCCAAAGACATGTGTGTATCCCTTAATATTTGCAGTAGTACCCAGACTTCTTGCTAACACTCTCTAGATAGCTGCTGCCTTATACAAGATTTTTCCTTCATTTACCCTTGACATGATACTTATAGACACCAAAAATGGACTAATATTCTGAAATTCCTTTCTAATCCACTATAGATATCACACAAACATTATCACAAATACAGAAGGAAAATTTCTGTCAGGGCAGAACTCACATTTTAACAAATAGCTGAAAAAACTAGCACAGAAACTCAATACAGTTTAATAAATCACATATTAACACCTGCTTCTAGCTGGCTGGCTAGTCAGACTGTACTCCTGATAGCTACATTAGGCACAACTCAAGACACAGTTGGCCGATTGCAAGCACGTACTATACATTTATTAAAAAAACACCATACACACTCATCTTGATGAACACTACAGACTACATTAAATAGCAAAGCTGAACTTCTACAAGCATACTACAGAGCCAGTTTGGATCCATGCTCATATTAACTTTCTTTTGCTTAAAATGCTGTGTTGAATTGACAGTGCCTAAGTAACAGCTCCTTCAATTCTGCAGATAGTTTTGCCATCATATAGGGAATACACACACATGCCTCAGCAACATCATGCTAATGTCTGCACCTTCCCGTGGACAAATTAATCAAGACAGAAGGGGAAATTTTGCACAGCCCAGAAGAATTTCCTTTGTCAGAGTCTCAAATGGGCCAAGCTTGCTCTTACTTTTCCCCTGGAAATCCTGCTGAAATCCTTTAAAAAGGCTGAGCTGGTTTGGGGATTAAATGAGAACAAAAATCTCAATTTCTGTTACTGCTATAATGCATGGGAGTATAATGGCACAATATTTCCTCCAACTGGGATAATACAATGATGAGTTTGGACTAGACCTACAGTACATGTTAATAATTTGACCCTAACGAGTAGGTATTACTTCTGCAAATCAAAAATTACAACAGAAATCACTAGAATCTCATGTTTTCTCATTAGTTCCTCATCTAACAAGCTGATCAGTTAAAAAAAAAAGGACACATCACTTCAGAACAACCACTTTCCCAAACTGCAAAGGGCTCTTCTCAATACTATGAAAAAATACTAAATCTTATTTGTCTTATCTTGGTATCTTTAACCTTGAATTACAAAGGCCCTCAAAACATTCTAAAGAATGTTTTATTGCAGCAGGAGACATTATTACTACACAATATCCCGGTCACCATTACAAATGAAGAAAGTCTCATTATTTTTGAATGTTAACCTTTTAAATGCATTTATAAGCAGCATTGGCATAGATTGAAAATGAAGACATGGATAATAAAGGTGTTGAAAAATGAGGTAGAAAAACCCAACTTCTGGGCTTCCACTTATTGCAAGTCATTTGGATAAAACCGTATCATGAAACTGCAAGAGACAATTCCATTTAGGAAGGTAGAGTGAAATATTTCATTATCAAAAAAAATATCAAAACCAGCAGGTACCTAATTATGGATTACTTATGGAAGCGGCACTGGGATAGAGCCACGTGTGCAGCCACAGAAGGCAGGAGGGGTAGGAGCCTCTCCGTGACACAGGGATGGAGGACCAAAGGCAGTGGGGGCTAAGAGCTATAAGATCATCTCCTTAAACACTTATCCTGCACGTATTTGAGTTGTTTTTCTAAGAGCAATTCAAGCTTTTTTCCCCCCTCCAAACCCTTAATCCAAACTGTTCCAAACTTCGTGGCAACTTTCTACTCCTGCAGCACAACATGGCAAAAATATTTTTAGGAGGTTGATTACCCCCGTAACACTTAAGAGTTTTTTGGGTTGTTTTAATAAGCTAGCTTTTTTAAAAGCAGTTTGAAATGCAGGATAAAGCAAGTACTGCAGAAGTGGCTGATGATTGTCCCAGTTCTTTGGGCTACCTGGTGGATAAGTGGATCTAATAACACCACCTGAGTTACACGTTTCCATAATGGATTTTCAAAGTATATCCTACCCATGAAGCTTCAAATCACATTCCAATTTGATGCTAAATAAAAACACGCACAAAAATGCTGTAGATAAATCTTCACTGCAGGTATAATTGACGAAATGCCATTATGCAGAGATAAGTTTGTATAGAACTTTTTTTTAAAATAAGCTTTACACGAAATATTATTTGAAATATTTCAACTGAAATATACTTTTTCCCTTTGGAGGTGTTTAAAAGATCGCATGGAGTAGAGATTGAATAATTTGGCATTGCTTAGCCCCCCCAAAAAAGAGATGAAAGAGGAACAGAAGGACAGACTACAAAAAAGGCTGTTGCACAAAGGCAAGGAATAATCTGTTCCACGTCCTTGTGGATAGGGACAGAGATAACCTACTTCAACTGGGGCAAAGAAAATCTAAGGCAGGTAACAAGTGAAACTTTTTAAAAGTAAGGACAGGGCAGTACTGGGTTAGGCTTCCTGAGCAAGCCTTGAAATCTCTGACACTGGAGACACTGAAGAAGCAGCAGGGCAAACATTCATCACTGAGGGACATGGGTGCAGCTAATCCTGGAAAGGAAAGGAGACAAAAGCTGGCATTCATTTTTGCCACTACAGATGTCTACAGTTGTCTTCATAACCAGCCATTACCAGCACCATGAAGCAGCAGTCTCTCAGCATCTCTTTTCACCACCTCCACCCCCCACCCCCCCAGGAAAATCCCAGCACACAATAAAAATGAAACAATGGTTGGGAGGCAATCATCCATTTAACCTCTCTTGAAAAGTAGCAGCTACTAAAGGGGCATGTGACAAGGGTTTTTACACTTATCCAGGCTCCAAAAGTACTACAGGAGGGGTTTGACACTACAATTCAGAGGTGCGATTAACAGCATCAGCAGATCTACACAGTTTTGCTTGAGACTGAAAAGCAGAGACACATTAGTTTCAGCACATGGACAGGCTGAAAACCCAAGTATTCCTTGACTTGACAGCAAAAGTACCCACTAACAGCATTCCCCAGGCTGGACGAGAGAGCATCAGCTCAGAAAACGTCCCTTTCGACAGCTGTAACAAACTCGGCACTCACATGTGCGAGGAGCCAGAAGTTGTGCAGGGCAAAAGTCAGCCCGAAGTTTCCTTGCTGGTACTCCCTGGGGGCGCCAAGGCAGGTGGGCAGGGCAGGGCTGCTCCTTGCCCAAAAGGATAACAGAAGTAGATATTTAAGTGCACACATCATAGCGATTTTAGTGGGACTTACGATTTCACGTCACAAAATCCCCCCATGTGCTTTTCTAAGTCTCAAAGTACACTTTCAGGAAAACAAAAAGAGGGGGGCAGAGCGACTGTGGTTCACAGCCCTTTCATCACCCGAGTTTACAGATTAAGCCCCACCAGTGGCGTGAATCCTTCCTGACTAGTACCCCGTGACAACAAAATCTTCTGACTTTCCTGTCAAAAAAATTTTCCAGCATAACAGAATTTGTATCTTCTATTTGTTCTGGAACATAATTAAACTATTTCCCCTTTGACTTAGTTCTAAAAATAAAAATATGACGCTATATCCTAAAGACATTTTTAGCTGTAGATGCTTTTTGGTTCACTACTGAAAAATAAGTCGTTTCCTCCTATTTCCAAGGACTTCTTGCCACTGAAGAGGAACACGGTGACTCGACACCTTCGCAGCACAAGATGCCCCAGTTAGGGCTGCTGCCTGCCATCACCCTATTTACAATTAATAAAATATGCTTGTGTTCAGTTTAGGAAATTAAATCACTGTCCACCACTGCTGCCTCTCAGTATAGCAGCAAAAGTAGCTCTTCTAGCAAGGATAGAAAAATCTAGGCAGACTCACCGGAGTGACGGTGCTGTAATTTTTTTTTTTTTTGTCCAATGAAGCTTTTACAGATAAAATCAGATCTCCAGGAGCTGAATATAATAGAGATGGCTAGACCCCATTATTTTTTTGGCTCCCACAGTACACAAAAAAAATAATCAGTAACAGCAGTACTGTACTTCAAAATCTTAGATGACATGAAAAATAGCAATTAGAAATGTAAAGTCAAACCCAAATTGCACACCTCATATACTCTCTTCTCTGAGAAGGGAAAGAAAATAGTTGAAGCAGAAGACAGTACAAAAGAGCATCTAAATTGCCACTGACAAGGGATTTAGAGCTTGACTAACAGTGGAAGTCCCTCCAACCAGAGGTTGCTAATGGAAAATGTGCAGCACCGTAGTAATAGAGACACGGCTAAAAAATGAAGATTTTTAAAGAAACTCCTGAGGCAGGTAGACTTGCACAGCTCAAAACCAGTTAAGCAAGAACAACATCTGGAGCTTGACACAGCATGTCAGTCCATCCCCATCAGTACACTGCCTGGAATAGATAAAAAGACCAAAAAAAAAAAAGTATGCAACGGACCACATGATGCAAAGGGGTGATCAAGCACAGAAAAGCATCCTCCATCCCCAGCGTGCACAATCACAGCACAGTGAGGCCGGAGTGGCACACTGTCAGCACTGCAGGGCATGATAAATGGATTATCCATCAGAGCAAATTGGACATTAATTACCTTGAAGTTGGATGCAAAAGGCAGTGAGCTGCTGGGCACTATGCCTGCCATTAAAAGAAAAAGCACTAAGCAGTGGGATGTAAGTAGGCAACATCCTGGACTCCACAGTTCAGCTCCAGAAAGAAATACGTGATTTAGCTATATGGGTAAACACTTCCTTGATTTCATATACTTTCTAGAGAAGCAAGAGACTAAAAAGCAGCTGAGGAAGCACTTATAAGCATCTTCCAGGAGACAAGGAACAGAAAACAGAGGAGAGAGATCCCAGCCTCTCCGAGACTCATGCCCATGGGAAAGCTCTCTTCCACCTCCAGGAGCAGCCAGAAGAGCAGCTCAAAAAGGCAATTTCATGGGGAATCAAGAAGTGACAAGTAAAATCCAACAAGGCAAGGAGACTCACTGGTCAAAGCAGGAGAAACATCAACCTCAGCACAGCTGATTATTAAATGAGGAAAAAAGGGAGTTTTCACATGGTCCTACAGAGGAAGAAACTGCAGAGAAGAGCAGCTGACACCAGATGGTTTCCGCGCTTTGTGTTGCCCAAGTACCCTGAGAAAACCAGAGAGCACGTCTATGCACATCTAGCTCTCCCTTTGGGATGGACTCCCTCCAGCAACTGTCACTCACATTCAGCAACTACAGCATTTTGCCCCCAAAGATGTATTTTTAATAGCAGAGGGAACAGAAAGTCTCCAGAGATCACATCATACATACACACCTAACTCAAGGGACAGCCCTGCTTCTGGTGAGCGCAGAGCACATCTTTTGCCTTTTGCTATGCACTTTTCCAGTTGAGATGTGAAAAAACTTCTATGATATTGATGTTTCACAGGGGACACTCCAGATGTGATTTCTTTTTACCATATCTATCATGAGTCCTTTGTTAGTGGTACAATTCACATTTACATTTTGGCCCCTAAAGGCAGAGATGGGGCAGAGCTGACAAGTGCCAATCCAATATTTTTGGGTGTCTTCCGAAACAATTCTGTTCAAGTTTTAGTGTAGTATCATACCATTTGTAGTTTACAGAGTTAAAACTTAAAAAAAATTGTTTCACCTGATCCAAAAGTCTACCTTTCACACTTGGTGCTTTAGAACTTGCTTTCTTAGAAAAGACTTTGAAAGTCAGATTCATTTCCAGATTGGAATTTTAAGAAGCCTGAACCCTTAAAATCTCTAAAATCTAAAGTTAGAGAATTTTGGTCTGAGAAACAAAATTTCTACTTCCTCCTCTCTTCTGCTTCCACTGACTTCATAAGTCCAGAACACTAAATCACATCTTATATGGATGGACATTTTCTTCTCACTGTAAGCAAAATGCTTCCACTGGATCATGACTTACAATCTTACACCATAAATATTCTTGATTTACAAAATTTGACTCAAGTACTATGGCAGAAAATTCAAGTCTAATGCATATATCTAGCAACTTGCTTGCAATTTTCTTTCTCGAATGCAGGGCTTGTGCCCCTTCCAAGTATCTCAAAAATATGCAAATGTTAAAATTACTGTAATAAAAGTGTGAAATGGGCTGTCCAAAATATACCGTCCCTGCAAGTTCATGCTATAACTTACATTTGTCATCCTTGTTAATGTAAAACAATGGTAAAAAATAATAACCTCTTGTCTTTCTAGTGCAGACTAGAGAATGATTCTGACTATAACCTTGTTGCGTTTCTCTGTCAGAAAACTCACTCATGTATATTTGATTTATAGGAGAAAGCTGAACTCCAAAGAAATAAAGGACATTTTTCAAAGCGGGAAGCAAGACAGAAGAGAATGTTATCTTCCATCAACAAATGTTATTAAACACATTATCTGACATTGAACTTGAAGACAGTCACGATGCTTCTAAGGATAAAAATCAGACATTTACATTGCTTCTGTAATTTCAAGATTTGTATTTAGCAGTTCTGAAGCAGACTATGTAATTTAAGTGGAATAACTTTTTGTTACATAACGAAAGAATCTGAGCTGCACAAGCAAGAGGTTGTGCCCCTGCCATTGCCTCCAAACTCAGAGGCTTAGTAGCTCCATCTAAAACTGGCAGCTAATACAGGAGGGTTGAGGAACAATGCGAAGGTGACCCTTGGCGAAAATCAGCAGGGTTAAAACTAAGCATAAAGCAGCTGCAGGCCCCAACTTGGCAGCAATTTCAACATAGCTACAAAAAGCACCGTTAGCTGCAAGTCTCTGTGGGAGGCTGCAACTTAAGGACCTCCCCAGGTTCACATTCACCTTCATATTCTACTTTCCAAAAGCGAATCTTACCCCCTCTGTATTCAGGGGCAAGAAACACATTTACAATGAGATCAGAGCCCAAAGTCCAGTGCCCCAGCTAAGAAAAGTCCGGGTGAGTTTTTACCACCATTACTTAGCAGTGCATCAGAGTTACAAAGTGTATCATCATTATTTTAGTAAAAACACTGATATAAAATACATAGCTAGTAAAATGCAATGTTGTATCAAATAATATAACCAGGGGATATTTTATGCAAGATATCCAGGCCCAACAGTATGCAAAACCCCTTCCCTGACTGGGTTCCTAATGAAGAATTTTCTGTCTAGGACCCTTTCAGAGTAAAGACAACTGGACAAGACACAAAAGCTCATCTGCTAACACTGTTATCTTTGTCTATGTATGGAGAAAATTAATTTACATTATTTGCACACAAGTCTATTCCCTTGCTTCTGTGCACACCTATTTAATCTGTGCCACAAATGCCTGGTTTTGCACGCATGCTCATTTTTGCCAGAGCCCTTCACAGTACAGGCAGCTGAAATCAGGACTCAAATACATGTGTGTTTTATCTTTTTGTTACGGTAATGTTTTTCTTTCACAATTCACTATCCTCTATTTTGCTGCAGATCCCCTCGCTGTACCTCTCTGCAATTTTATTTTCCGAGCTTATTTTTAATAGCATTGCCTTCATACTCAAAGCATGAAGTACTTCCATCTAAACTGTAGCTATAGGCCCAACCAACATATTATAAAGTGATGCTGGAGTCATACTGCACATACCAAGCAACAGCATTGTCCTCTGGTACCATGCCATCATTTTCTCTTTCACTGAACTGCGACAGGCCTCATAGAAAATTTAATGCATACAAATTGCTAGTGTTGCTATTTCTGCACTAATGCCTCTTATTATATTTATCACCACCAGCTAATGATTCTCTGGCACCATTTACGTGTTTATTTTCAACAGTCTTTCACTGAAGCCACAAAGGTTTCTCTTTTGTCTGGTAATAGTAATAAGCATCTCTTCTTTCCCATTACTCAGAAAATTAATGGAATTTATTGCTAGTAATTCACTGACTATCACTTCTACACAAACATAATTCCTTTTTTTTCTTTCCTGATACACATTTTTTGCCAGATCTAGTTATATATTAATAAACTTGAGTATTTATGCTGGATTAAAATCGGCAAAAGATTCCCTTATCTTTTTTCCTTATTCACAGAAGGATAGGTACACCTACTCCATTAAGTTTTTCTTTTATCCGAGGCCTCTGCTAACCCCCTAGGGTATCCTCACTAATCAACGTCTTCTTTCCTCCCCATTTGAAACAACTCCCTTTGAGCAACTGCTTTGCATCATCCCTTGAAGAAGGTCACTACCTCAGCGGGCTACAGAGAGATTAACCCAATTTACTCCTTTCCTATCCATCTAGAAATGCCTTCCCCAGCCCAGGCAGCCTTCCTGACGAGGGGCACAGAAGAACAGGGGTGCTTCTGTGAAGCATTTTGGCACTGATAAAAAAAGCCCTGATGGAGGTCAACCTTGGTGAAGGTCACAGCACAAGCACACCAAACTCCATAGCACCATGAGACAACCAAACCGCAACCAGAGCGGGCGCTTCCAGCGCCTCGCACTTAGAAGTGGAGTGCGGAGACAGCAAATTGGCTTAGTGCCGTTAAAAGAAACCCACACATGCCCATACTTATTTTCTCCTTTTTATTTTCAAAAGGCGTATGGGAAAGGGACAGAAGAGCAAGACACACAGAGAGCCTGCTCGCTGTCAGCTTGCAAGGCACCATCTGCTCTTCAGGAGATATGCTATATGCACAATAAATTGAGATTTACATTTCTGACAGAGTTAAAGCAAAACAATGTCAACACACACATCCTAAGAGCACCTCTGGCACCAGCCTTCTAAACACTGGATTTCTGGGACCCAAAGAAGTTTTAAGTCTGCTATAAATTTATATCAAAAAGGCTCCAAAAACAGACTCCCCAAAGCCTTTTATTTACTGTGCCACAACAAGAAGCTAACAACAGTAACATCACTCCCTATAATACAACCCATCTTCCCCCCTTTTGCTGATTAATAGCTTTGGGCACCAGAGACACCAAGGGCCACAGCAGGTCATTAAGGTACACTCGCTATATTAAGAGTCAACTGCAGCGACGCAGTACAGGTGCTGGCCACGCTTCGGGAGTGACAGATGACACTGAAACTACACTACATCGGGGAGGACCTACAGGCAGAGATGCAGCTGCCAGCTCTCTTCGCCCCAATTGCCTTTAGAGGGAATTATCAACAACACTTGATACCAGCAATAAACAGTGAAACCTGAGAGATGAGGGCCACTGACAACCACTTACTTGAGTAAGTCAGAGTCCTCAAAAATCATACGTTACATGCAACTATCATCATAAGTGGCTGGCTGGTCTTACTTCCTGACAGTCATCTCATGGCTATATAATTACATCATTAGCAGACAGCAATGCAGAAGATGCTGCACAGACCTATGTAGATTTTGTTTACCCTTATTAAATGATTCAGAACCATATTAACTAAGCAAGGAGAGCTTTTAGCAGTCTTAAATCCCTAATAAAGGCAGAATGCTCCATTCCTAGCCTGTCCCCTTCCAGTATAGGGAGGGACATCCCTGCATGACCTGACCCTGCTACCTTGGATGTGGGCCGAGAGGAACACCTATACCGCATTTCCAGGTTTATCACCACATGGGGTGAAGAACGGCTTCTTGATATGAGTTTGCTTAAAAATCACCTTAAACTTAATCATCTCATTGAGTTATACATGAACAGAAAGCCTTTACTCACAACACCCAGACCAGACCATGTCATTATAACTGTTTGTGGAAGATACATCTGTTAAAGAAGAGAAATAAGCCTAATTTAGGGTTGAATCAGACACCTCTCTCCCATGTTATTTTCCCAGACGGGTTTTCTGCAAGCTTCTCCTTGGGGCACATTCATGTCTCAAGTCTCCTTTCACACCTTGGGCTGCAGGCTGAAGCTCTTAACGCTTTTTGTTTTGGCCACGCACACTGAATTTTGGAGCCAAACTCCTCTAGACCTAGGGAGTCCAGACAGATTATACCCCTTCTACTGGCATGCATATTATTTCCCTGTATCTAGAAGAGCATCCAATTTTCCTTGGAGACATAAAGCCTCATTAAACCAGGTGCCAGCCCCAGTGCTGGGCTGCCTGATGGACAGCAATGACAGCACTCTGCCCGCATTTCAAGCCGAAGTCTCTTTGCTAAAACTTTATGCTCTGTGTCAGCTTGTACATGAGCCAACACGCTGCACATAGGTAGCTGAACAGGACTGAGGTGTTTAGCACATTATCAGCTTCAACATAAGGTCGGACACAGTGGTATTTGACCGCTTTGTGGTGGCAATGCTTTTGGGAGTGGTTGAACCCCCTTCCCTTCTCTCTTCTAAATATAAGGGTAATAAAATACTAACCATAAGGCACTGAAGTCCTTTAAAGTGATCTCACAGTTTGCTGTGTATACAGCCTCAACCACCTCCTATCATTTAAAGAACAGAAAACAAAAGCCAGGCTCCAACTTTAGTCCGTTTTTGTTCCCTTCATTTTCACATCAGTATTTAAAAAAGCAGGTCAAGTTTAGTAGGTGCAATGAACATTATATTAGACCACACTTCATAGCACTGCCTAGAAACACTTTTACTGACCTTAAAACACAAGAAGAACAGACTTTATTTTTATTCTACCTTAATACATCATACAAGACAAAGAAGCAGTGCCTGAAACATTATCACAAGTTAGACACCTTTATCTTACACAGATTGATACCGTTCTGTGATATGATTTTGCACTTTCATATACTCATACAATATATCAATATGCCTGGAGCAAGAGGTAGAACCACTCCCAAATGCAGCCGGCCTCCCCATAACCACAATACCGCTAGCTGGCAAGGCACTGAATCAAAGTCATTTTATCAACTGCTCTCCATGTGAATGAGGCACAGAGGTTAAGTAGCTTATTGAACTGAAACTCTAGGGATGATTTCGTTTACTTGCCCATTAATGAGAATTTAAGCACTTAGTTCATACTTTTCCCCAATTAAATAAAACATTTTGGTGACAGAAAGGATTAAATAAATATCAAGTCTGTTTCCTTACGAAAAGTAGTACTGTGCATGCCATACCATGTATTGTTCACCTGTAAATTTGCTCTTAGGGATCTAAACCATTAGGTTGCACATTATAGATTAACAATAGTAGCAGTAAGAAGCTTTACAGTTAAGTAGTTCCTGTGCTTGTTCAGCAGTTTCTTTATAAATTGTGTATCTGTACTATTTAATCTGAAGACTACAGCAAGCACCTAAAATGGCTGGGCATATCTATTATGCCATTCAGCTGATTTAAACAGCTTTTTGCTTCTTGGGTTCTCAGCAAGCAAACTGCACTTCTATAACACGTAGAGTTGAGACGCAGCATACAAAACTCAAAACGAACCACTTGCCGTGCAAAGTCTTACTGGTCCTAAAAATGCCCAACAAGAATCTTACATTTCTGCAAGCAAGTACGCACTGACTGTTTTGCTGTAGTTGATATTCACAATTTAGCTAACCTGAAGTGATAATGCATTTTTTTTGCAAGGGAGTTTTAATCTGTTCCTAATATTTGCTGATGATAATTCAATTAAAATGTTAGTTCAAAGATAAAAGCTAAATGCCACAACTTTGCACAACACATTTAGTCTTAAGGGCTGTATTCAATCTCCTGGTGGTTTTGGACAACACTTGGTAAAATAAGTGTTTTCCAATAAGTTAGTTCCAGACATTAAAACATCATTATAGCAGCAGTTTAAACCATTAATTCTTCTCTTAAATGTAGAATTAATTTTACGACACGCCCATTGAAATAAGTATCCCTGACACTCCTCTTCGAGCTGTTAATGATTCATCATCACGTTCATTTCAGAAATGATTTTCCAGTCATTTCTTCTGTTTTTTTCCTATCTACGGGAAAAATAACAAAAACTTTGAACTGTCCAAAGGTGGTAGAAATAATTATCACTGATGCATGAATTAATTCACTCAAAATAGTCAGGAGCTCTCCTTCCCTGGGTGTGGGAGAAGCTGGGTTGCACACAGTATCAAGTTGACAAACGTTTAAAGAATTTCATCAATAACTGTGCAGCAAAACATCCTCCTAAGCCCACATTTAGGCACGGTAAGATAGATCAAGTAAGACTTAATCTGATTCACTGAGACAGATGAGCAAAACATTTTGATCAAATCCTTACTGAAGGAATCAGGTCAACTGAAATTATTCACAAAACACTTGTATTCTTTTACATTTAATTGAATTGTTTGAGAAACAAAGAGATCACTTTGTGGCTTTTAAAACTTGAGAACTAAAAATAAAGTGTTGTTTCATTTCTAAAGATATTCAATAGTTATGTTTGCCTAAACAAAACACTTCTTCATTTCAAACCGCATCTTACCTCAAAATTCAAAGTGCTACCACTTTTAAAGTAGAAATATTTTTTTATTCCTTTTCACTTAATTCTTACCTCAGCCTACCATTTGTTTCCTCCTATTTTGCCAAACTCAGCGTAGCAGTTTATTCACAGCATCCTACTGACACATCACCCCTGCAACCCTGCCCGTAGCAATTTCCCTCCTTGCCCTACAGCCACTTCCACGCATCCCTGCATCCCCGATGGAGGTACCAACCTCCATCAACCATCTTCACAGAGGGCCTGATCTTATCCCAGCTCATTTCAACAACGAAATTTCCGCTTCAGCCTTCTGCAAGACATTTGATATTCTGTCTACCCTCTCACCTTTCTGATTTTATCCATTACCCATGTTGGCAGTCCCCTGACCTTCTCCTTGGCATTTCTTAATTTTCCTCAACTACTCAGACTTTTTTTTTTGTATTTGCCACAAGAGAGGCATCACAGGCAGCTAGTGAATGAAACAGTACTGAAGGAAAATCTGAAGTTTCAAACAGGAAACTAGATTATTCATTAAGCATTAAATTAGAAATTTCATATCTGCTCTGAAGATATCGCATCAAAGTCTCCAATGAGAATGGTTTCTTATTAGCCTCTAAGTAAATTTTTTTATCCTGTATTATCACAGCAAGTGGCTGAAACTAAAGGAATTTAATAAGCACCTCCGAACTGTGGGTCAGGTTCCTCACTGAGCCCTTAATTGGAATATAGTAGATCCTGCAGATCAACAGGCTCTATACCAAGGACATGTGCATTTTGCCACTTCCGTCATATCAGGGGCAAAACACAAACTATTTTCACTGAGTTTCAGATTTAATTGTTCCTGAATATCTGGAAGGCTTTTTCAGGAAACCACCAACTCATCTCCTCTCCAATTCATTTAAACCACCCCTCCACCTTTTTTACGCAAGTCCAGCGCATCTTACACAAGTGAAAGCAAATATGCAGCAATGCAGCAAACACTTATTTTGGAATTTCTACTCTGAATTCTCACATTTCTCACCTACAGCTATCCACAAATTGTAGCATAATTTGCTTCCTGAAATACAAACTTGAAACCAGCCAGCTGGTTTTGAACACAGACTGAGGATGGGTCAGAGATACAGCGAGCAGCGTCCAACTCTGTTCCATCCGTCTCTTCGCCTTCAGCAGGGGGAAGGGCTTTTCCTGCTGCTGCAACCCAGGAAAAGGCTCCAGGGAGGTCCTTTCCTGATACAGTGTGGGGAGGAGAACATCAGACATTGCATAGTTTTTTGCATGCCCGAGTCATCCCTTAGAGCATAAAACCACTTTTTAATAAATTCAGATACAGTCCAAAATAGCATTTATGATAACCCACAGGGAAAAACCCACTGTTTATTAAAACATGAAAGTCTTGGGGTGGGGGGGGAAGTACAAGTCAGCCACAACAACTCAACTCTGGCATTCAACCACCCAAACTACATTTCTGTTAAAGAAAAAAAAAAAAAAACAAGCAAACAAGCAAATATTGCAGTTTTCTCTTTGCCAAAGAGAAGAAGTTCCCAGGGAAAACATAAGCAATCCTAACTTCAGAACTAGATTCTCCTTCAAGAGAATTTTACAGGAACATAAGGAGGCAGGGCAGAGACAGAGGAGCTCAGAGGATGCATTGGACATAGGACTGCTTGTGCTTGGGGCTTGTGGCACCACAGTTATAGGGGAAAACATGTTATCCCTGCAGGGACAGGAGGAGCGAAACCACCCCAGCTCTGACCCAGGACAGCCCACATCAGCAGTAGTCATGACCACGGGTCCCCCCTTTGGCCTCTCACATCCCATGCATTACCTGAACACTCTGCAAGCAAGCACCGGGTGGGTTTGTCCCACACGCTGTATAGCGGGTAACTCGAACATCAATGGCATATGCAGCACATTCTGAGGATTGAACTTAAAGCATCCTTGCTCTGAAATACATCCCTAAGGAGACCATATGGCATCCTTTTCGCTAGTATTCCCTCGAGTACTTCTCTGGAAGAAGTGCCTATAGCTGAGGATTGGAAAGAAAATATTGACAAAGTGTCTTTTCTGCATAGAATTAATAGCCAGGAAAACAGTCAAATTTTACCTCCTGCCTTTTTTAAGACTAGATTTGGATAATAGTGAAACTTTTCTTTTTATCAAGCCTACCATATTTATGAAGGAATAGACACGCTGCATGTCCTCGTTTTGCCCCTGCACAACAAACTCGGAACTGCATGATGTTGGATTGCTGCAGGCAGCTTTGGGTACGCTGCGGTGGAGGAGCCTGAAGCCCTCCTCTCATGCCACAGCCACCTCTCTCCTCCATCACCAAAACTCTGCTTCAAGCAAGAGTAGACATTTGGGGATGCCCTTTTTCTACTCTGGCACCTCACAAGAATAACAACAGCCACCTTTCTGTTATCTTCTAAACCACATCCATCTCTAATTCACCCTCTCAAGATCATTAGTAGCAAATTTGCTAATATAGTGCATTCTCTCTAGATTGTTTTGCAAAGGAGGCACTGGATTCAGTGCTTATTTCTGTTAGCCCTATTCCTGCATTATCTGGGCTTCACATACCTGACATTTTTTCACCTCATTTGGAGCACAAGCAGATATACATTATTTTAGGATCTGGCTTGCTGAATTACTTCAATGCACATAGCCTGAGTTTATGTACCTACCTAAGTCTGACAGCATGCAATGTTTGTTACCTGCTCTTTGCTTATGTGGCTGACTCGCCTTTCATGCGGTGTCATACATTAAGTTTTTATTCCTCATTTTTAAGGTAACTGGTAAACACTAAGTGTGATTGAAGTTAGCGTGAGGCCCAAGCAAGCGGAGGGATGCAAACTGGCCCTACTGTACGCAGCTTCTGAGCCAAGCTCTTCTTTCAGTACTTAGCAACTCTTTTCTATTTATATCAGGCAGCAGCTCCGAGGCTTTACTTTTTAGACCTGGATTAGCTATTCATTAACATGGCAAAGTCCAAGTCATTCAGCACAAAGAAGTTCTTTTTATTTCATATGTCAAACTGAGAAGAAACCACTTCCCGCATTGCGGAGGTTCTTTTAGAACAGCAGCGTTGAATAACCGTTAAATCACAGCTAATAGAGGCTTTACAGGAAACATTTTTGTACATGAATACAACGCTGAAGGGTAATGGACCTCCACTGAGCTAGCAAATCCTGCACAGGTAAGAGAGATGTTTTACAAAGACAGACAAGAGCTGCCAGAACATCATTTTGAAAGGGAAAACAACAGAAACAATCTCAATACAGCACAGAGACTATAGCATTGCAGGGGTCCTTGATGTGACAGAATGAAAAGACAGGTCAGGTTTGCAGCGCCGCACCATTGCAACACGCCGCTATGTCACTGCGACACAACACAGGGGACATTCAGCCCCTGATGTGCTCTTGCTGAAGAGCGACATAACCAAATGCCAGCCTGACCCTGCTGATTGCCACCTCCTCACAAAAGACTGTAAGAGCCACCCAGGTGAGCGCTCTGCATAACCACTGGACAAATAACTAACATTTTTGTATCAGTGAAGGAAACCAGTATTTTTCTCCCCCCATACTTTTAGCCAACCTGAGCTCTGCTGGCCCTAATGCTACAAAAAAAACCCCACGATAACTCTTCCTAGTCGATAGACAGGCAGAAGAGGAAACTCACACAATCGAGCTGTTGCTAATGTCTGATGTTAGTTACAGAGACCATTTTAATAATACAGTGTTTTAACAGCATAAAACAAGAGCCAACGCAAAACAGCTTTAAGTAGTGAGGACTCCAGAAGACACTACTTCTATGTATTCATCCTGATACAATTCAGTAAGACACTATTTTAAATTGCTGTTTCAGATTTTTACTACTCTTAATTTAACTATGTTAGGTAAAAAAAATCATAATCTAACCATTTTCTACTCAAGTTTTATAGAGAAAAACACAAAATTAAAGGGGACACATGAACTCAATTTTCACTTCATGATTCAGTATTCTAGACTGATCAATAATAAATTTTTTTTCTGTTAAAAGCCATTAGTGGCAACCTTCGGTTTTTTCCACTGTGCTCCCTCAGAAAAATGAGTTTTCATTTCTGAGGGTTCTAATTCAGCATTTCCTCAAGAAAACAAACGTTAAGAGCTAAGTCTTCCCTCCTATGCCTGCCTTACCTTATTAACTCACTTCTGTTATCTTTCAGCGAGGAAACAATTTACCAATTTCCTCTGAGTACTCTTACTATCACTCGATGTTTTATTAACTTCCTACTGATCATACTCCTCTTAAAATAATTTTTTATTTGCAGTGTTTTAGTACATTTGCAGCTTTGCTACATTTTCTCCTTTATTGTGCATTCATCTTCTCCTCAAAACCTGTCTCAACTCCAAAAACGATCTAAAGCTGGACAGAAAGATGTATTCTGCAAAGGGACCAGAGTGACTAGGGCTGCCTTGGAGAAAATTAAATCAGTGTCTCCGCAGCGATCAAAAATACCACACTAGTTACAGTTGCCCAGTGCAAAAAATTGCGTTTTCACTGCTGAGCAGCTGCTATTGCATTTGCTTTACTGCAGACTTTTGGGTCTAGTACCTCCCTGTGAGGAACTGCACAAGAATATGTTACCGGCAGCATAAGGAGGGAGCACGTGCTTAGGGAGAGCTATAGACTACTGGTTTTTCTTTGGTTTCAGCAGTACTGCACAGAGCATTAGCTACGTCAAGCCTATGCAATATGATTAGATGAGTCCAGAAACTGGAACTTGGCAGAAAGCTGCTGAAATTTCCCACAAAACACAAGTTGTTCACTAGAAGAGTGAGGAGATTATCAATCAACCCTAAGCAGTAAGGATTGGCCCCCAGGTATCAAAAATATGAGCTATTTTCTCCATTATCAGGTTGTTCTGCCAGTTTACTTTCCCAAATCTCCTGTGAAGACTGGGTCACACTGTGCTAATTGCTGTACAGAAACCTCAGCACGGAAACACAGTCCCTCTTGCAAATAAGTCATAATCTTGATTGACTCAATACCATCAGCAAATATTAGAAGAGTTGGCAGCAGAAAGATTAACATGTAATGGCAGTTGTTGCCCACACTACCTGCTTATGGAGTTGGATGTTTCCATAATATCATTTGGAAAGTAGTGATAACACTGAAGTATATAAAGTGTTGCCTTAACATTAATGAAAGAAATGGCCTTAGAAAGTCAGAAGTCTTAGAATGACCCTGCCATTTTATAGCTTTAAGTTGTTATCTAATGTCTGAGTTTTCAAGGATAAAAATGTCATGGCTGCTATATTCCACTACTGGCAGAAGCCCTCGGGAAAAAAAAAAACAAACACAAAAAAACCCCCCACAAAACCTTAAAAGATGCAAAAAACCGCAGGAAAATGGAAATAATTTTCCATGCAACCATTCTTTTTCCTTTAGCAGAAAATGATGTTGTTTTGCAGATATCTTTCTTCTTCTTTTATGGAGCAGGCAACAGACCCACTCAATAATCTTTAAGACAGTAAGAGACAGCAGCAGCTGTCTTTTTTTTTAAGCAAGGTAAAAATGCAGTTGAGATGGAATGAATCTGCTGTTATGACAGTCCACGCCTGCTTCTTGAGAGAAAGACACAACAAATGAAAAATCAAGAAGAAAAACAAAAGGAAATTGAGTTTCTGCTTGAGGCAAGCTGCTCTTTTACATGCAGCCTCCTTTCCAGTGGATAGCAGGTACAGTGCCTGGGCTTAAACCCGCTCTGAAACCTGGACAGCTTGTACCAAACAGTGCCTCAAATGCTCTTGTTTTTAGCTGCTTTTTTGTCACGAGCTCATAGCAGCGTTAAAAGAAGCTGCCTGAATGTTTTTGCAAGAAGTCAAAAAAGACAGCCCAAAGGGAAAAAGAAATAAAGTGGAAAAGGATGAAGAGATAAGGAGGAGTCAGAGGATAAGAGGCAGCAGGTCTCAAGCAAGTTCCCTGCTGCTGATTAACCTTACACAAACACCACCTTTTCAGCCGCATGGCAAGACAGAAAAAGGGTAGACCTGCGCAGAAGGGTTAGAGAAGAAGGAATAGGATTAAGAAGCAGCTTATGTATCCACAGAGGACAACAGGGAGGAACACAAGTGACCCACGGCATGCCAACCTGATGACAGGTAAGATAGCAGTGATGTCACCTGTGCCAGACAGCAGGAGGGCAGTTCAGGTGGTCTGCCTTATCTGTATTAAATTTAATCTGACAGAGAAGTATCCAAGGAGAAAGGGCAGAGATGGATGAACTGGTGAAAGAGGACAGGCAAGAAATAGAGCAAAGTGCAAATAAACCTTGCCTGGAGATCAGCTGAAGCCCCACCATATCTGTTCCACCATCCTTACCCTCAAGAACATTTCCCCCCAAGATCTACCTTTATCAACTCTGTCTGTAGCTCAAACCCATTACTTGTTTCCTCTTTTAAAGCTAGTTCCCATGCCTCATCCCCATGCTCCTGCCTTCTCACTTGCAGAGAGTGGGCTGGCCAGCTCTGCCCGCAGGCACAGGCAAGGCACACCACCGAGTAGAAACCCTGCAATCCAACTCTAGCTTTGCACTAATGTATATATAAATAAAAGTTTTGTTTCTAAACTCCATGATGAGTTTACAGCTGCTACAACAAGGCTGATGCAGTTCTAGCAACTTCACAGCACCTCATAGCCTTCAACTCCTCCGTCACTGTAGAAATTTGTGTCCTAAACCCAATGTTATGTTAAGATTATTTCTCAGCAAGATGGTTTTTTATTTTAAATGATGGCATAGCCTGTCTAGTGATATGAAATCACAGTTAATCTATAGATTTGCACTGAAACTATTATCCTACAATAGTGATTTTGCATTGTAATAGCTTCATTAAGCACAGCCTCCAAAGAATCGCTCATACTTCTGTGTAATTTCAAATTGTAACAGAATTGTAATGATATTGCAATAGGCTGTCCATATATTTGCATTGAAATTGGACTGATATAATAATCACCATTCATCAAGCCATTTACATAAAGTCTCTACAGACTTACACAGAAAATTTTGCCATTGAACTCCAGCACCATCCACCTTTATAACACTATTTTTCCTTCTGGATTCCTTTTTAAACCTGTATTTATTCCCTCACCATAATCCAGATGGAAATCTGGATACAACTGTTCAAGACAGAAGTTATGTTACCAATTACAGTGGCAAGGAAATATATATTTTAAAGTAATCATAACAAAGCCACTATGTTTCTCACCTGCTCATTATAATCTCAGCTTTTATGTGTCATTCAACACCAAGAAGTTCTTTCTCCATCCTATTATCCTCTTTGAGAAACCTTCAACATTATTTAGGTCAACTTCTATCAAGAAGCTAGAGAAAAAGACTAGATCTACGGAAATGTTATGATATGGTTAGTTTAGTAACCTGTACTGTTCACTTATCTAAAAACACTACATAAGCAAAGAAATTCTAAGCCAGCCATAGCAGCTGCAAATGCCTGACCACTCCATTGCAAATATCTAACCTGTAGCTTTTCATAATAATAATGTACCAAGAGCAAGTGCATTAGCCTCCAAAATGTCACTAGCAGATGGGAAGAGTCCTAAGGGCAGCAATTTAAGCAAACATGACCAAACAGATCTTTGCTCCAAACTGCCAAAAATTAACTTCTGAAAAAGTTAAGTTCATTTGCTTGAGGAATTTTCAGTTAAGCGGCTACAACTGGGGCGTGGTAGGTCCCAGACAAAGTCACAGGGCTTAGATGGGTGTAAGGCAGCGGGCCTGGACGTAGCCACGTTCCAGAGGGGCTGGCAAAAATAACCACCCTGAGACACTGCTGCAGAACGGCAGCAAGGTTTGCTCCATCTCCTAATGATTTCAGTCAACTGCACTGATGAGACTATTTAAATGCATCATTAGCCCCAAAGCAGAGAATATTATTTGGTTAGCATCACACATTCACATTCAAAAGCATACAGTTAAAGTTCAAAATATGTAGCTTATGCCAAATACAGACTGCTAATTCAGTTTTCACTTTGGGGAATGATATACAAATTGAATTTCCTTGTATCTGCAATCACTGACACAGAGACCAAGAGCAAAGAAAGGTCCAATTTCCACTGCACAGAAATCGATGGTAACCAGTCTTCCTCTCACAGTTTGACTTGGAATAGCATTTGTAACCAGCCCCTGCATTTTACCCCACAAACAGCAAACCACAAGTACCTGGGAAGATCTATGCCATCAAACCAGTCTTCCCCACATGACTCCCAAACTATTTGCCATTTTTCCAATGGGGTTAATCTGCTACCTACCACCAGCTGTTTTTCCAGAGATACGGCATCCTTATTCTTCTGACAGATCAGATCTGGAAATACCTTTGCAGCACAAGAACAAGCTCTGGCATCTTCAGAGACCACAAAAGGTGGCAAAGCCATCAAACACTGAGGGAGCAGCTAGAAATCCTCCATTGCCTCTCACAGCTTGCTCTGTATTAACATGGGGTGGGTAACAACCTCCAATACTTGATTTAGCACTGTTACTAGCTGAGCCAGGTATTGCCCACCTGCCTGGGAAGAAGGCTGTGAGTGCAGGTCCTCAATGGCAGAAATCAAGGCAATCCCCAAAAGGCAAGAGAAGTCCGGGGAAAGTAACTTTAATCAAATAACTTGAGCTTTGTTCCATCCCAATCAGACAAGGAAAAAGAAAGCAATAGAAGAGATATTTGCTGGTTGAAGGAAAGGGAATTTAGGGTTTTCCTGTCTGCAGGTGCTGGCAGCTACAAGCAGACTCAATAGGACTCTGCAGATCACTATGGGTAAATTGGGGACTATCCAGCTACTGCCTTTTATACCAAGAAACATGTGACTTTCGTATATTCACATCTAGGCTAACACCTTTATCATTTAGAATAAAAAAATATTTTCCTTTAATTTCATTTTTAGCCTCCCGGATACAATTTTATTTACAAAAACTGTGGTCAAATGAATCTTTATCTAACAGACAGAAGAGGTAACTGCGAGCTAGCAGGCCTGGATTTTATTCCCAGACCTGTCACTGCCTCACTACATGACTTCTGGCAGTCAATAAACCTAACTGTGCTTTAATTTAATAATCTATAAAGTGTATGTATTGCTCACTTAGCTTCACTGTCACCCAGTGAAATCAGTTAATATTCAAGAAAGTACTTTAAGATTCACAGATAATAGGATATACTTTGAGGGGTCTCATCCGAGTGTTTAACCTGGAGTTCTACCAATGGTATTTTCCAGAGTAACAAACTCTGTCCTACCTGATCATAACTAAATCTGATGCAGACTAAGAAGCCTTAAACACTGTCAAAGGAATTAGCAAGAGTGGCACAAGCACTCTGTGACACCCATATAGATATGGAGCACCATCTAGTGTCACACAGAACCTTTCTGTCTCCCATCCCTGTGCCCCTCCATAGCAACATTACTGTTCTCCTTTATTTGTATCGTGGTAACAGCCAAGGAGCCAGACAGGAACCTGATCATTTTGGATACTTGGCCAACACGTAACAAATGTCTTCCTTTAATGTATATCTCAGTGAATGAGAATATTTTCAAGAGCAAAGTTGCTAGGTTACTCATTTAGTTTGTTTTGCAGAGAACTGCACTGAAATCCGGTTTTGATCAACTCCAATCAGAAAATAGTTACTGATTTCAAAGGAGTTTTCTGCTTCTTAGTACACATACATGCACAAATAACCCACCACAAACACCGAAGAAAGGAAACATGATAAAGCAGCGGGGGGGGGGGGATAACATCAGACCCCTTCTAATGAAAGCTTCTCCTACAACAACATACCAGGGTTGCACGTTAGAAGTGAGGCATTAATACACCTCGGCAGCAGCTGCTGAAGGCCATGGAGAAGAGCCAACACACCACATCCTGAAATGGCAGCTCTGCCCCAAAGAGACAGTGGCAATTACAGCTTGTTCCCACAGCGGGAAAGGTAAGTGCCCAGCCTGTCTGCAGCCGGCACCAAGTTTGTAACGCATTGCTTCTGTGGTGACATATTTGCAGCTATCTTTCCTAGAGCGAGGCAAGATGCCCATCTCAACCTGATCCTTGCAAGCTAGCAGGAACAAGGGAATGTTCCCTCCATCTTCCTCCAAGTCCCCAAAAGGATAACAGAGCAACACAAAAACCCCAAAACAACAACAACAAAAAAATCAGAGTAGGCAGAGGGGGGGGGGAAGCTCAAGAAAGTGATTCAACAGCTGTTGCAAATGTCTCAAAGCTGAGATAACCAGAGGGCTGAAAAGCTTCTAGCTGTCAAAAAAAGTTTTAAGTTAGCAAGAAACAAGTAACCTGATTACAACACGTATAAACTTTTACAAGAAGATACTGGTTACTAAATGAAACTTTAACCTAACAGAGAAAGGTTAAGAATCAGCATGTGGAAGTTGAAACCAAATTCAAAATAAGGCAAAATACTTTTAAAACAACTTTAGCAATTAGCCAGCAGGGGGTTTAAAAAACCCACACTGTCCATGGAACTTGTATATTCTCCACCTCCTTGCGTTTTCAAATCAAATCCAATTCTTTTGTTTTCATCAAATGCCCATTCCTGAGGCTCAGTGCAGAAAGTATGTGGGTTAAGTACAGTGACTTGTGTTCATACAATAGAATGAATGGGGTGAACTAGGAGCTCCCCCCCACTGAAACACTGATCACTCCCTGAAAATACTGCAATGAAGCATCATTTTGCTCATCTCCTAGTAACATGCTTCATAACTCTGCGGCCCAGGAACAACCCTGAAGCATACCCTGGCAGCTCAGCCAATCTCATCCCTCTTGGGTCTCATCTGTGGCACTTCAGCTCTGGTGGCGCTTCTGTTGAGCTAACTGCTAAACGTTAAAGAAAACAAGCTGAAGCAGGCAAGCTTCATGTCTTGAGATAAAAAAAAACCATATATTGCTCAGTTGAAGCACAGTGCTAAGCTCAGCATGTTGAATTTTACAAGGATTTTCAACAGACATTTTGCATTGTTTTAGTATTGAGCCCCTTCTTTCACACATATCACAAAAACATCAGTGTTCAGCAGGAATCTGTACTTCCAGGGAGATCATACTTTCTCTCAATTGTTTTAACAAGCTCTCATAAAAACTAGCAAAATGAGAAGAGGCATTACTAAAGGTCTGCCAGCATGGACACCTCCGTGCAGCCTTCTTGCACTAAGACATATGCATGGAGCCCATCTGATGCAAGTCACATCTTTTAGAAAACAGCCTCTCGATCTGCAGTGTCATAATGGCTGTCCCTATCACTACTACCCCTTTACAGACTATTTAATTTTTCTGCCAGTTGTCATCTTAGAAGGCATGGCTACACGCTCCTCGGTACACAGAGCTCCCCAATGTACTGAGCAGAGCCTACAAGAGACATAACCACAGCGAGCCAGAGCTCCAGAAACATGTCTAACTTGACCGCAGGCAATAAAATGAAACACCACACAAAAATTAAGCACTGTTTTTCAGAGATTCGGGTACATAAGCACTTCTCTTCAGCAGAGCCTTGCATGCTTGCAGAAGCACGTGCGCACACATCCACGTGCAATGGGATGCATGCTCCACATGCAAAAGGCGTCAGCATAACAAGGATGATTTCAGAGCTTGTCCACCAAAGGACTATCAGGGAAGTGAGAAGTCTGCAAATGGGGGTTTTCACTAAGGAACAGAGAGGCCTTCAGCTGCTGTAAACAAGGCAACTTACTCGCATCACAACAGCCATTTTCCACCCAAAATGGTTTGGTCAATTCAGCCACAATATGCAAATACCAGAGGAAGCAACAGTGTGGATGAGAGTATTAAATTGCCTACACATGTAAGTGGCATTTTGGATTGCCTGCATGCCTATGAAGGGCCGCGCAAGTGGAGATGTGGGGAATCAGGGAAGAGAGAGGCTGGGAATCCTCTGGCACATAACATGTGGAGCTGGGAAAGCCCAGATGGGGGGGAACCCACAACACTTTGCATCTGAGACCCCTTCTCCTACAGTTACCACAGGAAGGAGGTAGGAGTGGGACTCCCCACTGTCCCCACCTGCAAAGCCACAATCACACAAATATCCTTTTAAATAATCTTCATGAAAATGCAGTCACTGAAGATAAAAATCCAGCGAGCTGTGGTGCATAACAGTGCTCCAGCCCCAAATTTTACCTTTTGGCACTCCAGCAAGAGAAATGGTTTCTAACACCAGGTCTGCTCTGAGAGCAGGATCCTAAATTTATGAGATGATCAGGTGTCAGCAGGTCCTACAAAAGATTATCCTACAAATGAAACCTCTCAGTCTTAATACCTCAGCATCACATAAATATTTAGCCCTCGATGTTAGGTTATACATCAAGAAGTGAGATAAAGTAGTCAGCGATTCCGGTTCCAGCCACCATAACACATTTGGCTCTTGAATCCCTTTTCTGTTTTTTTAACCCATCAAATGAACTATTGAATTTATGAGAGTTAGGCTAAGCAAAAGCTAGTGATCAGTGAAATTAAGTGCAACTGGGTATACGCATTGCACTGTAGAGAAGTCTAGCAAAATGCAGCATTGCTCAAAGATTATAGAAATCTGCTGTGATAACATTGCCAAATGACATGCACTTGGATGCATCAAAGTGCAAGGGTACAGGCTATTTTGGGAAACAATGAGTTTTCTATGACACAAAGTGGCACACACAAAGAATTATGGGTTTGGCAGGCAGTTTAGGGCCTTTTTTAAAGGCTCATCTGTAGAGCCATCTCTGCTTTAAAGACCTGATCTCAGAGACACTTTATGCTATTTTATTTTGTTACTATAAATGTTGCCAAGTATTGCCCGCTGTTTTAATACTCTTACTGTTTCACATTGTTTACATACGTACAGCACTGCAGGAACACAAAATCTCAATCTGGCTACCTCAATACTGACTGGCATTTATATATTCACTTTTAGTTTGAAGGGCATTTTCATTAGCCTGCTCTGTGTGGTAGGAGGGGTGGGTTGGTTTGCTTATTTTAAGGCAGATAAGTAGGAGCTAATGTTTCAAGAGATTCATAACTAGGCTGTGTATGCTTCAGGTAAGGTATAATAAAGACAGAAGTGCGCACGGCACATATATCTGTGGCTTCTGAGCAGCATGAAGCCAACACAAACCTGTGGCTTGGTAATGGCCCTTCTAGGGTGAACTTCAAATATACCAACATGCAGAATGCTGCATTAGCTGCCTGCACCAAACCACTGCACTGGAAGAGAAGGGCACACACACTCTCCCGGCAAAGACCACAGCACAAATCAGGGAGGAGGGCATCCCTCAAAATGCACTTAGAAGCACCAAAGCTACAAACATGAGACTGCAAGAGTGCTGAAGTCCCACTGCAGCGAGCAGAAGTGCCCAGCTCTCTTCTTACAACAGCTATGCATGCAGCACGATCCTTACGGCACCTTAAAACAGGAAATTGTCCAAGATGTGGAGGGGCTTCACTCCAAGGGCCACAATTTTCTGACATCGACCCTGGGTTAGCTCACAGAATAGCCTACTTAGTACTCACCCAGGCAGCTCCCCGACTTGCTCTAACAAATCCTTCCAATCTAATTTCAGCTTTGACCCATTTTAAAGCAGGTCTGAATCTTCAGGGGGCACGCAGCTGCATAGGACTCACACTTCCTATTTTCAAAAGGGGAAGCAAGCCAACATAGCTACTCAAAAAGTGAATAAAACACAAACTTTAGAAAGCAAGAAGAAAGGGCCTTGCAGCCTTAGGAAATCAGATGCTTTTTGTTGCAGCCTGGAACGGATGAGAAGTGTTGAAGGATTTTCAACACTCTGGAAATACAAAGTTTGGGTGTTAGTACAACTGTAACAAGGAAATTCCAGCCCCCAGACGAAGTGCCTGTAACAATGTGGTGAAGCTTCTAATGCATGCACAGAAGCTACCCTATATTAGGTTTCCACTTACACTTAGTATGTAGAACGCTTCCATCTCCTCACATTAAAATAGAGTACTTGAACATAGCAGTACACCTGATATAGTCTACCAGCACAATAAGGGGGTAAAATCTTGCATTTCAAGACAACATCCTTTTAAAATTCAGTCTTTGGCACAAACACCAAGTGCCAGCCACAGTCCCATTAGAATATCTGAAAATGTGATTGTGCCAAAAATAGCAGAGGTCTGCCCTTCCAACAGGTTCATACTGGGTCCCCATTGCAGTGTTAACAGGCAATTCACACTAACTGCTTCAAAACACACTTTATCATCACAATTTGTTGCGCTGTGACAACACACAGCATTTGGAGTCTAGAGTTTTCTGTGATTTTTTGAGGGTAGACACATAACAAAGCAGAAATAACCAATGCTGTATCCTGAAAGCATGCATAAGCAAAGAGCGAGCAAAATGACACAGAAACATGCATGAGGACACCCCAGAACTTAGGTTATTTGAGGAACAGCAATAGCGAGCCTCCTGCTAGGAAGTACTTTTCTGTCATTCCTGGCTCAGAGATTAGAGATCTTTCCTGAACCATGATGCGAGAAGTGTTTTCTTTGAGGTCTCTTCCATAGGCTGCTCCTTCAGCACCACTGCAGTGGCTTGCCCAGCTGCGAATACAAGCCTCCCCTTCACGGGAGGGTTCTGTAGTTCCCTTTTGGAGAGATGAAAGCCAGTTCCCAGGAGGTGATGTGGCAGGAGCATGTTGGCTACCCACTCATTCAGCCTTAGTCTACAGTTGAAGAGACACAGAGCTGGCACGTAGCTCTTATGAGTGTGTACTGGGCACAGTCCAAGGAGAGTTTAATGAAGATCATTTCATTTCCCTGGGGATTTTCACAGGGAGGCAAGGCTTAGTTGACAGATTAAGCAATTGAGGTAAATATCTCTTGAAGTGATATCAGCATGAATACCAGCATCTCCAAGTAACTAACCTGGACTTGCACCTTTCAAAGTGGTTTGGGTTTCAGTTTTGGGTTTTTTTTTTTTTGCTTTACCAACATAAAAAAAAGCATAAAATGCTCTCTCCATCTTTATAGCAGGATAATCAATGCCAGCTCATTATTACAGGGCAGGGGAGAAAAGGGAAATAAACACATTGGTAGAACTTCACAGACAAAACATTGGCATGTAATTGATTTCTAAAAAAATAAAATAAAAAATCTCAGCAGTCAGTCTGGGGAATAGCCATTTACAGTAGTGCAGTGCTTGCAATGCACTATCCTGGCATGGCCTAGCTTCCTAGCAACAAAATGACTTAATACTCATAGTAGAAAAGGTCTTCAACAGGATTTTTTGAGCATCTTGATTTTTTTGTGGTTCTTTGTGAGGCAAAGAACTATTCAAGCCAGATTCTGACACAAGTTATTCTGAGGCTACCTACATCTATACAGAACCACAAATCTTTCTATTAGTATAAAAATGATGCTTTCTGGTACGAAGTATATCCTCTGCTGCACACAGTGACAGTTTCTTCACCTATTCGCAGCCTCAACACATTGGAGGGAGACTCCCCAACTTCCATCCAAACTCAATGGGACTTTAGGACATGCATAAATAATGAAACACGAATGCAAATAAAAGTGCTCAGGTATAGCCATGGTCTGCAGAATAAAACCCACTCAACCTCTAGACAAGAGGAGATGCAGACATGTTGCTTATGGGACTGCATTTACAAATCCTACTATCAAAAGTTGAATTTTCAGAACAATGTTATTCCTATTCCATTGACATTCTCATAGTCCTTTTTTTTTTAGTAGTTGTTTGAACTCCCTTCCAGGTTGTTAGAGGAGCTGTACTCAAGATTATTCAAGATATTACAGCAGTATTTTTCCATACAAAGTTACCTAGCTTCTTGTATCTATCCAAATATTGGACCAATTCCTACCTTTAAATACTTCATTATAGTTACTCTTCTTTCAGCGACAAGTTCTGTGAGCACAACAAATACAGTTTCTCTGACATTATTCTTTCCATTAGCTGACACACGAGATGCACTAAGATACAAACAGCAGTAGCACACATACCCAAACGAAATACACTACAGAAGCAGCTATAACACATATCCAAGTTTTAAGGAACAATATAAGATTGTCTGCAAGGTACTAACTTGTAATTCTTTTTCTCCCAACAAGCAATTTTCCTTTAAACACCCAATGCCACAGCAGCCACTTCACATCCATTACTGCCCGTTTTAAGAACCAAATGACACCAAAGATAAGACCCACACTGCACCACACCCAGGATACTAAAGCTTCAAACCCAACAGGTCCCCAGAGGCAGGCAAATGCTGAGCACACCAGGTTGTAGACACCACTTTTTCCTCAGCATAAGGGGAAACCTGGAGTGTTATTCACAGGATCTCAGGCAACTCAGGGGACTCAAGCACCCAGAGTTGTCCAATGCCACTCAAAGTAGATTGATTCCTGGGTATGCTCATGCATAGCACAGAGGTGGCCGAGAAGAAATTCATCAGGGCTGTGGTATCCAGAGAAGGAAAACCTTGCCCTGTGACATCCTCCCTTTACATCTAAGGGCACAGGGTGAATTTGCCACCTAGTCGTCCTTTTTACCTGGTAGGGGTAGCAGATGATGCAACCCTGAGGTGCTCTCAAACATATATTCACCATCCCTATTGTATTCCAACAGTGTTTTTCACCATGACTTTTACTGGGGTAGTTTGTGGAACAGATCTAAACCACAATTAATATTCTGATAGTTTATATATCCAGCAGCGGCACCACTAAAAATCACTAGGATTTACCTTTGGGCTTTAGGGATTTGCAGTACCTAAACAGCTCCTAGTGCAATACAAATCTTGGTGAAACACAAAAGCATCTGAAGTATACATGCACCTTTATATGAAATAGTCTCGGTGAGCTACATTTACATATTTGAAAAACTTGAATTCACCACAAAAAAAACCCCTCTGACTTACCGCTATAGTCTTCACTAGTGGGCACAGACCCGTGTCAAAATGAAGACTCTTATGCTTGTAGTTTCGGAAGCAGATAGAGATTCATTCAGGCAATTGCACAAACTGAGTTAAGTATCCCAAGTGTTGGGACTCAGCTGCGATATAACATCTTCCATCAAGACCTACAGCTAACACAATGCTGTTCAAGAAGTGCTTTCAGCATTTTGCTACCACTGTTGAAAGACTCAGATTTATAATAAACACCAGTTAGAGGGAACACCAATTTTGCTTCTCTCCAAAGGGCCACTCCATAATTTTAGAGTGAATCATCTCTCTGCACTTTATGTGCAAACAGGATCCCACATTACTACCCAGAGCTGCAGTGAATATGCGTAATGGCTCACTCTGAAAGAGTTAGAATACCAATTTAACTGGTTTTGTTAACCAAGGGAAATAAGTATCTAGTCTACCAGCATGACAGGTTGGAAAAAAGCCGTACTGAAATAAGGCAGGAACTTGTGATAAACATATTCTAGAATGTCACAGTCTGGTTAATACCTTTGGTTTGTATTTAACTCTAGATAACTCTGTGAAGCTACCCAGTGAATGCTTGGTGTAAATGTGCCTTAAGGTCACTATTCATGCAATTGCAGCACGAATTGTGATTGCAATGCAGCAATCCCAAGTTGTACCACTGAAATCTCATTACCCTGTCACAACACCCTATGCTCAATATGCAGCAGTTTGGGATTTGGTATTCTTTGCATCAAAAATCTTCCCTGTAAGTCTTGAAGGACTCCCTAGATTATTTTTCATTATTTTTCATCATTTTATTGATAACAAGTAAGCATTCAGTCTTTGAAAAAATAATTATTTCCTGTTAGTAGTGTTGCAGTAAATGGATACTGGGTAGCGCTATAGCGGACATTGCAAGGCCACACTCTCTAATGCCAGCTAGAGACATCTCCAGGGACACTTGGCTTTGGCTGCAGCTCCTTAACCTCACGCAGCTGTCAGTGATCACCTTTGCTTAAGAGCAGTTACACATGAGAACAGCCTGCACTAAACGCTTCTTCCTCCAGACAGAGAGGGACCCAGAGGACCATCATCAGAATAGGCTCAAGAGCAGCATTTTTGCAGCAAGCAAAGGACAGCACCTCTCCTATCCTCCTGCTGCAAAACAGTTTCACCAAATTTGGAGCATCAGAAGATGGCAATGGCTCACCCACCAACTCAACAGGATCATCAAAAGACAGCGGGAGCTGCAGAGGCACACAGGAGCACAGTGAGCAAAAAGCAGTGTCCAGTGGAGCAGCACACATTACAGCAGGCTGCAGGGCCAACTACTTACTTTTCGGACCTAACTCCAAGGACAGAAGTGACTGCTGTTGCTAAACCCTATGCGTTTACTCCTCCCTAAAAGGGGCTCTCACTAAACATTTATTTTGTGTTAAGATCATGGCGTATTTAAGTGAACAACATGCACATCCTTTAGAAATAATTAATACGTCATACACATTCAGTAGTGTCTGTGGCTTGATGTTTGTAAAGTACCTGTTCAGAGAACTTTCTACAATTCTCCACAGGTCTGTAGAATGATACCAGTGACTTCCATACTTGCACTAATAGCTTAAAAGCCAAGCTGGTTTTCATTTTAGTGGTGGGTGCTTGATTCAGGCAGTGAAGACATAACTTTGTGAGAAGTTCAAGACACAATTCTTAAGAGTTTCATTACTTTGGGTTATGGTTTTCTTACGGATTGCTGCCCACATTTCCATGTGGGTTAAAAGATGCAAAAGGACAACAGGAAAAAAAGCAAGCCCACAAAAAGACACTGCATATGGCCTTTCCTTAACACACTCTGACACACAGACTAACTCAAAATCAGTAGGTGAAGCCGCAAGGGCAGACACAGAGCTGCTCTTTTCTACTAATCAGTCCCAAGTGCCCTGACAGCTCCAGCACAGTCCTTTCACATCTGTCAGGCCACTCATGGAAAGTTGGAAATGATAAAATTTGCACAAGAATCAATTGGAAAAGTTGTAAGGGGGGCAGGGGGAGCTCATCTTTTCTCCTGCTCACGGAGCTCCAAATGCCTTTTATTACTTCCTCCCAGGCAGGGTTATCTTTCCCCCCACATCCTTCATCAGGGATGTCAGTGGGATTTCCTTACTGCCATCCTCAGCAGCTTCACTGCTGATGCTCATTTCTCAGCTGTTCCTTGCTTCCCAGCCTGACCACCTCAGCTTCAAAACTGCAGGCAGCTCTACCACCTCATCACTACTTCTCTGTTCCGTTTTACCTTTTTCTCATTCTTCTCAGTTTTTCCCCACTGACCTTCCTTACCCTTCTCTTACTCAATAGCACACATTTCGAGGCACAAAACCTGCCTGATGAACATTAGCAGAGTCAAGAGCCAAAATTAGTAACTTTATTCTGGAAATAACACTGTTACAAAAAACTCTCAGAGTACTCAGACCCTCAGGCTACATTTCCTAGTGATATTTCCTACAGTAGCTGTCAGAAAGGCTGCTCTGTGCTTTATGGAGAGCCTGTTCTGCTGTACAGAAAGACCCCAGCAGTAAAATGGCTTTCAAATCTCAGGCTCCCACAGCAGGAAAGGGCTGGTAACAAACAGCAGATGACAGCTAGCTGCTGGGTGAGCATCTTCTGTCTTGGCACAAGAAGTTGCATTAGTTTTTCTGGGCCCATTTTCTCTCCTCCAAGCTGGAGGCAAGACAATACCACTTGGGTCTTGGTATAATACAAATTTCACAGAGGCTGGGGAATCACTGACATGCCCAAGTCACACAGCCATTGATAAAACCACATCCTCTGCATGCGCTGGTCCCGGGTAAGGAAGCTCCATCTGGCCCACCTCACCACCAGGACAGGGATATATGTATGCCCGCAGGAAATGCCAACACCCTGCCGGTCCCGTTCTCCCCATCCTGTTCCAAATAAAGCATTCTTTTCAAGTTAAATGTTTCTGCTTCAAGGAACTCTGATTTCAGTTTTCTTTTCTCAACAGCACATAAGCTTGCTTGGCTCCTTACCCACAGGTATTTTCTGCTTTTTAAGTTACAACAAACCAGCTTTTAAAACTTGTCTTTTCTAAAACCACTTCTGATGAGGTAGCTAGTTTTCTCTTGTCTATAAGACTAAAGTCTCCAGGTTTAGTTATGTCAGTACACCGCTATGGAGAGGTAGGCTTAAAATCTAACAGACTCCTATCTTCTTCACTCATATCTAGCAATTTGCAGATCTAAAACTGTTAAAAACAACATCTTCTTGAGTGAGCCTTTCCACACCTGCATTCATCCACAGGGTGCTGCAGCACTTTAATAACTACGAGAGTTTAATAGTTATTAAACTTCTCTATTAGCACAGCCCCATAGCTCTCCTGGCTAATACTCACTCAGACCGGTCCACAAACACTCTTTTGCTAGACACCACACCACCAAGCCTCTTCCAAATCTCTGCTGCTACTGCCCTCGATTCCCCCACTGCACAGCAGGTTGCTTTTCAAAAAAGAATTCTTTATATGCAGAACGCTGCTGCCAACTTATCAAAAATGGCACCAAAGAGTGTCACCTCCACCTTATCCTCTACTGCTTCCCTGTGCATTTTAAAGATTATTTATTTCTATGACAAAAACGTCTGCAGTCCCTGGCCAAGGTCTTGAATGAACACACACTCTCCAGCAGGCTGGCCCCAATACCAAGAAACAGAGTCTAAATACACAAGGCAGAGGATGAAAGGAGAAAGAGACACAGAGGTGCAAGGTCAACAGCAAAACCAAGGACAAAGCCATCTCTCCAGAGTCACGCACGAGTGCCCTTATCAGCACACCATTCCTTTGCCTCGTGAATCAAAGGCCTCTCTGGACTACACATGTCCTACTCAGGGAATTTACTTACTTGTTTCTTTATTCCATTCTGCCACAATTTGTATATCACTAACCTCTTCCTACCCTTCACTTCAAAACAAGCACAATTCTCATAGTACAAAACATCTCCTCCTCCCCAATCCACCCGATTTCTTCCTATGAGGACAGTAACCTCTTGTCTCTGTCACTACTGCTAGATCATCCTTCTTCAGGAAGATTTGCATCTACTTCGTTTCTATTCCAGCAATTTTACTTTAACATTGTAGTTTATTAAATTCCATATCGAATATTGGAATACTTTATGACCAAGTTAATAAAATGAAGTTTTACAAATTGTATTGTGAATATATTTGAAGGCTAATGGAAGGTTTCAGATACCTTATGAGTTTCTACAGATTTGAGAACCAGCATTTGCAAACACTCCTACCCGAGACCAGTCACAGGAAAAAGCGCCTGAAACTCTTAGTCCCTTACCAGCAAACCTCCTCCAGGTTTGGGAAGGAGCACGCACTATGGCATGTGCCGATACCATGCTTAGTCTTTCATCAGCATTAAGTTTGACCAGACAACTATTTACTACTTGGTGTGAAGCTACCTCCTGCCTTTTAGGGTACACCAGAGCCTTTTGGGGCAGGCTGTGTATGCTGCTGAGTTATTTCTAGGACACCATTGGAAACTCATCTCTGAAACTACATGCAGGAGGTCACTGGCAAATTCACCACTTGGGTTGAAAGACACACTCCTTCAGGGACAAAGATGCCACAAGCTCTTCTGCAAGCAGGGAAGTGTTGATGGAGCTTTTTTGTGGCCCTTCTTGAAATGGTCCCAAGCAGAGCTAGGGGAAGGTCCTGTTACTGGAGGACCTGCTCTTACTTCTGGTGTGGCTATAGGAAAGCCCACCAGAAACTCTACAAGGGGAGGACAAGCTAACGTACAGCAGGAAGAACGGGGTACAGGCAAGGGACCTGTGCCCAGAGATGTCCTTGGACATAGGAATGACCTTGGAAATCACTGCCTGCAGTGCCAGAGCAAACTTAAACACAGTCAGGTAACATTTAACTTCACCAGCCCTATCTTCTTATAAATCATACATAAATCTGGAGACTGACTCATTTGAGGTTCCAGCACTAACACCAGGGTTTCTCAGCAAGCCTTCTCCTATTTCATTCTTGACCACCATTCACCACCGTAACACATTTCATTTCCCCAATATGGGAAAAAAGGACCAATTAGCAGTGGTAAATAATCCACCATAGCAACACCTTTGAGATACCATCTCACCTATGCCAACATAAGGGAGACCTCAGTGGTACTGACTGCACCTGCCTAGACCATGATGGGTCCACAGTGGCCAGATCCACCTACACAGGGTTAAGTTTTACCATCACAGATCTGAAAAGGTTCTTACCTTTGCAGTTACTGATTTTTTTGGAAAACAGATCTTGAGAAAAAAGTAAACTAGAACTAATCACCATTCATTAAGAGATTTGAAATGAGAGAATTTAATCCTTTAAGATTCATAATCCTATTTTGGAGGACAGGATAAAGCTCAGCTTTCAGGGAACAATTTAAGAAATTGCACAGTATCTCTACCTTCATTTCCTTTTTTAAAAATTCAGCTGTCCGGCTGCTTCAGCTCAGGTTTGCTGTTTAATATATGGGGAATACATTGAGAAAAAAGTGAGAAGTGAATAATTTCACTGAAATCACTTTCAAGTACATTAAATCCTTACTTACATAGCTACGTTTATAGAATTTCATTTCTTAGCATCAAGCAGATACTCATGACAGCAACCCATATAGCTAACAGTATCTTATTGTAAAATATCATTTTGCACAACTCCATTACGAAGCTGTTTGTACAGATTAATTCAAGTATACGATATCTCCTTCATATCTGCAATGCTTGTCTGTCTTCATAAGCTTTTAACACCAATATTGTCCACGTACTTTCTACTGTTCTTAACTAGAAATGCTACTATTCATTTTTGGGGAGGATAGAGCCAGTCACCTTTTATCTGTCTTCGTTTCCTTAGAAGGACAGCAAAGCTTGGAAGCCTTAGCTTAACAGTAACACCTGACCCAATTGCCAGTACTGGAAATAATCACACAGAAAAAGCAAATTGTACTTGTTTTAGAGAAAGTCTGTGTATGCAGAGTACCTACAGAGTTTTTAAAGTTAAAAAAAATTACTCTCCTGTCCTTTAGCTGCAAAACCCTGTTCAGCTGATGCCACCAAGCAGAGCCACAGAATACACTCAGGTTTTCATGAGAGCACCTTAAATGGAGCAACACCAGATTATATTAAAAACAATGTGATCCTAAAGTGGACACTCCCTTGCATAGATTCACATTTGGACAGGCTTTTCTAACATTTTCCTTTAGTTCTGGTTAGTCTTTGACAGTAGTTTGCAGGGGCTGGACAGCAATGTTCACTGCCAGGTGGCCAATAAGATTACACAAGTGTTCTCGTCGACCAAATACAGCTGTCTTTCAAAGTGACAAGACATTTCTCCTCATGCAGTAATTAGAGTACCCACCACCTTTGGTGCTGGGCAATAACAGAGTACATCAGCCCAGCTATTGTTCCCCCAGTGTAAACCTGAACCTTTTGCAGACTAATGGTCACAGTTGTTCTCAGATCAGGACAGTGACTTTGGGTAATGGCTGCCTCTCCAGACACCTATTTGAATTGAAATAGGCTGATCGTACAACATACAGAAACATACATATGCATTCTGTATGTCACATGCATCTGTGTTACATACACCTGTCTAATGGACAACAGGCCTCATACTTCATTTAAGGGCATTTTAGTACTAGTTTATTCTAGCTACCTCACACCATTTATACTTTGTAATTAGTTTTTTTCCTCAGCTCTTCTCCACTAAAAAAAAATTACTTCTCATATTGTCTGCACAATCAGTATGTCTATCTATAGACTCCTATAAACACAAGAAGTGCAGGTTCATAAGAACTGCACCCAGCAATATCACAAGTCACCTTGTCTGCCTCCCAGGAGACAGACTGACTTTGTACCAGGGTTCAGCACAGACAATGAAAATAAAAGCTTCTCTTCTAGTCACAGGGTTTGCTGGTCTTAAAAGCAACAGCAGTTACAAACAGCCTACTCAGCTCTCTTTGCCAAGAGAAACAAACCTTGGCCCGCAGTTTAGACTGGAAGATGTGAGGGACAGAGTCACCCGGTTGTTACTGGCCGGTGCAAAGCCCAGCAGAGGTGCTGTGCAACTGCAGTGTAAGCAGGCAGCAGCAGCAAGATTTTGAAGTTTTAAAACATATTCTTGTGTAAGCCCTTTAAGTCCCCCAACAGTGACATAGCTCTGATAGGAATCTGCAGATTTGAGCCACCCATGCCTCAGGTCCTCTTTGGGGAGGAAGGAGAGAGGGAAAAAAAGAAAAGGGAAAAAGAAGAGTTAACAGCACCCAAATTACCCTCCCACCTGGTAGGTGCACATGGGGAGAGTCTGGGGAGCCACCAACCACCACCCCACCCACAAAGGAGGGGTACACTACACTCCCAAGCACAGTCTTTCACTCCTCTGCTGAATAGAGAGGACAGGAATAATTTAAAAAGCCTTTTCTCTCTTCCCTGTTAACTTTCTTTGGATTTTTCCTACCATATAACACAGCCTTTGCCAAGCTTCTCTGCCCTGCTCAGAGATACCCCAGGAAAGAAAGGGTTTTCTTTTGGTAGCTCCTCTGCCTGTCACCTTTCCTTTCTAAACACCATCTGCATTCTTAATCCTCACTTCACTTCTCTCAGAGTAGCCTGCAAAGCAGAGGGAAGCCCCATGCTTGCAAAATTCAATGTGACACCATCTCCTACAAAAAACAGCTGAGGACATTTTTGTAGTATTACTTGATATAGCCACACTCATGAACCAATAAATTAGTCTAAAAGTAAATAAAAAAATTAAAAGTCACTTCTGTTAGTCTACAGCAGGTTTTACTTATTTTGACTTGGAGCAACAGGCACAGCTGAATTTTGTCCCCAGAAACCGTCTCATACCCTAGCGATCAAGTACTCAAAAAACATTTAGGCACTAAATTTGCTAAAATAGTAAGTTAACCTGTTGTTAAGGGGCTTCTGCAGACATCTGGCATCATGTTCACCTGAATTATTTCTGTTCTTAAAGAAATATTTCCTGAGGATGCCTTAAGCTGCTTGGTGAAGGAGAAACACCCATCCCTGGATTAATTACTCTTTAAGCTGAGACTGCATTTGAGAAGACTATGCTGCCCCACAATACCACAAACATCCTAGCGGTTTTTCACAATTCTTACTCTGTACAGACCATAACAGATGCCAACCCAGAATAAACACAAAGAAATTAGCCTACACAGTTGGAAGACCAAAGTGAGCCTAGTACACTGAAGCACCATTTTAAAAAGAAATCTCAGAAACAGAGATAAATGGGTTAAAAGGTCATATTTTGATCACACATATTCCAGTAGAAGGAAACTTACTCTCCAGGCTAGCTGACTTGGAGTGACAGTTGTTGCTGACCACAATAACACAGCTCCCAAAGGGAAAGCAAAGAGATGCCACAAAAGCAAATATTACAGCTCTGGTCTTCTATCTTAAAACTGGTAGATAAGGAGTGTGGATAAGATGTGCATACCTACACTGCACAGGTAAGGAATATATGGTGATAACACTTCTTGGAAGTGCAGCATTCCCTTACACATTATTTTATATTTATTTATATTTATTTTATATTTATTATAAGCATTCCCTTACCATTATTTTCTTCCTGTTTTATTTTAGCATTAAGGATTTACGAATAAAATTAAAAATAATAAGTTCCTCATGCAGGACAACTTCCCCTGGAGTTGTGTCCGAGGCTGCCGTTCTTCTCATCTCCACTAAGGATGGGGCTAACTTGTTTTTCCCAGCAGAAGTATCTTCCCAGATGCTTCTTCTCACAAAATTCTTGTTACATGCCAAAGACGAAAAGCAGAACTAGTGGTAGGGACAGAGGGACCTGCTGCCTCACCTCCTAGGCTTGATAACCCCATGTCTATCAGACAAACATCTGCTTATCCCCATACACAGCCTCTGCCAAAGCCTTTTCACACTGTCCCCTGTTCCATGGCTCAGGAATACCTGGACTCCTTGTCCCTGATCTGGCTCTATTAACAGCTCTTAGCTGAGTTGCCATCAATTTTTATTCCCCTTTTCAGCACACTTAAACTCTTGCTGTTTGCAATCCCCTGTGGGAATGCAGTCTCCGATTTCACTGAACTTTGTGTAAAAGACATACTTTGTTTGCCCTGAACCTGCCAGCCAACTATTTCATGTTACATTCCCAGCTCTTGTATTAGGAGAAATGAGTAATGTCCTTCCATCTCATTAAATCCAACACATACATGAGGAGCATGGATTATTGGAAAGATTTCTGCTCTCGGCATCTTGGGAAAATGAGCAATTTTCAGAGTTTCAGTCTGTGATTGAGATTCCTCTGGCTTATTTGATGAGCTTAGCAAACTCCCACTATACACAGCTTCCTTTTTTCTAAGCTTACATCTCCCCTTCCTGCACTGTGTAAGTGCTGCGGCCAAGAGGCACAGCTGAGATCTGAACTCCATACATTGCCCAGCATCTAACCACACAAGGACAGCGCCTGCCCTAAGAGGCTACAGTGACTTCAAAGGAAGAGAACAAGAGTCAACCTAAGACATACTTACATTTTTAACTCCATCCTGAAGCCAAACAGCCTAACTACTTGATATAGGTTGAATTTTTACAACAGCACACCCTTGAGAAATAACTACAATCTCCAGAAACTCTTCCAATAACAGAAATTTGGTTTCAGAAGCTTTATGTTAACGTATTAAATATTGCTGTGGCTGTACTATCTGGCTTCTGTCACAACGCTAGCTGTAGTATTTTTTTTATTAAGTGTTATGAACGAGGAAACAGCCTAGGATCACCAGGAAAATGTGTCTTCTGCTTTACAGCATTTTAAGAACAGAAATCTGAGTCCTTCAGCCAATTATGCTACCTCATTTCTATGTTTGCTTACCTGAAGTGTGATAAAGGACACTTCATTAAAGCATCTGGCTGATAGTGGTCTAGTTTAAGTTTAATAAAGGCATGCAGCTAAACCAGAGCTTTTAGACCTAGGGTATCTTTTTACAAAAAAAATATTCTTCAGTAATGTTTGAACTGCTTTTGAAACTTTCACACCTGAATTTTAATGAGCAACTGCAACAAGAGTTATATTTGCTAAGTTACAAGCCCAAATGCAACTTTTACAGATTGACTACTAACAACAAAAAAGCCTATGCATGATCTACTGAAATGTCTGAAAACATGTCATTTTTAGAAGTTGGTGACCTAAGACGGTTATTCACCAAGGACAGCAAAGTAAGAGATAATGTATTTTTGAAGGACAACGTATTTATACGTGTTTATACTGGAAGATATGGAATAAGGAGAGTGCACCCACGTGCCAAAAGCCAGCAACAAATAAAGCCTGTAAGGTCTGACATAGAAACTGGTGAAGCACTACTGACATCTAGTGCTACACCACTGTGTGTTATAATTAAAACTCCTATGCTGCAGAAGCACCTATTTCAGTTCCAATCAAAAAATGAAGTCAAAGCTAAATTTGAGACAGCCATAAAATAAAATTTTAAGATTTAAGACTTTTAAGAATGAAAAGTCAGGGCTTTTTCATTTCCCATTTGGTACAGACCTGAAGCCCCCTTTCATAGTCATGCACTACAAAGAAGTTACAGAACCCACTGATATTTGGAAAGCTTTGCTTCTGTGAGATTTTGTCTCATCTGACATTGTTACAGCAAGAAAGGCTATGAGGACAGCAGGCAGCAGCTTGCTCGCAGTCCTGAACCCTGATTTTACCTGTAGTTGACCTTCCTCAGTCTCTGTCAACAGATGATAGCCAGGGAAAAGGCAGTCTGACGAAGTGCAGGCCAAGCCTGCCAGGAAATCAACACCAGGAATCGAGCCCTCGACTTGCCAAAGTCAATAGCATCACTCCCACTGGTGGCAGTGGGGCAGGATTTCACTCCAGGACTTCAAAGTAGATCTGAGCGTGGGTGAAGGCTGACTTCGCTAACAAGATACAGACGTGATGAGCTCCAGACTCTACCTTTCGATGGCTACACTTTCATGACAGCAAACAAAGCAACGCCCCCTCCACACACACAAAAACCCCTTGTATATAAAGGAAATTACATCCTTGACACAATGTTCATTTTTGCACAGTGGTTTTGCATCTCCAGCATCCTTACTAGCCTTGCTGTTACCCTGCTCACTATCCAGTGGGGCAACAATCAGGGGCTTACAAACACCAAGTTAGAGCTGTCTTGCTCCTGTCATCAAGGCTGCCAGCCCACAAAACAACTGGATAAAGCCTTGAAAACCTCTTTGCTTTGGAATTAGGTTGCATCCCCCATCCCCTAATAAGTCCTGTTCCATCCATTTTTTGAACAACAAAGTTTTTTCAATTTTTTCTTTAAACAGGTATATCACTTTGTTCACAGTGACTCATAGGAGATATTACTGTTCCTCCTACAGCTTTTATGTTGCTACACATCATAGCTGTAGATCCAACTGCTGCCTAGGAAGTCCTTTTCCTTCGTTTTTGTTTTAAATAACTGTGTGTGGCACATGCCACCACTGGACACATGCCAAATGGCACTGGCTCAGCAATCTGACTGAAAACATGAGAAGAAGCCACCTCTTCCCAAGGAGATCCTGTGTTGGGGAGGAGGTATCAGGACTGCAGGTACACCACCACTCACTGCCCAAATAACAGAGGAGCCAGAGCCACCTTTCAGCAGCAGCCAGTGCTCACGTGGCATTCAGACCTCGCGATGATTTCTTGTGCGCAGTTCCAATACGCCTTGGCACATCCTCAGCTTTTGCAAGCCTAAGGGTGTCAGAGATCCCAAAGGTTACATATTTAATGGTGCATGGTCCCTTCTCCTTCATTTCCAGTTGAAGAACAGATTTCTGCCACATAGGCCAAGATGACCTGGACACACAGCGTGCCATATACTATTTAACAGGGCAAATTACCCCTGCTGCTGCTTCCTGAGTGGGATCCCTTAGGATCCTGAGAGTGGTTTGCCCGCAAAATCCCAGCACGGGCGACCCTGCTGACTGGAGACAGCCATTCCCCGTCATCCTTCAGCTCAGCCAGGGAGAAAACGTCCTCCCCACGAGCCAGCCTCGAACGCTGTGATGCAGACACGGGCCTGAGCATATGTGAGCTTCAAATTTACCTCACAGGCCTCAGAGGCATGCCCCGAGGGGAGCCTCACAGCTGCTTGGCCCAGGTTTACCTCAGGCACCACCACTGCTGGTGTAGCCCCCAGTTGTTTCCCTCACACACACAATTCACAGGCAGCAAGTGGTTTATAAAGTTCGGCTTACCTACAGCGTGAGCTTCGTCCACACCGGTAACACCGCACGCCCACTGCCCGCCCGGGTGCCGCCTCTACACCGGGAACCCCCTCAAAGGGCCGGGGATCCCCTCAGGGCCGGACCCCGCCCGCCGCGGGGAGCGGGGCAGCCCTCACCTCTGCGAGGACGGGGCAAGCCGCCAGGTGGCGCCCACAGCCGGGCCGGACGGCGGCCGGAGCCCGCCATCCCACGGCCCGACCGCTGCGCCTTGGTTGAAAAAAGAAAAAATAATTTAAGAAATAACCAAATCTGCATTTGTTCTAGTGGTAAATACAGCACTTAAGAGCCGCGAGCGGGTCGTTCAGCCTGGGGGGCCCCAGGGGCACAGCACGAGGTCGGTAATGCTCGCCAGCGGCGGCTGCCGTCAGCCACACCGCTCTCCCGGGCTTCACCGCTTCTCTGCGCGCAAAAACCTTCATCAAACGCTTGTGTTCCTTCAAAAAAAACGGTCGCAATTTTTACTGAAAAGGTCATTGGTGAAAACCAGCACTACTTCACCAGAAGAAATAGCACATTTCTTACCATGAGGCATTTCTGATCTGAAGCGGGACTCCTAAGCCCAGCCCTGCTCCTCACACAGGCTCAAGCACGACAGACAACCTACATTATTCCCTCGTCCATGAGGAAAGAAGTGTCTTCCTGAGTGGACAGGACACCCTGGACTAAACAGAGCTGTCCCAAAACCAACCAAAAATAGCAGCTGCTGCTGAGGCTTTCCTCACACTATACCAAAAATACTCCCCCAGAGCGGAGCAAAGCAGCAACCTCCTGGGCTGAGGAGAACTTCCACAGGCGAGGAAAACCACGATCAGCCTCCGATATGCCTTTTCAAAATGCGTTTCTCCTCCTGTTTGAGGTTGTATAGCTTCTCAGCAGTCATTTGTCAAAAAAAAAAGTCATCCCAGAAAGTGATAAGCATCGCACAGCTAAGTACTGCCTTTTGTCAGCTTTGTTTTTAAACACACGTACATCTCAGGGTATTGTGTCTACGTTTACCCATCCTCTTCTGTAATCGCCACCTCAAAAACAGCAATAACGCTTAAAGGCCATGAAAATCCTTTACCAAAAAAAATCCACACCTGCTGTCTATATTTTTTTAGTTTTACCTACTCTTCTATTTCTCTATTCCAGCAAAAGCTGATACCCAGCACAGAAAACAGAGCTGGCCTCATACACTGATGAAAAACACATAAATTTGACCAGCAAAGGCACAGGTGAGCGCTGCTTGCAAAGACTTCAGCAACTACATTTGCAGCTTATAGAAACAGGGGTAAGTGAAACAATTTCTTTTCCTATCACTCAAAAATACATCCACTTTCAAATGCCCGCCACATCACCTCTTTAACACTCAATTTTGGTTAAGAAGACAAAAAAAACCCCTGAAGCTGTGCTGAAACACTGCACTTAAAATTCCCTCCAGAGTTTCTGTTGCTGGAGCCAACTTGGAAATCCCACTGCAAGCACTAGCAGAGCTGTAAGTAGTTCCCTCAACTTTTCACCAGGAAACAGAAGCTTTTCCCAGCATTTCCCAGCTTTACTGATCCTTTACTCACTTTATTCACGTATTTAATCCTCAAGGCCAACACCAGCTGCTTCAACCTCCCTCGTACAAGAAACAGAGCAAGGAGATGCATTTGGCAAGAGAGGACCCACATCAGCTTTTCACCTGTGCACCATCCAATCCCCACAGACTTCCTCTGGGTGGATTTTAAAGAGAAATCCCCATGCTAAATGCTTAAATAAAATAAAAACACCTTGTAAGCATTAATCACCCTGATGTTTCCAACTCCATCAGGAAAGCCAACAGAAAATGGTATTTGTCACACGATGAAAAATAAATAATATGAAATAGAAAAGGAAGTATTTTGTTTTAGAGCTTTTCTTTTGTGTTTTGCTACTTCCCAACAAAAGCAAACAGAAGGAAGACTTTGATGAGGCAGCTGGAGTGTGAAGGGGAGATGGGCAGGATGTGGGAAGATCTCACCTCTGCCAGACAGCACACATCTGTGCCAGGGCACTTTCTTATTTCAGCATTGCATTTTGTGCATCATGGAGCTGCTTTCCCGATGAACTTGGACACTCCACTGCAACACGTCCCCTACACAGGTCTTGGTCAGAGAGGGTGGCTGACCAGCAGCAGGGAATGCTCAGGCCCACTGTAAAGCAATGTAAAGGACCAAAGCAAAGGGAGGAATTAATTCCATGTTTTCCACAGACTTCCAGCAACTTCTTCCCAATAGACTAATAAACACTAAAGAGCCAAACTGCAATACCTGGCTGGTTGAGGGTTCTGGGGCTTTTAAAGGAGTGGGATTGCCGCTGGTTGCTGGATGGGCCATTTGCAGCTGGACCTGAAGCAGCTGTGGCCAATACTTCTGCCAAAATCAACCGAACCGCCCTAATGCAATTCACTCAACCCTAAGGGAGCTGCCTCCCCATCCTAGCTGGGAGAGCAGCTGGCACTGCATGCTCAGTGAAGGCAGTTATTGCCAAACAGGTTATTCAGCTGCTTCCAGAATAATCCCAGACATCAGTGCATTTGTGCACATAGAGCGGGTACAGGCTCTCCTGTCATTGGGAGCTGTATGTGTCCTGGCACTGACGCAGAAGGGTGCTCTGAAGAGTCTTTGCTTCTCCTCTCTTTAATAAAAAATAGGTGCTGCGGTTATTTGAAGAGCAACTAGGAAGGAGTGGTGGGAGGGAAAAATGAGAGAGGATCAGAGAAGGAAAGAAAATCAGAATGACTTTCAACAGTCTCCTTTTTTCCACAAAGAGTTGTTTTGTTTTGCAGCTTCCTTAATGAGCCTAAGTACTGTGAAACAGCCAGAAGGCCTGCAATTGCATTACTATTTTTCTTCCTTTTACAACCTTTTGGATTTCTTTGAACTACAAGCCATCAGGTGTTTCTCAGCAGCCTTGTGCCTGCGTGAGCAGACATGAGCTAGGGATGACCAGCCACGGAAACCTTCCAGGCACCTGCTTGGTGGTGGGAGCGGGAAGTGTCGTACCCAGAGTCAGGACCATCTGAAGAGATTAAAAAAACTTGAGCAGCTTCATTTTAAGCTCTATGTACATACGGGTGAACTGGCTTAAAGCTCAGACTCTGTCCAGCCCAGAGGAGATGAGGATGGGCTCCTCTGGCCACCTTATCTCTGCCTGTACAGCACCTTGTTGCTGTGATTAATCACTTGTAGGTGCCTTGGGGAGGAAAATGCCTTCTCCCCGAGTGGTGGTAGGGGTGGGAAGCTCCCTGCAAGCCCATCCATTGGGGGTGATGGAGACAGGGTCTCTGGTAAAGTGGAAAAAGGCAGAAAGCCCCTCCCAACCTCACTCTGTCTTTCCAACCTCTGTCCTTTCCCAGGAGCTCTCTTGTAGCCAAAACTTGGTCTTTGGTGGTGCAAACCTGCAGCGTATTGCATCCCCCATACAAGATGGCCAGGCAAGAGCTGCGTGCCAGAGCCCCTAACATCCTTGCTGCTACACAGACGTGCACCGGCTTTAAGGCAGCATCTTCAACGGAGAACATGCAAAGAGCTACAAAAGCAATTATTTTGTGACATACGCTGTTCCTAACACAGAATGCAAACCATCTGCCAGAGGGTAAAACCCAGAGCAACTCCCTAAATGAGCCGTCCTAGAAGAAGAACGAAAATTATTCCAAAGCTGCTTCCAAAAGTGGCCGTGACCCAGCCCAGGATGCTGTAAAGACAGAAAATAATCAATCCTGTTACTTCAGCTTCCACTGACTTTTACAGTACTAAAGAGGGGGATTTTGAAAAAACATCATTTTCCTTCTTTTCCTGTAAGTCAGTAGGTTAACATGATGCTTTCAGGCACTGCAGCGAGGTTTCTAGTTGAAGTCTCTCTGTACGGCCGGGCTGCTGTGCCAGCTGCTGGCAAAGATCATTGCCACCATTCTCGGAGACAAGAGAAACCATCTCAGGGAGCAGCTGCTGCCCTCTTGCTCAAAACCCCCTCTCTCTTGACCTTGGCAGGGCTGCTGCTTATAAGCTCATCTCTAACCTACTTTCAAGGGCCAATTTGTTGAGGAAAATGTGATTAAGGAGCTTTAACTGGAGGGATGAGAGGATGAAGGCTCAGCTGGAGGCAAAATCTGGGATCTCTCCCACATCCTGGCTGCCAACCGTGTCCCCCTCCCTCGCCACCATCCCCTCATTGCCTGGCACCTCATGAGGCTGCATGGAGGAGTTTGGGGTTTTATTCCCATTCTTTTCTCATTCAAAGCCAGCAGCTTTCCCCCTGGAGGAACTGGTATTTCCCCTATACATACCTTTATCTTCCAGAGGGTCTCTTTTTTAGCTATTTTATTTTGCAAGGTAGCATAACCCTCACAGATTTCCATTTAAAAATATGTATCTATTACAACCATGCAGCTGAGGGAATCACAGACTGATGTCCTTAATACCACATTTTTTAAGAAAACCCATCAAAATTTGTCAGTAACACATTGCACTGAGCATGTGCAACACCTTCCCTTGGGAAAGTGCTCCTGCTTATTATCGGTAATTAATAATTAGTCCTAAGACTATTTATCACAACTCCACTGATGTAAGAGCTCTATTACTTCTCTCCGTCTTGTGAAATAATCCCATTAATGTATAGAATGGTTTCTCTAATATACATTTATAAAGCCAAGAGATATGCAGTAGTAAACCTGTCTTGGTCAGGTTTAATGCACTGTCTCTAGCATTTTATTGGGGCAGAGCAGCTCTCTTTATTGTCGGCAGTATCTCAGCTGCTACTGCCAAAGAAAATAGTTGTAGATCTCCAAGCAGGGGAGAGAAATTCAGGGAGGTTTTCAGCAATCACCCCCCTCCACAACGTGACCTGCTTCTGGCACAAGTCACAGAGTATCTCCAGCTCTGGTCCTCCACAAGATACTCTCACAATTGACAGGCCAAAATTTTATCCTTATTTAACCAAGTCTCCGCTTTAACCCAGATGCCATGCACAGGACCAACAAGTGTTGTCATTCCCTCCCCACGTAACTGGAACATTGATTTTGGGATGTCTCACTTGGCAGCTAAAGATATCACACAGCTGAAACACAAATACACAGCGTTTTCCAAAGGCTCCTGAAGTTTGCAGAGCCCAGTTCATGCTGTCTGCATCTGAATAAAAAAAAATAACAAAAAGCACTCATGACCAACAGCTGATCCTGGTGTGTAACAAAAATCAAGCTTTTAATGATGAACAATGCCTTAAAACTATTTTTAATTAAAATAATTGCAGGTCAAAAGCTAAAAGCCTCATGGGGAGCAGCCATCTCTGGCATGAGTTTGGCAGGTCTTCATCCTGAACCATCCCAGGGTTTATCTTCTTGTGCTGGTGAGATATTCACACCCTTAGTAAGAACAGGGCCACAGTAGTGCCAGAAAGTGTAAGGGGACCTGGGAGGCTCCAGGGCCTCCCCACTGTGACGGGGATCTGCAGCCAGGGAAAATGCAAAAGATGCTGTCTGCCAAAAAACTCCAATGATTCTCCACGTGTAAGAAAGCTGTGTGGGATATTTGTTATGTTTAAGATAGATGGTGGTGCACAAGCCAGAATTACTGTTACGTGTTTTGGAAAAAATGTGCCAATGGTGGAACTAGTGTCTGTCGGCAGTGGGTTTATCACCTGCTAGAGGAAAGGCAGGGAAAGAGAAAAAACCCTGAAGCGATGAAAGAGTCTTAGGAGGGTTACCAGAAACTCTGGAACCAGATGAGTTGAGGGTCACGGTGCTGAAATAGGACCAGAAATCGGGATGCTCTCCACAAACAAACTGGATACTCATCTTCAGGCAGTGAAGATATACAGTTAAAAAGACTTAGCTCCGAGAAATAGGAAAAGTGCGTGCAAAGCTGAGCTATGGCCCATGGAGAGCATCGGTGACACTTGTGCAGATACCACCCAGCAACGGGGACCCATGCCGGGCTGCCAGCACAGAGCACAGCTGCCCCATGAACCAGCCTCCCCTGTTCACCCCTACCCTGGTCACAGGAGCCCCAGGGTCCCCACAGGGGAAACCCAAAGGCTCATTTCCCCTGGTCTGACCCCCTGCAAAGACCTAATGGGAGGAAGGAGGCAGGCAGAGAATAAATCAGCAGTGTGTCCTAATGCTGAATGCCACCGTCCCTGCTGGGTACAAGGGGCACATCCCAAAACACCACCAGCCGGTTTAGGAGGATGCTGCAGACTGTTGTATCAGCCTCCAAACTCTCAGAATCCTTGGCAGTACTCTGTAGTCAGGGGTGCAGTGTGCAACTGGAAACGGCACTGAATTCGATCAGAGGAGCAAGAGGGTCTCTTCCAAACACACTCCAAGACGAAAGCTCCTGCTGATGTCACCCAGATAAGCGGACTGAAACATTCTTCGGTTAGTAGATGGAACAGCTCAAGTTTTCTGTACCAAATGATAGAGCCACTTAAAGGCAAAAACTGGACTCAGTTTTCCACTTTGAGTCCCATGGTATATATGCAGTGGCCCCCATGGGGAGAGCCAGCACTGGGATTTAAGGGTAACATAGATGAGGTTAAGGGAGCCCTTCTGCAATACCCAGGCTCTGTTTTAGAGTGAATAAATCAGTGATTTCTATTACTAGCCCATTATGCCGGTATGATTTGCAAGCAATAAAGCCTTATTTTTGTTAAACTTCTTTTATTTCTATGCACTTTTCTTTAAGGGAAAATTCCCAGTTCCCTGCAAATGCGTTCCTCCTTTTCTGCCTGGTTCTCTCCCCATGTCCTTTCTTTAATTGATTGTCCATTCTGTTTTGATTTCTATACCCTGGGAGCTACTTTCATTTAGACAAAGCTAACATAATTGAAGACTAAAAGTGGCACCTTCTTTTTCTGCCAGCAAGAAAGTTTTGCTTTATGAAGACCACCTGATTCACTTCTCAGACTTCCCACGCCAGCTGCCCTGCCAACTGCTCCAACAGACAGTGCAGTTGCTTTTGTGTTAGCAAGTACCAGGTGAGATGGAAGCTTTGAAAATGAAAAAGGGTCAATAAAGAAGCATAAATCAAAGGTGTACTCAGGACTTCCATGTCTTCGTTATTTTCCTAGAGGCACACTGGCTTTTACAGACCAAGTGATTCATCATTTTACTTCTCTGGACAAAGTTTTAAGAGTGTTAAAACACTAGCGCTTCTAGCTTGCTGCAAGTGGATGTCAAAGGTGAGCCGTGACAGAGCCTGGGCTGGTTGTCGGACCCTCCGAGGCACCATCATGGCAGGAGAGAGACCTGGACCCTCCTTGCTCCAGATATTGGGGTACCAACGTTGAAAATGGACCCGAAAAGCTACCAGGCAGGGGAAGAAAAAGAAGTCAATTCAAGGTGATTAAATGCCAACGTGTGGTTACAGGCAGTGGGCTGAATTCTGTAAAGGCCCTGACTGAGGAGGGATGCAGGGGAAGTGTAGCACTAGAGACTTGCCCCCCTCTTCCGCTCTTTTCCTTTTTCACTATTGTATTTCCTTCTCTACAATTAATTTGAAAAAGGCCACTGAACAAAAAGTTGCCAGCCCTGGAAAGGAGCATGTTTTACTTTTCCCAAGGGTACCTCTCCTTCAGTGGCTGCACGAAGGACTAACACAAATAAAGGCTTCGCAGTTATATTACTCTCAGCAATGAGTAAGTAAATGCTAAACTTAGGTCAAACTTAGGAACTGCCATTTGTACTAAAATACTTATGTCAGAGACAAGATTTTAGAGAGCTCAATCTAGGCTGCTGAAAACCTTCAGATTGTTTCAGAAGCACTTCTCACAAACCTGTGGGAGCTGCTGGGCTTTAATTAGACCGAAAAATCCAGTTACAGGCATTTAGATTAGCTTTAAGGATAACTGTAATTTAAGGAGAAGGATGTGTATGGGCCATGATTTTGCTTTCATTTGTTTAACAACACAAAAGGAAAGAGAAGCACTTGTGCAAACTGCCCAGCTCTCAAGTCTCTTTATAGTGCAGTACATTTTTCTAATTTGCAATGATAATCACAAACTCATAAAAATACATCTGTTGACCCAGACAGATTGTAACTGTTGCTTTGATGCCTGGATTGCTCTTTTTCCATTTTATTGCTTCCATTTTCCTCATACAGACCACAAAACCAGTTTAACTGATAAGATACGTCTCTTAGATCGTTTTAATACTATGGTTTTAATACTCAAGCTTAGTAAAAAAAAATTAGATTTAAAAGAGAAGAAAGCAGGCAGGCTGAGGCCACCCTGTCTATTCACAAGAATATTATTTTTCTTTACAAAGACGATTGCACAACACAGTATCAATAATTATTACTTAAGGCTGTGGCACTACTAAACTGTAGTGTAACAGAGGAGGAAGATGCTCTGACTGCCGGAGCTGGAGAGGAGACATGCCCTGAATGCCCTGTGCGGAGTCCCGGGAGATGCATCGTCCCTGGCTAAGCGAGACCACAGTAACTTTAAACAGTGCAAGACCTAACAAAAGGCCGTGTAATTCCACATGAGGGTCCCCGCAGCTCCGCTTTCCATCAATAGTTTGAAAACCACGCAGAGTATTCAAGCCATAAGGAGGACCATTGCTTTTAGGGACTTACATAGTAGCACAACAGTGTTTTCTGCTTGGATCGAATAAAGATCCAATACAAATTCCCAATGGTTTTTGATGGCTACTGAACATGTTTTTCTGGAATTACCTCTCCTACCCACAAACGTACAAGAACAGGTATTGGAGACGCCTGAGGCCATAGGGATGGCTTTTTGTGTACGAAAAGGATGCCAATATATCCTAGAGGAGACGCTACTCCAGTTAAATACCTTAAATACTTTGAGTCTGGAAGAACAAATGGTTTGTGTTGACCAAAGCCCAAGAAGTCTGTATTTTCTTCATAGCTGTTCCTAGTTTGTTTCTGGCTTTTCTTTTAAAAAAGTAATTTTGCAAAATTGGTACTTTGGCATAGTACCTATTTGATAGCTTCCCATCTGCTTGCCCAATTTATATCCACTGAATTTGCTAACAAAATCAAGTTTTTATTGCTAGCCACATTGCACAGCTTATATAGCTGTGGGAAAATGGGCTGTACTCAATTTCTCCTTACGCTTCATCAACCACAGTGTGTGCTGACGCCGATTCTTTACTGCCAGCAGCAGGGACATATGGTGCAGCAGGCTACAGGTTGCCCTTCAGATGTGCTGCACAACACAGAGGTAGATTTATTTGCTCTGCTGAGGGTCAAAGTAAGTGTAGAGATGACCAGAGGAAAATGGCTATTGACTGCAGATATTTTACAGTTCGTCTTCTAGATTACACTTATCTTCAAATCTTGTGGTGGCCTAATCCACAAACTAAAATAAGTTACACTTAGCGGAAGTCTCTTTGGGGATAGCAAGGACGAAAAGCACAAGCAAAGATAGCAGGCAGCAACAGGAGATGAACAGAAACACCTGATACTAAAGGTAAGCCTCTTTAATGGCTCTCTAGCAACCCCATCCCTTTCCCCTTCCACAGCCACAATCTTTCACCGCTTCCACTGCGCCCAGAAGAGGCCCTTGTCTCCCCCAAAATGAGCTAAATGGAGGAAGTCAGGACAGCAGAAAATTAGTCATTTATGTGTCAGATTGGTTTCCAGTGAAACCCACTTGCTGCAGAAAGCCCCAGCTGAGCTGGGGAGGGCACAGGAACAGATGGCCCAGGGCGAGGCGAGAGCAGAACTGTAACATTTAGCATCCGTCAGCCATTAGTCATGCTTTGTGCGACACGGGGGAAAAAAATAAACCCACTAGCTGTGCTAGCAAAGACCCACATGTAGGTCTTTATGATAAAAGAGTAGTAGGTTCGCTCGTTACACAGGGTGGTGAGACAAACAGCCTCAACTCCACGTCCACCCTGGATGGGATTTCCTTTGGCGGTGGGGGGAGCCAGTGCAGTTCCCCAGCTCCCCTCTGCACCTCCCACGTCATTTTCTTTGTGCGAGTCAGTTTTCAGCCACGTCAGCTCCCCACCAGGTTTCACTGTGCAGCCGTTCAAACCCTCACGTCAGCACAAGGAAGGAGACAGCAGAGAGACAGGGTGACCCCCGCCTGGGCGATGCCCCACTGAAGAGTGACTTGAGCAGGCAACGGAGGAGCAGGGTTCCTCCTTCACTCTAAAACAACAAGGAAACAGGGTTGTCTTTAGAGGATTCTTCAATGCGTAGCCACCAGAGTTTTAAGTTGTAAAACCCAATAAAAACTAGATCCTCACAAAATTATGCTTCTTCCCACAGCTGTAGCCTCACCCCATTTTTAATCACTTCAATTCTGAAGCACAGGAAGGCAGGCTGCGCAGACCCGCAAGACAATACTAAGACTACTGAACACATTTAGAAAGCTTTTGGTGTACAAGCAAGACAACACATTTAAAACAAGAAAAAAAAAATCCCACCAACTAAAAAAATCCAACCCCACCAAAACCAAACAGATTCACAATGGAAGTGGAAGGCTGTTCCTGCAGGCTTTCGGATGAGGGACCTGATCATGGATGCAAAGGGGCTTGTAATCAACAACAGACACAGCCTCTCACAGGCCTATGAAGTGTTTTCCAGCATGAGTTTAAAGGATTATAGAAATTTTAGGTACAGATGTCCTGCATAAACAATTTAATTCATTTACTCGAAGGTACAGTGTAAAATAAGACTGCTATGCAATATATTCCAAAATGACTGCAGGTACTGCCCACAAGTAGCCCTTAGCTGGAGAATACTATTAATTGGCACCAACTGTTCCAATATAATTACAACCATTATGCCTATCAGTTGACTAATTTAATTTAGTTTTCACATCTGCAAAGCAGTAAGTCTGTTGCCTACCTTAACATAGGCAGCAAATTCTTTCATACACAGCTCAGGTGAAGTCCTCTGAGGACAAGGCGCAGGATCCTGCTTTACAACCCAGAGCACAAAGGAAAAGCGGAGCTTTTCCACATTTTCATCTCTGCCTTCATTTCACTGCCTGACTACTCACCCCCTTCTGAAAGGACAAGGAGAAAAGTCAAGTCAGCTTTAACACCCTTACGCTGTGATTTTCACAGCTTTCAACCAAACGTTAAAGGTTATCTTGAGGTTTGCTTCTTCTGGAGTAAAACAGCCATTTCCTAGTTGCTCATCAAGGCCCCAACTGCCCCAAATTTACGAAAAATGCCTTTTTTGTTTTCCCTGTGTCTCAATTAGGGGGATGGCTTTGTTTTCTCCAATCCTCCTTCCATTCAGAGAAGCACCTCCTAGCAGGGAAGAAGGTTTTAGGAAAAAGACTATGGTGGACTGCTATAGACATCGAATACAGTGCTGACCAACAAAATTCACATGCAACGTAGCAAAGCGTGGACTTCTGTTAAAAAAACCCACCAAGTTCTGGTTTGGTGGGTTTTTTTTGGGGGGTGGTGGGGTTTTTTTGGTTGGGGTTGGGTTTTTTTTTGTTTTATAGAGGTGACTCTTGTATACCAACGCAGGTGTTCCCAACAAACAATAGCAATGGATCCTATGACAAAAATACATTGGTAAAGCAAAACTGGTAAATCCAAGGTAAACACCCATTATAGACCACATCAAAAAGAGGAGAAAGAAAGCAGGATTAATCAGTGTGAATATATTCAAGAACACTCTTTCTAGACAATCTTCCTGTATTAAAAAGAAACCAATTATACTTGCAAGTAGCTTGCAGAAAATTTTAATAATTTGCCAAATATACAGCTATTAGAATTACCCTAAATATCACTTATAATTAAGTTACAAAAGTTGGTAGATAGCATAGTACAATGTTCTATAAAATAAACACATGTAATATTAACAATACCCCCTGCAGTCCAATAATGGCAAAAAATAACAAATGACATTACAAACACATACAAATTAGAGGAGATCGAGTGATGGCTTTAGACACTTGAATCAAAGAAACCGAGACCAGACTAGACACATTCACCCATCAGGCATAATTAATGTAGAATTTTAGGTTTTAAAAACAATTAAGAACACAGCATCAGGTGCAATTTCACATGCTTTCATTTATCTTCCAGTACAGTTCCCAGAGTATTAAAGTGCCTGCGTGCGCTCTAGTTTCACTTATAGTCAGGTGCAACACACATCATATTTGGAAGTTACTTCATAGGTCACTTTTTAAAAATAACTAGTTTAAATCGTGTACATTGGTTCAAATAAGGTTGTTTTAAAGTACCTTTGTTCTGACTATTTGCTGTTGAATGTCATATAATAAACAAACTCAACTCCAAATACATGGCGCCCATCTCCACTAAAGACTACAGTAGAAGATACTTCTTGAAGTCTTTTCTGCCATACAATCCTTAGCTTTTCTCATTTTTTTCCCCTTTCAAACACTGCTCAAACAGTTACATTTGCCCTTCGGATGCCAACCCCCGCAGCTTTCGTTTATAGATTGCCGTGACCACGGGAAAACAAGCAGTATTCGTCCTGTGGCTATGGAGAGGAATGTACTTCACCGCCAACAGCCTGCAACAGCCTGTTGCAACTCAATGAATACATATTCTCCCTGTGAGATACCTGAAGACTTGCAGCCTTTGGATCCTACCTGTAGCCATCATCTGCACTGCAGAACTGATCAGATGTCCTACTCGGGGCTCCTTATGAACTTTCACCGCTTCCCGCTATGATACCTTCTTATACCCAAACCTCAATATCCATTGCAGTAGGAAAAGGAAAGCTTCAGGCAGCTTGGCTGGCACTCACCTCGCCCCCAAAATGTCCTCTTCAAAACACAGATAAAAGAAGTTTCATAAAACCTACGATCCAGTCTCCCATCGAAACATGCTCTTTACTAACATCTCACTCCTCCTCTTCCATGGGAAAGAGTGCAAAACGGAAATTGCTTTTCCCATAGTAATTGCATTTCCCACAATACCTGCACTTTAAGAGCCGTTGTGCGGCATCGGTTTTTTAGGAAATAAAAGTTTCACTTTAAATCATTCCACAACAATGCTACAGAAGGTTACCAGTGGCAAGGGCCGAAGAAGGCACTCAGGAGGAAAGCTTACTTGGAGGAAAAAAAAAATATATTAGCAGGGCGGATGAACAATTAATCATAACTTTAAACAGCAGATGTGGATGCGAGTCTCTATTCTTCCACTGTCTTCCTATACTTGATAGTACTTCACATCATGAAGTCAGCCAACAATGACAAGGATTTTAAGTCCAGGCTGTAAACACCCCCACCTGACAGGACCAGCGCAGGTGATGCCTTCCCTTCGCCGCTGCTGCCCTTACATGCAAGAAGGCCCATTTTAAACACTGCGGAATCCAGACTCAGATCAGCAGGAGCTCTCTGCAGGTGAGGAAGTTTTTCTAGGGCTCTAGACATACAATACGTGAACATTACTTAAAATATCATGTGCACTGAAGCATTTCAAGAATGTATGCAGTCTGCTAATCAAACTAAAGGGAATTAGTTATTTCCTAATCTACTGAGTACTTTATAAGTTCTCCACGGAACTGTAGGGTTATGGACGAGAACAGCCCGACTATGCGCTACAGCAGAAAAAAACCCAATGGAAAACAGTACAAGTTTCATGGGAATCACAACTATACGTAAAGTCTCCAGTTTAGTTCATAAAATAATTTGATTAAAATATTTTAAACATCTCATAATGGTATAATAATTTTCAATGTAGGTTATGCAACAAATTTCACCCATATCCAAAAATACCATATATGTAAATGCTTTTTTATAAAACTTTATACAATTCAAGCTCTCATTAAGTCAGCCTATACACAATTCTCGCAATCACCTAGGTAGAAAGTCTTCAGAAAAGTATATTCCCAGAGAGTACATGAACAACAATGCTTCCCTTTTGGCAATCGATTCTGCTAAATCAAACTCTTATTGCTTAAAATCAAACCAGCCGGGTTTCATCAACGACAACAGCACTCAGATATACCACAGCAGTCTGGGGAGGGGACCTGCTTCTAGTTTTGTTGGACAGAAAAACGTAAGCACCTTGCCACCATTTCTGTAAAGATTTCCACCTAAGTGTCGCCTGTCCTGTACGCTTCCTACAGAGAACAAGAGAGGCATCACTGGGAGGAAGGGAGATCGATGACAATGCATACGTTTAGTAACCAGTGTCTCCCTCTGTGGTTTCTAATTAATCCTGTAATCTGTTTAATGATTTCTGTGAATACATCTCCAACTATAACTGAAAACCATCTGGTCAGATACAGGACGCTACGAACACCAAATCTAAAATGTGCAAGAACGATGTGAATATAATGCCTTTGTAGGCTTAAATTCACAGCTGGTACTATGCCAAAACACCTCTACAGCAAGCTTTATTTACACAACTTCCAATTAAAAATACTGTTATCTCTCAAGCTACATTTTAAATTATCATCCATAATAACTACTGGTAAAAAAACCATGATAAAATTATTTTATTTTTTTAAATTCAAAATATTCTGACAGTTTAACAATATTCCAGGTGCATTACAAACACTGCCATAGTCAACACAACAATCAATACTTAAAGAGCATTCAAACACTGAAGACTTATATCTTAAAGCAGAGACAGGAGAATGCGCTTATACTAAGAGCATACAGATCATTTTTCCAATAACTGACTTCTTTGAGACAGATGCCTGATTTCTCCGGCACAAAATGGATTAAAATCCAGAAGAGATGAATTACAGAGGACATAAACTCAGATGTATAAATGTTTCCCCCCGTATTTTCTATAAAACATTGTGAATTTATCATACAAGGCCACTACCAGCCTAGACTACTCTAGTGTTGACTATTTACGGGATAGAACAACAAAATCGTAACAGAGAAACCAGCATCAAAGCAAACAAACCCACAAACTCTTTCTAGAATATGGCTTAAATTAGTTCACAGAGAGTTGGGAATATATTAACTAGATGATGCAATGGAAATGGCAGGTAGGAAAAAAAAAATACTTTCTCTTCCCGATATTTTCCCCTCAGTTTTCACCATAATTTGCATAAAATTGTCGACAAAATGATACTGCCCCTCCTGCGTGCGTCTTTTCCCATGCTTCAAAAGCATTATGTTACTAACAGATCTGTTTCATTCTTGAATGTATTTGCCAATATTAGCTCTAAAGTTTAAACAATGTAGTTCTACACATAATACCCTGTTTTTTTCCCAATTAACCCAGGTCCTCAAAGAGCTAAAATTTCAGCATTATTTAAAACAGCGTATTTGCCTGAAAAAGTATTTATCTCTTTCCGATATAGAAAACAGATGTCAAATTGAGACCTTGCAAAGACATGTACACAAATGAGTGCATAGTGCAGAACGCCATACAGAGAGAGCAGCAAGGCCACGGTGTCACACTAAGTCCACATGTAAAAGATGTATGTTTCCAATGACCAAATCCGTTCTAAAAAGTTTTACTTCTGGGGCTTGCTTAAAGCATTAAAATCTTGCTCTATGGATGGCAAGACTCCTCCGTCCCGACTTTTCGTATAGCTGACCATATAGGTGTGGTAGGACAGCCACGTACACAGCATAGAGAAGAGACACACCAAAAACGCTTTGGATTCGGAATATCTGAGATCAGTATGATGTATGAAAGCTTTAATTTTTCCTGTGGAAAAGAAGGACGTGGGCCAACTTTCAAACTACACAGCTTGCCTGTGAGTCATTAAAAGAAAAAAAGAGAGCCGGCTTTAGCCCAGGGTAAGAGAGCCACAACTCCGCTGCGACAAACGGAGGTACGTCTGGTTGCTCCGGGGCTGAACTGGATCTTCGCAGTGAAGGGTCCTTCACCTGTATTGCTTGTCGGTTCCAGTCGGTGCTCCCCAGCAGTGGAAACGTGAAACGTTTGTTGCAAAAATAGAAGCCTGCTTACTCAAAATGCTTTGTTTCCCCATTCAATTAGTTTGCTTTTAAAAGCAATGTTTTGGGAGAAGGGCCATCAGAACAAAGGAGTGAGGCATTTCCCTTAGTCACAACATCAGCAAGCCATTAACAGATTGACTTAATCTCCCAAACCAAATTAGCTCCTGAAACATCTCGCGTTTGCATTCTTTTACTCTTCCTTAGGCACAAACAGTTTCTCTAGCAGTTGTGCAGTTTAAGCCTGTTAGGATATTTTACTCCAGCATTTTCTTAGCACCTCAACACAAATTACCTTGTAGCTTGTCTGCTGTGAACATTGGCTACGGACAACCGCCAAGAGGGGAAGCGCCCACACCAGTGTTGAAATAATGGCAGTATCGTCCCGTGACGTTGAAAAGCGCTTTTTGATACACTGGCTTCCAGGTTAGACTACCGACTCAAAATGGGATTTCTCTCCAAGTAGGGTTAACTCCAGTTATTTAAACGCAGTAAACACAAGAGGGCAGTACTGAGGACATCAATCCTGCACTTTATATAGTTTTCAGTCCATTTTCTAAAAATCTGTTAACGGAGGTACGGCTCAGTGTCAAGGCTAAGTGGGCAAATGTTATCTACGCTAAAGTCGTTATGGGAACTAACATAACCCTTGCTTATTGTACAACTGTACTCCTTGGATGTAAGCCAACCAGATACATTTCATCCTAATTTACCTATCCTGCTTAATCTCAAGTATCTTCATCCTTTCACACTCCCTAATTAACTACCAATTATTTTCCTGAGTGAGATTATAAAAAGTTAAACCCTTCTACCAAAAGTACAAAGACAAATAAAATATAGAACAATACAAACCCAGTTATACAGCATTGCAAGTGCAGAAATTCTTCATGTTGTTGCTCTTCTTTATCATTGGCCCCCAGTAAAAACCATAGCAAAGAATTTAATTATCCAAAATATTTTGAAGTACTGTGATTAAATTCTTCAGACCATAAATGTAGCCCTCATCCTTTGTGTTGCTAGGAAACACATGAGCAAAATCTATCATTCGGACTTCTACGTTTGCGCTTTCCTTGATCTCTGCTGGCATGTGACAGAAAACTTTTTCCAGTTGGGGTATAACGTTTCCGTTCAGATGCTCCTGTGCAATGCACGTGCTGCTTTTCCACACGTTGTCTTGCTCCAAGTTTTCAACTTTTAGTGAGAGCTGACTGTGGTGCCTCTTAGAGTATGCTTTTTTGTGAAGTGCATAAAATTTGGACAAGCCTTTACTTACAGAAGCTTCAATTTTTCCATTCTCTGTAGAATTTATTACATGAATATTATTATTATACTCCAGTATGTCTCCACCTGATAACAGTCCTTTGGGCACTCCTCTCTTCTCCGCCAAGGTGACATCACTCAACCGCACGGTCGTTGCCTGACATGAACCTTCATAAACAAACAGTAATGAGCTTGCATAAAAGTTGAGTTGCTTCTGGCCCTCAAACCACTCCAAAATTTTTTCAATCTTCTGAATGCTGGCAGCTATTGCATCTTTTCTCAAGCAGTACCCATTGTGGAAAAACTTTGAGATGCCTGAAAGAAACAAGACACATTTGGGGATTATTTTCACCTCTGAAAAGAAATCAAACATTTTTCATTTCTTTCAGGATGACAATAGTTCTTGATTTGAAGAAACAGACAGTATTCACATAGTTTCCTTTCAGGCAGTCGCTAATTAAATCAGAAGTGAACCAAGGAACTCTGATGCCTTCATTCACCTCACCTGGGCAAGGCCAGCTGTATAATACTACAGGTCAGGCTTGGATTGTAAATAAAATTAACTAATTGATATACCAATCAAACAGTAGATGAACATGGTTCCTGCTCCCCATGTCATTTTAGCAAGCACCTGGACAGTTCTGGGCAGGGGCCCATTACATTCTCCAGGGATGAAGCAGCTCAAGCAGCTCTTCATCATGAGTGACAGAGCTGACAAGTTAGTGCCAGCTCTACAGAGGGGTGTGGTTGTGCATGTGTCCTCCTGTCTCTGTGGGGGACAGATGAACAGACGTCAATTAATAACTAGTCCAAAATAGTTATCACCACCAAACAGACACACGATGGTAGCATTTTTGTTCATTCTCAACGTAGAGCAACATACAGATTGACTTCAACCGAGAAGGTCACTTTAACTGAAAGGTGCATTTACATTTCTAACACAAAAGACAGGATATATTCACAGAAGACAACTAGAGATAAAAAAAATGTATGTACTATAAAAACATTTAATACTTCTAGAAGTTTTCTACTTCATTATAGTCTCAAAGCTGCAAAGAAATTGAGTTCTACGACTATCACCCCCTTAGTAGTAGTAAAAGACGACAAGGAAATTGCTATAGACTACACCGCTGTTAAAGCCAAGCGCAAACTTAATTTAGTATGGACAGGTAGTTCAAATGATACAGAAAACTGCTAAAGACCCATCTGGCAAGAGGAGAAAAAGGGACTTTTAAAACGGGAACACACAGACTACTTTTTCCATACACTTCTATAAGTAAGTAAATAAATGAAAAATATCCAAGAGCACCAAACTCTGACACACACATTCCCTTACCGTCCTTTACTGTTTCCTTTGTCAAGCTCCTTCCATAGTGCTGGTTTTGCGTCTCATAGCTGTCAGAAGACACATGGTAAACCTGCAGGAAACAAGGAGGTAACTCCACTTATTTTGAACAGCTGATATTTCTGCAGAGCTACAAGACAGGCTACAAAACATTTTATCCCTCACATAGATTTAAGTTACTTGCAGCAGTCAGCACTGCCCTCCAGTGCTCTGATCTGCAAAATCCTTCCCCTTCACATCTTGGGGTCTAAGCTACAGCTTTCCTGCACCTGAAAGACATCATTACATTGGCAAAAAGCAACATACCCATTATGGGAAAACATTTTATATGGCACCTGCCTTGCAAATCAACGCTACGACTTGAAACTTTCATACTCCTACCCATGTTACTATGAATATTCAATCAGTAAAACGTAACAAGCTCCAAATTCAATGCAATTACGTTGCAGTTCTTAAAACCATAGGAATAGAAAGCACAGCAGCAAAACAGTAAGAAATACTATGATGTGATCAGGAAAACCCAGCTCCACGAGACCCATCTGACACTATAATTGTTGGCACAAATGAGGTTATACTAAATAAATGACAGCAGTCGAGTGAAAGCTCAGGTCCAGCACTGATAGCGGTACATCAGCTCTCGCCTGAAAGGGAGGCAACTCATAGGGGTACAGTTTTGTCCATATCAGGAATTGTACAAGCTTTATAACTTAATTCAAAAATGTTTTACGTAGAGACACATTTTTTTTCCTCTAACTGAAATAATTTCCATAGTAGAAACGTGCCAGCCAGCCAGGCCCAAGTATAATTTGTTTATGAGAGTGCAGACAATTCTTATTTGCAGAAATAATGGTGTTACCGAGCAGGCAGCTGTCTCTGGCAGAAACTCTGCGCTTGGCACTTGTTCAGACCACCCAACCCTGCAGCACCCATCCTGGCTGCAGCACTCTGCCCTCCCTTCACCCGCCCTAAAAAAAGGGGGATCCCACGTAAAGCAAGTCGGGGCGCACCAGTGAGGCGCCTGCCCCTGATCCCTCCTTTGGGGGCTTTTTTCTTGCTGTAGCCCACAGAGAAAGTCCAGGACAGTGAAACATAAGCGCATAAAAAGGAGTGGTACCTGAGCAATAATTAAAAAAAAAAAAAATTCCATTTCTATAGCAGGCCCCCCCCCCCCCCCCCAAACCTCTCTCCTCCATCCAAACCACGATGAACACAATATGCAAACACAGGTCCGTAACTCCCGCTTCGCAAAGTAGCTGGGAAGAAAAGTCTCAAACAGCTCTTATTTTGACAAAAAAAAAGTAATTAAATTCAGGGTCCCCAATGAGCTTAAACCATAGCGTGTGGAAACTGTTTTCAGTCATCAGCCATGAATTTAAGGGGCAGTAAATAATTCTGGTTATACCAAAGTAGTAAGTTGTAAGCCTGGATGTTTAAACTCACTTGGTAGCAGACACTTCCCACTGTTACAATTCCTATCTCCATTGTTATGATAGTTACAGAAACCGAGGCCCTGATAGCTGCAAATTGCAGAAAAGCACAGCAGAGGTGAGTTAGTCTAAAACAGCATCTGACAAGTGTGATTCTGGTTTCACAAAGAAATCATTTTTCACCACTTTCCACCCACCCCACCCCCAAAGCATATAAAAGAGGTACAGCATACAAGGAATTAACCCAAAGATTACTTATGTAAATACTGAAAGTAACTTTGATACCTGAAAAAACATACAAAAAATTTCAAAAACATTTTAAATTTAAAGAACCACAAGCCAAAGGTAATTAAATAAAGCAAGAATAAAAAAAAAATCTATTGCTTAGGAAGAGGATCAGGAGTCTGATGACTACATCTAAGTTTTCACTAGCTGTCTCTTCATTTTAATAATATTAAACCTTCTTGTTTAGTCGGTCTAGAGGCAGCTTCCTCCAAACACCAGCACTGCAGCACACTCCTGAACGAATAATCTTGTTTACCAGAACCTCATCTCTTCCCCCGTAGGAGCTAACAGTTTTTGTGACATGGGCACTTGCTCAAAAATGCTGATTAAGATCTGCAAGCTCATTTTGTTTTCCAAAGAAATGCTGGAGCAGCACATAAGCTCCCTGGGCTTCTGAGCTGGGTTTCCCATGAAGCCACCCTACCCTTTCTCATAATTTGCACAAAACCATTCCCCCCAAATGGCTTTCTATATAGTTTAAAAATCCCCGAGCAGATGTGCGTGTTGTGCATTAACAGTGCGTTTTTAACTACACAAAATGGTCGACGACAGACTACCAAGTCCCACACGCATACCAGCAGTGTAAGATATATATTTAACTATCCGGTGAACAAGCAAAGACTCGGAACACCCTTGGTTACCAATGGGCTTGGCTGCAGACAATAGCGTTAAAGGGCAACATATATAGGTAATCATGAAAGTATTCTCCATGTTAGCCAACAAGCTGCCTCGTAATACTGCTTCAAGCCTTTTCTCAACTGCAAGGAAGTGACTATTTGAAACATTCCTGGAAAACCTCAACCAAATCCAAATACATTAAGCCCCACACTGAAAGCAGAGAAACAGAAAACCAAGTTCAAACAGAAATAACCTTTCACCAGTTCTTGCTCCACCCTCACCTACCCCGCTCCCAAAACACAGGGCTGGCTGTGCTGCAGCAGCCAAAAATCAGTGTCCTAGTCTACGGACCTCTTGCTTCACCGTGCTTTTGTTCATGCCGTCACCGCTACTGATCTACTACTAACCCTTCCCAAAAGGAATATTTGCCTTTGAACCAACCTTTTTGTGTATCCCTGTTGTTGCAGCTGTCTGTACTAGCCCATTTCTGTCCAAACCATGACAAGTCAAATAAGTCAAACCTGTAACCTTAACAAAGGCCAAGAAATAATTAGACAGGAAAATCTCATTTCTTGTCCACCTGCCGCAGCACATTACGTGTTTGCTCTGTATTTGCAAGGAGTTTCCCTGTGTAAGTGCAAGGCAAAGAAAACTCCTTATACAAGCTGCAAAACATTGCCTGCAAGAAAACTCCTGCTTCATCGGTGATTTTTATACGTTCTTACCACAGAAGACCAGAGCTGTTTTGGCTGACAATATGGAGGCTGCTCCTCGTGCCTACAAGTAGCTCCTATTCCATGAGGTTTCTGTATAAACAGAACTGGAATCCAGCATGCTAACAGGTTTTTTTAATTGGTAGTAGTAGGGACTCTGTATGGGCAGCACATAAAAAAAATCCAGATGATTAACTGTCAACGGAAATCATCTTTGGACTTTCTCAACCTGCACTTGGCTTTTGTCTCCCCACGAGGTGTAAGTTATTGCTGCTTGCATACGCACACATATTTTTGTACCCTTTTTTCAATTACAGTTAGTTTATCTGACGTTCTTGAACTGAGGGAAACCTTGAGCCAACATAAAAAGTCGGTCCAGTGTGGTCTCTAAAAAAGCGCAACCCTTGCACATCTCAACAGCGAGATACACAGTTTGGAAACTTTGCAAGTACAGCTTTAGGACATTAAGCTGAAGACCGGATTGAGGAAAACAAATATCAAATGTTATGTAATGTTATTTATGGTAATTCAGTATCAACTTCCATGGCGAGGCAGAAAAATACACACACTGTTCAAATACTTACCTGCAGCAACTCCCTAACTTCCAGAAAGTATAATTTAAATACATATTAAGACTAGCCTGTTTGGTAGAGATACTACTAGCACAAATAAAAATCTCTATTAAATAATTTGCAGATCTCTTCCACATCTGCAAAAAATATTAACTAATCCGTATCACTGAAACCGGGAAAAAAAGCTCTTTTGAGCAGGCTCATACAGTATTACAAAGGGGTACCTGCAGAGCGAAGGCTAACTCGATTGCACGCATGATATGGATTCTGTGCCGCTGACGTTCCCATGCAATAGCCGGTGCCTGGGAAGCAGTTCCCAGCGGAGCTGCCAGTGCCTGTCCCTGCTCCCCTGCGAGGGCAGCCTGGGACCTGCTCTTCTAACCAAGGACACGGAGATGAGCCACACATGCTTTGATGCCAAGACATCCAGACTTCAAAGGGCTGAGCCGTCCACCCCTCGTATTTTTTCCGTAAATATACGTAACAGTCACCCCTATTTTTACACTCAAAAAGGTAAAAGCTAGCGTTTAAGTATTACGCAGAGTTTTCTGTGTACAGCAAGGCACCTCTGCGCTCGTAACTGGCGTCTGAAGGTCAGTACCCAGCCTGCTGCCAAAACTGGAGCCGAGCTGGAAGCAGGGAGCACGCGGGCAGCACCCCAGCTAACCCGAGGACATCCAACTTCATCATCAGCCCACCACCTTCACAGGGGGCAACTCCAGCGCCTGGCTGAGACCCACACCCACAACTGGGGACCTTCTGCCTGGACCTCACCATCGTCCCTATATAAACGTATAGGTTTCCTTCATGTCTATAGAACCCACGTTTCTCTGCAGTCCTCTGATCTCAGGGACTGATCCTGCCACAGTGGCAGACTAACACTGCGTTTTAACCAGCCTTATTTTTTTCTTTTTCCAAAAGAAAGTAAAACAAGGATTTGAAGAAAAAAATAACAAAAGGAGAAAATTTTTAAAATACATTCTCTTATTTGATACTACTGCTTTCTAGTAATGCTGTAACACTAATACTGCTGCTGACAGCATGCCCATTTCTCGAAATCCATTTATCTAAACACCTCCCTCCCTTTTTTGTTTTTAAAAAAACCCCAAAACAGTACGTTGTTGTTGCTAGACCACAAGTGATGAAAGTACACACATCCCTGCCTGCTGCTGGCTTGAAATTTCAGCACAGGAAGGATGCATCCCTGCTCCCCTGTTTCTAAGACTATACACTTACATATTATTCTATCCGTTTTGCTTCTTTGTTCTTCTGGTATTTGACAGAGTGCTTTATATGATGAAGTACACCACAAAATGCTCTGACAAGCAATATAAAGTTTTAGGAAGGTCCTTAGATAAGTAAGTTGTAGAATGAAATAACATTGAAACTAATGCTGTGAAAAAGCAGGCTAGTAATCTCCTAAATAAAAGCAATGACAACACTGCAGTTAAAGCATGAATCACTTTAAAAATAGCTTAATACATAATATTGGACTCCCAGAACTTCCACAGAGCATCTCATTAGAATAAATTTCTTTTATGCCTCCTTTTTACATAACGGGGCGGGGGGGAAGAGGCCATCTCTCATCTTATCATCAGCTTTTTCCTGACATACAGGAAATCTTACAAGGACACAAGCAGACCAGCTGTCATACACATGATGAGTCTTTCGTGTAAAGAAAAATTGCTGGAAAAAATTGCCAGGGTACCCATCTGCTCGAACCCTCCCAAGAGGACGACAGATGAATCTCCCGAACTCTACAAATGAAGTACTTCTGAAACATACCCTTCAATCCACTAGCAGATACCGGACTCTGAGGAATTGCTGCGTTCGGTTCCGCAGCATGGATTCGGCACCCTCAGACTGAGAAACAGATGAGCCGAACTCAGCTGCGAGAACCGGGAAGTGGAGAGAGAAAAGCGGAGGAGGCAGCAGCGCACAGAGGTAACAAAGCCAGCACAGAGGAACCAGCCAGAGCCTTGGTTTACTGCTCGTTTCAACCACTGCAGGCATCTATTTCCAGACTTTCTGGGGGGCTTGCTTGTTGGGAGGTTTTGGGGGTTTTTTTCAGGGCTTTTGGTTGGTTTCTTTGGTTTGCTGTGGGCTTGGGTTTTTTCAGTTTCATGGGGTTTTTTTTTAGTTTTTTTTTGTTTTGTCTTCCTGTTTTCTTAAAACATCAAAGCTTGAATTAGACTTGTACATGTCAAAAACCCGGTTCTGGTCATTTTTTACTGTGGAAGAATATGAACACTAGATGCAGGACTTAATAGCTTTATTATTCCTCCTTTCTTAAACCTTGTTAGTAACACATCAGAGCTTATGAAAATTCCCACGATACCAGAAAGGGTTCATAAAGAACTCATAAAACGGACTCAGCTACAGCCAGTTTTAAAATATCTTGCAGGAGCATGTGCTGTAGATTAGAAAATTCACTTGTAAAAACAGCTTTGATGAGGTATCTGCATGACTGCATGCAATAGTTCATAGGCACAGACAATAAAAGTAAGTGATGGATTATACTAGTAAAGTTACGTAATCACCAGTTTGTGCTTTAAAAACACGTTTCAGAAATACTGTGGACTACGTGATATTGCAATCAAGATGTTCTGGAAGAAAAAACCCGCAGAAATTGGGAATTGTGGATTCTGAACGGATTGCAAATCCGAAATGAGATCGCAATCCACATATTCTGCTTGCATTCAGCAGCAGAAAATACTCTATTTTTAATACTACACACACTGCGAAGATATTTCTTCTATGTCTACTACTGAAACCATACTGCAACTTGTATTTTCACAATTGGAACCGTACGTTAGTTTTCCAACTTATATTTAAACTCTCACTACTTTCACAACAAATCTATGTCCTCATCTGTTAAAGAAAGGAACCCCTCCACTAAATATGAAACCGGGTTTTTAACCAATGTTATTGAAATCACTGTAGTTTCTAAATGCATTTCCATGCATTTATTCTGTCTATTCGGTGCATTAAGATTAATATAGTTTAGCACATGCCAAATGCCAGAACTGTGTACATAAATCAAAGCTCTGCCACATAGGAGAGTTGCTTCTTTTAAGGACAAAACATACATATTTTATATATAAAAACAGATGACTGCTTATTTACTAGTGCATAAAAAAAGCTGTATCGATGGCTTTCGGGGTAAAACCCCCTATAAATAAATTTTGGGGTAAAAAAACCACCTATAACACGTTTTTGCTTGTGTCCCTTCATGACAGCTTGTATGATGCATACTTTAAAAATAACATAACTACATTTTCTATTTTTCCTGGCCCTCTTTCTTGCTCTTCTAAAATAGAAACTTAATAAGCAAGCCCACCTCCATGTTAAAAATAACACTGAATGGAGAGATTAAAAACAAACCCCTCTACTTTCTGAATCGTTTTATACCACGTTCTGCCCAGCAAACACTAGCAACCTTTATCCAGCGCGTTAGCTGTTACAGGCAGTAAATGCCCGTACAGGAGAGTGTCTTAGATTATGGCCAGAATCTTGCAAAAATAAAGCACGCAGACAGGCAGAGAGCACCCCATAATCAAGAGGCGGCAAGCTGAGCAGAGAAAATGCCTCATGAATTTAGACTTTGCTAAGTGTTGCGTGCGGGGAGGAGGAACCTTTTGAATTCTTTTTGGAAAATAACTTCCAACATGCAATTTTGTACCAAAGGCACAAAACAAATCTCATCTAGTTAAACACCGGATGGGAAACTGCAATGCTTGGGGGAGCCATCATGTTACATGCAGTCTGAATTAGGGAATCGAAACAATTTATGCATCGGGATAAAGATACCAATAAACGACGTTAGAAACAATAGTCACAAGCAAAAATACCGTGGAAGCAAGCGTTCATTCCTTTTGCACTGTCATGAAACAAAGGATGTGAAGTACATTGTTCTGCACATGAGATAAGAAAGGTTATGTAATGACATAAGCCAAATCCAGAGCTATAATCTCCAGCCTTCCTTCTCTAAACTGTTTGACTGGTTTTTGACTTGACTCCCACGTTCTCTCTCATAGGCTTACATAATTACTACTCATGACCACTATAATTTATAGCTGTAAAAGCTTATCTCAAGACAAAGTTAAGGCTGAGAGCCTAGGCAATTAAGTACAAAACATTACAGAGATATTAGAATTATTTCAAACAATGGTGCAATCTGTGTGCTGTTGCTATCTAACAGCAAAGGGGAAGCTTATCAAAGTCTTCAGCCATTTATGCTTGTTGATGCAGAGCTTGAGAAGCCCTGGCTTTGTGTATGCAAGAAGGAAAACAAAAACCTCACATCAAAAAGAAAAATATTCCTGTGCCAATCACAGCAGAAAAAAGTACTTTAAATGCATTGCATCAGGAATTGGTTACTGACATCAACATATTTATGTCACTGATCCATACATGTTCTGTACAGCTTTTCTTTACATTGAAGTTTTAGAGTAGCCGATGCACAAATACTGAAACTTCATCTGTCTCCTCACCTAAAATAAGGAAATGTAACAGAGTTAGTACAGACATCTGCAGGGCCTTGTCCGTCTCAAACTAACCTTCAACTGACAGTTGTTCCGCGAGCGTGTAAGCATCAAAGAGGTTTTCTTCTGGTGGAAAGCTTTTTTAAATGCAGAACGTAAGCAGCTATTTATAGCTATGTGCATCACCTCTGAGAGCTAACTTACTCTTCCCTAAATAGAAAAATTACATAAAGATTATTTTTATTTAAAAAACAACAACAAAAAATCAAGATGAAAAATTTGGAGAGGATCCAGCTCATTATTAAATTATTACGAAGACTGCTTCAGTATGTGAATCTCTGATATAAGCCTAAAAGTCAAAAAAATACTTTGGTAATTTGAAGTACCTGCTTTGCCAGAAGAATTAATTGCAACTACATTTAGTTTTAAATAACCATGGTCTGTCCAACCCCCTTTCTTGTATACATGCACAGAACCCAGGCTGCAAACAGATTCCCAGAAGGGACAGGGCCAAGTTAAACACTTGTTGTGAACAGGAGCAGTGTTTTGGAACATATTTCACACAACAGTTGATACCAGTACTACCAACATATTCAGAGAACACTTTATTTACGTAAAACTCAAGAGGATCGTCATTTGCTAGAAAAAACCAGCTGCTGTTATCTGGTGTGGGACAACAGGCCAGAGCGTAAGCTGAATTGGAAAACAAAACAAGTTCTTACCCTCATGCCAAGTACCAAAAAGCCAATCTCTTCCATCAGCGGGTACTTGCTGACCTGCTGCTGTATCTTCTCAGCTGAAGCGTACGGATCGTAACTTTTCTGACCTATTTTTACATCCATTATGCAAGGCTTATTAAACTTACGGGTCACATCTTCCAGTTTTAGATACGTATCTGTTAAAAAGACAAAACTTTCATAAACACGGGGTCAAAGCAAAATAATGATACAGTTTCTGCTGAGCTTCTGTGGAGGAAGGGGAATCACTTAAGGCTTAACATCACGTGAGTTCTTTAAGAATCACATTTGTCTCTGAACACAGACTAAATCACAGTCATTGACACTCACAAATTCTGTCGGCATTAAAGTCTAAATGCCTTATTGCTTAGAAAATGGTATACAATTTAAGTGTGCTAACCTAGCACTCAAACTCAAATTAACTGCCCAGATGAAATTCACGAGTAGCTTTTATTAAGCCGTTAACATACTTCAAACACATTAATAAGCACATACAACTGCAGGTAACTACATGGCTGGTTTTGCAATGGAGATGGTGTTTTCTTTCTCTGTGTGAAAGAGCTAGAATTAAACCAGCCATTTTTCTTTGTGTCATTTTAAAAACAAAACTAACATTTCAGAGTCCTACCCTACAGGGGCCAAAATGCGTCTCATTTTTCTTCTTTTTATCTCACTCCCATCTGTCCTTCTTTCTCATGGCACACCTTTCCGTGAAAACACTCCTCAAGTCCTAGGCTGCCTTTCATCCATTTCCAAAAGTCCCTTTGGGAGGGTGGGTGGACCAAAAAACCCCAAGCCCTTGGAGAGCCTGAAGATTTAAAGGAGTATCTAAAACCTGGTCAAACTGGTTTACGCTCTTCTCCAGCGCAGGTAAGAGACTATTACTGACATGACCCACAGCACCGATTGTCAGAACACAAGAAGAAAACAAACTTCAGTAACTGCTTGACTTGCAGACAGCTCTGCTTGCGGGAAGCTTGCACGGATCTCCAGCCCTTGCCAGGGCACGATACGCACCAAGACACCACACAGCATTAACACATCTCATTCTTCACATCAGCTTCTGCAAACCCACCTGTTATCCGTCACAAACTTCACATTAAAGGTTGTTTTTCTTTCAAGTACAGCCTATTCCATGAGTATATTTCTTTGGCTTTAATGCAATCTGAATACACAAAAACACTGTATTATTGCCCCATTCCTGCAGCATAATCTAAAATGGGATTGCCAAAGAAAGCAAAACCAGATCAAGTCTAAAGAGAGAAGAGGGACAAAGCGCCTTGTTTTGATAGCTGTACAAACAGGTAACAAAACCAGCTAGAGTCAAGATAAAGGGAACAAGCAATGTTCCATTTCTACTTAGCAAGCAGAAACACTTTCTTAAGGAAAAGTAGTGAAAGGGACTTTTATTGCTTTAATAAGTCCTACTTACAGCTTCCATTTTTACACCGTCATGATCGAATATCCCAATTCCCCAAAGTACGTATGTATCAATCTGAAATAGGTTTGATTTAATCCTTTAGATACCTGCTTTATGTATAAATGTATATTGTTAGTGTAAAGTCATTCTCAGGGAATCATGTCACACCAATACACTATTTAAAAAAAAACCCCAGTCTTCTACTAACTCACTGTATCAGCTTGCAGTTCTTGTCAATGTCCTTTGGGCTACAAAATCAATCTAGCTACAGCAAAGAGTTCATTATAGACTATCTCACCCATAAACCAGGTTTGTTAACTACAACTGCAGGGATATCCAAGCTAAAGTAACTCGTACTTAACTTTGAGAAGCCACAGGCAGCAAACATACTCGATATTCGATCACTAGATATCCCCTACGGAGAAGCGGGACAAATACTCTCCCTACCAGGAAGGGTATTCTGTATCACCTGAACTGCAAATACCACTTTTTCCATTCAAAGTTTTTAAACACAGGTTTAATTCAGTCAGGTATTTGCACAGCTTTTGCAGGGCTTTAGGGAACCGCTACTGAATCCAGGGGAGTCCATATAACCTGTTAGCTACCTGTCATTAAAACAAAGATTGTAAAAGATCTAAGCATCATCCGTCACACCCATCCTTCTCGCATATTATGGAAATCACCGTAATCAATAGATTCGTGTTATCACTCTAAAACAATCCAGATGACAACAACTAAATGAAATTCCAGGTTTTCAGTACTTAGCTCTCAAAAGCACTGAGCCAGAGGTACGCCAAGGGAGGTGGGAAAAGAAAGTAAGAAAACCATCTCAGAAAATGGCTGCAGTCTTTCATAACCCAAAGCATTTTGGAGTTGGTGGTGTTGCGAGCACCTCAGGACTCAAACTGTTACAAATACAGAATTATACAAATTGCAAGTTACCATAAATTACACAAATCGTTTAGATACAATATTTTTATATACGATTATCATTTAGGGTTGATAAAGTAATGTAAAACATCTATTTCCATAACCCAGCAAAAAGTGAAACCATAAAAACAACTAGCTTAAAAAGCAGAACTTAAATCTCCCAAACCCTAGCATACTTCCCTTCAGACAACATGCAGGCAAGACAGTCATGCTCTTTCCATCAAAGGCATCTGTAGAGCACCCATGGTTATCCGCTGTCCTCTACTCCACTGGTCCAAATCCCTCTTTTTAAGCATACAGCACCAACGTTGAGCACCTCCAAAATATTTAAAAGTTCTAAGTATCTGTCACTTTTTCATTTCCCATCCATTTCAGATCTGGTAAGCTAGAATACCTCCCTTACTGACCTCCTAAAAATGTAACAATTACTATTTTTTAAAAAATGAAGCGTTGAAGTAACTTAGAGCTAACACTAACCCTGGGAAATACAAATTACTTGGCAAAGCTTGTGAATTATCCAGAAATGACTCATCTCTCTCACAGTTTTTGGAATTATTATTTAAGTCTTCATCCTTAGCTAACTGCTAGCTCAGAATTAAGACTATGTTACACCTGTTCAATGGACACCCCCACTCTCAAAAAGCTTTTTCTCCTTGCGAGGACAGCAATGCCACCACAGATAAAGCCTCACACCAAGTTATTTTTTCTCATGACAGCTTCAGAAAAATGCATCAAGTGTTTACGCTTAGTTTTTCCTGGCACCGTTTGGTTCTTGTTTGCATTGCATTCAAGATCTACGGCTTACTGAAACAGACCCCAAAACCACAGTAACAGAACATATCACAACTTTCAACAGTTACCCCTACAATATCTCAAAGCGTTAAGACTAAGGCAAACAAGGTATCACTGCACTACCTTTTCAAGTCAGGTGCTCTCACGGTCTTTGAGGATCTGACCCCAAGTGTCCTTCTCAAGGTCATCAACAAGTCTGCAGCTGAGCCTAGATAACTAGAGCACTCTCCATCCTCTCCTTGTTTTGTTAAACACAAAACTGCAGATTTTTCAAGAAGTTCGTTTTTTCTAAATTGTGATGTAGTACCCTGCTAACCCAGCGTGCTTCTGAAAATCATGCACTCGCCATCTAAAACCAGGTTAAATTAAAATCCCCTGCAGACAAAAGAGTTCATAAGGATTTTTGTATCTTAGCTTTGGTAGATAATCCTGACTATATATTTCAAGGATTTAAACAAATCATTCCTCAGAGGCTTGCCCTCCCCCTTTCTGTTTTTCAGGGGCAGGGAAGGAGGCAGGAAGATGTGGCTTGACATATTATTTACATATTTTATTACAGTCCCACAGGAGAAAAACCAAAAGACTACCAAAATTCAGCAAGTATGCATGGCATGAACCACTGCAGACTTCAGCACGTACATGCTGATGCATTCAGTCCTCACTGGAATCAGAAGTGACAAAATAACTTGAGGCATCTGATGACTTCTTGTAACTTGCAAGACATCTCTCAAAACATATGAATAAGCAGGGAAAAGCCTCAGTTGCTCCCAGCAACAACAGGAGAAAAGAAAGGTTTGAAGCTGGCTTATATTTATCCACCCTGTTCTCAGTTTAGGCAACAAAAAATTAGAGCACAGTATGAAATGAGCAGCAGTAAAGTTACTTAAAAAAAATATGCAGGGACAAGAAGTAGGCAGCAAAAACCAGAAATCTCAGCAGGAGATATAAAAAGCTTAACATGGCTCTTACATCTTTGTAACAACTTTTTCACCTCTTTATTAATAAACTCCAAATGCCCACAATGCCAGTGAACCCAAGGTCCCAATCAAATTGTCTCACTCCCATTTTAGATTAGCTTAGGGAGATGGGAGCGTCATCCACCTCGAACTCAGTCTCCTGGGCAGTAGTACTAGCTATGCGATTTTGGCGTAACAGGACAGTTATTTTACAAATCTTATTGATACTGTGAATATCAGTCCACCTTTTCTGTCACACTTCCAATACTCTCATTTACACTTAATACATTTCACCCCTTTTAGCTAGCAATTTCATCCACTCGTCTGCATTTTCAGCATAGAAGACCAATGCTTCTCCCCAAATTGTCCTCTAAGAAAATAAACTTCTTGTATTCTCCACCTTACCCACCACAGTTCCTGTTTACCTGTCAAATGGAAACTCGGAGACTGTCACAGATCAAGTTCAGAGCGGTCCTAAATTAAGTTACTCTGGGTTTTTTCCCTACTACAAGTCTACGATTCTCTTCATGTCTGTATGAACCTGCTCAAACTCTCAACCCTCTACCCAAGATAACAACTATGATGCTGCATGTACAAGACACCATTCACCGAAGAGCCCTCCTTATCTCATAAATAAAAGAATTCTCTATAAAACATGGACAGCAACGGCCATCCTCTCTCTGCCCTGGCAAACCAGGCATTGTTCCTCCACATGAACACTCTTAAAAAATACATATAGTTCAGAACATGCAGCAAGCAGAGTTTGGTAACTGACAGATTGTTTAATTTAGTTTTCGGGTTTTTTTAGAAGTCACCTATCCCCAATTTAGCAACAATAAGGAATTACTGGGTTCACTACTCAGAGGTTGTATGGAGCTGTGTCCCCAGAGTCTGTAGAGCAGTGACTGCCCACTATCCAGACTGCAAAAAAACCTACAAAAACATCCTCAATCTACATTTAAGAACTAGATACCTTTCCAGCAGCTAGATTCCCTCATCTAACATCACTGGGACACAACACAGCAGCTAAGCAAATTGTTCGATCTTTTGAACCAGAGCTTAATCCACAACTAATCTGGGGGGGACAGCTAACAAACCCATCCCTGATTTCCCCAAAATAGCCTCTCATGTCCCTCCTCTGTGTGGTTACTTCCCCTCATCCTATTTTTCAAAACTTGTTTTCCTATTTTTCATGCAGTCTAAACGCAACACTGCTGATTCTTTTCACCTCTGGTGCCAAGCACCAATGCGCACACACAAATGCATCCCAGAGGTTTTCCTTCATATCTGGCATTAGCAAAACTGCATTTGCTAATACCTGCTAAACAACAGATGACTCCCAACGTGAATGGCTACCTCCTTAGCTTTGGATGTATCCAGCACGCGTGTGTTCTGTTAAGCTCCATCATCTCCAATGTATTTGATTTCTATCAAGACTACACAGAACTCATTACTACTACAGATAACACATACGGCAATGGAGAGTTTTGTTTGAATCCCCGCCATAGTTAACTATGAAGAGGGCTCCTGATATTGCACAGCCTTTTCAAGAAGCTAAACAAAAATCAGAAGTTACTCTTCCTTTAAGCAGTTATTCCTACCGGCTATGTCTGGACTACAGGTGGAGACCTGCCAAAACTGAGCCCTGTGGTGCACAGTGCTAGTGGATTCCCAAAGTAAACTATGGATGTGTTGAATTACTGTATCTTAGCTAGACCACATATTTTTACATCTTAAGATCCTACTGTGAACAGAAAAAAATTGATTTGCAATTTGGAGGGGACATTAAGTGAGCTCCATGACACACATAAAATTATGAAGGAAGGAAAACGATAGCTCTAGTAGAGCTATTTGAGTTAGCGCCAAATATGAAAGCGTGAAGGCAAATCTGAGCCAAAAAGTGCTCAGTACTACCACAATCCTCCTTGCATTTCTTTTTGCAGAGTTTAGACAGTGTCTTTGGACACGGTCTTACTACTCTTTTTGGAAAACAAGTCTATCAAGTGATGGCATAAGCAAAAGATGACAGTTACATTAAAGGAGCACAGCATCTAGTTTTAGTGCCCATGTATTTAAACAGAATCGATGGCATCCTTTTGTTTCTGTATGTTGCAGAAGGTCCATTTCCCTAGTGTGAATAAGAGAAGTCCCCAGAAGAAAAACTAGTTTCTCTTTTAAATACATCAATAATATCTATTTTCTTTTGAAGAAACAGTCTTCCAATCGTCCTCCCAAAATACCTTTTTCTTCCTAACTCCTACCATGTTACACAAACACAAAGTTAAGCTACCAGAGCTTTGTTCCATTCAAACCAGTAACAGAGGATGACAAGCAGAGCTGCCTAGCAAGGTACCTGCCAAAGTAACTGCTTTGTACGATACGGCATGGAGACGGGATTCAACCTCTGGAGATTCAGCAGCAGATTCCAGTTTGAACGCCTTCCCTTAGGCCCCAACCTGTCCATTTTTTCTTCCTTACACACCCACACAGCTCCTGGCTCTTGCTCTGATGGCCTGACCAGACATAAACGTGCAACCAGCCTACTCCTCCAACCTGACCCAGACCAAAGCAGCAGCTCCAGGGCGATACGCATCAGGTCCACCTACTCAGGAAACGTTTGTCGTACCAACGGCCATGCCCCATCTCCCCTGGGAGGAAGACCCCAAAGACCTAATCCAGCCAGAGGACTGCAAACGGGAACCGGTTGTTACAGGGAACATTAGTGGGCTGCAAAACAAAACCAAAACACCCCTACGGAGTTCACAACCGCCAAAAATCAGTCTCCAGAAGATTTTTCCAGGACGTTTGGATTAACAGATAAAATTAGAACAGTACCATTTGGTGCAGTAGGTGGTGACCAGACACCGAAGTATTTTGGCAGATATTCCCGCAGCTCCAGAAGAATGCTGTCGCAACAGTCAGAGTCATAAACCTGAAATAAATTAGGGAGGGGTGGAGAGATCATTTAAAACATTCATTTTATACTTCCCATTGCCCCATAATTATAATTTCTTACAGTCTTTGTTTTCATAGGTTCAAGACTTCTACTTCACATTTAAAAAACATTCAAGATGAAGATGATAATTATTACAGGCCAACATAAATAAATGGTATCCTTTCTTTCAAATTTTTAAGTAGAAAAGATGCATCAACTCTAACTAAGAATAATTCATGGCTTAACTTGAATAAAAATCTAAACTATAATTGCTAGCGTCAAAGCCTATTTAGCAAAAAGGGTGTTCTCCCATCCTGGATCCAAGACTGTATAGGATTACTACACTGTATCATATATCTGAAGCTTTTTAAGTTATATCAGGTAAAGAATACAAGCTCAGACTGGATAGTATTCCCTCATTTCCTCCAAAACAACTCATCCTCTAACTACCTCACCCAGACAATGCACAATTCAAATATATTTCTTCGCATTTGCTTTAACACTTTCAACATTTTTTTCAACTTCTGTAAGAAAAACAAGAACAGTTTGGGAAGAGCAGCTGGCTTATACTCCTGAAGGAGCAATTCTTTGAGGAGTTAAACCGAAGCCTTGGATACTATCTGCTACGGAATCGCATGACTGTCACCAGTTTGCAGGGTTGTTGTTAAGAGGATTTCAAAACCATTCCCTTGACCAGATTCCCCCCACCCCGCCCAAAGATCTAGTTAGAGACATAGGAGGTAGCCTACAGCACGGTTCAACGTGCTTTGCAGACTACAAGATCTATATCCGCACAAGTACAGGTTACAATGATTATTATTGCATTTAGGAACCATCTCATCCTAATCCCCTTGCAGCTATCGCAGTTCTGATGCTATCAGACTCGTGTCCTGGCCCTCAACCCTACAGCGGCTGCACAGCAATAACCACAGAGGCTGCATAGGACTGACCAGGGCAAGCTAACAATTCTGCTTTTGCTTCAGTGTGCAGTCAGAGCCCGCTGCAAAGTCGGAAGCAATGCAAAAAATTATTTAAGGTGTGAACACAGCTCTGCAGAGTTGGCTCAGCTCGTTGCTTCGAGATCCACATTTAACCACGGTGGGTGAGTATCTCGCAATGGAAACTACAAAGGGGAGGTACTGCAAAATACATGCCTTTAGCCTTGTAATATTAATACACCTAGGGAGAAAACCCCAGACCTGAAGTCCAGCTACTATTTTAGAGCATCAAGGCAAGCCTTGGCTATGACCACCGATGCCGTGTAACTCTAGACAGAGCCTCACGCAGCAGCAGAATGTTAAAATCAGTCAATGCAGGTTTGTGCTAAATTTAGGTTTCGTCGCAGAAATCTCAAACTGGGCAAACTCAAATCACCAGCGTGCTTCAAACGCACGGCGTTGTTCCATAGCCCTTTAGGCACATGTAACACGGGGCTCTGCTGGGCTTGTACCAGCCACAATTCTGACACCTTTATGCCAGCACTGTTAGTGGCCAGTGACCGAGAAGGCGATACAACCAAACCCACACCAACTTCATGCTAGAGCAGTTAATTTGACCCATTCCTTTAACTAGCTCGTGCTACAAGCCCCATTTTAAAGATCCTAAGGAGGGGGCTGAATCCTCAAAGCTCAAACCACACAAATATGTGCACAGAATGATGCAAAACACTGACCTACACCTACTGCCGCATCCTCTACCGCTACTGTCACCATCTTAACCATACAAAAGTTGCTGGACGTGTATCTTACAAGTCACAGTGTCACATCACAGGGCACCGATCTCTTTTCACACGTCCTGGTTTGACAAGCTGGCATCAGCTCTGAGGACTAGAGGTAATTGTACATCTAGACCTATTTTTCCTCCCTGTTAACGCAAGCTGATATGCTGATATTCTTGTGCTCTAAGACAAAAAACCTTGCTTGTCCCTGGGATCAGAGGCTGTTGGTTTTATTTATGCAACATTTCTTTGCTGAGCCTCAGATGTTGCTGGCAGAAGACAGTGGTCTCCCCAGAAGACTGCAATGTAGCTTGATCTTACTAGCTTAAGGAAGAAAAAAAAAATTAAGGGTGGGAGAGAAGAGAGAGAGAAAGATTAGCACCACGCAGATGCTGAGGCACAGACCCGTCCGCTGCTGTCTTTTATACGAGAGTTCACTGTTCCCCACCGTACAGACGGCTGTTTCTGGGCCAGGACTCCAAGCACTGACTGGTGGAATTACTTCATGCTGTGGGTATTTTCAGACAAGTAGTACAAACCCAGTTTTTGTTTACTGTGGTAGTTTATTATCATAGCACCTCATAGCCAGGACAGGGAATTGCATTGCACCCAGCACAAATATTCTCTTCCCAGGTGAATTTAAGCACATCTGAGAGGCAGCAACCATCACGCAGTATCACAGCCTTTACACAGGAGCAAGTATATATATTTAGGACAGGACAAAGAGGAGAGAGATGGAAGCAAAAAGTGCATCAGACAAGGAGAAACACTGAATGCAACTGAAAAAACAGGCAAGCATAGTAAGAACTTATTTGCTTAATATATTGGCAAAAAGATTCTGAGAAAATGACGCATCAGATCACTTCCATTTTTTGAAAAGAGACAATGATCTTGCTTTGACTTACTTTTTAATCACCAACATGAGTGGTTAAACTTAGCAAGTAACTATGAGCATGCTCATGTGTATTTCAAATAGTAGGATACAATAAAGATATTCAGATAATTTATAATAGGGTCTAATAGCCCAAAGTCAAGGCCAAATGGGGAAAAGAGCTCCAGAGTGATATCTTCTAAGTAGTCTATCCTTTAATACACTGATATAAGACATTTTAAATGGAGACAAACTCACAGTAATGCATTGTTCAGTATCATTACTTCAGCATAACAGAACTAAGTGCATTATTTCTGTCTCTCAAGAAGTTATCTTTCTCCCAGAAACAGTAATAAACTCCCCTCATAAGTCTGACGTAACATATACAAAGCACTTATTTGACCTTAATATAGACCTCAATCTCAGCCTGTAATGTATTTGCATGTCAAACAAGAATAAGCACTCAGTTAATAAAGATCAGAGGAAGTCATTTGGTGTGGGCAAAGCAACGAAACCAGACATTTCAGGAATTATGCTCATTTCTATGCAGGAGAGAACCACTTCTGCTTATTAGAGAGGGGCCTCGTAAACAACACCCATATCGTGGGCATTTCTTCTCATTTCATACAACCTGGTACCAAGCTACACATTTTGATGTCATTCAGAATGCCAAACATAAATGTATATATGACAAAACCATCCCTAAAATTTCACAGGAAATAAACCGTGCACCTCATGCCCCACAAGGTGCTGCTACCGATATTGCTGGAAAACTCATGGAAGAGACAGGGTATCACTTACCCCAGAACAACCTTCAGAAATAAACCATTATATTTTCACTTGTATCAGCAATATTCCAATTTCATTTAAAGCAGCTGTGCTTTTTTTTAATGTAACAACAGGTCCATTTCTCCAGCATACACTGATAAATAGAAGTTATTTCTACTTTACTGGTAACTGTACATAACGTCTTCATCCAACAAATCAAGAACTGCAAAACAATTCAGCGTCAGCTCAGCCAGGGGAGGTATCCATTCTACATATCACAGGCTACATTCTTCCAATAGCACAAACTGGAGACATAAAATGTAATAACTGTTGGGCTTAAAAGCGAGTAAACAGGATGCTGACATTTGGAGGGCGCACAATATGACCATTACAGCAACTAACTCATAGGAAGAATATGCCCCAGATATGTCCTGTGGCAGCTCAGATAGTCTAATAGACACCATGAAGTCATAATTTCCAGTTACTCAGGACTTTAATTCCAAGTCAAATTTACCATCCCTTAGTTTTTAATCCAAAGTACACTCTGTTTGTTTTGCTATGTCTGATCCAAACAGATTCATCTGTTTTTTAATGCAAACGGGGCTGCTTGGGAGAATGGGAATGTTCTTTTCCTTATTTAAAAAGCAGCATGACATTCAGGTTTTTTTGTTTTCTAAAGACTAGCTAATCACATAAACGACAGAGGGAGGGTAAAACAAATGTTTTAATTTCAACAGGAAACTAGTTCTGGCAGTACAGACCCATCTTCAACTGACCTGATGAAAAAATACCACTTTGACAGAAATGTAGTCTAAAGAGAGTCTTCTAAACTACATAAAAGAGTTGATTTAAAAGAAAATATATTTTTTAATTTGCATTTATTTTAAAGCTATTTGAGTAGGCAACTTTAAATGCCACAACAGGCACGTCAGTCTGAAGCATCACCTTTTCTTGTTGCTGGCTATCGTAAATTGTCCCTAAAGGCAGTAGCACTATAGCTTGCAGAGCCTCAAGATCCACAAGCAGTTGCCAACAGCAGGCAGAGAGTTCAGTTTCCAGTGTGTTTTTTGGGGGGTTCTTGAGGGGTGGGGAGCAGTTAAGTCATGCACTCAAATTACCAAATGCAAGATTTACAGATGATAGTGCAACCTTAATTCTGTCTCCCAATGTGTACGCATTGTATTAGACTTTAATTACCTGAGCGCACACTGCATTTCCCTCCGGACTCCTACATCACCCAGTTACACCAGGCAAGTACAAGGGCCAAAAAATTGAGGTTGAAACAGCAGCTGTGATTTTAGCAATTCGTAACAGCTCAGCTTTACAACTCAGAGAGCCCTCGCTTCTTTTTCAAAGTAGTACCATCGTGTTTTGACTTGCGAGCATCCGCAGTATTTGTTTCCACAAATCCAACTGGAATTGAGCCATCTCTGCTTATATGCAAAATACCTGATACCAGAGTAATTCCAGAAGTTAAGTATTTATGAATGCTGTTACACTAAATGCTATTATACTGAATTGCTTAATTTACTATCCAATATATAGCCGTACTATACATGAGATTGTACTCATTCTCACTGAAGATACCTACAGAAAGACAAAAAAAAAGCTTAAAACAAATCAGGATATATTGCCACAATCTGATCACGTAAATGCAATTTCAAATAAGAATGGTGCACACTTGTGACAATCATATCCTTCTTTCAGGAGTCAGGAAAAAAAAAAATGATAGCAAGGAGTTAGCCATCTTACCTTCCGAAAAATGAAGGCTGTGAAAATAAGCTTCAAAAATCTCCCAAAGAGATACTTATTTGGTCATGTTTATCAACCAGTCATTCTCTAACAATGCCAAAAAACAGTAGGTCTTATTTTATCCACTTCCACATGTTTTATACAGTCAAATTTAGGCTGACCCTAGCAAGATTTGAAGCTCCAGGCATGCAATCATCTTTACATGAGGCAAAGCAAACTCTGACCCATTTCTGAGGATGTGGCAGAGCTTCAAAACTTCAGCAGACAGAAGGAAGAAACTAAAAGGCAGCAGTCAGGCACAGCCACCAGCAGCAATGCTGAACAAATACCACCGTGGAGCTGTGAGTGAAGAGCTACAGACACCATACGCAGCAAGTTTCTCTGAAGCGGTCAGAGGTAAGTTGGGTAGAGACAGATCACCCAGTCCCTCTTTCTTTCCAATAACCACTGGCAAGGCAGTAAAGTATTTTGAAAGACATAAGCAGGCACCCAACCCTACCCCATCACAAGCAGAAAAGGGTTGTTTTCCTCTTCACAAGACAGCAAACTCCCATCTCATCTTTCATGCCACAAGATTCCTGGGCAACTGAAGATTAACAACAAATCAAGTTTAAATTATTTACTTTACACACACCCCCCTACAATTGCTGCAAGCCACCCAGCTGAGCAAGGAGCAGGGTAGCAGGCATCAGGGCCTTCTTGGTCAAAAATCGCAAAATTAGAGATCATGTTTCATCAGAAATCTCTTGCCACAGAACTGAGCTTTCTCTTGCCCTTCAGTCTGTCCTAGGTTCAACAGACTAGCACAATCAGATGTTATGTTCAGCTTCAACTACGTAGGAGCTGGAGTCTTCAATGAACGTGAGAGCTCTCTGAAGTCAAAGATAATTATTCTTCCAGGATGTGCAACAAAGCTTGATCCCTCAGGCACCACCATTCTATTCATTTTTTTTCTTAAAAAAGAAAAGCTCTTAAAGATGACCCCCAGGAAAGTGTTAATGTAAATACAATCACCTACAGCACAAACACCTGTTAAGCAGCCTCCTAAGTCGGTTATGAGACTCTTGGGTGAATATAGTCCAAAAGTACACGGCAAATTGCACATCAAGGTCTCTACTCCAGAATCTACATCCCTTTGGTTCAGTTATGTCAACATATATGTACGACAGACTGGAGCAGAGTTCCCATTAGGTACTCTCCACTAGAGGCCAAAATAAAGAGAACATAGCCTAAAAAACCAGTTAAGACATACCACCGTTGGTCATCTGATACAGAAGTTTCAATTTTAAACACACTAAATACTACTTCTCCCATTCTTACTCTTCCTTCTTAGTTTGGCAACACTTAGCATTCACCCAACAGAGCTGTAGTGACCCTGTCCTGAAGCAAAAATTCAAGCTACCAGCAGCCAGAGACATCCAGCATATTTCAAGGCAAAAAGTCAAGTCACTTTGCCAGTTCATACCTCCCTTGAAGAAGTATGGTACAACCAGTTTTCTCATCTATCTTTACAAATATCGTGCCAAAAGACAGCTCAGTTACTGCAATGCACGAAGTGGTGCAACATGAATGCTGCATTTTAAGGGAAGACACGGACCTGGTCAGAAACCACCACCTTGACACATCCAAATCCTCACGGATGCAAAAGCAAGTTGAACAAAGACAGCAGCCAGAGTGTTTTCATACAAACTTTCTGTTCCAAGAAGATTTTTTTTTTAAGCAACTCCAATTATTCAAGAGTTCAAGCTTAAAATATCACTGAAATTACTGAAAGAAAAGTGAAATGGTAGAACAACAGGACAAAAGGGAAAATAAACCAGTATGGCTGTCCTGCTTTCTGAGAATATTAATAAGCATTACCCTCTGTTTCTGGAAAGCTATCTGATCACAGCTGAAGATTCAAGGTAGCGTGTGAGAGAACGAGGGGTGGGAGGAACACTGAAGCAGTTACACTTAAATAGGCAAAATTTAATTTTGCATTTCAAAGAGACAGAAAGGGGAACCAAGTCCTGACAGACATACGTTGGGTTGGTTTCTTCCTAATACTGCAAGAGGCAGCCCTCACAAAGAATCTACTGCAGCATTACCCTCAAGGTGCAATTTCACGGTAGTTTAAGTCAACCCGAGCAAGGGCTACCACAGTCCCACGCACATTTTCATCCCCTCCCCTGCAGCAGTGTCAGCATCCAGCTTGTCCTGCAGTCTGCTGAGCACCTGGAGATGGCTCGCTGCCTAAGTGCCAGGCCAAGGCACTCCGTTTAAACTGTCATTTAAGTACATCTACCATCAATCCCCCCGAAAAAAAAAAAATCTTTACCTTCTTTTAAAAAACACCTGTTAGTCCTCCCCTTAATTTTGACAATTTTATTCATCTAAGTTATTTGTATTTTACCAGCAACTATGTATTTTACCATCTCTTAGCATAGCCTACCCCTTATTCCAGACTACTCAACTCCCACCTGCAGCCAGGTGTCCAAACTGATCATTTCAAGGGCTACCCCGCAAATGTTACATCAGATTTGTAGTCTCAGTTTCTACATCAAAAGCTCGTTTGCCAGCAACAGGCTCTACTTTGTAACGAGAACACTTGCAAAGACACAGGCAGCTAGCAATATTCTTTTTATTTTACTATTTTTACTGATTTTTTTAATGGACAGAGAAGAATGGCACCTACTAACAGGAGTTTTAGTTGATGGCTTATGATTCTGGGAAAGCATGCAACGGCTCCCGGTTTTTGGAGAAACCAAAAAAGCAAAACAGTAGCAACACCACTAAGAAGCCTTAGGAAGCCTTTGATCAGAGTCTGCTCTAGTAAGGCAGAAAAAATCTGGGTAAGTGGATTCTGTTACCCTCAGACATGGTGAGCCAAGTCACTTGTTTTGCTTTGTCAGGATGATTTTTACATATACACACACACACACTTATAAAATACACACACAGAAAAATAAATACTCAAAGACTGAAAAATAATTGCCACCAAACTGCTCCCTAAGTATTGGATATTACAGGAATTTTAACAGGCATGTTGTATACTCAGTGGGACATGCAACATAATATTTAATGGAGTTTTTAATTTACTTATGGTTAATCTGGTATCTCAATGACCAAGACATACCAAAACATTACATTATTTTCCACCATATGCACTGGAGATTCACATCTCTCCCCACACATACACAGTCCTGGCTTTATTAAATATTCTTATATTACAAGCTTCTTTTTTTAATTAATGTGGAAACTGGAATTCTTTTCTTCAGAAACTGAATTTATTTTCCTTTTCTTTCCAGGAGGCAACCTACACTTTCCTCAATCCCATACTGGCAGCCCACCAACCATATCTTACTTTTAAATAAACTTATAACGCACAAAGTACTGTATTTTCTGTATAACACCAACATACCTTTAGTATATTTATCCATATTCTGAAACATTCATAACTGAATTGAAGTTTAAACAGTATTTGATCCAGTCTGAAAAAGTTAGCAGTTGCATGACTCTCTAGCACAGCAGGAGCACTGTCCTGTAACTTAATCCAATTTAACATACTGTGGATATGCACATTAAAACTATGCATTTTTGCTTTATTTTCAGCCAGATCTATGCTTGGGAAGGAATCTTGCTCAAATTCAGGTCGGTAAGAGAAGTGGATTTTTTTTTCCCCCACTAACTTACATAGCACGGACTGTAGACTACTGTCTGTTACCAACTCCACCCAGTAGTTCCCCGATAGCATCAAACTGCAATAATGGCCTTTTACTGTCTCCTTTTATGAGGTTTTCTTAGATTTATTGAAGCAGGTTGTAGCTTGTTCTGTGGCACACAATATACAAGGAGCACAAGGAACAGATGCTCACCAGACCCTTCTAGGCTAATCTTCTACTGCATGGTACGTCCCTTCCAAACTTGTTTTTGCTACAGAATGCAAAAATCACAAAAATCTGCCACACTTTTTAAGTCTGACTGTCCTGGTACAGTAGGCTTTCAGTCATTTAATAGTGATCTGAAGGTTTATAGGACAGTAGTAGGAACTCAGCAGATTCTTAGACCTACACTTCATCCTTCATCCCTCTTAGACAACTCCTAATGTGAAAAAGATCTGAATACAAGCTGCCAGTATTTCACAATTTGGTCAAAAAGCCATTTTCTTCTCATTAGCCAAGAAGTACTGCGTGTCCTTCCTTTTATTACAATATTTCTGTCCAGGCTTGTGGTTTAGAGTGTGAGGCAATTTCACACCCTAGTTTGGAAACTTAAATTTGGTTATTTCCCCAGTGAAACAGAATCCCTCCCAGACAGTTTCTCAGTAGGAGGCATGATGTCAAGGGCAGAAATGGACTGGATCAGAATGTGCTCGCTATCTTTGCAAACAGGTAATTTGTACACTTCAGTACCGCTACCTCTTCTGGAGATGCAGCAGGTCTGGATGTACCAGAACAAGACATGGCCAAAGATAACCTTTCAGGTTATTGAGCTACAGCTCTGAATGCGGTAGTAATGAAAGGTTTGGGCAAGGCACTGCATCCCCAAGATAAGATGTTAAGAGAACCATCCATCCTATTTCTCCAAGCTTTGTCCATACAAGACTGAAAATCGGAACCTTAGCTGGAGACTTGATGACGGGATAAGGATATTTTAGTACACAATAGCAGCACGATGGCCTTTATCCACTCCTTTTTCAGTCAAGGATAATCATCTAAATCAAGACTATAAAACCAGTTAACTGAGTTTACAAAATAGGGTAATTCATCCTCAAGCAAGACATACTTTGCCTCCCCGATCCCTTTCCTTTTCCGTCACTAGCAGAGAACAGTTTACAGAACACGGGCTGCCTTATCGTGATTTGTGCTATATAGGCTGAAAGGGGGCTGTGCTTCATGAGTCACTTCTTGCAACTTTATGCAAAAGCTTCCAGGCCAAAACACATCTTTCAGGCTGCTGGCTTGATTTTATGCCACGGAGGGGGAGGGAAGTCACCAGAAGTCTTCTGCACCGCCTGAAGCTGCTTGAATGCTAATTAAAATTAGACAATGCAGAAAAGAAGAAAGCATCAAGCAGTAATGAAAAGCCATAGCACAGGAGTAGTGGCAGGTTATTGAGAATGAAATAACTAAAACAGTAAGGAGAAGATTATTGATAACTGTCCAAACGGGCATACGTCCCACACGTTTCTTCTCTGTAACCACAGAAGCACAAGGAACTATGGCTTCAGGAATATTAACGTCATTGTGTCTTCACCAACATGTTATCCTCTGGTCACAAACTCGAAGACTAACTGTTAGAAGAAAGACAGCAAAAGTTACACAAGCGATATTAACTCTGCCTTATGTCAGGCTGTAAAATGAGTTAGTAAGTTCTTCAGGGGAAACAAAACAGACACAGGTCATTGCCCTATTGAAAGCTGCATTTTAATGCAGCCAACAGAAATTCAGAACAACAATTGCGTGGGCAACCATGAAACCATTACTTCCTAGCTTTCAAGAGCTTGACTCTCACCTAAGGTAGATCTCTTTTACATGCTGGAGCTATTTGTGTCTCTTACATCCTGGCTTTGTTTTCAGGACATGTAACAAGAATGAAAAACAATTTCTATTATCTACAGTGGTAACAGCTTCCTTGCATTCATATTACATGTCAGCAGAGCTTGAACCCTGAACTTTCAGACTACTGCTACAGCAGTTAAGAGAGCCGTCATTAATTGGCAGTGGGTGGAAGACCTGTTATCCAGAAGGGCCAGATGACTAGCCCGATTATCTTTTCCCCAACGCTACGTGGGGCGAATCAGCTCCCTTGGTTCCCAAGCATTGGGACACAGGTAGAAGGCTGCCAGAGCTGAGCTGGGACTGGGAGAACCCCATCCACCTTTTCATTCCAACCCCCTAAAACTACCCTTGCCTTCTGGGACAAAGATACCTGAGAATTCGGGTAAGACTTGCGTTACAACAGCCTTGGAAACCTTACAGTATTGCAGGTATGTTATCTGGAGCCATGATTTGGCAACATCATGAGAAACAGCTATGACAATTCTGACATGCAGCTGCTAGCAAACAGGGAAAAAAAAAAAAGGTAAGCGCTGGAAGTTGTCCATGCTGCAAGAGCTTTCTCAGGACAGTATTCAGCAGGCAGGATGAGGGGGGAAGGCGTACTACTCATACGCCAAGCATCACTCAGTCACCACAGGAGAGCAGAAGGGCAATTCAAATAAAAGTTTACAGGAACATTTATTGATTTGTTAAGCATAAAATCCCAGTTTATTAGCAACCTTTAAAACTTCAGTATGTCATGCTCAGAACAGGTACACAGAGCAACAGGGGTTTATAGCCCCACTGAGCAAATGCCAGAAATCAGAAGTGAAAGAGCTGCCATTTCAAAACAGTTCAGTGACCTTCTCTTGTTCTGTTGAACGTAAGAAACACTCCATCTCTTAGCGCTAAACACACAGAGCTTGTAGGAAACTGTAGTCACGACAGTAACCTCAACAACTGTAAATTCTCTCTTCTTCAGTTTTAAATACTCGCAGCCCAAGCTCTATCCTTTTGTGCCCGCAAAAGCAGCTGCCCTATTTAAGGCCTGACATTCCAACTTCCTCCCCCTCTTCGGGGCACCAACAGGACAGTAGTTTCTGCAATGCTACATTCTTGACGTGACAAATTAAGAAAAACCCTGTGCTGAAAAGGATAGCTCTTAAATAGGAAGAGAGAATTATGCTAGCACACAGTGCTCTTGGGTACACCCTGGCATGTTTGAGCTGCCAGGCTCTGTACCCAGCTAAGCAGGGAGGTTTTACCTCATACAGTGACTACACTAACCTTTTCAAAGGATGCTTTTCTCACAGTTCCCAACTCATCTGCCAGAAGAGATCACCGTAGGAGGGCTGATAGGCTTCTTCCCTTCCCTCTCCCAACACTGCTGAATAAAATCAGACTGTTTCGGCATGTATAAGTGCCCCCTGGCATAAAGCAGACTGAAGCCAAATACTAAAACACACCTAGTAGTAGCCCGCTTTTGTGGATTTCTTAGCATGCATATGTGGGCTGCCTACCATAAACACATACTGCCTTTTACCAATTTATTTTCTTTAATGGAAATGGGTCACTACTACATAATATATTATACTGCATTTTCTAACAATACTATTTTCTTGTTTCCACATCTCTCTATACTGCTCCCTCCCGACACTCCTTTGAAAGCAGTCCTTTAAAGTGCCTCCACCTACACGTTCTCACTGAGTATTTCCATTAGATGGAAACAACTGATCATCAGTGTAGATAGTCCTTAAAAAACCACAACCTTTCTACTTCAATTTTTTTTCATACTCTTGCTGCTCATACCTACTGAAAACAAAGTATTTTGTAGCTATTCAAGGTTGAAAATCTCAAATTTTTTTACCCAGATAGGGGTACCAGAAGACCTGGTAAAACACTCCATCGTTATGCAGCCTATGTTTGTAAAAAGTTCACGCCCTCAGGCACAGCAAAGGAATTTGCAGGAACAAAATTAAAATGTTATTATTTTGATTTGGTAATTACTCATATTTACAGAACTCAATAGAAAGGGGACATTACCACTGGGAAGTCACACTCCGATGATAAGTTAAGCAATACATAGTAAGTTATTAACAATGACTACAAACACCTCATTGTTCTACTACACTTTATCAGCGAAGGTATTCACAATAATCTTTTCATACTCTATTTTTCCCCTCCCTCATAACACAGAATCATGGCAAGCCATTTCCCCATCAGTAGAGAATGACACATAGGAGTAGAGATAAAAGTTTGGTTTACTTGGTGAAATAATCTCTTAAGAAAGAAGACCTGCACTTAAACTGTTGTTTTTTTTAAACTGCTAAACTGAAAATATACTATCAGGAAAACAGAAAGGTAACCTAATGGCAGTCTGAGTAGGAATTACTTGAGAGATTTTCCAGTTTTCCACTTTGACAGACCTGTGAAATTCTTCAAAACTTCCAGTTGCCACCCACTTCTGAGCAGGTTTCAGACCACTATTAGTATTTTGCACTGCAGTGTCTTGCTCAAGTTTCCATTCCAAAATGGAAGCCCATTTCATTTGGGCTCTACCAGTCAGCACTCAGCCTCATGCTCAGTAGAAAATAACCCATCAATAACCAGGGGAAAAAAAAACTTCTGATGATTTGCTGACACAGACTATGGCCCTCTGTCATGTTCACACATGGAGCTTGAAAGCAAATGCAGCAGTTTCAGAAGAGAAGACTGTCTTGTCCAGATAGAAGGTAGTTATCTACCTGGTATCAGGTTAAATATATCAGAGTTATAGTCAAACTTGTCTCTTAATGCCTCATTATCTTCCATCATGACACATTGCCTGCAACCCTCAGCTCACGAGCACTCAGACTGCATGCTGAAATACTGCTTCCCCGTCACTGCTGGTTATTGGAAGACACTTCTGCCTCAGATCTGCGATAGCTGCTCTCCAGCTGACTTGTGCAGCTGAAACTGAGACATTCTCATCTTCTTGCTCCCATAAACTACAGAGGATCTCAATCACTTCAGCTGAGGAGGTTTGCTTCACCCATAAGTAAAAAACCCCACTTGTTTCTGGCCCAGGTACTGGGGCACTAATCTTAATTCACGTCAGGGTAAGGTAGCATGCAAAGGAAGCAATAACTGATCTATCACTACAGATAAAACAGTTATAAGCATGTATAAAAAAATAGGCACAGAAATGAAAAAAAGTCACAATTAATCCACATATACTAATGGGTAACCTACTGGTTTGATCTTATCAACAGACTCGCTGTCTACTCCTGACAAAGTGACAGCCTGGGATTCAGTCTTGTTCCACTTGTTTCATTTCTGCACTGTTTCTCACCATCTCTCGTAACTGACTGCCTTTAAACAACCCCTTGTCTCAAGGAGCGGTAAAATTCTCCTTCCCCCATTCTCTGAAGGCTCACTAGCCTACTCCAAGGTGATAACGTCTCTTTGATTACACACCACAAGATGCCTTGAGCTCAGTCACCAAAACAGGGCAGTCTTGCTGTTGTTCCCACTGCTTATCAGTTTAATCACTGAAACTGACAGAAGACTACCAACACAAGGAAGTTTTGCCATCTTTTAAATAAGTCAAATCAGCTCATCAATGTCCAAAAAGCACCAGCACAGCACAAGGTAAGTGGCAAGAATGGGAAGAAAGGCCTTTCCCTCTTGGCAGCAACGAGCGATTGTATCAGCTCAAGCTGTACGTGAAACCGTACCTTACACTAACCCTCACAATCCACAGTAATCCTCATCCTGTAACAACCATACGTAGTGCTTAGGTGTCTATATCCTGCGTGACGTGGTTCTTGCCCGAGAGCAAACATGATAGTAGTTAATCATTGAGAAGCGACAAATCCCCAAGACCTTTCTCCTGTACTTTCACCTACGTAACATACATGCATTTGCTCTCCTTCCCCTCTCCCACAAAAAGGCGTTCTTAGTCCACGCACAACTAATTGTGTATACACCTTTCCATTTCTCCATTATTTTTCAAGAATTGCCCAACCCCTTTCCCAAATGGCTTATAACCAAAAAAATTCAGTGTCAGAAGCAACCCGGCAAGACCCTGGAAGACATAATTGAACCTAACTTTGCAAGTTACTAGCATTGAGACCTGACTTCTTCCACTATGACATGGCATAGTAACAAGGGCACTAATACAGACCTCTTTCTCGAAGATTTTGCCCAGGGTCTTGCTCACGGCTTGTCACGTGAATCTAAGCAACAGGCAAAATGATAATGCCTGTGCTGTGAACAGTTAACGTCTAAGCACTGCTCAAGCTTACTCCTCTTATCCGATGGCTTTAGACAGCATGTTACTGTCCATACCTCAGGATTTCACAGAAGACTAAGTAGCCTGGCACTCAAAGGAGTCTGCTCAAGCTTTCTCCTTCTACTGAAGAGTTACCACTCAGACTGGATTGCATCTTTCTTAACCTCATCTAAATGACAGTCACTGAGAAACCTCAGAAAAATATTTACATTTAGATTTAACTGGCTCCTGCTGAGCTCCTACTAACTCAAGAGCTGCTGTTTTGTCTACCAGTCCCATCACAAGAATTATCGAGTAATGCTAGTATGCAAACACATTGTTCTCTTAGAGCATGTTGCTTAGTCTGTTTTAATGTGAGACATTTCCACAAAATACCTAAGGTCTTTTGGTAACTTAAATACCCTTCTAGGGGAAAAAAGAAAAGAAGAAAACCAAACCAAACAACACAACAAAAAGAGAGTCTCAAGACTCCTCTCTCATCCTGCATGAAGACTTCTACAGTTCTTTCTACCTAATAAGCCATGGAAAGGGATGACATATCAAGCTGATATAGAAAAAACACATGACTATCACGGGCAGGTAGCTCAGTAAGAGAAAGAGGTTCTAAATACAGTTTACCATCATAAGACAACAAGCAACAGCTTCCCTGGTTTGTGTTATTAAAGTTACTGACAAGGCAAACTGAAAATGAGCAATAGGAAAAATACAACTGAAGTTAAAACAACTGGAGAGTTTCACTTTTTATTGACTTTTTAAAAGGAGCTGAGTTTTAATACAGTGAACAGTTTTAACACAGTGAACAGAGCAATACTTCTAGCAATAAACCAGACTAGACAGAAGTGTAAGACATGCTAAATTTAGAAGCAACCAATTCTGAGACACTCAGCAACATGAGAAAGATGGGATCAAACATACCACCCTTTAATCATAGATGGAGATAATACAAGGCTTTTAGATAAAATCTTAGAGGACGTGAAAACCCCACGAGCAAATAAGCAAGCTGAAATCCTGTGAGTGAAGTAGGTCTGGCATGGGGACAGACATTCAAGAGGAGAAAGTTCTAGACAACACACAGATACCATGACAGGGCTGCCAGTGACCTACCGTTCAGATATTTAGGTTGCGCTTTCCCAACCACAACAATAAGGATGTACTTCTACAGTAAGCACACCCATCCCTTCACTCGCGGCGAGCCAGCTCCCTCCACGCTGCAGGACCCTCACCTTGTTGTAGAACTCCTGCTCCCTGGGACCGCGAGGTGGTGGCTGCAACTGCTTCAGGACAGTCCCATCTGGATGCTGCAGTATACCTAGAAGAGAAGCACTTCCTTCAGGGCTTAGTTTTAAGAAATACAGCTTTTTTTGTCCTTTTTTTTTTTTCTTCAGAAATAGCAAATACACCATCAGGGACAGCCTATTTGCAAAGTCGTACTGCTTTCAGTACGTGCACAGTAGAGTCGAAATCGGCAGCTCCTACACAACACCCTTAGTAGAGGTTTGCTTGCATTCCTTTTTTTCTAGCCATCAGATGATTTCCTGGGTCTAATTCTGCTCAAGGCCAACAAAGTACTGGGATTTGACATTAAAAGTTTCACCCAGAAAAAACATTCATTCAGCTATGGAAGATTACATAGCCACTCCCTTTTTAAATAACTGATAAGGTGTTTTTCCAACAATGCCAAGAAGTTAAAGGAGTTAGTACCAAGTTTAATGCATTTCTTACTAGCTAAAACAGAAATATATGTCCTGTGAATACATTTCTATACTAGTGGCATAGAAAGAGCACTTCCGTATTACTAGAAGTAGCACCCCTATAACACTCATGCTAATCAGATGCGACTATTTCTATCACAGTAATTACAATACAGAACTCAAGCCAGGCAACCACCTTCATCATGCCTGCACCAAAAAAAACCCCAAAATATGCTCCCGAAACAGCCTTAATGACTCTCCAGTCAGCAATACTGCTGAGTAGCTGCGTAAGAAATGCAACTGAATATCTGAGGGTACTCAAGAGATGGATATGGGCAAGAACAGAGTAAAGTAACTGCGTCCCTGTGAAACGCGCTCTAAATTTCAAGATCATTAGTTGCAAGGGAAAAAGAAAAACACTTCTGGAAAATAAATTTTCTTCTAGGATTTATTCATAGCTTTTCAGATAGTAGTTTATTTTGCTTAGAAGGGAAGCACAAATGCCAACTGTATCCAAAATAGGTTCCACCTTCAGCTTGCCACTTGAGGAAACACAGTAAAACAAGCCAGGAGCTTTGTGTCCCAGAAAGAGTTCGCAGTTGTAACAGCAATTGTTTTTTCACCTTTTAGAAAGCATTATCTCTGGGTGGGCTCTGTTTTGCAGTCTTGGAAACTAAAAAAAATCTTTAGAGCCTAAGATATTTACTTTAAAACAACCACCAGACTTAGAAAAGTTGTTTCATTAGTTGGCTGTGCCAATGAACAAAGAGTGGTTTTAAAAAATTATGTAGAACAGCTCTCAAGTCATGCTGCTTGCTGAAAGTTGGATTTTGTATACTTTCCAAAACTAGAAAAATATTGCCACACAACAGTGCGCAGACTACCACTACTTCAAGACACAATAGCTTCTCCCCCCCCGTACCCTTTTACACGTGCTGGAAACCGCTTAGCAAAGTGCACAAAGTATCTGAATGGTACGCATTTTGAATGTGAGTTGCTAACAATCACAACATTAAAAAAGGTTTTATAACACTTATTCCTCAAAATCTGCATGGTGGCTTTGATGATAAGACAAGTAGACAATCTACAAGGTAGAAAGACCAGGCAAATATTCCTGGAAGTAGAACCCATACACTATTGGATTGAGACATATTACTTGAAAAGTTTAATATAACCTGACGTTGTCTAAAGTTCCCTCATCCTCTGGACTGCTGACAGGCTAGAGCACCTACTCTGTCACTGTGACTGAGGCAGGCCTGGAAACCCAAGACTCATGTTTCAACACTCACCACAAAGATGAAAACTCCATCACCTTCCCTCCAGTCTACAACAACAACAACCAGAGATACCATCACCTGCAGATCATACTAACATATGAACGTTGGTCATGGTTTTGTTCTAGGGTTCCTGCGGTTTTTCAGCACAGACAGAGAGTAGTATTAATATATGAATAAGCAATTAACATTTCTGAAGAAGCAGCAGAACTATACCAAAATTAAAATTCTGAAATATCTCATCAACATTTCTCTATGGCTCTGCATGCAAAGCTTGCTAGCATTCAAATCTACTGCAAAAATAACCAATGCAGATGTATGCACTCTTCTAAAAAAAAAAAAGGCAATCCATTCAATCCACGTTTCACTGAACTATAGACAAAACCTGTTCTGCACAAACACGACAAACATTGACTTTAGAAAAGATCCTCTGCCCTCCGAGGGTATCTAATAAGGACTGACCAGTATGTATGTGCCACCTTAACCTTTGCTTCGGGAAAATAGCAGCCAGAGTTAGAAGTTTTGCGATTTGCACAACCGAGCAAGTCACACCGAAAGAGAATGGTTCCTTTAGCTACAGAATCCCACTAACGGCTTGGGGACCTCCAGCACTTTGCAGGTACGGGCACCAAACCACAGCCTGATGCAAGAGGTGACATATCCCATCAGCTCCTGTCTCCTTCCACCTGCCTATGGAATTAAGCCACAACCCAAGGTGGTCACCTTACTTACTACAGGTGATTTACTCTGTTCCAGGGGAAGCACTGCTGAACACAGCATTCAACAAAAGGTCAATCATAATGCCCAGAAGCCGGGGGTCTATGGGTGCATGCAGGGAGATTGCTCGAGACCTTTCTTCACAAAGCGGTAACAGTCACAGGGAGCAAAGGGAAAATGGAAAGGTCTTATTCAGGAGGGAGGGAACCCTATGGCAAAGAAATTTTAAGGTATACCTCAACAAGAAAAAAAAAAGTTAAAAAATACTCATGATACCTTCAAGTCCTCTGCGTGTTTGTATGTGAGGACAGAAGGGAAGTCGAGCGCAGAGGACAGCAGTGACATGCAGGAGGAAGCTGGGCAGAACAAAGAAGGCTCTGAGCTTGAATCAGTAAACAGCTCAGATACTAACACCAGCCGGGTACAACCTCCAAGGTACGTTTGCCACGTTGTACGCATAGCAATAGAGGTATCCCGACAAAAAGGCATACTGGTTTTATAGCTTTAGGCTTTTAAAATGCTAAAGGTTCAATGGGGTGGAAAAGGGCAGAATGGAAAATAGCAGGAAGGGTGACTACTGTAGGAAAAGGCAGAAAAGGCAACGGAGGAGGTAGAAGACACAGTGGTCTCCTCACACATGCTTAAAGTTCTCACAGATTCTGGCATACAGATTGCCTGCGATATTCCTTACCAGTGCTATTAGCAACTACATATATCCAAACATCTGGCCACTAGCTTCACAACAAAGACACCACGGGGAGCAGCACTGCAGAATTATACATGACCCTCTATCTTTAGCATCTTGACTGCCTGCACTCCTACATACAACATCTGTAAAGAAATAAAACGAGAAGATTCAGTTACAAAAATGAGAGAGCCGTAAGTGCCATAGCAGCTTTGGTCTTCACTTAAATGTAAAACTTGGTTTCTAAGATGAGATCATCAAGGGTGGTTGTACCTCTGCAGGAAAATCTTCGTCTTGTGGTGGATGTAGCAGAGCTAGCTTTACCTAATCCATTTGAGCTGCACCCGCAATATACGTGGCGCATCACCCATGTTGTCTTGATCCAAATGCGATAAAACTGACGTGCCAAAGGTGAGGCTCTCCCCGAAGTGAGCCTTTTTTGCCTGATCCCACCCCATGTTATGATATATGAGCAACGAGGAAGACGTACAGCACCAAGGACCCAACGCACCTTCCTCGACGTTTTAAGGCAGTGGTTGCACCAGGGGCAAGGGACAAGAATTACTTTGCTGCGGAGATTATCAGCAGCAAGACATACCATGGATGCAGGCTGTAGATAAGACACTCACAGTGCCATTAGTGCTGTAATTCCACTCACTGATGGTTGAAGGGGTTCTGAAGTTCAGCTCTTGGCCTATTCGGCAGAGACAGTTCCTACTGACAGGGTTCAAAGGCAATATGACAGCAGGTACTCGTTATAGCCACTCTCAAAGGGCACGCTGAGAGTTGAATGGATGTATACCTTACATTTGGCTCCAGGGCGGGGGTTATACCAAATGTGAAGTCCTGGAAGAAATGCCGTTTGGCAACGTTAACTTGGCCGCTTGCTCTGGCACTGACCGCTGCCTATGTTAAAAGGCACCTTCATCAGAAGTGCCAACACCTCACTCCTCACTCCTCAACCTGGAATTCAAATAGAAGTGTAAAGCTAGCGGAGGCATGCTTCAAAAATGCTGTCTCCTCATGGTATCTGCACTGTTAGACTGCTTACTAGCCGTTGGTTAGGCCTTACTCTTATGATCAAATAAATAAGCAGTTAAGAAGTTACCCCAGGTTGGTAAATGGCTTACTAATGTTTTGCTGAAGTTTCTGGCGGCCACAGGTTTGGGGGTTCCCTTTGGATAAAGCCTAGTTTCAATATACATTCTGAGGGTACCAGCACGCCGTTACCTAAATTCCCGCTTCTTTTAGAAGGTGCCCGTTAAAGCGAAGCTGAACCGCAGAAGCCCTTCGGCTTAAAGGTTAACTCTCCTGTTAACTCTCCCGTCCTGACGGGCCATCAGCACTGATGAAAGCCACCAGAAGAATAACATTATACCGCTCCCTCCGCAACCTGTGCGCACCGGCCGAGCTCCGCCGGCCCCTCCCGCCCCCGAAGGGAGGAACAGGCCCTGCCCAGGGAGAGGGACCCCTCGGCCCTGAGGCGACCCCCAGGCCGACAGCCCCGCGCTGCGGCGGCACCCGGGGGCGAACAGGTGCTCGCAGCTCAGCCCGGGAGGCGGACAGAGCCCGGCGGCGGCGGCTCAGCCACCCGGGCGGCAAACCCGACCCGCCGCTCCTCAGGCGCCGCGCGCGTCCCCCTCCCGCCGCCGGTGAGCGGCTCCCGCCTGTCACACCCCCCCCCCCCCCCCCCGCCGCCAACAGCTGAGCTACCGGCCGCCGCCAGCGGGACGTGAGGAGAATTGAAGCGAGACCCGCCCCGCCGCCACCAGGTTTGGAAGAATTAAGACAAACGGGAGGGCGGGGGGGGACGGGGACCCCCTCAGGGGCGGCCCGGCCCGCCGCTCCCCCCGCTGCCCCCCTCCCCGCGCCCCGCCGCCGCTCACCGCCTTTATCCTTGCCGTACATGTGCCCGGCCACCTGGTGCGACAGCGGCACGCAGCCGTTCAGCCCCCGCCGCCGGCCCCCCGCCGCCGCCGCGGGGCCCGGGGAGGCGCCGAGCGCCGGCTGGGCCGCGGCCTCCTCCGCCTCGCCGCGCCCGCCGCCCGCGCAGCGCCCGCGCCCGCCCTCGGGGCGCCCCACCGCGGGCGGCGCCGGCCGCGGGGGCTCCGTGGCCATTTCCCGGGGGTGGGGGGGTGGCGGCGGGAGGCGAGGGCCGGCCGCGCGGCGGCGGCGGCGGGCGGGCCTCAGCGGGCGCTGCGTACCGGGGCGCGGGCGGTGAGGGCCCGCGGCTCCATCACCCCGCGCCGCGCCGCTCCGCACCGCGCCGCGCCGCCCACCCCGCCGCTGAGGCAGCGACTGGCCGCGGCGCCGCCCCGCCCCGGACGCGGCTCCGCCTCCGCCGCCCGGCCCGGCCCGCGGCGGGGCGGGGCGGGGCGGGGGTCGCCGCCGCCGCCGCCGAGCGACGCGCGGCCCCGGGGGTAGGCCGCGCCCGCGCGCCGGCGCCTCGGTGAGGCCGGGGCGGGCAGCGCCTGCGTTCAGCGGCCGCCTGCGGAGGCAGCAGGGCCCCGCGCACCCGAGACCGGCCCCGACCCGCAGAGGGGCCGGTGACACCCACCCCCGTGGGCATCCCCACGCCGCCCCGGCCGGCCGGCAGCCCCCGGGCCGGCGTTGGCTCCCCCGGCCCTCCCGGGAGAGCCCTGTGCTGGCAGGCAGAGGCCGTTCCCCCTCCGCTGGTTCTCGGTAACCAGAAGTACACCCCAAATCCTCTCCAGTTTTGTATCAATCCACCGTCATCCCGTGGGTTGTTTATCTTCTCTCCAGTAGATCAGAGGGACTACAAGCGCGAGCAAACTGAAGCCTGTAAATAGTATCAGACCTTTAAAGTGGGTAAGGACCTTCATAGCAGTCTAAAACAGAGCCTTACCAAGCTCTGTGGGTGCTGGCCTTGCGTTTGAGGTGGGCGCACCTGGCCTGACACCAGATCAAAATTGGATAAGGGATTAATCTCTAATCTGAATTCTAACTCCCCATGGGTAGAGGAGGGTATGCACAAGCCCTGCCTTCGCTCACGGGACCCCAAAGCCCGCTGCCTGGCTGGGAGACAGTATTTACTAACATTTCTTTTCGCTGGGGTATGTATCAGCTCTATTTGTCAGCCTGTAATTACTCCCTTTTCTTTTCGCTGTTTCTTTCCTTTATAAAATTAGCTGAACTCTGTGAATATTAGATCTGCACTTTTGCCACGGTATCCGCCAGTATCAAGTCATGTTTAGCATTAGTAGGACGCAGGAATGGGAAAACAAGGACAGAGATAGGAAAATTAATTTTAGCAGATATATAACATTCCCCCAGGTTTTATAAAAATGGGCTGATGTATCAGGGATCAGCGCTGACATTAGAAGAAAGACGATGCGGTGAGCTCCGCTGTTACTTGCCGCCTCTTCCCCATCCCATAGCTGGGAGATGTGGCAGGTGGTTGGGAGAACCGGATGGCAGTTTGGGGGAGTTACTGGGGAAATTAAAGTATCAAAGCAACAGGAAGGTCACAGGGAAAATGAGAGTATTGAAGAGTGAGAGGAAGGAGCATAGCATATAAATCTCTCAAAACTGAGTTTCATTAGGTCGTTGTTCATGGAACAATTTGTTTCACTCTCTTGATTGGGTAAGATGGGGAAGACAGTGGTAACAACTCAGCAAGATACTTTCTGAAGTAACAAGGCTGGTCTGAAAAGTTACATTTCTCCCTCCCCAATATCTCCTTCTCATCAGCCGTTACTGTCCAGCCCTAAAGACTAGGAGTCAGATGGTTGCGAGCGTAAGCTCCTACCTTCAGTTCCCCAATGCTGAATTTTCCCAGGGGGTGCTGACACAGGAGAGAAATACCACAGATTGGTCAGCCCTTGCACAAAAGAAATTACTGAGGAGTACAGTGAAAAAAAAGCACAAGCGGTACGTGTCTGGCAGAAAGAAGGCTCCCGGTCTCGGCAGCAGCAGCTGCTGCACGGTTCGGATGCCAGCCTGAGCCTTGCGGAAAGATATTTCCCCCTGCGGAGATGCGAGACACTTCGGCTGATCTGGGTCTAAATGCAGACAGAAAAACATAGATGGCATTTCAGACTTGCATGAGTGCCCATTTAACGCTGCTATCTACCTGAGCTCGAAATCTTAATGAGAAAAAAAAAAAGGGAATTAGAAGGCAAAAAATTGGAATTTAAAGGCTATTCAAGTACCTAGTCCTGAACAAATAGCTTCTAGATAGCCTTAGAGCTAACAGAAGTGGGCCTGGAGGGGATTAAAAGAAATATGAAAGCATGAGTAATTGGAATAAGTAAACACTGACTATTTCCTTTTCCCTGATATTTGCTTTAGTCAGATTTATGCATATAGAAATCAAGTGATGCGAGACGCTATCTTCTGCTCACTCATTCCACCCTCATGCTTCAGCGCACAGAGTTCACTAACCTTATCTGGGAAGTTCTCCTAAAATAAAACAAGCGAAACCAAGAGAATACCAGAAATGACAAATAATTAATTTCTCCACAGAGCGTGATACTGTAAGAGTTTGCACTGAAAGCTGAACCTACCAGCAAGATTCCCAAGGAAACTTCTCGTCTCCGGGCTGTGCAATTGCACTTGAAGAGAAAGCGAAAGAGGCTGCAACCAGCTCCTAAAGCAGGGGCAGGTGGTTGGGAATCGCCCCCCCCAGCAAAATGCATTTGGCAAAATTATGCTTAATTCTGGATAACTCTTTGTTGCTGGAAAACAATTTTACCTCACTCAGTCTGAGGAAAATGTAAACACTAACAATATAAGAATAATAAATATTACACACATTTATTTCGCACAAACTGCTTTGCGTTGCAAGAGGATATCTCACCGGGAGATTGCAAAGCTCCCCTGAACTGTGTGAGGATTACAAAAGAATCACTTTCTGCTGAAATAAAGCCCTTTTTGAAATACAACAGCTAGTTAATAACTAACCGCAAGACGCATGGTAGTTTAGTACAGGAAATAAGCTCATACTTCAGTGGAAGTGCAGGGGGACATTAGGTAAACAGATTAGTGGGGCTGGGACTTGGCCAGAATATTGGTACCCTAGAGGTATGTTGACAACAAGCACCGCTAGATTTTCGACTGGTGCTTTGGACGGTTCACAGCCGCTTCTTCCCCATCTCGCCAAAAATACCGCTCCTCTGCTGGAGCCCTGTTTTCTGCGTGAGGTCTGTGCGAGAGATGTGGATCCTGCTGCCCGCAGAGCCACTTCCTGCAGCGGGCGGCCGCGCTTGCGTAGCTTCTGCCGGCCAAACAGATTGCAACAGAGCCGACCTGGACCGTACGTATGGTCCTGATAAGAAACATCGATCGGTGAAACCAATAATTTGCTGGAAGGGCGAGAGCATCTGCAGCGGTGCTTCTGCGGGCGGGAGGGCCTGTCTGGCTCATTTGGCATATGCCAGATGTCGTTGCAGCAGTGGAGGTTGTAGCCGTGTTGCAGTTCTTTTTTCTCGCTGTTTCACAGCAGAAGTGTTGCTGTGTCACGCCCTCTTAAAATAGCTCAGGGCTTTGAATCCTTTGATAAATTCACAGAAGTTCAGTGCTATCTTCTTTGTTCTTGTTAAGCAAAGGAAAATCTATAAACTACCCGTGTCTGTTGTAGCTGTAAAACTCAACGGTGCTATCCCGCTTTCTTTCCTAGCTACTTCCTTGTCACTTAGGCATCAGGTCCCACAATGATTAATATTTTACTTGGCTCTGACTGATGCAAACTCTTTGACACTAGTCTCCTCCCTGGCAACCGTGTACATCTGGGGTTTTCCAGGATGAAAACAAAGGGACAGTGTGAAAAGCCAACCTACGCTCTCTGGAGATAATAACGGCTCATTTCGAAAATGACTGTGAGGTTAATTCACGGCAGTTGTGTATTTTGTGGATCACCTTTTCTACAAACAGAACCGCAGCTGTAAATTTTGGGAGGTTTGTTTTGTATTAGAAAGCTACGAGGACTATGAAGGTGAGAAGCTCATTTCAATAGTTCCTTTCTTTCTCAGAGTCCTTGGATTGTATTTTTTTGTTGGTGATCATTAAAGAAACTAAGCACAGAATTTGGAAGAAAGGTCCATTTTTGGACTGAGAGGAGGTGAAGGGGTGGGAAGCAAATGGAAGGGCTTTCATGGTGGAGAGGAGGCAGCAGTGGGTGTTTGCTGAGACTGGTTTTATTCAACATCTTCATTCACGACCCGCAGAAGGGAGCGTGCACAAAGTCTCCAGGTCTGTAGATGCTCCTGGCCTCCTCAGGGCAGTCAAATGCCATGCCGATAGCAAAGAAGTCCTGCAGGATCTCACAAAACTGAACAAAAGGCTCAATGTTGGCACAGGAGCTTCAGTGTGGATAAACGTAGGGCAATGCATGTAGAGGAAAATCGTCCAAACCAAAGCTCTTTGATGCTGACCCTGGAACTGGCTGTCACAGCCCAGGAAAGAGATCCCGAAGTCACTGTTGACAGTTGCCTGAGATCATCAGCCCGGTGTACGTCTGCAGCCAAAAAAAGCCAACAAAATGTTGGGCAACATCACAAAGAGCATTGAGAGAAAGACAAAAGGCATCATTTTGCTGCTATGTGTAGCTTCAGCGTGCCACGTATTGAGTCCGGCTTCCACGCCTGGTCTCTCACGGAGAATAGGAACATACCATTAATTAATTGGTGCAGAAGATGGAATTAAACCATGATTTGTGGAGAGTCTAAATTGGTGCAACATGTTTTAGCTGCCTCCAGCCCTAGAAAACGGCAATGACATGCGTGTGCTTTGACATCCTTGGGCAAGAAGTTGTCTTCTTTCTGAAACAGAGGCATTAGAGCAAAGTCTTTAGTACCATCTCCTGATCTCGTGGCTTACAGGTAGATAAAGATTACTCCCTTTGTCTTTCTAAAAAAAGATTTTCCACGTACGGCTTTGTATCTCTCTATCAGGGGGTTGCTCAGGGTTTACAAATGCACAATGGCATTTTACCAGGCAGATCCTAATGCTTTAGGATAACCCTGGTACTTGATTTAAAATGAGTAACATGCCAAGCGGTTTATTTAAAATGCCTCTTTGTCTTTCCCTAGAGGCTACTTACATTGCCCCCACCTGCAGCAGAATTAAACACCTATTTATTGACTAAACCCACTGCCAACTGGCATTTTAAAAAGTATCTTCTATTAAACAGTATTCTGCTCCCAGACTTTGTCTGCAAAGCAACAGAATTTCAACCCTTAAAAAGTAATTTAGCCCGCGCAGATGTTGCAGCCAAGAATGAGATTAAAAGAGCAAGATCACGCTGTTTGAAAAGAGCAACAAATTTAATAATTATTGAAGTGAAAGTCTGTTCGGGCCGTTGTTTTGGTACCCGAATCTCAAGCAAGAGTCCTGGCGCTGAACAGACAGACAGTGCATCTTGACTATGTCTTATCCATGTATGGTGATATTTGTCAGCTGCAGAAAAGTATTTGAGAAAAGTTATGCAGTCAGTGACCTTATCATTCATTTTGCTGCCTTTCTGTTGCCAGCTGACTTGACTGAACAGCACAAACATTCCAGCTACTGAGCAGATCCTTGCACTATGCTGAATTTTGAATGCTTCACACATTAAAGCTATAATTTCTGGCGCGCGCAGGAAACTCCTCTTTTTTGCAGAGGCTTCTCCCGGAGAGCAGAAGGCAGGTTTTTTTTTGTATAAATGTGCCACACATTCAAAAGCACCAAAACTGCAGTCTGTATGACAAAGCGGATGCAGAGCAGAGCAGATTAAGGGCAGTGCAATGTCAAATCAGAGCGGAGGGATGATTCAGTCTTCAGACAAGAAAAAAATAACAAGAGAAATGGTATCTCTGTGCTCACGTGAGATGTATGCAACTTCTATGTATTGAAGAAAACAGTTGCTTGAGAACCCCAATAAATCCTTTCTTACCAGTCCAAACTGCACAATAAAGGTAGACTGAATTCTGCTTTGCTACAACCACGCAAACCTACTGTGATTTTACTGACTTCAAGGAGCATACCGGTAAATACTCCTTCTATTTATTACAATTGCACATCTAATTAAACAGTTTACAAAGGTGGGCGTGGAGGAACATTAGACTGCTAACAGGGGACCCACGGCATAAAAGTACATTGCTTTCTGTCCAGTACTGCAGGATTTCACAGACAGTTCAGAAGGAAAAAACACAGTAACAGACGTCTGCTCGAGGCACATAACCCCTTTGGCTCTAAGGAGTAAGCTTTTGGCTAATAGAACCACTTAGTCCCAGAAGCTAATGAACAGCCACTTTGTATATCTTATGCTTCACTCTATTAAGAGGTATAATGAAATGCAGCGCATAATTTTCTGTAATTTGATTTATCCCTTTTTGCTACCACCCCACAATATTACATGGTGTTAAATCTTCTCTTCTAGCTTATGCTCTCCTCCCATCTGCCACTTTATTTCTTCTTTTTCTCCTTCTTGTTTCTCTCCACACATTTGATTTATTTATTTTTACCTTATTTAATTTTTATTCAGTTGCTCTGTGCATTAGCCAGCCTGGAAATCATCCTGCCCAAGAAACGCACCATGCACTGCAGGCAGCACAGCTACACCACTGCTACAGTAGAAAACAAGCCCCAGAGAGCTTCAAGCAGCAGCCCCTGATTCCCATCCTAAATTAATGATGGCTCTAGGAAAGTGGTAATTCTCCTGCCAGCGCAGAGAAGCCATTCACCAATGCAGGAAAACCAGGGCAGAACAAGCCTGGGTGCACAAAGCAATTGGGGGAGCGGGTATCTGACACTGCTGAGCTTAATGTGTACCAGTGACAATAGAAAAAAGGTGTTTGGTCTTCTCAGCAGATTAAATGTTCTGACTGGGCTGAAATAGAGATGCTGAGCACTGATAAACTCAGTCTGCCGGGCAGCCGCAGCAGGGAATCCCCTCTCTGCCCATGCGCTACGGGGAGGTCGTGCTCTTCCACCTAATCCAGCCAGGGCTCAGGGTGGGTTTTGTCAGCCTTGAAGCTGCAGGAGTTGAAATAAAAGCCGAATTTAGTAAGAGGCTTCCATGGCTAAAGAGAAACCAGCTGACCAGAAAGTTTCTTTGCAGTACCAATGTTTAGTTTCATGCCTATGTTCTTATCCTTCCTGCTATTATAAAATGTTCTTCCGTTTTTGGAGTGAGCAACTGTGATACCACAGTGACTCACGTTTCCATGTCTTTATCTAGCTGCCTTATACTTAAAGGAAAATCCCACTCCAACTGCTGTGCAACTGTGCAAAATAAATTTTACAGACCCCAAACAGCACCAGAACAAGGTCCAAGCTGCAACAATATGATGAAAATTTTAGTAGGGCCTGTGGTCAGCTCTGCAGCTGGCCGTCGGGGGACTGGCGATAAAACTCCTTGATTCAAAGCGCATGAGCCACCATGCATGAGAAGCTGCTTAGTTCCAAACATGTTTATGCAGCGCTTCAAGAAGCCTGGGCTCAGCCAGCCAGCAATGCTGCTGAACCCGCCCCACCTCCCAAATACACACATGCATAAAACCCCAAGAACAGCATCGCCCACAACACGGAGTATCCATTGCACAGCGTTTGTTTCCTCCTGGTGGACCAGCATGTGATTGCAATGCTGGCCTCCACCCTTTGAAATTATCCATTAAATTAACGGTGCTTGAATTAGACGCGCAGAAAGTACCTGTAACTTACAGCCGCCTCCTCGTCAAGAACGCTGGTTCTAGAAGCACTTGAATATGTGACATTCAGACTATTTTGATGAGCCACACTGCAGAATCAGTACTTTAATCTGTTCACTTTCCTAAGGAACACTTCCACGTTGAAAAATAACGTAGAATAGAAACACAGTTTTACTCTGGGACAGGAATCCTCCACTGCATTGATAGGAAGGATTTGTACCACATTTTCATGTAGGAGTTTCAATGTTAAATGAAAATTGCACATTTGCAGAAGAATTTCTTTACGGTTAAAAACTTGGCAAAATCTAACCAATTCGCTTCATATTCTAGAGATTATTCAAGGAAAGGCCTAAAGAACAGAGATTTCAGAAAACACCGGAGCAGGCAAGCACTCAGACTATCAGAACACGATAACCTATTACAGCACTAACGAAAAAAAAAGGAAGTGTTCTCTATGATGCTCATCAAGACTGATGGCAAGTTTGTTTACTCAAATGCAAGTATCTCTTCTCATTATCATGTTCAAACAGCTCACATACATGAGGTACAGTATAGAAAACTCTATGTGCAGCAAAATAAAATTTAACCACTTTGTGTCAACATTTATAAATGTGACACTTCTCCAAAACAAACTCACCAGGATGTAAATCAGCAGACTCAGCTCCTGCATCTTTGCTTCCCAGGAACAAAAACTTCTCATGGACCCCACTTCCCTGACACCCAAACTCCAGGAAAATAAGTTTTATGGCTTGGAAGACTCATCTGAAACTTCAGGACTTTATCTCTCAGAACATTAATGCAGCTTTCAGTGAACTTTTATTCCTTCAAGAGCAGCCAGGTTTTGCTGCTAACAGGAAAAGAAGTCTCAGAAGGAAAACCCAACCCAGATGCAGGTTTATGATTACAGCAGTATTGGCACACAGAACTACTCACAGGGTAACTCTCCCTTGAAAGAAACAGCACACCCATGAGATAACACAGACGTTACAACCTTGCGATTAAGATGAGCTCAAATGTGTATTTGACAAAAATACAGAAATATCCAGTGTCATGTTCTAGTAATACAGAAATAACTTCATTTTGGGTAAAAGCAATATATTTGATAATTTAAGGTTAAAACAACTTTCCATATGCATCAGTACTCGGCCAAGTAAAAAACATCAAGTACCTTTACAGTCAAGACAGGAAGAAAAGATAGATACTAAATGTATTTGACTGCAACTTCTGACAAGTAGAGGTCTCCCACAGACAGTAGCTGCCCCTGCTGTAGCACTCTACCTCCAAACCCTCTTCTCTCTGCCTCTGTGCCACCTTCTCTACTTCTTGTGCCTTCTGCCAAAGTTCAGCCCAGTCAGCTGAGACCTCAGCCTCTGAAAGGCTCACATCGAGAACACGCAAAACATTTTCTTCTATCTTAAGCAGTCGTACCAACCACACCCTTAAAAAAAAATTAAGTAAAACCTCTACTGCCCCGATTATCTGGAAGAATCCTTAAGGGTCCAGATTAAAATGTCAGCTTCTTGAAAAGGCCTTTCCTCTAGCTCTGAGGTAGTCTCTCTGTCCCAGGACATTGAAAGCTCAATCTTACACAGGCTGCAATTACACTAGTGGACTGGGTTTAATACAAAATTGCCCTCTGCCACCCACCCCACTCTTTGGGTTTTGGTTTGTAGTTATTTGTATTTTGATAAAGCTATTTTAAGGAAACCAACATGATAGCCATTAATGCAACTGTGTCAGACAAGGCAGACAAGCGCCATAAAAAAGGAGGGTAAGAGCTCTCCTTGTCTCATCCTTCCTTTCCCCCTTTTTCCTAGCTGTCTCCAAAGCCTTTCCTTGTCCACAGCAGTTCTTTTGGTAAAATTAGCTGAACAACATTAACAGCCCAGGGAAGCAGGAGTTATTTAAGACACATAGAGCCTAAGGCCACTTAGTAAGAAAGGTGTGCCTGCTCCCTCTGCAGCAGGAAGAGTCCTCCAGAACCAGCCAGAGCAATAATGAAGCAGACAGTAACCATGGGTGGGGTTTTAGTTTTTATTTTAGCTTCTGGAATAAATCGGCATAGCCTCCCCCACGTAAGCATCCTGTGGTCTAGGGAAGTTATCTTCACTGCTAGAGACTGCAAGTGGAACTAAGGCTTTCTAGCAGCAAAAGACAACCCTACCACCCCTTGCCCATCACTCTTTGAGCACTTTGTATCATTCCGCTTGTCTATTAAGAAAGCTCTCACAGAGACTATCTTCCTAATCCTACTCTAAATACAGGCCTGCAGTTCCAGTAGTACGTTCTTTACACCATATGGTAGTAGGGTCAAATTTCAACACTGCTGTAAAATCAAAGGTAAAGTTGCTCTTTAGCCCCATCTTGCTATAAGCCTTCTGTGTTGTCTGGTCATAGTTAACAATTTCAAATTTGTTCTTTTACAGAAGCCACACAGAACAGTAGTGTAACAGGCCAAACGTGACACCTGCACAAAGTGCAGCATCATCAGAGGTTAAGCTGCATTTTGGCACCATTTCTTTCCTGCTGCTGCCTTTTACATAGAAATCTACCCAGACCTGTGACTTTAGAACCTCTCCAGAATTTTAAGATCTACCTTTTGAACACACGTTCTACTGAATAGCCTCAGAGTAGTACACATGTATTTGAAAATAATTTAATACCTATTTTCTGCTGAAGTACATTCTGTGCGTCATTTTAGTTTCATACTCAATGAGAGGGTACACACACTTTACAGGACAAAAAATTTAAACCATTATTATTTAGTAAATGATGCATTGTAGTGTTAAAACAAGACAAGCACCAGAGAAAATACAGATACTGAAGCCTGATGTATATACTACACTGGGAAGTCTTCAGTGACATGACAAATAATTTGTGGTTTTTCCCCCAATTACAAGTGAGCAGAGGATTTGTCAGATATTCATTTTGTAGCTTCTACTGTCCGCTCTACGCCTCCTTCCTCTTGATGATCAGAGGCCCAACGTTGTCACCAGTTTCCTCGTTGTGCTTTGTATGAGAGCCATCACACAGCGGGAACTGAAAAGAGAAAGAATAAACACATCTAAAGTACATTCAGACTCAGAATTAAGAACCTAGGTTGAGAGTTCATTAGAACATCTTCTCATTAAATCCGCTGTGACCACAGACCATAACTTCTGCGCTGGCCTTTCAAGTCTCCCTGAATTTTGGCTCAACACTAGTTTTGTCCACGCGAGCGCAGAGCGGATGAGAGGCTTGTTAAGAAAAAGAAGCAACTCCACTCCACATTATTTGGTGTTCCTGCCTCAGGCCAGCATGAAGAAAATACAGCCTGAACTGACCTTCAACTGTAACCTACCTGGAGTATCTTGCTCTCAACCTCGCCCCATGCTCTGTTTTCCTGGGCAACAGCCAGAGTTGAGTGCAGTTACAGAAGGTAAGTGGGGTGAAGAAGAGAAACAGGAGGAGATCCTTTGCTGAATTTTTTTCCTGGTTTTCCAGAGCACACGATGAAAAAAAGAACAGGTTCCCTAACTCATCTCTTAAATAAGAGAGACACCTACACATTAGTCCTGCCTCCAGACAGCTAGAGCGGCAAGCTGCCTTTGCTTCGTCCCGACACAGCTATCTTATCTCATCGACACAAAGGTCCCTTTGTGCAAGCTGGCTTCCACATTAGGATTTTGACCTGCTAATGGAAATAAACTGCACTTCCAACTGATATGGCTATTCATCAGGGGGTTTTAAGGGTAGCACTGAGTTAGTAATTTGAAGACATTTTTGTTCCATAAAAAACCCCCCCTAGAACAGCCCGGTCAGAGCAAGACCCACAGGGACTCCTTTAGCCAGCTGTAACTGCCCGGGTCCCAGTCCAGTCACAACCACTCTGCTCCTGGGCAGCTCTTTTCACGCGCAAGAGCCAAAGGACATTCTGTGAAGCAACAAGAGTGAGGTTAGATTCCCATCACTTCTCAAGGATCTGTTTTCAGGGCTATGCCTCCTCTGCAGAGTAAACTCTGGAGATGATCACAGAAATCACGCACCAGTATTTTTCATTCGGTTACTATTTTGTTTGCTTAGAAGCAACGGGAATCAAAGCTGGGCGTTACTCAGCTGTTGCCTTTGCAACAGCAATATTCCCTCACAGTTCAGTCACAGTCAAACAATCTTCGACACTCCACTGATCCTAATGTTCATGCCTCAGCCCCTGTAAAAAATTGATACCCTATCACCCACGCTTAGCTAGAATAAAAGATTTCAAAGTACTGCCCAAAACCAATATAATGAAGACAATCTACTTGCAAAAAAAATATTCCCAGAGCTCTAAAAATAAAGCCACATGCCCTGTAGGCATGTGTTGGGGGAGGGAAGTGAGATGAGGTGGGCATTTTTTGTTTTTCAGTTACAAAATGTCAAAACCCACGCTATAAAAGGCAGGTGACGTTTCTAAATAAAGAAACCCTGAATTCAGAGAATACTCATGTAAGTTGATTCATGCAGGAACTTTATCATCGCATCAGTCATTTGTGACTCAATGAGTAGGTACTGACAGATATTTGGGAAAAATCTCAAACAAGAACATATGTTCATGGGACACTGACCAGCTTCCAACCCAGATGTTCCTGGGCCAGTTGTTTTTCCACGCAACACAGTCCACTGGTCTTGACAGAAGCATTGACCCAGTTTCCATCAGACATTAACATCACCCATGCCCCAGGAGGCAAGCCCAAGGTCCAGCTACAGCAACATCATCACTTCAAGTTTGCAGGTCACAAAAACGGTGGGATTCATAAGCTTCAGATAGCGTCGAGATATCTTTAACGGCTATCAACTCTGACTGCTCTGAATTCATCCTCTGGGTCAGCTGGTCTCAGAACCACAGGCTCCCAGAGGCTGAGACACTAGACTTGAGCTTCTCAGGAAAAACGAAAAAAAAGAAACAAAAAACCCACCACCACCACTTTTCCAGAGCACCCACTTGGTCACCTTGAAGACCAGATACTGAATAGATGGATCCTGGGCCTGACACAACATGTTCATCCTTGATTAAGATAAAGCAGGTTAGCAATAGCAGCCAAAGCTCAAACCCTGAGGGAACTGTGCAGTGATCTGGACAGCTCGGCTTGTTTCCCTTGACAATGAACAGGTTTAGATTCTCTATCACTATTTCTTCTGATGTTCTGCAGCAGTATTCCTTGATGCGCAGCCTGGGGACTAATACTTCTCTGGAAGACACAGAGGTTGCAGGTCATTGCAAAAGAAAGCAAATTAATTTTTTGCCCCCAGCTCACACACTTAAAAATGCAGAAGGGTAAGAAAACAAATGTTCTAACTTTAGACTAATTACAGTTTGGTTTTAGGCCAAAACTCTTGCCTCTACATTGGTAAATCTTAACACTGGGTTTTTCCAAAAAACTTGACAAGCAGTGCTATAAAGTGCCTGCAGAGCACAACACTAAATAGGAAAGGGCCACTTAAAGAACTACCTACCACCCACTTTAACAGATAATTACATTCCAAGACAGACTTATTTGAAGATACCACGTGTGGTTTGTTTAAACACATACACTCCACGAAGACTCTGGACGGCACAAAACCAAAAAAAGCCTTTGAAGTATACTATTCAGAAAAAAAACCAACAGAAAATAATCCTGCTCCTTTCTTAAGAGTTACTCCAAAACACACTGGTATAGTCCAACTGTTTTCTTATTCGCTGCACAGGAGGAACACCACGCAAAGCCTGCTGTAGTGCATGCACACCACCAGTACACACAGAAATATCCTATGGTTCATAACGCTACTGGTTCTTACTAACAGCCTCATGCCTCAGATGAGGCTAAATCTGACGAGAAGTGCTCATACAATCATACAAGAGGACATGTCTTCTAAGCCGTATATGGAAGAGCGATCCCCATATGCCACTTACCCGCTGTGTTTTTTGTTAAGTACTTACTGCTTTTGAAGTAATTGTAATTCCCTGCATTGGAGGCACACACATTCTACCATGTTGCCATCATATAAACATTATCTTACAAATTTGAACAGGATCTTAGTTTGAGAACTGTAAGAAACAGATGATAATGCTAGCTAACTACTTCCGAAGACGACAAGCATGTGAGAATGATGAAGAATGTATCTGTATTTTACTACCGCTTGGCAAAAACTGAACATGAGAAGAAGCATGCACACCATCTTAAAGGTCATGCTACCCACCATACAACTCAACTGATTAGGGCAAGAGGAAGGCAGCAAAACTGGAAACTGCAGTCTTTGAAGCACAACATGCTGATTAAAATACTCATTACTAAGCATCAGTCAAAGAAAACAAATGCCTTCAAAATTTTCCACTGACCTCCTTAATGCCTTTACAAGACCTTTCAGATCAGAGTTCTAATAACAGACTCATTATAAGGTAGCCCCGTCTATTTCCTTTTAGTGTGTGATTTCAGAGCCCTAACTCAGTAGGACAGTATGTTCCTAAACTGACAACACCCCTTCAATATATGCCAAAAATGTACTTTTTAAGAGTTTTATTTCACACACACAAAAAAAGACAGCATCAAACAATAGCTAGAATATTGGCAGGAGCTGCAACGCAACCACTACAACCAGATGCTATCTTCCATTTCTGTTTAGAAAACAGAGTAGGAAGCAGAAAGTACAAACACCAAAGTTCAAGTTAGGATTTATTTTTTTTCAGCAGCACTGAAGGAGGTGCCTACACTATTGCAACCCGAGGTAAATCCAAATTCAGATATTAAAATGGCCTATATTTAGAGCAGCCTTTCTCCTCCCCCTTTTACTTTTCTGAAGCTGTAGCCCTTGCGGCAGCTTCCAGCGCTGGATTCTGGCTGAGACTTAACACAAAGATTTAGCAACAATGCTGCTATACATATGCATGATACCCGCACACTGTACAGCCACGTAACACACAGTGTTAAACCAAATACAGCTACAAATGTGTAACTTCCTATTTTCACACGCAAGGTAATAAAGTCAGACCTGACAACAGCAAGAACTGAAAGTTACAGTACCTGGAAAACTGCAGAGTGTGGCTCGATTAGACCTGTGTCTAAGGCTTGAGAAGTCTAGTATTCAGTTCACTGATGGAGAGACAGCTAGATTTCAAGGCTGTTTGCCTCAGTTATCTGGCTTTGAAGGTCTGCATTATTTCAGTCTCCGCACATTAGCGCCTTGACATCTTAAAAAGCTTTCAAATGTGTGCCAGTGGTAAATGGAAAGGACTACTCATGCAATCCACTTCCTCTCATTACAGATCCCAGAACTACCACCACAGACAAATTACACAGATCTCAGCTACATCCAATGTCACGCATCTCTACCTCAGATTTAAATCTGATCTTAGTGTTATTGAAAGGCTAGGTATCATGCTTACCACTGATTTTAGGCAATTGACACAACCCAACTTCATACACAAGTAAATTGGACCAGTGTCTAGGTCAGACTCTTAATTGCTCAAAAATAGAGGCTTAAAGTATGCCATCATGATTTCACTGGCTTTACTGTAGGATTACCCATATAACTATTCTGAGCTGCTAAGGCACAAAGGCATTAAGTCCACCCGTCTAGATTCCTCAAAAGCTTTTAACCACAATGACTTCTTTTTAGATTACCTCCATCACCGCTGCAAACAATTCACCACTGTACTCATTCATGTGGCAAAAGGTAGCTATCCACAGTGCACAGCCGTACCACAACAATAAATTCAGGACAGAACAGCAGTAGCACTGTAACACCATCTGCGCGAGACAGGCTCTTCCAAAACCATTCTGCACTCACCCTGTCTACAACATTTAATGATAGGCTCAGACATTGCAAGTGACAATCTGACACCAGCTCTGGGATACCAAGAGACTTCTTAGTGGATTTGCGTTACTAACACCATGAACTCATAGCAAGGTACTTTCTGACTGACTAAGCTTCCATCTTCCATGATTAAAAGGTGTTTAAGGTCCTTTCAGACCATGGTTCCTGAGCTCCTACTGCCAACAGGCCAGTAGTTTTGTGTAAGCCTCAGTATTAGCAAAGACAGAACACAAAATTGTATTTGTCATTCGTGACTGTGATTGCTCCAAACAGCAGCTCTCCTTTCAAGGGATCTGCTTCTTCGAAACTACAGAAACATTTTGTTCACTATGAGCACTGATCTGCAGGCTTTACTCTGAGTGACCGCATAAATCTACATAGTTTTATGGATTAAAATACTGCTACATCTCACTGCAGAATAGCTGAGGTGAAAAGAAGTTAGTTTCCTCTAAATAAAGCAGTTTGAAAATAATTTTGTTGAAAGATGCATGCACATGAATGAAACTGGACCATTTATTCTTCTCTTACCTTCTTAGATCTCCAACAACGACAGTACACAGCCTTGTCTCCCAGATCTTCCATATCAAATGCATGGACTACCTTGGGGTTATCCTTCTGGATATGGGGATTCACCATTGCTTTGCAGCATTTGTCTTTCGAGAGAAATTTTTTGTAAGCTAGATACCCAACAGCCGCTGCTCCAGCAGCTAAGGAGACTGCAGCAATCCATTCAACTGGAATGAAAGAGAAAAAAAAAAAAGAGAGCCTGTCACTTTTTGACCACAACATTCTATTAAAACTACTCAGTAGTAAATGTCTTCATGCTTGTGGCAACACCTCTACTTTCCAGCAGACCTTTTTGTTCTGTAGTGGTAATGCAGTACTTTCGAAGAATATACTCTTTTGACGCTCACCTAGTTAATCTACTCCTTCCTCCTGATCAGAGTTCTCCTTCACCCCAATCCCTTCCACACAAGGGTGAAGATTAACCTGGCAGGGTTTGGTCTTTTTTTTTTTTTTTTTTTTTTAACCTTTTATTTGGGAACCTGTGATACCAACATCGGTAGTATAGCATTTCCAAGTTCAGCACATTAAACCAGCTGTAAGTATACCCTGTAGCAGCAAAACCCCGTTGTTTGTTTCAGTTGCAGGAAAGTCACTAAAGAAGAATGCTCAGCATCAACAACCCAAGCAGGATCCCCCCAAGATATGGGTAATGAGTAGCTTTTAATATAACGCATCTTGCAACTAAAAATGTAAATAGGTGCTTGGCAATGGGGAAATTATTCAATATACTACCACTTCAGAAGAGTGAAAAAAGCCAGCTTAGATTAAATCCTTTCTGTGGTGTACAGAAAAGAATATGGATCCAAAAAGATTATATTTAAGAAGAATAACACGAGTTTATTTTAACTGGATTAGGTCCTGACTCTCTGAAAGAGAATTCCATTAAAAAATCCGCTTTCCACCACCTCCCATCCTCAATTTCCCCCCCCCAGATATCTCCAAAATCTTTGCAGTCTCGCTCACTTGGTATAATTTCCTTTTCTGCAAGAAGTTTTCCTTCTTTTTTGTGCCTCTATTGTTTCCTCTCTGCCTCATGACAATGTGCTGGACTTCGGCCCAAAGGTTCTGGTTGCACCATAGCCCCGGCCATTCCTCTCGGAGCTGGAGGCAGCTGCTCCTTTTTTGCTTTTTATCCACCACTTCTACCCACACATGTACTCTTAACATATACATACAGAGTTCGGCTGACTCTACAGACAAATAAATCAAGCAGGAATTTAAGTTTTAGCACATTTACACAACTTAAGAGAACTAAAAGATAGTCTCCAGTTGGGAATTTCTATCTTGCCCTTCAATGTTTGCATTGGATTTGAAAGATGCCAAGCCACAAAAGACAGTACTACATTAACTCTAAGGATAAGAAGAAACAAAAAGCCTTTGTTAGTTCTTGCTACTTTCCACGACTAACTGACTTACTGTATTGCCACTGTGAGCTTGTACTAAAAGGATCAAGAAGGTTTTGCACCCTGTCCCACAGCCTTTTCCAAAATCCATACCAAGCCCTAAAACACTGTGTTAGCTCATCCACACTATGCTGACCCACAAGGGTCTAGATGTAGCAATATGTGGAATTAGACAAATATTTGTACTTCTGCAGCCCTGTAAGATCAGGGAAGGCAGGCACTCCTTTAGAGTCTTACTAAAGGAGTAAAAGATACAGAAATCCTTCAGAGTTCATTTTCTTAGTAAATGAAGCATAAGAGACCAACATACACTGAGACCTCCCCTGCAAATGAGTGACAAACCCTCCCTGTAACAACACGGTGATACTCAGATACAGAAAACCACCTCTAACATCAAAGCATTTAGGGCATATTCCCCTGCTTGCAAACTCCTTAAAAAATAAAAGCCTCAGAGAGCGTATTGTGAATTCAGTGTTTTATATCCATCCAGTGAGTTCTCACCTCTTTATCTCCCCATTACAAACTAGCCAGAGTAATGCATTCATTTTAATAGGGTAGGGTAAAGAAGTGAGGAGGTGAAATTAAAGAAGGGATTGTAAGAAAATCTGCTTTAATTTAGCAGAACAGCCCAAACTAATCCAAAGAACAGCCACAGCTTAAATCACAGGCAGCAGGTTCTCCCACGGAAAACCCCCCCAGAGTCTGCAGCACCCTTTCCCCTTCTCGCTTGAGCACATTCCCCCAAGCAGAGCAGGGCTGCAGCAGGGAGGACGTACCCAGCCAGTTCAGGGACAAGCTGGGTCTGACACGTTTAAAGTGATTTCTGATGAAATGCCAAGTGCAGCTACAACAGCAGCAGGCAAGACAGAGGGATCACCCGAACTGGGGATTTCGGAAAAGCAGCAGTTGCAAGGATTGTCCAAAGTGCTAACTGATGCGTTGCCAATGGATCAAGTCTTAACCAACGTTTTTAAATAACTGATGAGAGGACAGTGATAGACTGTATCTACTCCCTTAAGGAAACTCAGGGGAAAGAGTGACTTCAATGAAGCCCAAAGAGGACTCCTATAACTGAACCACCCTTTAAGGGGCTGCACCTTAATGAAGCTGATATTCTACTGCACCTACCCAAAAGTCCAGGTCAGCTTAACAACCCAGCAGATGAAAATATTCCGATGATAAAAATACTTCTACGTCTCACAGCATGAGCAGGGAAGTCTGTACTAAAATTCAGTAGCTTTGCAGAACATTTAGAAGAGCTGTTCTACAGATCTGCAGCTAACCCAGATCCCTCTGACCATCCCTCAGGCCACATACCACATAACCATGCACAGCTCAACAAGCAGAGATCATTAATTTAAAGTAATTGCCATCTCCTATTTCAGTGACCCTCTACTTCTCCCAAGGGCCAGATTCATCTATTACACACCAGGGCAGATTGTATACATAAAAACCAGCTTAATATATTCTTTTCTTATAATAGATCATGTCTTTTTTACCATATGAGCATTTTTTCCATCACTTTGCTGGAGCTGTATCAGGGTGGAAAAATCTATCAACCAATAATACATAAAATCCAAACATTTAATCAGTCTGTTCTTCAAATTTCAGCATTGCCTTAAATATAATGTAAATTTATGAAAGCTATTTGAATTTGACAAATGGACTCTCTCTCTATGATGCAAGGTTTCAGAGGTAGTAAGTTTTGTTGTCAACTGTTGTTTTTGTTTCACAAACAGATTTGGAATAGCTAGAATACCCATTTCATCTTTCAAACTGAGTTAACCATAAAACTGCAACTGGAAGGAAAACACTTTTCAGAAGTTTTCAAATACTTTAAACTCTGTTTCAACATGCCTCTGGTGCCAATTCAACAGTTCGCTGCCAAACTCTTAAGGTCATGCATGTATTACTTGAAGAGGCATGTGTTAACAGAGTGACATTGATGTGGAATGTCAAGGGGTTTTATTTTTTAAAATAAAAACACTAAGAGCAACTTTTGAGTGATTATTAAACAAATCCCAATTCCGGTATAATACCAAAACACAATGTTAAAAGTGACTACAGGACAAGACACTACAGGCCTGTGTAACATGGCAGAAAAATTTTTTCAATGTCATAAGCACTATACAATGGAAAAGGTTTGTCTAAAATGGCAGAAAAAACAACACACAAAGGAGAGAAGAGAAGAGAGATGGAAAGAAGGAAAACAGAAATCCAAAGAACGCAATCCCAGGAGAGCAGGCAGTGCACAGAAGTAAACAACAACAACAAAAAAATCAGAAGATGAGAACAGCAACAAGCCAATGGTGGGAATTTATCTTCTTTGGACATATCCAAAGAGATTTGGGTCACAAAGTTCCTCTTCCCTTCTTTCCCTAAACAGCTAGGAAATTGCTTTGGATGTTTCCAGATCTAGGCCACAGAGGTAGTTTTAGGATCTACCAGAGAGCTCAGATTTTATCTGCAGGAAGAACATGCATTTACCATCTGCAATGACAACCGCATGAAGAAACCGAGATGGTCTTGGCTCCACCAGGAGTACACAGTCCTCGTTACGAAACATATCGATTTACTTTGCAGGAACTGGCAACAACACGGGGGATAGCTGCACCCCTACAAAGTTAGTCCACGACAGTCCTAAGAGGCAATTTTCAAGTTACCTCTGCTCCTTAAGAAAAATGTTCATGTTATTTGAAAGTCAGCTATAGAGTAGTAACTCCAGACATGAACATCGGTACTTTCTGTCTTTGGAAGCGCTTATAACTTTCAAGCATTGTTCTCCTCCTTTTGTCACCAATGAAGAGACTATTATTGTCCAAGAGTTGTTTATGACAGTCCAGTAACTGCCCACAATGAAAGGCCACCTTGCTGCAGCCCATGCTTGGAGAAACACGTGGCACTTGTGTACTGAGGAGTCGTCCAGGCTGCACCAAAAGCCTAATAGTAAAAGCCAACCAGTCAAGCAGATGAAATCACTTCTACCACTTCACAGCATTGACAAGAAATGGGATTATGACTGACAGGTTTGATTTAACTGAAACTGTAAGGTAAAAAGGCCACCTGAGAGAGAAAGATTCTTGGATCTGGCCAATAAACAGCAAAAGACAAGTCAGCATGATCAGATCCGTGGTCAATGTGGGGTCACACCTGCAAACCACCACATTGCTCACAACAAAAAGCACTAGCTGCGCTGTTCACTGCCTGCCAAAGGGTAACCTTTTGGCACACAGCACACCAATAGACACAGAAGCAATTAACTCTCCAGGAATTAAATCCCTACTGTCTAGTTTCCTCTAGGGAAACAGGCATTAGTATGACTTCCAAAATTTATCAGCCTGAGACACACGCACAAGCTGACGACAGAGCTGTGACCTGCCAGTCGCTAATCAAGTTTAATCTCAACAGTATTCACATTAACCGTATGCCGCCTCCTCCTAAACAAAGCACCCTCACAGACTGCTCTGGTCGGCTGTTCCCCTGCTTTCCTGGGATAAAGAGGATATTTTTGGTTTGACTAGGAGCATGTTCTTCTCCCTCCCCCCCCAAACTAAGTCTTCTTCTCGATTCCTAGCGTATAGGAACTGTTCTAATTCTTACAAGCTTATAAATGACAGTAAGCTGCCCTTGGGAATACAACCTGGCTGCAAGCTATTATCAAGTCATCCTCAGGGCTTCGGTTTGATTATCTTAATAAGCACAGCTTTCCATCACTATAACCCACTTTAGACTAGAGCAATGCCTTTGCCAACATCCTCTGTAGCAGCAGTGTACCAAAAAAAAAAAAAAAAATCTGTCTGGATGGAGTCCCCTGGCTTAAGGGCATAAACCATGAGCAGCTTTGCAACTGGAAACCACAGCCACGCAGGTGAAGCTCCTTTTTTAGAGGAAATCAGATAATTCAGCTCTCCACTCTGTCCTCCATCCATCCCCACCCTTTCATCCTACCCGGCTGTGCAACAGCATTTAAAACACACAACGCTATCTCAGGCATGGTTTAGGTCAATCACCACGCAGCACAAGTGTCACCGTTATCCCTATTGTACAGTACCAGGCTTTGAGGATAAGTGAAAAACCCAGAAATTTACAGGTTTTCCTGACATTTACACCCAGCGGCTTCACAAAAACATACGGGGCCTGAACAAAGGCAAAGCCCAACAGCGAAGCGGCAGGAGGAAAGGCAAGAATAAACCAGCGGTGCCCGAAAGGGGCTGTTCCCCACCATAAAGAAGGCCCGGCGGGTGGCCGAAGCCGGCTCCGAGGGGCGAAGCGCACCTGAGGGCCTGGCGCGGAGCCTGACGCTCTCACAGGGGGCCGGGCCGGGCCGGGGGGTCCCTCACGGCCCGCGGCGCTCCCGCCCGCGCCCCGGGCCGCCGGCCCTCGCCCCCCCCAGTGCGTTACTTAAGTACGCATCTAACGCACCGCCAGGAACGCCCTGGGGGGCACCCGCGTCCCCACAGGGGGCGGCCACGCCGCCATTTTGTCCTCGGTGGTCCGCGAAAAGCGGGACCGGGCCGCACCCCCGTTGCCGCCGCCGGCCCCCCGCCGCCGCCGCCGCCGCCGCCGCCGCCGCCGCCGCCACCCTCTCGTGCCCGCGTGCGCCTTCCCGCACCCCTCCCCGGGCGCGCCCCTACCCCGCACGGCGGAGTTCTGCCCCAGCCCCATCGCTCCCGCTCCGGCGCCGTAGAGGGCACGCGCAGCTCCGCGCCCCAACGCGCATGCGCTCCCGATCACGCCCTCCCGCAAGATGGCGGCGAGGCCCCGCCTCGTCAAGGCGTCCCCGCGGAGAAAAGGGGCTCACGGGGCGGGGCTGCCGCCGGTGAGGGTGGGTGCAGCTGGTGCTGGGTCGCATCGCAGGGGAGGAGGGAGGCAGGCGGCCTTGTGGAGTCCCATCGCTGGCCTAACGCCCAGCACAGCACCCTCCCTGAGGGAGAAGCGGGTCTGAGGCGTGCAGAGGCCTCTGCAAGTGTAAAATGGGTGGTGGGCGTCATTGCGTGTCCTGAGGAGGCGGCGGCTTGGCGGGGCCGTGCCGTCAGCCGCGGCTAGCGAGTGCCTTGAGTTGCTAGGGCTCTGCAAACCGCTTAGAACAGCCTGTTGTACGAGGCCTCTCCGTGTAGCTGTGGAGAGAAGAACTAAGGAGTGATACCCTCCGAGCGACAGCTGCCTCAAACCTCACAGACTTGGATGTTGATGTAAGAATTACTGGTTTTTACTTAAAGTATTGTCAGGGTCCAATACCTGATTAAGGACTTGCTAGCCTGGGACCTACTCGACAGCCTTTCCAACCGGCACGCCTCTCCTGTTCCTTTCGTACAGCATCATGAATGTGACATGGGGTTTTTACTGACGTGCCGTCGCAGGTGCTGTGACCCCGGAGCTCCCCGCCGTTGGGCTCCTCTCCGCCTCTCCGCCTGCCTGCGGAGGACGTGACCTTCAAACGCCTTTTGTTCTTGGAACGCCAACAGCCTAACCGCACTTTAGTTTCCCAGGCATCCACAGACTTCTCAGAGGATAAGGTCAAAACAAAGCCTGCTCACAAAGTACAGTAAATTGTAAGCGGTGGCGTAAGGAAAAAATACTTAAATGTCACAGACGTAGCCCCGCCCGGCCCTGGGCCGGGGTGCGCACCGCCGGCCGCCAGGGGGCAGCAGCGCCGCCGCTCTCCCCACGGACTGCACTTCCCGGCGCGCCCCGCGAGCGGCCCGGGGCTGCGCAGGCGCAGGCGGACACAAAGGGCCCGGTGAGCGCGCGCCCCGCCCCGCGGCCCCTTCCCCCCCCGCCCCCCCCCCTTTCCCTACCCTCCGCCTCCGCCGCGCGCGCGGATGCCGTTGCCCGCCCGCTCCGCGCCCCCGGCCGCGCTCTCCGCTGCCGCCGCTCGCCCCGCGCTCCCATGGCGCTGAAGCGGATACAGAAAGTGAGTGGGCCCGAGCCGCGGGTGGGGGGGGAGCGGGAGGGGCCCCCCGCGCCCCGCTGCTGCCCGGGAGTGGCGGCGGGCCGGGCCGCGGCTCCGCGGGAGGCGTCGCGGGAGCCGTCGTCCCGCGTTGTCTCCGCCTGGGGCCCGTCCTTCCACTCTCCGTCGCCCGGGTCGTGGCCCCGCTGTCCCTCCCCCGGCTGCCGGAGCCGGTCCCGCGGCCCCGCGGGCTCTCCTCGGGGGGGGCAGAGGGGCCTGGCCCGGCGCGGGGCGCGGCTGTCCCGGGCGGAGCGGGCCTGAGGTGGAGAAAGGGTGGGCTGTCGTCGGCCTCCTCGCCGTTTCGGGACTTTTCACCTTCTTGAAGGCCCTCTCACCCCGAGTCGGTGTTTTAAACTGTCGTTAATAAAAGGTCTGAGGTATTTCCCGAAGCCGTGTGGCTGTGAAGGTACTGGGTGAAGGGCGAAACTCTATTAAGGGGTTATCTCTAGTTGAGGTGTAAGTCAGCTGTATCTGTTGCCAAAATGCTGCGCTCCCGTCGTGCGCAGCTCAGTTAGCTCTGCGCCTAAGTTTTATTCCCACATTAGGCAGTGCTGTCAGTCCAGTACTTCACATGACCTTCGAATGTATCCCAGTGGTAGAGTTTTGGGATAGTATTTGTAAATGGCCGGGTTTTAAGCGAGGAGTAAATTTCTAGATTCCTGTTGTTTGGCAAGACCTAACCGGTCACTGTACAGTGCAGACCAAAAAAGCGTTACGGATGGTAAACATAGAAGTTTAGTCGAACAGTAGCGCACTGGCCATGTTATAGAATACGTGGTGTTTTGTTGCTGTTGACACGCCATGTTTAGTTAGCATTTGTGCTATCCTAGTTTAGTGACTGTGATGTAATTTGTTGTTTTGGATTCTCTCTGCTATTGGAAAATGTTGGTATTACACGCAGAGAATTCTGTAATGACCAGTTGACTCTGCAGCAAGCAGGTTTGGGATACCCTACAACAGATACAGAGTTATTTGGATGGATTTCTGCCAAAAGTCGGTAGCTAGGTCTCACGCTACAAATCTTTTTATGCCTTTACAGGTTATTAGGGTAGATTTTTCCTACTTCATACCACATATTTGTTAGAATGTTGCAATTGAACATTATATAAAATATTAATAACATACTACAGTGATTTTTCTCTAGCTAAAACTCTGTTATGCATCTACATATTATGGGAATGCTTTGCTTTTTCTTGGCTTTTTAATTTCCCACCTTTTCTTGAATATCTCCTTATCCTTGTGTTTATAAAAGGATTGTTCTGAATACCTTCTCTTTCCTCTCTTTCTTCAGTTTCATTCTGCTAATGTGAACAGACAAAGAGAAAGCAGAAAGTCTGGTAGTCTTCCGGTGTTTTTGAGATGGAGTGGTAGTTGTGGTCTTCCAAATGAGGTCCTGCTAGAATAGGAATGTTCCCCGTATTTTTATGTTATCATGTTCCCTGCGTAATGTTTCTTTCTGCTTTAGAGACTTCTATGTATATATTGGAAAGCCGCAACTTTCTTTGTGTGGCATTTAATAACTTCAGGTTCAATAAATGTGAAATTTATGGGTAGACTATTTATGAAAGAGTATCTTTCATCCTGTTAACCTTATTAGATTCTGTTTCTACTCTTTGAAAATGAAGAAATGCTCTCCAGGATGCTGACATCAAGGCAGTGTAAGATTTCCTGATTATACAATAACTTGTGTCTGAAACATGGAGAAATGTCAGGGAAGGAGCTACCAGAAGAGTTGAGGTTAGATTCAGAACTGGTTGCCTCTTGCTTCTAGTTTGCAGCAGAAATGACTATGGCTCATTTTCTTTTTTTCATTACCGTCATCACTATCTGCTGCCTTTCCAAGGTAAGAAAAAAAATCCTACTAGAGGGATTTGGCCAAGAGCCTGCCTCTGCAGCAGTAGAAAAGTGGCAAGGAAATAGGATTGTTTCAAATGGAAAGTTAAAATGAAGGGGGAAAGTTTGAAAAGGCAAACTATCTTGATGTCACTGTAATATGTAAAGCTTTCCCGAAAATTATGAAATATATTTGTATGATGGTGTGTTTATGCCAACTAACTTCCTGATGTTTCAGGCTGGCTACAATGGTTAGTAGCGATGTTGTATCTCAGGGGTAGGAAGGGATAAGATCTGGAGTAGAGGAAATGCTGTAAGGGCTTCATAGTTTCAGAAAGTGCCTAGAGGAACTCTTTGCAGAACAGAGCGCTGTCAGAAAACACAATGGTATTACTTGGGAGCTTGTCAGTCTAGACATACTGTCTGAAGTTAAGCTTGGGTGGTTCAGAATTGTACTTTAACACAGCTAAGGGATTGTGATGGCAAGCTTGAGTGTGTGTTCACAGTAATTTTGATCACATGTGTGTGCAGGGTGATAGTGCCTGCAGAGGAAGCAAAGCTGTAATATGTAGAAATGTTAGTAAGCATTTTTTGTCTCATACTGGTTGGGACTCCAATTTCTAAATAGTATTGCCATTGTGATCTGTGTGGTTTCATCCTGTCTTTTGCGGATCTGCCTTGAGGGGGTTCCTCAAAGGAGGACAGCCTGCAGACTTCAAGACTATCCACTAAAAATGGGAAGATGTATTGTGCTTGGGAGCTTTCTTAAAATACGAGCAACTGAATAATGAACAAACAAGCTGATCATTGCAAGTGAAAGTGTATCAACTTGGTGCTGAGGGTGGAAGAGCAGTGAGGGCATGAAGCCCTGTGGCGTAAGCACAGCCGTCAGTGCCACCTCCGTGACAAATTCATCTCCGAGTTCTTGGAAGGACGGGGGATTCTTATTCATCTTAAGCTGAGGAGCCTGTATTAGTTTACCTTGTCAGTGCTTTACTCTGCCGTAGCGTGAGAGAGAGGCAGTGTATTTCTACGCTGTCAAAAACTTTAGGCTGTGCTCTGTGTGTGAGGTAGAATAGATGTTGCTTCTCTGTAGTCTGTGACGCACCAATGAAAGAATAACCCACGTTTTCGTGGGCATTGTAAATTCCAAGTGTTGCAAATTATGTAAACAAGAATAATGTAAGTTTTAATTGGAAAGGGATATTCTGCAAAGAAGCCTTTATTGTTACTGCCTCTGGAAATTGAGACACCATGGCTTTTGTGCAAGGTGGAAAATAATTCAGGCTGACAGGTTATGTAAGTTAGTGTATAGGTCAATTCAGCCCATCCGCCCTGTGCAGAACTGTTTTTCTGAGATTCCTGTTTTGAATCCTTTGTTTACGTATCTAATGGAGAGTTTGCTGTCCTGTCAGTTCACTATTACAGTTGAGGAGGTTGTTTTAATCATAAACCCTCTACTTGTGGGTGCTCCTCTCACATTAATGAGGGGCTGATGTTATGGTTGTTAATGGCCCAGGCTATTTTGAAATATATACAAACCCAGTATTTACTTTTGGTATACTTTTGTTTTACTTTTGAAAAATTGATTTGGAAGAGATTTTGAAACCAGTGACAAACTATTTTGACATGTTTGAAGACTTGTTTAAAAATAGCTGTTGTTTTTTATCTTGTTGGTGCATAGTGCTTGATTGTTTTTTCTCCCACAACTCAGTAAGAATAGAAGCATTCAAACATTTAGATATGACAATGAACTGATGTCTGTTTGTTTCAGTATGTGTTTCATATATGTGTAGACTAACTGGACATACTGACTTGAATATTTATGTTGAAAATAACTTTTGTTAGTGTAAATTGACTCAAGTAAATAAAATTCTATCAATATTTGTGGTTTAGATTTTGACTTTAAACTGTTGAGTCAGGTGCATCCTTTGGATGGTAATAAACATACTAAGGAAATTTCTTTTTTGGATCTGTAATATGAAATGTTTTAATTAGTTTCCAAAACATTAGCTGTGATATCTCAGCAATATTTTTTTTGCATTAAAACAATGTGTAAAATGAGAATATATCCTTTATTACTAAGACTTACCTTTATATCAGTAAATGTTATGATAAATATTTGCTTTACATTTACCAAATTTATGAAGAACAGAGAATTCTTTAACTAGTCTAATTATGATCACTGGTTTTTTTGGACAGATGGTTCCAAACAGCTTTAATATAATAGCAGCAGTGTATGCACGGAGTTGGTAGGAAGTGAGTCTGTGGTCTACAGTGCATTTTGTGCAAGAAATTATGAACGTAGCTGGCAAATATAAAACCCTATATTTTAAAGAATAGTGTGGAAAAAGGCTCTGGTTGTGGTTTTGTGTCGCTTAGAGAATTAAAATAGCTTTTAGTGATGCTGCCTGCAGTTTATTTCGGTCTTCTGACAGTCTGCAGTCTTTTTTGAACTGAAAAAAAGGAGACATTTTTAGGGCTTTTTTTTGTTACTACTCATGCTCATAGCCATTGAGTGTCCATGAGTACTATGCTGAGAATATCTATCTCCTTGTTATCAAAGTATCCTTTAGAATCTTGTTCCAGTAGCTTTTTAGGAGAGAAGCCTGACTGGTAATGAAGCATGCAACTGCTAAACTGGCCTTCCAGTCTTCACCAACTTTATACTTTTATGAAATACATCCTGTATTATACTTTGACAAAGAGCACTAGTCCGCACATTCAGAAATATTTCCAGCAGTTATAGCTTGCCGTAGCGTGTGTTTTACATCTGTTACACTTGATTTTAAAATTTTTGTCTCGCGTGTCCCACAGAGCTATTTATTCTACAGGGTGTGTGGTGCAGTGAAAGGTGATAACTTGGAGGCTTTGCTGCATCCATCTTCAGTACTTGTTGTTTGGCATTTGTAGCATTATGCTAATATTCCTTTATTAGCCACACCTGGTGGTGTGGCTAATACAGGACGTGGTGGAGTCACCATCACTGGAGGTGTTCAAACAACGTGTAGACGTGGCACTGTGGGACATGGTTTAGTGGGCACGGTGGTGTTGGGTTGATGGTTGGACTTGATGATCTTACAGGTCTTTTCCAACCATAGTGATTCTGTGATTATGGTCACGGACCCCACTTACTTTTGTGCTCTGCTGCTGTTCTGTAGTTACAGATAGGAGAAGTAGTTTGCTGTTGCAACCAGTTAGAGGCGTAGAATTAACAGTATTCTGTTCTGCTCTGTAGTATTTCCTATGTTTGAGAGGATTAGAAGATTTATTCTTACCACTGTCCTCAGCTTAGCTGTTTTCTCTGTACAAGTTTATCCTGGCTGTATTGGGATAGTGTGGCATGTGTTGGAGCTCTTGATAGATGCTTTTATGCTGTGACATTCACCAGTGTTTGAAATAACTGATACTTCTGTTTGCATCTCTTGCAGACAAAATTTTGCTTTTGTATATCCTCATAAAAGACATTGCACAGGTGTGCACTGTAATTTGTAGCATTGACTTTCTCTTTTGAAACTGAATCTGCACTGCTTTGAGTTATAGATCCTGTTTGTTAGCCTACGTACGTCAAAGTCTTGCACCAGCACTTTCTATACCAGTAGCTAAAAATATCAGCGTAGACAAGGCCTTGTCATAACCAGACCTGCATCATGCAGCTATATAGTGATAATCCATAAAACATGCCCAAAACTGCTGGAACCAATTAACTTAAAATTACAGGGAAATCTTTAGTGTTGACTCTGTAATGCCTTACATGCGCTTCTCTTGTGCTTCTTGATGAGGTTTCAGCACACGGTGCTTTGTAACTCTTCAGCCTTGTCTCTGGACACAGCAAGGTTTTGGGCTTCTTGTGAAGAGCATCTTTGCTGCTTTGTATAGAGAATTCTTGTAGTCAACATCTCATTCTTTTGTGAATATGTAAAGTCACGAAGCAGTTCTTCTACATCTACTTACTCCAGAGAATCATCGCAACTGTTCTGCAGTGTTTGCCTCTGGACACAGGCAAGTGAGTCTGACTCTTGGGGCATATTCTTACTATTTCCTTGCACCGTTTCAAAAGACATAGGAAAGCTTGAAGCCTAAATCTTACGGCTCTCCAGATAATTTTGCTTTGAATATGAAGCTTAAACCGCGTAATTAACAGTGTAAAACTGAATAGTTCTTTGTTTTTATCACAGCTTGAGCTGAGCTGCTGTACGCGAAGGCTCAAACCGTTAACACTGTCAAAGTCAATTTACAAAGTTTGATCATGCTACCGTTTGTATTTTTAAACCACATTAGCTTCAATACATTATTTCTTCTGATTGAAAAATATGGCTTGAATTTGCGCTATCGGGGTTTTGAAGTTTGGTCTGGCTTTATGTTTCCTAGCTGCAGAAGCTCTCTGTGTCTGTGAATGTTGCTCTTATTTAGTAAAGTTAGTACCAGAGAGCCTTTTCTTCATCATTATTAGGGAAATATTAATAACAAGGGTTGAGAGTTCTGGGTCTCATCAAGGTATGATTAAAAACATGGGTTTTTTAATCATGGACAAATTTCAGTGCCTTTAGCCTGAACAAATTGAAAGTGTATACCTGAGGAGCCTTTCCCAGTTCCTACCAATTCTGAAGAGCGTGTGTACATATGAAAGAAAAACCATTTGTGTGGTTTTGGGATATGTAAAGATCTTGAGGAAAGCATCTAACAAATGAGAGTACTGTTACAGACCTGCGACTCCAAAGTTCAATGCTTGCCTCGCAGTTCGCATGTGCATAAAGGAATGTTTGCATATATTTTAGAGACCTTCTGAAGAGTTAAGCTACATATCTTTCCTGTCATCGCCTTTAATTTAGCAGTCAGCCATGACTGCTATAAAACACATGATTTCTAGGCTTTAAGTTCTGTGTTTTGGCTAACAGTCTCGTGTAGCTGGCTCTTTTAGTGGGTGTACAAGACTTAATCTCTTGTTGGGTTAGATCTTGAGTTGCAAATTAGAGTAGACAGTGGCTGTAACTGCTCTGCTGCTGGTAATGCTTGTTACAACTCTCGTGACTCCTGGAAATTTGAGACTTGTTGACTCCCTTGGTGGACTGACAAGGACTTGGCTTTGCATAGATTACTGGTTCTTTGTATCACTCCCTTAGTGAAATCTGAATCCTCCAATTAAAAAGGGAACTGCACTTCTAAAGGGTTTTGTTAGTGCCTTTATTAGTCAAAGTCTAGCCCAGAGTGGTGTTTCTGGACCAGCAGACAATTTCACCAACAGAATAATGTTGAGGGCAGACAAGTAATACTAGTTGGCAACCTGAGATATTTCAGTATATATCAAAGAAATGTCTCTCTTCTTTTTTTAAATCACAAAGATTGTGAGAAGTGACTTCAGAGCAAGTATTAATATTACTACTCTGTCACCTGGCTGAAGATACGTTGCAGTGCCTTTCTTTGAATTCAGGGCCGAGAGTGGACCTGTAAGAAGTATGCCTGAATTTGGGTGCCAAGTCCACGGTAAATTGGGTCCCTCGCAGAGAGAACTGTGTGAATTGAAATGTTTACTGGATGTTGTAAATGGATAAATATATCACAGCAGTTGAGACCTGCAGAGTTTTAGCCCTTCAAATTGTATATAAGGTCTGATCACGCTATGTACACAAATTCTACACTTGAGTTAAACTTAGTTCAGATTTAAACCTTGATTTTGGAAGTAGTTGTCTTGACTAAGGATTTTTGGATAGAAATATTTCCACTGTTACTCCTTATGCTAAAATTAAGGAGATATTTGCAGACCTCCATATGTCTATTGTTGACTTAAATGTGTATGTTTTGAGTAATTAGTTGACTGACTTTTGAACGGTGGCTTAGCACACATCTTTTAGCTTATTTCAATGGAAGTATTTACACATAATTGTTAAACTTATTGCAGCACAGTTCCTATCAGCTTAGAATTGAAAAAAGTTGTTTGTTATTAGTACAGTAAAATTTGAAACATCAAAAGTAGTATATTAAATTAAACAAGGAAAGTGAACCAACATTAATGCCTGGCTTGTTTTGCATTTGATATAGTGATGATAAATCAGATGAAAAGCTGATGATAAATGAGATTAAAAGCTGACCTGGTTTTGTGTAATTAAATAATAATTTTAAATTATTTGGGACTCTGTGGACTTCTGTAAGAGAAATAAATCAGTTGACCTGGAAAAGCTTCTCTGAATGCTTCTCTTAAATTTCAACTTCCTTGGGGGTTTTTTAGTAGTAATTTTGAAAAACAAACAAACAAAAAACAAAACAAAACCCCCACAAAAACAAACAAACAAACAAAAAAAAGGCATGCAGGGAATTAAATCAAGGTATGTTAAATAAGGTGTAGAGCTAATATTTCCCTTTGTGTTCTAGTTTACTTAGGAACCTTTATTTTATCTTTATCACCTCTAGGCAGACTGCAAGCATTTTATGAGCTAGTTTAACTCAGCTAGTGTACATAGATTAGGCCAATACAAGAAGCTTTTGTAAAATCTAAAGGAACAGTCAGATTAGCACGTAAATTTCTAAATTAAGCAATGAGTTTACAGAGAAATCAAGGAACCCTTCATTTTCTTCATTTTTTTTTTCTGTCTCTACTTCAGTATATCCAGCTTATCATGAACTTGGCGATAACCCTTAAATACTTTCAGATATTAATTTATAGCACAATGTTGTCTTTAGCTGGAGACCTATGTGGCAAAAAACCCCTTTCAATGTCAATGGGCATTTCAAGTGTTGATTTCTTTAAAAATACCACAGGTCTATTTAATAAAATCGGTTTGCGTTCTCGATTTTGAAGTGATGCTGCTGAGTGGTGTGTATTTTCATGTAGATGTCTTACAAATATTTGTGTGTTTCTTACAGGAACTAAGTGATCTGCAGCGAGACCCACCGGCCCACTGTTCTGCTGGACCTGTTGGAGATGACTGTAAGCTCTTCGTAGTATATTGTCACAGCTGACCTTTTTTTTTTTGGTTAAGAAAAAGCTCAGAAAATCTCTAATTGTTGTATCTTTTTGCTTTCAGTGTTCCATTGGCAAGCAACAATTATGGGACCTGTAAGTATGTAATTCATGCCCCTTAGAAAGTAGACCTGTTTCCGTTTTTGTTACAGAAGGATCCACTTGGGTTTCTGTAAACATGGCAGTCCAATTCAGCTTTGCTGCTGTACAGATTAAAGATTTTAGGGTGGTATTGTTGTTCTTAGTAGTCTGGTACTAGTTTCTTTCTGTAACTGTTCAAAAATCTGTCCTCTTCATGAAGTTAGGGGTGCTTAATCAGTTAGCTGCAATGTTTGAATTGGTGATGGGGGCTGCAAAATGAAAAGCTTGTGTTTCGAAGATGATCGTTTCAATTCTGGAAGATTCATCTATCTGAAAGGAAGAAGAGTGGGTGTAATCCAAAGTTAAAGTTGTAACTGTAAACAAGAGTGATGCTGCACAGGGTGATTTCGGGGCTTTTAGAGAGAGCTTGTTTGATGGCTGTGATGTGGCTCTGGCAAAAACAGATGGTTTTTGCAAACTGTAGACGAGCAGTTGTGGGTACTTCTGGTTTCTATGTGAGAAAGGCCTGCTTTCCTTGGGTTGAGGAGCTCTCTAAAGACTCCATTTATGACTCTTGTCAAGGAAATTGCGTAAGAAGAGACAATAAAGCTTAAGAAGAGAAAGCTTTAAAGGAAAACTGAAAAGAGTTTCAGGATAAAGAATAAAGAACAACATGACCTGAGGGAAGGGGCGTTTATTAGTATCATGGTAAGGAGTTTGTATTCCTAGTGGTTTCGTTTTGGACTTAGTAATTTGTAAAGAAGAGTTTCTGGTTCAGGTGATGAGCTGAACCACTGTGTGAGTTGAAATTTTGAGACAATACTTAATCCATTAAGATACAGCATCCCAGGGTGGAGAAAAGTGGAATTGTGACTGCTTTGAGGCTATTTCTGCATTTCCAGCACAGCTGCTCTGAAGCAGTGAAAGACCAGTTACTAATTTGCCAGTGGTATGCTGGCATCTGCTGTCCAACTTGCCAATGGCCCAGCAGCAACTGAAATGATTGTGGAAAGTTTTTCTGTAGGATACTAAATGCTTTTGCCATTTCTCTTTAACGACTGTGTTCTTTACATACAAAGTCATTTTGACCCTTGCCCTTCTGCGCTGTTTAAAGGTGAATGGCAAAACAGCAAAGAATTTAAGAGTTGAAAAAAGCTTATGCACTGATTGCCACGAATAATGTCTCTGTCCTGAATGACTAGCGTGACCTGAGTAAGGGAGATACTAGCACATAAATCCCAGCTTGAATTCCATTTTTTTCTTTGAGCTTGCAATTCACCTTCCATATTCTGTAGTGGAAAATACTCTTTTCTTTGCTTCAGGTTCCTCAGATTTCTCTAGTTAAAGATAAGAATGAGCATCTCTTGCCAACCTTTCTCAGCCATACCTGCCAGCAAGAAAAGAACACAGTCAGCATGTTAATCCTTTGTCTTGATAACATAAGGAAATAGGGATGCACAACCTGTATGTTTCCTGATGGCCTGAGGGAAGCATAGGACTAAAGCTTACCTTCAGAATTCACTTCCTATGTGTGGAAGTAGGGTAACCTCTTCTCCTGTCTATGGGCATCATTGATTTGTTCTACATACCTCACAAAACATACTGTGACTTCACTTTGCCTTCTGTCTGACACTGAACTTGTCTCATCTTCAGCTTATTTTAACTTTGACAAATCCATTTAGTATGCATGCAAGCAGTCCTTTCAAACCTAATTGGAAGTACAGCGGCAATCTCTTCTGATGTTTCCTAATGCTGACTTCTTAGCAATACTATATATAACCTGCCTCACATTGCAACACTGCATTTTGAGTGTGTAAGACGACATGTCTTAGTCAACCATTTGTGACTTTACAGGTTTAGAGATTAATATAAGAGGTAATTTTTGCTCATTTCCAATGTAAACATTTTATTTAAAAAACAGTCTGCCTTTGCTTCCATAAGAAACCCAAAAACTTGATCTTCTGCAGCTTTGCTGAGATTGAGTCCCTATGTTGCTGTTTTAAATTTACCAAGTAATGAGAAAAGTTTTCTTCATCTTCCCTTAATCAGAAATGGCAGCACTGCTCTCTATCATTTAGCACTGAGGTCTTCTCCCTCACTTTTCTAGTTAATAAAAATGAAAGACTTCCTCAACAGATGACTGCAACAAAGTTATTTCTATCTATTAACTGTGTGCAACCTGGACATAAACCTGTGCACATGTTCTCTAACAAAATGCATGTTCACAGATTTGTACAGGTCACAAAGATGTTGTGTGTTTTAAAACTCCCTGATGTCATCATGATCAACTGAATTATGTTGGAAAATCCTACTCTTTGCATCTGCAAAGAGAAACCACTTCTTAAGGTAAGTATATTTGTAGTTTAAGGATGGAGGAGGATCAGAGCAGCTGTGGTATTTCACGGAGACAGGATTTGGAAGACCTGCTCTGGGTTTTGTGTTCCCCTTGGTGCGGTGGAGCTGATGGATCAGCAGTTTTGTAGCTCCACCAGTCAAACACTGCTCCCTGCCTTTCTCTCCCCAAGAAGGGCAGCAATCAGTAGCCATGTTGTGCTACTGCAGTAGTAGCTGTGGTTGGCTCTACTGTAGCTCTGCAGGCCAGAGGGAGGGTTCAGTTCCCTCTGTGCCTTCCCAGTACACAGCCCATGGTGGGCTGTGGCCCATAGCATGGGCTGTGTACTGGGGAAAGAATGGATTCTCTAAGATACTCATAGCTTTGGGAGGCTACCTGTGTTCAGAAGGGAAGCTCCAAAATAACTGAAATATATAGTAATGTTTTGTTTGTTTTGTTTTTTTCCCCAGCCTGATAGTGCATATCAAGGGGGAGTATTTTTTCTCACAGTACACTTTCCAACAGACTATCCTTTCAAACCACCAAAGGTAAGTCCTTTCTCTCAAAACTTATGCAATTTTTTGGTCAAAGCTTTGCTTCTGCATCTTAGTTCTTTGAGGCTTAATTTGGAAGTTAAAACCGGAAAGGCCAGCAATAGGATACGTGTTCGTAGTGGATGAACAGATAAGACTGTACAATAGATTGTGTTGGCAGATCTAGTATGACTGGAACTGAAGGGACAATGTTAATGGTTCCAAATGTAATAAATAGAATTTGATGTTACTTGGGGTTTTTTTATTTTTTTATTCCAGATTGCTTTTACAACAAAAATATACCACCCAAACATAAACAGTAATGGGAGTATTTGTCTTGATATCCTGAGATCGCAATGGTCACCGGCTCTGACTGTATCTAAAGGTAAACTCACAGATTTGCCAATGGATTTATGAAATGGCATACACTACCATGGTGCTTTTCTGTGTATTACTGCACTGTCTAAGGGTGGCAGTGAGAACTCATTTATCCTGCGTGTTACAGAAGTGGCAAATTCCATTGGAATTCTTGTTATGATCCAAGATCTTGCACAGTTTATTTGGAGTGTCACATTACATAAAATATTATGTGCACAGTGAAGAAATGTTCTAAAACAAGTTGAGTAAGATAATAAATGCGCAATTAGCCCGAAATACAACTTCTGTATTATAGCTGACTGTGCATGCAGAACAGAGGAGAAACTGGTGAAGAGAGCTTAAAAATCAAATGAATTTGGATGTAAATGGAAAACCCTGATACTGACGTGTGTGGGCTTACCTGATTGCTAATTGATGGCTCTTTAGGTTGCCTGGGCATCCTTGTGTGGGCTAAGGCCTTAAATACACTTTATTTTAAAGTGACATAAATTGTTCTGGTTTGCTTTCCTCTGTAAGATGAATATTTTAAAATGTAGCTGCTTTTGAAGTCATCAGTAAAAGATTTATTAAAATATTCTAGTCCTGTCGTTACATTTTCTCGAGTTGAACACTGTAGATTTTTGGAACACTGAGGTTACAGTTAAGCAGTTCTTTTGTGGTAGGCATTTTGTGTCACTTCAAAAGCTGCTTAAAATGTGGGTGCTATCATTGTTTGTTCTCACCCATCTTCAAAATGCTTAGGCACGCTCTTAGTCATATTACAGAAAGTTCTCATGTGACTCAAGGTTAAACAGTATCACATCTTGCTTATGTACTTGAGAGCTCTCTAAACCATGTGTCTTTTTTTAGAACAGTGTCATTGCATTTGGTGTACAAGCAACGAAAAAAATTGTTAGTCTTTGTCCAATGGAAATTGCCAATGGCAATTGCTATACCTCCTTGGAAAAGCAACTTCTGCTCATGCGTAACAACCCCATGCAGTAATCTCACAAGCTAAATAAAATCTCAGTTTAATACTGTTTCCTGATGTAGTTGCCGATGACATGAATGGCTATTGTGTGTAGTTGGTATTAACTTTCCACAGAAATTGGTTGATCGTTTTATTGCTGAGAAAACAGTGTCTTGTTTCTAGGTATTTAGCAAGGTATTTAGCAAATGAGAGTTGACACTTACATCTTGTTTAACAGTTAGCATTTACAACTGAAAACTCTTCAAGTTTTTAGATCTTCAGCACTTTTCTGTCTTTACTTGTTGACTGTTCCCTCAGTTATAAAGAGGAGCAGTCTGCTGGTCTTACATGTTCTGATTTGGTGTGCTTTTACTGTGCTTGCACATTATATATTTCATAAACTGGAAATTAGCTCAGTGGCTCATGGAAGTTTCTCCTTTATAGTTCTTGTTTGACTGGATCAAAGTATTACAACATACTGATAGCACCTCTGACTGGTGTGACCAAGTATTCTAACCTGATTTTCTAATATTACTGGTGTATTTGGCACTTAATAAAATGAAATATGTCAGTATGAAGTGGTCAAACTTGCTACAGCTGAAAATAGGTGTTAGTCCGGGCTCTTTTGTAAAAAGACAAAGCAAGGAAAAAAATCCTATTCTACAGCAGATTCTCACTGTAGCATCAAATTCCCTTTCACTACATGTTTAGAATTGTTGGATACTCTTGTATTCATATTAGTTCTGAGCATAGAATAGAAATTTCCTGAAAAGTATGGACTGAAAATGTTAGAAAAATCAAATATCCTTGGTTCAATTCCAGGAAATGAATATGGAATTATAAATGAATACCTGCATCTAATACTGATGAAGTATTTCCCCAAAATGGAAGTCACGCTTCTGTCAAATTAAGTGAAATATTCATATGAAGGAGGGAATAACTGTCAGCACAGAAGTGGAGAAGGATATGCACAAATCAAGTGTTGCATGGCAGTGTAATATTAACAATATTAATTATCTTAAATAATTGTAGGTGGAAGAGATTAATTTGATCAAGTATTTATAGGTAACTATGTAGTCTGTAGTTTGTTTAATGTTCATAGCTTAAAACATGGGAGAGAGATCATTACAAAAGGTACAGGTCTGTGGGTTGCAAGTTCTCGAGGCTAGTGTCAGGTGTTGTTTACTTAGGACCTAGAAAAATGATGCTGTATAAACATTTCTGAGCAGAACTGCTATGTGAAAGCTAAATACTGATCTGCATTCTCTTTCCAATCTCCCTTCCACCACCCTCCTTCAGTGTACTGGAATATATTAAAGGATTATAGAAATAAAGCAAACTAACTTGTTTAATCTAGTGTCTCTTTTATTTAGTTTTATTGTCCATATGCTCCTTACTTTGTGATCCTAATCCAGATGATCCTTTAGTACCGGATATTGCACAGATCTACAAGTCAGACAAGGAAAAGTGAGTATAACATATACATGTTTGTGTGTGTGGTACTTGCAGATGGTTATCTGCTATGCACCTTCTATCATAACTTTTAAAGATACTATTTTTATAGATTGCTACAGGATTAGATTTTTAAATCTTGAAAATATCGATCAGTGGAGTGGCAAGCAGGAAACTGTAGGCATACGCAGCTGTAGGATATTTACTTTTTTTTTTTACTTAGTTGCATAAAACCTTCAGAGTTTTGTGTTGTGCGTTTATATTGATTGCATGAAAAATCATTTCCCAAGTATGAATTATTTGTGGCTACTGTGATCCTCTGGTTGTAAAACCTGTGCCTTTAGTAAGATATTAGGTATGAACAACAAATGTGGTTTTGACACAATTTTGTAAACGTAGGATAGACTAATATTCAGCTCTCTTTAGTGCTAAGAACCTTTGTCACATTTATTGCAATTTGCAGCATCTTACAGAGAAAAAGAACCTCTTTGACTTTCTGGAACAGCTGTAGAACTTGCAGGAAGTTTCCGGTCTTGGGTAGGTAACATGGACAGCACATAACTTAAGCCTTACATGCTGCTGGACCAAACCTGATTTTGCTTTGAGGAGTTTTAACTCTAAAAGTACTCTACTGACAAACACCTATGCGGTGGTCTTTTATTTACAGTGCAGAACGACCTGGATTTCCCAAAGTTCAGTTTTAAGGCTTGCTGACTCCTTGTTGTACATCACTCCTGAGGAGGGTTTTGAAATACTGTGATAACTGCATACATGGCTGAACCCTCACAATACCAGATAACAGGATTTAGAGGTCACTAGCAAGCCCAGTGCTTGGCTTAGCAGAGTTTCTTTCTAGAGCAGCACCTCTCTAGAGTGACTGCTTTTGCCACTCAGACTTTGAATAGTGAAATTTATGGGTATCTACGCAGTGATGCATTGATTTCTTAAGAGTTTGTTGCAGTTGTGGGTGGCAGGAAGCTCGAGCCCTTTATTCTGTAGATTAGACTGCATCATTTCCAAAGGGTTCCATGGAGGAAATACTACGTGTGTGAGATTTTCCATCTTTGCTGCTTTCTGTTGATGTATCAGCTACCTGCTCCTCCTGGGCTTACAAACTAAAAACTTTATGCCTGGGAAAGGTTACAGAATCAGTGATCCAGGAAAGAAATATTTTGCTTACCACTGGGAGATTCTGTTGAACTCTGCTGCTCTAGGTATTTTGAGCACAATCCAGGATGTAGTCTACAGTCTATCTGCATGGCCTGAGCTGTCTTCTGTAACAGGGTTTTAGCACCTGTGGATTTTCTAGGGGTGTGTGTGTAGGATTAAGACTGAAACACAAGATCAATTTAGGAGAGTAACAAGGAGTAGGAGTCTATAAGGTTTTCCAAATACATCCAGTCCTAATTTGCCAAGAATGGAATAACCTTCCCCAAAATGAATCTGTCACAAATTTTCTGGTGGCCTCGACGGTAAATTAAATAGTCATAGCCGTGCAGCACACTCCTAGACAGCATAACCGCCGACTTCTTCAAGCTGTGGAAAAGGTTATGAATTTAGTTTGGGGCAGGCTTTTATCCTTGGTACTTAAGCTGCTTTTTGGTAACCTTGCTGTTAACTATTTTAATTGTTAGACTCTTCGCTTCAGATTCTGTGGAACGTTAGTGATACCCAGAAAAATTTTTGATTTGCTGCTTAACTGTCTGAGAAGTTGTTTGGTACCTATTTTTTAGTACTGAGCCAATGAAGACTCCTTGCAATGCATGCTAATGGCCTGTGGTTTATCACGTACCACAGGTCCATGAAGGTCTCCGTATTCCTTTTACCTTGAGGACTGGCTAAAGGAGGAGTGATGTAGAAGTTAGATGGAAGCCTATAGTCTAGTATTTCTCTTTCTAGAGGAAGAAGTACTAAAATGGCCTTTTTCTGACAGTTCGACGTCTGATACAATCAAATCTCGTAACCCACTTCTGAAGTGCTTGAACTCTGTGTCTTGTACTGCAAAGCAGACAGCGTTCAAATTGAGGATGTTGTGCCTCGGCTTCTACCCATTTGTGTCGCAGCTTTTGTCTATCCACTTAATAGTGATTTCAGCTATTGTGCCTCCTCTGTTTTTGAAGGAAGTGAGCAAGGGATATTTCTCTGTCTCTGAAACTTGAAATTAAATCATTGCTGGAGAAAGTGAGAGAATGTGTAGTCTTGACTATAACTTTATCTTCTTACGCTGATCACCAGTTAAATATTTTTTTTGTCTCAGCTTGGATTTAGGAGAAGAAAGTTATGGCTGGTTACCCCTGAGCATTTATCTATGAGTGTTTTACTATAAGTAAAAATCCAAAGATTTGTATAGTAGCATATTCTTAAAAACAAAACCAGTTAGTACATGAGTTGCTATACTGATCTTAAGAAATGCATTTAAAAACTTGTCACAGTTTTCTCTGGAGGACCCAGAAGAAAGTGTGACTCTAGTCTAAACGGTGGAATGTAACAAATGTGAGGACCAGAGGGGAAGTTGTTGACTCTCTAAGGACATTTACCTTTGGGAGTGCTAGTCAGCTTCGTATCAGAAAGAAAAGACCCAAGACTTAAAATCTAGTCAAAAATGCTTTTCAGGAAATTTTCCTTTCAGGTTCTGAAATGCAGAATGGAGAACAAAAAAATCACTGTGCCTTCTATCCCCACCCTTGCCAAAACCAGTTAATTATACTGAATTTTATGCAACTAAAATGTGTGAACTTCGTCAGACTGTTAATAGCATACACATTTAGGAATAATTGACAACAAATTCCTGTTAAGGTACAAATAAGGGAACCAGTTGTGAAATGCAAATTAAGTATGCATAATGATACACATTTTAATGCAAACCTGTGAGATTGGTTGTGAGTTTGAATCTAAATCGTTTTGATAGGTAGCCTTAGAAACTGAACGTACAGTGGGTATATGTGTCTTGCCTTTTAGACTATTTTAACATTATTTGAATCAATGCTAAGAGGTGAAAAGCTCAATAATGTCTGTATTAAGTAAATATGTGGCCATTGTCATTGTATCACTAACAGCTCTTCACTGTAATGCTTTCTTTCTGCACGTACAGATACAACAGACATGCAAGAGAATGGACTCAGAAATATGCAATGTAAACTTGTGAAGACTTTTTCATATACCACAGAGTACTGTAAATTCTAGGGTTTTTTCAACATTAGAAGGAAATGGAGCACAGTTAACTGTTTCAATGTATCATGATGCCCCTTGAATTTTTTTCACCCATGTAAGTGTGTTTCTGGAGCAAGGGAGAACAAATTTCCAAAAATAACCTTATGACTGTGATAAGAATATTTATCCTCTTTGTATGCTTTGCAGAAGACATTTATTACGGTTTTTAAGAGTTGGACATCTGCATCTTCAGACTACAAAATCCATAATGCAGTTGTAAAGCAACCAAACTATTTTTGCTGGAAAAAGTAGCTGTTTTCATGTGATGAATACTGTATGTGTGTCCTTAAAGTATGTTGTCTGTTTCATAAGTGTTGAAATTTCATTTTGTTAGTTCACTTATATAATTTGTATTTTTTTACTGTATAGACTAAATATTTTATTTACCATGTAAGTCATTTTGTTTTAGACTGACTTGCTTGTGCACAGTATTGACAAGATACAACTGCTAGTAATGAAAATAATTGGAGTATCCCACCTGTCAGGATATTCTAAAGACTGACTGCAGATTTCTTAAAACCTAAAATGATCTTTGCACTGTAATTCTTTGTACGCTGATGATGGAGAAACACTTGTTTTTGATTCTGTTGCATACTTGACTTAATTTTATTGCAATGTGAACTAATTGCACTGCTATGTAGAAAGATACGTAACCGTTTTGTTGCTATTCACAAATGATTTTTGACATGTGGGCAACATAACACTATCACAGACCTTTTACAAATCTAAATGTAGCCTTTTCCATATAAATAAAATGCATTTTCTACTACTTGTCTTGGCTTTTTTCTAAAATCATGCATATCCTTAAAGTGCTTGTTCTAACATTAGCGAATCAAAATATTAAGTGCATGTGTGTTGTAGACGAAAGGGAAGATAAAGCCATGCATCATGTACTACTTAGAACTCTGTTGCAATTAATTTTTATGCTAGCTTTAGCCTAATTTATTTAGCATGCTATGCCTGTTGTTTTATATAGGATTTCAACTAGTTCAATGACATGTTACATCTATATTCCTTTATGGAGGAAATACCACAATTGTTTGAACATCAAACACTTCAGTTAAGGTGGTATATTTGCAATATCAGAATGTTGCAGTAAATTTCTCACACTTGAAGCTAACTTTTCCATTAACTGGCACTTCAGTTGCTTCAGACTGTGCGTGTGGAAAACCGATAGTGCTGGAGAGGGGCAGACTTTTCTTATAAAGTAGATTGAAAAGCAGAAGAATTTTGATTTCCTAACGTACATTCTTCTTGAGTATCTGAAAATAAAAATGCATGACTTAATTTTTCTCTGTACCTTGCACGTGAAAGAAAAGTGAAAGTTGGGAAGTTTGTCATCATAAAATACCATTTTAAGAATACAAAAGTATTTTGCTGTAATGAATGCCACACTGGAATTTAGGTTGTGGGTGGGAAGCGTGCACAGTAGGAGCTTTTATTCCTACCAATGGACGTTGTTATCTTTGTGCTTGCTGACTTACTGACCCAATTGGGCACGTACGGGGAAAATGTCGCTTCTGTGCTACAGTTTTATCTATGATGTAATGGTGACTTTTGAAACAAAAGCTTGGTGGAGAGTGGCTCTATTGATTTTAAAATACCCTTGTTCATGTCAGATTGTAAGCTGAATAAATGTGGGGGTTTTTGTTATTAAAATGAGTGCTTCATTATACTTGAACTAGGACAATGTAGCTAGGAAGGCAAAGCCATTGTTTATACTTACTGCTAAAATGGTGATAGAAAACTTTGACCATCAGAATGTGTTCCCAGAGTTTTTATTTTTTCTAGATCGGTAGTAACACCTTTGTACTAGAAGTTATTTAAATGTTTGCAGTATCTGTACTGAACTGTGTGAAATGGGAAGCTTGGCTTGCATCTCGGAATACTCTCCTCTGGTTTGAAAACACTTCAACTTGTAATGTTTCTGCTGTGTGCCATATACCCAAGAATGACTTTCCATCACAGTGCAAGACCGGCAGCCTGATCAAAAAACCAAAGACCAACAGAAACGAGTAAGGCATTCTGCCTCCAGCCTCTTTGAATACTATAAAAAATAATTCTGCCGTGTGCACGTGCTCTTTTAGAGGCACGAAAGCAAGTCGTTGATTCTCATGCTTCTCCTGGCATTTCAAAAGCAGAAAGTCTAAATAGAATGCTCTCGGAGATAAACGCATTACTTAAACGTCATTCTTTCAATGGGTTGGTCAGAGTTAATCCACAGAGATGAAATATTCCCCGTGCATCTCTTCTGTTAATGCTCTTTTACAGTATGTGCTGTTTTAAGGGGGGGGGGGATTACAGCTGAGAGGTTACTGCATCCTCTCTTGTTCACGATGATGGAAAAGAATTGTCTCCTCTTTGCACCCTTTTTTCCCCTCCTTCAGTCCTGCTCTTTCGGCCCCGCGCGTTCCAAGCGTGCTCTGCCTTTCTCAGCTTGCGCCGAGGAGGAAAGCCGCGGAGCTGTACGGTGTTCGTTTTCGGCCACCGCTCGTCCGCTTCCGCGTGGTCCGTTTCGGTCTCTCTGTACCCCTTCCCGCCCGCCTGTGCTGCTGCGGCCTAATACAATAAACACGGAGGAAAAACGGAGCAAGTTGCCTGCCTCTCTTACAGGCGCCGGCCCGCTGCCCGCGAGCCGTAGGCCGGTGGCGGTGGGTGCTGCGGGGGGCCGGGCCGGGCCGGGCCGGGGTGTTCGACCCCCTCCCGGGGGGCGGGCGGAGGCGCCGCCGCGGGGTCACCTTGGGGCGGGCCCCTCCCGCCAAGCGGGGGCGGGGGGCGGTGCCGCCATTCCTCGTCCCGCCCCGGGCGCGCGTCACCGCCGCGGCAGCCAATCGCCTCGCCTCGCCGCGGGGGGAGGGGCCTGCGCGCGGCGGCCGCTTTCCCAGGGTGCCGTGCGGCGGCCGCGCGACCCCTGCGCGCGCAGGGGTGGCGCGCGGAGGCATGGCGGCGGCGCTGGCGCTGCTAGGCCGGGCCGCGGCCCTCGTCACCGGCGCGCAGCGGCTCCTCAGGTGCGGGCGGGGCGGGACGGGACGGGGGGCTCCGGGACGGGGGGCGCGCCGCCTCGGCGGGCTGCGGCCTTCGGCCTCCCCCGCGCGTGCGCCGGGCGTCCCGTGAGGCCTTGCGGCGCGTCGGGGCGCTGTGGCGGTAACTGGCGGTGCCGTTGTCCGCAGGGGCTGCGGCGTCGGCGGCTCGGCGGAGAAGTGCCTCTCCAGGGGGATCAGCTCGGGTGAGCGCCCGAAGCGGCCTCTGACGGCCTATTTCCGTTTCCTGAAAGAAAACCATTCTGCCTTTAGGCAGAGCAACCCAGGTACGCGGCCTGAAGGGAACGGGGTGCGGTGGGCTTGGCTCTGCTCCTAGAAATGCGAAGGCTTAACGCCTCGGGCGGGCCCGAGGCTTCGTTTAAAGCTGCCCTCACTTCACGTAGGCACGGTGTTTTCTCTCCAGAACGTGTGATTTGAAAAGAAAACTAGAACAAACTACTGCCTTGTGACACTAAACGTCCTGAAGCAACTCAAGTATCTTACCCTGATTTCAGGAGACCAAAACCATCCTTTTATCCGTAGCACACCACGAGTAAATTCAGCGTTGCCATACTTGCTGCCTGTACCTGGATTAGCTTAGTCTTTTATACTTGATAACGCAAAAAAGCGAACGTTTGCGTGTAGCTTTAAACGTATTTAAAGAAAGAGCTCATCTGGGCAATACGTGTTAACAACGATTTGTGGTTTTCAGCTATTTTTAAATCTGTATGTATTTGAAGTACACTATTGTTGATTTAACAAGCTGTGTATGATTTTCTTTTGATGCTTAGTCATTTAAAAACTACATATACTGAACTGCCTCAATGTATAAGGGAGAAAAAGTAAATGTATTTAGAGGAAAATGGTTTTCTGTGAATATGCTTAATTTATTATCAAAAACGTTATTTACAGGCAATGCGGTCACTCTTATTGTCAGAGCAGCAAAATGGAAAGCTGCGCTGGTTTTGAAATTACTGTTGAAATGAATGTTAAACTGTTTAAAGAAGTGGGGTCATATTGGGCAAGTCATGAGGTAAATTTAAGTAGGGAAAACCATTGGATACCCTGGTTTGCTCGGTAATTCAAGAGTTCAACGGGTTGAAAAGTTGAGAACTGAACTTGCAGACCTTACTGTAGTTACGTGCCACACCAGTGTTTTCCACGTTACCAAAATTCAAATAATCTGCAAATAAATGTACTGTATCTCATATGCAAATTGAGAATTTTGGGCTTTCTTGTTCCAATAGAGGTAATGTTCAAAAACAACCTGATAATATATTTCTTTTCTTTTATCATTGGCAAAGCATCGTATTTTCCAAGGTTTTAAGATGGGTATACTTGGACTAAAAACTCCCCATCTGTCTTGTTTTTCCAGAATTCTGGAAGTCAGGTTACTGATAAGAGCTTAGTTTTGCTTTTCCACTGTTGAGATGGCTGAACTTTACGTTTGAGGTGGGAGAGAGGAAGATCTATTTTTTTCTTTTAGCGTGAAGCAGAGGGAAAGCCTGTAAAGGAGTTTTCAAGAAAATAAAAGCTTATATCCTCTTTCCACCACCCGTGGGGTTTTTATTTGGGTTTTTTTTTAAATTATATTTCTTTCCCCCTTCACAAATTCAGGTCTGACTGGCAACCTCATCAGATGACCATAGTGCAGGGGCCAGAGTCAAAGGCAGTCAGCTGAAAACCAAAGCGGATTCAAGTCACTGTAATTTTGTTTGTGGGAGAAGGAAATTACTTTTTCTTTAACCTTCCTTCTGTTGAATAATATTGTAAATAAAGGACGTTATTTTAGTAAAGGTCAAGCATATATGCTATATCAGGTGGGTAAGATCACATTATACTTGCTTTAAAGAATCCAGCAGACTCTTTTTGCCAAAAAACTGACAACTGGAAATTTTACTTAGAGGTTTTTTGCCAGCCCCCCTCCAAGTTTGGACCATCTTGAATTGTATAGAAAAGAATTCAACTCAAAAGAAAAAAAATCAAACTGTTGTGGAGAGGTAATAGCTGTCTGTCTTGAAATGGTGCTTCAGTTTATAACTGCATGTTTCGTTCGAGTTTGAACAAAGAACAGGGACTTTTACCCCCTGCCCAAATATTATAGTTCCCTTTAAATGCCACAGTAAGTTAGTTAGTTTTATGAAGGGAGGAAAGTATATTTGTACAGGAAGAAGGTACTAGTGACAGCTTTCCTTGGGGAAAAAAAGATTGAAGAACCTTACTAAAGATACCATATTGATCTTTATTTTCCTGCTTTCTAATTTTAATGTACAGAAATGAGCAACATAGAGCTGGTTAAAAAAATAGCAGGTGCTTGGAAGGAGTTACCAGCATCACAGAAGCAGGTAAGTTTGTATCTTTGCCCTGTGCACTTTGAACTCCATAGAGTCTTAGTGGTTCTTTTACTTGGTTTGGTGTCCTCTGGGGACAACAATAAAAAAGCGCGTGCGTACAAAGGTTCAGACGTAAAAACAATTCTGAAGAGAATTGGGAGCTTTGAAGTGCTCGGGGAGAGATACTTTGAGACTTCTACACGTGACCGGGGTTTTAGTATTTTTAATATCTTGCCAGAGATACAAATGAGACAGATCTTGCTCTGTGTGGCTGTAGGGCTGGGAACCAGTATCTCATTTCTTTTTGAATGGTAATTGTGTATGTGTGCGCGTTAGTCTATAGTAACGTAAGCATTGTAAAGTTGATCTGCTTTCATATGCGTAAGTTAGGTGAAAGCTTAGTTAATTTTGATGAAAGGACCAACTTGTTTTTCTGCTGATTAGATAGTAAGCAGAGACCTAACTTAACAGGTAGCTTTCTTTAAGTTTCATCTTAACTTACTTTTTGTCATAGGTAGTGAAGTTTCTTTAAGAGTGGCAGTTTCAAGGGGTAATGTAAAACAGCTCTATGAATTGCTAATCATTGCTGAATATAAGTGCCATTTATAGCAAAGTAATGATCTTCTTTGATTGCAGTTAGCAATTGGAGTCAGTTAGGAAGTAATTGCAGTTTTCTAGCTGAAGTAGTATCTTTGTTGAATAGAATTGAAGTGCTCTTATATCCCTTCTGGACTTCTGGCTCTATGTGCCTTGGTATAAAATATACCTTTTCATTTGTACTGCTGAAATGGAGAACAGGATGGTGATTTTTCAGGTCCACCTGGATGCTTGGTAGCCTGGCTCAGCTCTTCTTGGTGCCCTGGTACTAAGGCCATGATTTTATGATGCTTCTGTACCTGGTATTGACCGGCGTACGAATGTATTCGGTGACTGCAGCACTGGTCTGCTGCAATGGGTATACACACTTTAAGAGTAATGATTTCAACCAAGCTTCAGCTTTTCCTTCTTGGATAGAAGATTGTTGCTTTGAGCTGCACCTGAAGATTTGGCCGATGTTATCAGATGAACTGAGATAATTCATGGGAGGAGCCCAGGTTTTGAATCTGAGTTCTTCTGAATGCATTCTGTTAATCAAACGGATCTGAAATTGTGACTTTAAGAATGTTATGTTCCAAGGTAGTCTGTAGTGGTTTGTATTAGTACATTAGAAGTGTTAGCTTGTTTAACGGTCAAGTGCTTCTGACTGAAAACATCTGTTTAAGGTTGGTGATTGTTTGCATTGTAGGTTTATGAGGAAGCTAGAAAGACAGACTGGCAAAGATATGAAGAGCAGTTGGCTGCATATAAAGCACAGCTATCTCCAGCCCAGGCTGCGGCTTTGAAAGAAGAAAGGAGAAAACGACTGGCAAAAAGAAGATCATTCAGGGCAAAAAGAGTAGGTATTTTGAAGTTCAAGTTTCTTTTCTGTTAAGGAACCTGAAGTCTTATTTGTCTAGTATACAGAGCAGAGTTGAGGCATGTTTAGAAATATAAAAGCAACTCAGAATTAAAAAAAAAAAAACAAAAACAAACCCAACCAGAACAAAACCCCATGGATTAAAATAATAGCTGATGTTAGCGGTTATTTTAGTGGCTTTCCTGTGCTTGAAGACCAGAACTAGCACATATCTGTGTGCTTTTTTCTTCCTATTCTTAAAGCTGCCTAAGGAATGATAGGTAATAAAAAGCATTTCAACCAGCAACACTTCCTTTACTTGGGGAGACATCCAGAAATAAATAGCTTTTCACAAAGACCTTGTACCTGTTACTTCAGTGGCCCCTACAAGGTGGTAGCTCCCTGAAATAGCCTTTTTTCCTTACTTTCTTTGGATACTGCCACTTTGCTACCTGTGTAGCGGCTGACATGTTGAATTAGGCCTGCATAGAGGCACGTCTGTCAGTGTCCTTTATTGACTTGTTCGTACAGATCATCTTCCCTATTCCCTTTTAGCTGGTTTATATACAAATCCAGAGAGACTTGGAACCATCTGTAAAGATACAATATTAACGGTATTGTAAAGATACAATATTAACGGTTTGTCCAGTGGCAAAATCATCTGAAGGGGTTACTTATCACTTGTTCACTTCTGTGAATTAAACTGCTGGCGTGAAACTGCCCTAATTGGCAGAAGTGAAATTAATTTGGTTTAAAAGACCCCTACTTAGAGGAAGTTTTTAATCCAAATGATTCTGCTGATCCTTTTTAGAGTGTGGCACCACAAGGAATTTAACTGGCATACCTAATACCTAAGCAGATGTTAATTTGCAGCACCCAGGCTGCAGTGGGAGTGTCTTAGGGCTGGAGAAAACAAGAAGTGTAATTGCATCTGTAACTTGCTGTACTTTCCCTCTCTCACCATCATCCCTGTAGGCAAAGCATTCTGACAGCGGAAACCTAGTTCCGTTTCCCTGGAAAACCGCTGGTTCTGTTCCACTTTCTCACTTCCCACAAAGTTGGGTATCTGCCCTCCTCTCTGCAAGCGTACAGTATTTCACACCAGAAACCGAAGCCTTACGAAGATAATAGAAAACCTGTTGTCACAAATATCTTACTGAGTGGAATTTATTAACAGTCTTTGGTTTCTGGGAGACTTAGCTGAAGTAAGAATTGGTTTAAAATGCTTTTTTTTAATGTCTGAAAATTCAAGTTGTTAGCTTTTCTTAATTTAGTTTAGCGCTAGTCTTGACAAGCGGTGAGAGTATCTTGGCATTCAGTCCAGTTTACAGAATAAAACACCAAAAATTAATTTGAGTCTGGTTTTGGTGTAAAATGTAAAGACAAATGTTAAGTTTAGTTTTGGAAAAACGCATGCTTGGTAGATTGAATAACTTTGCTTGTTTTTAAAGGAATTGACTGTGCTTGGAAAACCTAAAAGACCTCGTAGCGGCTTTAACATTTTTGTGTCAGAAAACTTCCAAGAAAGTGAGGGAATTTCACCTGCGGTAAGCCAGGAAAAATTGTTCTTTAAAATGGATCTATCGTGTTCAGAAAATCTGTTTTAGATTCTCTCGTTTTCAAAGAAACTGTTCAATAGGTCGGTATCTGCATTTTGCTTTGCTGAGGTTATTTCTTTTTAGGCTGCGGTGATCTGCCTATACTGCTGGTGGCATGTCCTATATAAACTGCTGTGTTGGTATACAGACTTAAAATATTTGCGCTATTTTTTGCGCTTCGTTGTGACAGACTTCATCTGTTCCTTCTGTAAGGAGAGAATTCTACTTCTCTTTGTTTTGGTGCAGAATTACATTAGTTTTTCAGATGGTTGTGGCGGTCTGCTGCCATTTCTGTAGTAGTGGTTATTGTACCTCCTGTAGCACAGTCGATGTTACGGAACATGCACGAGTTCCTCAGTAAAGGTGCAAGTTCTGCACTGAACTGCGCTTTGGCGTGATTTAAGTTATGCTGGTGGATTACAGCTCTTGAAGCGCTGGAGACCTCCCCTGTATGCCTAATGCGTTCCTTAGCCTATGCATTTAGTCAGTAAATCAGGATGGTGGAGATGGAAAACCGAGGAACAAACTGTGTACAAGGCAGGCATCTCCAGTTAGCTGAGGACTGGTTTGACACACACAGGGGGCAAAATAATCCTGAAGTGGTACAAAGTTTCCTGTGAACATGGTTAATACTTAAGGGGGCTTGGCTTAAGTTAGGGCTTGGTTTAAATGAAACCAATATGCACTGTGAGACGTAGTGACGTTGCTATAAATCAGCTCAGCTGTTCTGTCTGCCTGCTTTTGCGGCAGGCTAAGAAACTTAAACTGCTTCATGCTTATATTACCTGTAAATGTGGCTCAGATGACGCCCAGCAACTTGTTGAACTGTGTCATTTGTTATTTACCTATGTTAAGAGGGTATTAAGCTGGTGTGAATGTGCTTTTTCACACTGGTTTATACTTGGCTTTCACTAGTGTGGCATTCGTCTGTAACCCTCTACGGTCAGTCTGTTGTTAAAATAATCCTAACGTATTGTGTATTCTGTATCCCATAGGCAAAGCTGAAGCAATTATATGATGTGTGGCGAAAACTGTCCAGTTCTCAAAAGCAGGTACGTCAGCAGATTTTGATGAGGCTCCGATCTAATCGGAAAATGTCAAACCTGAGTAAAAATTAATAAATTCATACAAAATCTTGAGCTTGATTGCTCAAAATATAATACTGAGGAAAATCCTCTGAGATCTTATTTATGTGTCTTGAAAAAGATTGTCATTACTTTTATTCCAGTAGTGACCATTTCTTTGACAGTGTTGATGAAATGCGAGTGAGTGGGGTAGGATGGAAATTCGGTATGCCTGGAAACGGATGTGGAGTGGCATCTAGGGAGGAAGGTGGAATAATTTACAACAATTTGGGGGGTTTTTTTAGTATTATATAATATTTTTGAATGCCAGCATAGTAATTTGCTGCTTGTGGAAAAACTTTTGACAGGTAAAAGCAACAGAAATCTATGAGTGATGTGCACACAGTAATTTATTAACTTTGATTGTCTTGGGGATAATTTTCTGCCAGCTTTCTCAGTGTATTGGAATATGAACCTGCAGATGGGTATAGGAAAATTGGAGGGGTGCTATACTGAAATCTAATCTAAACCTCCAGATTTTCAAGTATTCTGTACCTTACTGTCCTTCCTCCTGAATGTCCTCCTTCCAGATTGTTTTGAATTGTTCGAACGTGCGCTAGGTTCATGTTTTTTCTGTAGAAAAAGAATTTGAAATAGTTCTGCAGAAATACCTATTCCCATTCCTTACATAAGCCCGCTCTCTCAAACGAGTACTCAAATAGAAAGCCTTAGCTGTTAGTAGTGATACTGAATAAACTTCCTCTTCAGGAATGGCCACCCGTTGACATAACCATAATTCAATGCTAAGGTTTTGTATTTTTGTGCAACTTTGAAGTTTTTGGAATTTTCTGGAGGCAGAAGTGAACACCTGGGACGTGCATTGCACAGGTCTTGTAGTAAGTCACCTTTGTGTCCAAGGGGAGGATGTGACATGGCAGTTATCCTGAGAAAGCCCCTTCTGTAAACCGTTGGTACGTCGTTTTCTTCCAGCCATACCTGCAGCTTGCTGAAGATGATAAGGTTCGGTATGAGAACGAAATGAAGTCGTGGGAAGCAAAAATGGTTGAACTCGGACGTGAAGACCTGATACGTACCAGAAAGCAAAGGCCAAAAAAGAAAACTGCTGAAACTGCCAAGAAAGCTGAAACAGCCAAAGCTTCCTCACGCAAGAACAAGGCAAAATTAAAGTTGAAAAAATCAGAAGAATAAAATGGTGAAGTATTTTATATTTAATGCCCTTTGGTTGTCATGTCTTTACCCTGCTCTGTTAATGCTGCAGTCAGCATTAGCACTGAAATTTGGAAGGCCCGTAAAGGGCCCACTGGAGAAGTAGGAAAGGTGATCAGGTAAGAGAGGAGTCGGTGTCTCTCGGAACTGACTGAAAATAATCATTGCAGGTGTAGCCCGAACTGTACAACAATAACCGGTTAATCAAGCTGTGAATAGTGATACTCACTGACATCAGCAGAGCTCTCCAATAATGGCAGATAACGACTAGCTTTTATAAGATAATTTTTTATGAAAGCAAGAATATTCTACAATGTTACCATCTAAACTCTGTAAATAAGAGCTGAAATCTGAGTTCATGCTGTTGTTTTATTCCCTCCATGGTATTGGTAGCGAAATGTTCTACATTTCAACAAAAGGCACGAGAAATGTAAAATACTAACTTTTATTTTATGCATCTGTCTTTTTGTACGTATCAATCTGTGTATACCACTCATGTTGCATTTAATTAAAGACCATATGAGTTTTGTATAAAGGTATCTTTGGACTTTTATTCCATGGTTTTGTTTGGATACATGCAAACACTTTTGCCTTCCTGTTGTCACATTTGGGACAGCCTGGAAGGAAAAGGAAATGTGTGAACTGTTAGAACTTTGATGTAATAAATACAGGTATTTTGAAGAGTTGCTTGGTTTTTGTTTTTCCTGGGGTCCGTGTGTCTTAATGAAAGCCTCAGAGGTATTTGGGAGCATCTGTATTTTTAGAAGGAAGGCAAAGCTGCTTCAGTAGTTGGTGGATTTCATCCAGCCTGCAAGAACCGCCTGACCTATGAGGCTTATTGCTTACCAGTGGGAAGTGGAAAGCCAAATAGGAGTCCCTTGTATTTTTTTTTTCCTTTCCCCCCCTTTCCCCCCCTTTCCCCCCCTTTCCCCCCCTTTCCCCCCCCTTTCCCTTTTTTTTTTAATTTAGTGAGGGGAAGGGTATCCGAGCGCTGCCGGCTTTCCTGTGCAGAAGGCGTACTGAGCGCCCCGGCAGGAGGGGAGGCTCTGGCCTGCCCCTGAGGGGGAGCACCGTGAATCCCAACCGCCGAAACTCCCTCCCCACGCTCGTGGGAGGGATGGGGGACACCAGGCCGGGTACGGCCCCGCTGCAGGCGTCTGCCCAGCTCCTGCCGCCTTCCTGGCCGGCTCCTCCGGCCACCTCTGCAGCAAAGCTGCCCTTCCGCCGCGGAGAGGCAGCTCGGGAGAGCGACGCCCGGCAGCCTCCCTCAGGGGACTGCCCTCCTCTCAGCCGCCCGCCCGCGCATGCGCCTCCCCGCCTCCCGCCCAGTTCTCGCGAGAGGCGGGCGGGGCGCGGCGGTTGGCGCTCTTGAGGCGGCGGGCCGGCGGGCGGGGGCGGCGCCGCGGCGGCGTTGGCGGGATGGGGCTGCTGGAGCAGTGCGAGGCCGCCTTCGGCTCCCCCGACCTCTACCGCGTCCTGGGCGTCCGCCGGGAGGCCTCGCCCGAGGAGATCCGCCGCGGCTACCACCGCGCCTCGCTCCGCGTACACCCCGACCGCGCCGAGCCCGATGCTAAGGAGGAGGCGACGCGGCGGTTCCAGGTGAGGGGGTGAGGGAGGGCGGACGGGCGGCACCGGTGGCCCCTGACCGACCGACCGGCCCCTGTGTCCCCACAGATCCTGGGCAAGGCGTACGCCGTCCTGAGCGACGCGGAGCAGCGCGCCGTGTACGATGAGCAGGGCACGGTGGACGAGGAGGGCGAGGCGCTGAGGGGCGAGCGGGACTGGCAGGAGTACTGGCGGCTGCTCTTCAAGAAGGTGAGGGCCGGGCCGGGCTCTGGGCACCGGCGGCGGGGCCTGGCGGGGCTCACCTCAGCGGGACGGCAAACCCTCCGCGAAGGGGCAGCCCGCTGCTTCAGAGCGGTAGCCGCGTCTCCCTTACGAGCTTTGTGTAAAACACTGGGGTTTGGGGTTTTATTTTATGCTGTCTCTTAAATCCTTCTGGTGAATAAATCCTGTAACTCAAGAAGTGTCACTTCTTTGTTGCAGATCACTGTAAAAGATATTGAAGACTTCGAAAAAAGCTATAAAGATTCAGAAGAAGAGCTAGCTGATATTAAAGCAGCGTACGTGGATTTTGAGGGTGACATGGACAGAATAATGGAGTCTGTGCTGTGTGTGGACTATACAGATGAACCAAGAATACGGAAAATCATAGAAAAAGCCATTGACTCTGGAGAAGTCCCATCTTACAAAGGTTTTGTAAAAGAGTCTAAGCAGAAAATGATCGCAAGAAAAAGGCGGGTAGGTTATATCAATCAGGGACCAAAGGGAAACATTATTTATGATAAGCTTTTAATCTCCCTCAGTAGAAATAAATGAAACCGTTCTTAAGACAAACATTTGCCACAGGATTGCTGGGTTACAGATCTTGCTCAGTATCTCCGAATTTCACATTTAGTCAACCTGTGTTCTCCAGCCCCCCAAATGGTTGTGAAAGGCTTTCAAGTTGTAATAGGCTGCTACATATTACTACTTTCTTTTATTTCGTTATTATACACAATGGCTTACTACAGTTTAGCCTGTTCCTCCTGCATTTAATTACAAAGCCATGAGTTGCTGGAGTTAGGAAGCGTACGTGGGGTGGAAATATGTTATGCTCGCCTTTTGGCAAGTGTGAAATAACATTTTGGACTAAATGGACCTCTTCTCCAACATGTCTGGGGTTTTTTTTTGGACAATTTGTAGAATATGTTATATACACATCACAGTAACCTTTCTGTAAGAAAATGTAATAGCCACAAAGACAAAAAAAGTGCAGGTGGAGGGGAACAGGGATGGGGGTGGGCATCTTGTCATGTTCAGCATTGTGAAATGGCAAAAAGCTGTCCCGCTGTACTAAATTGCAGAACCAGAATGGGCTTTCTTGTTGAGTGATCTCTCATCTGTGGCCAAACTTGGAAACAGTTTGTGTTTCCTTGCAGCTATTTATATACAGGTGCAAAATAAAGTGTTTGGTAACTAATATAAGACTTTGTCAAATAACGTGCAAAATACTTTTTAAAAATCTAGTTTGCTATTTTAGGCAGAAAAAGAAGCTAGAGAGGCAGAAAAGACTAAAGACGAACTGGGCCTTGGTGGAGAAGATGACTTGAAAGCGCTGATTCAAGTAAGGCTTTTTCTGTCTGTTGAAGATAATTATGTTACTGGCTTATAACTGTGTTTTTTCCCTGAGCACCTTTGTGTTTTGGATCCTTGCAGCTCCTCTGAGTTCCTGAGGTTAAAAGCTGACCTTAACGTTAACTATCTATGTACTTTAATAGTCAGAGCATGGTATGGATTTTATTACCTGTGTCTTCTTAAAAATTAACAATGTTATTCTAATATGCTTATTCTTACTGCATACACAATCAAAATATTTAACTTCTGGTTTTAGGCAGTTAGGGAGTGTTAATGATTCTTTCTTTCTGAGGGATTCCACAAGGATGTAGAATTTGATAGGTCTTACTATTTTGCTTTTCTGTCTTGGGGATCAAGGAAAGAAACATACTGTTTATGTTCTGGTTTTCGGAATGTTTTCTGTTTCTCCTTTCTTACTGTCCAGTGGGCTTCCTAGAATGTTCACACTTAATCATTCCTCAAATTGTAACAGAGTTTTGGGTCTAAACTAGAAATTGCTTTGCTTTTCCTAGCCTTATGTCGTGATTTTTTTTATTTTTTTTTTAATAGCCCCTCTTTACCTCTGTCTTGATACTTCTGAAAGTTAGGTATAGAGTCTAGAGTATACAAGTAGGCTTTTGCTTGACAGTACTATACCTCCTGTAGCATGTATTCCCTGTTTAATCTATTCCGAGATTTTTATGTAGCTATCTAACTTCAATAGAATAATCTGTATTGGGAAGTAGTAAAAGTTTTGGGTTTGGTTTTGTTTTGGTTTTTTTTCCCCTCCCCCAGAGCAGAAATAAAGATCGAAAAAAGGAAATGGATGACTTTTTGGCCCAACTGGAAGCAAAATACGGGAATAATGCTAAAAAAGGAGGAAAGAAGACTGCAGCCAAGAAGGGAAAGAAATAAAGAACTGTGTAGTCTGAAATATCGGGTATAATTTTGTACGAGAACATGTGGGTTTGGGAGAATTGCAGAGTGTTTCTGCACTACTGTTTTGGAGTGTGTGTGCATCAACTTGCTGTGACTGGGAGGTACGATACAGAACACATCATGAGCAAGAAAGACAAAGCATTCTGGTGCTACTGTTTAAAATCCTTTGGGTGCTCTTCAGTTAAGATCAAACAGATTGTCGACTAAAAGTTTTGTTACAGTAAGGAAGCGGTGTGATGTGTGGGATGCCTGGGTGTTTATTAGTTGAAGCACCTTCCTTCCAAACACCTGCTGGGTATCAGTACAGCTGATGGTGAAACAATGTCATCCCACACCTTTCAGTCTTCTGTGCTGGTTCCTGTGGCTTCTGCGTGAGAAGCCTTATCTTTTTGCTATTCACACGTTTCTTTTGTAACAAATTTTCAGCTGTTTTTAAAGGTTTTTGCACTTCAGCTCAACAGGTGTTTTTTCAGATGTCCCAATGGTTTTATAAAGATACTTTTGAAAATTGCAGATTTAATAAATGAAAAGATTTTGCAGAATTCTGTGCTATGTTGCTTCCCCAGCCCTCTACGTTGTCTTAGTAACTGTTCCAAACAAACTGATCATGTTGACTGTTTTGACTAATTTAAGGCAAGTAAATACTACATGCTTCTATAGCAGCTGAAAATATGGCTATATTGTTACTTGTGGCATCAGCACTGGTGATGCGATTAAAGGGCCACGTAGGAAAAATGAGACCGCATCACGTATGTGAGTATGCAGAGATTCTCTTAACACACTGAGGTAATAAACTTAAAAATGCACAGAACAGAGTCAGTTCTGTGTGTTTCTAGGGTTCGTGATGTCCCATAACAAGGCGTTCCAAAACTTAGAAACGTCCTGCGTGTTACTTCAATAGCATCGCAGTCAAGTCTGCTGTAGGATGGTAGTGATTAGCTACTTCATTGTATTTGTCAACAGTTCTGTTACTTCAGAAGTGAAGTACTTCTGTAAGATGTGCAAATACGTTGAAGGTTTTTACTTCAGCTGGTTTTAAACCACTTGATGTAGTGTGGGGGGGTATGAATTTGAAGGGTAACTAGTTTTCAGCTTGCTGTAGCTCAAAGGAATGAGGCTGGCTTTATTTTGTGGATCATTTTTCAAAGGCTTACGAGCCACTAGGTGAACATATAATTTTGAATTGAAGGTCCTCATTCCTTCAGTGATAGCATTCAGGAACTGACTATTTAATAGAGCTTCCTGGGGGGAAGCTAGAGGTAGACGGTAACTCTGTTCCCTTCTACTTGGCTGCTTTCAAAAATTATCCTGATTCTGAGAGAGTACAGCATATTGTTAGGTTGCATAACACATGACTTGAACATTACTCTTGCCATACAAAATGGATACCTAACAGCCCAGGAGAAGTCTCTGCTGTCAACCATTTGTACAGAAACCGAAAATTGCCTTATGATGAGACTGCTCCCACTTTTTTAACATACAGACTCTTCTAGGCTATGAAAAACTACATTATGTTACAAGAAGTCTGTTCAAGTTTATTTGTATATTTTGTAACTCTTAATGCACTAGGGCTCCAGAACACTCACTTGGTCCCTGAGGAATGGCACTGATACAAATGAGATACTTATCTCCAGTTACCTTGAGATAACTAAATGGCACAGTGGTCAATGTTCCAGTAGTCTTAGCTGTTAAGAGAAATTGTATTTTGAAAGGGTTTAGTGAGTAGAGGCCTCCTTTAGCATCTATTTCTCTCTATGCAAACTTAAAGAGATTTAGATTGAGACCAGAGTTGGGTTTTTTCCCCCCCCCCCTCTAGAAATGCAAAGGAACATTAGCCCAGTTACATTTGCATGGTTCTGCTTTGCTTTCTTTGCCTTTCTTTTGGATCAGAGCATGCTTGGATCAACTAGACTCAAGAATGTCAATATTGATTAAAAACTATTAGCTGTTCTGTAGGTCCCCCTAATATTTGGTAGATCGCATAACTTAGAGTGGGGAAGTAGGGGCCACTGCATAAAGAATACTGACAGGTTTTGCCTGTTACAAATTGTAATTTGGAAAATATTAACAAGGAAATTTAGAAAAAAGTGCTCTTTGATTGGATTATAAAGAAACAACTGTTTTTGTGCAGTGTCCTAACTTGGTTAAAATACAGTAAGTGGTTATCCTTCACCTTGTCTTTATGCTTACTTGTAGTCTGGCATGTACTGCTTGGGAGTAAGACCTTCAACTAATCACTTATTTTGTACTTCATGTTTTTGTTTTATTCGGAGCCACAAGGGCAACTACAGCTAATACCTCCGGTATGTCTGTCACGCAGTACAGAACACATCTACCAAAAGGTACATTCCATCTGTGGGTTGTGGAACTTTGTGGTGGAGTGCAGAAATCTTGTATAATTGCAGATATTTTTAGAAAGGGAGACTGACCTGTTCTGTGAAATTACCATATAACATCTCACCAGGAAGACAGTGTACTTTCTTTGAATACTGTCTGGAACTACTCACAGTAAGAGACTCCTTTTTGCCTCTAAAACCTTCTTCAGTCACTGAGGAAGAGGTATAAAACACAGGAAGACTCAGTGGTGTGCTACCCTTAAAGCTGTCAGTTCCGTTTATCGGGTTTGCTACCTTATTTTTACACAACTATGTTAATATCTGCTGCAATTACTACAGGATTCATAACTTGAGTTGTAGAAGCAGTATCATGTGCAGTGCTTGCTTTTGATAGTGTAATATTGCTTTAGACATATAAATATAGCTTTATAAATGTAAATTATTACTGCTATGGAAAACCTGATTAATCTTCTGTAGAGCTAACAAAAATCAGCAGGTTCTGCAGTACCTGCCTCTAACAACATGAACCAGTAACAAGCCACTAATGGGAAAACAGCAATGACTGAGAGCATTGGCTTGATTTTCTAGCAGTTAGGCTTTCCTGCCCACTGGAGTATATTCACCCTTCCACTGGAGTATCACTTTTTCTACTGGTAGAAAATGGAATGTTTAAGTATACCCCTTCTAATCTTTGGCAGCTGCTTCTTAGATTTATATAAAAATAATTATTCCTAAGGAAGGGTGTTTGAAAACTCTCTGTAAACAATGTTGACATTGCTGAGAATGAGAGTTGGTTCATGGCTCTCTGGAGATGGATGGACACTTCTTCATGGCACCTTAGAACCCCTGTTTGCTTTTTGTGACTGATCCACTTCGACTGTGGGCTTTCACAGAACCATGCAGCTGAAGACCTAATAAACAGAGATCATGTACAACTTTAAGACTTCTGGAAGGTATTAAAACTTAAGTACCAAATACAGCTCCTTTAGCTTAAAACTAAAATGCTTTTTTTTTGGCTTTTTATTCTAATATGTGGCTATCAACTGCATTATGTATAGCTTGTGCAAGTTTGAGACCAGTGACCAGTCTTCCAAAAGGGGCAAAGTTTGTGCCTTCATTAGTTGCTGCATTGCAGGGAACTACTGTATTCCTTGATATTTCATTAAGTATTCACGTCTACAAAGTTCTGCTGATTTCAATTTTTTTGTTGTTTATACAGCAGTCATAAAACTCATCTTGCATTTAAAGATACTGGGGTTTTTTGGGGGGGGGGGGGGGGCGGAGAGCAGATATTTCTTTTAATTTCAGTAGGAACCACTCCTTGTTTAAAAACAAGTTACATCACTGCCATGCCTTTGTTAAACTCAAGTTGCCTCTTGTACCACTTACATTAGCGGTAGTAGGCCACTCGACTATTAAACAAGCTAAAAGACCCCTCCTGTCCTCTAGTAATCACCCATGTGCTTGCCACCTTAACCTTTGCAGCTTCCATTAACTTTTGCAGCTTCAATCCTATCTTGATAGTATATTTTTACGTGGGAAATTCTGACAACTCCATAAGGAATCCCAAAACACTGTGATGGAAGGAATCCAGTGTAACTCGTCTTGACAGACCTAGTTTTCAGAAAGTGCATCTAATCTCTGTGCTCTGTGCCACCCTTTCCAGGTGGAGGTGATACTTAGCATTATTACAGAGTTGACAGGGAGTGCTCAAGGTGAACTCAGATGAGAGTTATAAAGATGGCATTCAGAAAAGCTCTTCCAGGGCACAAAAGTTAACTTTTGCTGTACTGTAATCTCTGAACAAACTCCCTTTCAACTGACTAGGCTAGGCTCTGTGTGTGCCAAGAGGTGAAAAACCTAAACCTCTGAACGTTGAAAGAAGTAAGGTTCATTGGTCTACCATAACCCTTCTGTACACATCTGCAACTTAGTCTCGTAGCTTCCTACTATTAAAAAGAACCACAGCCCTGGTTGTGACTGTGTAGCTATTCTGAAGTGTATCTGAAGACTATTTTCAAAGTGTATTAACCATAAACAATTTAAGGAGATTACTTTGCAGTGAAGGAAGGGAAACTGGAGGGAAGCGTATGCATTACGTTCACAACAAAAATGCCTTCCTGCTGCCTTGGTACTCGGATCGATTAAAAATAAGTATTTTTAGATGAGATTCATTTTAGGTTATGCTAAGTAACTCCACAAAGTTCATCCAGTTTTTACAAATTAAACAGTACAAGCATATTTTGATTTCAGAGTATGCATGTGAATTGTACTGATACAGTTACTGGCTTTAAAATATACTTTAAGTTGATGATCTAGTGCAGATCTAGTACAATCTCTTCCAGATACAGTGCAAATAAGTTTCTTTTGGACATAATGCAATTTCCTTGGGTTGTATAGCTGAGCAGAAGAAAAACCTTGGACAGAAAGTAGTTGTTGCTAGTGCCTGTTTAAATTGGCAGCTCCTGCTCTTAACTTTGGCATGAGAGGCATTGGGGCTGATTACATTAAGCTCCCTTAAATGATTTAAAATACGAGGTAGTAATAAAAATTACCCCAAACATACTCCATATGCAAGTATAAAACTTGTATAATGGAAAATTTAAAATGTGAAATAGAACTTTGAAAAACCTCCTCAGTGTAATTACCTATGTAGGAAATGCATCCTTGTCCCAAAAGCCTACCTCTTGCATAATCTTATGAAATTCTATGACTGGTGAGCATACCTGAACCTGTCGATCCTCTGCTTGTCCAAGATTGATTACTATAATCAATAACAGTGCAAGAACGGCGGTGCTGTGGATCTGGCTGAAAAGACAGTTCAAGTTACTTATCTTTGCATGAAAAATTCTAAACATCAAGATTATAATACAAACTACTTAAACATATGTATTTCCTAATTCGTAAGATGTTGAAAAGGTTTAAGTAGAGCTTTTACAAGTTTCAGGAGGGTTAAATCAACCTGAAGTTTAACTCCTACAGAGTAGAAAATACACTTTTGTAACACTGTTACTTAGAATGATCACTGGGCCAGTTAAAGGCATTCTCACCACTTCTGGAAACTGCTCTGTTTTAAAATAGGTTTTTAAAAGTTTGTACACTCAACTGCTAAGTCAAGGATGTTGAAATTATACACAGAAACCAAACCAGCAGCTATTTAAAAGCTATTGTTAAAATTACAGCTTTTAAAGCTTAGATAAAAATACTTCGTTAGGTAGGACAAGGTACCAGTAGAGTGACTTAAACCAAGAGCCTTTGATACTGAAACGGACTGGACGTTAATAGTACAGCAAACTTGTGCAAGAAAGCAATGAAGACTATCCTACCCTTGTGTTTCTGAACACAGCTGTAGGAATGACTTCCCAATGTCTATGCGAAACTTTAAAGCATCCGCTCCTACCCCACCGTTCTTCTTAAGCCCTCGCAGAAGCAGCTAGATGGAATGTTACACCTTAAGTAACACTTAGCTTTTTCCACAAGCATCCTAAACTTGGATTCTTCAAGAAGTGTGTAGTACCACCAGCTGCTTATAGGTGTAGTTAGGAGCTGGCTGTGGGGAGTATAGTGAGATTGTTATCCCATGTTTCTGTTAACCTGTGAGTATCTGATCAAGCGGTGACCTTGATGAACTCCCTGGCACTCATCACCTGTGACATTTGGTTCTTGATTAATGTTTACCTACGTTAATTGTCAAAGCACCCTACTGAGTAACTAAGGATGATTGGGTATAATTTGCCATGCTTTACCAAGAATGCGTTGGTTGTGTTAGGCCTGGAGACGTGATCAGGTAAGAAAAGCCGCTCCTGTAGCTGCTGGTGGGTATCTTCATGTGTTGTTACACTGCGAGCTCGACTTGAGTTCCCTCGAGATTTCTGCATTAAAGAATAACAGTTAATGACTTTTTCTTATTGTATATTTAAAATAGTTAGCCTAGGAATTAAAGCTGATTTTCAAGTTGATCATTCTACATCTACTTACGGGGAGGAAAAAAATTCTGGCATTTACTGGAATTAAAGCATTCAACTCTGGGTGATGCTGTTGGTCAAAACTGATGCAGCATTTTTGTGCATCTGTTTCAGTTGCTGTCACTTGCAAGACAACAAACAAACTGGAAGTCTTGGGTTTGGTAATTTGATCAGCAGTGATTACAATTTTAGACTATCCAGCAGTAAAACTGTTGTGCCTATTACCGTTTGCCTCTGGGCCCCTGCAGTGCTCGCATGCTCTGCCACATCGGTGGTAGTAATAGGCGGTAGGAGATTATTTCGGCTTAGCCGCAGTGGGGAGGGTGAAGTCAGCTGCTCATGTGCAGTCGGACTGAAACACACCAGTAAGAACAGAAAAAAACATACAGTTTGTATGTTTGGTATTGTGCAAACATTCAATATTGTCAGGTTTTTTGGCATTATGTAGACCATGTTAAAACTAAGAGCAACGGTTGCAGAATTTTGCTACAAGACACTGGTGTTAGGGCTGACTATTAGAGACTAGATTTAAAAGAGGAGTTCTGCAGCAGGTGAAGTTTGGCAGAAATCTTTTTCATCTATTAACATGAACTTCTAGTTTTCATAATGTTTAATATTAAGCATGTAGGCAAAGTGAGCCTGAGAATGAGTACCCCAGCAGAAATCCTGGTAATGGGTGTATATAAAGGCTTGTTGTGGTTAAAATGCACCTCATCCAGTGCATTTTGAAGGAGTGTGCCGAGTGGCTGGTGCTGCAGAATAAAGGTGTGTGTATAGAAAGGTGTCTTCATGGGCAGTTACCATACAACGGTAGAATCTCGTCTGCCCATTCCCAGACACGGCATTATTTTCTGCTCTTTGTTCATGTCCTTTACGATGAAGTATTGCTTACTGCTAACTTCAGCCTAGCAACTGAAGATAAACACGGAGCCTAGAAAACAGCAGTAGCCCAGATTTTAAGCAAAGCAAGTAAAAAAGCTACACAATGCAAATGCATATTGTAGCTCTTCCACTTATTACAAGCGTCAAATAAAATGTCTGGGGGTAAAACAAGGCTTCTACCTTCTCCTAATGTTGTTTGAGTATTTGAAGGAACAGGTGCAAGATGCTATAGAAGCCTTCTAGAGGGAGCTAAACCAATCTAATTGCACAAAATACAAAATGAATTAAGCATTAGTCACAGGAGGAACGTAAAAGAACAAGTATTCTATTTTCTAGATACAGCCTTTTCACATGAAAGGTGTCTGTATTATCGTGTGTTTGAAAAGTGCTAGAAATGATCAAGCGGCCTTAGCTCTATACATGCTCTGGAGTTGACTGAAGGAAGGATGTTCTGTAAGGATACGTTAGAAAAGCTTCAAACTATAATCATAATTTTTAAAAAGACTTTCCTACTGCTCTCTACATGCATTTAAACATGTATGGTAATAAAGGGGAGGTGTTAACAATTGTTAATTTGATCAAAGCCTGAGGAAAGGGAACAGAAGCATAAAATACTGGAGGTAGAAACATCAGTCGTGAAGGGGCAAGGAACAAGTCTCTGAACAGTACATGACGAAAAATAACAGGCTGGACGAGTTTATAGGTAAACTGCAAAACTAAAAGGAAACTATGTCAATTTACAACATGTGGAATACAGAAGTATATTAAACCCTGCGTTGTTTCCCAATACCCTGTACTCCCTGTAAATGACTACATTCAGTCAGATCATTAATGCCAAACAAAAATAAGATACTCTAGATGTGATTGTAGGTTCACTGAGTTCACTAAAAGTCCTTTGGTCAGTCATAATCTATCTAAGGTGAGCACCTTCAGGTTCAGCCTCCAAAAACTGTAAACTTTTAAGTTCACCTTGAAAATAGATTATGGAAAAAGAAAGCTGATGTCAAGAAGAGATGGTGGTATTGGCTTTGCTTGTACCGGACAGACTGAGGTCTATAGTTTGTATGCAAAGCTACCTAAATACGTATGCAATTCATTGAATTGCAGCTTGTAGCACAGTAAACATCAGCTTTGGCAACTCAGCTTTCTCAGGGGAGATTGTGCTTTAACGGGCAGTTAATTTCTTTAATCAAATAATTCATGTTCTTTCTGTTCCACTGAATGCTTTTTGTATAAGCTGCGCTCTCTAAATATGATAACTTGCCGTGAGAAACTGGTTTTGAAACGTACAGTCGAGTTCCCCTGAAGACATTGTCCACAGCAGACCCTGGGGTCCCAGTACGAGAGTGGCTTGCGTTGATGGGATGCAGGGTACGTGGTGGTGGGTTTCGCCTTCTCGTGGAGTGTGACAGGGATGATGTGCTGAGCTCTAGAGGACGATTTGGCCACACTCTGGTAGAGAGGATGGAACTGGAGCCTGGCCGTTTGTCATCCAGGTCCCTAACAAAAGAATTGCAAAACCAAGAGAGATACGGTCAACATGACTGAGAACTACCTTATTACCAAAGTACTCGTCTACATGTGACATTAATATTATGTATGGATAGAGATGACGTGTTTTCTTTTTTTTACATAACTATATAAAATAACTTACAGCCAAATTAGAAAAGAATAGGGGATGGAAAAGAAAAAAAGAAGCCTATCTTTATTTTTTTTTACTGAACTATGAACTTTCTGATTCAAGATTCCAGTACAGAAGTAAAAATTAATCACAGAACATATTAAAAAAAACCCACAACGTAAACATCAGTTTTCATACCCATAGCCTAGATCTAACACAAGTCCACTTCTAAGAACTGAGCAAATCACTTTCTCTACACCATTCTGAGCTTCATCTCTTTTCAGGATGTCAGTTAGTGCCAACAGCAATGCCACAGCTGTTCGCTACGTGGTAAACCAGCAGCAATCAAACAGAAAACCTGTACTAGAAGTATACCGTTTCATAGAGGACAAATAAATAAATAAACAAGCAGGAAAATAATTGAGAATTGCTTTCTCCAGTGTAGAAGGTTATCTCACACTGTTGTAGGCTTCTCCCTGTGAGAGTGCTCTACTGTACAACAGATGATCTATAGTTCTTACAGTGTTTTCTCCATTACAGGCAGATTCCTTTTCTGTAACTGGATCCCATGTATCACCATCAAGCCATTTAGATTACGTTGAGAGCCACTACTTGACCCTTGAGAGAGATTTATCTGAAAGTTTAAAAAACAAATAAGTAAATTACTGTTTGGCAGAGACATATACACATATTTACAATTTTTGTCCTTGTAAATAATTTTGGAGGAAAGAAATTAATTTCTTCCATGACATCCAGATACATGCTCAGTTATATTATTTCCCAATCGAAGATAGGCATCTTAGCATTCCGTTTTTCTTGCAAACGGTAGTGCTTAGAAAGTGCACCCTACCATGCTATGGCATACTTAATAGCTTCCAACCAAGCTTCTCATTTGCACGAGAGGATCTTTCAACAATGGCTATAATCAGAAGCTTTACAAAACTAATTTTCAGTGTATGTTGAAATTTTCTGTCAAGAACAGAACTGCAAACTCCTTTTCTGGAATACAGACTGATCTGGAAAAACATCAAATTCCACCCACCGTAATGACAGCATATAGAAAATACCAGAGCTTTAATCTCTCCAGCATACATACTTGAGGTGTTTTTCTCCTCTTTTTGCTTTTGCGGCCACATCTGGTTTTTGGGCACTACACATACAGTAAGGGGAACATGAGGAAGAGGCAGGGGGCAGAAACAAAGGAGAAAGAAATAAAAAGAAATAAGAAGGGAAGAGTTGAATTAAAATGGAATAAACACAACAGTTTGGTGCTCACCACTCTAGGAGGAGATCATCTAAAGCAGACTATATAGTCAAATTCAGTGTCTGAGAAAAAAATCCTGGTTTACAACTGCGCTGAGGTTTGTCCTCTATTGCCTGATGAGTTAACTATAGGTAAGCTAGCGAGAATGGAATCTCACACACGCAATCCTCGATCTCACAGTTTAGTTCAAACATTATTAAAATGTAGGAAGAACTACATCATTAATGAACAGTCACCACATAGTTGTCCAATACATATATAAAATACCAAGTTTTAAAGAGAAAAGTAGGAATTAAAACTTGCAACTGAGGAATAACAGAACTTAAGGGTTAGACAGGACAGTCAGCATTCATACAAAATCCAAACTAGTTAAATATCTAAACAGTCCCCTGACATACTCGAATCTGTTTGTTTAGGTAGTGCTGTATTGATTCATCCCTACACACACCAGCTGGCTGAAATTACTTACCTCAGATGTCACTGAGGGCATTTTCGTTTGCGGCACACGAGGTAACAACGCTGGCAGAGGATCAAACTGCAAAAGGCTTCTGGCATCTGCTCCGATTGTTTCTACTGTTATGATATTTTTCTCATCATCTATGCAAAGCAGCAGAGAATTCCTGTCAATACAGACTATTGGCATTGCTAGTTGTGGACAGTGCTATGAATCCAGATTTTTTTAAAGAGAGTCCTCTCGGGTGATAAGTTCTGTTAAATCTTTTGAAGGCATGTCTCACACTGTTAGCAAAGTAAATATCTTTTTTTTTTTTTTCCTCTGACGAGATTATTCCCAAATACATCTCTCTAATTGCATCCTTGCAAAATTAAGTAACTGAAATCCCCTTTTGACTCTTCAGTTTAACTGTGATCCTTACCAGAGGCTGACCCTTCCCAATGTCTGCAGATTAATTCTTCCATGCAGCCTAGGACTTCACTCCACACATCATCAAACAGAAATGTGAGCACAGAATCCTTCATGCAGGAACACGGAGAGATAGGAGGAAACCCCAATTTCCGTCTACCAGAGGAGAGTCCGATTTGCCTCTCATGCAACTCCTCCTCCCTGTAAAAATGTGAGCACTATCTGTACCATAAACACATTTTGTCTCCTGTATTTTTGTTGCAATTATTTAATAGGATTAAAACATCAGCTAAGGCTGCATTTCTGTTCTATTTTCCCTTAAACTGAAATAGGTCAAGGCAGCTGGCCAAATAGCTTGAAGACAATTGCTTAAGGCGAAGTTTCATAGTTATAACGCATTATTTTCTGAGAGCTGACAGTACAATAAACAGCAATATCAAATAGCTTAGTCTAATAGTGAAAGCAGCAGGCTTCTGTACATTGCACAGAACTTTTTGTTCTGCACTTGAACTTTTATTTCTGCCAGAATCTACCACTGACCTGAATGAGAAAGGACTGAGACAATCACCTTATTGCACACCTTGCTTCCTCCATACAGAATGACTATAAATGATACTTCATGAATAATAAATAATTTGCAGAGGAGATCAAAGTTCCATTTAAAAGTAAATATTAATAGTTACAGTGATATTTGTTCATCACATTGTTAGGCTCCATATCTAATGTCACTACAGAATTCTGAAGACCAGAGAGGGGAATGTTACTACTCACGACTGTTTAATGCCACTCTTAGCCTGCTACTCTAACAGCCAGGAGGAATTCAGGGAAAGGGCTTAATTCAGTTTTAGACAATCAGATGAAATCAATGACGGAGAAAGTAAAAAAACCCTAATTCACAGCAGCCAAGGGGCCTTTGCTGCAGACTCTTCCACAATGCAAGATGTATTCTGAAGTGTGAAACCTGGAAGACGACTGCTCATAAAAGTTCAGGTTCAGCTGCCAAAAGAAGCTTTACAGAAGGGCGAAAAAACCCCATACCGATGCAAGCACATTATTACAGCTTTCGTATCTGCTCCCTGAATTAGTACTTAACATCAAAAAGCTACAAACCTCGGAAAAAAAGGAGATACCACTAGAAAAAGCATTTTACCATTATTTTATAGAGACAGCAGTATTGTTTGCTGCAGCAGTATCTCTCTGGCCTGGTCAAAGCATGTCACCTACCAATCTGAATCTCATGGTCCATGCAGGTAAGTGGCTTTATTTATTAAAACCAATTAAGTAGTTAGCAACTGACATTATCATCCAGAGTCCTTACCCAGGCCATATGTTCATATTGTTGGGTTGAATAAAGTAAAGGGGCAAAAAGAATCCTCTTCATGCCACCCTTAATCCTTTCTCCTTAAGATAAAAATAGTGGTAATTATTTCTTGGCAAGCATAAAATCCCGACTAATTCTTAAATTACCACTGAAAATGTGGAAAGGTACAATTCCACCCAAAATGCTGGTACAAAACCAAAGCAGCCACTGCTAGTACATGACAAACAACAATGAATTTGACTTAGTATAAAAAATAAACGGCATTTAATCAAGTTCTATTAAATATGCCAATACATAGCAGGCTTTTAATTATGGTGGAACGAACTACGTAAACCAGGCACAAAAATGGCTGGCATGAAAAATTATTAAAAAAATGACAAAAATAATTTAGCAAAATGAATTGTTCTAGGAGATGGATTAGGAGAATTCCCAGTGCCCTATCAACCTCAGGCTTTTGAGAGCTCTCTAGAGGAAAGATATATGAAAAAAAAAATCATCAAATACTTTATCAACCAACATCAAGTATATATATAGAGAGATATAGATATGTATCTTAACAGCAGAAATTCCAGGACACTGGTACTAGTTGCTGTCGTTATATTCAATACCTACACATCTCTGCAGTCAAATGCTAAATATTCCTCCATTACGCCTTCAGAGACAATTACTCCATCTTCACCTTCTTCGCTCTCTGGAGAACACAAGGTCGGAGACTTGGAACGGTCAGCCTTTTTGTGAACGGGAGTAACAGAAAGAGGTACCTTCTTGCCAAAAACACTAAATCTGAGCAGGTGACAGTTTTCAGAAAGCAGAAATGAAAGTAAGTTGTTATTCCACTTAAAATAGCAGCATTTGGTGAACTCAGAGAGTGAGAGACAACACGGTAGTTAAGGCCAAGCAGTAGGGAGGCCAAGAAATTATGCATTACAGTAGAAACTCTTTTGCTTTGGATATTTTTAAATCTTGCTAAATCTTCTGAAACTTCAGAAAAAAATTCAAAGCTCATTAAAAAGCGTTTTAAAACATTAAATAAGAAAAGTAATACTAATGTACTGCTTTGCATTTTTGAAGTTCTGTACAAATTTAATAGATGATTAACAATAAAACCGGCTACAATACATACATATTCTTAAGAAGTCAGCAGCAGCAAAGGTATTTCTATTTACTGACCAGTTTACTGTAGTTAGCAACAAGCACAGGTATGTAGTCTTGCTATTCTGAATGTACTAATTTTTGTTAAAAAGAAAAAAAAGTGTGCTCAGCCTAACAGAAAGGAGTTAGGCTTCCCATTTTAAGAAGCCTACCACTGCAGTCCACTGAGAACAAAATTACCTTCCCACCTTGGACTAACCGCTGGTACTTACTCATTAGAATCTTTTTCTCGTGGTGAACTTACATCCGAGGAAGCTAAACTGCCAGAAGGTGAACTTGAATACCATCCATACCCTTCATCTGTGGGGATCACTATCTGCTTCCCCACAACCCTGCCGTGGCAAAAGCAAAGGATAAATAAATCAGAAAATGTTGAAAGTAAGATTATTGACGTGTGTAAGAACACACAGCAGCAAATCCTAAAAATTCGATAGGGAAGCTAGGCGGTTTTCTTGGAGATAGTTAAATGTGGGTTTAGTTGTTCTCCCTCGTACAGATTGCTTCAAGTCAGGTAAATACATTAAGAAAATTTAGCTTGGTTTTTTATGCTCTGCTAATTGTAAGACTTTTGAATATGGACAAAACTATTCAAGTACGTGTAATGAAGATTTAAAATCTAAGTTTCCAGATAGTCATAAGGACTGCTGAGCTAGGGTAGGAGGATTTTTAAATTATTTAAATTTTTGGCTTTTAGCTTTACCGTACATCTTTTCTAAGAGAATTTTGCTGTTAAAGCCAAGTTGGTGGCAAATAGCAATAATCCTCTGGCAAGGAACCAAATGTGAGACAGAAGAATGTTTATTAATGACAATGGCAGGCAGACTACCAGAGCGATCTTTTTATCTCTATCTATTACATAATTGCATAAAACTACCCTGCTACTAACGTTGTTTTAAAAGCAACTGTTTCCATCCCTACCCTTTTATAACTCTGTGATGGTACTAGCATTAGTCCATTAATAAAATACCTAAGATGAGGAAAGTTGGATGTCCACTGGTGGCATTCTTCCCGCAGTCCCTCAACATGCACATTTTCTTTCTGCTCATAGAGAAGCTCATCAATTTGTCTGAACATTTGCTGAACTTGTTGTGTGGCAGCTTTATCAAATTCCTAGAAAGGAAAGTTATCCAATAAATACCTAGTGAATAGCATTTGGAGGGGTTTTTTTATTATTTTTTTTTTATAATTGAGAAAGACAACTATTTGTTTAAAGCTTAGTGAGACTGATTTAAACACTTCTATTTCTTTTGCATAGAAAAACATTAACTTTAAATAATTTCCCCCTGGAGATGATACAGACTGCTGTTAGCACTGACGGTAGCTACATAAAAAGCTTACAATGACACAACAAAAAAACAATTAAAACATTTTGAAATATCTGTATTAGGATATTAAGTTAAAGACATAGTAATTTACATATAAGAAATCGGAACAGGAGGGATAAAATTCAGCGACATTTTAATGAAATGGAAAATTTGTTGCTTGCAATGTCCATAGACAACAGCAAAACAAAAAGCAATGCAGACTGATGTGAAACACTGTGAAAGTGAAGGATGTTCAGGACCTTTGTTACATGTTCTTGTGTAGCTAGAAAATGGGGTCAGTTCTTGGGTAATTTCAATCTAAACAGTTCCATCTCACCTCACAGAAAGCAACAGCACACTTTGTTTTGGTAGATGGGGAATAAAACAAATATTTCTAAATGAAAATAATGTTTTAGGGGCTTACTATATTTTGAGAAACATACAAGTATGCAGAAATTTGATAAACTCAGACCAAGTGTCTGAAAGTCATCCACTCATGTTTGGGATTCCATAATAGCAACGTTTATTATGTTGCATAGATACACTTATGCATTAAATGATTTGCATTTCCAAAGTTTTAGATGGAAATGCAGAATATTAACTGAATAATATGAGCCTAATATGTTTTGATCTGAGAGAAAGATGGGGAAGAGGTAAAAAAGATGTTCTTTCTATAACCGCTATAATGATTTATTGACAGATCCAATCCCCATTTTTATCCTGAAATGTATTTGCAATGGTGTTTCAAATGTCTTTCTACTCACTGTGCTACATTTGGCTTGATGATTACGTTCTACTCACATCGTAGCCCCAAGAGAAGGCTGAGCTGTCTTCCGTGGAGGTGTCAGCGTAACTCTGACTAGCAGACCATGATTTCCCATCATCAGCTGGAGTACCAGAAGGGTAATCCGATTCCTTCCAGGTTTCAGACTCCCTGAAATGCACGTTGAGGTAAAAAACAACAAAAAAAACCCCCAACAATACACAATGACAAATGAAGTGGGTAAGTAAACTTTTCTTTCAGTACAAAAAACGCATGGATGTATCAGAATAGGTCTCAACAATGGTAAGAGTTTTCATAGGGTAAATAGTTACTTCAGAGGCATTTAAGCAGAAGCCATACTACACAAGTAATTATAACAACTGTAATTCCTAATAATCTCAATGACATAGGCAGCCTAGAGGTCAAGCAAAACGTAGATTTTCCAAAAATTATCTTAGTTAACCTGCAAACTATTTCTAGTCCGCTTCTACACCACTCAGGAATTATTTTTATCTTTTCTCCTCTTGTTTCTGCCATAAAATTAGATGACCCAGGCTATTTGCGATCTGGGAACAGAACACAGCTACACACTTTTTATTATTTCCAAAATAGGAAGGACGTGTTCTGAAATGATACAGATCTGAGGCAAAGCCTAAGCCTACCAACTGTATGACTTCTGTAAAGTTAACTCAGCACAAAGGTGCCTGGTTTTGCCGTTGTCTGCAAAGATTTGTGTTATGTAGTAGACAAGTACCTGGAGATCTTGCTGTAGTTTTCAGCCGTGGGCACGGCTGGGCACACCTCAGCTCGTGGTTCTGGCAGTGGATGATGCCGCAAGGCATGTTTTGGAAGTCCTTGTCTAAAACAAGAAGTGGAACTTGACATTACTTATAAGAACAAACATCTACAGGGTTCCCAGGCTTAACAGGTTTTTTTTCCCCTGCTTTTCAAGGAATGCACTAATTTGCGTTATCACAGCTCATTTTTTATTATTAGAAGGCTAATTCTTGTTACCAAAGCTTTAGAATTAAGCATCAAAACTAGCTCTAGACTAAACACGGAGTTAAGGGTCTTCGCTTAGAAATCAGTGTCTTCCTTTAAACTTAAAATGTTGGTGTGAATTGGTCTACAGCTCTCTAAAAGCAGATACGATGTCATTATCCCTGTAGGAGACTTATAATCAAATAGAACAAGAGTAGCCACCAAACTATGCACAGGCAAGTTAGGAGAAACAGAATTTGCTAGTTTTTTGTTTTGTCAAAGTTTAGATGTCTAGGAAAGAGGGATGAGAAAAGCCACAGTAGTTGGAGACAGAGAAGTATGAATGCAGGAACAAAAGTCCTGTCCCAAGTATCGGCCGAAAGAGCCTTAAGCAAAGCAGCTCTCTCCTGTCATTTCTCTGCTGCTCAGACTAGACGACCGAATTAAACATGAACAAGATTGCATCAAAGCAGCTAACTGCCAAACCCCGATACATTACTTTGAACCTCTCCCCCTCCCCCCCAAAAGCGCCTGCACATCAGTTGCCTCTTGGGTCAAAAAAAAGACAAGAAGCGGGATTTAATCACGTTCTCTCACGCTTGTGTTTTTCAAGCGATGAGAACACCCGTTGGCCACGATCGCTGTAAACGCGCTACCGCGGCCGCCTTTCCCCCCGCCGAGGCCTTGGCGCAGGCCGCCGCAGCGCGGTCAGGGCGCTGGACCCCCACAGCTCCCCGTTAAACCCGGCCCACCCCGGCCTTACGGGCGAGCTGCGCCCCGCGCCGGCCCGCGGCTCCGACCCCGGCCCCGCCATGCCCCCCCTGCCCGAGCGCGGGGCCCGGTTTTCAGGCTGAGGGGGAGCGGGGCGGGCGGGCAGGCCCGAGCGCGGGGAGCAGGCGGAAGCGGGGCCTCGGCGGGGAGCGGAGCGGCGGGGCCGGGGGGAGGCGGCGGCGACTCACATCTCCGAAGCGCCGGGGGGCACCGGCTTCCGCGCGTATCGCGAGATCATCCTCAGCTCCGCCGCGCCGCCGCCGCCATCCGCCGCTGCCCCGCCGCCGCCGCCATGACGACGCCCCACCCCCGGGGAGGCGGAGCGTCTCCGCCCGTCTCGGCCGCGCTCGGCCTTCCGCGGCCCGGCCCGCCGCCATGGAGGGGATCGGGCGGCCCGCGCTGCCGGAGGACGCCGTGCGTTACCGCCTCTTCGCGGCGGCGGGGCCGGGCGGCGAGGCGGTGCTGCGCCGCTGCGCCGAGGCGATCGTGGTGCGCTTCGCGCCGCTCCTGGCCGCCTACATCTGGCAGCGGCAGCCCTTCCGCCTGCGCTACGTGCCGCCGCGGGGTGAGCCTCGGGGGACGGGGTGTGAGGGGGAGCTCGGGGGACGGGGTGTGAGGGGGAGCTCGGCGGGCGGGGTGTGAGGGGGAGCTCGGGGGACGGGGGTGTGAGGGGGAGCTCGGGGGACGGGGGTGTGAGGGGGAGCTCGGGGGACGGGGTGTGAGGGGGAGCTCGGCGGGCGGGAAGCGGGCGCGCCTGAGGGGGAGCCCGGCGGGGTGCTGAGCCGCCTCTCCTCTCTCTGCCCCCGGCCAGGCGAGACCCCGGCGCACATCGGCGGCACCACGCTGTTCGGGGATAACGTGGAGGACGAGTGGTTCATCGTCTATCTCCTCCGGGAGATCACCAGGGAGTTCCCGGGGCTGGCGGCCAGGTGAGGGCCCCAGCCGCCGCCGCGGGCCCCGCTGAGGTGCCCGGCGGTTGGGGCGGGGGTGCTGAGGGGCAGCGCCTTTCCTGACAGGGGCTGGCGGAGGGCCGTGTCTTAAGAGTGAAAAAAAAAAAGCAGACGTGCATGTAGCAGCGTGCGTTATTGTGCTGTGCCAGACTTCCCCTAGTAAGAAGCCGATTTCTCTTTGGCCAGGATCGATGACAACGATGGGGAGTTTCTCTTGATAGAAGCGGCTGATTTTCTGCCAAAGTGGCTGAATCCTGAGAATAGTGACAACAGGGTGAGTAAAACTTCTGTACCAACTGGCAAGTGGTTCACAATGGCCTTTTACTTACCACTTTGAGTTTTCTCTTGCACTTCTATCTAGCCAAGTGGTCTGACTGCCACTGAAAACCCAGAGTGCTATCTATCCCTTACTAGCGAGGAAACTTCTGGTCGGGGCTCAAGACTTGTTTTAATTAACAGCAGGTTTTTTTCTGCTTTCATTCTGGTTTTAATGAGCTGCTTTGTGCTTGCTGTGGATGTTGAATGAGAGACCTAACTACTGCAAACCGCTGATACTCAGTTCTGCTCTGCGTGCTCTTGCAGAACGCTATGTAGAGTGAGTGCATCCTGAGAAAGTGCTGTAGGGATATCTGGAAATTGTTACAGCTATCAAGTGGTTCTTCTAGAATTGGTTTGTTGATGGAAGGAAGACAGAGAACGTTCTTATATGTTCTTATACTAATTTCAAAACTATGGAGACTATGGCAAAAATATGGAGTCTACAGACCTGCCTGCTAGGCTGTGAGTCTGCATCGTTCAGCTAGATCTGACTCTTGCACATAAATCATTCTTTAAGAGTTGTTCCATAATGCAGAGCTGACTAAACTTTTTAAAACTTGCTATTCATGCTGGCAAATGTGAAGGCAGTGAAGCTGTCATGCTATTGATTGATCTGTAAAATCAGTAAGTTTGGCCAGCTTTCTACTTTCTAGGTTATCGGAGTGCAGGGAAAGCTTGGATAACATGGGAACTATGGAATGTATTTGGCAGCATAATACAAACATACCATATTGCTCTCTTCGGGAGCACTCTTGCATCTTTCTAGCTCTGCTACAGCCACTTGGATTTCTTCTACCATGTTCTCGAGTGCTCAGGCATGAGGGTTTGCTGCCCTCAGACTGGGGTACGCTCAAGATTGGAGCGTTGCTGGCTCTACAAGGAGACAGACTGCATCTGGCATGGGTGAATCAATGAGCGGACTCCTTCAGAGTCCTCCGGAGTCTGCAGCCAGATCACCTCGCTGTGAATGATTGCTAGTAGTTATGTCACTGAGTTTCTTGGCAGTGGATTTAAATGGAGAGAACTTACTTTTTCATTAGCAAAGATTTGTTTAATTTTTTTCCTACCACAAGACTCTTAAAAAGAAAAGGGGCGGAACAGAACACAAAAATTAATTCGAAACCTGTATCTGCACTATCAGCGCTGTATTTTCCTTCCGTTTGAAGGAACGGACGGAGTGAGGGGGTTGATAATGTTACATTCAGTTCTTTTCTTAGGATCAGGAACCAACAGAGGTCCCGTGTAGCCCCTGAAATAATGCTTTTTAGTCCCTGTCCTATTCTTCAGCAATTAGGTTATGCTGTCTGATTCTCCTGAAGCAAATCTCTAGTTGAAGAGAAACTTTTGGTATTACCGTTACTAAGGAAACAAGACACATTTGACCAAATCTATTGCAGTTAAAATAGGGGGATTTATTTACTGGTTGGCATCTATATTTACCTTATCTCCCATTTAAAAAAAAAACACACAACAAAAAAAACCCCAGCTGTTTCCTGTATTATTTTTCTATTTGTACTTCAGTATTTTCTGTGTTTAAAGAAATAACGTTCATACATGAAAGGAAATTTTGCATTGCTTAGTGTGTGACTGTTCCTGTCCCATCTGATGAGAATGTTACTGTCTGCCAGGTGTTCTTTTACAAAGGAGAACTGCACATCATTCCGCTGTCAGAGGCTCAAGAGCAGGAATGCGACCTGTCTGCTGCCACTCCAACAATTTCGCAGGCGTTAACGCTGTTATCTAGCCGTTCGGAGGAGTTTCTGGCTGCAGAACCCATTAGAACAGCAGTGTATAAACGCATCAGTGGGTATGCGAGTGTTTTATTTTGGTCTTCTGCAACAGTAAGTTTTGATTCCGAGCTGTCTGGGGTGCTTTCTTGTAGTCAATCGTTTTCCTGTTAGATGTGATAAAGTTGCTTCCTTTTCAGAAACCACCAGCTAGAGGTTTTTCTGTGGCATTCTTCTAAAGAGGGAGACCAGTGTCCTGTAGTACTGTGATCTGGGGGCTCTGAAAGTGGTTCGCTGCTATGATGCCACACCTGACAATGACAAGAGTTATTCTTCCTTCACATCCTTCTTGTACTGAAAAATCTGAAAGTTCTGTGAGCCTTTAGGAGTCCTTTGTTGGGGGGAGAAAGAGGATTGCGAATTCAAATGGCTTTTCAGAGCGTCAGCTTGTCACAGGCGCGTTCAGCACTCTACGTTATTTTTTGCAAGGATTTGACAGCGTGAGCCAGATGACTTCTACGCTCGGTGTGGTGAAGGATACTGTAGAGCTGGACATGTTAGTCAAGTTCACAGTGTTTCATCTTACCAATGTGAAGATTACATTTTTATTAGCTGTGTATATTTATAGATACGTGTGTATATATATAAACAGGCACTCCAGGTGCTAGATTAGCTGAGTTTTAACTGTAGTTTAGAATAATGTCCTGGCAGTTGGCCCATAATAAAGATTAATATTAAAGTGAAAATGGGAATAATAATTAAAAAGGAGTGGTTTGGGCTTGCAATACACTTAATACGCTATGTTGCTATTGTATGCGACAGGTATCCGGAGAAAATTGAGGCCTCGTTTCATCGAGCCCACTGCTACCTTCCAGCAGGCATTGTGGCAGTGCTGAGGCAGCGCCCTTCGTTGGTGGCTGCAGCAGTCCAGGCCTTTTACCTGCGAGATCCTGTAGATTTACGAGCGTGTCGTTCTTTTCGGACTTTCCCTCCAGACGAGCGTGTGATGACTGCAGTAAGTGATCCTTCTAATGCAACTTGTCACTTAATTAGGTTCTGTAACTGGTGGAGGTTCTGTCGCCAAGTGATATAAATATGTGGATTTAATATTTAAAATAGCATGTTTTCTGTTTTTTTTTCTTTTGACACTAGACATGAATTTCCAGTTCATTACATTAATAGCTTTTCTGCCTTCAGATTGACATGACTAGACTTTCAAAAGGCTAATCATGAGATAAGTGTTTCTGAAATCGGAGGTTACTGCTAATAGTCCCTCTGCTGAAATGCTTGCTAAATAAATTGATCTAGTTCTGTGATCAGAGCAGTTTGACAGCACCGCCAGCCAACATAAGGAGTTGCACCTAACTACCCCTAGCTATTCATTCCAAGGCTTTTCACCTTCTCAGCTGTGCTTACACAGCTCGGTGAAAGCTATTTTATGAAGTGTTTTATGAGCGTTGTCCAAGCAGTGTTCTATCTGATACATTTGCATTACAGAGTTATACCCCTAGACTCCTGAAAATAAGCTTCGGAGTCAAATTTTAGACCTCTAGACAGTTTTTGAAATCTCAGCTTTGGTTTTGTTAATTGAAAAGAGCCCTTACATTTTTCAAAATATACCTTGTCATGAATACGGAGGATTTTTTCTAATGTATTTAGACTGAATGAAGTTCATGTTTATTTAGAGATGTCAACCTGGAATATACTTAGTACGATCTGAAAAGCAACCTGTCTTAGGCAAATGTATCTAAGATGTATTTTGAATACAATCTCAGGTATTGTCTGTAATGTGGGTGCTTTAAAGCAAAATTTAGATGAGACTGGCAGAAAGTTTATGCCTATACACAACACAGCCACGCTGCAGTGAGTGTTTTTCTTTTGCTCTGGCTTTTTCAGGTTACATTCACAAAGTGTTTATATGCACAACTGGTGCAGCAGAAGTTTGTTCCGGATAGACGCAGTGGATACACACTGCCCCCCCCATCTCACCCTCAATACAAAGCCTATGAACTGGGCATGAAACTGGTAATTATCTTTCATGCATTTTGTACCTAGTCTTTAGTTTACTTCTTTACGTATGTCCGAGAAATTACTTTTTGCTTGTAAGTTGCCTGTTTGTACAGAAAAATGCAAGCAAATTCGCAGTTACCTTTTTTCTGGAAGTACAGTATCATGGGAGTTTTCTTTTACAGAATAGAGCTCTCTTGTACTTCCATAGATCATAAATACAAGTAAAGTTTTCACGCGTATGTGAAGAGCAACTTGTGCACTATAGATCTGCCTTCTAGGTTGCTTTGCCTATGTGGAGGAACTTTGCAAAGTCAAAATGGTCCATTACTGTTGCAGAAAGACAGATTGCAACTTCCAAAGCAACATACTGCTACTTGACATATAATTGGGTTTGGCACCCACTTCTCAAATGGCAGCATCAGGAGCTTGATGATAGTTCTTTATGCAGTCATTTAAAGGTGCACTTAAATCTGTCACATCTTGAGATGCTCTCGTTGTTGTATGTCTTATACAGGCTCATGGCTTTGAAATTTTGTGCTCCAAGTGCAGTAAAGTTTCTCCTGATTCCAAGAGAAATGCGTTGAGCGGTCCCCTGTGGGAGAGATTCCTTAGCAGCCTGAAGAAAAAAAATTACTTCAAGGTGAAGTAGAGTGTGTGTGTATGTGTCTTTTAAACATTGCAGGGAAAATACGTTTTAGCTCTTGAACTTGCATAAGTAGTTAGAGCAGGGCAAGAAATCTAATGCTTCTGCCTACGGAAATCAAATGAATGTCTTTAGAGGAGGTATGTGCAGTTTGTTCCCCTTCAGAATTAATTAATTTATTTTGGAAATTAAAAAGGAAAAAGCAGGATTTGGGGATGAATTCATTCATCTAAAGAAAGGGGAATACACTTGAGTAAAGGAAACCACAATATGGTTGTGTGTCACTGTAACTGTTTTCACTGGTTTACATTTCATTTGCATGCCTCTAGAATTAAATATTCTTAAAGATCTATGTTTAACACCCATGGACCCATTTGGGCCCATGTAAGTGTAGTTTTTGTTTTCGTGGGTTTTGGGTTTTTTTGTTTTTTTTAAAAGATGCCTTTGACTACTTATTAGAAGTTTATAAATTGGACATAAATTGACTACTTATTTGAAGGTTATAAAATTGGACAACTCTATTGGAATGCTTAGATTAATATCTTTTAAATATAGGAAAAGGGGAATATTCTTACAGTACTGCAATGCTGCTTCTGTGGGTAATTCCCAAACACCAAGAGATTCATTCACAATTCCTGTACAATTGTAACCTGGGCATGGTAAATCCACCCTGTTGTGGGAATCATATTATTGTTTTTCATTGGTTTTACTGTACACCATCTGATATTGCAGTATAAGAGTTCAATTCGTATTTGACTGTGAAAACACCTTATGCCCATTTCTATATTCTGTTCCAAGTATAAGTGGCAAAGCAGTATTCCGTGTTTGATTTTTCTCAGCACTAAGTTTCTGTGTGACAAGTAGTCGTTGTTATGAAGCCTGGCTGTGAAAAGGAAGGGGAGAGAGAATTGTTTAGATTCCTACTTGTGACTTGCATTAAATAGGGAGAAATGGAAGGATCTGCTAAGTACTTGGAACTGTTGCATATGGCAGAAGATTACTTCCAGGAATCTGTTATCAAGCCAGAAAGGTAAGAGCTACTTGAAATTCATGAGTAATTAGACACAGTACCTACAAGGACTTTAACTTACCTTTTTTAATGCTTGTTACAAAAAACCTGAACCCTTTTCACCATTGTACACTTAACATAGGTGCTGTGGCTAGGACATAGGGGTATTAATTCCTCTAGAATACTCTCTACTAGTAGAAGTTATTGCTTGAGTAACTATTTATCTTGGTTTTGTAAAATGCTAAGCTATTCCAAGTGGGTTAAGAGGTGACTGAAAAGCATCATTTGGTTGGTTGGCTATAGAAAATGTTTAAAAGTTTCATTGAAAAGCAGTCCCAGTGAATAATAAATACAGAGTAATCTATCTCCTTTACTCAAGGCAGGCAGCTGGCTGTAGGTTTCTTCAAAAGATCAAATCCAAAAAATAAATCATTACAAAAATATCTGAGGGTTTGCCAGCTCACAGTATCTTGACTGTTATTTGCTTGAATTTCCAGTCTATGCTGTTTGCGATCTGGCAATCCTAATGTTTACCAAGACAAAGTAAGTATGAAGAACAAAGGAAATGTGAGAAATGGGCTTTGGAGCCATCAACAAGGAATTACAGTAATTGGCTGTGTCTTGTTTTGGCTAATACTCTCTGTATAGTATTCTGGTACTTCCCCCAAATTCACTTAGCTTTTTGACGTATTTGCACAGAAGGAATAATGAGGAATTTGAGTGAAAACCTGCATGTAGAGCGTGTGATGCCATTGGCATTGTAATGCTAGTAAAAATCCATTTTAGTAAATTGAATTTTTTTCTTCTAGCTCTGTTGAAGTGAGCCCAGGTGATGAAATCTTGACATTGCTACAGACAACAACCACTGATTTGAAGGAATTTGAGAGAGAAGCAGCTTGTCTTCCTCCAGAGGATGGTGGGCAGGGTCGGGGGGTGGACTCTTCCTATCCCAAATGATTTGTGGGGGGAGAGGGTGAACATTCACACCACTGTACCAGTCTCTGTATCCACTTAGTTGGTCTTCTATGCTGTGACTGCTAGAGGTGTTATTCACGAGCCGTCATTTAAGATTGAGGCAATCAAATCATTTGTATAAGACACAAAGCTTGGGGCTGTGAATTGACAAGATATTCAATTCAGTTTCTGGTTTGATACCACAATTCCAATACTGACAATACGAAGTTAATTACTATGTGGTCTACTCTAATGGCCAATATAAGGCCAGCGTAAACTTTATATAATAGGCTTTTTTCCACTCATTTGACAGAAATGTAGTCGTTGCCAGCGTGCCGTACAGGTTGCATCTGTGTTTCTGGATGATGCAGTAGCATACAAATCCAACACTCAGTGCTAACAATCATAGTTTAAGCTTGGATTGGCTCTCCCTTTGTAGTGTAAGCCTTTTCTTCCTTCACTTAGTGGCAGAAGGATTATCTGTGACTAGAACAGTATCTGCTAGCTTGAAGCTGCATATAAAGCTGAGTTTTAAATAGTAAACCAAAATCTGAACTCTATTTTTCTCAGCCTCTCACTGCCTTATACCCTGTGTTACCCAGTATCAGCCTGAAAACTTAATAGTACACAAGTAAGCTACAAAATGCTAGCAGTAGTCTCAGCCATCTGGACTTGTGGTCTAAACAGACTTGTGCAGAGTAACAAGTGTGTCCTATAATCTTTCAGATGACAGTTGGCTGGAGATTACACCAGATGATCTAGATCAGATGCTGAAGGAGGCAAGAAATGAGTCCCTTCCTTCCTCAAATGAGGAAGAGCAGAAGTATGACTTGGAAGCGGTTGCTGAAAGTATGAAGGCTTTTGTATCCAAAGTCTCTACTCATGAAGGAGCAGAAATGCCATGGTAGTAGTATTTTTAAATTCGGCGTCTGGTGTGGAATGTGTTTTCATTCTGCTGTAGCCCGTTGGTTGATTCTGTAATGCAGAGTATCAAAGTTTGAAAGTGTTCCACTTAGCAGAGGCCTGAAACAAACCCATGTTAGTAGTGGATATGTAATTGCTTTTAAACCAACTTGGTGACCACTCTGACACTGGTGCAGGTAAAAATGCTGGAAGTTACGCTATTTTGCAGCACTCTTAGTTTGGTTTTGTGGTTTTTAAAGTTCTTTTAACCCTTCTAAGTTGAAGGCTTACTGTTGTTCGTTACCATAGTTCTTAACATGGTTATTAAAATGTACATCTCAAGTTCATTTGTGCTGCAATTTTCCTACCGTGAAAGACTAACTATTCAGACTGCTAAGATGCTTCTCATGAGGCTGTGCAGAAATAAAAATTAAACTTAAGTTGAGGGAATCTGTCTCTGTGAATTAAGACTGTTGATTTTTGTGGTACAGCTGTATTGAGTTTTCCTGTAGACTAATGTTTTGAATATACTGGGCCTGTTTTTGCACTGCTGAAGCACATACTGTACACCTAGAAGCAGGAGCAAAGAATCGCTGTGGGTCCCTCTCATTATTCCCAACAGTGGAAGAAAAGTGCTAATTGAAGATACTTAACTATTTAGACAACAGCAGAATGCTGCTAGATTAATTGTTGCCATTCAGAAAGTGTGTGTGAATGTTGGGTCGACAGCTCTTTAATTTTAAAAACCAAGGAGTTGGGTAGTAGCATATTGTCCAGGTTCTTTTTAATAGCTTTAATATTGAGAAAATAATGCTGTGTAAGCTGTGTCAAGCATATAACGGTCTACTATGCTCTTAACTGTTTGATCCTTTTTAATTAGTGTTACTGTCAATATCTGAGTTACAATGTAGGTTTTTTCAGTTATTTAAAAAACAACAACAACAAAAAGCAAACAACTGAGCCGTAAGAGAGACCAGAATGAAGCCTTTAGTGTTCTTTCTAGGCAGGAGACCTCAGAGATTCTCAGCTTTTTAAATCTTTGTCTGAGGTATAACACCACCACTTTGTTCCAGAAGGATTCAGGCATACTTATTTTGGTTGCCTTCAGTGCAGTTTTTGTTAGACCACGACAAACAATTAAAATTGTTGGGTTTATTTTCTCCTCCATGCTAGGAATTCCTCCACTTGATGTTTCATTTGTAATTCATACAGGCCTCAGACTTCTAAGCACTTCCAAGACCATCAGTTCAAATGTCCCAACTTCAGTCTAGGCTTGAGAGAAATCAATATGCCATATGGTTTATGCCTGTGTCAGGCTTACACAAGCATAAAAGCTTTATTTTATTTTAAAATATTTCTCTATTTCAGGTCATCTGATGAATCCCATGTGACCTTTGACGTAGATTCTTTTACAAAAGCCTTAGACAGAATTTTAGGTGAGATTGCTCCTTTGTTTCTTTTGTCAGAGTATCTCATGGTTATCTGACTTCCCTGGGTTTTCTGATCACCCATGGGCACTGTGCTGATTTGTTTGCTGTCTGTACTGACACAATATAATACATAGGGGCAGACTCGGAAGAGCTGGATTCTGATGATCTGGATGAAGAGGAGGAGTTTGACTTCTCAGATGAGGATGATGAAGACTTAGATGCTGAAAATCAAAGGCAAGACCAGAAGGTATCGCCTAATGAGCTTATAGGCAGTCTCAAGTCATATATGAATGAGATGGACCGTGAACTGGCACATACCAACGTTGGTAAAAGTTTCACCACCCAGAAGAAAGCGGTAAGTATACTTTGAGTTCTAGTTGGTAGCATAATAGTTTTGAGACCTTCAGTAGGAAAGAGGAAATATGCTAAAATTGGTCATTTTGAGTAATGTGATAAAAAAATTCTGTCTTCTGATCACATGCTAACTAACTATTAAAAAAAATAATAATCCCACGTGCGAGCAAAAGGTGCTGGGTGCTGCAGTTGCACCATGGTATATGTTTTTGAAAAAAAAATTAGCTAAGCTTTAACTTGCACATCGTTTCCAAGACTTAGCTTTATTTCCCTGTTTTACCCTGGTTTAGTAGTAAGGCAAGCAGCTGTAGCTTGACTTCTTGAGTTCCTGTAGTAGATTACTCCCATAGGAAACTGAGCCAGGAGTCGGTAACCCTCTCTGTCCTCCTCTTGGAACCTAATCTGTATAATTGAAAGTGCTGATTTTTAACTGGCATGAGCATTTGGTGACTAAATTCCTGTCTGTCAAGACACTGTGGAATGTACTGAACTTTGTTGGCTGCAGAACTGTTTCCTTGTTTCTTTTCTCCTGTGGCATGTTTTATCTTTTTTTAATAAAACCATTTATACAATTTGATAAAACTTTCTCTTTATACTTACTATAGGCAAGTTCTGTTAATGCAACTACATCTCGAAATGCTGGCCCTGGAGCTGAAGATACTGAGTTGACACCAGTTGATGTGGATATGAACCTAGTAGCTAACCTGCTTGAATCCTACAGAGCCCAGTCTGGACTGGCAGGACCCACCTCTAACATTTTACAGAGCATGGGAGTGTATTTACCTGAAAATGCAGATCATATTGACTCTAATGAGGGAGCAACAGAATAAAAGACTGTCTTAATTCAGAAGACATGGCTGATTGAGAAATGAAGCACAGAAAGACTAACAGTATTTGGAAGAAGAGACAAAAGGTTTGAATTTAAAGCATTTTATGCATTAGTTATGCGTGACTTTAAAGATGCAGAGTGAACTTACCTGCAAAAGCCGTCTGTTTGGATACTATCTTGGATAGAAATTGGATTTTTCCAGTGCTAACGTGTTTTTGGAAAACTGAAAAGTGATGTTGTGACTGAATGAAACTTTTATTATAAAACCTGTCTTCAGTTTTTCAAATCAACGATCCAATTTGCTGTATTTCTAAAATGTCCTTTTACCCATTATTAGGTGGTTTCAATATCTTGGAAAACAGTTCATGTTCTGAAAATCCTGCTGCCTTCAGGGGGAGATGGAGGAATACCATATTATAGGAACAGTGTTCTCTTGTGGATTTGGGAACTCTGTTTAAATGTTCAGCAGACACTTAATCGCTTTTCCAAAAGTACAGTGTTTCATTGTAAGAACTTCTGATAATTACTGTAAGAATCTGTTCTTAATTAACCAGAGGATTTGAAGAGTAATTGGATCGAATTATGTAAATACTGGCTTTAAGTATTTTTTGAATTTATTTAAATAAAAGCAGAAATGTAACTTGGTTACTTGAGATTTTTTTTTTTCTTTGAAGGTATGCATAACTTCCTCTGTGCAGTATCGGAAGTTCTTGGAGTTAAAGCATTTTCCTAATTGGGCATTTTTTGAATTCTGTTATTGCTGAATTTTGGTACCGTGCCAGCAGTAGCTGTGTATGAGCCTAGTCTGAACAGTTGAGTTTTGTTTTTCAGTGAAAATGTAGCTAGAAGGCATTCAGCATCTTGCTTTCACATGGAATGAAAAATCTGTTCTAGATATGAAGACTTAGTTTTAACAAGATAAATTTGAAATAAAATACGTAGAAATTCTTGATTTACAGACAGCAAGAACGTAGTCCTGCCAGATCTGAATCAGTTTCTATGAGTCTTTTCTTTATTTTTTCTTCCACACAACAATTAATCAAGTGTCTTAACTGGTAGAAGAGAAGCTCTTTGGTTGAGGTTTTGGGTTTTGTTTGGTCAGAAAAATAGTATTCAATGATACGAAAGCCTGATTGACCTTGAAGGCATACCTAATTGCTTTTAAAGGACTGAATAATAATAATAATAATTATTTTTATTGATGTTGTTCTTATTAGTCTTAAGGTTTGGAGTCCATTTATTTGAAGTCTTTGTTTTAATTTTTTGCATGATGGCATTACTTTTAACTGACAAAGCAGAATGTAGCAAAAGTTGTTTCCGTGTAGGAACTTGGACACTTGTTGGATGATGAGTTTTAGTATCTGACTGCCAACTGAGTTTGACCAATGTGCAGAAAATTCTTTGAAAGTCACACATTGGCATAGTTTCATTGAAATTTGTGAGATCTTGACAATGTACCACAAATGCTTGCTTGCTGACTTCCCTGCTGACCCCTGCTCATGTTTTTGGGTTTTTTTCCAAATTTTTGTTTGTTTTTGTGAATGACAAATATCTTGTAAAATGCTCCAGTACAATATCGTAAATATTGGAGATTCTGTACGTGAATGCATGGAATGAATGCGGATACAGGGTATGATGGCTATGCTACCTCCACTTTTATCTTCCGTTGATGTTGTACAAGTTACTTTGTCAACAGTTTAGGGAGGGTACTGGCAAGTTGGACAGGGATTAGAGATGGACAAGAAGAATTAGGAAGTATAAAGATGCCGCTAAAGTTCAAGGAGTTTGGATGGCACAGAGGTGAGGTGGAATGGGATGGAGTTAGTCAAATCTACACTGGAAAAACTGGGGTAACAGGAGTTCTTGAATCCAGCAGACAAGGATAACCAGCTGTTAGTGGTGGAAAACGGATGTACTTGAACCTTAAAAAGGATTTATGTTTTAACAGGGAAGGTAATTAACACTGAAGCTGCATAAAATTCTCCACTGATGAGTAGTTAGGTCAAGTTTAGATACTTTAAAAAATAATTCAGTTTCAAGAACATGATTACGTTTAAACTCCCTTGTGGCTGGTACTATACAAAAGGTCAAAATAGATCAAAGGACTCTTCTAATGTAGTATGTGAGGAAAACTTCTAACCTAATGTTCAAAACAAAGCTGCTCTTTTGAAAGCACTTCAGCTGATCTTGCTTCTTGGATAATCTTACTTTTCCACCAATTGGACTGTTATTTCTGTGGGGCTGTACTTACTCCAACTATTTACATTTGTTTAGCAGCTTCACAGTGGAGACCTTCAAGACTCTGGAATTGCTCACAAGAGAATTTGCCATCGAAGAATAAGCATTTCCCTGCTGCCTCTTCCACTGCTTTGAAGTAACACATGAGGCGTTTCTGCTTTTAATTTTGAAAGAGTACTTTTAGTGAAGGAAGCCTGATGGAGTTACTTAGGGAAGACAAGTGCAGTGTGGTTCCCTTTCAACGGATTGCTATCAAAGTTTCCATTATACTCTAAATTAATTTAACTAGAACTGCATTCCAACACAATTTATTCACTTTGCTCACTTGAGCATCTGCCTTTCCTACAGCCTTGTTCATCCTAAGACTTCTGACCCTTCCCAGAAATGTAGTTTGCTTGTTTGTGGCTTGACCTCTGTAGCCCTAGTTCTGAATGTCGTAGTTGTTGACTGGTATGTTTTAAGCAAGAAAACAAATAATGGATCTTTCATCTTCCATATATGAGAGCAAAACTAATCCCAGGGGACAGCAGAGACCTTTAACTTGTTAAAACTCTTCTAAACACCTGGGCAGTTTGGCTGTTGCTGCTCTTTCCCCTGACCAGCTTTATAGAACAGTGAGGAGCCTAAGAAAGTGGCCCTTTATTTTCTCTGTGTTAATGGAGGGTGTGCAGTCCATGTCAGAAGTCGGCAGCCCACAGGCTAGTAATGTGTTCAGCATGAGTCTAACTCCTGTCTGGTGGGGAGGAGGTGTGGCTCGGGAGGAATGGTATTTACCTACAGTTAGCTGTGTTCAAGTGCAGTTTGGTGTCGGTGATACTACCTGCTATTTGAAGTTCCTGTGCTTACATCAATCTCCTGCAAATCAACTTGTTTTCAGCATCCTTGCCATTTAAGTGGATGTCAGCTTCCTCTGTTGCCATGAAAGGTCACCTCCCTGCACGACACTTGCCTCCTGCCTTTCCTTTCTAACACTGCAGTATAGGAGTCCCAGTTAATCTGCAGGGCATGTGTTAGTTGCAGCGATGGAAAAGCATTTTTTATGAGTGTTTGTGCAGCTCCTGCTGTAGCTACTTCTCTAACTTCTACGAGAAACTAGATTCTGTTTTTAATAGCAGCGGGAGTCAGGGCAGGCCCTTTGTACCACCTCGGGATCCCTTGGGACGCTGCAAAAGCTGCAGCAACAGCTGCCTGCCCTCTTTCCATTTACGTCTTTGGAACGGAACGCTAGAGCATCTGTTCTGGCAGGTCTAAAATGGGAATTTATTTCTTTTTCCAACTTTGTTGGTTCCCCTAAGAAAATATCAGCATGGAGGGCAGTTGGGGTTCTCAGCTTAAACAGCAGAATACAGAGCTATTGAAAAAAGTGGATTGCTCAATAGGAAAAGTCAGGGGTGCGAAGCCTAAATCATGGCCTTACTTGATATGCATCAAGTGTGTTCCTCAGCCACCAGCTGAGGAACCTGATTACCACCTTGTGAGGATGGAGAAGGTCTCCTATTACAGATTCCAGGTGCCAATAGTGGATAATTAATTCAACAGCAAAACTGTGCTTTTAGGGCAAATAACTGAGATTGCTGTGGTGGTCATGATTCAGTTTATCTTGTGTTTGAATTCTTACGGTAACATACAGTAACAGCTTGTCCTGTTGAAATGGGGTAGAAACAACAGGCAGATGTAGGAATACGTGCCAGCTATGCTTCCAGGCTAGGAAACCGTCTTGTGGAGTGCAGTGTCATGGAAAAGGGTGTCATGAACAGCTTACAGGTTTCCGGTGTGAAACTGTAGCTAAGAAGCAAAGTAATTAACAGAGGCAGAAGAATATTACATTGTGCGTTGCTCCTGGGTAAAGTGTGGATTGCTGTTTGGAATAGAGCCTATACTTAAGTGGGTTAACACTCCCAGATGGATATTCACAATTTTGCAAGCATACAAAGATGAGAAGTGAAGAGCAAAGCTAATGTGAAGGTAAAGCTCAGTTTATTCAGAAAAAAAATATGTAGGTGACTGGACCACTGTTGCAGGTAGGGGGCAGAAAATAAGATCTTTCCAGTAAAGACTTTATAATTCAATGGGAAAAAGGAGTAATGATATCCAATGAGTGCAGTGATGTTAATCTAAATTAGTTCAGACCAGACCTTTTTTTTTATTTTATTTTAAAATTGGTGAGGGTTATTAACCTTACCTGCAGTTACAAGGCCATACAGATACAGTGTTGGAATATAATCTAGTTTAATCTAGGCATTCTTCATGCTGCATATTGACAGTAGCCATATTTAACTGTTGTATTTCCTCAGGTCATTACTGTGTACCCCTTGTGACTGTAGACATATTTTCTTTCACTAATAAAAACTTCCCAGGTTTTTACTGTTCAGACAGATCACAGTTCCTGAATTTTGTGCAGTATCTATTTGCTTTTGCTGTGTTCCTGTTACACAAATCAGTGAACAGTGTTTCACAGGTAAAGCTGTATAGCTGCTCTTGTCCTAGTGCAACACATTTATTTAGCACCCTGACTGTAGCATCCACCTTACCATTTATGAATTTTCAGCTTCCCATTCCTTAAAAGATCTTGTTGAGATTCTTAGACTTTTATTAATAAGTGATGTGTGAATTTGCTTCTGTCCCTATCCCAAACCTCATCTTTCTTATTTTTCTGCTTCTATTAATATACTAGTAAATCTTCTGAGTCTCTTTGCAATATTTCAAGTTGCGCCAGGGGAGGTTTAGACTGGATATTAGGAAAAATTTCTTTACTGAGAGAGTGGTGAAACACTGGAACAAGCTGCCCAGGGAGGTGGTGGAGTCACCATCACTGGAGGTGTTCAAGGAACGTGTGGACGTGGCATTGCGGGACATGGTTTAGTGGGCATGGGGTTGTTGGTTGATGGTTGGACTTGATCTTACAGGTCTTTTCCAACTGTAGCGATTCTGTGATTTCCACTCATAGAAATAGGGTCGTCTTTGCATTTCCTGCCATTAGAATGACCTTACCATGTATCATTCTTTTTCCCCAATCACTTAAAATCTTACTGAAAAACTTCTTCCTTGCCTTGCCTCCTAACTTCTGCTATTTCTCTCTCTAGCTGTATTTTGTTTAGATGTGAAGTTTTGTGGAGAATGATATATAAAAGCACAAGGACGGGTGGAGAAGGGCGTTGTATCAGCATTTTCTGTTCCTGCGCCAATGCTGCCCTCTCTGTGAGGGAACTGGGGAGACTTTGTGTTTCTGCTTCTGTGATCTTTCTCATGTTTGTGACAGCTGATGCCAACTTCAGTTTCTCCATGGGATGATGATTCTGGACATCACTGGGTGAGTGCACCTGGTTGTCTACAAAATACCACTGATGGCTCTTAAAGAAAATGCAAGTCACACCATTTCCAGATTGGCAACTTGGCCTTTTTTTTCTAACAGAAGCAGGTTTGGTGGTGCTTAGTTATTCCCAGGTGTATGCATTGTTGCATGAATGACCTCTGGCAATATTTTTTCCCTTACACAGCTGTTTGCCATCTGTTGCAAAGTTGAAAAGTGAACAAGTTTTAAATGGGAGCTGAAGGCTGGGGCTGCTGAGTTCATTTCAGCAGTGCTTCAGACTGAAGCACAGGAATTGTATTTGTGTAATTACAAGTTGTTCTGACAACCTGTCCCTTGCAGCTGCCAGAGTTGAACTGCTCATGGTTACTTGAAAAATGATTACCTGAGAAATGACTTTAACATGGTCATGTTGTCAGGGCGCTCCATTAAGTGCTTATGTCCTCTCAGGCTAAACATCAGATTCAGCACGTGTCCACTGTGTCTCAGAGCATGTTTTAAGGTGAAGTAATTTCTTAATGTAAGAGCTTCCTCCTTGACCTGTAATGCTGAAGTCAGACTTTCTGCCATTCACAATGGATGAGTACCCCTCTGGGTAGGAAAATGTGACCTTTCCATGCAGCAGCAGAGCAGCCCAAGGTGATGGGAGAGCATGTGGTAAGTGAAACAAGTATTCTCAGTCCATACCATTTCCAGGTAAGATTTTTCTAAGCTCCCTCAGTCAGAGATAGACAGGTTGTGTCATGTGGTTTGGTTACTTTAATCCTCTGCTGGCACCTGTTGGAGATAAACATAACTTTTATGCCCTGCTGCTTTTGGTAGGTAGGTGGAATGCTGCTCTGAACCTGCCCGCGTTGTTCTCCGAAAAGCTATTTCAAATTATTCAGATTAATGTTACTGTTTTATAGCTGCGCATGTATCCTGCTGACTGGTAATATTTGTAAACGACTGGGTTGTAATGCTGTGGGCTGACTGCTTTTCAGTGGTAGGTCTTGCTGTAAGTCCCAAGCCTTTGCGGTCTCTGAAAGCAGTAGAGTCTCAGTGATTTACACAAGCCAAGCGTCCCCAAAGAGGATTCATTTAACGGATGTGTTTTTGAGAGAAACATGTTGCTATGTCCCTTTTGCCTGCTTGATATCTTTTACGTGGAAAAGCCCTGCTGTGTTTTGTTGAAGAAGCATCAGTCAGGAATCGCCCGTTTCTTTCTCCAGGGAGCCTTTAGGGAGCATGTTCTGTCTTGACTGCAGTGAGTATTGCTCGGGCTTCAGCCAGATTTCTGAGGCAAAGGCAAGTGAGAACAATGTCTCTCTCATCTTGTTTTTGTGTCCTGTTCATAGCTGTGTATTGCCTATAATCATTCCTGCTTTTTTAACATCAGGAATAGGTATGAGGCCTCTAAGTAAGGGTGGCCTCTAAGTCAAAGGGGTATGGATTAAGGATTTTTTTAAAACAGCTTAAAATTTGAGGACCTTTAAAAGATGTGATGGGAATACTGCTTTGGAGTTGTTCTTGCTCTAAAAAAAAAGAAGTATTTGAGTACATTGAAAAGACTTTTTTTTCTAATTGATAATTAAATGGAACATGCAGACATTTAAAACTGTGTTTTAAAAGGTGACTCACAGAAGTCAACAAATGAGAAAATAGCTTTCCTTTTAAATTTCTTCTTGTAGGAAACAGGCGGTAACTGATGAAATCTGAAAAAGCCTGGTAGAGTCAGAGCATGAGATGGACTGCACCTCTTAGAGTTGTCGTGAAGTCTGTGGATATCTAGCTGCCGCAGCCTGGGCAGTGTCTGGCCCACCGGCATCGAGCCAGGGAGCAGCAGTAATGATCACATCTCCTGTGACCAGCCTGCCTTATGCTGTGTCTCAAAATCTTGGCGGTGCCCACATCGCCCCAAAGGGACACCCTACCAAGACAGGTCTGTATCAGCAATGTAAAAGGGACAGTTCTGAAGGAGCTGGTGTCAGTCAGTACTTGCTCTCTTTCAGTTAGAGCTCACTGATAACCTGCATGTTGATGTTAAAACCCATTATTTAATAAGCCCAGTGTTTCCCAAACACAGGTGAATTTTCGTTGATGTTGCATCTGAGCACACTGTAGCTGGTTTGACAAAGACGTACACTGCAAATACGTACCGTGAAAATACAAAAGGAAAACACACAAAGCTCAGATTACTGCAGAAGTCACACAGCCGTTCCTCCTTTCATTCATACATGCTACTTTTTGCTGCTTTTACTTCTTCGCCCTTTTTCTGTCGGAACAGATCATGTGTGGATATTAAAAAGTACAAAGTAGATCAAGCTGGATGTTGTACACTGGAAGCAAGCTCGGGGCACATTAATGAACTATGTACGGGTGAGCTGGGAAGGCATTAAGGAGAAGCAGGAAAGAGGGTGAGAAGCGGGAAGATGTTGCTGGTGGGTTTCTAACTCTTCAATATCTTCTACTGCAGCGAAGGGGAAGAAAGGAGTGAGGCTGAAAATGAAAATGGCATATTCCAGAGATAAGAGAGGAAGAGGTAAATGCTGAGAAATTAAAATGGTGTGATGGGAGAGAAAGCAGGAGAAACTGCTATGAAGAGAGGAGGTGAGACACATTTCAAAAGAAACTGGATGCAGGAGTGTTGCAGTTAAGTTGAGTGGTGTGTGGGCTCCTGTGGTGTGCCTGGCTGGGCTGGAGGGGAGGAAGCAATGCCCTTGGCTGTACCAGAGTACCTTCTTACCAGGACGACTGACAGATCGAGTTCACAAACCTGAAAGACATGCTCTGGCACGTGGGTTTTATTGACTGAGAGTTAATGAGGGTGGGAAAGGTGTTTGCACATGCCACCATGGCCTGAAAGAATCCCCTCCCAACCTCCTAAAATAAAATTAACCTGAGGAAACAAAGCATGCCTCAACGGTGTGAGATAGCCTTCTTTTTTACTTATTGCTCAGGTGTCATGACTCCAGATTTTTACCATTGCTCAAAAGGTCTTTCACCTGCAGTGAATCCTAACGGTGGCAGTCAGTGATACATTCCTGTTCCCCCTTCAAGTATCTGGACTGATGGCTTTGCAATCTGGGCATTTAAACTCTGGCCAAGTAGGCAGAAAGGACTGTCAGCCTGAATCAGCAGCAGATCAAACATCCTTCCATCTGTCTCTTTTACTAAGCTTTCCTTGCCCAGACTGTCTCTTTGTCGCTCTCCCTCCAGAGAAGTGATACCATTTCATCAATAAAACAAGACGAGCTCTCCAGGCAAGCCACAGACTTTTGGCACAGGGTAGGAGGCATTGTGCCTCTCAGGATTTTTCTCTGTTGGAAGTGCAGTCCTTTCTTGCAGCAATTCCTCTCACCTTTGCATTATCTGGGTTCTTCTAATATGCATATATGTAGGTTTTGCTCTTCCACTCTCTACCACCAGGTAGCTCTGTTCTGTCTTCCTTGGGGTGGAAGTAACACTGTCTTACTGGTGAGAAAAATGGTGCCTCTAGAGATATTTTTAGTTGCTCAGAGATCTCAAAGAAGTAGGAGCCCACTTAAAATTTTCCAAAAAAATAGGATGTTTTATATGCAACTGGAAGACTGAATGGGAAGGGAAACAGAAGAAGGGGAGAGCATACAGGCAGTGACTTTTTTTCTGCTTTTTTGATAGTTCTTCCAGATCCATATAAATGCAAACACTGAAAGGTGCCACTGTCCCTTCATTTTTTTCTGGAAAAATTGTGCATTTGATATCCGCCCAAGATGAATAAAATGGAGGAAAATGGGACATAGGTGCCAGGGGCTCACTCTTCTGTTGCTTGCTGGTCACAATAAGTTTGATGCTTTGGGACTAAGAATTTTATTGTACATTTACTGCAAGTCATGGGATCTCAAAGGTGATCCACTGTACACAGAATTGTCTGAGGATGATCAGTTTAGAAATGGCTTTGTAGGCCTATGTATCTGAGTGTAAGACTGCCATCCGTCTGGTGCTATCCTCACCGTAACACAGACTTGGCCTTCAGTAACTTTGGAAGCTTTTGTATCGAGCTTTCGTAGTTCCGGTAGAATCGCAGACTTGATGAAGTCATGCCTAAGCTGGCTGGGAAGTTTGCTGCTTAACCCACTCACAAATCAGCTGGTGAGCAATGGCCTGTTTGGGAGGGAACCAGGGTAAAAAACTACCATCGTCTTGCTTTGAAGATCTGGGCTCTCTCTTGAGACCCTCCAGGATTTCCTCCAGGCCAAACCAGCGTGCTTCCTCTAGTTCCAGGCTGTTCATACTGATCTGGAAAGGATTGAGAGAATACCGTTTCCTTAAATCAGATTTAAATGTGGGCAGCAGTTCCTGGCTTTTTCTTGCACCCACAAAGATCCTATGGTAGAATGCCCAGAGTGCTTTATCCACGCCTGAATTAAGTGCTGATGCTGGTACAGGAAAGGATGTTACTATCCACCAATGCTTTGTTGTCTTGGTTTCCTTAGGGAAGCCACAAACGACGTAGCCCTATTCCATCATGGCACTGGCCTGCAAAGTACCAGCGGCTGAGCACAGTAATTAACATGGCAGAATCTGCATGTTCTATGGCAAATATTATATTAATACTGGAGAGTACCTCCTCTGCAAAGTTCAGAGGAAAAAATATAGGGGTGTTGGGCTCTGGGCTTGTACATATAGTGACCTGTGCAAAATCTGGCACATTGAAACGGAAGATAGAATTATTTTGTTCTTCCTTTGTAGAGGAAGCTGATGGAAAACTGCATTTAGATAGGATCTGATGCTCTCCAAACTGAAGTCTGTGGACTGAAAGAGATTTTGCTAGGTAAGGCAGGCAGTGAAATGCCTCAGGGGAACCTGAGTCTGCTCACCTCAGCCTGCTGCGCTCTCACCAATGCGTGACAAGCTATCATTAAGCAGCTGCTGGGAAAGGGCCAGTGCTGAGAAGCTGAGTACCAGAGTGACTCCACCTCCAGGCCCACCTCTTCTGCCACCTCTCGCCGCACTGTCTCCTCCACGTTTTCACCTAGAAGCAGCCAAAGTTAGGTAAGGACGGCCTGGCCTCAGGGCAGCAAACCGTGGCAAAGAAAATGTAGGCACACTAATTTCTGAGGTGTTCCAGCCCTGACCACACACGCAGGAGCTCCGACTGTGCTGACCTGGAAACACTGGTCAGGAGGATGCTCAATTAAATTCATCAACAATGCTTACCTCCCTTAAACGGAGACGTTTTTGGCTTTGCCTATATACAGCTGGTGGACAGAACAATGCTGCCCCTCTTCATCGTTTCCCTTTTTAAGCCATTTTCCCTCCTGTAACAACAGGTCTGTAGTTTTTCTTCTGAGCCAGACTGTACTAGACACAAAATGGGCTAAAAAAAGTATCCAGGGTTCTAACCTGGAGAGTCTTACACTTGTATTTACCATCAGGGACTACAGCAACTGATACCCACCCATAATTCCCATTCTCTTCAGATACATACAGCTATTTTGAATTCTGTCTGAATGGCAACACCGATCTATTTAGATCCAGTATGTTTTTCCCTGATACCACCTATGTTTTCATCCTCCTCTGTGAACAGGCGTTTGCTTGATGTCCCATCCTTCTGCCCCCACGCCCTGCACGTCCGAGGCCACCACGCTGAATCAGAGACTGCCTTACCCACGTCGCAGAAGCCTGACAGAGCGGTGTACATCCCCTGAGGAAATGAGGGCTGTCGTGCGAGGAGGCACCGGCTCCCATCAGACACCAGGGTGATAACAACTGGAGACATCTAACAAATGCAGCAAAAACCGAGGAGTTCAGACCAAATGAGTAAGTGCAAATTATTGCATTTCGTAGCTGGATGAGGGTCACTGGATGAACAGTGAAGAAAAAGTACCCAGCTACATGCAAAGCACTGCTGCTGCCTTTTACAGGTTCCCCTCCATGCGACCCAGCAGCATGGGCTTGTCGCAAAAGAGACCCTGTGTTGCTTACCTGTGCTGTTCAGGTGCTCACCTGTGGATAGTAAGTTATTCCGCTGGCATGGCAGACACGCTTGCTGCCAGCTACGTTTTTCTGAGTGGGCTGCCCAGTTTTGCTACAGTACTGGTGGGAATCGTGCCACCGGAGAAGGGACTGGGCCTGCGAACACCGAGAGAGAAACACAAATCTTATTTATGTCTGGGGCAAAGAGATGATTCAGAGCAGTCTCCCTGAATGATACTTTGCTGTCTTCTCCCCAGCATGCAGTCATGTGGATAAATTCTGATTACGTTTGGAAGTCTCAGAAAGGTAAATTAAGTACAGGCATTTCTTTGAAAAATGGTAGCTTCTGCAGTCGATGTTTCATGCTTCTCACTTTAGCATCCAGATTTGAGCATGTTCAGGGGAGGTGGGGAAGAGTTGTTCTTTATTGGGATATGATGGGAGTAGTAATGGGAAATGAACTATTCTGAGGAGTCTCCAACCCTGAATACCTTCTTGAAAAATAGCCCAAGCACCACAAACATTATAGAGCAGGAAAAGAAACATGAGCTATTGCTACTTATGGGTCAGGACAGCTGATTAGCACACACAGGTCTTTTCTTAGGGCTTACAAACATAAGGCATCTGCAGAGTAACAGCTTATAAGTGAGTAGTTCTAAAAGAGCAGCTCTGAGAGAAGATCTGTAAGTTCATTCATGAAATTCAGTTTGCCTAGGAGGTTACAGAAAACTACTGCTTCATAGTTGTTAAGCTGAGGACAAACTGGGATTGCTCTGACTACTGATAAGATCAGTATATTTCACACTGGACATACAGCAGGTTGATGCTAAATGGCTAATTGCTGTGGTCATTTTTAAGCGACTTGTCTGTTTCTCTTTGCGTTGCAGCTTGCTTTTGTGATCGCGGATTTGGGAAAACTGTAATTTATACTGTGTTTTTACCTAGGTCACTGAAAGTATACAGTAGGTACTTCCACAATACGTATTAAATCATAAAACAACATGGGAGAAAAGAAGGAGGGTCGATTTTAGAAATTGCAACTTCTCAAAGTAAAAAATCCTGTACAATACCGAAGCCAGCAAAGGAGAATCCTTCCCATCCACTACAAAGAGAGCCTTTCGTAAGTCAGTAAAGGTTCCCTTGAGTTCAGACTCAATGACTGATTTCTCCAAGGCTCCTGTTTAAAAAAACAACAACAAAAAAAAATCTTTGATCTCATAAATTGCAGTTATTATCCCAACTTTACGCCCTTCATTGTTCCGGTATACAATTTCTGGAAGTTCCCGTGGAAGTGACATCATATCAGTGGTAACATTCCCAAATGTTAAGTGACCTGCCAACAGCCCACCTTTACGAACACAGGCACAGGAACAGCAGTGCAGTTCCGTGTCTCTGACCTGCCAGGCTCACAACAGCTCTTACAGAGACTCAACCGAGTCCTCTTTAGCAGTAAGTGTTCACCCAGCGAGGAGCAGGGATGCTGCCTAGGCAGCATCTTCGTCTCGGTGCATCAAACGTGATGCTGACACAGATGGAAGAGGAGTCATCCCAACCTAAATCCAGGGCAAAGTGTGGTACGTGCTCGTCTGAACAACCCATCAGCACCGACTTCTCTATCCACTGTTCAGTCTCTTTGAATTTCTCCAGGATCCTTTTCATCTCTAAACAGTAGGGGAAAGGGGAAGAAAAAGCTGTGATAAAAGCAAATTCATACAACCACGATGCTCTCTCTGGATCTTCAAGGCACACACAATCTTGGCTCAAGGCAGGGTGGTTGTGTGAGAGAGGGGACCAGACAAGTGGTCCCACCCGGATGGAGCCAAACATCTGGCTTTCCTCCTAGCTATTGGAAGCTTTGACCTTGTCAAGCTATAGATGCACATGTTTTCATGCTTGGGGAGCAGCTATCCATTCTGTTTCTGTCCTACACCAGCCAATACCTTTATCTCAAAGAAAACTTCCTGCGTTATGCCAAATAACCTTTGTCAGTTAGACCTTTCTTGTTTTCCTGCCAGCCCTTTCTCTTCAAAAGGCATGGGCCCAAATGTTTAAAACTGATCATCTCAAAACAGATCAGGTATATGTTGATACTGTATGTGTGTGAAAAGCATGAGCTTGTGTCTGCATGCCAAAGTTTTAACTCTAAACAGTCTTTGGTTGTTAACAAATAGCGTGCTGCACATAGCAGGATGTTCCTGCACAGCTCGATATATTTTCAACCCCCACATGAGGGGTTGCTTATTGCAAAGGACTCTGTACCATTTCAGCTGTGTGATCCAGGAGGTGTTTCTTTCTGGACACCTGCTTACCTGCTGCACTGAGCTGCGGTACCAAATATTTCTTCCCAACTTTCTGCAGGAAGGGGGAGAGATTGTGAAAGAGGTAGAAAGTTCCTGAGGTCTGGGCTTGTCTACAAAGGCTGTCATCTTCCTTCAGTTCGTTTAAGTATCTGCAGTGAGAAAAGAATTGGGAAGATGAATTCAAGATCATGTTGAGATTACGCGTGTTACGCTTATTTGGACACATTTACTTTGCACAGAACAGGAGAGCTGAACGGATAGTACAGATTTTATGTAACCCACACGCTTCTAGAGTTTTCGACAGCTGAGTCTACTCTTTGGTGGGCTGTAGCCTCTAGCGAAGGTGCCGTGTGGCAGAAAACATGGCAATTCTTACTACCACGCAAGTAGCCCCAAGTCTTGGACATCCGAGAAGATCAGTAACCCAGTCTCTTAATCCAAGAGGTCTGCTTTATAGATGTGATCGCTTGTGTGCAGGAAACCTTGATCTTCCCTTTTATCTCCCCAATCTGGATGGCTCCAAGTCCTGTTTGGCAAAGCTACTGAGCACTTCAGATGTGGAATATGCTTCCCATCAGGCTACATGTGTCACTGCAGGGTACGTTCGACCTGTCACACTGACGTAAGTGGTAAAGACCAAGCTCAAGTCTTAGGGCCCAGCTGGCCAGGGGGCCTGAGTTTGGAAAAGCAGTAATTGGAAAAAGGGTGTCAGGATGTGCTTCTTTCAGACTGTTTGAAGCGGTATTTAAAAGGAGGTGAGCAGCATCACTTCAAGTCTGCCTTGTATTTTGAGATCTTTAGCTAAGACAGCAAGCATAGGCATTCATTAACAGACCTTCAGCCTGAGGGAACCAGTTCTTATCAGCGGTGAAGGGAGTGGAGGGGTTTTGACTGTTAACATTTACAGAGCTCACATAGCATTACTGTATTATTGCTGAACTGTTAAAAGATTAACCCCCGCGTTAGATTTAGGTAGGGCTGCTTGTGGCAATGGACACAAGAGCGCCAGACTCTGGTCTTCCCACTGTACGCAAGAACCAGATGAGAACTTACCTCATTTTTCTAACATAGGTAGAGTGTAACCTGCAGAAGAGAGAGGAAGCTCTTCTATACACTGCTTGATAAATCGCAGCCATAACCAACACCTACAGGTAGCTGTCTCTGCCTAAAAAGAGAAGCATGGGATATAATGCAGTGGCCCTGCAAAGTTTAAGTTTTATTTAAAACATGCAATAACCCACTGCTACCAGAAATCTCACTCTCGCAGAGTCTGCAGACTGCTGGCATCTGCTTTCTAAAATTATCGCTTTGGTCTTAGTCTCCAGTCACACATGAAACCCAGTTTCAGGCAATTTTTAAGACTATTTAAAGATACCCCAGTTTGTTTCCATCTGTGAGTGTATACTGTTCTTACAGAATTTGCTGTAAGACTAGATTAAATTTTCCTGTCCTAAACTCCTGTATCCCTGGGGAAAAAAGCAGTGAAGGTGGCTGCTCTCTTGTTTGTTTCCTACACAGTTGTAATGGCCTCGATCCAACTGAACATCCTATTGCAGCACACAGTAGATCTGTGGGAAAGGCACCGATGCCAGAAGAGAATGAAAGACAAAATATCAGCTGCGGAAGAAAATTCCCCGAGTTAGATGAGAGACAGCAGTTGCAGCTGAACTGGATCACCTCCAGCTATCAATGTTTTTAGTGCCAAAGGATCCTACCACGTTTTCAGCTCAGGCAGCCACAGACTGCAGTTTGAACTCGGCTTCAGCATGTCAGAAAATTGCCAGAAACGCTACCATCTCCTTCATCTGAAACAAAAATGAACTATGATTCATAATCCTTAACGATTATTTTTAATATTTCACTTTTCAACCGTAGCACTTGAAGCCCTTTATGGAGGAAGTTACATTTGCTTCGATGTGCAGACGCATTTGCTTTGATGTACAGACACATAAGCAGTGCCAAAGAAGAGTCCGAGCGTCCTTCCTTTCTGTAAAGGTCAGTGATGGCTCCCGAGCCTGAGTGGTGCTGGAGTGGAGGCTCCTGTCTGTATGTGGAGGCAGTTTCTGTAGCCAGCGGCGTGGAGGCTTTGCCTTGCGGCTTCTGACATCTCTGCCCCGGATCCCTCTTTTCCCACTGTCTCAGTGAGGGTGGTCTTCACCGGGATGATCCCTGGGGAGACGGGGGAGCCAAGCCTGCTGGGGAGAGCGTCGGCGTCCCTGCTCAGCGCTTCATCCGCAGCAGTGGGAACTCGGCAAGCTGCCAACAGGCTCAGGCAGACGCATGCGAGGACGGCGACTGTCGCGGAGACTGTGTCTGAAACGATTTTGTGGTGCGATGATTACGTGTCCGTCACTTCTCCACCCCCGTGTCTCGCATAGCCTGGTGCGTGAAAACCTCCAGCACAGCAGCCAGCACTGAGTAGAGGAGTTCTGCACTTTGCTCTGGAATGAGCAGCGGGATGTGACCGGCTGGGGACAAGAGAAATAGCTTGTACCTGGAACGATGAAATGCAACGTGTGCAGGCGTTTAACCCCTTCCTTTCTAGGAACCACAATGCTGGATTTTGGTTAGGCTCATTGAAAACTCAGAGATGGAGACAGTAAAAACGTGATCTCAGGAGGCCGCCCCAAACTCCCCTCTCTTGCCTGCGAATCTCACCTCGGCTGTAGAGCGGCAGGAGGTGGCTCTAGGCCCGTCATTCCTCACGCGCTTTCCCCACTTACTGCGCTCTGTGCAGAAGGCGTGCTGTCTCCAGCAGCAGGGATCAGCTAGGAGAGTCCCACGTTGACCTCGGTTGGAAGCAGTGCTCCCACAGCAAACAGCGGAGCAGCTGTCTTACCGGGTTGAGTCACTCTTCCAGCACTGGGAGCGCTGGGAAATGTAGTTCTGCACAGGCTGCTCGCAAGCCCTTGGCAAAGCTGGATGGCCGACTCTCTGCTCCGGGTTTTGATTAACTCCTGGAGTTAGTAAGGCTGCCTGAGAGTAAACTCTCTTTTTTTTTTTTCCCCCCACACTTACTTCATTCTATCAGAAATCCACGTGCTGTATTTTGCCAAGTAGAAGGTGTTAGGAGAACAATGCTACTGCAGTAATTTGAGTTGTTCTTAGCAGAGGAGTTTGTTCCTGTTAGTTTCTTCCTCTTCTTTCTTTTTTCTCCCCCCGCCCCCCAAGATTCTCTGTTTTTTGTATCAGTAACATAAGAGCATTGTTTAAAGTTAAGGACCGTATGTCCTCAAACAGGAAAATATGCCGAGAGCTGTATATATCTAAAGGGCAGAGCTGTTTAGTGTACCCAAACCCGCAGCTGAATTTGCAAGTGAATAGCTCTGATTAGAAAGCACGCTTTGCCAAAACAGATGTCAGAATAATGACAAATATTTTTCTTGCCTTTATAACTGAACAAACAGATTCCTTTCAAGTACTGAAAACATTACTCTGGGCTGGAACCTACCTGCCTATATTTAGCACAAAGATAATTTTATAAACATACAAAAGTAAATGTTTTCAGGGCAGCCTTTTGCTTTTTGGTCATGAATTGAGACAGTCTAATCGAGAATTCATGTCACATAATTTGAGAGCATAGCTTCTAAATATAATAAAGAGAATATGCAGGGAAATAGCACTTCTGTTACCAGCGTTGCTTACAAGTTTAGGTTTAATTATGCTTGACTGCTGTTTGTGTGCTTCCTGAAACAGAGCAAGCCCAATCTTATTAATCCACTAGGCTAACTGGATTAATGGACAAAACACATCTTCCCTAAATAAGATAAAGGATTGAAATATAATCTCGAAGGGAAGTATCACCCTGCTGTTAAAACAAACCCTAACTGCCCCCAGAAACGGATCTTGCAAGAAGAGCTGGCTTTAGAGGGAAGCAGTTGGGGGAGATACTTTGGACCTCAAATCTCGGGACAGCCTCTCAACCTTCTTCAGCCCAAAGCAATAGGTCATTCGGTAAGCGCACCCCTATCCACGTGAAGGTTTAAAAGCCAGAGCACTACGCTGCAGTCTAAAGACTTCTTTGAAGGCAGCACAGTGCTGTAGCCTCTTGTTGCTATACGCAGCTGAAAAAAAATTGTGGATTAGCCCAATTGTGTATACTTGGCCTCTGTCCTGTGCGAAGATATGCAGAGAAAATAAGATTAGAGTCATTTCTGTCACTGATCTGACCGGTGGGAAGCCATGCAGTCTATGAGAGATTCCTTGTGCCTTCTCCAAGGGTCCGTACACCTGCGTGTGATTGCACATTGCCCAATTAAATATTTCTGCAGCACACAAGCAGGGGAGACGATTTTGAAAATAACAGGGGCTTTCTCATCATTTATTCACGTAATTATTTAATTTAAGGAGCACAATACCAGTTGTCACTTTGGCACTGAGTTGTTTCTTTGCAAGTAGTTTTGAGCCAGGTTCTGAGTTGTGTGAATTGCATGTATAAGCCGTGTATATTATATTTGTCCCCTGCAGATACTGTACTCTGTGCTAGAAGCAATCCTGTGAGTGAAGTGAAGGCCTGGCCAGACAAATGCATCTCTGACAGCTTCCTGTAGCTTACTAATTTGAGTTTTGGCAGACCACCAGAGGAAGTGAATCCCTGAGACTCTCCTAACGCACGAAGAGCAAACAAAAGGAGCAGGCGAGGAGGAGACAAGCAGTGAGAACAAATACTTGTGATCTTTTACATGGATAAGATTGCAAAATAGGCAAATCTTTGGTCCTGTGTTGCTAAGTTTTTTTTTTTTTTTAAATCTGGGTTTGTAAAATACTCATATTGGTATTAGCAGTTGGTAAAAGATTTTTCGGGCCAAAGAAGTGGCTGGAAAATGTAATTCTAGGCTAATAATGGTTATACTAGTAATCTTGCTTTTTCTTGCTGTTCTGCTTTGTGTCTTTCCAGCTGCCCCCAATAAGGAGAAACAAGCATTGGGATTGCTAACAGCTGGCCCTTGCAAAACAACTGTTAATTGCTTTAAATACATAAAACTAGCAAACTCGCATTGAAAACTTATGGTCAAGCCACAAGAAACCTCTTGGTAAAAAAATATTTCTTTTTTCGAAAGAAAGCAAGGAAAAACAAACCACTTCTTTAAAGAGAAAGTTAATGAGTACTCTTTCCCTCTATCATTAAATTTTAGATGCAAACTAACCAAATCTGGCCTTGCTCTAAAGATAGACTTGTAGTGTATGTTACGTACGTGAGGGACTCCTTCAGTTTCTCATATTCAGGGTGGGGACCTTGAAAGACAGAAACTGTCTTAATTTGATACTGCTCATTACATTCTGTTCTCCTAACACTTGCAGAGGTGTAGAGGAGACACCTTAACATCTGAATGACGTTTTAGTAGGATTTGCTCGTTTCAGCTTATTGGGTGTGTTTTGTCTTTTCCCCTCCCTGCTGCTGTTGGTTAGGGAAGATCCTTAAACTCTGGCACTGATTTGCCACACTGCACAAAATAACTGTTGATACAGGATCCAGCCTCTTGACTGCAGGTAACGACTTCATTTTGGGAGCAGACTAGCGTTGACTAACCAGGACCGTTTGATGAACGCGTGTGAAACTAGATGAGGCTTCACCTCTTTCCAAAGGGTAAACTGGAGTTGTTAATACACTTTAAAAAGCTAAGCAGTACCGCGAGCTAACTCGGGATGATATAAAGATGACTCACCTGTGTCTTAAACACTGCATGCAGGTCATGGTCCGCTGACTCTAAAAGGATACGGAAGAACGGGAAAAGGTTCAGAGAGGACCACGAGCATGATCAAAGACTTGGAATACGGCTGCGGCAAGGAACTAGGTAGGCTCCGATACTTCAGCCTGCGTAAGGGATAGGTACCCACTGTTTTGTGTCTCTTCCCATGCAGGAACCTAGTTAATCGAATCTAACTAGCTGGAGCCATGTTCCCAGTGAACAAACGGAGGTGGTTTTCCATGCCCTGGCTAAGGGATGGCACAACTGCTAAGTAAAGGATGTTGTGGATGCAAAACAGTCCTAGCTCAGGAGTACTTAACGGAGAACTCCGCTGAGAGTTACTAAATAGACAGACCACATCAGGTCGAGAACATTGTTAGAAGTGTTTGGAGGCTGCAAGAGTACTCTAGGCGGTATGGGCTAAACGAAGCTTTGGTGCGAGCCACTACAGTTGTGTTCTTACGAGGCCTCTTGTGCTTCACTCTTGTTTTAGATCGACCTTTCTTTTAGTATCTTTCAGCTTAGCGCCTACGGAGTGCTTCTACAGGATTGCTCAGGCCAGCAAGCCTGTTGTTAGGCTTGTGCTTGCTGCGAAGGAGTCAGTGTTTCTGCTGGAAAACACACAGGGCTCTGCAAATCCTAAAGAAAGTCCGAAAGCCGCTCGTTCTGCTGCGGTTCTCTCTCAAGAAGCGTCCCTGTTGCACTTGCTCTTAGAAATAGTAAGTGCTTCTTAACAGGGTGCCGACGTGACGAATTGCTGTGCTAAGGCCTGCCTGAAGCTGCCCAACGCCATCAGCGTTTGACAGCGGGTGATAATGCATGAGTCCGCCATAGAGCAATTCGCAAACAATCTTTTAATGCCGCTGGTACATCAGTAACTATGCCAGAGTTGAGGGAGGCAGGAGAAAATGAGTAAGTAACTCTCTACCTAACTGCCAGAAAGCACCGATAAGGGGCAGAAACAGAGTCATGGAGCAGGACGATGCCACTGACTATCGGAAACAACTCTTGATTTGATTGCTTGGTAGATGCCAAAATCCTGGGCTCCTTTTAGCAGAAATTTCTTTGCCTTCGGCCCCGTGCTGACCAATACAAGCGAGCCCGCTGCTAAACATGCTAATAAACTTGTTGTTGTTGTTCTCTACTCTCTGCCTTCCTTTCTAAAAATATCTGAATAGTGCAAAAGACGATGAGAGAGCAGCAATTCTCACTAGAAAGAATCTCAACGCCTCTACGGCGTGTGAGGTTTTGCCAAATCTGTAGAAGCTGCTGTTAAATCTCTGGCTGGGTACTATGGACTCTTTGGATAATAAGGCTTTAACTAGATGCCTCGGCTAGAAGCTTGGATATCATTCCAGTGTTTCCTGCTAGTTGTAGGAGTTGTATTTCTGTTGGAAGACGACCAAAACGAGAGGAAAGGAAAGCTTATTTTTTGACGGATAGTTTCACTGAACGCTGGCCTTCTTCCTGCGCTGGCACAGCAGTGCTCGCAGTACCGGCGATGCAGTCGGCTGCGTGGACACATCTGTGTCCACATCTGGAGAAGAAATGACTAAATTCACTTAACGTTGTCGTTTGTTTCTCGTACGAGATACCTCGTATCTCACAGTCTTCCCCAAAATGGGGTGTAACACCCCACCTTGGGAGGTTTGCCTTTCAAAAGGCGTTGCTGAGGGCGTTGAAGCTGAGGTGACGGTTCAGGTAGAGGGAAGAAATCTTCGTTACGGATCGTGCTGCGATGCTGTTACCTCTTATGAATGAGGTGGTTGTAAGCCCGTTGAAAGTAACCCCGCTAAAGAACGGGTGTTAAAAGGGGATTTTGAACCCTGTTACGCCTCTGCCGGCGCTCTGTAATTGTGGCTGGGAAAGCTTTCCAGCTAGGGGTGGCCAAAAACGTCTGCCTTAACAGCAGGAGGATGACAGGCTGGCACGGAGGTGGTTCTTCATTTGAAGCCCACATCTACAGAGAAAGGAAAAATTGCTGACGGACGTCCCCCATTCCAACTGAATTGCTGGAACGACGATGAACAACCAACTGGTTTATTTCATGCCACTTTTGGCCTAATGCTGCTCACAGTTTTTACTCTCCGGGCGGCTGTTCCCGTTTTCATCTAATTTCTTTCCCCCCTCCGCGACGAAGACAGACAAACCCCACGCGTGGGGCTGCGCCCTTGCTGGCTGCTCCCGGCAGGGCGGCGGGGGGACCCCGCGGCGCCCACGTGGAGCGGCGGCGGCGCCTGCGCAGTGGGGCGGCCGCCGCTGTGACCGAGCTCACGTAGCGCGGCGGCCGCCCGCTCCGCCCCCCGCCTCGCGCGGGACGGGGGGGGACGGGGGGGGCGTGGCCTGCGCGCCTATAAAAGGCTCCGCGGGGCCGGCCGCGCGCGGTGGGTTACGCCACTGGGCAGCTGGCGCGCGGCCGTTGCCGCCGTCCCCTCAGCGCCCCCTCAGCGCCGCCGCCGCCGCCCCCCTCAGGTGAGGCCCGGCCGCCCGCGCTCCCCACCGGTGCCGGTGCGAGTGGGTGGGTAAGGGGGGCGCGGCGAGGGGCGCGTCGGGGTGCGGGGCGCGTCGGGCGCTACGTGGGCGGGGGTGGGGGCGATACGTGGCAGCGCTCCGCCGCCGGCCCTCCCGGCGAGGGACCGGTGCCCCGGCCCTCGCGGCCGTTACGTAACGGGAGCCGGCAGCCTCCGGAGGGGGGCGGGAGGGCGCCGGCGGGCAGGGCCGCGGGCTCCTAGACTGAACAGTGCCGCCGCCTCCCGGGAGCCGCGGCCGGGCGGCCCCTTCCCCGCGCCCGGCGTTTAAATGCGGCCGCGAGCAGCTCGCAGCGCCCCCCCCGCCGTGAGCCTCGGCGCCCTCCCGCCCGGCCCGGCCCGGCCCGGCCCGGCCCGGCTCGGCTCCCCGCCCGGGGCTGCGCGGCGCAGGTGGGCTCCCGGCCGCCGGTCCCCGCCCGGCTTTGCGGCACCTCCCGGGCTGCCGCCGGGGGCCGCCGGGTCGGTGCCTCTCCGGCCGGGGCGGGGGCTGCTGTTGGGGCTGAATAAAAGGGAGCCGCGGGCGGAGGGCGAGTTTGTGCTGCCCTCGGAGTGCGGGAGCGCTCGGGCGCTGAAGCGGTTTCGTGCTTGGATAGATGAAAAGTCGCTTCGCAGAAGGGCTGAAGGGGCTGCGCCGGTTGTCACACGCTGTGTTTGCAACCACAAGGCTCTGTGTGTAGCCGTGACATGGTGAGGAATAAAGCTTACCTTGTTTTCCTCCTCCTTCTGCTACTTCGGGTTGGATTCAGCCAGTGGCACTACGTAAAACCTATCTCGCATCGAACTTCGTAGTAAGCCGTACCTTTGAGCGGGACCTAACCTGACTAGAAGGAAAAACTCCAACATGGAGTCTTGAGGGTGCTGTTGGACAAAGAGGAGATTCAAATGTCAGATATGCTCAGGGCAAATCTTCCAGTTTACCTGAAAAGCAGGATGATCTTAGAGGAAAGATACCTGTGGGTTACAGAGAAGGTATCGAAAGGATTGCCCAGCATTCAGTTTCACACATTTTTTTTTTCTGCTGAATTCAGTAAGAGGAGTTGCAGAGGTGCCCGAGTGCTTAAGTGTTCACCTACTTCAGATACTTAAAGATCCAGTGCTCAAGGTTTTAGTAAATGAAAGAAGCTATCGGTTACAACAAGTAATAAACGTTAAATGCAGGTTCTTACCATGCCAAAGACTATTTAGCTAAGCATGCAAAAAGTACTCTGGCAGGGGTGGAAAGTAAAGGTAGCGACTTCCCAGTTTGTTTGGGAAGCAGAGGCCTGCTTTTGGGGTAAGAGATGTTCTCTGTCGTACCGTTCTGCACCCATTACTACTTGTGGATCGTTGTTGGATACATTTGAACGTCTTGAATCATACTACAAAGCATTTGCTTTGACGTAGAGTGCTCTGCACTGCTGCTTAATTATGTGCTGACAGAACCAGTACTGACTTTTTTTTCTTTTCTTTTTTTTTTTTCCCCCTCCTGGGACTTAAACAGGAATATGCCTAAATCTTGCTGTGCTGAGAGTGTGAATTCTGCCATTTAAGTAGTGGTTGTGGCATAGGTAGGGGTATCTCTTGTAGCTGTTAATTCATTGAGAAGCTGAAGCAGCAGCACCATTTCATGAGCTGCTGTCCAGTGGCAGTGCTGTCCTAGGCAGTTCCTGGTCTGTGCTCTTCACACGGGCTGGTACAGCTGATAAACCGAATCAGGAATGAGCATACGGGGGGAAAATCGCTACCTCACCTCCCCGCAGAACATAGCTGGCGTGGATTAGTTCCCTTTGCTGATTCACTGCGTAGCCCTACACATGGTGGGTCATCTACTGGCGTGGCTGAGGTGGTGGTGTGGAGACAGGAGCTGCTGCAGAAACTTCGGCTGAACAACAGGGTTAATGTATGCATTAAGAGCTATGCATCCAGCCAGAAGAGAGAGCGGCTCTCTGCCCTGTAGAGATTTAAGCGTTGTTGCATAGTGAGTGGTTTTAAAATCGAGCTTTAAATGCTACGATTTTGAGTCGTGCACATAGATTCGAAGATACCCAGTGCAGTTTGAAAAACGTAAAGAATGGGTAAGGAGTTATACTGTGGAAGGAGTGAGGATAAATAGAAGTTTATGGGAGGAAAACTCTGCCTCCATGTTGGGATGGATATAGATAAGGAAACCTTTTTTTAAAAAGAAAGTGGTCCAAAACAATATACTTGTTGAAAAAAACACTTATTTCATAAATTCTGTCTGTTTAACTGAGGAAAGACTGTAAATAAAGTCTGTGCTCAAACAGCATCTTTGCTGTCACTGTGCTGTGTGTTTCTAAGGCAGCGTTCTTGCAGTAACTTCCGAATGACTTGCTGTTCCCCTCGAGGGGAGCAGCCTTTCTGCTACTGCAGAACCACCTGTGGGGCTACAATTCAGCCTAAAAGAGCTCTTATCTGTTACAATTTTTCAGCTGTTGATCATTAGGATTGCCCTGCTTTCTTTATAATCGCTCTTAATATCTGAAAACATTCTGTATATCTCTATAGATATTCTGCAAATCCTTGAGCAGAAGGATAAATAGAAAAATAGCCTCCTGCTTGTTGTGTCTAATAAGATAAGTGCTCCGCTCTATCACCAGCGTTCTTTGTCTTGGCTTAGAAAGTTAAAACAAGTGGGCTCTGAGACGGCTGTGTCCGTTCAGTCTCAGTCTGGAAGAAACCGAGGAAAAACTGGCTTCGGTTCCTTGGGTACAAATCTGTGTAGGAACATGCCTGTTCTATAGTAGGACTCGCCGATGTTGTCCTCAAGTTGGCAATAAATGATACTTAAAACACATCTCCTATTTGACTCTAAAATTGATTCTCATCTCTTACTAGATTGTTTTATTGCTTACATGTACATAAGACTACATGTGTTACAGCTTCGTCATTAAAAAGAAGCCTAAAACATGCCATGTTCTTTTGTTAGCAGCAAGTCTAGAAAAATCTTTCTTCTCTCACTGCTTGGATCTTCATTTTAAAACAGCCTTTAAATATAACATGCTAGAGAACTCGGAACTGGATTCTACTATTTCTGTCCTGTGAGACTGTTAAGCAATGATGACAGCTAAGTGTTCTTGGTACTTAGTACTTACTTACTCTGGGAAAGTTCTTTTCCTTTTGAGTAGTGTTTCTGTCACATCATGTCATGAGAGTCTAACTCGAGTTGTCCTTGAGACAGGAGAGGTTTAGTGCAGTGAGCAGCTCTCATTTCTGGTGCTGTCCTCTTCCCCGCGCCCCCACCCCCCAGCTCAGTTTAACTGATTTTTATTTTTCTTTTACATACGGTGGGATACAGTAAGGATTGCTAGAGTGGACTAGTATTTAAATCAGAAGTTGAGGATCTTGGTGGTACAGTTTTTGATTCCTGGCCTTGCAGCAGACTTAATTTTGAGTAGGTCACTTATTTCTTGCCTAAATAAAGAAGCTGTTTTGGAATTAAAATAGAGCGATTCCAGAATAATTCCATGTTAAAGTACACGCTCAGTTTCAATTTTCTGTCTTGTTTTCTGGATCCCGGTAAGCACCTGGGAGCTTGGAATTGGCAGTGAGGAGACTTGTATAACAAGCATCTTCAGATAAATGCTTCAGTCTTTGGTCACCAATTAGCGTGGCCTTGATTGTTGTGAGGTTATCTCCCTCTCTGTAGTCTGTCTTAACTTCAATTTTACTTCTGCTTGCGTGGGTGCTACGTGCACGTCCACTCTCCTATGACTCTTGCAGGTTGTTTCTACTTGTAGAGCAGAGCTGAACTCTTTAAAAGTCCTCAAAAAACGCGCCTCTAAGTTTTGTCTTTGAAATGGCATTTGTTGTGTGTCCCTACTGGTCAGGGAATCCTGTGCTGCGCTTGGCAGTATCGTTCATCTAATTGCTGCTTTGTTTTACTTGTATCTACACGTTTGTTTGTTCTTTGCGATTTTTTCTCCATTCGTGTTTTTTTTTTCTGCTCTGCCATGTTTTACTGTTTCAAAACTTAGCAAATGTACTTCTTACGGGAAAGGGGGAAAGCTCCTGTGTTAAAGCTGTCAGCTGGGCTCTCGCTTCTGTATGTGGGTAGTGGATTCCCTCCTCTCGGAGATGCTCAGCTGCCATCTTCGTGTTTGCCTGAGGGACACGGCTGAGGAGGAGAGTCAGACTGACAGGAGTAATGTAGGGAGGATTTTCATCTTGTTTTACTTCGTGTCACTGACAGGAAGAAATTAAGCCTACTTATTTGGCAGCTCAGGCGTCTAAGATGTTTCCAGCATCTATCTTAACCGAGCTTTATTTTCTTTGATTTGGGAACCTGTAGCTGATCCTTCTGCAGTAGTTTTGAAAGCTGTGCTACTTAGCAACTGCTGTTAGGGCAGTGAAAGCTTGGCTGGCCGCTGCCTTGGGCTCTGTTTCCAGCTCTCTGAATTCCGTCTGGGAGGGAAGTAATCTTGGGTGGCTGAAAGCTATTACGGGAGTCTGAGTCCTTGCAAATGACAGAAAATCTGGAGACTGTGAAAGGAAAGAAAAATGAAGTTGGATGTGACCTCTGGACATCATCTAGCCTAACCTCCTGTTTGAAGCTGGGTGAGCTTGGAGGTTAGGTTAGGCTGCCCATGGGCTTGTCCCATTTAGTTTTGAAATTACGCCAAGAATGGGAAATCCAGTTTCTCTGGGCAACCTCTTCTAGTGCCTAACTGCTGTCACTGTGAGAAACTTTTTCTTTATACCTTTTTAGAACTTCCCTTGTTGCGATTTGCGACCGTTGCCATTCACTGTCTGCTGTATACCTGTGAAGGTATGAGGAGGGAATAGGGTTGCAGCTGTGTTCGGAGGCAGCCCGGTATTGGAGCAGGCTGGAAAGGCAGGTAGAGAAGAGGAAAAACTGTTTCCGAGGCATGCTACTCAGGCTTTAAGGCATCATTCTATTGTGCGAGGTGGAAGACTGTCACCAAGAGCCGTAGGTGGAGAGGAGATAGTGTTTTCATCACCTTTTGGGGGTTTTTTTTGTTTGTATTTTAGAAAGGTTTCATATTGATTAATAGTAAAAAGTAAACTTTCTGAAACTTTCCTTGTGTTTCACTGAGTGCAGTAAACAAACAGCTTCTGAGTATTGATAATGTTAGCAAATATTTATTGTGTAGTAGAACTGTTTGTACTTTGTAATTGATTCACAGATGTATTAGCTTGAGTGCTGAACGAGCAGGAGGTACTTGGCTTTCTGCAGACCAAAATACGAATTGAGCAGTGTTTTTAACAGGAGTGCAGGTACACATCAGTGTCTCTGAGCGTGTGGATACAGCTTCTTTTAAGTAGAGTGAAATTTGCCAGCAAGCAAACTTGCTTCCAGGTGCGACCCATCAATTTACAGCAATTACTCAATTGGAGCTCTTGTTTAATGAGACTGGCGTTAGCCACAGAAGAGGGAGGTACGGTTGTATAGATGTTGCCACGATCCCTGGTTTATGCTGAAAACTAGGTAAGTGTTACAGGCTGGCTGTGGAGGGTTGTGTATTTGTTCATTGTGTTCAGGGCTGGAGTTTCACAAACGGATTAAACCTGTGCTGCTGCCAGAAACAACAATTTTGTCTTCCTTGCTGTCTTTGGCTGCCAGTTCCTGCCTCCAAATTGCCCTCTTGTACTGGCATGGATGTTACATGGCTACACAGTGAACTGTATCAGAACTGAACCAGGGTGAAATGAGCCTTTGGGGGGGATTTTTTTTTGATTAGTTATGTTTGAAATAGTCTGATTTAGCTTGTTGCCTGGCTGCCTGTGGCAGGGAGGAGGTGAGGAATGCTGCAGTGGACAGCAGGGCTGGTTTAGAGCATTGCTGAGACAGAGGCGCCTGACTCAGCTGGGGAAAAAGCAGGACTCCAGGCTTCCCTCTCCAAATTTTCACTTTACAACTTACTTTCTGCCAGTGAATGTGTCAGAATGTTTCAGCCTTTCAATTTTGGTTGTGCAGATCTCAGATGATTTACAAGAATTGGAGGCTGTGCTGCTTTTCTAGGCTCGTATGAGTTCCCTGTTGTTCCTGTTGGTGCCAGTGAAACTGTGCTTGTCCAGACCACGAGGCAGTCCACAGAGTCAGTAAATCTAAACCTGAGTACTGCTCTTTCTGCAGTGCTAGAGGTGGAAAGGAAAGGAGGGAACTGCTTCCTGACCCTTCAGGTGCAATGTCAGGAGAGATCCTGTACCCCGAGTCAAGGGAACGTTTCCTGTTAATACCTCCACTTCTGGCTGGGGTGATTTTTCTTTGGGTGTGACTTTTGTACTTTCCTGATTTTGTTTACACCTTGAGTGAATGGCACACTGGATTTTTTGTTGTTTGCTACCAGTACTGTCAACTCAATTAAAAGCATATTGCTTTCTTCCCTAAATAGGACGAGCCACTTTGTAGCTGGACTTGCTTTGTGATGTTTCTTTTTTCTCTTTTTTTTTTTTAACTTCATTAGTTGTCTTGCCATTGGAAGAGTTGTAAAACAGTTTCTGTTAGTGCATGCGGTTTTAATTTTTCTGACCAGATACAATACATGAGGGTTTAAGCTTTTGTGTTTGGAAAAAAGTAAATCTTGTGAATTCCAAGACAGCATAATTACTTTTAAAGTGTGCAGTAGCGAGGAAATCCTAGTCTGTTGAAAGGGTTGAGGATCTTGAAAGGCTGAGAGCTTGGCAGCTGTTTGTGGGAGAAAGCGCTGCCTGTGAGCCTGCCGTGGACTTACCCAGGGACTAGCTATGAACCAGCCGGCAGAGAAGCCTTTTCTGTCGGGTGTGGAGGCTGGCTCCCTGATGGTGGCAGCTGAAGAGCTGGAGCATGCAAATAACTGGCTCTGTGGACTGGTTGTATAGGGTTTTCATTTAGACCTGTTCCACGGGCATCTTTTTGACTGATCAAAGGAAATACTTTTTTTTTTTCATTGGGTAGATGAACTTGATAAGATACATCTTAGCTTGGTATTAAGGTTTTTTCAGTGTTTGGTCTTGGGTGTTTTGGTACTTTTTGTGAAGCAGCTCTATCTGCAGTGTGTCTTAGATGGCAAAAAGATGTCTCCAGTCTATTCTTTCTTCTCTTACCACACAAAAGTATAAGGAAGTCTGCAGAAGGGCCTCAGTCCTCTGTGAAAGCTGCTCAAGCTTATCAAGATTCTGCTACCTCAAGAACAAGTGGCAGCCCCAAGAGAATAAGCTGGCTCTTTTGAAGGCAGATTCAACTCTCTGGTGAATAGGGATGTTTCACCTAGTTCGTGTTTCTTTCGTAGGTACGTGGTGAGGTGACAGCTATTGAACTATGGCATTCAACAAGATTTGGTGTACCGTAGCCCTTGGACTTCTGCTGCCTTTTTCTTACGCCCATACGGACTTCTTCACTTCCATTGGTGAGACATGCTTTGGTGTATAATGCTGCATAGCCGAAAGAATTTCTTGACGGCTCTCAAAACTGATTCTGCAATGATCTGTTAATGGCATGCAAGGCTTTAATCGGTACAGAACTTAATCAGTACTGAACTAAATCCACTTACAAGTTCTTACGACCTTATTGACTTCTTTTTTTGGGGAGAAACAGGCTTTGAGTTAAGTCAGTCCAGTTAGCGTAATGACCCAGGCTAGGCTTTGTATTCCTTATGTATTCTTAGAGGTATGGACTTTTAAACAAAACTTTGGTGTGGACTGTTGCACACATACAGAAGCAAGCAGAAGAGCTGCTGAGGGTAAATAATGATACCAGAATGTCAGCTTACTCTCTCTTGGGTTCTGATGGCCGGTGACACAGCTGAAGATGTGGACTGCATCACTTCATGATGAACCAGTTCAGCTGCCTCCTTGCAGGAAATGAAACTATTATTAATTAATAACAGAGTCTGTTAGGAGACCTATTGAAATCATGCAAGTAATCTTAAAAATAAACCACTAGATTAGTATTGTATATCAAACATGAAGTCTTTGTATATTTCTGTAGCTTTGTCTTTATTTGCTCTACATTACATATGCTTGGATGAAAGATTACTCTTGTTGCAACCTACTTCCTTTTCCAAATGAATCCTAAATTAGTTCTAATAATAAATATGTGGTATTACGTTAACTTCCATGGCAACAAGCTTGGTCCAACATGGGATTGTCTCCTTCAAAAAAAAAAATAAAAGGCAAGAAGCTTTACTCAAATGCCTCTTCAGGATTATTTAAACAAATGCAGAAGGACTTTGGGGAAGAAAGAGTTGAAGAGAGGAAGAGTTGAATGAGAGGAAGAATGCCTCTAATTCTCAGTTCTCAGTTTTTTTGTTTCTCCTTCTCTAACCAAACTCATTTGTTTTCTAGGTCATATGACAGACTTAATTAATACAGAGAAGGATCTGGTAGTGTCACTGAAAGATTACATCAAGGCAGAAGAAAGCAAGCTGGAACAGATCAAAAAGTAAGCAGCTTGTTTCATAATGCTAATAGATAATAATTTGAGTCCACCCTTATAAAGTGCTTCTCAAGGCTGATTAAATTTGTGGAATTTTTCCCCTGAGGCAAAGCTTAAACTAGCAGTTTTTGCTGGGTTTTTGTCCTAAGTTATTATCTCTGAGCCATTGGTTTGTTTGATTCAGCTTTCTAATGATGAAATCTAATCAACCCGCTTTCTGTATGATACCTTCACTTTAGGACTCCTGCTTGCATGTAATTCCCAAGGGGATATAGTTCTTTGAATGACAGTCTGCTTAGTGGAAAGTAAAACCCAAGAAGTCGCCAAATGAGCGTTAGAAGGACTGTAATGATAGACTAGATGTAAAAGCTCTAAAAAGTGTTGCTGTGGCCGTATTGCTCATGAGTGGCTAACCAATGAATAGTAATAGCACCCTACAAGAGCAGAGTCTCTTTCTACGTGCTATGTTTAGATTTAAAAGTAAAATAAAGCAAAATAAAACTTCTTTACTGGTTTTAAAAATAACAAGAGACCTGACTGTTGCCATTACTATGTTGCTGTGCTCTATAGGTGTGCAGAGCCCAATATGTCAGATTTTATCAGAGCTAGAAATAAAAATTTTTGTATCACTGAACAGGATGGTTTCCTGGCTTTCAGAAATGTGTGTAAATCCCTCATGAGGATGTTTAAAACAGAGTTCCCTCTAGGCTACAGATTTTCTATTTGCTTTATATCGGTGTTGATGTGGGGTGTGGCTTTTTTAACGTTAATTAATTCTGTTTTCAGGATGTTGTTACATGTCTTCGTGTTCTAGATCTGCATTGTTTCAGATAGAGAGGGGAAGCTTGGTTGTTTTGCAGACACGTAGTAGCGTAGCGCTGGTGCTTATAGCATGACTGATGTGCTTCCTGACTTGAGGCTGGAACAGACTCCCTGGGTGTTTGCATTAAAACGATAGATGAACAACAGTAGTTGCTGAAAGGTTTGCTTGTTTCAGAGTGCGTTGGAGTTGTGAATGGCTTACGGCACTGACAGTGTTAGAGAGGTTTGCAGAGTCAGAGCTGTGGCACCAGAACGTTGACCTGGGCTCCTCATTTGGGAGCGTGACAACACATTTCTTAATACAAGCTTACAGTATGGAAGGCAGTTTTGTGGTGGGAGGCAAGGGGCTTACGGTCGATTTAAGAGTGTGTGTCTAAATGAAAAATAATTTGAGACAAGCATTGAACTACCTTTATTGTAAACTTTAGAAAAAAGAGCATTTAAAAATAAAATATGAAAAATGTGAGTAAAGCTTTGGTTTTGATTTGTCCTGCATGAAAACTCATAACGGAACTGCTGGCATACTGCAGTTGGTATTTGTAGGAAGGAGTTCGTTCAGCAGTGTTCCAACAAAGAACACAAGAGCAACACAAAATTTAGGATGCAGCCAAGGAGGAAGATTTTTTTTTTTTTTAAAAAAAGCCCCTTTTGTTCTTCTGCAAGAGCTTTATATATAGATAATGTAAAAGCTTGCAATTTGTGTTGGGTTTTTTTATTAGTGAAGACTGTTGAGTAGCTTCAAATCGGTTTTATAATGCATTGGCAGACTTTTAGAAGAGACTTTAATGAATGTATATTTTTGCTATAGATGGGCAGAGAAATTGGATCAGCTGACAGATACTGCTACAAAAGACCCAGAGGGGTTTTTGGGACATCCTGTAAATGCATTTAAGTTGATGAAGCGGCTGAACACAGAGTGGGGTGAGCTGGAGAGCCTGGTTCTGAAGGACATGTCAGATGGTAAGTGTGCCTGTAGTAAGAACAAGGATCACGTTATAATTGCATTTACTTGACTATGTCTTTCACATGTCATGGTTTGAATTAGATTTGTAAGTCTGCTTTTGAGGTGCCTTCATAAAAAATAATCCTAGAAGACCTGCCATTTCGCTGTCCGCATGCTATAATTCAAGCTTTACAAAAATTTAGGAAAACCGTCATGTTTAAACTGAATAATCTCCTTGGATGCTTTAAATTTTGCAAGGGATCAGGGCGTGCTTCATGTACTCTCCCGCTTTTTGCAAACTAGTATTTTAGGAAATTTCATCTCTCAGTGTGATGACTCCATTGAACAGAAAAAAAGGAAAAAAACTCTTCCGAGTGCAAGACATGTGGGGCTGTCTTTGAGTATTGTCAAGCGCTGTTGCTGCCAATATGCCCAGTGTTAAGGTGTGATGGTTCAAAACCTGAACGTTGGCAGAGACTGAGCATTTGTGGAACTGATCTGAACTAGTGTAGTAAACACTTTGCTGCCTCTTCTCCTCTGCAAGGGCGGAAGCTCTTCAGTAGGGAACACAGCACAAAAAAGTTGACTGTGAAAGAGACTTTTAGCAGCAAGGAAGCCAGGATGATTATATTTGACCTGTGAGAATCTGTCTCAACAACTAACTAACACCAGGTGTAGGTTTGTAGTAAGAAATTATAAAAAAGTGGAGCTTTCAAAAAAAGACCTAGGGTTAGTCTCTGATAAGGATTCAGCACATTCAGCTTCCCGCTTTTTCCTGTGAGTGACTGAATGTGCCATCAGAAAAAGTTCTTCACCTGCTAGCCACAAATCTGGACCAGTGCATCTTAAGCCCTTCTTCTGAATGGGAAAAGAAAAAAAAAAAAAGGAGTGGACTGTTTTGTTTTAAGAGAATTGTCAGAAAAAGGGAAAATACTGGGGGAAGCATAATGTAGTAAAGAATGGATGGCAGGGAGTGAAAGGATATGGTATCTTTTTAAAGCAGGAACACCTTTCCATAAACCGATAGCATTAATCAGGTCTGAATAGTTAAAAAGGACTACCGAAGCATGGCAAAAATGACAAATTTGGCCAGTTTGTTATTTTTTGGATGGTTTTGCAGTTGCGTGTTGCATACTATGCTTTGTCTGGTCTTGGTTGTGCTGCTTAGTTTTCTACTGGTGGATATTAGATGAACTTAAACATCATGTTGGCACTGTCCTTAGTTACCACTGCAAAGCTTGGTCTGCCTCTGGATCTTGGGACAAAAGAGTTTGTTCAGTAGAAGAGTTACTTTTCTGAAAATGCCAGAGTGGCTGTCAGTTCGTTCACACCGAGGTCCTCACGGTGGACTTTGTGGTGGCTTTTGGTGGCTGCGTGTACCAGGATGCTGGTTCTGCCCTCCGGGCTTCCTAGAGTTCTGTCTCCCTCGTCAGTGCAAACAGCCCACCAGCCTCTTGACTGTGCAGAAGCAGAAGGGGAAAAATAGCGTCAGTTCTCCCACTGGAGAGAGGATAATGCGCTAGCTCTACAGGAGGGCCCTTCAAGTAACAGCAACGGCAGTGGTTGTGTGTGTGTGTGTTCACCAGAGAGGAGTAGGAGCCTTTCATGACAGGGGAGGTGATGACATGTGACTCTAATGACTGGGGAACAGTTCCTAGAGAGAATATTTTTTTACTTTATAGAACCTGCTTGTCTTCTGTTCCATAAACGTCACCCTAGTGCTGCGTTAAAAAGCTTCCAAGTTTTTCTTTTTGATTATTCCTTTGCTTTCCCAAATGCTAACGTTTCAGCAAGCGTCTTCAGTTCAGTTCAGAGTTTTGTGAAGATGGACCTCAAGAAACCTTTTTTAACTTTGTGTGTTTCCCAGGTTTCTATGTAAATACATTAATGCCCAACTCCACAGAAAGCGGTTAGGTTCATAGGGGCTGCTTAGTTGCCTGAAAGTCTTGTCAAAAGCTGTTTGCGGGTAGACATCAGCATTTTTGGTTTTTGTCTTTTTATTGACCAGCTTTAATCTTTACACTGCTATTCTTAGCGCTGTTTGTTTTTTCCCTTTTCTAAATTATTTGTAAATTCCGTGTTACTAAATGAAAAGCCTTTTGGAAGGTAGATTGAGCGGAATGGTTCCAAAAACTACCAATATATTATCTGTAACGTTCTCCACGTGGGGGTGGTCTTTTTGTTGTATGTAACTTTTTCTTTTTAACCTGTTAAGACAAAAGAGTTTCTGCATGAAACCAAATGGGTACTCCTGTCCTTTCGAAACAAGCTTACAGCCTTTGTTGGTGCTCTTCCTGACTTATTAATGGCCTTTCCTGAAATGTTAGCTTTCCCCGGAGTAGGGAGTCATTTCACGCATAGAGTTTATAGAATTCCTGGGACAAACGAGGCCAAGTGTTTCCCTGTCTTCCTAGGCTTTATCTCCAACATGACTATCCAGCGGCAGTTTTTCCCAAATGACGAAGATCAGACTGGTGCAGCAAAAGCCCTCTTGCGGCTTCAAGACACGTATAATTTGGACACAGACACACTCTCAAGAGGGAATCTTCCAGGTAAGAGTCATCGATGTTATTTTCAGAAGATGCTGAGAACTTTTACTAAATGTCCTGATTACAAATCATTTGACTCTGTTCCATCTTGTTTAACTGCATAGTGTGAAGGTAACAACAGGAAAACATTTGAGCTAGCTAACTTTATGAAAAGTGGTGTGATGTGGGTTGTTGAACGTAGGCTGACGTAGGTATCGGTTTTAATTCTGCCACACCTCGAGAGAGAGGAACCTGTTGCTTCAGGCTGTGCCGATGCAGAGGAACCCAGGAAGAGCTGACCCGCTCCGCCATACTGTCGGGTCTGTTGCTGTGGTGGTTCTGTTGGAAACATCTGCTTGGCTTCCCTGCCTGGTGTGGGCTTTCTTCTGCCAGCACGCTGCCCAAGTGCATGCGGAGAAAATGCACTGCACAGAACGCAAGTTTCTTTCTGAATTGAGACTCTCCTTTGCCCTGTCGTTCTCCTCACTTGCATGCTGATTTTCTGCTTGTGCTAAACTTGAAAATTTCTTTTTAGTTGAAGTCTGCATCTTTCTTCTAGTTATGGTAAGATAATTTAGTGTTAATAGTTTTTAATAAAAAAATCAATAGCGACAAAGTCTTGCCTGGGTGAGGATTTTCCTTGTGTTGAAGTAGTTGTGTGCACCAGTAGATACCTAGCTTTATTGCCCAATGTAATGCATTTTAACAAAACAGTTCTATCATTTATTATCCCCTTCCCTCTCGCTGATAAGATGGACCTTTCACATTAGGAGTGACTGAAGTTTCTTTGAGCTTAAACTTCACGGAATGTATAAACTGAAAAACAAAAGACAGAGCGCTTACGCAGACTTGAGCTTATGTGGCATTATCTGAGGTAATCTTTAATAGGTTTATGTGCAGGAGAAGACAGGCTTCTTTCTTGTTAGAAGACTCTTTCTCTGCTGAGTTTTCCTTGTTTCCTCTGTTTGAAAATAGTACTGTGCCAGCTGGCAAAAAAATGAACTCTGTACAATCCATCTGTGTTTTTGCAAGCACTCGTTGTGGTCAGATGCCTAATAAAATTAAGGCTAATTGGCTTTGTATGTTATGATGTATAACCTTGCTTTTGGATTTAGTTCAAGACTATTTCAAAGACCTACAGATTCATTCTAATACAATAAGCACTTCGTTACTGTTTTCTTAAAACAGCACAAAAATACAAGATAAAGTGCTTTGGGTGGACTGTAGTTTATTGCTTCTTTTGAAGCAATAAGCTGTCCAGACCGTGTGTAACGAAGTGTAATTGCAGAACCCCAAAGTTCTAAAGCATAGAAGAGAATAGGTTGGTCTCTTCAGAGCTCCAGAGAGGAACATCCCACATGATCGCTTGTCTGTGCTCCTTGTCTTTCTTCCCAGGGAATTTCTGTTTGGCCAGCTCGCCAAGCTTTGATCAGAGTCTTAACTACTGTCATATTGCTTATTAATCCTCTTTCCTGCATTACAGGCTGTGCTGTCTCTTTTTAGTAATTATCAACCCTATTCGCCGGTAGCGGTCATAAGCACCCTTTTAAGAGTTGCCTTTTCACATGTGGGTGTTACGTTGCTTCTAAATGTACCAGGCTATGGCCCTGCAACCTGTTACCCTTTCCCAGAGGATCTCTCTCTCTGAGAGCACTCCAGCGCCACTGCACCCTAATCTTTGCATTATTGTAGAGTTAGCAGCTTCAGGCTCGGAAACCTGAAATCACTGGCTGTCACAGGATGGACCACAAGGTGTTTAATTAGCGAGAAGAATCACAGTTGTTCTGGGGGATGCTGCTTTTCGTGGACTGTCTCTCCAGCTATTTAATCTCTTAAGGCATGTCTTCAGCAGAAGAATTCCCCTGTTGGAACGCAGCTGTGGGAGCTGCTGTTAGACATTCAGGACATATTAAGATGTAATCAGGAATGTAATTTTAGCTGTAAAACTGGCAGGTCTGGTTTCCTTTTTGCAAGATTAAATTTGGTTTTTCATTGGGCCTTAATTTACAGTGGCAAAAATAGGAATCTGTCATTCGCTTACTAGTGCTTTAATCTTTCAGAGGTCTCTTCAAATGTTTCTAAAAATGGCTAACTTCAAAAATCTTGAGCAGCTGGGAATTTACTGATTGATGTTTTCTTGTTCCTCCCCCGCTAAGTTGTCACTAACAAGATGTGCTTCAGTAGAGTTTTGAAAGCGATAACACAATGTCTTTGAAAACAGATTTCTGAAACTTCGTATTTGGCTTACTACTGCCCTTGCTCCAAGTGTTTGGGGTTTTGAAGAAGGAGGGTGTATTTTATTTTATTTTCCACTAATGGTAAAGACATTTAGCTAGTTGCTGGGGTTCTGGCAATGGAAAGCTGCATCTAACCGCTTATGTGTTCTGCCAAGGATTTACAGGCTTTAGATGCTTAAATTGAGCCTTCAACAAATAGCCACCGCAGAAGGGAGATGTGGAAGACTGCAACATGAACAGAAATAAGCTGTGCTGTGAAGAATAAGAAGTAACTAAATGTTACTTTGAAGACTGGTTTAGAACTCTCTGTAAATGCTGTTTGTTCTGTTTTAAATACAGGTGTGAAGCACAAATCCTTTCTAACAGCTGAAGATTGCTTTGAGCTGGGAAAGATTGCCTACACTGAAGCTGACTACTACCACACTGAGCTCTGGATGGAACAAGCTCTGAAACAGCTGGATGAGGGAGAAGTGTCTTCTGCAGATAAAGTCTACATTCTGGACTACCTGAGTTACGCCGTGTATCAGCAGGGGGATCTGGACAAAGCCATGATGCTCACCAAGCGCCTCCTGGAACTGGGTATGCGAAAGAGAGATCCGCAGCTCACCCCGATCTAGCTCTGTGATCGAGCAGGTGCTGGCTGCGGATTTGTACTGAGGAGCGCGGTCTTGCCGGCGTTCCCACTTGTACACGGGTTTTTAAAATGGATTACTGCTGACATTTCCATTAACTTCTTGATGTAGCTTTCAGAAAAATAAGACTTGTATTACCATAAATCATACTTTGCCACCAGTTTAAATGGGCAATTATATTCTAAACTACTGTGTCACAAAGTGTCATGGTTAAGGATTGCTTCTTTCCATTGAAATATTTTCTGCTTCCTGTCACTTCTGGTTCCTAACCATCTACCCATCTTAGTCATTACCGCCTGAAAATTGGTTCTCTTACTGTGTCTTACTTTCCTGTGTTGAGATTACTTCCCCTTAGGTACAGGCAAGAGCAAAATTAATGAAATTGAAACTAAATCGGTGATACCAAAATCTCTGCGGATTATTTAAATGCAAATTAAGCATACTTGAGATGAAAAACTTGGGGGAAAACAAACACAGAATGCAATACAGCAAGCTAAGATTCTGCCTGTTTTATGGAATCTGAAAAGTGTTTATGCTTCTGTAAATAGTCCACTGATTGACTGTGTAAAGGATGAACTGAAGCAAATTCTGTAAGCTTAGTGATTGTTACAAGCTTCGTCCCCAGAAATCTTAATTCCCATTGGGGAAGTTTTTAGGTTTAAAGCCAGTCATGCCGTCCCAGCTCTCTCCCCGTCCCCTTCCCTTGTCTCTCCCTTTCTGGTGAGATCGGCTGGAATGCCCAAACCCTTTTTCTTGGTGCTTGGACCCCTATGCCTACTGAGGATCCAGGCCTCACAGGAAGCAGTTTCTTAACTGTGAATGAGTTGAGCTTAGCTCTGAAAGCTTGTTGTGTGTTTTCCTGCAGACGAGTAAGGATACCTGCATGCTGCAGGCTAACATCGCTTCCAGCTCGGCTGTGAATGCTCTCAAACCAGAGTAGATGTTTCTAATTTCTATTTGAGAAGCAGTAATGTGCATCTGTTTTTCTTTTTGTAAATAGCCTCTTCTGGGTACTTCTTCACAAGTTGGAAACTTGCCGGTGATATTTGTGTGTTTCTTTGTCAATAGATCCTGAACATCAAAGAGCAAACGGGAACATGAAATATTTTGAATACATCATGGCTAAAGAAAAAGAAGCAAATAAGTCCAGTACAGATTCAGAAGACCAGCTGGAGAAGGAAACTGAGGTTAAGAAAAAGGATTACCTGCCCGAGAGAAGGAAGTACGAAATGCTGTGCCGTGGGGAGGGTCTCAAAATGGTAAAGTGGAGCAGCCTGTTTTCAAATGTATGAAACCAACCGTAACAAAGCGATGTCAAGAATTTGTATGTGGCGTGAAAGCAAGGAAGTTGTTACAGCAGTTGGCTGAGGGTGCAGGACTGAGGATTAGCATGTGTTGGATTTCTTCCCCATTTCATTCTGTCCAGCAGACAAAAAGTAATACTGCCGCAGGCACTGCTGACTAACTTGGATGTGCTACATAATTGTAATTAATTGAATAAGGATGCTGGAAGTCTAGATTTACATATGGGATTGAATGAGGGTGGGTTTTTTGGTGACAAAATTATTTTTAATAGGACTGTGTAAAGTACTGCTTGTTGCAGTATTACAGACTAACATTAATGTGCCGGAAGTATGAATTTCTCAAACTTAAAGCATCTCTTTAACTGGTAACGTAACGTTAAGGTAGGGAAAGTGAATTGTTCCTGTCTCTTGTTCTCAGGACATCTTCTGTTTCTTAGAGTTATTAATGTCATGTGGAAGTTCTCTGATTCTCTCTTGCTCCACCTTGCTTTCAGACTCCTCGGAGACAAAAAAGACTCTTCTGCCGCTACTACGATGGAAACAGGAATCCTAGATACATCCTGGGCCCTGTCAAACAGGAAGACGAGTGGGACAAACCTCGTATTGTTCGCTTCCTCGACATCATCTCCGATGAAGAGATCGAAACTGTGAAAGAACTAGCAAAGCCAAGGGTAAATGCCTTATGCTTCTTTGCCTTTTGGAATCTTAAATTTTGTGTATAGTTTTCTGTATGAGTGTGTGTGATTCTGTCTCCTCTTGAATGCAGGTGTGTGTGCAGTGTGCTCACACGTTGCTTTTCTCACCTTGTAGCTCTTGGGGACACACTCTTTGAAGGAGACAGTGGGGAAACTGGAAATTCTGTGTAATTAAGAGAGGATTGTCAGACGTTTCCGGCAGACACAATTTCAGTGCACGCTGTTTCGGATAAGGAGGAGACTGTTCTCCAACAGAAAACAAACGTACTGCAGCTAGGTTGCCTTGAAGTATACCTGTCACCCGGTTTTTGTTTGATTTTCTGGTTTTTGTTTTTTCTTTTTTTGAGTCTGTATTTGCCAAAGTTGTGACATGCAGAAGAGTGCCGTCTAGGGAGAGGCAGCCATTCCTCTGGTCCTGCAGTGCCACGTTGTTGTATAGACAAGAATGAATGGTTGTATTCTCCATTCAGTATAAAACTGACTTCTCTCTCCTGGGCTTTGAAGCCGCCTGCAGATGAAAGAGCTTTAAGAGGGCAGTACTTCATCAGTGGTACTCGGCTTCTTATTCACAATGCCAGCTCAACAAATCCTGTTTCAGAAACTGGATCCCGAGGTTCTTGTTTCTGAATGCAGAATAAGCCAGGGCAGCTTAACTGTCAGAGTAAACAGGAGTGTCCAAGGCAAACAGTGACCCGATGGAATTGCCTTCTGTATCCGGTTGGTGCGACGCCGCATCTCAAGATGTGCGTTGAAAGTGTAGTTAGTTAAGTTGATTTGTTTTTCCGTCAATTACCAGTTACTTCTAAAATAAGATTTAAACTTGCAGAAGTATAATTTTCCTGCTTTTTTTTCTTGTTTTTAGCCTAAATGGCTTTTTGTCCAGAGAGAGCTGAGCAAATTGGAGATTAGAGGGATAAGTGCATTAAGTATAGGACAGCTTGGTCTGCCGTAAAGTAAACCAGCTGTGGGTTATCCAGGGGCACGTCGAGGATGAGGCTGTCCTTGGCCTCTGCACTGGCTACTAGGTAGCCAGAAGGCAGTTTTCAAGCTTCCTAAAGGCTGTTGTGTTGTATTTCTGAGGTAACATTCTGAACTGTAAGCAAGAAGTGCAAGCAGTTCTCTTCACTTACCTGTAAAGCACCTCTTCCCCCTCTCCTGTCAGGCAGCCCTGCTGCAGGCCTACAAATCAGAGCCCCGGTTGTTTGTCTGCAGACGATAAAGCCCCTCTGCTGCTGCAAAAGCTCTGGCATTATGTCTGTGGAATATGACTGAATCACTTCTTTATGGAGTAGAAGTAAGTCTCAGCACTGAAAATAAAAACCTGTGAACGTGGTGATTTTAACTTCTGAACTTGCTGAGATAATTGTTTTCCTATCAAATGTTTGGCTGGTGGTAAAGACTCGGAGGTTCATAGTTCATTAACGTAGAAGCATCTGTATGTGGTTAGCGTTCCACATATTTCCTACGGCCGAGGCCTTGCAGGGCTCGGTAACGAGCATAGCAAGAGGATTGTGGTTTTTGAGACTGAAAGGTCATCTCTTTCTTCCCGATGCTCGGGATGTTACCATCGCCGCCTCTCGGAAGGCAGCGCTGTCTGATCTGTGTCCAGCCTTCTGCTGCGCTGGCGGCATAAGCTGGCAGGAGGAAGCCACCTTACTCAGCTTCGGGAGTCTCGCCGGAATCGTACTTTGTGCCTTGATTCTTGTATGCTTCTGCACAGGATGAGAGAAGAGGCAGCGTGTTAAGAGTTCCTGGTACCTCTTCTTGTTAGTAGGTGTGGAGAGGCCTTGATTTACTTAGTTCATTTTAACAGTAGAAAAATACTTCTTCTAAATGTTTGGGGCTTGGTATGCTGTTTTGTGCCTCTTACAAAATGTGGGCTCTGCAACTCAACCTTTCCCGTTATCAACGATGGAGAGTGTCCGATAGTACATGAACAAATTTGTTAAAGGGCGCACATAAGATTCTGAATCAGAGTATTAATGTAGATGGGATGGAGCGCGGCAGAGGGAAAGGAAGGCCTTGAACCAAGACTTAGGAATGTAATGTATATGTGTCCTTGGACTGAGCGATTAGTTGGTGTTAGCAGTCAGCGTTAAAGGAGTTCAGTGCTGCTTTTGGTGTAGAAAGAATCAAAAAGGTAGGGTTTTATTCATCTTTCACTTATACAAGATCACAATGTTGCCTGGATTCGATATAACTGTAAAACTCATCTTACATGCGCAGGACATAGTGCTAACAAAGGACCAATTGTACATGTGCCATAATATTGTACCGCTTCCAGCAGTTGTTGCAATATGAAGGAAATGAAAGCTGCTAGTTTACATTATTCAGACGGCTGTTCTTCTTACTACAGAAATGGAAACGTGACTTCCTGGAAAACTTGATCTTCTCTACCGCTCTGTTTAAAAAAACAAACCAAAAAACCCTAAAAACCTCTCTTTTAGTAAAATTGGAGACTCCCCCTCCCTCCCCATCACTGCTTTATGAATTTCCACCCCCTCTGTAAAAGAAAAACCACCGCAGAAGGTGACCGGGTGGCTTGCGTGACGGCTTGCGTGACCTTTCCCCTTAGGCTTCTGAATGGTCGGATTGCTGTGATGCAGTATGTGCTTTGTAATGCAACTATTCTGATGGTTCGCTTCACAGCTGAGGCGAGCCACCATTTCAAACCCCATAACAGGAGCCTTGGAGACGGCACATTACAGAATTAGCAAAAGGTAAGAGAGCTCTATGCCAGATGTTTTGGGCCTGTAATGAGTGTGTAGATTCTGCTCATTATGGGGAAAAAAGAGGTGGTCTAAAAAGACAACTTTGGCTTTGCAGTCCACCGCTTTATTACGTGCAGATCTGTAACAGGCTGTTACTGCTGAGTTTCTCAGTCTTTTCCTTCAGCTGGAAGTTCTGGGGCGTATTTTGATTTCTTTATTTTTTTGGTCACCTTCTCAGTGCGTGCTCTCAAATGATGATCTGTACAAGAAGCAGGTCTCTACAATCACCGTAAAAAAATACGTGATGCTACAAAACCTTCAGTAGCATCTAGATTTTTTTTTTTTATATTCCCTTCCCCTTGCTCTTGTCACCAACCAAAAATTGTCCTCCCTTTCCTTGTAAAATCTAGCAGACCGCTTGAAATGCCTTTACACGTGTAAGAGATGCTTCAGGTCCTTGCTGTGCGTGACAGCTGGAGTGGCATGCAAAACACATGTTCATTTGTCACACAGCATTTTGTTGTCTGAGATAATCCCACGCTCCTGTCTGGGCTCTTTTACCTCCTGCTGACACAAATCTGGCAGAACGCAAGCACGTTTTTACTGGGCTCCAGGTTCTTCCCAACTTGTCTTTGAAGTACTATGAGTCTTGCATTTAGCCAGGGTTTTCCAAAATTGGCTGGCTCTAAAAGAAACCACCTACCCTCTGCCCGCCCCCACCGGTTTTAGTAGTGGTGACTATAAAGATTGGCCGCGTGTTCTATCAGCATTAAGCAAAAATTCTGAAAGGAGTTAAACTTCTGGGTGAAGGGGAATTGTCTGTGAAACTCAGCATCATAAATTACTTGCAGAAAGTCTCTAGTTGAAAACAAAAAAAAAAGGAAAAAGAGGAAAAAAAAAAAAAGGAGGAAAAAAGTGAAAGGACAATCTCACCAAATTTTTTCCAACCAATTTGTTTTGATTTGGACATGGCAGCTACAGCTTCTGTTGCCCTTCTAATATTGCCAATTTAAGAGCATTGCATACCATCCAGACCAATCGGAACCCTTTCAAACACCTGTGGCTTGGCAAAAAAGCAGCCGACTAGGTGGGTAAGCCCTTGTCCTTTCTCTTTTTGTAGCTGAGCCGTGCTACTGTTCATGACCCTGAGACTGGGAAACTGACCACAGCACATTACAGAGTCTCTAAGAGGTAAGGGGAGCGTCTTCCAAAGGTATACCCAGTCCGAGGAAGTTTGTTCTGGGACTGTACCGCGTCATCTCTAAACGTGGGGCAAATAAGGATTTTGCATAACTTCTATGTTCTTAGTCTCTCTTGAGAAGAAAGAGAATGGCCTAAAGCAAACTGAGCTGTCATTTAACAAAGCAAGCGGCTGCTGAAGTAGAAAATAGTTCTACGTGTTAGTGGTAGCCAAGATGGAAGTTCCCTCTCTTGCTTAGCATGGCTTGTCTTAGTGCAACTAACGTACTAAAATGTCTGTGCCGCGCGGGGTTCTGCTCACGCTAACAAACGGCGGAAAAGGCTGCCTGGGTAGTTCACCTCTGCCGCTGAAATTAGGTGTTGATACTCGCCGCTTAGAACTAGGCACCGATGAACTGCTGTAATACGTGGGAATAGTGCAAATGAAAGCTAGTTGATAATTTTAAAGAATTTCCTTGTTTAAATGATTGAAAGTAGTTGCTGCTTGAATAGAAAACCAGTTCTTTCAGCTTCCTTGAACAAACACCTGAAATTAGAACGGCTAGAAGATTAAGCTTCCAGGGTTGTTAGTTAGCTATGTATTTCTTTAAAAAGCTAAAACTGCTTCAAATACGGGATCACAAGAAGTTGGTTGATTCGGGAATGATTATAACTCTCACGGAAACTAGAAGACCATTGTAGCTGAACGATCCTTAAAGCCACACTTGTTACAAGCAGTGGCAAGGTGAAAACTTTTATTTTTGTACGTTGAAGACTGCCTCGCACCTTCAGCAAGGTGCAGGCCTACTTACACATCAGAGCTCATGCAGGTGGTGGGACTCCTTTGGAAATTGCCTGGTGAGCTCTTATGTATTTGCTCCTTAAAACTACCTCCACAGGCCCCCTCCAGAGTGACTTTAGGAACATACATCTTCCTGTTTGACATGTGTTGCATTTAGTTTTTATTTTTAGTTTTTAATTTTAAAGTTTGTCCATGTCCTATCTCGGTTATCGGTGACCGCGTGTTTTAAAGAAAGCATTTATTCAGTCTCAGGATTTGTCCTCTGTGACACAGACCAGTCTGGGGCGTTTACTGAAGAGGCTTGTTAGTCTGTTTGAACGTACCCTCACGGTTTCTGTCAAACTTAATGGGCTAATAATAGGAATTGGAGAAGGTGACCAGATTACTAATGGAAATTGAGATGTGTAACTGGCCCCTATTTAAATGAATGATCCTCAGTAAAAGGACTTTTTATTTAGAGTTTTGATTTTTCATTAGTGGGAAGTGTTATGCCTTGAGACTATTGCAGATGCCATAGTCAGAAAAAAATAGTACTGGACAACACCCATCATTAAAAGCAGATTCCCTCATGAATGTGTGCAGCCGACAGTGCAACCATATCCCGCTTGCCATTGCCTCTTCGTTGGCTTCCGACATGACAAAATAACTATTTCTCCTAGGGCTTTACTTTGGAATTAAGCGTGTGCTGTGCCTTGCCTAGGGACTCTGTGACGAAGTAGAAGGGCAGCCATTGTCTGCGAAGTGCCGCTGCCTCCTCGGTGTGCCGTGCCGCAAGCCCAGAACAGAGCCTGGGGGCTCGTACCTGGTGAATGAGACCCTTAAACGTTTAAAGGTTTGGCGCTCAAAAAGGTGGCACTCTGGGACTTTTTTCCAGCACATCTAAGGAGCTCACAGAATTAAATCAGAATTTACTGAGCTAAGTTTTTTAATTCCTTATCTCATTGGAGGCTGAAATTAGAATTGCAAAGAAACGTACAAGTAAATGGGGCACAGCACATTGCGAGGTTAGTGAAGGCAATTTTTTGAGGCTAGGAACGGACTCGAGGGAGGAGTGGAACTTCCCTTCTCATGCTTCTTCCCCTTGCCTTCGCATTCCTCCATGTGCAGATTGTTTTAGGATGTATATACTTCTCAAGAGAACTTGACACCTGAAGCTATAGTAGGAGGTAAAAGCCACCCCCCCAAAAACCCCAAGCCAGGCTGCTTCAGAAGGATCATGTTATTAACGCGAGCTCACTGAACTTCTCTTGCAGAACCTCTGGTAGAAATGTCTTGCTGTTAGAGCTGTTGGAGCTGGTTTGGAATCCAGATGAGTCATTGCTCCTGAAAACCAAAAAATGCTTGCTTTATTTTTTTAATAGATGACTGCTTTCCCCTTCAAACATTCTTTCCGAGCAAATGCACTTCTAAATTACAGCATTCCTCTCTTTGAGAGGACTACTGTTCGCTGTGCAGTACGTGGCAGGCTGTATAAAAGGGGCACCTTGCCAGCAGCTGGAGGAGCACCATCAAGCCGTGCTGTGTGCAGAACCAGAATAAACTCAGCCGCTCTGACACTGCTTTTAAAGAAGCTGCTTTTTTTTTTTTCCTCTCCTCCCAGCAGCCAGTCAGAGCTTGTAGCTCATGATGTTAAGGTTTCCACTTCATAAATACCGGTCTGTGCTTTTATTCACTCCCTGTTGCACCTCTACTAATACTTTTTACATATGAAGTGCGTTTTAGAAAGTTTTTGAACATAAATGTCAGTATTTTGTGTGGCCAACGACCATTACAAAAGCAGTGTTGAAATACTGTGGTGCAGCGCTGATGTGTAGCTGAGACTGAGGCCATGGCCTTTGTAATGTCTGGTACTAGACCAACCAGTGCAGTTGGAGAAGGAGATGAGGTTTTGGGCACATATGGCCTTCTATGTCATGTAAATCTGGTCAGTTGTCAGGTTTTTTTCCTAATACACTGCTTAGTCTAAAATTATTTCTGCGTGTAAATCTTGTGCTATGAAAAAATCTCTGATAAGATACCTGATACAGAATTATAAGGGGGGGGGGGGGAAGTAAATGTAATTACTGCTAGCTGTTTGTAATGAATATAAAAGTTGTTAAAAGACAGGTCTTGTCATGAGGAAGAAGAAACCACCCTACATGAATTCAGCATTCTAATGAAATTCTTTCAATCACTGTAACATACTAGCTTAGTTCATGGGTGTCTTTGTAAAAAGCCAAGCGGGACACCAAAATGCTATTGCTTTGTAGTCTGGGAATTTTGGCTTACGGAAATATCAACTCCTCCAAAAGTAGTCACCCATGTCTTAAACTGCTGTGCTTAACGACTTCCCAAGAAATAAGCTTGTCCCTTTTTGTTAATGAGTTTTCTACCCATGGTGGACTCACTCACAGGTGTCAGCTGGTCAAAAACAGGACAGAACACTTTTCATGTGAGTTAAGTTGTCAGGTGAGCAACTTAATTTAACAAATGCACATTGAAGAGTAGAACCTTGTGTGCGTTTACTGAATCGGGCTGAACCTTGGACTGTGCGTATATTAAAAGAAAAAAGTTTGCTGAGCACAATTCAAGGCTGTTAATTCTGCATCACATACACCACTGGTGAGGGAGGCTGTTTGGGGGGGGGGGGGGGGGTGTGTGTATGGTTTTTTTGTTTTGTTTTTGATAAGAGCAGGAAAAAGAGGCCCTTGTCGTGCATCCTAAAGGTGGCCAGCAGAGACCTCCTGATGCTGGACAATGGGTGCAGGGTTCTGCAGGCCCTCCTGGGCTCTCTGTCCTTGTGGGAGCAGAGTTCCTGGCGCTTACAGGGTTAAATCAGGCGGTAACTCTTCACACAGGCCTCCCCTTAAGTTTTGCTCAGCAACCAGCAGACAAGCTGGCACTTGAAATACTATTTCAGTTCCCTATTTCCTCTACCTTTCATAGACTTTCTTTGTATCCTTGGGCGATTAATTTTATTGCTAAAATACATATAGTACTTTGTGAAAGGGTGTAGTATTCTCCCTGTTGAAATACTCGGAGCATTCATTGCAGTTCTAAATAATCAATATAGTAAGAAAGCTTGCTTTTTTTTTTTCCTTAAGGCCTTTATGGTAGAGTGGACAGAGGTAGTGGGAGCCTGCGCTTTGAAGGCTCAACGGGCTTGCCTGATGGCTGCGTTGGGGCTTTTCTTGGGTATTAAGTGTGAAGTTAGGAGTGCTTGTCAGTGTTGCCTGTTTGACATGGCTGCGTAGCATGTGGCTGCATAGCTGCTTTTCTTTTGGGAGTGCTCTGTAGAAGCAGTCTTTGCATTCTCCTGCCACCATAAATGAAAGTCGCATTGTAACATTTCCTTATACTAACAGTGTTCAGAAGTGGATGGATCTTTGTATGTCTTTGTGCAAGTCTGTCCTGAGAAAGCTTTCTTTTTATCTATAGTTTATTTGTCAGTTTTAAAAAAAAAAAAAAATGCTCGTAGAGATTCTGTAACCTGTGTCAGTGCCTTGTGTCACATGTCATGCTACTGCTCCTCCCATGCAAAGTGTTTTGGTGTATTTTTTTTTAAATACAAATTTTATATTAAAGAAAACCACCTTAATTTAGACTAGATGTGAAAGTTCATTTGTGTAGAAATACTATGATGTACCTGCCAGCTAGGCTCTGGGCATAGGTTTTTTTTCTTTTTTCTGTCCAGCAGTCTTGTAAAAGTAGCAGGAACCACTGATGATGAGCCCAAAAAACTGAGTCAGATGCTAGGGAAAAAAGGTACCACAAGCTGTCTCCCTCCATTTGTTTCCTGCAAAAAGGGGGACAGTAGGGCCCAAATTGTCAATATTATCATCCTTATTAGCCACTAGTAGAGGACTGCCAAGGTAAACAGAGATGAGGACCAGGGATGTGGTGAGCGTACCAAGAGAGGGAAAAGAGGACCAGGTAAAATGAAGGTGCATGGGCTAGAATGGGCTGAGTAAAGCAGCAAGAAAAACAAGCATCATGCGAGCAGATGCGTGGTTTTTAAAGACAAGAATGATGACTGAGTAGATGAAATTGCTATTTTTTCAAAAAGAACAAAATGTTTATCTTGTAAAGAGATGAAATGCATGTGTGTGTTTGTTTCCATGTAAGCCACTGGATGTGTTCACAGCTGGTAAGGGGCCAGCAGGGATGCGCAGAGCTGCGGTTAGCCTAAGCTTGTGCCCTTTTCTGCCAAATACCGCTACTCGGGGTATGTGGCTGCTTTTGGATGACAGAGCTGCTTCCCAGTCATGCAGCTTTCAAAACTGAGCAACCACTTAGAGTAGAAAATGCTACACTGGGTCTGGGTGAAGGCAGTCATTCTCCTGTAGAACTGCTTCTCTACCTGTTCATACCTTTCTTGCTGACTACTTTGCCAGTTATTTGAAATGCAGTATGTCTAGTTGAAAAGCTCTAATTTATAGAGTAGGAGGCAGACATTTTGAAGATGCTTTTGGAACTGTAAGGCTGACTTCTCACATTTATATTTAAAAAAAAAAAAGTTGTGGGTTTTTGGTTTTTTCCCCTTAAAAATCATGTACTAAATCCCAAATTTGTACTAGGCTGTTTTGGTAGAAATTGTTCAATGGGGAAAATGATAAAGAATTTTATGCATTATTTAATTGTTTTCATAATGATTTTTAGTACTACTGCACAGGTAAGTAAGTAATGTGAAAGGACAGATCACAGTACGCTTGCCTGTAAGTGCATGACGTATGGAAGAGCTGAGTTACAGTCACATAGGCTCTGCGTATGCTAAATAAAGTAACTCACCTTTTCCTTTCCCAAGTGTTGCTTCAAAATGCATCAAATGCAGGGTCTAAATTAGCTGTTTGGAATGGGTAAGAGCAAAAGTGGTTTGCGCCTGTTTTCTAAAAGAGCTTGAAGCAAATTTCACTGTTTGGAACATTTTCTTCAGTCATTTGGTAGGCCAGCGTGGGAATTAACACCCTTAGTTTTAGAGCTTCCTTAAACCAGTGGTGTAAATGCTCTTTCCAGAAAACATGTTTATTAAATGCAGGTCTTTATAATGCCCTGGAAATACTTCTGATCATCCTACCAAATTCTTAAGAAGTACTAAAAAATAATCTCAAATTTGAAGTCATTGCAAATGTTGCATTTGTGCTGCTAGCTTACTGCCTATTACTACTGTATTTTATTAATTTATTTCCCCCCCCACTTAGCGCTTGGTTGTCTGGATATGAAAGCCCTGTGGTATCTCGCATTAACACAAGGATACAGGACCTAACAGGACTTGATGTCTCCACAGCAGAGGAACTACAGGTAAACTGTTAGGACAAGCACGGTAGTGAATGTCGCTTGGCATTTCATTTTGGACAGCTTTATGTGCAGCACCATGCCCCCTCGGGTAGTGGGGTGAGGTGGCCCCAAAAGCTCGTTCAGCCCAGGGGCAGCTGATTTGATGGAACTGAGTTTCATTGCTGCAGGGTCAAACCTTGCTGCTGTGGTGATAGTGGCCAATACCTAAGGAAGGGGGGAGAGAAGGGGTGTTAAGATTTGCCACCCCATCCTCGGTCCCAGAAGGCCAATACTGTGTCTGGTGTCTCTATAACGTGGGAAAGACCGACTGTACGTGTAACTTGAGTAAATTTTATTTTAATCATTTTTGCTTGAGGCTTTTAAATGAACAGCTGCTTCACTGATGCTGAGAAAGCATGAATACCTAGAAAGCCACTTAGAAAGTGGTTCCTGAAAGCTGTTGTGCTACTCCATCAAGGCCCCGGATGATAAAATGCCCAAGCAGCTGCTTGAAACTTGGTTATGACTACACAGATGAAAAAAAAAAAAAAAAAAATCAATCAGCAAAAAGGACAGTGGATCCTCTTTATTGACATAGAGATCAAAAAGTGATTCAAACTTGAATGATGTAAAAGCTCCGTGACCTATTTTGAGGAGAATATAGCTTGTAAAATTTCTACAGAACAAAAATATTTTTCTGCCCTAGGGAAGTACCAGATTCCTTACCCAGAGTACACTGCATCTTGTGGGTGCCAGTCTTGGATGTGCTGCTGCTCCTGTAGCCAAACATCTTGGCGCTCCTTGGAGCCCGGGGCTGTCCAGGTGTTCAGGAGTTTCAAAAGTTTTGGGGTCAGGTTCTGTGATTATCATTCGATCAGACAGCATCAGGCACTCAGAAATGGGGGAATGTCTTTACCATTCAGCTGGGAGTGGACAGAAGAGCTTTCAGGGAAAGATGAGCCTGGGGAAGAAGAGAAGGTTCAGCTGTGGCTTTGCTGGGAGCTGTGTCCAGTTGAGAACTGCAAAGGCAGACTGAGGGGCTGAGACCCTAAAGCTCGGGGTCCGGTTCTGGCTCTACACTTGATGAGGAGTCTGGGTGAAGTCAGAGCTATCTGTGAATAAACCTAGCAGGACTTTGCTGCGTACAGTATGGGTTAACTGGCAGAGACTTGCAATTTCCTATGGCTTGATTTTTAAACATCACCTATCGAAAGGTTGTAGATGATGGTCAAATTCTTGTCTGGATAAGATACTGCTTTACTAGATTTTGTGCTTCTCCTTTCACTGTAGGTAGCCAACTACGGAGTAGGAGGCCAGTATGAGCCTCATTTTGATTTTGGAAGGGTAAGTCCTGTTTCCTGTCTCCACCTCTTTCTTCTTCACAAGCACTGTGTTTCTCTTTTTCAGGTGGCAAATTACGGAGTGGGAGGACAGTATGAACCCCACTTTGACTTTGCACGGGCAAGTAAAGAGATGGAGGAGAGATAGCCACCTGGTGAAGCCTGGGCCTCTTGGCTCTGGCACAGTTTTTATTCTTTAATGTGCAGTAAATTTTGTAGCTCTTCAACTTTTCTAATCCATGTTAGTGGAGAAAGCCCTCTAAACCACCAGCTGAACTGATAATTATTTTAGGCATTACAGAGAGCAACAAGGCTTTTCTTCTAAAACTTAATTTAAAAAGAATAATTCTAAGGAGATGACTGATAGTTCTTTACAGAGCAAAGGGCATTATTAGCTTTATTCTAAAGCTGGAGAAACATTTACAAATATTCTAGCTAGCCAGGGTACTGGCCATGTAAAGCCGTTTTGTTTTACATCACTGAAGGATATACAGCTTAACTGTATAAAAACTTGGCGTATATCCTGTGCTCCTGACATGTGTGGCAGATGACGGTGGCCTCAGCTAACATGCATCCATGCACTGAAGCTACCCTAACTGTGTCCGCAGTGCAGAGCGTTGCTGAATAAGGCAGACGTGGCTGCGTGGGTGAGAGCTTAATGCCCTTTTCTGTGGGGAAGGCTTTGTAGGCAGCATAGGAAAACTTGCATTGCAGCTTACCGTGTAGGCCTGCGATGCCGAGAGAGAACCCCTTCCCCCAGAGCCGAGACACGGGTGTCTTGCACGCTGTTGGAGAAATTTTGAAAATATAAGTAAGAAAGAAGTGCTCTGTTACTGTTGTTTACATGCTGATTGCTAGCAGACTCCTGAAACTGGAAAAAGTCTACTGAGGTCTTCTCATCTCGTCATTGTTTTTAATTTGATTTAAATTCCCAATCTATTTCTATTCCAGCTTAAATTGCAGACTGCTGGAAATAATGCCACTGAATTCAGTTGGTTCTTTATTGGGCATACTTACGTGTGATTTAACACCTTCCGATTAACCTTACGCCGTGAATCCAAGCCACCAAACTATTAATCAGAATCTCTGCTCTGTAAGCACATGCTCAAAAGCATTGCAAACAATTAACAGTTTTTGTTTGGAAATGCATGGGTTAATTTCTGGAGCAATGATTGCTGAAATTTTAGCACACACAAATAGTGGTCACAGGGGGTGGGCTGTGAGGTGTGACAAAAGTTAGTCTCATTAACTCATCAAAATGGGTTTTTTCTCTTGTAAGTCAAGTGATAAAAACCTCTTAGTTGCCCAAATGGATCTCTTGGCTAGTTTGTTAGCCTGTTACAAGCTCCTGCTTTGCTGAGGTCCACTCGGCTTCCTCCCTTCTTCCCAGCTGTAATGAAAAGAGCAACAGTAAAGTGCCAGAGCGCAGTGGGGAGGAGGCCTCGCCTTTGAACACAGCGCTGGGCTGGTGCTGTTGCAGCCACGCCACGTGCGTTCAGGCAGGGACACACCTTAGTCCTGTGGAAAGTTTCAGGAAGGGCTGCCACAGGCGCCCTGCGGCTGGGATCACGCACCGCTTAATGAATCACTTGTTGGATTTTTAATGGCACTCCAAAACGCTTGTGCGCCAGGGAGGAGTGCAGAAGGCCAGCTAGGTCGAGCAGCAGCCTGCCTGGCACAGCAGCTGGCACCCATGGCTCCAGCTCCAGGTGGGAAAGGTTGGAGCAGGAAGGGGGGTGAGGGCCACAGAGGCAGAACCACCCCCGAGGGAGTAGGGCCAGCAGCTGCCCTCAGGGCATGCTTGGAGCTGCCCCCATGGTAGAGCTCTGCTGGAGCGTGATTCTTGGTGAGCCTGGGACTTGAAGAGCTGCCTGCGCTGTTGCTCGTCTTGGCCAAGGACAAGAGGGGATGAGTGAGCGTAATGAAATAATGAAGTCTGTGGCTGCGAAGAGGATTTATATACTTATTTTCAGAGAGTACAGTTGTTCTTACCCATTAGCAATTTGGGCTTATGCCTTCCCTGTCCTACAGAATTTTAAAATACCTGGTTTATTTAAATGAAATGAATAGATACACCCATAGTGCATTCTCCCCGCCTTCCAAATAGAGGGACTGAATTAATTTTTCTGCATGAGTTTGTCTGCTGCTGGCTCTGCAGCTGTGTCATTGGCTCCTCTCAATAATCAAAACAAAATGCTTATGAGATCTGCTTGCTTTTATTCACAGAAAGATGAGCCAGATGCTTTTAAGGAATTGGGAACAGGCAACAGAATTGCTACTTGGTTGTTTTATGTAAGTGATGTATTTCTGTCATGTGCTAGTGCCAAAAATATCTGTCACTGCATATTCCATGTACCACTGAATGATTTCACTACATTTTTTTTACTGAAGTGACTTGCAAATTAAGGCAGCCACTAACTTAGTGGTAATACATACGGGGTGTCTTTGTACCCGTAAGTAATGGTTCTTCTGTGTGTTCTTAAGGAGGGTTTTTTTTCCCCTCAGCGGTGAGCATCCGCTTAAATTATTTGCCTGTCTATTCGGTTTTATGTCTGCATCGGTATTTATAGCATGCTCACTGCCAAAACATTTAGGCGTGTAACGTTCAGGGACAAGGCTGGCTGTTGCACTTTGAACGAAGCGGGTGGGTTTCAGCCTTATTTAAGGCTGTTCATCACGCAGCCTTTTCTCACTGACTGGGAGGTAGAAATTAAGTTGTTCAGTAACCTAGTTTTATTTTACTAAAACGCAACGCTTGGGAGAGTGTCGGCTTGCGACTTACCTGTGCCTTTCCCCGCTTTTTCAGATGAGCGATGTGTCAGCAGGGGGAGCTACTGTCTTTCCTGAAGTAGGAGCTAGTGTTTGGCCTAAAAAGGTAAGCAGGGTTCTTTTATCCGGTGTAACCGCTCCTCTCTCCACCTACTCAAAAATAGAACAGATGCACAAACGTTTACCAAGAAGCTTTAAAATGGGTTTATATAAAGAAGATTGGAGCACTGTTCATGGGAGCACAGAGGTACTTAAAATTAAGTGAAGCGACTGGAGTAGCGCTGGCGATTCCAAGGGCCTCTGATGTTCTGCGTGTTAACACACAGTTACGTTTTGGACTTAACTGCTTCTAATGCGTAGATTTTGCAAAACATTACAATACTTCAAAACACATTTTGAAAATACTCAAATCTGTAAGTAGGTTTAGTGTTGAGGTGGCTGTAGGGAATTCTCCCTGAAATCGCTTGTTCCTGTTATGTTTTTTTTTTTCCCACAGAAAGGTCACGAATAAGGTCTTTCTTTTCTGGTCTGCTGTGCATTTTTAGTAAATCATCTTGCTTTCTAAATTGGTCAGAGTTGAATGAAACTGGCTTAGGGCTTAAAAAAATTAACAGCCAAGTGTATATATAGACACAGAATGAGTCAAAGGAGGCTCATTCCTTAAGAAAGCAAATGTTAGACTATGCAAAAGAGCTTTCCATTTAAAAAGAATGTCTGAAATAGAAATACACCTATCTTTGCCTTACCGTTAAGTAAGTTAGTGTGAAAGCATGTTTCGCACAGAGCAAAACGCTGAGGGTTTCCACTGCAATTTCCAGGGAACAGCTGTATTCTGGTACAATCTCTTTCCGAGCGGAGAAGGAGATTACAGCACGCGACATGCGGCCTGCCCAGTACTAGTTGGAAACAAATGGGGTAAGTACCCCTCACGTTGTTCTCGCTGCCTATGACCTGGAGGCCTGGGGCTTGGTGGTGGGTTGTCTTGGTTTTCTTTTTCCTCTGGACTTCATGGTGGAATAAAAAGCAGGCAGAAATTAGGTCCTTTATAAAGAAATCTACTTTATATCTACTTCATCTCAATCTCTATATATAATTATAAGTTACAGAATATAGTAGCCTATGTTATTGTATATATAAAATACATGCAATACTATATCTACTTTAATAGTCTTCTGTAGTTTTGCAGCTATTGGAAGTTTTTTTTTCCCTCTTGGATTGATTAGACCAACTTCATGTTTGTGTGCATGTATTAAAATACTTTAGAAAATGAAGATAATCCTGGGCTTAACCGAAAGTTGGCCAATAGCCTATATTTAGCTTAAACAGAGGCGCACGCTAACCAGGTGCAGTGATCAGATACCTTTATGTCTTTGCAGTATCCAATAAATGGCTCCACGAGCGGGGACAGGAATTCCGAAGGCCATGCACTTTATCAGAGTTGGAATGATGCAGACTCCTCTTTTGTCTCTTCTGTATTCAGTCTGTGTAAAATGCACACATCTCCTACAGTTTACAATTGACTAACACTCCACTACAGGTTCAGTCTTCAACTACACCGGTGTTTCATCTGTGGACAAAACAAACTTGTTTTTAGTTCCCTCTAAAATATCCCCTTAAGGTTTTATGAACAGAATATATTGATTTTTAAGGTCTATGAGTGTTACAGAAAACAAAAGGACAAAATACAGATCAGGGCCACAACTAACAGCCGTATTGTGTGTGGTGTTCCCTTACCATCGCCCGTCTGATCAGCATAGAAAGCCAGTGATTGCTCGCTTAGAGTCCTCCTCGCAACTGTCAGTCTGCTAAGGGAGGGATGATTTCACAGGAGGGCTCCCTTCTAAGAAAGGCTGAATTAAACCAGTTCATCCTCAATTTCCAGACATTCGCCTCCTCACTTTTTTAGAGTGCCTGACCGCTACTGTTGAGAGCTGTGGGCATGGTTGGTGTTTCTCTGGGGAACGAGTTATTACAATGTTTTAGCTTGGTTTTCCACTTCCACAAAAGCCCCAATTCTTAAACTGTCTTCCTTCTCAGCCTGTGCGGTGAATTTGGCTCTTAACCTTGAAAACGTGAGCCAGCAGTTACATACGCATAGATGAGATGCTTCAGCAGTGTTGTCACACACGTGCCTGCATCAGAGCAGCCTGACAACAATTACAGCCCATCTTCCCTCCTTCTCCTTTTTTTTTTTTTCTTTAATGTGTGTCCACATAAACAAATGCTGCTTTTATTCTGTCTTAGTAGTCAACTCTTACATCTGCTCCTTGGGCAGCGGGGATGGGAATGTTACCATCTTCGTTAATCAAAGTAGTTGTGCCTTAGGACACTGGAATTTCAAATTGGTTATGAGACTTCAGGTGATGAGGTGATACACAGTCCTCACGGAATGCTCTCCACCCTCGTCCTCCCAGCTCTTAAGGTTTTGTGAGAAATAGATGGCCTATTTATAATCCTAAATCTTTTTTAGATGCTTTTTATTTTGCAAATGATTTTTTCTGCTGCGGATGCTGAATGCAGGCTGTAGCAGTGACATGCCTTCAGTCACGGGGCAGCTGTTTGCACAGGATGCCAGAGAAGGTGCCTGTGCTGGACAGTTTGGTGTCACTTACCTTGCAGAGGCCACCTCCACTGCAGTGATGCACCTTGCGCTGCCTCCCCTCTCCTTAGCTGTCCCCGGCGCTCGTGAGAGCGAGGAAGCGCTGGGAAGGGCCCTCCCTCCAGAGGCTCTGGTGCTGCTCACTTCACTGCTGCTCTTCCCACGAGCCAGGGCTGGAGCTGTTCTGATTCGTGCCACCTACACAGAAAAAGCATCCCCAAAGTCAGCGGTGCCCGCACTGGAAGAACTCACTCACAGTGACTTTCAGGGACCTTAGTTTGAGATGAGTCATCCTTACACTGAGATGAAGTTGAAACCTCTGAGGGAGATGAGACTGTGGCTGCTGTAGCTGTTGAACTTCTGTTCCGCTTGTCAGATTGCTGCGGGAGGAATAACTGCCGTCCCCGCTGCCCCCCAGCACAGGAAGAGCTAAGCAGGGTGGGGAGAGGCTGCAGGGAGGTTCGCTTTCCTAAGCCGTTTCTCTTCGACAGCAGGTTTTTTAGCAAAACGTCTTAAATAAATATTCCACTAGCACAAGGACAAGAATCAGTGAGCTGCACCAGACTCTACCTAAACAGTCTGATTTTCTGGATGATGATGGTTTTACTGATTTAGGGGTCAAGCCTGAAGTCTTTACCAAGGAAAAAATTCCAATTTTAGTTAATTGGATTTTCTGCCTCAATAAAATCTTGAAAATTGAGCCAAAATGTAGATGAAACCAACTGTTAACATGTTAGAAATACCTCTGGAATACTGAGAATGCAGTTTAAGGTACTATAGTTTGAGGAACTGCATACTTTCACAGAAGACACTTTAAAATCTTTGCTGGAAAATGCATTGTTAAGTTTCTTCTGAGCCTGTTATTGATGGGACCTACGTAACTGTTTATCCTTAGCCCTGCACCGTCTTGCATTTTGCCTGTGCTTTTGGCAGGTGTGAAACAAAAATCTATCCAGAACTTACTTAACAAAACAAATAAAAAGAAAAATCAGAAATAGTTCCACCTCATGATCTGTACTGCTCATCTGTTCAAAGTAACTGGTACACTAGAGCAGTATCTGATATAAATAGATTTACCAAAGAAATGGGCTATCAGAGTATATTTTTGATCAATAAATTGTAATCATTAAAAAAAAACCGTAACATTTCTACTTACCTGAGTTTTCTCCCTTTCACACAGTGTCATTCATCGCCTCCTATCCATGGTTTTCTCTTTCCCAGCTTTACTTTCTTAAGCTCCAAAAAAAGGTAACCATGGCAGGAGGGAAGTCCTGCCACTTCCCTGCAAGTAAAAGAAGACAACGAACCGAACCGTGTGGCGTTCGGAATCTTACCTTTGGGGCACTAATTTTCTCTCAGTAGCTCCGAGGCATCTATAAATGCTTTCAGAAAAGCCAATCCTGCATAGTTAAGAAGCACAAACAGAAATCAAAGTGTTGCCACCATGAATACGTTTAGAAAACAGCATCTGGTTTTGCTAGTACAGAAAAGCTGTTTTTTTCTAAAGTGAGCAGAGGAGTTACTGGGCATTTAAATAATTAAAAGCTACAAGTTGTACAATTTATGTAAGGTAAAAGAGAAATACTGAATAAAAAGTGTCAGTGACTGCTTTAGGTACGGCCATAGTGGAAGAAAACACTATGGTCTCTTACGTGTTGAATGAAGAAGGGAAGGGTTGAAGCAATGAGAAATCACAGTTTCGTTATATTAAGCAATGGGGTTGGTTCCCCCCCCTCCTCGATCTCTGTTCAGCCGCCACCAACAGATGAATGACAAGCTCAAGAGAAGTTGCAGAATGTCTGGGGAAGTTTGCTAAACACTTACCTCCCTCACCTCAACTACCATCGAGTACTTGCAGTGTTAAACGGCATTTTAAGAACGGTCTCTAAGAGGCATTGCTTGGGGAGTAAAAATGTTTTAGTGCATGACTTGTTAAAGCAGTGAAGTACTCAATGACTTACTTGCAATTCTTTGGGGAAGAAAAATAGTTTGTCTTCTGACAGTGGAAAATTTCACTTGGTTTAAAAAAAATAATCCCTCAAAACTGAAGTCTGCTGAGGGACATCAGACCAAAACATTCCAGATTATTAGAAAGGGTAAGCTTATTTTGTTAAGCTGCAGCCAATCCATATTTCCTCTTTCTCCACTGCAGTTGTGTTCATGCACCTGACACTAAATGTGTAAGGGATTACACCAGTGGTGCTGCTGCTTTCTGCCTTACCCCTTCGTTTCTCAAAGGGCTTTTGGATCAAGAGCGTGGCTCCTGGGTGAATCTAGTTTTGTATTAAAGATGATTGAAAACTGTTTGGCTCACAGTGACTGACAATTGAGAAACTGCCTTACTGTTAAATTTTTTGTAATAAAATTTTTAATGTAAAAAAAAAAAAAAAGGGCTTAAAATAAAAGCCACTGCCATTAGCAGTGAAAAATCCTCCACATCAAACTGTCCTCGTATATGGCTGTTGTAAATCTGATCACACAGATTTTTATCACCATATGTGCTTCCTGGAAACCAAGCTTATTTATTTCACTTCATAATCTAGGCAGGCAGGTGCAGAAGATGCTCATACCACAAATTACTATTAAACACATTCTCAGACCCAAACTTTGTGTCTCAGTTGGAAACACACAGCACTAATGGGCTGCAAAAGGGGAGGGCAGATAATGCTGGGCTGAAAGCACGTTGTACATAAAAATTTTCGAAAAGGAGCTGAACGCTCTTGGGGAGGAGCATGGCTCAGCCCCTTTGTCTCCCAAGTGCATTGATTTATGGCAGTAGCTGGTGCAGGATTTAATAGTGACACAGGAACCACGTGAGCTCCCGGCTTGAAACTCGAAACAGGCACAGCAAAGGGTCAGCTGCTAAAAGACCCTTTTCCAGGGATGACAAATACTTCAATCTCCTGAAGCAAGAGGTCAAACAACCAGTTACTCTGAATAGTTTTAGGGTGGGGAAGAGAGATCAGACTACCCTGCAACACAGACACCAACAGCACAACAGGGGGACAGAGCACTTACGTGTAGGAAGGTCAGGTTGATGTCTTCCATAATCAAGACCCTGCAGTTTATACACAACAGCTGTTCCTGTGCTTCACCCTTTCAAAACAGTGGCGCTCGTACTTCATTTGTGGTCATCGGCAGCCTGCGAAAAAGCATACCAAGGGCTGGTTAGAAGCCTTGATCCTTTTGCCTGTGGAATGGAGCCTTGCACTGCTGATAGAGCATTTGGCTTGCAGTTAGGGAACTGCCCTCCATTCCCCATGAAGCCCACAGACACAGCTAATGCGCTCACAGATTTGGCAGCCACAGGATAGGAAATCAGTCCAAAGTTCATTTTGGAAATGTGAATTGATTGCATCCCCAGCTACTCTGTACATGCCGCTAACTGCTGCCGTGCCCCTCTCAGCAAGGCGGGCCAACGCCAGGAGAATGTGAGCACCCGAATGGCTCTGTCCTTTCAGAGGACGGCTTACTCCAACCCTCTGGGCTTCTTGGGCTGTTTGCGGGCTGCCTTCCAGCCACTTGGCCTGGGGACACCGCTTCCTTGCCCCAGGCTGGTAATGGCTGAAGCGGGGCTGCCCGTTTGCGAGTAGGTGTGAGGCTCGTGCTGTCAGCCTGGCTACCGAGCTGCTGTAACCAAGCCGGCAGCGCAGTGGCTTCAGCACAGGGGCCTCATGGGGTGAGATGCAGCTCACAGCCTGCCTTCCTGACACAAGAGAGGGGCTGCCCCACCTTCTGCCCAGGATTTTGGGGGGGGCCTAGGTGGCCTTTACCCCCTCCCACGGAGGAAGGGAAGGACTGTGGTTCAGCTCTGTGCTACCCCTGGCCAGTGCTTATGCACTGTGGCTTCCCACCATCCTACCTGGGTATCTGGGGCTCTTCCAGCTGCACTTAGAGCACAACCATGGTGGATCGTGACCATGGGAGGAGCCCCGCCTGAGTAAGAACTGCAGCAGTTGCAGCTGAACGAGGCAGGGTAGGGACAGGGATAGGGAAAAAGGCCTGCGAATCGCCACAGGGCAGGACTAGATGAAGAGAAAGGTGCTGACACTGTCAGACCCTTTCCTACGGATGGGGGAAGGCAGCACAAGGCTGAAGTGATCTGTCCACAACTCCTGGAGAGTCAGGACCAGACCACGAACTGGAGCGCAGCCCCCCTGAGGGAGAGGGTCTTCAACCACCCACCCATCCTCCTCCAGCTGCTGGACTCTGACCTGACTCTGTGAGGGACTCGGGCATTTCATCATCAAGCTACATTTCTCATTCCGATAATCAGTGACTCACCTGGCTCCCAAACCAGGCTTTGAACCAACCACAGATCACTCATGCACCTTAACCACAAGCTGCCTATTCACCCTGCTTAGGCCATGCTTAAACATCGACCAGCAACTCATCGAGCAGGCCAAAACTGATAGAAAAAGAGCTCAACCCCTCAATCATCTGTCCTCTCCCATGTCCCCCGCAGAACACAAAGGGAAGGATCCTGGCACAGTGCATGACCACGCATCTGCCTATGACAGAGTGCTCTGAAAAAGACATGCACAAAAGAAGCTGGACCAGCCCCTGCGCTTCCCTCCCAGGAACCGAGCCAGGATGCAAGGGTCAGCGTTTGCTTTGGTGTGGCTGATAACGCAAAGCCAAGATCATTTCCAGCTTCATCCGGGACGGGGTTCACGACCATTAGTGTGGGGGGACACAGCCGCGCTGCTGCGGGACAGGCGTCTGCCCGGTGTAGTTCGCTCTACCTCCCCTTTGACAGAGGCACGCTGCCAGCAGTCTGCTAGTGTCATTAGGAGTGAGTGACTCATCAAGCCCGAGGGCTGCTCTATATTTAAGCATTACAGAGTTAGAAATGAACGCACGGAGTCAGGAGCTGCTCATCCTGAGGTCAAGACGAGGTTCAGAAACCAGTTGTAAGAGTTCACCATCATGGCAAACAACATCTGTATCTCTCAAATCTTTAGAGAGAGAAAAATTGGCATAGGGAGGGGGTATCTGCAACCACAGTGGGTCACAGCAAGGTCAGACAACCTGCAGGTACCTGCTGTGCACATCCGCTTCAGGAAGTCCTCGCTTCTACAGCTGTTGAGCCTGAGCAGCAATTCTCCGAGATAACTGTGTGTGTGGGGAGGTGTTGTGTGGCATTTGTTAGTTTTACTCAATCCTACATTTTTCCTCATCTTCACATCTTGAAGTTTGGGTGCAACCAAGCTATTTGCAGCTAGACTGAAAACATCTCGGGAGACTGGTGTGGGGAGGGGTGGAAGGAAGCAGGAGGAAGGAAGAAGAGTGGCTCATCCCCGGGGCAGGGCAAAGGGGCTGCCACGTTTTGGGAAAGCAGTTAGACTGCTTTTTTATTCACAAACTTTTGCTTCAGGACAACAACTGACGAACTAAGAGGAAAGTTTCTGACTCCTCTTTTCCCAGGCTCCGCACTCTGCCAGCTGCTCCCCCCCAATCCTGTTCAGCTTTCCTAACTAATTCCAATTGATTCTGCAAACAGCTGGGGCCAGAGCCACCCCCTCCAAGGCTGCATGTCCTGTGTGGCACAGCGCGGACAGTTCATGCAACAGTCACTATGTTTTGCATCCTTTGCAGTCCTGCCAGCATTTTTTCCCCTCTCTGTTTGCGTTCAGCAGCACATGGATCAGCCACCAGGGACTAAGGGATGACGAAGAAAGCCATGTTCTGGAATTGCCTCCAGAGCAACCCTAAAAGGCTCCACATAAAAGCACATCACCAAGCACAGCCACCCAGGGGCTCTACACAATGTTTCCAAGCTATTTCTGAATAGCTATTTTGCTCTTTTTCACATTAACTTCTGCCAGGCTGTTTCTAAGGGCGGGGAGCACTAGGACTGCAAACCGGCGTGTCACGCAGGGCAGTGATTCAGCCAACGGAGACACGAACAGCTCCACTCAGTGCAAGACACTGCGTGGGACTGTTGAACCCGGTTTTCCCTTCACTGGGGCTCCTTGACAACAAACTCCAAGGACAGCTGCCCATTTCCACCCGTGACTGGCAGACCAGTCCCCAGCATGGTCTGAACAGCAGGACAGGCCCCAGCTCTCCAGTCCTGCCCTGCAAAGTGCTCCTGTAGGGCAGTCCTCACTTGACCAGTGTCCCCACTGCTTTATGACAGTGATGATGCCCTGTTCAAGAAAAGCTCACTAGAGGCAGGGACTTGCTGGTTCCCAGGCTCCAGGGAATGGCCCATCTAGTAGCAAGCTGGCACATCTAGCTCAACCCAAAACATCACCCTAATTTCTCACCAGGCATTACAGTGCTCCTCTGCCTTGTCTGTAGCTTGGACACTGCCAACCTCCCTTCCTGAAGCTCTCTGTCTCTCTCCTTGGCTTCATCTCCCAAAAGACAACGCTGATTTGAAGTTCCCTTGGAACCTCCTGCACACCTTATATATCCCCTCAATCCAGTAACTCAGCCAAGGTTCTCCCCACGGGCTCGGAGAGTGGTGTGCAGCTCTGGCTATGTAACAGCGTTCAGGGAGGCATCACACAGGTATCAGCTGTGGCTGTACAACTGAATCACCTCTGGCTGCTGACTTACGGAACCCTCACACCCCCTTCTGAGGGACACTGAGCATGAACGCAGTCAGTGGTGGGCACCAGAACAGATACAACAAGAAGGCAACAGCTGGCTCTGTCTCCGCACCATCTCACAGGAAAGGGACTAACCAGCTTGTTTGCTCCTCTTCCCCACTTCTTCTCTGACTTACCTGTCTGAGAAACCAAGACTTGGCTGTGGTCCCTCCTTCTTATCCCACGCCAGGAGCACATAACGCACGGCCATATGCAGAAGGACGCAGGCAGACAGGTGCCGCAGGGCCCTGGTGCTTCAGAAATAACAACACAGTGGGGCCAAGTCTCCTGCAAAACAATAAAACGTCAGAATTTGCACTTACGTTTGCCATATATTTGAAAGACCCACTGCCTGGCTACCCCTTGCCCTCTAGAGTCTCCACTTGACAGCCTGGCTGCTCAACCAGGAATGACTGCTGAAGTTGGCCGTTGGAGTCCACAGAGATCAGCCAATCAGCTGTAGAATGTCTGTTTTTGAGAGGCAGTGCTGTGCTGGGACACATCCGAAAAGCTTTCCCAGAGCAGCCGGAGCCTTCCCATGCTGTTTCCCTTCCCCATTCTTTATCAGTGGCTTGTGTTGTCTTCTGCTGTTGGTGTTCGTTTGGTTGTTTTCTTTTAATGAGTAACTTCTTTGAAACCTCCACCAGCTGTGCAGGCCCCCAGGTCCCGGCAGGCCAGTCCCACCCCAGAGACAGGACCTGCAGCTTCCCCACAAGCCCGTTACCTGACTTGGGTTTCGGTGCCAGCCCTTCCTCGCTCTGGGCCACCAATGCTCCCATGTTTAATTCAGCAACGCTAGCATTATGCAAAAGCTGTAACAACCAGCCGTCTAACATCAGCCTTCAGCAGTCCCATCAAAGGCAAATACTCATCTATGTCATTGATCCTATAACCGGAGGGGACGTGCCAAGGGATTGCCCTGCATGCAGTGTTCCTAAACCCAAACTACTCCTAGCTGCTGGATCAACCCCTTGGAGGCCCAACAGCACCCTCTAGCCATAGCAGAGCAGGACACGGGGCGAAGCAGGACCCAGGCGCTCTCTGCCACCTTTTTCTATCCTGGGCCTGCCTCCCGCAAGGTAGCCTGTTCTGGGCGTGCAGGCGTGGAAAGCCCCTTCACACAACAAGCGTGTCAGCCCCGCGGTCCCACAGGTTTTGCTAGGAGCAATCCCCCACAGCAGCTAGGCTGTGTGGATGTCTCGTCCCCCCCAGTACATGTCCAGGAGGCCTAGGACAAAGGCAAGTGGTGCTCCTCAGTCTGCTGCTGATCTGTTACCCCCATTGCCTGAGCAGCAGAAATTTTGGACAAAGAGATACTTTTCAACTCCCAACAGGCTGGGGAGAGAGTGCGGCAACCCGTGCACTGCCTCGGTGGGGCAGGCAGAGGGTCTCCCGTGTGCCACACGACCTGGGCACACAGACCCCGCTCAGCACCCCAAGGAGCAGTCCCTTTTGGGGAAGCTGAAGCCCTGGTGCCGCAGGGGCTGAGCCTGTTCCAGCAGGATTGTGCAAACTCAAACCCCGGTGTTTCTCTGCGAGACGAACTTGGTCCAAACCTCCATGGTGCACTTTGCACTCTGATTGTGGTGACCTCATGCCGGCTCCCTTGGCAGCGTTTAAAGTCCAGGGGAGAGGGGTACTTACCCACCTCCTACGCACAACTGCTCACTCCCACTCCTCCCTGCCTGCACATCTGCCTGGACAAGGGCTCCAGGGCCTGGATCTGGACTACAGCATGCGGCTGCTTTTCAAGGCAGCGGTTCTGTGCCTGACCCTGGGCTTAGGGCAATGCACCGAGGAAACAACACAGGAGAACACCGTCCACCAAGCTCCCCAAGCAGAGTCATCCTATTCAGACTGGGGTATCGGGGCCATCCGGGACAGCTTCGAAATGGTTAACAGCTACTTTGACTCCTTCTTGGAACTGCTTGGGGGTAAAAACGGCGTTTGTCAGTACAGATGTCGGTACGGTAAGCGAACCTCACTCCTGCTAGCTCCTTTCTCCCTTGCCCTTTCCCCTCTTTCCCTCTCGTGCGGAAACTCACAGCACTCTCCTTCCCCGAGACTACAACCAGCTCCTATCCATGACCTGACCCCGCTATGCTCGGTACAGAAAAGTCACTGCAGAGAGTCACAACTTCTCTGCTAGTACCAGCACAGGGACACTGAACCCTCATCTTTCCCTCTCGCCAAGAACAGCTTGATCTTGAAGCCACTGTGCTGTGTGCAAGGGGACAAGAGGAGAGGACACAGGTTTTACAGGAAGGGCATATAGGTAACCAGGCTGCCCAGCTGCCTGGACACCTAGAGAGAAGGACCATGCTAGGCAGTGAGGCCCCGGAGGGGAGGATGAGCAGCCCGTGCAGACCTGACTCAGAAGGGGTTGTTAGTATTGCCAGCGGCCCTAATCTCAGCAACCTTCGGAGTGTCATTATTCAGCAGTTGCAAGTTGGCTAATAACGTGGGCTGGAGGAGGGGAGATAACAGGAGGGTAAACGAGACCTGCTGTCACTGTGGAGAAACCTTTAGTACTCAAGGCGGAATGAGGCAGCTGCCACTTGCCTTGGACTTTAGAGTGATTTACCAAAAAGGAAGAGTTTGGTTTGTCCTAGGGGCAGGATGCAGGGGGATGACACATCTCAGGAAGAGCAGGGCAGGAGGAGCACAGGCAGGGCAGGGGATTGGGTGTGCAGAGGTGCAGTGGGGCAGGCCCCTATGGTGCACGTCTGTGGGGTGTTGGGCAGCTGGAGGCACCGGCAGCACCAGCCATCAGCAGGGTACCTGCTGAAACAACCTGTTTGGCAACAGCAAGGAGGTTTCCTACACGCTGCGTCCTCTCCCCAGCCTCTTAAAACTGTCCTCACAGCAATAATCATCCTCTGTCACCTCAGCCTGCCCATACACAACTGCCCATCAGCCCTTTTCCCCCCCAGCTTCATCCCATGTCCCTACTGACAGCCTGGGAAAGATGCTTGCAAGCACAGAGGCGATTTCAACCCCTCTCCTTCTCTGAGCATTGGTTTTCACCGACACAGACGCCATGCCTTGGAGAGATCCCACTGACTCAGTTTCAGTCTGTACGTATCCCATCTCTTCCGGAATGCGGGCTACACGCTGCACTTCTCCAGCCTGCGCAGAGTTGTCTGTGATGATCCCCCCGCCCCCAGATACAGCCGGAGGGAAGCACCTCCCACCCCTCCCAGGCCAGCAGTGAGGGTGCTGGGAGAAACAGATGCTGCAGGGCTGGGACCTGAGCTCACTGTCAGGGCAAGAGGGCAGATGAGCCACCCTTAGCCAAAGTGGGGCCACAAAGAGTTTAAAATCAGCCTTAAAGTTGTTGGGGTTTTTTTGTTTTGCTTTGTTTTTAAATAACGTGTACATATCTGTCCCCCTGCTCCTGCCAGCTCTGCTCCCCAGGCCCCATGCTAAGAGCAAACAGGGAGTGGCAAGCCAGGCACCGCAGCCCCGGGGACCTGCAGGGAGCCAGGCATCTCAGCCCATCACCTCAGCCCCACAGTGGCCCTGGTCCCTCAGCCCTGCAGCTTTAGTCCCTCAACCCAGGGCCCCATGGCACTCCCGGACCACGGCTGCCTCTCTGCAGCAGCTCAGGGGAATGCAGCTGCTCTGTGGGGCCCATCGATGGCAGCGTGCGCCCTGGGGGCGCAGTGTCTGGAGGACGAAACCCCCATGCACACCACAGCATCGCCCCAGCACACAGGATGAGGCCATTTGCCCATCAGGCAGCCCATCCCCAGGCCCACACTGTGGCAGCCCCACACTGTGTGTGACAACCTCCCTTTAGGTCCACACCATGCTCCAAATTCAGAGCAGAAAGAGACTTGCCCTTCTTAACATAAGGACTGAAAACCCCGGTAGTGGGCTTAAAGTGGCTGGTATTTCGGTGTGCCTGAGGCAAGGTTGGGGAAGGCTGATATTCAGAGCTTGTTTCAGGGAGTCTCAGGACTCACCAAGTCCTGGGGAAGTCATCACTCTTGGGCACATCCCGAGGCTGGGGCTCTCCCTGCCCCTATTGCCACTGCCTGGCCCTGAGCTGCGGGCAGGGGGAAGAGCATCTCCACAGAGCGGCACAAATGCCTGCCCGCTCCCTGAGAGCATCCTGCGTCTTATTGGAGAAATGCTTTACCTAGAAAGGAAAACAAACAAGCACATCGTTAGTCCTGTTCTCGTCCTCTGCTGAACAACTCATTAATCACTGACTGAAGGAGGAAACTATTGAAACACTGCTCACGTGCCTCCAAGGGTTCTGCTGGACCCTTCCATGACCATTTGTCTGTGCTGGTCTCTAGCACAGACATTGGAAACTGCAAGTGGAAGGGATGCAGGGACGATCCTAAACCAGTGCGACCAGGTGTCTGTGCCCAGAAGAATGAACACAAACCATCTTTACCATCTTGCTGCTGAATCAGGGCCTGATTGCTTTTTCCCCAGGCAAGAAGCAAAAATTATGCCTTCTCCTTTCTTTCATTTCAGCCAAGAGACACTGATAATAGCTTATTTTGCCACGATAAAGGTCAGGACTCACCTATGATTGCCACATCCATCTTCAGCTGAGCATGAAGCACTTTGCTGTTCTGGCTGTAAGACTCTCCTCCTGATTTTTCAGCAGCTAGTGAGGTCTGAAAACAAACAACTTGATGGATTACTCCCTTAAATCAGCACATTAGGGTTACACCAGCATTTGCTGGCAAGTATCTCCTCCTCCTCACAAAATCTCTCTGGGCATTTCAGGCAGAGAAACAGCCTGAACCAGGAGTAAATCCCTTGACAGCTTCCTTCAGCTGCCTGGCCAGGCAGGACTTCAACATTTTGCCCAGCATTTGGTCCTGAGGGGCTTAGGATGAGGAGGCACATCCAGGCTGTGGGAATAGAGCCTTCAAAGTAAGGCTCTCCAACATAGTGCTGAAAGGCTGTGGTAAGTACGGGCAACGTCTGCCCAAAGCCTGCTTGCCTGGGGCAGAGAAATAACAATGGACCACTCAAAACAGCAAGGAGCCCCAAGACCATCTATTCACCCAGAAATACATTCACTTCCCCCTACCAGTGTATCAGTACTGCAGTGTCTGAGACCTCCTGCATCGCCAGCAGCTGTTGAAGCCAGTTGGCTGTTTTCCAGTCTCTTGGCACAGCTACAACAGCCTGGAGATATTAAAATGCATCAGGGAAACTCGCTTCCCATTAGAAACTGAACTTCAGTTCTCCTCTAAGGCCATGCCAACAAGGCAGCGCCCTGAAGTGTATCTTCTCCCAAAGAACAAGCCTCCTCAGCAATGCGGTGCTTCTACACATCAGCATGGCTCTTCAGCGTGTTGCTGGGCAGGTACTGATGTGTTTGCAGCTGCCTTCTGGTATCTCTCCCCAGTGATGCCCTGCAGCAAGCAGACAGACCACAACAGGCTCCTAGTGAAACACAGCTAGCAAAACAGCCAGCATGACCCACCAAGTCCCTTCCCCATCACAGACGTGCCTATAAAGACAGGCAAGCAATAAATGATAACAAGAACACTGAGTCAATGCTCACGTAGAGTCAGGAACGCCTATTATTTCTGCTTTGCTTTTGTTTTCTTGTTAGCTAGAAAACAAGACATGGGAGGGAGGTTAACTGTGGTGTCTTGGACTTTATCTAGCTGAGAAAGAGTTCACAAAGGTGCATTTTACAAATGATTAAGCTTTGGTTTTCAGAGAGGAGGGGGGCAGGTTTCCTACAAGAACATTATCTTGAAGGCAGTTCAATGTTTTGTCGATCAACACAATTCTCACGTAAGATATTTTTTTCCTCTGGAAAACTTTCTAAGACATTATAATAGCTGTAACTTCAGCTTAATGGAAGGTTTTCTCCCGAAACTCAGTTATCTCCATATCCCCAGACAGTCTCACTCCTACTCTGACTTGATACCTTATCCCATTAATTGACGATGTGCTACTGGAATGTAACTTATCGTCAGCATTAGAAGCAAGTCATTAAAATTTGACCCCATCCTGCAAAATCCACCTTGGATTTTGAACTTTCCTCTGCCTCCTACCTCAGTTGAGGAACATTTGAATTCTGAGTCCCAATTCTCACCCCCTTCTAAAAGAGCAACTAGGCTGTGAATTGCACTGAGACCTGGGTGCAGCACCTCCTCTCGTTATATTGCTTGGGAGCCTTGGGTTATGGATTCGGCCCATATATAGACATAATTCCTTCTCTCTATAGCATAACCACCAAAACAGTGTAATGCGCAATGTGTCATGAACTCGGAAACTACCTTGCATCAGCATACCTCAACGGACTTAAGTTATGTTTTTGGTGCGAAGACAATCCTACAATGAAAGTGTGCTGCAACCAACTGATTTGTGCTCTTTGTTTACGGTTAACTGGGCTCTACCTGCTCAATATAACAATGCTTTCTGCACTAGAAACAATGCTTTCTGGTACATCTACAGCATGAAGCAGATCTGATCTATTCAAAAGGGGCCAAAAAGGTAGAAACACAGTAGTAACTGCTGTACTGAGAAATACCTTCCCGCACAAATGCCATCACCCGGTGGTCATGTCAACTAGAGAGCTTTATCTTGGCTTGCAGACAGCTAAATCCTTGGTGCATAACTGCATTTCTGTAGCGTTGGAGAAAATTGGCTATTGGTGTCTCACAGCTGGACAGGATTTCAGCCAGTTGTTTATTTGTTGCAAATCTGTTGTTTAAACAAAACCGCTCTGGCAATTTTTAGTTTAGAAGGTGCTGGGAACATTCCTACGTAAGACCTTTTGAGGCATCTGTCTCTGAGTTCTTCTCAAGAACACGGTAGATTTATGGCTATATTAACCACTGGTACTTTAGGTACCTTGACAGAAAAAAGGGGAAAAGCGTCTTAAATGATTATCAGTGGTGACAAGAAGAAAACAGTGGAAATCAAGTTTAAAAGAACCCAACCCTGCCTGAAGGGCTAAATTAGATCTATTTTATGTCTATATAAGATACACAAAGCCCCAGGATGGGCTGGCAGGCAGAAGGCTTGCACACCTTCAAAGCAAAGTAAAACAAATTTCTGCTGAACCTTCTGTTAGCTGACTATCTGCTGGACTCTTTCTACATTGGGTAAATAATTATTCACAGAGGAAATTCCTGCTCCTCTATGCATATTAAGAAGCATACTAAGGGAAGGCAGAGATAAAGGGATAGCTACTATTTGCAAAATGTGGCAGTGCATCACCACATGCTGAAAACGGACCAAGACAACCTCCTACTCAAAGCAAAATCAGACATGCAAGGTCTAGCACAATTTTGCAGACATCCACAGTTCACTGACACTCTGAGAGGACAGAAAGTCCCCTTGCTAAGCTAGTAGTTTAGCTAGTAGTTTCTTGGAGGAGTTAAAAACACATCTGGGTGATCCCAGCTGTGCAGAGCTCTCAGGAAGTACATGAAAAAGCTCCTAGGAGATTTGGGAGGTCTGAGGCACTAGCTCTAGCATGGAGGGCTACTCAACTGCAAAACTCCATGCTGCAAAGAGGCACTTGCCCATTTGTAAGGGCTGGGTAAAGTCCCAGACCTAGGGACTGGACTCAGACCAGTTTAAACATTTTAGTAGTGTTGGGGATGCAGTTCACACAACACAGTGCTCCAGTGGCCGTGCCAGAGGAGTATGAGCTAAGTCAGGCTCTAGAGCCTCAACAGAACTGATCTGAGAGCAGGGCCATTGTCTCAGCCAGCTCTAGTACCTACCCTTCACTCCCTGCATCTCCTGGAGGAGAATGAAGAGGTTGGGGATGCAGACCGGAGGGGAGCTGCATGACACTCCTTGCTTTTTGGTGCTACTCTTGGGAAGATGGGCTTTCCTAACGTTTTTCCTTTCTTTCTCAGGGAAGGCTCCAATGCCGCGACCTCACTACAAACCCCAAGAACCCAATGGCTGTAGCTCCTATTTTCTGGGGCTCAAGGTACCCGAAAGTGTATGTACTGCCACACCCACCATTCCCAAATGATGCAAGTCTCTAATCACAGTAACCAGCTAATAATATTGGGGAGGGAAAAGGCTTACTGTGCTATGCACCAACTGTGTGACGGCTTCTCTTCACAGCTGAAGCCAGAGCTCTGGAAAAGGGAGGAAATATCACTTATATGGTGTTAGGGGATTGCCTGGGACTGCCTAAAAACAGCGCTGCCTGCTGATGGCAAGCAAGGTGAACTTGTCAGTCTGAGCACTGCCTAACTGACTGTCAGTCAGGGAGGCATTAAGACCTCAGTTGTTGGTGGCAGCGAAACAGGAATCACGTAGCCAAGAGTTATATTTACAAAGGACTGGCCTGTTGCTCTGGTTGTCTCGGTAGATACCAAAAAAGAAAGTTTACTGAGCAGGTTAGCACTAGAAGAAGAAAAGGGGGCGCCTGCCCAAGCAGAGGACCAGTGTGGAGAAACAGATTCTTATCAAGGCCCTGATCAATCCTGTGCCCTTGTGATAGGACATGGAACACGTTCAAAGCTGGGCAGCTCAGTGACATAGCATAATGCGCAAACAGCAATACTTGAATGCATTCTCCACACCTGGCCCTTCACCCCCTCCCATGCTTTTTGCCTCTGCCAAGCACTGAAATAAACGTGCAGGCTTTAATACTGCACCCACTTGTTATTTTAAAAGCAGTGAATAAAATCATATTGGAATCACCAGGAAAAGCACCCCCCTAGGAGGCTCTAAGAGCAGGAATTACTATTTAGCTCATGCATTACTGCTGCTCATGAAGTCTGCAGCAATTAGGCAGATTCCTGCTCTGAAACACCCTCCCTTTACAGCCCATTTTTCATGTTAGATTAGTTCCTTAAACTATATTTCTTTGCAAACCTTGTGGGCATTTCTGTGGTACCTCCTCCTTATGCAGGCAGTCATAAGCACTGAGCGCAATAAAGAAAAAACTCATCTCCTAAATATTACATGAGGAAGGCCAAAAAGAGAAAGAATTTATAACAAGCTAATGAGTCCAGTCTCTCCAGGAGACAGGCCTTCTGTCCCATCACCCCCGTGGTTATTAGCTAAGCTTGCTGTTTACCTCCAAGCGAGCAGAACTCCCCTGACCAAGCTGTATTTGTCCTTGGCCTTACAAGTGCATCTGTAAGAAATAAGGCATTAATAACAATTATAGCAGATTTATTAGGTCAAGAAGCAGGACTTGTCAGGTTGTGAGAAAACGAGGAAAAAGAAAAAGGGGCCTTTGTCACTGCTAGCAAGGACAGGAAGCTCTCCAGTAAGCTCTGACAAATGAGAACTAGCAAATGGTCATGGAGGGGCTGTTCCCCACCTCTCTACCAGAAGTTAATCCCCTGTGACAGACAGGGGAGAAGGGAACGTGGTCCATCCTGCATCAGACCTGCATTACTGTCACCACTGTCTTTATGTGGTGAGGGAGAAGCATGCTTTCCCTCCTGCTGCCCCAGCTATTAGGGGTAGCTTCTGGAATAGAAGTCAGCTGGGCTCTGCAAAACCTCACGCAGTTGCAACTGTTTGAGTCTGAGGCCAGGAGGCAGCCAAGGGACACTTCTTTTCCCTCTTTCCCCAGCTAGATTTGGGCATCCCTGCCATGACCAAGTGCTGTAACCAGCTGGACATCTGTTACGACACCTGCGGGGCCAACAAATACCGCTGCGATGCCAAGTTCCGCTGGTGCCTCCACTCCATCTGCTCCGATCTCAAGCGCAGTCTCGGGTTCGTCTCCAGGGTGGAAGGTAGGCCTCCCGGCTCGCATACCCTGCAGAGGGGAACAAGTGACGGCAGGGAGGGGAGGTTGTGGACAGGGAGCCCTTTCCTTGCCAAAAGAAACAAAAATCTGCAGTAGGGAGCAGCACATCTGTCCTGTGCTTGTCACAGATGGGTCAGAGCCGAGTGAGAACACGTGGTTCTGAGATCTGCACACACACACATGCTTCTGTCTCCAAACTGGACACCCAAAATTATTTACATTTGGAAAACATTACAAAATACATGTGGAAAGAAGGGGAAAAAAAAACCCAGACAACAAAACCCCCCTAGAATCAATTCCTTCAACCCTTGGATGCCCTGCCTGAGAGTTCAAACACCTTCATGGGCGATCAAAAAGCCTTCCAGAGCCAGTAAGCTACACACTGAAACCTGTATGTGGCCAAGGGCCAACAAACTGGGAGAGCCAAGGACAAGGGCTCTCTGGGATCTCATTCACAGATAAGAGATGACGATGGCACCAGGGACACACCACAGTGTGGGTGGTGGCTCAGCCATTGCAGGGAAGATCTGGATTGCTCAGAAGCCCTTGTACTAACAAAGTTCCAGTGACACGTCAGCAGCTCAAGAGCCACCCTGGCTTTGCCTGATTTTAAGAGCCTCAGTCTGAGAGTTTGAGAAGAGCTTTTTGGTAAAGGCTACAATTAGTAACCCCTGTGAAGGTTATGGATACGATAGCCCAAGCCTGCCTCTTGATCCTCTGTGCCAGCATCAAGCACCCCTGCACTGTATGAGAAGGGGAAACATCTATCCTGCCGCTACCAGAGGTCAGCCACGGCAGGAAAACCTCCCCCAGGCTGCCCCTCCTGAGGCCATTTCAGAGCATCCCCATCCTCTGTAAGGCAGGTATCCATCCCTGGCAGAGGGGCTGTGTGGCAGTAATGCAGGACAGGCAGAGATAAGACCTACCAATGGCAAGTGATACTGAAACAGTTAAAGGTATCTACAGGAGCTCTGGCCTGAAAACCTGGCAGAGCCCTTGAGAACAGCACGTTCCCAAAGCCGAATAAAACTGGTGGTGCTGCTGAGTTTCTCCCAGCTTACCACAGCAAGCCACTCTGGGTTCATCCCCGCTGCCGATGCCCTGACGCATGACACCGGTACTAGTGCAGATAGCTTTCCACCTTGTCACAGATAAATGTTTGGAAAGAGCGTCCAGGCCAGCAAGAGAAAACAAAGATGTGGACTGAGATTTAAGTGCCACAGGCCAAGTACAGCTAATCTTTTGTGGTCACCCTTATCTACAGGTCCTCGTGCAGCCAACCTCTTCTTATCTCTTCAGATTTTCTCCTGCCAATTTTTCAGACCCCTCCTTTTTCTTTTCTGCCTGCAGCAGTGAAGCCAACAGACAGGCTCTAAGGAGTTAAGGTGGAGCAGCACCCACACACCCCTTGGCTGAGCCAAGCCACCTCTGCCTATAGTCAAAACTAGGACTAGATTCCTCCAGCATCTCTGACTTGGTTGCCACAGAAGGCACAAGCATTGCTAACACGAACAAACCTCTGAACCATCCTCTCCTCCCCTTGCCTTCTGCTCTATACCTGCTGCTCCCTGTCCCTTGGGCTGCTCTGAGCAGCTCCTGTCACACAGTCGTCCTCCTCCACCACCATCCCAGCTCTTATCTGGGATCCTTTCCACTGAGTCACCAGGAGTTGAGAGAAAGCAGGCAGGGGAAGAGCAGCTGCACTCCCTTCACGTGGGCACAAATATCCCAGATGCAACAGTACCAGTTAAGCAAAGCCTCAGTATTCCCACTGACTCACTACAGCCTCTCCAATCAAGCAGAATCCTAAAGCAGCAGGAGCAGAGGGAGGTGGTCAGAGAGGCTGGGAGGGAGGAGACAGTCCCAAAGGCAGGGCCTTCCCAAATCTATTACACATTACTGCAATCAATGTTAGTGCCAGTGAGTAAACCCTAAAAGACCTGATATTAACCTATTTATTTATTGACAAGCAATTTCAGGCTTGTTTTTGGGGGAGAGGAGTGGCTAGTAGTCAGGCAGACTGTATCAACAGCTCTGCTCTTGCAACCACAGTAGGACTTTTCATGCTGGCTGGCAGCTAGCATCGTAATGTTCAAAAAGCAGAAAAGGTTGGTTAGCAGTGGCTATAGGCAACTAAGGGGAGAAGGAGCCAGGAAAGACAGTACTGGGGAGGTCTTCTGGGAAATCTGAGAAAAGCAAGAAAGGAGGAAGGTTAGGGGGAGAGAAGTTAGTGCCAGATTGGTGCCACCCTAGGGAGAAGAGAGCCCTCAGTTCAGCAAAAGGGAACATGCGGATTTATAAAAATGCAATATCCAGAGAGAAAAAGACAGCCCGCGCTTCCAACTGCAAATACCACACAACTCAGCACAGGGCTCAGGGTAGGGTGTTTCCACCCAGCCCTCAGACATCCTGGAGTACCTACCTGATCTCTTCCTTCTCCACAGCTTGTGAATCCGTCGCAGACACGGTGTTCAACGCCGTCTGGACCCTGGGCTGCCGGCCCTTCATGAACAGCCAAAGGAGTGCCTGTATTTGCAGTGAGGAAGAACGAGATGAATTGTGAGGAAGAGCAGATGCCCGGCCTCCATGAGCCTGCTGCCAAGCATCCCCTCTCAGATACGGCACTTCAGCACAGTGATTTCTATCAGCCCTCTGGCCTAGCACGGGATGGGGGGACCTGGGCCAAACAATACACATCAACCACAGCTTTTGGGCAGAGGGCTGTGAAAGGGGAGCCAGCCTGTGAATACAGGGCAGTGATGCCTGCCGTCCACCACAGATGCAGTTCAGTAGCCCTACCCCTTCCCAAGTCCATCAGCCTGAATGATCCGATGCCAATTTTCTCTACAGACTGATCAGGAGAGGCAAGCAGGATGCAGCGCTGGTTATAAACAAGGGGCTTTAGTTGTTGTTTGCCTTAGACACGCATATATTAGCCCCCCCAGCCCCTTAACTCTCTAATTTGCAATGCAAGGCATTAGGTATCTGCAACACCTGAAAATCCCAGTCCATGGACACTATTTACATTTTTCCATCACTGGTGACAGACTGAAGAAGAAGGGTAATTTGCTTTCAGTATGTTGCGTGCACCCGTCCCTAACATTTTTCCATCCTGTCATTACACACCCTGACAACCCTGCTTATTTAAATATTTGGTGGGTCCTAAAATGATTTAAAACATCTGGGGATTTGGTAAGCATGAGAAGGACTTTAAGTGTTTGTGATACAGGCACGATTTGTATCTGGGCAGAGGGCGACCAAAGCCCATTGCGCCCGAGATGTGAAATGCAATAACCCACAACACTCTCCCACAGTCTCAAGGAGAGGAAACTGCTTTTCTTCTGCAGTGTCATCCAGACTGCATCTATTTAATTATTTTCCTCCTACATCATTTAACAAAGCTTTTCCCTTAGGATCCTTTTTTTACACAAAATGGCTGGGTATTCATCTCCATCTTTTGCATGAGGGAAACAGGAGGCTCACAGTTGCCTTGGACGGGATATTCAAAATCCTGGAGGCTTATCTGTCAGGTGGCAGGGCTTACATGCTACCTCTGTAGGGCAGAGACACTGCCAGCTGAAGAGCGATCCAGCAACCGCCGACAGCATTCTTTCTAAAACGTGGTTAATACCTCCATCTGCTATCGGGAGCTTTTATTGTGTGCAAAATTGGAATTTGAAGTGGTATATGGAATTTCATCTTCATATAACATTTGCAGACAGCTTTCATCTGTGTTTCTTGTTGAAAGGAAGTTGCTACTGCGTGCGCGGGCCATACCACATAAATACTTCAGCGTCTTCTGCAAACATATTTATAGTTATGTTCTTCCATCTGCCACAGAAAAGTTAAGGCTACAGAAGGGTGATTTAACAAGAATGGAAAGAGTCTGTTTTAGTTACTTTTCTTCTAGTTTGTGTTTAAATGCACGCGTGGAGCTATGAATTATTCCTGTTCTTGCCAGTCATCTTTGCTTTACAGTGAACAGCAATGAGACGTTCATCTGGCCCCAGGTAGACTGAAACAAGAGCCCACTGGTATTAAAAGACCGGGAAAATGGAAGTGACCGCATGAGGTGTACTGGGATGTTTTCCATTACGGAGGACCTTAATTCACACCCATCAGATGCAATGACATCGTTTCCTAGCGGTGCTAATGCCACTGGAGAGTGAATATCGCATTGCCAAGCTTCATTGCAGTGCGTGTCTATCAGAGCATGAGTCTGGACAGACAATCTGATTATCCATCTAAGAAACATGTTATTTTTGGCTAGGGATGGGAAGGAAACGTCTCTCGTTCCAGACACTTCCCAAACTTTGTATTTCGTTGGTGAAATGGTGCCTGTTGCCAGTTTTAAATGTGAGCATACTCTTATGATTAAATGACACAATTTAAAAAAAATCTATCTTGTCTACGCTCAACGGCCGACTGGCTGGCAAACGTCTTAAAGCATTTTATAGTTCAAGTGATATCAGATTAAAGCCAGGCCAAGCAACCGATGACAGATGATGGTATACACTGGAGAAATTGAAGGGTTCTGAACAAAATCTCTCTATCCGCACACTGACAGTTTGGAGACACCACCAATATAAATCATAATTTGTTCATGCTTTCAGACCACCATTCATCCCAAAACACTACAGACTGCTGCACGCAGTGCAGCTACTGAGTAAGTGCATTTTTCACTACAAAGTTAAGCTGTGGTAACCTGAAAAACCCCACGAGCAGCTCTACAAGGAAACTTTTGAACCTTCAAGTGGTGGCAGCGACTCAAGAAAACCACCAGATAATCCTGCGTCGGAGAAAACCAGTGCAAGAACTACGGTAAAACTTCTGCAGCCAAACTAAAAATTGCTTCCCCTCTGAGCCACTCCTGCTACCCAGGGGTGCACAGCCACTGAAGCAGCTGATCACGGGACTCTCCAGGTCAATGCACAAGCCCGGGGTCATCACCCTGCTCTGAAGAGGAAGACGACACTGTGCTCACCCGATGGCTTCCTGTTGACTTTGTGTATTGGCAGGATTATTTGCAACTCTTGCTGATGTTCAACCCATTTGGCCAGCGTGCCCTCTCCTTGTAATGGTTCCTCAAACCGCAATCTCTGTGTTTCCACCGAGGACATAAAAGCAGGGACTAGGATTGCAGGTAATAAGTGTTTACTCCTGGACATCCAATGCTCAGACATTTACTTTACATCCTAAGAGAGAATGAGGTGGCACCAACTGCACACATCGGGCAGCACTGATGCAGCTCAGACTTTGAACTGTGGTTGGCAGTGCTGGTCAGACCCTCGGGAGCACTGGTTGGGTACGGTGCCGTCTTGCACATGCACTGCCTGCTTCTGCAGTGCGTTTTACTCCCACTCTGTGGCATGGCAGATTAAATTAAACAGACAAACAAATCCCTTGGCTCTCAGATGAGTTTGGCCTTTGATTTCATGTTTAGGCTGTAATGCTGACAAAGAAGACAGATGGAAACAGGAGGTAAACTGGGGAGAGGTAAGAGACTTTGAAAAATGGTTTTGTTTTGTGCCTAGGAGGCATCCCCTCCACATCAGAGGAGGAATGGCCACAGGGCAGTGGCAGATAGTAGACCTACTATCCTGCTTGCAGGGCAAACTAAACACCTTCCCAGACTGCTCCATTCACATGGCCACACAGACCGGTGTTTCCTCCTCGTTACTCTTACAGATTATTTAATTAAAAAGCTACAGAGCAGAAAGGCTGCTTTGTATGAATTTGTCAGGAAGAATCAAATAACGTGCACAATAACTGAAACAAGCCAGGAAATGAACCTCTCCCTCCACCACTCCGCCATGTCCCTTTCACACGAACAAAACCCACCAGTTGCCTCTCCAGAAGGCACCAGCTAATTAATTTCATTTCCCAGCTCTTATTTTATCAAAACAAGTATATTTAGCAGGTGCTGCCTTAAAAAAGAAGTGACAGCGGGAAATTGCCCGTGTGGCCCTAATGCAGACGTGAATCAGCAGAACCAGGAGATGCACAGCAATGCAAGAAGGAGGCTTTTTAATTTCTTTTTCTTTCACATATGGTTAGATAATACATGAAAAATGTCTTTCCACTTATTGTCATAGAAACATTTTCATTTATTCTAACACACACACGCATATTCCCAAGTCGGAAAAGCAGCCATGAAGCCATTTAGAAAAATCATGGATCTCCCAGCTCATCAAATGCCCACTCCTCACTGGAATCTCAGTCACCAGAAGAAATAAATCTAGGAAATCAAATATTGCTGAGGTGATTTGTGACTCCCTTCTAAATGGTCCCTTCAGACGGACTCCCCATCTATTTGAGAGCAGCAACAAATCTTGGCCTTGGCAGCTATTTGGCTGCTTCCAACTAAAGTAGAAAATGGGTAATGCAGGCTGGGGTGGGGGGTGTGGGGGGGCGTTCCCATGCACCTCCAAACACACACAGGACAGAGCTGCACACTGTGAAGCTTCTCGCAGAAAACCTCATGAACGCACTGTGGTGCCACAGCCAACGGTGGAGTTGGATCCTTCCTCTCTCACACTCCAACCTTGCCTCTCCTACTTTGTCCTCCACTGCTCGCTGTGCCTCCTTCCTTTCAGCCTACATTTCTAATCCTTCACCACACCGTGCTCCTGCTCCTGAATGAAGCCCAGAGGAGCCCAAGCTGATCATCCATTATATTTTCTTTGGAAGGAGCTTGACAAACCAAAGGGATTCCTGACAAGCATGATGCCGCCACCATCATCAGCAATTGTGTCTCTAGCCAGCTGTCACCCACCAGGAGACCGCAAATGCACACGGTCACTCAAACAATGCTACGTCTCCTGTCACCAGGCTCACTGGGGACAACCCTGTCCCGAGAACTACCAACATTACAAGTGATTGGTATAAATACTTAATGTGCATTCCTCTAATCCCTTTGTCAGAGCCACAGCCTCTCTATACCAGGGTAATTCATTTCAACTTTCAAACAAAGACTTGGTAGTGGCACGCTTGGCGGGGGGTGTTTATAGATCTTTAATGGTCTTTTTCTTACAATCAAGGTGCTATAGCACTTAAAAAAGGCACCACATTTTTGCTGGGGGGAGAAGAGGGAAAAAAATAATGATATACGATATACAAGAGGAAACACTGTTAAACTGCATGCAATTATCAAAAGACACTAAAAAAAAAATCAAGTTTTATTAAATACCTTTTACTATTTAAAAATAACATTTAAATGTGCCTGTGATAGCTCTGAGCTTTAGCCACCTGTAATGACAACTGTTTTATAGCTCCAAGGAGCATTATGAGATATATATATATATTTTATACATGTTTTTATTAACAGTCATCCAAAATCTCAGCACATCCGAAAGCTTCAGCATCATTCACAGAACTGCATAGCAAACACGTTCAGCTACGATACTATTTGTATTGTCTGATGAAAGAAGGGCTTGAATAACATTTGTTTAGTCAAGGACAATAGTCCTGTGGAGCCTGCAGGTGGACGTAGGGCAAGACAAAGTTGGGTAACGCTTCAGGCCTGCAAAGCAATAGGGTCCCTTTAACTGAAGGGTTGTGGGGAAGAAACACAGGTAAAAACCAAACTGTTCTGCAGTCCAGGTTGCACTCAGAGGGCTGCCCCACGTGCCCAACATATTTCACGAATAATCATCACGCAGTTAGGGAAACAAGTCCCAGGGTTCAAGTGGGGCTTTACCAAATACCTCTTATTTCTCAAACAACCATGAAAGAAGGCATTGATAAGGAAGGTTGGTCTCAGGCAGAGATGCTGTTCCAGTGCGTGAGTGTTAGTCGTCAAAGTCAATTCTGATGGGGCCACCTGTCAGGATGTGGTTTGCCACATGACCAGATTCCTCCTCCTCCTCCTCCTTCTCCGTTGCAGCCGACCGGCGCACCCGTCTCCGGCAGCCCTGGGCGCAGCGAGAGCTCTCATCCAGCGCCCCGCACACAAGGATGCGGCAATGCAAGAAGACCTCCTGGAGGGTGGTGAGACAGCAGGCCAAGTCAATGCGCAGGTCTGGGAATCAGACTGGCAGCACTACCAGCTCTCAGAGAGCATGAGTGACAATTCCGACAGTACAGTCATTTCTGTCCCCACATCAACAAGGTCCTTATCCACCATTGCCATCCACAGTCAAACTGGCTGCTCCATCTGTTTCCTTACATGCCCAGGAAAGGGCAAGTTTTCCAGAGTGCCTAGCTGAGATCTCAGAGCATAGCGTCTGTCTGTTAGCCAAAGGCTAGACAGGGAATACGAAGGCGTGAAATGATGCTCCAGAGGAAGGGAGGAAAATGCCAGGAATAAGCTTGGAAGAGCTCGCATGGACTGGTAGGAGCTGCATGGTAGGAAGCAGGCCAAGAACGCATGAAGCCTCACAAGGAGATGGACTGATAGAAACGTGCAAGAGAATTTGACATGAGCTGAGAAAACATAAAGCTAGGAGACCGAGGGCCAAAGGAGGAACGCACAGGTTGATGAGGGGCTAAGACTGGTAGTTGAAGGGAGAAGGAGAACACAAAGGGCAGGGAGAGAGCTGCCTTTTCTTTCTGCACAGTAAAGGCAGACAGTGACAGGATTGCTGCTCCCTGCCCTCTAAATGACAATGAGAGTAAGCAACAGCCCTGAAAGCAGGAATCAGGGAAGCAAATATTTGCAAATGCTTGGTCAATGGTGAGGTTTGAAGCAAAATCCATTGCACAGGCCAGGAGGATGCAGGTTGGAGGCAGCAGTGGCAATCAGATAGCGAAGCGAAATTTCTGCATTTTGGAAGATCTCATCTGTTTTAACCCTACTGAGGCTGCCCAGGAGCTGGAGAGGCAGCTTTATGCCTTTTGGAGCAAGCAGCATTGGCTGAGCAAACAACAGTGACCAAAAGACCTGATTTCTTCTAGCACAGAAAAGGAAAGCTCTTTGCATTAGAAAAATGGTGTTATCCTTCAACTGCCCTCCCACTACAAAGCTTCTGCCCCAGAGTGCCACCAGCCTGGATGGCCTGGTTTCACATTGAATTAAGCAGAATGGTGGCTTTGTATCTGGAAACCTGGTATCTGTAACTCACAAGAGCTAGAGAAGATCTAAGGTTGATGAGATTCAAAACTATAGACTGTCTTGTTTTAAAGATAGGACACTGCGTAATGTGCCCAGCTCCCCGAATTTCTGTTTGGTGACTGGGAACGCTTTTCTCACCCAGCATACAAGGGTCCACTAAGACTACCCTGGAAACAGCAATGATTTTAACCTGCTATGGTGCTGATGTTCCACAACTGTCCTTCATATTTTATTTACTTTTAGTTATTTTCATCACTCTCTTCTAAAGTACCTGTGTCAGGCTCCTGAAAGACACAACTGCTGGAATAGGCACAGCAGCACCTGCCTTGGGCCAGCCATTCCTCTCCTTTGCACTCTAATACAGCCAACTCTGTGCTGAGACTCTTCAGTCAGATCAGGGCTGATGCAATATCTAAGAGGTGGGTTTTGAGCTTACCTTGTTGTCTTTGCCCACGAACTTGAACACAGGAACCTGGAAATGCTTGGCAAGATGGTCCTTTGACGTGTACTGTTTCACCGAATCATCAGAAACGCAGCTGAGGAAAGCAGAGGGATAGGCTTTAATGGGTTTCCCAGAAATGGAAAAAGAAAGAGAAAAAACATCGCAGCCTATTTAACCAGAAAAAGGAAAGGAGGGCTTGGCTGTCTCAAGCTAAGCTACCATCCATGTTACTTCCTCTTTGGCCACAGGAGAAAATTCGGGAATGATGTGGAAAAACACCAGCGATGATAATAGCATCTCCAGACAACGAACAGCTCAGCAGCAGAGAGAGCTGGCAGGACGTGGTCCAGTCCCCTCGCAGAGGTACTGCCAGAGAGCTGCAGGCGAGTTTGTCCTCATTTCACCTTCCTGTGCAACAGTCTGCAGTGATCAACAGAACTGTCATACAGCATATAATGTACTACATACTTTCTGTATACACACATATATGCAAATAAATCACACTTAAAATGAATAAGCTGGTACCCACGCTGCTAAAATATCACAGATGATATTTAAAAAAAAAAAATCAAGATCTACTTTGCTTTACATCATTTACATTTTTCTTCCTGCTGAACTTGATCAGACAGCTCAAATTCACTACAATGAAAATTCATAATTTCAATTTCTCCATCATTAGCACTATACGGTCACGTGAGAGGTCACAGAACTGCAAGAAAATAAACTACTTCTATAAAAAGTTACATTTGAGGTGCAATCTATTTATAAACTATTACAGCCTTTCTTTGACAAAGAAACAGCAAGACAAAAAGTTACAGTGACTTGATATTTGCTGCTGCCTACTGCAAAGCCTTAGGCATTTTGAGAGGCCCAGATGCTGGTTTTATGTTGCATTACAACACTGCTCGTCCCTTCTAGCAAGTTACTTCCAGAAATGCAGACTTTGCAGAATATTAAAAAAAATAATAAAATGGTGTGGTGGAAGAGACAAGAGGTAATGGTGTGACAGCTGGAAGTGCTACTTTTGCAGCAACCTTTAGTTTCCATCTTTACACCAGAAATATGTAAGGCATTGTCAGAAATGCTGACGTTTGACATGTTCAAACAGCAGCAAACCCCACATCTACATGTAGCTCTGCTTTCACTAGAACATGTATTTGAAAAATCTCTACGCTGTTTGGCTGACTTGGCTCTGTGGGCAGCAGCCTACTGCAATCCCTCCCAGAATTGCCCTTCTGCTACATACAGTAGAGCAGCATAAGTTCATGGGAGCACTAAGCATTGGTCTGATCCTGGCATTATTTTCACCACCATGTATTTCTGTAGCTTTTCTCAGCCAGTGGAGGTCACAGTCTGAAGGGATATCCCTGTCTGCAGCACTTGTCTAGTTAACTCGCCTGGGAGGCAAACATAAAAAGTCACCCAAGGGGAGCTAATAAATTAACACTGTGCATCTAGAAAAATTGACATAGATTCCTCCCTCTTGAGGCCAAACGCTAGATGTTACTAAGGTGTTTAGGATAAAATTGCTTTTTAAAGTAGCATTCCTGAAGGCATCTGATTGTAAAAAATGACAGTTAAAGATTTTTCATAAGTGACTGGCCAAGCTTTGTGGCCATGAAGTCAACTCATAGGCGTGTACTTAATTTGTGAGCATATAAACTGTGATGCTTCTTGAACACTGGCTCAAACTGACTCCTAAATCCCAGGTTCTCCAACGGTTCTCCACGCTGATGGCAAGAAACCTACTGGTTTGGGGCTAAGGAGAGGGAAAAATGGAATAACAACAAGGAGGAAAGCAGGGATACATGGAGCCCCTACCATGACCCTAGGTATGTCTTACGAGGGGTTCTGACAAAGCATTGCGGCATGACAAAAAGAGCTCAGAAACCTCCTGCGTCACAGGGTCAAGCCCTTCTGCATTGTGCATGGGGCCACACCACATCCCACCCTCCTAGGAAACCCCCAGACCCTGTGCCTCCCACCTTGGAGAGGTGCGAAGGGGTAGGGAGCACAGGTATGGAAGGAGAATGAGTGACCTTGCTCAGGATATGGGGAAAATAACCCTTTCCTGGGCATAATGTGCTCATGTTAGGGCAGCAGAGAGTGGCTGTGCCATGGGAGCTGTGCTCTGACCCTCTCGTTGAGGGGCTGCAGGGTAGAGAGGAGGGCTTGGAGAGTAAAATAACCACCTCAGCCTACAAAGGAGGGGCAGCCCAAGATGCAACAAGATGAGCCTTGCAATGGAACTACCTTAACCACATCACACACAGATAAATCGCAGCTCCTGACCACATCAGATTACAATGGATTGCCCTCAGTGACATGACCTTGCCCTGGATGCCCCAGAGAGCTGCACTGTTTATCGCCTGTGCAATTGGTCAATGCCTTTTATTTATTTTTGTTTTGAGAAAGAACAAGATCAGAAGTGGGAGAGCTACTTTGGGGCTGGCTGCCTGGGCTAGCAGCAATACAGGGTATTATAGAGACAGTGGGGAGGGATTGGGGAAAATCCTGATTTCCAGCGTGGTCACATCAGCATAGAGAGAGGGTTGAGGAGTCCCACAGAAGGAGGGTCCCAGCTCTTGCCAACTGGAGATGGCAGGGAATTAACAGGGAAGAAAGCAGGTGAGGGAGTTTTCCCATTCCTCATTCTAAGGTATATCCCCTCAAATTTAAACAGTGTTTCCCTCTGGAAGCTGCAGTTAACTCCTGCAGGTCTAATCCTACATAATCAAGCTGATTTAAAAATCCCATCTTTATTGCCTTGGGCTTTTGGGGCTGCGTTGATGGAAAGAAACTGGGTTATTACAGAACTGTTTGGAGCAGGGACAAATCAGCAGTGTATTCAGCTAATTTTACTTTTTAATTGCTGCGAACAGAGAGACAAAGAACTCTAGTTAGCTCAATAGCACATCATTAGCCTTTGGTCTAAGCGAGGGGTTCAATTTAAATACAGCACAGCGCATGGGGGGGGGGGTGGGGGGGTGGCTGGCATGTCTGGGGACACTGCGGCCTGCAGTGAGGGCTGGAGAGCAGAGCAGGCTGGATGAGGCTCCAGCCAGCCAACTCCAGCCCACTTTTCCCTTCAAGTGAAGTTTTAATGCCCTCTGCAGGATAATAGTGCCAAAGGGGCTGCTGGTGCCATAAATGCTCCAACTAGTGCTGTGGTGAATTCAAAAGATGACATTTTCTGCCTTCTCCCTTCTCTATTCAGCTCAGGTTTTGGCCAGTTTTGAATCCCATCATTTTCACTCATAGTGAGAAATGAATGAATGTTTTGAGCCTTGACTCTGTGAAGGGTTCACAGGAACAGCCAAGCCAGGGAGTTGATAAATCAATCCTCCCATTACAAATCTGTTCATAAACCCCAGAAATGTCAGGCACAGAAGGGCTGCAGCCTAGGATGGAAGGAGAGCAAGCCAATGCCGAAACATTTGTCAGAAGGAAATGAAAACAGTATTTTTGTGTACTGTACTCTGCAGGACCCTTTTGCTACAAGACAATCATACAGGACTTGTCATCACCAGCTGTAACGGTCAATGATTTAGCCTGGCAGCTGGGGAAATAATTGTTGTCCTCATTAGATGGTTTGGCAGACAGAATACAGGACTTATGCGAGCACAGTCCCTTGACTGTTGGGCTATGACACTTGGGTATGTCTTAGGTATTACTTTGGCTGGACTTTCCTCCCTAGAGGACAGCAGACTGGTTCCCAACTGTGACATTGCCACAGCATTGTCTGGTTAAGCTGCCAGGCACTGCTGGATGCAAACACTCCACAGCAATGTTGTACCATGGCACTGTCATGTTAGCACCCAAACAAGAGGCTGAAAACAGGGGTCATCTTAGGAGCCACAGCAGAGACCACAGCAATGCTTCCCTAACCCACAGATGCACCCTGAATTTTTTACTAGCATATCCAGGAAAGACCACTAACCCCAAACTCCTCAGAAAATTACCAGCCAAACTGAGGGACCCTAAGCTTACTGCACTGACAGGCATCAGAGAGAGAGCAAAGCAAGGGGAGCTCCTGGAGCTCCAACCAGGACCAGCCATGGAGTCTTCTGGCTCATGCTATAATAAGGCCATTATGGGAAAATTAAGAAACTTGCTCCAGTTGCTGCAGCGGCTGCGTGGCAGTGGCACACAGCCATCAGGGAGTTCTGCCGATTGGTTTGGCACTCTGCAGGCTGGCGAAGGGAGGATATCAGGAAGGATATCTTTTCTACAGGAGCCAACTCAATTATCCACGAGGCTAGTTACAGGGAAATATGTCCTGTAAAGGCTGCACTTGGAGTAACCTCTTTCACTGCCTCCCACTGTTTCTCCCAATCACTTTTGATGGGACGGGTGGTTTCAGCTTGATGGCTGAAAGGCCTGGCTGCTGGTGATTGCTAGGAACACAGCAGACAGGCTGCTGTGGAGAAGCCATAGTGTTTCCTGCACAGGCAACGCAACTTAGCTCCACTGCCAATTCCCATCTAATAGCCAGCAAGAGACGGAACAGTGAACTCACCCATCTTGAATCAGGTAGTACTTCAGGATCTCGTCGATTTTTGAGGTGGGAGTGGCAAAGCAGCTCTCTACCAGTGTCTCTAGCCCATTGACATGTACCAAGGGTTCAATCCCAAAGTACAGAGAGTCCCGAAGCTTGAGTGTGGGAAGAGCACCCCTGTAGGGTTCATCAAAGTCTTTGTCTTTGAAGATCTCAAGAGTGAAGGGAAAGATGCCCTGGTTGCGGCTCATGATTTCCAAGGGGGAGTTCTTGAGGTTGGGCACATAACCTTCAGAGATGGTGTACCGGCGTGGGAACTCACAGGTCACTGGGATCAGCAGCTTGCTGGTGCGGACAATGATGTCCCCATTGCTTCCAGGAGTCTGCTTTGGCAAGCCAGTCACCAGATTGGTGGCAATGATTTTATCATTTATTACCTGCAGCAAAGAAAGGAGTTTAAGGGAAAGGAGAGATCACTGAGAAAGACCTCTCTGAGTTCAGACTAGCAGCTCAGTTTACCTTGTTCAGGAAACTCAGACATAAACTAGCCACTGAAAGTATAGCTTGTGAATTTATATGCTGCAACCAGAATGATGTTCATCCCTACCTATGAACTAAGGGCCTCTCTCAGTTTGCTGTCAACTTTGATGCGCTGTACTCCTGCATGAAGCAGAGGAATTTGCTTCCAGTTGCTACCCGTCTGCTAAGATAAGCTCTCTGGTTCCTGACCTGCTGCCAGTATAACCTTTGAAACATTATCAGGGACTAGATTCTGTCTCAACAGGAGGGTGAAGAGTGACACCAGTGCTTTCTGCACTGGAACGATGGTGAAGCTGCCTCTGTGAAGTGCTAGGTGAGCAGAAGGCAGTACCCATGCTGACAGACACACACCATCAGACCGGAGATGGAACAAGCTCTCCTACTTTGGGATGCCACCCCAGGTCTAGCCTGAGGCCAGCTGCATGGCAACACAGGAAACTGCTCTGATGGTACAGCTAAATGAACTTTATTCCCCAAGTAAGCCACAGCCAAGTCCCCAAATCCGAGAGATCCCAAGAGACAGGACAGCAATGTATACATACATCTACAACAGTGCCGCAGGACTTCAAGGAGAAATGGATGTTGACGTGAGTGCCATTGGATACTCCTTTGCAGGAAGTGTTGATGAGGGAAAGGTCCAGGCCTCCAACCAGGTCCTTTGGGATGCTCACCTCAATAGAGCTGGACTTGCACAGCACTGGAACTACAAGTAAAGTCCCCAGAATAACAGTCTGCACTATAAAACTATCAAGGAGTACCAGTATCAGGGAGGTGCGGAAGGGCTACACCAATTACTATTGAGGGAAAGAAAGGGCAATCATATGCTACATTTATGATACTATCTAACCATAGTAATCTAACTACCTATCTTACGTTCCCATCTACACAATACAAACGTCCTGAGCTACCACTGCCTCAAATTATCCTGGTGCAATGACAACACAAAAGATGACGAAAATTACCTCTATACTTGCAGCACAAACTTAGCTATGTGGTATTTCCAGCTATACTTAACACTCAGCACAGGTTTGATAGATCTCTCTTGCACTGCTATGTCCCGGAAAGAGCCTTTCCCAGATATGGATATCAAATTCACAACACCCCAGGCAAAGCCATTTTTTAAGACTCTTCATCAGGTTTTGCATCAAACCCAGAACATGTCAAAACAAGGCAGAGTAATTTTTGCAAATATACTAGTACCCCAAGCTTTTTCCCAAAATAAATTACAGTCCCAGTCCTTGACATTCATATGATCTGCCTTCCCTTAGTTTCGATCAAGTTAATTGTATAATTCAGGATTCTGGATCTTGGATACAAGGCACACTGGTAAAACATGTCTTTTACCCCCCTTAAAAAAATTCTCCTGTCCCAGATAAGGTATTTGTAACAGCTACTGTGTACCTGCAGGGAGCATTATTTATTAAAAGTTGATCTTTTCAAGGTGATATGCTAAAATGTATGCACTGTGCCCAAAGCAATGTGCTCTCATAATGACATTGCTGGGTTAGAACAGAAAATTAAAGAACTAAGTATTACCTTAACTTTTCTTCTATCTGCACTAGAAGGCAAGCAGGAATAACCGAGCACGTCAAATGGCAAAGCTCACAAGGAGACAGAGGGACTTTGAGAACACAGTGCAATGCAGACAGAGATGAATATCCTTTGGAGAACTGATTGGCTCAATTTGGATTTAAAGCTTCACTGTTCTAGTGAATTCTTGACAAATAAGAAAATGTAATGCTTTTATAAAGGTGTAATTCAGGGCAAGAGAGTGCAGATCCCAACTGCAATTCTCCAAAGTTCAGGACCAGTTTGGTTCGGGCTATCTCTGTTTCTAAATGTCTTTGATTGGCACAAAGGGGAAGAAAGAGGAGACACCTATTTACCCTCTGCTCTGGCATTGCACGAGTTGTCTGGGTGCACTCCACCACCAGGGTGCACAAACAAGAGAATGAAACCTGTGAGTAGATCCACTTTTGATTTAAGCCAACTTACCACTATTTCAGAAAACACTCCGGGAAACTCCTTATACTAACCATCTCAGAGTAACTGGTAATGTAATTCAAACCACCTTAGACATTTGTACACAGAACGGTAATCAATACTGAGAACAGTGTTTCAGTTCTACCAATTTAACAGTGCAAGCAGAGACTGCGTGCATCAGCGTGATTCAGCTCTGAGCAGGCCTGATTCCCCCAAGACAGACTGCCAGCAACAGCATCGTAAGGGGAGCTGAAAAGGAGCTGGCAAGGGAGCTGTGGCTATATGGAGACATGTTATTCCAGGGCAAGTGATGAGGTCCTGACTGCCAGGACTGAGATGCCCAGCAGAAATGAGTTATCCTGGGTGCCAGGGAATCCACTTTTATTCAGAACTTCTTGCATCCGTTCAGAAAGCTGCACTCTTGTCAGCATTCATCTCTTGCATCCCTGCCCTGGGCTCACCCCAGCCTGCAAGGCTCCTGAGAGCCTCGCCCAATCTTTGCCAGTCAAACATTTCAGTTCTTCACTCTCATACACCGCAAAGCATCTGTAAGTACTGGGAAAGCCTCCTCATGACTGCTTTAAACTCTGTTTTGCACCAATGCCTGCTAGTACTCTGACCCTGGTAGGAAGCCTCTGTGATGAGTCCAACACTCATTTTGCTGTCTGCTGTTGTTGGCAACATGTTCCTTGTCCAGTCTGTGGCTCCTTCCTTGGCCTTTCAAAGTACAGCTGCTTGGAGCAGGGGTTATCTTTTTGCACAGACTGCTCAGTAGAACAGGCTTTCTGGTGCTGGGGAGCCCTGAACCACTGCTACAAACACAAATAAACTACACCATCGTACCCCGCTTAACTGCACACAAGGCTTGGGCATGGGAGAGAGGAGAAAAGCATCTCACCACCACACTTCATAAAGAGGTGGGTTACTAGGATGGTCTGCAAAATTCCAAGCATTTCGTTGGCTGCTATCTTTGTGGGAAAACTGTAGCCAATACTGTGATTTCTGTGGAAGATTATTAATGTTCTGAATGTAGGGACAATGCAGGGGAGAGTTAACAGGCTGCAGATCCAATTGCTTCAGGCAACGGTGCCTGCCCTGCACTGTTAATTGTACCACTATGAATCCAATTAGATACCATAAAAAATTGCGTGGTTCAGTTCCAGATGTATTCTGTCACATCTGCTCAAAATTGCAGACCACTGCATGGGGACATAAATTCATGAAATGCAAAAGAACAAGCAATCTCACTTTACAAGATGTCATATCCCAAGCCCCAGCTTGGCACCCAGCAGTGCTGCTGCTCTCATTAGCAGCCTCAGAAGAATGAGAAACACTGGCTGGGAAATGCATGGCCTTCTAACCCTGCTGGGGTTGCCTCAGGGAGCCTCATTGCTCTTTTCTGGCCTGTATCCATCAATCAGACCTTCAAACAGTAAGTGTAATCACAGCTCTTGGAAATCCCCATCTCCTACTCCCCACCTGGCTCTGCTGGAACAGTAAGCACTACTGAATCCCAAGTGTGCAGTGCTCACCCCTGAAAACAGTGCCCTGCATTTCTAAAAAGCTTAGAAAGCAGAAATTTCATCAAGTAGAACCATTCCAACTTCTTCTCTGAGGCATACCTGCCCTGTGGCTGCCATGAAGTCTGAATCTGTTCTTCTAACTGATGTCTGGGCACTTTGTAACATATCAGACTACAGGAAATTCTGAGCACACCGGGTAACACCAGCTCATTTGTATTATCTAAAGCCCAAGTGAATTAGCTTATGACAGGGTCCCTTTTGTTGGATTTTAGACCCTGCCCTGGCTACAGCCCGAGTCCAGCCCATTAGCAAATCCCCGTGGAAATGTCCGGAAGCAACCACACAGGTTCCTCATGGGCCCACCAAGGCAGAACACAAGCAGGGAGCTACGAGGTCTGTCTCTACCAGGGCAGTACTGCGTCTTCTCCAGCTTTGTGCTGAGCCTGACGGGTCTGAGAAGTGGCTAGGCAAGTCAGATGAGGCCCACCAGAGAGCATCACCTCCGTCTGCCTTTCACATGCCCGCATAGCTCTCCTCGACACACAGTTTTGACCGAATGTCCCTTCAGCAGAAGATGATAGTAGACTTCTCTGTAAGACACACAGGCTGCTCAATGCTTTCAGCATCTCAGGGGCTCAGCTAGCTGTGGGATTATGAGACCCAGAAGAATCCTCGGTGCAAGTCCTGGATTGTAAGAAGTCATTGCACGAGGAGCTACAGACCCTCTGCTTAACTCCCAATGCCCTCAGGAACTTCTCCCTGATCCTCTGCTCCCTGCACTCACTGCTGCAGAGCTAAATTGAACCCTGGGAACCTGGATGTATTTGCAAAGGAAATCTCGCTCAGCTCTTGCAACCTGAAAGAGGGAACACGTTTATTCCATGTGCATGCTATAGGTGCAAGTGAGTTGGCAAGGACACCCCCGCATAGAGGAATGGAGTAAAGTTCAGATGGAAGGTCTTCCAAAGATAACGTTGCCCTTGCCTCTATGCAGCAGAAGCAACAGTCAATTTTCAGATGCTATCTTGGGCACTTTTCCAAGGGACAGCAGAAACCCCTAGGATCAGAACTAGTGCCCTGCTTCAAGACATAGGAATGCTTACTGGAATGGCTACTGAGATACTTGGGCAAAAAAGGCCTTTCTCTTTAACCCCATCCTTGGAAAGGGCTAAACCACTTCAGCTGAAATTTCAAAAGCCCGGTTTGAAGCATGGAAAATTTCAGTTCTAATAGCATAAATTTGTCAAAGGCATACACAAGGGAAGCAGAGCAATATAATGGGACATGTTAAGCAATTTTGATTGTAAGTGAACACTGCCAAAACCGCCTGTGATGCAAGATGCACCCAGCTGGGTCCTGTGTCCCTGTTCTCCTGCCTGGTAAAAAGAGCAATGTCTCCAGGCTCTCAGTTTTGGATGATCTGTCATTAACAACAAAGCTCCATTAACAAAACTGGAAAGGACAGGCTAATAGAACGCAACAAAAACAATAAGAAAAATTCCTTCAGACATACTGTTGACTTCCAGGGGACAGAGGCTGCCAGGGACATTTTGTTGACCTACCTTGGCAAGTGTGGTTGTCTTCTGACAGAACAAGTCCTCTCGGACATTCACATTGGTACGTGTCTTCCACTTCAATGCAGGTATGGCTGCAGCCTCCATTGTTATTGTGACAGCCTTCAATTTCTGCAAAAGAAAGGAAAATCGGCACACCCTGCTCCTCAGGCAGCTGTGTGGCAGCTACGCAGGCCCCAATGTATACTCCTGCCTGACAAACAGCATGACCAACACAGAGGTCGAAAGCAACAGAGTTGTGAGAGCTTGCTTCCAAGAAAATGGGGTGGAAACCTATTTTTAATTCTACAATTTCCAGTGTTTGTCATTTCACAGTGAATTTAACAAGAAAGTCTGTGAAAAAAACAAATTAAATCGTATGCTATAACTGGCATACATAAGAAGGCTGAATAGACAACCTTCAGCTCAGCCCTTTCTAACTTCTGAGACTTCCTCTTAAACTAATTTTTTATGTTGCTTCTCACTTCAAAAAGGTGGGGGGAAAATCCTCTTGAAACTTCTACCATGTGGAACCATACTCACTCCCTTAGTCATCACTAGAATTAAAGCCCTGAGATTTGCAGGGAAAGTATCTTGGGGAGGACAGACTCACAGGTAGCCAGCTCCTATTTCCATCGGGAAACACCAGGGAGAAGATGACGCGCTCTTTGCTGTGGGTTTCTCAGCTGTAATGGAGGTGGGCGTACTGGATTCCTGCATCCCCTTTGTAGGCTGAGGATGAAACTCTGCTCGTGGCAGTTTGTTTAGCAGGAAATTTTGCTAGTTTGTGAGTTTAGCTACCCTGAGGTGCATTATCGCAGGGACAGAATGACACAAGTTCATGGTGTAAGGTCAGTTCCCCTCCTAATTTTCCCCTGTTCTAAAGTACAGAGGAGAGAGGGCAGCGCAGCTAATTGGAGGATGTGTCATATCTTTTCTTACATCTTTTCTGTTCAGGTGAGGCAATTCTCCGAGGATCTGAATTTTTGTGTAAAACATATTCCTAGCCATTACAGCTGCAGAAAAGAGCCTGAAAGGTCATCTGAATACATTCTGAAGATCTGAAAATCTCAGGCAAGTAAGGCCATTTCCAGTTGTTGTTGCCTTTCTGTTACAAAGAAAATAACAGAGTATCATGACTTTTTTAAAAAAATAACCTTCACTGCCTGATTTTTTTAACCCTTTGGGATGAATACTGTTAGATCTCCTCATTAAAACAATAGTACATATAATATAAACAAATCGTAAATACAAAATATTTCTCCCTAAGCCTGCCATCAGAAATGACTGTGTGTTTTTCACTGAAATGTAAAGAAAAGAATGGAAATCCCATTCTCAACCCTACACATTCCACGGAAAACAACAGCCTGAACACTCCACATGAGTCAAAGTAATGGGTAAAGCATTATAAGGGAAATTTTGAGATACTCTTAACTCTACTCAGCCTCACCAGCACACAGAATCAAGCTAAATCTCTTGCATTTGTTCTTTTTAGCAACAGCTGTGAGGTGGCTCACAAGTAAATCACATACTCTAATGGCTCACAAAGCTGAGGGCACATCTTTAGAAATAAAACTCTCTAACAAGATTGTAAAAATGCCCAGCAGCAGCATTAAACTCGTGAAAAGCACCATCCTTCTTAAAGAAGGGGAAATTAAATGATATATCAAAAGGCACTAAAATCCAACTTTGGGAACAGCAGAAACAAATGAGTTTCCAAGCACAGACTATTCCAGCCCTGTCAGAAGAGTGCAGTGCTCAGGAATAAAAACTGCCGTGTAGTACAGATGGTTTACGTGACACCCCACCGGCTCAGTGCTGGATGCCGAAGGGACAAAGCCTACAGATCACTTTTGGCTCCACACAACTTAACAAGTACTTAAGGAGCACTTCTGCACAGCAGCTTTCCCCAGGGAAATGTCATTGTCTGGATGACTGTTGTTTTATTAACAGAGCTCAGAGAGGAGATTTTCACAGAAGTGAAATGAAACGTGCTTTGGTATCATAGAGGGGGAAAACAAGGACAAAAACTGCAGCTTGGAGCCATCTGTCAGTGAACCATAAAGAAGGGTGGAGTCCAGCCCCAAAATACAATGGCAATCCCTCTCTCTCCCTGCACCACGGATGTCTGCCACACAGCGGCTGATGTAAAGTTTCATGCAGGCTGCAGATGTATTCAGTGCTGGCAACCAGGTAGCTCGAAAGTGAGGCACATCTGTAGCTGTTATTCTTGTCTGAGGCCCCACAGAGCCTGTAAACATACAACATGGCAGCTTTGCCTGTGAGGGGGCACAGTGCTCTTCACAGCTGACCACAGAAAACTTAAGGGACAGGTCAATTTTTGCTGGGTTTTCATATTTCTGCTCAAAGATGTTTGTACATTGTTAGTGACAAGAGATCAAACCTACAATTTAGTTTTTAAGCCCCTGCTAAGCTACCAGTCTAAACTCATCAATCGTTTTCAACCTGGCTGAGCCACCACTGGGAAGTAACTGTAGCAGCTGCACACAGCAGAGCCCACTACTAACTACTTACAAAAAGCAAACAGTCAAAATGCAGCCCTAACCTCAAACCTAGCTTCTGTTTGCAGACTGGTACCCCCTCTCCTCAATCTCTATCCTGGGAGGCTATGTGATCCTCATACTCTAGTCTAATGTCATGACATTACCCCATACCTAATGCTAGCGGTCAAAAAACAGCAGTGCTAAATCTGCCCTCGCACAACTGCCATACAAATCTCCAGAGGCAAATCCCAGCATCTCCAGAAATAACTAGTTCTGTCTGGACAACCAGTCTTCCAGATCCACTGCTGCCTCTCCCCCCTACAGAGATAAATACAAGGCAAATCCTAACAGAAATGAACAAGGCAGGGAGAGCAAGAGGACTCCCTCTCTGCTTGATTAGAAGGATATTTCAGTAACACCACCACTGGCAAGCACAGAAGTGATGAGTGACATTTAATCCCAGCTGCAAAGAGCCAAGAGAGAACTAGTGCTGCAAGGGAAGGGGAATGATTTATATAATTTCCAGCAGGCTGTGATTACTGAAACCTCACCTTCACAGGTTTTCCCGTCACTTCCCAGCGTGCGCCCAATCCCACACTCACAGCGATAGGAGTTCTTCAAGTTAACACAAAATTCGCTGCAGCCTCCGTTGTTCTGCTCACATTCATTTTCATCTACAAAAAACACACTGTCAGAATGTGCCCCTGGGTAAACACACGGCTGGCAAAGAGGGGCTGCTACATGGGAGCGCTGACCAGACCGTGGACTGGCTTTCCTGGCCTCATGACCTGGATCAGGGCAACAGAGATGAATAATCCCACTAAATGTTGAGGGACAACAAAAAAAGCTTCTATAAATACATTAACAACAAAAAGAGAGCCAAGGAGAATCTCCATCCTCTACTGGATGCGGTGGGGAACATTGTCACGAAGGATGAGGAAAAGGCTGAGGTACTTAATGCCTTCTTTGCCTCAGTCTTTAACAGCCACACCGGGTATCCTCAGGGTATCCGTCCCCCTGAGCTGGATGACAGGGATGGAGGGCAAAATAGGCTCCCCATGATCCAGGAGGAAGCAGTTAACGACCTGCTATGCCACCTGGACACTCATAAGTCTATGGGGCCTGATGGCATCCACCCAAGGGTGCTGAGGGAACTGGCGGAAGAGCTTGCCAAGCCGCTCTCCATCATTTATCAACAGTCCTGGTCAACGGGGGAGGTCCCAGATGACTGGAGGCTTGCCAACATGACGCCCATCTACAAGAAGGGTCGGAAGGAGGATCCGGGGAACTACAGGCCTGTCAGCCTGACCTCGGTGCTGGGGAAGGTTATGGAGAGGCTCATCTTGAGGGCGCTCACGGGACACGTGCAGGTTACCCAAGGGATCAGGCCAAGCCAGCACGGGTTCATGAAAGGCAGGTCCTGCTTGACCAACCTGATCTCCTTCTATGACCAGGTGACCCGCCTAGTGGATGAGGGGAAGGCTGTTGATGTTGTCTACCTGGACTTCAGCAAAGCCTTTGACACTGTTCCCCACAGTATTCTCCTAGAGAAGCTGGCGGCCTGTGGTTTAGACAGGTACACTCTTCGCTGGGTAAAAAACTGGCTGGATGGCCGAGCCCAGAGGGTTGTGGTGAATGGGGTGAAATCCAGCTGGCGGCCGGTCACAAGCGGAGTCCCCCAGGGCTCGGTTTTGGGACCGGTCTTGTTTAATATCTTCATTGATGATCTGGATGAGGGGATAGAGTGCTCCCTCAGCAAGTTTGCAGATGACACCAAGTTGGGAGGGAGTGTTGATCTGCTTGAGGGTAGGAAGGCTCTGCAGAGGGATCTGGACAGGCTGGATCGATGGGCTGAGGCCAACCGGATGAAATTCAATAAGGCCAAGTGCCGGGTTCTACACTTCGGCCACAACAACCCCAGGCAACGCTACAGGCTTGGGGATGAGTGGCTGGAAAGTTCCCCTGCAGAAAAGGACCTGGGGGTGTTGATCGACACCCGGCTGAATATGAGCCAGCAGTGTGCCCAGGTGGCCAAGAAGGCCAACGGCATCCTGGCTTGCATCAGAAATGGTGTGGCCAGCAGGAGCAGGGAGGTGATCATGCCTCTGTACTCGGCTCTGATGAGGCCGCACCTCGAATACTGTGTTCAGTTTTGGGCCCCTCACTACAAGAAGGACATTGAGGTGCTGGAGCGTGTCCAGAGAAGGGCGACGAAGCTGGTGAGGGGTCTGGAACACAAGTCTTATGAGGAGCGGCTGAGCGAGCTGGGGTTGTTTAGCCTGGAGAAGAGGAGGCTGAGGGGAGACCTTATCGCTCTCTACAACTACCTGAAAGGGGGTTGCAGAGAGGTGGGTGTTGGTCTCTTCTCCCAAGTGACTAGTGACAGGACTAGAGGAAATGGCCTCAAGTTGCGACAGGGGAGGTTCAGGCTAGACATTAGGAAAAAGTTCTTCACTGAGAGAGTGGTGAAACACTGGAATAGGCTGCCCAGGGAGGTGGTAGAGTCACCCTCCCTGGAGGTATTCAAGGAGCGTGTGGATGTGGCATTGTGGGATGTAGCTTGATGGACATGGTGCTGTGTGGTGTTGGGTGGGTTGTGGCTTGTTATTGTTGTTGTGTGGCGTGGGTTTTGTGGTTTTTTTTTTTTTTTTTTTTTTTGTGGGTTTTTTGATGTTGTGTGGTGTTTTTTTTTTTTTGTTTTTTTTTTTTTTTTTTTTTGGTTTTTTTTTTTTTTTTCCCCCCCCAGGTTGGACTCGATGATCTTACAGGTCTTTTCCAACCGTACTGATTCTGTGATTCTGTGACCACTAACTACTGACAGTAGCAGAGTGTTTTGCCAGGCCGTGTCTACCTCAGGAACAAAGTAGACGTGGAAGGAAAGACAGCATGCATGCAGCAGCCATTTTGGGGTGAAGACGGACACAGTCGCACTAGGAAACTTCCAAATTGGTTCCACACACTGAGGGAGTTCATGTTTTCATTTATCTTCTCATCCTAAAGTGTTCTCCATTCCACTCACAAAGACATTAAAATGGAGTTACATGACTTCACTGCATGGTAAAACTAGGTGAACACCAGAATTGGTCAAAAATAAACCCTATCTATTTTTGCATCACACTTGGTACTGCTACACCTGGCCAACTATCTTACAGCCATTTTAAATGATTCAACCCTTATTTCAAAATAAAGACACAAGAATGAAAACCAGCTGTAAACATATAAACAAAGCTGAAATCAAACCAAAACATTTTAATGAACCCCATGAAGCTTCCCCAAGAAAAGTCATGTCATGAGAAATTTAGGCTTCTTACCCCAGCTCTGGCTGCTTCCCCCAAACACCAGCACCCCTTCCTCCCTCCACATCACCTCTTCCTATCCATTGGTGTGGTTCTGCAGCTCCCCAACAGGCACCCGCCTTCCCAGCCCCTTGCATTGCCCCACAGATGATCTTCTAAGACCTCACAGACCAGGCGATCACCTCCCAGCAACACATGCACAACCACAGCTGTCCTCTCCTCAGAGGTTCATGGGGATTTCCTCACAAATTCCTGAAGCCCACTTCCCCGCTCTGCTCTCACTTACAGCCCTCCACCTCCCTCCTTGTCATGCTGGTCTCTGCCAGTGCAGCCACCAAGTGCCAGCCCCCTGAATACCACCTTGTCATGCTGCCTAGAACCGCCGAGGCTGTGCTGTCACCTGCAATCCTTTGGCTCTCCTCAAACCCCAGGCCCTGGACGATGCCCCACAAGGGCCGTAAGTATGGTGAAGCTTAATGCATAGCCCTACGCCAGCCAGTGAATTTTTTCTTGGAGGAAAGAGGCATTCAACAGAGTGAGCGAGAGGAAACCTCTAATGACAGACTGCACAGCCATTCCTGAATGCCAACGAGGCTATACCGTGATCTTGCAAAGAGAGTCTCCTACTGACAGTGAAGCTGCTGCCTTCAGCAGCTGGACCATGCAGAAAGCAAATCTAGCCTCTGTACATGCGTAGCTCCAGGGGCACCAAAATGTATTCAGTCATGGGATGTCATACCTCACCCTGCAGGGAGAGATCGGGAACCATTTACAGAATCAAAGACCTGTTCTAAGCAGCAAGGGGGGAAACTCCTCTCAGGATACCTATTGTTATTTATGCTGCTTTGTAAGACAATGGATTGAGATGCAAGCAACAAAACAAAGGGGAAAGAAAGCATCAGTAACTGACACGAGTTATTTCCACCCTTACCAAGACACGTCTGTCCATCAGGTCCCAGCGTCGTCCCCAGGGAACACGTGCAGTCACTGGAGTCCAGGCAGGAGCCCTGGCAATCCACCACATCACAGATGTCATAAAAATCTAGGGCATGACAAGAATTTTGTCAGCACAAACCACTGAGCACGCGCTGAAAATAGTGTATTTGCACCATCAGCTTCACAGCCTACACCTAGTCCATCCGTTACAGACTGCTGAAGCTGATGAGAAACAATCTGGTTTAATTACTCTAAGTCAGAGATGCAAATTTTGGCTTTGCTAGCATGCCAAGACAAACCAGAGGGCCCACAGACAGCATTAAATCACTGCAGCCAGGTCAGCTACAGATTTCCTCTAGCTGAACAAAGGCTAGAATTCACATAGGTGAAACTGTCTAATCGATCTCTTATAGACACTGTTTGCACTGCATCACCTGACATGCTTCCAGGTGAGAAAGCCAGAAACCAGTCACCACCTCTCTCGGGTACATGGATGCTCACTATCTCTCCTGCATCATGGGGATGAAGGGGTTTCAGAAAAGCCATCTCAGCAGTTACTTACGCCCACAGTACGCATGGAAACAAACGCTGGGCTTGGTTAAGTGATACACGTAGTACCCGCCCGGACATGCCTTGACGTCAATCGTGGTATTCCAAAGGCAGCAGTTCCCATTGAAGCTGGCACAGGCTTGGCGTGGGACGATGCCATCCGACTCTCGCGGGTGGCTGCCATTCAGCCAAATGGGAGCATGGGTGCCACAGTGGTTCTCTGGGATGCAGAAGGTAGGCATAGCATCGCCAGCCATGCCAGTAAAGCGATACCACTCCCCGTCAATTTGACTGTCGCATGTCGGCTGGCCGTGGGAACTGTTTATCTGATGATCTGTGTTCCTCCAGGGCTCGTTCAGGCTGATGTAGGCAGAGCAGGGGTCCAGGGCTGAGATATGCAGCAAGAGACAAGAGAAAACATCTGGTAGATATCAAATCAAGTTGTCGACTCATAATTGCAAGGAATGGAAAATAATTTCTCTTTCTATTCCTGACTTAACAGAATCATTGTGATAGATAGGGATCCCTGGGGAGAAACAGCGAGACCAGCTAACTAATTGCCTTATGGAAAATTCTGACAGCTCGACTTAAGTGTCTTGGAAGAAAAAGTAAATTAACAGAGCTCTTACAACATTACGCAACCGTCTGACTTGCTGTTCAGCTGCTTTAGAGCACGACAGGGGAAAAAAAAAAAAAACAAACAACAAAAGAAACCCCTGAGGTCCAGGGAGTGATTTTGCCATAAGAAATATGTCCTGGGAGCACTGGATCAAGCCGAGGACATCCACCCTTTGGTCAAGCGCTAACTGAGCACCTGCAAACCGCTCCTGAAGTCACTGGTAATTCTCCCACATGCCTTGGAGAAGAGGACCAGACTTCAAACAGGTTATGCTGCCTCTCTAAAAATCCATCCATAGCCCATGTCAGCCCTCACAGTTGAGTTTCCATAACCACAAGCCAGAGATCACCTTGCAAAGCATCAGTTAAAACATGAACTGCAAGATATGCAACAGGCGTACAGAAAGAAAATATTCAATTTCAATTATTAGACCTTTATATAATTGTAAGCGATCTCTAAGCATAATTTATCAGTTCCTACTCACTTCAGGGTACAATTTTAAACAGCTAAATACAAGAACTGCTATCTCAGGTCACAATGAAGTTGATCTATAGCCCAGCAGGCTGTCTCTAACCAAGAGTGTATGCTTAGAGAGGTGAGGTAGGAGAAAGAGGCCCTGCTCCATTTACCTGGGGTTTTGTTCTCCACTGCCTCTCCTATAGCTATGTACCTTTATGCCAAGGTGAGGTGAAAGAGCTGTAACTCAAATCCGTGCACTCCGTAAAATTCTGCAGCGGAGCAAGAGAGAGAGGTGGCAGCCCCCTGTATTTACAGATCTTCTTTGACATGCCCTGGTCTCCTTCAGAGACTCTGTCCTCTTCCCTCTCTGCCAAATGCTAAACATCTCTACGATTCACGGCATCTAGTGTGGTTTTGTGTGATGTTGTCGCCTCCCTGCATCTGAAACAGCTTCCCGAAATCTTTTTATTATCTTAAAATCTAAAGAGCATGAAGGTCTGAATCAGGACCTTCTGGGGAGCAAAATGTTCAACTCTTTCCACAGTCATGTTACTTGCAAGCCCGCAAACCCTCCTGATCTCTGCAGGGGATCAGATGTTTGTAAGTGTTTCTGAGGGCAAGATATAAACACATGGACCTCCTGGTATGCGCATGTCTGTTCATGCAGGGCTCAAGAAGCGTGTCCCTTTTCAGAGGCCTTTCTGAACCTTCTACAAACAATTAAAACACAAGAATACCATAGGGAGAAAACAAATGAAGAACTGAAGTGTTCATTACATTTTCAGTCTTCTCCTAATTAACCCTGATTTGGCAGCTTCCTCACTAAAAGTCCAGAGGTTTCATTTTCAGTTACATTTAATACCTGATTAAGCACCACTTACCCATGACTATTCCCTATTAAGCAAAATGAATGCTAATACTGCCTTGAATAAGGAAAATTGATTACCACTTGCTAGAATTAGGCTAATAAAACCAATCATTCTGATTAAATGCATCTCAGACTGGAATACCCCGTACTTTCCATACCACATTTCTTTTTAAGTTCTAAAATTGCTCTCTCTGTTTAGTTTGTTTTGTTTAAACAACAGGGTGATGCAATTGGGGGGGGGGGGGGGCGGGGGGAGGAGACACTATATTATTTCTATTAGAATGCTCTGGATACAGACAAACCTTCCTGGTTCATTATTTTGGTTTGCTTCACTGACTTAGAAGTGGGAACTACAAGTGCTTCAGAGAATGGACTTCACAGAATCACAGAATGATATGAGTTGGAAGGGAACTCTGGAGATCATCTAGTCCAACCCCCCTGCCAGAGCAGGGTCACCTACCACAGATTGCACAGGAACATCTCCAGGCGAGTTTTGAGTATCTCCAGAGAAGGAGACTCCACAACCTCTCTGGGCAGCTTGTTCCAGTGCTCTGCCACCCTCAAAGTAAAGAAGTTCCTCCCTCATGTTTAGATGGAACTTCCTATGACCAAGTTTGTGCCCCTTCAAGTCACCCGTATTTAGCTGCATTCTTTGTAAATACCTGTCTCACTGACATACTATCTTGCACCTTCTCACAAATATTACACCTCTCTTGACAAACATCCTTACACCATCCTCAGCCATAGACACGTTTTGTTTGGCCTGAAATCCAGCAAAAAAGGCAGGGGCAGCTGCCATAGTCATGAGCACTGCAGAGCTGCAAGCTGGCACAGGGAGCACAGGTCTGGGTTATGAAGGGAATCTCTAGTGCCATAATTCACAAGGTATGCAGAGGAACGGATTCACTCCCACCGCAACCAGCCCTTAGTTCTGAGCAGCGGAGGGGAACTGCAGCAGGAATCTCTGATGAGATTCACCAGGCAATCCCTTGTAAGCTCTCGATTTCACCTGCCTCTCCTTGCCTCCCCTTACCCACAGACAGCAGCAGCACTGTTAAATCTCATCCTCTAAAAGCTTGCTTGACTTCTCACAACAGGAAAACAGGGGTCCTGCCTTTGCACACAGCTGAAAAGAGCTTCCTCCAGGCTTCCCTCAGTATAACTCACTTGGTTTCCACAAGATTATTTGGTACGGCCTTAGGGTGAGTCACTGACTAAGATTAAAAGGTTTTTGTGCTGTTAAAAGCCAAATGAAGCGAAGCGAGGAATGCCCTGTCAGCTTCCCAGCTGGGCAGCACCAAAAATACACACACTCTCATTAGCTTTCATATAGTATAATTAACTTTATGAAATATCCTTTGTAGACAGACTCTGAAAACACTCATCTAGGGAGATCACATTGTCTCCTAAACATTCAGAAGCTAATTTAAAGACAAAATTTACTGAGATGAACACGCAGCGGCTCAGAGAGAGCTGAAAGAAGGCATTTCAGGAGAATAGGGTAGCCCACCTTCCAATCTTTCATGCCTCTGGGAGCTTCAGGCAGGAGTAAAGAGGAGGCAAACAAGCAGAAAAAGCAGACAGTGCTCTTCTGAACACTGAAGACCCTCATGGCCACCCTCGGACTGCCAGGGCTGCTCCCAAGCCAACCTCCCAAGCAGTCTTTGGCAGCACAGTTTACTGAAAACTAATTTGAGGTTTTAAGAAAAAACTCCGCAAAAATATAGAAACAACTAATCAACCTCTCCTCTCTTCTCCCTAAACAACGAAAGCATGGGGGTTTTGCACAAGACATATAACTGTCTCCAGCTCCCTCTGTTTTTCATTTTTCTTGGCTCAATTTTTTTCCTCCTCAACACTTCTTGCGTGGCCTGAGCAATTCAGCCTGACATGCATTAGCTATGAAGTAAAGCTTTTCAATTTGTAATCTTGATGATATCATCAGTTCTCTAGCTGACATGCTAGCATATATATTGGATGACTAATCAGGCTCTAGCAAGCATTCATAAACCCGCCGTTCTTCAGAGAGATTAATCCTGTGTGTATTGCGTAGCTGGAGGTCTCTGCTCTGGCACGACTAAGCAAAGAAATGAGCAGCACTGCATTATGACACTAAATTCAGTCAAGATTTGTCAAAGAAGCAGGTGAAAAAGTAGCATAATATCTACTCATAAAGTCTCTCCTCCAAAGGGAGAGGAAAATCCCACAGTACTTTGAGAGTAGAGACTGTCCCAATATGGGAGCCTTCACGCTCTGTAACAGAAAGTTCTTTCCAACTGGAATTTTACACCACCTTCAAAAAAAAAGAATACTTCTCACATCTTCCAGTCTTTCACCCAAGAATACCAAGGTTCAGCACGACCCTTAAAGACAGCAAACAGAAATAAGCTTGAAGGCAATACCTCTCTACTCACCCATCAAAGACACTGGCTGCAAATGGATGACAAAGCAGATACAGAAAAACAAGTACTGGAACATCCCACTCAGCCAAGGAACAGTTGCCACTCAAGAAACAGAGGTTTGAAAGCCCTTGCACACACTGTGGCTCTTGCAGCCTCCCTCTCGGTGGAGCTTCTGACCCCAAGCTTTCTGAAGAGCAAGCGTGATAGCTCTCCTGGAAGTTTATCAGAGGAAGAAGCTGAAGGGATGTGGGGTACAGCTCCAGCCTTGACCTCTGCAGAGCAGCTCTGCCCCTTATTGACAACAGAGAAGTACTTACTGATCAATCTTGTTTTTTGGACTCAACCCGCTATTGTTTTCTGGCCTGACTGCCCCAGAGTGACACCTCCGCTATCTTATCTGGAGAAGAATTCTAACTAGGGGACACCCGGACATCCCGAAAGGATGGAAAAGAAGAACAGATGGGTGCTTGTTGTTATCTCTGCTCCTTCCACAAGTTATACGACTTCATGGCTCCCCACAGACAAAAAACACCAGCCAGAGAGCCTTAACTGCAGGAAGTAGTGGCCAGAGGAGGAGAACCGATCCTTCTGAGCAGAGATTACAGATGAATGCTTGGAGCAGACCTACAATGGGAACATCAGTCAAAGTGAAGGACTGGTATCCCACAGGGAAATAAGTTGTTCCTATGCTACACAAAGACCCTTTACACTCCTGGTCACATAACCTGACCATTACAGCAAGATTATCAAACAAGGCAAATAAAGACATTTTTCTGCAGCAGTCTTATGATCTCTGTCTGAAAAAAAAAAACAAACCCAAAACCAAACCTTCAACCAAGAAACCCAACAGTACCGAATTAACTTCCATGCAAAACTGTGTAATTTAGAACCTCTGCCTTACCAGTTCAAACCAAACTAGGCTGAGTTGCAGGTCATAACCACATGCTCTGGCTTATAGACAAGATGTAGCACACGAAAATCTGTTCTCTACTACAGCAAACCAAGCACCATGACTGGCAGTGAGAGATACCAAGGACAATGCAAATAAGCAGAAAGAAATCTTCCCTCTCATCCCACTAACTGCACCTCTTATTATAGAGAAAAGATTTAAAGCTCTGTTTTTAACATAGAATCATTTAGGTTGGAAAAGACCTTTAAGATCATCAAGTCTAACCGCAAACCTAACACTGCCAAGTCCACCACTAAACCGTGTCCCTAAGCGCCTCATCCACACAGTCTTTTAAATACCTCCAGGGATGGTGACTCAACCCCCTCCCCTGGGCAGCCTCTTCCAGTGTCTGATAACCCTTTCAGTGAGGAACTTTTTTGCAATATCCAATCTAAACCTCCCCTGGTGCAACTTGCAGCAACTTCCTCTTGTCCTATCACTTGTCAGTTGGGAGAAGAGACCAGCACCCACCTCTTTTAAACCCCCTTACAGGTAGTTGTAGAGAGCAATAAGGTCTCCCCTGAGCCTCCTCTTCTCCAGGCTAAACAACCCCAGCTCTCCCAACTGCTCCTCATAAGGCTTGTATATACACATCTACAGGTTCCTCCCTGCTTATGAACAATGGTCATATAGTTCTCCACCAGGAAATCATCTGCAGGCAGAAAGCTCTCCATCAGCAAAGAGGACAGCTAAGCCTACAGTAATTGCACAATCAAGCAAGCGTAGGCATTTCCCCATTTCCTTTACACCCTGTATTTCTGCAGCAGAGTGGCGTAAGGAATAACGTCAAGGTTGATATGCTAGCTTCCAATCCCAGTAGGAAAGAGTTAGCTATGTTATTTCCATGTTGAGTTTGCATGAGACAAGGAGTTGAGTATTTGCCCGCCTCGTAGAGATTGTACATTATAGAAAGCTCTCAATGGCCCCTCTCTGTCTGGGTGTTGCCCTAGCAGTGAAGTGCATTATCCTGCTCTGTTCCACCCCAGCAGAGGAGCCTTTTTCGGTAGCGCATGACTCCAGGGAACAACAAAAGAAGCTTTATAAATGACTATCATTGCTCCCTCCAACAACAGAAAAAAAAAACAAAATAAAAACTTTGTGGCTATATTGTGCTGACAGCTGTGCAGTACCAGAAAAGTTTTTTCAACAACAGGAAAGGAGAACAAATTCACTATGCAAAGCTAGCAAGGCAGATAACCCTCAAAAGGTGATTATGTGAATTCCCAGAAGAGAAGCTAAAATTGAACAGAGAATACTACCGCAAGGCACAGGAAGTTATATTTTGCTATTTTCATTGAGAGGTTGATTCATATTTAAGATCCTGGGTAAATAAAACTGACAAGCTTGAATTGAATTTTCTATTTGTGTTAGAGATGTGTATATTTCTCCCAACCATTTCATTACCAGCTGCTTTTATTATTGTAGCTGGTATATTAGGTCTGACACTAGTAATGTTTTGACAGTTACATGTAAGTGATTGACAACATCAGGAAATAAACTGCATCATAACAGTTTTGAGCCTCAAAGGTCTCACAACCAGGCCCTTTGAAGTTCTCCAAAAGGGATTAAAGCAGGAAATGCCCCAGCATTCCCAGAGATGATACTATCCCAAACTGCCGTAACATCTAGTTCAAGGAAACAGTCTAAAGCTGGAGAAGATTCAGGGTGCTGCCTCTAGAAAGACAAGGACCTTCTCAGTCTTCCGGAAGAAGCACCAGCAGAGGCAACTCTTCTATCAGCACTTTCCCTTCGCTGTGCAAGTTATTTCAGGTGGTATACACAGCTCCAGTTCCCCCACAAACAATAGTAGCCTGTTTTAGAGTAGACCACTGCAAATCTATGCCTCAGGGAGCTAGAGCAATTATTCCTGAGAGGGGAAGGGAGGGGGGAGAGGAACCTCAACACCAAACAAAAAACCCTGTTGCAAACAGACCCTCTAGGAGAGAGAATACAATTCCAGTGGAGTACTCTAGATACTGTAGGGCCTGCACTCTGGAAGCAGATCTGGTAAATCTGTTGTGCCTGACCTCTACTTCCCCAACCCCAAAATGAGTGAGCCTGACTTCCTAAGTAGCAAGAAGAATCAGGATCAAATTAGTGTTTCTTAAAAGTGCTCATCGGTATGGGTTAAAAAGATAGGAAGAGGGAAGGTAACATTGAAATAGAGTGCTAGGATTTTATTTTGGTACCCAAGAGATGGGATCTTCTAAACCTGCTGCTGTCTAAGCATGGGTAGATCTAGTCTTAATGCAAGAAAGAATGCTTATCTTGCAGGCGGCAACCACACTTCTCACCCCTCCCAGAGATTTGGAGAGCTTTACCATCCTTACACAAGGAACTCAAATTCTTCAAAGCCTCATGCTCTTTGTAATGGACTAATAAAGATGCTCTGGTGGTTGCTGAAGCTGGCCTTGTCTTTGTCAGAGCCACCTCCCACAACAAACCACTATTTGATGAAAGTAAGGTGTGTGAAGAAGACCTCTCGATGCAGGAGTAACTCCTGCAGCCTGTCTAGAAAGAGCAGGCGGAAGAGCTAATCAGCACTTCCTGCCGCTGAGAGAGGGGAGAACCTGACACACACGACAGGATCCCCATCTGCGATTGATTTGAGGATGTATGTTCACAATAAGCCCTGACAGGCTGCTGAGATAGATTGCATGAATGTCAAGGACTTAGAGATAGGCCTTGTTTCTGTAAACAGCTTGTCCCAGGACAGAGTGCCAATGGGTAGGGCTGCTGAGATCAGGGATTGAACGCAAGTTTGGCAAAGCATGAGCAAACTCAACACAAGAACAAGTAAAACACCAAGACTCCATGAAAATCGGACAAGTACGTAACTCCCAGTGAAGAGTAGCAGTTATTTCCTTTCCCTTAGTGGAGTCCTGTGATACAGAACTTGGTGTTTTGAGAGTGTTTTTCCACAGGTCCTACAGAACCCAGTGTATCTTCCATGATCCTCAATTTCTAGATGGAGGAGTTAGGGCATAGAGAGCATACCCACAATTACAAAACTAGTCGGGGCAGAAACAGGAATAGGACCTGTCTTTTACAAGTTCACAGAGCCACGATGACACAGCATAACACCAGCTTCTCCCATACTTCGGGGCTTAGATACAGTGCAAGTTTAATTTCCATTACTGCATTTTACTTTTCACCCCTTTAATGTCAATACAGAAATAAAAACAATTTTTTTTTAAAAAGGGAATAATCTGAATCTCTTGGGATAGATAGAAAAATACTTAAGATATAAAAATCTCCTTCCCATGTGAAAATGAAGTCATACAACGTGGCACAGAGGAAAGCAGTTTGCATTTACAACTCCACACAAGAACCAGAAAGGAGATCAAAGAAGTTGTTCCACTGGCTCAGAAAGACAGGGCAAGCTGGCCAGCTTCACTTGACTGACATGGTGCCAAGATCTGACAGCCAACAGCAGGTTCACAGCACCATGCAAACCCTCTCTTAGAGCCAACCTGGAAGTGTGAGAACTTGCAGCAAGGTGATCATCATTATTGCCTGCTAGGGAAGAGGGGTTACAAGGGAAAAGAAAAAGGGTTTCTTCTTTGCTCTTCAGGAAAAAGGAGCCATGAACACCTCTCCTGGAGAGGCTTGCAAGGTAGAGCCTTGCAAGGCATTGCAAAAAGGGAACCTAATAGACTTCTCCAGATAATTTTTAACTTGACATGTATTTATTTGAAAGCTCCCTCACAGAAAGAGAGGGAAGGAGAGGTTAAGCAAATGACTAACAAAACTGGTAGAAAAAAGCAGCATCTGAACACTGCAATGCACACTGCTGTTTATCCTTCATAGAGTCCTAAGAATGCAGTGTTAAGTTGAGATTCAGGCAGCGCTGCCTGCTCTTGAAGTGCTGCCAGGAGGACAGGACCCTATTACCTGCCTGGCTCCTAGGCATGAAATGGCTACTGCAAGAGAGTTTGTTGATATACAACAGTGTATATCAGGAGAACAAACAAACATCACCCTTCCCTTCAAGGTTAGCTTTCAAGGGCAACAAAAGCAGAAGCACTTAGACTTGAGCTTGAGGTATGTGGCATGTCATCCACCCCCAGCAGAGACCACATGTGCAGTGTTGGTGCAGAGAGGAGACAGACAGCTATCTGCCAGGGGTACAGACTCACAAGACCCGTCGGACAGCCCATATTTCAGGGTACAATTGTAGACTCTTATTCTACTCCTTTCCCCACATTAAAGCATGTGCAGGGACAATTTTGTCACACTGCTTTCAAAATAGGGATTGTGGTGCTAGATGTCAAAGTCTTCAGTTCTTCTGGATGCCAAAATGGGAGACTTCTTATGCAACTGTTCCAAGCAGTTTGTCTAGGGAGGGCAGCAGCTCATCTGTACACAGCAGCAGACTAAGGGCTGCTTAGAGGAAGAGGGTTTTGTCAGCATTGCTGAACTGAATTTTAACAGTGATTAAAGGTAGGTCACAACAACTAACAGTTTCCAGCCCCTCCTCTGTGTCTTAAAAAACACAGGAGAGAGTAGGCTGGTTTTAAAACTGGCCAATCACGGATTTTTTTTTTTTTTTTACAGTCAACGGACATGATGAAAAAAATACTCTGGCGCTAAATGTCTCATCCTAACATCCCATTAAGTTAGGACAAAGTACAGTCTGCTAATTCCCGAAGTTAATGAACAAACTGTATGTCATCATGACAAATCAAGCCACAGCCATTCAAAAGGCCCAGAAAGTTAACAGAAGCTTAAAACTTCAGTTTTCCTCTGAAACAGCACTGGAATGCAACATAGAAACACACTGACACCACTCGGTATGTTTTAGGTTGCTGGGTGTTATACACCCAAATATATTCTTATCCTGCAACCTGCCACACATGTCCAGATTTTGTTAGCCTCCCCATGGAGCTACTATGCTGGTCAAACAAAGGCAGATCTCTGTTAGACCAAACATCTCTACCTCACCACCTCAACTGCTCTTGAGATCCCTGTGTTACGCAGCTAGGCATGGCAGCAAGATCTCCATCCAAGCTTCTTCAGGAAAGCTATTATCTGCATCAACATGGCCTCAGTGATGTAAGGTCAAGAAGAAACAACCTAAACAAAAAGAAATGGAGGAAACTCAGGAAGCAGCTGCCACACATCCAATATTCTTTTCTCAGCTGGGGAAAATAACGTTATTCAAGAGCACCAATTCAAAAACTGAATAGTTATTTATTGTTCCAGAAGTACATTGCTCTTTTATACATATTTCATAAATGATACAGGATTTTACACATGTTCAGTTTGTTTTGTTTTTTAAAGAAGGACTTTTCTCCATGCTCCCTCCCTCATCCCAAACGCACACCAAGGATTCAGCTACAGGATCATGTTCATTTTTTTCCCTTTAAAACGCACCACACAAACAGGATAAAACAGATAAAAAAAATCACACAATGTAATTAAATTGAAAGACAGAGGAAAAGGGGAATGGAGGAAAAAAAACCCCTAGAAACATGCACCCAATTCGGTCCAACATGCCATTGAGTAAGAGGCAGCAATTCCAGCTGTGTTTCCACATCTGCAAGGCACCTGGCATCTAGTTAATACTGATTTTTTTTCTTTTTTTTTTTGTTTAAAACATGGTTCTCCAAAAAAACAGAAGCCTCTTTCCATGACACAGTGAGGAGTAGTAGTGAAACATCAAAAAAACCAGCCAGCTTTTCTGTATATAAAGCTTAGTGCCCTTCTCCTACCTTCATCCTGTCTCCACAGTACTTATCAGCAGGATGCTAAAACAGACTGACCCGCTTTGAATGAAGAGATGGTTTATCTGCTTAGAGTTCAGCCAGCCTTGCTAGAAAAGAGGGCAATGGGTTGACTTTCCTTCCTCTATTTCTTTTAGCCAAGAACAAGAGATGTCATTAGCCACTCCTAAGAAATCCTGACCTGTGGGTGCAAAGTTCATCTAAAGCTACTTAAGTAGGGGAAAGTGCTAGAGAATGGAAGTAGTTTTGTGTCTTGCACTGTAAGAGCCCTGGGCTTTCAAAAAGCCTCTGGGCAAGGAAAATGCTTTGACCATTTTATCCCGTTACACAAGCAGTCAAATATCAAGTTTAATTATTCCATGTTCCAAAACTGTTCATTTAAGTAGGAGTCATGATTCTGCAACAGTTTCATAATCCTTTAAACCTTTATAATTTCATAGTCCAGGTGGCTATCAGATTTGGGGTAGGAAGAGGGGAATCTCCCTCTCTTAAGACTGAATATAAAAAACCTCTCATGCAATGCTGCCATTGATTTTTAGAAGGAGCTCAAGGGCATTGGGACGCAAAGTTTATATAGTTATTATGGAATAATCCAAAATATCAATTATCAAATGTCCAGAAGAAAACTTGTTCCTTCTCTCACTTGGCTACAACCAATCTGTGCTACAAATAAGCAAAGGAGGAAGTCAGTGGAGCACATGGGGTGGGCCGGGAAGGGGAAGCTCACGGTTTTCCAGTAGAAAGCAGTCTTGTAGTAACTTTATAAAAGAGACCAAGTCTGATCAGAAGTGTGCGTGTTACTGGCGGTGGAGTGCAAGTTCTGATCACCAGCCATAGCTCCAGGTGGCTTGGATTCTTTGTTCTTTTTTTTCCTTTTTTTTTTTTGAGAGAGAAAGAGAGATCTGAGTCAGGTAAGGGAAAATTTAAAAAGCTAAGCAGGCTGCTGGTGTCTTTATCAAGAGGCAGACCCTGCAAAGCTGGAAGAAGACACCCCTACACCCCAGCATTACATTCTTTTCATGAACCCCCCCAATCCTGTATTTGTACACAATTGCCATTCAGACAGTTTTTAAATATGACTATTTGCCAAGCCCTTTTTAGAACTAACATTCCACAAAGTCCCATCTTCAGTTTAAGAGATTCCCCCCCCTACAGTCCTTTGTCTTGATTAAAGGTAAAAACCCTCCACCCCCACATCACCTCCCAGCTTCCACCTGCAATGCTTTTTAATTAAAAAGGCAGGAGCTATGAACAGTTTTTTTGCCGGGGTTCAGAGCTTCTTTGCTGATCAGTCTTTTTCATCAATTTGCTGGATGGGCAGGTGAACCTGCAGTGGGTCTCGAAGCCTCTTAAGGTCCAATTCTGCCTAAAAGTAAAAAACACATTATAAAGAACAAGCTCCCAATACACCTTCCCCAATACCGTTCCCCTTTACAGAATAGAAAGCTTTTCCATATTTCCTTGTTTTCCCTGTCCAGAAGGGAAGCATTCAAGAAGTAAAACAATGTCACAGGCTCATATTTGGGAAAACCATTTCTCAGCACGTACTGAAAGACATTTGCCCTGTACTTCTCTAAACTTGTCTGCATGCACTCACTTAAAAGGATTTGATCCCAAAAAACTCACAGGAACCCTTTTTTTAAAAAAAAAAAACCAAAAAATAAAACCCTAGATTAATGGGAATGGTTGATTGTAGAAGAAAAGCTCCATGAAAATATAACCACCCAAGGGAATCTGTATTCAACATGGCATGAGAAAACCCAGAGGTCTTCCTGGGTTTTCTCATGAAACCAAGAGAGCCTAGCCCTGACCTCCCTCTACTCCTTGCGCAGCTCCTTCTCCAAGGCAGGAGAGAACACATCCTCCCCTGGATATCCTACACTGTCATTTCCAGAGCCTGGGAATAAACAGAGAATGATACAGAGCAGTGAAAAAGAATGTGGTAGTTCTGCTTTTTCTGCTCATGCCATCCTTCTGCAGAAAGACTCTCAGAAACACGAGGAAAGATCTCTACCCGACTCCTTTGTTGAACAGATCCCACAATGCGGACAGTCTGCCAAAACTGTCTGTCTCCAGAATATGAGAAATCTGCCCCCATTGCCTCTAACAATACAGCTAAATTTTTTGAACATTATTTTCCAGGACTGCAACCCAGCGCACTGAAGTGCTATGTCAGGAAGACATGAACTGAATGGATTCAAGTCTTCATTCCTCGCTAAATCCATCTGGTGTGTAGGAGCTGAGAAGAAAGGAAATCTTGAATTAGGCTCCTCTGAGGCATGAAGTGCCTGAAGCAACTCAAGATTTGCCAGCAGTTTCTAAAAGGCCCTTACAGATAGATATAGGCAACTGTTTCATGTTGATTTACACATCCAGCAATTCTATTCTTAGGCATATCAAAGCCAATTCAATGATTGCACTGGGGCTGTGACAGGAAAATGGGCTGCAAACCTAAGATACATCCATTCTTGTTTGAGGTGCATCTATTAATAGCAGCTAAGAGCTAGCAAGCAGTAATTTCTTTGTCTTGTTTCTGGAAAAATTCTTGGTACCTGAGCAATTGCATCCTTGAGTTGATTGTATTTCTCTAGATCAAATCGTGTCTTTTTGGCTCCTTTATGGAAAAATAGTAAGTACTGTCTGTCTCTGGCATCTGGATAAACATATTCCTAAAAAGAAAAAAAGACAGGAATAAAGCATCAACAGGATGCAACACAGGATACCATTAGCACAGTATGTATCAGGTGTGTTTTGGGAGGATGGCTAGCTTCTGTCAGTGAAGGCACAAGACCAGACAGCATTGTCCAAGCTCACTCTGTGTGGTGGGGTGACCCCAGCCAGCAGCTAAGCCCCCACCCAGTCACTCGCTCACTCCCCCGCAGCCGGATCGGGGAAGAGAATCAAAAGGGCAAAAACCAAGAAAAACTTGAGTCCAAATAAAGACAGTTTAATAAGTGAAGAAAACAAACCCAGAAGAGTGATGCGAAAGCAATCACTCACCACCTCCCACCAGCAGACCAATGCCCAGCCGGTCTCTGAGCAACAGCTACTTTAGAGAAACTCCCCCCCAGTTCATTGCTGAGCATAATATTACATGGTGTGGAACATCTCTTTGGTCAGTTCAGATCAGCTGTCACAGCTGTGCCCCCTCACAACAGCTCACCCACCCCCAGCCTATTCCCAGGGGCAGGGGAGCAAGGAACAAGAAACAGAAGGCCTTGATGCTGTGCAAGCAGTGTTCAGCAACAGCAAAACCACTGGTGTGTTATCAAGACTGTTTTGGTCACAAATCCAAAACACAGCACCACACCCGCTGCCATGAAGAACATTAACTCCATCCCAGCCAGACCCAGTACAGTCAGGCATTTGCTTCTCTACTAGTATGTTACACTCCAGCAGTGAGTTACCATCACTTCTCTCCTGTCCCAAATGTGTGAATCCTTCCACGCAGAGAGAACAAAAACCTAACACGTTTCAGGGTTCCAATACTGACAGTTTATGGGGGAAAAAGCTATAAATACTAGAACAAGCCTTTGTAAGATGGCCCTTACTCTCTCTTTCTTAGGGTCATAAACATGCAAAGGCTAATTAAAGCAACAATAGCTGCTCATAAGTTCATCTCTCAACCAAGCTATGCAGGCAAGAACAAGAACCCAATACCACAGCTTTTGCCAGGGATGCTCTACTGCAAAGTCACAGCTTTTAAGAGCGTGCAGATAACTCGGAGCAGCAGAGCTGTTCACACCAAATCCCACATAGCCTCTACGGTCTGGCTGCTGAAGTTAACTCTCCCTTGCACTGGAACATCACACAGCCTCTGTGCCTGGTATGCATCCAATGATCAGGGCTGTCAGGTGGAGAAAAGCTGCATTCAGAGTCAAGCCATCCCTAAAACACTACGATTTTAAGTCTGGCAGAAGAGGTACTAGTTCACATGGATGATTCGATTAAAACATCCGATCCGAGTTCAAACATGGCAGAAGTTCCAACCGCACTTGATAAAAACTATTGCAGCAGCCCTGACAGGGGCACGCATGTCCTCAGCCCCTGAAATGATGCAGCTGACAGACCACTGGGACACCATGCTGGAACACCCGAAGTGTCTGCTCTGGTGGTCTTGTGACAGTAGAGACTCTTTTGAGCCCTTCCTCCCTCATTATTTAGGTGAAATTAGGAAGTTTGAATGGGAGTGATGAGAAAAACCCATGTACTAGAAATCCACACCAAGTCTTTTACAACTACAAGGATCCAGAGAAGGATTGTTCATCAGGATGGGAGGCCAGATCCATGAAACACTTAACAAAAGCATTTCAAACATGATCCCTGAACCTTTCTTGTCTCTTTAAAAAGGCCAGCATCTCATGTCAGAGAGGTGTGCTTCCTTGAAACTCAGTAGGTACCTCATGTACCCATAGTTTATCTGGGCTGATAAATCACAGCACTTGGAGGCCTCCGGTGCAAGTCAGTGTGTGTGAGGCTGCGTGTGTGTGTGCAGAAACCATTACCTGTCAGTAGATGAACCTGTATAGCTAAAGCAGTCAATCACAGAACATACATAAGCATTTATGGTAAAACAACCAGGAAATCAGCAACAACCACCACCAGAAAACCCTACCATACATCACCATCCTGGACAGCAAAAATTAAATTAAGCGGCATCTAGGTTCCAACAGGATAAGGAAGGTGCAAAGCTACTTCTAACAGGCACAATTTTGCTATTTTTCTATGGACTAGAGCTCAAAGGAAGTCTTCTATTAAAGTGTCAATGTCAACACAATAAGTCCTACCTGGCGAGTCATTACGAAATACGCATACATTGCCATCGCACTACCATAGGTGATGAAATAGGTGACTGGCTCCATAATGTCCCAAGAATACTCCCACCAGGTGAGGCGGGCCAGAATCCCAAACTGAGTGGCCATGTAGGCCAGGCCTCCCCACAACACCAAGGTTGTCCTCTTCTCTGCTTTCCTGCTGAGCTCCATCCTTACCTACGGGAGATAGAAATACATGCCTTGTATTCTCAAAAATAATTATGTTAATATAATTAAGAGATAACAAAAATAACAACTTGTATTTATATTAAATGCTAAGTGGTTTGAGACATATTATTTGAGTCTATGTTATGCAGACAAATCCAGACTTCTTTTCCATCAGTATCCTGCCATCATCCATATTTCACTCTGAGCATGCTCTGGATACCTCACAGAACTGCTTATTTCTGTGTGTTCAGAGATGTTCTGTTGCATTAGCCCCAGTCTTTATTTACTACCAAGTTCATTTCCAATTATATAAAGCAAGGAACCAAAATACTTCCACAGAAGGTAGAAACAGACATAGTTTGGTATACACTCAGGGCATCTTCTGCTTCAGTGATCTTAGAACTATTTGAAACATGCCAGGGACCTAATTAAAACCTTGAAATAAATTAAGGCTGCATTTGGAGGATAAGTAAAATACAATGAGAAACTTCTCACTTTCTCTAGCGGTGCTATTTGCTCCTTCAATTCCTCTAGTCTCCCTATCAGCTCCTTCTCTTTGTTCAGCTGGTGCTCCTCAATGCACAAGGCGGTATACAACTGCTGAACCAATGTCTTGACATCATTCAGCGTCGTTGCATTTTCATGGCTTAAGAGCTCTAGGAAAGAAAGAGACTGCTTTATATGCATTAATCTACAAAACTGTTGTTACATTGCACAGGAAACACATGAAACCATCTTTTCAAAAAAGAAGCCTTTGGAAGAACTCCAGCACTCTACGACAAGGCAATTTCTTCAAGAGAAAACCAGGCTTTATTATTGGATATTCCTAAAATTGGATAAGAACAAGAAATACATGCTATTAGCTTGACAGATATCAACAGCTACTTCTGATCCGTATTTATACACAAGACTTAACAAAGACAAATCAACAACTAAACAAGTATAATCCATCACACTAGCTGTCAAGAAACAGCCAGAATTCAGACTATGGACCATCAGCAACCAAAGTAATTGATGACAGCAACCAAAGATCTTGGGTTAGTGGCCCCAGAACATGCAGTCTTATGACAATTATTTTGAGTACCAATGCCAGGAATAGTTTCCCAACACTGTGGGCAACCACGCACTGTACTGCCTACCGGGTAATGAAATTCTCCCTCACAGTATTTAAATAAAGACAGTAACAGGGCCACTATCTGAAACTACCTTTATCCCTGCATTTATAAAGATTCCAAAAGGAAATCAACCTGTAAACAAGTTGTGACTAGGCGTATTGTATTACACACTCCCTATGGAAAACAACAAGTTTCAAATTAAAGCAAAAGAACTTGACATTAGCCAAATAAACATAAAAAACTAATTAATTTTTTATAGCATCCTTGGGCTTGTACCTTAGGTTATCTTCTCAAAATATGATTTTACCAACACAGAAAACAGAACTGACATGGAAAAGCTGCAGCAACTCATCTTCTGGGAAAGCTAGACTTGGCCTGCAACTCTCAAACAAGCAGCAAGTAAAAGAGTTTCAAGTCACAAAAAGCTATGGACAGCTTAAGTTTTAACACCAGCAGCTCAAGGGAACGAAGTGACTCAGTTGTCTGCACCAAGGCACCCAAAGCACGCCACATCCACCTCCAGCTAGAGCGCTCCTGTGCCCCTATGAATTAAAAAAAAAAGTGTTCCTACTGAACTGACCATCAAAAGTACCTAGTATTTAAGATTACAGCGTTCTGGCATTTCCATTTCAAAATGCACAGGGTGATTTTGTAAAAATGGAAAAGCAGTAGCTGAAAAGTTTCACAGAACTAATCTCAGTGCCTATTTACGGGCACATTCATTTTAGTACAAGCTAACTAGAGAAATCTCCTTGGCAAATAAATCGAAGGTGGCAATTTCACGTAACCTAGGTGATCCCAGAGCTCACCTACCAGCGCACAATGGGTATATCATACAAGCGAGCTAACCAAAACCGATGCTCTAACACAGACTTTGCTCTCTCAAACATTAGGTAAGTGGGATGTATGAATTGCCTTACCTTGGGACAGCGATTTCTCCAGTGCAGAAACAGACACCATGTCTGCATTCTCATTTAGTTGTATTAAAAATTGCAGACTAGACCAGCTAGGCTTGATACCATCACCTGCTCTCAGGGGCTATCAGTTGGAAGAGATACCTTGTTGAAATCCTCACTCCACTTCTCTGGCTTACAACGTCTTAGAAGTGTGTGAAAACACCACATGCGAGACACAGAGCAGTGGGGTGATAGAGCAGAAAGTAACTTTTGTGTGTGTGTGATATCCAGTGATTTAGACATCCAGTCTTAATGGAGAGTTTTCTGTTAAGGCGCTTTTAAGGAGACTGGAAAAACACATCTCTAGTAAAGGTCAGTCTAACCCCACAGACAGGGGAGAAACAACATCTCACTCAATGCTGCACTCCCAAATTCCAGAGTCTCCCACATACTAAGGACAAGTGGCTACACCAAGTTTCCCGAGGCAGAAATTTACTTTTTACTTGGTATTTTGATATTGTGAACAATAAAACACTAGAATACATTTTCACTATTTTCCTTGCAAAAAGGTCCTTGGAAGCTAACTGCATCTACAGAGGAAGATACCATATATCAGCAGATCTTCCTACAAGTCAGCCATCCAGGGTAGTCTCAGGCCCAAAAGATATGGTCAGTCTCCTGATTTTTGATATATCAACTTGCTTTAACTTGTGGTCTTATTCAGGCTGCTCAACATGGTAAAAGGAACATTAACAGTTCCCTCACAGCTTTTGCCTTTTGAATGATTTTGCTCATTATCTACTGCTTGAAGAGAGGCATAAGAAAAGAAAGCCCAAACACTAGGGAAAAGATGCAAATAAATAGAGGAAAGTATTTCCACCATCTAACCTCAATTGGACGTGCAAGTCAAGTCATAAATCCTTCCTAATTTGTCTGCTTGTCTACAGGGCCAAAAATTCCTTTTAGAAAAATACTGCTTGCAAACTTCATATTATTGCCTGTAACAGTAATGGAACAATAAGGTAGACAAAAATCCCGCACTATCTGTGAGCCAAGGAACAATCAGAGCAACATTTCCAACGCCAGTCCTTTTGTTTAAGTCCTCAGAGGATGCAACAGGCGTGGAAGAACCTGGTGCTTTATGAAGCCTTTAAAGTTGCATAGGAGAAAGCGTAGCTGGTAGATGAAAATACCAAGTTCCTGCCTCTGCTGGTAACTCTGGAGTGTCTCAAAAGCTTCTTGCAAGTTTTCACATCCTGAAAGTTACACAAGTGTCCACAACCCATTATTTAAAAGGATTTTCTTATTGATTCAAAATAGGTTGGCTTCCCTTCCTATTTGATTCTTAGTAATGTAACCTTGTAAGAGCACGGTCTCATTTATTTCACTGTTTGTTAGCTAACAAGGTTTCAAGGTTTATTTGCAATACTTGAAGTACCACACTTAAAAGGAAACAATGTTAACTGTCAGGTGAGGGAACGATTTATTCTTCCAAATCAGATAATGTAAGTTTCAATCTAATTCCCATTTTGTATTGCACTCCTTCAGAAAGAGTTAAATTAAATTACCTTTCAGTAATTAGAAAAAAAAATTCAAAAAATTTAGAAATTAAAAGAAATTACATTTCTTCATTTATTCCTCTTATGGGGAGGGTACTAGCTTTGAGCAGAATGAATATTTGCTTTTCATCACTGACTACTCCGATTACTTGGATATCACTAAATTAGACTCCAAGGGCAGGATTAGAAACTGCAAGGTTTCCTTTCGAAATAACACTTCATGTTCTCAAACAAGTTAATAAAGCATGCTGCAATTAAGCAGGGAACTCAATACTGAAATTTATTTCTGATGTTTACCAGAACCAGGCTGGTTTACCTCTCTTTGGTGGTCTAACATGATATGCGACATCATTAATGATCAGTTTGAAGTCATCCAGCAGAAGCAAATCTATACCTGTGGAGGAGGCGACACGTGTGCCATCTGTAAGACAAACACAGATGCCTCATTAAACAACAGAAACAAAGTACCTAAACGTGCCGTGGCTAAGCAAGTTGTAATGCCATCCCAAATCCAGTTGTTGGGCTTTCACATTTTCCCCACAGACAATACCCTTTGACAAAGACAGATATATAGTTTGGGACACCTTACATGGCAAATGCTAGCTGACCTATATATGCAGCTGCTTCCCTAAATTCGTGATATTTTGGGTCATCTTACAAAAAAGTAGTTCACTTCATCCCACACACTTTTAATATTTTACTGTGTTTTGCAATACAATCCACTTAAGTGACCTTCATCTCTCCCCACTGGCATTAGAAATAGTTATTTCAGTCTCTGGTATCGGACAGCTTTGACTAACCTAGTAAACACATCCCTCCCAAGCCAAGACTTTTAGGGAAGTGTCTGCTTTGATGGCGCTTTCGTAAGAGATCCTCACGACATTTCAGAGCTTTGGTGGCTAGCAGATACGTAGCAATTCAGCAAAACACAGCAAAATACAACATTAAGTCAAATATGATTGAGTTTTCACAGCTAAACAAGATACTGTTTCCCTTGTACCACCTTTTAAACCCAATTACTTAAAAATCGATTAGAACATCTACATAGGTTGCATAGCTTGCATCTTCCCTATTAAATAGTAGAAAATTCACCAAAAAGATAGATATTAGTCTTAACGGAGGTAAGCTAGGCATTAGGAATGTTTTCCTCTTCTTCCTTCACTCTACAGTCAGACTTCCTTGGTAGACCTGACTACACAGGGACAGCTAACAGGAAATTCTTACTCTAGGAATGGCGTTTTTACCCTCTACTTTTTCAGGAATGTCCAAAAACTCACACCATAACAAGCTTTTACTTAAAAAGCAAAAGGTTGGATGAAAATAGCTGGCAAGCAAGTAAATCAATTAGTTTGTAAACAACAGTACCTGATGAGTAGATTGCAACCCGATCAATTCCTCGGTCCTCTGCTTGCAGCTGTTGTAAGAACACACCAACAGAGTCTGAGATAGGTTTAAGCGTGAACTGGCAACGTTCACGCCGGGATGGAAGATTCACAGAAATCACAGGTAACCCGTTTTGGTAAACCACCGTCACTTCTACAAAGAAGAGACAAATACAAGTTTAGCATTAAAAATTGACAGATCTTCTTGTAATAGTTCTGTATTTGTCCCACGGAGAAAAGGGCAAACATGGTTATGAGCTGAAAGTGAAACAGACTTTAAATTTTTGGTTCATCTTTTATGAAGAGATGTGTCCATCAAAGAAGAACAGAGGGATGTCAGAGGTTTTCACTCCCATTAACTTGGCAGTATCTGTTAAGCTTTCTGTGCTTTGTGGAAAAGTAAAAGATATTTACTCTAAGCACAATCCTGTTTACACTAAAGGCAACATAAAATCTAAAAGCCACATCATGACAGCATAGTATGTTTTGATGAGTTTTTGAGAACCAAAATATTTTGGAAGACAAAACACTGTGCAATTTATCAGGATTTATAGCCCAGAAGACAAAGGCAGACCATGTACATTAGGAAACATCAAGGAAGGACCTACTTAAAACCTTTTTATTCTTGTTTAGTTCCGATTTCCTCCTCTTTGTCCTAAGGCAACAAATATTTAAGAGAGCAATCAGGAGTTGGAGGCTACAGGGACAGTGCTCCGAGTTTAAGCTTCAAGGTTATTTAATCTAAAATTCATGGGATCAATACACTTTGTACTTCAGAAGACAGACATTACTACTTAGGTGTAGATAAAACAACATTTTTCCATTTCTTTAGTGCTGTCAGGAGCTTTTTCAGAGCATTCTTAAGGATTTCAGTGCACCTTTCTAAAATTTATGGCAGTGACCTGCATGAACTGTAAGCTAGTTATTACTTTACCGCCAGAAAGACAGGCCACTACGTGCTTCAGGTTACCCATACATAGAAAAAAACAGAAGTTAAGAGTTCGTATTCCCTAAGCCCTCTATCGAGTCACAAAGTCGAAATTTTCCCCCAGTACAGTAGTTGCTAAGATATAGCAGCACGCCTAAAAATGATTCACTTCAGATTGCTACGTATTTTTCTTATGTAAAAACATAAGGTTTTTTTGTTGCACAGAGCATTGCTGTCAAGGATTGTGCAGTCACACCCACCCACACGGCTTCTGGCTTAGTATTCCCACCTGTTGTAACTTTGGCCAACTACATGAACCACACCATCTGAACTCATCTAACACATGTATTGACACACCAAGTCAATTTAAGCAGCTAACATCAAAACTAGTTGGTCAAAGAAGTCAGCGCAAGTAGAGAGAGAAGCAAATAATGTAATCTTAACTACCGAAGGAAATTATTTCTCAGCACACCACTGTTCAGAAAGTTTTGCCACCAAAGGCTTGTATACCTCCCTCCCCTTTCAGCGATTTGCTGCCAGATGATGAACTGGTTTATAACAGGATCATTTGCATATTAGGACAAGTCTTGGGGCAACATGCCTTTCTGAAAAGGAAGGCTCATGGATGCTGAGAAAGGATGCGCCAAGTACACTTTTATAAAGCCAGAAGAGTTCTCTCAGGCTTTTAAGTGTACTGTCACGTGCCTTCATCAACTGAATCAAGCGTACAAAGGCTTTTTCCCTCTTCAAGGGGATTGCTCTCCAGCGCTGACAAAGAGGTCCTTATGCCATCTTTAGAGACTAGGTGGAACTGACCAGCTATGGACATCTAAAATGACTAAAGCATCCCAAGAGGCCCCAGTATTTGGGAACCTACAGATGTCCATTCTAAAGACTCAGATACCTGACAGGATTTTAGTAGCTTTAGTGTTTCAAAGATTAAAACTCAGAGACAACAGTCAGATATTTACTGAAAAAAAGAAAAGCAAAGTGCCAATTTGTTTGGACTGTTAGATAGAATTTCAAACTCCTTATCAGCAGCTGTTATGACACCAGCTCAGATTTTTTGCATTCTTTCACTCAAGTATTTGAGCAAGAGAGTAGTAAGAAATAGATTAGCATTAGCTTCACTCCTGATAGCAGGCTCAGGTATGATCAACATGTTTAGAAGCTTAAATAGCCAAATAAGTATTGAATTCATTGGTTCTGTGAGCAGCATATATAACATCAACTTATGTGCTGTTTACACAACCACAAGACATGAAAAACATCCTTTATTTAAAATGCTACCTTGATTATACAGGTAGTAAGACAGTTTATTGTAGAACAGAACAGTAACAGTGTTTGCACCAACACTTTTCCGTGTATCCCCATTGGTACGATACAAGGGCAGCTCCATGACTGCCAACTTTGGAGGAGGTGCCTACCAGCACCAGCCCTGCTGCATTTTAACCCTCCACAGACCAGATGGAGACCACAGCGATAAATACAATAGGTCAGACTGCGCCAAGAGTCATCAGCATTGGTAGCACACACAAAAAAAACATTTCTCAAGGATTTCCAGCTTAGGTGAAGTGTTAAAGACCGAACTATTTCTTTCAGAGGACAGGCTCAGTACATCTGGAATTACAGTTGGTTTATGTTTTCCTTACAAAAAGCTCGTAAAAGTGATTTTCTAGCCAAATTCACCTGTGGGGAAAGCCCATAATTCCAGCTTGATCCTCTCATACCTCCCACGCAAGTAATGTCTGGTCAGATTTTTACTGCATTGGAGAAGGAAGAGCTCAGAGGCAAATAAAAAAAGAAAAAATCCAAAGGACATGTCAATAACACAAACCTAACAGACAGCAACAGACAGCTCCAGTTAAATTTATTAACAAGACACTGTGATATGGTTGTCTGCCATGCTCTCCTCTGCTCTGACAGGCCTGTCGATTGCCTGCATGAGGGCAACTACAAGTTACTAAGCGGACAAAGCATTTTGGCATTTCACTAATTATACAGCAAACATTTTAGCTAATTTCCACCGATTACATGTTAAGCCAGTATTTAAATACACAGGACAAGTAAAGGAAAGTAATTGTACACAAATGTGTTTCACTTACATTTACAGGCACCTACAACCTGGCCAAGGATGCTGCTAAATAAGACCATGGAGGATTTTGAAAGCTTTACACACTATATTAAGCGTGAGGTTACTTTGAGATATCAATTCCATCTGAGCACCACAAAGTTTTGACTCAACCATATGTGCACCAGTAACAGGTCATTAGTATTTTTTAAAGATTTCTGTTCTTGCATAAGAACAACTTAAACAATACATTAGGCTATAAAAAAGTGTGTGGCCAAAGAAGTCAGTGTTGAACATTTACTACTGGTAAAGGTGAAGTTATTGAAAGAAATAACAAGAGAACTATTCACGCACAATACAAGGAGAGGTAAAAATCAAATCAGGCAAGCAGCACATTATCCTCTCAACCGTGTATTTGTCCTCTGCACTTCTACCTATTTAAGCATTCAGGTTTTTGAGTTCTACACAGCAGTCATGTTCTCTTTGTGTTTGCACACACTCACTACATTGGCAGGGGAAGCAATTATACCGAAGCCCTTTACTTTATTAGCTTTCAGGCTTTATTAACAAGACTTAATGGGGAGATGATCCACTAACAGCTTGTGTCAGTCAGCATAAGCGCTCTAGTCTTTGCACACAGCATGCAGATGTTAAGCAGGCAGCGATCTCAAAGCTGATCGTTTCCTCTTTGCGTTCTGGCATACTGAGATTTTTTAAGTTCCACCAGTGCATTCTTTTGCTTTATGTTACAACCACCTTATCAAAAAAGCTTAATGTCTGAGCTGTCCCAGAATTTAAATAAAGGAACAAAATTGCCTTGGCTTCACAACTTCTTCACTACAGCAAACAGTGCTTTCAACCGTTTGAGCAAGTAGCTGGCATGAACTGCACTTTCATTACAGAAACGAAGTTAACAAGGCACACAGTACCCTGAAAGGTAGGCATTGCACAGCCGTCACAGCTACATCAGGCAAAAAAATGGACAGTTGCATGCAATTACATCTTTCTTTATAAAGCCTGTCTGGTTTTGTACGACCAGTTATTAGAAAAGTTGACTATTTCCTTAATTCTTCTCGACTAACTTTGTTCTCTGTCGCTTCCTTAGTTCAAAAGTGGATTACCTCCTAGCCAGAAAAGCCTCAACCAGAAAAGGGGGTCAGGGAACACGATTTAAGTTCGGGAAGTCCAAAGTGAGCCAGGAGTTTCTCCATGTCAATACTCACCATCAGAGGGCACTACTGTACTGCAATAGACCACCCTCACACTCTGCCAAGGAGAAAGCCTCTGATGCACCTGGAAAACACAAGCACAGCAAAAAGGACAAATGTTCAGTGCCGCTCGTCTGGCAGAATCGCAGCCCAGTGCCACCTCCTGTCCCCCCTCCCGCCATCACCTACCCCAATGCCTGTGCTAGGCATTTCCTCCCATCCGCCGCAGGGGTACCCACAAACCAGGAGCGCCTGTCAAGAACAGCCTCTTCTCTTCCATCTGTCACCCAGGAGGGCTTCCCCCCTCAGCCAAGTTCACCTCTACACACCTCACTCTCAACGCACAGCGTTTAAAGCGAGACCATATAACAGAACAGCTGTGATTTTTTTTTTTCCCCTTCATGTAAAATGTATTTTTCAAGCCACGTTGAGTTAAGCAGTTTTAAGAAATCAATTTAGATTATTAGGCAGACATGGCAAGTAGAGATCACACAACAGCATCAGCCTTTACAAATAAAAAAAAAAGAAGTTTTAGCATAACAGTGGGAGAGGGTTAGGGAGTTGTGGATTAAGAGGTTCATTCTCTTAGGTTGTTTTCTCTGCTGACTTACATGTTTTTTCTTGTGTCCTTACAGAGAGAGTAAAGCCAAACTCTTAAGGTACAAGTAGTAAACGTGCTTGTTCATAGAAGAACAAATTGTTCAAGAGAAACTCCAAAAATTGTGGCACTGAACTATAAAAAAAAGAGTCCAATAAGAAGAAAGCACATGAATGGTTTGTATGCTCTGCAACCTTGGCAAGGAACTAATTTGTTCATGAAAATCTAGAATCAGACTGATTTAAAGTCTGTCTTCTAGGATAAGTTGTACTAATTATATACTAATCCTCCCCCAACAGTGAAATTACAATTTTGGCACAAGAGAGACCCATTTTAAAAAAGAATAAGGCGCAACACCAGCTCTCATCTGTCTACAGTGGTATATATTTCAGTGAGTAGCATTCAAGATTTTTCAACAGCTGCCATCAATATGGGCATTCCTATGGTCTGGGATTCTTTTTGTTTGTTGATTTCTAAAATACCTTTATAGAAATGCAGGTTTGGCAGCTGTATCTCACAGGTAGGTCTTGTTTTTTAAGTACATTTCTAATGGAAGTTTGCAAACAAAACCCAGGCTGTTAATTATTTCTCTGCCAAATGGTCCAAACCTCCATATTTTGCGAGGGTGCTTTCAATGATCTACTTAAAATAGCTTTATCTGCTACTTCACTTTTCTTCTGAAGCCTGCTATGCAAATGGAGAATAGTTTCAATTACAGTGGTCTTGAAAGCAGGACCTATGGCCCACATGGTCAGTGCATTGACAGCTCTTGGAAATTCGCTCTCATTTATGCTGTATTTACACTCCATTTTTCTCAGTCTTGACAATGAAAATCAGTCAAGTAACTAAATTTTTCCCGTTGCAACTGCATTTTCAGCTTCCGACAGTTGAGTCAAACAGGCAACTAACAGGAAAAGAGAACTGGGCATTAAACTGCTGTAACTGAACTTAAGTGGGAAGTTGCATGTTTTCGCAAAAGTAACATTTAAAAAAACGCACTGTGTTGGGAGCCAAAGGGCAAAATTGCCTTTTTACATTTGAAAAATAGCAAGTCTTCTGGGCTGACAAACACCCACATGCTACTGCTGAGCAACCAGGAATGCCCCCCCACCTGAAGAAACAGGCTTAAAATTCAAGAAACACCCAACCAAACAAACATTTGCCCAGCCTCACATCCTGGACAAATCAAGCTCTACTGTCTTGGCATCACTGTTACATTATGAAAAAAGTCAGAAGCTTCAATGATCAGAAGCCACACCACATGTAAGCCAGTTTTCAGAACCAAATTTTACCTAAGGAGAGGAAGTCTCTATACGAAGTTTAAAAAAAGACCTTTTCCTATTTGAAACCAGCAACTTCAGTTTCAATCCTTCTAAAAATAGTTATCAGACCAGATACAATAGTAAGTGGGAAGAATTTATACAGCGAGACACAAAACCTCCTGTCAGAGAGCACTACCACAAAGTGCTGTTTATATACTTATTTTACCCAATCCCATGGCGGAGCTGGCTCTTTCAGATATAGGCTTTTCAGTGCTTTGCTCTTCCCTTTTATGTGGCATTAACCATCTGTTTTTGAAATACTGCACACCAAGAGTCTGACTTTCTACCAGATTTGCATGGCAGCCCAAAAATTTAGTAGCAGTTTTCAGAAAATCCTAAACCCAGCATTATTCCATTGCAAAATAGCTATATAACTGAAAGATATTATCAGATAGCATCTGCAAAGACTTTACCTTAAGGCCATGAGCATTTGACAGGTATAAGCTAGCTCCAGAAGTCTCCTGCCCTCACACAATATAAGCAAGAACAAGGAAAAAGGCAAAACGGGTTGAAAACCAGGGCATGTTAGGTGACTCATCAAAAACCTGAGGTGTCCCCAGATTTAACCCCTTTGACAATTCTTTCACCCTGGTTCGGGTCTGAACCAACTCTGTGTTTCAATAACCCCACAGCAGTATGCTGACATTATGTTTTACAGAAATAGACACAGGTTAAACTACACATATCTGTCACTCCTGCAGTTCTGACCTGCGCCTTGCGATACATGCTGCTGCAAGAATTTTCTTATCTTAGAAAACAGTCTCTACCGGTTAGGAAAAGAAAAAAAAGGAACAAACGAACTCAAAGTCAGCAGAGACCTAAATGCCATCTTCTGCCATCCAAGGTTAGCGAGAGCTTAAGGAATCATAAATCATTTTTATTCTTGAAGGGTGGCTGTTTTAAAACTGAAATGGAGAGAAAAGTCTGAAGCCTTTATCCAATGTCTGCAATTCAACAGCTTTATGCAGAAATGTACCAGAAGGCTGAAGCTCGGGACTGAAGCACTGCGGGGCAGAGGAGAGGAACTTGTTTCAAGCTTTGCTGACCAGATCTCACAATTGTTTGCCTGCAGATAAACAGTCGACAGCTCACCACTTCAGCAACCAAGTGCTGAATAACTACATCGAGGTTTCAGTTGAGTCAGATTTGTCCACCAGTCCCAAAATAAGCTATATTTGGAGTGTGAAAAGCACCAAAGTCAGACCACTGAAGTCAGAAGCTTTAAGTGCCCGAATAACTTTCTGGGTCTCAAGAGAACAGATGCAGAAATTCACTTTTCACATCCATTCGATTCTTTGTTTCCTGTCTTATCTGCAGTAAGATGCATGTTAAGAGGCTCAGGGTTATGCAGCAGCTTCGCTCCCAGAATGATTAAGGGAGCGTGAGAAAAAAAAAATCCCAGTCCTTCGTCTAAAACTAAGACTTCATCCTGCCTTGTCAAGGTCTATGTTGGACAAGCCAAAAAGGTAAAAGTAACAGCATCTCTATAGGTCCTAACGTAGCTACTTCAGTTCTGCATGGGTGACAAAGTTAAATAAAGCCCTACTGGAAAAAACAGCCTTTTAGCTACCAGCGAGTGCTCTCTGATGGGAAAAGAGGCAGCAATCTGGGAGAGCTAATGTTCTGCATTTTACGTAATTATCCGTGATAGAATGGTAACAACTTTGGGGTACCAAGTCTCCAAACCCTAATTAAAATCAGAAAAGAAGTTGTCCAGAAAACAAACACCCCATGCATGGAAAAGATGACTATCTTGATCTAAAACAGAAGTAAAACATGCTGCTACCTCATTATCTGGCATACCAGAGCAGCAAAAGCTGCACCTGAAAAACAGAGCATTCTCTGTGTATAAATTTCTTATCATGAGTGAAACCTTTAAGAGATACATTTGCCAGTGCCAGCTGCAGCATCTATTTTACAATTTATGAAGGGCCTCTTTTAAATGAGGCTGACTTAAGTCAGACATGAAGCAGCTCACCTCTTCCAACAAGCAACAGCTTTTCCTCTCTATCCTGACTTGCACAGCACGAAAAACTGGATGTCCTTCCTGGCTCTAACAGTGGTTGTCCTAAAACCTCCTGGGCAGCATCTCAGGGACAAAAATTGCTGTGAGCTTCCCCGAGCATACACCCACCTCAAAAGTGCTGAAGAGCTCCATTTATTGATCTTTCCCTCACTTCAGGGCTCCAACTACTCCTGCTCCTAGATTCAGTCTGTTAATTTTGATCTCTCTGAAACAGTACTTTCATCCTAAGGCGTTGGGTCCCCTTTTGTCCTCCCATTTTGCTTCCCCACACGAGCCATGTCTGCAAAGCAGAGGAGACGCAGAGCGAAACCATGTTCTGATCAGACATCTGCTGTCCAAGCTCCGTGATGTGTAACTTAACAAACCACTAATATTTTTGCACCAGTACATAAGCTCCTACTGGGTTTAAGTACATATAACCGTGGTGGGATGACCATGGCCAGCTGCCCAGCCAGCTGCTCTCTCACTCCTCTCCTCAACAGGACAGGAGGGTGCAAGATGGAAAAAAGCTCATGGGTCGGGATAAAGGCAGGGAGATCACTCACCCAGCTCCTTCACCAGCATAACAGACTTGACTAGGGGAAAGTCGATTTACTGCCAATTGAAGTAGATAACAGCAAGAAACAGACAGAAATTAACACACCTTCCCCCCACTCCAGTACTTTTCCAGGATCCAGATGACCCCTTCATTGCCAACTCCTTCCCCCACCTTGAGGGGTGCAAGGGAACAGAGGTTCCTCCTGGAAACATCCGCACCACCGCCCATGGAGGGCCCCACGCCGGAGCACAGGCGGCCGGAGAGTCCGTGCCCAGGCACCCGGAGCACCTCTCCCCCTCCTCCCACCTCAGCGCTCGCAAATGTTTCTCATTTTTCACTTTTTTTCCTCATGCCTCTCCTTTTTCCAGCATTTTCCCCCTCTCTTACCTCAGTTTCCCCGAGGTGCCGCCAGCAGGGCTGAGGGGCTGGGCTGTGCCTCGCGCCAGGGGCTGCTGGAACCGGCTGGAACCGGCCTGAGGCAGCCCCAGCCTCTCCTCACAGAGAGCCCTCAGCCCCTGGGCTCCCCATACAGCAACTGTGAAAGCACAGGTGGCAAATAAAGGCCTTGGCTAACGAACCAACGCGTGGCTCTGAGCACAGACAGGACCTTTTCAGTCCTCGGACGAGGAGGACACCAACAGCAGTCCCTCACGTGGGTCTGTGGACAGCAAGGGGATGGGGGGGAAGATTTGACAGCGGCCCTTATGCCCGCTATACCAGCAAAGAGGGATCCTGCTGCCGCCAGCGCCCAGGCGCAGCCCTGCTAATTTCAAATGCCTTCTTCAGCATCCTCCCTGGCTTCCTCAGAAACCTCCGAAGAGACAGAAACAAGCCAGTCTGGCGTCGGAGAGCTCTGCCTGCATCTCTCACTCCCTTCTTTGCCACCTCCATTCTTTCAAGACATCTGGACACCTTGGCCTGCTTCCACGATCTCCCTTTGAAAATATCGTCATCTTCCTCCGAAATTGAGCCCAACTTTACCAAGGATTTGTTCAACAAATCAGTAACCCTGTATGGAAGGCCCCCTCCAACTTTTTGCTACCGTCTCTGGATACGTTCACACAGTAAATATTAAGTGAAGTATTTCCTTCAAGGCACACACCGTGCTTCTGCTTGAGAGCCCGGTACGCAATAAAACAGCGCTTGCTCTTGCAAGAGTAACATTTAAACCACACCGCTTTACTGCCCCGCAGCAAACTAGCATGCAAAAACCCCAAACGCTTGGCCAGAGAGCGGAGCGTGGCAGGGAAAGCCCTTGTAGCTGGGAGCCATGCCGCAGGAGCACGGCTGCAACGAAGGAGCCCCACAGCCCTGAGCACGATTTTCTCCCCAGTTTCCAACAAGTCCAAACTGCTGCCTTTTTAAACCATACGGCTTGCCTCCCAAGGCCCGAGCACTTCCCTGATTAAATCCCACCAGCTTGAACTCACTTTTTTCTCTCTTTGCCAGTACGCCTTTGCTCACATCCCACTCGAGAGGTCAGATTTTGCCCCCAAAAGAAGATTTCGCACCCGCTGCCTCCACAGGGCAACGTTTCTGCGGATGAAGGTCAAGCAAATGAGAACCCATCTGAATTGCAGTGCTGTTCCTCTTTGGTTCTGTTGTTTTTCTTTTTTGTTTTAAAATCAGGCTGAGGAGACGGACGCAAAAAAGGCAATGCCAGTATGATGTGGGAAGTGTTAATCTTTGCATTTGGAAGCACTTCGTTCGACCTACACATTAGCAAATGGTCTCCATTTGCCACACTTCTCATTCCTGCCTGAATTTTCTCTTCTTCCAGCATTAGTACAGAGCTTCATCACATCTGCTAGGAAAGGAACATAAACAGGAGGTGAGCTATAAATATTCCCTTCTCATCCTGCTTCCTTTGCCCATCTGGCTAAACAGAAACAGGTAATCCACAGTGTCCAGGAAGAGGTGGGGGTAGGAGGAAAGAATTGCATTCTTTGCAGAAAAGGGGAAAAAAAAGGGATGAAGCAACTTCTTCATTGCGCCTTTCTCGCAGGCGTTACTGCTGCTGTGGACATGCTGCAACGATGAGTTTTGTGACAGGAACATCGCTGCTTTTGATGGCTTTGATAGAGCCTCTTGGGGGCAAGAAAGAGAAGAGGAAGTAATGAAAGGAAAAAGTTTAATAGACATGTTATGCACATTGGTCAAGCAGTCTCTACTGCTTAACAGGTGCTTCCCCTGCCACCACCCACGCCAATCCCTCCCCAACAAAAACCCAAACCAAAACCTTTTCTCAGTCTATATTCTTAATTTTATTGCAAATGTCAACAACTTAGAGAATTACACTATTCCTACTTGAAACAGATGCTAGCCACAGTACACCAGACCACCATAATCCTTCTTTCATCTAAACTTCACACAGTCCTTGCTACCTATAGGAGACAACCCAAAGCAGGGCTGGAACATCTCCCTTGTGGTTTGTGATGCCAGATCACGGTTTCACTATTAAAATATTTCTGCTTTACTGGAGTAGGATGGTTTGAATTCCATTTCTTTAATACAGCCCTCATGGTTACTGGAAAAAAGCTGAGAATTTCAATTCCTTTGCATTCTGAAGGTTTGAAAAACAGAAACCAAATAAAATAACATGATACGTTCAAGCCTATATCAGCTTTGAAACCTGAGCACAAAGGCAAGGCAGAGCTGAATTCCTTTCCCTAATTTCCAGATTGATTACTTGAATCTTCCTGTACTGAAAAGGATGATACCTCTCTTAAATTAAAGGAGCCATCAACCCTGGTTTAAAAAGCAGTTTGAAGAATTTAGTGAGTTCTGGTCCCACTGATTTCACAGTTCATGATTTTGTCTCCCTCAGCCGCTCACAGCTGAAAACTGCATAACCAGAGAGAAGGAATCAGATGGATTCCCCCAGGGCAGCTGACTGTTGTTTGGTTTTTTGTTTGTTTTTCTGCCTCTACCATTTACCATCCCCATTAGGCAATTCCTTTTGTCTTTGTTATAGCGAGTTTAAAAGAGTTCTTAGCCCTCTTCTCCCACCTTGCTGCCCTACTGCATAGAAAGCTTCCTGGTTTGGAAACAGCAGCTTACTGACATATCCCTAGTACGTACATCAAGAATGAAACAATAAGCAGAGTTAGGAAGCTATATTTCCACAAGTGCAAGGAAATTCCTTCTGCCTCCGTGCGTGCTGGGGAGCAGCCAACTTGCACTGGTCTTCCAGGGAAATAAACTCAGAAACGAGGGAACCTTGCTTTCAGCTCTTGAAAAGAAACAGCAGGCTCTTGGAGACTTTGGAGTCATTGCCAGCGTACATGCAGCTTCAGAGAAGCTGCACACTCTGAAACAGAGATACAACACTATGCAAGCCACAGCAGCCCAGAACATCGCAGTACTGGGAGAGTCCTACACCATCAGTTTCCCTGCAGGAAAGAACACCACAAAAAAAAAAAATCCCATCTCCGTCTAACCTTACCCCGGTTTGGTCCAAAAAGGGAACTGGTGGAGCAAAAACATAAGTCGCCTTTGTGGAGGAATGCCTCAGACACTAAGAGGCAGTTCCTTTGTCCCCAACAAAGTCACACCAATTCAGTCCAAAGACAAAAAGTAGTTCCTTCTTCCAGATGATGAGCCTTACAGGGTAAGTATGGAGCCTGAATTAGCTTAAGGATTGAATCCTTTTACGAGGCACTTAGCTGGGGAGTTTTAAAGTATTTTAGCACCCAGAAGCGCCAGATAAATTTTACAGATTCTCTCACATCCAGTTCAGGTCCTAAGACGAAAAACATAGGTTTGATGAACAGCTACAAATACCTGTGGCCAGTTGACATTGGCCAGGTTTCTTCTGTAAGAAATACTAAAGCTTAGGATATACAGATTGGCATGCTTCTTCGCTGTCTACATTCAGTTTGTATCAGTTCACTACCAGCTGTGATTAGTACAATAAGAATCAATCCTTTTGCTAGTGCCACACACATCTGATCATGAAGCCCTGGAAAAATCTTCCATTTGATTAAGAGTGGATGCCTGACATCTCCCCCCTAAACAAGCTATCTGCCACGAGAATTGTTACTGCGCAACTTTGACTTCTAAATCACTTACATTCCCCAGCAAATTATCGTCATATGAGAGCAATAGAAGAAAATGAACAAAATTCCAAGAAAATTATATGAATATTTTAAAGCCATTAAGGACCATTGTTTTGCTTTGCTACCAGACCACAGATCAAGGGAACTTCTGTGCGAACATAGTATCCCTATATGTTAATGTTTAATATCCTTTAGTTACCAACGGACCTTGTACCTGACTATTTCACAGGATGGCCTCCCACCTCCATCCTGAGAGGGGAAATGGCACAATGCTCACCTATGGTGTGCCACAGGCATGTGCCTAAAGAAGGCAACTCAGCAGAAGTTAAACACAAGTGAAAGGCCGTGCTCTGCAGAGGTAAATCTTTATTGGCATGTTAATGAAGCGCAGTAAGAACACAAACACGCTTATTTTGAACCTGATGTCTAAATGTCTTCCATTTTGAAGGTTTCCCAGTTTGGCTTTCCTCAGCTCATCTCACCTGGCCTCTCTGTGAGGAGACAGGAAACTGGGGCTGACTCCTTCTGTACAGCACAAGGAACAGCCATACGGTACCCTGTAGCACTCGATGCGTGGTTTCAGGAATGCAAACTTGGCAGTATTTCCCAAGCTCCTCAACACTGTTGTGTTACAATTCCAGCCTGGCTGGGGTACGCACAGAAGAGCCACTTCGGTTCTATTCCCCTGGAGGAATCTGATCTGTGGGACTGCTCCCCAAAACCCCCTGTTCCTGACCTTGGCAGCATGTGGGTCTGACAGGAACTCCAGCGCCTGCACTGACCACTTCATCCTCAGTCATCTGGGGGATGATTCCTTATTTGAGACTCAGAGATTGAAAGGTTTTTATTTAATTGACCATTGATAAAGGAAAAGACTGTAACAGCATCTCCTAGTAGCACTCACTAGATGAAAGGTATTCATTTCAGCATGTCCTGCACAAATTACCGTGCTACAAAACTGAACAACATAATTATACTTAAATGCATCAAAGCACGACAGGGGCACTACCAGCTAAACAAAGTTTCAGGAAAGTAAAGTCAATCTTTTCATCTGGCAGCCAGTGCCACCCTCAGCGCAAGTTCAGTCACATCCATCACTCCTTCAGGCTGAGCACGAGGGGACGAGAGGCTAAACACCCTCATGAAGGGCTGCTTCTCCCCATTAAGGCGCCGCTGCAGAGCCCGCAGCCAGGCCCCCGTCAGCACCAATTAATTCTGTCACTTCCTGGACCTCCCTCCTTTATCTTAAGGAAAGTAGTTGAAACTGGGTTTATGGGCATATGCACTATGCACAAACACACCTTTAGTTTATATAATGATTAATTAAGTCAATGCATTGAAATTAAATCACTAGGCTAAAGGAACCTTTAAGAAAAACAGACCAAAAACTTTCCTACACATTTTCAACGGTTATCAAGTTATCCACCCCCAGTGTACGTGATAAACTAGGATTATAGGGGAACATCATGAAAGGGGTTCCCAAACATTTGGTTCTGTTTGGGGTTTTCATTTAAAAATACTGTTTTCTACTAATTCTGTACAGTCCAGATGACAGGAATTGTTTTAGTAGGATTTTAATTGAAATTTTTCAGATTGTTTCAACTCAAGTATTTTTTTATTTTGTTTTAAAACTCCAGAACGTAACATCTGTGTTTATACCTCTAACCATCTAAAAATTTTTCCCACAGAAACTGTTGCAGCTTCATCCAAAGAATCAGACACAAGGAAGATCCAACACAAGTCAGTTTTCAACAGCCAGTCCTGAAAAGCTGATTTGAATACCTTGCCAAATTATAATCTGTAAACCACACGTCAGAGATATGCATGCTACAAAGGGTTTGGAGTTCACACTTCTTTCCAGTATGAACGCTGAGGCTTAATTCATATTAAGAGACCGAGAAGACTTGGAAACAAAGCACTAGAAAATGACTAGAAAAGTGGTCCTTTAAGATCATTTAAGAATCAACAGCCGTGGGAAAAGATATTATCCTGGGAGAGGGGGATTTGCAACAGAAAGTAACAGGAGGTCTTTGCCTAGGTCACTTTCCTTAAAGCTTTTCCAAATCAATTAAACTGGGTTTAATATATTGTGATAGGTGTTCAGTGGCCAAGGCGGCGGCAATCTACAATTTGGCTCCGAATTATACAAGCTGTCAGAGACACCTTTACAGTTTGTATTTTCATTGACAGTCTCAGCTAGTTAATGAAAATTGAACCATTCTTCTCAGGAAAATTAAATATAAACATGAAACAGAGCAAAAAAGCCTCCCTGGAAAAACTACACAGGGAGAGGCATTGAGGTAAGAACTTCAAAACATATGCCTTCGATCCAAGCAAGGAGGCTGGCTCAGCTCATGCGGAGTAGGACAGTCTCCATACTTCTATTTCCAAGAACCTTTCTAATGCTTTTTCACTGCTGTGAATAGACCCGGGAACTAGGACTTTTCCTTTGAGCCAATGCTACTAATTAAAGCTCTTTCAACTTTGAATCCCAGCTTTCTTCTCTACAGGGACAGTCTTAAGAGGCCAGAGAGCCCCCATCTGCCACCACACAACTGTACATACCACCTCACACACACGCCCACAGCCTGTGCTAATGCAAGTTGGGTAAAAGCCCCCTCAACTTCCTAGATACATACACCTCCTTCTGACAGCTTCACCCCCTGCCTCGGTGTCAGATGGTGAGCAAAGAGCCAAAAACCTTCCCCCTACAACCACCCAGGCCGTGCACGCACGTTGTTACAGAACAGCCACAGCACTGGAGATGAGTTACACTTTTACTCAGTCATACTGTCTGCATTACAGGGATTTCACATGTGCAAGTGAGACCAGGCTTAACATACCAGAAGATTTATCAAGACCTTCACCAGCACCAGTCAGTCAGTTTGGGTCATTCCCTAATGAAAAAAGCTCAAGTCCTATACAGTCGGGCCACTTCCCGCTTTAAGATGCCATCATCTTAAAGGAGGTCAGAGTTTCCATCCGAGTCTTGCTGTAGTCTTATTTTGTGTGTATTGAGCAAACAAATGATGGAGAGAGGAAGTTTCCACAGCTGACATACTGGTAAGACTCTGCCTTGTCTTCAAAGCTTGTGAAATCGGCTGGGTTGACAGCTCTGCAGTCTTGTACTTGCACCGAGGCACAGCTTGCAATCATCTCCAAAATACGTATCAACAAACTTAGAAGATCCAGACATAAAGGAAGAGTGGTTCAGGGTTACAACTCCATTACAATCAGTTTCTTTCATCCCTACCTGCTTATGCTACTTCACTGATGGGTGAAATAGATCAAAACAACTTGTAAGTGAACCACAATTGGCTGTCACAGCTGCTAGTCATATTTCCAACTGCATCTGCTAAAAGCTCGCATGTCCAGAAATATTCTCATGAGACATTGAAAACAGATTCCTCTTATGACAGTAATTTTTTCTTTTTTTTTTTTTTTAGTATAGACAAAGTTTATTACAAAAACAAGATGGAGCACAGCAAGGCATTACTAGTTAAGAGCTCAGGTACGAGGCCCAGACACTTCCAACGAAATAGTTTATATTTGCAGAGACCAGGTCCCCTGACAGCACTCTTGAACCGATTCAGGTAGCATGCAAAGTTTCAGCTTTCTCAGCACAGCAGTGAAAACACATTAGCCATTGAGAAAGCATTAAGAGAAGTACTTAAAATAGCTGGCTGTACACAGTGTAAGTGGCTGTCCAGCTGAATACCAGGCAATCCCATAAAAGAGCTCTAGATGCAAAATAATCAGCAGGAAAGCAGACCACTGTTCTAGACACACAAACCAGTAATGCTTACATCGAGTCCAGATTAAATACCCAAGATCACTAATTTTTGAGAGAAAACAGTCATGATGGAAACCAAGCTACTGCTTGAAAAGCAGTAGCTAGCAAAACAAGAAACAGCCTTGCTGCAACGCTGCATGGCAGAGCAGGACACTGTACCAACTGCAAGCAGTATTATCTCAGGAATATTAAAACACAGCAAATCCGCTCAGCTGAAGTACATCTTACATGGATGAGAAGAGATTGTTTGTCCACAGGCAAACATGATTTCTGTGGTGGCATTTGGAATAACCTTGTGCTATTATCAATAATGAGGTTGTAGAGCAAACTAAAATCCTTTTACCTTACCCTCTCCCATAGTAGGCACAGTGTATTCCAATTTAAAAAGGCAAAAGAGTCATTCTGCATTGCACTCCTGTAATTCAAGAACATAACTATTACCTTGGAAAAAAAAAATGCATGGGAAAGAATAAAGACCAAGTTAGAACTGCAAGAGTTTGAATATAGTCTGTGAAATCACTGATGGGTGGTGAGTGACAGGCACAACCTTCTCTTCTTTTTCTTTTCCCCGTTAGAAACCAAGGAAGATTCATTCCAATATCTCTACAGACAAGAGCAACAGAATTAATTTAAGGTCACCTGATCTTTTCGTAGCAGTAAGAGGTTCTCGGCATGCAACAGCTAAGAAGGTATTTATAAAGTTAAGCTGCATTGGCAAGACCGGGAAAACACTGGCCTATTCCAGCCTTTCTGAATGTCACCAACACCAACTGTAAGTCGTCACAAGCCCCTACTTACACCAGGAGGCTGCCATCATCATGCGCTTCACAAAACACAGTATCTCAACTTTTTAATTAATAACAAAGAGATACAGTAACAGTTTTACAGGCTAGAATGTAGTCTGTTAGTGGTCACTGGTTTAGAAACATTTGTGAGACCTGTTCTATTTCTCATGCTAGGTGCAATTCGTTTTTAATATATACTGTGTATTTAATAATACAGAAGCAAGTTTGACAGACCAACATTACACAGTAATGAGTCTGATCAGTAATAAATGCTGTTCTCCTTGCTTTCTTCCTTGCCTATTGTAGAAAGGAAAGATGGATTTAAATTTAGAGCATTAATGACTTTGACACCATGACTCTTTGGATTACCAAAGGCTTGTCAAAACCCTCATCCTCCAGACCACTGAAAAAGTCAGAAAAGCATTATCTCCAAGACCACCCTTTTGGTTTTGGGGGCTGGTGGAAAAACCCGTTGACAAGCTTGTAGGAAAGCACATGGCAGTTGAGGGGACTTCTTCTGGGAGAGGGAGTTTTCCCCACACACAGTTATTATTCTTAGCTCAGGTAATTTGAAACTCATGTTTTGGAATTCTGCATCTTCCACACAGAAAGTCTTGCCTAAGGAATAAAAGAAGCTTAAATAGCTGGTTTCACTAAAGCAGCAAGATCTGTAGGAAAGCATCCTGTCCAAATCACTCCTCTTACCAAAGTGTCAGGTCTGTATGTAATTTCCCTGGCCAGAGGCAGCTTCTATGATGTTTCAACTCCCTGAATCCCCCTAGAAATCACACCAGGAAGTTAGAGCACTCCTCGTCCCTGCTGGCTGAAAGCCACAAGCATGCAAAGCCAACTCAACTTCACGCTGTGGTGCTGTTACTTCACCAAATCCGCATTAGAGATGTCATCGGCATCACAGTCCCTTGCTGTGTACCAGGAAGTTGGTATTAGCTGCAGGAGCACCCTGCAGATGTTTCTTTTACAGCCACCTCCACACTGCCAAGTCACAAACAAGCCCCCGCAGATTTGCAGAGGTCCACCTTGTACCCTTTTGGGTACTGGGAGATTTATAGCACGGTGCTGTACAACTGCCACACCACCCCTCATTTGTAAGAATTGCGCAGAAGACTCAATTGCGCCTCTGACACTTGCTAGTTTAGGTGGTGGCTTATTTCTGGATAAGAAAAACAAGTACTCCTGGACTTTGTACGCAAGGAAGTTAGAAAGATAAACAGAAAGAAAGCCTGCATAGCCTAAAACAGATTTCAATAAGCTTTCCCACACCATTTTCATCCCAGCAAGAGGCTTAAAATGCTCATTCTGATATGGCTAGAGGTAACTCACACAAGTGTCAGGCTCACCTTACTGGGGTGACATGAACTTCCTTTTATGCCCCAAACCTTCCTAGAATTGCATTTAAATGCCATCTCTTTCCCTGTTCCCCTCCTCCCCCCATGAGCCAGGATTTCTTTGACTCTCAATGTAATTAGGAGATAATTTTAACTCTGTCACTAGATTGATTGCACTGGTGCTTAACTGCGCTATTAAGCAAATCATTAGCTGTCATGTGGTATCTTTTCCATCTGACAGAGCAATGCTCAATTTTGGGGGCAGGAAGGGGGGGACCTCCAGAGAAACAACCACCACTGATCCTTAGATTGCATAGGCATACAGCTGCAGCTGTTAAAGCGCTGGTTGGGGAACTATATACACTTTATCGTTAACAACAGAGGCAAGAAAAGCAGCCGTAACTTTAGTCCAACCTGCTTGGCATCCTGCATCCATGGTGACCTGTGAAGGACAACACAACAGGTTGATGTTGGAAAACTTCAGCAGCACTACTGTACATACAAGTTGTAACAGCCGAGCAGAAGACCACCAGTTTTCTGTACTTGAGCACCGACTGTGCAAAGACCATTCCTACTTCATTTTTACAACCCTGAGACTTCCTATGGCATGTTCTAGCAAAGGGTATTAGAGCTCATCAGCTCCAACTTTGAAACGCTGCTTTATGCATTTATCATATTAGGAGAAAACATAGCATGTTCAGTCATTTGCTGCTACCTGAAAAAGGCTCCTGTACCCCACATCTATTTGGAAGCAGACTAATTCAAATGCACACCAAGTTAGACAGCACAGTGTCTAGCAAGAAGCTTATTTCAAAAACCGCATGACAGCTGGCCAAGGTCTATGAAGGGATTGTTTTTCCACCTATTCCACTTGGTGATTCCTTCAAGGATCCTAAATTAAGTGGATAAATAAACAGTAAAAAAATCATTTAACACATCATTGTGCCCAAATCGATTGTCAAGGAGTCATAAACAGGCAAGTTCAAAACAGCTGTTTTCTCCTTCTAGGAAAACCTTCTGTCCAAATACAAATTTGCACAGAGGAACCATTCTGCAAGTCTGTGACACCAAGGCCTTCTGCTGCAGCAGCCACGGCTACTGACTTTGCCAAAGTCTTGCTTAGCAGCTGCTTTAGCAGCTCATTCCCTCCACACCTTGCCTCTGAACCACAAAGTCTTTCTTCCTCGTTAGTGCCAGAATCAAAGGCAGTTACAGAGTCCAGATTGTGTAGCAGTGGATTTATAACCACAACAGCAGGCACTCTACAGTCCGGCCCATGACCCAAAAGCACCTGAAAAAATGTAGTGCTATTTCTGAGCTGAGTATCTTCTTTCAGTCAGATCCTGTTTGCTCAGCTGAGCTTCCTCAAAATTCATGTCTACTTCACTCTATATAAAATTTCACCGAGTTATTTGGTTTGATTCTCACTAGATACGTTGCAACCTAAGTCGAATGCTATACAGCAAGAGCAGACGTGCAAGCCTCCATCTCAAAGAAAGATGGGCCTGTGAAGTTCTTGGCCAACAGTGGAAACGAAAGCTATGCAAACACATACACTTGAACAGCGTCTGTACAGCAGCAGGGCTGACTAACTTTCTGGCTTTATCAACTGCCAGAGTGACATGAAGTTTCTCTTTAAAGGTGAACCACATGAATAGCTGGAAACATCAGTTCACTCAAGCAGACAAGTGTCCCTGATAAGCTGCCTTCTGTGCAGTAACTGGCTTTGTCTGGTCCTCGGGAACAGTAAGAAAAAGCCAAGAGCTTGCTTGTAGTGGGGGTTGAGATAATAATGGAGGCTTTAAACTAGTGTCAGTGTTGGCTTTTCACAGAAGGTAGATTTCACAACAGCCATTTGGGTGACTGGCACCTTTTCTTTCCCTCTCCTATGTGCTACAGCACCTGGGAACAAGAGAAGTCTCATACAGCAACCGAGCAAAGATATCCCATATCCCTGAAAAGGAATCTCGCATGAAAGAAGCCACTAAGCTTTAATGGCTATCAACAAGAACAAATTCATGAGCTAGCAAAGATCGTACTATTAAAGCAGCTCATGGACATCCATGCCACTGTAATACATGAAGAATTTTGTAGAACCTACACAAACTAAAAGAACAGAAAATCTGTTGTTGTTTTTGTTTATGAAGAAAAAATTAGGGGCTTCAGGTAACCCCAAAGCATTATAAACATTAATAAATCAAAACCAAAAAAATCCAAGGATAAGCAAGAGGACCATTTTACTGTAAATTTGTATTTCTGTACTAGCGCATTTGTATTTTTTTTTCCTTTAAGGAGAACACCATTCAGTTTACTGTACATAGCAAGCAACTGACATAAGTCAAGCATGCGTACAGGACAAGGGAGATTTTATTCAACCAGTTCATACATAGTTCAGATTGCAATTTTCCAGTACTTAATTTTTTTTTAAAAAACATAGCTTGCAAACAAACAGCAAGGGCTTCAGTAAAAATTAAACAAACCTTTACCGTCCATGCGGCATCCACACCTGACGCAAAGGCAGCTTCAGCTGCAGTCATACTGCAGTTCTGAACAAGCCCACTAGTGACCAACGTAAAGTGGGGGGTAACTAGACTTTCAGAGCAGTAACCCATTTCTCTGCAAAATAAAACACTGACAAGCTCCTTCAAAAGCACCCACACGTGTCTGTCAGGTACAGGCAGCACAGCGGAAGGGGGTCAGTTCTTACAAGCACCGGCTCTGTTGTCACCCTGAACATTTCCACGAGCTCTCCGTGGCCACAGCTAGCTGAAAGCAAACATCTTCACAGAGCATTTCCATTGCATCACAAAACCCTGACTAGGTTCTTAAACCCAAAGACATAATCATCTTTGAAAGGCAGCGAGCAAGCATGTCTTGCACTCGACTAAAAGCACAGTCATCTGGATTTATTCATAATACCTTTTCAGAGCAAAGCTAAAATACCAGAAGTGATACATGGTTGGGCTATGCCACAGATTAGGCAACCTCATATATTACATTTGCAGCTGTTTCATCAGCTGTCACTAGTCATCTAGCACTTAGGCACAAGAGGGGCTGCCCTTGCCCTGTTCACCAGCTTCCCCCACCCACACTTCTGACCTCAGCATCTTCAAAACACACTTCATGACACCATATACTATACATACCCTACTAACATAAGCACTTCATGCACTCGCCCATACAGACAGGCAGGAATAGAAAAGCTAAAGCTCTCTCTTTATAACTGCACAACTGGTCAAGAGTTACAGGGTTAGTGTCAGAGTGAAAATCTATGTAGTTTTGTCACAGGCTACCAGTTTTGGCTTAAAATTTGAGTGGAACATGCCTCTGCTTGTCACCAGTCTACAGAATAACATATTTAAGAACTCAAATCACATTGCATAGGGAAAACAAACCCTACATTCTTGGAAAAGAAAGATGACAGAAGAGGAAGGGGGGTTATTTATATGCAGAAATACTAAGTTGCTTTGAAGCAAAAGGCTCAGGTACTTCATTTTAAGTTTTGGGAAATTTGTTTGTTCGGGTTTTTTTAAAGCCATTGGGAGAATAAAACAGTGAAAAAGAATTTTCCATACTGCTACATCAGAAATGGTGGCTCAGCGACAGTTCTCCTGGAGCAAATTCTTGGTGATGAAACATGCAGAAGGAAGCAGATCCACATCATCACACTCAGTAGTATGAATTGAGCAGGAGGGACAAGGATCAAAACTGAACTCAAAATGCAATCGGTTACTAAACATCAAGCACAATCTTGAAACCTGTTTCTATACTGCACTGAAAATACTCATTTGCCCCGTAGCACACCTCATTTCAGGGCTTCTCAACAGGTCACAAGAAGATGTGCAAATGTCACCCCCATCCCTCTTGCACAGAGCACACTGCTTGAATGCCTGAAAGAGTGCAGCGACTGAACCTGGAACCCATCCTTTGGGAGCAGACAACAGATCACGAATAAGCAGCTTCAGCATTTCTTTTTCACTAGCACATTTGCACGTGCTCAGCAAGCGAAAACCTCCCCTTCCAGCAGGCTGCCTTCTGACAGCCTTGCCAGTTATTTTATTCATGTTAAGCTTTTCTTCTTCCCAGATACCAGCCATAGAGTATTTTAACATTTTAGAACTGCAAGTCAATTTACCAGGGGAAGGAAACCAGTACCTACTTCCATTATCCCAAGTTTCCAGTCACCTGGACTGCACTGTGTTGTTATCACCCAGTACATTCCACGGCGACTCAAGCCACAGCACTGCACACAGCGTGATGCTCTCGACAAGCTTTCGTAATGTCCACCCTCTGCAGGTGTCCTGGCCTCTCGTCATTCTACTGCTCACTGCTCTTTATTACAATCCAGGGAAACTTCCACAACCGCTTCCTTACAGCAGCAAGGCCGAGAAAAATATTTTACTGAACTATGCAACCTTCATTAGCTTCTTGGCTCATGAACTTAAGAAAAGTTATCACCAGCTCATATAAAGACAGCCAAGGATATTTAAGGCAGTTAAAATTTCTGGCACAGAAACAAGAAAAAAAATGGAAGTGTTTCAATGCTTGGCTAACTTTTCTACAATAGTTGAAAATGTACTTTCTAAGCAACTTTATCCATGAGATCACTGCTTTGTGATGTACATCAACAGTTCGATTAATCACAAAACTATTTTCAAGGACTCACCAGAAATGGAGAAATAATAGACCAGACACTGCAGAACACTTCTCTAACATACTCACATGTGTGTGAATGCACACGCTCTCACTCTTTATCCTCCTGCATAAGGAGCCATTCAAGAGTGATCTCTGAATTGAAAACACTTTTTTCCTATTTCAAGTAACTAATGAGTGTGCTAGCTGGGTCACTTCTCAAGTGGTCACTGCCTTACTCTCTACAACCATCTGCCTGCACAGCACTTAAACTACTCGTTAGGTTCTTTCAAATGAAAGATTTCATTTAAGAAAGCACCAAAAGAGGTAATTCAGGTAAACAGCATGTCATTTATCAGTGTACCTGCACACATAAAGTGTTGAAGAGGAAGCTCTAGTCAATCCTCCATAGGAAGGATTATAATACAGACCTCAAGCACAAACAGATTGCCCAACTCTGAAAGAGGGAAGTACGGAAGTCAAAACACGCTATCCAGCTCCAAATCTCCATTTTTATTTTTGTCTTGCTCCTTGTAAAATAAACTTCCATTTTATATTAAAGGTGAGTTCTCAGCGCTACCAGCTCTCTCTTCATTCCCCCAAATTCTTCATTCACCCTTCGCCATCCTACTACCCACTGTGCAAGGGTATGCTGCCAGGACATCACTATTACTTAAATTAAACCCTCCAATATTTATGTATTCTGTTCTATATGATTTAGGTTTAACCTCTTAACATGGCACTCCTTGGAGCACAGCCCCTCAGGCTGTTGCACAGGGCATATGCATTCCACAGGAGTCAAGCAATTGCTGTGCTAAGCAGGATAAAGTGCAGGGACAAACTTCTTAAAACAGTTCTATTGCCAAAAAGCATAGTATATAACTTCTGGTATTAGATAGCCTTATAGCATCAAGGAGTAGATGAGTCATCAGGACAAGATTAAAAGGAACTGGTTTTCTAATATTGCCAGTAAAAAAAAAATTGGTTTGCGGAAGGACAACTTACAATCCTCAAATACAAGTTCTTCTTGGTCTGCTCTCCCCTCAAATGGATGCTGTCATTTTGATGCATCAGTGGATTCTAGATCAATGCAATTCTACACTTCGTGTCTTCGAGACGTTATCTTCCGAATCTGCCTGGGAATTGTTTAAATATTACACAGGCTGAAGAAAGAATAAATCAAACCTAACTATTGAAAACAGAGGTCATTTATCTCGCAAGATGAGAGACAACAGACTATGAATAATGCAAAAAGAGGTAAGATACAAAACATTCCGTTCAGTCTATTACCTGAAGCGGGTATAAAATAGCTGATTAAATTGGAGAGCAAAAGCTGTTCAACCCAATTACCGAATAAATATTTTAGAGCAATTTTTCTGTTAAACATTTGGAATTCATCTACTAGCCTGCATTTCACCCAAGGACACTAGGGGAGGGCAGCAGGCTATAAGCCTGTGCTTGCATTAGAGAAAGGCTAAAGCTAACAGGGTGTTTTGAGCAAAGGCTTCTAGAAGAACGTGTGCCCTTTCAAAGGCAGTAGTCCGAGAGGGTGCACAAGGCGAGGGACGAGCATTCATAGGATATACTGGCAGGCTGCTGGTCACACTTCGAACAGCTGCTGTGAGGCTACGGATTTACAGAAAAGCAAAAGCTCAGTTTTTTGCACAGCTATGACTTCAGCAGCTACTTGCTGCCCCTCTGTGCTGCCAGCTGCATGTTGGCACTGCTGAAAACAAGGCTAACACCAGGATGCATTTCATTGCTATGTGCTTACACAGCCCCTCTTCCCGTAACTCGAGCTAAAAGGGACAAGTCCCCAGACATGACGGGAATTCTGTACTCACTTCCCCCAGCAAGTTTGCTCTTTGCTGAGGCCACAAGCCTGCCCAGCAGTCGCCACCCTTTTGCCTAGTCTTCAACTGCGGTGTCATTTCACCTTGCTGTGTTCACCAATACAGGCTTACAAAAACCTCATTAAAATTAGTGTGCCGCTTAGCAAGTTACTTTCTTATGTGTAGCTTCAGACATCTGTTGAGGAGAAAACCTGAAGTTAATAGTTCTGCTTGTGAAGGTATGAATTCAGGTGCTGCTTTGGGAAAGCATCATCCTTCTCTTCCCCGCCCTGTTTTAGGTGTTAAATAAAATTAGAGCCCAGAGATCAGGTATCACAGATCATTTAGCCTGCATTTGCCCACCTCATTTAACCTAAACACTGCACCATCCAGCAGTTACAGGGAGCATAACGGGTACCGCAACAGAATTGCCACCTGATAACACCAAGGTAAATCCCTTCAACCAGTTACGATCCGCGTTATTTCCATGCAATTTGTTTCAGAGAAGGATCGGGCACACAGTTAGCTGAGCAACTTGAAATTCTGGAAAAATATTCTTAATTGCCATTTGAACTTTAAGGGAGGTATTTCTCAGCATCCAGAAGAGAAAAGAGCTAAACTTGTGCAAAGACAGAACCCTGGATTGGGATCAGCAGGCGATCCCTGCCAGTGCTTCCGTGCACTGCCTGGGATGCAATTACAGTACTGTCAAGACTGTAGGGTTTTTTCCTGAAAGACCTATACCTGTGAGGAACTTGGCAGTAACTCTCAGCCTGCATTTGGGAAAGGGAGGGAAAGAAATATATTCACTAAAGCTAATCTTTGCTCTAACAAAAAAGTAAGTTTCAAATTATGGCTTCTTAGCCCCATCTTTCCCCCCAGCCCCCAATACTTAGGAGCAGCAAAGATATAGAAAATGAAAACCATCCGATCTACATGAACCCAGTTACCTTCAAAGGCACGACCATGATAAAAAAACCCAACGTGTTTAAGTGTGAAAAGCACAAAAGGGAAAAGGGATAAAGCTTCAGTGTAGGAGTTTGGGAGCAGCAATTGATGCTTGGGTCAAAGTTTCAGCTGGAGTTCTTAAAAAATCAAACACAAGAGCAAAAACATTAGTCATATCCACTTTTAACTAAGAAAAAAATAATTATTACTGGATTTAATCAAGCCTGGCAAAACCTGCTTACCTATTCTTTGTGGCTGGTTTAGCAATACTGCAAACGCAAAAATTACTTTTGGAATATATGACTTCAAAAACAAGCAATTTCAACAATCTCTAGCTTCAGTAAGTCAAATCACCAAGCAGGAAAACTAATTTTGAATAGTCAGCCCTAAATATATTCACCATTTCTACTTTATTTTCATGTGCAGTGACATGAGGTTTACCTACACTCAGGTGCAATCTATCAAACTGTGTAATCATTGCTCTCAGTTTAGTACTATGCTTATTATCTCAGAAAATACACAGCATGTAAATAGCTACGCAGTTCATACACATTTGGATATATTTAAACCAAAGAGAATTACTAAATAAGACATTTTTATGACTTTTTCAAATTCAAGTTGAAAGATAAATATCCAAGTCAAATGTAGCTACCTTAGGGGTACTTGATGGACCAATATTCTGAACGCACATTATTCATAGCATTTAGTTTAAGAAATGTGAAGCTACTGTTAACTGTAATAATAAATAGACATAAAAATTTAGCATGTGCGGGCTAAAAAAAACCCCAACCAGATACTTTTGAAACTTCCAGAAGAAATATGGGAGGTCTGATGTCTGACTTCCATGGAAATTAAAAAGGAACAAAAATGAACATAAGTAAACCTATTTGCCTTTTAGATGCCTAAATATTTAAAAATCTAGTCCAATACGCCCCTTGATTTTTACAGGGAGTTTAACCTGTTTCTTATTAAGTTTTATTTTCATACACTGGCAAAAAAAATGGAGCTGAAGAACCAGGAAAGCTTTCTTGCACAACAGCAATGAAAAGCACATACACCTGGGAAAAATTACGGAATATCGGCATTCCCTGCTGCAAGTACAGAAAATATATTTAACATGGTATACGAAATTCTGACTTTTACAGTCTGGACAGTGATCTCAATGATGAGCTATAATCCCTTCTCCCAGCCTGTATTTTAAAAGCAGCTCCCCTTTATAAGACATTAGCATTTCAAGGTTTATGAGAATATAGTAATTAAAATAGACTTTGGCACACTTCAGACTATTTGTTTATTTTCCATGAAGAAAAACATCTGATAAAGTTAACATACACAAAAATAGATCTTTAGGCATCCTTATCACAAAATATTCAGAGCCTAAGACCTGACTTCTGATTTTGACAGTCAGTATCTTGCATTTGGCCTTTCCTGCCTTGTGATCAAAAAAGAGAGCTGTAACTGCCCAAGACTAAAGAAAAAGATGCTTCACTCACTGGCAGTGGAATTCTCTTGCAAGTGAGAAAAAAAAAGTCATTTCCCATTCAATTCCACAGAAATGAGTTCTTACTATTTGGTACCCTCCCAAATTTTAATAAATAAGTGGACATCTTTCAGTAGACCCATTACCCCATCTATCCCATGCTACAGACAGCGACTTTAAATTTAATGTCTGCAAAATCTGCCATCACACTGAAAGAATGATTTAGAGGACGTTATTATTATGCTAACTACATCAGCTTTAAGCGTGATCTCAAAGCCAACCACCCCATTCATGCTTTGCTTAGAGCAAGCTGCGTGTCACTCCAAGTCCAGTACTTTCTCCTTTTGGTTGCTTTCAGCAGTGCTTGAGACCTATAAATAAAGAGCAGGGAATCCCAGTAACGCTTAGGGCTCTGTGCCTGCCTTTTCTGCCAGCGAGGTTGATAACTGGAATGAATGTTTTCAACTGAAGGCTACCTCCTTGCTGCTACCAGCACACGATGGGCAGGAGTGGCCCAAAAACGGGAGACACTTCATTTCTGCCTTACGATTTTGAGCAAAGTCTTTCCCGGGGGGATGACTCAACGCTGAGATTTCATTCATACTGAACGCCCATCACTAGTTTTATTTTGGCAAGGACAAGCAGCGCATGCGCTGCACAAAGCAGAGGCTTCTTCCACCCTAAGCTGCGCCCTGGGGAGATCTCGTCCAAAATGTTCAGGAAGAGCTTCTGCCTGCGCTACCAGCATCGAGGGAAGCACGAGGAGCCTGTGCTTGCGTGCTGCCAGCCAGCTCAGCAGGCCTCTTCACCCAGGCAACGCTGAGCCACGGTCAAGGCTACTCAAATAACCTGTTTTCCTCCCAACTTGGCACTGAACTGACCAATCCATTAAAATTGTTTTGGATCCTGTCAAGAGACACCACTTCAAAAGCGTTACTGAAGTTACAGTGGTCAGTGGGTATAAAGACCTTGGTGAGTGGACACAAGCTTTTAAACAAGCAAGGCTTAGAGTTTTGTTTTTTTTAAATATTAGTTATCCAATAGTGATTCTAGAAACTGAATCTCACATTTTGTTATCTCGACATCCAACAGTCTCAGAGATACATCAATTTCTAAATGGGCTAGCAGCAGCAGCACTGCTCACAGAAATGCACGCCCTCCCCTCGCACCAGAATACCAAGGACCCCAGTAACAAGGACAGACACATTCCTGCCCAGCCCGATGAGTGTCCCATTTGCAGTATAAGTGGCTCTAACAGCAGAGACTGAATAAACCCTGTAGCATGATAGTTCAGGCATTTGTCTAAGACCATAAATTTGTTTAGATCCCATGTATGAACAAGCTGAAATTCCTTGGGGTTTTGTTTGGTTGTTTTTTGGTTTTTTAAAACACACAAGTGTCTTGCATCCTGGAAGATTAATTCAACTGCTACACTACAGAAAAATCTGAAGTACTAGATTGCCTCAGTCTCTCCAAAAGGTTCAAAGCACTGCACATGAACTGCTGCAGTGAACCAAGCCAACTCTGTCAGCAGGTTGGCAACTACTTTTTTTTTTTTTTAAAGGAACATTATTTGCAAAGAAAACACAGCCAAGGGGTGCAAGGAGCAGAAATAGACTCCCACACTCAAGATGCCTCCATCCCAAGTCTTACTTTTTGCCCGTACCGCTCCCAGATTAAGAAATACAGCAACAACAGCTCCCCTGTTGGGAGAAATTACAAAACTTTCCCAATGCTGCTGGTGGGTGGGAGTTACGCCAGCAGCACCCGTCTTGCACAGCAAGGTTTTATGGACCTTCCAAACATTAGAGTCCAAACCCTGCCTTTGGGAGATACTCCTTGTTTGGTACCTTCATTATTACACCTGATACATCATCATCATTTTGATCTTTACTTGCTTGAATCTCACGCAACCCACAGTTCTTCACCCTTCACATGAATTTCTGAGACACCTACCTTGGTGTTCTGTGAGATAAGCAAGTTTCACCCAGAATCACGCGCAACAGCGCAGCCAATTGGAAATCCAAAGAATCAACACTTCATCTCCCTCTTGGGGCTGCATTTTAAACAAGACTAAGCTTTGGCATTGATGTATGCCCTGCATCCCTCTCTGAGGCTCAGCTGCCTGCTTGCCAACACATTCCCCACAGGCTGTCAGCGTGTGCCATCCATCTTGCACCGGACTTAAGTGTCCGCAGAGCATTTTACCTTCAAGGAAGCTTTAGGGAGGAAGCTTCCCTGGACCAGTCGATGCTAACACAAACACATATTACATGAATCCCGAGTGTTGCTACCATAAAATATAGCTCTATCTACTATACAGATGAAGCCTCATGACTACAGGAGTGTGATCTGTCACATTACCTTAATTAAGGAGACCCCAGGCTGTGCTGCCACTGAAAGGGGCTGCCTTCCCAACTCCTGCCCATGACCATGCTCTCTGATGGCCTCTTGTGCGCTCAAGCACAACCATTTTTCTTCTGTGAGGACAGTTATCAGCTGGATAAGAGAACCGATAAAACTTGCTGCCTAGCCACGTGACTGCTGGTTTTCCTAGTTGTGGCATTTACAAGTGGAAGATGAGAAATAACCTATCACCCCTGCTCCCATCTGGGGCTGGCATTTTCTTTCTAAATAGAAATTAAGTCTAGCATTAGTAGAACCTTAACCTTACTAAGAACCATACCCCTTTTTGGCAGATCTTGGTTTGCATTCATCCTTGTTCCCCAGCAAAAACCACGTGAGCATTGCCAAAAGCGGCAGCTGAAGCTTTGACAACTTCAATTGAATAAAGCTAAGAAAAATTAAAGCCTCAAATACTACATTGACTGTTCAGGAGTACTTTGTTCTCCATGAATGGAGGACATGAATTCCTCAGATGAATTTTCTAACTTGACTTCCATAAAAGCACAGTGGTAACTTTTAGCCCTCACAAGGACATCGCCACATGGCTGGGTCAGACCTTTGTTTTCGCATTGCTTAGAGAAGACCGCTGTATTAATGAACTACAGACATTTACTTCAATAAAAGCGCCACTATTAATTTGGGGGTTTAAACTCACTCTGGAGCCCAGGCAATACATCAGCACTCTAAGACACACACAGAAAAGCTTATTTGCTCTCATCAACCCCAACATCTCTTTGTAATAAACCCAAGTTAGCAGCCAAATTCACCTTTCTTCAGAAACCTGTGCATATTTTCTCTAAGCTTCTAACTCAAACTTTCCCTTAGGCAGAAGGCGCCTTGTCAATGCCGCAATCACCTAATCAAAATGAAATCCATATTAAGCAGCACAGAAGCGGAGAAGCCCCTTGAGCTCGCTCCTCCCTTCAAGTTCAGGGTTACAATTACCCAAAATTAATACCACGCCCTTCGCCTCTTCCCCCAGTCCAATTTCCCACTATTCAGTGGGCAGGAAATACAAAGCACCTTTCTTTCATAGGAACCAAAGTACTGTTTTCTGAAAGAGGTACTGAATTTCTACTAAGAGATCAGATCGGTCCTGTCCCACTTCAGCTGTCTCCCAAGGCTCACGTCACCCTCAGCTAACATTGTAGTTACGTGCTTTATAATACCTAGAAAAGGCAGAAGATCTTCGGGTCCAGATGCTGAGATTCAGCGCTTCAGGAAAAGAATAAAGTAGGATTTGAAAGACTGCTAAATCTGCTGGCAACCAAGTAAAGTAACTCATCACTTATGCCTACTCACTTCTATCTGCAGGTGTGCACTAAGATACCAGCTTACCATAAACCTCTGAGGAAGATACAGTTAGAAGATACCTGGCACCTAAGCGCTGACTGCCAGGACCACAGGTGCCCCCAAGTAACTAGCTTGGGCTTGTGCTTTCGAAAGCCAGATTTCTAGAGGAACGATGTTTTAAGGTCTCAAATTCTCACCATGCTTAAAATAAATTAAGAACGCTTTCAGTATGCTTCCAAGTGGCTTGCTTGCAGGATGAGCCAAGGGCATGTTTCTTCTGCCGCATTTCCTCTTTCAGGTCACAAGCTGAGAAACACCACTAAAGCCAAACAAGTTAGGAAATTTTTGTAAACTTCAATCTGAAACACCAACACAAATAAATACAAACCTCTGACTACCAGCCTCTCTTCCAGTGCAAGACTCACCCAAACTGTTCAAAGCTTTTCATTAAGTAACTCTTTGAAAACAGCCGAGTCCAGCAATTATTACACTGTGCACCGCAGTCAACAGCCTGGCTTTGGGATCCTCAGACCAAGAGTGGACCTTCTTTTATTTGCCATGATTTAGTACATTCGTCAGGTATTTGCCCAGTAAAATCTGAGGAGAGGTGTAGGATGCCTCACCTCTCTTTCCTCCTGGCAAGTGGCCCACATAGAATGCATAACACAAACCTCACCCAGCCATTTAGAATAGGAGAGAAGTAAGGAAAAGCCTGTTTTTATAAAAATAGAGCATCTATTTCTTTCAGAAGGAACCTCTTGAAGACAAATAATGTTTATTTTGGTATATACACAGGAAAATGGTAAGCACAGCTGGTACATAGACCATACAATAAACCATCCAACCCAGGTGCCTGCTAGCCATTTACCCAGCTTCGGCACCATACGCATTCTCAGTGTCTGCTAAAGGCAGGAAGAAGAGTACCACGGCTTTTCGCAAAACATAAAAGTATTGGTTCCATCAGCATGGACCAAGGCACAACACCTTTCACATGCAGCATGAAAGAAAGTAAAGTTAAAATAAAGTTGCAGTCCTAAGGGCAAAAGAGCGGAAAATCATTCGCCCTCCCTGCTTGCCTGATCCCATCACAACAGCTGTAAGCACCATAGATTTTTGGCACATGTTTTTGGCAGCATTTATTTAGAAAATAGTGCCTTGTTTGGTAAAACAAGGCTCATGGAAGTCCGTAACAGGACCTTTCTTAGATTTCTAGCTGCAGAGAACGGAGACTCAAACTGGAGACGGGTTTCTCACTCTCGACAATAACTAACAGAGAACCAACACCACACCACCTCACTCGGCACACTTGCTGTGCAACCATACCGCTGCTCGACTTTTACCACCAAATTTCACAGGGTTTAAAACACAAGACCAATCTTCTCTTCCGCATATGGGGCAGGCATCCTCGCCGTGCTCAACCTCTGTCCCTAACCACCAATAGCTGTTCCTGTGCTCAGCACAGCGAGCCCACACAGCTGACACATGGAAAGCCCACCTCCAGGATCTCCAGAAGGATTCCCTTCCTGCCCAGGACTGTCCCTTCGCTGCCTGTAGCTTTGCCTGACCACAGCCAGAGCTCCCCTTTTTCTTGGGAAGGGGAACAAACTCTCCTCCTGTCCCTGGGCATCGTTCCTTGGCAGTTTGCACTTCCGGGCCCTGGGAAAATGCTCAGGAGATGATCCATGCCGCAGTCACCTTGCTCAATATCTCACCGCTCAGGGGACTAGTTCCAACTTTATGTACAGAGCAACCTGTATATAGCCTCGAGTTCAAGGAAAAAGCATGAGGGACTGCCAATATTTTTATCTGCATCTTTTTCAAACAGGAATTTTACTGATTAACCTGCACCTCATGTTCAAGAACATTTGGCTATGGTGTGTAGAAATATGTAACACATTTCAGAGAAGCTAATATCCTCAAGTACACAGCAGTTAACACATTTATATTGCAATTCCCTATACACATGCCTAAACTTCCAGCATAAGCTTTTCATACATGGTCTGATGACACAACTAGAAGCTTCCCTACACAAATTGAGCATTTTTACCATTAAAAATCAACTTTCCTGGTTTTATTTAAAGGGCTAACAGTATACACAATTTTCAGCATTCTCAGACTTAACTTGCTCTAGACTAGATAAAAACAGATTTGGGTTTTTTTGTACACCAATGCCTTCACCAAAGCTGGTGAAAAACCACACAGGTATTGATGGTTTACATGGGAACAGTCAAGAGCAGAGTCTGCGTGCAGTAGGGCTTGGCACAGCCACCAAGCCCTGGGCTGATATTCTCAACACCTGAAAATTCGCATGCAGAGAAACTAAACTGAAATCTCAACGTATTCTATACAACAAGGTTAGTTTGAAAACAGTCTCACACTAATTCTGTCATTTCTAGAGTAATTTTTCAGTGCAGATGCTGTAATTTAGTATCTGCATAAGTGATAGCGGTTAATTCCTACAACCTCTGTTTGACACTCAGATTTGTGTTTCAGGTAGTCTAAAATCATATACAATCACATCTTGTCCACAGAGAATAGAACTGAAGTCCAGCTAAGCAAAGGGCTACAGAAAGATTATCTAATTGCTGCTACACATCATCAGTAACGCACAGGGCAATAGCCGAGAGAGTGATGTTAACGTGCAGATGGACAATAATCTAATTAACAGTGACCTTTTTTTCTCTTCCATTGCTTACAGGTCAAAATATTTGAATTGCTTTGAAAAGCGAGATGTCATCAAAATTTCCCTGCTGTTCTGGGAAATCCCTAGATATAATAATTGCTTTAACCAGCCAAGTCACACCGCAAGGTTCGCATCTCAAAATGAATACTTGAATGATGCAATGAATACAAACAAAGGGATTTCCATTTAATGTGCACTGCACAGGAAGCAAGACTTCACAATTAAATGCCTCCCTTCTCTCCCCGCTCCAGAGACCCCCAGGATAATTAACACTGTGGGACAAGAGCACTCAAATCGCATTGTTTCCAAACTCACTGATCAAACCAAACACACTGAGACCATCTGTTCCAGTCTCCTTATCACATATGTATTTCCCTCTTTTAAGAAAGGAAAGCTACTTGTTAGCAGCAGGCTTTTCTCGTACAAATTTTGTTACTCCAGCAGCAACATTTTCAACAGCACGCTCCAGAAGGGAGTGTAATCCCCTCTTTTGTATTATTTAAAAGGGGGCTTGCTTTAGAGACAAAGGGCATCCCAGAGAACCCGACACGGGAAATTAAGTTACAGCTTTCAGCCGATACAGCCAAGAACCTTGCCGCTGGAGCCTGAAGGTTATTAGCAGAGCATCAGTAGTAAGGGCTGCCTGCGTCCACTGCCGCTTGCTTTGCCGAGCACCAGACGGAGGTGGGAGACGGGAGATACCCTTGCTGGATGACGCGGCTCTCCCTGCATACTAAGTGGGAAGGTGGGGGAAGAGTGATGTGGTACGAGGAATCCCAGCTCCCCTGACAATGAAATACTTTTGCTGAACAGATTTCAATACGACATAATAAAAGAAGGCTTTGAAGTTAAGTTCAACTGAATCTCCGTCTCTTTCCTTCCTCTCAACGCTGCTAGCAACTGCTGCTCTCGGGAATTACCTTTGCTGCAGGCAACTCCCATATTAAGCATCAGAAGTGGCAAGGCAATTCCGCAGTCTCATTTTCAACGCGCTGCTCTCTGCGTGCGTGTCAGGGGTTCCCCTGATGCTTTGAAATTAGAGCCTTATCTCTGCATTGCATTTATGGCCATAAGCAACTGCAGGGACGTATGGATGTACAAAAACAGATGAGAATATTTTTGTCATCAACTCCCCCAGTTCTTAGCATACTACAGCATGCAATACCAACAGATACATTAATATGTTTTTACACTCCTACCTCATCAATTTTCTGTTTGCAAGTCTGCTCCCAGAAGTAATTACATTGCTCTAAGAGCAAAAGCAAGAAAATCCACAGAAAATTAGCGTATAGAAGAGATAGTGTTGAAAAAGCACTCAAGTGATCAGAGACTGCAACAAATCACCCACCCAAAACAATACACAAATTCTTCACGCAGAAGTAGTTTGCATACTTATATAGCATAGATGGACTTTGCAAAATTAGCCTAAAAACGTTAACCCTTCAAGATCCTTGGCATTTACCCATTTGCTAAACAAAGAATAATTTTTGTCCGTGAAGGATATGTATTTACCTAGGTGCAAGCATGATCCAAAGTTGCAGTAAGGCTATGAGTTACTCCTGCAGAAATCATTCTGCTCTTCTACTGCAGCCAAATGCATCTACCGTAGCTATTGCCGCAGAATGAAATCTTTGTAATATGCTACAGTATTTACTGAAACTAAAAACAAATTCTTTTTAGTCTGGTGCATCTACCAATGCAATATCTTCTATCCACATGTAACGCTAAGCAGCAGAACTAATTACGGCAACTACATGAAAGAACCAACACGGGTTTGGGGTTTTTTTTCCTGTTTTAACAGATGTCTTTTCCTTCAAAAAATTAAAATAATCAAGCTTGAGAAATGAGACTGTTTTTAACTACGTTGAGAAATTGGGATTGGTAGGCAAAGTGCTTGAATTCTGAGACACCAACAGGGATTTTTACTAAAAAATAAATTTACACACCACAATCTCTACATTAAACATAATGTTACTTTCTCTTGAACATTCACACTCCCCACAGAAGCCCATTTCTCCAACAGGAGAATTGAATAAGCATTATTTTTCCTACAGTTGCTGTTTCACCAGCCGCAAGAGTGCCCAAGACCTACACCAGAATCCCCTGGCCCAGGAAAGAGTCATGCTCCAGACAGTGCGCTCGGCTCCACGCAGAACATGGCAACATGAGTCCACGGGATTGCATCAATGGCTGGTTTCCTGTATAGTAACATACTGTACTCTGCAATTAATACATTCTGTGCTATTATTTTCAATTATATTGTATTTGAGATGGTTGAAGATAGTTGAAACAGATGCCTAAGATGATGCTAAACGTACACAACAGGTAACGGCTTATGTTTACAGAACAACTTCAGATTTTCAGCAAATGCCAACTGACAAGTCAAGATTTCTCACTGCTGCGTACCACCTGCTTTTGTAATTTTTTTGAAGCAGATGAATATTCTTAGTATCAGGAGTTTGGTTGAAATTCTCAAGCTCAGAGGAACTTCACGTCCTGCCCAAGCTAGCAGCTACATCACACCTGGTAACTGAACCTGCCCACCAAATTTCGTAGGGCTGAAGCATTTGTTGCAGACATAGCCAGGGAACTCACACTCAAACCGCACAGCTCGGCACCTCTCTTGATAAGTAAGCTCTGAAGGAAAGCAGCTGTGATGGGAAACCTGAGCAGTTAAAGGGAAGGGAACCAAGAATGCAACTTCTCACCCATATTCCAGCCGCAGCAGAGTGCTACAGGAAGGGCAGGGGTGAAATCAGACCTTATACGAAGATGCAACATCAGCCATTTGGACTGCGTGTTATTTCAATAAACCTGTCTGGAAAAAAAAAAAATCAGCCTTCAGTGCTTCAACTTTACAACAAACCCAGGAGGTATGCAGCCTTGCCGCCCCTGCACCTCACCAAACCAAGCAATGCAGTCAAGAAGGTCGCTGCATTTAGGAAGTGCTTTTCCTCGGTGTCTCCCCCTCTAGGCCAGAGTCCCCATCTTCAAGGAGGACAAACCTCTACCTTTACTTGCTGCATTTAAGACAGAAAAGGCTCAAGAAGGGACAGACTTGAAGACCCACACAGAGTCTGTGTGCAGCAAATACAATTCATGAGACTGCTAACCAACCCCAAAAGCTAAGTGCATAAACCTGTAGGAACTGTCCCTTTGGTAGACACGCTCGCCCAAAGTCCCCAACTCATTTAACCAAAGTACAGCTTCTTGGACAACAAGCACCAACGTTAAGAATTAAATTATTTCCACAGCTGATGCTTCTCCCTTTGCAAAACAAAGAAAACGTAGGCAATAAAACATAGTGTGTTATGATGCAGAGTTTCTACCTGTCAGGCACTAAGCAGCATTTCTCTACAGGGATGCTCAGCACCTCAGAGACAAGGAGAACAGCAGAACACAAAAGCAAAAGCTTCAGACAAAACACGAAACTACATTTTACAATTTAAACTTGGTTGCTTATTAGATACAGCCATATTCTGCTCATTGTATTTATCCAATATCCTGTTATATACTTGGTTTTATGAACACCCAGGGAGAATGGCAGCATGACACTGATAAATAGGTAAGCATCAGCCACATTTTGGATACCACACATGCAAAAAAATAACTTGGGAGTCAGGAAAAGAAGTAGAATACTTCTAATCATTCTTCACAAGAAATAATGTGTCTCTTTAGTCAGCTGAGGTACCACTATGAACAGTGGAAAGTTCATATTCACAGTATCAGTAAGTTGAAGAAAAATGTCTATGCTCCACGATGAGATCATAAAATTGCTTATTATAGACAGAAATAAATCAGGATAAGTAAACACACTCTTGCCCTCACACTTTCTCCAAGGCTCTGCTATATGATTTCCCTAAAGACAGGAGCTTGCAGGCTATTACATAGCTGGGGGAGCACGTTTGCAACGTAACACTTAATTTATGTCAGAGTGATATTAATATCATGCAAGGAAGGGGGAAACTCACGTATTTTAGTCTGAATGTTGCATGACAGGCAGCAAACATCTGAGTGACACTATATGTTAAATCTCCTTAGCTCTGTAGCCTTGCTTACAAGCTGTCTTCACCACTCTCGCACGTTCGTGAGAGCAATGCCGCTGAGCTTTAAAGCACGTAGAGAGCGCAGATAAATCTGCTGCTAGCCTCGCGTTCGCAATTTCACTCCCATTTCAATAGCAGCGAGCCATGTTTTTAGTTTATGGAGGTGGCAGAGCTTGTAAATGCAGACAAAAATAAACTCATATTCACAAGCTCATAGCAACCAGCAATGCTAAAGTTTTATTGAAGCTGCTCTCAAAACATTCAATCCTACGCAGCCTATGAATGAAAACACAGCCCCTCTCTTCCTTGTTCAAGAATGGTATAAGGAAGAAAACCAAGACTCCCGAGCCTCAGGACAAGACATTTTAGTTTGCAGGTGTGTGAAAGTGGGAAATAGAAGCTACAGTCTCTTGGCATCTAATAAAGTATTTTCATCTTCCTTTCTTCAAGATCATTTATGAAGCAGAAACTGATTTAAAGAATTACTTGCCTCTTCAACTACTAATTTTGATATGCATTTAGGAAATCTATGGCAGTACTGAACAACCTCAACCACCACCATACTCTTGCTTAGCAAACACACAGCCACAGAACCTGCAGCACGGTGCTGTTTACTAACTTAAGAGACAAAAAACACACTTCACTTCCATGCCCAGAGATGTTTCCACAGTCCACCAGGCAGAAAACACCGGATTTTCCATCCAATCTCAGGGAGAGAGAAAACCGCATTCATTACTCCAGGTCTACACCACTCTTGCTACAATTGCCTCTGAAGGTGACCAGTACATGCCACTGTTTTGAACTGCTTTTTATCCTGAAATTACAGATCTTCAGAACTGATGCGCAGACAGAAGTGTAATGGAGAAAAAGATAGAGACCCCTTGACACGTGCCCTACCTGAGCACTAGGTAACATACCTCAAGGCTATGCTGCTCCTTCTCCCACAGGCAAATTGAGATGAGTTCAGCATACTCCACCAGCATCAGAAGAAAAACATTTTCTCTTGCAGAGTAGAGCTGAACTGATATTGCCACTGTAGAAAGATTTCAAATACACCGAAGGGCTAAAAAAAACCCCAGCCAACATATTTATTAGAGCTCTTACAGGTTCTTCAGGTTATTTTTTTTTTTTTGCTCGACTCCAAACTCTGATGAGCAGGCTCAAAAGACAGCTCCCCTTTACTCCTATCTCCTATGACTATTTTTACATCACACGACTTCCTAGCTTCGCTGTACCAGAAACTTGCACTGTTGTATTATCCCATCAGGGCATCTGTATTTCAGACAAGAAGCAGTCTCTGAATTTATTTCATTCCCTGTTGTGAGGCTTAACTAACCTCAGTTCCTTAACATCAGGCACAAGATGCACGAAAGCATTACTTGTGATACCAAAGCTATTTTTCTTCTGTAATAAAATGAGGGGCTAGACATGTTTTCCACTTACAGTGACACTTTCCACTGCAACAGGTACCTACTTTGACAATGAAGGCTGCTAAAAAAAAGTCCCACCTGATTCTCACCAATTAATTTCCATGTTTGAGACCTTGGACAACATACGTCCCTACTGTTAAATAGGGAAAGCCCTACTACCATGATAGGCACCCAGGGCTAGCCTCCAGTGAAACCAGCTGAGGCTTCAGGTCTTAGAGTAACAACAGTTTCTTGAGCCATTTCACTAATCGAAGGTTGTTTTATCTTCTCCAGGGAAGCGTCTAAAATGCAACATGAAGACCTTCATGGGAAGGAGCAGGGGGAATGCAGGTATTTATTCCCAGAATACTCAACAGAGCCACTTTCAGGGCTTCATTTACCTGAGTGAGTACATTTAAATGCCACCTGGTCATCCTGTAGTGTTTATGTACCCCTTCTGCTTCCGACGAGATTGCAATTTCCCAACAGATACTCCCATCGCAAGTCGGCAGCCTCCTAAGCCAAAACCACAGGGCCCAGACAGAAATGGAGATCAGGACTCCCCCCCACGCACACAGTAGCAGTTTCCTCACCTTCCTGCGTGAGTGGAGCCATCTCAACCACAAGATGTCTTTTTAGCTCCATACCAACAAAATTCAGAAGTCAAAAAAAACCCCAACCCAGTCAAGATTTTCTCTGTCTTGAAAATAATCCCAAAATAGCCATTTGGTCAAAAGTCGAGTAATCAGGCTAAGAGGAACAAGGCGGCTATGGGATATCCCTGAGGATTATAAATTGCTGGCCTTTTCAGTAACTCCTTAGACAGTGACTATTGCCTGGAGCTGCCACTATTCTTGCAATCAAATCCAAGTCAGCTATAGCTCTGATGTGAAATTTTCTTGGGTAGGCAGTTCAGAAAAAAACACGGAACACGCTGCTTTTTTTAAATGTTATTTCTAGCATCTTTTTACTATGGCTTTAAATGGAATATCAAAGATACCAAAATATTTCAATCAATAGCTGTGAAAAAGAACATGGCTTTCTGTGATACAGCTAAAAAGGAATAACAAAAGCATGAATTTCTTTGGAGATATTTACAAGAGAAATCTGTCTAAATAGATCTCCACACAGGCAAGTACTCTAGGCAATTAAACCTTATTGTTAACCAAATCATAAGCTAACTTGGACAACACTGCTACAAAGCTTGATTGAACAATGGTTTTTAGATCTGTCATTACAGAGTGCCTCTCTGTATCTAAGTGTCTTTTGCAGGAGGCTCTTCAGTTTGACTTCCCAACATGCATGCAAGGCAAACCAGGCATTTCACACAAATTGGTGCCAGCTGCTGTCAGCTGTCTTACACAGACATTTTAAGCGAAGCCATTTTCAATACCACACAAATCGCCTTAGACATTTCTAGCCCTCTATAGAAAGGGCTAGTTTAATACTGGTGACTTGCATTAAGAAAGTAACCATCCCCATATGAGATTTTGATTTTGTTTAAAGATGGCCTAACAGATATGCAGCTAAAAGATGATGACATAATCAGGAGAAAAAAAAAAAAAAAAAGACTGCTTTATAGCTGTAGTCTCTTATCTCAGCCAAACTTGAAGGACCAGCTCCAGGGAAGAAAACAAAATAAAATAATAGTGTTCAGCAGCTTTCCTCTTGCGTACATCCACAGTTGTCCACACTGTACTGCCTTTATCCTTCTAGGAAGAGACACTCCATCCACTTCACGTGCTCTGAATGACTTGCACACGCACCAGGAGTGGTTTCCATTAGATCTGCTCTGAAAGCACATTAAGCATCTGCTCCCTGCAAGCTGTGTTAGCATCACTGCGGACTGTGCCAACACACTTCCCACTGCTGCACCGGCAACCTCTCGGAGCACCCTGGGACCTATTACTCTTCAGACCAACCCCACGTACTTTGAGACAGGCACACACAACACACAGCAGTGCCAAAACAATGGCTTTCAAGATATTTATAAAACAAGCTGTGGAGAATAGCAAACACAAGAACATACCCTCAATTATTTTGGTGAGGGTTTGTAGACAATTTTTAGCAGCGTACTTAACTAACATCCTACATGCACATTAAAACCATCTCAACTCCCCATTTTGTGATACCCAAGGGATGAGTTTCACAAAATAAAATCCTGTTTTCACACATTTACATAGAGCAACTTCACAGCATATGATATGATCCCATTATGCTGGCTACAGCGTGGTCAACATCTTCAGTTCTTCTAAAAAGACTCAGATTTTAAGGCAAAGTTTTCCAGCTCATACAGGAATGTTAGCTTTCAGGTCAAACAGTAAAGCAACAGTTTTCGGTTCTTGTACTAGCACCAAGAAAATATTCAAGTAAGCCAACGATTCTTCTGCCATCTACTTGTCCCTCATTACCACAATTCCCACAAACTGGGCAGTATACCCTAGGCCATCAGCAGCTCGATGGAGTCCCAGTGCCCTGTGGCTATCATTTCTCTTCTCCCTCACAAGAGAAAGCTATTGCTTTTTATGAGACTGTCAAGACCAAGAAGAAAGCTGTTCATTGCCAAATGACCTCTGGAAAGCTCAAGAAGATGGTCTTGACTTTGGTGGAGATGCACTTCAACCCTGGAAAACACCGAGTCTTCTCAATGCTTATTAAAATACACAGAAAATAAGAACACCCACACATTGTGTGACTGTGCCCTAAAGCCAAGGGATTTTAGATTGCTCATCTTACTTGGATATTATTTTTTCGGGGAGGTAATGTCTATTTGTGCAGTTAAACCTGCCAGCAAGAATCTAGCCGCTATCTTATTTCCACTAGTTACACACAAAAAAATCTCTGAAAGGACAGTGGAAATTTATTTCTGGCACTAAGTTGTTATCATAAACACTTGGGAAGCAAAATCTTAAGCCAGGACTGTTTTGTTAAGGAAACAGAGCTCAAGTCACACTCTCCTCCAAAGAGTTTTGTTCTCTGTTTGCATGGCTATCCAGGGTGACCAGCCTCACTCTTTCCCATTTCAGGAGTTCAAGGACTGTCTCAAAGTTGGAAAAAACCCCACGGTGACGCCAGTTTTTGACTTGATGAATTTGAAGAGTGCTTGACTGCATTATCAACAGCTCCAAGCATTTTGTGCCTTCAGTCTCCATTTAAAATGACACAAACAGGTTAAAACTAATTTTTTGTGAACTTGTATCCCTGTTTTTGTAGTATCTACAATAGGCAGGAGAGCAGCAAGCTATTCACGCAGGCACTGTTATGTTGCATTAGGCCAAGCAAAGGTTATTCCCTTCTTTTGCTGTACTCTCCCCTTCTTCACACCAGCCATGGAATATGAGGATCCATACCTTCACATACCCAGCAACGTGTATACGCACACATTACAGACAGTAAACTGCAAAACACGTTATATACACCACAGTTTGCTCCTAGGCAAGATCTGTCATTATGTGAGCAATAGCTCTTTCTCCAGCTTGCTTTCTTAGACTGTTTGATCACTCTAATGGTCTCGTATTATAAGGCGGTGTCAGCAAAACAGCAGGTTTAGTTTTCTTTTCATTAAAGCTTCGAAAGCCATCCAAGTCCTTTCCACGTGATATTCTTCGTCTCCCTTGGTCTCAGCTGAATACTGAAAGCCAAGCTGAAAACTATCTAGTACCATTAAAAAAGCTTCCATCAGAAGGCATTCCCAACTTCCAGAATGACTCACCCATCACTCTTCAAGCACACTGCTAGCACGGAAAAGCCAGGCACGGTCCAAGACAAACTCCTATAGGGTCAAAGATACTAGAAGCCAAATTTCTACACTGGGGAGCTGCCTGCCCAGTGAAATAATGATTTTTCTTTTAACACACTTTATTATATCTCCTATTACAGCCACCTTCTCCCTCTACAAGGGTTCATATGAAGCTATTTGTCTCAGCTAGCCACCTCCTTCTGTATGAAGATACTTCCCCAGAGACAGCCTTTTAAAGAGAATTTTTTTAATTCTATATGGTAAGTGCCAATAGCAAATAACACTCCAGAGTAGCAGCATATGGCAAAACATAAAGAAGGCAATTAGCCCATCAGCTTTGTCTTTTATCTAAGCTTATAAAGAAGCAAGTCTTTACGCCTCCTCTCATAGCAACCAGGACAGGTTATCAGATCCATTGTATTCTGGGCTGTACAGGATAAAATGCCCTGTCCTGAAGAGCCTACAGTTCAAAGCTACAGTGAATTCCAATATAGCTTCCAAAATACGTACCATGGTTATTTATTCTAAATACACTTGACGGAGCTCACTTCAGGTAAGCTGTTCCTGTCAACCCCGTAAATTACGGACTCTACAAAGCAGATGACAAGCAGCATTAGTGCCGTCCTCACTCGGTATGTCTTTAAGGAGGAGAGTTGTGTCATGCTTTAATCATTTTCACTGCAGCCACTGAAGGAGGAAACCAATGTTTTAAGAAACAGCAATATTTCCATATGTGTTTCTGAAACCTGGGCTTTAGAGAAATAAACTGCATGTAACAAAACTCAGAATAAACAGATTTGGAAACAGTACTAGCATTTGGAGCTCTGAAAGGTTACCCTTACTGCGGCGGTGTTGTTGCTTTAAAGACAGAAATAGAAAAACAGGCCTGATTACGCATTTTCTTCAATAAATAATGCAAAATGCCTACGCAGTTCTGTGAACCAAGATTCAAACCCAGGTCACTTCGGTAAGCACCCCACCTACCACAGATACACCATAGAAACAGCTCTTCCAACAAATAGCCATACCTGCTTTGCAGAACCGAGTCCCAGTAAATCTTGACTTTACCTTACCATCACTACTATCAGCATTTATAATTAATGACATGCAAAAAGAACTTACTATGCAAGTCATTACGGAAAAAAAAAAGGATAACATCCGTTTTGGAAAGCAGAGCACATCAATTCCACTGTTAACAGAACTGATTGCATCTTGGTTTTTACTACGTCCAGTTTTATGCACCTATGCCTAAAACAAATCTTCGCCCATGAAAGAAGCTGCAGAGAATTATAAATTTTGGCTGTAGGTAGACAAAGTGGAAGATTTTTTCAGGGGAAGGGGGACAATATGCCTCTGAAGAATTCACACGCCAGTTACAGATAAAGTTACATCTGCTGCTCTTCTATCCTTGCTACTCCACATCCTCAGGGGAGACAGAGGATTACTGCAGGATGTTTTCATGAGCTAAGTATTAGTCAGCATAAGTATTTAACAGCTCTAACATACAAAAGCGATAACTTGACCTCTGTTCTAAGGCACACTAGTCTTGCACGCTGTCAGGTGCGCAAGCCGAAACCCCCGCGTGTCCACAGAGCCCCTTACACTAATTCAACAGCACGCCCAAAGCGCTGCAGTGTTCGCATTGCTTCCCTCCTCACAGCGAGCACGAAAGGGCACCTACGCACCCTCCTCTGCTAAAATGGCTGGAAAAGGCATCTTGCCTCTGGTGTGTTGAGGGGCGAGTCAAGCAAACTGCTAGACCAGTACAGTGAGGCATCTATTTTCCCTGACAACCTCTTCTTTATTAACTACATATTAAACAACAAGCATTTTCCTACTCTGCCGTCTAGGACAAACAGCCAAAACAGAGTAGGCAGACTTCCAGCAGCACAATTTCAGTGACCAAAGACTTCTTGCTCGGTATCCTCCAGCCACACAGAGCCAAGGATATAATGCACAAAGCCCATCTTAGCAGCATTTATGACACACAGCTAAAACACTCCCTCCACAACACTGTGTGCGATAGTTTTAGAAGAGGGAAAAAAGACTGCAGTTTTTGTTGTCAGGTTACTGACACCATAGGAAGGGCACGGCAAGAAAGCAGTTTTCTGCCTGGTTAACCACCGTCTAATACCATTAATATTTTGAAATTCAGTGATTGCTTTTTTTTTTTTTAACAGGACTCAAGCTTTTTTAGAAGTAATGCTCACGTTTCTTGTTTCTGCCCAATTTCATGGTAGAATTCCCCAAGTGCTCACTTTTTCTTTTCAATGATTCTTTATAGCCTCAGCTATTCTGGGTAGTAGCACATAGTCCAAAATGTTAAAGAAAAATAATATGACGTCAAAAATAAAATTTGCTAAACCCATGATTTTTGGGATGATGCCATGAAAAACAAGTCACCTCCCTTTTTCCTCTCAGATTGCATCAGTTTTAGATCTCCATTTCAGGCAGTCTTGGTACCACAACTGACCTGCATTTTCAAGTGCAACAAATTTATTCCAAAACAATTCAGGTATCCGAGATCCCAGCTAATTAGATTTTTTTCCTTCCCCTGCACAGAAAAACACGTTCTTCTTGTCCCTCAGGAATAAGAGATCACATCTAGATTTGTCCCCAGGAGTATTCCTCCAGCATATGCTTGTTTCAAAGCAGTAGAGATGAAAGATGCATTACAGAAAACACAACTGATATCACAACTGGACATTATACCAACTATTAGACTCCCCTGCGTTTCTCACATGGCCCATCAGTTCAGGAGCTGAAGGCAACCAAAACTGTAGTTTGGAGGCAACGCAAACAGCTGCTAACCTGGATATGAAGTCTTGGATGCAGTACGTGAGGCTGGAATGTTTTTATACCTTTTTCACTCCAGTATGCCAACTGGTTTCTTAACAACAAACTCTGAAAGCTGGAGACAAAGCAACTGATAACACTGAAGGCATTTCTACAGTCTGTCCATTTCCTCATAGCATGCAGAGCCCTACAAAGGAACTAAATACATTAAGGTCTCAATTTGCTACGCAGCTAAATGTCATAACAGACCTTTAATAGAATACTAACTCACAGTATACTATTATTTGTTCCTCAGCATTCTGCATCACAATTCATGGCTTTCAGGGTACAATTTATTATTACAGTTATTCAATGTCATCAAAGCCGCATGGTACGTCGCAAACCTGTACCACCTTATTTTTGTATACAATAGGGAGTAAGTTTGTAGACCATCTGTTGACCCAAGTGAAACGTTTCGGTTCCTACAGTATTTTTCTCATTTTTAATAGAGATTTTTGTTTTAACCAGCTGCAGACATTTTTCACCGATTTAGAATGGTACATGCTCTATTTTAGAAAGCGTTACACTAAATTAGCCACTGCACATTCAAGCACTGCCACAATATCTTAATTTTTGTTCACATCTGCTGATGCAGCAACAGGCGTGGGGCAGCGTCCAGGCAACACTATCTCCTGCTACTTGCAAAATCCACGTCACTCCCAGAGCCACTATAGATAAGCCTCTAAAACTCCTGCCAGCACAGTGCATTATTCATCAGAAGACTGATCTTTTTATAGATACATTATCTGAACAACCAAAATTCCTTGCACTCAACTCTTCCCCCTGGATCTTTTGCTAGACGATTTTAAGCCAAGATTTACAAAATTGTGAAGCTTGACTAAAAATACTTATTCTGTACAGTATTGTGTAAGAACTTAAAAGCCAGAAGAAAGTAGTATTCACAAAAATCAGCAGAGCCTCAAGAAAGCAGTTTAAGAGATGAAACAGAAACATTCCCTAGACATGCACCAAAGGATGCACAGAGGAAGAAACAGTTCCCCACTGCTATTCTAGTAAGTTTGCACCGTCATTTTTAAAACGCGTAGAGGCTTACCAATTCAATTCCTCTGCAGAACCTCTGACTTTCCACTGCTAACCCTGTAATAAACAAAGACCTTGGCAATATTGCTTCCCATCCCCACCCTTTCCCTACAGAAAGAAGACAGGCTTCCAAAGGATAGCAGGTCTCCTGCGTCAGCCAGAAGCAAAGTCTAGAGGCTAAAGCATCAGCTATCATCTCTGAAGTACAGTTCATCCTAAGTCATCTGAGCAAAAAAACTTCACAGCAAAAGGACTGGGCAAAGCTCAAGGAATGCAAAAAGCCTTTCCCACCCTTTTAATCTGTGCGTTGGAGGGCCAAAAGGACTTCAGAACCCTGTTAGATTACAAAACTAAAAAATAAAAGACATTTCTCCGAGTATGGATTATAGACATTCGATTTAGAAAAACACGTTATCAGCTGAACAAAATTCCTTTCTCTCTTCAAGAGAAGAGAACAAAGTTACTCACCTCTGCTCACAAAATAGGAATAAGAATGTTCTCTAGTTTTTGGGAAATCCTGTCCGACTCCTCATCGCTTACCTCAATATAAGCTTTGAAATTATTTAAGGCTGAATTGGGGAATACCACCATACGGGGGGAGGAATAAACACCAAAAGCAGCAGAGAGCAGCGCTTGAAAAAGCTGCCGCCTCTCAAGAACACAAAGCACACCAACAATTACATGGAGAGGAAGGAAATAGAATTGTTATCTCTTGCAAAGATAAACACTTTCTCTGAAAATCAACACATCCTTGCTTTCTAAACAAGAGAGTAATCATACAGGGAAACAGAAGGATGGAAACAGTGGTTACAGTCTGAACAAGAATTTACAGCCTAGCACAATAGGTGTAATAACCAAAGGCTAAGTAAAAGTATCTCTGGATTAAGGCACTTGCCAAGCAGCAACATAAATAAAGATCTGAAGAGACTAGAGAGTTGCATCTGAGAAAAAGGGTAGGGGGTCAGGGCTATTCCCAATTCACACAGGTTTCTTCAACGTGGACGGGCCAAACCTGCACTCATGCTGTGATGCTGAGCCCAAACATCGTTGCTTCAACAAAGCAAGCGGGGCATGCCAAAGGCTCCCCTGAAAACCTCCTGGTTAGGAACCCATGTCAGGCTGCCTGCCGCTGTCAACGTACCTCTGACCCAATATGCCTTAACATGCCCCTCAAGGTTCTAATCTACCAAGATAAAAATGAAGAGGTGTAATTAGACAGCTATTTCTACATTTTCCCAACCTAGGGGATTACACCGAGGCTTTCAAGGCAGCCAGTGGAAGACACAATTCCAGGGGAGTTCAAAGTCTCAGTTCATGAGTCTTCCCTTTAAAGATCAGAGATATTTACCGTTGATACTAGAGCAGCATTAAGGTGCCAACTCTTGTCTCAGGCAACACTCAAGGATCCTTCATCACTTCAAATTAGATTAGTGCTGCATGATTGATTCCAACTTTCAAGATGCCAAAAATTCATGACGACTCTTATAGAGTGCTACTGGAAATATTGACCCTGTTTCTCTCCTCAAGACCTTTCCTCAGCAGAGCCATTTATTTAAATTCAGAACTGGCATGAGACTAGAAGCTTCTCCAGTCTTCAGTGTTGACAGGAACTCTGTCTAAACAAGCCTACTATACAAGGGCTTATTATGTGACCTTACAGCACACTATCAAATGACCTGGCAGTCATCAGGTTGTACAGATGTTTCCATCCTGTTTAGAAAGGTGGAAGCAGAACAACATTAAGATTTTTCAGTGTGATTAGACTAGGTTGCAGAGCCAACAAAAACTAGAAGGCATCACATGAGAGTAGCAGTGATGACCTGGAAGGAGAGAGGGAGAAAGACATCACCGTTATCACATCCAACACAAAGGCCATAGGAACACGGGTCAGGGAAAATCATCACTGAGGGACGAGGACATCAATGATTGAGACTGGGAGAACAGCACATCACCCACAGCAGCCTCTTCCCAGAAGCGCAACCCTTCTCCAGAAAAGCAACGCTTCAGGGATGGACCAAAGAGACCAAGATTTACTTCAATGCAGTAGTCATTGTTTGGCACGGCTATGGAGAAACATTAAAGATTACTGTTAAAACTAAGGCACCCTAGCACAGCTCAAACAATTGAGAGGTTTCTGTTCCTGCTGCTATGGTGAAGTAAACAGATTAAAAGGTTTGAGAGTTACTGAAATATGCATATTGAAGATAACTAACTGTACATTTTGCTGCATGTAGTTACTAACGTTCCTGTTTTCCGCTTGCCAAAGTATTCCTATGTAAATAGCACTACAGGATTTTCCAACTAACTATAGGATAACACTGGCTTTGGCTCCTACCCTCCTACCCGAGCACATACATGTATCACTAACTTCTATAGTAATTTACATGGAACAAAACACTTCAAAGGACTTAAACACCAGCCCAGGAGAATTTCCTTGTGAAGAAATGAAGTGGAAGTCATTATTAACATATCTCTAACCCAAGAAACATAGGAAGTGAGAACGAAAAGGAAAGAAAACAGCAGGGTGCTATCACGGCTAAATATTATTTGTTTATCACCCTGCAGGCACCTTGCCCCAGCACAGTGCTTCTCAACAGCCATCGATCACACCAGTTCCACTGCTCTCTTTGGCCACAATCACAAGTGTCCCTCCTAGCCAGGAAGGGACAGGCTCAGCAACAGTTTGCTGCTTCATTAAGAGCGTAAGCAACAACACAAACAGGTGGATCAAGTTAGACTTTTTTTCCCCAATAAAGTCTCTTAAAAGATAGGTAGTGCTTTAAGTCACTGAAGACTAGACATTCAATTTCTATGAGTATAAAACCTCATTAGCCCCCCATCTCCCTCCCTCCCGTGCTAACATGCAAAAGGATAAAGAGCTCAAAGAGATGAAGATGTAACTTGCATAAAAGCCAGAGGAGGGTGGCTTACTAAGGTGTGGCTTACCAATTAGCAGATACTCTCGAGTACTACCTAAAGCACATATGTCATTTCAGGCTATTCATAACACATGGCAAGAGCCTCCCCACAGCAAGAAAAAGTTATATGCGAATGTCTTTCTGATTCAAAGCTCAGCCATCAATTACATTTCTAACAGACAATGCAGTGTCTCTATAAAAACCTCAAGACTGCAGATTAAGTCAGCATTTAGCTCCACAACCCTAGGGCATGTATATTCCAGCTAGTAAAACCCCTGACAAGTCAGATTAGGATGATACCAGGCTATAAAAAAAATAAACCAAGGGTTTTCCCCATGAGGACACAAGCAAGAAAGCTAAAGCAAGTTACACTAATTTCAGTTTAGAGCACCTTAATTGAAGAATCACAACAGGCTTAGTATCGCTGAAATTTCCAGAGTCTTAAATTCCTGTTCTGACACCACAGTTTAATCCTCACTCAAAATAAATTCAAAGTTACCTTTCACCAAGCAGCTCATTAAAGACAAGTACTTAGATGACCAGCTGCTGTAAGACATGCAAAACTCTTTGCTCTACACAATAGGAACTGGGTGCTGCAGAACTGAATTGAATCTCATCTTCGAGAGGTTTTTCCTGCAGGAAACAGAAGCTCAAATTGCAAGATTAGTCATGCCTACAAAAGCACAGGGACGGGTTACATACACACTACTGAAAGAGAAAGCCCAAGCTACACAGGGACAGTACTCCAGGCTCTCCTGGAGAGGACAAAGCCTTCCACTCAGCAAAGAGGAGAAAACAGGATTTTTAAAACCCTTAGGATATATCTGAACCATTAATAATGTTATTTCCTCTACTGGATACCATTTAATGGACAGGTTTTTCCTTATCTCCTCTGTTTTTTTGGTAGACATTCATGTTCTACAAGAAGCACCCAAAATCCCAGGCAAATTACCATTCAGGATGTCCTCTGTGTGTATATATATATGCATGCTTGGTATTTTGAAGTGAAGGCTGTAAACTTGAAGCACCTTTGTCACCATGGTTATCAGCTCAGAAAAAAGAAATCCCTTTACTGGGAGTTTATGTTAAGGTGAATTTGTCCCAAGGGAAAGCAAGAGTAGGTTTTGGTAGGTCTCCTAATATTTGTTTTCTTAATCATCCGAGCGTTTCTGAGGCTTTATGGAAGAGGCACTGCGTTCATTGTCAAGTGTTGCAGCCCTCCGACTACAATGGGAAGAAAGAGTGTAGAACAACTTGAAAATCACTTCAAGCTTAAATGCTTCAAAAGACAACACTGAATACACCTACGCTGCTGTTTTATCAAGCCTCAGGTCTCGCACTGCCCATCTTCTCTTCTGCTTCACTCTTACCTCAAAGGAAAGGGAAATGAATTACTCCAAAGCAAAGAAGATTGGCTATATCAGAGCTCCTAATGATATTCAGATACCTATCACGCTAATATCCTCACAGTCAAAGGGGGCTGTGGGGGGGAGTAATACACCCAATTAAGGTTAGATGAAGGTACTTGTTTTCATCTTTAAGTAGGTGTTGTTCACTTCCTAATTACCTAATGCATTACACCTAAATGTGCCCAAAGCACTAACACTTATCTCTCTAGATATCTTTCTGCAGCGTATTTATTTTGGCAGCTCCACCCGTTTACACCAGTGGTCTTGTATTTACAGTTTTGGGATAAGCACTGTGTTTTTGTGAGTGCGGGGGATTACAAGAGACTTAACAAGGCTCTCACATTCCCATTTTAAGGCTAATTCTGTTGGGGTGGGGTTAGGGCTTGCGGTTGGCAAGGCTGTGAAGATCTTTCACTACAGGAGGCAAAGTGTACATTGGTTTAAAACCAGTGGGCCATTGCAATCAGTAATTGCCTGCAGCACCAGCCTCCCTTCAGTAAGGGCTGCCTTTGCCAGGAAAACAAACACAATCTTTAAACAAACAAGCATTTTGATCCCTGTTTCAGATACAGCCATCATGAATGTGCTGAAGCAGAGATACCACTAGCAACAGCTCCAGTTACCAACGTTTCTATTCTGCAGCCCAAGCTGGTGCTTTCTACGAGGTTGAACTTGGCAAAACACTTGCCAGGCACTGGAGAGAGAGGGAGAAAAAAAGAATAAGTGTATATATTTGGTACTTTTAAACTTAGCTTCCTTGCACATGGGACACCATTACGTATTGGAGTTTGTCACATGCATGGAGAGGGGTTGCTGGTCTCACACCAACGGATGGGGCTAAGAGCTCAAGGGCGAGCTCAGGTCTAGCAGGGGAACAGGAGATGCACGGCAGAAATCCAGGACACAAAAGACCCACAAAAGTCCCTTTTTGCCAAGCCTGGTGAGCTCCAGAATGCCACCGCGACTCGGCCAGAAGATTCTCAACTCAAGTTGTTCACAAAGCGGAGGAGCTCATCGCTGGCCTTGACTTCAACCTTTCGACAGTTCAAAACACTCCCAAACAGGATATTCAAGTAGGGCTAAGCAGACAATCACAGGAAATTAGTTTTATATTCTGCTAGAGGGAATGAAGCAGCTTCTTTCCAGCTGAGAGCATATAATTATTTGGCACCAACTGGCTACATCTCAGAAGCTACAACAGCAGCTGAACAGTCCCTTCTAGGAGGGTAAGCTTATTTTTCCTTTGTCTCAACTCTATTGGTTTTCCAATCCTACCACCTGGTAAAATATAAGCTGCCAGGAGGATTTGGGGCCACGATGACCAACATGACATTCTCTTCCATACAAACAATTTCGCAATGCACTGACTGCAGTCGGACCAGGCAAGCCACCAAGGACACAGCAGGGCAAGAACCACAGCACAGCCCAGGCTGGAAGGGACCTCAGAGACCCCTGAAACTATCTTCGTGTTTCACTCCAGCATTAACATCGAGCATAACGGCTCAAAATACATCTAGCAGACTCTGAAAGGAAGAATGTTTGTCCTTATCTGAGGATATGAAAAGCAGATGGTGACCGCAGTTTTTATCTCCCAAAAACACTACGACTAAGTTAAAAACCCAAAGCACCCCGTTCTTAACTGTACGGTGAAGCTCAATTGAATCTACACTTAACTGCTTTTGTAAAAATACTGTTACACTGTAGTAGGAAGGACTTCCACATTCTTTAATAAATGGAGAGGTGTTTAGAAGACATTTCTTAACAAGGACTATCCAAACTACTACAGTTGACTCAACTGCTAGACCCAACACGGCTAATGACACCTATGTCTCATTAGTCCGCATATTGATATTGTTTCTGGGGTAGATTTAAAGCAAAACTCTGACACTAAACATTTTTCTTTTCAAGATGGGGACCCAAATAAGGCTTCCCATCCAATATATTTAGAGATGTCATTGTTTTTCCAAGCTGTCTCTAATGAGTAATTTGAGGGGGACATTAGTTTTCTTTTGTTTTTATAATCAGAACTAGTTACGGCCTCTCTATAAAGGGGAAAGAGGAGTTCAGAGCAAGTAGCTCTGGTGCCAATATTTCAAAAATAACCAACTTGCATAATCTCAAAAGCATTCTTATGGAAACTCTCCTTCAGAAAAAGCCCTTTGATGATTGCTGTGGTTTTGACAGCAAGATCCTTATATGGATTCAAACCACACAAAACATTTTATACAGAGTGGTAATTGTAACTCCTATCACTAAGAACATGTTGAATGAATGGAGAACAGAACTGAAATATTCAGGGAAGCCTTGGGATCACTGACTTTCAAGCTTCATACCAGAGATACCAGGAGATTTTGGCAAAGCTTTTGTTTTTAGTTTCTGCAAGAACAAGCTCCGTGTCAAACAAGCTCCCAAGCCAGGGATGCACCCAGTGCCTGGGAGATCAGCAAGGAGTGACCGAGATGAGGGGTCTCCGCTGTTCTTCAGAAGCGGGACATGACCTCCAGATCCATGGACTGCAGCACACATGTTTCCCCAAGTATTTATAATGGAAGCAAGATAAAGAAGTGTAATTTCTAAGAAGTGACATTAGTGCGAACAGAGTGCTACATCAACGGGAACGCTTATCGTAAAGTTAACCAGGCTGCCCAGTTCCTTGACAGTTTGACAGGGGAAGAGTTCAAGCTCCCTGTCAAAGCCATTCAGCACGTACATCTGCCCCTAATCTTTCCTTTGCCCTAAAGCCCCGTATCCATGACAGGCAAGATGGGTCCTCCCCATACCTTTACGTGGCTAAGAACCAGCACACATACACTACATAAAGTGTAAAGGGTGCGATGCTTTTGGCAACAAACTCTAGCCAGTATCCCTAATATTTTGATTTCTCTGCAGCTTTACGAGGAAAACATGAACTGAAGACTTGGTGTATTTATTGCATACCAGTTCTGCTTCCCAAACCTCTAAGGAGAAAACTGGCTGGAGAACAGAAGAGCACAGGCACTATGAAAACACCCGATGTGCCTATACAGTTACATACTGTAGTCACTTGTGCGCCCCAGACCGTCTTAATGATAGGAAATAAAACAGTATTCCCCTTGTTCCAAGGGGCTCAGAGCTCCCACGCCAGACATCGTGTAACCCAACTATCCCGCAAAGAGATCCTGTAAGGAACACAGAGTAAAAATGAAATCTCAATGTACGTTGTGACAGGCTCTTAACACGAGCTAGCAGGGATACATTAGAGCAGTATTACTCATTCTATAGCCAGCGGAGCACTTCTGATCCAGAGGGAATGAAAAGCGGTCCACTGTCATTTTATAGAAGACCACCCCCACAATTTTCCCTGTCAAGTAGTACCATCCCAGTAGGTATAGCTGGAGGCCATCAAAAGTGTCTAGTTTTACTAAAGTGACATTTTATCAAGCAAAACAGTTTGCTTGAGCAATGCAGTTGTGATGGTTTATAAGGCCAACTTCGATGTATCCTTAAGAAACAAGATTATCCACACATCTCACCTGCTCCTTCCCTCAAAAAGGAGCAGGTGAGGACCTGGTCCTTCAATTTCAATGGAAAGCTAAGGGAAGACAACATTCAAGCAGCAAAAGACCAACCAAACCATTACGAAAGAAGGAAGCATCGCATGCAGACACACAGCCACCGCATCTTGCTCATGGAAGACAAACCGTTGTCCAAACATCATTGCGGTCTCCTACCAACACAGGGCTATAAACAATGAGGGGGAATAGAATAAGCGAGCTAAATATTTGGACAGATTTCTGAAAAGCCAATGGAGGACCACAAACTAGCTTAGAAAAAAGCTGCAGCTTTCATTTTAAACCGAGAATACACTTTCATTATGATTTTAAACAGTTAATGGGAAAAGGACGCGTAACTCATTAAACGCTCCCAACTAGATAACAAGAAGACCTGTATTCAGACTGACTATCTTTTGCTGGAGTTCTAGATTTCCATCACATTTTTGTGCAACATTAAGTTCTACTGAATACCAGAGCAAGGCATGTAATAATTCATTTTACTTGTCAACAGTTACATTTGGACATATCCTATCTTGCTAAAATGAGAAATGTAATAATTTGCATTTCCTTTGTCACCTATTATTTCAGAGACGAAGCATTAAGGAGGATTAAATTATGTCATTTTTGCCAAAAGTAACATCATAATTATAGCCACAGGGATTCACGGAGGAAATCCATTCTCCACAGGATTTTCTGTGGAAGTAATGTTAAGCATTTTAAAGTTATCTGTAATATGTAGGTGTTTCGCAGAAACTTCTGCACTTGGGTACCAAATTTGAATTGAAGAGCTCCGGCAGCGCTCAGTAGTAAAATCTGAAAAAGCTTGTGCTTTAGGAAGCTATTTTTTGATGTACGGCAACCTAATGCTGCAAAAAAACTTCCTTCTGTCTCTGAGAAATACATTTAAGACTAACATTTGCCCTTTGCTCTCCCCCAACCTGAACATCACAGCAGTTTAAGAGCTTTTAGGAGAAGTGAAGGAGGAGAAGAGAGAGAGGAGCTGATCCACAAGGCTAATGTCAAGAGGATCGTCGAGGCCACAAGCATCTGCAGCATTCTTGGATGTGCCAGGCCTTTTATTTACAGCCGCTGCAGGAAGTCGGGACAGCAACAACAGAAGCACTGAAATTTCTACCTCAGAAACCCAAATAGCGGCTGATCTACAGCAAAAGGCAAAAAATTGTCAGGAGCCTGTTCCATCAATAATTGAGGAACAAAACTAAGGGGGCGTAAGCAGCTGTGGTTCAGGTACTATACAGTGCTATCATGTCAGTACAACTTTTCTGTCTCTTAGATGACTTCATTACTCAGAAGAGAAGTCTGGATCCATCTGTTCCCATTAGAGTGTAAAACAGCGTGGTATGACCCCTCTACAGCCCTTTATTGCAACGCACATCTGTTCTTCCTCTATTCAGCCTTCCCATCGCCCCAGCACAGTAACATCCCCCCCATGATGCTAGCAATAAAATATATATGTCAAAAGAAAACCACTTTCCAGCTGGCAACTATAGCCTTACCATTTAGCCCACATGAAGTTCTAGGAAAGCACATGGGTTTGAAATAGGAAAGCTATTTCAAAGGTGCTGCAAAAAAATCCCTCTCCCACACAACTCTTCTGGCTACTGCAAAATGCTGTTAAACCCGACTTAGACTGCAATTTGCAGACAGGCATAGAGCACAAGTCCTGCAGCGCTCCAAGGCTGCTGCATCGACACTCAAAGTTCTCTCCGGTGAGCAGGTCTGGCTTTGCTTCTTGAGGACACCTCTCAGAGCATCCATCAGACTGACAGCTTGCCTCTACTCTGCCTAACAACGTGGTTACTTCCAGTATTTATCTCCCATCACAACATCCTTCGACATACCACCTTGCCACTAACCACTTCCAAAAACCTGGAGACATCTGAAGAGGGGGGAAAACCAAAGAGATCTGGGAAAGGACAGGCCTCATTGGTACAGGGGACAAATAAGCAGGCAAATAACCCACCCAGAAGCATCAGCTTAGCTGGTCACCATCTGTTACAGCCTGACATCCACAGCACTGCTCACTTGGATTCTCTGTGATTTTTTTTTTAATCACTTACTAGATAACACTTGGTCCCCAGATAAATCATGAAGCCGCAGAATTCACATTCCATGTACAACCCTGCGTCCAACATCATCTGGCTTTGCATTCACGAGAGACAAACTTGTTTGAACAGAGCCAGATTGATACGCTTCATTTGCCGCAGTCTGCAAACTAAGCTTTGTACTAAGAGTTCAAGATGGCTTTGGCCAAGTCGTGACCCTCACCCGAGTAGGACATTTCTACAAGTAGAATTTATCAAAGAAGATTTATTAACGGTAGGGGAGAAAAATGAATAGCAGCACTGAAAAACAGAAATCGTGGACAAATATTACTAAAATTGCATCAAAACCCTTACCCAGCCCATGAGGAAAGTACATTTTTGATCCTGTCTTGTATTTCAGGAGCCCCTCTACTGGAGCTTTTATAGACTCTGGTAGAACTGCCAACAAAAGCCAGAGACAAGAGCCTATGGAAACCTTCTCTCAACTCACATCAATACCTACAATCCTGCCATCTGCCTAAAGTACACAAGGGGAAGCACCATGAGCTAACATCAAGCTGGGGGGAAAAAAAAACAAAAAACCACACAAACCAAACCCACAGAGGTCCAAAACAGCCTCGCACTATTTACATACACACAAATCTCTCTACCCATTGATAAAGGTCTCTGTTTGCTTTTGGTAATTTTGCAAAATAGAGTTGTAGTGGGGCAGGATGCATCCTGCCTGCTTATCCCATCCCAGCCAGCGGTCCTAAGGAGATGCCCAGGCATACCTGTGATTGCTGCTACTATTACATATGTCTAATCTTGATCCTCATTAAAAAACTACTAAGAAACCCATTTCTATTACATTTATTTTTATACATGCTTTCAGGGGCAGAAAAACAAAAAAAGACCAGACAATGCCTTCCAGGAACTAACATCCTGACAGAGATTAGCAAGATCTACAGATACTACCAGTTCTCTCATCCCAAAGAATAATTTACTCTGGTGTAGTCATAACAAGTGCATAACCACAAGCGTTTACCATCGCCTTACTCCCTATATTTATCTGAAGACAAGTTTAGCATTGAAATAAAATTATGGAGCAAGTGAGGTTAGTTCAATCAGCTATACAACAGGTATTTAGAAGCTGTTTTCCAGAGCACAGCTGCCAAGTTCGTGTACACATTTAGCATTAAAATCTCACAGCCACGCCAAATCGGTCCTTTGCATATGAAGTTACAGATCAGGTTCTCGCAAGTTTAGCCTTGAAGGAGATGAACTTGGGGGACCCTAGAGGAATTAAGTCAACTTATTCAAAAACCACTCCATCTGCTTCATGTTAAAAAATTTCCCTCTTAAGCCATCTGTATATGAACTATGTTTATCACCTGAAAAATCACAAGTTTTGCTTCAGTTTTGAACAGGTCTGGTACAGCAGGGGGAAAAAAAAACCAAAACACAAACAACAAAACATTCAGCACAGCCTAAGTGACTGTCAAACTGAGCATGGTGCTCACTTTGACCTGAATAAAGCAAAACAGAGTCACAGCTAAAAAGCAAAAGTTTCTTTCCTGCACTTATTCCACTGCCCCCCCCAACCCTATCAATTGTATCGGGGATTCTCGCCTGAAACACCTCAGTAAGGAAAGACAACAAGAAAGAAAGAAGAAAGCCTCATATGTTTGTAAACTAGGCGTTATCCATTTAAAATACAAGTGTTGTGTTACTTGTGCCAAAACCAGTCTAACTAAGAAAAAAATGATTGTACATCTGTAACATCAAAACCCTAATGTCAGGACAGCACCTTGCAGTTTGGTATAATCATGAGCATTTATTTTAATCAAACTCACGCTTTCATATTCAGATCTACCACAAAAGCAAGGTAGAGAACAGATAATTGTCTAAAGCATGTTTATTTGGGTTTTTTTTTTTGAAAAATCCTTCAAAACAAGTTCACTGAATAGAAGTTGTCCTGGATACTTGACCTGCTACAGAATATCAGCCAAGTCACTTGTTTATCATGGTAGTCCACTAACCTTCAAGAAATAAATCTACCTTATACGAGACAAAAGCATTACGTCCACCAGATATTTGAGAATATTTCTTGAAACGTTAAGACAAGAACGGATACAAGCCATAGGGTCAGACCCTCACCTGAAAGACTTGTTCATGAATTCCATCACTACCATTTGAACTGGTTAGAGAGAAAAGATAGGTTGCAGGTTCATAGTAAAGATTTTGCATGTGTCCGCAGACTCATATGAATAGTTTTGCATGTTTCTGCTCAGCCACGTAGCCTAGAACATAGCAAGAGAATCATAATTATCCAAAACATATGACTGATATACAAATACAGACCCAACCTACAATTTCAGGCCATCAACAAAACATCTGTACGCTCCCTGTGCTTTCACCATTCACGATAAGCAAGTAACAAATGTCACAACAGCAAGGGTTGCTGTAAGGCAGTACTGGAGAACTTATGTAAGGCATACTGAGTTAATCTTCATAGTATTCAAAGGTTCTACAAGTTTGCCAGATAAATACACATCAAATAATGCCAAGTCCTCCTGCTCTTGCTGTTTATAGACGCCAGCAGAAGCGATGAAGCTGTAAAAGAACTCCCTCATTACCACCTGCTCAGTATACTGCCTATCTTCAAAAGACGAAAAAAAAACACCCCAAGAAAGTGCATATTGCCAAACCGGCTCTTGCTGACGTGTGCAACATTCTTCTAACAAAATAGTCTTACCACATAGCATGCAACCGTGCCCAGACTAAAGCCATAGGAAGGAAAGAAAGAGTCAAGCACAGTTATAGCCAAACTAGAAAAGCCAGTTTTATCTGCCATTTCATTATTTTTCATGGAAAAATGCGGACATTCACTTTAAGTCATCTATCAGGTCAAATGTTAGGAAGGTGAATAACTCGATTGTCAAGACCCACCATGCTGTAACCCAAGACATTTTTCTGCCCACCAAACACTCCTGGCTCAGAAAACCCTTGATGACTTCCTTCCATTTGGCTGCCTGTATTGGAAAAAATGGGGGTTTTTTGACAGTTCTCAAGAGGAACCAACTGCCACATCCATTCAGCATTCCCAAGCTTAACAGCCATCTAACACAGAATTACAACCTGGAGAAAGATGATTGTATGGATAACAATTGCCAAAAAACTGTCCAAATACCTGCAAAAATACAGCAAGAGCTAAGAACAAAGACTTTAAATAAAAGCTTGCACTTAGTTGAATACCCAGTCAGTGCCCCAACAAGATGGGAAAGCACACACTCAAGATGCAGCAAGTAGTTTCTAAATGAATGCAGTTTTTTAGCTGTAAGCTAGTTTCCACAACAGCGGTAAGGCAATACAGTAACCAAGTATTACAGCTCTGACCACTGCACCCACCAGTTCCTGAGTCACAAGCATTCACCATCTCATCCTCGGCTTTAAGCTGCCAGGAACTTCTACACATGGCTACATTCATGGAGAAATGGGATTAAAAGATTCAGTCACTGAATTAATAACAGTGTTGACTTAGTAGTTGTATTAATCACCCTGTTGATCGTCGCCTTCAGTGGGTCTCAAAATACTGCAACACATTGAATAGACTTTCTCATCCTACGCCTTTTACTGACTTGACCACCCAAGAACAACACGCTCAGAGCTCTAAAGCACAATTCAGTTATAAATATGCTTTCTTAGACTTAGAATTCTTCATATACAAGTTAAACTCTCGCCAGAAAAATCAGAGGCATATGAGGAAATGAACAGACTGGTCTCCATATCAACCTCATTCAGAAATGCTACGGCAATTTCTCTCATCAGCAGATAAAGAAAACCTATGAAATCCCATCTTAACCATAGTAATTCATATCCCATTCTATATTACTACTCAAAAATTTATCAGTCATTGCTAACCTTAAACACAGATTAATGTCACTTTTTGAACAAATCCCATCTAGTTCCTCCCAAATTATTTTTTGGTCAGTCCTGCCAATAAACAGGAGGATATATCCAATGGAGTCAAAACGGTATTGGACTTGCCATACATGGTGCAATTTTTAGGTTCTTCTCAAAGTACATGAACATTTTGCACCTTCGATGAAACTTCAACACTAGCACACAGAGAACAAAGATTTTCTTTTTGCCCTTTATGTGTTATGTAAAAAGCCTCAGAAGTTAATTGCCATTAACAGACACTGAAACTTGAATCAATGATGATATTCAACATCTCTTAACATACCTCTAAGAACTGAAACCTTTACTATCCAAGACTTCCAGGTTTTTACTTTCATGTTGGTAGACAAAAGCATGAAGATCAAAATGGTAAAATACTGCAGAGATGAACAAAAAGATATCAGTAAAGAACAAGTAATGTGGTGGGGGTGGAAGGGAAGTGGTGAAGAACCTCATTAGTCAGGCAAGAGTTTAATTAAAGTGTGGAAAGAACAGTACTGCCAAATTCCAAAAATTAAATCATGTTTGAACTAGAAGTATATAGCCCCAGAACGCAGGCAGTTCAAGACAACTGAAGATGTGGCGCAGCAGCATTAAAATAAGATATGGGAAAGCAAAAGTGGAGCTATAAATAGAGATTTGTTTTGTTTGTTTGGTCGTAAGCCCGTGTGTAAGCCAGGTAGTATCGAGGCAACACTAGTACCTTCCTCACTGACCTGGGCAAGAGCAGAGAATTCACTCTTGGCATGTTTAGAGACCACATCAGATGGGAGAAATAGCTGGCATACTAAAGGGCAAAGCATCTCAGTAGTCAGATGAATGGGCAAGCAAGCAGCTCAGGAGGTTCAAATCCAAACGCAGTTATAATCACATGTTGTGCTGCATGAATAAGAGCAAAACTGCCTCCCTCTGCCTGTGGGTTATTTGTCTTATGAGGCCACACCTGGCATAGCACAGTTGAGTTGTGCACACCCACAATACAACTGAGAAGCCTGAAACTGGAAAGAGTCCAGGAGAAGGTTCACCAGATGGTCAGGGGTCTAGAGCATCCGATATATAAGAGGCTACAGTAGAGGTACACATACAGAGAGGCTAGAGCCTGTTCAGCTTGGAGAAAAGGCTGCTACATGATCCAGCGACTCTCCTTCTACCTCAAGAGGAACTGCAGGAAAGATGGAGCCAGACTCTTCTGGGGGTTGCATAGCAAAATATCAAGATACAAATTGTTTTAACAGAATTCTCATTAGCACAAAAAAAAAAAAGTGGACAAGTTATTGCGAGAGCTGTGCAGCACCAGAAAAAGGCAGCCCAAAGAGGCAGTCGAATTTCCATCTTCATAGGTTTTTCAGAGCACAACCGGACAAGGCCTCAAGCAACATGACGTAGCATTGAATCCAGCCATGCTCCGAGTAGGTTGAAGTTGCCACCCTGCAGCCATCCCCTCCAATCAAAAGTACCCAATCATTTTCAACAACTGTTAGGTTTACTGCTGATTAACCTTCATAGGGAAAACCTGCAAAATTTGACCCTTCTTCCAACTTGAACACTGACAATGCCATGCTAAGTATCATTTAAAATATCTTAACATCCTTCACGATGATCAAATTCTCCATTCTAAAAAGTTCCTAACATAAAAACCCGCAATAAGTTTGTACTCAGACACCTACACACTGCAAGCAAAATCACCACTCATCTATGAACACTACTTTTTACTTAACAGGTGTGATTAGTTAATAATTTCTTTGCTTATCAGAAAAGTAGCCCCATCTGAAGGTCCTAAATGGATGCAATTTTAGCTACCAAGTTGCACATGGTAACTTAACAACCACAATACCACCCCACCGATATTTGGATTTATCCCAGCACCTTTTAAACTTTTAATAATCTGCCTGTACATTTTACTTCAGTTTTCATTCCCTCTAACATTCAAATAGCCACCCTGCTACCCAAGTCTCCTAACACCATTCAAACGCTGTGCCCCACACTCAACAGCTACAGCTTCCATGCTCTGCCTGGCAGAAAAGGAAGAAGAAAACCCAATTTCATGAGCCCATTTTGAAGAGGGTATATCCACATTCCTAGGTTAAACCACCTGAGAAGTAAGAGCATGTACACCTGCAGTAAGCCATCAACACTGCCTCTTGCTAACTCAGTCCCAGTGGGTCACTCATGCAGTTCTTGAACCCTGGACTTTTGTTAGAATTACTTGGTCAGAAACTTGAAAGAAACCCCACACATAGATATCTTTTCAAGAACTTAATTTTACCAAGCAATGCTAGAACAGGCAACGCTGCCACTAGTCCCGACAACAGGGAGGACTCCTCATCAGTTCTTGTTAAGAAAATTAAGTCTGAACGTAAATTCATTTACTCTTTCTATACAAAATTAATGTTCAGTATAAGGCAACCTCATGGAGGAACTGGATTTTAGATTTCTACTAATACCTATTCCTGCAGAAGAAGCCTTCCTTTGTACTCCTGTTTATGCCTAGATGGTGTATACTTTCTTAAGGCCCCACACAGGCTGGCATGATATTGTTCCCTTCGGAAAAAACAAGATGCAACTTCAGGTTATTTAGTCGACTTGAATTTTGTCATGGAGAAAAGCAACGTTAAATTATTAATAAAGACTTACCCAAGACATTTTCTAGCAATAGTTGTTTAGACTTCTGTCTCTAAGAAAATCCAGATAATCATGCCTACACAATTTTGTTGAAAAAGTGACTGCAGAATTTTTTAATATTGACCTATTTGTTAGCTTGAAAACCAAAAATAAAACTGACTTTATAAACAAGAGGGAGGAATTTATAATTTTAGAACAGATACCAAGTGCTTCAGAACAAGAATACTAAACAGTGTGCGTTTACCTGTTTATCAATGGAGGACTTCGTACTTCTGGAAGAGCTGTAGATGATATTTCCCACCACACATTCAGGAAATATCAATCAAATACAAGGAAGAAAGAAGGGAAAGAGGCAAAGGTCTTCCTCCCACAACCCTTCCACACACATACGCTCACTTGGACAAGATTCTTTAGCCGAAGTTACTAGATATATGCTACAAAAAGCCATTATAGATGAGCAACAGAAGCAGAGTATTCACCCAGCTGGTAAACAAGAATTAAAACGTGACCACCGTGTTAGGAAGCCACAGACCAACTGCCTCTGGGGGAAGAGACACAGCTTTGGCCACGGCAAGCCCCACTAGAAGAAAAACCGAAACTTCGTTAGCTACACATATAGAAATACATATATTCATTTAAACTCCTCGTCCTTTTGCTAGGAAATACAACTCCCAAGATAAGTTACAAGGTAAGGCACGAGCTTTTACTCAAAACTCCACCCAGAACCAATTACTCCATGGGCAAATGTTAGAAAGCAGCCCTACAGCCTACCCAAACAGAGGGCACAGCTAGGGATTTACAGCATGTGCTCAGAGAGCGCTCTGCCTTCTCACACTCAACACGGTCTTAACAGTCAGCTTTCCTTTATTGAAAGTTGGTTATAATTCTCTGTTTTACCCTAGCAGATAGGATGCACATCCAGGTTTTGGCATTTTAATTATTTATTTTAAAACACTATACCCAGCGCACTATCACACACAATCTAATTAGCAGATGAAAATTTGTGTTGCATTACCATTATTTACTTTATCCAACCACTTGCAAGCTTGAAAAAGCTATTCTTTGTGCCCTGCCTTTGTAAAAGGCTTATTCTGATCTAAGTGCACACATAACCACCAAAACATCAAGTCTTAGTTGTGAAGATTAAAAAGGTTTTCTCCTGAATTAAGAGATTTTTCATGAAGTTTTTACTGAAGTACAAACAAGGATAAGAGGCACTGAAAATACCTATGCCATAGTTTTCAAGTCTGTTATGTACTGCCTTTGAGGTCTGGGGAAAGGCTGGAAGAGAAAACAAGGCTTGCAAGGCAAAAACATTATTTCCCCTAGGCAAGTGTCCTGGTGGTAAATAGGACATTCTTTCTCTACAAAGAATTTCTTACTTCCCCCAGCCGCCGAGCACTCATAACACCCCAAGCACTACCCCAACACATCAAGATTAGAGGACTATACAACGCCAGATAATTACAACACAACACATTCAGTAACTTGGAAGGCTAATTCAAGCAGAAGCCCAAAACCCTCTAGGCAGAAATAACACATATTACTCACCACACACTCCGTACTGAGGAAAGGGAAAACCGACGCAACACCAAGCAAGGCGGTGGTGTTCTTGCAGCCTTTTTGCTCTGCCTGCTGCCATCCCCCAGACTCCTCAGGGGAGCCGGGGCCCCTTCCACAGCTGCTCCCCATCAGGCTGTTGCACACACAGGTGTTCCTCATGCACCTATGGGGCACTAAGCCGCTCCAACCACCACAGCGGGAGAAGAGCCCTCAGGGCCAGGTGGGACTCGTCCCTCCAAACCCACCAAGGGCGGGATGCCATGCTCTACCCAGCTGGTTTTGCTCTGGGCACTGAGCAAAGCTGCTAGAGGGACAGAAAAATCCCCCCTTAGGAGAAAAAGGCAGACAAGGCATAACAGAAGCGATCACACTGTCTTCCCCCCTTGTTATTTGTATTTTTTTTTAAATTATTCCCTTAATATATCAGCAACATTTTTAATTGGTTTAATCTCTGTCCTAACGGTTTGTGGATTCTGGCCGTAAAACATTGAAACGTATTACGAAAAGCTTTACTAGACATTGCATGGAGAAAATACCCAGTTAAATAATGCAATGGTAAGAGAGGCATACAACTTTCGAAGCAATATAAACTCCCTTCCTTGCAGGTGCTGGAAAAGAGGGATAGCTTCCCCAGCTGGTAAGCAGTTCTGCCCTTCAATCTTCCTGCGCTTTTCTGAAGCGTACGCAAACTGCATGCTTTCTGCAGCAGCAACCACCCTGGCGTAACTACACTGCATGCAGATCAAGATCAAACCCTCGTGCTACCACAGCCGCGTGTACAGATTCAACACCACAAAGATACTTCCTAAAGCACAACAATGGTAATAGGATATTTGAAGAGGTGATTATTTTTTATTGCCACTGCAGAAGTAGACATGCCATCAGTTCAAGGATACGATCTCTGACAAAAACAGTCATATACTCAGTACTATACATCTGTATCTAGTAAACTTAAGGCTGATTACATTAGTTTCATTTAGTCGTATTAAATAACAATCCATTTCTGCTTATCCCTGGCAAGGCATGAGAACTGCATGAAGAAACCCCATACCAAAGCAGTCTGGTGTCGGTCTGTTTGCATGCTCCCGTAGTCACGGACACTCACCGACACCAGTCTGATGATAAACGTCCTTCTTTCCAGCTCACACTTGCAACACAAACTACTACACGATCCCAAAGGCAGTTTTAAAAATCAGAACAATAGCCTGTTTAACATCATAGGTCAAATAACCTTCAAGAGGTCCAAGAAGCATGCCATTTAATTCAGTAATGACTCAAAGGTCACCATTCGAAGGGCAGAGATTCTTAGAAACCAAATATTTACTTACAGAAAACCTGAGAGAATCCCCACAGCTGCCTCAGCCTTCTCTGAAAAGCTCTTCTGTATCCAGGCAGGGAAGGATTTCTAAAGCTCAAGCACAGGAACCGCAGAAATTGCTTCCTTTGAGGCCTCTCTGCCGGTGGCGACTACCGAGCCAGCGTGAAATAAGTTACGCCAGCCTCTCCCGGGCAGGGTCACCCTGCAGCTCCTGCCTCTCAACCCATGCTTACTCCTCCCGACAACCTGGCGAACAGCCAGTTGGTCATCCTGCACACTTTTACTGGCAGAGGAATATGCAAACGCCAGTTTTCGCTAATGAAAAGCAGATACGAATGCCTTCACACCTCGAACTCGAAAGGGAGATCAGAGCTGTCCTCCAACCCAAACATTAACTTTTCCCACAGTAAACAGATAGAAAACAGAGCGCACTATAACTGCAACCACAAAATCGGTGAGGTTGTGTGCAGTCCAACATTTCCAGCCTCATGAGGGATGCCTTGTGAAATGGTTCTTTGCCAGAAAATGCTTTCAAAGAAACCAAGAGAGGGCAAAGAATTCATGATGGCCCTAAAACTCACAAAAGACAAGTCATTTTCCACTTGCTTGACTGTGGAATCAGCAAAACGTAAAGAAACTCGCACCTAAACTTCCCACTGTCCAAACAGACACGGGGCATTTGATCTCATCTGAACTTAGGAAACAACAAGCAAGCCAGAAATATTTGCTGCCGAACCTCTGCTCAGTTCACTGGAAGGGATTTGTTAGCAATACTGATGGCATAACCATTTAAATCTGTATCACAGCAGTCTGTGCCAGATGACTGTTTTACTGACAGTAATTCCATGTTATTTTTCTAAACTGGGATAATCTTAACATAAGTACAGTAAGATAAGATGTTTTAAAGTATGTATCTTCCACTTTGTATTCCAAAAATCAGTTTCAACAAATTCTGAATGAAAACTGCCCCCAGGAGTTTTAGGATCCCCAAAAACTTCCCAGTAGTGCTCTAAGAATTAGAGTGGAAGTAACAATTCTTTCCTAAAATTATCACCAGTGAAAGGTCTGAACAAGATGAGTCAACCAACAATGCTCTAAAACATAGCTGGTTTGGGATTTTTTTTTGCTATTTCGCCTGCATTCTTTTACAGCTTTTTGCTAATTTTTAATCAAAGATTAATTTGTAGAAATGTAAGACTGGTAGTAACCAGCACGCAAAAACAGATTATGGCTTGTGCTGGATTGAGTGGACACTTTGCACCACTATGTACTCTGTTTGGGTTTGTGTTTTAGAAACTATACTTGGTAGAAGACAGAAGAAAAGGGATAGGACAGGGAGAGATACAGGTAAGACATATTTATCATCGGAGGCTCTGGAGCTTGAAGTCAGCACCTTATATAAAATTAAGCCTGCCAGCTACTGGTACTCAGCTTTTTCAGCAAGGAAGGCATTAGTCACAGTCGGTAGCTCTACAGAGAGGCTCAGCACCTCAGATACACCAGAATAAGCGCGAGAAAGAAAGAAGGACTAACGTACAAGGCGAGGTTGTACCTCGTTAGATGTGCACGCGTTTGAAGATATAATAGAGGGCACACCCGGAACAGCAGCAAGAGTACCTCCAGTATCACGGGGCTGGAAGGAGCTCTTAGCAATCGAAAGAGATGGTGTGCAGTCGACTAGGTCACAAGGAGCGTTCAGGGGCCTGCTTCAGAGATCCGAAGGCAATTTTCATTTAAGTAGCAGCTTAAGGGGAAAAAAAAACCACACCCCAAACATACGCAATACTTGTATTTTGTTCCACAGGACCCAGGGAGATTCCCTGTCTCATGACAGATGAAGCAAGGACTGCTGCTCCAAAGAGAGGAGCTCCTGTACTCCAAAGAAAGCACCGGACACTGGATTGTAACTACAAAAACTAATGCTAACATTCATACAGCCCATGCTGCAGTGTGAAGATGTTTCTGATAAAACCTCTTGCCCCGCTAGCAGTATTTACAGCTGAGGGACGCAGGATGTTTCTTATGCAACTACTAAGAAAAAAAAGAAACAAGCAGCTTTTAGTAGGAAAGAAAAGTGTCACATTGCTTTGTCACATCTTTTATTCAACTTTCTTACTCTAAATTCTACCTGAAGATTACCTAAAAGCAAGTATTTTTATGAACACCAGCTAAAGCTGACAAAAAGAGGATCATTTGCACTGTCACTCCAGCCATGGGAAGGCATCACAAAGGCATACCTTCCCGTCTCCTCTCCTCGGGACACAAGGGTTAATATACTTTGTTCAACCTTTGAGCTTCACAGCTCAATTACTGCGGAGTGGGAAAGATAATTAATGGCTGAACAGAGCTGTGGGTAGAAAGGAAGCAAGTGTCTAGTCAGAGACTGGTTATTTTTCTCCTATCAGATTATTTACCTGCAAAAGCCACATCACAATTAAGCCTGCAAACAGCAATTATAACTGTTAAAAGTTAAGACTCTTTATGTTGGGTCATGCGTAAGGTTGTGCTCCTTCAGACTCTTTTGAAGAAGTGCCACTAATAGCCCCACAATAACTTGGTAGTCTTATTCTCACAGCAAGGATGAGGGAAAAAAAACCCTATTGCTAGATAAAAGCCTTAGGACAGGGGGAAAAAAAAAAGCGTTTATCATTACAAGTACACTGTTAAGCAAGGGGGAAAAAAAGTAATGTTGCAGCAACAGCACTAGAAAGACCAAGTAGTGAGGAAGAACAGCATCTTTGCACCAAAGTTACCGGAATATAAATTAGGAATATAATAGAAGTCACTGAAGTGCTTTGATGTGCCATCAAATTCCTGTACTTATAATAATGATAGATGGCAAAGTGGAATATGAACAGATGACAATAGTTCAGCTGCATCCTATTCTTCATCTGCTTTTCCCCCCCCATTATTTTTAATTTTCTGCCTGAAACTCTCCTTCCCTTCTAGCTTCCCAGTGAGTCAGTGAGATTTATTTATATGGATCAGCAAGTTATCAAGTTGACTCTCAATATTGCTCGACTTCATGAACTGATTTCAAAAAAATGACGTTTTTCTACTTACAATGTCCTTTCAACATGTGTAGTATTTTTCAGTTCTGCAATGAATTACGTAGATATTTTTCACAGTGAGAGCTGGAAGGATTTTACATTCAGATAATATACAATAAATCCAAATTGCTCCACCAAGAAGTTGCACAGATTTCCAGTGCTTATCTCATGTTTATGTACCAGCTTTTAATGCATCTCAGGCAGCCTACAGTAGAACTTGAAGAGATTCTGGAAAATACCATTGCAGTAGGAGAGAAGATACAGTAACAACAATAAAATATGTCTTTTCTTCTATTTTGACTAGTTATATTACTTCAGACAACAGACAAGCTAGAGGTAGATCTGTTCATTCGTGCAAGCTTCAGGCTGGAAAGCTTGCAGAGCCGGCTAATGAGGATAGGAAAAGCCTAACGTAAGTCAATGATTACCATGACTGACAATTAATAGTAAGGTGCAAGCTTCATCCCAGCGCAGAGATAAAGCCAGAGGTGGACAACTGCAGCTGTAAACACCACGCACAAAACGCAACTTCTAATTGCTTTAGATTAAACAAGTTTCATGCGTATTTGCAGCGCTAGCAAACCAAGCCCGTCACTAGCAGTTAAGTATAACTGTCTTCAAATGAAGTGTTTCAGAGAGTGCTTTTTCCAAGGCAAATTGTGGCCAGAATAACTCATGCGGAAGTGTTTTAAACTACATCATGCTTACAAATGGAGAAAAAGGGAAGTACTTCTGAGAACTAAATTAGCCTAACCCAAAAACAAGATTGATGGGATAGTAGTACTATGACAACTGAAAGCATCCTGAACTTGGAAAGTACGCCAATAAAAGATTGAAAGTTTTGGGTTTGTTTTTTTTTTCTCTTTGTTTTCTTTAGAAAAACTTGAAGGAGGCAGAGTAACAGAGTTCGAGTGCATTAAAAAAATTACCAGACAACAATCAGAGGGGTTTTCTCTGTGTGTGTGTGTGTTCAGTGGTAAGGAGGTAAGGACTTACTTTACTTTTTAGCTAAGGCGATTTAGTAATGATAGACTTCAGTAACGATATGCATCCCTAGTGAGGTGTGAGTTTCCACAGTCAGCTTACTCAGACACCCATATAGTAGGGTCTCCATGCAATTTTTTTCAGGTTGCTTCATGCGCCTGCAAGCCACGTATTTCCACATTCCCAAAATTATAAGAAAACTTTTAACTGTTCGCAAGCCAGAATCCTGCTTGAAGTATCAGCAGCTCTAACTTGTGGCTAGAAGAATCATGTCCTGAAGGAGGCAATCAGAGCTCTGTGCTGCCATTGAACTCGTATACTAACAAGCTCGCATACCCAGTGAACACGAAGGTACACCTATTATTTGCTTGTCCCATAGCAAGGCAGATTCCATCTCCTGTAGAAATCCATACGAATTATGTAAATACTGCCTTGGAAAGTACTGTGGTGCTTTGACGTTGTAATACCAAGAACAAACAGTGCTCTATGGTGCACTCTATTATATAAAATGTCAGGCTAATCATAGCAATTCGGCTTTACAAGTGTTGCCAAATCTCCTAAATGAAAGTAAAAACATGGATAGAAGTGTTTAGGATGAGTCAATTACACACTTACCTCTCTTTGAAGGACAAACTAAGAAATTAATTACATCTGACTTACCGCAATAACCAACAATGCCTTAGGAGAAAAAGAGTGCTTGTTTTAAATCCCAAAAGCAACACCGTTCTATGCTTAGGTGTTCTTGTCCATTCCCCTCCTCTTCGCTGATACTTGAATAATTCAGGGGCTACCCAGTTCCTAACCTTGAAGAGTAAGACTGTATCAATGTGGAGTCTGATTATTTTTCAGCCCAAGACAAAAAAAGCCCAAATCTCTCATCTGAGCCACCAAAAGCAGTTTTTGCTTCCCTGCTTGCCCAAGAAGTAGGTCATGAAAACGGCAGCTCCACCAAACTCATCGCCCTTGATCCAAAGCCCTGGGCGCTCCACTCAAACTGGAGCTGTGTGTTACCAGAGTGCTTGGGACAGGAGAGAGAAGGATGTCCTGCAACAGATACAACGTGTGTATCATTGACTGCAAGTGGAAAAAAGCATGATGCTATAATTAAAAGCAGACATTCAACACAAGAAAAGGAGCTGCTACGTAGAGAAAAACTGAATAGCATACAGGAACAGTCAAGAGAAACAACCCACCTTTGGAGAAGGATGAAAAACAACATCTGTTCAAAATGCTATTTACAAAACAATTCATGTCACAAGTACCCATGTGGTATTAATGCTTTCTCAAAGTCCTTTCTTACAGCATCCTTGCCCACTCAAAAGACCGTATCTGCATAGTCTCATATCCTGCCCTACTCCATCTAGCTAAATAATGAAGAGGAGTACTTGGAGAAACTGTTTGTTTAAAATTACTCTCCTGAGCATTAAATGCCGAAAGGAAATAAGGAAATGGTCACTCCTACACACAAGAGTGACTAGCTGATTCAAAATTGTGATTTATTTTTAATGAGTACATGTATAAATCTGAGTCATGTTCTTTATCTTTGGACAAAATTATTCTTAAGAAAAAAATTTATCCTAGACACCATCACTCTATTCAACTTTGTGGTCGGTGAAATCCATGGCCTTTTGGCTTCAAACCGAACCTCTGTTTTGGGCCATCAGCTTCCTGTTACTTGGCAATTGGACTGGCATCACCCTACCAAGCAACTAGGAATGGAGGTTTCAACATGTGTAACGGTTTCTCCCTTCAACACCACTTTACCAGGTGTCAAAAAGCCCAAAACAAAACCACAAAAAAAAAAACCAAACCAGGTCCGCAGCGAGACTCTGACTGGAAATGTTTCCAAAGTTCTCTCCTTTAAGAGCCTCACCTCATCTGTCCGGCCAGTAAATTCTGTGAATAATATGGCGTTGTAACACGCTTTTGAAGAGCGCAAGAAGTTCTAGCAACAACCCTTTTAAATGATGAAAAAAGCTCTATTACTGAAAAAGCTTTTCAGGAAAAAATTGCTGCCTCAAAGCAGCAAAGTTATCTCCAATTAACTAACCTGATATTTTGCAGCGGGCGTGCTGCAAGTAAGCAGTATGTTCAATCTCATGTGATGCTGCAGCCAAAATGGAGTCTGGATATTCACGTAACACTTACTCCTACTGCCTTCGCTTGCCTGGAAATAGGCTCGAGCAACATGCCCTCTGCTTCCTCAGTCCTTCTGCATGATGCGTGGCACTGACCGTAGCCTGAATGAAAGCCAAACAGCACTCTGTCATGAGTTTTCCAGGCCGTTCATAAAGTACAAGAGCAGCTTATCTGGAACTTGCAACAGGAAGGGAAAATGCTTTAATATATTCCTTTAATTCAGAGGGGAGTATTTGGAGCTTGTTTCTTTACTAGCAATATACACTGCTCGTAATACAAGTCTTCTTTCATAAGATAGAGACTAGAGTGGCTTCTCTTGAATCCCTTACACCCAAGCCCAAGTGAAGAATCCTACTCTCCTCTTAAATACAATATCCCCAAACTCAGAGGAAACCATACAGTGCTGTACTAGTGTAATTATCAAATCTACTAAATATTTAGACAATGGAATTTCTGTTATCGCTGCCTTAGAAACAAGTCCCTTGATAACAGGAATAGCCTTGCAGCAAGCAGCAGTCTCCCTTGGGAGCTCTTTATGCAGCAGATGCTGTTATGCATCACAAACATGCCACGCTCTATCATCCGACGAAATAGTCAACTCCTCCTTTCCCCTCTGCAGGAAGCCAAGAGGATTTCCCAAGTCACATGATAAATTAGAGTGTTTTCACTCCAAAAAAGGAATTACGTTTTTTTCCCCTGGGAAATCTCTGCACTTTTTCAGTTCACTATTATTTCAGGGAGAAATTACTTTCTCTGCCAGCCTCCCCTCCCATCTTCCCACCATGCAAAAACCTCAGTATTCTTTCAAACAGATTCCCAATTAATTTAAATTACTTTAAAAAGGTTGCTGCTGCATTGCATATTGACTGTGTCTGAGTTTTGTCTAGAACCAGGAAACGTGAATGGGACATGGTATATCAAATTATTCTCAGTGGTAAGCGTTATGTACATAATGAGCAGTCATACAGGAAAAGTTCCATACAAAAAAACATCCTCCAGACCCCAGCTATTGCTTTCTAACACACAACTTGAGACGTTCCTGTGTCACTGCTATCTTGAACAGCCCATTTTCTCTTAAATTCTTCATTTGTCAGAGTAGTAGTTAAAATTCTGACTTTTGGAGTTACTTTGCTAGGCAGAAAACTCCCTGCCACTTAAGTCCAAACACCTAAGAAAAATGACACGGGTAAAGTATGAGGATGTATTAATAAAAAAATGCTTTCAGCGGAGAGAATAACTCTATTTCCTTTTACAATAATCTGTCACAACTGATTTCTTTAATTTTGAGACCTACCTTAGAGTCCACTATTCTGATTAAATTTCACAACCTGCATTCTGGCTGATGAACATCCATTTGCTATTCATTCTACAGATTTCAGCTGCAAATCAAAAAGAACGCAGCATCATTAGAAGTCAGTTTTGGCAAAAGAAAATGAGGGCTTTAAGACAATTATCACCGTGCCTTAACAAGGGGGTCTACAGTACATAAGTCAAGTGACAGGTAGGCGCACAGATGAAGGAAACCACGTAGAGAAGAGCAGCTGATAAGGAATAAACAGTCACGGTTCAGCAGATACCGCCAATTCACGTTTCAGCTGACAGTGAGCAAGCCCATATGTCAAGGGAGTACCTCCTGCTCATTGGAAGCTATACCTTTTACAAACCATTGACAAAGCCACGAATTACAAGGACCGTATGTTGGATTTTAACTGAACGGTTCTTAAAGTTGCTCTTCCAGCCATTTCCAAAACATACGAGTCCCAAATGTAGAAACTAACCGTCTCCATTACTATATTAAGGGAACACATTTTTCCTTAGCAGCTGCAAAGGATGGTAATAATTGACAGGAGCTCATCCAAATAAACTCACTGTGCTGCTTAAGGAAACATGACATTCTCCATAACAAAATAAAACAAGGAAAGCTTTGCCTAGCTCGCTGCTTTTCAAGGTAATACAGTGATGCAGAACCGGGAAAACATGGAGTAACTTCAGACTCTTTTCCAGCAACCGACCTAGAAAATTGGAGGATGAGCTAGAAAGTCCCCTCACAATCTGGAAGGAAAGGATGCTGTTTGCCAGCCGCCAACCCTACGGTCACTTCATTCCTGAACTGCTCGGTGAGCTTCCCCACCTGAAATTGCGTGCACATTGATTGAAGAAACCCAGTTATTTTGCATTCCTCCTTGCAACCCAAGATAAATCCAGTAGCAAAGGTGTCCTCACCCAACTCCGGACTCAGGTGCTCTGCAGCGAGAAGCTCTGTGCAGTGCCCATCTGACAGAGCGCTCAGGTGTCCCCGGTTCCTGCACGCACACAGAAGAATAGATGCTGCTCTGAGGTACATTGCAAAGCCAAGGCTTACCACTTTTATCTGGCAACCGTTCTCCCTCGTCCCATTTCTACAACCTCACACCACTTTGAGGCTACATAAACTTTGGAGCAGCAAGCTACATACACGTCCTGGGACCTGCGTGACGAGAGCAATCGAAATTGTTACCATAGCATTATTCCAAAATCCTCTCAAAACAGCAATACGTTTCACAAAGCTTTTCTTAAACCCTATAAAACTTCTTAGGCTATGACCTCAGCGTGAATCATTTTATTCCCAGCAGGCTGCAAGACAGAACGCAAGACTGACCATCACCCAGAGGGGCTTTTTTGTGGTGGTCGCCCCCCGGTAGATCCTTTCTAAGTTATATATCCAAGTGAAATTCAACTTTTAATTATTCCAATAAGCAGTTTCAGAGATTTGAGAGTTCCCTCCTTGCACAGCAGTCCTTTCCTCCTCCTGGGGAAGCCAACAAAAGCAAATCGCTGAAACAAGCTTGTTTTCAGTGTTTTTTCCCCTCTCCTGCTTATGCAAGTTGTTCTACATTGCCTAATTCCTTAAGAGCTGCCAAGAACGCAGAAGAAGATAGCGGACATGCTTCATATTTTACATGAGACATAAGCGATACCCCATAGGCTTGCCCTACTGGAAAATAATTCCACATCACATTTAAGTGCTGCATATTTTCATCTTCATTAAAATGACATCTCATTTTGATGACCAATTGAGACCTTAATAACAGGAAGAAAACCCTTTGCCAAAACTTTAATAGAAAAGGGAGAAGTCATTTTCTTTTCATCATTAAATACTCAAGGACAAAACAGTCCTTAAAGCCAGATCGCTCTCGTTCGCCCTCTAAAAGCAAGTACTGAAATAGGATCAACAGCACATCAGCGGTATCACAAGTGGTCTCTCACCCAGAGAGCACTTCAGAGATTAGAAGTATTCCTCCACGGCGAATGCAGAGCACACAGTTTCATCTAGCAAAATTGTCAAGGACAGCTTCTCGACCCACACAGGGCTACCAGAGGCCACGGGAGCAGAAAGCAGCAGCTGGGGTGTCAGAAAGAGCGACCACCAGCTGACACTACAATAAATAAGGAAATAAAAAACGAAAAATAAAGCCACCTAAGAATCTAAAACCATTTCTACATTGCCACGGACCTACAAATGGAAGAATAATTTAAATTGCAGATCTGTGTCATCTGTATGCTATTTTATAGAACGGCAAACAAGTGACTCATAGCACAAATCTGAAATGAAATCCCTCAAGTTACCTTTCACCCTCAAGACTGGGTGGGACCTAATCGCACAGAAAGTTTCATCTTTAAGTTTAGTCTATAAACAGCTTTAGAAAATGAACAACAACAAAATATTTTAACTTATTTTTCCTTTTTCAGGTTCGATTCTGGTAAGGAGAGCTAGACCCATCCTGTCTGAGGGCAGCTGAGAAACACTCCCCATAGGGAAAAAGATCTGTCCCCAAATTTTTGCACCAATGACTGGATCAATTTTACCATGACTGTAACTTGCTTTCCCATCACAGACACTACATACAAAGTCCCGATTATTCCCACAAGCTGAATTATAAATAAAAAAAGTAGTATCATCAAATAATTGTCAAAAAAACCTCAACATCTACTCCTTTCTGTACAGCGCTCCTCTTTCACATAGAAGAGCCCTGGAAAGGTGTTCTTGACCAAGTAAAGCTTTTTTCCCTATTCACTGAATGAACAGGCACATCAAAAGCTACAAAATGCCTTTTTTTTTTATTTCAGCCTCCCTTCAAAACCTATTTTGCTCGGTAAGAACAAATATGATCAAGAGACTGTTTCAGCCACTTTCATACACCGAAAAATACTTGCTGGTCATCCCCCTCTAAATTTTTGTTCATGAAAAAAAAAAATCCCAACACAATCTTACAAAAAAGCTAAAAAGCACAAAATTTTCAACTTAGTACTGGTATTCCATTGCTCTATAATTAGCTAAGGGCAGGCTCCCTCCTCTCATTTGAAGTAGAAGTGTTGAAAAAGTTCTCTTCCCTTCTGAACCTTGCGAAATAGCCTTGAGCTGCAGCCTTCCCTCTGGCAGTAAATCCAGTATCAAGCGGCAGACCTTGCTTTGCCTTGCATTTTGATCAATTTAGGCAGCACTGGAGCGGGCAAGCGGCAACGACAGCTACACCCTCTGCCAGGGTGAGGCAAGCGAGGAGTCAGCGGGACAGCAAGTGTGTGCGCCTGGGAAGGAGGCAAGGGAAGAAACAGGAGAAGAGAGGGGTTTGGTGAAGAGACCCATCTTTACGGTCAAATCAACTCTTCCTAGGACTTCCTCGGCTTTATAAACGTTCTGCTGGGTTGGTATGTATTTATTTCTATTGCAGTTCAAGCCACATCCCATCTTGACTTCCCAAGTGACACCAGATGCATGGTCTGCAGCATCCATGTCACCGCTCCTACGACGTCCCAGCACGGGAAACGTTTGAGGTCAGGGCAGGCAACAAGTGCAGCCAAAGATCGGGTAAGAATAATTGTTTCATGCCCCTTCAAACCACCAGAGAGCCACCAATTCTTCAGTTTTTTAATCATTCATTTGAAAGTCACAATCAACAGTATGCAAGGTCAGGAGAACAGAAGTCCAGTTAATTAAAGCAGCCCGCCAGTTTCCATCCTCAGCAAAAATACAGACACCACACCAAAATACTCTTCCAAGTCTCACCATCCTTGCAGCCAGGCACTGCCGCTACCTGCGTTTTGCGAGCCCCAGGCTTCACCTGTTAAATAAAGTTGTTTCAAGAGATGGGCAACAGTAGGGCAATAAACTGTTGCTTGTGACAGCAAGGGCTTGAGGTGGTTACAGGGACCTACCAGGGAAATTATTACCACGCTACTCAGCAACAGCTTCTCTGGAAGTTGGTGCCGCAACAGTTTCAGCCATAGCATGGGGGTAAAAAAAAAAAAAAATTTAAAAAAATCATCAAATACACATTGTATCTATGGCAAGCGAAGGGCAGGCTCAGCACCATGTCCACTGCATCCTCCTCCCAAGGCTTCTCACATCCCAGGACACCTTTCCTTAGCAGAGAGTCCTCTCATCTTTGTGGGATACGCTGTCTACTGCATCCTTAATACAGGGCTACCTGCACCAAAATCCTGTCCTGCTTGGAGGACTGATCACAGAATCATTACGGTTGGAAAAGACCTGTAAGATCATCAAGTCCAACCATCAACCCAACACCACCATGCCCACTAAACCATGTCCCACAATGCCACGTCCACACATTTTTTGAACGCGACATAAGTAATGCTGGTCCTCATCGAGAGCAGAGAGAAAAACCTGCAGGTTGCCCAATACCTACTTGAAATTTGGCTGCAGTTCAATTAGGTTCAGTTTTTCCTTTTTAGGCTTAGAAGTTGTCACTAGGAATCATTATTCCTGATCTACCCAGAATTGCCAGGATTAACTACCATAGGAACGCCACATACAACCGAGCCCTTGATTTTCTACAGGTATTTTTTCCAGATCTGAACCAGCCGATTACATACCGATCCAACATAACTCCACCACTGGCCACATGTGCTAAGAAACGCAGTAACAAGAGACACTAATCTTCGTAGGAAGAATGCCACAAAGATTAGGCATTCAACACACAAAAGCAAAGCATTTTATTTAAGTCCTTCGTCTACCACCGCATATTTGAGAAACGTTTATAGCTTACTTCTTTGTGAGCCTTTTTCACAAAGGACTGCTTCCCAGCCCCATCACATCTCAGTGGTGCGGAGCTCTCGACGTTGGACAGCGTACCCTCAACACCCACAGCACCTGGAACAAGTAGGACTCAAAGAAGGGGCTTCCCTTTCTTCATAAGGAAGTTTCCTCTGAGGAACATCCACTTTAATTCGCTCTCCACGCTCTTCTGAGGGCAAGCTGTCTAACAGGCAAATAGCAGCAATTTTTCTATTAAGCACACAGGTGACCTCCCAGCAACGCATCAGATCTCCATAGCTCCCTCCTAACGAGGAAGCGCTTACAGCGCCGATTTAAAACAAACACCAATACTATTGATGTTTCGCTCTACGAACTACTCAGCCGTGCTCACGTCCAGAGCTGAAGCCATTCACCCACTCCCCCTGACACGACAACCCCTCCAGCCTACTTCTGCAGTTTCTCCACCGCAAAGGTGCTTGCCAACTCTCACCTCCTCTACAAGGCTTCTTCTGCTCTCACGTACGTTTAAGAGAGACTGGGAGAGTAGAAAGAGATGCAGCCTCAAATACTTCTGCTATAAGTCCATTTACTCAGCTCTGCCATATTCTTCCAACACTACGGACGCTCCAGCCCCGCTTCCTACACGGTTATGCCAACTGGCTCTCTCCTTGCCCTTCGCAGCCACCCTGCGAGGCACAATATCATCTCTTTCAGAGAGGAAATTCACAAGTATCAGTAAACACCTCCTCCTGCCTGCTTCTTCCTATTCTGAGATCAATAAATTAATTTCTCATTCAAATTTTCTGCGTCCTCCTCCCAAGATCTCTCACGCCCTGTGATACTGTTCAGCTAGGACCGAACGTGAAGACTCTCTGGGTCCTCCATAACCCCACACTGATATGCGGAGGCCGCTGACCTTTCCCAACTCTCTCACAGCTTTCAAGACTCTTAAGAAAGCTGTGAATGCTTCATTCAAGCCCTACATCTCCCAATATTACTGTATTCCCATCTGAACCTTCATAAACCAAGAATTTAATAAAGAGTTTGGACCTCCTTGCCCTTTCTACTGTTTGATGTTATCACGACCTCATTCTTTACCCTTTACCCATCTGGAGGGGTTGGTTGGTTGGTTTGTTTTAAAGTATTGTCCTCTCACAGTAGTCTGGTCAATTGGTCCAGGCTCCTCCAGCGTTATTTTATATCCCTTTTGAAAGAACTCATCCACAAGACCATTTAGCATTTCTGCCCTGTTCCAAGAAAGCCCATTTAATTTGTCACCTCTGCTAGAACCAGCCATCCTGAGAAGTAACAGAGTAGAATTTATTGTACTAAAAACAATACTGCACAGACATACCTAATATGATCACCCTATTAACTACACCTATATTACACAAACTCTTCCTACCTATTTTCTCCTATTGTCTATCAACTCGGGAAGTTTATACGGTCCAGTCCTATCACAGAGCAGGATCAATTCTTCATCAGCCATGACCGGTTGATGCGAGTCTAACCTGACCTAACCACCTCCAATAATCAGGCTCGAACAGCTTTCCCAGGAAATAATTCAGCCTTTCACTACTCTTACTGTCAGTAAAAAGATTCCCAGCACCTAACCAAATCCCTCTTCTCGCACTGTAAGCCCATTACTTCTTCTCCTACTCAACACAGGTTTTCTGGGTTTCTACTTCCTCTTTGCAGCAACCTCCTTTCGATTTTCTCCTTATTATGAAGAGCTCCAGTTCCTGTAATTTCTCCTTGAAGATCATTTATTCTAGGGTTCAGCAGCTCTCAGGTCTCTAATCTCTCCCACCGGCCCGCATAGTTTCTCAAGCGGAGCATGATGGAAAGGATAACTCATCTTTTCTGTGAGGAGATAAATAGGCACATTACAGATTCTGTCCAAAGGAACAGGTAGGGTACTGGGTACCGACCTGCTCTGAGCAAGCTCTCACTTCATCGCTAGGTTCACACGGACACTTCACCGTTCAACACCTAGTGAACCGACCTGCGTACCATCTCCCTATTGACAAGAAGAAAACCCCCAAAACTAATCCCTGCAACACCACAAATGGCTAACAGCCAAGTTGCCAAAAAATCAAACAGCATAACCCAACCGGTGCTGAAGGCAGAAGAACTTTCTAATCATCAGTCCACGGGACACAAGCAAAATCCTTATTCTTCCCCAAGCACCTGAAGGGGAAAGCTTAGACAGTACAGTTTTACTGTGCCCACACCTCAGCCACGTCCGCCCAGCTAAGGCCACAGCGGCAGAAAAGCATCCCAGACAAACAGAAGGGATTGGTGATATTTTTTAAGGGTTGTTTTTAATCTTCTTGGACGTTTACTGCCGCACTTTGCCTGAGGAGCGGAATCAAGCGTGAATCTGAGTCCCTGTTAAATTAATCGCAAAGGTCAACTTAAATTTAGATAAATAATTTATTCTTTTCTGGTCCAGAGACTGCTAAAAGCGACAATTTAAATGATGATTACAAAAACTGAAAAGGCTGGTTCCACACCTGACCAGAATCCAGGGTACCGGTGGCCTCGCTTGCCAGGTTGGTATTTACAAAGTCTGAGGTCAACGCTGCAGAAGTCACACTTCACACATGCGAACGACCGCACTGCAAATATGGGACTGATGCAACCGAGACACTCGATACCGACAGAGCCTCTGGCATCCCATCGCTGTGAAAACATACCGACACCGTTAGGGGAACTACCGACACCCTGAAGATACAAGGCACAAACGCTTAGCTGCTCTTTAAACGGCACCCCAGGGATCCGGCGTTCTAGCCGCTATTCCAAGGGAGCTCAGAGCCCTGCTCCGTCACCCAATTTATAGAGGATTTTGGTGGGTTTACGTCGTTTCGTGATTAGTTGCTCCAGCAAAACAAGAAGTGAGCGACAGGTGCGTCCCTCCAACGGCAGCGTTTTTTAAAGGCAGCAATAAAGCAGATTGTGGCAAAAGCTAGAAGAATATCCCACCGTTACATACTGTTCCCTTAATTTTAAAAAGGGAAAAAAAAAAATAAAAAAACACAACCTCCCGGTATTTTTAGCAAATCTTTCGAGCTCCAAGACGCGACCTGCCGCCTTGACGGGTTTTTCCGCCCTGAGACACATAGTAAGCAAGGCATGTGCTGCCGCTCTTCTCTGCTGGCAAAGCCATTGCAGGGGAAGCAAACAAGAACTGGCTTGATTTTTTGCCCCCCCCCCCCCCCCGCACCAACCTGGATGTCACCGCCTCGGAGCTGACCTGGGGACCCTCCCGAGCGCCCCTCCCCCGGCTGACCTTGGGGGGGGCGGCAATAAAAAAGAGGGAAACGATAACGGGAAGAAAGGCGAAGGGCCGTCGGTGCGCGGGCCGGTGCTGCCGCCGCCCCCCCCCCCCGGCCCGGCGGGGGCTGCCCCCCCGCCCCGGCGCCGTTCTCGGCGGCCCCGCGCGCCACCTGGCGGCCGCGCCCCGCCGGGACCCGACCCCCGCCCCGGGAGCCCGTCCCCGGTACCGCCGGGCCGCTCCCGCGCCCTCCCGAAAGAGGGGGGTAGAAGAGCCGGCACGGCGCGGAGTGAGGGGAGGGGGGTGGGGGGGGAAGCGGGTCGCTTGCTCCCGGGGCAGAGCGGCGGCGGGAGGGCCGGGGAGCTGCCCACCGCCGGAGCGGGGCCGGGGGCCCGGGTGCCGCCGCCCGCCCCGCTCAAGTTTCGCCCGGCGACGGCGCTAAGAATAACGCGCAGCTGCCGGGGCCGGGCCGGGGGCCGCCGCTTCCCGGGGAACGGGGAGGGAGCCGGGCCCCCCCCCCCCCGCCGCCCGCGGCTTGCCGGCACCGCGCCCGCCTCAGCCGGCCGCCGCCTGAAGGGCACGGCTCCCGCCTCACTCACCGTCCGGTGTCGCTGCTGCTGTTGGCGGCGCCGCCCCAGCGCCGGGAAGCAACCGGCCGCCGTCAGCGCGGCGGGGCGGCGGCAGAGGAGGAGCGGCAGCGATCTGCCCGCCGTGGCCGCCATCGCGCCGCTGGAGCCGCCTCACGCTGCTGCGGCGGCGGCGGCGGCGGTCGCTGCTGCTGCCGCCCGGCTGGGGGGCGGGGGGAGGGGGAGCGGCGGGGCGGGGCCGGCCGGCGGCGGCGGCCAATGGGAGCGCCCCCCTCGCCGGCCCGGGGCCCGTCCAGGCAGGCCGGGAGCGCCAATCGGCGCCGCGCGGACGCCCTGCCCGGAGAGGCGATTGGCCGCTGCCTTCCCTCCCCTGTCGGCGGTGGGCGGGGCCGCGCGCGGGCTGGAGGGCAGGGAAACTCCTCGGCGGGGGCGCCGCGGGGCGGAGCCGGTGGGGAGGGGCGGGGCGGGGCCATCCCGGGGGCGGGGCCAGAGCCGGGCAGGGGGCGGGGCTGGGAGCGGCGGGGAAAGGGTGCGGCAGGGGAGGGGGTGCGGGGAGGCGGGGTGCGCCGGGGAGAGGGTGCACGGTGGGGGGGTGCACGGGGGAGAGGGTGCACGGTGGGGGGGGTGCAGCGGGGAGAGGGTGCTCTAGGGGAGGGGGGTGCAGCGGGGAGAGGGTGCGTGGAGGCGGGGTGCAGCGGGGAGAGGGCGCAGGGAGATGGGGTGCACGGGGGAGAGGGTGCACGGGGGAGAGGGTGCAGGGGGACGGAGTGCAGCAAGGGAGGCCGCAGAGGCACCACCGCGGCCCTGGGGATGCCGCGCAGGGATTTGGGGTGCCAGGTCAAACCGGCCTCCCATCCCCGTGGCAGTTTCGGTGAATGGTATAAAAAGTGGGTGATCCAAAAAACCCAAAATATATATATATGTATTGCAGAGAGAGGGATGTACACGCATACGTGGTGGGTCGGGCCGCCGGCATAGACCTTGCAGCACCTGGGCTAAATAAGCGATATGTGCTCAGTTGTTTCTTGAAAGGTGATTGACTTGGATCATTTTTCTTAGAAAAGCCTTTTCCCGTCGGCTTGAGAGTTGTTACAATACTGCCAGCGACTCCTCTTTAATTCCTGGGAAGGAATAGTCTGGAAGGGAAAGGAGCCTACCGCTTTTAATACTGGAAGTGGCCCCAGAATTGCTTGTTAGAAAATGGAGCTTTAAAAAATATTAATGCACAAGCAGTTCCCCCGTGCAGCGATACTGTTACGGCTGGGACTGAAACCAAGTGCCACGGCTTAAAAGCAGCTGGGATCCTGTATTATTATTATTATTACTATTTTCTGAAGTCGAGGAGCCCGGGTCCTCGCTGTGTGGAGCGATCGGGATGCACCCTCTCCCGGGAGGTGAGGAGGATGCTCGGGAAAGGCGAGTCGCTGGAAATTAATGGGGAGAATGCTGTGACGAGGCTGGAGGCTGCTGAAATCATCAGGAGCACGTGGGCTGAGAAGCTCCGGCTATTATTTACCACCCCTGTTTGCCACCAAGTCCTCCTAAAAATACAGAGGGGAGCACAACCGGGTGACAAGGTGACACGGATGTGCTTCAGCCGTCGCCCACACCATGGCAGCACCCCGGTGCCCTCCTCCTTCCATCTCCACCTCCTCCAGTGCTGCCTTCCCCGAGTCCTGCCTTCGCCGTCCGCTCAGATGCTGGAGGGTTGTTCTCAGCTTTTTCCCCAAGCAACGTCATTTTGGAGCCACGTAGTTTGTCCCTGAGCAATCCTTCACCTCAATCCTCATTTCTGGCTGGGTTTTCTTACAGGGATGGGTTTTCCCTTCCTTCTTTTTGTCGGTCGGGAAAACGTGGTTGAAGCCGTCAAGTCTTGACTACAGCCTTCTGGAAGGATTTACCCGCAGTCTTCCCAGCGTGGCACATTTAGCACTTCAATAATTATTTGCTTTTTCTTGCAAGATCAGGGAGAATTATTGCAGCAGCGGCTCCGAGCTCCGCTGCCGGAGGGCAAGCAGCAAAACCCACCTCAGGGCTTCCCCGGGCTAAAAGAGCAAGTGCTGCTATACAACGGTTTGCTTTCAAGGCTTCGATGCTCCCAAGATGGGCAGGAGACTGCCAGTCCCAAGGGCATGCAGTCTAAGCATCTGCAAAGACAAATTCAGATCGAACCTTTGCTCAGCCCCAGCTCGTTGTATTTCCCTCTCCTCTTGCGTTGAAAATTGATGGCGGAATGAAAAAACGGTTTAAAATAAGGATTTTGTGCAGCGCAGCCCTCTGCGATGACCCCGGGAGCATCGGCACTGGAAGATGCTCCCGCACGCATCTCGGCCGTAGAGCCACTTCATGGACCGCAGCCGGGGCGTCCCTCTCCGGGGACATCAGCCTTGCCCCGGTACGGTTGGCAGTGTCCCCACACAATGGGCTTAAGAGCCTCAAAATGGCAAAACTGGGCTTAACGCAGCCCGGCGGAGCTGGAAAGGGGCGATTAGAAAGGTGGGAAAGGGGGAGGAAGGAAGTTCCCAGGATGGGGAAGGTCCCGGGGGGGGCAGAGGATGCAGCCCCAGCAGCGCTTCGGGCCAGAGCCGTCTCTTTGTGCCACAAACTACTCAAGCCAACGCTTTATTTCGGCTGGATGAGCAGAGACGGATTTGGGACGAGCCCTTGCTGCCCTCCCTGTAGGGTTTGCTATGGGGGCTCGGTGCCAGCAGCTCCAGGGAAGGGCAGGGATGGGCACGTCCAGCAGACCCTGGGCTGCCGGACCTTCCCCAACCACTCTCTCCTATTCCCTACTCCTCCAGCCATTTGAATTACACATTTAGGTATTTATTTCTATTTAAAGGGGAGCTGGAAGTGTTCCCCCGAAGTCATATTTTAGGCAGAGTTTAAACATTTCCAGGGAGTATTTGACAGACGCGGGGGAAGATGGGCTGCGAGCAAAGGCCGAGCGTGGCAGAAAGGCCAATAATTCATTAGCAAACCTGTGCTGAGCACGTGGGTGCTCATTACAGTGCATAGAAATGGGAATTAAACACGAGCCCTGAGATCAATACCCCATGCAATTAAAGGAGCCGGCAGGGAACAGCTTCCCAAGAGTGCAGGGGACGAAATGGGAGGACGATATCGGCACCAAAATCAAACCCCGTCTTTTTAGGTCAAATAGCTCCCGGTACCCTGCTAGGAGCATCTTCCACTTGAGTTTACAAAAGTAAAGTGAAGTTGTGCCGAGACAGCATGCGGGCGATCATGTTGCTAGAAGGACTCTTCCCCCCCAACACACAAATATTCCCATGGGAAACCACAGAAAGAGCCTGGATAAAATAACCATTCTTCTGTCGTGCAGCCCAGAGGCTGGTAAATGGCCGCAGGATGAGCCGGAGCCCCCCTGCCCCACCAGCAAAAAAAGCAATAATAAAATGCTGGTGGTCCTCCTTGCTTTTCCCGGCAAGGTTTTTTCCAGCAGAGATGCACTCCAGGCATCAGGGCAAGGTGAACGATACCCACGCCTTCCCTTTGCTGTTTGCAGAGCAATAAAGAGAAAATCGTGTATTTAACGAGGCTTTCTCCTGGTGCTTATAATTAGAATATTGGAAAGTTGCTCCCAAGAAGAATTGATGGGGAAAAGCACGCCAGTGTCCGCAATTAATATTATTGCCACGGGAAAGACTGAAGTGGAAAGCTAAAGCCTCAAACCCCCATCAACCATCCCGACACTGCCAGCGGAGGCATGGATGCTGTCCTCCTGCAAATAAAATGCTGATTTAAGGGAAAGCGAGCGTGTGATGAGCCACGGGCAAACCCAACACTTTGGCTCAGACCTGAGCAAGCCCCAAAGTGCTCGGCTTAAATAAGCCGGCTAGGAACAAAAAAACCTCAAATGATCTCTTAGTCCATGGGCTCATCACTTTCTTCATGTTGTTTAAATTTAGGATTTACCCTCTTTTATTCCTATAGATGTCCGGGGCCGAGATACTTGCAAAATCCTGCGCACGGAGGTCGATGCATGTGCAAAATCCATGCAGGTGCATTGGTTGTGGGTGGATGAGGAAATCTGGGAGGATACCGGGTCCAAGTGCATCTTATCTCCTTTTATTTAGAGGAAAGGTTGGTGCTTTCAGACTAATGCAGATAACATAGCATAGCCCTGAGATAGGGGGGCACAGTCTACCTGCTGATAAAGGAACGGTGCTGGCCATTTTCCCTAAGCTGAGCACCGCGACGGCTGCTCGTGGAGCAATAAGGTATGACGGGGAAATGCCCCTGGGCTGGGCAGGATGATGGTCCCCGTCCCATCGCAGGACCTTGGCCATAAACCCCGAATTACCCAAACATGCCAGCATTTGCTCGCTGCGGCGTGTTCTCCTCCCACCTCCTTTTGGGGTCCGGCGTCTCCATCGCAGACGGCCAGACCTCTGCGTGCCGCTGCACCCCAGCCCCGCAGCGACCCCTCCAAGTCTCTGGCATCACCTTAAGCCTCACCAAAAGATTCGTCCTAGAAATCCCTGCAGCGTTTTCACTGCAGGAGGGCAGTGGCAGGATTCAGCAGCCTCCCGTGTTCCTGAAGCGCAATCACCGTCTATTTACGCCTCCAGAAAATGTATTTTTTAATGGGGGGTTCATTGAAGCCTAAAGAGAGCCAACCTAGGAGGCATCTGGAAGCAACTAAAATTAAAATACCTAAAATTAGCCTCCCCAGCAGCGAATCCTCCCTCTGATCTAGATGCCGAGGCGCACATGACCCAGGCGTGCCTTTCTCATTTTGCCTTCCCGCTGCCACCCCATTCCTGAGCCGCCGGGCATGGCCGCAGCAGCCGACGCGCCCACCCACGACCCCGGAGAAAATAGCATCCCTCCGCCAGGTTTGCTGGGGTCCCTCTCTCCGTTCAAAAATTAGCCTCCAAGTTCACATTTTGGGACTGTCCCATCTCAGAGATGGCTAAAAAATATGATGCTCCCCCATTGCTGTGGGAACCGTTTGGGATGGGGACTCCGGGGCATTGCTCTGTCCTGGGGAGCAGCATTTATTCCCCCAAATCCCAGCCTCTGATGGCACTCGGCCACATTTATTTTCAAGGTGTCTCATTTCCTTCCCAGCTCCTCTGCCGTCCAAAAAAGCCCCTTTCGGGTGAGGTTCTCGGGCACACGCTTTCCTGATGTTTAAATCTTATTAGCGCATGAGATTAATTGAAATCACAGCGCTGCTGGGCTGGTGTGATGCCCTTGGTGCTGCTTTCCTCTCCCATAGATCCTACACAGAAAGGTTTCTCGTGGTTTGCATCCCTGGGCAGCACCCATCGCCATTAAAAGGTGGGTGCTGTGGGAGGGATGCACTCCTGCCGGACCCCCGTGTTGTTACAGGGTCTCTCCGAGCCCGGACGGATGCTGAGGCTTACGGAGGCGTATGCCCCCGCCGTGAGGTCCCTGTCCCACAGGCAAAGCCCCTGGAAGGATGAATAAAACTGTAGCTGCCTTGCCGCCTGCTTCTTCTCAGTGGCAGGAGCATTTGCCGTTACCCTCGTTCTCATGAAAAGGAGATGCCAAATTTCCTGGGGTGCACCCCAAATAAGAAATTAAGGCGTTTTCAAAGATGGGGTTGAAACAGCGACATGAGCCTCCCAGGGATTTTTGATGTGGAAATCACTGCTGGCCTGCAGCAGCCACTGCTCCACCGCCGCGTCCCCTCTGCCCCCTCCCAGGACCACTGCCAGCGCTGGTTTGGGCACCAGGTTCAGGGAATGCAGGACGGGACCCTGCATCCAGGATCCAGGCCTCTTCATATTCATTGGCTGAAGATGAAACCACTCCGGGGAGTGTTTCCATGTGGAAATGTGCTGCACATGTAATTTTCCTTCCCCCTTCCCTTCCCTTCCCTTCCCTTCCCTTCCCTTCCCTTCCCTTCCCTTCCCTTCCCTTCCCTTCCCTTCCCTTCCCTTCCCTTCCCTTCCCTTCCCTTCCCTTCCCTTTTTTCTTTCTTCTTCTTTCCTTGCCTCCCGCCCTGCCTCCATCCCTCCCTCACTCCCACCCTCTCTTCCTTCTTTCCTTCTCTCTTCTCTTCTCTTCTCTTCTCTTCTCTTCTCTTCTCTTCTCTTCTCTTCTCTTCTCTTCTCTTCTCTTCTCTTCTCTTCTCTTCTTTCTTCTTCTCTCCCTTCCTTTTTCTCCTTTCCTTTCCTTTCCTTTCCTTTCCTTTCCTTTCCTTTCCTTTCCTTTCCTTTCCTTTCCTTTCCTTTCCTTTCCTTTCCTTTTCCTTTCCTTTCCTTTCCTTTCCTTTCCTTTCCTTTCCTTTCCTTTCCTTTCCTTTCCTTTCCTTTTTCCTTTCCTTTCCTTTCCTTTCCTTTCCTTTCCTTTCCTTTCCTTTCCTTTCCTTTCCTTTCCTTTCCTTTCCTTTCCTTTCCTTTCCTTTCCTTTCCTTTCCTTTCCTTTCCTTTCCTTTCCTTTCCTTTCCTTTCCTTTCCTTTCCTTTCCTTTCCTTTCCTTTCCTTTCCTTTCCTTTCCTTTCCTTTCCTCTTTCCTTTCTTCTTTCCCTGCCTCCCTCACTCCCATCCTCTCTCCCTTCCTTCTCTTCTCTTCTCTTCTCTTCTCTTCTCTTCTCTTCTCTTCTCTTCTCTTCTCTTCTCTTCTCTTCTCTTCTCTTCTCTTCTCTTCTCTTCTCTTCTCTTCTCTCCTCTCCTCTCCTCTCCTCTCCTCTCCTCTCCTCTCCTCTCCTCTCCTCTCCTCTCCTCTCCTCTCCTCTCCTCTCCTCTCCTCTCCTCTCCTCTCCTCTCCTCTCCTCTCCTCTCCTCTCCTCTCTCCTTTTTTCTTTCTTCTTCTTTCCCTCCCTCCCTCCCTCTTTCTCTCTTTCCTCTCTCTCTCCTCTCCGGATGCTGTCCCCCACCCGGGTTCCCTGTCTGTGTGTCCCAGGAGCGGGCAGCCCCTTCCATTTCGGGACAAGCACTGCAGGCACCGCCAAGGACATGCGGTCAGCGCAGCAGCGGGACACAAAGCGTCTTTTCTATCTGGATTCGGGAGAGGTTTCCTACCTGCGGGCATCGTCCTGAGCCCTTCCCCGCCCTCCCCAGTACGGGAGAAGTTTGTGGTGCTGGGAGATGCCGAGCTGGCAGCTCAGTGGAAATATTTCCCCCAGTGTTTTGGAAATATTATGCTCCTTGGGAAAAATAAACCCTCCCATGGAGATTTTGTTTGTAAATTCCATAGCCTAGGGAGGAAACCCTCGCGGAAACAGGAGGCGGTGGTGAACGCTGCCCGGCCAGGCTCGCAGGCACAGCTGGGAGCGGGAGGGATAGTTACAACCGGCCACGATTTCTATTTCTTTTCTAATTCTGGCCGTGCCACGCTACAGCAGCGTCGGCTCTCCTCGCCGCAGGTCCGGAGCCGAGCGACTGTTGTGGACCCGCAGAATTACCTGCTCAGGAGAGATACATCTCCCAAGATAATCCCTTTGGTTTTTAAACCGAATTATCATTGGAAACACATGGAAATGCGCAACCAGACATGCCAGGAGGAAAAAAAGAAAAGCAGGAGCAAGCAGTTCGGCTCATACACTGCCAAGGAACTTGCAGTTTAAGTGAGCAGCACCTGAGAAATGCAATTTTCTGCATTTCTGCCGTGGTGGGAGAGCTCCCTTTCCCTTCTCCTCCTGGGTTTCTGGGTCTCACAGGAGGTTTCCCAGCGCCGAGGGCACCTCCGCGCCTGTCTGCTCCGGGAAGGGACATGGGGCAGCGGGGAGCCTCTCCGGCCTGTGAAGCGTTTGCCCGGAGGGAGGGAATTACCTATTGCAGGAACAAAAGTGGGGAGATTTAATAGGGTATGGCAGAAGAGGCCAAGGGCATGCAGCCCCCACAGACCCTATAGACGGCTGCCTTAGCCCCTGGGCATTTTACACTGCTGCCTTAAACCTATACATAGGTACCTCAGACTCTGCATATAGACCCTCAAACCCTGTGTATAGACCCTTTCAGGGCCTGTATATATAGGCTGCTCAAATCCTATACATACGCACCCTTGAGACCCCTTTCAGGACCTATATATGAGCCCCTGAGACCCTATAGACAAGCCACTCAGACCCCACATACAGGCCCTTCAGGACCTATAGCTAACGCTCCTCATACCCTACATACAAGCCTTTCAGGACCTATGTATATGGGCCCCAAGACCCTATAAACAGACCTTTCAGAAGTTATATATAAGCTCCCGAGACCCCATATACAGGTCTTTCAGGCCCTATATACAAGCTCCTCAGAACCTATATACAGGACCTACACAAACGCTCCTCATAGGGTATATACAAGCATTTCAGACCCTACACACAGGACTTTCAGGACCTGTATATAAGCCCCCGAGACCCTACACACGGGCCCTCCAGGACACGTATAGACGCCTCCCAGACCCCTCCTCGGCCCTGCACGGCTCCGGGGCGCCACAGAGGCCCCGCCCCGCCGGCCCAGGCCCCGCCCCGCCGGCCTCAGGCCCCGCCCCTCCCGCGCAGGGTCCCGCCCCTCCCTCACAGACCCCGCCCCGAGCCCGCCCCCTGCCGGCGTGCCACAGCTGGCGGAAGCGCGGCCGTGGCGGGCGGGGCCTGTGCGCGCTCCGGCGGGGCCGGCGGCGGGGTCGAGGTGAGCGCGGTCGGGTGGGGGGGGTCCTGTCCGCTCCCCCCCCCCGCACCCGGCGGTGGGGCACGGTGCCTCCGCTCGGGCCGGCGCTTCCTGCGCCCCGGTGGGAGCGGGCTGCGGGCATGTAGGCGGGTGCTCACCGTGAAACGGGCTGAGAGGGGGCGGCCCAGGCCTAGGAGCTGAGGGGGCCCAGGCCTGAGGGGGCGGCCCAGGCCCAGGCCTGAGGGGGCCCAGGCCCAGGCGCTGAGGGAGAGCTGCTGTTACGGGCCCTTGCAGTAGTACTGTAATTTCTTCCCTGTGGAATAAACCTTAGGGTCTGTGTCTCCGTTACAGCGTTCAGCTTTTCCTGCAGGGAAAGCCGCAGGAGAAGGAAGGACCCACACACACCCACCCCCGCGCCGTGCCTGGGCCAAGGGGGGCCTGCGGGGAGTGTTTTAGGGAGTGCGAGGAGCGGAGTCCCCTGCTCTCCACCTTTGGTTTATTTTTGTTGTCTCTGTAGGGGATTGCTCTTGGCGTTGCCAGGGCTGTGTGAATTATTGCTGTGTGTTATAGCTAATGTCAAAGCAATTTATTTTTTTTAATAGCTATTCATTAAACAGCTTTAACTTCACTCAATGGCCAAACTGTATTTGGTGTGCAGTTTGTCTTTGGAAAAACCTTTGGGGTGAATTTGGGTTAATAAACTGCTGAGAGTATAGAAAGGCCTGGCTTTTTTTAATCTTTTTTAATCAGCAGCATGACCATTTTTTGCTTCCTGGCTTTATTTGGCGGGCAGTCCAACATGCGAGTGCTGAGGTTGATATGTGTGAGCGCTAATACACAGCATGGCTGCCAGGAGGTAGACTGTGTGCAGCACGTTGCTGGCAGCAAAGAGTTATAATCTTTATTATGTTTTTTTCTTGTTTTTAGAACACAGCCCTGCAATTGCTGAGAAGTAATTCCCAGCGTTCTTCGTGACTGCCTGACCCGCAAGCTGGGAGCGAATACACGTGTGCTACAGGTAAGGATGGTATTGCTGCCTGCTGGGCTGTGTGCCACTCACAGCATGCTGTGGCCCTGCTCTCAGGTACTTTTAACGCTGCTGAACTAATAATCTGGCTGATATTTACCCTTAAATCGGCCCTGTTTGGAATTATTCTTGTTCTGAAGCGTTCGTCCATGCTTTTACCTAAAGCTATAGAAAAATAGGTTGCCTTTTTGCAGTGTGAAAAGTTGTGCTGACTTTTCTGTTGGAAGGCTTCGGCAGCGCTGTGCGATTTGGAAGGAGGAGCGAAGCAGGCGTGGGAGTGAGCTGTGGCAGAAGGCTGCTGCCTGGAGCTTACTGTCAACCCAGCCTCAGTTATGCCACTTTAATAAATATCAAAAAAACCCCCTACCCTGAAAAAATGATGCAACTCGCTATTTCTGTGCACTCAGTAAAAATGCATTTGAACATAGGGAGGTGTCTTAAAAAAAAAACACAACCAAACCCAAAAAAAACAAACAACCAAAGCTAAGTGAAGATGCTCAAACTGTGTGTGCTTGTCCATCTGGAGCAACAGAGCATTTCTTGGCCAGCCCAGGGGTGCGAGGGAAATGTGTTCTAGTGTCATCGCGGCCTGCTTCTCTGGGACTCTGGAGGGGGTTGTGGTGGCTGCCAGTTTCAGGCAGCAGCTTATTTAGCCAATATAGCTGCTGCCAGAAGAGGGCATGGAGGGTCCTGTGGCTTATAACCATCCTCTTAAATTTTCTGGTATTCAGTGGTGTGCTAGAAAGAGTGTAATGTGCGTATTCAGCAGTGTATCCTAAGCTCATGTAACTCCTGTTCTTTGTTTACTCGTGGAAACGGCTTGTTCTCCAAATGACCTGCTTTCTGCAGAAACTTTTGTGATATTCGTTATGCTTCCTGAACTAAAGAAGTTGAAATATCATGCTCCTGGAGGAAAAAGAATCGTGTGCCTTGCTTACATCATTAACATCTGCCTACTGGGGGCTCTCTGGAGCTCCCCGTGCCTTATTAGTCTTTGTATAACTTCTCTGTACAGGTTCCTGTTGTGCCTCTCGGGCTGAGAAGTCAGGTTCCCGGGTAAGCTTGCGGTGGTGTTCTCAGAGGAGAGATTGTACCGTTGTCCTCAGGCAGTTTAAGAGGATAAACTGCAAGACTTGCAAATCATTTGAGGTCTCAGAAGGACTTTGAAGCAGTATCCCATAAGCATTACATTTTTCAGATGTATTTGAGGGAGCCATCAGCTATGTTTAGATCTAGACTGTGGAAACAACCATTTTTGCATTTCTTGAGCAAAATGAGTTCTGTAGCAGTCATGTTAGGTTTATTATAAAAACACATTGCTGCATGCTGTTCCGTTTGCTGCAGTAACATTCCTTGAAATGGGCTGAGCTGGGATATAGAAATACTTGTTTTATTCTTCCCAAGTTTCCAGTAGCCTTGCTGGTGCATGGTATTTTAACACAGTTTAATGCAGTAGGGCTGAGGACACTTGTGTACAACAATAAAAAAACCTTATTTGTTAATTTTCCAGATGCTGTGTGTTCCTGTTGGGAAGTTTCAGGAGTGTTAGTGAAAAAGCGTCTTAGTGTAGATGTGGCTTTGAGTGGGATGATGCTGTTTGGGATAATTCAGTACGAAACAGTTACCCAGGGTTGTTGAGTATTGTAGCCAGCGTTGTATGCCTTTGACAAGAATATTTTGTTTTTTTTTTTAAAGCAGACTGTTTTGAGAAAGGTATGTTGCAAACCGTATGGCTATCTCTTAATGAGGAGGATGGCTATAAATCTCTTTCAGGTGATGTGTTTGACACTTTCAGTAAGAAATGCAAGGACTCATAGTAAAATCTGAGTGGAAATGCACTTTGTCTGCCGAAGCACATACTATCCAAGAGTCTTTGGCAGGCTTGCCCCTTAGTGAATGATGTAAGATATTATAAAACAGAAAAAATAAACAGCTTGACTGTTCAGATCATGCACTGTTTTACTGCGGCTTCTGTAGCATTATCTGAAAAGTCCTTGGCTAGCAAATTTGGGGTTATCTTTGCCTGCTACCTTGTCTGTGAGTGCAGTGGCCATTTTTTTCCCCAAGGAAGCCTGCCATGGAGTTGCCTTCCATGCATTCTGGATTTAACGTCTGCTGAGAGCACCTTTTAATTGCAGTCCCACCATCGCTTGGAGCTGGCAGTACTCTTGTGTGAAGAGATCCTTTTGTCTGGGGTGGCATTAACTGTGGATGTGGGGCAGGAGAAAGTAAAGCAGCCCAAAGCGCTGATCCTTGTAACTGGGAATTTTGAATAGCCAGGTGTCTGGGAATACACAGCTGGTGGCAGGCCAGCTACTCGTGCTGGTTTATAACAGCCACGAATGTGTGGCCTTAAATGCTTTGCATAAACAGCCTTTGATTCGTTATAGGGTTTCCTTTCTGTCCCTGCAGCCTGTGACAGCTTGTTACCCTTCCTTTACCCACCACAAACAAATCAGTGGCTTGAAGTAATGGTTTTTCAGATTTAGCTTTTTAAATAGAAAATAGTTCGTTTCCCTGGTGCAGGGGTTTCTTTTAAGTCTCTAGGGTCCCTGAATCTCAAATTCTTGGGTTTTTCTGTTAGAGTTTATAGCTCTTTGAAGTGAAACCCAAGATCCTCATGCAGACAGCAAGAAAGAAGATCAAGGCTTGAGACAAGCAACGCCTGCAGCTGACCTGTGCTTGAAACATGAGACTTGTGAATCCGTGTAGCTTCATGATTTGTAGCGTGTCAATCTGTGACGCAGACAAAGCCTGTCTATGGCAAAATTGAAATCAGACCCAGTATCTGTATAGACTAGTTGGGTTATGTACCACCACTTCAACATCTGTGTTTTCATTAGTTTGATGCAAACTTTCCATCTCCAGCTTTTTTGCTTCAAGAGCTGGATGAGTAGTTGTATTTTTTCACTAAAATCTTAGCTATGATACAAATGCAAGGAGGATCTGCAAGAACTGACGCCTGCCTTATGTCCGACAGTGTTAAAGAATACAGGAGGATTGTCACTGTATTAGATGCTGTGTGTGCAGCTGCCCAGTGCATGCACCAGGTATGCGCTTGCCGTATATCGGAGTTGTCTGGGAGTTTGCCCCCACCTCTGTTAATTTAAACCCTAACAGCACTGGTATGGAGGTGTTTCTTTACACCTCTTTTTACAGTATGTAACTGTGGGTTGCTATTTCCATTAATGTAATCACCTTTTCTGTTGGCTGAAGTTTTGGTGGACTGCAAAGTAAAACTCCTCTGTCCACTGATGGATATTTCACTTTTTGTTTTCACGGTCACAGGGATGGAGGTACAGACTTCACCATGTCAAATTATGCTGTCTACCTCCAAAAAGAAATTTGTCTTTTTCTGGAGCTGGACGTGTATCTGCAGGTAATGCAAGGCTGTTGAATTGTCACCTTCACAGCCTACTGAGGCTTTTGCTTTCTCCACAGACTACTTACATTTTTCTCTTCCAGCATTATTTTCTTGTGAAACACGTGTTTATTCATTTAGAATTAACACCAGTTTTCTTGGAGCCAAGTAAGCCATAAGCACCTTTTAAATCTACTTTAACTGCTCTGGGATTTTTTTGTTTGTTCTTGTAAGGTACACATGCAGGTAGGTGGCCGTCAGCTGGAGAAAGGACAGGAGCTTCGAGGAGAGTCTTCCCATTTGGTGTGAAAGTTAGGAATTCTCAGGAAAATCACATCCCATCGACACATATTGTGCAAGGCAAGTTAAATCACTCAGGTCATTCAGCAGCCGTATTCCTGCTGACTGCAGCTTTCTACAGAAAAAGGCAGAATTGTTATGTTTTCTACCACTCTGCCAACAGTTCTCTGACAAACCTTTGTTCCTCACATCGGTGTCAATTTTTTCCTCCTGCAAAAATGCCTCGGGTCTGGTGCACTTGCTCTTGTGGCTGGTTTGCAAAGACAGCCTGATTATTTGGGGATAGTGATTGGAAAAAGCAAATTTCACATTGGATCGATTAAGGTAGAAGTAGCTCATGAAACAGGGTCATTAGCCTTAATAAGGGGTGAGGTAGGTTTTTTGTTCAGTTTTTGTTTTTACAGCTCTGCTACTTACCGACTGGCTTCTATAGAGAGGCTTCTAGGGAGTTTGTCAGTGCTGGGGTTTACCATAATACTTTCTAGGTAGAAAAGCCCAAGGAATAGGCTGCAGGAGGAGGGGAAAAGAAAACTTAAACCAGGAAAAAGCAGCATTTAGCATTCATTTCTGTGTAAGTTTATAGTTGCCCCTTAAAAACGTACCGTGCATTGCTGGAGACTGACTGTCTGAAGTAGCAAGCAAATATTTTATCCTTGCTGAAGGTGCTATTTTCAGTGCTGCTGCAACAGATGTTACTGGTTTATTTTGTTTGAGTACACTCATTTTTCACCTGTTTCTTAAAAGCTGCAGTTTGTGGTGTCTGCATCCACTCAAGTCTTTTAGCAACTCAGCTAGCAGGTTAGATTTGGGGTTGCTGTTGAGCTTGCCAAGTGATGCTACTTCTGCCATTTTAGTTGGCACCAAAGTCTTAATCCTAGATAGACTTCAAATGTTTGAAGGCGTGCGGGCAAAGATCTTTCCCGAGTGAGTAAACAGTCCTGTCTCCCTTTCAAGAGAAGACCAAGCTAGCTACTGACCTACACCCTTATAAATAATCCAGTTGCAATTACTAATAATGCTTTATTAAAGGTAACTCATAAGTCTTGTGTGTGTCTGCACACCGCATCGTCTTCTCTACTTAGCACTGAAGATCAGTAAAATTATTTTCAGTCTTGTCGGTTTTAATCTAGGCTCGGTGCGGCAGTGTTTGGGGTTCATGCCTCTTCTCTGGTCAGTTTGCTCGAGTTTAAGGCGAAGCTCCTGTTGCAGCAGACTTGGTAGAAATGGGCATGGGTGACTTGTACAGCCCAAGGAGGGATGGTTATTTCTTCTGTACAGTACGTGCTATCTCAGGATGATCTGCAGTTCCTAGCAGACTATTTGTTTTCAAGCAGTGAGAGCCCAGGTGTGAGTATGTGGTGCTTAAAAATAGGGGAGACATAAGAGCAACTGACAATAACAGAGAAACTTACATTTTCCTTAAATTAAACATAGCTAATATAAAGATGTATGCATTAAATTGAGGATAACACCTGTGTGTAAAGTGGTCGTTTAACAAGTTGGATTCCAACTAGCCACGGTTTTGCTGTTTGATTTTCACTTTGTGTCTTACGATGCTAAATGATCAATTTGGCAGAATAAAACAACTCGTGAGATGAGGATGGCATAGGTAATGGAGTCTTAATGGATAACGTCCTGGTAAATTGTTATACGAAATAAGCCATGTTAATGGCGAGGTGATTGCAGAACACCAAAACGTGTTGGTAGGGCAACATTAGACTAAATTTTTAAACATGTTATGAAATGCAGTAGTGTGGCTTTCATAGCAGCTGCATTCAGAGCAGAACGAAGGTTAATACTAAATCCTGGCTATTTGAGGGATCGCACTGATTGTCCCAAAGGGGAGGACGAGCGATGGTTGGGTGTAGTTACAGAGCTGCGGAGTTGGGAAGTGTGCATTTTCAGGGCTGAGGATTTTAGGAAGAGGTGAACCCTTACTGCAGTGACAGTTAAAAAGAAATTGCCAGGCTGTGGCTTAGGTTTCTGCTAAAGACCTGGCAGCGTGTTATCGATTGGTGCTTTGTAGACTCTCCATCAATTTGAATTGTGCTCTGAAACAAATGTCGTTCCCCTCTCTAGCGAAATTAATGTGATCAAATATTGCCCAATCTCATATCTGAGAAGAAATTACTTTTGCTGCTAGATTTCATTTTCATTCTCAAAACTGATTTATGCGTCTTAGTAAGCTAATAACTTCAGTAATGCGAGTAATCCTTTATCTGAAAATTGCGCTAGCTAAGGTGAAAATTTGGAGTTACAGGAGGGGAAAAGTGCAGGAACGGTTCGGTCTCTCTTGGGGATGCAGGAAGGAGTGGATCCTGATGCCTCAGTAGCTAGAATCCACCTCTGGGCACCCTTTGTGGGGATTACCCTTGTACAAATGTCTCTCACTGGTACCAGTTTGTAAATGGGAAGTATGGTGAACTGGGGGGAGGAGGAGTCAAAATTAATAACTTAATTTTGGTGAAGGCAGGTTTGATGCTAAGAGTCTTTTTTCCCCCTGGTTTACGTATCTCAGATTATTTTAAGTGTTTCTATATTAGTGTTGGCGGTGAAAACTTCTCTCTGAATTGCTTTGCCCTTTCCCCTGTGTCTTGACTTATCCTTCCCGTTGGATTTATTTGTTGTACTTTTTTCCCCATTGCAATTTTTCCTTCCCCTCTTCCCAATAATCCCCTTGAGAAGATGGAGACAGGAGAGTGGGGAGCCGAGACCCGCACTCTTCTGCCGCTGGCTCTCTGCTTCAGGGCACCCCACGTCTTCTGGACCGGGTGTCACTGGCTTCAGTGAGCAGGGGTGAGGTGACTGACAGTCAGGGGCTGAGATGGAAGTAGGTGAGGAATTTGCCTACTCTGGCAATGTCTAACTTTGCTTTTTAATAAACATACGGCTCCAGAAAGCTTTTTCAGTTCTTAGTGACTCCATCTCAGCCAGTCTCTGCAGAAATCTTTATGCCTAAGCAATGCCTCGTAAATGCAAATCCTTTTTTGAGATCTTGCTACATAACAGTATTTTTCATTTAAATTTACAACTGATGTTCTGCACTAATGCGCAAGTTTACCATGTCCTAGTGAAGTTGTTCAAATAAAAAGCGCCTGTGAACCCTTCTCTCATTAAAAATTAAACACCCATCAGCTTATTCGGTTACTGTTCTCCCTCTTGTGTGCTTGCACCACTGAGGCCAGCTTTGACATCAAAAAGCTGCTTTAAGCCTGTTTCATCTTAAAAACTGAGGCTGTTCTGGGTTGCCGAAAAGGACGACAAAAAGTTCAGTGCTATGGGGTACCCAAGTGTGAAGAAGTCCTTCCTTTTCCCCGGGCTGGGCTACTTAGTGCTTTCAGTCTTGAAACCATCAACTAATTAGGGTGCAGGAAAAACGGGAGCAAGTCTTTTTGTTCTTTTCTTCTGGTGTCTGAAAAAGGATGCAAGAGAGTTGGGATCTGCCAATTCTTATGTGCGCTGAAAAAATCCAGGGCTGGACTGCTGATGGGCATGGCAGGGGGGAGAAGCAGAGAGCCTGTCTGAATTTCCTTGCAAAACAGGTTAGCGGACATAGGATTGTTGTTTGGGGAAATAAAACATCCACATCAAGCCAGAATGTAAGTAGCTGTTGAAATAATTTTACATTTCTCCTTTTAAAGCGGTCTGGATCTCCTCAGTTTGAATGATGCCCGTTGTTTCTCGGATCGGAAGCCGTACTTCCCTAATGGGTTTGTGGGTTTCCTGGATGTCAAAGACACGTTTAACGCTAAATTACAGATACGTGAGGCTTTACGCTGTTCCATCTTGCCGGCTGCGTTTACCCATAGAGCAGGGCCCTGAGCGCTTACCTGATGGCCACAAGAGCTGCTGCAGCGGTTGGGGCAGAAACACAGTTTAAATCACGGAGCTGAGGTGTAAAAACATCGTGCCGAAGTGGACAGAGAAAGCCGGGTACCAGGATGGGCCCCCCTGGGTAGGGGTTTGGGGTGAGGTGGATTTTTTTGTGGGGTTTTTTAGCTTTTTGAATGTTTGGGCTCTGAGGATTGGGTTTTGGTGGAGCAGCTCATATTTTATGGTGGAGCAGACAGTCAACAAAACTTTTGTTTTTAAATCTTCAAGTCTGTGGGTTGACTGCTCTGCTTAAGAAAAAAAATACCCATGTCTTGTGGCATAAATAAAAGTAGGTATGTCATTCTTTTGTGGAAAAAAGCCCCAACTATTTCTTTTGTCCAAGGATATGAATTCAACCTCTGAAAGTAACTGTAGAGCTGTTCTGAGCAAGAACTTAAGACTGGCTTATCTCTCAAACAAAAATACGATCTAGAGATTCCTTGTAGCAGTAATGCTAGAACATAGTGGTAACTTCTATGTTTGAACCTTACTTTTGGTATTTTGGAGTTAAGTTTGGTTTTTTCGCTGAGCTACTTTGGTGTATCCTGTTAAAAAAAAAAAGAGATATATTGCGTTAAATCATGCAAGAATTGAGGTTATTTCTTATTGTGAGCTGTAATCACATCAGTCCTTGGGAATTTTATACTTGATCTCAGTTTTATTCCTTATCCTACTGCAGATCGTGGTGTTAAGCTTTTCATTGCTGCAGTTAGGGCAAGATGCTTATTTTTAGTCTTTTAAAAAGTGAGCACCTGCTTTCTTGAGTGATGTGGGCTTAAATGCCTGGAGCTTTTTACAAAACATATCAAATATCACGGCAATTTTGATTTTTTTAAAAAAATAAAAATTAGGAAAGCTTGTGAAATTGCAGATGGAAAGCATGGAAAATTCAGCTTCCAATGTGCTTTTTTTTTTTCTGGTTCTGAGATACGGATGCTCTCTATTTTAGGGTTATTATGGGAACTGCCTGCTTTCAGCTCTCTCAGGCAATTGCTACCAAGTGAGCACTGTCTGGGTGAATGTCCCAGCACCATCAAGGATGGAGATTACTTGGACAAAGCAGATAATTTAGTGTTTCTTAGGGCTCAGACAGAGCAAACATTTATGCAGTACTAAAGCCAACAATCTGAAATGTTGTAAAAATCTCTTCAAGCTAAAAAGTAAGCACTGTGGGGCTTGATTTTCATTTTGACTGATTAAATGATACTGGCAATGCTTCCCTTATCCATTACTTCTTATGCATATAAAGCTGTAATTAGGACAGGGAACCCAAGTCAGGGCAACATTAGCTTCTCTGTGAAAATAACACTTGCAGATTTTTCTCTGCATGTGTAACAGAAATTCAGCCCTGGAGATGAAATGGGAACATCAGGTTTGTGTAGGATGGAAATAATTTAAAATTTGAAATAAGAGCTGCTTTCCATAACGAAATCTTCTATTGTTTGTAGCTGGAGAGTAAGTGCTGTTAGTTGGCTGTATTCCATTAAAACTTTCATTTTAAGCCTATTTATTTTTAAAGGCATAAACAAAATGGTAATGCCGAGTGCAAACTTGGTTTTTAATATCTGCACAGATGAATATAAAATGGATGCTATTCAGATGCGCTAGCTGTGAGCAGCGGAGTTTGTGGTATTTGCCCATAAACCAGGGTGCCGAGGGACGGACACCCTGTGGCTTTGCCCTACCCGGCAAAAGCAGTATTGCCACCTTTGTCCCAGCCTGCCGTCACCTGCCGGTGCTCCATCCCATCTCCCTTGTCCTAGGACCGTGCGAAAGCCTTGGATCTGATGTGAAAAATCACCGATGAGGGATTTGCTAATGATTTTTCATAACCTATGCTTTCTTTCCCCTCGCCACGTATTTCTGGATTGTGCTGTGAAGTCTTCAGATGCATCTCTGCCACCTCTTGCCTTAAAAGATATTGAGCACTCAAAATTACCTGCTGAATATTTTATGTGCGTCTTCCCTCTCTCTTCCTCTCTTCCCCTCCCTAACTTCATATCGCCAGTTCACATTATGAAATCCTGAGCTGCATGTTGCTTTAATCGGTGGAAAAGGGCAGTAATATATTCAATTCTTTATAGATGAAATGGGATAACACACCACACATGTAAGATGTGTTTGCGCAAAACGATCCCAAGATTCCCATTGTTGGAAGTTAATGGTTTAGCAGAACAGCGCAGTGGCATCTTCTGTTGCAAAAGCAAATACAAACCAATAGACGTGATTTTATTTTTGTATTCTGTGGTTATTCTCTGGCTGGGAATATTTGAATAGAACAGCAAGAATGGTGAACAAAAGGAAAATATTGGGGCACTGCTACCCTGCTGTCCACTTCCAATGTTTTTGCTGGCCTTGGGAATTCTTTTACCATTCTGTTCCCAGTTTCTTCTTTTTAAGGCTGACCCCGCGATCGGAAAATTGAATTTGCATCAGTTAGAAATAAAACCTTTATTTCACTAAAAGATGCAGCACCTTTTCTTTTCAGAGGCAACATTTACCCTTCACCTTCAATCTTGTGAGCGAGCAAAAATTGCTTTGTCTCCTGTAGCTGGTGTGTGTGATGAGGTGACATTTTTGCGGTTCAGATTTCTCTGTTGTAATAATGTTTAGATTTGTAGCTCTGGTTTCCCATTTGTCTCGATACCATTGTGTAACGGGTTATGGATTGTATTTTATGAGTTTTGACACTTTGAAACTTGCCTTATCCTTAAAGTTGAGTATAAATGTTTTTGCTCCAGGCTACCTAAAAAAGTGATTGAAAAACAGTAGTTTTCTTAAGGAAATTTAAAATGACTGGGTTGGGTTTTGGTTTGGTTGGTTTGCTTGTTATTTGGTTTAATTTGCCTTTTAAAATCCATCTGTGTCTTTCCCTCTGGCCAAATGGCTCTTATTTGCTGTAGTTGCTTGTAAGATCTACCTGCATCTTCCATGCCTTGGTACTTGAGCGGGAGTGGGCAAATATTTCTTCTTGATGAAGCGTGCTGGGGAAAGGCTGAAGAGGAATTTGGAAAATGCTGTAAGAGCAGCTGAGTAAGTAGTTGGGATGTTACAGCAAGGTGTGTCAGCCAGGTGTATGCCAATACATAATACTCATAACTTGCTATTTATTAGACAGGTTATATGCCTGTTGTAGAACAGCTAACAAACACCTGTGACAGTTATTTTCTGTAACTTTTCCTATTTTAGAAAAAATGCGAGCAAATATCTGGTTGAGGGTCAGCATGAGAGTCCACAAGTGGAAATGGTTTGTTGCTTTACTAATGTGTTGTTCTTATTTGACAGGATGTTCCGCCTTCGATTTTTTCCTGTTGCAGCTGGGCTGTCTGCTGTTTCGCGGCGTTACCATGGGACAGCACATCACCCCAGGATCAGGCGTAGGCTCGTGGTGGCGGCAGCTTTCATAGGGACGACTGCAGCGACAGCAAGTGCCAGATTCCTTTGGCAGAGGTAATATATATTTTTTTGTTTTTTTAATTTTTTGCCTGACACCTCATGCTGCTTTAGTCCTGTGGTAAGTACCTGCAGATGGGTTTAAGATCTGCAAAGCGTTATTGCTTGTCCTGCTTCTGCCGCATAGAAGGAATGGCTGTTGCTGACTCCCTGTGGAGCTTCTTTGCTGTTGTGAGTAGCCAGAGAGATGTGAAAAAGCTCAGGGCTGAATCGTTTTCCTCTGTAGCTGTCCTTAATGGGCTATTTGCCCTTGGTGGGGTTTGCTGCCCGGCATCCCCTGGTGTGGTGATGCTACATAGGTCTGTGGTGTTGTGCAAAGAGAAATCTGTTGCCTTTACCAACCTGGGTGAGAAGGTCGTGCTTTCGGCTTCTAGGAGGGCTGCTAGGGACAGCATGCTTGGCCACGGGATGCTGCTCTGGTTTTCTTTGTGTTCTGCTGACTGCTTCACATACAAAACATAGCAGAGGAGCAGAAGGGGACAGTCCTTCTTTTGGTGGTAAGGTAGCTGCACACAAGACTCATGAGGTTTTTAAGGGCCAGAATCTGAGAACACCTGCTCTGAGCAATGAAGTGCAAAGCTTGTTTCTATAACTGTGAGGAGAAAGGGGATGTTTGTGTTTGCCTGATGTGACCCTCACTGAACCCTGGGCCCATGCAATGTTTGAAATAAATCAAGGATTCCCTTCTCTTCCCTCAAAACGTGGAAGCAGTGTGGCTCTGACAGTGTCACTCAAGCTCATGGCTGCAATTAGAGTCTGAATGTAAAGTCTTTGCTGAAAACCCATCTTATTTCCCTGTTGATATTTAGGTGGTTTATTGCTGGCCCCCTGGTCACCTGTGTTGTGGCTAGAAGGCTCTAGTTTGAATGTTACAGGAGGAAGATGGTGGTAATTGTTCTGGCTGTTCCTAGAGCTATCAAACCTCTTATGTCTGCTAAAAGGAGTTGCTCAGGCAGAGGAGGAACACAGTGATCCAGCACAGTGTTGTCTTATGCTGCATTTTGCTAATAATCTGCACTTAAGTAGTGCCTCTTTATCCACAGGACCTGAACGCCTCTGCGGGGATGGCCAGGATAACACCCCTTTTCAGGCAGGGAAGTGGGCAGGGTTTTTTCCACTTAAAACATCCTCAGCATGATTGTAAAGTAGGTACAACATCATGTCCTATGTAAAGCTCTCCCAAAGACACCAAGTTACTATCTCCCTTCTGCAGCAGATTCACCCAAACAGCCAAACTATCAGTGGTTAGCTTTGCCTTTTATCAGGAGGAAGGTGCTCCCTGCAACAAAGAGCTGCTAAGGGCTTGCAGAGTGCTAGGGCAGGGGTGATCTCAGGGACTGATTTTTTTTTTTTTTCTTTTTGGCTCCTGGAGTACTTGGCTGTTCCTTGGAGGCCCCTGGGCAATGTGGCCAGGCTTGACCTTGCTCAGCTGAGAGTGCTGATAGAAATCAGACAAAGGAGACAACAGCTTCTTTGATGTAGGGTGGTCTGTGATCTCCCCAGTGCTCATCAACCTGGAGAGATTGATTTGCTGTGATTTCTATTTTTTTCTTTCCTTGCTCTGTCTCCTTTGTCTCTTATAAATTTGTAAAGCACTAAATAGAATTGTACAGATTTAAGTATTCCTTTCCTATATGAGCCATGAAATAAATCCACAATGTCTGTAACTGTAAAATAAAAGTACATCCAGGCTTACAGTGTTACTTTAATTACTTGATATACAGCTGTTGAGTAAGAGGAGGAACAAAATTGATATGTTTGGTGTAGGAAATACTTCATACTGACACCTGTAGGAGTTTTAAACAGACTCTCAAATAGGCATTTTATCATTGTGTTTAAATAAACGAGGGATAAGAAACTGCAAATTTCCTTTTATCTTTCACAATATATAAATTGAGTGATTAGTCAAGTTTGAGAATAAGTGTAGGTGAATAAAAAATGTTTGTAACGGCATCCTGGGTTATTCAGGTAGTTACCTCCTCGGTTATTACAGTAAGTAGCAGTGAGTGTAATGAATTAGTTATAGGAGGTAAATATCTAATGTAGCCAGGGCATGGGGATCGAATAAGTCAAATGTCACTGACAATGTAACTTGTATACTACAGAGAGAAAGTCTGTGTGCATCTGAGTATTTACGCTTAGTAGTAAGCGATTTTGATTTATTAAATGTTGCAGCGGTATTTAAGTGGGAAGCAGGTTAGGGAGGTCCTTTGCGTAACCAGTTCTGTTGGTGCAGTTAGTCTATTGTAGGGATGACCCATGATGCTTGTTTTCTTTCGATTAGTGAAGCAACCGTGCTTTCGTTGTGATATGAAACTCTCCTATGCTGCACAGGTATTTTTATTTCAAAACAGATTTCTTGTACTTCTGATAATGAAGAACCTTGCAAAAAGGGATTAACATGGTGGTGCCTGTATGTGAGTTCACCCTTTCCACTACTTAGCATGAAGACAGACAGGACTTCTCAGGTGGTTTCTGACTGTCATGTGCAGCCTGAAACCAGTGTATTTCAGATGGATTCTATAGGATATGCTTTGAGCAGCATCAGAAGCCAGTGCTGGGGTAAGGAAGTCCACACAAAGGTGGAGAAGTCATCAAGGATTGAAAAGATGTACATAAAAAAATCCCGGTGGTTGTAAGATGTGAGATAGGAAAGACTTATTTTGTGTCTTCCTAAGACTGGAGGTGGGTTGGTGGGATCTTCATGTTTGATCTGTATGTAGCTTTCTGCATAACTGTCCGTTGCAGGTGAGTATTGGTTTTCTTTCCTTCACTGTCGTCTAGGAGCTCCTGCTGTCTGCCTTTGATGGAATAAATCTCATCTAAATAATTATACGGCAGGAGCAGCTAATGCTGCTCTGTTCTGCCGTGGTGAAGAATACTTCAGCAATGCAAATAACTGAGCTTAGAAGACTAATGAAGTTTACTCTTGCTAAGCAATAACTTAAACTCTGAGGGTTTCCAGCTGGCAACAGAAGCAATTCAGTATCTGGGCATTGGTATAATGAACGGAATAAATTAATTGAAATAAATCTTGGCACAGTCATTGGCTAATCTAAATGAGGCATTAATATATGAGAAGTACTGAACTTTACAGTTTGTGGCAAGCTTAATGTTTATAAAAAATATTCTGTTACTGATACTCGTGTAAAACTTGTATTCTCTATTTGTAGTTCCAAATACCCATTTGCAGTGTTATTAAAAGCCCACAGGTATCTTCTTTATGTCACAGACCTTCCTGGCTGAATCTGTGGGCACCGGGCACCTGAAAGCACTTAAACTGGCATTTCAGTGCTGAAGCTTGTCACTCAATCAACCTAGTATTGAATGAAATAAGGGAGTGAATGTACCTTTGGGGAGCACAGAAGGACCTTTGTAAGCAGAGTCTTACCACTGCTCTTCCTGATGGACTGGAAGTATTTAGTTAAGCTTAATTTCTTATCCTTTTCCAAATATATTAGCAGTAAGAACAAGGGCAAGACATCTGTGTTGCTCTGGAAGTTGCTTAATAACAAGATCCTTTGTCACTAGCATGTTTGTGTTTAACGCGGTACCCAGTCTCATTTTGCTGCATCTCCTTGGCCTTATTCTGTGCTCTTCTGCCTTTTGCCCTATCCTGTGCTTAAGTCAAAGCAATTAAGCTTGAGATACCCGCTCCTAGCCCTGACAGTATATTCTCATTCTGTTAAAGCTCTTCTTTTTCAGGCTCCACTCCTCACCAGCAAGCTGAGCTGTTTAGGTGCTGGCTGCCACTTCTGCAGATTTCATTCCATCTTTACCATTTCTTCCTCTCTTCCTCCACCCTTTTCTTCTTTGGCCATCCTGTATCAACCGATTTACTGGAAGATCCTCTGTAGGAAAGACCCTTTGTTTTCCTTGCTGTGCTGACCTTCACTGCTTTTTGTGTTTGGCTGTTCTCCATCGGCGCTTCTGGAATTAATTTTGAAGCCTAGATCAGCCCTTAGCTAACTCTGTTTAAGAATGCATTGCTTTTTTGCATCAGTGTCTTAAGGGCTTTAGAGTAATTTGCTTAGAATACATTTTTAATGGCAGAATTGCTGGAAATATCTTATGCCAGCTGAAACTGAGAATTTAAAAATCTTTGTTCTAGTAAAACGAAGGAAACCACATAAATCATAGTCAAGAGGGGAGAAACCTGTTTTATAGCTATAGATGCGTCAGGTACTACTTAACCTGATGTAGGAGAGAAAAGACAAAAAATGTAGGTATTACCCATGTTAGGTTATTTTTATTTTGAGAGCTCTGTCCATTTTTTTAATTCTTTGAGAGGTGACAGACTTAAGAGACTATCCTTGGGGTTGCTGTGCTGAGGGTTTTCTAAGGCTTGAAGACATGTTGATCTATGAGTGGTGTCTTGAAAGAGCACTGTGTCCTTTCAGGTGGCTTTTGGCTTCATATTATTTTTACCCATGAGCATCAGGGGAAGGAAAGAATCTGATGCCGGGGAATGAGCCAAAGTAAAAACTGGAGCCAGTTAGGAGAACATCTGAACTGCTGTGGGGGGGAGTGACCTCAGCTAACCCTGCAGAGCTTAAAGCACAGGTATTGCCCTAAGCCTGCAGAGCCCTGGAGTTTGGTCAGTACACGCTCATAATATCTTATTTAAATGTTGCATAGCAAATCAGAGCTGGGATGTGTGCGGAGAAGCCAGGTGGAGATGCAAGAAACTGCTTCCCGAATTGTCTCGGTTTGCTGTGACTTTATGGGGACTGCACTTGAAATCCTCTGTCTCTTAACAGGATAGGTGTTGTTCGAACCCTGGGTCTTTAATGTCACTGGAAATAGCACTTTTTAACCTGTTTTTTTAAAAAATACGGGTGCCCTCTGGTGGCCAAGTGCCCGCCTGCTGCCGCCCCGTTGCACCGAGTAACTAAAAGTACCTGTTCACCTTGCCCTCATCCCCAAGAGCGTGTTGGCTGTCCTCCAGTAGCTATCTGGAAAGCAACTTCTCTCCAAGAAGCCACATCATTCGGGAGTGGAGTAGGGGGAATAATTTCCTGGCTCAATAGAGGAAGCGCAGAAATTGTAAATATCACTTAGTTTTGAATAGTTCCTGATTTGGAAGTAAAGTGCCAATGCAGTCATTGAGTGTCGCCCCTTTAGGGTCTAGTCTTGTCACGGCTGTCACTATCTTACAACATTCAATGTTCAACACTGCCCGATGACATGGCTGCCTTCTGGGCTGTGCTAAAGGTTGGATCTGCAGGGAGGAAGTAAGGGAGAAAACTAAGGATGGGGATAATGTTCATTAATTAAGGATTTAAAACAGAAGTTAGCCTAACCTTGGGGGTTTTTATCATTTTTTACTTTGGCAAACTTCTACAGCTTCAGCTGTCTTCCCCAGTTGACGGTTGCTGAGATTTGCTGGTGGTAGCTATATGCTCTTCTTTTGGTCTCTAGACCACATATGGGATCATGTGTTATTGCTGGTTGTGGGGCCAGCTGAAGAGAACAAAAGGCTTGTGAGGTTGAGGAGGCTTCGTGTAACGCGACACAGCCCATCTGTTTTCAGTCTGCCAAAAGGGCTGAGGGATTGCATGAGGTACTGGCTAGGAAGGGAATAATGCTATTAAATGCCCTAGAGTTGGTTAGAGCAGAACAGTTTTTAATTGGTATTGGTATAGACATAGCGGGGAATTGCTTCCTCCTTGACTTGCAGCTGAATTCGTTGCGACTTCTGTCCCAAGACCATGAGGCCAAATTCTCAGAAGTGTGCAGCTGCGTGAACGCATCCCAGGCTGGAGAGCAAAAAGTGGCGCCGGGAATGACCTTCTCTGGTCTTCCAGTTGTGAACAGCAGTACGGCCTGAAAGCTGTGATGTGTTAGCCCGGTCTTTCACCTCCTGTGACCTTCCCCTGCTGTCTGCTTTTAGTTAAAGACCAGGTTTCAAGGGAATTAAGAAATCTGAAGGGACCTCGTTTCCCCCACAAGGGATCTCGTAGCCCACATACCTTTTCCCATAAGTCAAATAAAGGTTTCACACTCCTTTGGGTTCCCCAAGCAATAAGATGTTCCCTGGATTTAAAAAACTCCATCTTGCACATTCCAATTGTGAGAGTCGGTGGTCAGATGCTTGGAGCACTCTTCCTTTCTTCTTCCCCCCTGACTTGCTTGAGTTCCTCTCTATTTCTAGAGAATTATTTATATAACTTCAGTCCTCTAGCAAGATGGCTTATTGTCACTCTACATTTGGTCTCTTGTGTTCTTGTGTTGTCAGTGGAAATGAAGATGGATTGAGTAGCATGGTCAGGAAGACAAACGCTGCTTGCTGGGAGCCTATAAAACGCTCTGGTGTGGAAACGTGCCTATGAATAGGCGCACCCATTTCTTATTGCCTTGCAGGACTGAGCCTGTAGTTCGCACGACAAAACCAGATGCTGCGGTGATTAATGTTGTAGCACATCTTCACTTAATGGCTTGTTGCCTTATTGTGGACGATCTGGGAAAGGGAACAGATGCTGATGAGAATTCATGTTCCTTCCCTGGCAGGTAACTGGGTGCTAGGGCTGCTCGCTCTTAAAAGTTCTTCATGATGCTTAATTATAAATACAGGCTAGTTAAACTAGATGGAAAATAGTGCATTTTGGATTAATGAACTCACGTTTGCATTTTCGTATTAGTATAGAGACCTGATTTGCCTGTCCTTACAGAGAAACTAAATATTTTCAAGGAACTTGAAGAAAATCAATACTGAAAGTCACAATTCACATCAGTTTTTCTTTAGCTGATATTTGATGTGTATAACATACCTGATAAGTAAATAGTGCTTCAGCGCAAATGAACTTGATTGCTGAAAATGCAGGTAGATGTAAACAGACAACTTCCCAGAATTACTGCTTGCCTTGGCTAAGCGCTGCTTGATCTAGAGCTTATCTCCCCCTGCCTCAGCAGAGGGAGCCCACTCAATCTTGACTTTTTTAGAAACCATTCGGGGAAGAAAATCTGTACATCAGGGAAATTGTTAATTATCTGTGCTGTGAACAAGGCTCTGTTATTCTTGGCCTCAGTGTATGCTAGTGCCTACTTGCAGCCATTTCTTGGTTTTGTTATTAGGTTACAGAGCTTTCCAGCTTGTTCCTCTACCAGGAACACAGGCTATGATCAATTTATTCCTTTATCTCAGCCTGGGAGGAGTAAGGTCTCTGTCTCTGAAAAACTTACCCTACTAAATATTTAATTTGTGGCTTTTGATTGGGTAGGATCTAGAGATTGGATAGGATTTAGAGAAAAAAGATGCTAAAAAGCTGAAGAGCCTGAGCACAGTAGCCTAGGAGGGCTGCATCAGTGCCAAACAGGAACATTATTTAATATTTAGACTTGATTTGAGATTCCTGTACTTGTACATACAAGGTTTGCGTTTGTCCTTAAGACTGCGATGATTCACCGGGAGCGATGATCAACTGGCAATCCGCTAACGCACAACGTGGCTTTCACAGCCATTAATGTCTAGGATGGATGAAACTAGTCACGTAAACATGTCTGTGTTCGTTGTGCCTAGATGTTCCCCTTACTCTTTGGCTGTCTTGAATGGGTATTGTGTGCTTGCTTGTGCTCAGCTTACCGAGCAAGCGAGGCCATAATTTCTAATGCTCTCTGAATCTTTACTGAGAGATGGCAGGGGACCCAGGGACTTCATCCTCTAGCTCATTAATAAAAGAGGTGGCGTAGGGCCAGGAACTTATCCTTGTCAGGGCTTGGGAGAAGCTCAGCCACTCGTTGATGATCAAATGCTCATATTTTGAAGCATGTTATTAACCAGTTTTTAATCCATTTGAATGTTTCGTGTTGATTTTTGTGTTGCTCTGGCTTATTAATCACAGTATCAGTTAGTAGCAAGTGGAATAATACAGTGTGAGAACTTGCATTTATTAAGTGAATGCTACTGCGATTATCAACAACACTGGTAATCTTACCAAGAAATTACATCTAGCATAGACTTATTTTCCATAAGCCCCTGTTGACTGTCATGAAATTATTCTTTACCTTCCTTTAAAGATCATCTTGTCTCCTCTGTCCAACGTCAGTCTTTGTCAAAATAACAGGTCTGTGATAACACCTATTGCCCTGTTTTACTCTTTTTAAATATTAATAGCAATGAGTTAAGGCTTATGGAATATCATCAGCAGTTGGGCAGAGAGTCTCAGCCAACTCTTGTTAAAACTAAACCTCAGACTTCTGCAGAAAGCTTAATAAAGTCTTGAGTAGAAAATACGTATCTATAGTGTTGCTGTGTTATATAGACCTTTGCTACCATTCAAGTGGAGAGAGTCTGTGCTCTCTCTTGAGAAGGTCAGGATAAATAGAATATAAAGCATTATAAACAGAGTAAGTGTTCACCTGGAAATATGTAATTCTGTCACTTCCAATAGCACAGTAAACAATAATCTTAATTTATTACATGCTCCTTGTTGGTTTTGATAACTTGGACAATAAAAACATCATGTTCTCTCAGACATTGCCTCTTCCTTGGGCGCTTCTGTGTCCCTTATCAATTTTCTACAGTACCTAGCTTTCAATTTACATGGAGTACATTTAACTTTCTCTTCCCATCTTTTCTGTTTCCTTATTTCTACAGGGCTTGCTTTCTTCTGAACTGAAGTTGTGAGGTTTTTCACTTGTATTTTTTAGCAGTTACAGCATCCTTCTCAGCCTCGGGTATACGCTTTGAATACCCAATGAAACAATCCTCAGCAGGTGGTAGTTGTCATTCTAAGTCAGATTTATTTGTATCTATTGGTCTGTCTGGCTCATAATTTCCAACTGATAAAGCCAGGCTCATACAAACCCTCAAGTATTGTAAAAAAAAGTAATAAAAAGGGGGAAAGAAAAGCTGTTCTGTGTTTGAGGGCACCTTAAAGAGCTTGTGGCATTGGAGACTTTCCTTTGCCTCCCTTATTCTTCCAACCTAAGATATTTTTTCTTGAAAAGAAATGCCGGTGAGTGACAGCAGTGAGCCTGCTGTCTTTTGGGGAGGACCAGGGATAAAGAACAGGATGCCAGCTGTGATATTTCTGGGTTCATGTTGTCATCCTACCTCGTGCTTCTCACCATCTCTGCCAGCCTCACGGTTTTATTCGGTTACCTTGCCTTGCCGGACCGCCTGCGTGCCCAGGAGCAAATACAAGGGGAGTTGCAGCTGTGACTGAAAGCAACTGCCATTTTCTTGGGAGGGGGCGGAAAAAGCTATCGAGCCTGTCAGCCTTCAAAGTACAGTTCAGATCAAGAGAATTTCAAGTGAGCAGTGCACTTGGGAGGTGAGGAGTGCAGGCTTATGGCTCTCTGCTCGATTCTCTCTGTGCATGGCAGATGTAACTGAGTCGCAGCTGTGTGCATCTGTCAGGGCTGCAGTTTGGGGGTACGGTCCCGTACCCCACTCGGGGTGAGCTCTGTTTGGAAATGAAAGCAGTGTCTCCTGGATTAAGAAGTTAACAGATTTATAGTTTACAAGGATGTTAGGGTAATGTCAGTAGGATGCCTCCAGCATGTGTCATGAGGGTTGACAGCCTTCGTGAAGCAATTGTTTTCCTCTGCAGGCTATCGGGGAGTCATCTCTAAGGAGCGGCATGTTACCCCACACTATCTGAGTTAGCTGGTGAGACTGACCTAAAACCATTCGGGTTCATGTTCTTCAGAGCAGTCCCCTTCAAGGGGCTTGAAGCAGAGGTTCTCGCGCTCTGGCCTGTCCGTCTGCGCCCATGTGCTGGTGCCTAAACTGGGCTGCGGCAGAGGAGAGTGGGAGGGAGCATGAGAAATCAGCTAGTCTGCTGCCAAGGCAGGGCCGGGTGCCTCCACGCTAGTCCTGACAGGCAGCTGTCTCACCTATTTTTAGCAATTTGCTGGAGATGGAGAGAGCCGTGATGGAATAAATCCTCCCCAGCAGCTGATTCCAGTGTTTCCCTGTCCTTAACATTAAATGCTTTCTGTGTGTGTGTGTATACATACGTATGTATGCACAGTTTTCTCCTTCTTTCCCCAGTGTGAAAGTCTCTTCCCTTATGATGTTCTGAAGCACACATCCTGCATCTTGTCCTGTTCTTGCTGGACCAAGAGAACAGTCCTGCAGCAGGTGTTTTATATATATTACAGTTATCTCACCTTCCTCTTTTCCATCTTTCTTACAGCAATCTGACTTACTTAAGTCAGTTTTTCCCACAGAGTGTTCTGGACTGTTAACCATTCCTGCTGCTCCCTGTCAGAACTTCTCCAGTTGGTCCAGCTCTTCCTTGGAGTGCATCATCAGTAGCTGAAGGCGTTTCTGTGAGGACGTTCCGGCTGCTAGCTGGGGTGGAAGGCAGGACGTGCACATCTTGTGGACTACGCTGCTGTCTCCTTATGTTCTTGGACCTATTTTAGGCTATGGCTGGTATCCAGAGCTGTCTCCTCAATCTAATTGTTCACATTCATTTCTGGAATCTGTCTTAATTTTGGTGTGTTCGTTGCAGTTCTTGCCACAAATTCATTGTGCTATTTTACGTCAGCGTCAAGTACTGTGAAAGATGAGGAAGGAAGCAAAGTAGTAAAAAGCCCTGTGAGTGGGGCGACATCCTGAAAAATTGGGCTGTGGATCTTTATCATTTCTGGGTAATTTCTTATTAAAGTTTCAGCTAACTAATTTAGTCGCTTAGTCGCTGAACATGGTTGAGCTGAAGATGAGACAGAGCTCCTCACTGAAAGTACTCCCAATCCCTGGAGGTTGCCTGTTTTTGAATGTTGTGTCCAAGCTTCCTTTTGCATTTCAATATGTAAAGCCTGAAGTTTTAAATGGCTTTTAAACCTCACTTGGATGTCTCCAGATGTTTACATACTGAGAGTGGCAACTCTAGTCAACTGAAGAACACATCTGTAAGGCAGGATTCCTCTCTCCTGCTTCTTGTTTGGTGGCAATGTCTTTGCTGATTCCTGGGTACCCAAGTTCTTGTTAGATCTCCTACACTTGCTTCTGAGACTAAATAGCATCTGATAGCTAAGTGCTTTCCTACTGCCCACAGGATTAGAATAACTGAGCACAGTTATCTCCGGCACAAAGCTTTGTTATTTTAGCACACTGTTCTGCTTCTCTCACTTAAAGAGGAAAAATACTTTAGAGTGCAGGGTTGTGATTTCTCTAATTGGAAGACATGCAACTATGGAGTATCGTGCCAATGCCTGGTGTGAGTACCAGGATTCTTCGTGGGTGTATATCCTATGGTTGCATGTGTTTGGCTTTCTCAAAGAACAATTTGCTACGTGAGAATTTAGCATCGAGTAGTCCTCTGTGGTAGCTAGGTGGTTTTCTCTGGGGATGATGCACCTAATCTTACGCTTGATTGATGGCTTTCTCCAAGGATTCAAAGAAGGGATTACTAAGTAGGTGGAAAATACGGTCTTTGCCTCAAATTCAGTTCACTGGGGGGAAAAAAACCTGAAGAGACTGGGAGGGTTGAAGCATGACAGCTAGTATCTGGGGCAGGCATGCTCTGTGGAGAGAGGCTGGCAGCGAGTCCTGGCACACAGTGAAGGGAGTCTTTGTCTTTTTGTTTCCCTTTTGTGCAGAAGCTGTAGCAACAGGCATGCCATTGGAAAGTCAGTCTCATCAAAAAAGGAGGTGGAGAGTCTTCACTTGTTGATGGCAGTCCAGTAGGGTGGATATTTCTGGAGCTGTGGGGTTTTTCCAGCCGTACTCTGACATCTGCATTGAAAGACTCCTTTATGTGGGCACAGTATGGAAGTTGCAGTTGTGGGAAGCCAAAGATTTCAACAGAGGATGTTTGTGCGGGATGTAAAATACACAGAGTAGTAGGTGTACATAGAGAGCAGATCCTTCAATGGTTAATTCAGTGAGTAGTTTGGGCTGTGGCCTGGAGGTGAGGGATAGCAGATACTGTCCAAAACCTTGCTTGAGGAGTAGACTACAAACTCTGCTTTTATTCTCATAGCTCGTTTTGCTTGTATGCTGGAATGGTGATCTAACTCTAGAGCAGAGCCAGTTACCTGGATAAACTAGAGGCGGGGGAGAAAAGCCGACCGTATTCAAACAGCCTACGTCTGTATTGCTGTAGCCAACTGGCTTGACAGCGTGATGGATTGAAGGAATGCGTAGGATTTGCTGAAAATGTTTGATTTTGAATTTCATCTATCGCTTCCCTGGTTTGCTAGCTGTCAGTCAAGCATTTCAGGAGCAAATCTTTACTGATACAGCTGTTCTCTAGCATGTTTCATATGGAATAGCTTGGTTTTGTAGATAAGCAATCAATTTTTTACTGCTTTTCTGTCTGCAGGACCTTTTCCCAAGAGATTCTCTCAGAGCTACTTAAGACGGGTGTCCTGCCTACACGAGGGCTTTCCTTGTCAGTGCTGCTGGTGTAGCCTCAGCTGGCAACGGCTTATTCTAGCAAACTGCATATCAGCCAAAACCACAACTCCGCAGGGATGTGCCAGTGCTGATTAAACTTTCAGGAGAGGTGCCAGCATGGACTTCATGCTCCAAGAGACAGAACAGCTGCCTGGCTCTTCTGGGGAAATGATTTCCCTGTCTTAAGATGCTTGTGGAGGACTCGGGTTTGGATCCTGTCTCTGAAAGTTTGGTTCACTGGGGGTCTTAAAGATGGTTCTATGCTGTAAGACTTAGAAAATATATTGGCAAATAAAGGCTTAGGACCTTTTCAGAAAGGAAAGGCTGGCATGTTAGACTCCGATTTGCAAGAAAAGGCATGATTAGTACTGCTCTTCACCCAGCACTTGTGTATTTTATTACATCAAATCCTTGCGATGGAGTTGTATTGTGTCCCAGTGTGGACTAGAAACCTCTGAACTTCTTTAACCAGCTGTAGTGCCATGGGTTATTGCATTTCAAAGCAGTTCTGGAATCTTGGTGGTTGTTTAAGTGCTTTCAGTACTTTGCTCAAGTAGTTGTCACAATAGGAACAAAAGTTACTTTGCTTTCGTCGTGATTCACTCTATCCCTAATTATGCTTTTTGGGAGTTAATTCTAGAATAATAAAATTCTTGCTTCCCACCAGTACTGTGAAAGGATTTGAGTTCTTTAGCCCTTCCCCATCTATCCTGTACGGTGACTGTTAGTGAATTATTGGATGCCGGTAAGGAGTGTGTTATCTTTTATTTTGGTAGCGTTTAAATTAATTGAAGGAGCACCTACCCTCATTTCTTCTTGGAAGATGAAGCGCTGACATTGCTGCAAAGCTGTGTATTGCTGGGGAGACAGGCACAGACTCTTCTCTGTTAATTTTACATACCACATCTGTGTTTTCCAGGAAACTGGTAGGATGAAATATATGTAGCCTTTTGCTTAGAGCTCGGGAGACTTCAAAAATCTTGGTTTGTTTTTGTTTTACTCCCAAGGCAGCCTTTCTTGAATAAAATCACACAGCTATAAATGACCATGTTCACAGTTACAGGGAGTACCAACATACCAGCCTTCTTAAGGCTGCTGGCTAGTGAGTGGCACCTGTGTGCGAGCCCCATACCCTGTGATTAGTCCAAAATAAACCACCAGGAATGACAGGTAAAGGTGGCTTTGCTTAAGTTACAGGCAGGCTAGGATGTTTGCCTGAGTTGTTTGAGTCCTTTAGAAAGAGAAATAATTTTGTCAAACCGTTCGCTTTGTTGCTTGTGACATGTTAATGTATCCTTAGATTATAATTTCACTGATGTTAATGTGGTCTGAGCTCTGTCTGGTTATAAACTGCTTTATGTGTAAAGCATAGGAAAGCCATAGCATTGTTTGGCTTAGGGATTTATCCTGCTTTTATTTAACCACCCTATTGCCAGTTGCAATTCTGAAAGTTGCTCATGGCTTAGACTGAGTGATTTTGAGTATTGAGCCTTGGCCTACAAACAGGGTTGCTGAAGAACTTTGTATTTGAACAGCAAGGGACAGGGGTCCTTTGCTCTGCCAGAGTTGTATTGCCAGCTTGAGAATAAACAGCTCCAGTTTTTGTTGTCACAAATCCTGTAGCACTGGAGTTTTGAAGAGTCATTGGTGGAAGAGGGAAATAAAACAGCCTGTCACCTGCTGGAGATAGAAAATAAATCAGCTGAGCTGAAACAAAAAGGCTATTCTTTCTGAATCCTGCAGTGCTGATGGTAAAACACATTTCTATCACTGTATATAAATCTTTTTTTGGGGGAACGGCAGTGGAATTTAGTGCCAGAGGAGGTATGGTATGCCCTTCCCAGTCTTTCTTGCATGTGTAGTTTTTGGGAGAGGGTATGATAAATCACTGAGTGATTTGCTCTGGCGTTCTTGGACTGGGAAAACTTACTGTGATAATTAGTTTGGGTTTTGGGGTGAGGGTGTAGAAATTTGATTGCAGCAGGGAGAAGCACACAGTAGTCCAAGGAGACTGATCACTACTTCGCTTTTGCTTTGCAATCCTCTACGCTGAACTGTAACAATTGTTTAGTTCAGGGAGAGCCTTGCAGGGGCATCTTTGTAGCCTTAGCACCCTACTCAATTTCCTAAACTGGTGTTTTCCTTCCCCTTGTACAGGGCCTACGCAGAAGACTCGTCCTCTGTAAAACACGATCCGAGGACAGAGCCAAGTGAGAAGGTGAAGCACGAGGAGGAGGAGGAGAGCAGCGGCAGTGAGGGTAGAAAGGCCGTTGCATCAGGCGACGAGGAGGCTCAGCCGGAAGGGAAGAAGAAGAAGCGTTCCGGGTTTAGGGACCGTAAGGTACCAAACTTGGGCATGTTACACCTGCAGCTGTTGCACTGCAATGGGAAAAGGGGGAAAACTTGCAGAACATCTTACTCAGATTGTGGTACAGCGCGTGTATAGAGTCTGGCTTTTGCTCTGTACTTGTCTTTATTTTTCTAAGGGACCTTACTGTTTCAGGAACCTACTTCCATCGCATGCTACCTTGAGTTTCTTTAGGTTGAAACTTGTTTATTTGGAAAGCACAGTACACTGATCCTCTGAAATGGACACCTCTTTTCCCATCTCCAGTTGGGTGTCCAAGAAGTGGCTTGCTGAGAAATCAAGGCTCCTGCCTTGATGGCTGTTAGGATGGCTCATACAAAGTAGGGAATCAGTGCAAAGGCTTTAAAACCATCTAGGGCATCCAGCACGTGTGTGTCTGAGTCCATTCGTTTGCCTGTGAACATACACAGTGTGGGTAGGAAGAAGTAGAGGATGAGTGTGGAAGGGAGGGTTATGGGAAAGGCGTACTTTTAATTTTTCCTTTAATTATTCCACGTAAATGTAGCTGTTGAAGTACAGCCTTGCTCCCCATTCATGGCTAGTTGCGTCTCTCTCTTGATGCTTACGCCTATTTAATTTTCATATCGGACACATTTTCAAGAGGAGGAGAGCCTGAGTAATGAACTATATTGTCAGCTTGTGACCTGCCTTCACTGTTGGGCAATCTTGAGAGCTTTGGGCTCCTCAGAGCTGTCTGACAACTGGTTTGGTACTATCTGTAGCCACTGTTATTACAAGATGTACGATTTGGACTGATGGAGGGTCCTGTAACTGAGAGTTGGCAGACAGCAATCTTTTATTTTTTTAAAACCTGTCTGGATGTCGGTTTTATTGGGCTGTGTTTGATGATTTAATATCTTTGCAGTGCCAAAGAGGAGAATGGGAGTATATGCTCTTCACAATTCCTTTCTGTATGAATTGCTTCTGATAATTATTTTTAAGTCCATATCCTGGAGGCTGCATCTCATTAGCGGTTAAATTGTGGATGGTCGTGTATAGTGGCTTAACAGCTTTTCATAAAAAATTAAGAGCTGTTTCATTTGAAGTTGCTGAATCATATTCTGTTCTTGTTTATAGTAGGTTACACAACTTGGAATTGCAAGTGCCTTCTTGTATTTGGGGCTCCTAACTCTCCCTGTTGTGACAGGCTGGTGGCAGCTCAGTGAAGTTATGTTGTAAGATACTACACTGAGATATTCAGAATTGCCCAGGAATATGGGTTCTTGGCTTCTGCTAATTTTCTTGGCAACTGGGTGTCAGGTACTCTGACAGCTTCAGCAAAACTTCAACTTTTGCCAGTACCACTCAAGAAAAGTGGGTTATTTTTTCCGGTGTCAGCAGATGGAGGCAGGTTGCAAAGAGCAAAGAAATGATCCACCTTCATCCACGCTCTTTTTTTACAAAAAGAACATTTGTTGATCCAGCGAATGTAATGATTGTTTTTCGTCTTACGTGGCTAGTTGCTTCTGGCTAGGGAAGCCAGAGAACGTTTGTTTGCAAGCGAGGACTTTTATTCCAGTCGTTAGGAGACGTGCCTACGTTGACCAGCTCTTTCCTTCCCATACTAGGCAGGGAGGAATGTGGCCACACTTCCAAATAAGACATGAGCCAGGCATGGAGGGTGCCCAAGAGGTCCGGTGGGAGCGATGTGCAGCTTGAATCCCTTCTCAGTCCACAGCCTTCTTTCCTTCTACAGTGCTAGACTCAGGAGCAGCAATTTCAGCAGGGAGAGCACTGCTTAAAACAGACCTCACAGTCTTTTTGCTGACATAAGCCCTTTTCTCTCCAGCCTTAAGATGGAACGTACCTTCTGTGACCTGAATGCCAGTGGTTCTTTTGCTTTTTTAATGCAGGATGTAACCGGTAGTCTCCCAGGTGCCGGGTTCTGTGTTTGTTTGAGCGGCTCTGTTGTGGGCTTGGTGTTTGATCCGCACTTGCCCTCATGAGTCATCTCAGGAGGTATGTTTGAATGTTTCCAGCTCAGATGGCAGAGGAAGGTGTGCCCCAGCTCCTGACTCAAAATCAGGGCTGTTCCCAGGATGTGCTGCTCCCCTAATCATTTGCGTAGCACCTAGGGAATTCCGGACTCTTCTATATGTGTTTTAAAAAAACCAAACAACAAAATCCACAGAAAAACCCTTTCCAACTCTTCCCATAATTAATTGAAAATAGTGTTGGGTTTTCCTTGAGAAAAAAATTCAGCTTAATTGAAAGTGTTTAACACGTGTTTGTTATCCCAGTGTTGCTTTTAATGAAGTTCATGATTAGTGGTGAAATAATAAATTAGGTGTGACGTTGCTATTTTGGGTAGTGATTCAGTGAAGAGGAAGTTGAAATATAAATCACTTGGCATCTGCTGGGACTGGCATCGTGTGTGGCTGGTTCCAGGGCGCGGGTTGTCTTGCAGCCTATGCAATGTACAGGTCCTGACTGCATAAGGGAGGAAAGGAAAAGATTGTTTGAGTGCTTTTATAGTTTGAAGGCTAATGAGCGGTAATACATGATGTGGGTGGGCTGACGTGTTAATTAACTTGCTGAAAGAGTTTGCATGCAGCATTAGGACGGCTTTATCAAGATCCACTTGCAGTGTTTGCTGGGTCCTGCAGGTATGCTGCCTTAGGAGTGTTTGTTGTGCTAAGACTTAATTTTAGTGTGCATGACAGTAGGAGACCCAAAGAAAATGAATCCTAATTAATTTACCTTGCTAAGATGTGTGCGGTGGAGCTGGACTGCCAGAGTTCCTGTTCTGCCACATGGTCAGGGAGGCCCCAGTGATGCTTTGGAAGTGAATTGAGATGTTAATTTAGAGCTTTATTTTCATGGCTGCACAGGATTTAATTTTTTTCCTTTTAACCTGAGGCTTAGCATAAACATTGACTGTCTCGACAGCAGCTTTGCTCTTGTAGAGCAATAGGGATTACATGCTCATCTTTCTTCTCCAGTACCTACTCTATTAAGAAATGCCAAAAAGGGACCCATCCCTGTTGGTCACATAATATCTTTCTGGAGGCCCCTGATTACATGAGGCTGCAGTTCTGGGGGCAGGATGAGAGTTTTTGGCTAGTGTCCACTGCATCGAGGACTGGTGTGTACGGGGGGAAGGCAGCTGCTTGGGTGCATGCTTTGCCAGGAAAGTATTTGAGTATTTCATAGGCGAGAGGTCATGGGAGGAGAGACTTGTCTGGGATGATTTTATGTCCAGATTGTTTAGAAGTAGTGTAAAAAAAATCTCACAAATGGTGGTTTGTACACCCAAATACATACACGCGTGCTTTTTATCTCTGCATTTGTGTGAAGAGATCAGGGCACCCATATTATTGCCCACTTCGTGTTTAGCACCTGGTCTTGAGTGAGCGAGTTGTTCCTGTTTGTAGGGTCTCAGCTGTTTCCTTCTTGATCTGGCTTCATGTTCAAGCTAGTCTTGAAGTTTAGACGGATGGGTTGTCACATATTTGTTAGGTTTTGCCAGCTGATTAGATCATGTTAGCAAAAATGAGGTAATTGTGAGTTCAGCTGCGGGCAAAAGGGAAGGAATGTTGCTGTGTTTGCTGACTTCTCATAGGGAAGTTTGAGGAATAAGTGTGATTTCGGTTGTGATGAAAACAGCTTGTGAGATACTAAACAAGCATGTTACAATCTAAACCAAAAAAGTAGAATCTGAATTCTTCAGGACTGTTGCTCCTCATAGATTTTCAGGAATGTATTACTCCTCAAAATTGTGGTTTTTCTGTATGTCACAGTTAATTGCTGGAACTCAAAAGGTTGCAAATAATTAAAGCTAACGGTAGCTTCCCATGAAACTTTGAGTAGCTGTGCAGAACCATGTTCCCTTCTGGATCTGAAACTCAAATTGCTTAACAGCTAACACCCATTCCTTATACTGCAGTGGGCTTAGAGGGGCTGCTTTGAGCTTTCATGGAGATGGTAGGTCAGCTTAGCTCTCTTCATCCAGACGTGGCAAACTGTGTCAGGAGAAGATGGTCATTAAAAATCCTTAACTTCCCATTTTGCTGTCTGATAGTGCTCTGAGACCAAATGCACAATGAGACTCTCAACTCTCCACCTGCTGCACCCTTAGGTCTTATCTTTGCAAGGGCGTTCAGCTGCTTTTGTTGGAGGTGGGGAAGCCCCAAACCACTCTTACATTTCTCACGAAACCACAGACTGCGTGGGAACAAACGTCTGGGTTTGCAGATCTATGTGTGGTTATTATGCTGCATGCTGAGACGTGAGACTTCTTTTCAGCCCGTGTCATTATTAGGCTTTTGTGAGCCATGCCATGTCGCTTTGGGAGCTGTACGTGGCTTTTGAGCAACAGACTGACCCTCCCTGCTCTAGAGCTGCATATTCAAAACTGTGTCTTCATGAGTGTCTGGCAGTCATCCGGGGAAGCTTTTCATTTTGCAGTGTGTGTGGATAGAAGGCGGGATGGCGAATGATCTAGGAAAGGGCCACCTAGTAAATGGACACTTTGCTTCTGTTGCAAGCGATGATCGTGGTGGACTTGAAGGTGCGGCATGGATCTGAACAGGGTGTTGGAAAATTGCTGTGCCCAAAGTCAAAGTGAAATGTAGACTGCTTAACATTAATAAAGCAGGGGCCTTGAGGATCACCCTGAGCTTGGGGTAACGAAAAAGTTGGCAGTGAAGTTTCTGGACTGGTAAGGAAGGGTCTCAGTAAAGATATCAGGTGAGGAACAGCAGCAGTGCCCATACTCCAAAAATGAGAAGAAAAGTACCTGACAGCAACAGGTCTGTCAGTAGCATCTTAGTAAGATCTTAAAACAGATGCAGAGGAAAGATCCATGGCAGATGTGAAGTGGAATAGGATGCAACATGGTTTTGCTGACAGAAATGTCAAGACTAATGTCTCTGGTGCAGCAGTGGAGTTGTTGAGTAAAAGAGGTGCAGCTTACCTAGCTGGGATGAAGGAAAGCATTTGATAGTGCCTTACAAGAAATTATTCTGCCGGCTTCGAAAATCAGGGGTAATGTAAAGTCTCAGGCAGACAAGTGTGTTAGCTAGAAAGCAGGCTGTGTTGAAAGGGTGTCGTGGATGGAGGGAGCTGTGGGTTGTGGTCTGCAGTGTCTGCCCTTGGCTCCAGTCCTGGGCTTGACACTATAGCTGGTTTTAGTTGTCTTGCTCAAAGGTAAAAGTACTTAATTATGGTTTTTTGGCTGGTCAAATTGGGTGGAGTGTTATTCATAACGAGATCAGGTCATGATGCAGGAAGGGGTGAGATATGGGCCTGCAATCACAAGTCAGAAGATAACTTTGGCATAACAAGTTACCGCCTGCCAGGTGGGAGCTGTAGACAAAGACACGTGCAGCTTTGCAGCTGGAAAGAGCTGGGAAAGTGCTTCTTGTCGGTTACTGCGGTTCGGCTGATAGACAGCGACTTGTAACTTGGCAGTATAACTATTGGTTTTGATCCAATGCCCTTATCTTTGGAGAGCCTTGGGGACTGAAGCAATAAAAAGGGATGAAGTTTGATTCTAGGTGCAAAGGCTAGTAATAAAAAGGAGTAGTGACAAAAATTTTCTTCTATGCAGGTGGCGACAGGAAAGAGTGAGCTGGTTTTATTGGTTGATGCAAGGACGTGTGTCTGTTCCTGATGGGCTTGATTATAAAAAAGCCATGGTGATGCAAAGAAGAATAGGGAGAATGCTTTAGATAATGTCAGAGCCATATCAGTGGGACCTTCTGCCACGTGTTGCTTGTCCCCTGGTCGCATTTGCCAGGGAGCTGAGCTGGAACAAGTCTAGAGGAGAGAGGCTCTGCTTTCCGCAGCAACTTTACCCAAACCTGGGTTGGGGCATTAAAAGCCTTTGGCTTGTTTTATCCTAGAAATATGAAAAATTGGAGAGCGTGTTTTCTTTCTGATAAACATCAGGGTGGAGAAGTTGTTCAAGTTAAAGGACAAGGCTGAAACAGGACCAAAGCCATAAATGATCTACAGATGCCTTGGCAGTACCCTTGATCTTGCCTGTTCTCTTCCAGCAGATCATTGGTGGTTTTTTTTTCCTCCTGTGGCTTTTGGCCAGAAATATTGAAGGTTTCAAGTACCTTACGGACTGTTAAACATGGTATAATGCAGGAATAAAAAGCTGAACTCAGATGGAAAGTTTTCTGCTCTAATATATGATGAAGTGTAGGTCTTTGTGCCTTTTTCTTCCCTTGTGGCCTTATGTTGTGATTTTTGTTTATAAAAGCTTTCTGTTCTCTTTGATTAATTCTAGCTGTGCGTTGGGAAAAGCAGTTCTAGGTACAAAACAATCACTACTCGCGGAGTTAGCAAGTGGCAGATTGGTGGAAAGAAGAGGGCTGAGTAAAGAATGTTTCTGCAGAATTTTGCAGTATGATAGAAAAGAGGAAAAAATGAGATTGGGTGACGGAGCAACCAGCTGCAGCTCCAAGTATATTTTTCCAAGACTTGGCTTGAAAGTAAAGGTCTTTCCCAGCTCTCCAAGACTTTTCTTTTACTTCATTTATTAATCATAAATCAGACCCTTCAACACTGTGGTTAAAATGTTGAGCTGCTTTAGATTCACAGATGTGACACTAGTGCTTTTTTATGTTCGTGTTTAAAAGCGCCTTCAGGGATTTTGTTCATTTGTTTTTTCTCTGCCATCATGAAGAGTCAAAACTTATCAATAGTAAAAACTTCTAGTGTTTGTTCTTAATTCTGGGACATCAGGAGTTTATACTTCCAATTTTCTTGGTAATTCAAGGAGGGATTTTGACCCTTTCAGCATTAGTTCTTTCAAGTGTTGTGTTGCTGCACACAGCTTAGTCATGTGGCAAAACCTTCAGAGGACCAAGGTGCTCGTGTAGGTGTTGCGGGAGGAACCATGCACATCTAATGCCGGTTAAATTTCATTTCCAGGTGATGGAATATGAGAACAGGATCAGAGCCTACTCCACGCCGGACAAAATCTTCAGATACTTTGCCACTTTGAAAGTCATAAACGAGCACGGTGAATCAGAGGTTTTTATGACACCACAGGATTTTGTGAGATCGATAACACCTAATGAAAAACAACCGGAACGTAAGTGATGTGTGTGTAGTAATTGGAGAAACTAGTACAGTGAAGGGGAATAAACTCTCCAGTCTTTGCTGACCTGATCTTAATATTTCCCATCAAACAGTTACATTGTCAGGTATTGTCTGTCTTGTTATGTTGAGAGGTACAGCACAAAAGGGGGGGTTGCCGTCTGATTAGGGTGCTGCCACAGGCAAAAAAAAAAAGTGTTCTCCACCCATGTGTTATGGCAATGTGGCCATGTGCAGAAGGATAACGGAGATATGATGAATGCAGGAGCAAGGCAGAGAGCTACCAGTGCAGCCGTGCAGGAGCCACACTTGTCTCTGCAGCAGAGCCTGCAGCGTGTCCGTGCCAGCTTGAACACGGCGGACTGGCAGCAGCGCAGCGGTGCCAAATAATGGTGATCATTCAGGTTCAGAAGCGCCGGTCGCGGTGTGCTTCTTGGGAGCTTTGAACCCGGGATTGCTACGGCGAGAAAGCACCTCCTGAAGCTATTTATTCCATCTTCACACTCCAAACCCAAAATTAGCCAAATCCTTTCCACATTGCCTGAAGTGCTATTGCAGCATAGTAGATCTCACTGGTATGAGCCCTTGAAGAGCAGATGAGATGACTTTCGTGTGTATTTACTAGTGAAAGATGACCTTCAACTGAAACATTTTAAGAACTGTTCATAAACCTTCAAAAGGAAGATGCTTGGACAGGGAAAACCTTAGGAATAAAGGGGTCCAGGCAGCCCTGTGTGCCTGGCTGAGCTGTGATACTGCTGGCCAGGGTGGGACTCACCTCTGCCGGCTTCAGATTCCCTGTGGATTGTAGAGAAGCACATCAACTGTGATACCTGTGGGGGCTTGGCAGGCAACAGGCAGGAGAGCAGACACTGTTTTTTCTGGTCTGGAAAGCTGTGTCCTGAGCATTTGGTAAGAGGTTGTTTTTTGTGGGGCGGCAGAAGGATTTTGTCCGTCTTCTGTTTTGGAGGAGATTCATGTTTTGAGTGAGACGTGGGAAATGAGGTTTCTTGGTCTCCCACTTTGTATCTCAAAGAATGAAACAGACTTTTGTCAAATTAAAACTCCTCTTCTCTCTGCAGGCAGTAATGAAGAACCTCAGCCCCCAAATGTTAACTTTTTGAGAGTGGGGTTTATGTACCAACTGTGAAACTGTTCTGATAGTTTACGTGACAGCTGCTAAATAAATACCATGTATGCTTGTGCTTAGAAAACAACAATATGAAGTGTGTGCAGGAGGGAAGAAAAAATAATCCTGGCATTAGTGTTAAAAGCATGTTGGTAAATTGATACTTAGGTTTTCATCAAATCCTGAAAATGGCTGTAGTTTTCATATGAACTACATGGTTCCATCTTCAGTGAAGAAGTAGTTTAAGCAATAAACAGAAGATAATTTTCATAGATGTTGAAATGGTGTGTTACTGTCTTGCCTATCTAAAGCTGCTTGAATTGGTAATTTGAAAAGCACCTGGTTGAGTCTTCCCATGCAAGTCACTTCTTCTTTTGTCAGCCAGCTTAAAAATAGAAAACATCCTATGTTTGATTTCAACACATCTGATGCTCTTTTACTTCCATGCAATGTATCTGCTTGGTGCATTTTAAAGTGTGCACAGAAAATAGGTGGAAGAGTGCTCAGAAAACACCTACTTTGGAGAGAAGCAAAGGTGACTAATGGGAAATAATTTGTCAGTCTTAGCCACTAACTTTCCACTGTAACTATTATTATCCTGGCTAGGTGAGCGGCTTAAACGGCCCCGTGAAGACTGTCGTGCCTTTAAGTGCCTGCCAGTGCTGCCAGTCAGTGACACAAAGCAGGCTGTAAGGGGAGAAAATCGCCTTAGTGATACTTACCGGTGCTCTTGGAAAGTGGAATGAGATGGAAATTGAGCTTCGGCTGCCCATCAGCAGGCAAAACAGGAGTGTGGGCATCTTATAGCTTGTTGGTTTGAAAATCAGTCTTAAGGACTGTTACCATCATGGACTTGCTTCTAGACAAAGCTGCTGCTAGGATGGTTGTTCCTTATGAGTGCTGCACATCATGACAATCACAGTAAATGTTTTTTTAATACATAATGAACAGTAGAAGAGTAAAACACATAATGCTACAGTAAAGTCAAACCAGCCGTAACCTTGTTCCCAAACGTTTTAAAAGCTGGTAGTAAAAAAAAAAAGTTCTGATTTTAAAACCAAAAGGCAAAGACAAAGACTGCTACCTGCTGGTCGGTTTATTTCTGTACATCCGTTCGGTACTTCTGAGTCACAGGATAATCTAGATTATAGATTAGCAGGGAAATGCTGGGGCTGCTTTCTCTGTTAGTCATGACCCAGGTGTGCCTTCTGCCAGGGCTGGAGCATCCTGCCTTCATCCCAGGGAGCTTCTTCCTTCGGGTAGTGACGTAGCCCCAAGTGCTCCTTGGAAATCTTCTTCAGATAGTGACGTGGCCTGCTGTAACGGTACTAGCTAGGTAGGTTAATGCTTAAACTGAATTATGGATTACTTTCTGCAGTCCCACTGACCCCAAGGTTTTCCATGAGTGGTTTTTGTTGATAGGTTTGGGTGGCAAAGTAATCGCCTTCTGGTCCTGCGGATTAATGTGGTCCTGCATAAGCAGCCCAAGACATGAGCAGGGCAGGGTATGCTCTGAATGCTGAAGATGCTGGTCGTAATTTCAGCGAGTCACTTCTTGTTAATATGTCTGCTATTTTATGGAGAGAAAATACTGTGGAATGCAAGTGATATGGAGTAATGAGGTATCTAAGTCCCTGTTGTATTTATTTTTAAACAGCTTATCAACTGCGAGGTATCGTATGGTTGATTCATTTTTATGGATTACATAGGGGAAAGTTTGATTTATTGTCAATAAAGCATCAACTGAATTCTAGACTGCATTTTGCTAGCTTGGGGAAAATGAATGCCAATTCATTAGCTCCTGTAGATTGCTTTCTCTTAATAGTTCAGTAAAACTTTCTGCTGTAGCTTTCCCAAGTAGGCAAGCTGTGCTTAAGGTCTGACCCTCTTGCTGAGCTTGGAAGTGTCTGTCAGAATAAGCCAAAGAATGGCATTAAACTTGGAAGCTGCTTTTTAAAAAAAAAAAAAAAAAATTAAAATTTCTTTATGTGCTCTCTGGAGAGTCCAAGTGCCAACAGAAGCGTGGGCAGTGATATCTGCTCCCTGCAGTCCTGTGTTGTTTTTTCCTTCCACCTCCTCTGGTACCCAAGAGGTAGGTCGTCTCCAAGGCTGGATGAGCAGGGATGGTTGCTTCGTACCTGGCGCTTGCTTGGTACCCCAGCCCAAAACCAGCTGAAAATACTACCTCTGAGTTTCTGGTGGGAAGGGTACGGGTTTGCGAAAAACCCTTTTTAGATGTTGCAGCTCTTGAAAGACAGGATGGGCTTTTGCTGAAAAAGGTGTATGAAGCCGTGACACTTCACAGGAGCCGTAACCGTGCCTGATGGATACAGGTTGTTGCTGCCATGTTCTCTGTAGCCCTATGTAGCTGTTGGCCTACATGAATGTTCCAAGTGCTTGGACCTGCTTGGCGCTGGCCTGCCAAGTCCTCCTCCCTTTCCTAGCCTCTGAGTACCCTCCATTTCCCCAAGTTTCTCTGGTTCCGTTCTGCAGTGATTGTTTTCCTGGGGGAAGTGAGTACTTTGGGGCATCCTGGACTACAAAGGAGCTGTGGCATACTAAGCCAATACCAGAGTTTTATTGGGCCTTTGTAGTAAAGATTGAAAGAAGTAAAAAAGGCTTCATATCTTATCACAGCACGCTGTAATTAGACAGGTTGTACCCAAACCAGTCTTGTGCTTCGATCCCAGTGTTAACCTCCCTGGTTAACCCAAACTCTTGCATGAAAGATAACTTTCAGGATCAACCACTCTCTGCTGCAGAGTATAGGAGAATGTTGGAGGAGAGGAGCTGCGAAGGACGGAGCTGATGTCTGGTGACTTGATCAGACCATATAGCTTGATTCTCAGTTTTTAAATGTTGGGGGCTTTTTATGTCTTGGCTTCATGAGCAGCTGAGCACCAGCTGGGTTCTGGATTGTTGCAATGCTTGAGTGATTATTTGTTATTTTGAGTTAAGTTTGTAAAGTACGGATCTGACCTTCTATATAACCAGCAGTCATGAGCTGTGACAAGTGCTCACCTGGTCTGGTGGGGAGGGGGAGGACTCCCTAGGCTTGTACAGATCCCTAAACTTGCACAAAGTGCTTGACAGGGATATTTAAGACCCAGAAGGAAACTAGAGATGCTGCGCTTGCGTTCTGGTTTTTGATGGGGTCGTATTTCTGTGTTCTCCCCCAAATACATCTGCTGGAGAGGTTTTCAGGGAAAGGATGTGGGTAAGAAGGGGAGGTAACTTGCTGGTTATCTTCCAGAATCAGGAGGGTGAATAGATGTGGGGTTTTTTTGTCCTAAGCAAGGATCATCTTTGAGCCTGTCATGGCTGATACAAGACCCCAGGAACCTAGCCGAGGAGGAACAAGTGAGAGGTGCGTTTACGTGTGTGCTTATGTGATAGTTATCAGAAGAAACACATAATTAGGGCTTCCAGTATAGATACCAGGTTAGTATGGCTGATCTATTGCGCTATGAATGCACATCTCATAGAGAGACTGACTTGCCTGTTAGAGGAGGGGGAGATAGATGAGAGCAAAGTAGTTCCTAGGACAAAATAATTCTGAACTTCAACACAAACCTGAAAGTGTTGCCCCCCTGAGAAATCTCAGGCAGCTCACTGTTTGCTTGCAGATTACATTTTAAATTCAGGGCAAAATACTCATACAAAAATCAAAAGCTGGGTTACAGCTCTGGAGGGGAAAACTTCATCCAGCATTTTCTCCTCCCATAACGTAGCATGTTGCATGCATGGTTAGCAGGCTCTTCTTCAGTCTTGGTAATTAGCCCTTTTGCTCATCTACTTGCAGGAAAAAGAGTCCATGTTATATATCAAGCAACAGGAAAGGAAAAGCAGATGATGAGTAAATGTTACGGAAATAATGTGAAAAATCTGACAAGAATGTAAGACTGGAAGGAGTTGAAAAGGTTTTTCCATCAGTGGAAAACTGCTGGCATCCCAGAGGAACTGGTGATGGTTTCTAATTCATTGCAACTGTGTTCTTGGCATAATACAATCCTTCTTCTGGAAGCTCGTTTGTTAAATATTTTTTTAAAACGGCAATCTATAATCTGTTGCCCGTGGCCTTTTTTTTTTTACAGGGTAACATGAAAGGCTTAGTAATTGTTTAGATATTTATCAAGTGTGGCAATTAGCTAGCTTTGAGTGAATCTGTGGCATGTATGTTTTTGTTAATCAATAGAAATACAACAAGCATTTGACTTTAGATTTGATTAGACCCAAACAAGAGTAACAGCAGGTTATTCTGTGTGGTTTTTTCATTGACATAAATAATTCCTTCTCCATTAAAACATCCTCCCCAGCCCAAAAAGACAGAAGTAAACGCAGAGATTATGGTTCTCCTGTTGAACACCCCTTTTTCCCCACTGTGGCAGGCAGTGAGTGTAAGTAATTTTCATTTATTTTGAAATATTTTTAGAGTGCTGTGAAAAGTACCATCACATGAATAAGAGTGGAGGCCTTTATTCTTGGTATTGGTTGAGTAAGTGGTGTCAGTCTAATCTGAAAGAACACTTACAGTGATGCTACTTGCTTAGCTACTCCACGGCAGTGCTGTTGTTTCTTTTGGTCCCCTGATGGTAGTTTAGGTGGTATCAGAATTTGTAGGAGTAATACATAGTGGTACTTAAAGATTACAAGCAAGCTGGCTATGGCGAGCAAATTTGGAAATTGTCGCAGGTCACCGTTGGCGCTGCTGAAGATGAGCGGCTGGTGCAGGACCCTTGGCTGGGTGAGCAAAAGGGGCTTCAGTAATCCAGATGTGTAGTGAAAGGTGAGGTGTTGTACAGTGTTTTGTGGAAATAAAAGGTGTATTCTGGGGCAGGTCATGGCGAAAGCTCTGGGTTTGTTCGAGCGGAAACAAGCACCGAAGCCCAGCTGCTCTGGGTGGTCACTATGCCATCTGGAGTAGCTGTGGTGCGCATCGCACTGCTTTCGGTCCCGGGGAGGCTTCGTGAAGCAGCCAGGTATCCTTCTGAAACAATTTCTGGATTTCATTGCCATCTCTCTTGAAGGAAATCCTTTAATCCATTTCTGGGAGAATGGTATTTCAGCCCCTGCTTTTTAGTGAAAGATGGAAAGATCTTTTTTACTCTTAAATGTGCCTATTACTTTGCGTTCCTGCAGCTTGTCAGCAATAGCCCAGCCAGGGGATATTTGTTTTATGAGTGTATCACTTACAGACAATCCTGTGGTAGCTTTAACTTAGCATACTGCCTTTTGAATAACAGAGATGTAATAACTAACATTCTTTCCTTTCCTTGTTCAGATGTGATTGTCCTCCTTTGTGCAGTATTTTCATTAGCTCTCCAGCCTACGCAAACGCCGAATTCCTATTGTAACGTCTTGGAGGAAAAGCCTTTTGGGTTTTTTATGTCATGTAAAGAAAGAACAACACAGGCATCAGGCAACAGTCCCTCTTTTTTCTTGGTTTCCTTTTGTCAACTTTTAAGATTAAAGACTTGTGGAAAAACCACGTAGCTAAGTCCATAAAAAAGAAAATGAACTATTGGAAAAAAGAAAATGTATTGAGTAAAACTGTATGCCTTGAACATATAAATGCCTTTTTTCAGCTTTTGAATTGGCTCAGTCTGTCGGGAGCTATGGTAAGGGGGGTTTTATAGAGGGACTTAAGAGTGCAGCGTAGTTAATGCAGCAGAGCAGAGGGGATATCGTTGTGCACGGCTGGGAGAAAGGGTGAGCATAAAACACTGATGTAAACCAATATGCTTGTGCTTGCAATAGCTGTCTTCCAGGGCATACTGATACGGTGACCTGAAAAAAGGCAGCAGCAGAAGTGACAAATTTTTGTGCTGCGTTTTCATACAAATCTCTCTCCCTGATCTGAGACATGCATAAACCAAGGTTATATATTTGCTTCTCGTCAGATGTGATTGTGTCAAAGGAGGCTGACATGACATAGGTAATGATAATGACGTTTCTGTAACAGCTACGGTGCTGTAAGCATTTTTCAGCGAATAATGAAATGCTCGGAGCTCTTAAGCTTGAGGACAGACCTGGCAGCTTCTACCCCTGGCATGAGGGTTTGGATGCAGTTACAGAAAAGCGACGTGTATGTCAAAGTCCATCGCTCTGTCCGGCACAGGAATAATCTCAGGTTACCCAGATGTTTTGTTTTCCCGTGTCTTTTCGTTGCATGCCACAGCAATTGATGAAACACATGGAAACAAACATCTCTGTGCTTAGGTGAATGGGGCTGGACCAAACCCCAGTCTGGAGGCAAATTACCCTGTATTCAACACTCCTGATTTCACCAGCGTGTTTTTCTTTCGCTGACTTCATCTCTATTGTAACCTATTACTGTTAACTCTTGTGCTTTTTAGTCCCCTCCGGTCATACCCCACTTCACCTCTCCTCCTTCCCACCTCATGTTACATCTGTGGAGAGCACAAAGTTTATATTACCAGCCCTTTCCTTTAACATAGTACTGGTATTCTGCCTTTTTAGGTGTCATTTGATGGTTTGAATAATTTTATGTACATATAATAATAATTATTAATTATGTATTATATAGATATACATTTATACACTTAGAAATATATAAACTTTTAAAATATATATATAAAAGAAAACAGTTGTTAGTTCATCTTTTCTTACTGTTCATCTGCATGAGCATCCATTCATCTTGGGTCGTCTTTGAAACGTGTTTGCTTTCCCAATAGTAGTGTCCAGTTGGAGGGGCGTTGCCTTTAAGACATTCTTTGACTTGCTATTTTTAACCTGTGTCCTTTTTTAGCTTTCCATAAGTATGTGTGTCATGTTGGGCTGTCAGAGATATGTCTTACAGCACTATTTCCTGGCATGGGAACAGGAGGTGTGCTTGAGAAATGACTTTATTATGACACGTGGACATAAAGCTAGACTCAGCTTAGCAGTCGGCATCCAGATGGATGGTCAGATAACACATGTCTGGTAAAATAAGCACATTTATTAAATGAATCCTACCTCTAAATGTGACAATACTTACTGTACTCCATTTATACCCACAACTTTGAGGCGGACAAAATTCTTCAGAAGATAGTTAGAGTCTGAAAATGTGTATCAATATGCAGTTTTCACTCTACTGTCAGGCACATAAAATATGGAGAAGGTGCTTTCTGGCTTGAATATTCACAAATCCAGAAAGCCCTCTGACAGCTGCCTTGACCTTTGAAATTGGTGACGGAGGACTTTTAGCTGCACCGTAACCATTATGAACCCTTCCAGTAGACGGGAAGGGTTTTATTATCCTCCTTCACAAGCAGGTGATGCAGCAGGAGTGGGAGAGGTTTATTTTGTTTTTTTCATCTTTTTTTCTAATTTAAATTGAAATGAGGCTGTGATAATTATCATAAACAGTGGCAGAAAATGCATGGGGCATAGCTCTGCTGAGTGATTTTATTCTTCAGAGAACCCAAAATCAGCCCATGCTCTCCTGAATTACTGGAAGTGCTTGCTTTGAGTTCTGCTTAATCTACTCTCGAGGTACATCTTCCTGACTTCGGATTGCAAAGCTCACATAATTTATCTTCCTGAATAATATTGTCATCTTGCTTATGTGTGCATTCATCAGTGTACGTATAGCCAGCCGGGCATTGTGGATTAGATTGAGAGCTCTGTGCCTTAAGTCTGCAAATGCTGGGATTTTTTTTCCCCCCTTTTCAGGACAGCAAAAACATTTTGTGATGGTATGAGAGATTGAATTTACTAGTATAAATAACCCCTCTCCTTAGCTTTCTCCAAAATATCCTTCAAGCTAAAGCGCTTGTCACCTTACAGATGCAGCTACAACTGATCTCCTTTAAAACCTATTTACAAGCAATTTTATACTAAAATTTGAACAAGTTTTGGATATATTTGGGGATATTCCAATTAACTATGGGAACAATTCTTTGTGAGCCATTCAAAAGGTTTTATTAGAAACAAAATAAGAGTTGCATGAACATGGGGCATCAGGGGCAAAATGTTTGCCTGGTAATAGTGTGGAAATCTGCTTTGGGATGGGTCTGTCAGGCTCTTGAGAGATGCTGGGAGCTGTGCTCCTGTTGTCCCTGCTAGAAGGAGGTTTTCTTCTCTGATGCCGTGAGTTTGTTGTCTTTCATGATGAAAATATAGAATACAAAATGCACAAAGCAGAAAAAAATTTTCCTTCTGTCCTTATACTTTCTACTGATGTTATTCAGACAGTACATTTTACTTTGTAATCCCCACTCGAACAGAAAACCCAAGAAATGCTTGCTTTTACACTCTGAGAGCATTTTTTTTGAAGTATCTTTTTTTCTCTTTCAGACCTGGGCCTGGATCAGTTTATAGTGAAACGCTATGATGGGAAGGTGAGCACATTAGACTATTAACTGTGTATTATTCAGTGGCTTTTTTAACCTAGAGTCCTTTCATTATTACCTGCATGTGGGTGTAAGTTAAATGAAGTATTTGAAGTATTCTCTTCTGAGCTTTGTTGTTTAGTAGCTTTATGGTACTTTTTATGTAATGATAGTGAAAGAGAAATATTTTTTTAAAGGGGTTTTAATGTTTACAGACAAAATACTACCACCTCTTATATACTGGTAGGCCAGGAAATTAAAGGTTGTAATCACGTTTCCCTGCTGCTTCTTTGACTGTGAGAGCTCGACGAGCTGCGCCGTTTTGGGGAAAACTCACTTGACCTTTCCCTTCCAGACTCATCTCCAGATTCCTAAGGGAAGGAAACATTCTTGTGTTTGTATCTGCATCCCAAGCATGTATTTCCCCCCCACCGAACAGCTTTACTCCGTTCCCCTTTTGAACCCTAGGTCCTTTCTGCGGCAGTACACAACTGTTCTGGATGCTTGTGCTGTCACGATATGTGTTGGTAAAATGTTGAGCATGCTCTGATGTAGTTTTGTGTGCCTGCGTAAGTGGAGCCATGCAGCACCCTACCTGTTGTTATGCAAATCAGAGACCCAATTAACCACGCTATGGAGGAGTACGGTAAAGGCAGCTCTGGCCCTAGGACTAGCAGCTCTATCGACTTCTTGATACAGATATCTGCAGGTTAGTTAATTTTCCTTTGTATCATCATGGGCACATAATGGTATTCCATTTTCTAGCAATATTTTCATTTAACCTGCATCAACTGAAAATAAAGCTTCTGGTTTTTTTCCAAAGGGAAGTCAGTGTTTGATCCCTTCACTGCTGAGTGATGTACCTTACATGGAGCATCAGGCATTTCCAGAAAGCCTTGACACTGAAAAAATGTATTTAAAGCTTTATATAAACACAGTGTGGGCTGAACACGTGCAGTTCCCTGTCTTGTTTTGTGTTTAGTTGGGAAAGGTAAAGAAAAAAGGTGATTAGATACCTGAGGTCCCTGTCATCAGCGGTGTACAAGTGCTCTGGTTACCCAGGCAGCAGAGCGAGATTTTGCTTGAAAACAGACAATTGGAAGGTAGTATTTTGGCAGTTGGTTTTGACGCATAAAACTACGAAGCGTGTTGTGAACACTTGTTTTCTTCTCTCCCTGCCATAAACCCAATGTCTGCTTTTCATCATTAAAAAACCCCAAAACCAACAAAAAGAAAGTACATATATTCTTTGCAAAATATCAAATGTTTCTCCCTCTGGTTTGTGTCAGTCTATTTTGCATCTGCTCACTTTCATCATTGTATCTTGTCAAGCTATCGTGCTCATCCCTTCGGCTTTACATAAACAAGATTTGTTTGTGGGGAAGAAATGCTGAATCCCACGCTATTTTTGCTAAATGTTCCTCTGTTCCTGAGCACTCTGCAGTCGGTTCCTATCACATTGGGTGAAAGATCCAAAGGCAATCCCTTTGCTGAACTCAACTTTCTGTTCCTCTGACCCTCAGCACTGAGGGCTTGAATTCTAACGTATTCAGATGTGACAGAGGCAGTTAAAATCCACAGTCGGTGTTTGAGGTACAGTGCTCGACTGTGCATCATCATCCATGCTCTTAGATCTTGCCATTCAGCGTGGTGACCATCTGTGCCAGCTGAAGGGTGGAGAACAGATAGCCTTTTCCCTTTGCCTTATGCGCTTACCACCTTTCACTCTGACCGGTAGCAGAGTGAAATTGCTTTTTATATACCTTACAGATGTTGGTGCTGCACTTGGATGTCTGTACGCTGTGGTTTGGATGTCTTGAAAGTGAGGCTGCAGATTTAGGGTATTGCAATGGACTTCTCTTTATTGTTATCTTCTCCGAGGATGTGAGGGTTTTTTTTTTCCCCCAGTCTAACAACAGTCTAGAAGCAGTTTGCTCTGTTGAAAATGAAATAGAGGTTCTTGTTTGCTTGGCTGTCTGCTTAAAGACACCTTGGGACTGACTAAATCTGGCTGTGGCTATTAGGGTAGTGGTAATGTCCAGCTGAGAGGATAATTCCAGGAGAGTATAAAATAAGTTGGCCTTGGCTCTCCCTTGGTAATAAAAGAAGTTGACAGTAGATTGATCTGTCTGATAGCATCTTGTTCTCATTTTATGGCTTGCTTTGTGTTTCAGTTTAAAAAACAACACTGTCTTTACTCAGTCAAGCACCAGCTGAGGTGCTGCAGAGCTGACCTTACTCATTTGAGTTTCACTTGCATAGTAGCACCCGAGGGATGAAACCCTTTATCTCTTCCTCCTTGCCTGTTTCCAACTGCGTATTCCTCTTGGGTTATCAAAGCATCCTATACCTGGAGACAACTTTCTAGTGCTTTCCCTTTCTGGGAAAGAAAGCTCATCAGCTGGCAGAGCTGATGAGCTCAAGCAGAAGGGTAAGAGGTCCATCGTTCCCCTAAGCGTCCTTACGAATGTCACGCAGAGGTAATGGGGCTTCTGGTACAGGCGTGCACTCAAAAAGTCATAGGCTTGTTCACTGGAGATTTCCTCTTTGTTTTTAAGGTGAAAAGGAGTATGTGAGCAGTCAGACACAAGCAAGCTGTGGTAGTGACAAGTACTGGCAGTCTGCAGGCTAGATACTGGCTGGAGAGTAGAAAAGAGAGTTAATTTTAGTTCCAAGCAAAGATGTATACCCAGGGTTTCGTGCAAGTAATAATTTAGAAAGAGATTAGGTTAAAAAGAATAGAACCAGCTGTGCAGTCAGTTGCATTTTAATTACATATTACAGGACAAAGTTTAAAGTATTGGTGTGAATTTTGAGCACGTGTTTTTGAGATGTAAATACTGTGGCATCAGTAAGCAGATGTATGAGCTGCTCTTCTCACAGAACCAATGTTATTTACATAAAACTACCATCAAAACAACTAATTGGCTGTCGTGCAGTGATTGGGACAGGTCTTGCCAAAGGATTTTGTGGAGTGATGTGTTTCTGTATTGTAATTGTCGGGTTTCTGAAGCATCTTGCTGTGCATGGGATTGAATGTTACGGTGAGAATCTAATACCTGCTTTTTTCCTCTTCCTGCTCCTCCTTCTTACTAGTGATAATTTATAGAGGTGATGGAGAGGGAGATAAATGTTACTGCCTTATTAATGGGAACAATGCTCCTGTAATTTGAGCCTAAATGCTTTTTCTTCACTCATTGCGAGACCAAAAACCCTGGAGACATTCATCAAGCAAAAACCCTTGGTCAGATCTGTTTGCCAACACAAACTCCTACTTTTCTTTGACCTGCTGCTGGGCTGAGTGTGTAGGGAGGCAGTTCTGTCCCTGGCTTTATTTTTGTCGGAGTGTGGTGGTTTCTCCCCCAGGGAAGCAAGCTCTGGCAAGTAGAGGAAAAGAGGCATTGATTACTATTCATTCAGAGTAGAAAAAAATATTAATCAGTCTGCAACCATTTCAAAGCATTCATACTGAGTCTCAACAAAAGGCTGATGTGAGAATAGACATCATCTAATGTGTAGCTCAGAGTGCTGTGGCGTGAAAGTGTCCAGACCACAACTGTTCATCTGCTCAGTTTCCACTGTGTCTCTTTCCTCCTCTTGCATTTTGGCGGTGGGAAAGCAAATGCTTTTTTTAACCCATCTGTAGGAGAAATAGCTCATGTTGTCCTTTCTCTTGTCCTACCATCTTGATAAGCATGCCTCTGGTTAGGAGGAGTGAAGTCCTATTTAATTTAAGATGTGCTGTTCCCCTGCTGTATAATGTTTGTTAGGGCTTAAGAAAGGGCGCTTTAGAGTGACGTGGAGATGTTCTTTGCACATCTTATTTTCAAACTGAGGCGTTGTGCTGTTTCATCACTCACTGCTTGCATCTTGCTTAGCAAGATGATAGTGATGCATAAGCTCTCACTAAGTAGAAGTATATATCTTAGCACCTGTAATGTGGCATAAGCTTCATTAATGTTACATAAGTTGTAATACAGATTTGGTTTAAAATTTTCTTTTTTCATGCCCTCTCTGTTTACTTGATGGGTTTTTTTGGCTTGTGCATTAATGATTGACAAGCTTAATCTCTCAAAAAAAGAACCGATGCTATTAGTGGTGTTCCTCTAAAGCATGAGCTGCATATCCACCCTGTTCAGAGCAAAATCACGCCCTGTCACCTGGGTCCTTCGGTGTGGCCCCCGTCCTGGTGAGCCAGCGCCGGGGAGCTCCCGGGCATCCCGCAGCTGAGCTTTCCGCAATGCAGCCTGGTGAAAAGGCGTGAGCAGAGGCAGAAAATGGATGTGGTGGCTGCACAGCATAGATCTGTCTTTGTGCAGTCAGGTGCTCACTCCGAAGGTAAGATGTAGTGCTTTTAAGAAACCTCTAACCTATTTAGGAGAAAAAACCCACCCTAGATGGCTTATTAGTTTAATACAGAATACACTTGACTTACTCTTTTTGTTCTCCTGTGGGGAAAATTTTTCTACTGCTTAATACGAACAAAAGCCTTCGAGCTACCAGCAACAGCTTACCCTCCTCCTACCATTGCTGCAGTAAGTAATTACAGAGGCTTTCAGCACCTTCTAATTAAATTTATGAATTAAGTATTTCCTGCCAGCATTTGTATTTACATCTCTAGATGTTTGGGGATGCTGTAGAGTAATGCAGAGCAATAGCAAAATGAAGGAAAAGGAAAATATTTCAGATGGTTTCTGTAAGGGCCAGTTAAAACATCTGAAATTTGCTTCCACTGTATAATGCAGGCTTGTTTCATGGACCAGTACAATGATTACCTTAAACTACACTGCCAAGGCCCTGTAACTGGAGATGTGTGTCCATTAAAGAAAAGTTGCTGGGAGCCAGCTCAGGAGGAAGATTTCTTGCCAGATGATTTAAAGAGCATCTCAGGAGCAGAGGAACCTAAAAAAATAGCCTTGGGAAGGATCCCCATGAAAAGGACTGGAGGTAGATGAGCCATCCTTTTCTGGTGGATTGAAGGATCTTGCTGCCAGGTTTGAAAGAGGTGGAAAAAGAGCCTTTATTTATTAGCCTGAATTTCTGGGGTCCTTTGCTTTGTGTATGAGCTAAGGCTGGAGTGTGAGACTTGCACCAGAGTGGTGTGAGCTGCTGTAGACCCAAGTTTGCAGCAAGTGAGACAAGATCAAACTCCTGCTGACATTCAGGAGCCAAACATTGGATCAGAGCTCTAAGCTCCTGTGACATTTAAGTGCCTCTGAAACCTTCATTTAAAGGATGCAAGTCTAAATGATACCTTAACAAAAGCAAGCTATTGCAATTCAGTTAATAGTGGTGTAAAGTGCATGTGCAGTTGATTTAATGAGCCCATTAACCGAGAAGGATACTCAGTACCTTCTCTAGCTTACATGCAAAGAAAGCAGGTGAGGAGTCCTCTAAATCCAACTGTATGAGGTCTTGCCAATGTCTGTTGTAAGAGTGTTTGAAATAGATGGGTCTCCAGTGTCAGCAGTTTGAGCTGTTGAGTCTAGGTTATGGCCTGCTTGGAGATGCCTTGAAGCATTCAGCTATTCCAGTCCATAATCTATGTAAAACATCGCTGTCCAATTTCAGATTTCCTGCTTTTAAATTCCTTCACCTTCTGATCTCAGTGCAGGTAGTATTTACACAATAACCAGGAGGCATCTTCTTCCATAGGTGATAACCTTATGCTTATCTATATGAAAGTTCCTTTGCTGTCCCCAAAAGCGTCATAACAAACTGGTGGGAGATAATTCTTGCCTGAGACCCTTTGTAGAAACAAGCAGAGAAGCAGTTTATTGCAGATAATCAGCAAATCTGAGCTGACACCATTTTTCTCTTCTTGGCTTTCTCTGCTGACACCACTGTCCATGTTTGTGAGTTTGCTAGCTTTCTCCTCCCAGCCAAACCTGGTCCTCCCGTCTGCTTTGGTTAGCAGTTTTGAGTTACTTTTGTGTTCCTCTCTGCTTTTCCCTGTTCGCTAGGACCTGTGTGGACATGACCTGCAAATTCTTCTCTTGGCTTGTTTTTTAGAAAAACAAATTTCATCAAAGAAAATACTTAATTGCTTCTACTACAGGTACACAAACATCCCTGTGGATGCCTGGGCTGCTTTACGTCCACATACAGAACAGGCTTCATCCTTTCCTACCTCCTCTGCCAAACATTCGTGGTGTATTTCAGTTTTGACAGAGCTCTACTTGCTGTTATCTTTCTGTACTGCTAATTCTATTGCTCGTTTTCACAGGGCTCGTTTAGCAGATACCACTAAAATGCTCTATTCTGGTTTCTAGGTACCCAGCCGCTGTTTCTTCCAGCTACTAATATCTCTGATACTTGTGTCTTTATTCTAATTATGGTTTGGTTTTTTGGTGTAACCAAGCATTCCCTCATTTTCTTCCCTTTTCTAACCCTCTCCCCTTCCACCAGGATTTCTGGCAGGTACAAAGCAGACAGCATGTGCTTTGATTAGTTTGTGCTTCAGACCTCATAATATGCACTTTTCACATAAAAGGGACAGTGTACACTCACCCCTTCTCCCCGTTCCTTTAATAAATAATCCCGAATCCTTTCCTTCATCCTCAGCCTAAAGAATTTATTTCAGAGTACTTGAATTTGGCTTGTTAAGAGCACAGTCCTCAGGGTAGCCGTTAATACTTGGCTTTATTAACAGGAACATCTTTGAGCAAAGCTCAAACGTGTATCTCCCTGTCCTCTGATTTTCGCAGTGTCTTTTGAGGCTTCTGACTTATTTTTTCAGCTTGATGAGACTGCGATAGAGCTGGCTCTGTTGGAAAATGGCATTTTCTGCTCAAGGCCACAAAGTTAGTTCTGCTTTGTGAGAAAGGACAGGCATCTCTGGCCAAATGCTGCGGGGAAACATCAGGTATTTGAATGTATGTAAGTTTGGGGAAGGTTATTTTTGCAACCTTTCTTGAGGTTTTTCAAGTTACAGAACTATGGAGGGTGAAATATATTAAAGAATATTTTAGAAAGAAGATACTTAGATGCTATAGTTATAAGATGTTTTCTAGGAAAAGGAACTAGAAAGAGGAGCGAAGTTCATTCAGTGTTAGTAAGTGAAGAGGGGAAGGTACTCTAAGCACTTTCAGTTTGCCCTGTAGCTTTGTGACCTTAATGAAATCCATAGGGGAAGTTAACAACAAATAAGCAGCTTGGTGACAAAGTGCCCTTAGTAGGTGTGTGCAGTCTTTGAATCAGAAAGTGGTTTATGTGATCATTTTTGGCTTTAATTTCTTTGACAGTTTTTGTTGGTGTTAGGTTAATGTTTAATACTTAAGGGATAAAAAAGTGAGCTCTGAAAACTCTGCCCTTGGATAACATGGAGCTAATAGGGAGAAGAGGGGGGAGAGGGAAGGAGGATGGATTGAGCAGGATGGGAGGGAATGTTTTAGGAGATGCTTGACCTCGCTGACTACAGAAGGAGGGGGGTCTGGATGGGAGAAGCAGACGAAGAAGAAAGGAGGACTGAGAATGTGGAAGGGAATGGCAAGATTTTTAGCTGTATCTTAATTCGGTTCCTTAAACCATCTGCAATCGTGATGACAATCTCTAATTACATGATTACATGTGGTTTTTCCCCAAACCCCTTTCTCAGTTGGTGGGTGATTAGTACCGAGTGTATGGCCCCAACCTCATCATCTGAGCTAATGTTTAATACTTGCTTTCTATACAGAATTATTATTTTCCTCGTGTACTTTCACACTGGTATTTTTATCTGAGAAAACGAGTAGCATGCATTATCAACATAATGAGTTCATCTTGGTAATGCGGGCTGAGACGAGGGAAAGCAGTATCTCGATTTCCATCTGGAGACCTAAACAGCCATTTAAATTCAAAGGTGTCAAAAGTCAACTCATTTTAGAAGCATGGTTTGGGACATCAAGGACCTAATTTTAATCCTCCCCCATCAAATTTCCATGACGAATACCGCTGTGGTTCTACAGATTGTGATTTCGTTACCCTGCGGAGGACTGAGACAGCGCAGCGGAGGGGAGCAGAAGTGTAGACTGTCCCTTTTCCGAGGCATTTCCTATTTGCTTTACCAGCAGGGGTTTCTCCCTTGCATGAGTGGGTCTGCTGCCTGTGAAGGGTCTGGAAAGTCTGTGTCATTTTTTTTTCTTGGTCGTACAGAATGCTGGCCTTGCATTTCAGGTGCCGTTTGTTTTAAAGGTGATGAATATTTACAGCCTTGCTGGAAGGAGGGAATGCAGATTTCTCTTTCCAGTCTCAGGAGACCACCTGTAGTAATAATTGCTGACTAATTTTTGATTCTCTGTACGTGTCCAAATTCAAATTCAGAGAGAGAAAGAGTATGCAGAACAACTTTATCCATGTCCAGCTCTGTAGATTTGTCCCCCTGTGTGTATATACAAATAAAATAACCTCCAAATTGAAGGTTTTAAAAAACTCTTTATTAAAATAGACTCTTGAAAGGTCATAAGCTGCAGTATTTATCTGCCAACAGTAAATCTGAAGCATTTTCCTATGCTAACACTCACCCACCATGATTTGCCACGCAGAAGCTGTTTGCGTTTGCCTGTGTTAGTATGTAGACTTCATAGTAAATTATCTAGAGCCACTAGGAATGATACTGTGAACTTTTCCACTGCAAAAAGAGGTTTATGAGTTTCAGAAAGTCCTTGTGCTGTTTCCATCACAACCTTAAACACTTTTCTTATTTAATGATAAATAAAGTGATATAAAAAATCCCAGGCGGTGCATCTAAAATTACTTATTTTGCATCCACATTATAAAGCTACCTTTAAAAACTGTAAATTCCTCAATTCTCCCCCAAGTCCTTTTTTCGTCCTTGTTTCATAGTGTGGCAGGACCTCTCCTACCTGTTTTTCCCTAAAGGGCTTTTGAACATCTGAGCTGAAAGGCTCAATTTTTAAATCTGATTCTGAAAGCCTTTTTATTTTTTTATTTCAGTTTTCTTATTGTAGGTAGTGAGGTGCCAACATGAGTTGTCATGAAATCTCTATAAATACATGGCTTTGGTTCTTTAAAGTTTATATCTTCAAAAAAAGAGCAAAAATTGAAAATCTCCTTCATTTCAGAGCCTCCAGTTCAGTATTTTGATGCAGACAGAGTTCAAAGCATTAATATTTTTAGATCGCAGAGCAGGCTGCATTGCCTGCAGTTTTCACAGGCATTTCTTAAGGGTTTTCCCTTATCTATCTTGTGTGATAGACTAATACGGAGCATCTCCTGCAAACGCATTAGTCAGTGAGTCTCTCGGTATATATTTCCCAGGATTTAACAGTTCTGCTTGGGAAGGAGCTATAGTAGTCGGTGCCAGCACGATGCTGTTGTGTAGGCTCTGCTGGACCAGACAAACAGGAGCCACGTCTCTACACACTGAAATGTTGTGTAGGGCAAATAAGATGGCAGATACTGGCTAATATTTTTGAAGACGTCCAACAATATGTGTGGTAGGTGCTAAAGAGTGTTTAAAATGCATTAATTAAATTGACTGTCCAATAAATTTTATGAAAATATTTGTTTTCCCATCCTTAGAAGGATTCCTAATAGTTTTTTATGTATAGGAGTGCTGTCTACTGATTTAAGCCCAAGGTATCAAGCCATGTGCGAGCAGGACTAATAGTGCTTCATGTCTATGTGTACTGCTTAATGTTATGTGCACAAGTACTAATGTGGGGTGTTTTTTCTCTTCTTAGAGAGCTTTCATGTGTAAAGAGACACGTATCCCAAAACTGCAATAATTTGGAGGGTCATCTTTACTTATAAAGCCAGAAAACTCGGAAACAAGGAAAGAAACTGTCTATATTAGGCAAACTTGTAACACAGATTTCTTGGAAACTCCTACCATGGAAAAGAGAGTATTTCTTTTTAAGGCTGAACATACAGAATTTTAACGTCTTTTCCTATATGTTTACAGCGAACCATAAAAGCAGTACATTAACAGATATCTTTTAAATGGTTTGCATAATTGAAGGTGGTCAGTTGGGACTGAAAGAGAATTACTTTGCAGCAAGGTGACTTCACTGAAACATTCACGGTTTTGTATTTGCTTACACAATATTGGTAACCTTAAAGTATTTCTTTTAAAAAGGAACAAACTGAGTACGATGACATTTGTCAATAAAAGATGGTTATGGTTCATCTAAAATTCCTTACTAATTTACAAAATTACTTTCTGGTTCTGGAGAAATACTCATTATCTTGCATGCCCTTTGATACTTATTGTTGTCATTTTGGAAGGCGTAAGTCACTGTCGAGTGGTCACATAACGCTGATAAATTCCTGAAGCTTTGGTGTATATAAGTACAAGGTGATGTTGAAACATGAAGAAGTTATGTGAATAAATGTGCCGAAAGTGTGTTTTCTCCTCCAGATTGAAACGCAAACTGTCAACTCTTAGGCGACTTACCAAGAATGTGTTCTTCCCAAAGTGGCAAATTAGATGCTGTTCACTATGTAGTCTCTGAAGCGCAAAATGAAGTGGAACTGCAAGGATTTAGCTGATAAGGCTTTTCTAAATGTGCGTTAGGAACGCAGAGCAAACGCCAGCACTGTACCTTGCGTCCATCTCTGCCTTTGCAGAGAAGACATCCCTTAATTTTTAAAAATAGATCTTTTTTTTTCAGATTTGCATAATTAAGTATTAACACGTTTCACTCTTCACTCAGCCCTGGGAAACCAATTTTTAAATCCAAAATGAAGGTAATATTTGGTGAAGAATGGAAGGAATCAGTGGGTTTCTCTCCCCCAGAATCCTTTCTGCCTGGGAGCTGTACCATGTACTTGGCTCGAGGGAGACTCCAGTGGTAGAACAGTTTTGGCATAGAATATGTGAACTTCATGCTATATCTTTGGGTGCTTTACTTGCTTGGAGCCAGTCCGTAACCGAAGTCTGGGGAGTTGCCTGCGTATGGCATGCAACTCGGTTTGCTCCAGCACACGGATCTGCAGAGCGGGGAGGTTGGTCGCTGTTATTGATGTGTTCGACCCATGTTCTTGTGCTGTTTGTTGGGCTTGGAGCCTGAGCTGGAAAGGGCAAACCAAGCTTTGTATGTTGAAAAGCAATTACACTATTTTTTTCACCCGTTGTCGATGTCTGGTATTGTAAGATAATCTGCCTGAATGCCTGTAAAGTTTTATTCCACTGAGACTGGACTGGTGGCTTTTCACTGAACTTCTACAGCCATGCTTGTGCTGAGAGCAATGGTACATTTGGATTCCTTTTTCTTTTTACATGTTAATTTGCTTGTTTGTATGCTTGTTTAATATGAACCTACTGCTTGATTAAAAAAATACATCATACTTGTAAACTGTTTCCCGTGGCTTGCTCGCTCGTGAATGCTCAGTTTTGAATGGTTTTGGGGCGTGCTGAATGATCTTAATCAACTACTCTGGTTTTGGGAATGGATTTAACATAGAAAAATCCTTAAATGGAAGACATTTGTCTGTTTTAACTGAGCGCTTTGAGAATTAGCTTGCGTTCAGATACAAAAGGGTGTGAAATGTGAAAGTTGTCCCGGAATTGTGTGTATAACTAATTTGTGAAGATGACCTGTCTCTAAAAGAGAATGGTGTCTTGGAAAGGGTTTTTTTCCCTACATTTTCTGATTCCGTGCATTACCTTTCTGGCTAGAAGGGATGGTATAGTATGCTAGAAGGAAAGTAGGATGTGGAAATGAAACTTGAGGTCTATAGACAGTGGTTTTAGGTGTTAGTGAGGACTGATTTTGGGTTTCTCCACCATGAACTTTGAGGGATCGCAACAGTCCATGTTGTGCTTGGTGAAGAAGGTCGATTGATTTATTTTTTTTTATTTCATTCTTTTTTCATGGGGTTTATAATATAATTCTGTAGAATACAATGTTTAATGGTGGGGAACAACCCCCGAGAAGGATGCTTTCAGCCTTCCCTGTAGTGGGGTGAGCTTCCCATGTACTTTGTGGAAAGCAATCGAACACGCAGCTTCTCAGTGAGCCAGCAGACAATAAACGGGCAAGTTGTGAATTTTTTTAAACTTTGGTCCTCCTACTGCCGAGAGCCTGAAAATCTTATTGATTGGGTCAGTTCTTCTTGTAGCAACTTAGCTGCATGTTTTTTCTCCTATTAAGATCAGTGGGAGAAAAATTCCGTTTCTTGTTAGCTGCAGGCAGGTTGGGCAGCGTAGTCACAGCCTATGTTCTCCTTCCCCATGTTTCTGACAAGCAGATGCTTCTTTAAAATAAATAAATAAACATTTTTACTTTGTTCGCTCAAAATAAGATGCAAAAGAGTAAATGCTTGTCCCTCCCATCTGTCTAAATCTTTATATTTCAGAGAGCAATTAATTTAATAATTTTTTTACTGTTAGTCTACGGATGTGGTTTTCAGCTTATGAGGAATATTTTGAGCTGTTTGATGCCGACTGTGAATTTTAAGCGCAGAAAAGAAACCCATAAAAATTAATAAACTGACCTCTGGAACTCTTTCATGGGATCCTTCGAGCGGGTGAAGTAGGCTGCTAATAGCTGGTTGATGATAACCGCTGCTAAAGACAGGCAATTGGAGGAAGGGACAGTAAATCACACGAGCAGGTGAGATGCTGCTGGCAACACGGCTGGCAGCAATCACACAAAAATCCTGCCTTCGGTTTAAAGGAAAACCAGACATTGTTTATTTGTCCTTAACATGAGTGTAATTTTGCTTCGGATCCATCTCAATGGGAAGGGAAGCAAAAGCTTTTTTTTTCTAGTAAATGATACTTCAACCTGTTGTCCCGTAAGCATAAATAGCAGTTATCTTGCATGAAATGAATGCCATTAGCATGTTGTCTGCTGGTAGTGATTCACCTCTTATTCAATTCCTGACCCTCTCCAGATGATAAAGGATGGGCTACTGGGAAGAGTTTTATTTGATCAGTCGAGCTTAACTTCTTTTCCTGAGAATTGTCTTTTTTTGGTGATCTATATGATTATTTTTGTCTCTTTTCTTGTGGTTTCCGAGCCAGATACGGGTTAAATTTTCATCTAAATTATTAGCTGAGCTCATCCCCACTCTGCAGTCACATACAATGGTGAGTTCTCTCAAAAAAACCCAACCCTGAGGTGGATGAGAGACATCAGCTGCAGACAGTGGGTCTGACCCGGAGAGGCTACGTGCTAACTCTTGCTGGGATGTCTACTCAGGCTTCTTAGCGGCGCCCAGTCGAAGCAACAACCTGGTTGCTTCAAAACTTTCTTGCTCTTCGCGAGTCTAACCGTTCAACTTGATGTTATGTTTTGCCTGCTTATTTTATTGTTGGTTAACCAGTTTTCTTTCCTTTATCTTGTATATGATGGGATCTCCGCTAGACAGAGGTAATGGTGGGGGACAGTTGTGTAGCTGGACCCTCGTGTGGTGGTGTTTGTTGGTGGTTTTTCCCAAAAACCGTTCCTAAATTCAGCCTTGCTTTCACCATGCTTCTGTGCTTGCATGACCTGGTTTCTGTGGAATAACCTCATCCATGCCTACTCTCCTTTATATTAATTTCATTTTCTTTCGTGTGTGCGTGTGCCTTCTCCTGCTATGTTCTTAAAATGGGTCACCAGTGTGGATTTCCTAACAGTTTTATGGATCCTTTTCAGTCTTTGAAGGTTCTGCGGATCAAAGGGACTCGGATTTTTAGCTTAGTAAGGGACATGAGCTGATAAAACACGTGGTATTTTCTATTAAAACAAGATGTTGAAAAAGAACTGGAGCAAGAGAGAGTTGGAGATTAGTATCAGTCCCAGTTCTCCTAGTGAGCTTGCTAAACACGCTTCTGAATCGTGTGATTCTAATAACGATGTGTTTTTGGTAACTTTGATCATAGTTTATATTAATGTGAAATAGTTCTTTCTTGGCTACTGCTACAACAGAGTGTAACTAAAATGCTATTAATGAAATATAATAATTTCCTTCTTGAATCCTGTATTTAAAAAAATATGATTTTCATAACACTAATCTCTCAAAGGTTCAAATGATTTTAAGCAAAATGGACATAGTTTTATTTACCTGTATTTCAGCTAGGCTAAACCAACTAATTAATATTGTGCAATTCCTTATCCCCATTTGAGATGGGGAGGCACTGATCTTTGCAGAGCATTTCTGACAGATTTGAAGGCTGGAAAAGGTCCACTGTATATGAATGGATATAGTAGGGGGGTGTGTGTATGTGGAATGGCTTGTTGGTGATAAGGATACAAATAAAGCCTTCTGTTTCTCTATTTAATCGATTGCTTTATTTTCTCTTTTTGGGATGTGGGTCGGATGAATAAATAGAAACTATCCCAGGAGCGAGAGAAGTTTGCCGATGAAGACAGCATATTTTATGCGCTTGGAGAATGTGGACTCATTTCTTTTTCCGACTACATCTTCCTCACGACGGTCCTTTCCAGTAAGTACAGTGGGTTTTTTCTCTGCAATTACTGCTTTTCTAAGCTTTGAAGGTTTACAAGCAGTGAGTTTGCTGTTGTTGTCTACATACATTTCCCTGAAAGGAATTCTTGATTGCTTGAACCTCGAGCTAAGTGAATAATTGCTATTGCTTCATCTGGTTTAGACTCAGCTTTGAGTGGTTCAGGAAGATAAGCAGATTGATGACTTCTGAAGAGTCATTTCTCATTTTAAAATGTAGCAAATTTTTTTAATGAGTCATTTGACCTGCTGTTCAAAACTGTAAGTGCAGATGTGTTCTTGAGTTGTGTTCATGTGATATTCTTGTGTTTGGATGGATATTGCTTTCCAGCTTTTCACGGGTTACAAGACTGTTCAAACTCTCTTCTCCAGCTGTATTTTCCCTTGGCTAAGCTCAGGCTTGTGTGTGATGTAATCTAATGAGGAGAGAAGTGAAGCTGTTTACATTTCAACAAGTATCATTAGATACCTCTGTCTTTTCACCCTGCTGCACTGGACTTGCATTTGTGATATTTCTGTGATCTGCTAATCTGTTCCAGCAGAGTCTTCTGCGCTTGAAGTTCTGGCACTTAAAAGTTGACTTTGTTGGCAAGAAACAGTGAAACTGAAGCCTTTGGTAATGTCAAACGGCGTTTCTAGCCTTTCTTCATGGGGAAAGCGAAGTCAAAACCTCCTTTGCAGAGCTTCTCTAGCCCCTTGGAAGATGCTGCTTCACAAACAGGAAAGTCAACATAAATTGCAGTTATTTTTCAGCCCCATTGGAAAATGTGGGATAATGAGGAATATGCCACTGTCCAAATGAACTTGAGACATTTTATTTTCAGACTTTCAAAAAAAAAAGAGACAGAGAAAACTTGGCCATCTAATCTTGTAAGTATCTGTTTCATGATGACCTGATTAGAGGAATTAAAAAGCTGGACACTTCCCAGTTTACTATAGACCTCCATTGATACCTGCTCTGTGCTGTTCAGGGAGTCAGCTGGGTAATTCAGTGGTGCTTTGTAAGAGCAATGGGTGCTTTGTTTTCTTCCCTGTGTTCTTGCAGACAAATGAAAGAGGCAGCTCTTCATCTACTGAACACAGCATTTTGGAGGATCTATTACCGGGGAGAAGCAATGTTCAAGGTCTTGTTTGTTGTCAAATGGAGGTGATGGGGGAAGACGTGTATGTGACCTTCATGTCATGAAAACAAACACTGAGAGATAAAGCTGGTTCAATCCAGGGAATTTGTTTTATCATTTTAATCTGCTTTTTGTTTGACTGAGTCTCAGAACTGACTCTTAAGGCTTTTGCCATTCCTTTGTTATGTTAGTTTCGCCTGTGCCGAAATTATCTAAGGTATTTTCACTTGTGTAGCAAGGACTTTTTATCTGAGTCTCCAAAGATGACAATGAACTCTCAAACCTATAGTATCGCATTACTGAACGTGGTTTAGAAAACGCTTGAGCCCTTGGCTTTATGGCTGTGCCGGTGGTGAACAACCCCCTAAACAAGTACACAGGGCGCAAAATTAATTTCATGTGTTTCCACAGGCAATAGTAGGAGAAATTGTTCTTGCTTTGGTTTAGTAGCTTTGTGAGAATAAAAGAAAAGGGACCGCCTTGTGTTAGCGTAGCACCCAGCCTTGTTTTGGAGGGCTATGCAGGAGGGGATGGGCTTTCTTCCTCTTGTTTTTGGGCTTTTAAATGTGTTCGCAGTTACTGGGGAGTCAGACTAATGAGAGGAGACAGAATTGGGTGGTTTGTGCTTTAAGGGATCATGTGAGGGATGGGCAAGGAAGGAGGTTTCAAAAAAAGGGGGGTGGGGAAAACAAAGGTGGGAAAAAAGTGCTCTGGGACTTCTAGACTGACTTTTAGGTATTTTGGGAGTTTGCTGAATGGTTATTGAATATGTCTCTGGAGCTACTGTCAAACACTGTTTCCACAGAGTTTTGGTATCATTTTTAAAGCATTGGCTTTTATAAAAATAAAACTCCCAAACAAACCTTGCCCTGTGGCTAGATAGAAAATTGACTGTTATGCCAGGCTGGTTTACTCTCCTACTAGTGAACATCACCTTGCAGGAATCCGGTAGTTCCTGATTATTTTTTTCGCCCTGGGAAATAAATAAAATAGAATGAGGAAAGTACATCTTAAACCTGACAGTTCAATATCTGTTTTCTCACTGTGTTGTTTAAATAACCCAAACATTCAGAAGGTATCCAGACAAGAGCGAGCTGTAGATTACATCAAATACCTAAAGGCCACTAAATATTGAGAAAGGAAGGTGGCATTTTGAGCACTAAAGCATGGTAATCAGAACGGGAGTGTGAGATCTGGTCTGGGGGCAGGAGGGAGAGGCGCTCCACTGCTATGCTCAGAAGTGATGGGGAGAGATCAATCATGGTCTTGTCTGGCTTATTGAACTCAAAACTGATTAACAATAACCTCTGAAAACAAGAAACCCGACGGGCTTTGTGCTCCTCGGTAGGGTTGTGCCCAGCAAGTCTGCTGAGACTGCTCCTGCCCGTCTCTCTGGCCTTACCAAAAGCACCGCTGGGCTTTGAGAGTGCTTCCCGAAACTTTTCACTTAATTTGTCTTTGCAGCTTCATCTGAAGCTCACTTCAGTTGTATTCTCTGAAATGCAGACTGTGTGGCAGCTGCCGGGGAAGGAGAGGAGGAGAGAGGGCTGGAGGTTTCATCTGTATGTTGCTCGCGGAGAACTGTTTGCATATTGCACAGAAAATGAAGTCTGTCACCATATTTTATTTGCAAGCCATTTTTCACTCTAGCACTGTCTGTTCTCGTTGGTTGCTGTGTTTCTGTGAAAATGTATTTTTAAAGGAACTAATAAAATAGCATTTAACTGCTTCAGAAAGTCAGCCTTCTGTTAAAGGCAATGAGAGCTGAGTGGTCTTGAGGATACCCCATGGTTTCTGTCACTCCAGCTGCTCCCTGTGTTTTGGGGCAGAGGTAGAAAGATGAGCAAAATACAGGATAAGCAAAATGCTGATGGGATTTCCCCTGGGTCCTTCAAATGTCATAGGAAAGCAAAGACATCGCTTCCCTAACCAAAGAGCTTTTTGCTTTTGGACTTGCAGAACAGGTGGAGGAAAGCGAGAAAGAGCTTTTCCATCATCAGCGACTGCAGTTTCAGAGCAAATGTCGTCCGTTATCCAGGTGCGCTAACGCCTACTTGATTACCAGGCACTGAAGGGAGCTGGGCATTAAAAGAGTAAGTCTGTGTTGTTTCCATAATTGGACTGTCGCTGTGCCTGGATTTACTCCTCCTGGAAGGGAGGGTTAAATAGCGTTGGCTCAAACCAAAGTAATTATTCTCTTACCAGGGCTCTCGTAGCAGACCTGCAGCTCCTTCTTCCATCTCCTGCGGGCTCTTTATAGAGCATGGCGTGCCGGCCAGTACCCATAAGGGATGGCAGCAAGAGGCCTCTTGCCTAGGATAGATTCACATGGGTGTTTTTCTTTCTTTCCTGTGTGTAGGAAATAAATCCCAAATCATCTAGTTCTGGAAATTATTTTCTGGCCGAATATTGTGTGCTGTGCGGGTCCCTGCGATGGAGGTGGCACGGTGTGTTCTCCCGCACTGCTGCACACAGGTTACGTGATCTCTGGGGTCTGTTTGCACTGTGGCCGATTTGAATATGTGTTGCTGGCTGACATGAATGTCTTCAGCCTCCTTCCCTGGCACAAGTGAGACCTGTTCTCTTACCAGTGGTGTTTTAATCCTGCAAAGCAGCACTAAGTGCCATAGGGCTTGTTTCTGCAAGAAGAGGAGATAGAAGGTTGCATTGAGTTTATAGGAATATTTTTATTTGTGGTCCTGTTCATGTTAACTTTATCTTTACTCTTAACTTTCAAGACCCTCCGTTTACCTACATGCATATACATGGGTCCATCTCATCCACACTATATGGTGCAGGGATGTCTTCAGTACCTTTCTGCCAGCCCAGTCACTGCTCCGTGGGATTTCCAAGATGTATCTGAGCAGCACAGAGATCGCTTCCCAAGGGGTGTCCCAACTTCCAAACGTAAGCCTGGTTGATTCATGTCAGACTGGGGGCTCCCTGGCTCAGCATCCCACTTCTGCAATGGGCTGGTAGCCATGCTGAAGGACAGAAACAGGACAGATTTCTTTCAGTTGGCAGTTTGGGATCTTCCCAAGCAGAGCTTGAGCTCTCTGGTTTGAAAAGCAACATTAGGGCATGGGATGCTCTACCAGCCTCTCCGCCTGCAGTCTTCACTTGGTCTTTCTCTGTTCATCTCTTCATCCCTTGCATTTGCATGGTGTGATGGGCTGATGGATCTCCACCAACCTCCTGTATCACTGAGGATGGTAAATTTGCAGCAGGGAAGGACTACTTTGCGTACGGCACCTCTTAGCCTGATTGAGGAGATCCAGAAACTTACTCATGATTATTTCCATAGAATTAGGAAATAGAGTAATTTTGTGTTGCTCATAGCAATATCCCAGAACCTGCAGATGTTTGGGGAGAAACCTTTTCTCCAGGGTTTCTCTGGAGAGCACAGCTTCTAATGGCCTTTGTCTGGAGCTGCTGTTTCCAGGTCCTTATTTCAGAGAGGCATTTAAGAGGGAATCTTGATTTCCAGCAATGCCCTGTGAGTCATGTGGTAACTGATGAGAAGTTGTTGAAGGGTAAGTCTTGTACTCCAGCCGAGGCGCTGTCGCATTTTTTCAAATCTCTGAAACTGAGGCGTACGTTTGTCATTGACGTTAAAACCAAAATACAGAATTGGGTGTTGGAATTACACAGTCTCTTTGGTTCACAAGCTGACAAGCAAAATAGAGAAGTGAAACAGCAATAGCATTTTTTCTTTAATTTTTTTTAATTGATTAAACAGAAGAAAGATTAAAAATGGCATTATCTGGGACATCACTCTAAGGAAAAGTGTACTGCATGCTTGGCGTGAATTTCTATATCTGGAGGTAGCACGCTGTCATGGTACAGCTTTCCAAAGGATGGATTGGAGCATCCATTCACATGCCGGATCCTTTAGCTGTTCCTTATGCATGTGTCCTATCAATGTGTTTCTGTACAAGATGACAGTTTATTTGAGATTTTCCATGTCAACTCTACTACTTAACCCCTTCTTTGCATTCTGTTGGGCACCTCTTAATGTCTGTGGTGGCAATGTGGGTGTGTGCAGCTCATGGAGCTTTGATGCTCAAGTGGGGTGTGAATCCACGTGCCTGGGTTCAGGCATGTGAACCACCAGCATGGATTTAGAATGAGGACCTAACAAAAACTTCATTTCTCTTGGTCTACGTTGTTTAGGGATTTTCTTACTATTAGTAGCGGTGGTATTTTTACTTTGCTTGATGGCAGGTTCCTTATCAGCCACTTCCTAAGCCTCTCCTCGCTTGTGGAGCTGCACCAGTGACCCAGCCGTGACAGTCCCGCCAACTTGATCCGGCTCGTGCTGTTGGGAAATAACACCTACGCCAAACATGTGCCAGTAATAGAAATAGGGTGTAGTTCTACTAGGTATGAGACCTGTTTTCCACTCATGAAAGCAGCATTATATTTTAGATTTTAACTGGAATTGAAAATCAAACAAAAACTTGATTTTCTGGGTGTTAGACTGCTATAAAGCTTCAGTCTGTATTTTAGTGGGATTTGTATACTTAGTTTTTAAAATGATGCATTTGTATTATTTCAGAGGTAATTCTGATTCTTCCTTGTGATAAGAAATAACCCTTAGCTATTTAAAGATGTTTTACCTTCAGAACCAATGATATTGTGGCTCAGTCTCCATGCTGTAGACTAGGTTGTTTTAGCTGCCTGTTATTTACATTTCTGGGTTGATTAACATGAAAAAAAAAAAAGTTGGTGGGATTTGGATTTGTTTTCTGAAATAGTGGAATAATTTCAAAGGAAAATATCTGCAACGTTAGGATGTTTTCATGTCGTGGGATTTTTTTCCCCCATATTTATTGCAGCTGGGCTCAGCCATCTATATTCTATGGATAGTTGCTTCCCTATAAGCCTGTAACTGTTCTCAAAATATATTACAGCATTTGGAGATGCATTATGTGCAAGTGCATCACCTAGCTCTTCCCGATTACTGGTGCAGTCGCTTACAGTGAACCAGATAGCAGTGCTGGCCGCAGTCTTGTAAGGGTGAGATCATCTGTGACCCCGATTCTCCCCTTCAGACAGAAACGTTCCAATTCAAACACGTACAGAAAAATTTCTCAGCTAAAATACCGCTGTGCGGAGTCAGACAGAATAATGGCCGTTCTGATTCATGTAACTTAAGGGGGGGGAAACCTTGATTAATCTTTGGCTGGAGGAATAAGGTAAGCTTTTTTAATGTTGTGGGCTGAAAAAAGGAAAAATATTAAAGCTGCAAGGCTTGAAGAGCCATCTCTCTAGATGAAAATCTGTCTCTACTTTAGGAGGACTGTGTTAATTTTGGATTGATTATGAAGATATAATTTTTTCAGCTTCAGGGTACTATGGCCTTTGTACATATATTTTTGTTAATTTTGGGATAGACGGGGAAGAAGCAGTCATAGGATATTTAACTCCTAATGACTAATTTTTCTTAAAGTAACTCCCCAGCTGAATTCTTGACCTTTCATCCCACACTGGAGCTGCCTGGGGAGTTACAAGGCTTCAGGATGGATATTGAAGTCCTGAGCTGCTCTGTGTTTAAATTCAGACAAAGAAATTTTCAACTACATCTCAAGGGAGCAACGTTTATTTTCCAAAAGTGTGTTCACAATAGTTTTCCTAAAACGTGGTACCTCTGCTTGAGAAGGATGCTCTGCAGGCACTTAATTTTTGTGACTGTAGCCAGGTACTGCATGAGTTTTGCAACAGGAGTCGGAGGGAAAGACTTGTTGAAAGGTATCTCCAAGTGTGGAGCATTGAGTTTGGGGGAAAGAGAAGATCAAATGAGCGCAAAAATAGTAAAATGTGGCCTTTCTCATCAGCGAGCATTTATTGTCTTTCAGAATGCATTGCTTCTGGTGAGAGTAAATGGCAATAAAAAGCAATTGAGTGCTGCAAATTGGTCCATTGAAGAATTCACAATAGTTAAAAATGACATAATTGGCTTAAAGATGCCTAATCAACCCATCTAATGCCTCAGAGGTTCCCTGGGGCTTTATGCTGATGGATCGGGTGGGTTTTTTGATGTGGTCAATGCTGCTGCTCGTCATCTGTTTGTCTGGTGGAGGTTGCTCATCTTTGGAATGCTACTGCGTGTGGCTTTTGGTTTTCTTATTGCCTTTCTGTTGCCAAATATTTTATTTGAACAAATGAGTCAAGAAAAATGTTAATTGCACTAACTCCCAGGTTAGCTGAAAAAGCAACTTGGTGTGTAGAGCTGGTGGGGCTATGGATCTGCAGAATAATTTCAGCCTGATTCTTTTAGACATATTTGCATATATTTCAAAGCAGGGAGTAGGTAACTCATGAGTTGGTATTGATGTGGGCTTCGATACCGTCTTTTCATTTGTGTTAATGATTTGGAGGAATCGTGAGGAAGTTGTTATGTCCTCCTGAACACCTAAAGACCAGAAATAAAGCTAGAAAAGAAAGTGCGGCTGCTCTGACCGGTTCCTGACTCGTTGCCCGAAGGAAAACGGTTGCAAAGAAAAAATCTTGATTCTGAATAATGTCAAAAAGGATGGTGAGGGGATAGCTCACAAGATCGGAGCGAGCTGGCAATGCAGCTCAGCACTTGGGGAAATCCAGAAGTGGTTTTCCCTTGTGAAGACAGGCATTGCGCCGTTGTAAAAACACACAGTCCTTTAAATGGTTTTGATAACCGTTGCAGGAGGAATATTGCGTTCATTTTGAGGGATGTTAATTAAGGAGGCAGAGGGGAAATTTAGAGAAGCTGCAATTGAGAAGGGTAAAATTGAGGGGCAGAATAAATGACGGGGAAAAAAAGGCCAAGTTTAGCTAGGCAAACCAGTATCTGCTGCTCTTCTGGTCTGCAAGCTTCTGAAAGATATAAGTACAAGAGGAAGAAGAGAAATAGAGGTTGTACAGGCTGATGTAACCACCAGTAATGGGGCAGGGTAGGCAAGGGGGGTTAGCTGCCATCGGAATGGCTCTTCCCCAATAAATCCTGGTCAGAAACATCAGGCCTAAGAGGAGAGGCAGAATTATCTCGCTCGGGACCAATAAATTCAGGCTGCCCGGAGATCAGGGACATACATCTTAATGAACATTTCTTCCTGAGCGGGAGCGGGATGAGCTAATTGTCTTCGGTGCCCTCTGGTTTCCCTGGCTCGGATTCACATTTGTTGGATTTAAGTGTCGTTACAAGTAATTGGAGTTAGATATGCAGATCAGAGGAAGAAATGGGCTGTGTTGCTTATTAGCTAAAGGAATGAAGTAATTAAATTTGCCAATTTAAAGACACTTTCCTTCCCTGTCCTTTAGAAAATACTGACCCTGCAGATTTTTGATGCTGAACTGTTCATTTTGATTTTGCCTCCTCTGGGGCTTTGGTACACTGCTCTTCAAAAAGTGTATTTAGAGAAGGGAAAGGAAGGAAATGGCCTCTGCGAGGGGTAAGTTAAGTACCTTGCTTTCGCTGTCCACCCTGTGTCTGCGCCAATGGGACATGGTGTTATATTTTTCCTTAAAGAAAAGGGGGGGGGGGGGAACCCCCAAACATCAATTTTTAACAAGGATTAACAAATTTTCCAGTTTCAGAATATACATCATTGTACCCTGGCAGGGAAAATGGAGGAAGAAAGATGAGATGTGTAAATTGCTCCTTTTTTAGCATCTGGTAACTAGATTAGAGCTTTGTGTAGTCCCCTCTTTCCTCACAGAGGAAACAACTCTTTCACTAGATTTTGGGGGCTAATAAGGAGAAATTGCATCCAGGCTTTCATGCAGTACATGCAATTCAAGTGACTAAAATTGGATGTGTTATTTAAACGTTAGGAGGGTAGCTGGAAGGTGCTTAATATTGTTGCTCTCAAGCAAATGGGGAATTAATCCCTGGAAATGATGGATGGACACAGAGGAGGCTTTTTGTCTAAATCCCTTTAATTAGATTGCATCGTTGAAGAGATTATGAAGTTGGTGTTGGGGACGGACGCTGAAATAATGAAGGCTGGAGAGCAAAGGTCTCCCCATCCTAGCAGGCAGGACAGAGAAGCTGGGTGAAGGCATCGCTTCTGCTGCAGCCTTGTGTACAAAATAACTCACCACGTGCTGCTGGCGATTGCCGTGGTTATAGGAGACATGGCTTATGCACGTGGTGTTTGGAATTTAAAGCCCAAATAATTGGCACGAGGAAATTGGAAATCCAGAGATGGTAACGGCAGGACTGTATGAGCTGTATATATCAAGCGGCTAGTGACAGGCCGTTCCTACCATTGAGTTTAATGTTGTTATACATCTGTTTAAGGCACAACTTGATTGGAAAAGTGAGCTCATTAACATGTTTGCTGGATCTTTTAGTGATAAAGTGCTACAGTTTATTATAGCAAGAGGAAAACGTGGTGTAAAAGTCTCCTGGCCCGAAATTGAAGCTGTGACGAACGTACAAAATCCCGTTCAGTTAATTCCATATTAATTTCTTTTTGTCTGAGTGATTCCTCTTTGCGCTTCCCCCTCACCCCCATCTGGGAGATGCCTTAACGCAGAACGCTGCTTGCAGAAGCTCATTACTGTCGAGCATCTGCAAGAAACATTACAAGTTGATTGCAACAGATGAGGTTAAGGGGCGATGAGCCTCACCAGTGATCCACATCCTGCTGCCAGATTTGGGTGGGGAAGAGCCATCTTCAGAACAAAAAAAGGGGCTAAATTTTAATTGATCATGTTAAGATGACAATCTAAGCACTTGTTACAGCCTAGAGGATTCCCTAGAAATCCTAGCAAACACCAAAATTCCTGTAGGTGGTATGTACTTGAACATAGCAGAACAAGACAAATTCTCATATATTAGCTTAATTTGGAAAAAAAATTGTGGCATGATGATGTAGCTTTAAATGGTGATGGGTTACAGAGCCCAAAATGGAAGCATACTGAAATTCTTTGGTGGGATGCAGGGGAAAGAGTGTGGTTTTGCTGTGATGGGTGGCTGTGAAGCGATGCTTTTACAGAATTCTGGCTCAATAAACCATGACAACATAGACTAAATGCAATGAAAAATAAGGTACTATGCCGTCTCGGGTGCGTCTCAGCTGGTGACCTCCAGCTTGTCTGTTATCTCAATGTCATAACTGGACTGAGACAGAGCTGGTAATGATTTGTTTAAATTTGCACAGTGAGACAAGAGCTGAGTCTGGAAGAGAATTACCCCAAGTCCAGGTCGGCTCCTCACCCACCGGCTGCTTCAGAGAGTGCTCTGTAGCGCCAGGGGAATGTCCTCTGTCCAAATTGGTATTACACTGTATGGAGCAGGCTGGAGCTCTTGCTACAGTGTCATTGTCTGTTGATTGTTATTAGAAATATCAGATGGTGTCTTGTTTTTGTGCTTTTTCTATCTGTAAATGGAATAAATTTTGTTCAAGAAACATCTCCTCCGTCCCACCTCCTTGTTGAGACCTTTGGTAAAAGGAGCACCATGAAGCTTGTACCTAAAGGTTCCCGAGAGCTGCATTTTCTTCTTAAAATTGCAGGAATTATGGAAAATTGCTTTTGGATAGAGTCATTGTGAACTTGTACCTTTTTTTTAATTGAGCTTTTGCATATTTGTTAAATGGTCTTTGTTTTTTATTGTGTGTTGTTTTCTTTTATATGTAGCTCCCCAGAGGAATTTTGAAATCGCGTTTAAGATGTTTGATCTGAATGGTGATGGCGAGGTGGACATGGAAGAGTTTGAGCAGGCAAGTTGAACGACAGGTTGACTTCTTAATGCTCTGGCATCTTAGTCACAAGTGCAGCACTCCTCTATGGCATTATTGCGATTTATATTTGTGCTTACTGCTGGTTTACGTCTTTTCCTTCTATGCTCTGCTGTGTTGCCTCAGTGCCTGCTTGGTTTTTTACTGGTTATTTCAAGACATAATTTTTCATTCAACGAGGACAACTGTAAGTATAAACTCCGATTTCCTATGACTTTGTCACCAAGGTATCTTTACAAGATGTCACCTCCAAAGTAGATAAAGAATTTTTTTCACTGTACTGGTGTCGTAGGATTTTGATCCTACTTTCTTCCACAGCTTTTATTGCATTCCTTGATTTTTGTCTTCAGAGAACAACCAGGGCGAGTCTGCCTCAAAGAAGAATTTAGTGATTTATTTCAACGTAATCTAAAAACATGTTGTTTGAGAGTGTGTTTTCATTAGTTTCTTTCCCCTACTTCTTCTGAGGTTTCATCAGCAGGGAGTTTGATGCAGGCTTTTTAACGAGCTTAGCCTGCATGTCTGATACCGGTGAGGTCCTCCTATAAACTATGGTTTGTGATTGTGTTAGAGGGAGAATAGATTGAAGACTCAAGCTGTCAGTGGGGAAAAGGTCTGACCTCCCTAGGCAGAAGTGTATGGTTTTCTTGCCTATGTAGAAAACAGCCTTAAGGCTTTGGAAACTCATAAACATCCTGAAGTCGCTGTATATTAGCAGAGCTCCATGTGTGTGCTACTTACGAAAGGAAAAGTAAATGCATTTGCAAAGAAGAGAACTGGCTGGTTGGGTGAGGAGTCACCACCTCTGTAATCAAAGAACAAGGTAGAGGAGATACACCACTAATCTACCTAATATTCTTGTGGCCCCTGGCACTTCTGTGACCCCACATCCCTCAGGGCTGTACGTTTAACGGGCAAGTGGCAGTTGCTGCTTCTGGGCAAAAGAAGCAAGACTCCGTGGTCAAAAATTTAATCTCCCCTTGTGGATTTTCTTATGCTGGTGGGCATACGTGTTCGGAGATGGTGAAAAGCTGTGTGCTGATATCTGAGAACAAAGCGGCCCTGAGTAATCTAGTTGCAAATTCTTACTCGTCAGTTGATCGAAAGATTGGTTAACTTCGGAAGAGTCTGTAAGAGGTCGTGCTTGGGGCACTTGCTATAAATGGGAAGAACTAGTGGCAAAGCAGGTCTGGTAAATTAATCTCCCCCCTTCTACTCTTTTGCTGTCATCCTCTTTGAATTATTACTTGTGGGTATGATGTCATTATTATGAGTTTGCTCCAGAGCTGTGTACTATATCTGGTTAACTGTACGTTTTTTAGATGCAAATTTTGGACTATTAGGAGAATGGGCGTATGTTTATCTCCAGCATGATATCCCTTCACATGACAGTTTATAATGTAAACCCAGGAGTTTTATTAATTTGCCTTTGAGTGCAAACTCGATTACGCCGCTGTGTCCAGGTTACTGTGCTGTTTGGCACTGCCTCCCTACAAACTACTGATTTAGCTATGAAAAATTCCAAGTTTCCTATTTTCCCAAGGAAAAAGTACTGCTCTTCCTTCTATTTGCATAGTGCATGACTATAGCACTCCACTGCAGCTATCTGACAATATTTAACAATTCAAAAGGTGGTTTACAGTAGTTAGTGATGTTCGAGAGAGAAGTCTATTATGGAGATAAATGAATTTAAGAAAAGTGGAGAATGGTTGACCACCTACTAAAAGTGCGGTGATGCCAAGGTGCTAACGCAGGTGTCATGTTTGGCTTTTTTATTAGACATGTAAAGTAAGAAAGAATGTTTCTTGAGGATGAATGTTTCAGAAGTGTTACGAAGATGAAAGTACAAAATTGAATTAAATGGTTTCAAATCATCTGGTAGGCAAAGGGAAGTTATATGTGCATTAAGTCATATAAAAATCCTTAGGAAGAGGGACATCTTTTTGTTAAGCTTGTTACATGCATCATCTGCCTCTATATAAAGGAATAAAATTCCTGGTTAGCATCAGAGTATTTTGGTGAAGGCTGATCTTCCAGACCTTTCGAGTCAGATGATGAAGGAGCTGTTTTGGAAAGTGAAGAAGCTTACAACGTCTTCGCAGGTATCACTATAACTGACTTGCTGCATTTTGCAAACAGAATTAAAGCAAACACAGAGCTTCAGCGGGAGGCACATATATAACATTATACATATATAAAATATAACACACAATAGTTTATATGATAAATACTCTTTTTCACTCCTTATGGAAAAAACCATCTTACCTGGCAGGGGCAGCTGAACTGACCCTTTCAGGGGAATATGCTACTAGAGGTGGTATCAGTTTGAAAGAGCAACATCGTTTGGGGGAGAATAGGAAGAAAAAGGAGGCAAAGAAAAGGGTTGTCACAGAAGCAGTGGCCCGTCCCTGCTGGCTGTGAGCAAGTGGCAATGAAATTCTCACTCCTCTTTCACATGTCATCTCTGGAGACAGGCAAGAGCAGATCCCTCTTCTCATTAATGTCTGAAAAACCTTAAGAGTGTTCATCAAGACAGAAAATTACTTGCAGTAATTTAGCTAATATGCGAATAAGTCAGAGGCTTTAACTACCTAATAAAAAAATACTGGATTTCTTCAGGCCTCATTGAAGAGCCTCAGATTTTTTTTTTCCAGTTGATGTATATGGTTAGTGCATAGCACTGAATAGTTTGGTGCCTGCATCAGTATCATCTTCAACTTGTCATCCTGCAGCATGTAAATTGTTAGTTTACTCTTCTATTTTTAATTAAAAAGTCAGATGAAAAGTAGTAAATTCACAGGCAGTGTTGCTTGTGACTTCTCTTCAAACCATTAACTATTTTAATTGATTTTTTTATTTTTTTTCCTCTTGTCTGGTGCAGAAGATGAAACAGATCATGAACAGTTAGGCTGAAATACGTACAAAAGACAGTGAAGCATCTCTGTGCTTCCCATCCTCGTATGATCGATGAACCGTGTGGGAGGACAGCACTGGTTGGCCTGGAAGACAACTTCTTGCAGTGGTTGCCTGCCTTTCTGGGTATTAGAAGGATTACCCAAAATAAGGACCAGCTGAATAATTTTGGCTTCAGTGCCCACAGATGGATTTTCAAACTGTCTGATACTTGTTATAGATGGGGAGAGAAGAAGAGGGGTGTAGGATGCTGTATAAATAACATCCGGGAAAAGATGCTCTATTGAACAGCCTGCAGTGTGGTAAACACTTGCTTCTGCAGAAACAGGGGCAGTTTTCCAAGCTGGTCATAAACTGCATTGCTTCAGACAGTTTATAAATATTTGTCTCCAAAATGTGCATGCAGAGCTCGCAGTTGAAGTGGAGCACCAAGCAAAAGGAGTTGCTATTTACAGTGCAAAAATCCTTCCTCACATCACAGTGCATATTTCAAAGGGAAAAAAAAAACCCAAAACCTTTTTTCTGTTTTTTTTTTTTCCCCTGACTTGATTTGATTTTCTTTGTAGTGGAAGAATAGCCAGTATTCTGTTGTTCAGAGGCAGCATTTCAAGCGAGGTGAGCCCAGCAGCAACACGCGGTGTTCTCCTCCAGAGTATCCCCTTTGGGGTTGTTCCAGCACTCACTCTCTTGTTAGGAAAAAATTGAACACATCGTACACCGCAATAACGAGGTTCTGGCATCCTTCTGACAGCTGGAGCTCTTGGCAGCTGTTTTTCTTCCTCCCTTCCAACTTTTGTCAGCGGGAGGAAGAGGCTGAAGACAAAGCAGTGGTATTTGCTGGAGCTTCGGGAAGCCCGTGCTATCAAGGCTGAGTGCTGGGCAACACGTCGATTGGCTTTTTTTTCCCTCCTTTCTCGCACTCATTGTCCTTAATATGAATCCTCTGCCTTGTTGGAAGAGATCAGCTACTATGCAGAGAATAACCCTGGCTTCTCATGTCACTGCAATAGTCTTTCAGACGGGCAAGTGCTGGGGAGGGGTAGTGGGGATACTTCGGGATGGAGAAAGGAGGTGAGTGTGCATTTGGCTTGGCTGCCCCTTAAATTAGCACAGGACCCTTAGAATAACACATTGTTGGATTTTTCAGGCTGTCGCATCCTTCAAGTTCAACCTTTTGCCGTATTGTAGGAGGTAGGGGAGTTGTCCTGCACATCCTTGCCCTGTCCTGTAGCACCCACTCAAGTTGAGCAGTGCCTTCGAAGAAGGTACAGGGCGCTGCTGAGAGCTCAGGGGAGGAGGAGGCTCTTCGCCTGCATAGTTTGTTAAAAACATTGAGATATCGCTGTTATAATGTGTGCTTTCACACTCGGCTGTCTTCATGCAAATATCCCAGTCTGCTGGTAACTCAGAAACTTCTGCATTACTTGTTACTCTGCCGGCGCTGCCGCTGGGGTTGTGTTTGGGCTGATGCTGCCTTGCGGGACTTCTGGAAAACCCTTTGCTCTGGGTGGGTCAGCCCCCGCGAGCAACTTCCAGCCACGGCAGAGAGCAGCAGGCAGCAAGGAGGGGGGTGCATTTGGGTAGAAAACCCCCTGGTTTGTGCACAAGGGGAAAGGAAACTTGATGTGAGCTAACTGGAGTTGGTGTGAACTGATGAGGATGTGCGGTAAAGCAGGAGTGGAAGCTCCAAAACCTGTGCAGGCTTTTTTTGTCTTCCCGGAGGTTGCCGCGGCTTTCTCTCCTCCTGCAACTTCACTGGGAACAAGCTGCTCTCTGCTGACCAGGCGGAGGATCAGCGCTAAAATGCTCATCTGCCAGCTGGGTGAATTGTGTCTTAAAACTCATTCTAAGCATTTTGTACTTCTCTTTTAAGAAAGAGGGCTGAAAAAACCGAAGCCTAAGTTCAGCCAAATTTTTAAATTGTCATGTGTTTTAAGAATTATTTCAGGGGGGAAAAAAAAGAGGATGGCACAGCTGAGCTTGGAGTACCTCATACTGCTACTTGTCTAGTATAAGTTCCAGTGGTTGTTTTGATGCTGACATCTTCCCTCTTATTTTTAGGTCCAGAGCATCATTCGCTCCCAAACCAGCATGGGCATGCGCCACAGAGACCGGTCTACAACTGGAAACACCCTAAAAACTGGCTTCAGCTCTGCACTGACAACATACTTCTTTGGGGCGGATCTGAAGGGGAAGCTGACCATCTCCCACTTCCTCGACTTCCAGCGCAAACTGCAGCACGATATTCTGAAGCTCGAGGTTTGGGTTATTTTTACGTACGGGGGAGGGCAGTGCAGCGTGGACTGTGCTGCATGACGTGGTTTCTGGAGGAAGAGCAAGAGTGTGGGAAGGGTTCAGAGGGAATTATTACAGCTGTGGCTCATAGCACTCACAGATCAAACCTGTTGTTAAGTTTCTGATGATCATTTTGGTGCTCCCCAGGAACATTTCCAGCTCTTGTCGGTAGCTGCTCTTGTGGAGTTGCAGCAGCAGCCAGCACATCCCCGGTGCATGTCGCTCCATGTGGTGCTTGCCTTGGCACTGCTGATGGAGATGATTATGAGATGCTTTAGAAAAAAAACAATAGAGGTTGTGAGTGGTCTGTTGCTACCTTACCGAGGGAGGTTTGTCTCAGTCCTAATGAGTGAGCTGTGCCCTAAAGGACCAGGGAATATTACATCCCTAAAGCTCTTCATCTTTGCTGTTGTCCTCACCTTCTTGTTTGCTTCATTATTCTGAATATTTCTGCTATGTAAATGTTCGAGCCTTGATTGAATTCTGCTAAATAGGTGATCTCTGTTATGTGACCTCCATTATTCACTCCTGGATTAATGTACTTTATAAGAAATATTGTCCATCTCTTTTGAGTCTTTTACCTTTCAATTGAATTCAAGGTCTCTCTTTTTTTCTTTGCATTACCATGAGTTAACAGCAGCTCCCAATCTCCTGTTCCAAGTCACATAGCCTGAATTTAAGCATCCAGCTTCAAAATTTGGTTCTTTTGAATAAAGTGAGTACAAGAACAGCAACGGGGGACTCTGGTTTGTGTCTCAGCCTCTCAAGCAGAGCTGACTCAGTTAAACTAGAAAAGGTGCCCTTCTCTGCAGCAGGCTCAAAGGTTCGACCTGGCTTGAGCACAGCCAGGCTTTTATTTGCATCAGAAACGAGGATTTGTGCACACGCATCCCCCCCACCCCACCCCCAACCATAACCTGTTAAGACAACAGTATTCGGAGTTCGCTATCGCTTCAGTCTGATGTATGAACATCCATGTGCTCAGGATGTGTGATCCAGCTAATGAACAGCTTTTTATTAAGTTCCTAGTAAGTCAGTTGTTGTGAACTTGACATGAATTTTTTCCCTTTTTTATTTGGAGTTTTACGAATCTAAGTAAGAAACTGACCCAAGGACTAATTTTTTTTTTGTGAAGGTAATTGTCTGGTTTGCTGACTTCATGTAACTGGTCATTAAAGCAGGTGGGGTGGCTCTGTGTTTGCAGGGAGAATAGGTTGGTTGAAGAAAATGTTCTTCTTGAACCGGAAAGTGTCGATTCCTCAATGCCTCTGCAAATTGAAAACAAACGCAATACTTTTTAAGGTTAAGAAACATAAGCTGAAACACAAAGGGAAGAGAAATAGACATTATTTTATCCTCGTTTGCCATCCTGCTCCGGTTTCCCACTGCCATGTTCGCTCCAGGGACGGGCAATGAGGAGGCACTGAAGTGTTATTCCTGACCCTGTGCTGGAGTCCTGTGCTCCCTCCATGGGTCCCCACTTAGCTCATTAAGAAGCAATGGGTTTTTTTCAGTTTAATGGCACTTGTTCTTATTTTCCTCCTGCAACAGGTTAGTATTAATTTAGGTTTTAGTGATTTCAGTAGATTGTGTTCAGTCGATTCACTTTCTGGTGAATGTTAGTTGCCTTTCTAAAAAGTTAGTTATTAATTGGGGACAGTACAAGGTATTTATGTCTTGGTAAGTTAATGAATATCAGAAATGCGTCATTACTGAATTCCTGACAGCACTCTTGAACACAGTACCATGCTGTGCTCAGCATTTTTGATACTCATTTTAACTGAAAAAATGGTCTGTGCAAAGCTAACAGTTCTGTTCTGCCCAACTTAATTTTTTCCTGAGTTCATCATACTAAAGCACCTGATTTTTCTGTTCATAGTTCTCATCAATTTAGGCAATACAGGCCTATTTCTGTCCTCAGCATTATGCAATGTGGCCTCTCCTCTTCTGCTTTTATCTCTTTTGACATTATCTCCCACCTTCTCTCCTTGCTTCACATTTGATGTGTTTGTTCATGGTTAAGTGGCTTTTCATGCAAGCGTATAGTGGGTTTGCGTTGCTCCTTTTCCAGGGAGTGCTCTAATGAACTCAGCCACTTTAAAAACAGGGTAATTCAGAGAAGAGACATCCCTCAAGTATTTACCTTGACCCAGGCAAATCAGAAGAATGTGAGAAGTGGCTCTAGGAAATACTGTGCTACAGAGCATCAGGTAACTCACGTAGCTGATTTTTAACGGCTTCCTTAGTTTTATGTGTCTGTTTGGGTAATGAGCCTGTGAGCACAGTGGTCCTTCATCAGCCATGTGCTCAACTGCCCATGCAGATCATCTCTGGATCCTTCGCTTGGCTTGGCTGTTGTGATAGCAGTGGACAAGAAGGAGCAGAAAAGAGCTGGTGGCAGATCTGCCAGGGGCTCAGCTGAACTCTTGTACCCTCATCGACTCATCCTTTGCTGGCTTAGCAAAATTAGTACATGGTGTGAAGCTGGGTTGTTAATCTGAAAAGCGTTTTTTGTTTGTGTTTGGTGTCTGAACTTCAGAAAAGGCTTTGGGGATATGCACCGTAAGCAGGTCTGAAGAATATCTCCTAGGGCTGGTGCAGCCCCCGTGTGACATGGTGCCTTTGTTCTCGAATTGGGGTGCTTGCTTTCTCTCTTCCAAAAGAAATCTACTTTAAGTAAGACCTTTTTTAAAGCTGTTTTCCCTTCGGCTCAGGATCCAGGCCTATCTGCCATTGATAGACTTGAGAGCTGGTTTCTTCTGCGGACTGTGAAGGTGGAACAATAGGTTTTGGCCATCTGAACCTGCTTTCCTCTTACTAATTTTGGGTCATTTTTTTTCTTATCAAAATACTCGTGCATATCGCTTGTTAAGATCGAGCAGAAACTTTCTCAGAGGAATTAGATCAGACAAAGCCCTGAACATGTCAATGTTCCTTATGGCTGAAGTGCTGACAGCATGTTTAAGTAACCATGGCCTGGTGTTTTCTTCTTCCCTTCTGCTTATTTTTTTGATGCAAGTTCATTTTCTATCATTTTATGGAAACTCGGCAATCAGCTCAGTTGCAGGAAGGGAAGGATGAGAAAAGTAACCACAGCCAGAGGGAGAGGAGAAGCTTTTAACGGCTTATTACAACTTTTTGTGGTTTGGTTACTTTGAGGAAGCCCTGGCCTCCTTGTTGCATTGCGGGGTGGCCCAGCTTAGCTAAGGCTGAGCCACGGGAACCAACCCGCCCAATGGGGCAAGCTCCCAGCAAAGTCCTCGCCGTTTTATTACTGCGTTCACGCTGCCTTGCATTAGTGCCTATGGAAAGGCTTCCTTTCTTCTTGTCGCTTAGTGTGGCAAACGGTGACAAGTTTGTCTGGACAGGCTCTGCAGCTATAATGTGTCCTGTTAGCATGGGCGATATTGCGCTCGAACGGTGCTTGCTTTTTTTTTGGAGTGAAAGTACTCTGTGAGTTAGAAAGATGAATAGGACTTGACATCATCGTTTATGCTATTTCTGCTTTTTAGTGTCTGTCCTAGATATTCCCGTGTCCTTGGTGGACCAAGAGGAGACCCAGCCAGACCGTGAGTCTCTTCCAGCCTAAATTTTTCTATGATTCTGTAAGTGCGTGTAGAAAAGATGTGTTAGCCCTTTGTTCTCTGCATCCGCATCACCCCTAAAAGGCAACCCAAAACCTGCTAATAGCAATGATTTAATCTCCATATTTAGTTGTCTTTTATTTCCCTAGGTCTCTTTCTGCCAGCAGTGGGATATGTGCCTATGGTGTAAGACCTTAGTAAAGAATTTTTTTTCCGTTTGACTGCAGTGAGATTTCTATAGTACATTGTTTCCCTGACAGCTGCTCACGGAGGGCATTTGTTCTCAGCTGAATTGGTGAAGCAGGTACTAATCCAGCCCTACGCCTTGTAGGTGTGGGGCTGTCTTCCTGGCGGGCGATGCCATGGCTGGAGAGGTAAGGTTGTGCTGCACAGCTTTGAGCAACCCCACGTCTCAGTCTGGTGTGATCTGGGGTCTACGCTTCGAGGCGGTGGGATGCAGCTTCCCATGGAGGAGCTTGCCAGATAGGTTGAAGAGTCAGATCATCGTGCAGATGTGTACCCTTATGCTTAAACATAGGGATCTTCACAGATCGTTGTTTACCCAAGGATGCCCCAATAGCAGTCTGTCCCAAGCAAAAGGTCTTCCAAGCACTGGAGCAAAGGGAAGTAAAATGGGATTCTGTGAGAATATGGCAAAGGTACCACACGTCATTGCTGCCATCCAGAAAATCACTTATTTCATGTGTCTGTTCTGTGAGAGGTCATGTGAGAGTAACTTCTTTACCCTGGAAATTCCTGTTTTCATGACCAATGCAGATACAATTGCTGCTTGGTTGCGTTTTTATGAAGGAGGAGTGACAGATGCTCTTCCATCTGCACATATCCCATTAGAAAGTCCTAGATCTTTTTGGATCTCAACCCTGTCTTAACAAATATTCTGGTTTCAGAAGGCATTTATAATGCTTTGCAATCTGGTTTTAGGGTAGTAACTTGAGTCTGTAAGTGCCTTTCTGTTCTGAGTCCCAGTGCTGGAGTAGTTGCTATCTGAGTTAATCCTGTACCAAGTATTAGAAACTACTGGGTTGTTACCAGCTTACTCAAGATTTTTTGGGTTCTGCTTTGTTTTCGTATGGGCTTGCAGACTGATACAGATTTCCAGTGGTTTGTTAACATAGGCAACAAAGTTTGCAGTAATGAGTCGTGTATCTTTGTATCTGCTGCAGTGATTTAGGTGAAAGAAAAGAGTAACTTAAATTGTTTTGCCTGGCCTGAAAAATGAAGTCTGGCAGTGTCCGATTGCCCAAGCTTTGTAAGGAAGGGCCCAAACCTTGGACTTTTGGGAGGTCAATATGCTATTGAACTTATACAAGACATTTTCATTTTAAGTCACCCTTATGGCAGTCTCTGTCATGGTTAGCTGAGTTGTCTCACAAAGTTGTCCTTTACCTGCTGATCCGCTCACTGTCAGCTTCACTGCTGGCCTGGCCACCGTGGGAACCATGATGGGGGATGTTACATTTTCCCTTTTTTCTTACAAATTCCTCCTTCTCTGCGTCCTGTAATGGATTTTGTATACATAGATAGTTTTGTCAGTTCTATATCTAGTTGCGTATCTATATCTTCTCCTTTAATCCTTTACTTGCTTTCTCTTCCTTCACATGGCCCTTACATATGAAAAGCCAAACCAGCGGTTGTGAAGTTGTCTCTTTAATGGGGCAATTAATGGCAGATACAAAAATTGGTTGGGTTCTTTGTTAGTGATTTCCTGGCCTGGTTGCAGCGCTTACCCGAGGTGTCTGTCACTGGGGCATCTCTGATGTCCAAACATATTGAGGATGGTTTGAGTCACCTGGGATGCACCAGTGGAGCTGTGGTACGAGGTGTTAAAAGATATGCTTTGAAACCATTCAGTGTGCCATGGGGAAGGAGGGGAGGATGGGCTGATCGTTAAATACAGAAAACCTAAAATGCGCCTCACTGGTCCTCTGTTTATCCCAGAGGACGGGCGATTCAGTGGGAAGGTGAGGTGGGGATGCAGCATCGGGAGGACGCAGGCTTGGTAACGTGTACCGCACGGCTTGAATGCTTCTGCCCCCGGGAGCACAAGCACTGTAGCGGGGCCGTGAGCAGTGGGAGGGAGGCAGTCCAAGCCCCGGGGGTGGTGAAGGGCAAACAGGGGCTGCAGCGAGAGGGAATAGAGAAAGCACAGAATTAGAGCAGGGAGGGCAATATTAATAAGCTGAAAGTACAATTAAAAAGCGGAGGCTTTTTAGGTAACCAAAGAAAAACCCGGAGCAGCTTGGCTTTTACATTTGTGTTCTGGTGTGTTGCCTAGGAGCTGCTTCTCTGCTAAGACAACAGACCAAATATATGTGCACTTGCAGACTGCCTGTGCAGCTGCAGGATGGATGCTATGAAGCCGAGAGACATGGGAGACGGCAATGGAGGATCAGATCTGTTTACCGAGGGGAGACCTCCTGCGGTGGTCCTCTGCTACCCCGTTGTCCCTTTGTGCTATTACATACCAAGTTCAGCCTGAACCTCTTTCTCTTGGTCAATCCTATCTGGCAGAGGCAGGTTGGGAATGAAAGAGTCAGTGGATGGGATGTCTTGGAGATCATACCTGTCTCAATCCAAGTCTGAGAGCACATGCTCTGGGTCTGTGTCACCATTGTCATCCCCTGACTTTAGCTTCAAGGTATGTTGATAGCCAATAACCTTTAAACAACAGCTGTGGAAGGGAAGAGGAAATTGATGTGAAGGATTTCTCCCCCCCAGAGTCAGGGATGGACAAACCCTGACGGGTTTAGTGCCAAGGAGAGAGGATTTATCAGGTTTATTCCCACAGATCTATATACTCCCTCTTCCGTGTTTAATGTGTTAGAAGTTTTAGGAAATATAAATAAGGCTGATGACCATGACTTTGTGATGAATAGCCATGAGGGTGTTGTGGATGACAGAATTTTGTGACATCTCCAGTTAAAAATGGGATCATATGATCACCATGAATAGTTTCATGTCAGGGAACTCTGTAGTTAAGGATACATATGTAAGCTGGGAATTTCTAGGCAGGTAGTTGAAATTATTTGGACAGCTCATCCTGTTTTTGATGGTATTCAAAGCTTCTGGCAGCCTGCTTTTGTCTTGGTGTGTGAATGGAAAGGGTCACATAAAGCTTTCAGGTTGACCTTAAAGTCTCAGGGTTTGGGGAAAAGCTGGCATTCAGTTTTTGACTAGCGTTGGCCAAAGACTTGGTAAGAATTCAGAGTGGGATGTTAGTATGGAAAAAAATCTGGAAAATAGGAATAAGTTATGAGGCCATGGCATGTGCAGCTTAAAGGAAAGACAGAAGGGAGATATAACTGTCTCAGTAAACATGAGGAGTCACTATAAAGAAGGCTGAGGCAAGTAATTTTCATCAATCAGTAACGGCAGAGCAGGTAATGAGAGGCTTAAATGTGCACCAGGGAAGTTTAGTTTAAATACAAGACAGGTTGAATTTCAGTCCCTTTTTTCATTAAGAAGGGAGAGTGCAGGTGGGTGGGTGGTTCACTGTCACGGGCGAGGTACCAAAAGCTGTGCTTCGTGCTTCTATCAGAAGATGCAATAAACACTATTCCTAACTAATTCCTCCCCAGTACAGGCTGCAAAAGTGAGTGGGAAAATTGTCTGTGCTGGAGAAATCAAGCCCTTCCAGTGCTTCACTCTGGAAGGTGGAGGAAGAGTCAGGTATCAGCTGCGGGGTGGTTTAGGAGGGCTCAGGATCATAAAAGCATCAGGATCATGAAGCATCTGCATGTCAGCTGTGAAATGCTTGATGAGACATCCTGGGGGTGCTAACTGGTGTGCTTCAGGGAGCGATAGGTGCACTGGCCCTTGGGTTCTGCTTCAGTCAACGCCATACTCAGCCTACGTGAGCACGGGAAGACTGCGTCTGTCTGTGTGGTCATCTTCAACATACCTGTTGGATTGAAATCAAGTAAAAGCGCTCAGGGAGCCACTTCTTAAACCGTGTCCTAGCTGTAACTTGAGTCTGCTCCATCAGCAGTGACAAGTGAGCAGTTGCAGTGCTACGACTGGCATTAACACGCTGAGGTTAAGGGCAGTGACGCAAGCAAGTACCCAGCATCAAGCTGAGAACGTCCTGTGGTCAGCAGACCAAAATAGTCAGCGGCCCAGAAGCGTGCCAGTGAAGCGGGCATGGGTGTGACAATACATGTACATTGAGGTGCTGCAGCTGCTTGTGAGCATTGCTGGGACATCGCTCGAGCGTGCAGGAGCAGCTTTGCCATCTCCTCATTTGGGATGGGTGCTTCATGGACTAATTAAAGCAACCATTGCAATACCTGATGAGAAAACACCGCTATGGTATATGCTGCTGCTTTGCTTGTATTTGAACTGGGTGACTTAAATGTGGTTGATGCAGCGGCTCTGCAGGGGAAGCCGTTTGAGGATTTTATTGGCATTTCTATTTATTGCATCGTTAGTAGCAGTAGAGGGTTTTGCTCTGTAACAACAGGCTCCTTTGGTTTATGAAGTGTGTGTAAATCCGCTCCCGAGCTCCTGCAGTGCAGTGTGCTGAGCCCTGCGCTCACGCAGGCAGCGGAGCCTTTTGTAGGACCCCTGCAAATAAAATCCCAAGAGTGGTATTTTGATTAATTACAGTGCCGCAAGAGTGGGTGTGAAGGTTTGTATCGCCAAGTCCATAAAGTAGAAGGGATAAGCTAGTTAGCATAGATGCTTTTGTTCATGTGTGCACAATGAGATTAACCAAGAGCCAGGTAGTCCCAAAAGTTGACGGGCAAGAGGCTGGCGACATCTGCATGAACGTGGTGTTGGGACTGCAGCCATGTGGCTGCGTTAGCTGGGTGATGTACCTGGGTGTATAAGCCCCATACAGAGGAAGGCTTCGGACCAATGCCAGCATGACCGGCAAGCTCGGCACATGAGCAGGATTTTGTGCTGGTGCTGGGTTTTGTGCTGTTAGCGAGGTGGCAAAGGCAGGAACCATCTAATAAGCTTCTGCGACTTTGTTTTGTTATTGCAGAGCCGTTGCTGAGGCATTTGCAATGTCCTGATTAGCTGACAAAAAGCAAAGCAGATGTTCAGGGCTGCATGTTTTCCATCTTCCCATGGACCCTCAAGTACAGTGACTACGGGAGCGTGGGCAATGTGTTTTATTAATCACAGAAAAAAACAAAACATTTATCACCCAATGGGCTTGCTGTGCTTCCTTGGGTGAGAATGTCAGCCAGCTTCTTAAGCATGACCCAAAATAAATACAAATCGAGTTCTGCATGCTAACAGCAGGCTAAAATCGCTGGTTGGGAAGTTACCGATGAGCAATTCCTGTAGCAGGTATCTGACTTCTGCCTTGTCCTTCTGCTATATGAACAAACGCTTTAGTCTTCTTGCTCTTTTTCCCCTTTCAAGCTCCGAAGACAGAGCTGTTCCGCACCTCCATGTGTTGCTGTCTGTGCTTCAGCTCCCGACTTCGCTTCCGTTGGTGCATTAAGGACGTGGGAGCAGGATGCAAACACTCGCTTTTCCCTGCTAGGCTGAGTCAAACTGCTGCAAACTTATTTTTCTTGGCAAATTGAATGCCAAGGTCAAGCAGAAGCAGTGTAAACTTGTAACAGGCAGTAAGAGAGCTATATTTCTTAATAAAATTGTGTTTATCGGTTCCATGGAGATTTTTATTTGTGTTTTTCAGAGTAACGGTTTGGCTCTGATACTCATGGCTCCGCCATCCTGGGGGTATCCCTGCGGGGGGGCTGGGAGCTTGTACTACTTCTGAACTTTGGTCTTTTCTCATTCAGTGAGCCTGTAAGATGGAAAAACTGCTCCATTCCTCGTGCAGAGGTACAGGGAGCGTTGTCAAGGGCAGGAATGGCAGTAGTGCAGCCAGGTCTGGAGAGCAGCAGTGGGAGGTGGCTGCTGGTCTCTTTCCCCTCTCCGTCGCAGCGGTCAGGCAAGTGTTCCCTTTAATTTATCAGACGTGTCCTTTCCCCTTAGTATTACTGATTCCTCTCCTTTACGTTTCCTTCCTTTCATTCCTCCACTGCATGAAATTTGAAAATGCATATCTTTTCAGAGCTGGCAAGAAGTTAGTTTGATTCATGAGGATTAATTTCAGGTGTGGCCAACTTTACATAACCTCTTTTTAATTGCTCATTAAAGAGTAACAAGTTGCTGGTGATTGGAATTAATTTTTTCCCCTTGCAGGCAGCAGTGGCATGCCAAGGTCAATGAAATCTCAAAAGCATCTGTCAAACACCTGGTCTGCTGGGATTGCACTGCTCCTGACAGACGTACATTTTTAACCTGGCTGCTATGTATTCACTTAAGCTGCGCTCGGAGAGCAGAGGGAAAGTGCAAACAGGGAAAGCGTTCGGAAGATTGGATTTTTCTCGTGTGAAAATAGCTCCCTTTTCTTTCATATGTTTTTTTTAAGATAAAAAAGAGAAGCAAGCTGCTGCTGGTAGCATTGGGAGCATTTTTCCTGACCTGGTCCAGCTGTACAACCCGTATTTGAGTCCAGGGGATCAGGTAGGGGAGCGAGTTAATGGGCAATTAAATAATACAGATGCTCTGGCTAGTTTTAACAAGGCTCAGAAGTGGTTTCCAAACTTGAGGACTTTGCAGTGCTGCCTGCCTGTCCCCGGTGGAGCCAGGACTGCCATCAGCAGCAGGCAGCGTGCCAGCTCGGCACAGCTGGTCTTGCAGCACGCCGCAGCAGGAGCTGCTGCAGCGCTGCAGGCAGGGAGCCTCTCAGCCTGCTCCAGGCATCGGAGGTGGGTTGTGGTGGTCGTGGTTTGCTTTTCTGTGTGGGTTATCCAGCTCTGGACCAACTTCCTCGGGCGGCTCGGCTTTGCGCTGCCCAGCATTGCAGGGTGATGCCCAGAACAGCCTGTGCACAATGGTTCAGGCTGGGTTCAGCATTTCCTCCTCCGCATCCTTCCATTTTCTATTTCTCCTGCTGTTGGTAGCTCTGATAATCTTTTAGAGCTGTTTCTTTGACTGTTCTTTACCAAATGATATAATTGGGCTTTGTTGATCCCATCCAGTGGCTTTTTGCAGGCGCAGTACATCAGGCTGTATCTGGAGCGGGCTGGCCTTCACCTTCTATAGAATCCCAGAATGGTTTGGGTTGGAAGGGACCTTAAAGACCTCTAGTTCCAACCCCCCTGCCCTGGGCAGGGACACCTTCCGCTAGACCAGGTTGCTCAAAGCCCCTCCAACCTAGCCTTGCAAAACCCAGTGGTTTAGATCCATGTGCACTGGAATCTTTCAGCATAATTAACAAAAAAAAAAAAAAAAAATTAATATTCTGAGACCTTTGATCTTTCCAAACAAAAAGCCTTTAGAAACTTTTGTCTTTCTGTCTTTTTTGGCAGTTATTTGGTGTCTGTGCAAACACCACAGCTTACTCCCAAATCTGTTAATTTTTTTTGGACGGAGGAGGTTGCTGGGATTTAGGAAGATGTTCAGTGTTTTTCCCCTTTTCTTTTTCCTTCCTCTGTCATAGTTGTATATGCCACTTGACAAGAGATCCTGGCAGCCTGCTTCTCCAGAACAGTAAACAGAGCCAGTGCTGCAGTAGTTAGCAGATAAATAATGTATTACAGCCTGTCAAATAAAGCTTTGAGCAAATACCACTTTAAAGGGTCATATATTGTGAATCCGAATATTACCCTACAAATCATTATTTTCCAGACCCTTTTGATTCCTTATTACACACACTGTGGCTCTCAGAACAGGTCACCTTTTTCAACTACCCCTAAACCTGACAGAATTAGTATTAGCAATATTTCTGCTATTGATGTTTGTTTAACCAGCATAAATAAGCTCAAAAATCATCCCTCAACTCTTCTCTCCTTCCAAAAGCCCTTGCAGATTATTTTTTTTGCTATCTCAATTGGAAATGTGGCACATATGCACCTTTATTTTTTAGATGCTTGTTTTGAGATTTTAGGGAATATATAGTTTGATTGGTTTTTAGGAGAAGCCTTCCTAGAAATTTAAGAGCCTGTTAAAGTATAGCTAGAAGTTTTGCTAATACGAGTGTGCAAAGAGGATAAACTATATTGCTGGGATGCCTGGGTGCAGCTAGTTTGAAATTCAATATCTACGTGAAATTTACAGAAGGTGGGTTTAGGAATATCTCTGAAAAATAAAAACCTCATAAGCTGAAGATGCTGATTCTTGCACAGCAGGAGTACTATGCTTTGTAGTATTTGTGTTTAAAATCCCTTGTAAAACTGGTGTGACCATGTTTTATATTCTTTCCCGGTGTTTACAGACTAGCAAAGCCATGCAGTAACTCTCGGACGAACCCATGCACTGATAGGTATGGACAAAATTGCAGAAAAAGCAGTCCAGAGTATTGCTTTGTCCATGCGGCTCAGCAGTTGGTATTCCCGTCGTGGGATAAGTCTGAGGAATATAGATTCAAGTCCCAAAGCACAGACCGAGCTGATTTTCCCCATCCTGGCACCCCGGGGCTGCTGGAAAGGCTGCACCATGGAGGTAATTGGTAAGCAGCCTGGGAGGTGCCACTGCTTTTTCTTGTGGTGTTGCTTTAGGAAAAGTCCGAGCTGCGTTTTCATTGTGCTGCGCCACGTTTCCACTGGGTATTTCCCTCTCGCGTCGATGGGCTTCGAGGCTCTTGCTGATTTTGGTTGATCTTAAATGCTATTTGAATGTATGCCAAGTGCAGCCCCTGGAAAGGCGTGATGGTTATTTTAACAATCTTCTTCAGCAAACAAAGCAAGCAAAAGAAAATAAGCCGTAGTTCAGCATACAGACCAAAAATGCGATGCCAGGTTAGGAAGGGTAAGAAATTCTGCTTCTCAAGCATGAGGGTTTTTACATCTATTCACGGGTTGTATGGTGATGCTAAGCCCTCTCCAAAGGTTTTGGTGCTCTGGCATCCTTCCTCGGGCAATTGCGGAGCCGGTGGTGCTCTCTTGAGCATGGTTTGGTCTGGTAGCGGCAATGAAAATACACTACTCTCTCTTTTTAAGCAGTTTTTTATATTTGCAGTCTCTGATTAGACAGGGTTTCAGCACTGGGGTTTTAGGTAGAAGTTTCCCATATTAACGCTATTGGTTATGACAAACTTAATGAGGAGGGAGGAGAGTCAGCTGGAACGAGAAGTCTTCCCCTGAGGAGTGTCTGGTACCCACGTCTGACCTTTTTCTGAAGGAGGGATGTCCTGGGGGCAAGTTGAAAGGCACCAATTTCATCTTATATTTTCTTTCTGAAACACTGCAGCGTCTCAGCCGAAGCCCCGCATCCCACCGCACCGAGCCTGAACTGGAAGGGGCGATTCAGCCCTTACCCCACGACTTACGGAGCACCACGGCTGCAGGTCCATGCTCACAGAGACACAATGCTGTTTGTACCCCTGTTTCAATAACTTTTCCTGGTTTCCCTGGTGTTTCCCAGAATGGAAAAGTCCGCATTGATGGAGGCGGGTGGCCTGACTCTACAGAAGCAGTTGCGATGGCCCGCCTCCACGGTTAAGCAGGACCTGGAGGAGGTCCTCCTGCCCGTGCCAGATGGCTCCTTAGCCATCAGAGCTGCTTCATTTCCCGGCAATGAGCCTTGCAGCTGTTGGTGGCAGAAGGAGAGATGAAAGGAAGCCAATGTCCGTGTTTAAGAAGTTCCAGCATTTTCTTGGAATAAAGATGTTTCTCATGGTGGTGTCCCTGAATTAGTTCAGGCTGGATGCTTCTCAGAGGCTGGCATTTGATTTCCCACAGGAGAAGGTGGACTGGATTAGTTGGGAAAAAAATTGTGACGTTTGGAAGCAGAGGGTCTGTTGTTTTATAGTAGATCCTTGTATTGCCTTTCTATAAAGTTATGCAGCGAAGGGGGTGTGGAAGCAGAGAAAATTGTCTGTTTATTTGCCTTCTGCTCTCCTCATGTGTTGAAGCCTTTCTTCCATTCATTGAAGCAAAGAGAGTAGGGTTATTTATTCAGACGGAAAGCTAAGCTAGAAGGAAGCTTACCCCACATTTCAGGTTATAGAGGAACATCAAGATGTTCACCCTGTCTGATGTGTTTTTTTTTTTTATTTTGGGGGGGTGGGAGTATTTAACACATGTTTGAGATTATGCATAGTCTTTTAAATGATTGTAAAGTATCCTAATGTGGTATATGGACAGGTTACTGGGACTGGGCTAGCGAAGCTGGGTCAGGCTGGCAGTGGGAGAGTGAAGTGCTGTGCCCCATTTCTTCTGCCTTCTTACCCTCCCATAAATGCCTTTGATTTCCTTGTGTGTCATGTTGGCTTTTAATGAATTTCAAAATACTGCCTATTATATTTTAGACTAATTTCTTCAGCACCTCGAGCATCCTGGCTTGTGGGAAGAACACTGGAGAGCGTTATATTTCATTATTTACTGTATCTTTGCTGGTGTGTGGATGCAGAATCCACTGCTGGCACCAAGTGGCTGCGGGCGGAAGCTGCTCCAGAGGTGTTGGACTCACCGGTCCATCTGCATTATGTGTGTAGATTTTGGGGCTGCAGTTTGGAGAGGGGTAGGACACCCCCACACACACCCCAGTTCCCTCCCCAGTTTCCCAATGGTGGGTGTCACTCACAGGAGCTGCTCTGTCCTGTGCTGGCTGGCACCCTGCGATGCCGGCTGAGCGATTGCCTTAGCCGTGCTTTTCCTTTCTTTAAGATATATGAAAGGGAAAAAGGCTGTCAGAGGACTTGTTTGCTTGTAATAAATCTCGGCGTGCTCTGCCCTGCATCCTATCCTTGGGGCAGGGGGGTTGGGTTTTCCCCCGCCCCGAGTGACTGGAAAACTAACCTGTACAGTCATGTCACATGCGTGAAGGCAAAGGATCATGATTACCTGGGAAAGGATGCTGGTTTTCCTGCCTTTGAAATACCTGGGGGGTTTTAACAGTTAACACTGTTCATAGGCTGTGTATTGAGTACTGAAAGAAAAATTAATGTAGGCTTTGCACACTCCTTCATTTTCAAGTGGAGATGATGGGTGAGCTGTGTTCGGTTGGCCAGAAGACATTCAAGAAGGCAGGAGAGCACAGATGTGGTACCTCTGCTCCCAGACAGGGAGGTGGGAAAGGGGGTGTCAGGGGTAGCTGGTTTGTTTTTTTTTATAAAGCTGAAGCCAAGGTTTTTCCACTTACAAATCATTTGAAACCCAATTTCTTTATGAATAAACATGATTGCTAACATATCAGAAAGAAACAGGCAGCATTCTCTCACCAAAATTTTTCTTTTTCTCCATCATCTTTAAATGACATCCCCTGTTCATCGCTTCTGTAATTAATTTAAACATACCTGACACTAGCTTGGAGGCAAGATTTGAGCTTTCTTTACCCATCGCCATGATTTCGTTGCTTTTTCTCAGTTCAGTGGTGATTATATTTGAATTTGAAAAATGGTTGTTGACCAGCTCTTGTTTGCCAGCCCTTTCCAGGCTGGCCTTTGCAGTGAACGCCGCTGCGTGCCTGTGTATGGGAGAGCATAACGCTTGGCTGCCAGGAATTGACTTGGGGCATCTGTGAGTGTTTCGATTTAATGTTAGAGGTGTTCATTTTTGAAGTGAGATAAACCAGGAATAAGAAGGATTAATTCCATGGTTTTCAGGCTTTTTTATTTCTTGTGAATAATATTTGTATGGTGTTTTGACTCATCACTGCACCTGATGACCACCTGCAGAAATTAAAAGTTGGAACCAGTTTTGGAGCCCACAGGGAGGGGAAATGAGTTCATTTATTCACAGTGTCTCAGGACAATTTTGTACTTTAGAGATTTTTGTAATTAAGTTCTTTGAGTTCCTTCATCTTAGATTTGTTTTACCTTTATTTTGTCCTTCAACACAACCTCCCAACTGTGTGATAAATGCAAAGAGCTTTAGTCTCACGCAGTGGGTCTGCTGCAGGTGAGGCTCTTGCTACTGCTGTGATCAAGACTCAGGCTACGGCAGTAGGATGGGTGCTCTACTTCATATGCAATAAATTTTGCCAGGCGCCAAAAATATTGCAAGCATCAGCATGCTAATTGTGCTCCACGTTGTGATACTGCTGCTCAGAGCTGGTGAGATCCTCGTACTTGAATATTGGAGTTATTTTTAACAGACGCTGTAGAAGGGTTTGCCTCCAGAAGGGCTTTTCCCGCCTGCCTTGGCTCATGTCTTTGACAGCCGATGCAATAGCACTGCTTGATTTGTATTTTCCCTGCAGTACAGAAGAATCCCCAGTGCCCGGTCTAGACCAGATTGCCCAAACCCAGAGTTTGCATGTTTTGCAAACCTCTGTCCATCCTTTCCTTGCGTGCGTGATGGTTGAAAGTGTACCAGTAGTACCTGCCGGGAGACTTTTGGGCCAGTATGCTTCGTTTTCATAATGTAAAAGGATTAGCAGGTGCCAAGTGTCATCAGGCAACCTCTTGGGGGAAGAATCTGTGATGTGGCCATTTAGACATACCGGTCCAGCTGCAGCTTCCCACCAAGGAAATCCCTAAAACCCCGAGGGCCAGAAGCTGAGAAGGTGAATCACAGGAGGAATAAGCGTTTTTCCCCATTGCTTATTCTCTAGCTGTAAACGTTTAATAATAGGTGCCACTAAATAAGATAACTCAGTTTTCAATAGTGACATTTGAGATGCAGAAGTTAGTTTGCACTGAATTTTACAAGTAATCCTGCTTAAAGCATGCTTCTCTGCCTTGCTCCCAGCTGCATGGCTGCAAATGTTGATTGCAAATTACAGTGTTATTCTTAATGTACTGACTTGCCCCAGGCAATCCTTAAACCATAGGTGTGTTTCATCATCTTTTAATTGGGAAAGCCGGAGCGAGGGGAGCCGAAGGGCTCGCTGAGACCCTCTGCAGCAGCAGTGGGCCAATTGCTTTGAACATCTCAGGGGCACGGTTGAAAATGGGAAAGAAAGAGGAAAGCTGAGCTGAAATGATGTGGTTATCATTGCGCTCCTGTTAAGACTTCTTCAACGTTCTTAAAGTTGGTACCAAAAGGCTTTGTGTGAGACACGTCAGGAAAAAATGAAAATGAAAAGAGTTTTTTTAAATTTTTCTTTTCTGGTCTTTTTTGCATCCAGTAGCGCAAATCTGACTGCAATCTGAACGCCTGGTTACAAAAAAACTGTGAGGAGTTGGCCCTTTTCTATTTCCCCATCTGCAAGACTGCAGGGAGCTGTGCTGCTTGTGTTACCCCGTGGAGCTGCACAATGCCTGCTCCTTAATGCAGCGAGCTTCTAGATGTGGACTCAAGACTTTTCTAAGCATATTTCACCACTTACGAGGTTGATTTGAGATATTCAGACCCGCTTCTTATCCTTTAATAAAAGATGCTATCTCATGCTCTGCTAAAACTTGGGATATTTGAAGGTGGTTGGTAGAAAAATACTGGTTTGTGTCTTTCAGGCTGAAATTAGGAATATTATAGTAGAAAAAAGCATCGGTGCTGCTTTTGAAACAGTACTGACTGGGAATTTTTGTGTCTCTTGGGTATTGTAAAACTTCTTTGCCTTCTTCAAACATGGCAGAAATGCTTCCCTCTGCTTTTTAATGAAGAACACCTACTTTTCCTCCAAATGAGTTTTCCCTCTCCTTTCCCCAGCACGTAAGAAGGGGAGAGACCAGTGTTTTGCATCATGAGTATACCCTAAAGTCTGTATCGGAAACCAGTAAAAAGCTCCATCTTTTGTCCCAAATACTGTGTGGACCACTCAAGCAAAAGCACAAGGTACTAAGAAGCAGAATTTGTCTGGTTGGGAGCTGCCTCCAAACCTTCCAGCCCTGGCGCTTCATGCATTTCAAATGTGGTAGGAATCACGTGGTGTCCTACCGGGAAAAGCAGCAAAAGTCTGGCTGACATGCTAATAACCAAAAAATATTTACCCCCAGCTTGGTATTAGCATGGAAATGGTAATAGCTTGTTTGCAAGCAGCCTAGTCGCTCTATAGTGTAGCTGAAGAGCACTGTATATTGAAAGCATATATAGCCGCCGCGTCTGGAGTTCTGCCTACACGCGGATTGAAAGCAAGGCTGGTGGATCTGCCAGCTTTCATCTCCCCACCTTGATCTCGGTCAGGTGCCTTGCTGGCTTTTGTGTTAGCTGTGTAATTAAGCACAGAAGAATGGTTGAGGCAGAAATGGTTAACTCACCAGGCAATATAATGTCAAGTTAGTGGTACTGAGTTGTTCCATAGGAATTTAAAAATTAATTTTGTTGTTAAATGTCATTGTCTGGCTTGTGATCAGCTATAGTGTAGGTTATATGCTTTCTGATAAATATGAAGGAAATCAAATAAGGGATCCTGAATGCTGAGATCTGTGAAATCAAAGTCGGTTGAAGTCGAATGCTGATGTTTCTAGAGCCACAAAGAAGTGGGGGGAATAAAAGGAAAAGATGAAATCTGCATTATTCATCTAGCAAAGACATGGTGCTCAACCCCAGCACCTTCCCAAGTCAGGAGAATTGCTCTTCCCTTCTCCCCTGCAACAAAAGCCAGGAGAGCATAAACTAGTGCTGGAGAGATGGATTAATGGAGAAGATCCTCCTCTGCCAAAAGGCTCGTGGGAGGTTCTGCAGGGGCCTCACAGCAGTGTTTGTAAAGGCGTTGAAGAGGCTTAGGAGAAGGAGAACTTCTGGGACTGGGCAAGGTGAGATCTGGAGACCTCCATGAACCTTCCCTTGCTGAATCCACCTCTACAGGGTTTGGAGCAGAGAAGAGCTACAATGAGACTTAGTTTTAGCAAGATTTTTCTTCCCTAGTTTTTTGACCACCAGCCCCCTTTATATCAATCACAGAACCATTCCTACACATCCTTCTTTTGAAGCACACGCTTGCACGTTAGCTCAGTCCTGCGCAGATTTTCAATCGATCAGAAAATGTCACTGCAGCAGCCAGCTTCTTTGGATGCTTATCCAGATGTCCAAGCTGGAAGTGCCTGTGAAGAACACCTTAGTATTTGTTCTTGCTTTTCACACCTTTGGAGACCTGTGGATGCTAGCTTGGTTTCAAGTTAAAGTAATCATCCTGCCCTTTCAAGTCCAGCTCTACAAATGCTGTCCCCCTGCGAGATAAAACTAGGAGCGTGAGATACAAAGACTTCTTCCACAGGTTGTGCGAGGAATGGCACATAGGGAAAATGTTGGTTTATTGATGGAGACAGTCTTGGGGGAAGCGAATATTCAAATGCGTTAGGGTCTTTCCTTCAGCAGTGTTTCCTGCAATGCTCATTTTGTATTACAGTGCCTTTTTACACCCTTCCCCTGGATGGAGCTTTCTGCTGCACGGCCTTGTTTTCATCTCTCTTTATTTTTTTTCCCCCTCCCTTTCCAGTTTGAGCGGCATGACCCAGTGGAGGGGCGGATTACGGAGCGGCAGTTCGGCAGCATGCTGCTGGCCTACAGCGGGGTGCAGTCCAAGAAGCTCACTGTCATGCTGAAGCAGCTCAAGAAGCGCTTCCAAGACGGAGAGGTCAGTGGCGTCGGTGGCAAATTTGGGAAGTTGCGGTGGGGGCAGCCGTCCTGTACCATGCTGAGAAATGAATAAGCAATCTCCATCTTAAGAAAAGCACCCGCACCTTGTTACGCAGTGCGGGGAGACACGCTGACTTTGCAGATGATGAATACTTCGCTAGCAGCAGGGAGATGGAAGAGGTGGGAGTGCAGTGGTCAGTGTCCAGGTCAGGGTGTAGGCTTGCCCCGATTAAAATGGATGCTGTAATTTTCAAAATTTAAATTGGCTGAATGGCACCCTGGGTCTGGAGCCAGAATAAACATTGAAGACGTGTTGCAAGTTACTGGCTTGACCTTGGATTAATTAGCTTCTGTGACTGGGTAGTTTATTATTTAGTTATGAACTTATGTGAAAAAATATTTGAATTACTCATGATTTAGAGAGGAATAAGGTTGCAGATTCTACACGTCTTAATTTAGCAAAAGACCTTGGAATAAGACACACGTACCAAAAGGACGTGCTTTTTCAGGTAAGGCAAGTATGGACTGCTAAATTACTTCAGTATTAGAATTTCACATCTGCTTCTATAAAAATGGATTTTTCTTTTATTAACTAGGTTATAAACAAGCAATTAGTCAAAATGAGAATGCATGGAAAGTCTTTGGCTGTGTATTGGGTCAGTCTGACTGTTTTGGAGCCGCTTCCTTCTGACATCAGAACTGGTGTTTATTTCTTAACTGGATTAGATGCAAAGTGTGTTATAAAACGCAAGTCTTGGCCGGGGTGTAGTCCTTTTTTGTCCCTTTCTGGTGCCTCAACTGGTCTCCTGTGATGTGCAGGAATCCTCGGTTCACGTGAAGCCACTGCAGTGACTTTTTTTCCCCCATTTTCTCCCTCTTTCACTGGTGCTGGAGGAGAATTTGGGTGTACTGAAACAGCAGAGCACGTAGACTAATAGGTCTCTATTAACTGCAAATAATGCCAGAAAGTTAAAAACTGGAGGAAACCGTAAGCGAGCCAAAAGGCCACACTCAGAGTTGCGTTCCTGCCAGAGGAGCCGTGGTACCTCCAGCTTCTCGTGGCCTCGGGGTGCCAGCAAGAGCGGGTTGTTTTGGGGTTTTTTTGCAGATTCCCTCCTCTTCTGTAGGAAAATAGGTTCAATATTTAAAAGGCTGTTATCAATAGATGGTGTCAACATGTCATCGGAGCTGAGATGTGTTGTGTGGTAATATTTGGAAAGCTCACTTCTCAAGCTGTTTGTCACCGGCTTAAATAAGCCTATTGATGTTTCCAAGGTTGTGTCCATTTATTTGATCTTTGAGCGAGACGCTGCAGATCCAGCTTTTCCAATACCTGTGCTCCTCTTGAGTTTTAACAGGAATCATTTGATTACTCTTGGAAAAAATACTTAACTGTGACATGTGTCTAACAGAAGATATCAGCTCTGGTGTTAAGGTTCCCAAACTGCTGATTCTTTTACTGTGATTTGGGGTTTTTTATATATATATATATATATATATATATATATATATATATATATACACACACAAATATATATTATCAAACAGTATCTGGGTGTATGAGAAATTAGGCAGAGGGAGTTATTTTAGAAGGTTTCTTACAGCAGATGTTTTCTTCCTTTCATGTGTAAGCCAAGACCTTGGTATCTGTGGCAGAGGAAGAACTTTTTGGTTTTACCTTATTCCTCATCCCCAAATCAGCCAGATTGTGTTTCTATTTGCAGATAACCGGATTCAGAGCAAGTCTTTATTCTAAGGACTTTCAAGGAGAGAAATTTGGGAATAGGACGAAAATTGGTGGAAAACACCTGATTCCTTAGACAGGGGGAATGAAACACCCAAAATCCTAAAACGAGATGGTCTCTCTGTTAACAAGTACGAGATATTTAGTGGTTTAAGGAGATGTAAAGGATGCCTGGAATACCAGACACTTTGCACTGGAGGCAGATAAGCCTTTTTTGCAGCCAGGGCAGCTCAAAGTCAGTGCTTATGGAGAGCTAGAGAAATCAGGCACTGAAATCCTCCACTTCAGCAGGTCTTAGCTCACGGAGAATCCAGCCTGGTGCCTAACTTTGCATTGTCTTTTATACAAGAGAACCTTTTCTTGAAAGTTTGTGGGGTTCTTTTTTCCTCTGGGCTATTTTAGAAGACCCTATCCCTTGCAGATTTGTGTGCAGCACTTTGTATCTAAATACACTTACTTACTTTTATTGGATCACCCTGGTGCAGCCGTCAGTGTTTTTACATAGCTTAAGTTTCCCCATCTCTTTAGAAACAGAACCACTGTGACCAGAATCATGTTAACAGCCTCTTGAGCTTTCTAGATAACTTATTCAGGGATGGACTCGCAAAGTTTTCTTTGTAAGCGAATGGAGTATTAAGCCAGAGAGCGTTCTCCCACTCGAAACCGCAGAAGCTCGATGCTGGCGTTGCTTCTTCCTCTGTGTTTGTAACCCAGATATCTGCAGAGCAAGCAGCTGCTTCGGTCCGGTTCTGCTTTACTCCCATCCTATAAAAAGGGAGCGGAGCCGGTGCTACCTACTACTCTCTCTTCAGCTCCCAAACCTTGGAGAGACGTTAAAGCCCCCCAGATGCTTCATTTATCCTACAGTACTTTCCAGTCACTGAATACCTTGTAGGTCAGAGCGGTTTACGATGCAAACATGTTTTGCAGAATTTCTCTCCAAATCCCTTCGTTTTCACACTTCACTGGCCTACTTCTGTAGCAGGATAGTATCGTTATCTGCACAGTTTACTAACCTGCTGTAACTCCCCTCTACGCCAAAAGCAGTACAGGTTTCCAGAGAAAGTGGGAACAAAACGATGTTGATAGCGTGATGCTGGGAGGGGGGATGGCAGTATTGTACCAAACCTACCTGGCAAGCTTTACCTTGGAAATGCCATCTACCTTGCAAGTGCTTTCTTACAAATCTGCTAAGCATCATCTCCATTGTCTGATGCAATTACCTTTTCTGCACAAGGCACTCCTGGCAGCCTCCAAAATGTTAAAGCTCTGGTTTTAATCTAACCTTTAGCCATTTTCCTGCATCGTTACTCTACATTCCTGCTTTTGAGTGGCATGTTTTCTTGTGTTAATTGATAATCTGCTTTGTTTTTTTTTTTCTTGAGGAAAAATCCCATCTTACCCTGGGTACAGGAACTCCTCTGCGTATTCAGCAGAGCTGCCACACTCTACTTTATTTAAAATTGCCTATGATCCTCCCCCTTGCGTTTTACTTACACAGCTGCTTTTCTCCTCGTAAAAAAGGACTGGAGTCGTCGGCAGTATTTACAAGCAAAGTATTTGGTTTCTGTCTCCCTAACAGCCAGAAAAGCAAGCTGACTCTTCAGAACCTATTGATTCAGGTCACCTTCTACATGTGCTTCAGGGGTTGTGTAGCATATTTTTCTGTTGCGATGGCAGAAGGTGGGAGTGGGATGTAATTCTCCCCGGCTGAATCCTGGGTTCCCAGGTGTGAAAAGCCCTATCTTTTGCAGAAGGTGTTTGAGCTGTTGCGAGATGCACGTTGCAAGCAGATGCGTGTTTCTGGGGTCTGCCTGCTTATGTATCGCTAGTATTACTTAAATGATGAAAGGATTCAGGCTTATGAATCAACAGCTAGATCTACAAATGCCTTGAAAGAAGTGATCACCCAGGTCCCATAATTGCTTACCCTGGTCCTCTCCAGAAATGCAATTTCTTGTGATTCCAAATGAACACAAGCCTCTAATACACAATAGAAATATCTATTGGTCTGTCAATGGAGATGTGAATAACTTATGAAGAGCCGAGCAGCACTGACAAACGCATCGATGGGCAATAGATCAATTCCCATACCCAGGCTTCTGACTGATGAAGGCGATCGTTCATCTGTCGACTTATCGGTGCGATGCTGAGGCTGTCCCAGTCTCTGATTTTATTTTTGTAGCTGGAAAGGAATCAAGGCTGATGCCACCTCAACTACAGGATTTATCAATAAAATACTAAGTTTCATAATACCGATGGCATTTTTGCTACGGAGATTCAGTATCTCTATCCATGTGAAAGCCCAGATTTGTAGGGCGCCTCCGTACGTCATTGCTTTTGCTTTTTCAGCTGGTGAAAGGACCACAAGTTTATGTATGTAAGCATGTAAACCTTCCCTGTTACCCGCTGAAGCAATAGCAACCGCAGTGTTGGTACTAAACAAGGGGCCGTTTTGCACAGGCAGCAATGCTGTTTGGCCTTGTCATCTGCCATTTTGTGGTGGAAAATTCCAGGAAAATGCCAAGTTTGGGGCTCTTTGCTTAGAATAGCTGCTGGGATGCTTTGCGGCCACTACTGCAAACGTCAGATGTCCCAAACGGAGCAGATGAACCACAGCACAGTGTCTTCTGCTGGCTTGAAAGTGGCCACACACCTCCTGGTTCCTACAGGCTTTCCACATTTTTAGTGCTCTGTTCCCAGGCAGGAACATGTCAGTCGGAAAATGCATAGCAGGGAGGCATCTGGATGGGTATGTGAGTTGCAAAGATATTTTTCTTCTCTAGATCTGTTATACAAACCAGAGGAATCTTTGCAGTATTTCCTGCACAAGTACCTGTTTGATCGATTTATTTTTTTTTGCCAGGACAGTATTTTATTTAATTATGCCATACATCATCTAGCATACCGCTTGGGAAGCGGAGCAGGTATACATTTAAAGAAAGCTCCCTGTACAGTAAATGGGTGTGGGTTTGGTGGTTTTTTTTTCAGATCCATTATCCATGTGTGCATTTTGCTACCTCATCCTTTTTGGTCTGGATCCACGAATCCAGCACTGGCAGAGCCTGCTGTTGCACTTGTTGGTGTGCACACTGTGCACCGTGCATCGGCGGTGCGTTGCCGCTTGCACAGTTACAGCAAAGATAGGAACAAGCTGCAAATTTTCTGTAATTCTTCTGCTTGCGATTCTAGAGGCACCGTGTCTGTATGAGAAGATCATAAAAAATGTGCTTTTTCTTTCAGAACAAGATAGGTGGGTTCTTCCCTGATTAGAAAGTGTTGGTAAGGGTTTGAGCAGGGTTACAATGGATCAAATAATTTTTTTATTTGACAGTACCTGCTGAATGTGTGCTCTTCCATCCAGACCACGAAACCGTGCTGTGTTATGCAGTTGGGATTTTTAGTACCTTCCTATATCATTCTGTCGTGCTAGACAGGATAGGAGGGGCCTAAACCTGGACTCCTCTTGACAAGCTGATTTATTTCTTCAGAGAGGAGGGCTGAGTGGTTATTACTGTGGTGATGATTTACCTCCTTCGTTGGCTCCAGGCCATGGCCGTGGTGGGGGAATTTGGAAGCTGCAGCTCTTGTCCCAACGCTGATGCAGTCGTGCTGGTGCTAAACGGGTCAATAAAATCAGGTGTTGTGTAGTGTAACCGGGTGGGGGTCCTGGAGCTGTGTTTCTTGGCAGCCGCTCCCCCGCAGTGCTCCCTGCCATGTCCGATCGGTGCAGAGAGGAACGTGTTGCTTATCCCCTGCTTGCCCGTTGGCTGTGCTGGGATGCAGCGGTGCTAGCGCTGGGGGGATCTCAGGATGCCTTTCCGTGACTATCTGGATGCACGGCTGTAGGCGCTTACCAAGCACATGCTCGCCTGTCCCAGGGTGAGCTGAGCCCCGGGCGACTGTGCCAGTAAGTAGAGCAGACGGCGATCCAGCCCGGCAGCCATCCTGCCATGAGCAGCAGAGCTAACTAGGGCACGTCTATGCGTGCTGTGGTTTGCAGTGTCACCTTCTGCGACGCTGGGTAAGACGTGGATCCCCCAGGGATCGCTGAATCTCTTGTGAGAGACTGTGCAGCATGTCAACTATTTCATTATTGTCATTGCAAGCATGCAGGCTTGGGAAAAAATATGTAAACGAACCTGCTTGCAGCAGTCTCCGGCACCTCAGCACCAAGCTCGTGGCGTGTCCATCCCCCAGGCAAGAGCTGACTGCAGAGCGAGTGCTGGAGAAAGGCTTTTTGGTCTCTGCCACCAGTGACTGTGCTTGGGGAGGCCATTCCCATCATATGACTGATGGGGCTGGGAGGGGAGCAGAGGTGTTTAATGTAAAGTACGAGTCACAACCCATATCCGCAGGTGTCAGGGTAGGAGTGTTTTAAGTGTGCAGGTTAGTTCTCCTCTGGCTACAGCTTTGTGCCAATGAGTCACTTTGTCGTTGCTAATCCAAGTACTGTCATGATCTTCTTTACCCATCACTGTAAGACCATCTTTTCTCCATTGCAGGGGCTGACGTTTGAGGAGGTGGAGAGCTTCTTCACGTTTCTGAAGAACATAAATGACGTGGACACGGCTTTGAGCTTCTACCACATGGCTGGAGCTTCACTTGATAAAGGTATTAAAACTTACGAGACGGACAGGCGCTGAAAGCTTGAGGGAGCACAACTCATGCCGTGTCTTTGGACTGGGGAAGCTGTCTAATGAGCCCAGTCAGATGGATTAAAAACATACGGAAATCTCAGCTCCTTCCTGTAATGAAAGGTTTTACTCGCTGCAGTCTGTGGATAAAGAGGGATTTCAGGTTTTATACTTCCCCAGTGTTAGATATAGAGAGGGAAAAAAGGCTGAAATGTATAGCCTGAATAGATTAGGAAGCGGTGATATCATGGTGACCAATTAGTAAGCAGTGATATCATGGTGATACCTTCAGCCGGACCATTCAGCCCTGATGCGTGCAGAGGCAAGATGACCTAGTGAGCATATGAGGGGCTCTGGTACCAGTGCCCAGGCACAGCGGTGTTTCTTCATCCCCATCTTCTGGAGTGACTTTTTTTCCTCCTTTTACAAAGTACTTGAGAAATTATTGTTGGCAAAGACAACTGGTGTTACAAGAAGTTTTCTTGCGAACTGTATCTGCTGTAGAGGTCTCTGCGATTGACGCGGCAGAGGCACTAACCAGCAGTGGAGATGGTGGCAGGAATATTTTAAGCCTAGTTTTGTTTCAGCTTTTCTTAAAAATGAGAGGCTTTGCCTAGAAATAAGAGCTGTGTGTGCTTTTCTTTTCTAGATTTTTTTTAAGAATTGGGTTTTTTTAAAACACTCAGACCGTGAATATTTTAAAAAAAAAAAAAGATGGCAAACTCGTTAAAAGTTTTTCAGGCTAAGTGGAAACTTGTGTCTACTAGAAAGTTAATGCTGATGTATTTAGGCAGCTGCAAAATTAAATGTTTAGGAAGTAAGCTATTCTTCCAACTGCTGCTGTTGTGGGAATATTAAGACATTAATAGGTTTTTGGGCAGTGGAATTAGAGGGAGTCAAACGTGTAACATCTCTTCTTGCGTGTGTCAGCAGCCCTCCTCGTCTTTGATTTTTTGGGGGGAAATCATCTGTGCTCGTTGTTTTAGATCACCATTATCTGAAGTCTTAAAGTTAAAAGACGGTGATAGGATTTTCTTTCATTCAAAAGTAAAAATATGAAGTACGGATGTGCTGCTGCTGCGCAGAGCCCTTTCTGCAGCGTCCCACGAGGAGGTAATAGCCCAGCAAATCCAATTTACTCGGTGCCTACAGTAAATTAGCAATTGCCCAGTCATAGAATATGTATTTGTGGACTATTTAAGTCCGTGTGCAGTTGGTAAATCAGTGTGATTGCTGTTTAATTATGTGCAATTAATGAGCTTGTGCTGGAGCCACAGCCGTTGAGCTGGGAGTATTTGGCTGAAGTAAGTAAACCTTGGGGAGGGTTGGTGGTGTGCAGGGTATGGCTTCAAACCGCTCGTGGGCTCTGCTGTCCCTGGACCCCCATCCCTGCCCGCAGGGTCCCGGCTGTTGGGAAAGATTTCCCCGGACTCAGGCAGAAGAGGAGGGTTATTCTGCAAATCGCCTCTTTGCGTGTATCTGGTAGCTGACACGAATCGTCCCTTGTATCTTTTTGTGCTGCTCAACCCAGAGATGCTCCTGCGTATCTGGCAGGACATGCGAAGAGAGCATTTTACTGCGGCCCTAACAAAGGTGCAAAGCAAGCTGCAGTGAAACGCATGGGTTTTGCAGTAAATGGGGTGTACTCTTCCAAAAGTCGAGCTTTTACAGGGTTGCTTATTTAAAAACCAACAAATGTACAAATTACTCATCGTACGGGGGGGGGGGAGGGAGTGGAAGAGGATATTTTGTGTGTCATATAAATTGCTGCTAACCTAATCCAGCAAACGTTATTATAATTTTAGAAGTGCCATTTAAAATTGAAGAGGAAAAAAAATGGATGGCAGCAAACAGCCATAGCTTGACAACCTGTTTTCTGTGTTGAAATCAAGTAGTCTCTTCATCTAAAAAGGATCATAAACCTCTATTTTAATGACCCATAGAATAACACACAGATTATTTGTTAGTCCATCTTTCATTTTACTGGAAACATGATAGCCATCATTCTCTTAAATCATAAGCATTACTTAGAAAACTTTCCCAGCCTGGGCTTACAGCTGGCAGCAGGACAGGAGCCGAATTCGTCGCTCATTCCCCTTTCGAGGCGAGGGTGTGAGTTGCACTTTTTTTTGGCACCGCCTGCAGCCAGACTTTCCAAGCAGCCGTTCTTCTGGTGCCGGCAGAAAGCCAGGGCCTAACTCCTTTGTGTTTCAGGGCAAGGCACAGATGCGCTTCGCTAGGGATGGGCCAAGGCGAGGGGAGACGGCTGAGCCTGCTGCTCGCTCCGGTGGCTCGGCTGGCTCGGAGTGGGGCTGGAGCCCAGGAGGGGTTAATGGAAGATCATTTTATTTGTAGTTTGGAGCTTGAAACAGCTGCAGACTTGATAGGGAATTTGGAGGGAGGTAGAGTTGAGTTTTGAGTGCAATGTGTATTTGTCATCGAATTGCTGCTTGCTTTAATCTGCCTTTGGAGCTGGATGAAAGAAGTCAGTCCCCCATGGAGGAACAGCTCAGATCGCTCCTCTGGAGTAATGGCACATAGTCAGTGCTGGTAGTTGGGTGGGGAGGACTTCTGTAGGGTCGGTGAGGTTGGCAGGGATCTCCAGAGACCCTCTAGTCCAACAGGGTCACCTACAGCAGCTCGCCCAGGGCCACCTACAGTCAGGTTTTGGATATCTCCAAGGGTGGAGATGCCACAGCCTCTCCGGGTGTGTAAGAAAGCCTGGATGAGTATTTGCGATAATTTGTGAGAAGAAGAGTCGAACGATGAAATCTGGTGTCCCGCAGAGGCAAGTCAGGGTCACGGGTTGTCACCTTTGCCCTCACAGCAGTGCTTTGACATGTGTGTATGTGCGTGTCCCGACGGAGAGGGACCAGGGAAGTGCTTGGCACTGTGTCCTCAAGCAGGAGGGGTCTGGAGCTCACCTGCCCTTTGGTTTTAGTGCATGCACGATTACGGTGCGGTGTTTGCTGAGCACAGATGCAACGAGTTGTCGGGCAGAGCTCTGTCACAGCAGAGGATGCCTGTCCACAAGGCTTTAAGAAATCAGCTCGGTAACCCTGAGGACAAGCTCTCTGTGGATCAACAGCCCCTGGAAGATGCAGAATACCTTTCAGTTTTGAAACCACTTCCTGTGTTGGAATCTCCTCTCTTTACTTATTTATGACTGCGAATGTTACATAAACAGTGGATCAGCTCTGCCTTTGGCCTGGTAGCTCCACTTTTTTCCTAGAAGCATGATCTCCATGACTTTCTGTCATGCTCCCTTTGATGTCAAAACAGTTTTTACTCAGCTGCAGGGCTGCAGCCTCACATTTGGAGAAGAAAAAGAAAAATGTGCTGTGCCACAGGATTGCGTAGGGTTTGTACATCTCTCTTCTGGATGGATATTCCGGTATGTACACGTGCAATTGGAAAAAATGTTAAATATATTTTTGCTAGCTATATTGTCAGTGATGGCATCCAACGTTTCTAACTGGGATGCTTAAAATGAAACGTGTATATCAACGTGAGACCCTACGTAGCCTGATTTCTGGGAGCCCAAAATACGTATGTCCTGCCTCCGCAGCTGGGACCGCCCAGGGCAGGGAACCCTGCTCCTGTCACCCTGGGTGCCATTCAGGAAATGAAGGCAGCAGCCCAGCTGCCCATTATTTTGGCCAAATGTGTGATTAATGTCAAGATGGAGGAAAAAAAGTGAAGTTTGCCATCTGGCTAGGCTCTCGCCCATAGAAAAGCCCTGTTTGTAAGCACTTGGTGAGGCATTACTCATGGTGTGGTTCTGAGAATTGGAGTGGAAAAAAAAGATAACTGTGTCAGACACTAAACTTGCATAAAATAACTCGGATGGCTCATTAAAGGAACCAGTGGGAGGCACTAACACTTGAAATTTTAAAAGCCTCATGGCTTTTCAAGATAGAAACGTGGAACTCATTTTTGGTGGCATAAAATCCAGGGGACTTGCCTGTGTAGAGATGGATGCAGCCACCCCAAAACCCCAAATCTGGACAAGCTTTGTTTTAGGAGACGTTTCCCCAGACAGAACCTATTTCACTTTGTGAAATGGTAAAGAAATGACACTGGGAGGTTTACTTCAATTTTATTTGCCTCACTGAGATACCTTGTAGTCTGCAGCGTGTGCATCAAAGTGGAAAGCAGAAACGCTTTCCCCTTCCTTACGACTCCTTAAAACCCAACAAAATCGTTACCGAGCACAGCGCAGTCACGCAGTCCCTGTGAAATAACATTTTTGCAGAATTTTTGCATCGAGGAAGAACGATGCCATGGAGGTGACACTTGTGCAGTTGGATTAATAATGGAGGAAGCAGTAACCAGCTGCCTTAAGTACAAATTACAGCTGGTAAAACTGCGGCCGTGAAAAATAAATAAGCACACGTCGAAGAGGAGGGAGGGATCAGGCGACACCCTGTAGAGATGGAAGGAGGGGGATGAAAACTCCGCAGAAAAACATGACTTATCATTAAAGAAATCATTCTAACTCTTTTTTTTCCGTATAAGGCTGTAGCAAATAACTTCTTCAGCAGGGTACCCAAGGCACCAGGGGAAAAGGATGGTATCAAAGCTTGGTTGAGCACCTTTAAAGATTATTTCCATTTAAAAGGAGTTAAATGAAATTTGGTGTTGCTGTCTCAGGAAATCCAGATTTACTTTTGCTGTGTGAAGGCCTGGGTCTCGGGTAAGAGATGGTTTATAGCGCTTAAAACCTCTGCCGTTGCCAAAGTTGAGGTGTTTTAAAGTGCCTCCCTAGCAGAAGGACTTTCTGGGGAAAAAATAAGCTAAGAAATAAGTTTCTTTAAACTCTTTTACCTAAACCTCTTTTTCCTTGAGCTTTACACATGTTACCAAAGTCCCCCAGCAACGCGCGTGGCAGGTAGGAATTACAGCGCGTGTTTTGCAGCTGGCTGGAGCCAGGACTGTATTTAGGGAACAAGCATCGCCTAATTGGGGAGGAGAAAGGCGCCTTTTACAAAGGCATGTATAAAATCCAGAGGCAGGGCATCTCTCTTGGTAAAAAGGACTATGCCATCCACCTTTTGGCTCCGGCGTTTGCTGCCGCTTCACAATTGTGGCGTTTGATCACAGAGGACCTATAAATACTGCATTACACCCGTGCAATTTATAGTCACCCTCTGCTCTGTTTTGCTGGCCATCAGTCCCTCCCCTCTCAGATCAAGGGGGAAAGCTGAAGGCAGCTTTGTCACTTAATTTGTGAGCGTTTGATGTCAGTGTGAGCTAACTAAACGGCGGACCGTTAAAGCCCTTTTTGGAGGGCTACTGCCATCTAATGCGCCCACTCGCTTGTGTTGTAGTTAATTCAGTCGATCATATTGCATCTTGCTGGCTAATCCGTGCGTATTCAGAAGAGAGCTGAAAGGAACAGGATGCACGGAGGTGGTGGCTGTCCCTGCACTTAAAATGTGAATTCCACAGTCTCCTTTGCTACCCAGGTTTTCTTGAGAGCTGTGCTGCGTGCATGGCGCGGTATATTCTGCAGCCTGGTTGGTGTGGGTGGGCTGGGAGAGACGTGCGGTCTCCCCATAGCTCGGTTGGCAAGGTTTGGGCGTAAGGCTGGGGAACAAATCAAGTTTTCTTTAATGATTATGTTGCCTCTGCCCTCTCCAAAGCAGGCTCTGGCTGCCAGCAGGACATGCACAGAAGCGGCAGCCGTATCCTGACTTACGGTGACAGAACTGAAATATAGGGTAATAACTGCAGACCAGAGCTACATCTCTCATCTAGGAAAGGATTTTAACTCAAAAAGAATAATTGCAGGGAAACAGCGGGTGCGTTCTTGAGATTATATATATTTTAATCCACCTTGTGTTTAATTTCCATTTTCTCCTGCATTATTTAGTAAAAGGAGGGATTTTATAGGGGAAAAGGACCTGATGATGGCTGTGGATTCCTCCCCAAAAACCCCAAACCTCACTCAGGGGAGCAGAAATAGGGTGGAAAGAACCAATAATCTGAATATTCATAAAAAAAAAAATCCTATTAGAAACACTTTATGCAGTTTCTAATTAATCCGGTTATGGTATAGATGGAGTGCTTATTTTTTCCTTTCTGACGTGTAACTTCAAAATTTCTGAAGGGCCAATAGCTCTGCAAAGGGACCGGAGTGCGTGAACCCAGAAGGATGCTGTGGATGAAAGCAGAGGCTTTTTTTTTTTGTTTCAGTCTGATTTTGTCACACCACTTCCCTCTCTTGCCTCGCTGAAGGGGAGCTCTGCAGCTAAATGTTCCTCCCAGTTGCTATGGGCTCACGGCCGTGGTGCAGAGTCTCTCTGGACGGGGTTTCCTGGTGTCAGACTTTGTAGGAAAGCAATTTAACTTAAGATACGCTCACGTTCATGCAAAGCCCTTCCGTTTTATCGAGTATCTGGAAGGGAGCAGGGTGTTTCAGCCCTGACAGTGACACTGAGCTGCTCTTACCTCCCCTCCTTCCTTCAATTAGCAGCCATCAAAGGGAGACTAGAGGACAGCCAGATATGCATGAATATATGTGGAGAAACAGCTAAACCAGCCCAGTGAAGATTTTTTTTTTTTCCTTTATGCAGCAAAATCTACTGCATAACTCTGCCAGATTGATAGCTCCACAGATTGCTCTTTTCTAGAGGCGTGAATAAAACTACCGCTTGCTTCTTTGCTGATGAGCTCAGCTGCCAGTCAGGGTGGGGGGAGTGAAATAATTCATTACAACTCTTTATTTTATTGCAAGGTTAACCTTGTCTGCTCGCTGCAGAGCCTGTTGCAGGGAGAGATGGGTTCGTTCTGCAATTATTGCTTCTGGGGTGCTTAACAGGAAAGCCAGCTTTTCTTATTCCCAGCCTGTTGGAATAGTTGGTTCATAGATGCTGTCAGAAGGAGCTGCCTTGTTGATCAAGCCCATGAGGAGAGGTTTCCCACCTGGTGTTTGCTGTAGTGCTGACACTTCTGATTTTGTAAGGGAGGAAAAAAACATCTCATCTCAGTGTTTTTAGTGTTTATCTTGAACGCACAGGTATCAGCACGTCGGTGCTCACCAGCAGCCTCTCCACACCCCGTGGGGTGTTGCAGTAGGAAGGCGAAGGCTTTGAGGAGCCTGGTTTTGAGGCATGCGTTGAACAGGCTGGGGACAAAGCCTATTTCAAACCTCTTTGAACATGACATGTTTTCGTAAAGGCAGTTTTCCGTGGAGGAACAAGAGTCTTCCGCTCCCCTGCCTGCGTTGGCCGCAGTTGGCAGATCATGACATCTCGCTAACCTTGTGCCCTCCCTCCCTTGCAGTGACAATGCAGCAAGTGGCCAGGACGGTGGCCAAGGTGGAGCTCTCCGACCACGTGTGCGACGTGGTGTTCGCACTCTTCGACTGCGACGGTGAGTGACCTCAGCCTCGCCAGGCTGGGCAAGAGTCGATCCGGGGGAAGAAATACAGGGAAAAATGCCAGCCATGAAAGCTTGCCATGGCCTTGGCTCTTCTTGCCATGCTACTGTCTGCTTTTTGGCCGTGGATCTGTACTGATGCTCCTGCCCTTCTAGGAAGGGTATCTGATGGTACCCAGCTTCCGAGACGTTGATCTTAAAGCACTGGACACAAGTGTTCGGCATGCACAGCTTGCTACACAGCTTTTTTTTTTTTTCCCCTCCCACAAAACTCTATTTTGTTTAAGAGAATGAGCTATTGTGCTCCAGTGCTGGCAACAAGCCTATCTGGTTCTTTGTTATCTCCAAAGTCCTGGACAAATATCAGCTTAATTAATGGCAGCTCTGTACCCTGCTGGGAAGCTCATTGCTTTGCTGGCCCGCAGAGGACGTGAGCGCTTTGGGGTAGCTTGTTGCCCCACTGAAGCAGTCTTGGGTTGATTTAATGAGAATTATTGGCCTCTTTGCCACCAGGGGGTGATGGCAGCAGTTCAGACTTGGAAAGCAGCAAAATTCTGCATTTGCCCCAAACTATCAAGCCAAAACCAGAGACCTTGCTGGCACCCTGCTTCTCCAGCACAGTCATCGGGATTTGGCAGCTCTGAGCGGCAGCAATGATGCATAATTAGACAGTTGTTTGCTTTCTGATCTAAATATGAACATTAAAAAAAAAATCTTTATTTTATTCCTTGTTGTCCCTCTTGCTTTCAGCCCCACCTCCTTCTTTGCACCTTTCAAAGGTTGCATCTCTTGTTTTATTTTTCTCTGTGCTTCAGTACCACTTTCTGATACCATCCTCAAGCCAGATGATCAGGCTGGAGATTAGAGCAAACCGAACCGTAGCCAAATATTCTCTGTTTGCATCCTCTCATAGGAGAATCTGCTAAATATTTTGATAGCAAACCTTTGGGGGGAAAGACTGTGGTTGCCAGAGGAGTCCCTGTAAGGAAGGAATCAAGTGGAAAAGCAGGCGCAGACCTGATTTTTTTTTTTTTGGTTTGGTTTTTTTTTTTTTCTGTTTTCACTCAGTCAGTGTTTATAGACATTACCATGCACACATCAAAAACCTGCAGCGCTGCAGGGAATTTTACTTGCCCCTTGATAGCTTGCTGGAATTCCGCTGCCCAGATTTGCATTCAGATGTAACGCAGGAAAAAAGCTCTGAAATAAAGTAACTCATTCATGAAATACAATGATGTGGTTCCCCGTATCAGCCAGAGAGATTTTTCTCTCCTTTGATCTGGGGAAACCGATGGCGCTGTGGGTTTGTTTCTTGAGGGCTGATGTCCCTCATATTACTTCTCTGCCCAAAGGTGGGTTGCTTTCCTGTGCTGCTCCCCAGAAGTTAAAATCAGTGCTATCAGCTGCGAGGCATAGGCAGGGGACCAAAACAGGCAATGGGGTATGTGCAGCATCGTGGCAGAAGGCATCAGCCCCTCAGCAGACAGGCGTCAGGCTGTCGGTTGTGCTGTGGCTTGCTGCTGTACCCTCTGATCAATCAGCGCCCTAAATAAAAATCCCAGAGGTTTTAATTTATTGGTGGTTAAGCAACTACGGAATACAATTTGCCCCAATTTACTATAATCTGATTTTTAACATAAATTTAGTTGACATAATTCTCAATAACCTCACTAGATTACTTTTTATGAATCTTCCCTTCTACTCTATTAAGAAAAATCTGAGCTCCGTTACCCTGTGCTCCTGTAATTTCCTAAATCACTTAAAGTGGAGAGTTTCCTGCGGGTGCATGGGGATTTGCTTGGCATTTGCTTTTCTGTCTTCAAGCCCCAGCGCTCCAGGCCCTGCAAGACGTGGCGGTGCCAGGCTAAGCAGGGTGGCGTCCGTAGGGTTGGGATTTAAACGCTGTGGTTCGGCAACCCTTGCTCAGCGGGATATTTTGGGAGGTTGAAGCCAAACGTGACTTCAGTCTCTGCAAGAAATGACACTTGTGGCTGCTGCCTTTTAAAGTTAGTGCATGCAGGGAGGAGGTTGTTGTTGGGTTTTAGTGTTTCTAATATGTTTTTTTTCTTCTTCTCACAGGGAACGGCGAGCTGAGCAACAAGGAGTTCGTTGCCATAATGAAGCAGCGCCTTATGAGAGGCTTGGAGAAGCCCAAGGACATGGGCTTCACGCGACTCATGCGGGCGATGTGGAAATGCGCCCAGGAGACGGCATGGGACTTCACCATGCCCAAGCAGTAGCGGGGTTGGGGAGAAGTGCCTGGCTTCCCTGTCTCAGCCCTGCCACCACCACCTGCGGGCGAGCGCCGCTGCTGCAGACGCCTGCAGGGTGGCATCAGGCTCTGGCAAGCCCAGACTGTTCATACCAGGAGATTTTTGTAAATCGCAGTTAGAAATCAAAGCCTGTTGTATTTGCAGCTTCTGCTTGCCACTGGCCCCTTAATATTCCTCTCTCTCAGGAAAAAGAAAAGGACTTTTCTTACTGCTGCCACCTCTGCTTTGTGATGCGCCCTGCCTGCAGAGCTGGGCATTGAGCGAGCTCGTAGGGCTGCACCCAAATCACTTTTATTTAATGTTATTACAAAATGGTATGGGGTTTATTTTAATTCTTAGATTGCTCCTAAGGAAGAAGCCGTGGGATTCCTGGATAGATCGTACCAGTGAGACCTAGGAGCAGAGGCTGGAGCAGCCAGGTGCTGAGAGCACCCCAGGATTTCGGTTGGCTGAATGTTCCATATTCCCCGAGACTGCTCGGGGGCGGAGGGGACGGGTGCACCCGCAGAGGGGCTGCTTGAGCCGAGGTGCTGTCTCTACTGTAAAAGCAGTTAAAAGTAGTGGAGCAACTGGCTCTCCTGCCCATCCTGCCTTGCATAAGCAACCTGCTGCGTGAGGTCTCTAATTAATTTTTTAAATGGGGAGCCGTCTCTGTGGGGAATTGCCGTTCTGTAACGGGAACAGGCTGAGAGATGTTATTTGCGGAGTGCTGTCCTCTCTGTAAAGTATTGTGTAAAGGTGTTGCTCACAACAATGTGGCTCATCTCTTTCAATTGCTTCAGGTCTTCACCTAAGGCTGGGGGCGAGTCACTGGAGATGGGGCGTTTTGGAAGGGGGAGAAAAAAACGGGGTGACTTTCCAGAGCTGGGAAGACAGAGGCCAGAAGTCGGCGCTGGGAAGGCCAGTGCTGCCGTGTTTGCTGTCCCGCATCGCCAGCCCTTGCCAGGCATGCGCTCCAGTTCAGGATGGCTCCCTAAACAATCTGCCACAGCCTTTATCTTGCAGAGAAGAGCACTCTCTGTGGGTGTTAAAAGGGCAGCCACAAGCTCCAGGCTTTCTTTGAGGGGATAAAACAGAATTTTCATACTCGGCTGTTGATCCTGCTATTGAGCAGGATCTACTGTCATCTCCTTCCTCTCCTCTCCTGTACTTTGCCTCCCGGTATGCGCTCTGTTCAGGTGTTGGTCCCTGCCCTGTCACACACGTTACATGCTGGGGTGGGGGTTTTGCCTCTCCTGCCCCCAGGGATCCTTGTTCTTGCTGCCTGCCCTGCCTGCTCCCCACAAGCCCATGGGCAGCTGTGAAGCCTCTGTGGAAATGTCACCTGTCTCAAAATTCTCTTCTGGAACAAAATGAAGCCTGTTGCATCCCCCGTAGGACTGAATCTATCAAACCCCCTCTGCTGTGAAAGCAGTGATCAATGCAGAGCGTCGTTCCCCCCGAGTGGCCTCATCCCTCATTAGCACAGCTCTGGTGCGAGCGTCTCCTCCTTTCAGCCTTTTCCAGGTACAATCCCTGGTCCAAGGAGCTGCTTAAAAAGCAGGAAACGTTAAAAGAAGGAGTCTCATCTCCTGGAGGGCTTTTACCCTCCCACTCCCCTCTGCGAGTAAGGCCCTGGGGGTTGCCCTTCGGCCTCCCTTATGTGGGCAGCCCTAAATTTGGGGGTTGTGGTGCCGAGGCAGTGACGGGAGGGGGAAGAAACCCTGAAGGGGTTGGGGGAAGGGGGGTTTCGGCACAGCTGCCGCGTGCCCGCAGGTCTTCTTCATCCCGCCGTGGGCCGCCTTTCTCCCTGAGTGGTTTTTCCAGGGCCGGGACATGCCGGGAGGGGTCCGCCGGGCCCGGATCCCCCCTCCGCTGCCGCCGCCCGCAGCCAGAGGCGGGGGAAGGCAGGCTGCCGCCAGCACGGCCGCTCCCCGGGGGCGGGAGGCGGCGGCTTCCCCCCCTCCTCCCGGGGCCCTGCGGGGAGTCCCGGGCCGCCCCCCCCCCCCCCCGCCCAGCTCGATCCCCCCGGTCCCGCCTCGCTGCCGCGCCAATGCGGGCGGGGGCGGGGCGCCCGTGACGCCATCAGGCCGCGCGCAGCCACACCCCCTCCTCCCCCCCTCCCCCCCCCGCCCGGCCGCCGCCGCCGCCATGGAGTCGAACAGGGACGAGGCGGAGCGGTGCATCGGCATCGCGCTGGCCGCCGCCAAGGCCAACCAGCCCGACAAGGCCCGCCGCTTCCTGGAGAAGGCGCAGCGCTTGTACCCCTCGCCGCGGGTCCGCGGTGAGCGCCGGGGAGGGGGGGGTCGGTCGCGGGGGGGGGGGGGCCCGGGGGAGCGGGGCCTGCGCCGCCGCCGGCAGCCGCCGCGCCTGACCTCTCACCCGCACCGCGCATGCGCCATGCGGCCTGCGGGAGGGGGGGCGCGCGGGGCACGCCGGGCAGGCGAGTCCGCCACGGGGGGGCGAGGGGCGCGCGGCCGCTCCCAGCGGGCTTTGCGGCGGCCGGGCCGGGCCGGGCGTCAGCCGGGGGGGTCCGTGCCCCCCGCCCGGGGGGGACGGGGCTGTCCCGGTGGGCCGCGGTGCCCCCTGGGGCGGCTGTTTACCGGCTGTAAGCTGTTACCGGTGGCGTGTGTCTCCCCGGTGCTGCCCCTCCCCGATTCACGGCCCTTTTCCTTAACTAGGGCGGGCGTGGGGGTGTGAGGAGAGGCCTTCTGTCCGGAGGGGAGGGCGGGAAGAGGCACAGTAGGAGCGGAGCGCGGTGGCTTTGGTACCTCCCTCAGTTCTCGCTGCTTTTGTACCCCTGACCCGTGGGAGGGTGTGGGGGCCGCGGTCGCGACTGCTCGTGGGAGCATCGCTGTGAGGATGTCGCTGTGGGGAGAGAAGGCCCTTGGCAAGGCCCAAAAGATTCTCAGTGGGGCTGCGGAAAGCCCCTCTCCCTCTCCCTCTCGCTCTCCTCTCCCTCTCGCTCTCCTCTCCCTCTCGCTCTCCTCTCCCTCTCCCTCTCCCTCTCCCTCTCCCTCTCCCTCTCCTCTTCCTCTCCCTCTCCCTCTCCTCTCCCTCTCCCTCTCCCTCTCCCTCTCCCTCTCCCTCTCCCTCTCCTCTCCCTCTCCCTCTCCCTCTCCTCTCCTCTCCTCTCCTCTCCTCTCCTCTCCCCTTCCTCTCCTCTCCCTCTCCCTCTCCTCTCCTCTCTGGTTGTCCAGCAGCACAACCACGCTGGCCCTGAGCATAGCTGCAGTATCCCATCCGCAAGCACCTCAGCTCGAGGAGCGGCAGGCAGCAGTTTCACGCAGTTTGCAGGCAGGCAGACCTTGTTTGAGCTTATGCGCTCGAGCGTGCTCGTTTTCCCCGGTTATTCCGCTCAGCAAGTGTTGCTTCTCGTTTCGTACACCCCCATTGATTACCACAGCACAGCTACTGCGGTTCATTTCAGCGCACGTGAAAAATAACGTTGTTTCTTGAAGACCTTCTGCCAGTTTCATGGGTTTTCAGGAACAACCTCATTTCCTGGAAGCTTTATGGCGTATGTAATTAATGTGTCACAAAAGCAACTGGGAAGTGGTTTGTAGAAGCAGCCAAACACAATTCTTTTTCCCTGTGTTCTTATGTTGCAGAAATTTACACAAAAGGCTGTAAATTTTTTTCTTTTTGTTCCTTTTTTACTTTCACAGCCCATATCTGAGTTTTGATTCTTCAGCTGTGTTTTGCAGCTTGTCTGTCCTGCAGACAGCCCAAGGCTTCCTGTAATCCTCTCTTTGGTTGCACGAGGCCTCTTCCCGTTCCCTCAAACACAGTGTATCAGCCTGTTGTACGTGTGGCGTGGTTTTCCTCACTGTTCAGAGTTTATACTTTTGTGAAATTACTGGGTAGGAACAGTGACTTTTGGAGGAAAAAGCGTGGCCTAGCACACAGAAAGGCCCGCCCTGACAAGGATTGCTCTTCCTGAGCAGCTCTGCTAGGGCGTGCACCAGAAAAGCGGATCTGGAGGACAGCAAGCACACGTTTGCAATGTGAAGCAGTCACGTTTTGCCCTAATCCTGTGCCCTGGGACAGCCAGAATAAAAGGTGGGGTATGTGCTGTTAGAGAACTGGAGCACGGGGAGGAAAGCAGAGGAAAGGGGGGCAGCAGGGTAGGTTAGTGTTGAATACAGCGTGCTAATTTGTAGCCAGACCCAGTCAAGCCGCTGGTACAAGTTTCACATCAGAGCTGCTGTCCAAGGACCCTTCGCTTGATGTCCTGCGGTTGCTCGCCCGTGCACTTTGGGTCTGTAGTTGGGAAATGTTGCCAAAGATCCCGCAGTTACACGGTGGTCATTGAGTCTTTACATAGTTCGTGTGCCGCTGCGAAATCTCTTCTCTTTCTCATGAGTTACGTTGGGTTTGGCAACGATCAACGACGTGGACCTTGCGCAGCCAGCGCTTCAGACTCTGACCCCGGCTGGGTCCTACAGGTCTCGTCACAGGATCAGCAAAGGGTTTTGCAAGGGGATTTCAGCAAAACTCTTCTCCTATGTAAATGCAGCCGGGCACGCTGGTATAGACAAAATCCCGCTGGTCACTTTTCAGCGAGAGTTTTGGAAAAATTAACAGAAGTTGAACAGACCTTGGCTAATAAGCAAGGAAAAGCGATCCATAGCACGTGCCTGGTGGGGAGCTGAGTTGGCAGAACTGAAAACTAATTCAGCATTCTCTGCTTCAGTAGTTTATGAATTTGCGCTGTGCTGTGACTGCACAGAGGACCAGCGTGGCTTTGGGATGCAGAAGCAATAGGAATGGGACTGTAGAGCAAAACAGGACTGAGCTGTGGCCATACGTGGACTTCTGTGGTTGGTCTGGCGAACCACACTACCAAAAATCTCTTGGCAAGCTGTAGGGAACCGAGCCCAAAACAGCAAGAGTGGGATGGGTGGAGGGACTGCCTCGCGAGACAAGGTTTAAAAATGCCTGGTGGTTTGCTCCAGGTTTGGAAGGCACAAAAGCAACGACTATAATTTTATGAATACTCTAGTGGTGTAAATATGAGCGAGGGAAGGACTTACTTTTCTGAAAGCCGAAATCCGTGAAGCCCTCAAGCTCAAAAGCTCATCCAGTGAGTTACTGCTCGTCAGCCCGCTGTCATTTTTATCCTTCGTCCTGTAACAATTGCCTGTATTGGCTGTTGGATTACCGAGCGGTTTTTTCTTGCCCCTATAAGCTCTGTGGGGCAGATAGGATATCTTGGCTGGTCCCTTCGCCTGCAAGCGTTGTTTGCGCTTGCATAAAGAACGTGATACCCCATAGTGCAAGGTCTGTAATGTGCAATCTGCAGGAGGAGATGAAACGTCCTTCTCGCTTCTAGGCTCTGGATAAAGGACTGCAAACTCGTCAACTTACTGATGCCTTTGTAAATAACGTTGCCTGGTTTTAATCATATTGCATGTGCCTATTCTTTTTAATGGGGTTGCGGTATATAAACTTCAGAAACTACAGGCATGAAGAGATCGGTCTGATATTTGGTTAAAAAAAGACAAAATTAGTTTAAAAAGATGGCGCTATGCAGCTGCCAGGGAAATGCACGATGGAAAGATACTTCTGTGCTTGGAGGAGCCTTATTTGGTTTCACAGTGTTGTCACCTGTGCTGTTAGGCCAGGCCTGAATGTTTGTCCCCTCTTGGCTGAAAAGGACAGAGGACAATGTCTGAGCCTTGCAAGGAGGAGGCGATAGTCCGCAGCAGTTTACCCATAACCCATGTGCACTCCACTTAAGAAAAGGGAAACTGAATTTATGCAATTCATATTCAGTAATTGAGAGAGAAGATGATTTTCACAGCTGCTTCTACACACATCGAATACGTAGGTAAGACAGCGCAAGAGAACAAAGCACCCTTCTGACTCACGTGTTACGGGTCCTACCGTGCTGCCCGCGGTGATCCACTGTGGCTCCCGGACTGTCCGGCTGGGTAGGCCTGGAGTTTTGGTGGAGGTTGCGTGCGCAGGGAGAAGCAGGCAATATCTACAGCAGTAGCCCTCACATCTGGGCAAGAAGCAGTGGGAGCTCAAGGCTTGGGTGAAAAGGTGAGGGTCTTTCTGACGAAAGGTGGGGGGTCTTAGAGCAGTGGCATTGATGAAGAGGGGTCTTTTTATGGGAGAGTGGGAAGAGCAGATTGCACTTGGCAGTCTCTTAACTTCTTTTTTTTTCTTTCCTTCTTTTTCTCATTTCAGTTCTGCTTGAATCACTCAACAAGAATGAACAATCAGCCAATGGCCAGTCCCAGTCCGGGGAGTCCACAAATCCCCAGTTCAAGAAAATGAGTGGAGACTTCCCGTCGGCCAACGGAGAGGCCGGTGGGGAGGCCCCCAAGGGCTACACTCAGGACCAGGTGGATGCAGTGAAGAGGTGCGTGCACAGCTCTCCATGGCTTCAACTCGTAGTTTATCATGCGATACCAGTCTGTTTTTCACAATGTTTTAAACATGTAATGGTGGAACATGAAGAAGAAGGCAGAAAGAGTAGGTAGAGTTGGACAACAACTCATGTTCTGTGCCGTGTAAGGAGATCAGGTCAGCTTTGAACCATATCGAGTGGTTTTTAATTGACTCAGTGTTTAAAAAGTTATTTAGGAGGATTTATAGCTACAGCAGCCCTGGGAGGCAGCTGGGTTGGGTCTACGAGGGATAAGATTTTTTCCCCCAAAGGCACATACGAGGGCTAGAACTGTAGGCACGTAGGCCTTTTCCAGGCTGAGGTCCAAAGAGGCATTGTGGATGCATTCATCTCACGGACTTCACATTAATGTTTGCTTTAGTGTTATTCAGCAATGCTGTGAAAAATCCCATATGCTCCTGACATCCTGTAGGTGGAAGTCATGGCTCATAGCTTGAAGCAGGTGGCCCTCCTGCTCTAAGCTTTGCTCTGGTAGCAAGTGACAGGGCATATCCTTCTTCTCTCTCCTGATGATATTCTGCCCATGGTCTCTCTTAGAGCCCGATAAAGCAGAAATCCACCACAGGATGCCTCACTCTGTTAGCATGATACATGTCTAAAGCTCCTGCTGGGAAGTCCCAGGTCATGTTTAGTCAGTCACCTGTTTTCCAAACCCTGTTTCAAGCTGTTCTTTATTCCTTTCTACCATTTGCAAATACTGGAAGTTGAAGGACTGAACTGCAGGCACAGTCACTTGGTAAACTTTGTTTAAGGTTATGAGCATGGTCTGAATTGCGCAAGAACTGCTCTGGCTAATGGACTTAGCTTGGGGATGCTTGTTACGTCATTCGTTTCTCCAAAAACCCAGCCTGCCGTATTCTGTCTCATCGAAGTCATGTGAGAAGGAGAAACCATCGCTGGGCTGTGAGTGTACCCGGAACGAACTGGGCTGCGCATACAGGCCTGGGCAGCTCCCTCTTCCTTCCTCTAGAATTCAGCTGATGTTGTTTTTAGGTCTGTGATTTAACAGAGTCTGAGGAGAGGAGAGAAAAAAGCCAATAGCCCAGCTATCCTTCAGATCCTGCCCTTTGTAGTCCCTCCCAAATAGCCTCCAAAACGTGAGCATGATGAATCTGAAGCTTATTTGCCAATCACATTCCTTTGCGGGTGATATCATAGCCTGAGGAGAGGCCCTTCTACCTCCACTGGCTTGACTTGTTCCGTGGGAGTGTTTGTGTGCTGGTAATGCAGGCACAGCGGGAATGAGTCTGTGAAAAAAATTGGGTCACCCTCTGAAGAATTAGAGCTGAGTAAACCAGAGTTCACCGAACAACATCGATCGAAACTGTGATGCGTGAGATGTTGCAGCGTTGATGTATTCAATGCAAAGCGGTTTTCACAGCTGAAACTAACTGTCCGTGTTTTCTCCCCTCTCTACTGGCAGGGTAAAGCAATGCAAAGATTACTATGAAATTCTGGGAGTAAACAGAGAAGCTTCTGACGAGGACCTGAAAAAGGCTTACAGGAAACTCGCGCTGAAATTTCACCCAGATAAGAACCACGCGCCAGGGGCTACAGAGGCATTTAAAGGTAAAGAACATTTCCAACTTTGTGATTTGCCCTCAACTGTCAGGTGATGGTGCTGAGTTGGGCTAGCAGGGACTCGTAAAAACAACCTCACAAGTCAGGTGGAGCAAAATAAAGCTCTTCTTTGTAAAGTTGTCTCTCTTCTGAGCTGGTTGTATTATGAACAAAGTATAAGCTTAAAATAATAAACGCAGGTTGGCATGAGTAGGATTCACCTCTGCTAGTCGGACAAGGAGAAGCCTTCCTTCCCTTTCTCCTAGCAGCCCTTCCTGAGTGTTGCTCCAGCCTCCTGCCGCGCTGCTCAGGAGGAAATTCCCTCGGGATGTTAACCGTCCTCTTTTTTGGAGAGATGCAGGAGCATTCACCTAGCAGGGAGAAGCTCCAAGTCCTGCAGCTGTCCAGCATGGGGCGGGTGCTGGGATGCAGCCCTGTCTACTGACAAATCCAGCAGAGACCCAGTAAGTTTTACAGCACCAGAGGCAGCCGTGGGGTTCACGAATCCCTCGAGAGAAACATTGCTGGGCAGGCCCAATGGCAGGAAACTCATCTTCTTCAGAACTGGTGTTGAGACTCTTCCACTCATTGAGCGTTTCAGGCAGTCAGTAAGCCTTCAGGTTTCTAAGCAAGCGCTCAGCACCTGACCGTTGCAAAAGGCTGCGGGTGGAATTGGTGGATAGAAACCCCAGGTGAAGGGCGAAGCTGCACCAGCCATACAACTGAGCCCAGCCAGAACTTAAAAAAGGTCACCAGGAGCTTCAGTTCTGCTGCCGAGAGCCCAATTCTCAGGGCCTTTCTACACAGGCAGCAGGGGTGTTTCCTGGGTGGTAAGATACCTTAAAACTGGAGTAATTTTCCAAGAGAAATGCTATTGCTTGGAACATATAACCCCATTTTCCCTTGCAAGCTGTGGAAGTTTGATTATTACCACTGAGCTAAATGCAGAACTTCTTGATGCCAGTTGTACAGTGCTGGTTTTGCAGTGTTAAGCCATTTAAATAGCATGGTCTGATTCTGGCCGTCTTGGGAGTGCAATGCATGAGACTTCTGCTGGAGCAGGGAGCAAGGCTAGCCTGGCGTGAGTGTATTGATACAGTATTCGGGTAAGCTTCTAGTAGACATGAATTCAGCAGTAAAAGTCTTACGTAAGGTTTGTTCAAGTCTTTTAAGACTTAAATCCATAACCGATAAGTGTGTTGCTGTTAGCAAATAATGAGCTGACCCCCAGCTACTTGGGAGAGCCTGTTTTAGTATGGGGGCCAGATTAAAGAGCGAGCATCTGCAGACATCTATCTACACCGCATGTGCAGTAAGCCGCTGTTCGATAGTTTATCCCTCAATCCTTGCTAAGTGGCGAAAGGCAGGTTTCTTCACCTGTAATCTTAAATAATGATGTTTGCCGAAGGCTTTGACAAGAGTTACGTGCCAGAAGTCGTGCGTTAAGCAAGGTGCCCTTTATCCTCCACTGCAGAGCTATCTGCTCTCGGGTTATCTCTCCTCAAAGCCTTGCCTCGTTGGCTCCCCCGTCCTTCAGCCCCCCAGCTGAGCTTATAGTTTGCAGGGCTCGCTGAAGTCCAGCTGTTTGGTTCCAGAGGGTGAAGGGGGAAATGTGCACTGCTATGAGGATTTTAGTTAATTTTTTCTTACGTTGATGTATTAGCTGAAGCCTTGGCATTCGTCTTCCCAGTGACAGCTGATAAAGCATTACGTCTTGTCCTGAGAACTTGTTTCAGTCCACAGTTGCATTTGGCTGCAGTCTGTCCTGGAGCAGATTTGCATCGCTACCTTTGGCTGACGTTGGAAAAAGAGTTGAACCTGGCTACTTTGAGCTAAAATCCTGATTTGGAATGAGGTGTTTCTTGGGCTTTGTCAGCAGAAAGTCAGACAACGAACAAAACCCTGAACCGCTCCATTTTCATTGCTTAACCACACAGTTTGAAAGAAGCTAATATGCTGAGAGTTAGCCCTTGTCCAGCTTCCTTGCCTGGTTGTAGACGTGTTTGCTCTGTGTGCACTAATTATAACCGAGAAGGAGAACAAGTTTATTGACATTATATCCTCCACGCTCCAAATCTCTAGTCCAAGAAGAAACCGTACACCTCGATCTGACTACCGGGAAAATGTTGAATCTTGGAGTTAATCTCCTCCAAAGGGCATGTGTCTCCCTTTTCTACTGCTTCTGCCCCTGCCTTTAATACACCAGGCAACTACTGCCGTGAACGTTTTTGCCTCCTTGCGACACAGGGAGGAGAGAGGATAGACTCTGCAGTCACGTAGGGAGGCTCTTGGGTAGGGTGGTACAGAGGGGAAGTGGTAAGCTGGACTATGTCGAGAGAGAAGTACAGAAATAGGAGGGTGGCAGGCAGACGTTCTGGTAGAAAGGCTCAAACATGCTGAGGTTGGAAGGAGAGTGACCTGGGGAACGGGCGGGGGTTTGGTTCCAGTACATTTCCACCGTCACAGGCGCTGGTTAACAGTCCTTGTAATTGCGCACCTTACTTCTGGCATCTGGAAATTTTGAAATTCATAGCTGACAGACACAACTTCTAGCCAAGGTTTCCTTACTAGCTTTTATGGGAGGTTTTAAAGTCTCTTTCAGTGATCTAGCCCGTATTTAAATCCCTTGCGGTTCCGGTTTTAGGTTATGACATTGAATTCCCTTAATGCCACTTTAGAATAAAATTTGTCAACTAAACTTGTACTTTCCTGTACAGTTACTTATGGCTGAAGGATATGGGCATGAGTTGTTCAAAAGAGATAACAGGTTTATTTAAGTGAAATGTGTAGCTGCTCTACTGCCGGCATTTCCTTCGCAATTCATAGTTTCATTCATCTGAGAGGGTTTCTCTAGGGACAGATACTGAATTCATACCAGTCATATCATAACTTCTTCATTTGAATTAATTAAGGCCTTTTTCATTGAGTCTCTCGGTGTGGTTTCCTTCTGTCTGTGTTTGCTAGAGAAGCGTGCCAGGTACTAGTGCTGCGCTGCTGAAGTAGCCTGTTGAAAAGACGTGGGTAGTTGAGAATCTCATTTGTGTAATGAGAAAGGCAAGTCCTGGCAGTTTGCAGGGCTAAACGTATTATCTGTAGAAGAAAGAAGCTAATTGCTTCCTTATTGTCAATATTTCAGCCATTGGTAATGCGTACGCGGTATTGAGCAACCCAGAGAAGAGGAAGCAATATGACCAGTTTGGAGACGAGAAACTCAACCCTGCTCGGCACGGACACAGTCACTCGGACTTCCACCGCGGGTTTGAGGCAGACATCTCCCCCGAGGACCTCTTCAACATGTTTTTTGGTGGTGGTTTTCCTTCTAGTAAGCACGTTAAACCTTAATCTCTTGAATGGCACCTGATCCTTTTGACAGAGCAGCAATGCAGTAGTGAATTATTTGGCCGTGCAAGGATTGCTGAGTTTGATGAGAGAGAGTTCTCCTTCACACATGACCTAAACACCTAGAGTTTTCTAAATTGTTCAGACGGGTACTTGGGAGAGCTCAGCATCCAGCAGGTAATACCATCAGAGCTGGACTTCTTCCCAACTTCAGGTATTCGTTTGCATGCTGGCAACATTAGCTCTTATTAGGTTGGGTTGAATGTTAGAACGAAAAATGACTTGTTTTAAGGCTAGTTGTAAAAATAATCCTATTTCGAAGGAGGCTTTTCTGCCTGGTGGCTTTAGAAGTTCAATCTTTTTCATCGGAAGAAACTATGGTAACGCCTGGGCCTTGTTCTTGATCTCTATCTGCTCTGCTACACAGCTGAAGCAGTTTCTCCGAGATCAGTGTCCACTTCCTTCTTTCCACTGTGTCCTATAAAAAAGAGGAAAGTGTTATTTTCAGAGCATAATTTAAACCTCTTGAACTGAAAATTAAATCTGTATTCTGTCTGTCCACAGTGCTGATCATGGTTTGGGTAGCAGGAAAGAACCGAGTAACTGTTTCAGGTCCGATCAAAAAGACACAGATGTAATGTAAGGATAAGGGTATTTTAGGAGACTCCCTTGTATTTGCTCTAGTCATATTTGACTGGCAGTGGAGGCAGTGGTTATCTGACCTCTGTGGACCAACTTGGAAAAAGAAATATTTTTGTTTCAATTGAGAAGATTTACTCTGGTAGCTCTTTCCTATCCGGTATGTAAGAATTAACACACTAACCTCAAGTACTTGCAAAGGCATCTTGAAGCCTTTTGCAGCATTTGTGTTCTGCCTGTCAAAGAGGCAAAGCTACTCCAGTAAGAACAGCAGGTTACTATTTTAGCTCAGTCTTTTTTCCCATTCCTCACTGTCCCAAGAGAATTCAGGACCGCTTTCTCAGCGGTCTCCCTTTTCAGCTGCAGTTTTGACATTTAAAACAAGACTTGGAAGAGCTCTGTTTTTAGGGTGGAAAGACTACCAGAATGATTTCTTTTTGTAATTGGTTTTAATCTAAAGTAAATTCAATTAGAAGCAAGGAGGCTTGTATAAGATATTCTCTCTGCATAGCTGACCCTGCTTTGAGCGGGAGATGGGACCTCCTGAGGTCACTTCCAACCTGAATTTTCATACGATCCTACAAAATCCTATAGATGGATCTCCGTGCCCACCACCAGTTCACCTTCAGACACGATCTGCTCAGTACAACTTAGGAATACCCTTTTTTCAGCTGTGGCTTATATAGCTCATTTTGTAAATGTTGGCTGCAGGTGATGAATAGAATTTTTTTGTATGAATTCTTCTATCAGTCTCCTGTGGAGTCCCATATCCGCTTCGCCCTAAAGCTACAGCCATCTCTGTCAAGACAGCGTGATGGAGTCAGGGGCTTCGGCCATGTGGCCTGCTGACCAAAACCAGGGACATGCACCTCGTGCACTGGGACATACGCAGGGATCTCAGGAATAGCCCAAGTCTGTCAAATCACCATTTCACTGAGACATCCCAGCTCCAGCCTGTGGAAGCAGCCCAGCGGGGCAGATGTGCTGTCCTTCTTCCAGCTCTGAACTGGCTGGCATGCTGCTCAGGCTGAACTGAGAGCGGTGGTAATGGCAGACCAGATCTAAGTGTGAGCACAGTGTGGATTCATTTACAATCTCCATGTCCTTATGTCTTTGCTGAGCGTGGCCCGAACCAAAGAAACAGTTCAAGCCCCTTCTGACGAGGTTCAAAGTTAAAATTCCTGAATTTGCTGTTGCCAGCACCCGGTTTACTTTTTCCTACTGTGTTTTTATTGGTGAGGCTGATGTGGAACATGGCCACCTTTTGTGGTTCTTTCCTGGCCAGCCAGCACCGTCTTACGTACTCTGACTTTCGTGTAACGGTTTTCTTCTGCCTATAGGTAACGTTCACGTATACAGCAATGGCAGGATGCGATATACCTACCATCAGAGGCAGGACAGACGAGAACATCAGGGTGACGTAAGTGGAGAACAGGCTGGGGGCCGGGAGTCTAAAGGTTTTTCCGATATATGAATTGTGAGCTAGTTGGTGTGGCTGTCTTGTGAAACAGTCCTGCTTGTTTCCACCCCCCTGAACAGAAAGCTGGAGTCGTGGGAAGCGAGCTGCCTTCAGAATTTACACCAAGTTGCGGTTTAATTTACTGGTGGTTGTTCTCCCGGGACTCTCATAGCTGTCATCCAGTGGGAAAAACGCTGGTGTGTCTTGAAACAGTGCCGCCTTGAAATAAGATTGCACCAGTAAAGCGTGCCTGTCTTTGCCACAGAGTAAGCGTATCCTTCCTGATTTAATTCTGTAATTTCAAAAGGTATATCCACTTTTCACATAATATGGATACTCGTGGCTCCTTCCAGCATGAACTCATTTTCCGTTTTATTCCAGTAATGGATGATGGGGTGTTTCTAATCTGTGATGCTTAATTAACCAAGGAAGATACTTTATAGCATGAGCTATTTTTATGTTTTCTCATCACAGAAAATCTAAGTATATCTCCAGCACTCAACGCCCTCTGGTCTAGAGAAGTGAGAATAAGGGACTTATTATTTAAGAGACCAGGGTTATGTGTTGAAGATTACTATTTTCTGGGGATAGCCAGTTATATTAAAAAAAAAAAACCTAACAACAAGAACTTCCTGAATATTTTTTCTCAAGTTCAAAGGGGAAAGTGTACTTTGCTGGAACTGGAGGGAGCTCAGGAGGTGAGGTAGAAGGGGAATGACTTTCATCCCACACTGAAGAGGGGAGAAGGCTTTCTATAAAACCAGTTCTGCTCACTAGCACAAGCAGGACAGAAGTATGCTCTAGAAAAACTAAAAATGGGCATGAGGCTTTCGAAGTTCACTCACAAGTTTTCCCCTGCCAGTCCCCTCTGCCCTTTGTCACATCCGGAGAAGGGGCATCCGGAGTCACGCTGCCCTTTCTGGAAGGGAACTGTGGGCTGCTGGGTTCCCCCCAGTTATTTTGGGGTGCCTCCTAAGCCAAATGCCTGCAAAAAGCGGGAGAATCGAGGTTGTGTTAGGGCTGGGAGGGAGAGCGTTGCTATGGGATCTTCGCGTACAAGTGTATGGGTGGCACTCCACTGTGTGTTTCTGTTCCTTCAGGGTGGCCTTGGGTTGTTTGTCCAGCTGATGCCTATTCTCATCCTGATCATTGTGTCTGCTCTCAGCCAGATGATGGTCTCCAGCCCACCCTACAGTTTGAGCCAGAGGCCGTTAGTACCCTTTTTACTCTAAAATTTATCCAGCTGCGGGGGGAGTTGGGTTCTGGAGGGCAGGGTGGCGTGACGGGGTAGGGATCTAGGCTCTCTGTTTCTCCTGTCGTCTTCTTCTTTTTTTTTGTTTTTTGCTTTATCTCATCACACCATTGCTCTTGCTGCCAGATGTCTCACACATCAGTGGAGGCCTCCTGGTTCCCAAACAGGGCTCGAGATGGAAGGTGTGGGGAAGGTTGGAGGGTGCTCACTTGCCTAAGGGAGGATGTTCTTTGACAGGGACCTTCCGCAGCCCATACCCACAGCTGGGTGTGTCTGTCCTAGAGAGGGACAGACAAAACGACTTTGAGAGACTGTAGCCCAGCGCCGAGATCCCATGTGCAGAATGAATTGAGACGTAGAGTTAAATTGGGGTGTGAGAAACAAAAGCCAGATCTGTTCTTCATGAAAGCCTCGGTTTATGCCTAGTACAAAGCAACAGAGGAAGAGGGAATAAAAGACACTCCTCTAGAGTAAAAGACACTCCCAGAGAAATCCCCTATTTTTGAACTCTAACCTTGCCGTGAAATAGCTATGGCCAGACATTTACAATGCGAAAGTGAAGCTGTTTCATTCTAGATCCCGTGGAAATGCCCCGATCTGCTCACTTGGCTGACAGATGAAATGAGTCTTTATTCTTACTCACTTTGCAGTGCCAACGAAGAATGGGAAAACAGGCTTGATTTCTGGCTGCTTGCATCATTCTTGATGAAAGCTTAATGTATTTTCAGTGGAAGTTCCTTATGTGTATTTAAAGAGGGTAGACTTGGTTACAACCAGTGGGCCCTGTTTAGTTTCACAGGTGACAACATTTGCCATCGATGATGTTAAATACTATAAAACCCAGCTTAGCTTTTGGGATCGAGGTAAAGACTATGACGTTAGTGCTTGGAACCGGAAGATGGAGCGGTTTTGAAGTGGACACAGTTAAGGGTTATTCTGAGAGACTAAAGAGTATTGAGATGTGATTTCTGCAGTTGATATTAGGACTATAAAATCAAGCGTTATATATGTATACCAGTTCAGTTTATACTGGTGAAGAAGCAGTTTATGGGGCGAGAAGGCATTCAGCGGAGGGCAGCTTTTAAGTGGGCAGGGATTTGTTTCCAGCCTTGTCAGCTGTCAGAGGAAAGGCATCCCCCAGCCCCAGGTGCTTCCCTGCTGCTCGGTTCCCCGTTCCCTGTGCTGTCCCTGTCTCCGCGTGCTCGGGTAGCGGCAAGCAAACCCATTTCCGAGTTTGGATTTGGATGAGAATGGCAAACGAGCAGATCCAGTCCTCCATCGTCTTTCCTGAGTGACCAAGGCACCTCAAATGAAATGAGCTCGCCAGCAAAAGGCGTGCAGTGCCGGCAGGCGGTGCTGGTCGCTTGCTCGCTTGCTCGCTCACGCAGGCAGCCAGGCCCCTTTTGCTGCCTGGTGTAAAGGGAAATGCTGTGCTTGGCTGTTGTTTGGCAGAAAGCTGGAGCTCGCTGCGCTCAGCTCAGTGAGCAGAAGGCGAGAAGCTTTTGAACCTGGTGAGGTTTTAATGGCACGGGGAGATTTTAATGCCACTTCTTGATCGTGAAGGTGTCACTGAGAAGGGCAGAGTCCTAAAGAACCATTTGTCACTCCGTTGCCTTTGTAAATCTCTCTCAAAAATCAGCTTTCTGCCGAAAGACCTGCCTAGTTGTGGGCCTGCCTGTGCTCACCCTGCTCTTCAGTAACACCTCATCGAATTTGCCTGACTTAATTGCATGTCTTGACTTCAGGTGGCAGGTTTCTTGCGCCAGGTCTTGCCCTTATTTTTATGCTTTACACTCAAGCATGCTGCTGAAGCCCTGCGAGCTTAAATTTTCCTCCTTTGAGGGCACACTTTGTAACCTCCGTAGTTCATCTTTATACAGAAGAGGAATATGAACTTCGGGAGAGCTTAGGGCTCTGTCTTGACAGGTCAAATAGTGAGCTGAGCTTCTTCCAGACTGTGTCTCTGCCAGCAGGCACTGCCAGAGATGCGTTAGCCTTTGCCTCAAAAAATGCCAAGAGAGCTTTTTGGTCATGTTCAGTCTATCCGATTACCCACTACTCGTCGCTGAGTGCTGGACCTTGATGAAACGTGCAGGAGTCTTTGAATCACTCCTGTAAACCCTGATAACAGACTGAAGGGTGAGCCGGATGAGTTAATGTTTATACCTGGCTTAAGAACCAGGCTCACTTTTAACGCAGCAGCCAGCTGGTATTTATTATAGGAAACTTTGGGCGCGTCTCCAGATGGAGCTGTTCCTGATGAATCTAGCGTTTGGGCACAGGTCCTGTGTTACAGCTTGCAAACACACCCTAGTGAGTATCTCCAGGTTTGCTGGAGTGTTGGGGAAAATAAGTCCAGGGCTCTGTCTGAAATGCAAATCCACGAGGGTAGGGTAAGAAGAGATTTGCTTCTAGAAAGTGCTTTCTGTACTAGCCGGTGCAGGCTGGAGCGCAGAGCAGGTCTAATTTTGTTCTTGCAGCAGCAGTGTTGGTTGCAGCATGTGATGTGGTAGAGGAAGCTGACGCTCTTGGGGTTAGCGGATATCTTAGCAGAGGGGACTGGGTTCGACTGACGGGCAGCCTTGCTGAGCGAAGGCGGGTTGCTGGGGAGCTGTGGCAGCCAGCCCCTGCTCTGCCCTCACCTCGGCGCTGCCGCGCTCCTCTGCGCAGGCACCGTTCTGCCTCGCTGGCTGCTCTCACCCCGTACCGCACAAGCATCGGCCTCCGAGCTTCGTAACCATCCTTAGGGCTCACCGCCAAAAACAGATGATGGTGTCGTCAGCAAGGAAATTGCAGAGAGATTTAATTAGTGCTGAAAATTCTAATGAACACTTTATTTTAAGTGGGTTTAGGCCTTGGGCAATCTGCCTCAGAGTTACGTCTGTATTCAGAGCTCTGCCCACCTAACTAGAGACCTGGCAGGTTTTCTCTCCCTATGTTGGTGTTTCGTTTCCACCAGAAATACTTCTCCTTTCCAAACCTTCAAGTCTGTGGATGCATAGGAGTGATGTATGTTTTCAGAGCTTTGGTGCTGTGGCATGTTGTGGATTATAAAGAGCTGGGAGCTTTTTGCTCTGCCCTTGAAGTGTGTCCTACATTGTTCTGACTCTTCTCCCTGAACTAGGTCTGTGGGTCACATACACCGGAGAATGACAGAGCACTTGAAAGTCATCTACTACGTATCTGAGAACTTTGCAGATGAATACACGGGCACGAACCTGAAAAATGTTGAAAGGAGCGTGGAGGACGACTATATTGCAAACCTTCGAAATAACTGCTGGAAAGAGAAGCAGCAGAGTGAGTAGTGTGGGGTCAGGAGCAGAGGGTCTTGGCTGCTGCATGAGGTCAGCTTCGGAAAGGTCTTTTACTGGGGACTGAGTTATGCTAAAGTTACACTTTAACATGGTGCGAGCACATTTCCTGTGTTGTTGGCTTTTTTTTCCATCTGACTTCATGACCAATCCAGTACGTGGGGTTTTTTTGTTGTGTTTTGTTTTTTAATGCTGCTGTAGAACTGGTCAGACAGGAGTTGTGCCCTGGAGGTTCCCTGCCGTGTCAGTAGGAGATCTCTGATTTCCAGTGGAGGGGGAAGGTTGCAGCCATCTCATTTTCAGGAGGCCCCTGACAGCTCTGTGTAATATTTTAGTTGTTCGAGGACCGTGTCTGAAAAGTCTGCAGCCTGTGCTGTGCTCCGTCCCGCATCCCCCCCCTGCTCAGAAGGCTGCGGTGGCAGCCCTGACACGGCCTTGCGTGCTGCTGAAGGCGCGCAGGGTTAGGAGGGACGGCGACCCAGCCAGACAGCCTGAGAGATGATCTGGCCGTCTAGCCAGGCAGCAGAGCGTGGCGAGGGCAGCGAACTGTTTGCTGAGTCCCAGGGGTGACCTGACTTCTCTGCCTGCCCGTTCCCAGCAGGTGATGATCACAGCGCTTGGAGCAGTGGCCGGGGTGTAGGATTTGCACGCTTGGGACACAGGAGGGGCTGTGAAAGCCCCCAGTGGTGCCGAATGAGGCCGCTGCATCGAGCTCTGAGCCTCTGCATTTCTTCCCCGTGCTGCTGGGGTAACCTTCGTGTAGGCTGCCTCGTGTGCCTCCTGGGACTAGAGGCAGGTCCCGTCAGGTTCCTAAGGCTTCCCCTGGGATGGATGAGCTGTCAGCAGATGTTACGCCCATCCTGTCCGAAAGGGCACGGGGTATTTCCTCAGCCTCATCCTGTGCTTCAGCTAGCCTTGAAGAACTTGAGGTGCCTCCTCTTCCTAGCAGAGCCCGTGGCGGGACGTGGCCTGGCGGGTGGATCTCCTTCCACATCGCATCTGTAACGCTGGGCTTTTCCCTTTGCAGAGGAAGGCTTGTTGTACCGGGCACGCTACTTTGGAGACTCGGAACTGTATCAGCGAGCACAGAAGATGGGCACCCCCAGCTGTAGCAGACTGTCAGACGTTCAAGCCTCTCTGCACGGATAGTCACCGCCTGCCCGCTCGGCAGAGGTCTAAGTACGAGCTGGTGACGCTTCCCCTGGCAGCGGAACGGGGCTCGATCGTCCTTTTCGTACTTACTTAAATCTCTGTTTGAGATGCAGATCTTCACGAGTCTCCTCTGGATGCACACACGTCACGGGGGGGAAGCACCCCCCTCCCTCAAGTGTACACTCGTTAATTGGGAAATTGATTTTCTTTAGTTTGCATGCCGGCACCCTCGGCTCTCTCCAGGCTCACTGTTTTCCCTGGCGCTGTCGGTGTTGGGTCTCTAGGAACAGAGCAAAAGCCCCGGGGCGTGTTGGCGACTCAGCTGAGGTCTTGTCAGCTGCGCATTCGATACAGCCGCTGTGCGCGCCTCGGCTGGTTGGGAGTTTTTTCCCCGATCTCGCCAAGCCTTTACCGGCCGTGGCAGCCAGCTGCCGCATTTTCATGAACCTTTTTTTGGTTGCTTTTTTGTCTGTTTTACTGAAAAAGCTGTTATCCCCTGGCACTGGAAGAAATACAATGACAGGGAACGGACTCCTACCAAACAGGTGTTCCTTGCCCCCCTCTTGCCTTCCCATGACACTCAAGGAGAACAAAGCAAACGGCCAGAGTTCACAACACGTTGTAGAAGTAACTTATTGCATTAAACTGGGGAACAAAGTAAAAATCAGCTGAGAGGGAGTCTGGAAGACAGAGGGGTTGGAGAGCTTGAATTAAGGTGAGCCCAGGTAGCACGCCTGAGACCGGGTGTGCTGGGTCGCCGGAGAGCTGCACGAAAATCATAAAAAAAAATCGGCACGGAGTTTAGAGTCCTTTTTCTGCTTAATTAGCTGGGCTGATTTCACCTACCAGATACTGCTGGGATGCCTGTAAAACATACAGGTCCCTCCCACTGCAAAATGAGTTGAAAACAGGGTTTCTATAGAAAATCAATCGGAGGTGAAGTTTGCACCAAGCGTTAGTTGTACGGACACCATTTAGGCTTGCAAAGACTTCTTGGGGACGTTGGACATCTGGCTGCTTGGTTTGTAGACACAAGTAAGGAGGATTAGCAGGGGAGATTTTATTTGGTTTTTATTTTCCTTGGCATCTGAAAGTTTGGCCTTTAAAGCAAATCCTCCGGGTCGTGTTCGGCCTTTTTTTGGGTGTATCCCGTTTTTGGAACCATTCTTACCTTGCTACGCCCGCTTTCTTGTTAACTGTGCCTCTTCTTTCACGATAGACCGGCATGAATTGCCTGCTTTTCTTTAATTCCCTCTCTGTACCCGTGCTCTGAAAAGAGAGCTGTGCTCTCAGGCAGAGGATCAAAATAGTGTGACTGAAAAAGCCGCTGCCTGTAATGTGGGGATGGGAAGGAAGGGGGGAGTACGGTGACGTGCAATTGTCTGGAGACTGACACCGCTACCGCTTTTGTTCCCAGACTCTTGAAATGCCTGAAGACTTTTGGTGAAGTGCACTGAGCCGAGGTGACGGACTTGATATTTAAAAGAATCAAACCTTATCTTAAAAATGGAATTGCAGAATTAGCAACGCACAACCGCCCTCTTTCTTCTCTCTGCCTGTCTCCGCCGTTCGACCTACGTCTCAGGCGGCGACTAGGACAGGAAATCAAGCTGCCCGTCTTCCTCCTGCCCTCCTGACACCGCCAGCGTGCGACGGTCTCGTTGCTCCTGGAATCCCGCAGCCCCGAGAACAGACGCGTAGAGTGTAAAATAACACGAACTAACTGCAGAAGCCGTGAAGCGGAAGGAGACCCTTCGCGACTGCGCTGGTCACTGCCGACGGAGAGAGAAATTGGACGATTTGGTGATAAAAGAAAACTTTAAAAAAAAAAAAAGAAAATATAATCTATTTAGAATTAATTTATAGCTGTATATATGTTGTACTTTTAAACTATGCAGGGGTTGGATGATTAAATTATTTTATTTTCTGCCCGGTTTGGCAAACGGGGAAGCGGGAGGTCTCTTCCCAGGGTGTCTCGCTCTGCAGCGCTTTCCTGCCTGACACACTAAAACAAGAATCACTTTGCATTTACTGTATTTGCTTTCTGGAGGACAGCGGCGTTCTGTGGCTTGGGATGTCGATACCTGCCGTTCGGGTTTTAATAAAAGAAATTCCAAATCTCTAGGGGGTAACAAAGAAATCGGGGAAACTGTCCAGATTTGTGGTGTGGTTTTGCAGCGTTGGCAGAAGCTGCGGCGGGTCAGCTGAGCCCCGGCGTCGCACTCGGCGACGGGAAGGATTGTCCTGGATGGTTTTTGCTCATCAGTCGTTGGGTTTATTTGTGCACGTAACTTCTGTTTTTTGCAGAGTCTGCTTTAATTTTGCCTCGTAATCAGCGTGCGGCGTTCATTCTGTAAAGAGGGCTTTCCACGAGCCGTCTCCCTTTGTTGGGGTTTTTTTGTGTGTCCTACACTTGGGGTTCCTCACCCACCAGCACTCCCGTTTGCAACGTGGCCGTGGCCTCGACACCCTCTCTCTGATGTTTCCTGGAGGAGACCTGTGAAATACTGCTAATTCCTAAGAAACGGCGCTTTCTATTGCTTCTGTTGAAAGAAGTTTTGCCGGGGGAGATGGGAGGGTGCGCCCGATCTTTCCTCTGACCCCGCCTGAGCTCTGCACCGCATTTCTCACTCGCTCACCGTCGGGCGGGACCGGCATTAGGGCAGCGGGAGGTTAGGAGCTATCTCTTCGAAGCAAAGCTGGCACGAGCAGAGCTGCCTTCCGTGGAATAAACTGGATTTTTAAATTTTTTTTGGTACTCTGCAGTTCATTTTTGTTTAAAGATGTTTCCAGTGAGAGCTGTCCCCCGACGTGCGCGGGGGAATGAATGGAAAGCGCGGCAGCTCCCGGGTGGGGTGGCAGGGGCTGGAGGAGGCGAGGCGGAAGGTGGTTTTATTTCTTTGTCGTTAGGAACCCACGTGCTCCGTCTTCAGCTCTTTGTTTATTTATCGTGCAAAATTATCAGCCCTCCCGTTAACCGTGAGCCTTGTCATCCCACAGCCACCATGACTTGGACCTGATTTTAAGGGTGTTTTTTTCTTTTTGTTTTTTTTAAATGATTCTTCCACCTGTGGAAGGAATTGGGTGGAAGTACAGCATTTGGAAAGAGCTCTTAATAGAGGCACAGGCTAGGCGGCATGAAGAGATCGTGGGGAGGGGGTTAAATGAGAATCACGTTTGCAGAAGGTGCTGAATTGTCTTGCACAACGGCGTTCCTTGCCCAGAGCCTGCCCGCCAAAACCTTTTGATGATTTTTTTTCAAGTAGATCACCCATGGGTAATAACGAGCGAGAAGGCGTAGATCCTAACGGATGCTCACAGAGGCTGTATCTCTCAATTTAGAATTAATTATACAACTGTACATCTATAAATAAATGTTTATAACGTGAAAGGCTCCAGCTGTGGTGGTGTCCTGCAAATCCTTGCCCCAGCCAGCTCCGGTTTTACAGTTCCTTCGCGCCGCCTTCCTTGCATCTTGCACGGGCGCTCGGTGAATGAAATTCAGCATCTTTGCCGTCCCGGCAAGCCCAGCGGCTGAGAGCTCCAGCGCTGCAGCGGCCGCCCCGGCGTGGGAGAGGGAAGGACGGGGAGAAGATGGAGAAGGAGGTGGTGCCCCCCAAGTTAGCCACGGGTCCCAACAAGGTGGCAGCGAACGCTCAGCAGGACGTCTTTGCTTCAAACTGGTTCCACTGGGATGCTCCCAGCCGGGTGCCTCGTGCTGGGGAAGGGGGCTGTGCCTGCCTTCCCTCCCATGGAAGCGCCGCTGCTAGCCGTGTCCCCCGCGTCCTCTGGCCGAGCTCTTCTGGGGGATGCTTTATTCTCATCCCAGGATGCCACCGCCCTGGCAGCAGTGTCTTGGCATTTTAAGGTGCCCTTTGGATGACTCCCCATCTGGGGAGGGCAGCGGCGGGCAGGAAGGCTCGGGCTGCCTTTGTCCTGGGTGGAAATGCTGGCTTGGATGTGCGTCCCAACGGCAGCGGCTCGGAAACTGCCAGCCCCCAAATCCTCAAGGTCGGATTTGGGGTCCACGCTCCCAAATGGAGTCTCTTTTTCCCACATCCCCCCCTCCCCCAGGCAGCAAAACGCTTTTCCCACAGCACCCGGGGCAGGATTGACGCCATCGGCGCTCCCCTCCTCCTCCCCAGCCCCACGCACAAAGGGCTGGAGGTTTTGGGGTGGGTTTTTCCCCTGCCATCCGCTTTTTCCCTTCTCTCAGGGGCCAGGGGGTCAAGTCACTTCCATTTCCCATCGGCGCCGCGTTCCCGGCAGTGAGTCAGCCCCGCGGCCTCTCGCAACGCCCGCGCCGGCCGGGAGAGTCCGGCATGAACCAACGCGGCCACTGGGCAAAAACCACCCCCCCGCTCCCCGCTGCCATCGGCGCAGACTCTGCTCCATTTTGGTTTTAATTTTTCAATCAGGTGCATCCATGCCCCAGGTTTTGGGGTGGTTTTGCTGCGTTTTGGGGCATTCCCAGCCCGGAGCAATAAGAGATGCTCTGCATTTTGGTGTGCTGGTCCCTGCCCGCTCACCAAAGGTGTGGGTGATTTGGGCTGCCCTTTAGCTCCTTCCTCATTTGGCTGCTCGTTAGCCCGAGCTTTTAATTGGCGCGGCCACCCAAGGCAGGGAGGCAGCAGGGGAAGGTGGGTGCCCCAGGAGCATCATCCTCTGGCAGGTAGGGAGTGAAGGGGACCCCCCTCACACTTCTCACCACCATCCTTTTTGGCAGCAAAACATAAGGATTTAGCCTTACCCTGGGATTTAAATCCTCTTTTGCCTTATTGCTGGTGACACCCCAAAAAAATCTCCCTTTCCCCTCCACTGTAATGGCCCCAGGGAGCCCCGGGCCGATGCCGGTGCCACAAATAACCCCATCACCGCCTCCCGGATCCCAAAATATCCCTCTGCCCACCCCCCCGCCCCAGGAGAGGCTAAATACAGCCTCGCTGGAAGCTCCTGGCACCTTCCAGGGAGCTGCCAAACCCCAGGGACCTTGACATGCCCCCCAAATTTGTCACGGAAAGGCCATTTTGCTATAAATAGAAGCAAAGCATCACCTGCCATCGCTCGTGCCTGGGGCTGGGACCATGGGGCGTTTCGGGGGCACGTGAAGCCGCACGGAAGGTTTTACTGGGCACCCCCCCCAGCAAAGAGCCCATCCTGTCGCTCTGTGGTTGCTTTTGTGAGTTTGGGGGGGGCGTTCTGCAAAGCCTTGATTATTCCTTGTAATAACTTAAAAACCCAATGTGATGCAGAGTCCCTCGCCCGCCCTCGGAAAGGCTGGCAGGGGACGAGCGGGGGCCACGCTGCTGCCGGCAGCAGGGCGAGACGCGGGGCCATCCCCTCCGCATGCTTAGGGGCTCAATATATAAAAATACACGTATTTATGGAGCTATATGTGTAGCTTCAAGACAGAATACGTCTCAGCAGGGGATGACGGCATGGCCCGAGCCGAGCCGCCGGTGCCGCTGCCGTCACCCCACCGTGAATCTCTCGCCACGGCTGGGGAGCAACATGCTGTTTCTGTCCTGTGCCAGCAGTGCCAAAATCTGCTCCTCTTCCTTTTTTGCCAAAAAACTTTGGGTTTGGCGTTTCCTTTCCAGCCCCCTCAGGGGCTCCGGGGCTGGTTTGACGGTGGTTTTGCCACTGGACACCGCACCGCCTGATCCCGTCATGGGAATGCCCCTTACGTGGCAAGGGGGGACGACGCTCTGGCACGTGACCCGCTGAGAAACACCCCAGTCCCCAAAATTTTAAGGGAAACCCTCCCCTTTTCACAATGCGGCTTTGTAAAGGTGCGTTTCCAGCTGCACCCGCCTGGCACTGCTTTGATTGCTCCTAGGTGGTATTTATGTGGGTGAGCAACCTCCGCTCCAAAGGCTCCGGCTGTGGGTTGTCCTTTTCAGAAACAACTTTTTTCGGTGAGACTTTTCATCAAAAAGTCAGTGTCTGTCCACAGGGGGTGGGGCAAAAAAAACCCCAACACCGTAAGCTTGAGCCAGAACAAACTTGCATCTGAATGGAAGTATTTTCTTTTTGGGCTGGTTTTATCCCCCGCACCTTCCGCCGGGCTCTTCACTTGCCAAGCGGCTTAATTACACTTTAGTGAAAGCTTTTTCTCCGAGCAGCTCTAATTGCAGGCTTGGGTAATTGGTCTTGTTTTTGCAGAATGTGTTTGGAGCTGGGGAGTGCTCCCCCCAGCAGGTGTGACCCTCCCCATCTCCCTCCCAATTTTAGCTGATTCTCCTGGTTTTCTACCCCAAACCCCCCCTGTAGCTCCCAGGCGAGGAGCAGCAGCCCCTTGTTGGGGTGCCAGGGTGCTCCCCCCCGAGGGGACAGGCAGGCACCTGGCCAGTGCTGGGGCCTGACTCAGCTCCCCCTGAGTCACAGCCCCATGGCCTGCAATTAGGAGCAGGCACAGTGGGATTTCCCCTCCCCATTCCCAAAACCTTCAGCTCCCACCGCAGGGGCTGCCCTGCCAGGGAAAGGCTTCCTGAGGATGCCAGCAGGGGTTTCAGACCAGCTGGGAGCGGTTGCATCATCCCTCTCCAGCCCCAAGTGAGAACAGGGAGACAGCAGGTTATCAGTTAAGACAGCTTTTATTAGAAAAGTAAAAAAAACCCACCCCAACACGATTGCATAGGAAGTCTTGCACTTGAACATCAAGTGTATGAGTGTAAACTGTAACCAATGAAGCGCCCACGGCGTGTCACAGCAAGGGGTCCTGCCCTCCGTCCCCGCCTCCCCTCTCCCACCACTCTTGCCTCTCATGATCAAAGACTCAATGTGACTTCGGGCCACCCCCCTCCTGCCATGCTGGGAGCCCCCCCAGAGCCCCCCAGGTGCCCGCAGCAGGGTTCTGTCTTTGATCCAGACCTACAGCCCAGCTGTCACTCACTCCCACACGCACACCCTCCCCCAGAAACACCATTGATTACAATCCTTGTTACAAAAACCCCTCATGATTAATCAGCCAACAGGAGGAGACCGTCCGCCCCCCAGCAGCCCCGCTGCCGCATCGCCGCAATCATCCCACAATCATCGACGGTGTGAAGCGACCTCCGCCTGGGTCCCGGTCTGCTCCGCGTCAGGGACGCCCCGGCACAGGCAGGTGCCCCGTGGGGACCTCCGCCTGCCCAAACTACTTCCACCTACAGCCCTACTCCAGCCTAACCTAAACTACAGAGGCTGCCGGGAGCCGCCACACTCTAACAGGCTCTTCCAAAGCACTTGGGTAAGTCGCTTCTCCGGCACGGCCCGTCAGCACTCCTCTATGAGCAGCTGCTCGGAGCTGTACAGCTTCTTCTTGATGACCCTGAAGCCCGTGCTCAGCTTCAGCGGCGTGAAAGCCGGCCCTGAGGTGAAGAGTCCCTGGATCTTGGGCCAGAGGCGGGAGTCCAGCCGGAGCACCAGGGTGAGCTGGAAGGTGGGCACCACGGCGGGGTCCACGGCGATGTGCCCCACGTCGTGGCAGGCCTTGCCGTGCTCCACGCAGAGGTCGAGGAGGGCCCCGCGCAGCCCGCAGGGCTCGCTGCAGGCCAGGCGCAGCAGCTCCGTCCTCACCTGCGCCAGGAGCTGGGCCGGCATGAGGAGCCGGGAGCAGCGCTTGGCGCCCAGCGGGGCTCTGCCCAGCGTGGCCTGCACCACGTCCATCAGGTTGGCGCACAGCAGCTCGTCCTCGGGGTCGTGCAGCAGGTCCAGGTCCGGCAGGGAGGCCCCTTCGGCGTACTCAGCATCTGCGGAGGGGACGGGAGGCAGGTGAGCAGCGGGCCCGCGGGGAGGGTGGGCCGGGGCACGGCCTGGGGACAGGCCGGGGTCTGACGGTTGTGGGGGGACATTGAACCCCGGGATCGGGGGGTGTAACTGGGGCACAGGGGCTTGGCACAGCACCCCCCCAGGACTGTCAGCCGCCTCCCAGCCCCTCAGGGACCCCCCCATCCCTCAGAGGGACCCCCGGCCCCTCAGGGATGTCCCCGGCCCCTCAGGGACGCGCGGCGGGGCCTCCCCCGCCCGCTCGGGGACCCCCACTCACCTCCCTCCGAGCCGGAGGCGCTGCCCAGCGACTCGCAGTCGGAGCTCTCCAGGCGGCCCCGCTCGCCGCCCGCCAGCCGCTCCCACAGCCCGGGCATCGCGCCGCCGCCCCCCGCTCTGCTCCGCCGGCCGCCGGCTGGCCGCCTTATATAGGGGCGGTGCGGGAGGCCCCGCCCCTCCAGCCTGCGCCCGCCAATGGGAGTGCGGGGCACGTCCGCGGCGTCTCTCCTGCCCGGTGACAGCGGGAGGCCCCGCCCCCTCGCCTCCCCCTCCCTCCCTACCTCCCGCGCGGCCCCGATCCGGGCCCGGCCCGGGCCCTGCAAACGGCGCCGGGGGTTGCATCAGGGGGGCCGGGCCGGGCCGGTGCCATCCGCCTGCCGCTCTCGGCAGCGCCCGCCGGGCTTCCCCGGCTGCTGCCACCCCTTCGGGGCCTGGGCTTCATCCCCCCGACATCCCCGCAGGGCCTGGGCCTCACCCCCAGCCCCGGGCACCCCCTCACAGCCCGGCCTGGGCCTGGGCCTCACCCCGGGCACCCCCTCAGGGCCTGGGCCTCACCCCCAGCCCCGGGCACCCCCTCACAGCCCGGCCTGGGCCTGGGCCTCACCCCGGGCACCCCCTCAGGGCCTGGGCCTCACCCCCAGCCCTGGGCACCCCCTCAGTGCCCGGCCTGGGCCTCACCCCAGGCACCGCCTCAGAGCCTGGGCCTCACCATGGCCCCTGCCTCAGTGCTCGGCCTGGGCCTGGACCTCACCCCGGGCACCCGCTCAGGGCCTGGGCCTCATCCCCAGCCCCGGGCACCCCCTCACAGCCCGGCTTGGGCCTGGGCCTCACCCCGGCCCCCATCTCAGTGCCCGGCCTGGGCCTGGGCCTCACCCCGGGCACCCCCAGGGCCAGACCCCATCCCAGGCCTCGCTGCTTGCCTTCAGAGATGTTCTGGTGGGGACAGCAGCGGCAAGGGGGTCGCATGCCAAGACAGGTTCGTGCCCTGTCCCGGCCAATCCCCAACACCTCTCTGGGTTGTGAAAGAGGCGCCAGCTGGCACAAAAACAGACAGCAGGTGACTGGGCGGTGAGAGTTTTCATATGTGGTGTTTTTAAGGTGCCTGCTGATCACCCTCGTCTGCCAGGCGGTGTTTGCGTGGTGAGCACCGACAGGGCCTGATCCTGCTGCTGAGGCAGCCCAGGCAGTGGATGCGGCTGAATGGCCTTCGCCGCTGCCCTGCTTCGGGTTGTAAACCAAACCCAGAGCCTGAGGCGCTGCAGGTCATTGGGGTGCCAGTGACCCATTAGCCGGTGTCGTCCGGGTTTCTTAAGAAAGTAAGGGCTGTTGGAGTGAAACGTGTTAAAAATCGGAGGGTGCTGAGGGGGGCGAGAGCAGGGCATGGCCAGGCTGGGACAAGGGATTTTGTTCAGTGCCAGGCTGGGGGTAACCCCCGTCTGCCTCCCGCAGCGGTCCTCTAAAGCAGGGGCGAGACACCGTCCTCCTCCGAGCCCTCTGCTCTGGAAGCGTGTCCCCCCGCCGCAGGTCCGTGCGTGCCTGCCCCTGCGTACGTGACCTCTCCAAAGCCAGACCCTGAGGAGCGCAGGGAGCCGAAGGCCCATTAATTGGCGATAAAGGGCTTTGTTTGTCCTCCTGCCGTGCTGCCTGCGGCTTTATCGGAGGAGCTGAGCACACTCTGAAGTCACTCGGGGATCTATCTTGGGTACTGTCCTTCCTGAGCAGAGATTGATAATAGCCCAGCGGTAAACACGGCGGAGAGCAAACGCCGGCCAGGAGCGAGGGGGACAGGCCCCCCATGCCAGCGTCGCGCCTGCTGCCTGTCACCTCTGCGGTTGCGGGGACGGGGACAACTTCTCCTACCCAAGAGCTGTGGGGTGGCGGGTGCGGAGGGTCCGGGCTTGCCACCAGCAGCTCTAGCGGTGGGGAAATCGCTTTTTAGGGGTCAAAGGAGAAGCAGGGCTTGAATCCATCGCCGTTTTGGGAGCGGAGGTCCAAGCTGGGGGAGCGGGTAGCACTCCGAGGAGCAGTGGGGCAGAGGGGATGTGTGGGGAGCTGGGAACAAGCCCTGACTTGCGCCCGCAGCACGCAGGGCTACTGCTCTGCTTTTCGGTACAAAAAAGAACGAGCCAACCCCAGCTGTTAAAAATGTACACTGATATTTGCGCACTCGTGGGCAATACAGCGGAATATGCACACACGCGCTTGGAAACGTTTGGATGGTGCTTGGGATCCTGTTTTTAACAAAATCTAGCTTGTGGGGTTTTTTCTCCCCACAACCACCAAGTCATTGGTACGAACGTTCGCTGGGTGAGGCTGAAAATAGATGAGGAACTGCTGGCTTTGGGGTCAAAACAGGGGGAAAACAGCAAATAAACAAAAAAGAGGTAAAGGACCACAGGGAAGGCGCCTTGCTAAAAATAAGCTTGAATTCTAAAGCTGAGCATAAATATTTTTCTTTCTTTGCCATAACATCGCCTGGTAGGCAGGGGAGCTAGCAGCCTCCGGTGTGGCGGCAAGTTTTAAAGGGGAATGTAATTTTCGATCTCTGAAATGAAATAATCCTAACGTGATGCTGCACGCTCGCGCTTCTGCTGGGAGGGGAGGCGTTGCGGGGCTTGCAGCTCATTTTCCTTCCCAAAAGACTGTGACCTGGGCTGCTCTTCAGCAGCAGGGCCTCTAGAAATGGTTTGGGGCTGGAAAGCAAAGTTTTAACGACGGTATTAGTAATCCCTGCGTTTCCTCTCCCCGGGTACTGCTGCTGGCGTAAACCCAGCGTGATTTTTGTGGCCGAGCAGCGTGTCTTTCCCCCCGACCTGCCCTCCTTTCTGAGGAGAGCAGAGCGGGGCTTTAAGATGATGGATGAAACTTTCTGGACAGCCTGTTCCCAGCCGGTTGCGCCTTGTGGGACCTGCCCCCTCGATGAGATTTGCTCCGTCGCTCCGATTTCCAGCCTGGCTGGTTTTGCAAAGGGTTAAGCGGGAGCCGGTGGGGGCGGCTGGCGTTGGGGAGGGTCCTGGCTGGGCCCCTGCCCGGGATGTGCTGAGCTCAGCGGTTTTGCAGGGCTGCAGGGGGGAGGAGGAGGAGGAGGAAGGGAGGAGATGTACAGCGGGACTCAGTGAGTGCCTCGGCGCACACACCGTGCCCCACGTATGCTGGGGGGCAAATTCCTGCCCCATGGGGAGGCTGCCACTGCCCAGGGTGTAGTCCCCGACTTCACGTTGGTTCCCAGCAGCTCCGTGGCCCAAAGAACCGCTTTTAGGTAGATTTACACATTATTTCGGCACGCGATCGCCGGCCGGGGTCGGCACCGAGGCTGGTGTGATCCTCTTGTGTCCAAGCATTCACCTGGGGAATGTAAGTGGCTGAGCTGGGGGGGGAGGCTGCGGTTTTTGGGGTGTCCCCTAAGTGCTTGCAGGGTGGGTGTCCTTTGCACCTTCTCTGGTCCCAACCTTGGTCACCGGGTCCCTGGTAGTGGCAGGGAGTGACAGGGACACAAAGGGTGACCCCCACGCATCCTCCGCCACCGCGCCAAGCCCGTGGCCAGCTCTAACAGATGAGCTGAAGGCTGCGGACTGGGTGGGACGCCGCGGCAGGTCCCAGCGTGCTGCCGGCCGGGCAGGTCTCCACTGCAGCCAAACTTTGCGGGCCCGTCTCTCGCCCCCGGGGCCAAGCAGCTGCAGGCAGGCTGCCTGCCCGCGACATGCGGGACTCGGGCAGACAACCAAGGAACGTGCGCCTGAGGAGGACAGTGAATGGGTTTTGGCAGCTGAGATGCCAAGTGCCGGATCGGCACCGTGCCGTTTGCAGGGTGGGGGCTCTGAAATTCATCTCCCCTTGGATGCTTTTGCCCGGTCCCAGGCAAAAGCCGTGAGCCGGTGATTTGGGGGGGGGACTGCCAGGGTGCCGCCCCACACTCCTGCATCCTCGGTGGGGGGAGAGGCCCTCCCGGCCGGGTGTCTTGGCTGGGCGGCAAGGCGAGCGCGTGCCTTGGCGCCGTCCCCGGCGCTGGGGCCGTGGCCAGCAGCGCGAGGAGGGGAGGCGCGAGCGGGGCCTGCGCGCTGGTACATAACGTTCTGCTGCGAGCACCCACAGGAAAACCAACCAGCAGCCCTGAACGGGGCTCTTTGTTCAGCTTTTTTTTTATTTATTTTCCCTCCCCTCCCCTCCCTGCATCAACTTTTGCTCGCAGCTGATGGGCTCCCTTCCCCCTGCCGCTCCGCTCGCAGCTGCAGCCTCCCAATAGCCCCCGAGCTGCTCGCCAAGCCCCCGGTGATGCTGCAGAGACCCCTGAGGTGAGGGGGGAACGGTGTTTCAAGCCCCCGAGGAGTAGTTAGCGCTGGCTCTGCCCCACAGATCTGCAAAGCAGAAATAGGGCAGCTGGGGAGTTTCCAGCTGCCAGGGAAAACCTGCGTTTGGAGGGGGGGGAGCGCAGGGTTTTGTTTTGGTTTTTTTTTATTTTACCGTGCAGCAATCCCTCTGGTTCTCGCCGCCTTACATAAAGTGTTTACTGAGCAGGAGGAGGGAACGGCCAACAACATGTTTTTGCATTTGTAGTACTGTACATGGTGAACTTTTCACTTCCTCTCAATGGCTCTCGCACATGTGTCTATTTTGGTGCTGGGCGTACATACAAACAAGCCATGTACGGCACGGAGCCGGGGCCCTTCCCTGCTCCCGCTCCATCCAGCCGCAAGCCCGGCACGCCGCCGACAAATGGCTGGAAAACAAGGAACGGGAGGAGGGCGAGGGGGGGGCGCTGCCCTGGGGAAATCTCAGCCCCGCCGTGTTTCGTGTTTCGGACCCTTTGGCACGTGGGGAGATCTGGGCAATGCTTGGGCACCGCATCCCGTCGGCAGAGCCGCAGGCGCCGATCCCCCGGCGTCCCCGGAGGGCTGGCGGAGTGGAAAAGTTTCCCGTCGAGCAGTAAAAAGGAAAGGCGCTTTCTGCATCTGATTACGGTGGTTGCAGCACGTAGGGCAGGCGAGCGGGTGGGACTCGGAGTGAGCGAGAGGGGTTCAGGGCGCTGCTCTGCGGTCAGCAGTGGAAGGCGCACGGCTCCGTTCCCAAACCCCACAATGTTGTCTTGATATGGGGGGTATTTTTGGCAAATTTGGCCAAAGTAAGTTTAGGTGGCCGGAGTAAGCAGGATTAAAAATGGATGATAGAAAACAAACAAACAAGTTGATGATAGAAACGCTCCCTTCTTTTCAAAATAGCCCCATCTGGGATGGAGTTTTTATACCGAATGCCATCACATTTAAAGCCCCGCAGAGCAGGGGCTGGCAGCCCTCCAGCACCGGGGAGGAGGTTTTCCGGGCCGTGCACGGGGGAGGCGGGGTGGGACATGTCTCAGCTGAGTTGCAGCCTTTACGTGAGAACGCTCGTACACGGTTTCAGAAACTGTACGGTAAATTTCCGCGGGTGCGGAGCTGGAACTGGGGCTTCGTCTGCAGATCGGAGCTGGCTTTTGGGCGGCGCGTGGCTCTGGATCACGAAAAGCTGACTCTGATACCAGAACTAATTTATGAACGGAAACAAACGCAGAGCGTACTTGCATGCTTTCCCCCCTTAGTTTTAGCTAACACAAATTGCTGGTGATATAACTGAGATGGGGATGGATTCCAGTTAATCTGTTTCAGTGCAGATGTGGCTGGACTGAAATAGTGAGTAAAAATAAAATCATCTCATAAATTAAGATGTTGAAAATGGAAGAATTAGGCATCTGGAGCAATAAGGCGTACAATTGCTTAAATACAGTGCTGAGCCTACCCCCCTGCTGGCTAGCAAAAACGTGGTGTTAAGGCTCGAATCAATGGAAAATTAACATGTTGAAATGGTTACACCAGAAAATGGAAATCCAGTTCCCCTCAAGAACAGAAGTGAAGTACAAACAAAAAGCAAGATGATTAAAATGGATGGATTTAAATACGGGTTTTCTGCTGGAAGAAAATCAATCCACTTTTGAGTGTAAACCCTCTCTGAGGGTTTTTTAAAATTGACCTTAAGTTGTCCACCGTAACAGCCAAGCTGCCTCTGAGCTTCATTAAACCTCCTGTTACCCACTGAACACCTGATCCTTTCTTTCATCAGACCCCACCGCAGCAAGCTTTGAGAAGATAAACGGTTTCAAAGACAGAAGTATTTTATTATCACAGAGCAATCTAATACATAATAAAAAGGACAAAGAGTTTCAGGGTATTAAAGATACAGCTTCTGCATTAGAGAGCCGTGTCCTACCAGCACTCGCTGTGCAGGCACAAGAGAAACAGCAACGGAGAGAAAACAGCTTCAGCAATACACGAGGTACCTCTGGAGGAAGCATCGCTGCTTGCCCCTCTCAACCGACCCGGGACAGTTCTCGCCCTGTTCATCCCCCAAAACAACGGCCAGGGCTGAAGAGCGTTTTTGGCAGGATGTCGCACCTCTGCTCTACAGAGGCAAAGATGCAGGCTTCCCGACCCGCGGATCTCCCAGTCCTTCGGCCACGCGCTGGGGAAAGGCCAGACTGAGTTACTGGGTTGCTTTCCCCGCCACTACGCTGCAAGTCTCCCCTCTTCTGTAAACAGTAAGGTGATTCTCCGCGTTCTGTAAAACTGATCCTACCTTCTAAGTTACAGAAACTGAGCCCTGCCAGCCTATAACGCTGCAGATGACTTAAAAGAATCCCGTCCTTTCCATTTACTGGCAGCTTTATGGGGGATCCCCACTCGCAACTTAAACAAAAAAAAAGGCCAGTCCTGCCGATTCAGCTGTCAGCATCCTGATAAATGGGGGTGTGTTTTGAAGCCAGGCCAGAGAATGTTTTTCTTCTGCTCCCTGACAGCAGCGATCCAGACACGCTCAGCCCGAGGAGGGAGTGAATCCCAGGAGCTGCTCTATTGGCTTGTACTTCCACTCATCTGCCTCCAGCTCTTCCACCAGACCGGCTAGTTTTTCCATCCGTGCGACTTGTTGATCTGCGAGAAGTTCAAAGGTAACTGTGGTTTGCAACGACAGCGCAATTAAACCTCTCAATTAAATGTAAATTCCCAGCTGTCAGTGGGGAACAGAGTAGAATAAAACCCACTCTACACGACGCCCTGCGCAAACGGCTAGACTTCGCCAGATCACAGGAGAAAGCAGGGACAGGCTTTTCTGCCTCGTCCGGTGCTGAATGTGTATTTACCCATCCCTGCCCGTGCCGTGTAAATTCAAGTCCTAACAGGGAAACACAAGGCCGATTACTGTATGAGGGTGAAAACAGGATGAAGCTCATTTCTTGAGCATAAATATTTATAGTGCAAAAGAACAGAGAAGTTCAGAGAGAGCTTGGTCAGCCCACGGTAGAGCTGGGTGCAGCACGAGGAACTCCTCATTTTAATGAAGGTCCTTTGAGGAGGACCTGGATGACTGCAGCAGAAAGGCTCTGCAACCAGAGCATGCTCATGACACAAAGGTCCCCACGGAGAGACGGGCTGCCTCCCTGGGGATCCACAAGACAATTTGTTCCTCTCAGCTTTATTTAAAACTGGTTGTGCGTTGGGCACGCAGGCTCCATTTTCAATTAAATTAGCTGCAGTGGTACGGAGATGAGAATAGCCCTTCTTCTCTCGGCTCTGCTGGAAGTTTAACAGCGCAGCGGCCTCTGGAAAAACGGCCCAGTACAAGCCGACTTACTAGCAAGAGGCGTCACATAAAATGTGCACGATTTATGCTGACTGCAGCAGCGGGTGCTTTTAAGAGGGACTGTTCTCACTCCACCTCCTGCAAGCGAGTGCTTTTGGGAACTGTCAAACAAACAAGCCAAAAAATGATGACCTCGATCTTTTTTTAAGCCTTTCCCCTTTCTTACAGGGAGGCGACTGGCGCTCCACAAACCAGTTTCAAAGGCTGGTGCTTATCAGGGTGCCAGTCTGTGCAGCAGCCCCCGGTAGCTACAGCCGCAGTGGTGCCGGAGCTGTGGAAACAATGGCTCTGAAGTTCGGCTTTGCTTTTCAGTTCAGAAATATAGGATCACGGCCTCGCAAGCTGCTGCACGCCCCCAGACCTCCTCCTGACAACCCTTGCCGACGGAGAACAGGAAAACCTCTCCCGTCTGAGACAACACGTGGAAGTACCCATTCTAGCTGACAAGAGGCGGGGACCGGAAAGGATGTGACCCTCAAGCAGCAGATGCGATCTGGTGCTGAGCTCTGCCCAATGTCTCGAGAACGAAAGCTGCCGTGCAGTCAAGCCCATCGTTCAGTTACAGGCACCTGGGTGGCAGGCGAAGGCCCCGGGAGGGAAGCAGAAGTTCAAATGAGACGTAAGGCTCTTTCTTGGGGAGGTAGGGAGCGGAGTCAGCCCCGTCACGCCACACCAGGCACCTGCGTGTCCGTCTCCCGAGCACCTTCGGAAACCTTGCTTGACCCTGCAGGTGTCACAAGGGCTCAGCAGAGAAACAAAGGTGGAATCAAGTGTCTCTTTGCCCGAGGCCGGAGAGACAGTCAGCGCTGGGCCAAGATCAGAGCGTGGGCGTTTCCTGCCCATAACCTCCTCTTCTGGCCTCACCTCTCGTGAAGGCAGCGCGGCACACAGCGATGGAAAAACAAGCTTCGAAAGGCACAGCCTGTTCCCGCCCAGGCTGTGTGGGTTCCCGTCACTTTGCATAGGGCTTGCAAAAGGACTCGATGATGGTCTGACTTAGCGTTAATTCGCCAACTTAAAAGGCCATTCTGCTTTTTTGTGGTTGGCACCCGAGAATATGTCAGCCTTTTCTCCGCGCTCCCCTGCCATCTTCCCCGATCGACATGCAGTTAAAATAGACGGCGCTTCGGTGCTTACCGTGTTTCACTTGCTTTAATGTAGATGCAACCTGATAGCTGAAGACAGATTCACAGAGGAATCTTTCGGAGCCATCTGTAAACAGAAAAAAGGAGGTGGTTTAATCTGAGAGTTTTAAGACTGAGCAGCCCTAACTGAGTGCCGCTGACCACCTATTTTTATGCTCGAGGTGTGGGTTTCCTTGCTTGCCTCCTGCCGACACTTTCCCCTGCGCCGAGCATGCAGCGCTCTGGTTTCTGGCCCATACGGCCTCGGACTCAAATCCTGCGCAGAGCTTTGGCTGGCTCCCGGTGCCGCCGGGGAACGGCTGCGCTACCTCGGAGACACCCCAGCTGATATTCTGTTACATCCCCTCTGTCAAGCAATTTTAGTCCATTTTAAATAGAAGGTAAGCTAAGGAGCAGCCAACTATTATTATGGCAGTCTCCAATTCCCTCGAGGCTCAGACGCTTGTGTCAGTGTAATGCTTTATGATTTCCCACAGGCTTAAGACCATCACCCTGCATAAAGGATTTCAAATAATGTGTATCTTGCCATCTAAATCAGTAATTGATCACACAACTGTCTCAGAAATAAAGCAATCTGGAATACACAGCTAATTGTATGCCAAGTACTGATATAGTTTATATACTTCCGTCTAAAAAAACCCCAATAAACCTAAGGGTTTATTTAAAAAAAAGTGAGATAGTTAAAGTAACAATAAAAATCAGTCAGTTAGTGGGGATTTTTCAAGGGGAAGCTGGTATGCAGCTAACCCACTAGCACCTGCCTGACGAAAGAATGGGTGTATCACCTTTTATCTCAGAAATCAAAAAGCTAACCTAAAGCTTCCTGCGACAGGGACAGTGTTTAGTTGTTGCTGCCACCCAGAGCAGACGAACTGCCCTGTTACTGGTAAACAGGTCAGCCCAAAGCGAAATCAAGTAAAAGCTCCATGCCGTAAAAACAAGGAAGAGAAGCAATTTTAAAGACTAAGGGTAGAAACAGACCCCTGGGCCCTGGAAAATCTAACCTGAAGCTGAACCCCAGGTAAGAGGGAAGAGTTGGGATTTCACCGGGCTCAGAGCATCCTCTCGCAAGCTGTTGAAATGCTGTGTTGGTGCTGCCCCGTGCTACTTCCAAACATACCCTTCCCTCTCCCCCGACTCCCCAGCCCGGCCGTCCTGCCGAGTGGCTCTCGGGAGGAACAGCTGTCTGTCTATTTGGTAACACGAAGTGCTTCATTATTTTAATTTGTTTTGAGGGCTCGTTACGTTGTATGAGCAAGCCTTTAGTCATAATTACTTCAATAGACTGGCATATGGGCTCTAATGTGTAATAAAAACAGTCCTTAAACAAGGTAGCGATCAGTTCCCAGCTGCCCTGCGCCGCCGTGTTCGTCTCCACCGGAATGCAATCACTTCTGAGCTGCAGGGCCACCCCAATGAACTTCAGGCTCACGCAGTCAAGTGTGCGGCATGGTGACAGGCGACGTTCAAGAGGAGCAGACAGACAGACCTTGGGTTAACCCTGTCATCTGGAGGACCTGCCCTTCCTCCCTCACCCAGAGCAGGGGCAGGGACACGCAGCTGTGACGTGCCTGGGCCCTCCTTCAGGCAACCCCAAGGAAGCGGGTGGCAAGGCTCGGGCACCCAAACCAAGACGCCGCACTGCATCAGAGCCCCAACCGTCGCAGGGCGGTCCTGGAAAAACACCCTGACAAGAGTGAGCCCAAAAAGGGAACGTGATCAGCCTTGAAGAATTAAAAGAGAGGTCTATTCCCATTTATCCTCTCGCAGACCTCTGCAGCAAGGCTTTAACTTGGGTCAAGGGCAAAAGCAAGCCTTACGTTTCCTGGGCAGCAGGGATACAAGCTGCCTCCTGTACTAGCCCCGTCAAATCCAACCCCACAACGCATTTTGCCAAGAAAAATACTCCTGCCTCAGCTATCTTTACAGTAATTCCTGCCCGACATCAAAGGATTAGCTAACAATGAGCAATTAACACTGTCATGTTCCCTTTCAGGTAGATCACTTCCTTGTCTAAAGTGTTGTCATGGAGCTAAAAAACAGGTGACTGCCAGAAAAATCACTTCCTCATGAACAACTGGTGGGAGAGGCAGGGCTGCTCGGGATCTACCCGAACCCTGGTGCTTCCTTCCTCCCTCCAGCTCTTGCCAGCTAAAGCCCAAAAAGGCAGCGGGGTGCCAAGCTCTGCAACTCCCTTGAAAGGCTGCCCGCACACCAGGAGGAGCGGGGAAGAAGAAGGGTAGGAGCAATCACCTTCCAGCATCTCCCCGGCTCCTTTGGGGTAGGTGAAGAGGGCTTTTCGGGGCGGCGCCAGGTCCGAAACGCTGAACCCCGATCCCGTTACAGAGCTGCCGCTGACTCCGCCGGCTGAAGAGGATGAGGAAGAGGCTGCCATTTCACCCCGTCCCAGCCTGAACGAACAAAAAGGGAGCAAAGCGGAGTTAGGAAGGGCGTCTCGGAGTTTCCCAGGGCACAAAGCCAGCAACCGCGCACGTATCTGACGGCAGACAAAGGCAGTGAGGTCCAGGAAGAGCCAGCGAGCACGGCTTTGGGCTGCCGCCCCCGCTCCGTGCCTCCGCAGCCTTGAAGCATTGGTGGTTCGAGACTGCCCTGCATGCGTGGGAGAGGCTGCCCGCACCCGCTGCGGGGACGGGTGCAGTTAGCTGTCGCACCACGCGGTGGCACCCAGAAACTGAAGGTGACCCACACTCTGACCCCTCGGACAAGGGGGCCTGGGAATTCAGCGTGCATAAAAATAACCTGGCACAGGTCGCTGGCCTGAATTCATTAGCCTTCAGCTGCCTGGCGCTTTTCCCGCTCCCCAGGGTCATAAAAAGACTTTTTTTTTTTCTTTTTTTTCCCCCTGTTTCCAGGAGCACAAACACAGAAAAAGTCCTGCTGCCTCATAAAACCTGGAAGCCCACAGGACTGCCAGTTCCAGTGCCGCATCCTGCACAAAGCCACACTGTGCCTAATTTGCAGCAACTGCTCTCTGCGCTGCCCCAGATGTGCTTTTGCTTTTACAGTCCTGCATTTGACCTAAACCAGCAAGGGCTGAGCATCCATCTGCCTGTACGGCACAAGCCCGGTCACCTCCTGCGTACCTCAGTCTTGTTTTTAAGAGGTATTGGCTGTACAGTTGTCATGATGTAGTACTTAGAACTTGTCACATACCTGTCCAATATTAAAAAAGCTGTCACTTGGCACTTACAAGTGACAGCGCTTGCTACTCCTCCAAACGACTTATAAGCGCTTCCCAATTATCCTGCCCATTTAATACATAGCTATTGTCCTACCTATTTAATACACTTCTGCGGACTCTTCAGGCTATGCCGACAGAGCCTTTGGAAAGCACTCAAGGTTTTAGTGGAGAAAATGGGTTTTTAAAAGGCTGTCACAGCTAGGAATTGTGTGCTCATTCATAGTTAAGCTCAACGTTGTTTCATTTACTGCATATAATACAAAGCAACAACTCGCAGGAGGCCGGGGGCTTGCAGGCTGTGAAGGAAAATGCCCGGATAAAAGGAACCTTTAATATGGTTATGATACGCCCACCAACACCTTCTTCAACAAACCTGAGCAGGCCCAGCTCCCCGCTCGTGAGGGAAGCGAGGTGACGCTTTGCACTGAGACAACGCCAACCTGGGCTCGCAAGCCTGGCGGGGTCCCAGGTATGGCAGCAGGGCCTTTATTTTAAATAGGCTGAGGCAAACACAAAGGAGGGGGACGGCAGGCCAGGACGATGCCTGCAGCCGCACCTCCACCGCCTCAGGCCTGAGGCGCCGGCCATCTTGTGAGGCGGGGGGAACGGCGGGCCTGCCGGCACTGCGCATGCGCCGCGGCGCCTCTTGCCCACACTCCCGTGGAGGGGGAGCAGCAGCCTCGGTAGCGCCAGGGCGCCTGCGCGGCGCACCCCGCCCCTACGCATACGCGGCTCCGCCCCAGGCTCCGCCCCTCCCCGCCCTCTGGCGCCGTGGCCCCTCCCCGGCTTCCGTAGCGAGCTGCTTCCCGGTGAGTGAGGCCCCCGGCGCCCCCCTCTCCCCCCGCGCCCGTTCAGCCGAGCGCCCTTCTCCTCCCGGGCCGCCCCCCTCCCGCTCCCGGGGCGCTCCGGCCCCTCCGAACCTCACCTGGGGGCACGGACGGCTTGGCGCAGGCGGCGCGCGTGATCGCGCTCGCGGTGCATGCTGGGGCGGGCGGGAGCGCGCGGCGCGCGGCCTCTTCCTACTTCCGGCGGCGGTGGGGGGGGGCGGTAACCGTTGGCAACGGCTGCGGCGGCCGTTACCCGCGGGGCCTGAGGCGAGCGGCGGCGGCCTCCGGTGGGGGGGACGTGCGAGGCCGAGGGACGGGAGGGAAATCCGGCTGCCCCGGGGCCTTCCTCAGGGCTTTAAACCTCGCGGCCTGTTAAAGCGTAGGGGCCTGTTCCCGCCGCCTGCCCGCAGCGCCCTGCGGGTTTGCTCGGTGGTGAGGCCCAGCAGGCCTGTTGTGCCTTGGCTGCCGCTCACCCCGCCTCGGCCGCAGGAGCCTGGCCTAATCCTGCACCCGGGCTGCGGCCCCAGCTGCTTTGTATCTCTCTGACACGCACACCGTGGCAGCATCGCTCTTCCTGCGCGCGTGTAGAGCCAAGACCCTTGTCAGGCTTTGCGAGCGTGATGGGCCACAGCTGCACCTGCGTTTTTAAAAGTCCTGTACCAAGAAATTGTGACAGCAGCTCTGCTATTGAAAAAGGAAAAAGCAAGCCTGAGTGGAAACAAAAAAAGCCCTCAACAACAGTGTGTTTTTTCATGGCGTATTCTGTCCTCCTCTGTGCGCAGTTCACATCTACGCTTCTTTCCTTGAACTATAGAAACGCATTCTTAATCAAATGTAAGTTCAGGTGGTTACAGTCATTTCAGAAGGTGGGACTTTAATTGAGGGGAAAAACATTAACTTTCTGAACCTGATGTCACTCCATATAATAAATCCAGTTTAGGATAAATTCATTTTCAAAGGCAAGCTCTTCATTTTTTCCTGTCAGGTTTTGTTGTAGTGGACAGGTAAACCTTCTGACAAAGGCGAATTTTTTGGTGGAGACTTGGTTTTCTGAGTAACATAAATTTCTGTTTTAAAAACACTAAGGCAAACTGAGACATGCAATATTAACTATTTCAGTGAACGTAGAACTTGTAAGTACTGAAGGTGTGAAGTCTCTGACAGGTGACTGCCAGTTCTTTGGATCGCCCTGTTACTTTTACACCATAAAATGTTCTCCACCGCGAAACGTTTTAACTGCACCCTGCGTTTCTAATATCATTTGGAATAATGCAGGGTAGCATAAGACTTTTACCCGTATGCCTCAAACTTACCAGGGTGCTCTGAGGTGGAGGGCAGGAGGTGTAACCACTTACACCAGCCAGCATTAACCCCTCTGAGCACTTTTTTTCCCTTCCACAGCCACCTCCAGAGCAGATCCAGGGAACTGGGTTTGCTTTTGAAAAGCACCTTAGGCCTTTGAGAAACTAGTGGAGGATGACAGGTGTTTTGAGAGACGTCAGTGTTGTAGGGGCTTCCTTGCAAGAGGCTGAGGTCTCTTTGGTCTGCAGCTATGGAAAATAACGAGGTGAAACTGTTCAGAATCCTGAACGGTGTTAAAATGGCACATTGACTGAGGCCGCAGTGAGTTTTAGCTAAAACCTGTGAGTTTCAGGGAGAGCGGTGATCAGTTGCTGACCTTTTATGCAGGAGCATAAAACCTGATGTCTTTGTTTTTGTATTAGGAGGAGGAGCAGGATGGACGTTCTGCGGCCCACCCTGATCAGGATCGGGGGGCGCGTATACAGGAAGAATTTCATTCAAGAGCAGGCCTACCAGCACGAGGAGGAGGAGGATTTCTGTGCAGGTAAAGGGTGCTGTGCGAGCGGTGACTGTGGTGCTATCAGGACGTGCTACAAGTGAAAACATCGACGCTGGGGACCTAGGGAGCTCTTGGTGTTCTCTCTGATGTCTTTATGTGCTCAAGGACCTGCCTGTGCGGTGGAGTGAGGTATCCAAGAGGGAGAGCAATGCTTTGCGTTGGTCCCTGATGATCCCGCTGACCAAAGAGTGGACATAATCCCAGTTACCTGATGTGGGTTTGGGTGACTGTGCTGCTGACTGTCAGTTTGCTTGCTGGCCGTGAAAGATCTCCAGTAAAAGGGGAAAACAAATTAGCTCTGTAGATGTGTTTTCCCCAGGTTCCTGAAGTGCCTTTGTTTTCAGTAGTGTGATTATTTGCAGATACGGCAGGAGTGGAAGCTTCTCGCTAAAGATCCTCTGTCCTTGCGATGTTTGCCCCTTGAAGAATTGGCGTCTTAAAATGTGGCTTTTGAAAGGTGTTACCTATTTCGGGGACAAAATTCTTTCTGTTCTGATGTATTTTACTTTATCTTTCTGCCTGTATGTTTGTTGTAGTCCTGCGTGAGTTGTGGGCACAGAAAAGCTCAGCTGTTATTTCTCAAATTGAAAGGGTTGTGACTGTTGTGTCCTGTTTCTCTCTCCACCCAGCCTTTCAGTGGATTGAACAAAGCTTTAATAAGCTGTTTGCCATCCAAATTTGTCCCTGTATGTGTTGGGGAGGAGATAGAAACCATGGCCTCTTTCTGGAAGTCACGTTCGGTCCTAAGAGGCACCAATGTGAATGGCCCATGGATGAAAGGTGCATCTCTTCCTCCGTGCTGAGGGTGTGAGAATTTCTCTGTGGTCCAAAACACTGTACCTGAACCCTTGCACCAAACCTATCCTCACCTTTTATTTATATTCTTCTTAAATTCCTGCTCGGGTCTCTGAATGGGCTGGTGGCTTCCACCCTGCCAGGAGAAAAGACCATTCGCACTGCGTAGTTGCACAGCTTCCAGCTGAGCGGAAACCTGGGCTGTAACTACTGCCTTCGTACACCTCCCAGCCTGGTGGATTTAGAAGCAGCCATTATGTTTTCCAGAGCTGTTAGTAAGGTGAAATAAAAAGCAGTTAGCTGCAACGGAGAGGAATCTGTTTCTTCCTTTATTTAACCTTAACGGCTGTGAGACTATAGTCCTACATTAAGCGCTGCCAAACTTTACAGAGGTTGTACAAGGTCTGTTGTTTTTTTCTGGAAGGCCCCGGTGACTGTGCAGATGAACCCTGTGATGCCTTTGTGGTGGAAGAGACTGAGAAAGGCTTCCAGTGCAGAGTGGAGGTTCCCAGCCCATTATACAAGTGAGCCTATGTGTTTCTGGTTTATTTGAGTTGCTGCTGGGAAGCGGTTGAGCGCAGAATATTTTTTTTGAGGTCAGGGTAAGCGCCGGATCTCCGAAATGTATTCCATTTTGTGGATGTGGATTTTAGCTTTTGGGAAGGGAAAATTGGCAATGCCTTTTTAGTGCAGTTGTGCCACGCTTGACTCCTAGCCTTCCCTGTGACAGAGACAGCAGGTGGTGCTTTCTTCCTGGCAGGAGGGTTTTTGAGCATCACTTCCCTTGAACATAAAAGCGTCAGGGAGGGTGGAAAAAGGGGAGGAAGAACTGGGGCGAGCAGCCTGGCAGGGGGAGTTTGAGAAAGCTTTGAGAGAAAGCACACACGGCTGGAATTGACTATTGACTCAAATCTGGTGTTTACTGAGAAGCCTGTAGTGTTCAAAGCTTTATCTAGTTATTTTTGACAGTTTTATTGCTTGAATAGTTTTACTGAAATGTAGAGAAGGAAAGGTGTTCTGTTGTGTGTTTTGGATGCTGGCAAATGACTATCTTGAGCAAAGCAAAAAGCAGAAGAGGTGCCCTTGGTTCTTTATCAGCTGGGCTAATGGGAAAAAAAGATAAACCAACTGATGAATAAGCTGTGGCAGGATGTGCTGGGCAGAGCTGTCATGGACCGAATGACTTATTTTAGCTTAAGCCAGTTGTGAGCCACGGCTCAACATCATCCCGTGGTCCTAGGCTGGGGAGTAGCCTCTGTGCTTGGACCAAGTCCTGCGCGCAGAGCTGAATGCATGCATCCCTCTAGCACAGAGATACCGAATCTGGGGGGACGCAGCTGTCTCTGGCGTGGTTAATCTGCTGGCTGGACACACTTGATGGAGAGTGGCCCAGTGACGCTGTGTGAGTGACTCTCTCGTACTTTTATGCCTCCAGGTACATCATTGGGAAGAAAGGGGAAACCAAGAAGAGGCTAGAAACAGAGACTCGAACCTCCATCAGCATTCCCAAGCCTGGAGTGGAAGGAGAAATTGGTGAGCTTTAACATGCATAAAATGGGTGTTCTTGCATTGGCTCTTGCACAGACATGATTTGAGCGGGGAGGTGGCATAAGAGGTGTTTTTCCTTTTAATTCCTGCTTTTGACATGGCACTGACTCACTTTATGGCCTTTGAAAAATCACTTCACTTTTCTCCTGAGTTTATTTAACCTGTCTACAAATCCTTACAAAGCAGTATAATGGGGTTTTTTTGGGGAAAAAAAGAATCTATTTTTAGTCTATGGATAGTCTCACTGAAGTCACTTCTAGGCCTTAAATGACTGGCTTGAGGACTTTGGGCCTGAATGTGTTGGGGTGGTTTTTTGGTTTTGTTGGTTTTTTTTTAGAAAATTAATACCATTTCCATTAATGAGGAGCTGTAACATACATCCAGAAAAAACTGCTACGTTGTATATTTATGCATGAAATAAACTTCAACATCTGCTTTAATATGAGAAGTGTTTTAATGACGTTGCTGCCTTTCTGGTGTTGTCACTTGATCCTGATAGTGAGAGCAGGCTTTCTTGTACCATATGTTCCTTCTCATCACTTACAGTGACTTAAAAAGAAAGGAGGCATTGCTCCTAAGGGCTGGCCTGTGTGGGTTTCTGCCTGAGTGGATATCCAGTGGGCCCCTTACGCACGTTCCGGTGATAATTGGCACAGTGACAGAGCTGTGAGGAGTAAGTGACAGGGGAATCCAGCTGTCATACTGCACAGGAACGTGGCAGTACTTCTCAAGAAGTGGGTCTTGACTTCTTCCTGAGAACCGTGAAGGGCTATGAGGAAGGTTGAGAGGTGTTGAAAACATGTAATAATAGGAAGCCAAGGAAATTTTGCTCCTTGCAGTTCTTTCCTTTCAAGCTCAAGTGTTCTCTGTTTGGTGCCTTGAAGTGCATGCACAAACGATATAGGCCATCTTGATCTTTGATAGATTTTCTTTTCTTTTTCACTTTGACTGCCTTTATGAAAACTTGAAGTAATGCTCTAGAAATCTGAAGAGCCACTGAAGTGATAGACTCTTAGTTACTGTTTTTTAGGCACTCAGAGCTGACTTTCTTGAGAGCAGAGGGATACTTTTGATAGCATCAACCTGTCTTTACAGAGGAAAGCACAGCCGTGTCAGGCATTTTAAGTCAAGCGGGGAGTCTGGTGAGATTTCTTTGTGCACGGTTGGGGGTTTTAATTCCTATCGCTTCTTCAGTGAGCCCGAGGCTAACAGTGGAGAGGTGCTGTTGTGCAGGTTTTTCTAATTCCCTCCTGGCGTTTCCTGGATGAAATATTCTTACCTTCACAACATCTTCCAATATTGATATTTTAATGTGCATGGATAAATATCGTGTAAAATCATGATCCATTCAATTACTCTTTATTTTGCATGGGCATGGGTGTCAGTAGTCTCACTGTAGCTTCACAGAAACCAGACAGGTATTGCTTCGTTTCCTTGTAGTGATTACAGGGCAGCATCGCAGCGGTGTCATCTCTGCCCGAACGCGGATCGATGTTCTCCTGGACAGCTTCCGTAAGAAGCAGCCCTTCACACACTTCCTGTCCTTCGCTCTCAACCAGCCTGCCATCCAGGAGAAGTTCCTGCAGTTCAAGGAGGAAGTGTTGGAGAAATGCTCAAAGGTAAGGATTCACCTGAGAATTAAAATCAAGTGGAAGCCCTTCAGCAGAGTGCCATTTCACTTACTGAGATAGCTTTTTGGTGCTTACCTTGAAGGCCTTATTCTACTCTATTTCCTAGGAATGTATTTTTAACAGGCCTTTTACTTAAGTTGGCAGATCTGCTGTGAATTTGTTGAGTGCCGTTGTGAAATCTTCTGGAAAGTGGAATGACTTACTTAGTAAATTGTTAGTAAAATATTTTGTTCTCCTTAGAGATTTTCCTAGGTGGGAGGATATCTAAGATTCAGAAAAGGGTTGGGGTTCTTTTTTGGTGGGGTTTTTTGTTTTTAATAGGAAAGCCACTAAATAACGTAGTGGACCTTTCTACATTTTATATAATTTCTACAAAACCGTGAAACCAGGTAGGAATTCACAAGTTTGCTGCTGCTTCTATGTCACTTTTCTTTTGGTTACTGACAGTGAAGGAAGATGGGTGTCATTACTGGAGCTGAGTGAGAAGTGACTTGGTAGCACATGCTATCCTGCAAATCTAATCACTTCCCTTCTTCCCCGTGAGACTCTGTGCTGTCAGTCCCTCCTCCTTGCCTTCAGATCTTACACTGAGAGCAGCAGGAAATAGGCATAGGGAAATGAGGAAGAGAATGAGGTGAAAGCTGTGTATTCCCTGGTTTATTTTAGCATGCTTCTAGTTTGACTGAAGTGGTACGTCAGTGCACAGCGTCAGGCTGAGGGAAGGGAATGGTATTATTAAATTGCCATGTCCTCTGTGTGCTGGGAGGACATCTCTAGACAAGAGAGAAGAGTTCCTCTTTGTGGCCTCTGCAGGTTAGATTGCATACACGCAGCAGGTTTTTGTGGGCTGATACTATTACCTTCATGTCCATCGCTTCTGCTTGTGCTTTTCAAAGGGGAAAATATAATCTTGCAGATAGCACAACTGAAGAAGTTTAGCTTCCTATGTCTTCGTGCTGTGGGTGTGAATTATCTCCTATCTGGGGAGACAGGAGTTCTTGCTTAAGTTTTCGTGGTCACTTGCATGTCAATTGTCTCATCTCTAAGAGCAGAACTGAGCTGGCTTTGCAGTCTTGTCTTTCCTGGCAGTTCTGATTTAAGTCCCTCTTCTTCACCCAGCTGCCTATTTCAGTGACATCTTAGGAGTTTTCTATAACTCAGGTTTCCACCTCATGTTAAGTACAACTGAAACTGGCCAATAGATTCAGGGATTAGCAACCAGTACAATGCCATGCGCGCCCTTTCCTCGGGCTAGGAAGAGATCACTGTCTATCCCCATTAGCCAGCAGCAGCTACCTTTATTAAAGCTTACTTTCAGGGAAAGCCCTGAAGACAGGGGAATGGAAACAGCCTGAGAAAGTGTTAGCTGGACAGAGAGTGTTGGACCTCAGGCTGGTGTCAGTGGTGGCCTGACTCTGTTGGTTTCTAGTTCCAGTCCTTGTGGGGGGAAGTTGCAGTTACTGTAACTGTTTACTGTACTGTAAAGTTACTGTAACACCAAAGTTACAGGGAGAGAAGCAGCTCTTCGGGGGGCTGGTAACTTCGGCACGGGGCTCTGGTAGTGGCTGTTCAAGCTGTTGGCCCTGGAATGAGACCACTGCTTTCAGTCTGGTGTTTCTTTTGCCCTTTATCCCTTTCTAACTGGGCTTATGGCTGTTACAGTCCTTTCACTTGATCTCCCTCAACCTGTCAGTCCTTTCAGACATGGCTGGCCCTGCTCTGCTGGAACTCTTGGCATCCTGGACTCCGTTTATCTGATCCTCCTCCTCCTCCCTCTAGCTCTCTGCCAGCAGGTCCTGTGGATCTCTCTTGTCCCTCCCTGTGGACAGCAAACCCAGATCTGCCTGCTGCGCCGGGCAGTAACCTCAGTGTCATCCTGAACGTCTTGCTGAGTTCTGGCTTCCAGGCTGTCTCGGTGTCAGGCAAATCCTTTCAGTGTCACATCTCTATGATGCGGTCTCTTTTATTCATCTTTGCAGCTAATGCTGTCGTCCATGCTCTCATCCTGTGTTTTTATTCCTGCAACACTCTGGCTTCACACAGGACTCGCTTTTTTCCTTGTAGATCACTCATTTTCCTGCCTGCTGCTTTGATTGCATCTCTGCAGCCCTCCATTGGCCCAGCCTCTGCTGGTGATCTTACTTGCTCTCCAGACCCCTCCTGATCTGTCTCGGTCACATTTTTTGTCTCTTGCTCACTCGTAAGTATCAGTTTGCATCCCTGGGTAGGCAAGGCGGTCTGCCATCCACTTAGAAACATTTTCAAAAATGTATCTTGGGGCATTCCCTGGTGTTATCAGTCACATTCAGGAGCTGCCTGGGAACGTCTGCAAACCTTTGCGAGCTCCTTGTCCTAGAAAGCTGCAGGAGCCTGGGCTTGGTCAGAAGAGTGCTGAGACCACTGCTGCCTGGGCTAGTCATGTTAATTTTTCCTCCTCTTGCCTGACTTTCTGTTTCTCCCGCAGTGTTTTTGTTCTGTGTCTGGACAGCACTGAGTCCTGTAAGGCTCTGCTTCATGGTTAGGGATCCTGCAGCATGGGCGTGCACGTGCAAACACATTTCAGCCTAACAGCTCCTTCTGGCTTTTGGTAACCACGGACTTGAACTGTACTCAGAACCAGCACCCAGGCATGAATCCTCCTAATACCAGTAACAGCAATATCTCTGAGAAAGCGTGGCACTCAAGACACAGTGTGCCTATTGCTGCTGCTGAGTCATCAAGGTGCTTTTGGGAATCGGTGGCAGTCGAAGCTGCCCTACAGCAGGACACGTCTACATGGGTGCAGGCAGAAGGTCTGGGGCTGTAGATCCTGCTCTCTGCACTGCGTGGGCACAAGGTGCCCTGGCCTGGGAGCTGCAGCGTCGTGTTAGCACTGCTTTGTGCCTTGTGCCTCTCAGGAGGGCCTGAAACGTTCCTGGTACTGCTTACATCAGCTCCAGAGTTTCCATTTTTGGTTTGAAATGTGGAATTCGGTCAGTGGCAGGTATTTGGGGGTTTGCATATATTAGCCTAGGAATATACAGTGCTTTATTTTTCCGCCCTTCCTTCTCTTGGTATTAGCAAAAGGGTTTCTAGATATATTGCTGCCTATTAGTTCAAGGAGTATATTGCAGCCCCGTATGTCTCTCAATCACTCCGCCAGCCAGTAATGCCACTCTAATACCACTTTATCTCACAGCAGGGTCTGCTAGAAAGCACATCAGTAATGAAAAACAGTAATTCAAAACGGTGCCTCACAGGGCAATAAGAGAGCTTATAGATTTGTCCAAAGCAACAGGATTTCTCAAGATACTTGGAGAAATCTGAATAGGTTTCAGTGACAGAAGCGGTGCGCTTCTCTTCCTGTTGCAATTTGCTGGTGTGAAACATTGCAGAATTAGGTAAACTCCAGTCTTTGAATGAAGCTCGGTAATAACGGTAAGGAAGGGACAGGACCAGGTGTGCGTGTGTGAGGATTTCTTCTGGCCATTGAGCATTTGTGAGTGACTCTATTTCTCTCTGAAGCAGTTACCATGACAACCATTCATTTATATTTTATAGCATAGGGTTATGTTCGTGGGTATATGCTTTCTAACTTTTTTTTTTTCATCTTTAAGACCTTTTTTAAGATGAACCTTGTGTTGAGATACGGAATACTTCAGGTGTCATTCATGCTATTGTATGGTCAGAGCAGCCAGACAGTGAAGCAGGGCCGAGAGGAGACTCTTTTGAGGCTAATTTAATATAAATGTGGGGAGGTGGCTCACCTGGACAGACTCACAACTGATGTGGTGCAGTGGGAGGTCCGGATGACCTTGGAAGTCTCCTCGCACAGTCGTGTAGGTGTCAGAGTGAGGAGGACTGAAACATCTTGTCTGAGTATGCAGGTGGAAAAGGGAAGAGACTTTGCAGTAGTATTGCTGTGAAAAATCACAGTTGGGTCTTTCAGAGCTGTGCAAATGCAGCATTTGCAGTCTTAACAGGCTGCAGATGCAGCACGGAAAAGAAATACGATTGCTGTAATATATGGCAACCTGTAAATATCAAACATTGCTAATGAGATATTATATATCAGAATGGAAGGGACAGAAAATGGGCGGGGTTTTTCAGCCTGCAGCTCTTCAGTCAGTTCTGAGGAAATGCTGTTTTTCTGGCTCACTCCTTTGTTTGTGGATCAGGGTGGGAGAGGGCATATAGCTGGCATGCAGTATCCTGCTATTAAGAAAAAAAACCAAAACCATGAAGCTGTCTGCAAATACTGGAAGCTCTTAAGACAGTAGAGAGGACACAGCCGGGGAGGAAGAGCTAAGGAGTTTGATCCTTTGCCTTGTCACATAGAAGGCCTGCAGTGTGTTGTGGTCTATGGTTTCCCTACTACAGGGTCTTAGATTTGGAGGAGCAATGTGCTTGGGCTTTCCAAAGAGAGGTGAAGACTCCAGATAAAACCCCTTCTGTGTTCCTTCTAAAGGAGGAGAGCAAAGGTAGAAGTCTAAGTAGCAGGAGGGAGGAAAAAGATGAATTTTTAAGGCTGAGTGGAAATGAGTTGTTTTTTTGACCGTGACAAGGCAGTGTCAGGGAGAGGCATAAACTAAAATGGACAGTCATCACATACGGATGGTGTGTAAAGGCGGTATTCTCCCTGCCTCTCAGTACACCCTTAGAGAACCCAAGTGTGAACAGTAAATTTTTAGAGAGACCATAGAGTCTGGTTTATTTGTTTGTATCTGCCAGTGCGTTCCTGTAAATATGCTGCTTTCAGATTCCCCTGTAGAATATGGGGATTCTCTGCTGCGACACCTTGCCTCCCCTAATCTGGTGCTCTGCTGTCATTAGGGCTGGAAGCCACCGCTTGCCACAGGCCACTGTGACTTGTGCTAGGAGGAGTGCCCACCTTCCACTGCACGGGGAGGAAACTGGTGAAAGAGGATCTTGTGGCCGAGAGACACTCGGAGAACATGGCTTAGATCCCAGTGGATCCCTCTGCCCATCTCCCATGCTGAATCTCAGCCCTGCTATTATGGTTGTAGCTTACCTTGGGAGGGTTCCTTAGGTATTTGGAAGATGTCCATAAAGCCCCAGAATCGTTGACAGGATCACGTCTCTTGGCCTCATTCTCCCTGGATGAGAATGTGATTTTTCCTTAGCAGTAGTTATGAACACGTATTTCTAGGCTCTGCATTGCTGTTGTCTGGCCATGCTGGTCAGGTTGCAGAGGGCTCATACCACTGGACAGGGAGGCTTCCTGTGAGGCGACACAGCAGTTGCTGATAGCATGTCATAATCTGGGATTAGAATAAGTGGGTTCAAGCTTTTTTGCATCTCGGCGAGCAGCATCCAGCCATGAAGGGCTGCTGAGACGCCCGCAGAAACGTTGCCTTTCCAGGGAGAGCTACCTCTGACGTAGCATCTATTTTATGTGTGGGAGAAGTGGAATCTGCTGGCCTGTGAAAGAGTAGGGGTGTGAGCAGGGTTTTTAGGAGCTGTCTGAAATACTAGGGAGTAAAGCAGGAAGATTATCTAGGTCTTGGCCTGCTCACTGCTAATCTCCCCAGCAGCGGTAGCGTTGCTTGTGGAGGTGACGTGCCATCACTTTGTCAGCCATCAGCCCACACTCAGGTGTTGCAAAGCTCAGGGGAAAAACGCTGCTTTTGGGGTAGGTTGATGTTTAACAGTACAAATTTTGCTGGGGCAGAAAAGGAGGGTAGGGCTTTCACTTTCTGACCTGTGAACTACTTTCTCGGCACTGTATATCATCTCTGCGCACTGTGGGAGTGACATCGGCTGGTTGTCCATGGCAAGGATAAATCGAACTTTCTCCCGGTTGCTGTTACCCGAGCTATTGTTTTGTGATGGGCCAAATATCCTCTGGCTACGGTTACCATTGGAGAAAAAAGGCTGACAGAGAGAAATCATGTCCTGTCATGCATGTTAACAGCAGTATGAATTAAGGGAAGCCGAAGGGCTTTTACCGCAGAGAGGGGAGGAAGGTGGGGAGAAGTGAGATGGAGCCGTCCCTCTTTCCTCTGCTCCTGATGTGCCTGACGAAGTTAGTCTGTGCTTGTTTCAGGCTGCTGCACAGTGCTGAGGTTTGCAGCCTTCTTTGCCACTACTAGCATGGTACGATTTGGGGTTTCAGTCAGCAATAAAGTAATTAGCAGCGGTGGAAGGTATGTACATGCTCTCTCTCTTCCAGGGACCACTACGCTTTGCCAGCCTGCAGCTGCTGGAGCAAGCCCCCAGCCTGTGTTGCAGGCTGGCTCATCTCTAGTCCAGCCCATAAGCACCGCTGTAAAGAAGAGTATGGATGTTGTCGTTAGACATGAAAAATGCTGAGTGAGATGTGGGGCATTAAACTGTGACGGGCTGAGATACTGCAGTGTTTAAACATCTGAAAGGTTTTATTTCAAACTCTGAAGCGCAGCTAGAAACTTCAAAGCTGTCATTCTCAGTCAGTGGACTTTTTTCAGACAGAGAAAGACTTCAGTGGCCTGGCAAGTGGTGTTGGCTTCTTCTGGAGTTAAAAGTAGAGGTTATTTAATGCACTGATGGGAAATGGCCACTAAGGGGAAATAATTGTTTTAATATGGGTGTGTTAACCATCCTCGAGGTATTTTTATAAATATCCTAGAACAAAAGAGGATGTTTTTTAAAGCTGGCTCTAACCACTGCTCCACCTGGGAACAGTTCTTCCCCAGCAACAACACGTAACTCTTCTTATAAAGGGAATTTAAACTTAATTCATCTCGGCAAACTACAGGGCACATGGGAACAAGAAAAATATAATTATCAGAGCTGGTATTAGCTGTGCTTGTGTTGTGAGGTGCAACCTGTGTTTAGACAGGATTTAGAGACCATTTAGAGCTTCTCGCTACAGCTGGTTCCAGCTTTATTGTACAAAAAATGGACTTAACTCAAGTTTTAAATCTGTGCTGACTTGTGTTGTGTTTGTTGCTGATGGCAGCTGCTGCTTCGACAGCTGTGGAAGCCCCCTCTCGAAACCCTGTACGAGTGAGTGCTGCTGTTCCTGGGTCCTCAGTTAGAGCCTGTCGTAACAAGCTTCCAGGCTGCCGTTCAGCAGTTCCGACGAAAAGGCAGGCAGGGAGCGTGCGTGTGGTGGGGGGCTGCACCTCGCCTGCCAGGCTGAGCTCGCTTCCTTACAAAGCCTGTGAAATTTTGTTACTCGTTTCAACTTCAAGTCACTACCAACCCGACCAGTGATGCAGAGATAGAAGGTTTGATGCCAGTGGCTTGGTACCTGTTCTCTGTAGTATTTATCCCTCTCATGGAGGGGTGCGTGTGTGTGTATGAGATAATACACCTATATGTGATTGATTGACTGATTTGTAGGATCACGGGGTCAGCAGCAGCCTGTTCCAGAACCCTGCAAAGCTTCACCTGACTCTTGGGACGCTGGTACTTCTGAACGAGCAAGAGATCCAGAAGGCGTGTGACCTCCTACAGCGATGCAAAGAGGACTTTGTGGAGTAAGTGATAAAAAAGGGATGTCATCACCAAGGGCATGAGTGGGGGAAAAGCAGCAAGCTGTCTTTGACAAGGGACAGCAAAGAGAAAAGCAGTTCAATAGTCTGTCTTAACTCTTAAGGTTTAGAAAAAGGCTGAAACGTTTCAAATGGGAGCAGTAGAAATCACCAAGCAGTCACAAAGAGTCTAACAGCATCTCGCAGCTCAGCTCAAACCTTCAGCATTCCCTGAAAACCTGCTCTAGTCATTTCTTTTTCTCACATGCGTCCCCATTGTTTTTCTGTGAGCAATTTCTGCTGTTGTCCCCTGCCTGCTGCAGAGGGAGGGACGAGCTCCATTACCTTCACGTGTTGCCTGCAGTGGGCTCTGGCACGCTGCTTCCCTCCTGCCTCAGAACAGATGCTGAGGTGTCCTTGACATGCATTTCTTGATGCAGGGAGCTGTGTGCAGGGAAGCCAGCGCGAGCCGTGTGAGTAATCAGTCTGAAACGTTCAGTGCTGCTCCAGGACTGGGGCTTTCTTGCTGCCTGTTAACACTGAGCTGCAGATGTTAGGGCTTTAACTGTAAATGTGGTTGAATGACACTGTAATTAGCTTATCTGTGTTCGGCTTAGAAATTGGAGACGGCCTGAGGGATTGGTTTACTTATTTATTTCTGCAAAGCCTTTGCACATAGAGCATGGTTCCTTGATCTTTATTTCTTTCTTTCTTTATTTATTTATTGCAAATTAGAAACCCTCTGCCAGCTACTATCTGTGGGAATTAATGCATGGCCAAAATTCATACCCCTGCCTTTAAAATGACAGCTCCAGTTGTTCAGCTGTTGAACAGAAATGCACGTGCATTTCCAGGGGAAGGCTCTGCCCGCAGTATTTGGAAAGTGCCAGCTTCCTCGCAAGTGGATTGAACTGAGGCAGAGAAAATCTTTACCCTCCATTTCCTTTAGTGGAGAGGGAATCAACACTGGAATGTAACCTTTAGGTTATTTCCCCTGACATACCCAAATAAATACACTTTGAAAATTAAGTTAGGCTCCCTTCCACCCACATAAACCTTCATTAGCGTTCATTTACTTTCTAAATGCAGGCAGTGCCATATGAAGGTAGATGTGCCCTTTTTGACCCTTTTTAGACTACGTGGCCTTAAGCGCTCTTGGTGAGATGTGCGCGACAGTGCCCTTGTGCTGTTTTCCTCCCAGTAAACATACTGGAAGGGGAACTCACGCTCTCCTCATTCCACCTGGGAAGCTTTGCCGAGAATCTCAAAGGCGGTCTCTAGGGCAGGCTGAACAGAAGTGAGCAAGGTTAGAGCAAAGTCACACTCACATTGTTAACTCGTGTTTATTACTTCTGCCTGCCCAGACACTCCCTGTACTTTCCACGAGACCTTGGCGTTAAATGAGACAACGGCACTTACTCACAGAGAGCTTTCGCTGCGGCGCCCTGCCTCCCTGTGATGTTCTGGTGGTAAAGGCAAGGAGGCGGCGTGTTTGGAAGCAGATACACTTCACAGTGTGTTTGCAGGTGTGGGAGTGCATATTAGATCCTGCACACATTTTCAGTTTCGCCTTCCTGCAAGAGTAGCTGGAGCTGATTTTAAAACAGTTCTATTTACTTCCAGCATTTGTAAGTGGATGTTGAAATGTACTTAAAACTGCATTCTGTATTGAGTACCTTTCCCAGAGAAAATCAACGAGCTGGAGGCTTCGTGTCACGATCGCTCTCTTCACAGGGAAGGCAGGAGCTTCTCTGGAATGAGAAGTTGTACCATTTTATTGCTGATGGGCTTTCTGAAATGTAAATGGAGATCTCTGCGTTGAGATGGCCTCTGAACACTGACAAGTTGACTTAATGTGTGTCTAAAATACTGAATGTATGAGTTTAAATGTTTTTACGGTATTTCTTGAGGTGACGAGACAATAGTAGCTGTAGCCTTTTGAGCTTTAGAAATTAGGGAGCCTTTTTTGTGTTTGGGTTTTTTCAGTGCAAACAACCTGAAAGATACGAGAAAGAGAACTCTTCCTCAGTGAGTGCACCGCCCCATACGGTCTATATATGGACACTTAAGTCCTGCTTAACCTCAAATTTGTGTTTAACTATAGCAAAAAATGTATTTTATATCATTCCCTTAGTAAAACCAAATATTTAGTGTGTGCATGTGGAGTACTATGCATTGTATTTCAAAAGCAGGTGTGATGTTTTGCTTTTTAACGTAAGGGATTTCTTGCATTTTAGCCAAATTGCTGGAGGCAAACCCCTGACCGTGGAGGTGGCAGGAGTGGAGTACATGAACGATGACCCTGCCATGACGGACGTCCTTTATGCCAAAGTCCATATGAAGGACGGCTCGGACAGGTGAGTTGCCCATGCTCCTTTCTTTCATTCCTCCTCGATGTGCCGCGGCAGCAGCAGTGGCGTGCCAGAGAAACCCTCTGCTGTCTGAGGCAGTCCTTGGGATAGTAGTCAGGAAGATGAAGTCATTCTTGCTTCCTAAACCGGTTAAGGCAGTGATGTGTTTGCTCTTTAAATCAGTCACTGGTGGTGTGGCTGAAAGATGTCATTTGTTTCTGTAGCAGTCTGTCAGATTGAATAATGGTGTCGTGGCTCGTGCGGTGATAAGATGGCCAAGGAGATACTCCTGAGATGACTTAGAAGGCAGGACAACTTGGCCTCTGCTGTCTAGTTCCCAACCTTCGATCTAGATTAATCTGGACAGCTTGGCATATTCTGCAGCACTTAATTATTCTTACAACCCAGTTACACCAGAAGGTCCTCAGAAAAGCATGACTTGGTTACAGAGTTGGTTTTTGTGTCTGTAAGCAGCCTGGAACAGGCGCTGGGTGTGAAATGTCTTCTGAGCTGCTGGTGTGAAATCTCGAAGCTTGGTTGGTGTCAGTGCGTGAGTTTATGCTGTTCACCACTGTGGCTGATGGCTTTAGCTCTACAAATGGTGCTGCCCGGGATGTGGCAGTGTCTGGACCACCTTCCTCCATCTCGTTTTTGACAAGTATATCACCAGTGACAGCACTGTCTTTTCTCTTAGTGCTTCCGGGAGACTGGGAAAATGTAAGAGCTGTTGTACTCAGTGCTGCCAGTTGTGAGATGGGTGTGGATGGGGGTAGGGGAGTATCCAAAAGAGCTTTAGGCTTCTCTCCCTGAGCCTTAGCCTTCTCTTTTTCTGGTGCTGCCCTTTTGCATCTGTTCCCATTGCTAGAGGACAGCAGGAGCTAGCAGGGGAGCACGGAGCAGTGCAGCTGGAGGAGGGAGGCTGTCAGCAGGGACTGGCTTAGGGAAGAAGGGACATGTTCTGGCATCTCCTTTTCCCGAGGGCTAAGGAGACAAGAGCGGGGCCCTGCTTAAAACCACACTTTGGAGGCTGTGTTGAAGTAGGAGATCGGAAGTGGGATAAAGAAATGGGTGAGAAAATGAAAATGTAAGAATTGCTGGGAGGCAGTAGGAATTGAAATCTCTTCCTCTTCTCTGCTCTTCCACTTTGAAGTCTGTCCTACCCCGAAAGAGGTGAGATAAAACAAATGGGGCGGGTGGAGAACCAGGACAAGCTAGGTATCAGTCAGGAGACAGAAGAGAAGAGCAGGGAGAAACAAGGCAGAAGCACTCAGAAAGATGAGACGGAGGCAAACACTGGATGACCCAAATGCCCTTTGGTGGGTTTATTGTAGAAAGCGTCCGAAGTGTCAGCTCTGAGAGCTGAGGTATGCGCCTCTTTTCTCCTGAGTCACTGAGCTCTGGATCATCTCCGAGGTGCAGTGCTTGAGACCCTGCTTGCATCTGAAAATAAGTCTGCGACCTGAAGTGCTGGTAGAGAAATCCTGTAGAGCGTAAGTAGGGCCTAAAGTGAGGCAGTGATGTCTGCCTCCGTCTGGAGACAGCTTGAATTGTTGGTACTAGCACTGTACTCTGCTTCGTATGTCAGCCGTATCCGTTTTGCTGAGAACCCACTTAGGCATAACGCTAGCAGAAAATGCTGATGTGCATTAGGGGTGGCAGAGTGGATTTTGGCAGGAGAGAGAAATGAGGTCTTCAAATCCACCTTGCCTTCAAACGGAAGACAAGCCCCACCCACTCCCCCAAGAAAGGGCTGATGTCTCCTCTGTCCTTCAGAGAGGTCTATTAGCTGACGTTTTGACCAAACCCAGATCTTGTGCTTTGCATGGCACCTGGAGGCTGCCAGACTTCTCTTCCGCAACACCTTTTTTGCTTTTTGCATAGCAGCATGCTCAGTGAGGGCCAAGCGATTTTAAGTTTTTGTCCTTGGCCCGGGCCAGTCCTGCACGCACATGCAAATTAATCCGTCTGGCATTTCTTCCCTAATACAGTTCCTTAATGGTTAGCAAGCATCCAGAAAATATTTAGCTTTGCAGAGGGGAAAGAAGATATTTTTGTGTTGATGGAGAGCAGTGAAAGCTTCTTTTGCTTCCTTTGAGATTCCAGCAGACACAAGTGTTGGACAAACAGTGATTTTAAAGAGGGGACGAACGGTGATCCCTCCAGAAAACTCTGCTTCATTTTCTGGTCTGCTAGACAGATCATTACTGAGCAGCTCCACATACATCTTGCCTGCTAAAACTTGCTGTGCTTTTCTCAGGGAAATGGGGAAAGCAGGTAGAAAGCAGAGTTTCTCAGCTGCAAGGCCAGTACTAGAGGAGACAAGGCCAGTACTAGAGGAGAGCAGCAGCCATGTGGTTTGCTGTGCTGGATCAGACTGCTGCAGCCCACGTTTAAGAGAGGTGTGTGCCTTCCTGTCTCATGCAAGATGTCTTGCTAGCCCTGTGTAGTTCCTGGCATGGCTGAGGGGTGGAGTTCCTTCCTGATCTTTGAATGATCTTGATCAGCTTAAGCTATAAAGCAGGAGATTTGATTTACCCTGACTTAGCTTGCATAACTGTAGACAGAATTAGGGGTTGGCAAGCCCTTCTGCACATATAATGGCTCAGACTGAGAGAGGGATCATGCTCTGATGCCTCCCACATGGCAAATAATTTCCATTGTAATTCATTCTAATTTGTTTTATTTCCTTGATTAACTTTATAACGTAATAAAGCACCATGTTCACTTGAGCTATTCTCCGTTAATTTGTTTTAGTATTGTCTGTAATGATATTCATTTAATCTTTGTCATTGCTAATTTTAAAAATCACTGATGTAAAGCCAAAAAGTGGTAGAAAACCATGACAATTGGTAGTTTGAGAGTCTTGAAATCATCACATGGGGGCTGGCAGCCCGTGAGGGGCAGTACAAAACCAGCGGTGGGGTAGGAGCTGGCATCTGGAGCGTGGCAGCCCCGGGCTCTGGGGCTCAGAGAGGCCACGCTCTGCCTCTCCCGCTGCAGCTGAGATGCCAAAGTGGTGGGACTTGGTGGAGCAGAAAGCTGTCTAATCCCTTGGATGCGGTGAGAGAAACTCAAATTCTTCTGCACAGAGTAATATACTCTTGCCTTGTTCTCAGGGGTGGGAAGCTCTTGTTCTAGCATATCCTTGCTGCTTTTGGTAAGGCTCAGGCACTGCAGAAATTTTGTGGGGGACAGCAGCAGCCTGGAAGTTCCTTCAGCTCTTTAGATGTAAGGATTCGTGAGTGTGCTGCTCTGATCACCTGCCAGCTCCTGCTGCCTATCCTAGGACAGGTCTGCCCGTAGATCCCGGCAGCCACAGCCGCTTCATCCCTGACTGAGGCCAGACAAGAAGGTGGCAGTAAGTCCTTTGATTCTGCTTGCTCAGTAGCTCCAAAGCTGGAGCAGTCACCAGGGTGGGCTGTCTGGGTTTGTGCCTTCCGTCACCATGTCCTGGGCTCTCCCAGAAGTTAAGCCCAATGACTGGGTTGCTTATTTGGGACAGAGAGAGTCTGAGATCTGGCCCACTGCACTGTGCAGGTCGCAGTCCGTGAACCTCTGTTCCAGTAGTCAAGGTGCCTAAGCCTCCCAGGAGGTCTGCAGATTTTAGCATTTGTGAGGAGAGTCACATTGTGTTTCCTGGCAGTAGAAAGACGCACCCTTTGAGTCCCAATAACATCTGTCACTGTGAACAAGCTCTCTGCTATGCTAAATCTGCCCTTCTTCGTGGAATCTTTGCAGCAGAAGTGATCACCAAGGAAGCTTTGCGAAACAGCCAGAACTTTTTGCATTAGAACTGAATCCTGATGGCTCCGTTGGCTTTCCATCAGAGACTAGCTCCCTTTCCCTGTGTGCGTGCAGAGACTTCATTTCACACATGCTGCCCTCCCTGGCTGAAAAGTGAAACGCTGATGATGCAGGGGTTTCTCCTTGGTTTACACTGCTCTGTTCTTTCTCTTTTTGCCTTCCCAGATTGCAGGTGATCGCTGATCAACTGGTGGAGCGGTTTGTGGCCTCTGGCCTGATGCTTAAAGAGTGGGATAGGGTGAAACTGCATGCTACAGTCATGAACACTCTCTTCAGGAAAGATCCAAGTGGTGTGTATCCCTCATCCTTACTGATAAATGCATTTAAAGTAGTACCTCTGAACGGGAAATGCTCTTTTGGCTTTTATGTTTCTTTTTTTAAATTTTGTGATTTTTCTTAACCTCAAAAATACCTACAAGGTTGTGGGGGGATGTCACTAAATAAAACCCAGAAGAAAATGAAAAAGCAATCAGCAGAGCTGGAGAAGGCAGGCATTCTTTGAGCACTTTCTGGATCTTTTCTAAGATTGTTTGTCCTAGCTTCAGAAACAGTATCGCCCAGTACCTCCCTTAAGATCTGGGCCAGAGAGGCATGCGTTCAAGTACCGTGTGAGGTCTTGGGCTCTCTGCTCCCCAACATTAAATTGAAATTTGGTAACAACTTGATGTGCTGTGCTGACCTTCAAACAAGAAGAAAACGTGATCCTCTTTGGTCAAGTCAAGGATTGCCCGTTGGTTTAGGAATGTGATTCCAGTGTCATTCTCGTTAAATCAGATTCAGACGGCTACAAGGCTGAATATGAGCTATTATTGAGTGTATAGTGTCTGCTGTCTTTGCCAAAAAGATTGTCTGCTCTAGCAGTCTGTAGCATCGTTCTTATCGCATTACTTTATAAAGCAGCCTCAGTTGCATTGCGTTTAGGGAGGGGCAGTATATTACAGCCTTGTTCTCCGTGTGCAAACATGCATATGCTCTGGCACTGGTGTGTAGTTTGCAAGCCTTAACAGCGTTGCACTAAAGCTTTTTGTAGCTTTCTCTGGCGCAGTGGCCTCTGTGCAATGCCGACAGGTTATGTCGAGTATTCTCCAGTTACTGCCTCCGTGAGTCTCTGTATGGACAGCGATAACAGCAGATGGTTTGTGTTACGGTTTTCTGGGCACCCAGTGGCAGACTTTGGGGATGACTGCTACTCAAGTCAGATAAGCATACTCAGGCGGCAGAAACATGGAAAAGACGGGGCTTAGGTCTCTCAAATTGAGCCTTGAAAATTGGTGAAAATGTGAGCCCAAAGTGCTGATGTGGCTTTCTGCTAGGGGGAGCACATGGGCAGCTGTGTCTGGCGTTAGGAGTCTATATTCTGAACAACCCCATGAGGCATGTGAGGCATTCAGACACAATGGTGAGAGCTTTACACAGATAGCCATAGAAGTCGCTTTATATTCAACACAGGATTTGAATAGCCTGCTAGGTGTGAGTGGGACTTCATAGCTAATGCTGGAGATGAAAAAGAAATACTGAATATATTCACTGAGTGAGGCAGAGGTCCTGTGGAAGGGACAGATCATGTACTTGGGGATTATATAAAAATGCAGCCATGCTCTGGGGAAATGGATCTAAGATGTAGGCATTTGGCAGTTGCTGTAGGCCTAGGTTGCTATTCTTAATGTCTGTGTGCGTGGCTGTGTGCCCACCCTGCAGAAGTATACACACCACATGTACGTGCTTCCTGGAGCAGGCAGCAGAGGTTTGTATGGGTGCTGTCCGGATCACGCCTGGCATTGTGCTCACGTGCTCAGTCCGGTATTTGGTGCTGTTCCAGGCAATGCAATTGCTCGCAGCGCTGACTTTCACCCTGGCAAGATGTGGGATTAAAATCAGCCAGAGAGAAGCAGGTGTGTTGCACTGAGCCATCAGCCCTACAGAATCACCCAAGCAGTAGCTATGATTTAGGGTCTTTCCTCCACGTAATGTAGGTGATCCTGATACAGGCACCAATTCCTGTCTATTAAGCCTTGTTCTCTTTAAAACCAAAGTGGAAGTGTTCTTGCACTAAGAACTGGGCAAAGATGGTTTACTAGCTGGCAGCTGACTTTGGGGAGGGAAGAGAGTGGGGGGTGAAGTACAGCACACACAGTTCTCCCATCTGAAGCTCATTCTGGTGGTGGCTTTTCTCTTTACAGCTGAAGAGCGAAACAATACAATGACTGGTAAATCATCTTTCAAGGAACGGGAGTCGTTTAATGGCCGAAATATCCTCAAGGTCAGTATGAAACAGTTAGGGAAATCAAGCCAGCTGTGGATATTGTATAGCCAAAAGAGGCTGAAACACCTCTTCAAGACTGCTTTTGTCTTAGGCTTATGGGATCCCCCGAGGGGGGAAATCGGTTTAGAAAATAAACAATCCGGATCACTCATAATTGGGAGCATTACAGTATTTAACAGAAGCGTTCTTAAAGCTGGTGAGGCTCGGATCAGGAGTATGTAGCACGAATGCTAAGTGGGTGTTCGTGTTGTCGTTTACTTTGCTCCTGTTTTACCCTGGAGACTCAGGCTCGTGTCGATTCTCAGCCCACCAGAAAGGAGTACTTTGTTGCTCTTGTTCTACTTACTCATATATATTTATGAAACTGAACCCGACTGCCGTTTCGCTTACTCTTTTCTTCTTTTTTTTAATCCCTGCTATTGATTTGCATGGTTTTGCTCCAGAAAAATAGCAGATAGTGGTAGGGAGTCCCACAAGCCAGGATCTGAGGGGCTTTGGCAGTGATCAGAGGGTAGGAAGCAAGATCCCCCAGACCGTGGAGGTGGCTGAGGCTCAAAGGGGAGCATCCTGCAGCCTCCCAGGCTTTGCCAGCCAGGGTTGAGACTGCAGGCAGCCTCTGCTGCTCATCCAGATGGCAATGTCAGTCTGATGCTGCGGTGCTTGGTCCCTGCAAGTGTCCAGAGAGAAAAGACAAGCACAGAGAAATAGAAATGGAAAACAACACTGGGTTGTAAGCAAATTTGCAATCCTCATTGTGCGAGGGGATTTGTTGCAGGCAGCTATGATAAGAGGGAGACGGGACAATGCATGAATACATTTGGGAACTGATAGAAGATATTCTGGCAACAAAGAGACATGAGAGAGAATGCGGGCTGGGTGGGAGTTGGACAGCCCAGAAGGATTTCAGGGCACCAGAGGAGGGAAAGGGTGCGTTTTATTTGTGTTTACAGTTTTACTGTGTAATGTATTAGGCACTGGATGCGTGGGGATCTGAAGGTAGGCAGTGGAACTGATTAATCTCCTCTGCGCAGAGGACAAACAAAGGGACAAAATTAGGTTAAGCTCTCATTGTCCTCAAACGGTCTGTGCAAGCGGTGTCATGACTCAGCATCGCCACATGTTGAGTGTTCAGTGTGAGACTGCATTATTGCAAAGTGAAGCAGGAAAGCCACAGATGTGGTACCTTTCTTAATGTGATCTGCGAGTTTTGGTTAGCTGCCGGTGTGTGAGAGCTGTCTCCAGAAAGGCAAGGCGGTGTATGTCGGGAGCCCTGAGTGCCTGGAGGGACTCGGCTTTCAAGGCATACACCCACGTTTCTCTTGCATCTGTTAAACTTGTCCTCAGACTTTAGAGAGATGTAAAATCAAACCGTCGGTCTTCCTTAATGCTCCTCATCCAAAAACATTGACGATTGGGAAGGCATTAACGATGCTCCCTCTACTGGTCACACCATTTGTGGACCGCACTGCGGGGACTGAGGATCTGTGGGTCTGGTGGTGTGCGGCACTTAGAAATGCAACTGCCCTACCTCAGGTGGCTACTTCTTATTCTTGCTGCTCTCTGAAATATGAGCCGATGCATTTTTAAAGCTCCTAATTGATTTTGTACCCATGTAGCCAAAAGACCTGCTGGCTGTTTGGACTGTTGATAATTACTTCAAAGCATGTCTTGCCGCAAGAAATGTCATCCTTCTCCCCCACCTCCACTACATTTCCTAACCTGGTCGCTTCGTATTTCCCTTTGGTCTCCCACGTGCCTGCAGCAGAACGCCCGTTGGCATTAATTAATTACATGAGTCATAAATAGCTCCAGGCTTCTTACCAGAGGAGCCCAGCCTCAGCCAGCCACTGATGCATTCTAGCATGACCTTGCAAGGATGCACCAGTTTCCTCCCAGCCCCCTTTTATATACATTATTTATCTTCTGCTCAAGGAGGCTGCCCTCTCGCAAAGTGGCTTCATTAACTTTTGCAATAGGATCTAAACGACAGGCTGTTAATGAATATGGCTGCAGTTAGGCAGGCTGGCTTGCGGGCGTCATCCCCTTGTAGGTAGAGTGATGTGCTGTGCGCGTGTTTCCAAGCGGTGGGACTCTGCGATAGCTGTGTTGGGTGGCAGCGTTCCCACTTGGAAAGCTGACAAATCGTGGCTCCTGGTAGGAGGGCACGAAGTCGGAAAACTCAGGTTTTGTTGCTCTCATTCCCATTGTGCAGCTACGACCGGCGCTGCTGGGCCAAAGGCTTTGCCTAGCGGAGGGCAGGACCTGAGCTGTGAGAGCACAGAGCACGATGGAGACGCCTTGGTTCTTCTGTTCCAGTCTGAGGCTCCCCCCTGGTCAGAGCTGGGGTGTGTGTGTGCAGATGCGCTGGCAGCACATGTTTGCTGATAGCATGCCTGCGTTACCCCAGGCTCCAGCTGGTATTTTGCTTTCAGCAGAACTAATCGGAATTTTATTTAATAATCCTTTGTTCTACCCGTTCTGCAGAGTTAAACATACACTCCTATTTGTGCTAATAAACGGTTGTGCAGGCCGCTACCTTCCCACACTGCTCAGAAAATAGATCCTGTAGGATGAGTTGCGTTTGGGAGTTTAAATTACTTCTGTCTTGAAGAATATCCATGAAGAAGGCTCCCTGGCCTAGCTGGTTCTGAAAGCCCAAGGGAGTGTGTGACCCAAGAGCTGAGTGATTTGTGTCTTGCACAAAAGCGCTAGATGCTTTAGCATCGTGCTTATCTAGTCTAGTCCCAAGAAGCTGAGGATGCTTTATGAACAGCTTCATATGGAGCAATATGTATTTCTTCTAGGGTGGCTAGTGGCTGGCTGATCGACTCCTTTGAACATCTGAGTCACGTACCAAAGTCTTGCTCCAGTCGGGAACAAAGTGGATCATCTCTTGGAGAGCGGCAGCTCCTTCCCTGTGAGAGAAGGGTTGGGCTGGGCGGGCGGCCGGGCCTCGGGGAGAGGCTGGTTTGGCAGCCCCTCTGCCTTGCCTCCTCCTGCGTCTCCAGTGGTGGCTGTGTGCCCTGCGTTGCAGCTGGCCAAGCGGCACAGCCCTGGCACAGAGGTGGCTGGGGCAGCTGCCTGCATCTCTGGAGACGAGGCTTGGCTGCCTCCAGGCTTTTATTTGTTTCGCTTAGTGAAAAAACTAAGGCTGTAGTGAATAAATAAAAATGCAAAGAAATGCAAAGGTACTTCCTGGCCAAAATTTTCTAAAGTAATTTTTAAAGGAAAGGAAGGCTTCCAGTAGGAAGAAACCCACCTGGACTCTGACTGGATTAAAATGGAATGATTTTTGACTTGAGGTCTGAGGAGTAAAAGAGTGAGTGTCCTTTGCCACATTCAAACAAGAGGGAAGCAAATTTTCAGTAGAGAAAAAAAGGAACCCCGCCGCTTAGCACAGATCTGTGCATTAACAGCTTACAAGATTAAACACTGAGGGAACGGCTACTGAGGTACAACAGCGAAAAGCTGCACATCTTACGTCTTGGGGCATTAGGGGAGATTCTAAGCTGGGATGCAAGAGTGGGAACTGGATCAGTTGAGGCAGTGACACATGCCACCATGCCCTGGTCCAGCAGCGGGAGCAGAGCGGCCAGGCCACAGGACTACTCTCGGAAGGCTTCTAAGTTGGACAAGGCATAATTCGATGAGGCTCCTTCTCTTTCGAAGCCTGCATACAGGGTATTAAATTATGGGACCATATCTGCTTTCAGTTGAAGCAGGGGAAAAGTGCGTGTACTGACTGATATATCAGGGCTACTGGAGAGCCGATCATAGCAAACAAATCTGGTAGTGTTCTCTGTTACCATTTTTATCTTGCTGGGTGGGAATAGTGCAGTGGCTGTGGTGTGCAGTAGTTCAGTTTTAGACATTTGATGCAGTGCCATGTAGAGAGATACAATGAAAAAGAAAAATCTTGTCCTGGATAAACCCCCCAACCCCTCAAAATACCCCAAACCCACCAAGCGCTAAAGAGATCAATATCTGCCCCTGTGTAGAGCCACCGGTACCAACTCTGCTTGCAGATGAGGAGTGCTTCTCGTGTTTTGCAGCCATCAGTACCCAGGCCTTTTCTGTGTAACTTTTGTTAGTGAATTTAAGGATACAGAGTCTTTTCCCGGTGTGTTTTTAAGCTGAACTGAAATCAAAGGGCCAAAGAACCTGCGTTAGGTGAGATCAAGACTGCCTGGTGTTCGGAAAGCATAAGAACATCTTGTTATCCTCAGTAAGGTGATGAAGGTATATATCTGAAGTAGGACTGGCAACTGGAACAAGTACCTTAATGGAGGTGGCTGCTTGGAAAGTTTAGAGTTAAAAATACCCAACAAAAATCCACTGGGGTGAGAACAAACTGAATAAGAGATTGTGGTGCAACATCACTGTATCAGAAATAAGCCAGTGCTTGCCTCGCCTCGGTGTTGCAGAAGAATCAAAAGCAGAAATGAAAGGCTGTAATGCCGCTTTGCAGAGGAGAGGATTTTTGCCTTCAGTTCTGATCCTGCCATTATCGAGGGATACTGAAATGATCGAGGGTGCTCAGCAGTGTGCAATTAGAGCAACAGTGGGATGAGAAGATGTGACAGTTGAGCAGATGAGACTGGAGATCAACGTTTGTATGATCTTGGGAAAAAGGGAGATTAAACTGGGGTTGCCATGAAAATGCTTCCCTGCGAATGATATTCTTCAGGAAAAAAAAAGGCTTATTCACATTATTTGCATTTGGTGAAATGTGAATCTGAAGTGGCATTTGAAAAATCAGACTAGACAATAGAGGGAAAATATCTTTGTTGGAGTGTTTGGGCCTTGGAGCAGAGCGATGAGGCGGCGTTGGAGGTATGGAGAGAAGGCTGAGACGCCGCACTGAGGAGAACGCAGTGCAGGAAGTGCAGAAGGTTTGTGCTAACTTGCCCGCGTGTGACAGAGATCTCTTTGGTGACCTTACTATAGAGGAGAGAAACCTCTTCTTTCCAGAGGTGCTTAGTACCTCTCTGACTTAATTTTAGCAGGAACCGTGAGCGCTGGAGGAGGGAGGGTTTGCTGAGAGGGTTATAAAGTTTCTGAATCCCCTCGTCCCTTCAGGACAGGGCTGCCTGCAGTGTGCCATTGGAGAGCAAAGCGGTGTGCTGCTCTGTGCGCCCCGGCACTGCCGCAATCCCCTCCAGCCCAGCAGCTCAGCCATTTTGGAGGTGCTGTGGGTGCCTCTGCCTTTAGAGGTCACGCTGTGGGTGCCTCTGCCTCCCACCCAGTGGGCATCCCGCCTCCTCATTTCCCCGAGACTGCTGTTCTGCCACCAGCCAGCCGAGACAGCATCACCTCTTTGATCTTAAGAGGACAATTTTTCTCGGTGGAGCTGGCAGGGGTTGAATTACAGCGGTGCCTTAATAGAAGACAGGGACCCAGCACATTAAGTGCAAAAAAAAAAAAAGAGAAAGAACACATTAATTAGCAAAAGTAGGCAGATCATCCCAAAGGTGCCGTGACCCTTCTGCCAGATGATTTCCCGGGTCTGTCTGAATTAATTTACTGGCTCCATAGCTGGGCTCCTCCTCTTGGTCATTTGGTGAGTGTAGCGAGTAGGTCACATTGATGTGAGCTCCTTGTCCTAGTATTCCCGGATGCGTCTCAAGCCTCCTGGCATCTCTGCAGCAAAGCCAAAGCCCAGCTCTTAAAAACTGTTGCTGTCTTTGCTATAATAGGCAATGCTAGGAGCCACAGGGATGAGGCTTCTTTGGAGAAATGCAGTGCTTGATTATTAATTTCCTTAAATAAGTTGTACTGTAAATCCCTCATGTTTGAGGCATAGCAGGGTCTGGGAAGTTAGCGGAGCCTTTAATGTGCTGGAGGTTTTTATTCTTGTCTTAAAGATGTGCAAAAATCCGGTAACCTCCAAATGTCCCACTTGTATTTGTTTCTTAGTTTGCAGAATGCCTTTCACCATAGCAACTAGGGTTTGATTTCCTCAAGCGCATGAATTTTCATGGATTTGTGGCAGGGCGGAACGGACCCAAAACCCTGAGCTAAAGCAAAGGTTTTGCAGTACGGCAGTGGCAGGAGCACCACTAGATTTGGCTTGTGAAGAAGGGGGACCCTGGATGGAGAGGTTCTCAGCTGAACAAAGGCCTGCATCTGGCCCCAAATAGTTTTATTTGCCAGAAATCAGGCCTGACAGATTAATTTAGACTGTTGCCGAACATCACCCTCCCCACTGCTGCATCACCCTCTGGCAGCTGAGGTGGCTTTGCTCCAGTTTTATGAAGAGCTGAGGTTTCGCATGGCAGCAGTTAAAGGAGAAGGATTGGCTGCTCCCATGTTTGCAGAGCTCGGCTGGAAACCTCGTACCCTTCCCACCCGTGGAGGTCAGGAGGGTGTTACGGACGGTATGAAGCATGCTCCTCTTAGGTCTGCAGATGAAACCCAGCTGGGGAGAGGCAGGAGTATTGCACGTGTTAGTAGGAGGGAACAGAGCTCCAAATGATCTTGAGAAATCAGATGGAAACAAATGGGCTGCTGCGAACAAGGGCAGGTCCAGAAGGGAGTGGTGGCATTGGTGCAGGACGGAGAACTGCCTCGATACCAGCCGCATGGGGACTGGGGTTTGGGTTATGGGGGACTGCTCCGGAGCACAAGCCAGCCGAGTGCATCTGGGGAAATAAAAGAGGGAGGCAAATGTCTGTAAAGTAAACCTCTGACTACGCTTAGCACTCGGCCCCCAGCTGAAGTACTTGTCCAGTTTTGGGCACCATGGATGGGTGCAAAGAGCCCAGAAAGCAACAATAAAATAATTGGCGGGCTAGAAAATGTCTGTGAGCTGAGACTGAAAGACTTAGAGTTGTTTGGAGGCTAATAAAGGTAAGGAGGAGGACAACACACAGGAAAAACTCTTGAAGCATGTGAAAGCTTTTGCCAGTAGTGGATACTCTATCCTCCATGCTCTGATGGTGGAGCGAGAAATAATGGGCTTAAATTGCAGCAAGAGGTTCAAAGTAGGTGTTAGGAAGATCTTTGTAATGGGAAGGATAATGAAGCACTGCCCTAGAGGAGCAGGAGAAATGGGGGTCTCGGTTCTTTGGAGGGAGCAGAGATGTTAGTCCAGGATCTGCCAGCAATGAGCTCCTCCTGCCTTGGGGAAGGAGAGAATGGTGGACCTGATGACCTCTTTTGGTCATTTCTTCAGCCCGTCGCTTTATGATTACTGCGTGAAATATATGCAAAACACCCATGAGATGGCATTTGCGAACGTACCAAAAGCTTCTTGGCATTTATGTGGCATTTACTTTGGCTCAGTAAAATAAAAATACAAAAAAGAAACCTCCCATCTTGTATGCCTAGGATCTTTCTCCCCAAACTCCGTATGTGCTTCTTGCTCTTACATTGGTGGTACTTTTTCAGGTAGAGACGGTTCTGTTGTTATTGCTTTCCGAGGAACGGCACCGGTGATTTAATCAGAAGGGCTTTTCCTGTGTCATGAGGAGATACCCCTGACTTGCATCCCGTGCTGGGCTCGTGCTAACCCAAAGTGCTCGCTTGTTTGTAATTTCAGGTCTTAGTGGTTCATGCCAAAGCTTGAGGATATAAATGACTCGAGTAGTAGCAAGCAGAAAGCGAACGATAAAGTAGTTAGTGCTTTGCTTATGATACAGATCAGCTGCTCTCCCAAAAGATAGGCCGCTGGGACTTTTATGGCCAGATTTTCTCCCTCGTGAAGTCTGCGTGCTTTATTCTTCCTAAGGGAAATGAGGTGAAAGGGCCTCTGCTGCCACCTTTTAAAACCTGTCAGAGGTTGAAAGAAAACGAGAGGAGAAGGGCTGCTCCTCGCGTTATCCGGGTGGAAGGACTCGATGCTATATTGGTGATGGAGAGACACTCCAGGGCCAGCTGCACGTTTGCAGAACAAAACAAACGATCCGCATGCACCCGCCGAGCTTTGTGGCTGATGCTCGGAGGCCTTGGCGCAGGCAGCGTGCTCGTGGTGATGGCCCAGATGACAACCGCTTTCCCTCTCTGCCCTTCCTAGCCCTCGCTTCCACCCTTGCCATGCAACTCTGCATGATGTCTTAATCCTGTAGCACCTGTGCAGTAATGGAAGGTGTTGGATGCCCAGCCGGCGGTCCTTTAAAAAGCCGTGAAAAGGAAGCAGTTGCTAATTTGGAGAGGAGGTGGGGAATGCCGGGAAGAGCCGCCTCTCTGGATGAGCGCCTGTCTACCTGCTTTTCCTACGCTTCTCGTGCATTATTGCTGGCAAGCGTCCACACGCAATTAAACCTGTGACAGATAATCATTGGTGGAGTGGTGTCCAGAGTGAATAATACAGGAATCAGGTATTTCTTTTTTGGCACCAAACTGTTTCAGACAACATATTTTGAAAGTTGAAAATAGAAGGAAAAAAAATAATCTGTTAATGGTACAAACTCCCCAGGTCTTCACATGTTTACCCAGTTGTGTCTCATCTTCTGGGAGCCACCGGGGGATTTGGTTTGGGGTTTGTATGTCATAGTTTGGGGGAGTTTAGGTCGCAAATGGAAAGGGTTTTGGTGCATTTCTCAGGACCAGGAAGAAGGAGCTCTGCCAGCACGTACTGCAGCCTGGGAACTGGGGCAGCTTCTGCCTTTTCGTGCTGTGGAGGTAACAGCCTTCTGTAGACCATTGGGGTGGTCAAAAGGGAGGTGTTGGTAGCATAAATCAGCAAAGCCGAAATGGGGGGCAGGCAGGCTGGCCCTTGAGGTCCCCCTTTTACCAACAGCTTTCCACTGCTGAACTGTGTTGACGAGTCAGCCTGCCGAGGAGCAACAGAGGCGCAGCTCAGACCTGAGCGGCCCTGACAGGTCTGTGTGGGAGGTCGCAGGAGTGAGGCGCGTTAAGCAGATAGGTGGGATCCCAAGAGCAAGATTGGAGGCTGCGGTTCGTGCAGCAAAGGAGGTTAATCAGAAGAGCTCCGATGGATAGAGTTTGCTGGAGTTCAGTGGACTCTTCTTAGAGTCCATCAGTGTTTCTTGGTGTCACTTCCACATTTCTAAATTTTTTTTTTTTTTTTAATTTTTAATCCATCCATGTTTTTTGCCATCAGTAACTTTTCCTCTATCAATCCTTTTTGCTTAATCCTGGTATCAGCTCTGTAGCACAGCAGTTTGCTGAAGAGTCGGCACCTTCCCTGCTGTAGCTGGCATGGGTACCGCAGTTGTGCTTTAGCCAGATGATTTGGAAGAGCGATTGTTCTCTGCTCTTCTGCAGTGTTTTCTATCTCAAGCTGTGGATGCATTATACAAGGATTAATTCAAATGTATCATCCCTTATGAGATGGAAAAATAGCCTGATGTTTATTTGGGCAAGTCACAGCCCATGGTCTGATCCTGTCTGAGTCCCTCCCCTCCCTTGTAGTATAAGATAGTGCAAGAAGGGTTTGGGTTGTTGGGGTCATGCTCTGCTGCGAGTACCGCCGGGAATATCCAGGGGAGGGTGCGGAGAGTCTGAAAACAAACAGGTTTCACTGCTCCATGTTGAGGCACCTCTTCAGAAACGCCGCTTAATTTTTCTCCATGTTTGTCAGCGGGTGCCTGAGATTTTGTTTGCTTCTTCCCTTCCCCGAAGGGGGTAACAGCACCGTAGCATGCTGATTTCCCACAGAAAGCAACCTCCCGTCCCTCCCGGCTTTCCGAGTTGTTCCTTCATTCACCGCAGCTCCCGATCAGGACACGCCAGGGGTAGCGGCTGCCGCCGGGCGAGCTGGTGACAGTTGTCGCTGCGTGCAGAGCAGATGAAGCTGTAAAGCCTGCGGCTCCTCTGAAGCTTGAGTTTAATCTCCTGGTTTGAGCTCTCTCCACGCTGCTGTCTGCTGCTGGACCTTGATTCCTGGCGCGATCTTGCATCGCCACAGCGCTGGGTTGCCTGTCAAAAGCAATCCTCCTGCAGATGTTCTGCCATGGAGGCAGAGACGAGTGGCGCTCAGCCTGTTCGCATGCCTTCCTGGAAGGGATCTTTTGGTGGATAAACACCTTCAACCCAGGCAAAACAGAGGAGAAGGGATTGTTGGCGTCCTGTCCTTAGCGTGGTCTGCGCAGCAGGAATGACAGTGAGCTCATCTGCAACCGTAGGTTCCCGGAGCTGCGAGCCTCTTCCCGCGTCTCAGAAGTTCTGTGCTCATTCCAGACATGGAAAACGGGACCCCCCCTCAGCCCCTTGCTGAGGGCAGCCGGGTTTCTTAGGCTGATTGGTCACAGGCTAATGACATTACATGCCTCTGCTCGCCCGCAGCGCTGATTCACCCGGGACAGTTTTGTACTGTTAATCTATAATACCCCTACCCTAAGGCACTGCTTTCTGTGGCTGGAGTTCACAACAAAGCGAGCTCCCTGCAGACTGGGGGGGGTATGTCTGTGTGTGTGTGTATGCATTTTATCCTGTGATAATGCTGCTCTTTGGTGGTAGTTTTTAATTGCAAGGCATTGCAATGAATCATTGTTCCCTCGGCATTTCTGAGCACCGAGGTTCTCGGCAGAGCTGCTTGGATTTTTTATTAATTCAGGATGGGTCCTTTTTGGCTGACTACCGTAGACGACGTAAGGCTTTAAAAACTGATCAATAATCCTGATGGCAGCAGGAAAATCCAGGCCAGGTGGCATGAGTGCAAGCCAGAGATTACGTGAAGGAAGTTTTAAATACCTCTTACTCCCTTCCCTTGTCTGGACTTATTTTGTCCTCCTGCTGCCCAGTGCCTCTCCAGGCGAAGCCATTAATATTTCTCATGCTTGTTGAGCCTGTGACAGGTGATTTAAAAGCACCAGTTTGTGTTGGCATCTCCGCTTTTCATAACCGGAGCTGAAATGCATCGCTGCTGTCCTTACGTGGATTAGCGCCGTGATTTATTACTGTTGTTTCCAGGTTTGAACACAAAGGTGCTGTCTCATTCTGGGAGGGTTGTCTGCGGGGAGCGAGCCCCCAAGGATGGCTGCTTGACAAATACCCGCGCTCGGGAGCACAACATCATTTAGACACACGTTTTAACTGCTTCATCGAGAAATCGTCCTCCTTTGCATTTGTTTCTACAGTGCTTCGGTAACACCTACTTTACAGGCTTAGGCAAAAGGGGGGGAAAAATGCGGAAAAGAGGCATCCTGGTTTTCATCTGTTGCTTTGCCTTTGATAAGGAAGTTGTTGTGGTTTGGGGGCTGAAGTTTGTACTAGCATTTTTGGCTCAGGTTTGCAAGGAGCGAGCGGTTTGATGTGTGATTCTTTCTCTCCCAAAACAAGTCTTCAGCCTCTGTCTTCCTTCAGAAAATGACTGTTGGACCCCAAGGGAGCCCTGCTGTGTAATTTGAGGGTAATAGAGGGGAACGGACCTTGGAGGAAGAAGGGTTTCCAACATCTGAAAGGAATTGTCTTAAATGAGAGAAATTGGGGTGTTAGAAATGACAGGCGTGCTGCTGCCTTTTCCTGGCTCAGAATAAGTGACTTTGGGGGACAACTGGAGGAAAGCTTGCTTTCTGGGAGCTACCGCAGGGCTGGTAGCCTTTCGTCTTACCTGTGCGGTTGTGTCCTTGGACCCGGCCCTCCAGAAGAGAGAGGGAGGAGGAGGAGCGCTTGCACACGTGGGCCTATGGTAATTTGCAGGCTGACATGTGAAATATGGGTTATCCAAGGACCAGTACGCTCCCTCTCTCGGGGGCTCGTGGTTTTCGGGGAAGGTGGCACGGCTGCAGTCCCTGCCATCCCCTGCAGATCCTGGGATGCTGCTCCCGGGAGGATGCTGTGCCACGCTCTAGGCATCCGCATCCTCCCTGTGGGAGATGCCGTGTCCTTCTAGGCATCTTCGCTGAGCGGTTTCTGAGCCTTTGGCTGTGGTCTGAAAGGCAGAGCACATCTCTGGCACGTTTGCTTAGAGGTGCTGGGTCTGGGGTTAAAAGTTAACAATGCTCTTTCCTTATTCGGTTCTAATTTAATTTGGGAAGGCAGCAGAGAGACAGAGGGCACGTAGTCTGGTAAGTGCTATTCCCTTGATGGGAGTTAGTAGCTTGCACAGTGTGCATGGTGTTTGACTTCATAAGCTGACCTTTACCTCTACCAGGTTCATTTTCATTTATAATTCTTAAAAAAAAAAAAAAAAAAAAAAAAATCCCAACCCCCAATCTCTTATTTATTCTTCAGGCAACGAGGATGTAAATCCTTCAGCGTGTTTGGATTTATAGAATTACTGCGCTTTTGCTGAGCCTCACGTCCCACTCCAATCAAATGACACGGCTTTCGGGAACCGTGGGGGTGATTGCGTTTTTCCTCCCCCCACCTCCCTCCTAGCTGCTCCTGATCCACACCTCCTCGTGCTCCCTGCAGCCTTTTTGGGGAAAGGTGGGCCCTTGGCACCCGTGAGAAGGGACAGGAGGGGGACTAGGCAAGTCTTAGGGTTATCAGCATTTGCGCATGAAGCATAACAACCTCCAGGTATCTTCTTTCCTGGCCCAGAATAAAAAAAGCTAAAATGCATTTATAGGAGGCATTTCATCAGCTGTGCGACAGGCCTCCTCCGAAACCAGAGCGTTTCCGTGGTGGCTGGGGAGAGGGGGGAGATATAAATATCTTTCTTGGCTCTGCTTGGCTTCTCCTCAAGATAAATAGAAGTGAAAGTCAAAAGTAAGAGGCTTGGCCTTCTGAAATCTCTTCCCAAGTCCCCGGGGACGTGAGCGCAGGATGCTTTTGTGACAGGAAGCCAGCTCCCGGGGTTTCGGGGGTCTCAGAGGATGGTGTTTGAGGGGACTCCCTCCCCACAGCCCGAGGCAGATCTCGGCCGTACGGTGGCTCGGCTGTGATCCCCACGCCTGGCATCCGGTGGCTTCTGTCGTGGGAAGCCTCAGGGAGCAAAGAAGCATCAGTGAGAAGCCGGCTTGAAATGAGAGCAGAAAAAAATGTCTGTGGTTGTCCTCTAAATCTTGTAGCATGTTTACTCTCAGAAAGTACAGCTACATTACCAAAAATCAATAGTTCTAGCAGCGTTTTCCCTGGGAAACACACACATGCTCAGACACACGAGAGGTGGTAGGTCTTAAAAAAGCCAAGGGAATACAAAGTGCTTTGGTACAAGGGTTTTGCTTCACTTTTAGCAGTGTACAAATGGAAGGCCCTTGACCTGGGCAGTGTCTTCTGGGACTTTCTGATTGTCTTTCTGGTCCGATGTGCCTGAGGCTGTGCGAGGCAAGAGAAGCTGGGGGGAGGGTTTGTCTCATTAACTAATTTTTGCTTTGAAGTACATGTGTTTTGTAAGAAAAACAGGTTATGGTGTGCAGAGATAATATAAACAAATATTTAAAAGACTCTTCCTTCGGCTGTTTTGTGTAAAGGTTTGACTTCCAGGGCTGCTGGTGGGACCGGCACATCCCAGCGTTTTGTTTGTTTTCTTCATGTTTGCAAAGACTTCATTCTACAGAAATAAATGCATCTCCTCCCCCTTCTCTTTTAAAAAAATCCTTTTCAAATCCTAGTATCTCCTTGCTTACCAGCGCACCTACTGCTAGGAATGGAGAGAAATGATTTCCATTTTTCCTGGGTGGAGAGTGCTCTGTGGAGGAAAGGGGTGTCAATATGAATGACCATTTTGACGGAGATGGGTGTTGCGGTTTGGGGTGAGTGGGCACGCTGGCAGCAAGCACTGCAGCAGGCCCTGGAGAGCTGGCAATTGTCTTTCCTCCTCAGATCAGCCAAAACAAAAAGAGAAAGGAGACCAACCCCTTTTTACTACCATCTCTTATTAATGAGTCATTTTATCCTAAGTCCTCTAACATGAACTACGCAGGCTTTTGGGAACACAATTAATCTTTAATTGTATAAATCTTTAATTGTATAAAATGGAGTTTGTATGGCTGTAGTCATTTCTCTTCTCTCTTTCCCTCCTCCCCCTGTTTGAGACGCTCCCTTAGCACAACTTCTTTGGAAGCGCGGCACATGGAGCCGCACACACAGTGTCCCTTGCAGCCAGGCTGCTGCGGTGGGGCCTCTTGCTGGGACAGGGACCTACGTGACCCCCATGGCGGGGCGCCTGGCTCCTGCCGAGTACGCGCTCGGAAGAACTGGCAGCAAGTTGCGGCTTAATATGGGTCTGAGTGATTAGCAGCGAATTACTTCGGGCCCTGTACAAAGTAAATCCTTGTGCTGGGGTCTTAAGGGACAAGCGTCCCCCCAAAGGCAGGACGAGCTGCAGGGAGGTGCAGGTGAGCCAGAGGCTGCCCACCGCCTCTCCTAGGCAGGCACGTTGTGACTAAATGGCCTGGCGCAGAGAAACCCAGTTTTTCGCGGCGTTTGTGCTAACCCAGATGCTTTTTGCAGATGCAGCTTGAGTTGAGGATCGACTGGCTGTGCTGCCATGCAGGCAGGTCTGGGGAGGAGGAGGTGGACCCTGGCAGGTGGGCTGCAGGCAGCAAGAACTCTGCAGCATGTCTGACTGCAGCTGCAGCCGTTTCAAACCGAAGCGGGGGCTTAGCAATCGCTGAGAGCTGGCTCGGCACGCATAAATACCCCTTCTCTTCAGAGATGCCCTTCTGACTGTCGTGTGTTGATGGGGAACTGCTGGCCTCGGCCAAATCCTGAGTGGAGAGTTGTCTGAGTGAGCTGGCAGTCTGGAGCAGGGGCTGGGTTCATCACGGTGCCTGGCGTCTGGTCTGCTGCCCACGCACCTCCGTGGTGCTCCTGGGCCGAAGCCCTGCTCGCTCTGCCCTGGAGATGGGCAGGGAATCACTTTCCCTAAGGCAGTTTTCCTTTGTGGAGGAGTGACAGCGAAACCAGGAATTGTCCTGAAAGCAACCTAGCAGGTCCCCTTGCAAAAAGGGGTATTTGCAAAGTAGAACACCCTTGGGAGAACCAACAAAAGAGCAATCCTGCCCAAATCAGTGCCAGGCAGAGCCAAATGCCTTTTTGGAGGAGGAGACGTGCAGCCTTTCAGATGCTAACTAGGCATTTGGGGTTTTGATCATTCTCTGTATGGAGGAATTGATGCACCATTGGCTCTAGAAGGCCATGTTGTAATTAATGCATCGGCTTTGGCTTTCGCTGGCTGTTAGCGTTTGCGCCTTCTGTAATGGCAGGAAGGGGTGTGCGACTGTCTTGAGCCACTGCCTGCAGGGACAGATAGGAAATTCAATAGGAGGCAGATGGAATGGACATTTCGGAGATCTCCGCAGTGGGGAGATGTCACTGCTCAGGCCCTCAGTGACTCACAGTGCTCCCGTGAAGCGGAGTTTTGAAATTAGCATCTCCACTGAAGAGCTTTTCCTAAGACACGGCTGATGTTTCCAGGTAGAGCAATTTCCTGCATCTTAACGGAACAGGAGGAGCACTTTACGCTTGGACACGATGCCTTTCCAGCAATATTGCTGAACTTCCCTGTAAGAAATTCTGATGCCATTTTTTTGGTCTGCCTCATAGATTGGATTAATCAGCAGAGACACGCCCTCCGGGTCCCAGAGTTGGCTTGCTTTCATTGATTTGCACTCAAGTCTTTGCTGAACAAAGAAGGATTTGTTGAACAAAGCGGGGTCAGTGCTGGGATGAAGAGCCTTGCGCCTCTAGCCTACTAGTTTGAATTAGGACTGAGCCGTAACTGTAAGTCGTACGTCTTGTGGCCTCGATTGGTAAAAATGTCCTGGCCTCGATCCTGGCTCCGGCGGAGCCTGCGACCTCAAGGGCCACCCTGAGGTGGTGGCCTTTAGGGCGGTGAACAGTCTCCGCAAGCTCCCTAAATGAGACACAGTCAGAAAGCAAGGTGGGGAAGGTTTGAGCAACTGTGCTGTAGATAAAAAGAGGTGTTCGTTTCATAGCGTTTGCTTTAAAGGCTAAGTGCAGTCTCTAGGGGGAAAAATAATTTCAAGAATAGTTTCATTAAAGGCCAAACAAATCTATGAGTAGAGGCTTTTTGCAGGGCCGGCTCCTGCGAGAGATCTGCGGACCAGCGGCAGGCTGAATTTCTCTAGGTGCCCCTCAAATGGTTTTTCTCCTCTCTTTCAGCTCTTCGAGAACTTCTACTTCGGAGAGGTGCAGCTGGACTCAGTGCGTCTTTCCCAGAGGTTCTCCACAGACGCCTCTGGCTACTACGCGACGTCTGGGCAGCTGACCTTCTCCTGAAGCAGCAACGCAGCTGCCGCAGAGGGTCCGCTCGTTGGTGAAATGTGTTTTTACAGGACACGAATTTTGAACAGGAACCCGGTAACGGCAGGCGGGGATGCCTCGGGACTCCTCAAAAGCACATTGCAGCTGGGAACCACGGCATTTCCCGCAGCTTTTCCTACCCGTATTGCCTGTTCTCCCTTCCGGGGGGGACTGGAATCCTTCCACCTCTTTTCCCTATTGGTAACTGAAATGTCGCAGAGTTGCCTGTTTGATATCTGTTGCCTGTTTGTTTTCCAAGAAAACAACTAGAAAAACTGGTGCAGGTGGCTTCTGGGGAATCACCGATGTTTAAGAGTGGCTTTATTTCAGAAGAAGGAAGTTTGTTCTTAAAAAAAGTATTTAAAACCCAGGAGAGCTCCCCGGAGCATGATTTAATGATATTGAGGTCAGGCATTGCTTGGATCTCCAGCAGCGTGCCTGTGTGATGTATATCTCCAAATAAATTAATTCCCTTCAAAAGCAAAGTGTTTATCTCCTGTTGCATTGATAGTTTCTGTAATTAAACTTCCAGCTCACAACTATGTTAGTAAAAAAGCATTTATGGTAAGAGCTCTTTCCGGTGACCGTTCCGGAGCGTGTCAAAAAACATACGCCTTGTAGGTGGGTTCTCCGTTAAAAGAAGAGCAAAACTCTTTGATACCATTGTGAATCTTTCAGCGATCTGAAGACGACTGCTTTTTCTTGTAAATCTCCCTGTTCGTTAAGAATAGCAACACAGGCTTTCAGCTTGCCCGAGGATGAACGCTTTGAAAAATGGAAGACGCTGGTGTTCGGTTGTTTTGCAACAAACTGGCGGTGGCGGCAGCTGCTGCTGCCCGTTCCTAGTTGCTGCCGTGAATGTGGAATTGCGCTGTCATCGAGGCAGGGACAGGGTTGCTCCAGCAGCACCCGCTTGTACTGTTAATCGTTTTTAAGAGGTTTTCATCCCGTTTCCTCCCTCCTGAGGTGAGCTGGTTGTGTGGCCGTGCTCTGACTGCATGCGCAAACAGCGGTGGGAGGCGGTCAGGATTCGGGGTGGCTTTCCTTTTTTCCCTGAATGCGTTACCACTTGTATTTCCAAGACCAAATTGCCCATCTCTGCTTGCAAGCCCGCCTGCCAGGAAATCAAATCATCTGTGGTTTTGCCGGTTGCCCTTTACCCTGGAGTCTGCGCTTGTACCCAATCACAACCGTTGGGCTTTTTGTCTCTGCTTTTCCTTGCAGCCGAATGCCTTTGTGCTCGCCAAGCGGAGGAGGAAGGGCCGCCTTTGAAACCGTTTGCTCGGCAAGCAGAGCTCCGGCGCGCTCGCTAGCAGCCCCACGCAGGGAGGTGCTGAGAGCACTTAACACCGGTTGCGGTCATCTTTCCACCAGCCTGAAGAGGTACTTGGCAAATCTCATCAGCCGCCCAAAGAACAGACCTGGGAGCTGCTCGCACAGCCGCCAGCCGTGCCGCCTGCCGCAGGAAGGGGAGATGCACCTCGGAAAGCTTCTGTCTGCTGGGTTTTTAACAACTCTCACCAAGAAGCTGAGCGCTACGGGACATGGGGTGCTCTTTGCACTCTAGTTTTCCCTGATAGGGCATTGGTGGCATTTCTATTGCGCCTACTTTCCTCTGTCGTCGCCTAATACTGGCGATTCTGCGTTCTTCTTCTTCACTGAGGTGGACTTACAGTCTTCCCAACTCCCTAACGCAGGAATAGCTTTGACCTTGCAAACAGCATCTCGGCGTGGAGGCAAACATGGCATTTTTACAAAGAAGATCTGAGGATACTCCTCCACTTCCCGTTAATGTAGACACGATTTAATGACAATTATTTCTGTGACCGTTTGGAAGTTGGTTGAATTTCGGCGGTAAGCGGCTTATCCCGCTGCTCTAGCCTGGCACGGCTAAATTCGTTTCACACCTCCGTCCCTGGGCAGAATTAAGGGTTCTGGTCTGTTCCTCTCATGCACGGAGTCGTAGGTTAGGCTGTGATCCAGCAAACCGTTGTGCGTGTACTTAAATTTACGCCTGGCTTGATCCCCTTGTATAACGTTAAGCACGCGCGTGAGTGTGGTGGAGTGGCAGCTTCGCTTCACCGGTAGCGCTTTTGAAACGAAAACGCTTATTATGTAAATGAGAGGGGCAGAGTTGGGTGTTGTATCCCCTTACCCTTACACAAGGGAGCTAGTCACGGAAAGAAAACACACCTTCTGCTTTTCGGGGGGGTCAGGGCCAGAAGAAAATGTACCGCGATGGATTTACGAAGGGTTTTTTTTTCCCTTTTCTATCATTATTCATAAATATAATTAGAACAGTTTCGTATTGAGCACGATAAAACTGTATTGTGCATGGTCCTGCACCGATGAATTCAAGTCCCGTTAAACCAGGCAGTGTTACAGGTGTGCCAGATACAACCTAATACTTTAGAACTTGCCTAAAACTTGTTAAAACTGAAATCTGCGGCTCTGCTTCTTTCCCCCATCTAGGCTGCGTTGGAGGCTGGCCGCCCCGCTTGCAGATCCCCGCGTCCTTATTGCCCAGAGGAAGAAGAAAGTTGTTTTCTGCCGTCGTTTGGCTCGTCAGCAAGCCTCGCTGGAGCCCGGCTCGGGAGCGCGGCTCAATGTTAACCGTAAAGTTGAAAATAACACCGTTTTTTTTAAACGCGGCGCCTGGAAGCTGCATTTCCGATTGCGGCGGCCTCGCTTAGGGTCAGCATCGCTGCTTCAGGGACAGCGCGTGCACCTGTGGAAGGAAATGCAGCGCTGTGTTTTTCTCTCCATCCCGAGCGTCCTCGCGGGGAGAAGAAAAGCCGTGTGTGTGTGTGTGTGCTGGGAGCTCCCCGGCTGCAGCTGCGAAGGAGCAGCGGGGGCGCGGAGCCCCGCGCCCCCGCTGCTCCTTCGCAGCTGCAGCCGGGGTTGAGTTGTCACTGTCCTTCCTTGCCAACGGCTCTGTGCCCACCCTGCCCGCCTGCCTTCTCCCGGCCGAGAGGAGAGGAAAAACCCAAAAGCAGTGGATGAAAACCGCCTGCCCCGCTCTGCTCCTTGGCCTCCCTCGGGGCAGGGGTTGGGCATCTTCCCCGGAGCCCCAAAATGCTGTTTTGGGGTGGCCGAGGGATGGGGACCGCAGGGTGGGCGTCGCAGGGGGTAGTGGTTGGAGGGTGGGGGATGCAGGGTGGGGACATGGCAGGGACAGAGGATGGAGGATGGGGATAGGGATATGGGATAGGGATTTGGTGGGGATGGAGGGTGAGGGCTGCAGGGTGGGGACACGGCAGGGGTGGGGACACTGCAGGGACAGGGATTGTAGGATGGAGCACAGCAAGGGCAGGGGATGCAGGATCAGGGGACAGGGGACATGGGATGGAGAATGCAGGATGGGGACAGGGCAGGGACTGGGGATGCAGGATGGGGACAGGGTAGGGACTGGGGATGCAGGATGGGGACAGGGTAGGGACTGGGGATGTCGGATGGGGAATTCAGGATGGGGACAGGGCAGGGACAGGGGACATGGGATGGGGAATGCAGGATGGGGACAGGGGAGGGACCAGGGATGCAGGATGGGGACAGGGCAGGGACCGGGGATGCAGGATGGGGACAGAGCAGGGACAGGGGACATGGGATGGGGAATACAGGATGGGGACAGGGGAGGGACAGGGGACATGGGATGGGGAATACAGGATGGGGACAGGGGAGGGACCGGGGATGCAGGATGGGGACAGGGGAGGGACTGGGGATGTCGGATGGGGAATGCAGGATGGGGACAGGGCAGGGACCGGGGATTCAGGATGGGGACAGGGCAGGGACGGGGGATGCAGGATGGGGACAGGGCAGGGACAGGGGACATGGGATGGGGAATACAGGATGGGGACAGGGGAGGGACCGGGGATGCAGAATGGGGACAGGGGAGGGACTGGGGATGTTGGATGGGGAATTCAGGATGGGGACAGGGCAGGGACTGGGGATTCAGGATGGGGACAGGGCAGGGACCGGGAATTCAGGATGGGGACAGGGCAGGGGCCGGGGATGCAGGATGGGGACAGGGCAGGGGCTGGGGACATGGGATGGGGACATAGGGACTGGGAACGTGGGACGACGGAAGTGGGATGGGGATGCGGCGGGGATGGGGGGTGCGGGACGGGGACATGGTAGAGAGCAGGGATGCGGGATGAGGGGTGCAGGGTGGGGGTGTGGCAGGGACAGGGGGTGCGGGATGCGGGGTGAGGACGTGGTGGGGACCAGGGATGCGGGATGGGGACAGGGCAGGGACGGGGGATGCAGGATGGGGACAGGGGAGGGAGCGGTGCTGCGGCCGTGCCGTGCCGTGCCGTGCCGTGCCGTGCCGTGCCGTGCCGTGCCGTGCCGTGCCGGCGGCTCCCCCGCCCCGGTGCCGGCGCGCAGGTGCGGCGGGCGCGGCGGAGGCCCCGCCCCGGCCCTCCCGCCGGTGCCGCCCGGTGCCGCCCCGCGGCCGCACTCGCCGCCGGCGCCTCCCCGCGCGCACCGCACCGCACCGCACCGCTCCGCTCCCGCCGCGCCGCCCGCTCCCCCCGGCGCTGCGGCAGCATGCGGGGCTGCGGCGGGCGCCGCGCCCTGCTGGCCCTGCTGGCCCTGCTCCTGCCCGCCGCCGCCGCCGGGCCCGGGCCCGCCGCCGGCCCCGCCACCGGCCCCGGCCCCGCCGCGGCGGGGGAGAGCCCCGGCAATTTCATGGAGGACGAGCAGTGGCTCTCCTCCATCTCCCAGTACGGCGGCAGGATCAAGCACTGGAACCGCTTCCGAGACGTGAGTCCGCGCCGGCGGCGGGGGGGCACGGGGGGGGGTGGGGGCAGACGGGACGCGCCGCCGGGCACCGGGAGCCCCCTCCCCGCCCTCCCCGCCCCGCCGCTGCGGCTGCCGCAGCACGGCCCGGCCCCGGCCCCACCGCAGGCGGCCGGGGATGCTCGGCGCTGCCCGCATCCCGCTGCCCGCATCCCGCTGCCCGCATCCCGCATCCCGCCCGCCGCGGCCGTGGGCGGCTGCCGGTACCCGGGGGATGCTCCCCAACGCCCGGGCGCCCGGTGCCACCGTGCCCAGCGCCGGGGCTGGCGCGGCTGATGCCACGGCCAGGGCTTGACGCCGAAGCCAACCTCGCCGGGGCCCTGGGGGTGCTGTCCCCCGCGCCCCCTCCCCAGGCAGCACGCCGGGGCCCGGGCGGAGGCACGGGCAGGCCCTGCCCGCCCGTTGCGGGCGGCGGGGAGGGCTCCGCCGTGGCCTCGGCCCCTCGGGGACAGCCCCGCGCGGGTCGCGGCACGGGCGTCCTCCCGCACTCCCGCCCCCCCGGGCCCCGCGGGGTGCCGCAGCCGGGGCCGGCCCTGGCTCGGGGCGGGGGGGGGCCCCCGGGGACGGGGCGGGGGTGCGGGGCTGCCGGCGCGGTGAGCTGGCGCATTCGGCCGGGGACCCAAACCCCCCTCGCTTTTACGCAGCCCTTCCTAACAACGGCCCTCGGCAGCACCCGCTTCCAGCCCTTAATTTCACGGGGCGGTCGGGGCTTTTTTCCGGGGCTCCTTTCACACCCCTACCCCCCACCTTACCCCCGGCTCGTGTCCTCCGGGGTGGGTGCACGGCGCTGCACCCCCGGCCCGGCCTGGCCGGGGGGACCTGCGGCAGCCCAGCGGGGAGGGGGCACCCACCGAGCCGCCCCCCTGCCCGAGCCGGTCCCTCCGGTCTTTGTTCAAAGGCGCTCGGGTTCACCTTGGCAGCAAGGATGCGCCGCCGGGAGATGTGCCCCACCACAGGCAGGGCGGGGGGCACCGCTGCCCCCCCCAAATAAACCGGTTAGGGAGACAGAGGGTGGGCGAGGGTGCGAAGGACGGGGCAAACGCCTCCCCGGAGACCCCCGCCAGCACCGTACCCGGCTGGCCAACCCCACCGCCGGGCACCTGCGGCCTCGGCCGGCTGCGGATGCTCAAGGGGGAAGCACGTGTGAACGTGCCCCCGCCACTCTGGGCACCCCCCGGAGGGGTTCGGGGCCGGGAGCCCCCCATCCCTGGGTGCTGGCGGCACCCCGCTAGCAGCACACGAGGAGCCCGCCCGGCTGTGCCACCACCACCAGAGCTGCCAGGCCGGGGGGGCTGCGGCCCTGCCGGCGGTTCACGCGGATTAATAAGCAAATCCCGTGGATTTGTGGGGTTTTCGGCCCAGCGGCACTGGTGGGGGGAGCGTGACCCACCGTGCGGCAGGGAGGAGGCCGGTGGCCGTGCCGAAAGCCACACGCCGCAGGGAGCTGCCGGCCGCCGCAGTGTTACTAATCACGGCACGGGAACGCGGGCTATCGATTGCGGTGCGAACGTCGCCACGCCGGAGCGAGAGACATCCCCTCCGGAGCTGCCTCCCGTGACTCTGCTTCGAGCTGCCATCCAAAACCCTCCCCGGGGCGGCAGCGATGCTCCTGCCTTGTTCTCGCCAAACCCACCCCAGAGCATCCCACGGGGCGAGCGATGCCGCCTGCCGGGAGGGTTTGCGTCCCCATCGCTCCCCCCACCCCCGGGATGCTTTTGGGGCCCCAGGGGAGCAGCTCTGCCTCCCCAGGCAGCGACATCCATCTTAACCCCCTCCCTCCGGCCTCGCTGTTGAAAAACCGGGGCGGCAGCACGAGGACCGTCACCCCCACGAGGATCCTGGCGGGGCCTCCCAGGGGCTTCCTCACCCCCATCCCTATTTCCAGCCCCCCATCCCTCCCTGCCTTTCCCAGCTTGCCGAGGGGTGACGGGGAAAGGTTTTATCCTGCGTAAAGGCTCTCCAGGAATACAGCTGTAGAGCCAGAGGTGGGGGGCATCTTGGCGGTGGGCACTGGTGGCATCTGGGGGCTGGTGATGGGAGTGTTGGGCGGCTCAGCAGGTTGGGGTGCCCAACTGGCACAGGGTGCCCGTCCCCGTGGGCTGGGGCCGGGAGCAGGGGGTTTCGGGCTGCCCCGAGGCTGACCGCAGACGCGCTCACTCTCTCTTCCTCTCTTTTTCGGTGTCGGCCGGGCCATCTCGCCGCGGCGCTGCCAGGAGGTGGAGGTGAGCGTCGAGGGGCTGCCGGTGCTGCCTCGCCCTGGCAGCACCCCGCTTTGGGGGGAGGCTGCTCCCCACCCCTGCTTGCTCCCCTCCCGGCGTGGGGGGGTCCGGGGTGGGGGGTGTGTGTGGGGTGCACATGTGTGCAGGGGGAGCCTCTCCGGGCCGGTGGCCCCGGCTGGGATGGTGGCACGCCTGGCCCAGTGTCACCTCTCCCACCGCCTGCGCTCATCCAGGCTCTCCCCCCTTTGCAGGACGACTACATCAAGAGCTGGGAGGACAACCAGCCGGGGGATGAAGGTACCGCAGCGATGGGTTTGGGATGGGGCACAGAGGGCTCAGTGACAGCCGGCACGGAGTGGGGGACACTTTTTGCCCGCACCCCCCCCTCCCCAGGCTTTTCCCTTCCGGCTGAGAGCAGCGGTTGGGGCCGGTGCGTGCCGGGAAGCGGCAGCTGGTGCTGAGGCGGCCGCCCAGCTGCAGCCTGAATGGCGCTTTGTGCCGGGCTGGCCGGCGGCCAGCGCTGCCGGGGCTCCCCCGGGGGGGTCCCCGCCTGCCCCCCGCCTGCCCCGGCCCCTCTCTGCCCCCCCAGCCCTGGACACCACCAAGGACCCCTGCCAGAAGGTGAAGTGCAGCCGGCACAAGGTGTGCGTGGCGCAGGGCTACCAGCGCGCCATGTGCATCAGCCGCAAGAAGCTGGAGCACAGGTAGGAGGGCGGCGGGGCCGGGGCCGAGCTGGTGGTGGGGGGCCAAGCTGGGGGCTCAGCACCGTCCCCCCCGCCCCGCGCCTCTCGCCCTGCGCAGGATCAAGCCGCTGGGCACCAAGGGGCACGGGGGCTGCAAGCCCTGCCACACCGCCCCACTCGCCGCCGTCTGCGGCTCCGACGGCCACACCTACAGCTCAGCGGTAAGGACGGTGGCACCTCACCATGGGGAGAGGGACACCGGGCTGTGTCCCCCCCACCTGCCAACATCCCGCTGCCGCCCCACAGTGCAAGCTGGAGCAGCAGGCGTGCCTGGCCAGCAAGCAGCTGACGGTGCGGTGCGAGGGGCAGTGCCCCTGCCCGACCCCGCACGGTCCCACCGGTGACAGCAAGCAAGGTGGGTGGGATGGGGGGCACCGGGGGGGGCATCTCCAAGCCCTGCCTGACCTGACGCCACCCTCCTGGACCCCCCCACAGAGCCGTGCACCGGGCAGGACCTGGCCGATCTGGGTGACCGCCTGCGCGACTGGTTCCAGCTCCTGCGGGAGAACGCCAAGCAGAACGGCTCCGGTGGCCTCCCCGCCAGCCCCGCCACCGGTATGTGTCCCTGCCGCGTGGGGAGGGGGACACGGTGTGCTCGCCCTGGTTTGGGGGGGGGCCGGGCAGCCACGGGCCGCATCCTGCCTCGCAGCGCTGGAGAGGAGCGTGGCGGCCAGCTGCAAGGAGGCGGTGGGGTGGATGTTCGCCCGGCTGGACACGAGCGGGGATCTCTTCCTGGAGACGGCCGAGCTGGCCGCCATCAACCTGGACAAGTACGAGGTGTGCATCCGCGCCTTCTTCAACTCCTGCGACACCTCCAAGGACGGCCGCGTCTCCGCGCCCGAGTGGTGCTTCTGCTTCTGGAGGGAAAGTGCGTCGCGCCGGGGCGGGGGGGGCGCGTGCTTTTGGGGGGGTTGGTGCTGTGGGGATGGGGGTTGTACACTGTGGGGTCGGGGGGATGCACAGCGCAGGGTTGGAGGGAATGCATGCCATGGGGTCACGGGGCATCCGTGCTGTGGGGTTTGGTTGGGGGGGGATGCTTGCCATGGGAGGATGTACACTGGGGGGTCTGGGGGGACACAAATCATGGGGCGGGTGGGGGGGGGGCGATGCATGCCATGGGATGTACACCATGGGGTTGGGGGGGATGCACACCTTGCAGGGGCTGCATGCCATGGGATTTGGGGGGATGCACACTGCAGGGTCATGGGGAACACATTCTGTGGGATTTGGGGGGGCTGCAAACTGCGGGGGGGGGCAGGGGGTGTGCACACTGTGGGGTCAGGAGGACGCACACTACGGGTTGGGGGATGCACGCCGGGGGGGGGGCAGACATGCTGCAGCAATGGGGGGGACGCATGCCATGGGCTCAGGGGACACCCGCCATGGGGGGGGCTGTGTGCCCACCCTAAGAGCGGTGTGTGGGGGTGCTGCAGAGCCGCCCTGTCTCAGGGAGCTGGAGAAGATCCAGATCCAAGAAGCAGCCAAAAAAAAGCCGGGTGAGTGGGGGGTCCCGGGGCCCCTGTCCCCCGGCAGAGCCCTGCACGGCCGCGCTGGGGAGGGACGGGGATGAGGACGGGGAGCTCCGCGGGGGGCTCTGGCACTGCACGTGTTTGGGGGGGGCGGGGGGGTCATCGCTTCCCCGCAGGCACCTTCATCCCCAGCTGCGATGAGGACGGGTACTACCGGCGGGCGCAGTGTGAGCCGGGCGGCGGGGAGTGCTGGTGCGTGGACCAGCACGGCGTCGAGCTGACGGGCACCCGTGGCCGTGGCAGCCCTGACTGCGGTGAGCGCCGGTGGGGAGCCCCCCGCCCGGGAAGGGGGCCGCAGCCCCAGGACCCGGTCGTGAGCCTCTGCCCCTCGCCCCCCGCAGAGGAGGCGGCGGGGTTTTCGGGTGACTTCGGGAGCAGCGTGGGCTGGGAGGACGAGGAGGAGAAGGAACCGGAGGAGGCAGGCGAGGAAGGCGAGGAAGAGGAGGGCGAAGCAGGCGAGGGTGACGACGGCGGCTACATCTGGTAGAGGAGCAGGAGAGCTCGGCGGGTGGCACGGCCGGGTGGCAGCCCCCCAGCTGGGGGTCCCTGTGACCCTCCCCACCGCCAGCGTGGCATGGGGTGGGTGCATACCCCCCGGCCCTGCACGGGACGGGGCGTCAGGGTGCTCGCCTGGGGAGGGGGAGAGTGGGGCAGGGGGCCACGCTTGTGCGAATTCGAGCTTTTTTTTTTTTTTTGGGGTAGAGCCTTGTAGGCCTAGTGTGCTGCTGTGTGGTCTTCAACTGGGCAAACGGCGCTAATAAAAGAGGGAAAAAAAGGAAAAAAAACCACCAACCCATAAAACCCCCATAGATAAGCTGCCCCCCCCACCCCACATCCCCTCCCCTCCCGTGCTGTGCTTGTGCGGCCGCCCCGGCCCCGGCGTTGTGTAGCGGCTGTGAAATAAATACCCCGTGCTGTGTCAAATGCTCGCCCGCCCTTTCCTCCCCTCCGACACCCCCCCATCCCCACCTGCACCCGTCGGCCCTATGGGGGTGTGTGGGGGGGGGCATCCCCCCCATGGGGTCATTCCCACAGTGGGGGACAGGGATGCTGGTGGTGCACTGCTGCTACTGCCCCGGGTAGGGTGGGGGGGGGTAGAGGTGTGGGGTGCCCCCTCCCCCCAGTGCCCCTGAGTTTGGTCCCCACACTTGGCTGACATGGGGCTGGAGGTGACACATCCCCCCATCGCCATAGGTCCCAGCTCCAAGAAGGTCCTGGAGACCGCCCCCCCCACCCTGTGCTTCCCCCCCATAGTGACCCAGAGCACCCCTCTTGCCCCATGACCCACCCCAGCCCTTGACAAGGATCCCCCCCCCCCCCAGTCAGTGTGCAGTTGCCTCCCATGTGCGGGCTCACCCCCAAACCAGCTTCCAGACACCCCCATACCTCGGGCCGGGGGGGTGAACCACAGCGCCTCCTGCCCAGGGAGGGGCTGGCGCCCACCACCCACGTCCCACGCACGCAGGGAAGGGTGCACCCACCACCCACTCACCCCCCCCAGCCGCTCGGCACCACAGGACACCACGGCCTCAACTCACAGCATTTAAGGCTCCGGGGGGAAAACAAAACCAAAACAACCCCCCAACCCACCCCCCAGTTTGGGGGTGCCAGCAGCTGGCAAAGGCACTGCACCGCGTTCCGCCCCCACCACCCCAGGACGCCCACCCTCCGCCGGCCCCGTGGGGTCCAGGTGCTCGGCTCCCCCCCTGGGGTCAGAGCTTGCTGGGGGGCCCCTGCGGGGGTCCCGGCTGCCGCTGGAGCCTCCATGCTGCCCGCACCTCCTCGCTCGCCTGGTTGAGCGTGGCGAAGGCCTTGGGGTCGCCGGTGCGACGGTAGCGCGCGATGGGGGGCTGCAGGACGGTGATGGGGACGCAGAAGTTGAGGTGGGGGTAGGTGGCCCCCGCGCCGGTGTCCCGCGTGTTGCTGGCCACAATCCCTGGCAGGGAGAGGAGCGGTGCCCCCGTCACCCCGGGGACACCCATGGGACCCCCCCCCACCCGCGGGGAAGCCCCTAGCTTACCCAGGAGGCGTCCGCTGCGGGAGGAGACGAGGGGGCCACCGCTGGAGCCCCCGTGGACGGCACAGGTGGTCTGCAGCATGACGGGGCGCCCGGCCACCGCCACCACGGCCGAGAGGATCCCCGCCGTCACCGAGGGGCCGCACGCCCGCCCCAGCGCCCCGAAGCCCACCACGCTCACCTCCTCTCCTGGGGTGGGGGGGAGGCGGGAGGTCGGTTCTGGGGGGGGGGGTGAGACCCCACCCCCCAGCGCCCCACATGTCCGTGTCCCCCCCGGCTTCTTACCTGGGAGGAAGGTGTCCGCCAGGCGCGGGGGGACGAAACCCGGCACGCTCTCCTCCAGCTCCACCACCGCCACGTCGAAGGGGGACGACTCCTCGGTGGCGAACACCACGTGCCCCCCGAGGACGGTGGCAGCCCTAAGGACACGGCACACGAGATGTCATGGCGGGGGGACACAGGGTGGGGGGACAAGCTGGGGAACACGAGGTGAAGAGACAAGCTGGGGAACACGCGGCTGCACTCACCCGGGGCTGGGCGCCGGGGTCACACGGAGCGGGACACCCGCCTCCACCACGTGCCGGCAGGTGAGGAGCAGCCGTGGGGCCAGCAGCACCCCCGAGCCCCACGCCGCCCCACACTCCACCAACGCCACCCACGCCAGCGGGTCCTGCCCGCCTCCCGCCCGCGCCGCGCCCGGCGGCACCGGCGGCACCGCGACCCCGGCTTCGTCCAGGACGCCGGCGCTGCTGCGCAGGATGGCGGCGAGGGAGCAGAGCAGGGTGAGCCCGACCCACTCGGCGCCCTTCCAGCAGAAGGAGGCGGCGATGACGGCCACCAAGCGGGGCCCGGCGGGCGAGGGCAGGAAGGCGCCGCCGCCCTCGGTGCCGGGCAGGCAGCGCGCGTCGGTCAGGATGAGGGCGTTCTCCTCCCCGGCCAGGTTGCTCACCACCCCTCTGCTCAGGGTGTTGAGGAAGAGGTCGGGGCAGAGGGCGCCGAAGGGGGAGCCGCAGGCCAGCAGCCCCTCGCCCTTGCGCAGGCAGCCGGCCTCCGCCCGGGCCGTCCAGCCGCCGCCGGGGCGGTCGAGGCCGGGCACCCGCAGCCAGGCGAACCAGTGCAGGGCCGCCGCCTCGTCCCCCGCCGCCTCCCCGCCGAAGCGCCACGGCTCCGCCGGGCCGAAGGCCCGCGCCAGAGCCCGCCGGAAGGCCCCGCAGGGCACCAGGGCCAGGAGCCGGGCCTCGTGCCGCCGCGGCGCCGCCGGGGCCTCGAGGCCGGGGGCCGGGGGCTGCAGCACGAGGAGGCGCGGGCGGGGCCGGAGGGCGTCGGGCGGCAGGGCGCGGGGCCGCGCCCAGGCGGCGGGGCCGTCGGGCAGGAAGGGGGCGAAGACGGCGGCCTGGCACAGCACCAGCCCGGGGCTGCGGCTCAGCACCACCCCGCTGCAGCTGCAGGGGCCGGCGGCCGCCGCCTCGGGGCCGTCGGGCGGGCCGCAGGCGCTGACCACGCAGCAGGCCTGCTCCTCCGCCATGGCGGCGGCCGCGGGGCGGGCCGCGGGCAGCGCCGGGGCGGTGCAACGCAACGCAACGCAACGCAACGCAACGGAAGGCGGCGCAGCGCACCCCGCTGCCCGGCGCGGCGCCCCCTCCCGCCCCGCCCCTCTCGCCTATTGGCTGCGGCGGGGCCTCGCGCCTTCTCCCCATTGGCGGCGGGGCGGGGCGCGCGACGTGGCGGTGCGGGCACACCCCGCCCCGCCGCCCCCGGCGCCCGGTGCGGGAGAGGAGGGCGCCGCGCCCCCCCCCCCCCCCGCGCCCGGACACAGAGCGGGTGTTGCGGCCCTTCTCCTCCCCCCGTGCCCGGCAGCAGCGTCTGCCCTGCGGCCTCGCCCGGAGGAGCACCGGAGCTGCCGCCTCTCCGGGACAAGAGGCAGCGGGACGCGGAGCAGACCCCCTCTCCCGGCGCTAAACCTCCCGCAAGCACCGGGAGCGAGCGGGAGGCGGGAGCTAAGCCACCCCCCCACGGCCCCCTGCCCGCCGCCAGCTCCGCCGCCTCACCGGCCGGGAGGCGGGCACGCCGGCCCTCCTGCCTCAGCTTCCCCCGCAGCACCCCTCCGCCTTCCCGCAGGGAAAGGCTCACCGGGTCGGTGCCACAGGAGAGGCGCGAGGACGGTTTGCCGCACGCTCCGTTTCGGCACGGGCTCCGCTCAGCCCGAGGCGCGGATTCATCCCCGGGTGTGCACGGCCCCGCCGAAGCCTCACTGTGAACACTTACCGCTTCTCCGGGGAGGGGCCGAAGGCGGTTTCACGCCTGTGCCGAGCGCGTACATCCACGTCCAGCGCCCGTCGCTACCAGCCAGGGAGGCGGCTGCCCCCAGGAAGAAGCATCATCGACGGTTGAGTTCGCTCTCCCCGCTCGCGCTTGGGGTTTGGGCCACGCCAGGCACGTGTGCTCGACGGCCGAAGGGCAGCGCAGCCAACGCCAGGTTCGACTGAGGATCGCCACCCCTTCGGAGGAGAAAGACATGTTTTTATTGAACTGAAAACAAGCGCTAGACAGTAGTGAAACGTCAGACAAAAAATCCGTCGAGTATAAAAGAAACTGGTTTAGTCTACATTAATAACCTCACAATACGCAAACGTCAAACGCTTCCATGCTACAACCACCAAAACAGCTCCGTGGTTCTCGCTGTGACAGCGCAGCGAGAGGATTCGATATCCCCGACCGAGGGCCTGGCTGCGGGGGAACCGGGGCGGCCCGTCCCACCGGGAGCAAGCGCCGGGGCACCACCTCCAAACGCCCGCGACAGGCGCGCTCGCGGGCGCTCCTCTCCAGCTACGAAAATCCCCGTAAACTATGGAAGCGCGGGTTGCACACGTCAGTCCTGACGGCACCCTCTTCGTCGTCGGTCAGCGTGACGCAGCAGCACAGCCACCCTACAGCTCGGTTAAGCCCAAATGCTATGTTTATTGAGGACTTCTAATATCGTGATACCTTGGTTCAGTAATTTGCAAAATACCTAAATATCGTTAAATATATTTTTTAAAAACCCCTAACCAGACCGTGGACTAAACAAGATGAACGTTAAACTAAAAAGTTAGAAGGGACACCGTTTACATTAACACTTTCTTTAAAAAATATAATTGCTTTTTCTTTTCCTTTTTTTTTTTTTTCCTAAGTCAATTAGCCACAGTGGTGAGACGTGCTCTCTTTTTCAGCTGTTACAGTGCAGCGTGCGGAGTTTTACTTCCCAGATCACACCAGCCCCGCTGTAACCGAACTGAAAGGGACAACTTGCACCCGCGTGCCGGACGGTGCCGTCTCCCCGTCACGTGGAAAAGAGTTGTGTCACCACTGTGCGATAGGGCGGCCGAAAACCAGGAGTCTCTTGGTCAACGCCAGTACGCGGTTGGAAAGCCTTCCATGTTCTAATAGAAAAGTCCATAGGAAGCTGCGAACAGGATCAGTCCGGAGGAGTAAAACTCTTTATGTCCGTCCAAGTTATCAGTCAATGTACTGCGATAGCCAACGGAAACCTTCGCCATAGCCTTGCCTCTTCAGCACGCTGCACATGAACACCTCCATGGGGCGCGCGTTCAGGTCTTTCAGTGGCACGTTTCCCTGGGGAAATCCAAAGGGAAGTCAGAGTCGCACCCCTGCCGCCCTCAGGGAAGCAGCAACAGAGTCACCGCCGTCTAGGGAAACATCTAAACGTCTAGGGAAACCCCTCCTGGCCCAGGGAATCTCCCCTCTCTGCTGCACGCCGGCCCCTTCGCCAGAGGGACATGCCCACAGGACTTGGGAGAACGGGCGTTAGGAACGCCGGAGCAAACCATTTTCCAGGCATGGTCTGATGCGCCGGCGGTACTCGGCAGTGCGATGCAAGAAGCAATCGCCGCTGCCTGGGTAAGCTGGCGCCAAGAGTAGTCTTGCAGTGTTTCACTACCGTCACCCAGCATTTCCAATCAATTCTCTCTAACCGTACTGTTTTTAAACGCTGAGAAAACGGTTAGATGAGTAACTGGACAGAAATGCAGAGCAACGACACCAGAAGAGCCAGACAACGTGTTAAAATAGCAGCTCAACACCTAATTCCCCAATTCTTGTAGAGGTACCATGTTTTGCACAATTCTGGCAGTCTCAAAACATGCCCGAAGGCGTTGTTGTTACTATTATTATTAAAGATTCAGCTTGGGCAATATTGTGAACAAATGCACAGTAACACCTCAGTTAGCTTCCAGACAGAGCCTCATTCTCCAAGGAGAAGCCCTCCCTGGCATGCGGATGATCCAAGATTTAGATGCCTCCCTACCTTTCCTGTGGTCTGTCCGTAGAGCCCAAAGATCTCCCGCAGTTTCTCCTCACTGATGGCCTCCGGTCTGTCGATTTTGTTACCCAAGATAAGGATTGGCACGTTGGATATTGTTTCGTCTGTCATTAGCGCCTGTGTGCAAGACGGAGCGGTTAAGCAGAGGTAGAAAAAACAGTTGTAATTTGAAGAAAAACTTTTTGTTTCAGCTCTGTGACCAACAAGGGCTATTTTTTGGTGCTACAGTGCACTCGTGGAAGAGAGTCTCTCCAGAAAGGTTTCTCCGAAGAAGCTCCTTTCAAAACCCACGGGCCGTTTCAAAACTTCTTCAAAGGATACTCAAGAGCCTACAGCCGACCCACCGTAAGGGCATCCAGGCTTCTCCAGCTCTGGGGGAGTATACTTATAAATCCATACCGATCCGGCCTCTGCATAAAATAACGTGCAAATTCCTGTAAGCACACGCTTTGGACACCGCATCGCTGGTGTAAAAGGTGCACTGGAAGTGCAAATCCAAAGCACGAGACTCTCAAAATGCGCTGTGCACGAGTTCCAGCCCAAAAACGCATCGCTAGTGTAAAAGGTGCACTGGAAGTGCAAATCCAAAGCACGAGACTCTCAAAATACGCTGTGCACGAGTTCCAGCCCAAAAAAGCAGAGTATTGTTTATAATTTAGCTATTCAGAGGCCTTGGGGAAGGAGAGGAAAAAAAAGTATATTTACATTAAGCTCAACTTTGGATTCCATAAGACGCGAGTGATCTGCGCAGTCCACCAGGAAGACGATCCCGTTGATGGCTGGCAGGTAGTTCTTCCAGACCCGGCGAGCTGGAACACAGAAGCGACAAAAACCGCCCCGTGAAACCGCTACCTGAAGCTACGGGGAAACTACACCCAAAAGCGGGAGCCACCCTCTTGATTTCCTCAAGGCAGCATCAGACCTTCTGGTGAAGTAAGCCTCGGCAACCAAGGCTGCCCTTTTAGCCAGGGTGTCCTTCTTCCAATATTTAAAAAAGAAAAAAAAGAAAAGGCAGAAAACCTTTTCTTAGAACTTCTAGAAAGTCTAACACTAAGAATTCAGCAATTATTCAAAAGAATAAGCCTACGACATTCAAGTTTTCCACGGCTAAAAGTATTGCAGGCAGCAGAGCATGAACTGGCAGCGTTTTTTTCCAAACTGCCAGAACTAAGCAGAAGTACTGAACCACTGAAACAACTAGAGCCGGGAAGTTATTTCCACAGATTGCTCCAGAAATAATTTCAGGCAACAAATAATTAGGTACTGCCAATTGCTGTCACTTTTTGGTAGATTTTTCTTAAGGTTGACCTCATTTGCTGTCTCCCACTCGGCAACTTCACTTTTACCTTGCTCGTGTCCGCCCAGATCAAAAGTCGTAAAGGTCATTCCAGCAATCGTCAGCTCCTCTGATGCTGAAAAGTAAAAATATGGGCTGTGTTTCAGGAAAAGAAAGCAGCTGTCACGGCCAGAATTTCTTGGGGACTCATGTTAACATCACACACACTCCTCGCAGAAGACAGCCTGTAGAATTAAGGAATTCCCTGCATTTCCTGTAGAACGCAGTCACTGAAACGGAGCTGTTTCACAAAATGACGAGCTGGAGAAAATAATTTCTCCTACCTCCCCGCTTCGGCACGTGCTTATTGATCTGCAATTATTACACTTTTCATTAGAAACCCACTCCCTCCCCGAGAGAGGCATGTCTTATTAATCGAAGCACGCCAGTTCTCGGGCTCTCCATTTTATATTTGAGAGGAAAACGCGCTTCAGCTCAGGCAACCAACGTGCAGCTGCAACCTCAGATGCAGGTTTAAGAGTCTTAAATTTTTGTCGCCCCAAGGCAGCGCTATCACCCAGGCATCTTTCAACACCGCTTCTCCAAAATTATAGCGGAAAAACCTCACCAGGAGGCAGGGGGGGCTGAGTCGCTGGCAGACTTACTGGGATGTAGCGTCGGGACATGCTGACCCAGCCTGTCGTCTTTGAGCATGTGCAGCAGAGTGGTTTTGCCTGCGTTATCCAAGCCCAAGAACACAAGTTTTCCAGACTTCTTGTACAAACCTGGAAGGAAAACAAACAAGCAAGAAAAACTCCAGCAGGCTTATCTCGGCAGGCGAGCAGAAACGCTGCGACGCTGGCTGCTGTTTATGTAGGAAACCCTCTCCCAGAGCTATGCTGCCACCTGTGCATTTACAGTAGTGCCCGCACGGTCACAGAACAGCGGGGAAAAAACAGTACAGCTTGAACTGGCTTTTACCAAGGCAGCGCAAGGTAACGTCTACAACAACGGACGTTTTCTAAGCTCCTATTTCTATAGTAACGTATTCTTTTCTCAGATACATCCTAGCAGAAGAGCGTGGAGCGAAGTATTACTTATGTGCAATGGGTTATGGATCAATCTGCCTCCCCAAAGGGGTATTTAAATGTGAAAACGGAATAAACCCATAAAAGATAGCAGCGAGTTGTTGAAGAAAAAGCGCAACGCATGAAACAACACATCATTTTCTTTAGATAAACTGATTTTTTTCCACTTTCCTTAGCTTTCCAACAGGACTTCTCCACATCCCTCCCTACCCCTCGCGAGGCCCTCCGGACAGAGAACACCCCGTCCTCCAGCAACACCTCCGCTGGAATACACGACTCTGGCAGGAGGAGCTTCGCCATCGCCCACGCCTCAGTAAAGGGCTGCTCGAGCGGCGGCGAGGCAGCCAGCCGAGCTGCGCAGGTCACCCTAGATGGGGTGACGTTTTGGCCAGCGCCTCCGCAAAGAGCCTTCAACCCGGATCGCGCTGGGGGCGTTAGTCAGCGGCCAGCAGCTCCCCCAGGCACGCCATGGTGCTGTAGGAAGTGATCATTTGAGGAGAAGCAAGCCAGCTGGCTGCAGCAGCGAGAAATCAGGGTGAGTGCTGGCAGAGCTCGTGAGCTCGGATACCAGGAGGAGGAGGACGGGGTTCCCTCCCTGGCTAGGTAGCACATCTGCCCAGGGCAGGGCGCTGGGCTAAACGGGCCCTTGGCATCAGCCCAGCTGCTCCTGCGCTTCTAAACAGCAAAAGAAAGATTGAGTGGGAGCCAAACACCTCCAAAACATTCTCAAAGTTTCTCCCCCCTAGCGTAAAAAACCCTTTATTGATTTGCAGCTTTCTTGCCAGACTCTACGCTAGTCAGAGCTATTGCATGCTCCAAAAGAGACGCGCTTTAATTGCTAACTTTTAAGCCATCTCGGCAACTGGCACAAGCCAAACTGACCTAAGGGCAGCTGCCGCAGCCCGAGCGGAGCTGTTCAAGAGCTAACGTTACGCCGCATTACCTAGAAACTGCAGCACGCTGCTGAAGCCGTTGTAGATCCATTCGAAAATGAAAGACATCGCTGAAGATTAATCGCCTGCGGGGACAAAGCCGAAACCAGAGCTACAAGCCTCAGCCCCTGACGGAAGCCGGCTGCATGCCCCCCGCCCCCGCGGGATGCTGCCACTCCGGGGCAGGTCCCGCTCCCCGCCCTCCCGGCCGGCACACCGAGCGCAGGCAGGCAGGAGGAGAGGCCTTTGGCCGGGAGGTGACTAATCCCCCCCGGGCGAGCTCCCCGGGCCGCCGGCAGAGGAGGCGCCGGCCGCCGGACCACCCGGCGCAGCGACGCCCCGCCGTCACCTCAGCGGCGCGCTCCCCGCTCCCGGGGCCGCGGCGGGGGGCGGTGAGGGGGGACGGGGGGGACGAGGGGAGGCGGCCCCGGCGGCGGCCTCAAGGGCGGGCGGCGCGGCCTAGCCCCCGCCCCGCCCCCACCCTGCCTGCGTGTCACCCCCCGCCGCCGCCCCGCCCGGCCCCCGCCGCCCCGCTCGCCCCCAGCTGCCCCCGGGGCCCGGCCGGCCCCCTCCGCCGCTCACCCCCGGCTGCCCCCGGGCCGCCGCGCCACCGATTCCCCTCCTCGGCAGCCGCCAGCTCCCCGCCGGAAATACGTCCCTCCGCGCGCCCCGCCCACTTCCGGCCCGGCGGCTTCGCCGCGCTGGCTCCCCACGTCGGCCGTGCGTCTGACGCCAGGCCCGCGCGCCGCGGGTCCGAGGCCGCCCCCCAGCGGAGCCACCACCCCGCTCCGGGAGGACCCGGGTTCGAGGCCGCCCCCGGGCCGTCCGCTCGCCCCGAGTCCCCTCTTCGAGGGACGTGATACTGCGCCACCCGGTAAATCCTCCCCCAAACCAACCCTGCGCCCTCACAACCCCCAGCACAGACCCGTCTAAGGGCCGCTGTTCTCCCCTTGGCTGCAGGGCTCCATCGCGGGGGGGAAAGGAGGAGGAGCCCCGCCGAGTCCCGTTTCAGTAGTTTTTATTTATAGCATCCATACACGTACCAGGCGAGCGATCTTCTGTCGCGATTTACAAAGTACACTGTACGACCACGCACAAGCAGGGTGTTTTGATTTTATAAATTACGTCTTCTAGCCTCCACCAGACCTCGATGCAGCAGACACGTCACGGCTAGGTATGCAATTCTAATGGGCAAAGTTGCAGGTAAGGTCTTCCCGTTGACACTGAAGCTAATTTTCTGGTCTATTCCTGCATGTGGCGACTCCTCAGGGGGAAGGACACGGCTCTTTCACCACCCATCCTCAGGCCTTAGTTCTTCTGGTAGTAGAACCACTTGTCAACTGTGCGGGGCAGAAAAAAGCAGCATGGGTTAGTCTTCTGGTAGCCACCCACTTATTAGTCACAGGGCACTGCCCGCGGCACCTCCAGCGCAGGGGGTTTCCTCCCTCTACTGTCAACCCCACCGCCACGCGCCCAGCGGGTTTTTGTGTAGCCCTCTTTACGTGTATTTGTTTTCCTTAAGTCACCCTCACTTAGTCTACGCATGACTCGGTTCAGGCGAGGACAGCAAGCCGGAGCCAGCTCGGCTGGCTCAGGGAGCTGAAGTCATTTCACCTCCAGCTCCCGCGCCCGCACGGAAGCCATCAATTTCTTTGCAGGGTTATTATCCATGAAGAGATCGGAAACGACACAGCCTAGCTCCTCTTTCTGCCACAGAGCTGCGGGTTCTCAACGCTGCCATTAGCTCGCACTCGCCCTCGGGGTCTCGTCCCTGCTACAGCAACGTCCAGACTGGGCGTGCAAGGTGCCCACAGCTAGAGCCGTACCTAGCTATCAGTTAAGCCCCTCATTTTCCTACTGATAATTCCTTGAGGAAGCCTCCGCTCCGCATCGGAACATAAATGTGGGTTGTGAGACTTACCTTCGGCTGGGATCGGGTTGGCAGCTTTACACGGTGGTGCCTGAAACAAGAAGTGTGTAAGCAGACAGCAACTGCTGGCAGAGGTTGACCTTACGCCTGAAGCTCACTAGACATCGGCACAGTTTAGGATCTAAGCAGTGTAAATTGGTCTGCGGCAGCCAGGGCTGGTCAGCTGTGAGGGAATAAATGAGCTCACGTGCGGCCTGAGTCCTGTCATCCCCACAGCCTCCTCATTCCATACGTGTCCCACATGCCGGAGGTGCTTTGCTCTAAGCACAGGCTGCAGTGCCATCTGCTTCCCACCACAAGCACTCACTGCTCCAGCCTCTATACAGTTGCGGGCAGCTTGCTTTTTTTTCTTTTTTTAAAATCTACAATGCGATGGGGGAATAGAAGTATAAAGGACTCTCGAAAAACTTCTCTGAAGAGCTTTCACCTGATGTTTAGCAATCAAAGACAGACAAGGGTCCCTAGCTGGCGAGACATCCTCCACGAGGATTACACTTTCAAAAACTTGTAAAATAATTGGGATACTACCAGAGGATACAAGCCCTTTTCAAACCAACGACGATAACAGAAGGCTATGGAGAGACTCCGGTTTCCAGTCACATTTCCATACACTGAGGCAACATTTGCATTTTGATTTTCCTGTCCCATTCCTCTAACCCCTTTCCAGTTGCCAACAACAGCACTTCACAAGCCTAGGGAGACTAAATCCTGAAACTGTAGGGCTACTACACTGGGAATGCCAAGCTTCTCACTGCAAAGGGTGCCAGGCTCTCAGAAATCAGACTTTCTCTTCTCAAGGGGTGACCTGCGCTGTGAAGCTCTTGGAAGGCCAAGTATTTAAACCCTCTCTGAACAGCTGACAGCCAAGTTACGTTCAGAGGTTTAGCTCTTCACGCAAACTCTGTTTTGGATTCCATCTCCCAGATGACTAAGGGCAAGGAGAAGCCTCTGGAGCAACGTCTGGCTTGCTCCGCATCCATCCTATTTAACCAGAAACAGGTGCTGCGTTCAGTCATCCAAAAAAAATTCCGAGCACACAATGCGCTATTTACACAGCGAGGACAGTTTACGGTGCCACACAAATCGTATCGTTTTGCCCGACACCGATGTCAGGGGTTGGACGCTCAAAATTTGTACTTACTGCATCCACAGTAGCTTTTGCACACTCTTGACTACAGCAGAAAGGGCTGTCAGACACCGTCAGGTTTGTGCTAGAAGAGAAAGGTCGCTTGTGAGAACGCGAAAGCCAAGTCTCTCCCCCAAGAGTATTAAAGAATGGAACATTAAAAATCATTGTTATAGCTGCCAAGTTGAAGGGGAAGGCCTGCAGAGACAGCCAGCAGCTATCAGAAAGCATGGCACCGCTCAGGAAAGGAAGTTCCAGGGTTATTTGCTTAGGGGAAAGGAACACAGGCAGTACCACAAGTATTAACCTACCAGTTGATCTCCCCTCCGTCAGTTTTCTTTGCTATTAAAGCTTTCCAGTGTTCATGAGTGCTTTTGATGACGTTCACCGCAAAATCCTGAAGTTGAAGATGAGAACAAACATCACGTTATGTGTAAGCACCAGGCCATTTTCTCCCGACTATCGGTTACGTGGAATGAGAGGCCAGTATTTATAGGCTGATTTTAGATAGTTTGTGACTCTGGAAGGGACTCAAAGAGACCTCTTCCATTACTACGCCTTTCAGGAACAACAGCAACCTCCCAGCGCCCAGCAGCTGAACAAGGGGGATTTTATAATACCAATTGTTTTACTTTCGAGATGGGAGGATACGCCAAGGTCATCTAGCGAGCCCGAAGCCAAAAGAAACTGAACACAGATATTCTAGTCTTGGGCCAGCGCTATATTATAAAAGCGCCTCCACCCCGCTGTTCCTCCCACTCAGTTTGTCTTCGGCAGCTCGTTGATTGTGACCTATCTGCAAGCTTTCTTCCACTCCAGGCAAATCATTCAACTGCTGTGTAGATCAACAGGAAGAGACACGCACCTAATCTAGCTTAGCAACTATTTAAAAATGAACCTGCTTCCAAGCATATCACAGCTTTTTTCCTTAAAAAAAAAAAAAGTAGTATATGCTCAAGCATTAACCTGTCAGCTGGAGAAGGAAGCACACACAATTCTTTGTTAGCATGAACACCAGCAATAAATATCCTGGTTTGATACCACACAGAGCCAAATAAAACACTGCAGGAAGACGTGTGAGATTCTTTGTCCCTGCTTTCAGCCTTGGCCTTGATTCTGGTTTCACCCATCCTGTGGGGCAGTGAGATGTCCCAGCCCACCCAACCTAGTGCCATGCTAGAGTCGAAGGGGACAAGCCCACTCCCACGTGACTTCCGTTTTTCCCCCCTTACCCCTTCCTTCCCTTCCCACACCAGGCTTTGCAGGCCCTCCCCTTCTCTGCACCCGCTCTGGAGCTCTGGGAGTTGAGTCACCTCACTAACCCACTCATGGCACAAGGACTGGCGGGAAGAAGGATGCGGAAGCAGGATCTCTCCCGTTCAGGCGCAGTTAAGTTATCTGACCCAACCCAGAGAAGAGGCAGAGGAATAACGCTGCCAAGGCAAAGCCTTACTCAAAGGGCGTGAGGGAACACTTTACGCCTGGAGGAAGAAGCATTTTTAACTCCCGAGTAGTCAACTTGCAACAGGCTGCAGTGGAACAAAGCCAGTGAGCAGGGCAGGCAAAGCCTGATGTCAAGCACCCTTTGCTCCAGAGCAGGAGCAAATAAACCTGGCGTTTTGCATCCCGGTTCTGACATGGAGGCTCCTAGCCCTGAAGTGATCCCACATGAACGTCACCTAGAAGAAAAACTGATAATATCCAACAGCAGCCAGGTGATAACCCTACGCTTTTTCTCCTAGCATTCGTGCAAGCACCGGGCTGGAAACAAGCAGAATGATAGGCTGGAAAAACAGCAGGAAGAATGAAGTCAGCTATCAGCAGCCCCATAGAAACCCATTCTCCCAGCGACTACTCATTTGTATCCCCATGCACCTTGAGCTCAGGTTTTGGACAGCGTGCCTTTGCACGCTCACAGCAATGAAGAAAGGCGATCCTACCTTGTCTTTAAATTCACCATTAAAAGCAAACTGGTTTTCTGGCTTTCCATCAGGTACTTTGTATCTTCTGAACCAGTCCACTGTAGCTTCTAAGTATCCAGGTTTCATCCTTCTGACATCATTGATATCTAGCCACAGAGAAAAAGGTTTGTTAGCCAGATCTAGAAGTTACTTAGCTACTACCCTGCTCTTCTGAGCTGCCCCTCTTTCAGGCCCTCCTCAAGTAGCCTTAGCAACGTTTCAGACAGGTTACAGTAAAGACACAGAGCAGATAGCTGCAGAGGAAAGTTAGTGTTTCATCTTCACAGCATATCCTGATTGCCCCCAGGAGCATGGACACATTTAAACAGCTTTGATTGGAGACTTACTGGACAACCCCTTTCCTTCCACTCAGAGGACGGGCTGTACAGCCACCCTCTTCTTTGAGATGCCAGGCCATGCAGCGGACTGAATTTGGGATAAACAGCAGTAAAATGTTTTGCTATAGGATTGATAACATCCTATTCTGCTGTCCTTCCAGTATCACATCTGATGAATAGTGTGGCATGGAAGGAGCAAGCCCATGCCCTGACTTGAAAGCTTCCTGCAGGCTCTCAAAGGAGAAAGGGAAGTATTAAGCCTGCTCTTCCCTCCTGTTACTTACCATTATAGTTGTCTGCTTCAGGGTCTTCAACATTGATAGCAATTATCTTCCAGTCTGTCTCTCCCTCATCAATCAGTGCCAGCGTGCCCAGCACCTTCACTTTGATGACTTCTCCTCGAGAGCAGACCTGCAAGGACAAAGACCTTGTTGTCTGTACTGCTGCATCCAAGGAATGCACAACAGGAGACTGTGCAAGCTGTGAGAGTTCGGCAAGCAGGCAGGTACCATGAAATTAGCTATTGCTTATCAGCGGTTCATAAGCCTTGGCTCGCAAGGCTCGCGCTGTAAGATCTCATCAACAATCTCCAGAGGCAGCAGAGGGAAACATCACATTATTAAGGTAGAGGAGGTAGGAACTGAATAATGTCTCTGGATAATTGACTTCGGAGATATTAATTACACACTTCAAAAGACAGTCACCCTTCAGAATGCATTACCTTGCTTCCAATTTCGCACACATCAATTGGATCGTTATCTCCACAGCAGCCAGTATTTTCATCTTTGTGACCTGGGTCTTCCCAAGTCTGAAAAAAAAAACAAAACAAAACAAAAAAAACCCCTAAACAAGCAAAAAACCCACACCTGAATAAGAACTCTCAGGTTTCAAGAGGAAGCAAAAAGCAGGTTTATTTCAGGCATGCAGTTGCCTTGAAGATACAGACGATGGCCCACTTCACATTTGCTTTCAGGTCTAGTGGTTGGCCTACTACTTCATTTGTGCCTGCAAACACAGTTTGAATCTAAGTGAAAAGGTCTTATCTTGCCAAGGGTAAGCTCTCCCTCCCACTGACAAACCTTTTTTCAACTATTTTCCAGACTTCCTCCTCCGTCCCACAGCTGCATAAAGGTGAAGTTCACATCTATAAAGAACACTCATCGATTTGGCTGCCTGCCTGTTCCTCTTCCTATTAATTTCTTAACAGAAGTTTCCTGAACTCCAGATAGCAGTCCAACAGAGATGGAAGAAAGACAGGGTGTATTGTTTCCTTTTAATTAAACAACTAAAGACACGCTGTTACGCTAGAGCAGTGACAAGAATGCGGCATCCCACACCCTGTGCTACCCAGTGTCCTAGTGCATCTCACCTAAAGCGATGACTAAGTCAAAAGACAGGACTCCAGAAGGCATTTGAGCTATGCCTCCAAAAATAATAGCTGCTTAAAACGCTTGTCTGATCAGGAGCGAAAGGACACTGTGCCCACTAGCATCATAAGGAGCATCTACCTCCAAGGCGGTTGAGATATAAAAAGAAGGAATGCTCTTCCCAAATCTGCATGCCAGGACACGACTAGTATAGTCAAGACCTTGTAACGCATCCAGAGCATTCAGGAAGATGTACCGAAACCTGGGCGGTGCTGAAGGACTCTTGACAATCGCTATGGCACTTCTCTACAAGGAAGTGTTAAGTTCGGTTCCTTGCCCTTGATGCATAAACATCTTTGATCCACTAACACATGACTGAGCAAAGGCTTCAAAAGCCTTAATTCTGTACAAAGAAACTGGCTCCAGAATCCATCCGAGTAGAAAAGAAAACAATTCAACTTTGAAACACCGTCTTAAGCCACTTTGAGAAAACACTCAACATGCATTGCTATCAAGACCAGACTTACAAAATTCAGTTTGTTCCCTGTGACCTGTCACTGACAATTTATTTCTCTAAAGGAAACTCAAATCTTAGAGAACATCAGAGGCCAACAGCTTTGCTCAAAGTTCCTCTTTGCCTAGCAGTCACCAGCCAGTTAAGAGCATGTGTCCAGGTGTCACCACCTGACAGTCCCCCCCTGCCAGCTGTTTCAGAGAAAGCGTGTCTGTGCAGCTGTGGATGTCTGCCTCACACAGCCTCTGGGACTTCTGAGTGCCTTTCTCAGATCCAGCACTGAGAACAGGGCATCTACTACCATCCAACAGGTCAATCCGTTAGTCTAGCTGTGTGTTTTAGACCCTGAAGAGTAAGAGGGGCAGAAACGGGAAAGATACAGTCTTCAAATCTATTCAGATTTTCATTGTTCACATCCAAAGTCTAAAACAATGAGCTAATTCACTGCAACAAGACTCTTCTGTAAAGATTCAGCCTAAGGGCCATACACCAAGATCCTGTACCATATTAGCTTACAACTTTAGCTCTTTATGCTTCACTGGGCAGGAACTGAGGGTACTGCATTGCCAGATGCCCAGTTCCTTGTGGAGTGACAGCTTTCTTCATCCAAAGACAAGGACCTGCCAGCTACTGTCCAACCAAACTGCCGAGTGGCCAGGGAGAGGAGCGACACAGCAGGGACCTCACTAGCAGCGGCTGCTCCCCACCAAATTAGCTACAAGCCTACTTCTTGAGATTTCTACTTAAAAGTACCCCTGCTTTCTTGACAGGTTCTCTTAATTAGCAAGATTACATACACAGCTGCAAATGCTGTGTTCCAGATGAGGCTCTCAGCTGACCTTTTGCTCATTAATACAGCGGTAGTCAGAGACACACACAGGCATCCTCCCTCCTCCCCACCAGAAAGGATGAGCCACCAGGACAAGTTACAGTACCTGTGGGATAGCACCGTAATTCCAGATGTAACCCTTATGGGGAAACACATTAGCTACGTAGCGCAGTTTTCCTTTCTTCACATCTTGCTTAATTGGGTTTAAGGGATCCTTTGTTGCAATCTGAAAGAAAAATTACATAATTCTCACTACTTTGCTCTCTAAGAAAACCTTTTTTGTTTTTTTTAAATGAAGCTGGCTGCTAACTGACCAGCCAAGAGACCAGGAGCTGACACTGAAGCCAACAGCAGATATTGGACAACTCCATTTCCTGTTGCATTGTCATCTCCTGGGATATAGTTTTCGGCAGACTTACAAACGTCAGAACCACATGGGGTTGAGAGCCATAAGATGCTGCTTTAATCAGAAGGCACAGAAGAATACTAAGTTATTCCAGCTTCTGCAAGTCTCAGCCTCCATACTAGACCTCTAGCATTAAGCAAGTATTTACACGAGAAGTTAGAAACCACTCTGATTCAGGAGGTGGAATCAAGGAGGAGAGAATCAGCAAAGCCAAAGATTAATAACTACTCAGCTCAAGCATTTAAGCTAGGAACTATAATATAGTTACCTCCATCTTAGCGTTTGTCCATCGAGGTACTTCCACAACCATGTTGAACACATTCTGAAGAAAGCGAAATATCAGTGAATGGGAAGGAATCTCAAGATCACACTTCAAACTAGGCAACAGGTAAGTAAGTATGAAAACCAGCCAGTTCACATGAAAACCGTAACTTTTTTTCTGTTTTTTCCAGGGCCAGTTTTGACACAGTTGATAGAAGTCCCCTAGCCCAGTCAGTCACATGTCATCACTCAAAGCTGAAACCCATGAAAGACCCCAGCAAAAGCCAGACTGAGGTTATCCACGCATTCTCCATCAGTTGGCACCTATGAACGTCTCCACCATGTTCCTAGGTTATGGACCAGCAGGTTTAAATGAATCGAAGACAGGGGCATACAAACTATCCTGGGCATAGCAAAGCGAGGTTTTAGACATATTTATTAAATACAAAGTGCTTAATACTACAGCAAGAGCCACCCTGGCAATTTAGAAGAGACGAGGCTTACAGGAGTAAGCCATCTATTTAGCCATGTGGGTACCCACGCACTATTCTGAACAACTGAGAACGTCACTCCCAAATATTCTAGTCTGTCTTGAAGCAGGGAGAGGTGCCCGAGCTTCCCCCCTCCAAGCTGACAGACCTTGTGAGCAGCACGGTGCAAGGATAAAGATGTGGGGGAGAAACACAGAACCACATCTTGCAGTATCTAGTTTACAGGCGACGCTTGAAAACACCTCCTGTTGACTCCAGCTGGGCTGAGAGGGCTCTTGAGAGTTCAATGCCAGAGTCTCCTCTTCAAGAAAACAAGCTTTTCCACGCTTGAACCTTAACACTTGCTGTTTGAAGAGATTATGGCTTTTAACAGAAAGTCAAACCTTGCTCCCTAGCATCGACAAGGTTTCTAATGCCCAGGTTAAGCAGTATTAGCATTGCAAAATCCCTCACACCTGTATTGCGCCATAATTAGATTGCTATCGTGCTGTTACATCATTGACTTTGCCCAGACCCTTCCCTAACAGAAGATTATTACATCCCCTTAATTGCAGGGGGTCACTGCTCATTTGCAATTTAAAAGTAAAAAGGTCTATACTATTTTTATTTATAAGTAACTCGAGGAAAGGAATGAGGCAATTGGAACTGGGTAGGGAGGATGTTTTGGCTTTGCAGGCAAGGAAAGACGACTTGGGGGTGCATCTTTGTTAGGCTCGCAGTTTCCCCACCATCCAGCTGACAGATCTGCCTTGGTCTAAGACACCCAGTGAGTAGCCCAAGGTCATTCCTTTGCAATGCCAAGACACACAGGTACAGATAAGGTCAGTACGTCTCAGCCCTAGACTGAAAAAACCACCCTGCAATCCTCTCAGTGTCTTAGAGGTCTAAGGATAAAGATCAAGGAGCCCAGACAGAGTAAGACAGCCTTCTGCTCCAGGCTGGGCTCCCTACCAAAGCTGGTAACGAACCCACTACGTAACAAGTAAAATCTCTGTGGAGAGGCACTCCAGCAACAGAAGGATGTCTAATGTGATCAGCACTATTGTGTAACTTCAGGGACTGTGACCTTCAGTGATACTTGCTTCTCTTAATGACTTGGCACAGCAATGCTGGCAAGCAGCACCAAGTGCCTGAAGGCACACCAGTAGTCCAGTTTCCCTTGTTAATCATTACCAGTCCGTGGAAACCTCCTCACCCCTGTACTCACTCCCCTGCTCTTTCCTCCCCTGTTCTGCGAGCGTCTGCAAAGCGTAGCATTATCTGGATTTTTCTTGACCAAGTTACCTTCCAGACACCTGCTTTTGAAAACTGCTTTCCCAGTCAGCCACAGAAACTGCTTCGCCCCTGTCCTTGATGATTACAATCTGTCTTTTCCCTTCTGAGCAGGCAAAGGCCACCTCAGACTTCCCAGAGCGTATTCTGACAACACCCATGCCCCAAAGCTAAATCAGCTACTTTTTAGAGGTTCATCTCTCAATCCTCCATACTCTTTTCCTTTCCCATAACCATTCTCTACCTCCAAATTACACCTCTCTATCACGAAGATTTAGAACAGTTCATCGACTACGTTTCTCAAGCTGCGCAGCTTTTTAGTATGTGTTAAAAGAAGAAACAAGCTGCAAAGCTTAGGAATACAGTCAGAGAGCCTGAGTTACCAGTGAAAAAAAGTATTCAGTGAAAACTGAGGCACAGCTGTTTTTGTTTCCTAGAGCTGGGGCATTTTAGACAGTGATTCAGAACAGCCTAATTTGACTAACCGCTGGAAAGATGTAAAAGCCCTGCATCACTGCATGTGGCAGCTTCCCCAGCTGCACTTTTGGTGAGGCAAGAGGTCCCCAGGAGCTGCTACAGCAAGAATTTAACATCCTCACCTCCTGCTCAGCAGCCAATTATACTACAGGCGTAAAATGGCCTTACAGCAGCCAAAACCCGAGCCTGAGATATCATGCAGCATGAGCATATACCTCTGTATGACTGGATGTAGGTATTTAGCTAAACGGAAAGCTGCTTCTTTTAACCCAGAACGCTTTCATGTGACCGCATGGGCAAGTTCAAGACAACCACTCGTATCTCAGACACAAATATGAGCATGAGATCATCCATTCTCTTCTACTGCGTTGCTCTACCCGAGGCCGAGACTACGCGAAAAGGGCACCCATTCTTTGCAAGATCTGGTGATGCTTCCATTAGGGTGCTCCTGCCGAGAAGCAGCATAAGGAACTGGGAGCATCCCTCAGGTATTCCAGGCCTGCAGGACCACGCTCCCTGAGAAGCACTGACAAAATACTCACCCACAGAGCCCAGAGCTCCAGCGGCTGCTCTTGTCACCGGCCTCAAGCCAACGAGGCCACACCAGCCACCTGGCTCGGAGGTCCTTTGCTCCCCCCAGGGCAGCCGGCCCCTCTCCCCTCTTACCTTGCCGGCATCCGCGTAGATGGGGATATCGTGGAAGGGGGAGATGTAGCGCCCGGCGGCGTCCTCTGCAAAGCAAGGGGGGGGGGAGTGAGGCCCGGCCTGAGGGGACACCCCGCCAGGCCCGGCCTGAGGGGAGGCCTCAGGTGAGGGGCGGGGAGAGGCGCACCTCAGGCCGCCGGGGCTTCCCCAGCGTCTCCAGAGGAGCTCGACCCCCCAACCCCAGACCGGGAGGATGAGGGGAAGAAGGAGGAGGAAGGCGATAGGCACTCACTGAAGAAGAGCCGGTACTCCAGGCTGTGAGGCGCGGCGCGCTCCTCCACGCTGTAACCGGCCATCGTGCCGCGCGTAGCCGGCCGGCTGCCGCACTGCGCAGGCGCGCCGCGACGCGCCACGCCCCCCCGGCCGACGGGTTGTGCACTGCGCAGGCGCTAAACTCACTCCGCCGGCCCCGCCCCGCGGCCGCGCATCTTCCCCCCCCCACCCGCCACGCCACGCTACGCGTGGCGTGGCGGGGGGGGGGGAAGATGCGCGGCCGCGGGGCGGGCAGCGCAGCACGGTGTTGGGTAGCCTGGCATGGGATGGCCCGGCGTGGTGTGGCCCAGCACGGCCACAGCAGCATGGCGTGGCTTGGCCCAGCATGGCCACAGCAGCATGGCGTGGCTTGGCCCAGCATGGCGTGGCCCACTATGGCCACAGCAGCATGGCGTGGCATGTCCCAGCACGGCGTGACATGGCCCAGCACGGCCGCAGCAGCATGGCATAGCCCAGCACGGCGTGGCCCAGCATGACTGCAGCAGCGTGGCGTGGCTTGGACCAGCATGGCGTGGCCCAGCATGGCCACAGCAGCATGGCGTGGCTTGGCCCAGCATGGCGTGGCCCAGCATGACTGCAGCAGCGTGGCGTGGCTTGGCCCAGCATGGTATGGCCCAGCATGGCCACAGCAGCATGGCGTGGTGTGGCCCACCATGGCGTGGCCCAGCATGGCCACAGCAGCATGGCGTGGCTTGGCCCAATGTGACGTGGCGTGGCCCAGCACGGCCACAGCAGTATGGCGTGGCTTGGCCCAGCATGGCGTGGCCCAGCATGACTGCAGCAGCATGGCGTGGCTTGGCCCAGCATGGTATGGCCCAGCATGGCCACAGCAGCATGGCGTGGTGTGGCCCAGCATGGCGTGGCCCAGCATGGCCACAGCAGCATGGCGTGGCTTGGCCCAGTGTGACGTGGCGTGGCCCAGCACGGCCACAGCAGCATGGCGTGGCTTGGCCCAGCATGACGTGGCCCAGCATGGCCACAGCAGCACGGCATGGCTTGGCCCAGCGTGACATGGCGTGGCCCAGCACAGCCACAGCAGCATGGCGTGGCTTGGCCCAGCATGGCGTGGCCCGGCGTGGCTTGGCCCAGCACAACATGGCCCAGCATGGCCACAGCAGCATGGCATGGCTTGGCCCAGTGTGACATGGCGTGGCCCAGCATGGCCACAGCAGCATGGTGTGGCTTGGCCCAGCACGGCGTGGCGTGGCCCAGCACGGCCACAATAGCGTGGCGTGGTTGAGCACAGCATGGTGCGGTCCAGCAAAGGACCGCATGGTTTTCCGTGGCGTGGCCAAGCGTGGCACGGGACAGCCCATTCGCACACGTTCTCCCCCGCTGCTCCCCGTGCTCCCCAGCCCCGTGCCCTGGCCGGGGGGTTCTGTCAGGGCATGGAGGCCCATGGTGCCAGCGGGCTCGGCTGGCGGCCCCACCACTGCCCCTCATCCGGGATGGCACTGCTGGGGGAAGCGGAGGAGCCAAGGCAGGGACGTGACTTCAGCAGGACACGCTTTTATTTTGGTGACTCACAGCCCACGACGTGGCAAATCCCCGTTCCCCGCCCCGCAAGCCCTTGGTCCAGAGGTGCTCGGTGGCCACGGCTGCTCAGCCGTCCCAGGCAGGGACGCCGGTGCGGCGCGGTGCCAACGGCCCTGATTCAGAGGCGGGCGGCGAGTTGCTGGCCCGTGCCTGAGCGAAGACGCGGTTGCGGGTGCCGAAGAGGATCCCGCGGCTGTGGCTCCTGGAGGCGTACGGCCCGCGGTGGCGATGGTGGTGGGGCGAGCAGAAGGGGGCTCTGAAGGCCTCCTGGAAGCCTCGTCGGAAGTTCTCGTTGAAGTAGCCGTAGATGATGGGGTTGGCACTGCTGTTGAAGAAGGCCAACCAGTGGGCGAAGGGGAAGACGTAGACAGTGACCAGGTGGAGCTGGCCCTCGCTCAATCGCCCATAGTCCGTCAGCAGCATCAGCGTCCAGAGGGGCAGCCAGGAGAGGGTGAAGAAGAGGGCGACGATGATGAGCATGTTGATGACCTTGGCCTTCCTCCGGGAGACCCTCCTCCCCTCTGGCTCCCCTTGGCCACGGTCAGGTGCCGCCGACTTGAAGAGCTTGAAGGCGATGCGGGCGTACATGACGACGATGAGGGCGAGGGGCGCCACGTAGATGTGGGAGAAGAGGACGGTGGTGTAGATCCTCCTCATCCCCGTCTCGGGCCAGGCCTCCCAACAGGAGTAGAGGGGGTAGGAGTTGTTGTAGGTGTCCACCATGAAGTGGTGCTCCTCTCTGGTGACGGTCAGGGTGATGGCGGCAGGGCACATGATGAGCAGGGCCAGCACCCAGATGATGGCAATGGTCACCAGGGCTTTCCTCAGTGTCAGCTTCTGCCGGAAGGGGTGGACGATGCAGCGAAACCTGCGGGAGGGCAGACGGTGGTGGCTTTGGGCAGCTGGTGGGACGTCCCTGGGGAAGGAGGGCGGCCAGGACCCGAGGGTGGGAGGGGAGGGTAAGATGGGTTGCTCTTTACATATGGCTTTTGGTGGGAGAGATAGGTTGGGATCTCTCCAGCTTTGGTGTTTTCAGCCCGAGGTGGGCAAGGACACCTTGCTGGGATGCCGCATGGACAGCTTTGTGGTCCTCCTGGAGAGCTGGGACACCCTCCTGACATCCCCAGGATCTTTCCCATGATGGAAACCGCATGGGATACCCGAACACGCTGAGGGTGCTTGGTCCCCCTGTCCCCACATCCCCGCACTAACGTACCTCTCCACGGCGATGGCCACCAGCGTGAAAACTGAGGCAGAGACGGACATGCCTTGCACCAGGCCGCTCATTTTGCACATGGCGTTGTCAAAGGGCCAACCTGCGAGGGGACACCACGGAGTTTGTAGGTGCCTTTGGCTCAGCCGGGTCCATCGGCAGCTCCGTCTAGATATCCCCATCCACCATGTCGTTGTTAGGGGATGCCAAATCCTGCTCCTAAGGGGGGGGCTGCGTTTTTGGCTCATACAGAGATGGCCTTTAGCAATACAGAAGCTTGGAGAAAAAACCCAAAATTGGTAAAAAAGGTGCATATTACACTCAAGGAGCACGGTGGTTGTCATTTCTCCTACCCCTACGTAGGGCTCTAGCTGTTATCACGGGGATTGACCTTGGGATTCTTGATCGGAAGGGCTTTCGTCTTGTTTCTTAACCCCCACTAAGGCATTGGCAATAAATAAATAGCACCACATAATAAATAAATACAGACTCTGCCCTGTGCCCCGGCTACTGCTTCGGCTAAACTCCACCAACCATGCCAATGCCACGCTTTATCTTTGGAAAGGTCAACGGGCAGAGCTGAGCCAGCGCGGGGAGATCGATGCAAGAAGAGGAGGGGTTTTTTCAGTGCTGCTTGATGGAGAACAGCTGGACTTTAAGTAAATATGTAAAGGTAGTGTTAAGGTCATACTTACTTTGCCAAAACATGTCCAAAACCTAAAAAAACCCCCAACTTTTCCCCCTAAAATAGTAGGTCTAAATGAAATGATACCTTTCATCAGATATGGTTGAGTGGCCACCACCTGCCCTCCTCATCCTCAGCAAAAAAAAGCACCCACGGGCAGGAGATTTGGGGGCGGCCTCATGTGTGGGGAGCAGAAGGTGGGTGATGTTCCCCACCAATTTCTCTCCCCCCCCCGGCCCCGCTCACCCGTGATGAGGTTGTCCACCAAGGTAGTGGGCATGCAGAAGATGCCCACCAGCAGGTCGCTGATGGCCAGGTTGAGGATGAACATGTTGGTGACCGTCCGCATCTGGCGGTTCTTCACCACGATGAAGCACACCAGGAAGTTGCCGATCATGCACATGAGGAAGATGAAGGTGTAGGCCAGGATGAACATGGCGGCCACGGGGGAGGAGTGCTGGTAGTACGCCGAGAAGGTGTAGTTCTCCCTCAGGAGGTGGCTCTCGCTTGTGGTGGAGTTGGGCCAGCTGCCGTTGGAAGGGCCTGGGGAAGGGAAGGCAGGAAAATGAAGCTGGAAGAGGATAAAGCGATTATTTCCTTCATTTCTTAATGCCCTCGGAGGTGAGTTTTCATATTTATACCAGTGCCCAGCCTGGCCGGGACGTGTCCTGCTGGGATCATCTCAGTGCCCCAACAAGTGTCCTCCTCGTTGGGTTACGCAGCCCAAGGTACCGCAGCACCTCGTCTGAATTATTATTTTATATCATTATTATTTTATACCATTATTATTTTATATCATTATTTTGACAAGGAGTTAAAGCAGCCCAGAAGACATCCTGTTCTCATGGGATTTTTTTTAGGGATGATGCAAGGAAGAGAAATGCATGTCCTGACACCGCAATGCTCCGGCTGCGCGGGAGCTGTACCCATGCGATCGGTCCCCAGCACAGCCAGCCTGGCAGCATCCCCGCTCCCGGGTGTCTGCCGCTGCTTCTCCTTGAGCTTCCGAGATTTGCAATTTGAGATTTCCTAAAATCCGCAGTAGCAGAGGGAGACGGGCTGGGGAAGAGGAGACCCTGCCCTCTCCTTACATATAAAGTGATAATTATACATAATTATGATGACTGTCTGGGACCCTGAGAGCTTCTGGTGGAGGTGGGGGGAGGGCATTTTGTTGCTACAGATTTAACGGGGGGAGCAGGTCCCTGCAGCACCCACCCTCGGGTTTCCCCAGCTTTACTCAGGCAGGGACACGGGAGGATGCTGAGCGCAGGCAGGAGCTGCCTGCAGCGGTGATGTGACTTACTCCAGGCAAACCCAGGCTGCAATTTTAAGGCTGAAAAAGGCATATTTTTGCTTTAAGGCTCAGCCTAACCACCTGCAGGTCAGCCCCGCTCTGCAAAAGCACTGCAAAGCCGCTGCATGGTGGGCGGCCGTACCACCCCACCATCCCCGTGCCGATGCTGGTGCTCAGCTCGCCAGCCAAGACGCTTTTCCCAGCGGATGGGACCACTCGCTTCGCCGAGGCTCCGGCACGCAGGGAGGCCCTGCCTGGCCTCTATACCCCTGTCCTGGGTGCAGGATTCAGCCCACACATTTCCAGCGGGGCTTCAGAAAGATGCTGGTGGGGTTTGCAGCAGCGGCACGGGAGAAGGAGCATCTTGGAGAGGCAAGGAAGCAGGCAGGGCTGCTGGGGCAAGGTGCATCAGGTGCACCCGCACGAACCGGTTTCGTTAGCAGAAGCGATAGCGAAGACTGTAATGAGATTGCCCGAAACCTGCGATATTAAGCCCAAAACTTTGCCGGACTTCATCTCTTTGGGCTGCAATGTCTTGCAGCATTAGCGGGAGGTGGGTATCCTATGGATGAGGAATCACAGGCGGTTTCAAAAGCGAGGTGGAAGACGAGGAAAGGAAAATAAGGGGCTGCCAAGCGCCCGGGTCGGTGCCGGATGGATGGAGGCGTCCTCCGTTCATCTCGGATGGGGTGACAAGGGGCCGGGGGGGCCATGGGCCACCCGCCTCCCTGCCTGGCCGTGGGAAAGCGCCGCAGGGAAAGGCTGGGCTGATGGAATAGGAGAGGGGCTGGACACCTTTTTTCGGGATAAAATAAAATAAATCAGGGCTTGGTACTCACCTCCGCCAGCCCTGCCCGGCTCCGGGGGCTGCATCGCTGGTATGCGGGCGGGGGGGGTGTCTGCAGCCTGGGGGGGGGGTGTTGTCCCCGACCCTCCCCCGGTCTCCCCACCCGGGGCTGAGCCCCGGTGCCGGTACCGAGCCCCGGTTGCGGCTGCTCGCCGGCTGCAGCGGAGGAAGGAGGGGGGGGGGACGGGACCGCGGGGGGGGTGCAGCCTCCCATCACCATGGATACCGGGGTACCCACACGCAAGCCCCAGCCCTGAGGCAGCGCGGGGGGGGCAGCCCAGGGGAGAGCCGGAGAGGTTTGGTCCCTGGGGAGGGTCGGGCTCTGTGTCCCCCTCGCCCCCCCCTCGCCCCCCAAGCTGATGCTGGCACTTGGTGCCTCTCCCCGCCCCGGCTGATGGCCGGTGTCCCCAGCAGCGCTCCTGCCCATCCCGGGGCGGGGGAAACACGCTGGGAGCCCCAAAAGGAGAGGGAGGAGGACCCCGGTCCTCCACCCCGTGTAAATCACCCACGGGGTGGGGAAAAGCAGCACGGTCCTTCGGGGTGCTGGTCCTGCCCCAAAGCTGCTCCGCTCAACCCCGGCTCCTCCATCACTGCCAACATCAACAAACCCCCTTTCACCACGGTCTTTTACCAAAGTTTGGCTTTGGCACGTCTAGAAATCAAGTATTTCCAGGATTAACCATTCCTGGCTGGCCCCAGCCATCCCCCAGCACTGGGAAGCAGTTGTCCCTTAAAAACACGACCGAGCAAACACGGGAGATGTTTAAACAAGGCATTTTGAGATAAGGGCTGCCATTTCTCCCAGGAGTTCTTTCACAGGCAGCCAGCTGCCAAGGGACACCAGCGTGCCTACCAGTGGCCCCGCTGCCACCAAGAAGCCACCCTCCCTGGTCCATATCCTGAGCCCCACAGCCCATTTCTTCCTTGGAAAGAAAGCGGCACAACTTGAAGACCCACACCGGATCCAGGAGGTGGGCGCATGCTTCTGGGGACACCCATGGGTGAGCAGTGTGTGGGGACCTTCGGGCACTGGGTCGCTTTGGTTTCCACGGTGAAAAACCATGGGGGAAAAAAAAAAAAAACATTTCCCTGGGAAAATTCGGAGACATACTGCTCAGGTCTGGGCAGAATCCAGCCAGAGGCATCAGCCCGAGCTGCAGCAAGCACCTGCGGGGATGCACAAAGAGGCTTCTTTAAAGGGGAAGACAACTGATAACTCCAATTTAGCAAATAAAAAACCCCCACACTTAACAGGAAAACATTTAATCAGGCATTTGGCACTTTGCCATATCAGCAATTCAAGGGGGAACCCCTTACAGCCGCAGGGATGTCCCCCACCGTCCTCGCCGTGGACCAGGGCGGCAGATGCTACCTACCACCGGCCAGGTGGGAGGGATGCGACCGAGCATCCAACTCCCCCCAGTTTTACCCAAACCTCGCACATCCCGGCTCCGCTTCCTCGCCAAGCGCTGGCAAAACACAAAGCAGGAGATTCCCTGGCTTAGGAGCTGGCGTCGCCATCCCTTCGCTGAGAGCCCCGCTGCTTGCTTTTTATTAAGGAAAAAAAAGAAGGACTGGCTGCCTCGCTGCGGGTTTGGGACAGAAATAGCGGCGTAGCAGGGACTGACCTAAACCAAACCACTCTTGCAGGCAGTCACCCCTCTGAAGAGCTCGCCCCGGCACCTCGAGACCCTCTCAGGCTTTGGGAATGGGTTTTTCTGGTGACAGCAGCAGGTCGAAGGGGACGAGGGGCCGGACCAGCAGCCGCACCTCGGGGCCGACGGGGTTCGCCCGTAGGTTGAGGCTCCGCAGCGATGCCATGGAGGCCAGCTTCTCTGCCGGCACCTCTGCAAAAGAGAGCACCGAGGAGTGAGCATCCATCCCGGCATCGGCTGCTGCGGCATTCGGAGCAGCAGAGGGGATGAAAGCCGGGGTTCGATGGGCAGCCCGGAGCAAACCCTGCTCCCGTCGGTCTCCAGGCTTTTATCAAAACAGAAACATAACAAAAGATTAAATTATACCACTACTCAAGAAAATGGCTTGGCAAGGTACAAACACCATGATATTAAATGTGGACACTGCCCTCCAGTTCTCCCAGTCATAAAAAAAACCCTGCTGGGGTGCTAAACTGGTATTCAAAGACTTATTCCCTGATTTTATTCCCAGTGTTGTAATGCCCAGGAGCCCTCGCCAGGCTGATGGGAGAGCCCGTGCTCTTCACCCTTGTTGGACAGGCTGCAAAATGGCTCTCGGCCATCACCACCCTCCTATTTTGCAATTTCCATGAATTCAGGTGTTTTTCTTTAGAAAGGGTTTTCTAAAGGAAACCCTTTTAACATGGGGGAAAAAAAAAAGGTGCCTTAAACTGCAGGTCTCTGGGTGGTCCCCATGTGAATCCACTGAGGGCGGAGGAATGAGACTGATACAAAAAGCTAACCATTAAGATGTTAGATTTAGCTTTTCATCATAAATCACAATATTGTGGGCTTGAAAAGCCCACCTGCCTGAGTTTCCCCAAGAATGATTTCTTTTTAATTTGGCCACCAAAATGACAAGAGCCTTTTAGATCCCCAGCTCTGATTTCTTCTCCCAATACTTGGAGCAGAATTGCGGTGTTGTAATTATAGCTGAGCGGGTGATGATACGATTTTTAGACCATGAAACTTATTTTACGCTGGAAAAAGACTCAAACACCTTGATGGCTTTTTTTTTCTCCTTCTTGTCCAGAGAGCAATGTTATTTTCTGTAATAAACATATTTCTGAGCAGTGTACCTCTCTCATCATGCTAAGCGTCACATGGATTTTTTTATACTCTTCTTTACAGTGGATTTGTTCACCATCGCTCCCCTGTATCATTTTGCATTTTTTTCCCCCTTGATGCACAAAAATATATTTTTTTTAATAGCTCTTCCTGTTTAATGATCCTCTAAAGTTATGCAGAGTGATAAACCCCCACTTTGCTTAAATTTAGTGACTTAAGGAAAGTATTGTAGGGAGCACGCCTTGCGCAGGGTGGGAACAGCCCAGCTCTGCAACTTATTTCAAGGTAAGGAACGGTGACTCACGCCCGGCATGAAGCAACAGGCAGGGCAGGCAGTGCAGCCTATAGCTATACGGCCGTGCGTGGGAACCGCAAACTCCTCTATAAGCAACCCGAAGCACCACTTGCCGGCTCCCCGATGGATAAGGCACTTGCGTTTGAGCCTGAATTATTCATGTTGGCTTCACCAGTTAAGCAAGAAAAGGGGAAGAAAAAAGGCTTTTCCATAATTAAGGCAAACAGTAATTTTCTCAGATCAGAATATGATCATAAGCAAGTGAAAAAGCCAGCTCCTTCAGATGAAAGGGCTGCCGAAGCGTTGAGAATCATCTAAGGAGATGGGTATGAAAAGGCTGCCGAGGCATGCGAGGAGCTGGGCGATGAACACCAACAGCCCCAAAGGTCTCTCAGCCTCGTACGGCTACAAATTGAAGGTGGAAGGACCCTGCTCAGATAGCAGAGCCACCTCCCGGGCAGGTTTCAACATTAGCCGCATTCTTTGCTGGCCACCAGCTCCTGCCAGCCTCCTCCAAACCTGCTGATGGAAACTCACTGGCTGGCTCCTCTGCGGCTATTAACAAAGATGCATTTTCCATACCATTAACCCAAATTGAGAATGGCTTTTTTTGATGCTCAGGAGGAGAAAAATCAGCCACAGTTGCCACCAGCAGCAACCTGCCCAGCTTTGCGAGTCGTCTGCAGCATCGCCCTTGCTGTCTCAAAAGCTTCTATGTTAACCCATTAATCAAGGAATAAGGGAAAGAGCCGCTGAAGCTTCAGGCACCAAAAAAGCACAGAACTTGGGAGCTGAAAATGCTAATTTGCTATCACTCTAATTAGCAGAGGAGGAGTTAAAAGCATTGACATTAATATATACATAATTACACTGCAGGGTTAAGAGCTTGTTGAGATGAAAAGGGCAGTTCATGGCACTAAGTGTCTCCTTTCAGAGCCCACAGACTCCAGGCAGACATTAATTAATCTCCTTTTACTTCTGTTTCCCTTTGGCTGGAAAACATTGCCTACCATCTCCAGTTCAGTATGTCCTAGTAGGTGACTCAGCCCTCTTCCAGCACGTCCTTTTAATCTGGTCTGCAGCCCTGCTATCAGCTCCTTCAGCATCACTAAGAGGAGGACAGGCAGGACTAGGAATGGCACATGACTGCTGCAGCAGCACCAAAAACCAGCCCATCCACAACCTTCCTGCTGCTGGAGCAAGCCCCAGTCCTTCCCCAGGCTCCAGCTCCCATCTATCATCTGTAGAAGATGGTTCTGTTGCCCACCAGTCTTTTATCTGGAGTAGGGTCCTCAGCTCGTTATTGGGCTAAGTGGTGCAGCCTGGCTCCCGAATTATAAAAGGCAGCAAAATGCAGCTTTTGCACTACTGGGGTAGTTGCTTCTGTGCTGTAGGGGTGTAGGTACTGCTGCTGAAGAGCAGCACCTGGATGAACTTTCAGATGCCTCAAGAGTTTCTCCAAGGATGGAGTAAGTGATTGCTCCCCTATACTCAGTGCTGCTGAGGCTATATGTCAAATACTGTGTTCAGTTTTGTGTTCCTCCCTACAAGAAGGACATCGAGGTGCTGGAGCGTGTCCAGAGAAGGATGACGAAGCTGGTGAGGGGTCTGGAGCACAAGTCTGATGAGGAGGGGCTGAGGGAACTGGGGTTGTTCAGTCTGGAGAAGAGGAGGCTGAGGGGAGACCTCATTGCTCTCTACAATTACCTGAAAGGGGGTTGTGGTGAGGTGGGTGTTGGTCTCTTCTCCCAAGTGATGAGTGATAGAATGAGGGGAAATGGCCTCAAGTTGCACCAGGGGAGGTTCAGGCTGGATATCAGGAAAAATTTCTTTCCTGAGAGAGCGGTGAAGCACTGGAAGAGGCTGCCCAGGGAGGTGGTGGAGTCACCATCCCTGGAGGTGTTCAAGGAACGTGTGGATGTGGCACTGCGGGATGTGGTTTAGTGGGCATGGGGGGGTTGGGTTGATGGTTGGACTTGATGATCTTACAGGTCTTTTCCAACTGTAGTGATTCTGTAACTGCTCCCCATGAGACCCTGCTGCCAAAACAGGGTCCTTGGCCAGCTGCAGTGGGTGAGTTGTATATGCATGCAGAGGGGAAAAGAGAAGATGTTGTCTCCTATAGACTGGCCTAAGATCTCCTGGAGTGAAATGAGTGTGAAGGGCTCAACTCCTACTTGGTCATTAAGGAAAAACAAAATTTGCACCAGTTAAATTCAAGCTGATGGGCTCTCCTTAACTCTCCTTCCCCTATTGTGCCAGGCTAGTGTGGGAGGAAAAGGTATGTATAAATACAAGCTCATAAATAGTATATAAAACTATTAGCACATAAAAATGCATATATATACATATATGGAAACTGATGTGCAGATAATTGGCACCGAGGCTCATCCCAGAGCCTGGCTGCAAGCTCCCAGCGCGCTGTGCCTGTGAAGAGCGGGGAGCTCGGTCCTTGGGCAAGCTCAGCGCTGAGCAAACTCAGCCTTGAGGGCAACCCAGGAGATTCCACCGTGGTCCTGGAAAGTGAAACTGGGGATGAGATGCTTTACTTTGGATGTGAAGGACCTGAGCTGCTGCAGCTCTTGGGGTGCTCTGCTCCCTGGGAGGCCATTGTGGGACTGAGCCCAGGAGGTATTGGGGAAGGTATTGGGAGTGATGCAATTACCCAAACTTTTGTTTCCTTGGCAAAAATTGGCTGCGACGTCCCTGGGTTTCTAATCTCTACCTCTTCCCTTTCCAGAAAATGCATAAAATAGGTTAATCCTACCCATTTCTGCAGCCAAACAGCATTGTGCTCGTTTCAAAGATACATCCCTGAAACATTTTAGCTTGAAATTGTTAATCTCTACCCTGTCATTATTCTTCCTAAGTCTGATAACAGCAGCTGAGGGGAGCCTGGAGGGAGAGGACCAAGCCTGGCAGCTGGGTTATCTAGCTGCCTTCTCCCCCAAGATTAATCCAGCTGGGTACAACCCTTGATGCATCTGTTCCTCCCTGCATTTAAGCAGGGAAAAATGCAACAAAGCGCTGTATTCCCTTCCTGCAGCAGCCTGCTTGCACAAAATGCGAAGGAAATACGAAGTTTGGAGACTTCAGCTCCTGCATCAAGTCTGAAGTTGGCCAATTAAGCTCAAAAAGTGATGGAGGGACCTAAGAGTGAGACGCTCTCTCCGAATGGCAGGAGAGGAAAAAAGGGGTGAGGAAAACCCATGTCTTTTGCTGGCTCTCGTGGAAGCAGTATTTAAGGTTTTGTGTTTCTATAGGCATGGCCAGGGAGCAGCTGATGCTGTTAATAAAACTTGTGTTGCAGGGAGCAGCTTTCCCAGCAGCAGCTGAAGCCATCCTAGATAAAACAGCAAAATTGAGCAGACTCAATATTCGCCTCCCTGGGGATCTGTGTGGGCTGTGGGATGCTCCAGCCTGGGCTCTTTGGAAGATTGCTCCTAAATAAATCCCCTTTTATCTCTGTGCAACAGCTGCCCCTTTTGCCCAGCGTTCGGGGACTCCAAAGGCTTCAGCTTTGCGCATGATTTTCCTCTGACTGCAGGGTCGGGGATGAGCGGCTCTTACCAGCCCTTTAATTTCACTTTTTTTTAGGGGATTTTATAGCGTTATGGCTCCTATTCGCTCTGGGAAATGTTCAGGTGGGCTTGTGCCCTTGCTTTGTGAGGCAGCAAACATTTTTTGCTGGCAGCAAAGATCTCAGCCCAGCATCCTTGGGGCTGGGTTCTGCAGTCAGGTCTATTTTTTAATTAAATCTGGTGATTTTGAGCTGCAGCTGGAGTTACCTTTGAGAGCTGTATCCCAGCGTGGTGAAGAGGGTGGCTTGAATGGGGCTTGATTTCCCCCTACGCCTGCAACAGCTTCATCCCGGGAGGCAGCGCAAGTGTTAGCACAAGCGAGTGGCTAACGAGGCTCTGTCTATTTAGCATCTCCCTCGCCAAATCCATGCTCCTTTTGCTGGATCACTAAGCCATCCCTCGGCCCGACTGCATCCGCAGGAGATGGTGGACCACGAGCAAAGCTTCAAGCCAGCATCCCTCCCTGCTCAGGGATGTGAATCGGCATCAGCGCTGGGAAGTGCCGTTGTCCCAGAGGGATGCTCATCCTCACCTCCAGCGGGAAAAGGTTCTTCTCACCTGTGATCTCGTTCTCTTCCAGGTTGATGGTCTCCAGGGTGGCGACGGTGGCCAGGGGCTCGGGGAAACGCCGAAACCTGTTGCGGGAGAGGTTGATGGCCCGGAGGTGCAGCAGGGAGGTGACCTCCTCGGGCAGGCGGTGCAGGTAGTTGCCTGCCAGGTTGAGCTCTGCAGTTCGGGGAAGAGAGGAGAGAGGTGGTGGGATGCGGGGGGGAAAGATGGGAAAATAATTAATGCATGGCTTCATTTACAGCCTCTGTCTCCCGTGGGCTGCCAGGTCCAGCAATGGGATTCCAACTCCAAAAATGGGTGGTTTTTTGCTCATCTCCATGGTTTGCTGTCATACTTTAGCCTGCTGTGACTACCCCTTTTAGAACGATATGTTTCCTGGCTTCCCCAGGCTTTCCTAATGAAACCCGTGCAGCATTTTGCAAGCGGGGGCTGTAGAAATAAGCAATATTTCTTAATGAAGTCGGTGCAATTCCCTCCCCAATGGACATTTGTCATGGCTTAAGTCTAGTTTTCTATCTTCACGTGCCTGAACCCCTTCTGAGGTATAAATAGAATGGTGGAAGAAATGTATCTGTATGTGAAAAACATCTATTCTACGGAGTTTAGCCCTCTGTGATGCTTCCCCCCCCCCCCCTAAGAAATGGGCTGCAGGAGCAGCACCTCCTACATGGAAGACCATTAGCCATGGGAACAGGAACCCAAAGCCCGCTGTCCCAGCGCCCTTCTCCAGTGACACAGGGCTTTCTGCTCTATAAATACCCACGCAAGCTGCCCTGCCCCTGCTAATACCTCATATTTATAGGTCCTGCCTTATTCAGGATGGTGCAAGGCTGTCCCCAGCCCCGGGGCATCTCTCCCCTGCAACAGCCCTGCTGAGGCCTGGCACATTCATCACCAGAATGATTTGTTCACTAGTGGAGTGAAACCCGTGCTGGGAAATGAGACCACCTTCTTTTTTTTTTCCCTCCCCTCAGGGCTTGCCATGCTGTCTAGAAAATGAAAATTGATTTCCTTTGCTTGATGTGTTTCTTTTCTCCAGCCTAGGGGAGTTTTCATGGATGATGCTCCAGCTCCTGCACAACACGGGAGGCCTCCCCAGCCACCCACCACAGTGGCACTTGTGCACTACATTGTATGAGCAAAATATTTGCTTATAAAAGCTGCCAGAGCCCCAGGCGCTGCTGCAGGCAGGCAAAGCCCCGGTGCAGACCCCAGCGTTCAAAACCACGGATGCTCTGGATGCTTTAGTGTCTTTTAGCAGATTAGCTTCTGGCTGCTTTCGCTGGGCTCCGCAGGGACGTGTCCCCGTGGCACCAGCCACACACTGACTGTCCCCATCTCCTGCAGCGAGTGGAGGAGCAAGCAACTATCACTGCTGTCTTGCGACAGGGGCTAATTAGCCGGCAGCAAGCCAGCATGCCTTCTGCAGCCTGAAATTTCGGGATGTGGTTTAATGGGTAAGGTGGTGTTGGGTTGATGGTTGGACTTGATGGTCTTACAGGTCTTTTCCAACCTTAGTGATTCTGTGAAATGCCCCAGCTCTGCCATGCACCATTATACCCAGACTGCCTTTCCTGTCCTCTTTCAGCCCCATCCTCGGAGGGAGATGGAGGATGATGAGAGACCTCACTGCAGCCTGGTCACTGCTGAGAGTGGCTGGAGGTGGCATGGCATGAGTTTGGGAGGGTGGGTGAGAGCAAAACCGGTGCCCTCTTCCTGCAAGGGCTCAAAGGGTAAAGAAAAACGGATTTTGGGGGGAGCTGAACTAGTGCTTGGAATGAGGTGTGAGTGCAGAGGAGGAAAAACTGCAGTGGGGAGACTCTCCGGTGCTGTGCTCCCTCTGCAGCAGCCCGGGGGGGCTCTTTGCCGGGTCCCGGGGGCTTGGAAGTGGCTGTTGTGAAGCAGTGGGGCTGTCTCTTACCTCTCAACTGGCTGAAGGTGGTGACAAATCGGCTGGTGAGGGACTTCAGCTCGTTGTTGGCCAGGGAGATGTGGTGGATCCCCTCGGTGACGCTCCTCATGGCTTTGTAGATGCCGACGGGGAAGGTCATCAGCTTGCAGTTGGCCAGATCTGCCCCGGAGAGATCCGGGCACCTTATAATGCACCCCAGCTGGCACCAAGCAATGCTTGCCATCTTGTCTTCTACCCCTTAATGCTTGAGTTGCTGCCCATGGATGCTGAAATGTCCCCTGCCATACTCCTCTCTGTTGCAGCGATCTTTGCGATCACCTCCCTGAGCACCCATAGTTTGTTCCCATCAGCAATGCTAAGGGTGTTCAACCCCAAACCGTGTCGCATTTACCTCTCTGCTGCAAACCCTCAGCCAGCCTGTCCATGTCAAATAAATAACTTTGCAACTTCAGCAATCCCTCTCCCCTATGTCCTTAACCCCCCGGGGAAGGTCGAGCATCCCAGGGATGCCCCCTCCACTGCTGATGGTGATGGGCTTTCCCTGGGGGTCCTCCTGGCTGGATTTCTCATGGCAAGCAGTGGGAAGGGGAAAAGGATTTGGCTGCGCTTCTCACCTCTTGGTGTTTTTGTTTTGCTCTGACCTGTTTCCCTTTCCCCTCCTGGGGACGTACCAGGGGATGGGATCCCTGCATCCCAGCCCTGTGATGCTCAGCCCCGGCTCTGCTGCCTGTCCCCTCCCCAAAGCCGTGGCGGGGGCTGCACGAGCTCCGTCTTCCCCCGCTTATCGTCTTGCTGGGAGAGGCTGAGCGATGAAGCTCTGACTCTCAGCGTACACTGGTTTATACCCCAGGGCTGGGAATCCAGCACGAATAAAAATGAGCGGCTCTCTTTTGATGAGCTGCGCCTGGGTCTCGGATATTAGCTGCAAACGGGGAAACTGCAGAAAACCACAAATCTGGCGAGGCGGGGAGAGGTCTGGCTCCTGCCTTTGCTTGTAAGGAAGGACTTTATCCCTGGGGCACGTCCCATGGGATTATGTGCCATCGCTGGGAACCCACTCAAACTTTGGGGAGGGCTGAGCGCCCTTTTGGGGGACCCTTTCCCTTCCCTGGGGGTGCAGGAGCCTTGGGCACGGCACCCAGAGGGGGACTGACAGCTTTTTTTAGACCGTGGCTGCAAATAATAGTCCTGCTCTCGGACACCCGATCCTTCTCCTGGCCCCGAGCGGGAGCGGAGCCGGAGCGCCAGGCTTACCCAGGGAATCTGTTTTGTTCTCCACTGTGTCGTTCACCTTCCTGGCCACCCGGGCCACCGCCTCACCCATCCTCTTCTGCATGCGGGCGCCCGGTCCCGCCGGGGACGTGCTTTGGCCGGGGGGATCCACGGCTGGAGGGAGAAACCAGCCGCTCCGGCCTCTCGGGAGAGGGATGCTAAAAATAACCAGCGGGATCAGCGTTCCCAGGGGAGGGAGGGAGGGAGGCTGTGCTGAGGCTGGCGTGGCCCTCAGGGTATGAGATTCCCAGCTTTCCAGGGTGGTATGTGTAGGATATGGGGATGCATCCCCTTTCCTGGTTTGTGATATAGGGATGCACCCCCTTTCCCGGTGGTCTGGGGCTGGCGTGGCTCTCGGGGCACAGGATTCCCAACTTTCCGGGTCGGTACTTTGGGATATGGGGATGCACCCCCTTTCCCGGTGACCTGGAGCATGGTGTAGCCCTTGGGGTGTGGGAATCCCAACTTTTTGTGTTGGTGTATTTGGGATATGGAGGTGCACTCCTTTCCACGATGACTTTGATTGGCTCGGCCCCTTTCCCGGTGGCTTTGATCAGCTCGGCTCAGCCAAAACGTTTGGGCAGAAGGAGCCCTGGACACGACGACCCGCCTGCAGGCGAGGTCCCGGCGAAAGACGGGACACCCCCATCCCCCACCCCCCCAAAAAACCCCGCTCTTCCCACGCCGGGAGTCGAACCCGGGCCGCCTGGGTGAAAGCCAGGAATCCTCACCGCTAGACCACGTGGGAGGGCGCGGGCAGCGCCGCCCGCCCCCGCGCCTGCCCCCTGCTGGCGGCGGGCGGCGCGCGGTTGCGCGGCGGCAGCAGCGGCCGAGGGCGGGGGGGGGCGGGCGATGGGAGGCGGCGGCGACGGGGGGGGGGCGGCGCCCGCTCCGCGCCGCCTCCGCGGGGACAATAGCGCGGGGCCATGTCGTCCGCCGGCGGCCGCCAGCCCAGCCAGAGCCGGGCCATCCCCACCCGCACCGTGGCCCTCAGCGACGCGGCGCAGCTCCCCCCGGACTACTGCACCACCCCCGGCGGCACCCTCTTCTCCACCACCCCGGGAGGTGAGCGCCGGGGCGGACGGGGCCTGCGGGGCGGCGGCCGCGGGGCCGCGCCGGGGGAGCGCTGCCGCCGCCCGCCCGCCTCTCCCGCCGCCGCCTGTCGCGCCTATCGCGCCCGTATCGCGCCCGTATCGCCTCTCTGCGTCGCCTCTCTATAGCGCCCTGCCGTCGGTGGTCCTTAAAGCGAGCGCTCTGCCTGTTCCGGGGCGTAGCGGCGGGCGCAGAGGGTCCCGGCGGGGCGGGAGCTGGCCCCCGGTACGGGGCGGCCCCGCTGGGGCGCGGGCATCGGGGGCTCGACGCCCGGCAGCGAGGGGTGGGGGGGCTCTGCCCCGTCCCGCCTTGACACCCCCGGGGCCGGAGCATCCCTCGTCCCCGGGCGGGGGGGAGAGGGACGGAGGGGGTGTTTCGGGGTGCCGCATCCCTCGGCGTCCCCAGGATGCGTTCCCACCCCTGCCGTGAGTTTGCCAGGCCTCTGCGCCGGGGCGGCGGCGGCGAGCGCCCGGGGGGGCAGCTGGTACCCAGGTGCCGCCGAGGGTGTTTGTCCAGCGCCGAATTATCACCCGCCGTGCCCAGATAAGAGCGGGCAGAGCGGCGGTGGCGGCACGCAACCCCCCCTGCCCTCCCCGCCTATCCTTGGGCTGCGGCGGAGGTCCTTGGCCAGGGCACCTGTCCCACCCACCGGGAGACTCCTTCTGCCAGGCCGGATCCCCGCCACCCTCCTCTCGTGTCCGCCCCCCAGGCACCCGGATCATCTACGACCGCAAGTTCCTGCTGGACCGCCGCAACTCCCCCATGGCCCAGACCCCGCCTTGTCACCTCCCCAATATTCCCGGCGTCACCAGCCCCGGCTCGGCCGGCGAGGAGCCCAAAGCGGACGCCAACAGCCTGAACCACCAGGAGGGGAAGCCATCCATGGGTAAGGGGCCCCCCGGGGTGGGGTTGGCGGGATTGGGGGGGGCGTCCCCGCCCCTAACACTTCTCCCCTTGCCTCTCGCCAGGGGACGACGCTCAGTTCGAGATGGATATCTGAGCGGGAACCACGGAGAGGCAGCAACTCCCCAGACCTGTGCACACCCCATTCGGCTTAGCAGGATCCCTCCCGGCGAGGCGGAGGCGGTAGCGGTCCCCGCCAGCGTCCCCCTCCCCGCCCGCCTCCCCCGACCCCTCTTTCCGGGGAGCGCGGTCCTGGCTTCACCCCCTTTACGGGTGACCGGGCCCAGCATCTGCCGGACGGAGCATCCCTTCCGGATCCGGCCCTATTCCTCCTCCTCATCCCACCAGCAGCCTGATTTCGACCGGGCTTCTTTTTAAAACATCCCTTTGCCTCTTCTGCCGCCTCATGCTCTCCCCCCAAAAAAACCCCAAACCCTCCCGTTACCCCAAACCCCCCGTTACCGGCAGCTTGGCGGTCCGGAGCTGCGTCGCCCTCTTTGCCCCTTCTCCCGGAAAATTTGGGCAGCCTCTCGGGAAGAGGGGGAAAGAGTCGCTCTAAAAACCCAGCGCCCACTTGCACCCCGGGGCGGGGTTTTTTTTTGGTTCCCCCGGGACCGGCTGGCATTCGGTGGGGGACAACGTTGGCAGCCTGTTCCCTTCGGTGCTCCGGGGGTCTGAGTTAGTCCCCGACGGTGTCGGGCAGCGCACCCGCATCTCTCTCCTACCCGGATTTCTTCCGTCTCGGTCCTTCGACGGGGGGCTGCGTCCCCGACCCGCCAGCCAGGACTCGGAGCGGTGTAGCCATATGTTACACAAAACCCCCCTTGCTTTTAGTTTTTTGGTACTAAAAAGGGGCACTTTACTGGCAACGCTTCTTTTTTTCGGGCTGGGAAAGTGCTTTCAAGTGCTTTATTTTTTTTTTTTTAACCCCCCCTTTTTAAAATGTGAATAATACAGAAGCGAAATCCCTCGGTGCCGTTGGATGTCTCAGGAATAGCTGGGCGCCCGGGGAGGGGAACGCGGGGTGAGATGCCGCAGGGATGCGACGCTGCGGCCGGGAGCATCGCAGCCGCACCCGGGGTGCTCCGGTTGCAGGGTGCCGGCGTCGGTGCCATCCTCCGCTTGCTTTTTGCGCCGGGGCTTCCCTCGGCCGGCTCGTGCTGCCGCCGATAAAGGGTTTCCCCGTTAAACTGCCCGCCTGCGGCGGCTTTGCCGGCCTGGCACATCGTGGCCATCCTGCCTGTGCCCGGCATCTTGAAACCCCCCCGGCGTTGGGATTATTTTTTTTTTTTCTCCTCTCTTGGTGCGACTCTCGCCTCGAAGAGCAATGTTTGGTGAGGGCGTGCGTGGTAGGGGACGCCGCGGCCGTGCCGTGTTGTGCCCCCCGAGCCCGCCGGTCCCCCCCCATTATTTTTTTTTACTACCTGTTGGGAGCCGTCAACAGCTTCGCAACCTTCTCAAGTGCCATTTTATCAGCCCCCACCTGAGTGCCTGCTCCATCCATCCTCCCTCCCTCGCCGGGGTCCCCCCTCCCCGGTACCCAGCCCCGGGGACCCGCTGCCTGCCGGGGCGGTGGCTCCGCGCGCCGGGGACGGGTACTCCCCGCCCCGGCATCCCTGCCGCAGGCTTTGTGCACTTTCCGTCCGGTAATTTATTTCTCTCGGTGTGTTTGGCGCGGGTCGGCGCGGCGGCTGGTTGCGAGCTCCCATCTTCCACCCGCTTTTCTCGCAGGGGGGGTGGGGGTGCCGCTCGTTTTGGGGGGGGAAAGGCAAAAAACAAAAAAAAAAAACCACAAAACCAAGGGAATGGGATGCCTCTCCCATCCTTTTCCCTTGCACGGGTAGCGCGCGGTGGGATGCGATGTAAACTTGTAGCCGGCCGTCGTAGGCGCACGAGTGAGTGAGTGCAAGTAGAAATATGTATATGCGTGTGGGTGGGTGGTGATAAGACACACACAAATATATATATTATATATAAATAAATATATTTTCCTTAAAGCGAAGATCCTAGGAGGTCTGTTAGGTCCTCAGATCGAGGGAGCGGCAGGGGCAGGGGGCGAGGACATCCTTGGCGGAGCGGGGACGGCCGCCGCGGATGCAGGGACCCGGCGCCCTCGGCACAGCCACTCGTTTCGGGAAACCTGCTCTCCAAGCCAAAAAAAAAAAAAAAAAAAAAAAAAAATATCCGAGGACAACTTGACTTACGGACAGGAGCCGGAGGGAAACCACTTTTTTTTCTAAACGCCCCCTTTCCCGACCTCCTTTCGTCTCTGTTCCCCATCCCAGCGACTTTCTCCCGGTTCTTTTTCGTAACCGGGCTCGGGGCTGAAGAGCAGGGAGGGAGTGCCCGGCCTCGCCGGGGCAGCTCCTCTGCTAGTCAGGGTATAGATTTGGGTTTTGGTTTTTTTTTTACCGTCTCTTCAAGCAGGTGTTTGGGAGGAGAAAAGCTCTCGTCAGTGGTTGCTGTTACAGTGAGATCAATAAAGATCTTGGTTCTATTAAACCGAGGTGCTGGAGGTTTCTTCTGACCGTGACTTGGGGTGCGGGATGCGGATTTTCCCTTCCCTACGGAGCAAACGCCGCCTGGGCTTCGCCCCCCTCGCGGGTCAACCTTCCTTCCTTTATATTTTAGCTTTTTTTTTTTTCCCCCCCTCCCAAATTCTTTAGGTGAGTTGCTTTCCACATTTCCAATCTGGAAAAAAGCGGATCCGGGCCAAGGATGGTAAATCAGGAGCGACCCCCCCGTCTCTCGCCGGCCGTAACTCGGCGTTACAAAGAGCAGGGGATGGTCCAACCCAGAACCAACAGCCAGGGGTTAAGGGGGGGGACTCGACTGCAAAATTTCCTGTCCAGAAAAATCTGATTTTTACCATAGAAGGGTCTCCCGCGTACAAAATCGCTGCAAACCGGTCATTCCTCCTGCGCCACCAGGTGCAAAACCCTATACGGACCTGGGCGTCAAACTAGAGGTGCCGGAGAAACACGTTGCGACGCGTCCAAGCCAGCCTCCGAGCGTGCAGATAAACCCCTGCGCTTAAGCCGAGCTTAAACTGCAACACCCCAGCGATTTCCCACGTTCTGCTAAATGCACGTTTGCACCAGCCCAGGGGAGCGCCCCACGCCCCGGTGACCCCTTCCAGCCGAAAAGAGCGTCCGCCAGCGCCCGTCCCCGCCACGCGAGCGCTGGGCAAGCTCCCCGAAGGTCAGCCGCGCCGCTAAAGCCGTCGCGTAACGCCGAGTTTTGGGTGCCGGGGGCTGGAAAGCTGTCACGAAGCCGAAGCTGCCTTCCCAATTGGCGCTGGCCGAAGGGGAGCAGGTGAGTGCGAGCGTCGGGGTACACCCACCCTCCTCCTTGAGGGCCCCGATGGACCTTAACAGCGCCCAGCAGCCTCACCTGGGGTCCCCCCCCGTGCCCAGGAGCGCGTCGGAGCCCAGCCCTGGCCTGGCTGCGTCCCCCAGCGCGTGCCGTGGCCTCGGCTTGTCCCATCTCCGCTGCTTCCGGAGGGACCCAGCCCAGGATCGTGCCCTTGCAGGGGGCTGTGCTGGTGCAGGTGTGTTGCCACAACCTCCCCTGGTCCAGGACAATTGTCACTTTAATAATAGATATCTCTATTTTTAAGTTTTAAACCAAGAAGCGGCAAAGTCAGCCTTTTTTTTATACATATATGTATAGTGACTTCAGGATGCGGACCCCCACGTGCGAAATACCGCGGCAGCGCGCCGCATTCCCAAACCGCCCGCGCCCGCTCGGGTCCCACGGGTGAAGGCGGGAGGGTGACGCCAAAGGTGCCACGGATCGGGGTTTTGGGGTGGGGGGGTCCTTGTGCACCCCGGCTTGGCCGCAACCGGTGTGGTCCTGCCCGTGGATGCGGGCGCATATTGCAGCGGCTCCGCCGGGAGCCCGGGGAAGGGCTGTCACGTTGCGCCATTACCCGGGTTATTATTAAATTATTATTGTTATTACATTATTTTTATTACTTGCGCTCGTCTCCAGCCTGATCCTGAGTAAAAAAAGTGGGATGTAGGAGGAGGTGCCGGTGCACGGCTGCTCCCTCCTGCAGTTTCTCCCCAAAATTCTGGCTCCGGGGGTCGTTTCTTACCTGAAGTCTCTATTAAGGGGGTGCCGAAAGCTTGTCGGGGCACCAAAATCTGAAGGAAAGCTTGGAAACAGGCGGCAAGGCTTTTTAAAAAAAAAAAAATACGAAAGAAAATAAAAATAAGACATTTTTCCTTCCACCACTGAACGGGAGCGGTGGGTCGTGGGCTGTTCTTCTTTCATTCTAAAATATTATCGGATTTTGAAGCATGTGGACGGCGGGGAGGAGCGAGATGAAAAAAATGCTGACGAGGCATTTGGGAGCTCCCCTCTCCTGGCTTTGGCTTTGCCCAGGCGATGCCAAGCTTAGGGGAGCGGCAACTGTTTTCCTCCTGAAATTTTCGGGTGCTTTTGAAAGATTTTTAATGGTGGCTTCCAAAGCCCCCGCGACGAGGCGCGGGCACGTGGGGAGCCCCGGCTTTTGGTGCGCTCCTTAGGGCGGGGGGAGTCTCTAGATGCTCATTCGGGAGGTAAAAATGGAGAATTAAAAAAAAATAAATATTAAAATCAATAAAATTTCAATCTAGGAGCGACGCTCTTAATTGATAGCGAGCTGTAAAGGGACTAAGCCAGGGTAGTTTCGCATGCGGCGGGGTGAATGAAACCTCGCTCGGATTTATAGCTCTCCATCTCAGTTTTAAACCGGAGCAGTCGCCGTCTGCGCGTGCGACCGCCCTGTGGCGTTCGGCCGTAAAATTCAGCAGAGCGGCTCAGGAAAGGGTATTTTGGCCGAGCCCAGGGCCGGGAGCCTGGCTAGTATCTAGGCTCCCGATTAACAAACTTTCCAGCCCTGCTTTCCAGCCGTTACCATTTTCGGCCTGTCTCCGGGCTCCGTTTACATTCCTGGCCCTCCTTCCCAGCGCCGGTGAACGCGTTAACGCCGTTTTTCTCTTTTTTCCTTCGGTCTCTTGGTGTCCTGGAAACATTTATTTGGCGGTGCCTGCCGCAGCAGCGCCGGCGGCCGTGGATGGTGCCGGGTGCGAGCAAGGCTGTAGCGCCGGGGCGTTTTGGGGGGGTCTCTGAGGGAGGTGGGGCTGGGGTCCTCCTAGATGGGGCTCTCTGAGGGCTGAGAGCTCAACCCAAATGAAACGGGGGAAGGCAGCTGGGAGCTGGAGGAATTGGGTTTTTACAGATTCGCTAAAATAGCGTCTTTCCGCGGCAGCGGAGTAAGCGCGATCGATGCCCGTTGGCAACGAGGGAAGCCTGAAGTCATCTCAGGGCTCGACTCGGTGCTGTGATGGAAACCAGCAGGAGATGAGCAGACCCCGCCGGTACCGGCAGAGCCGGCGCAGGAACCCACCACGGTGCCCGGACGGGCAGGCTGCTGCAACCAGCTGTGTTTGGGGCTGGGAAAGGGACGCGAGGGATCCAGCTCCGCTTAGGGCAGCCGCTTCCCACCCTACTCCCTCCCTCCTCTTCCATTTCTGGGAAGGAAAAGGGCGTTTTGGCTTTGAGAGGTGCTGCCTAAACTGCTGTTGTCCTTCTGAACCTGGGCGGGGTGGTGGCATCTGCCGGTCCCCTGTCTGTCCCCAGGGGGTGACAGCAGGAGGGGATGTGAAGGATCAGTGTGGCTGGGGGTGCTGTGTGCTGGGGGGCCCTCAGGGATGGGTGCTGTGGCTGGGGGGTGCTGTGTGCTGGGGGTCCTCCCAGGGATGGGTGCTGTGGCTGGGGGGTGCTGTGTGCTGAGGGTCCCCTCAGGGATGGGTGCTATGGCTGGTGGGTGCTGTGGCTGGGGTCCCCTCAGGGATGGGTGCTGTGGCTGCTGTGTGCTGGGGGTCCTCTCAGGGATGGGTGCTATGGCTGGGGGGTGCTGTGTGCTGAGGGTCCCCGAGGAGATGGGTGCTGTGTGCTGGGGGTCCCTGGGGGGATGGGTGCTGTGGCTGGGGGGTGCTGCGGCTGGGGTCCCCTCAGGGATGGGTGCTATGGCTGGTGGGTGCTGTGTGCTGGGGGTCCCCTCAGGGATGGGTGCTATGGCTGGTGGGTGCTGTGTGCTGAGGGTCCCCTCAGGGATGGGTGCTGTGGCTGGGGGTGCTGTGTGCTGGGGGTCCCCGGGGGGATGGGTGCTGTGGCTGGTGGGTGCTGTGGCTGGGGTTCCCTCAGGGATGGGTGCTGTGGCTGCTGTGTGCTGGGGGTCCTCTCAGGGATGGGTGCTGTGGCTGGGGGGTGCTGTGTGCTGAGGGTCCCTGAGGAGATGGGTGCTATGGCTGGTGGGTGCTGTGGCTGGGGGTCCCCTCAGGGATGGGTGCTGTGGCTGGGGACTGTAATGTGCGATGGGGCCCCTGAGGAGTGTGGGTGCTCCGTCCCGGGGGGTCCCCTCAGGGATGGGTGCTGTGGCTGGGGGTCCCTGAGGGAGTGGGTGCTGTGGCTGGGGTTCCCCGAGGGGATGGTGCTGTGGCTGGGGGGTGCTGCGTGCCGAGGAGGTGCCCCCCGGGACGGGTGCCGTGGCTGGGGGCTGTAATGTGCGATGGGGCCCCTGAGGAGTGTGGGTGCTCCGTCCCGGGGGGTCCCCGAGGGGATGGGTGCTGTGAGCGGGGGACGCTGCATGCCAGGGGGTCCCTGGGGGGGGGCGGTGCTGTGGCCGGGGGGGGTCCCCGCGGTGCTGGGGGGTGCAGCGTGCCGGGGCACCACGGCGGGGCGGGCCCGGGGCGGGGGGCGGGGGGGGGCGGTATGTCCCGGTCCGGGGGGCGGTGCTCGGCGGCCGGTGGGCGCGTCCCGGGGCCGCCCCTCCTCCGGCTCCGCCTGCGCCCCCGCCCCCTCCCCCGCCGAGGCTCCGGCGGTCGGGGCGGCCGCGGGGCTGCGCTCCCGCCACCGCGCTCCCGCCGCCCCCATGGGGCGCCCGACGGCGCGGCCATCCCGGCGCGGGAGCTGAGCCCGGAGCCGCCGCCAGGTACCGCACCCCGCCCCCCCCGCCCCGGGACCGGGACCGGGACCGGGACCGGGCATCCCCCCCTCGTCCCCTCCCCGGGCGGGGGGGGGGTCGCTTCCCCACCGGCTGCCTGGGGAGGGGGGGAAGGCGGAGGGGGCAGGCTCAGCCGTGGGGTACCGGCTGCGAGTCGGGCGGCCCCTCGGGGGGTGCCCCCCTCCGCCTCCCGGCGCCACCCCGGGGGGGGGGGGGGGGGTGTTGCTGCCCACCCATCGCGGGGGGGGGGGCAGGTGCCGCTGCTGGGTGCAGCCTTCCCCCCGCGGGGCCGGGGCCCTTGTTGGGCCGGGGTCCCCCGGCCCCAGCACCCGTGCGAGGGGGGGAAGCTGTCTGCTGCCCCGGGAGCACGAACCCCCCCGGTGTGGGCATGAGGTGCCCAAACCCCGGCGAGGAGGGGTTCTCCGCAGCCGAGGCCGTGCTCCCCACCTCCAGAAAACAGATGGATAAGTAGTTTTGAGGCCCAGCATCCGCCCCGCCGCCTCCTCCCGGCTCTTGTGCCTTTGCAGTCCCGTTCCCTGTTTAAAAGGAGCTTTTCTCTCCCTGGAAGGCAGCCCCGCAGGAGGCTGACCCCGACGGGGAGCCCGGCGTGGCCGTCTGCCGGTGCCCGCTGCGGCCGGAGCGCCCCGAAGTGAGTTTTGGGGTTTGCATCTCTTGTCTGCTTCCCTTACACCCCCAAAAGGCGCCCGGGGAGCAGGCTCTGAGCCGGGGAAGCTGCGGGATGGCTCCCTGCTGGAGGATGAAGACGGAGGAGGAAGAGGAGTGGATGTAACCGCGGTCCCTTCCCTGCTCGGGGAGCATCCCGGTCTGGGGTTTGGCTCCGCAGCCTCCCATTTGGGGAGCGCAGGAGGAGCAGGAAACCTGGGATCGCTCAGCGATGGCTTTCCCACTGGCACGTACGTGCGGGGTATGTCGCGGAGCCCGGTGGGCTCCCGTCCCTGCGTAGGACGGGGTCACCCTCGCGGCTGTGTCGCCCGGGCAGAGCCGGGACGCGGAGGGTGTCCTAGGAGAAAAGGCTGCCTGCTCTCGCTGAGCCCAGCCTCTGTAGCTGTCGGGGCTGAAAACTTCCAGAAACTGCGTCCAGGCTGCGTTTCCTATGGCTGCCGGACTTTTCCGCACCGCTTCCTCTACCCTTTCCCCGGCGCATCGCTCCTCTTAGCGCCGGGGCTGGGGGGGGGGGTGAACACCACCTCTTCTCCCCGCAGCGCTCCGGACCGTGGCACTCGTGACATCCCGAGCTTGTTACCCCATCCCCAGATGGGGGGGACAGCAGGTTTTGGGGTGGCTGGGCTGGGAGCGGGCAGGCGTGCAGGCAGTGGTGGTGGGACATTTCCTTCCTGGAAGGCAGGAAGTGATTCTGTCTTTGCACGAATGACACGGAGCCTAAAAATAACCGGCAGGTCTCTGTTGTGAGCAAATACCCCCCTGGGATTTGCTTGATTTCGCTTGATTTAAGAGACCGGGGTCGGGGCGGGGGGAGAAGAGAGCCTGGGACCGCGTGCCAAACCACCGAGCGTGCAAAGGCGGGCGCGACGGCGGGCGCGGGCGCGCATAAGGTGCCGCTTGTGTTGCGAAAAGGTGCGGTCTGCAGCAGCCCGCCTTTGAAAAGCGGCCCCCTGTAAATGGAGCCGTCCCGTTGCTCCGCCAGCCTTCCCCGTCGGGGAGGGGAGCCGGTGGTTAGCTATGAATAGCACAAAATCATAGCCCTCGCCTTCCCGAAACGCCCTGGCCGGGCTTCTCGTGGCGCTGAGCCTCCCGGGCTTGGGAGCGGGGTGCTGCGACGTGGGTGCCGCGACGTGGGTGCCACCCCGGGGTCCCCACCCTGGGGGACACCCCCCCCTCTCCGCCCCGCTGCTGGCCAGCGCGGGGTCACGCCGCAAAACCTTTTCCACCAAGGCGGTGGAAAATAGCGCGGGGTGAAAAATTTGGCGGAGCGGGGTGAAAAATTTGGCCGAGTGGGTTTGGGCGTGGGGCCGTGGCGCTTCCTGGTGAGTCGGGGAGTCTTTGGTGTCGCAGGAAAGCTCCTCCGCGGGATGGCCGTCTCTTTGGAGATGCCCCCGGCCTTTATCTCCATCCTTTAGGGCTTTTATTTCTTTGCGCTATTGAAAGGAAACTCTTCAGTATGCATGCTCGCAGACCTTGAAACCGCTGGCAGCGGGCTGACAGCACAACCGGCCGCGCCGGCGCTTGCAAATTAGGGCTTTGTTCCTCTTCCCGTTGACGCTGGTTGATAAAACCCCTCGCTTAAACATCAGGCAGCCCGAGCATCGCCTGCATGCCCGGGAGCCGCCTCTCGCCCCTTGGCCCCGCCAAGCAGCACCCCAGGGACCGGCGTGATGTGTGAGGGGACTTGGGGGGGTCTTATAAAGGGCCGTAAAGGGGTTTTTTGGAGGGGAGAGGGTGCGTGCGGTAGCCGCTCATCCAAAGGGCGTCCTGCATCTGGGCTGCTGTTAAAGGTGGGCTCTGTGCAAAGTCGGGGCGGCTCAGCCAAAAAAGCCGTGTCCCGCTGCCGAGGAGACGTTTATATCTGAATTCCCCCCGTGCATCGCCCGGGCTTTGCTTAGCAAGGAAGGTTTGACGCTGCTGATTCACAATTCACCGTAAACCAGGTTTGGGAGCAAGGGCTCCCCCCCCGCTGGGGACCAGCACCCTCCCATCAGCGGCCGCCTCCGTGGTGGGGTGCAGAGTCGCACCCATGTTTCTGGAGCGATGTGCCTGGACGCCTTCTTTTTCTCCCCCTCCCCGACTCCCCGCCTCAAACAGCTTTCCCGGATTTCGGGATAAGGACCGAGTCGCTAAAGGCGGGTTGGTCACGCGGAGGCTGGGGATGCGGCGCTCGGTTTTCCGCCAAGCGGCAGGAGCGCGTCAGGGAGGGGGTGTGAAACGCCGGGTCCTCGTTATCCCGACGCTCCTGCTTGGATTTGGGGGGAGGGCGTCCTACTGATGCTTTCCCCTCCTCCCTGGCAGATGCCGGCGGTGGAGCACAGGGCGCGCGGGGGATCGGCAGCACCGATCTCGGCCTGATTGAGAAATACCTCTGTACTTTCTAGGAAACGCTGCTTATTTAGTTATATTTTTGGCTGTCGGCGCTGGCTCTCCGAGGAGCCCGTGAGAATGGAACGCGGTTGCTTTTGCTTGTTTAAAAATAATAATAAAACAATCAAGGCTTGTAAAAGCAGAGCTGGCCGCTGCAAAGTTGCCTTTCCAGAGCCTTTTCCAGAGCCTTTTCCTCCCCATTGCAAAGCGTTTTTGGGTCGGTTTAAGGCATTTTGGGTCGCGTTGCTTGCTTGCCTTATTTCACCCCTGCAGCTCGGTGATGCGAGCGACGCATTTCAAAGAAACTGTGGCTTAATACGTTACTTCTCACCTTTTCTTTTTGGTTTATGTTTTTTTTTTTTAATAAGCCAAGCTGCTTCCTTCCGGCATCACCTGGAACGAGAGCCCGGTTCCCACGCAGCCTCTGCTCCGGGATATCTCCCGACACATGTGAGCTCCCCCAGCAAAGGGCTTGCTGTTTGTGTGTTATTTTATTTTCCCTGGGTTTTTTTGAAAAAGAGGGTTAAAGAGCACGCCGGGGCGGGGGGCTCGGCTCCAGCCTTTCCTCCGGGGCTCCGTGATGCCCCTCCGGCTTCCTGCCAGCCGCCGTGGTGTTTCCTGCCTCCCCGCTTGGGTCAGCGGTGCTGGGTGCTCCCCAGTCCCTCGCGGATGCATCCGTGCCGGCTCGGTGCCGAAAAGCTGCCAGGGCTGGCCCCGCGGTCAGGGGAGGGATGGATGCCTTAAGAGGATGCTGCAATTGCTGCTGCTTCCCAAAGGGCTTTGCACTTTATTTAAAAAAAAAAAACCCTATAAAATAACCTGAGGATGCACGGAGGGAGATTTATTTGATTTATTTCCTGCTGACAATGAGGCAGCCGGGCAAGCGCACGCTTCCTCCTCATCGTGGCGGCCGGGGCAGATGCATCCTGCAGCTGCAGCCCGGCCACCCCCCGCTATATTTAGTCCATTGTTTGCTCCGGCTTTGAGTCCTCGCCAGGTCCCTGGCCGCGGGAATAACCCCCGTGCCGGGCGGCGGGGGGAGAGGAGCAGCTTGGGAAGGTGGGGGGGCTGAGGACTGTACATCGTCGTGACTTAGGTGGGAGAGGCCGCGGAGCCCGTGCGCCGTCTCTTGGGATGCTCAAGCAGCATCCCGGCACCGTCTGCGGCTCCTCCGGCGTTCCCCATCCACCCCGGGCTCGGCGGGGCTGGACATCCTGGGCGAGGGTCTAGAGGGGAAGGATCTATACATTCCCCACCTGTAGGCTCCGGTTTCTCGTTAGGCAGCGAGAATAATTAACCGGTGGCCGGTGGAGCTTTGAATTTAGGCAAAACACCTGGAGAAGAACAGTGCCGGTCTGTTCAGGTGGGAGGTGCCCTTGCAGGGCGTCAGTCCTTTTTGCGGCTGGGGAGAAAATGAGCTCTTTGTTAACGAGCCGCAGGGATGATTTGTCTCCGGCTTGGCTTTTAGGTCCCTGGTATTAAGGCGGTGAGCGCCAGCGAGGGGATGAGCGGGCTGGGTGAGTATTCTTGGGGTTCGTTCCTGCGACCCTCGCCCTGGGGAGAAGATGCAGGCAGGAGGCAAGGATGCTGCGCAGGGGGTTTTGTCGCTGCATCCTCTCTCTCCTAGAAGGAAAACCCCTCAATACGGCGTCGCGCAAGGGAAGGGATGCTCGAAACCGGCTCGCCCCGGCCGATGGCTAACACTGTCATAAAATCCACGCGGATTGCGTTTGAGCCTCCCAACTTCTCACAGGGGCATGAAAACAGAGCAAAGCCCCGCCAGCTTGGCTGGTTTTTTGGGAATAACTCAGATCTTAACATTCCGGGCTGAGATGTCGGATGCAGCGTGGGGTTCTTTTAAATACAGGTAAAATAATAAAACTGGTTTTTGTTTTTTTTTTTTTTTTTAATGAGTAAGTCGCCTGCCTGAGCACCTGCTTAGTGTTCGCTGACAGTGTTCAACTATCGGGGGGAAAAACCCTGATATTTGGGCTCATCCGGAGCCCTTTGGTGGCCCGGTCCCTCCCAGGCTGGTCCCTGGGCTCCTGCCCGCCTTGGCTCGCCTGCGACAGCAGCTCCGTTGCATCTCTTCTCGTCGCAGCCACCGGCGATCATGCGGAGAGTTTTCAGGCAAGGCCGTTTTATCCCGTTTCCTGGGATAGGGTTTTGCTTCCCCACCCATCCCGTTTTGCGTCCTAACTTGCAGGTTGGGCACCGGGAGGGTGTAAGCCCTCCCGCTCCCATCGGATGCAGCAGTACCGGTAAATAGCTGCTCCCGTACGGATAACACCAGCGCTTCCCTCTTCCCCGTGGCTTGTTAGAGCAGTTCCCATGGCGGCCCAGAGTGCCCATTTTGGGTTATTTTGGTACTTTTCTAGAAGATGCGCGCTTTTGTCCGCCCAGCCGAGGAGTGTGGGGAGAAGAAGTTGGAATGTGATTTCCTCTCTCCATTCATTTTGTGGTTTGGAAGACCATTTCCACATCTGCCCGGCGTCTTTTATGTCTGTTATTTGATGGTGTGGTTTGTCGGGCAAAAAAAAAAATACCCCCGAGGGGATTTATGGCGAAGGTGGGTGACTGCGGCGGGGGGAGAAGGACGAAGGAAATACAGAAGCTGCCTGCGTCTGCCCGCAAGTTGAGGGGTGAGTCTCCATCCCCCGGCACAGGGATGCTGGAGCAAACCCAGATGGGTCGGTACGGCTCATCGGGCTGCGCCGGCTGCTTTTGAAAAGACGCGCCGATTCTGAGCAAAATAAGGAGGGAAAAAAAAAAAAGCATCTTGGCTGAATGCCCCCCTCCTGCTTGCTGGCTGAGCTCTCCGAAGCCGTGAGTGCCTGCCCTGAAACACTTGAAACCTCCCTAAATATATATATATATATATTCTTTTTTTTTGCTTTATTTTTGCCCCAATGGTGTTTATGTGAACGAAAAGCATAAGGGGACTTGGAGAAATGGCACTGGCCTGAAACTGGGTGCTTTTTTTGTCCCCTTCGCTCGCGTGTAAAAGAAACCAGACTGCCTAATGGTGCAGAAAATTCATGGTAGAGCAACAAGTTTTCTGCGGAGCAGGGAAGAAGAAAAGATGGGGAGGAGGGGAAAATCTGTGCCGGGGCACGGCCGTCTCGAAATAGCGCATTTTCCGGAGGCTTTTCCCCGCCTTGAAGCATTTGCAGCTGCTGGGGGCATCGCATTCCCTGGGATTGCAGTAAGGGACTGATCCTCTGCTGCTTGCAAGGCAGCAGAAGCGGCTGCAAAAGCGTTCGTAGGGCTGGGTTCAAGCCACCCCTGGTTTCCCAGCGCCGTGCATCGCCACCGAGCAGGTACCGTCCCCCTTCGGATGCTGAGCAGGTACCGTCCCCCTTCGGATGCTGCCGGGGTTATTCCCCGTGCAGCACCAGTACAAAGGAGGTTTTATTGGGGACTGTCTCGGTAGGGGTGGGCAGAGCTGAGATTTGGTTTTTTTCCAGGCTACCCCCTTGCCATCTCTCGCTTCTTTTGCTTACCAGGATCCGGCCCTGGCTGGTGCGGACAGTCGGCGCATTGTCCTGGACCGGTGGAGTGTGGCAGGATGCTCCCGGCCGCCGCCAGCCCCCCCCCGCCCCGGGCTGGCCCTTTTGCTTTTATCCTTGTTTAGGGATGAGCTCCCTGGGGATGGGAGGGGGTCTGCTTTCGGGGTCCCCCACCTGCCCTGCGGGAGAGGGTGCTTCTCCAATATGGGAATAACTGGCTGCTTTCAAGGCAACTTTCGGATTTGCTCATTAATAGCTGGAGGAAATCCCTCGTCCCGCTGCCCGGAGGCTCCGGTGCGACGGAGGGGGTTTCTCGGCACCGCAGGATTATTTATTTCTGTGCGGTGGTGGGGGGGCACCTTTCCTCCTTGCTGCCTCCCACAACTTCTGAGACTGCGAAATCACGTGCGGGCGCTTCACAAAACTGCCCCCCCCCCCCCAGCCCCGGCTCCTCCTCTGCTTGCACGTGCATCGACATGCGTGTGTGCACGCACACACGTGCACAGCCTGGACCTCCCCGAGCCCTGCTCGCTGCTCCAGGCACGCTGGTAGCTCCTAAATCCCGAATGACTAAATTTAGGAGGGACCCCGGAGTGGTTTACGGGCACTGGGAAAGCGGAGGATGAGGCTAAGGCTTGTGCCGCTGCGTCCCTCTGCAGTGTCATCTGCTGACTCAGCGGGATTTTGGGGGCTGGATCCAGCGTTTTCCCTTCTCAGCCCCACTTTCGGCTGCTCTGGGTCTGGACCCTTCCTGCTGGAAGGAGCCGCATGGCAGGGAGGCAGAAAGCCCTTTGCCTGGATTAGCGTTTCTTCCCAAACGGGCCTCTCCTCGCCCGCTGTCGGCGGAGTGGGGGGGGTGCCCTGCGCCTGCCCGGGATTTTCCCTTCCTAAAACGGGAGCGCCTGAAAAAAAATATTCCTCCTCCTCCCTCTCTTGTTTTCCCCACCGTCGCTGCCGCCTCCCTGTCCCGGCACAGCCGCCCGCGGATTATGGGTACGACCGCCAGCGCGGCGCAGCAGGCAGTCTCGGCATCCCCCCTGGAGAGCGGGGCGCCGGGCGACGGCAGCATGGAGGACCAGCGCTCCCTCAGCATCCACTCCTTCCAGACCCTGGGGCTCCACAACAGCAAGGCCAAGTCCATCATCACCAACAAAGTGGCGCCCGTGGTCATCACGTAAGTCCTCGGCAGCCTCTTGCATCCCCTGGCTGCCGTCTCCGGACCTCTGTTCTTCCACACCGTCTTCCCTAAATAGTGGGTTTGGTTTTTTTTTCATCTTTACCGATGCCGTTATTTTTTTTCCCTTTGTCCCCCGCACGTGGCTTTTGCAGGTACAACTGCAGGGAGGAGTTTCAGATCCACGATGACCTGCTGAAGGCCAACTACACGGTGGGACGCATTTCCGAGGCCACGCTGGAACACTACCTCGTGCAGGTGAGCATCGCCGCCACCCCGTGCCAAAGCCGTTTCAGCCTGAGGTTTGGGGACCTCGGGGTTTTTGGGGGCTGATTTTGAAGATCACCAAGAAAAAGCCGCTTTTCTTCCCAGCCTGCTTGCTCAAATCCGCTTATTCCCTACCTTCTCCCTGCCCATCTTGTTTTGCAGGGGAAATATTTCATGGTCAGGGATGTATACGGCAAATTAGACGTCTTGAACACTACCGGCAGCTGCGGCGCTCCCAATTTCCGACAAGCCAAAGGAGGTTACGCCGTGTTCGGCATGGGGCAACCCAGCCTCAACGGCTTCAAGCTCGTCCTGCAGAAGCTGCAGAGAGAGGGCCACAAGGTTGGTGGGAGGGTGGAAATCGGGGTGGGAAAAGGCCGGAGAGCTTTTGGGCAACCTCTCTTCCCTCTTCGCAGGAGTGCGTCTTCTTCTGCGTCCGCGAGGAACCCGTGGTCTTCCTGCGGCTGGAGGGGGACTTCGTGTCCTACACCCCCCGGGGCAAGGAGAACCTGCACGAGAACCTGCAGCGCCTGCAGCGGGGGCTGCGGGCGGAGGGCTTGGAGTTGGCCATCCGCAAGGAGGTGAGGTGGGACGGGAGGCGGGGGGGTCGTCACCCCAGCGATAACGGGGTTTGTGCATCCCCCCCGGCTCAAAGATGAGCGGAGGGGTCGTCGGAGGTGGTGGGTTTTGACGGTGGTCCCCGTCTCCACTAGATCCACGACTTTGCACAGCTGAGCGAAAGCGTCTACTACGTCTACGACGACATCGAGCGCTTGCGGGATGAGCCCCATGCCGTGCGGGTGCAGTGTGAGGAGGACATCCAGGTGACGGAGGAGGTCTACCGCAGACCCATCTTCCTCCTGCCCTCCTACAGGTGCTGCCCTTCCTCCTCCTCCTCCTCCTCCTCCTCACACGTGGTCGGTGGCTTTGCTGTTGCAAGCTGGGCTGCTGCTCCTCTTGATGCCCTCTTAAGCCATGTGTCCTCCACCGCGGTGGGGACGAAGCACCCGCCACGGCCCCCTCCTCCTAACGAGGGCTGTCCCCATGCCCGGCAGGTACCACCGGCTGCCCCTGCCCGCTGAGGGAGCCCCTTTGGAGGAGCAGTTCGACGCTTTCATCCGCTTCCTCAGGGTGAGCCGAGGAAAAGCACCCGGTCCGTGGGGCCACGTCGGCTTGGGATTTGCTCCTGTGCCTGAGCAAGCATGCCGCCGCGGGGAGCGTGACTCCCTGAGAGCATCTCCTCCTGCTTTTGGGTTGATGCTGCTTGTTAGAGGATGCCTGCACCCACGGTTGCATCCCATTCCCATTGCTGTAGACCCTGCTGGAGAAGTCCGTGTTGTCCAGCTGCCTGTCCCTACCCCTGGCTGGAGGTGACCATCCCTCGCCACCATCCCTGTGCAGGTGGCTCTTCCCTAAATGGGTTTGGGAGAAAGGATCTGGATTTGGTGCGAAGGCTTTCGATGACAGAGCTTCTTTTTTTTTTTTTTTTTTTAGCCTGGGAAATCTCCGAGGCTTGGGGACTGGTGGTGGGAACATGTCCGCTGGGGTGGACAGGCCAACTTCTGATGGTGGCTGGGGAGGGCACGGGGCCGGGGGACGCAGCAGGTGGGCTGCCCGTTGCGGTCTCCTGGTCCATCCACCCCATCCCCTGAGCAAGGGGGAGATGCCACCCACCCCTCCGCGCCCGGGCAAGGCCGTCACCTCCACCCTGCCCGTTGTGGTGGCAGACCTGGCTCCCCTGGACGTCCCTGCGGACCCCATCCCTCTGTCCCTCCCTCCTAGGAGAGCCCCAGCCTGCTGCTGCGGGACCCCGGCAGACCCCCGCCGGCGCTGCTCTTCGGCTGCCAGACCGGCGTGGGCAGGACCAACTTGGCCATGGCCATGGGCACGCTCGTCCTCCACCACCACCGAGGAGCCGCCCAGAAGCCCGAGTAAGCGGGGCAGCCCCCAGGGCCAGGGCGGGGGGGGACGCCCGTGCCCCCGGGGCCGGTTTGATCTCCCTCTTCTCCCACCCCAGCCTCCCCCACCCGCCTAAAACATCTCCCAGGGACAGGCTTCGGGTCATCCAGACCTTCATCGAGATGGTCCCCAAAGGCCAGCAGATAGTCGAGGAGGTAAGGGGGTGCCGGTGACACCCCCGGTGGGGTGGGTGGGAGGCGGTGAGGTCAGTCCCCCCGCACCCGGGGCTCGCTGAGCCGCTCTCCGCTTTCTCCTCACAAGGTGGACGGTGCCGTCGCCTCCTGCTCGGAGATGCACGACATGAAGGAAGCCATCTACGAGTACAAGAAGAAGCTGGAAGGGATTGGGGAGGACTATCAGATCCAGGTACGTTAATTAGAGGGGCGCTCGGATGCAAGGCGCCTGTGCGGGGTAATTTATCGAGCTGTTTTTGCGCGGGGATGAGAAGAATGTAAATTCTGGAAATCCGAAGCTTCCTGTGAGCTGGAAATTTCCCAGGGACGTGAAAGCTGGAAGGTTGTGGAGCTTCGCTTTTTTTTTTTTTTCTTCCAATTGTTTAAGAGCCATAAAATGGAGCAGGCAGGGATTTGGGGGGAAAGCTGGCTGTTTTGGGCTTCTCCGCTGCTTCTGGTAGATGACCTTGGGGGCAAATAATATCCCATGCCCTGGTTTCGTCAGCTCTAAAATTGGAAAATCCATACAAGCCTAGCTGCTGAAAGTCCTTGGGAGTTGGGAGGGATCGTTGCTTAGAGGTTTTCCTGCAAATATAGTCACTCAAGGTCAAGCTTTTCTATCCGTAGATTATTTTATTTTTCCCCCTCATTGTTTTGAAAAGCCATCAGGGTGGTTTTCCACGCTGGAAAGCCGTCGTCTCCCCTGTCCGACCGCGGCTCTCCTCGCCGGGTGATGGGTGGATGGAGGGAGAACGCTCAGATGGAAACGCCGCCCCGATCCCAGCCTGCTCGGAGATTAATTTTCCCATTTAACGCGCTGAATGCGGAGTGGAAGTGCCAGGGCCGGTTGTAAAGGGCAATCTAAAAAACAGGCGCTGGGCGGCCAAAGCGAATAGGCTGGAGCAGAAAAGCGCTCTGAAAATGATTAAGTGGGGAAAGAAAACATTTACTGGCGCTTTTTTGGTGGTTGGTGCCAAACCCCAAATTTTACCCCCTTTTTAGGGTGGATTTGGGTATGTTCAGTGTGATGGCACATACTCTCTTGTATAGCGGGGGAAGCTTGGGCACGGGGCGGGGGATTTTCCCTGCTGCCTCGAAGCCTTTCCCCGACTCTTCCCCGCTGAGGAAGGCTGCTCTATGTCATCCTCGACGCCGGGGAAACAAACGGCCGGGGGACTGCCGTAAATTAGCCACGAGGAGTGTTTATTTGAAGGCTGCATGGAGCGAGAGCAGGTTTAAACAATGGCGAGGGGCCAGGAAAATGTGCTGGGGGGGAGGATGAGGAGGGGAGAGGGGCTGATGCTCGGCCATCGAAAAACTAGCCTGGGCTTGGTAGGGCTGGAGGGGCTGCAGGTGGTACTGGGGGGCTTTGCCGGGTGAGCCGGCGGAGCCCCGCTTGGTTTTGGGGAGAGGAAGGGCTCTTCTGGGCCCGGCGGAACGATCTCACTCTGGACTGTGGGTTTCTGCCCTGTGTTGGGGGTAAAAGCGGAGATGTAAGTCCTCCCGCGATGGTGATGCAGGGGTAGGTGCGTCCTGGCGTGGGATGCTGAGCCGCGGCCGGACCCCTGCGGTACCCGGCTCTTCACAGCTGAAACGCGAGCGGATCATCCCCCTTTTCATCAAAAGCCTATTTAGGGGGAATATTAAGAGATTCACCTCGGGTGAGAGCGCAGGGCTGGTTTTTATTGCAGGAACCCAAGCGCTCATGGAGAAATGCCGCTCTGCCGGCGGTGTCGCCGGCAAACCCGGCCCGGCTCCATCCTCGCAGGTTTTGTTTTGAGCTTCCAGAGCAAAGCCCGGGCCAGATTTCTCTTGCGAAGAACAAGTAAATATTCACGAGTCAACCACGTAATGTCAGAGGTGTGCAAGCCCGCTCGCCCAGCCCACCCCCGTGCATATACCACCCCATCTTATAGGATTTTCCACCGTATCCCGGGCAGGGCATCCCGACGGGCTCCCCAGGGATGCTCGCGGACCCCGTGCTGGGTGCTCCTTTGCCGGTGCCGGCATTGCGGGTTCATTTGGGATGCTCGGATGCGCAAACCTTGGCAGCGTGGGGGTGGTTTCCGAATGACGGAAAATCCCGAGGGTTTGAGCTTGTGTCCCCGGGAGGAGGGAGGTGTGCTGGGGCAAGCGCCTGGTTTGGGGAGGTAGTGATGAAGGTGATGAGGAGGAGAGCTTGCTTGAAGCCGGCTACAGAGGCATCGTGATGCTTCTGGGGATGACGGGAGAGAGGAGACACTTGGAAATGAAGGATATTACAGGGCGCGTGGCTTACGTCTCTAATTAATAAGCTCGTCTTGCTCTTACTTAAGTTTGTCTAGCATCACCCTTCATTTTGGGGTCTGCCACCCCCCATGAGATGCTGACCCTGGAGTGGGTCCTGGGGTCCCGCTGGGCTCTGAAGGCAGATGGGGGGGTCCCCAAGAGGTCCCTGACCATTCCTCGCCTTACCCGGAGCGTGGGGCTGGGAGGTGACGTCTCCGGCAGGTTCCCTGCAGCCCTTCCCACGGCATCGCTGGCACGGGGACCTCTCTCCTCAGGGATGCCGCCGCCCGAGCATCTCGGAAGGCCACGGAGGTGGCTGGCGTGGGGGCAGGACCTTGCGTTAACCAGCCCCCTCCTCTTGGCTCTCCCGTTAGCATCTGGACAGTGTATCTCCCTGGGACAGCAACGCCCCTTGGGTCCCGTTGGAAGCGCTCCCGGTGTGTCCTTGGGCTAAAGGGAAGGTTTTGTTTCAGCCGAAATGCAAATTTATGTCTTTAAGCATCATTTAATGTGGAAAACTTGAAATGCTTCATTTAAAGAAACAAAAAAAAAAAAGGGCATCAGAAACTATTCCAGATTGGGTTTTATAGTTTCCCCCCGCCCTTCTCGTTTGAAAGCGGTTTCTTTCCCAACAAACAGCTTGGTGAAGTTAGCGTGAATGTGCAAAAAATCCTTCTGAGCAGCTTAAGTGGCATTTCTGTCCTCTTTCCCTCAAAATCTGCCGCGTAAAAAAAAAAAATACGTCTCAGGCTTGTTTGCTACTTGCTTGTCTCTCTCCTAAGCCAGCCACAACTGAGCAGGTTCAGTGCTTTTTCCCCAGGCTCCCTCTGCTTGGGGCTGCGGGATGGGTCGGCGTTGGGCATCACGAATCCCACCTGCCTTTGCTTTCAGGGGAGCAGCACCAAAGAGTATTTCCTCCAGAGGACTTTGCAGAGCCTCGAACGCTATTTCTACTTGATTGCTTTCAACTACTACCTTCACGAGCAGGTAAAAAAACCTAAAAACCCACCCACCAACCCCAAAGAAACCACCCACCAACCCCAAAGAAACCACCCACCAACCCCAAAGAACCACCCACCAACCCCAAAGAACCACCCACCAACCCCAAGAAACCACCCACCAACCCCAAAGAAACCACCCACCAACCCCAAAGAAACCACCCACCAACCCCAAAGAAACCACCCACCAACCCCAAAGAAACCACCCACCAACCCAAAAAACCCCTCCTTTGCTCTTTTTTTTTGGCTTCCCTGTGCAGTGGGAGGGAAGGGGGTCTCCATCTCTGAGTTTTTCCCAAGCAAATGTAGTTTTTTTCCGATGGGGTTGTGGGTTGCGTCCGGGCAGGGGGTGTGAGCCCAGGCTGACGGCGCGTCCCCCCCCTCCCGGCCCCCCGCCGGCAGTACCCCCTGGGCTTTGCCCTCAGCTTCAGCAGGTGGATGTGCCGGCACCCCGAGCTCTACCGGCTGCAGGCGGAGATGAACTCATCGGAGCTCACTGTCACCGGGGATATCGTCACCAAGGGGACACGAGTGCTGGTGAGTGCCCATCCTGGATGTAGGGATGGGGCTGGTGGCTCCTCATCGTCCTCTGGGAATGGCACCTTCCTGGGATGCCTGCCCTCCAAGAGGTTTGGTGGGGTGGGAGAAGCGAGGGGCTTCCCTCTTGTAGGGCAGATGCTGAGTCTTGGGGTCTCTAAGTCCGTGTTGAGGTCTCCAGCTCCATGCTGGGTCTCAGGTCCATGTCCTGCCTGCATCCTTGGCAAGGATGGGCATGTGGCCAGAGACTCCCCCGTGCTCACGGACGTGTCTCGCCCTGCAGACGAGGTGCTGGAGCACCCCATAACATGAGCCTGAGCTGCAAGCCTTGCTGCAGCTTCACCCTTCTCGGTGCTCCTGGGTGGCTGTGGCAGGGGGAAGGAGGCCAGAGCTGTTGGTGGCTTGCTGCTGCTTTGGCGTGGTGCTGCTGCTTTGGCGTGGTGCTGCTGCTAGAAGAGCATCTCCCACCTTTGAAATGCAGCCATGCGGCTTTGAGCCCCAGCTTGCTGGGGTTGGAAGGGTTTGGGGACTTCTCCTGAGCGGGGACCATGGGTGAGAGGTGGTGGTGTGCCAGCAACCCCCCCTGCAAACCCGTGGGGAGGAGCTGCAATGCCGGGGGGACACCCTTTGCCCGGGCTTTGCTCCGCTGCAGGTGGCGGACGAGCGCTTCTGCCCGGACGTGCTGAGTACCGCCAAGGAGATGAGCGTGGCCAACTTCCGACGGGTGCCCAAGATGCCCGTCTATGGGACGGCGCAGCCCAGCTCCAAGGTGAGGCCCACGCACCCTGCAACGGGCAGGGTCGCCCGCAACGGGCTCCCAGCCCTCCCCATCACCCTTGCTGCCCCTTCCCCTAGACCCTGGGGAGCGTCCTGCGGTACCTGACGGACGCCAAGAGGAAGCACGCCCGCATCGTCTGGATCAACCTCCGGGAAGAAGCCGTCCTGGAAGGGAACGAGCAGATCTATACGCTGCGGGAGCCCGGGCACCTGGAGGAGCTGATCCCCGTGCCCGCCACCTCGCCCCAGCAGCTGGAGGTGAGCTCTTCCTGCCGGGGGGTGCGGGGGGCAGCGGGGGTCCTGCCTGTCCATCAAGGGCTGATCTCCCCCTCCCAGGAGCCCTCGTGGGCGATGTCTGCAGGCGTTGATAGTCCCTCACCCCCTGGAGCTGCCTGTTTTGGTGTTTTTCTTTTGGCAATGATGGTCATATTGGGTGCCGCACTTGGCTTGTGCCTTCCGTGTCTGCCGGAGGCTGGGGACAGCCCAGCTGATGCGAAACCAGGTGGTTGACCCGCTCTTTATCGTACTGCGAAAATCAAGGAGTCCTCCTGGCTTCACTGTCACTGCGTAAGAGTTTGCAAAGGCAGAGCAAAGTGGAGATCCTCCCCTGAAGAATTTATAGCACAGCTTGAAAGCGAGGGTAAAAGGCACCCGGGGAAAGGCGAGCCGATGTTCCCAGCTGGGTTTCCGGAGGAGATGGAGGAGCTTGGCTGCCAGCAGCAGCGCGGCTGCGCAGAGGAGCTGCCCGGGGTGGTGGGAGATGATGCTCCTGAGGCTCCCATCAAGCACGGTGGGGACTGTGGTCCTGGGCTGAAGCGGTGGCCAGGACTCGGTGTGGGGTTTTGAGCTGGCTGCGGGGTGTTTAAGAGGGATGTCGGCCTGCATCTAAAAAATATAATTAAAATCCTGAAAAAACTAAGAGGAGCGGGTCTTATGGTAAGGGTTTCTCCATCCTCTGCAGAAACTAGAGGCTACCCTGAAGGGCGACCTGCTGAAGTGCCAGAAGTGGCTGGAGGTCTACCTGGAGACGGAGAAGCAGATGAAGATGTTCAAGAGCTGCCTGACCACGCAGGAGATATTCAGCCAGCAGAAGAATGCCTGCCAGGGGCTGACCTACCGCCGCATCCCCATCCCCGACTTCTGCGCTCCCAAGGAGCAGGTACCCCGGGGATGGGAGGGTGCCGCCTCCTTCCCGAGCCGTCCCCACTGCCGCAGGGCCAATGTCACTTGGGTGCTCGGTGCCACTTGGCACAAGGGAGCAAAGCTGTGGTGGCATGCCCCGGGCTGGGTGTGGGGTGCTTGCAGCCCCCTGCCTTCGCTGGGGCAGGGAGGGTCCCCGGGAGACTCTGCGTGGAGACCCTGGGTGCTTTCAGCAAGCCAGGGATGAAGGGGAGCTGCTGGGCTAGATCTGGCAGCAAGGAGCTGGGAATTTTAACCTGGAAGCCGTGGGAGAGGGGGGGATCCCAGAGTGGGGAAGGCAGGTGGGCAGCCCGTGCTGACCCGTGGTGGGCTGCACCCACAAAAACCCACCGGCTTCGCCCCCGGCAGGACTTTGACCGGCTACTGGAGGCGATGAAGAGTGCCCTGGCCGAGGACTCGCGGGCAGCCTTCGTGTTCAACTGCTCCAGCGGCCGGGGCAGGACCACCACGGCCATGGTCATCGCTGTCCTCACCCTTTGGCACTTCAACGTGGGTACCGGGGTCTGCAGCTCCCCCCCGGAGCGGGGGCTGCCGGGGAAGCTCAGCACAGCCCGCAGCAGCTGTGGCACGATGGGAGAGCTAAAAGGAGCGTGGGGTGGGCTGCGGGGGGTGGATGCTGGTTCGTTGGCCTCTTGCTGTGCCTAGCCCCCAACGAGCTCAAGGAGAAGTGTGGGTGCATCCCTGGTGAGCCTTTATCCCGTTCCTGAGAGCTCCCACCCCTGGACGAAGGGTTAAGTTCAGGAGAGACATCGGACCCCCTTGCAGCGCGGATGGGCATAAAAGTTTGGGCTTCTCTGTTCGTGCAGAGGAGAGGTGGAGGATGCCTGGGGTCCTGGTGGGTTGAGTTTGGGGTCTGCATTTCTGCTCAGCTTGTTGGGCAGCCCCTAACGCACGGTCCTCTGACTGCTCCAGGGCATCCCCGAGATGAGCGAGGAGGAAATCGTGAGCGTGCCTGACGCCAAGTACACCAAAGGGGAGTTCGAGGTGGGTCCTTGGGCCTGACTCCGTTTCAGCATCCCCCACTGAACCCACTCCTTGCTACCTTAGCCACAGCGGCTTGTTTGGAGGGGCCGGGTCCTCTCCCGGGCAGGGATGGAGCAGGTTGAGGTGAGGAGGCACCCGGTGAAACCCCTGCCGCTTCTGCCCATGCTCCAGGTGGTGATGAAGGTGGTCCAGCTCCTGCCCGATGGTCACCGGATGAAGAAGGAGGTGGACATGGCCCTGGACACTGTCAGCGAGACCATGACGCCCATGCACTACCACCTCCGAGAAATCATCATCTGCACCTACCGGCAGGTGAGCGGCACCTGCGTGTCCTCTTCCCATCGGCACGGGTCCCTTGCACCCGGTCCCAGAGGGTGCAGCCGGGCTCCGGGACCAGCCCTGCTGAAGCTGGGTGGTTTGCTGAGCTTGAAGCTTTCTGGCATGTCACCAGAGAGGTGCCAAGGCTCTTTTGGTCATGGTCATCTGGGGCCGTCTTGCATCCTGTGCCGTCCCGCATCCCACCTGTCTGGTGCCATCCTGTATCCCAGCCAGCATCCCGACCAGCATCCTGCCTGTCTGGTGCCATCCCACATCCTGCCTAGCATCCCACCTACCTGGCACAGTCCCGCGTCCTGCAGCATCCCGCATGCCACCCAGCATCCTGCCTGTCTGGTGCCATCTCACATCCCACCCAGCATCCTACCACCCTGCATTCCACCCCATCCTGCATCCCACCCAGCATCCCCCCCCATCTGGTGCCATCCCGCATCCCACCCAGCATCCTGCCCATCTGGCACCATCCTGCTATCCCACCCAGCATCCTGCCATCCTGCATCCCACCCAGCGTACCCCCGTCTGGTGCCATCCCACATCCCACCCAGCATCCTGCTCATCTGGCACCATCCTGCATTCCACCCAGCATCCCACCACCCTGCATTCCGCCACATCCCACATCCTACCCAGCATTCCCCCCATCTGGTGCCATCCCGCATCCCACCCAGCATCCTGCTCGACTGGCACTGTCCTGCATCCCACCCCATCTCCTGCATCCCACCCAGCATCTCCCCTGTCGTTGTCACGCATCCCACCCAGCATCCTGCTCACCTGGCACCACCCTGCATCCCACCCAGCATCCCGCCCGTCTGTTGTTGTCCCGCATCCCACCCTGCATCCTGCTCACCTGGCACCGTCCAGCATCCCACCCCATCCCGCATCCCACCCAGCATCCTGCCCGTCTGGCACCGTCCCGCATCCCACCCAGCATCCTGCCATCCTGCATCCCACCCAGCATCCCCCATCCTGCCTCCCACACAGCATCCCGCCTGTCTAGTGTGGTCCTGCATCCCACCCAGCATGCTGCTCACCTGGCAGTGTCCTGCATCCCACCCCATCCCGCATCCCACCCAGCATCCCCCCCTCTGTTGTTGTCATGCATCCCACCCAGCATCCTGCTCACCTGGCACTGTCCCACATCCCACCCCATTCCACATCCCACCCAGCATCCCGCCCGTCTGGCACTGCCCCGCATCTCACCCAGCATCCCGCCCGTCTGGTGTGGTCCTGCATCCCACCCTGCATCCCGCTCATCTGGCACCGTCCAGCATCCCGCCACCCCGCATCCCGCCACCCCGCATCCCACCCCGCATCCTGCCACCCCTCATCCCATCCCACCCCGCATCCCGACCGTCCAGCGGCGCGCAGCCGGCAGAGGGCAGGGCTGGTCCATCCCGCTTCGCTCCCAGCCCCGAAGGCTCCTCCGGCTCCTCCGAGCTCGGGAGGGCACCCACCCACCCTTGGGAGGGCACCCACCCTTGGGAGGGCACCCACCCGTGCCCACGCAGGAGGCGTCCCGTGGCCAGCCAAGCCCACGGACTGCAGCCCGGTTTTAGGTGGGAGCTTCTGTGCAGCTGATGAAGGGGAGAAAGGATAATTTTGTTTAGATTTTTGGGGGTTTTATTTTGTTTTTAAGCTGTGCAACTATTTCATGGGGCTTCGGAAGGGCTGAGCTCGGGGCTCGGCATCATCCCCACCCGGGCTGGATCGACCCACGTCCCCGACAGCGATGATCTTGCCCGCAGCTGCCATCGACCCCTGTTTTCAATTAGTGGCTGTGAACGATTAACCGGGGGAAGAAAACACAAAGCATTTAATCACCCCATACCATCCGTATCTCCCCGGGTTTATGGGTTCCTCCGTGTTTTTTTGGGGCTGGGAGAGAAAACCTCGGCTCTGTGGGCTGAGCCGCTGGGGACTGGATATTTGCAGCAATAGCTCCTGTGAAATTATTGAGGATAAGTAATTTTATTTCATTTTTTTTCCCCGCCTTTATGCATTATGGGGAGGTGGCCACGTGGCCGGTGGGAAGTCTCACCTACTTTATTGTGTGCTTTGCTGCTGCGGAGCGAAAAATTCTGCCGTGCTAAATGAGCGGCTGCCCGCTTCTGGATTTAATTATGCTCGCCGGTGACCCCGCGTGATCCCCCGCCTTGCTGCTGGCTCCCGCTCTCCCTGTCTCTAGGCTCAGCCTTGGGGGGGTCCCGGGAGGAAGATCCCAGCGGAGCAGCATCGCCGGGCTGCTCCCGGTGTGGTGGTGGTTTTGTTTTCCGAAGACAATTCCCGCGACCTCCTTGCCTCTCTTCCCGGCGCTTGGCCGTCGGGACCAGCACGTGGGTGTTCCTGGGCCGTATCCTGTTTCCGGGCCGGCCGCATCCAGCTCGCCTTGGCAGCCCTGTGGGAAAGCGAGATAAGGAGGGAATCATCCGCTTCCCCTGCACCCTTTGCCCTAGGAGGAGCCTTTCGTTGCCGCCGGCGTTTTGCATTTCCCTCTCGGCTGCTCCATCCATCCCCTTGGATTTGGCTGGGCTGGAGGGATGCACGTGCAAACGCTTTAATTTTTATTGATACTTTTTTTCCCCGCAATGATGGGCAGCTTGAAGAAGAGAATTACGGGAATTGTATCGTCTAGGCATTGCCATAATGGACTTTTCATTAAGCCCTGCTTAGTGATAGGATAATAAAATGATACGTAATAGGGCAATGTGATAAAAATTAAATAGGATAATATGCTAAAAATAAATAAGGTAATGTAATAAAATGTTACATAATAGGGCAATACGATAAAAATTAAATAGGATAATATGCTAAAAATAAATAGGATAATGTAATAAAATGATACATAATAGGACAATATGGTAAAAATTAAATAGGATGATATGCTAAAAATAAATAGGATAATGTAATAAAATGATACATAATAGGACAATACAATAAAAATTAAGTAGGATAATATGCTAAAAATAAATAAGGTAATGTAATAAAATGTTACATAATAGGGCAATACGATAAAAATTAAATAGGATAATATGCTAAAAATAGAGACGATCATGTAATAAAATGATACGTAATAGGGCAATACGATAAAAATTAAATAGGATAATATGCTAAAAATAAATAGGGTCATGTAATAAAATGATACGTAATAGGGCAATACAATAAAAATTAAATAGGATAATATGCTAAAAATAAGTAGGATCATGTAATAAAATGACACATAATAGGGCAATATAATAAAAAATAAATAGGATAATATAATAAAAGGATAAATAATAGGATAATATAATAAAAAAGAAATAGGATAATAGAATAACATGATCAATAATGGGATAATAGGATCTGCTCTCTGCAAATACTGGCACGTAGGTGTGGAGGAGACACCTTTTCCGAGGGCAGCACCGCTTGCCTGGTGCCGCCACGAGCAGGGCTGCAAACGGCTTGAAGAAACCCCGATTTTTCCGAAGCCCACGGGTGGGAATGTTTGCATGCCGTGGCAGCGAGCGGCCGGGGAGGGCCCTAGAGAAAGCGGAGCGGGCTCATCCCTGCGGCGGGTGGATTGGCGCTGACACCAGAGCGAGGAATTGCTGCCCTTTTGGGATGGTCTGTGGGGTATGCAGTGGGATTGACTATGGGATTGGGGCTCTTGGGCTGCTGTTTATTCCTTGTTTATTAATTCCTGGAAGGGCATTGCTGCAGGGCTTATCTGTTAAAATAACAGCTATAATAATAATAAATTATTTTATATAATAATAATATATAAAATAATATATAATAGATATACAATTATATAATATATAATAATATATAAAAATTTATATATAAAATATAAATATATAAAAATATATATAAAAATATATAAAATATATAAAAATAAATAAATAAATATATATAAAGGATGCGCTTCTTTTTATCCCCAAAATGGTCCTCCCTCCTCGGCTGCAGGCTGGGCTGGGCTCCTCGGGGGGGATAACGGGGTGGGAGGGCTGACGTGTAGTGGTATATATGGCTTTTCCCTGGCACGAGAGATCCCCGTGGGTCCTCCACCCCCCCAAACTTCTCCGGTGGGCTGGAGAGCAGGACCCTGGGTGAGGACTGGGTGCAGGAGCTGCCCCTCGGCCGCTCTCCCGAAGCGGGTACCGCCTCAGCCGGTTTCTTGCTCCTTCCCAGGGGAAGTCAGGCAAGGACGAGAAGGAGACGCGGACGCTGCGGCTGAGGAGCCTGCAGTACCTGGAACGCTACATCTACCTGATCCTCTTCAACGCCTACCTGCATCTGGAGAAGAAGGACTCCTGGCAGCGGCCCTTCAGCCTCTGGATGCGCCAGGTGAGGCTTTCCCTGCCTGCGCCGCCAGCGGGACCGCGCTCCACCTCGGATTTACAGGGCGCTGGGAAGCCCCCTTTCTATTTCATATAGGATTTTTTCCAACGGTTGTCCAGCACATCGCGTCCGGTTCCTTCGCTCCGGCCGAGCTCCCGTCTCACCATGCTGGTGGCTCTCCGGGAAAGCCAGGCAGGTTGCTGGAGACGGCCAGCATCCCACCGCGGGGATGGGGTGCTCCCCCCCATCCCAAACCTGCCCTTTTTTTGAGTTTTCCAGGGTTTTGTGTTGATCTGCCAGTTGCGGCGGCAGCACCCAGAGGTGGGGGGCCACCAGCCAACCCCCCCCGAGCCCCTCTGCCTGGCTTGGTTACCTTGGCTGGCTCTCCTTGCCCCCAAACCCACCTCTAGTCTCTTCACAGCGTATGAAAAATACAGTATCCCGGCCAAACGGGGTGGGGGGGGTGAAAGGAAGGAATAATTAAAAGCAGCCCCGCTCTGCCCTGCCCGGCCGACGCGGGTGGCGCAGGGGATGGGGATGCCGGCACCGGGCGTCCGAGAGTCGTGAGGCTGCTGATAAAATGGAATAGGGAGTTGGTGAGACACCCCAAATTCTCCGTATTTCCTGCTTTTCATTATTTTCAATTATTTTGATCACGACGCAGAGGTTAGTTTTTCTCCCCCCGGGTTTGGGTGGTGCGAAGGGGGCAGCACCCGCCTTTGGGGAGGGGGGCAAAACCCAAATCCTCGTCCCTTCGCTCACCGCCGCCAGCGCCGCTAATTCGTATGGGTGTGTTCGATCCGCCGGGCGGGAGACAAAAGCGGCGGCTGCCAGCTCCGCTCACCGTGCCCCCACATCCCATCTCGCTGGAAGGGACCCCGGCCAGGAAGGCGGGGGGGACGCAGCCGGTGCCCACCCCGGCGCAGCGTCCTGGTTGTGCCGGTGTTTGCGTTGCCCGGTGGTTGGCGCATCTTCAATGCGGCATCTTTAATGCTTGAGTTTACATCTGCCCCCCCGGGTCCACCCCCCCCGTTCGCTGGAGGGGGGGAAATCCCCCCAACCTGCGGATAAAAGGAGCCTTTGGCCCCCAAAGCGCCCCTTCCCCCTGCGTAATCTCTGCGTTTTTAGCAAAAACAAGGCGCCATTGTAGCTTTTTGGCGGACGGGTGCCAAAGCCAACAGCCCCCTGCCACGGCTGACCCCGGCAGCGAGGAAGCGGCTGACGAAACGTATAAAGCGCGGCGGGAGGAAAGCTGGGGGGGGTACCTGGGTGGGGGGAGATGCTGGGGACTTCCCTCCTGGCTCATCTTCACCCTGGGAGGTGGCAAAAGCATCCCGAGGATGCCGGGGGAGTCCAATCTCTCTTCTCCCTCTGTTTTTTTAGGTGGCGGCGGTGGCCGGGGTCTACGAGGTCCTGAACCAGTTGGGCTTCCCCGAGCTGGAGAGCCTGGAGGGCGAGGGCGAGCCCCTGGGCACGCTGCGGGGCCGCTGGCGGGCGCAGGGGAGCACCTCCCGCCCCTTCCGCGGGGACTTCGCGTAGGGTCGGGGTCGGGGTGCGCGGGGGACCCCCGCTGCTTTCTCCTGGGGCGGGGGGAGAGGAAAAAAAAAAAAGACTGTTTTCCCAAAAATTGGGGGTGTGGGGAGGGAGGGGTGAGCCCCGAAACTGCCTTAGGAGGGGGGAATTTCTGGGCTTCTTTTGGACGCAATAAAAATATTGTAAATTAAAAAGCACGCCTTTTAGGCAGGCGCGTAATTGCGAGGGGGGTGGGATTTGAAAAGCGGCTCTGAAATGCCGGGATGCCGTCGCCTGAATTTGGTGGGTGCCGGGAGTCGTGCCAGATTTTTCAAGACCATCCTCACTTTCTCCCTAAATCAGTGCAGCATACACAAATATATATCTACACAAATATATATACGCACACAAATATACACAAATATATATATACACAAATATATATACACATATATATACACAAATATATATACACACATATGTACACAAATATATATATACACATATGTACACAAATATGTATATACACAAATATATATACACACAAATATATATTTATTTATATGCACACATATGCGTGTATATATGCATAGATACCCAAATATACATACACACATGCATATATCTATGCATATATATACATAAATATATATACACACACAGAGATATATATTTATGGTTCTATGTGTGCATATATATACGTATATCTGGAGCCATAACCACTTGTAGCCTGGATGAGGACCCGCAGAGCTCCCGGTTGCTGCAGACCTGGGTATTTTTAAGATTTGGGCATCTTTGTTGGTTCTTCCCAACTTTTTCCGTCACGGATGCGGCTGGGGGAAAGGCAGGCATGGCACTGGGTTTGGGGGTCCCCGCTGTCCCCCCCACCCCAGAGCTGTCTTTTCAGTGCCAAGGTGATGCTGGGGGGGGTTAGCTGCTCAGCAAAGAGTAGAGTTAAAAGGATAATTAATGTAGGGATTTATTTATGTATTTTAAGGAAAGGAGAAAGGGAAGAGTGAAAAATAATCAAAATAAGATGCTGCCGGTGGCGGGAGACGCAGGCAGCAGAAATTCGAACGTGGAGGGTGGAATGAGAAATATCATCTTTAAATAGCACGGGATGCTTTTTGTTTTAAACATCGGGACGGTTCCTGCTGCGGCTGTGAGAGCCCCGGTTCCCACGGGGTCCCTCCTTCTTTTTGACTTAACCACGCATTTTGCTTTTACTTTTTTTTGTTGTTTTAACGCAGAAATACCTGCTCGAATATTTTGTCCCTCGCCGGGTGTTTCAGTGTTTGGATAATTTGCTGCTGAGGCAATAGGACAGTTGACTTAGCGATGTGCAAGAGGCTGTCGGTGCTATTTTTTTCCCCTCTTCTTTCTCTTTTTAACGGAGCACGTGCTCTTCGTCTTCGCGGTACAGTACATCTCCGTTTATTCTACCTTACGAAAGGAACTACCTGTGGGCTCCTTGGCTTTCAGCCAGGCTGCAGACCCTCCTCCTGCCCCCCCAGCAGCAACCCTTGGAAGTCCTGTCTAATAGCCCTGACTTAATTAGGCAGGGATTTTAATTAGGAAATTTTAATTTAGGAAATCCCAGCCCCTTTAATCATGGTAACGAAGGCTGGAGCTTTGCATCACCTGGACCCAGGGGTGGGGGGGGGCTTCTTTCCGCTTTCCCACCTTCCGAACAAGCGATTTCCAACGCGGGGCAAAAGCAATTGCCCGGAAAAAAAAAAAGGCCTCGGGGATGGGAACGTGTTTGAACATGGAAAATCAGCCCCGCTGTGTTTATTTCTTCTTTTCCCTAGCTCCCTCTCCCAGATCATAAGTTAAAGGCAGCTCTGAAGGGTTTTTTTGGGGAGGCTGTTTCAGCTGAAGGTCTCATTGCAAGGCAGGGAGGAGCTCGGGGGGGTCCCAAGGTGGGGGGAATCGCTGGGAGACGGGGCCCAGCATCCTCAAAGGATGAAACAGCGGCTCCGGGGAACAGATCGGCAATTCTGAAAGTGGTCAGCCCGAGACAAGGCAAACAGGGGGATATCGAGCATATATTATATATATATAGACTATAGAATAATTCTAGAATGTGTGTTCTATATTAATATATATGCTATATATACTATATCGTATATAGCATACATTATATATTATTATATATACTATATTGTATATCGTATACAAGGTATATTATATATATAGTGTATATATTGTATATATATTATATATAGACGATAGAATAATTCTAGAATGTGTGTTCTAAATTAACATATATACTATATATACTATATCGTATATAGTATACGTTATATATTATTATGTATACTATATTGTATATCGTATACAAGGTATATTATATTTATAGTGTATATATTGTATATATATTATATATAGACTCTAGAATAATTCTAGAATGTGTGTTCTATATTAATATATATACTGTATATACTATATCGTATATAGTATACGTTATATATTATTCTATATACTATATTGTATATCGTATACAAGGTATATTATATCTATAGTGTATATATTGTCTATATATTATATACATTGACTATAGAATAATTCTAGAATGTGTGTTCTATATTAATATATATACTATATCGTATATAGTATACATTATATATTATTCTATATGCTATATTGTATATCGTATACAAGGTATATTATATCTATAGTGTATATATTGTATATTAATATATTATAAATATTATCTAGATTTTATTGTATAATAATTGTTGTACATAATATAGAATAAACATTCTAGAATTATTCTGTATAATGTATAATAGATCTATATAATAATACATATATATAATAGCTATTCTAGAGAACATCTAGAATATAAATACAAAGATATATTTAAAAAGCAGTTATTAGTAAGGTGCTGACCTCCAGCCTCACTGCAGTATATTCCCTGCCAGAAGCAGCATTTCAACCCAGGGAGACATCAGCAAGGGGGTCTGCAGATGGAAATTCTCACAAAGCAGAAACTCAAAGGGTGTTTTTGTGTTAAAAAAAAAAAAAAAAAAGGCTATTTTCCATCGGCGGGGTCTGCTAGCCGACCTTTTCACTGGCAATCGCTTAACGTGAGGCTCAGGGAGCGAAACAAGCCTTTATTTGTTTCACCTCTATATTTATTTCACCTCTTTATTACTCCTGACTCCTGTTTATCCCGTTTATTCAGAGCCGGCTTTGCTCGGCCAAGGAAAGCCCACGGAAGGAGCGCTCGTTGGTTGATTTCATTGATTTTCATGAAAACTGCTTTTCTGCAGGTTTCTGACCCTCGGTTAACTGCGTTACGCTCCTATTTCTCTGCTCTCCCCATCTTCTTGTTCAGGACTCTGAGCGCGGGAATACAGCCCAGGGGATCCCAGGTTATTTTGGGGCAGGTAAGTAAATATTTCAATCCCATCCAGCAGTCCTAAAGGATTGATTTCGGAGCAGGAAACGCGGATCCCTGGCCAGATTTCTGCGAGACCGTCCCGATGGTATAGCATCCATCCGTATAGCAGATGGTATAACACCTCCGTGTTCATCCCGGGTCTGCATCCCGTTTTCCCAGGGGGACGCAGGGCATCCCTCTGGCTCTGGGTACCGTTGCCTATTTTTTGGGCTTTGTTTCATTCACAAACCTTTTTTCCCAAACCTGCCAGCTTCTGGGAAAATGGGAAAACAGCCATGGGAGCCACGCCAGCTTTAGGGATGCGATGCCCGGGCTGCCTAAGGATGCGGAGCCGGGCTCCGTGGGCTCCGCGTTAACGGCGAGGCAAGGGGAGAAGCCACCACCCGCGCCCCAAAATCCCCCGGCGTCCTGCCATTGCACCCGTGGTTGTGTGCACAGGCTGGGGTGGGTCATGGAAACTCCTAACGCTGCGTTAAAAAAATAAAACACCGCCCCCCCTTATTCTGCCTCTGGAAAAAGTGTTTGGCGGCATCGAAAATGTGGCAACAGCCCTGATGGAACTTGAAAGAGGTGAGATGTGGGGCTGGGGTATTTTGAAAAGGGGAGCGTAGCTGCCTTAATAAATAGTGCTAGCGAGCCTTTTGCTTGAGCCAGAAAAAAAATATATATTTTATATAAATTTTTTTCTTTTATATATATATATATATATATAGGTGTAGGAGTGAATTTAAAGGCTGCCATGCCAACGGAGCCTTGCCCACGTGCAGCAGGCTGGACCGCATCATTTTCCCAGAGAAATCAGGGCGCTGCAGCCCTGTCCGAGCCTCCCTCCCTGCAGGTCCACCTGGGACCCACCTTACACCCCTCCCCGGGAGCTGGCACCCAAAGCTGGGGGCACCAGCAGCCCCCCCCCCCCCCCCCAAATTTCTGCCTGCGGAGCAGCACAGCCCGTGTTTCTCCCCACGCCGCTCGGGAAGCCTCGAGCACAGAGCGAAGGAGAGACGCTCGCTCCTGCATGCCAAAACACTCTGGATTATCATCAAAGAGGATTTTTTGGCCAGTTTGGGAGTCCGGCTCCATTGTCGTAAAAGTAGTGAGTGATTTTATTATTATTATTTTTTTTTTTCCCCCTTCCTTCTGGCTGCAGCCTGGGGGTAACGTGGCACCGGCAGCTTTCGTAGCTGTGCTCTGCTACTGGTAACGAGATTATTTTTTTAAATGGATAAGCTTGTACTTATTAATTCTTCGACCCGCCTTCTTGTCCCCAAGGGTTTGGTGTACGCTGCCGTACCGTTTCCAGGTTTTCATCTGCAGTAGATGTGCTGCACATGTCCTTCTTTCTCGTAGGAAAGGTCACGAATAAGAGTATAATTAAAAAAACCAACTATATAGAATGAGACGTGATGAACCTGTACCCATTGGCAGTGCTAAATGGTATTCACCGGCCGTACAGGGATAAAGGCTGTCTTCTAAATCCCTATTAAGATGTATTTTAATATAAAATACCTGTGACACTCCCCCTGAATACGACAGCTTGTGGGACCCCCTCGGTTCTGTTAAGCTTATCGATAGATGATTTTTTTTTTACTCAAAAATACGCCCAAATACGGCTCTTCCTGGCCAGATTCTCCTTTTCTACAGCTTTCCATCAGACCCTGGCAAAGGGACCCCCCTCTTTGGGCTTATGAGTGGTAAAAGACGTGGGGCTCCTCTTACCTCAGCCAGGGTTGGGTTTTTTTCCCCCCCCTCCTCTTCTGGGTGAGTAGAAATCCTTGGAAGCTGAAATCCACGTGCCTTTATGGTTTTTCATACATCCAAAGGGGAAAATACGCCGAGGAGCCAATATTCCACTGGCGCGTGGGACCGCAGGGGGAAACCTGCCGCAACCTCAGCTAAATCACTGCAGTGCTCTCAGGGGCTTCAGGGCTGTGGGTTTTAGATAAAAACCCCCTTTTTGCCTATTTTCTCCGCCCAGCTGGGGCAGCTCCGCTTAATATAAAACATCAGCCGTACCCCAGTCCCACGGATGTCAGCGGTTCACGTATCGACTCGGGAGTGTTCCCTAACCCGCAGTGAAAAGAAAGTGGGGTTTGGGGTTGGGGGAGGATAGAATTTCTATTTACTGAAGCAGGGGTGGGTGCGTGGGAAGAGGCTGAGCGCAGGGGAGCTGTCAGCGGGTCGGGGCAGAAGTGATGCTGGGGAGGCATGTGCTGACATGAAGGGTCTTAAAATTATTATTATTATTATTATTAATAATAATAATAATACCAATAATAATAATACCAATAATAACAATAATAGCAGCAGCAACAACAACAACAACAACAATAATAATAATAATAATAATAATAATTCTTCCCATGTTTTTCTTTCTACGATGTACTTCTCCAGCAGAACCCCCCGACAAAACCATTCGCCCTCTGCAAAGAGAGCGCATCTGTGTTTCATTTTAGAGCTGAAGAATAGTAATTAAGATGCTTTTGCGGTGCCAGGGCTTGGAAAACTAAAAATAAAAGCCATCCAGGCGCAATACCAGACCTCCGAGCGCCACAAACTTTCCTTTCCCCCCGCCCTTGTTCTCGCCCCCCCCCCCATCAGACCCCCGAGCACGGCGCGTTTCGGGGCCAAGCCCCCCCCCGTCGTTTCGGGGAGCGGCAGGGCTGGGGTGCGCTGCGGAGGCAGGAATAAATCGTGGGCTGAAAGGGGATGGTGCGGAGAAGGGGGATTTTGGGCTAAAACCAGAGGAACAAGGCAAACGCCGTCCTGCGCGGAGGGGAAAGCATCCCTGCAGGCAGCAAGGGGAGGTTTTCTGAAGCCTCCGAAATTGGGGGCATCATGCAAAGCATCAGGGCTGGCCCTTTTCTTGCAGCAAAGCGTGTACAAACTGCCGTCCCCCAGGCTTGAAATGACTTTCCTCTTCTCTTTCTCACGTTTGTCCTGTGAATATTGCAAGGAGAAAAAAAAAAAAGCTGGTTTATCTTTTTTTTTTCCTGGTCCCCCGCCACCTCAGGGTGCTTCTGGCCCCACGCAAATGAAAAATTAATTTTCCCAGCTCACACTGAAGGCACTGAAAGAGGAGATGGGGCTCAATGAGATTCACTCGGAAGCGCTCACCGGCTGGCAAGGGTCGTGCCGGAATGATAACCGTCAGCCGAGGGGATGAGCGAGGCCCCGGGGGATTGGGAAATGCTCGGCGGTGAGCTTGAAGGGGCAAAAAAAAAGAATAGATTTGGGTTTTACACTCCAGTAAGCTTAATTTTAGCAGGAGGATGATTAAAAATTAATAAGATGGTCAATGTGTAGAGAGGGGAAGACACATCCGGAGGGAGGCTGGGCAAGGCTAACCTAGTTCGGGTTGAGCCTCAACGGGAAAAATATCGCTGTAAATAAAGGGAAAGGCTGGGATGCCGAGGGAGCGGGCAGGGATGGATGTCTCCCACCAGCCAGCCCCGTGGCGTGGGTGCATATTTCGGCAGGGAGAGTTCGTCTCCCCAGAGACGAGGCGATGCTGGTGGGATGCGGGCGATGCTGGGGTCAGCCTCCTGCTCGCCCCGGGTGGTCCGAGCCGCGGCCGCTGGCGGGCACAGGGAGGCTTTAACAGCCGTCTGGGTCCCAAGGATACGGCGTGTATATTTCTCTTGGATGCTGCAGCTATCAAGAGGCTTTAAGCCTCTATGTAGGCACTGTGTTTTTGGGAAGGAGCGGTTAAATAGGCTTCCGCCCATCACGGCGGGGAGCCCCTCACCAAGGCGTCTGGGCTGGCCGGGCAGCTGGCTTATTTCAACTGAGGTGGTGCCGAACGCCTGAACTCCTCTGCTGTCTCGCTGACCCGGAGTTCAACATCTGCTGCAGCCGGGCTCCGCGTTGCATTGCAATTGGAGAACAAGGGTTTTGGGGGCTGATTTTTTTTCTTCCCCGTCGGCAGGACCCAGCTGCGCTGGCGGAGCTTTCTCCGCAGACCTTGCAGCGCGGTTCCTAGAAGGAGAGCAACTTTTTCCCTCCTCTTTTCCAAGCCTTCGCCGCTGACGGTAGGGGCTGGAAGCCGTCCAAGGCTGTTGGTATAAATCTCGCTGACCTTGTTTCACCATCCCTTAACTTGCAGTTCGGCATCTCCCATCAGCCCGGGCTGGCGTCGACTTCCACTTTCCGGCTCGTTTATTCCTTTTTCAGCTCTACGGTTTCGTTTCCCAAGCTTGCCCAAGGTTTTTTTGGGTTTTTTTTCCCAACCTTTTCCCAAGGTTTGTCCCTGTGAGGCTGCCAAGGCAAATGTCTTGCAGGAATTTGGAGACGGAGCCGTAATCAAGCGCTCCGCAAGAAGACGCGCTTTCGCGATGAGCCTGAGCCCGGCTCGCGGGAGGAGCGATGCTCGGGGGCGCAGCGCCATGTGGTTAGGTGGGAATAGCAGGAGATGCTTCCCCTCGGATCGGGGTGGGTGCAGGGCTCTGATCCCAGCAAACGTTGCCCGGCTGCTGTCAGGAGGACGCGTGCCCCGGTAGGGTTTGGGCTCCATCCCCATCTTGGCGCAGGGTGTGCATCCGCATGGGAATTTGTCGCTCTCCGGAGGGTTCTTGCTGTCGTCCTCCATGCGTTATCCCCGTCTTCCTGCGATAACTTGATGTCGTCTTTGCTGGCCAGCTGCTTCCCAGGGTCATTGACCGCAGGGGAGCGGCCTCGTGCCACGTGCTCGTGGGATGATGGCCTCACGGAGGAAGCAAAGAGGCCGGCAGCCTTCGGAGACGTGGGTGACAGGAAGAGGGTAGGACCTTGCAGCACAGGAGTTCGCTGCGGTTTCCCATCCCAGCTGGCCCAGCCGCTCTGGAGACCTGGCTCTCCCTCCTGGGTCTTGGAAAAGGGCGTGACTCCTCCCAAAAATCCACAGCATCACGTCCTACTTGCTTCCTTGGTGCTAAATCCGTACGAAGAACTTGATTTTCCACCTGCAGCCGAGTCTCACCTGCAAAAATTGCGATGACGCCAGCGCGTTTGGGGCATCGTGGAAGAACATCGCCAGTCGCTGCCATTGCCGCTCGGGAGAATCCATCAGCTTCGGCGTCTTAGCAGGAGGAGTTTGCTGCCTCGGACGCGTATATTTGCATTGATATTCTCCCCGAGCGAAGCTTGCGGCTCTGAGTTCACGCACGGGTGTTACGGGTGCTTGCGTGCACGGAGCCCAGGGGTGTGCGAGGCAGACGGGCATGGCTTTGCTTTTGCGCTTCTGGAGGAAAAGCCCAGAAGCCTTTAAGTCGTATCCCCGGCCCTTTGTGGAGGATTAGGACGGCTAATTGGATTTTATTCAGGGTGCGCGGCGAGCTCGGCATCACAGCTAGGGAAAGGGCTGGCCTGAATAGGGAGAGGTCAGAGGAGATCAGAGAAGGCTGTGGAGGGGCACGGCAGCTCTCGTCGCGTAGGGAAAGGGCTGTAGGAAAGGCAAGAAAATGCAAGTAGACGGCACAAAAATTCCTGGGCGTGAGCAGCTGCAAGAAACATTTGGATAAAACGAGAGGAAAAACTTTCCAAGATAAGAAAAGCAAGACATGGCAAAGAAAATGTCCTGGGGGCTTGTGGAGGCTCCCTCCATCTTTGGAGGTCTTAAAGTGCGGATTAGGGAGAAGATCTGCCAGGAATGATCCCGCCTCGGGGCAGCCGGAGACCAGATGACGTGCCTGTCAGCTCTCTGCCTCCAAAAGCAGGGTTTGCGCTTCTCCTCCTCTTCTCCTGGATGAGCACAGCATCTTTGGGACTCTCCTTGGTGGTCTTCTAGCAGCATGCCTAAAAATCCGCCCCCCCGGAAAGAGCTGAGACGCTGGAAAAGGGATGTCTTTCCCCGCTTCAGCTGGCGGGGGCTTTAGGGAGGGAGGGGAAGATGCTCAGGGGGCTTTTCTCCCCCAAGAGCGAGGCTCCCCTTCCACCACCGGCGCCGCAGCCGTCACTATTTTCTGGTTTAATCTCATGGCGGCTCTGCGTTTCTGAGGGATGAGGTCATGCTCGCTCACCCACCGTCTGCTGCTGCTTTTGCGTCGGTCCCTCTAGTTTGGGGAGGGGGGGGTGGGGGGGATGCGCTCCCTGCAGAGGCTCTGGGTCCCTGGATGGTGGGCTTTTGGATGTCTCCCTAACCGCCAAGCATCGCCACCGGTCTTTGCCCTGTGCCGTGCACGGATGTGCGCGGCACCCGGGATGGGCATAGGCATCGGGTAAAAACCCCAGCTGTCCCCCCGCCCATCTTATCTGCGCCTGGGGCGCTAGTCCATCTCTCCTGGGATGCTAGTCCATCTCTCACGGGATGCTATTCCATCTCCCCCGGGATGCTAGTCCGTCTCTCCCGGGATGCTAGTCCATCTCTCACGGGATGCTAGTCCATCTCCCCCGGGATGCTAGTCCATCTCCCCCGGGATGCTAGTCCATCTCTCCCGGGATGCTAGCACATCTCTCACGGGATGCTAGTCCATCTCCCCCAGGATGCTAGTCCATCTCTCACGGGATGCTAGTCCATCTCCCCCAGGATGCTAGTCCATCTCTCACGGGATGCTAGTCCGTCTCTCCCGGGATGCTAGTCCATCTCTCCCGGGATGCTAGTCCATCTCCCCCAGGATGCTAGTCCATCTCCCCCGGGATGCTAGTCCGTCTCTCCCGGGATGCTAGTCCATCTCTCACGGGATGCTAGTCCATCTCCCCCAGGATGCTAGTCCATCTCCCCCGGGATGCTAGTCCATCTCCCCTGGGATGCTAATCCATCTCTCACAGGATGCTAGTCCATCTACCTCGGGATGCTAGTCCGTCTCTCCTGCGATGCTAATCCATCTCTCTTGGGGCTCCTGCTTGCTTCTTGCAGCTGGTTTTAAAAACACAAACCAAACCAACCGGCCGGAGAAATGGGTTTTTCCTTCTTCTTTAATTTTTTTTTAATCCCACTTTTACCACTTCTTGCCAGAAATCAGCCCATCGTGAGGCTTTAAATCTCTGGGAAGAAGAAATGCGGTGACTGGTGGCTGGAAATACAGCCCTCGCTTCTCACACCAGTTGATCCTGAGCTCCTGGCTCCTAAACTCATGATAGTAGGGGGAGAAAATCCAGTTTAGGTAATTGGTGGAGATTGCTATGATTTTATTAGACCTAATGCCCTCCCCTCCAGGAGGCTTGCACAGCTGAGCAAAACAACGAGTGCCCATAAACCACAAAAAAATAGACCCAATTAAGTATTGGGTTTTTAAAGAAATCCTTCCAGCCTGGTGCGATGGTTTTCCGAGCCCTCAAATTCAGGATGAATTGCACTTAGGGGCCAATAGCCGCATCTACTGCCGGTGGGGAAGGCCCTCCCCGCGTGGAGGTTTGGGCTCCGGCTCCGAGCGGTGCCCGGCCGGGATGGGCAGAGCTTGGTCGCGCCGCATCTCTCCAGGATGGGCAGAGCTTGGGTCAAATAAAAATCAGGTTTCAGGAATACTCGCTGGAGTCTCCTGGAGGGAGAACAATCCGGTTTGGGGTTTTAAAAGCAGCAACTGTTGGCAGCTTTCTTCTCTGGATGCTGGAAGGAAAAACTGCTCCTCCCCGGACCTAGAGGTCACCTAATAAATGGGAAAGTCCCCGAAAAGATGTCCCTGGCAGATGGCAAGGCTGAAGAGAGGAGCGCCTGTTGAATCAGAAAGCAGAATTACCAAGTGTGTTATCGATGGAGGAAACGGGGGCTTGAGATAAAATAGCATTTGAGGAGGGGAAAACAGGAAAAGGCTCCATTTGAACTCAAAAACGGAAAGGAAAAGGTTAAGCCTAAAGTCAAGGAGAAGGGTCGGGGCAGAGGTAAAGGCCGGGAGGGGAAAGGGGAAGTTGGAGACAAAGAGGAGAATAGGGGGGCCGAAGCAACGGGGAAGGACGCAGGAGGGAAAGGACAAGCGGGGAAGGAAAGAGAAGGACTAAACGGGGGGCAGAGGGGCCGGGGGTCGCTGCAGGGGTTGCTTCTCCTCCGCTGCCGCTGAAACAGGGTGTGTGGGGGCTTTTGGGGGGCAAGCGGGAATGCGTTGGCGGGGAAAAGGAGCTGGGATGTCTGGGTACCCGCCATGCCGCCTTGGCCAAGTCCCGTCTGGGCCGTGCGGGGACGCGCGGGGTCTCCTCCACGCGGCTTCTGCCCCGCTTGGGGCCGTGCTACCACGGGGTCGCTGTCTCTCCTCTCCCTTACTAAAAAGCTAAATTGCTGCAGATCTTGATTCAGCTTTCCTAGCAAGAAACATCCCATAGTTGCCTTGCTTTTTTACTCTTCCCACCCTCTCTTTATGCTGGAAATCGGGAGGAAGAAGGCTGGAAAGAAGAGCGACTTTTTGTTTTTAGATGACGGTGTATTGGCAGAGATAACACAAAAATCCGGTTGCGGTGGTTGGTCATTGCAGTATTTCAGGCAGGTGAGACCAACAGGTAGGGCTGATGCCACCGCTAAGGGTGACAAATTAATATCTCAGCATCCCGGAGCTCCTGAGATCCACTGAAGGGTCTTGTTCTCGCCACGCGTAGCAGCTTATAGGGTCGGTGCCCTATACCATTTCTTTACGACCTTTAGAAGGTCCGCACGTGGGGGGAATTGCATGTCGGGCCACGGCCATCATCGTTTAGCCAGATCTACGCTGCCGAGGCCAACGGTTTGGGGACGTTGGGGAGGTGTTAATGGTCTCGAGAGACGGGATGAGTTCATGGCTCTTGCGGATGAGGAAATAGTTTCTGCCTCTGCAAAAAAGTAATTAAATGATGTTTTGTGGAGCTGTTCTTCACAAATAAAGTATGTGCAATATTATATGTTTTGTCACATTCTGTTTAGTCATAATAAGGGCTTTAATGCTGTAACGGGTGCATATCTGCCTAAATCACCTGAAACGCTTGCAGCACAAATTCTTTCTGCTATCTTTCATGCAAAGAATCTCTTACATAGCACTTCCTGCATTTAATTATACATAGCACTTCTTGCGTTTAATTATACATTGCACTGTGCAACAGAAGCGTGCGAAGATTTAATTCGGGAAATCAAATCTGTTCTTCCAACTTGAAATTCTCTTTCTCTAGTTGAAGTAAGCTTTATCTGCAGCTCCGGAGTGATGCTTTGGCAGCATCCATTCTGCACAAGACGGCTGGAGAGCGCTGAAGTACCGCTTCCCGCAGCGCTCCACCAGAAACGGCCGCAGCAGGACCATCTCCAAAGGGTTCCCCATCCCCATGCGCAGATCCTTCCTCCGGCACCCAGCAGCCCTGTCATCCCCAGACGTCCACAGTGGAGGTAAGCAGGGTTTTCCAAATGTGGCTTTTCCTCAAACGGTGCTCCTCTCCCGCCGCTCCTGGCATCGCCGTGCTGCTGGGCTGGGAGCAAAGCTCCAACCGAGCTCCTACCAAGGAGATCCAAAATAATAATCCTAACGGTAGAGCTGATGTGAAGTTTGCAGCCTGGCACGCCGTTTGCCCTGCTCGCCTTCCCCATCGCGCTCTGGCTGCTGTGGCAGCTTAGATGACAAGGTCTTCAAGGTGTTGAGGTGTTCAAGGAATTGTGGATGAGGCGTTGTGGGACATGGTTTAATGGGCGTGGTGGTGTTGGGTTGATGGTTGGACTTGATGATCTTACAGGTCTTTTCCAACCGTAGTGATTCTGTGATTCTGTGGAGGCAGGGATTACCTCTTAGGACAGGCTTTGGGTGGCTGAGCATAACCCAAACCGCCCCTGAGGCCCCAGGTGAGTCTAATCCACGCACAACCAGCACAACTGGTATGACCAGTGCCGCAGCGCAGCCCCCTCCCTGGAGCTGGCCTGAAGAGTCCTCTCCAGAATGAGATTTAGAAGAGAAAAAAAAAATCACTGGACCCAGCAGATGCAGACAGCACCAGGAGACATCTTCCTCTGCGTTGATGGAAGCGAGGTTTGGGCAAGGGACGCTGAGAGGGCCCCGCTCCAGAGGGTCTGGTAGCCGCCCGTGCCCGGCACTGTGCTTTTGGCACTCACGTGGTGGGTGTCTTCTGCAAGGAAGACGGGGGACGCGAGAAGCCCCTTTTGCAGTGGCGTTGGGATTTGTTGAAATTCTCTTTATTTTTTAGGGGACTACCTAATTTCCGTGCCCCTCGTAAGGGTGGTAGTGAGGGGTGCGTACTGAACCGGATGGCTCCCGGTGAAGCTTTGGCATCGATGCCCTTGGGGAAACCCAAGTGGGTGGTCATCCTTGGGGAGCCGGCGGTCATCCGTGGGGAGCCAGCGGTCATCCGTGGGGAGCCGGCAACACGGCATCCAGCAACGAGGCCCTGCTCTCGCGCAAGCGCCTTCTCCCATCATATCTCTTCCCAAAAACAGAGGGGAGGAGTAAAAAAAGAAAAAAGGGAAAAAAAAATCGTCCCAGATGTTTCTGAAGGGGATGTTTACCTACACCTCCCGAGGCGGGGGTTTAAGCGCCGGGAAGGGACTTGTCTCTCCCTGGGGGGGGGTTCTCTGTGCGGGGTCCCGCTCCGGGGGTGGGCTGTGGGGAGACGCCCGGGGCGGGGGAGGGAGGGGCAGAGCTGGAGGGGTGGGGGGGGGCTCCGGCGGCTCCCGGCGCGTCTCGCCTTTGTTCGGGCAGGGCTGGAGCCGAGCGGCCGCGGGGCGGGGGAGGGCGGGGGGAGAGGGGGGGGGCGGCTCCGGTCCGAAAAGCCTTGGGTTTATTTTGTCATCTCTACGAGCAGAATCACCCGAACGCAACCGGAGAACTTTTTTTTTTTGTTAATAAGAGAAAGTAAATAAGAGAATTAATTAAAAAAAAAAAAGAAGAAAAAGAAATAAATAACCCCCAAACCCTAACTCCCACCCCTTCGCTCAGACCCTGCCCCCGGCCCGCCCCACGCCGCGCACGGGGGCCGCGGGCGCGCAGCGCAGCGCCGCCCCCCCCCCCCCCTCCGCCCTCCCGGAGGCGGCAGCGGCGGCGGGAGCGGCCCCGGCCCCGGCAGCGGCGGCGGCGGCGGCGGCGGCGGGGGGAGGCGGGCGCCGGGCGCCGCCCGCCCCGCATCCCGCCCGCCCCGCATCCCGCCGCGCCGCCGGCCCCAAATGGATTATCTGCGGCTGGTGCTCTCCTGCCTCGTCCCCCTGCACGGCTGCCTGGCCGCCGGCAGCGCCCCAGGTACGGCCGCGGGGTCCCGGGTGGGGGGGGTCCCCCGCACAGGTGGGTCGTCGCCCGGAGGGTGGGGAGGAAGGGGGGGGCTGCCGCCGGGGGGGTGGCTGCGGTGGGGAAGCGGGGGGAGCTGGAGGCTGGGTGAGAAATAGTTGGCGTGCGAGGGGCGCGTCAGCCCGAGTTTCTTCTGCTCCGTTTGACGCGCCCGGTAAAAACGACAAAGCGGAGCCGCCCTGGGAGGGCGAAGCGGTTGTTGGGCTCGTCGAGCTGCGGTGGGGCTCGCCAAAGGGCTCCCCGAGTTGGGTCGGCCACCGGGCCGCCGAGGCGAGAGCGGGGTGCGCCGAACCCATCGCCCAACCCTTTCCCTCCGTCTTCTCTCCGCAGAGCTCCTCCTGTCCGGCAAACTCAGCGAGTATGGTGTGATCGTCCCCTTCAGCGCCGATTGCCGGGGCCGCTTCCTCTCGCACGTGGTGTCCGGCGAAGCGGTGGCGGGGATCGGCCAAGCCGCCTGTCCCCCAACCCCGCGGCCGCACCGCCGCCGCGTCCCCCGCAGCCCCCTGGATGGGTCCCCCCAACGCCGCGGGGCCGGCGGCCGCTTGCTCTACTTCAACGTCACGGTTTTCGGGAAGGAGCTGCACCTCCGGCTGAGGCCCAACCGGCGGTTGGTGCCGCTGGGCGCCGTGGCCGAATGGCAGGAGGATTTTGAGGTGCTTTTCCGGGAGCCCCTCCAGCAGCGGTGCCTATTCACCGGCGACATCTCCGGCATGCCCGGCGCCGCCGTGGCCATCAGCAACTGCGATGGACTGGTAAGCTCGAGGCCGGCGGGGCGGCTCGTGCGTGCTGCCCGTGTTTTGGCGTGGTTTTTCTCTTAAAGACATGGATCGCGGTGTCCCAAAACCTGATTTTTTTTGGTGATGCGTTAGGTGCCCGCGCCGTTCGTTGCCCTTTACCGGCTGGCTGCTGCGGGTTCCCTTTCCCCACGTGGCTTGTGGCGTAAGCAGGGCAGGGTACGACACGCGCGAGTGCTCCGTCGATACAGCTATATTTGTTTAAAGCGGTTGAAAAAAATCACCCGTCCCATGCCTGAGCTGCCCGGCGGTGGACCGTGTCGGATTCTGGTACGCCCGCGGGCTCTGCCCTGCCTCCGGGACGGGTACCTGCGCTGCCGGTGATGCTGCTTCATCCTCGCTCACCCATGGTTTGCCTTGGGGCGGCTTCAGGAGGTTTTTCTCCACATTTCCCACCTCTTAAGTGAGGCTGAGCGAGCTCGAGCATCTCCTGAAATCGCTGTTGGCACGCGGTCTTCCTCCCGCTGAGCATCTTTTCGCAGGAGGACCTTTTTTTTTTTCCTAATAGCTGATGCACTCAGAGCCTTTTGGCTTTCCGAGTGCAGGCTGAGCGCAGCTCAGCATCGGTAACTCACTGCCGCAGCGCTTTAATTGCTTTAAATGGCTTTGTTACCCCCTTAGCCCTGACGTCTGCTCTGCCCATGGGTTTCCTACCTTTGATACGCTTGAGGAATCGCTGCTTCTTATTTTTTTTTTTCTAAACCTTTGGCCCATTGCCCTTCAAATTTCCTTTGAGCCAATTTAATTCTTGTTTCAGGTGCCAGCGCTTGCTGTTTTCTCCTGGTACCACTTACGTTACTCCTGGGTTGGAGTGAACGTCTTATTTTGCTTTCTTTTTTTAATATGTATTTCTTTTTTGGTTATTTTATTCTGGGAGTTCCTTGGCCATTTTTGGCTGCTAGCACAAACAATTCGGCATTCCTTTCTTTTTATACAGCGCCTGGTGTTACTATACAAGCAGAAATGATAGAGCAGCACAGCCAGAAATACGTATTTCACCTACATAGAGTAGGTTTTTTTTGGGTTTTTTTTTTTTTTGCCAGCAATTTTAGCACATAATCCACACCTTTTGAAGCATCTTTTCTGGAATGGGATGAAGCTGTGAATTTGCAGAAAATTCCCCCAGACGGGGATCGTGCTGGGGCTGGCGAATTTGGGCAGGCTTGAAAGCTTTAGAGGGACTTCCGATAACTCCAGCGAGCACCTAGGAGTGCTGCGTCGGGAACGCAACCCTATTTTTGAAGCGTGCAAGTTGCACTGCAGATACAATTCCTGTTGGCATCGCAAGCGAAGGGATGCTGGAAGCCGAGTCTTCTGTCCCGCCGCGGCCGGGAAGCAGCGAGGATGGTGTTAGGGGGTTTCTCTTCCCTGGAACCCACTCTGCTGTGAGGGTCCCTCTCAAGTAGGCTTTAGCTTAACTTTTCCAGGCTTTTTCTAGGCTTCAGCCCCAAGTTCTCCCCCCGCATCCCCTGGCACACCTTCTCCGCCCGGGTTTGTCATTATTTCTCCCCTTGATCCCGCCATCCCTTGGCTGCGGGTAGCAGCAGCGATGCTGCTTTAGGATGCAGCTCGTACTGCGGGATGCTTCTGCGTATAGATTTATCCAGCCGTGCGTGTCTCGCCGTGCGGTGGTACCCCTCTTTCAAGCTCACGTGAAGGAAGAAGCGGCTCTTTCCCCGGGAGCAGCACTCGCTTCGTCCCTTTCCACCTTCCTTAACCTTGGAAAGAGCCGGCCCGGGCAGGGCCCCCGGCACAGCCGGCTCTGGGGGGGGCTTTGCTGCCGCGGTGCGGGGTGGGATTAGCCGAGCCCCGTTGTGCCGATGCACGGGGCATCGGTGCTTTGCAAACGCCGAGGGCTTCCGCGGGGCGGTTTTGGTGCGCTCCCGTTTCCGAAGCTATCCTGGGGCGCGGTGTGAGCGTCGTGGTTGCTGATGCGTTGTCTCGCGGGTGTTTCGTTTCTTCACATAGGGCTCCGGCAGCGCTAGGGAAGAGAAAAAACCCCACTGATTTATTTTCTTCCTGCAACGTATTTATTGCTCCGTGGCCAACAAATAAACGCCCTGGCCTCAAGCGGCGATTTCCCACCATCCGGGGAAGCGCATGTGGCGATGGCAGGCTGGGGGAAGAGGTCAGGAGGACGGAGCCCGCGCGGGGGCTCTGCTCCTCCCCGCTCAAGAGGATTTTGTGACACGGCCAACGTAGCAGTTGGTTTCTCTCTTTCGTGGGTTTTTCTGGCTGGTGTAGATAGCTCTACGGTCCTCTGGCTTAAGTGAGTCTGACAGCTTATACGTCCCCTTTGGAGGAGCTGTGAGACCAGGAGGACCCAAAAAAAAAACCTCCAAAAAGCAGTAAAAAGAGCTTGATTTAGCAAATGGAGCAAGAAACGGAACCACAACGCGGCGATAGGTGTGGATGGGGTGGGAGAATGATATTTATGGCCACCCTGTACCTCCAGCGTGACCCAGCGGAGAAGCAGCAGAGCATCCGGGAGGGATGTACACGGTCGGGGCCGTTGTGAACGTCGTGCTAGAGAAGGGACTAACTTAACATGGCTTAACACTGGCTGTAGGCAGCTTTGTTGCTCTTTGGCATGCCCGTACCCTGGAATTGCTGTGGGCTTTTGCTGGAAGTCATCCACCAGCTTCAAAAGGGGATGGCGGCTTTTGCGTCCTGGTATAGCGTGCGTGGGAGGCGCGGGACCGCGGCTCGGCCCCTCGTTTCTGGTCAGAGGAAGCGTTCTGGGATGCTGCGGATGAAGGCTGTGTACACAAAGAGATTACACCGTGTATAAACGGAGACGGAGATTATAAATAACGAGGGGAACAAAACCCCAGTTCTTGAAAAAGAGAGTACCCGTTAAGTCTTTCCTAAATCCATATTTAGCCATGGAAGTGAGCTGATTTTTTTCACAGATGCCAAACCCGTGGCACCTTCCACGGCTGCTGCTTGCTGCAGGCATCCATGCGTGAAAATCGGCCTTTTTTTTTTTTTTTTGCCAGGGTGTCTCATAGCAGGGTGGGAAGATGCTGTCGGCCGTAACATAATTTCGAAGCTGATCCAAGTCACCAAATTCCTAACTGGTAAAGTAGCGTTAGCCAGAAATCTCCCCCCGCAGACACATTTTGCTGCAGCAAAGACATCCCATCTTTCCACGCCGCCTTTAGCGGCGTGCGGTTGACCTTGCCTCCTTCGTTCTTGGCTGGTTGCAGAGATGGGTGAAGAATTATCGTCCGTAGGCACCGTATTTGTTTTCTGTGGCTGACTTCCCCCCCCACCCCCGCCACTCTCTGGGGTTATTCGCACCGAACGCCAACGTGCCGCAAACTGTAGAGCCAGCGTTTTCCGTCCCTGGCGCCCTGGCTTGCTTCAGATGGATGGCAGCAGATAAGCGGAGCACAAAAGCCCTCAGGAGCAGTAATTAATAGGGGACGAAGGGAGAAACAGCCCCCATAATGATGCCCCGGTGCAAAAAGTCTTCCAGGATTTTTCCCTGCAGCCCCTGAACTGTAGGGTTGATTTTGGGAAGAAAAAAGGCGCTGGTTTAGATGCCTGGAGGGTGAAGTGTCTCAGGACGTTGCTCTGGATGGGAATGGAGCAAAGGTGTCTGCAGGTGGTATTTTACCCCCCAACTTCACGGCTGGAACGCTCTCTCTGCCTCCTGCTCAGCACCTTGCCCAAAGTTTGCAACGTTAGACCGCGTGCCCGGTGGAAGTCTCGGTGGTTAATTATCTCTCTTAATTCCATGGTCCCCCATGGTGCCAATGAGCTTGCAGATGGAGAGGTACCCAAAACCAGCGACGGCGCACCTCTGGGCCGTGCCCTGGTGCCAGGCACACCGTGCTGCTGCCAGCTGCGGTCCAGATGCATCCTTCTCCTGATCCCCCCGTGCCCGCGCCGGGCAAGCTCCGCACGAAAGGGAAGCGGTGGCTAGCGACGGTGCCTGCGTTCGCACAGCCCGGCTTTTTGGGACTTTTTGTCCAAATTAAGTGTGAATCGCATAGGAAAAATACATGCTCTGCACGCAGCTGGATTTCCCCCCTCCTCGGCGCTGTTTGCGTCTCTGGCTGAGTGGAGCGGCTTTATTAATTTTTCCACATTTCAGCTGCGTTGAAGTGTCAGAATTTCCTGAATTCCGGTGGGAGTTGAAGCTCTTTACCCAGCGGTGATGGAGGAATCGCTTACCCGGGGTGCTGGGGGGGTTCCCCCTTAGCGAGGCGCTGGGCCAGTTCATCTCTCCCGTAGCCTGGGGAGACGGAGGAGAGCTGGAAAAGAGACTTCACCCTCTGCGAGCTGGCAGAAGTGAGTTTGGTGTTTTCATTAAAAGAAAAAAAAAAACCCAAGTGTATTTTCCCTCTTTCCAGTGGAATTGTCTTCAAAGGGCCATTTTCTAGTTTAAGAATTACCTTCACCGAGAGCTGCAGACAGCATCTCACGTTAGACGTATCAGTAACGGTAGTCCCACCTTGCCGGATTCTATTTGATTCGGTCTTAAACCAAATAAAACCGGGGATTGGGACACACGTGGCGAATTGATCGTTGGGGATGGGATTGATCTCTTGGCAAGAGCCCAAGGAAAGCTTATTGGGGCCTTTTGGGTGGCGTCTGGCCTCTCTTACTGCCTCCCTACGGCTATAACCTTCCCAAAATGCTGAAATACAACCCGAGCTGCTCCTTTCTAAGACTGAGCAGGTTCGTGCGTGCCTTTTGCGATGGTGTTTTTGGGTTGTGGGTTTTTTTTTTTTTATTTTTGGAGACGCCAAGGTGACTGCTGCGGTTTCTGTTTCATATATTTGGCCGCTGTGATCAGATGTGGACACAAGCCCTTGCGGTATCCACTTTACCTGTCGGTCATCGCTGGAGTCGGCAGCGTGTTGCATCCCACCTTCGGGAGAAAAGCACGGGCGGGAAAGTCTGCTGCTTTATTTCTTGAGCCACAGATAATTAGTCATGAGCTGTAGAGCAGCACAAACCCAAGTGGGCTGTGGCTTGGGACCAGGCTGTTTCATATTTTAATCCAGCCTTGCCCTGGCGCGGCGGCACGGCTTTCCTCTGGCCGCCTGACTCAGCGAGTCCTGGCTTTCGCCGTAAACCCGTAAACCAGCTTTGGGGTGCTTCGTCCCCGGTGAAACTCCCTGTGGCAGGGCTGCGAGGGGGTAGCGGTGTCCCAGCAGACCTCCTCCTGGGGCAGGGGCTGTTGCAAATAGGATGCTGGCAGGGGTACCGCGTCGGGGCGCTTTCGAGTAGTGGGAGTGCCACCCCAGCCCAAATTTGTAGCGATGTGCAAGCTGGAAGCATGTTAGTTGGTGGGAAATCATCAGCGTAATTCATGTGTGTGAAATCCAACATGTTCACAGAATCATTAAGGTTGGAAAAGACCTACAAGATCGTCGAGTCCAACCATTAACCCAACACCACCACGCCTGCTAAATATTGGTGATGCCCGTGTCGGATGCCCAGCGCTGTGCCCTTCGTAGCTACTCGTTTTTGTGCTAAGCAATGGACGCCCACCTTCTCTTATCATATAATAAAGAGGAACGGCTCGGACCTGCCCCATCATCACGGACTTGCCCAACCATCACTGGACCTGACCTGTCGGTTGACTCCCTGGCTTGGATCTCTGCCTCATCACCACCGCCTTGCCTGGTGCTCCAGCCTCTTGGTTGAACCTGGCTGGGATCTTCATCTCCTTGGCTGGCATGGTGGGACAAGCCCTGGCTGGAGAGGTCCTGCCCTGGTGACCTGAACGTCTCCTACGGGAAGGACCTGAGATACGTGTGTCAGGCAAGTTGATCCTAGCACAACTGCCTGTACTTAGATTCCTCGGGAAGGAGGTGAAACAAAACCAGCCAAAAACCTGCTTTCCAGAGGAGTTAAGCAGCTAATAAAACCCAAGTGGAGCAGGAAATTTGATGAAGTCTAACAGAGCCAGGTTGGCTGATGCCACGATGAATGCAACGGTACGGGAATGCGAAGGGGATCCAATGACCCAGGCGGGCTTGGAAGAGCCCCAGCTTTGCCTGGCTGTTTACAGAGCCCAGCTCACGTCTTCGTGCCGCTCTGTGCAAAATATATATTTATATATATATATTTTATTTCATTTTATTTGGTGAAAACAGTTCCAATCCCCCAGCCCTGATGAGGACTCCAGTAGGTACATGCTGTCGAAGGCTTTGCTATAAGAACAGATCCATATGTTCTGCCTGCGCTTTCCAGGCAGCTATTCAACAGCAGGCAGCGGCGGGCAGGGCCGGAGGAAGGAGCGCGCTTGCGTGATGGAGGGAGCTGTGAAATGTGCCGGGCTGGGGGGGCTGCCCGCGGGATGGAAGCCAAATCCTGGCGATCCTTTTGCTTGCCCGAGGTGCGAGCCGGCTGGCGCTGCGGGGTATGAGCGCTCGGGCTGATGTCAAGGGAGATTTGGTGGGAGCTTGGTGTTAATTAGGAGCAGGTCGGTAGCCAGGACAACATTTCCAGCGATGTTTGCCCTCTCATTCATCTTCTCCTTCTTTGGGAGGTGGAGTCGTAACGCTTTCCAGCTTCTCCTCCGAAGGGATTCCTCCGCGTTAATTCCCAAGCACTTCACGGGGTAAAGATGATGGTTTCTTTTTCCTTCCTTCTCGCTGTGAGTGTGGTTAGGAGCGTCGGTGAAACGGCTGATTTCCTCCCTGGCACCGTGGGGATGGGGATGGGGATGAGGATGAGGATGCAGGGAGGCGAAGTGGCGTGGGAGCCTGTGCAGCCTGTATCCCCTGATGCACAGGATTAGGCAGAAACACTCACCACTGATGAGAAGGAATGGAGTTTCCTAGCCATATAAAAACATAACTTGAATCGTGGCTGGGTTTTTTTTTTGGTTGGTTGGTTTTTCCCTGCTTTTTTATTTATTTTTTTTTTTCCCCATCTACAGGAGACATTAAGGGTCATCATACACGAACATGGTAATGGATCCTTCCCAGTGTCATGCAACAGCAACAAGCCACCCGTTTTTTTGGGGGACGCTTTTCCCCCTTGCATTCCCGCATGCTCTGCGCCCATCTTTAATGAGCATGTTGAGTGTGTACGTACACATATGCGTATATAAACCCACACCTTTTCTTTTCCCTTTTCTTTACTTCTTTGTGGAGTCCAGGCTGGCCTGATTCGGACAGACAGCAACGAGTTCTTCATCGAGCCCCTGGAGAGGGGGCAGCAGGAGACGGAGGAGCACGGGAGAGCCCACGTGGTGTACCGCCGGTCGGCCATCCGGCAGGACGGTGCCGAGCCCCGCCAGGACCTCCACCGCGAAGGTAGGGACGGCTGGAATCTGGTCTTTCCCAGCAATTGAAAATAACTATTTCCTGGGGGGGAGGATTTCTCCTTCCACTCGCCCTCTGGCTCGTACATCTCGCCCTCTGGCTCGTACATCTCGCCCTATGGCTTTAGGCTGGCTTTAACTGCCAGTTGGGTCATCAGCGAGAAGAAAGGAAAAAAAATCCTGGGCTTTTGCTGGGAACTTTGAAATTCTTCCAAATTGGGTTCAAATTGGCTGAGTTATATACGAGTTATTCCTCCTCTTCTTCAAAGAGGAAGAATCCCCTTGATGGGTGCGATCAGGCCCGTGGATGATCACATCGGCCTCGGGATGGGAAGCAGGGTCGGGACTCGTGAGCGAAGGGGTTGGGAGGAGCCGGACTTGGTCCGACTTGGCTGCCGACTGTGGCTTGGAGCGACCTGGTTGGAGTTAAATACCCTATTTATTTTTCCTGCTTAATTTATATTTTTTTGGAGTGTCTCACCATGGTGTCAGGTCACCTCAATGGCTGCTTCTCTTTCTGCCCCCCATGCCTCGCTCAGTGCCCGGCGTGCGGGTGGGCGATCTCCCCAACTCCCTGGAGCTGATGACGGGGCGGCTGGGGGACGTGGAGCGCAAGAGACGCCATGCCAGGAAGGACGACTACAACATCGAGGTCTTGCTGGCGGTGGACGACTCGGTCGTACGCTTCCACGGGAAGGAGCATGTCCAGAACTACGTCCTCACCCTCATGAACATAGTAAGGCTTGGCTTTGGGGGGCCGTTGGCTCCCACCCCTCCCTTGGTTTACCGCCCTTCTGATGCTGTAAATCTGTTATCCCGGAAAAAAATGGGTTGCGGGGGGGAAAGGCGCTGCGGGAAGGGCTCTTCCTTCGCTGGAACAGCTGGCTCTGGCATTTAATCGCTGTGGCAGTTGGAGTGATGGAAAGCAGAGCCCTTTTATGTTCATCTCCGTCATGTTTCCCTGGCCGATGGCAGGGTCCGGCGTCTTGGTTGCCGTCACTGTCTGTCACCCGACTCCAAGAGCATCCTCTGTTTCTCCTGGCCAAGGCCATCTCGTGGCCGAAATCTCAGCAAATGCTAGGGAAGAGAATGGTTGTTGATTATTTAGTTTGTAATTACGATATTCATTATTTCTTTTGTAATTGTGGTGTTTATTATTTCTTTTGAATAATATTTGTTGATGGGGGGAAGGTTCTTATAGATTTTTCAGAAGTTTTTTCACGTTCCTTGGAAAACCTGTGCACCTTGAGGACTAGTCAGATGTGTTTGAAGAGGAGTTTCTAGCAGCGTTCCAGCAGCCCTGCTTCTGCATCTCTCCTCACCCGGTGGCGTGGGGCAGCCGATTCCCTACACCGCTTTTCTTTCCTTTTTGAGATAAAAAATGTACATATTCCCCAAGTCCTGAGAGATGTGGAAGGATCAATATTTATTCAGCCATTCATCTCACAGGAGGTTTGCTCCGCCGGCACCCGAATGTCTGCGAATCGGGGCAGCGTTCAAAGATCTCTTTCGTGTGCTGTCCCATTTTTTTATCCTTGCCTCTATTTATTTATTTTTATTTAAGTACTCTTTTGCATAGTGATGGGAAGTGTTCAAAAGGCACAACCAGCTCAGGAATAACCGAGCTATAGGGATGCTTTTGCTTTTTGCTTGCTTGGTTGTTTGTTTGGGCATTATTTCGGCCCCGGCAGGCAGGCTCCGAGCCATCCTGCCAGGAATGACGGGGAAATTGTCAACATAAGGGGGAAGGATTTGCGGGATTAGAGGCCAAGCGTAACATGGCCGGTCCCAACTAGAGAAGATGTTGGTGTTAAAAAGCAGATGCCTTCGTTGCAACTTCTTGTTATCCCGCTGCCCGTGGTAGGATGCTCTCAGCGTCACTTAAATTCGCCCACTGAAAGTTTCTCCCCTTTGCTTATTAAATCCTTCTGCAAAGGGGAAGTTTTGACCCGGGGCTCTTCCCACGTTACGGGGGTCGGAGATGATGTCATTTTTCCTTTCCGATCCGCGGGGAGGGACAGTTTGAGAGCCTGAGGATTGTCAGCTCTAATCAAAAGGTTGGTTTTCAGGCGCATTTCATGGTTTATACCCCGCGGGCAGGACTTTTCAGGGAGTGAATGCGCGGGATGCTGTGCTGGGAGAAGGGAGGACCTCTGTCTATTCACATAGAGGCAGCGCCGGAGACTTTAATGAATTAAATAAAGAGGGGAAAAACCCCAGGATAATGCATGCAACAAATACTTCCCCAAGTATTATTTCCTTCTATGCATTCTTCCCCCACCCCCTTCCCCTTCTTTCTTTCTGGTTTTCAGTGGGTTTTCTTTCCAGCTTTGCTGTGACCTCCGTCCGCCTCCTCTTCCCTCGGCGCCGCCTCGTTTCCTTACCGGCTCGGATTGCCTTAAAATACCCGATTCAGCAGAAAAAAAAAAAATAATGCTTTCTGGCCTGGATGGCAGAGGGGAGAGAGAGGAGGGTGCCGGGGCTTGGCGGGGAGGAGCGTGCTGGGACCACACAGCTGAACACTAATCCCATTAGTTGGAGGCAAGGGGAAGGAGGAGAGGCTTGGCCAGCCCTCTAACGAGGAAAGGACTTAATGAGCTGGGAGCTCCAGCTGGAGTACTCCAGGGAGATGCTGCATGGGAGCCAGCTGGGAAAGCCTCCAGGAGTTTTCCTCGTCAAGATATGTCCCAAGGAAAGGGGGGCAGCGAGCTTGGAAGTTCATCAGAAACTTTCCTTGGCCTTTTCTGGGGTCCCTGTTGGGTGCCGAGGGGGTGGTGGGACGCGTACCCCTTCCCGGTGCTGCGCGGGCTCGGCTTAAGACGGCACCGCTGTAGGTGAGGTCCTGGGGCTCCCCCCAAGACACAAACCCTTTTGTTAGGAACTCGGTGTCAGCTGAAGCTCAGTGATAAATGATTCGTCATGGAGAACTTTTTTTTTGTTAAAAGAAAAAAAAAACCCCACAAAAAAGCCAAAACACCAAACCCACAACCTTATTTCATTGCCAGAAATGCGGTTGCCAGGCTTTTCATCCAACGGCGCTGTGTCCATCCCAGGAATCTGACATGAGGATGACTGCTCCTTTTGTGCATCTAAGAGCTTCCCCGCAGGCTGCCGTCCCTGCTAGCTCCCAGCTCCCGGCCCGTATTCCCAGCCTGACGGTCCCTTCTCGGCTCGGAGGCTATGTGAGGATTTTGGGTCAGGTTGAAGCGAGTGGGAAACGCATCCTTCGCCATCGCTTGCTGTGCGTGCTGGAGAAGGCGCATCTGAGCATCTCTCCTAACTCCGAGCCGAGCATCCCCGTGTCCGCCCTAGCAAAGCCTGGCCCCCTCCCTGGCGCTGGGCTCTTGTGATGAATATTTGGTGATGTGGCGGCCCGGGGAAGCCGTTCCCTTGTCTTGCTCGCTGCCGGTGGCAGGGATTGCGATGTTATCGAAGCAAAATTAGCATCCCCCCAGCCACAGCGATGGCTGGGTGCGAGGGCTGAGCAGTGGGAGAAGGGCTGGGAACCAGGAGGGGATCCAGCACTCCTTAACCAGAGTAGGAGAGGAAATGTTTTGTGTCCAGCTTTGCTTTTCAGCCTCTTGTCATTCAGTTGGGTTCCTTGAGAGGGAATTACCCAATTAAGCCTGGGGCTGTGTTGGCCATTCAAAAGCCCAGGCATGGTTTTCTCCTCCGGACTTCCCACCCTTTCTCGCCCTTCCCACTGCTCATCCGATGCTCTCAAGGCTGGGGCTGACCCCGCTCGGAGGAGCCAAGCCGAGCTATGGGCTCAGTTAAGCCCAGCCCTGGTGTCAACTGGTTTGCTGGGGTTTTTGTAGGATATTGCCCGTGGTTTGGTTAAGGATGCAAAGGTACTCGGTGTTTTCCCATTGTTTCGGGTTACTAAGGAAACCCCATGAGTCAGAGCCCACGCCAGGCTGGGACTTGCCTGTCTCCCCTCCGGCACATCAGCCGAATTATTGTTCCCTGGGGACAAAGGCTGCTGCTGAGACCCGGTGGAAGAGAGGGTTAGGGGAAAAAAAAAAACCCACCAAACCTCCGGCTTTATTTTTAACCCGGGATTATCTGAAAAGCCAAGCCGGAGCATGGATTGCTTGAGAGACTGACTTGCTGAGCTCGGTGCCATTTTGGGAGGGAGGCCAGTCTACAATAATGGGCGAGTTGTAGTTCTTCTGGGGTATGGATTTGGTTTGGGGTGGTTCAGGAGCCATCTCCTCGCTGACTGATAATAACAAAAAATACCTCTGATGTTCCTCTTAACGCATGCACGCGCTTTTTCCCACCCCCCCGTATAGACTCAACGTGTTTGTTGCTATGTTTTTGGGACAACATAGCCTGTTGCGTAGAGAGCTGCGATAAAATCTCAAGACTTGCTCTGCAGAGCAAACCTCCCCTCTCCTCCATTCCTCTATGTCAAAAATGGGGGTAACGTGGGTCAGCCCTTGCAGAGGCTGGGGTACATCCCTGCGGGGGGTGTGAGGACGTGTAGCCAGCCCGATAACGTGGTCGGGAGGACTTTTGCCTCGGTTCCTACCCCCTCAGCTCCAGAAAACAGGCTTGGGGTGAATCCACCGGTGTGAAAATTGAGCGAGGGAATAAAAGAAAGGAGCGTAAAGATGACTTGGCTGTTCTGAGTAAGCGATCCGGGGTTTTGAAATGTCAGCTATTCTGCTGGTTTGGCAAATTCTTCTCGTGTCTCTCTCTCTCTCTCTCTTTGTTTTTCTTCCCTGAAGAACGGCGAGGTCTAGACGTTGCCAGTGCGGTTTGCTGTTGGGATCTCGCCTCTGGGGCCGCAGACTCGGGGCTGGCCAGAGGCTTGCAGGGATTTAGGTAGGCAGCCTCGCTCGCTCCCGGCGCCGGCGAGGGGCTGGGGCGGGGGAGCAAACTCATCGAGAGTTTTTCGGAGAGGATGCACAGGGTTTTAATGTTCCTTTCATTCTTTGCAAAGCGGTAGCACCGTCCCTTTGGTGTCGCAGAGCTGAGGGCTTTGGAGTTGTCTGCGGGGGGTCCCGCGGGCTGGTTGTTCTTGCTGCTTTGCCCTTCGTGCACAGCTAGCCTTAAGGGTTGGCCTTTTTAATTATTTTTAGGTGACAAAATTCCTCTTCTAAATGAAATAGGGGACAGTATTAAACAGGCTAGGCATCTAACCACGTGGGTGAGAGGGATAAGAAGATCTTTATCCCATCTGTCTTCAGGGAGGCAGGTCCCTTTGCCGGAGCCCTTTGCTGAGCAGGTATTTTCTGGGGGGATTTTCATTGAAGGCATTGACTCGCTTAATGACATCCGCAGAGGGCGGGGGGGAGTTGTGCCAATCCTGCAAACTGCTCTCCGGGCCGATTTCCATCCCCTCTGCCGACTTGAACCAGCTCCAGGGCGGGCTGATGGGCAGCGAGCGCCGAGCCCTTTCGATTTATTTTTTTAATTTTTTTTTTTTTGGCTCAATCAATTATTTATATCTGGCTATTAAGGGAAGTCCGTAGCCCTGGGCAGTCTGGTTCCACATCTGCTTTCTGAATTAACCGTAAAGGTCGCTGCCAAGCTGGTATCTGTTAGGTACAGATCCCCTCCCCTAGACCAAACAGGGGCTGGGATTTGGGGTTAACCCTTTGGTTCCGAAGCTGGAGGGGTACCTAGCCCCAGCGCTAGCTGGGGGAGAGCGGGATTTAGCGCTGCTTTAAAAGGAAGATTTAGGGGATTAAATCCCATCTTGGAGTAATACAGCTTCTTGGGTCTTAGCCCCTTAATGAGCTGTTTCTAAGCTGCTCGTGGCCCTGCTGCTGCCCGTAGTCGCTTCTCTAGCGAGGCTGAGGAAGGACGCGCAGCGCTGGGAGGGTGTTGATGAGTTCAGTTGTCAATGCCTGTGAAAAGTACTGCCGTTCCCGAATTTTCTTTCTCCCAGGGTAGCTAACGTTGTCTGGGGGTGCACGGTTCAGGGCAGGCAGCTCGTCTCAGACCTGGGGATGGTTTGCTGGCACTGCTGGGTAGGAAGAGACGTAGCTGAGAGGAAGGCTGCGGGGTAGGTCAGCCAGCACGCAGCAAAGCTCTTGCCCCGACAGCTCCTCTGCTGGTGCTCCTTCCTCCCCTGGATGCGACCCTCCTCTTCTCCCGCTGGCCAGGGCTGCTGCGCGGCGGGTCACCACGGAGCATCCTTCCCTGCTGCCCCCGGGGTCTGCTGAGCATCCCGCCAAAATATCCCGCGCAGGCGGGAAGGGAGGGGTCTGCGCTGCTCCCTCGGATGCTCCGAGTCACGGCGAGGTCAGGCGGTGGCTTGGCCGGGAGCTCCGGCTGGCGGAGAGGTGGCTAAGGCAGGAACAGCGTTCATCCCAACGGATCGAGGGGTCCGCGGGAGCGGGGAGCAAGCAGCAGAGTGCTGGTGGGTGATGCTGAGGCGCTGGCTGAAGCGGAGGCTTAACGGTGATCCAGCTCCCAACAAGCGCCGGTGGTGAAGGAAAATGCGTAAGGATTTTGGAAAGCGAAGGAAATGGGCATGTTTTCCCCCTTGTTCTGCTGGACCGTCCCGCAGGTCCAGCTCTCCGGCTCTTCAGGGCCACAGCATATTTTTCATTTCTCCCTCTCTCCCCCTGTTTCTTGCCCTTTTCTATTACCTCTCATACGGCGCGCATTAAGGCTGGAATATTTTTGTAAAGGGTCAAACTCCCGACGTGGGACTTCTCAGATCTGCTAACGTTTTTGGCGGGATGCCAAAGCCTCCTACGTCCCAAAACTGATTGTGACCCCCCATGGGGCGTTGCAGCTCCTTGGATGGACGCTTCGTGCGTTGGTGGGACTGTAGGTATGAATAATGTTTGCAAGTGGGAGCCCAGCTGCAGTGCTGCACGACCTTCCTCCCGTCTGTGCAAATCCCCCCAAAAAAGAGTTAGCATCGGAAGAAATCCATCATGTTCTCTTTTTTCTTACAAAATGCTTTTAAAAAAAGGTGCTGGTGCAGCATGAAGGAGCATCCCAACCACGATAAGCAGGGGCGAGCTGAGGATGGGTTGTGCAGCGTTATCTTTCCACGCTGCTGAAGCAACGACCCCGCTGGGCTTACAGCCTGTGCATCCAAAGGGATGCATTAATGGGGATGGACTGGCGATTTATTGATTTATTTGTTTATTTTTAATCGATTTTGCTGCATTCAAGATGTGACAGGCTCAGGACCTGCGTCACCTCTCTGCAAAGCTCGGAGCCGCTCCGCGGGAGTATTAGTTGTCGTGGGGAAACGTTAATGCTGGATCTTCGGGTTTAAAAATGGCCTGAGTGGGTATTTCAAGCAGAAGCACAGCCTATAAACTGGGGGGCTCGTAAAGCACTCGCGCAGCCTGGAAAAGAGCAGACTTGGATGGGGGCAGCAGTAAAGGGGCACTTGTCACCCACCCCTCCAGTTCCAATGTAAGCCTAAAAAAAAAAAGAGGAATGGGGGGAAAAAAGAGAAAAGCTTCCTAAATCTGGCTTTATAATATTAATCTAGTCCAGAGAGCAATGATAGAGCTGAGGCAAATTATTTCTCTCTTGGACAAAGTGGAAAAAGTATATTTTAGCTTAAACATTAATTCTAGTCAATATTAAAAACGGTTTTCATTTAACTTTCTTGACTTCTGCAGTGAACCCCCATTTGTGGCAGTGTTCGTTTTAGAGACTTTTGGGGAATAAGAAAGTCCCGTTCTCTAAAAATCGGTATTTTTTTGTCTGAGCTGTATTTTCACACGGGCTGTGCAGGTGGGTGAAGGCTGGTGCGGGATCTCCTGTGCTTGCGTGGGTTTACGGCTGCCCGCTCTATGCCTCTCTCGGTGGCCGGCTGTCACCACGCTCAGCTCGCAGGGACCTTTCTTGTCTGGATGTCGTCTTCTCTTGGTAGCACTTAGAAGTAGATTTTGTTTATTCATCCTAGAAACGCAGAAGGAAAAGGTTATAGCTCATTATTTCCTTTGCAAAGTCGTTTTTAGTGGCCGACGTTGATAGATATCTTCTTGACTCACAAGCCCTCCCTCTTCTTTTCATTGCATTGTCTTCTCCTGGGGTTTCTAAGTGGTAGGTCAACTTTGACTCACCGGTATGACTGAGTAATGCCCTTGCTTTGATACGATCGCTCGCCTCTCCCCAAAAAGCCATTTTTTTTTCTTTCCACCAAATGCAAGGATGTCCGAAGCATTTCCTTCCATCTGAGGAATTCATACTCTGATGGGGGCAATGGCTCATTGCGCCATGCTCGGTGGTGGAGGCAGCCCCCGTGGGAAACGCAGCCCTCCTCCGCTCTCTTGATGGGACGGGTGATGTCATTGACCATCTGAGCCACCCATCCTGGGGAAATTTGGCTTATTCCAGCTTGGTTGTTTTGTTTTATGGTTTTTGTGCAGTGGAAAATAAAAAAAAAACTGGGGGTGGGAGGAGGGGGATGAGATCTTTGCACCTGGTCTTGCGTGGTCTTGGGAAGCGGGGTAGGATGCTGAATGTGGGAGCGTGTAGGACAGGAGGGGCTTGAGAGCTGGGATGGTCTTAACTTCTTCTCTGTTTTATTTCCTTCCCCTCTTCAGGTGGATGAAATTTATCACGACGAGTCCCTGGGCGTTCACATCAACATCGTGCTGGTCAGGATGATCATGGTGGGATACCGCCAGGTAAATCCAGCGCTCGGACGTGGCGAGGAGGGGATGCTATTCAGGCTGGCCCCTGCTCTTTGGCCGCTTTCCTGGCTCGAGCCCTGCCCCGCGAGGGAAGGAGGGTCACTGAAATGCAGCATAGACGCAGCAGGCAGCTCCCGAGGTCGGCAAGCGTGCGGCGACACCATGGCTTAGTGTCTCATCACCGTAATATTTAGCACTTGGGTAAGCTCCGGCTTGGAAAAATGTGGCTGTTCAGGTCAGCCGTCGAAGCCCAAGTGATGACTGTGCTGAGCAGGGATGAGTTTGAACCCTCATCCAGCCGGTTTCTGGAGCCTGAAGGTCTGGAGAGCCCCGTAGCCATCCAGCCCCAGGGCAAAGAGGGCTCCCTGGGGCGATGACGGGAGATGGGCCACCAGCCTTTATCTGCTTGCTCTGGGGCGGGGGAAAAGCCACCAGAGGCTTCCTCAGAAGCTCTAGGGTGGCAGTAGATGATGGGACAAAGGTGGCTTCCCAAACTGGCAGGAGCTGGATATTAGTGAGGAGGAGGCAAGGCCAGGATCTCCCGTATCCCAGCCTTGACTCAGCAGCGCTGGAAGGCTTTGCTGGCTGTCCCGCAGCTCTTGGGTGGCTTGAGCACGGACAGAAAAAGCACGGGAAGGTTTCATGTGGTTTCTCAGGTTGCATTTATTTTTTAAGGCTCGTCTGAGCACGGCAGCCAAGAGATTTTCTTTAAAACAATGGGATTTGCTGTGCTTTTTGCGGCAAGCCACTATCCTGCATGAAACGTTCTACAAAGGGTATTAATGACTCAACACGGTGATGTCTGTGTGTGGTCCACAAATAACGCCCAGTAGGTCTTGGAAAAAAACCCTGCTTGTTACAGAAATCTGCTTGGCAGGCAGAAACCAAATGCTTCCCAGAGACCCAGGGATGGTTCTCAGGAGCAGGGACAAGGACGGAGGCTGGCTCATTTTTGGAGGCTTCCAGGAACGTCATCTCCACCCGAGAAAGCCAGTAATGTGTCTGGCTTCCTCCCAGCGGCATTTGTGCTCTGGGCTGGAGGATGATATACGGAGGGGAAGGGACTGAGCGCTGCGGTCTTACAGCCAATAACCGGAGGGATGAGAACCAAAGGGCTCTGTTTAGGATGATTCATCCTCCTGAAAGCCTGCGATGGAGGCAGCTGCTTTGTCCGGCTCCATCACTGCTTGGGTTCAAGGGATGATGTGGGAAGTGATGAGCAGATGTTTGAATCCGGGCGAGATCTCAGCTCACCGCTGTTTAGGTCTGATGCTTCCTGGGCGAGTCCTCCTGCGGCTTCTTGTCTCCCACCTTGCACTTTGTAGGATCAAACCTCCATGGCTTCCACTTAAGGGCCAGGGGAAGGGCAATATTTCTTGCCTTTCTTCCCACCGTTGCAGCTCAGCAGGTACCTACCTGAGAGCACAATTTATTTTATAGAGCACAATTTATTTTATAGAGTGTAATTTTGCAAAATGCTAATCTAGAACAAAAAAAAAAAAAAAAAGATGAAGGACAAGGTGACTGCTATAAAACAGTCCTGGACACCTCCACATATTTCCTGCTGGGGTTTTGGTCTCTGTGGGTCAAGTTTTACAGGGGAGCATTGCTCTGCTCATGGCTGAGCATCAGCATCTCGCGACATCTTGACGAGGAGCCTGTGCAGGAGCTGGGAATCGCAATCCTCTTTTCTTCTCAGCCGCTCTCCTCTTTTATCTACTGCTGCCCCGAGCGCTTGTGTGACCCAAGAGGGTCATATACCCTCCTGTACCAGACCACATCCGCTTGTGGGAATGATTTCCTTGATGTTTTTAAATGAAAAAAGGCACAAGATACTTTGCAGATGCAAAGCAGGCTGTTGTTGCTTCTAATGATGGAGAAGCACTGCTTAGGAGTCTTTCTCACCCCAAAACTCTTGGCAGGCTCCTTCTCCCCCACTAACTTACCCATCTTTTTATTTCTTTTTTCTTTTCTTTTCTTTTTTTTTTTTTTAATTCTTTACCCAGTCAGTCAGCCTGATAGAGCGAGGGAACCCGTCTCGCAGCTTGGAGCAGGTCTGCCGCTGGGCTCACTCGCAGCAGCGCTCCGACCCGGAGCACGCCGAGTACCACGACCACGCTGTATTCCTCACCAGGCAAGATTTTGGTCCCGCAGGTATGCAAGGTACTGTATTTATCTCGATCAGGTATGTGCAGTCTGCTGGGGGAAAGCCAGCGAGGGGAGAGGATTTCTTGCAAACACAGTCCGTTTCTTGGCCAGCAAGGTCCGGAAAAAGGTTATAAAAATTGGTATTTTTTTTCTTCTATGCCAAGCAGAAGAAAGACAGAATTAATCCAGAGCATCAGCCTGAACGGATTAAAGAAATCATCTTTATTCATTCTGCCCTTACTTTGGTTTCATGCACCAATCGTCAACTTGTCCCAAAGTGCCCTAAACAGTTTAAAAATAACTTAAAAAAGATGGAATACCACAGGGAGCTTTGCGGGGCCTTTCTGTCCTCTGGGGGACCTTTAAAACCTGTTTTTACGGGGTTGGTTTCTTGGCCCTCTTAGGACTGGACATGGGAGCATTGAGTAAACCCTGGGCCAAAGAGGAGGTCAGAAGGAGCGATGGCAATGGTCCTCTCACCCTCTTGGTGCAGAGGCTCTGCTGACGTGGTCTGAGAAGTTAGAGACCTAGGCAAAAAATTAAAAAAAAATGCAAGAAAAGCTTCTGGCATTTCATGGCTCCATTAGAAACGCGGATGCTTTGGTGGCATCGTGAGAAGTGACTTCTCCCAGTTCTCCTGAGCCCGCTGCCTCCAAATTGTCACCTCCTTCTTCCCACACTGGTGGCAAGGTCTGGATTTCCCATCAGGAGGCTCCCTTTGATGCCATGAACGTGCTGGTACCGTCACACTGCTTTGTAGCACGAGTCCTTCTGGTGTGCATGGGAGGAAGGAGAGGTGGAGAAGGAGTCCTGTCTTCGCCTCGATTACCTCCCTGAAAGGTTCTCCCCGCAGCAGGGGATGAACCACAGGAGACACCCGGCTGGAAGCCCTCTCGAACGTGCTGTTGGCCATCAAAGAGCAGAGCTTGGGTTGTGCCAACACCCTCCCTGCTGAGCCATTGACCTGCCTTGGGCACCTCGTCTGGAGTCACGTGGCAGCGTGGGTGAAATACCGGGTTTTGTTTCGTTTTTCTAGACCCTTCCTGGCAAAGTGACTGTTTCCAAAGGCATTGGTGAGAGGACCTTTTTTGGCATGTCAGCAGAGGGGGGAGACTGGCTGAGCTTCCCCTTGGTGGGAAGGAGTCGTGAGATCGATGGAGTAGCCCTGCTCTAGGGACGCTCGTTCCAGCTCCTTCCCCTTTTTCCTGTGGATCTGGCTCCCTGCTTTTCACACATCTCCAGGACGAACGTTTGCTTTCCGCAGAAGTCCCCTGGCTGCCGTGTCCTTGCCTGATGGGGTTGCATGGCACAAGGTGCGGGTGCTCCTCACCCATCGGGAACTGCCCTCTTGTTGGGCTGCTGGAATAGTACCACTTTGCTTACTCTTGCCTCTTTTCCTCAAAACGATGTCCTTTTAGCTCCATGTCATCCCTTTTCAGCTCAGGGCTGTATGCAATGAAGGATCAGACCATGGCACCTCCAATACTTGCTCATGGCCTGGTTTCACCAGTGGTATCTAAGTGGCTTGTTGAGGTGATGGCAAATACCTGCTGGCTTCTTTAGACCTCTGCTGTGGGGTGCGTGTGCCGGTTGGGAAGCATCTGCCCTGCTCATATGTACCCTGAAGCTGAGCTGAAGGCAGGGCTGGTCCTGCCCCAAAGACCCTAAAGCCTAAATGAACAAGCTGGGAGAAAGGAAGCCTTTGAGGGTGAAGTCCTCCAAGTCATGGGGACCTGAGAGTGGAGCCTAAATGTCAAGCCCGTGCTTTGCTTGATGCCTCATCGCTCCTTACGGTTGTGTGCCCAGTTAGCAATGGAGATGGGGCCGAACCTGACTGGTTAGCTCGTGCGGTCCTCTTAGCCCAGGCTATTTCCATGCCGGCAAGCCACCACGCTCCATCGCCACGTCCCCACCAGACACGGCTCATCTTGTCACCTCCCCTCGGCCAGTAAACCAGACCAGCGCCTGGTCTAGTGCGGCGGTGGGCGCAAGTCCTTGCGAAGCGTTGCAGCCTTGGGGCGTAGCTCTTCTCCGCTGCGGGTCCAAGCCGGGCCCTAAGGAGGTTTACAAAGACTTCTCGGTGCTGGCGACAGCCCTGCTCGCGGCATCTCTTGATGGGGATGGGAGCAGTCATGGCCAACATGGAGAAATTCTGGAAAGCTGATGCAATCGTTGCTTTGGGAATCAAGGGAAGCCGGAAGGCGTGAAGGGGAAGGACCAGGAGGGACAGCTGAGCCGCACTGCCCTCGTTGCAAATAAACCCCTGCCCTTCAAAGAGAAGTGCCTCTCGGCAGTGGATGGATGGGTTGTAAATTATTAATTGCTGCTGCTGAAGCCCCATCTAAACCAGAAGAGAGTGCCCTGTCCCTCTGCAGCGGGCAGGCACGGAGCCTTTCCGGCCCAGGCTGAAGGATGCTTTTGCTTAGATTTAATTTGTTGCCCTGTCATCACCCACGGTTGGCCTTTGGGCAGGCCGGTGGTCCGTGTAGAAGGTCAGCGAGGCTGAAAGCAGGTCGGAAGTGTCCGTGAAGAAGAATAAAGAGCGTTTGTAGGAAGCAAGAGACTGGCTGGTGTCTTGCCGGTATGGTGAGGACATGCCGCTTCTCCTACGCGTGCGTCTGGTAAGCGTTTGCAGGCTAATCTAGTTTTTACCAATTAAGTATTTTCCAGGTAGTTACTTCTCGCCATCGTACACCCTTTATACTTCTTCCAGTTCTCACTGGGGTCTTAATTATGAGAGACCAGCTTTTGCCTTCCTGAGTGTCCACCTTTTCGTGTTCCTTTGTCCCATCTCCCGTCCAGACATCCAGAGCTGCTGTGGTTGGGAACGTGTCCCGTTTTCATCCTAGACAAAATATATTTGCTCTCCCCTTGTACAGAAAACTTTCTACATCTTTGCTCTTTCTTGTGGAAAGCTTCATGGGGGGTAAAAAAAAAAGAAAAAAACCTTTTGAAGTGATTTACCCAGGATTTGACTCATTACTGTGTGGTTAAACCCAATTATCTGATTCTCTCTCTCAAGCTCTTAGTTTGGCCTGTTACCTTTTGCTTTCCTATTGACTGCAGTGCCCATTGAGCACGTCATGTCTCCGCTCTCTTTCTTAAGGTGTTTCAGTTTATTTGTTCATTGGAGTAAGTCTCGTTGACCACTTGAATGTGGGGAAGATGAAAACCAAACGCTTCCCCCAGTAAATAAAACCCCGAGTGTATTTATTGAAGCCGCTTTGAGAAGGTCCGTGTCATTGCGGAGGTTTCTCCGAGGTTACGTGGTGCTTTGCAGGCAGAAGCGAACTCGCTCTGCACGTAATGAGAAGCAGGTATTTATTTAATCTTGGGCTTTTTGCCTGGCAACTTGGGTTCACCCGACTTCGCCTTCACTTGGAGCGCAGGCAAAAATGCATCCACCGCTTCCCGCAAAATACCGTGTGAGTGAGCCCTTCAAAGGATCGTGTCTGGGCTTGTTTTGAAAAATTAAATCATTATGATGAGAGAAGTTTCCTTTAGAAGTTCCAGTGCAGGTGGACACCCTGGAAAATCTCCGCTCAGCTGATAAATAGGAACATCGAGGGAAATGCTCGCCCCAAACCCCCTTGGTTATGCCTTATGCCTGGGGTGGTGGCAACTTCTGGGTGTCCAGCAGTGCAGTAGCAACCTGTCCCTTGTCCCGTCAGGCATCCGATCCTCTCAGTACGGCCACAGAGTCAATTCCTGTTGACTTTCGGGCAGAACCGTAGGAAACCTTTTATTTTTTTCACTTTAATCTCTTGTCCTTGGCCAGCTACGTGGTGCCGGGACCCACCCGCTCGTTCAGCTTCGGGAATTGAGCTCAATGCAATCGCGTCTTTCCTCTCCACCCTATTCCGGGGCAATTACTCGTGAGGCGCTGGCTTGGTGTGGAGCAAGTGGCCCGCAAGGATGGTGGCGCGTGGGCTCGGTGGACCCCGTATTTTGGCTGGGGTGTGTGCGGGAGGGCGGGCATCCACCCGCAGCTCATCGGCGCCCATCTCCTGCCACAGCTCAGCGTCCCTCTTGGCTCGCTGAGCTTTCGTCTTGGAGCATCCCTATCCCCAGGGCAGAGTTACCCAGCATGGTCCTGCCCTGCTTTTGCCTCTCGGACCTCTAAGGCCTTCCTTCACTAACTTCCTTTCTCTTGATGCCAAAAAGGGTCAGTTTTTTTTAAAAATAAGTATATACATATATATATATAAAAATTTGGAAAGTAAGTTCTAGAAGGTGCCAAGGAATTAATTGAATTGGGCAGAAATAACGTGAGAAAAAAAGGAAAATAAAGCAAAATCAAGATGACGCATTGCGGAATGGGTGGGGGGAAGGCTTCCCTGCCCACAGCTGCCCCACTGCACTGCACTTGATCGAGGGCTGGGGGCTGGGGAGGTGCATGGTCCTCCCCGGCTCTGTCTGGCGGGGGGGGTGCCCCCGTGCCTGGGGCTGGTGCGGGTGCATGTGCGGGTGCATGGCAAGGGTCCCCCGTAGCCTGCGGTGAGCGAGGCTGTATTTTAGGCAGGGCTCTGGGGGATACCGTAAGCCTTTTGCTCTCTCTCTTCCTTTCTTCTTTATTTTCTTTTTGTAAAGAAGAGCGTGGGGGTGCCATTTCTGGGCTGGGAGGCGGTGGCCACCGACACCGATAAAGCACCCATGGGTCCCTTGGCTGCCCTCTCGCTGGCCCAGGTGCGCTGGCACAAGGGCAGAGAGATGCCGGCGAGCCTCAGCCTGCTTTTGGCGCTGGCAGCCGGGACGGTTGTACTGGTGAGCAAGTCCTTGGGCTGCTGTCCAAGTGACCTGGGCAGCTCCTTCAGCGCCTTCCTCTTCGTTTTCTCCTCCTGTTGCAGTGAAGCCAGGCTGCGGGTTTTGGTTTGGTTTTTTTTTTTAATTTTTCATTTTTCTCCCCTCTCTCAAAGGTTTTCTCTCTTTCTCTTCTCCCAGGGAGGTGGTGGAGTCACCATCCCTGAAGGTGTTCAAGGAAGGTGTGGACGAGGCATTGTGGGACAAGGTTTAATGGGCATGGTGGGGTTGGGTTGATGGTTGGACTTGATGATCTTACAGGTCTTTTCCAACCTTAGTGATTCTGTGATTCTGTGACTCCTTGCCCTCTCTTTTGCCCCAGGCTATGCCCCGGTGACAGGGATGTGCCACCCGCTCCGCAGCTGCACCCTCAACCACGAAGATGGCTTCTCCTCGGCGTTCGTCGTCGCCCACGAGACCGGCCATGTGTAAGTCACGGGGACAGAGTTGGCCATCCCCTTCGGTGGGGGGACAAGTGTGGTGGTGTCCCTTTCTTTGAAAAAGGGACTTTCGGCTGGTGCAGGCACGCGTGGCACGAACGGGCTGGTGTAAATCCCCCGGGAACGCGACTTTACACCAGCTTTTTCCGCCAGGTTAGGCATGGAGCACGACGGCCAGGGCAACCGCTGTGCCGACGAGACCAGCATGGGGAGCATCATGGCTCCGCTGGTCCAGGCCGCCTTCCACCGCTACCACTGGTCCCGCTGCAGCAAGCAGGAGCTCAACCGTTACATTCAGTAAGTCAGTTTTAACCGGAGGGGACGTTCTCCCTTCGGATGGTGTGACTGCCTGCATTTTGTACCCAGCAGCTCCTTGTGTGAAGCAAGCGGTGGATGGGTCCCCGTTGGGATTGCTTGTTTTGGCAAGAATGGCAAAACCAGGTCCTTGGGAGCTTATTTTCCCTTTTTCTTCTACTAACAGCTTTGGTTCCTTGTGGAACTCTGACTTGGTTTTGGGCTGTGGAGGCTGGAGGCAAACAGGAGCCTGATAAAAGCTGGAGGTGTCAACAGAGCAATAGTTTGTAGAAGATCTCTGCTGGTGCAGCCCCGCTCCAGATCTCAAATATTTTTGCCATTTGCTTTGGGCAGCCTGTGTGGTTTATCCTTTAGGCTATAAAATGTTGTGTGCTGCATAAAAAGAAAAAGGTGTGGGAACAAGCCAGCAGCTTTCTGTGCATCGGGGCCAAGAGGAGTAGCAGGACAGCGGGTGGCAGTGGTGGTACCTGCTAGCGCCGAGGCGCTCCGTGCCCTAGGGAGCTGCAGGCAGGGGAGGGATGCTTGTCTTTGGGGGACTCCGCGCCGTTGTGTTTTTGCTGAAAACATATTTTCCGGCGGTGGGTAGTTAGCATCAGCGCTGAGAGAGTTCAGATTTCTCCATAGCTCTATCTGGAGAGAGGGCTGGAGGTGAGGGAGGGGGCGATGGAGGGAAATCCTCCGCGGCTGACTCCGCTTTGCCTCTGCCCTGCATCTCTGCAGCTCCTACGACTGCCTCCTGGATGACCCCTTTGAGCACCAGTGGCCCACCTTACCCGAGCTGCCAGGCATTAACTACTCCATGGACGAGCAGTGCCGCTTCGACTTCGGCGTGGGCTACAAAACGTGCACGGCGGTGAGTACGGAGCCGATGCAGGTTGCATGCCCATATTGCGCTACTCCGGGACCCTCAGCCAGGCGCTGCGGGGACGAGGAGGAACCTCCCCGCTGCCGTCCCAGCCCAGCTCCTCTGTGCTCCCCAGTTCCGCACCTTCGACCCCTGCAAGCAGCTGTGGTGCAGCCACCCGGACAACCCCTACTTCTGCAAGACCAAGAAGGGGCCACCCTTGGACGGGACCGAGTGCTCTCCGGGCAAGGTAGGGGCTGGTCCTGCCTGCTCCTCCCTCGGGACGGGACTGGGACACCCTCGAGGGCAGGGTGGTTGCCCCGTTTTTAGCTGGCGTTACTCCTTATTTTCCTCGGTTTGTGCTCAGATGAGGACTTTGGTTTTCTTCTGGCCGGCCCGCTCCTGCGGAGCAGGACTCGTTTTGTCACCTGGTGAAAGAGTGATGACATCGGTGCACGTCCAACCTCATAATGTCATCAGGCTTTTACTTTAGGCTCTCTTAGCATGCCCGTTAGCACAGCGTGAAAGCGTGGATATGTTGGAAAAGCTGCCGGCCCATGTGGTTTTTGGGTGGTTCTTTGCCGGAGAACGGATGGGCGTAGAGTATCCAACAACTTTTGATGAGTTTCTGTATAAATCCCGGCAATCTCGCTGAAAACGCTGCCTCCTCGAGGGCTTGAATGACAGTTTGCCAAAAGCTTCCAAAATGAGGCTTTTTGAATCGCGTACAGATGTGTTACGCGTCGTGCTGGCACCTGGTTCCAGCAACATCTGGATTGGGAGGTCCTTCCTTCAGACCCGTGATGGGTCCGGGCTGGGCTTTTCCCCGGGGCTGGAGTTAAACCTCGTGTCTGGGTGCCCATGGGGTGACACCACAGCTTCGTGCCGGACGTCGCATGCGTGCCTGGGAAGAAGTGCGGAGCTCTGAATCCCATTTTCCGAAATGCCCAGCAGCTTGCTGCTGTGCTCCTTGCAAAAGTGTGGGTTCATCCCCTCCTGTGCCAGCGCGGAGACATCCCCAGGGCTGACCCGGTCCCGGACCCTGGGGTAATTCAGTGCCTGCCCGAGGATCTGCGTGGGTAGGGAGAAGCAGGTTGACCGGAGAGAGAAAACCAGTCCAGGAACTCAAAAATTTGGTGTCAGGGAAAGAAAAAACAAAGGGATTTGTTTTGTAGAGGGATCTTTGCGTGCCCCAGGCTTGTGCCTTCACCACCTTTTCGCACGAGTTTTTTGAGCCGGTTTATGCAGCTGCAGGCTCTTCTTACCCGATCCAAAGCACGGATGTGTCGGGAGCCTGCCCTGCTTATCCCTGCTCCCCTGCTGCATTTTCTGCTGCCAGTCCCGGCCGTGGAGCTGTGCTGGGCTCTCAGAGCAAAGCCACCGGCTCCTGGGTCAGTGGTGAAATGATGCAGCTTGCTTGTCCCCAAACTGGCCCGGAGGGCACCGTTTTTGTGGTGCTGTGGGTGTAGGAGGGTTCTCTTTACTGGTGCTGAGCGCAGGCGTAGAGCTCGCCCCTCTTTCTCCTCCCTTCCAGTGGTGCTTCAAGGGTCACTGCATCTGGAAGACGTCGGAGCAGCCTTACAGCCAGGACGGCAGCTGGAGCTCCTGGTCCAAGTTCGGCTCCTGCTCCAGGACCTGCGGGGGAGGCGTGCGCTCTCGCAGCCGGAGCTGCGACAACCCGCCGTACGTTTGGCCTCCGCCTCCCTCCTTTTGGTGGGGGTAAAACTGGAAGTGGCCGAGAGCCGGAGGTTCTTCGCTCTTCCCCTCGTGTGCTCGGTCGGCAGGGATGAGGACGTCCGCTCCTGCTTGAGCTCTGCCGTGCATTTCGCAGCTGAGCTGCGTCACGTTTGAACACCATCACCCACCCGCTTTCTTTTCCAGCCCGGCGTACGGCGGGCGCCAGTGCCCAGGAGCCACCTACGAGTACCAAGTGTGCAACGCCGAGGAGTGCCCGGGGCCCTACCAGGATTTCCGTGCCCAGCAGTGCTCCAAGCGCAACTCCTACTACACCCACCAGAACAGCAAGCACGCCTGGCTTCCCTACGAGCATCATGACGGTGAGCGGCGGCGGGTCCTAGCAAAGGAGCAGTACCCAAATTGCCTTCCCTCCCAAAGGAAGCCACGCTGGTGGCCGTCACCATGGGATGGGGACTGTGCCAGCTGTACAGACGTTGGGTTGTGAAGAGCTCCTGAGCTGGAAACGAGAGCGTAATAAACCAGCATCGAGCAGCCAGGTCCTTAAAATCGATCTCTCGTGCTTGCCCTTGGCTGTCACGTAGAGAAACCCAACGTTGCTCTGGTTCCTGCTGTCTCAAAGCGCAGCAGAGGTGGGCTGAGAAGATCAGCCCGTGTTGAAACCTCTCCCTGCTCCTCCTGCACTAGCAGGAGGAGAGGCCCGTGTAATGGTAGCCGGAGATAAATCCGTTTGCGCTACTTTAAAAGTTTTATCTCGGCTTTCTGTGTGCTTTGGCACACAGAGGACTTGTTTTCCTTGGAGACGGTGGGGTGACGGCGCTGCCTGCTCGCTCCCGGAGCCGCGGCGGGGAGCGTGCCGCTCCGGGCTGGGCTGGGAGCCAGGTCCGCCTGCCTGGCTTGGTGTTCCTCATGCACGCAGCCAAGCGTCTTGCATTGCAGTGTCACGTAGCGTGTCCCGTCCGGTTGCCTTCTCTTAATTTCCCAAGTGCGCTGGGCAAAAGCGCAGGCTCTTGAGCAGCAAACGGACGCGGTAAAATAAGGCAGGTGAATAGCCTGGGCTTTGGAAATCTGGCTGTGCTCAGGGGTACAAGCTGAGGTGGGCTTCTGTCTTCGATCACCCTAATGTATTTCCACAATCCCTTTTTTTTTTTCCCCCCTCCCTTTTTCCCCTTTACTTTGTATTTTGCTGCAGATGCTCAGAAGTGTGAGCTGATCTGCCAGTCCAAGGGAACGGGGGACGTGGTGTTCATGAATCAGGTTGTTCACGACGGTACCCGCTGCAGCTACCGAGACCCCTACAGCATCTGCGTCCGGGGCGAGTGCGTGGTGAGGAGCTGACGTGTCCCTGTCCTTTGCCTGTCCAGGAGAGAGCCTGTGCATCCCCTTGACCCGCTAACCCTTGGGGACGCGTGTTTTTAGCCTGGGGGCCGACCCTGGGTGCAGCAAAGGGCTATGGGGATGGTGGAGCAATGGGATGGGCTGCAGGGATGTAACCCCATGCTTGTCTTCTCTTCCCCGCGGGTGACAGCACGTCGGCTGTGACAAGGAGGTGGGCTCCCTGAAGCAGGACGACAAGTGTGGGGTCTGCGGGGGGGACAACTCCCACTGCCGGACGGTGAAGGGCACGCTGGCCAAGACCCCCAAGCAGCCGGGTGAGCGAGCTGGATGGGTTTGGGAGCGGATTGGGTTGACGGTTGGACTTGATGGTCTTACAGGTTTTTTCCAACCTTAGTGATTCTGTGGATTCGGTCAGGGTCAGCTGGATTCACGTGTGGGTGTGAGCGGGTGCGTGTCCAGGTGGAGCAAACCTGCTCTTTCTCTTCCCGCCCTCCTCCCTCCCTTTCAGCAGGTGTTTTGAAGATGTTTGAGATTCCGGCTGGGGCGAGGCACCTTCAGATAGAAGAGATGGAGCCGGCATCCCACAGCATCGGTGAGTACGCCATAGTTCACCTCTTCCTTCACCTACCACCTCTCTCGGCCCTATCCTGACAATTCCCACCCAAAGGGTCTTATTTGGGTCACTCCAGTCCTTCAGAGGCAGTGACCAGAGGAAATGACGTTGAAATATCTCCTTTCTCCTCCAGCTGTTAAGAATCAAGCCACGGGTAACTTCATCCTTAACGCCAAGGGCAAGGAAGCCAAAAGCCAAGTGTTCATTGAGATGGGCTTGGAGTGGGAATACACTGTTGACCATGGGAAGGAGAGCCTGAAAACCAGCGGTCCTCTGCACGAGGCCATCAGCGTTTTGGTAAGCCTGGCTGATGCATCCTCTGGGGGCGTCGGGGATGACTGTCACCCAGAGGTACGGGGACAGGAGGTAGTCTGAGATGGGATGTAGGAGGTGACGGGAGGATTTTGATAGAGAAAGGGTGTAGGGCGTGGCATTAAATCCAGGCAAATGAGCTAGCCAAATGGAAGGGGCGATGAGCTGCGTGCAAGAATAGCATAAGGACGCGTTGCTCGGGTGCTGGCCTTTGAATCCAACTGTGTTTTGTTCTGTGCAGCAATTGCTTATGATCCTATGCCTCATTTCAGCTATACTGGTGTTTGGGGGAGTTAGGGATTGGGTTCCCTGGGCACCCAGGGAAGGGTAGGTCTGCACTTCTGTCCATCCCCATGGCTGGCGCTGGCTTTGGGCGTAGGCTGTGGTCCTGCAGGTCAGATGAAAGGCCAGGGGCGCGTGACCCGAGGCTGGAGTTGGGATGTTTGGGCAGCGTTTTTCTCCACCACCAGAGAGGTACGTTCCCAAAGGGTAGCCTCTGTGTTCAGAGCCCACCTAATCACGTTGGAGGTAGTAACGGGGTTTGTTTCTCCTACTCTTGTGCGGACCGTACCACGTGGTCATTGTTCACTACTTTTTTCTTTGTTGGCCTCCTCTTCCCTTCCCTCTCCCATGGCATCACTCCTTCCCCTCCTTCCCCCTCTCCGATTGTCCTCTCTCTGCCTGCAGATCATCCCTCAGGAGGAGGAGGTGAGGAGCAGCCTGATGTACCGGTACATCATCCACGAAGATCTACTGCCCATGATCGGGAACAACAATGTCCTGCTCGAGGAGATGGATTCCTACGAGTGGGCCCTCAAGAGCTGGTCTCAGTGCTCCAAGGCATGCGGAGGAGGTAGCTTTCCCTTCGTAGCAGCCTACAGCGCGTGCTTGGGAGGATGCTCGGGTATGTTAGGCAGCACGGGAGCCTTTTGCAGCATCCCTGACTTGGAAACACGCAGATGCTGTTTTAAAGTGGTTCTCCCCATGTGGCAAGGCTTCAGACCTAGACCTGGTACTGCTTGGCTTTCTTCTCCACACCCATACCCATGTTCTTTGCATCTCTGTAATTGGAGGGATTTAACACGAGTGTTAAAAACCATTATTGCAGAGCAGTTTAGGTGAGCATTTTAGCTAGATTTCTTAGGAGAACAGGCTTAGGCGATCGTGTGTGCATGCCTCTGTCTGTCTATCCATGTATCTGCTATGAGTTTTTAATTCATTGGCTGTTTTTAGCCCAATTCGAGCCAAGGAGCGTAGTGATCTTGCAGATGACTGCTCCTACGGCTTGCATGGACATAGGCGTGGACGCGCCGGGAGGTGTTGTGATGGAGGGCAGGTAGCACCCGTGAGCTCCTGGCAGAGTTACTGCTGGATTTTTCCCTCTGGGAGGAAGCACGTGTGCCTGCATGCTGGCGCCGGAGGGTTTGCTGATGAAAGCCTGGCCAGGGCGATCCGACTTTGAAGCTGGCCCTGCTCCGAGCAGGTGCTGGACCAGAGACCTCCAAGAGGTCACTTCCAACCTACCTGACCCTCAAATGATGGGGAAGACCTTGCGCTTCCACCTTGTGCCATCAAGCTCGCGGCTGGAAGATTTTGGGACTTGCCCAGGAGGCTGGGGGGGTCCGGTCCGGCACCCACACGAGCATCCTCTGCGAGCCTGGGTGAAGCACTGCTTGGGTCCCACCTGAGCGGTGACATCCGAGAGCACGCGTCCTGGCAGGGATGCAGGAGAGGGACCAGGCAGGGAGGCGGTGGGACCGTCGCACCCATTGCCTCACCGCCCGTGCTGTGCTCCCCCAGGCATCCAGTACACCAAGTACGGCTGCCGGCGGAAGAGCGACAACCGGATGGTGCATAGGAACTTCTGCGACAACGGCAAGAAGCCGAAGCCGATCCGGCGGCGCTGCAACCTCCAGGAGTGCTCCCAGCCAGCGTAAGTCCTCCCCGGCCGTCCTGAGGTGCTCTCATCCCCTCTGCGGGGGTATTTGGGGCTGCGTTTGGAGCGCGCCCGCCGCTTCCCAAGGCGGGCATCGCCTCTAACGCCTTCGCCGTCTCGGTCTTCCCCCCTCCGGCAGCTGGGTGGCCGAGGAGTGGGGCGCCTGCAGCAAGTCCTGCGGCAAGCTGGGGGTGCAGGCACGGGCAGTGCAGTGCATGCAGCGCCTGCAGGACGGCACCAACCGCACCCTGCACACCAAGTACTGCCCCGGACAACGGCCCGAGACGCGCCGGCCCTGCAGCCGCCTGCCCTGCCCTGCACAGTGGAGGACGGGCGCCTGGTCGGAGGTGAGCTGGGGACGGGGGGAAGAAGCACCCCAGCTGCACGGTGGGGTTGGGAGGGGGGGGTATAGGGTGTGAAGGCCAGGTGCTTATAGAGCAGGGTGGTCTCAGGGGGATGGAGATAAGGGTGTAAGAGTCAGCGATGTTTTCGTTGAGGTTCGTGGGGAAACTCAGAATAGCATCCCTGTGCACCCTGGCAGAGAGCGGGGGGGGGTCTACCGGAGAGGGGGTGCGAAAACCCGTATTAGAAAGCGATACCCACCCGAGGAGTCGTCATCCGCAAATACCCCTCCGGGCTGGCTGTCAGGGCGTCCTGACTCCCCCTGCCCCATCACTGACTGTCCGTCTGTCTGTCTGGGCGCAGTGCTCGGCGAGCTGCGGGGAAGGCGTCCAGCAGCGGCAGGTGGTTTGCAAAGGCAGCGAGAGCGGCGGGCGCTGCGAGGGCGACAAGCCGGAGGCCGTCCAGGGCTGCCATGTGGCCCTCTGCCCGGGTGAGAGGAGGAGGAGGTTGGTGGCACTTGCGGGGAGGGGGCACGCTGGCGAGGACCAGCCCTCTTGCATGCCTCCAGCCCGTCTTGGCTGCAGGGGGATGCCGGCAAGGCAGATCGTGTTGAATGTCCCCGATACTGCTGGCAGAGAACCAGATGCTCCTCGAGGGACCTCGTTTTTAAGGAGATCCCTTAAAACAAAAAAGTCCCCCACCAGAACACCCTCCTAAGGTATTTCCAGTGCCCCCAACCTCCCAGGGCAGCTGGTCATCATGGTGCTCTCTCTGCAGGGGATCTCTCCGGCATCACCGCCAGCGCCGACGCCGGTGACCGCGACGCACCCAAAGGGCAGCGGGTGCCCCAGGACGGATCCAAAAACCCCGTTAGCAAGATCTCCTCCAGTAAGTGTCCCTGCTCGGGTAAGGGTGACGCTTCCTGGGATAACCCTCCTGAGGGCTTCTGCAGCTCCCTGTGGGAACCGCAGGCGGCTGGGAGGGGGGATGAGTATCCAGCAGCGGTTTTGGGGAGTTTTACCCTCCGCTGCTGCATGCCTGCTGCCTGCGCGGCAAAGCCTGCTGCTCGGTTGCCATCTCGTGGAGTCTGGGATCTTGCAGTTCCCGCTGCCTTTGGCTGGGCACCATGTTGCATTCCCTTCGCCTCCCGGATTTTATGCCGTTTCCTTTTTACTGTGAAGGTCTTTCAGCCTCCCGTGTTTACCCAAGTGGGGTAGACGGCTTCTGGCTTTTGCCCCTTGCTCCAAGCAAAGGGTTGCTTAGGGCGCTTGGTACCTGGGGCGGGATGCGTCATGATCTGATTTAAGATGCTGGTTTGGAGCATCCCTTGCTCTCCCTTGTTTTTCCTCCTGTGCACAGAAACCTCAAGCGCTTTGGCTTCGTTTTCCAACCCCCTCACCCCCCCTTCTCCTACAAGCCTTGCCAAAACTGCTGCCCTGGGGCAGAGAGCGATAGCAGGTTTGGCAGCACCCTGCAAAGGGGGCACCCCATGTCCTTTGGGACCATTGGAAGGGTGCAGGGGTGGGAGCCTAATGCTGCCCTCGTCCTTCGTGCTCTCTGATGCTGCTCCCTGCTCTGTCCCTCTCCAGGGGAGCCTTGCCTCGGGGACAAGTCCATCTTCTGCCAGATGGAGGTCCTGGCCCGCTACTGCTCCATCCCCGGCTACAACAAGCTCTGCTGCGAATCCTGCGGCAAGAAAGCCTCCTCCACCACCGGCTCGCCTCCTGCCACCGGCCCCAGCGCTCCCCCGGGCACCGCCGCTCCCGGCCCCGCTCTGCCGCTCTCCCCCCGCCCCACCGCCCCTGCTGGGGGGGGACCCGGTGGGGACCCCACTCCAGCTCCCCGGGCCGGGCCAGCCGCCGGCGGAGGGATGTCCGGCAGCGGTGCTTTCCCCGGGGGGCTGCCAGCCCCCAGCGAGCCGGGCAGGGGCCAGGCAGCCAGGTAACCCGCTTGGGACCACCTCGCCGTGGGGCAGGGGAAGCCTTTTGCCTCCCTCCCTCTCCTGCTCCCCATCGTTTTCTCTCTCTTCTCTCCCCACTTCCAGCAATGGTTTTCACTGGTGGTGCTGCTGGGTTTGGAAACGACCCGGCTCACCTAGAAATACCCAGGAAAACCACTTTTTTCTCATGATCTCCCCCGCTCCCAGCTGTGGCATGGTTGGTTTTTTGACAGTGCCACAGAAAAAAGGTGAAAAGGAGCAAAAAAAAAAAAAAAAGCAACAGCTGCTTGGGTGCGGGTAACCCGCAATGGGCCGCTTCCTTCCAAGGTGCTAAAAAGATTTGGGAGGAGGCTTTAACGTTGCTTTTTCCTTCCCTCTGCCCAACACAAGACGTGCTGGAGAGGAGGGTCCTGGCTTGTCGGTTCAGCCCTGGTGCTCGGAGCTTGGGGGCAGCGGTGGGAGGATGCTGGGAGGCTGGGGGGGGGGGCAGCAATCGGAGGGGGGTGGCAAAGACACGGGGGAGAAATGTCAGAAAAAGGCCTAACTGCTGCCCTGGGCTGTCCCCGTTGGGGTAGAGAGTTCGGAAAATGTGTCTGGAGGGGGAGACGGAGCGTGAAAACCATAGACCAGCTCCCGTCCTGCACTGCAGGATAGGCGGGAGACGGCCCAGGCGACTCTTAACATAAGTAATAAGAACCAGGTCCAAGACCAAAAATACTTTTAAAAAACGCCTGTCACCCAGCAGTGACTTTTTAGCCAATGCTGCCCTCGGCCAGCCTTCAGCTGATAGGGATGCCCAGCCTCCCCAGGACCACCAGCCCCATCCCTGCACCCCTGTACCCGGTGCCTGCGGGGCATCAGCACCTTTCGGAGGGCAACGGGGACGACTGAGAAGCCGGGAGTGGATTTTAGGGGCAGCTACAAAGGAAGGAGAGGGGAAGATTCATCTGCGTCCTTTTTGTCGCATGGGAGGAGGTGAAAGGGGGGGGTGATTTAAGGCCGTTAAAAAATATTGTGCCGAGTACTAAACGTATGCACAGCACTTTAGGAGCCTGGGGCTGCGTGCAGCTTGCTTGGTGTCGGGCCAGCGCCAGGCACAGGGTCTGCCTGGAGGAGTTACAGTCCTCAAAACCTCCCCGGAGCGGGGTCAGGCAGCCCGCCGCGTCCCGCAGGGGTGTCCCTGAGGGGGCTGCCGTGGTTTCGGTGCTTTAGGGGTGCGCAGCCTCCCAGCTGAGGGCATCCAGCCCCTGGGAGGGTGCGGTGGCAGGGGGAAGCGGGGGGTCCCATGGGGGATGAGCGCTGGGAGGGAGGTGGACTGGAGAGGTGGAGTCCAAGGAAGGCGAGGCTTGGCAGATAGATCAGTTTGGCATTGCAAAGCGGGATCTCTTGGGAGCGTGTCCGATGGCCCTGATGGTGCTGTTTCCCTGGCCAGCCGAGGAGCAGGACGGGACATCTCTAGGGGCATCTTCAGGTGTCCGGTGCTTGCTGGTGAGGTGGACCAGGGTGCTCGGCACGCACCGGGAGCCCATGGATTTTTGGACACACTGCTGTATGAGCCTGGTGCTTTCAGTCCCGTCGGTGCTGGGGCAGAGCGCTGCGTCGATAGCGCTCGTGTGGCTGCAAGAAACTTGAGGTCGGGGTGTCTCAGAGGGTCTCACGTCAGTGTGCAAGCTCCCCTCAGCCTTTGCTAGCCCGGTGTGGCTTGTGGCAGCGGGGAGGTTGAGGATGGTATATGCTGTAATTGAAAGGAACGGAGGTCCCGGTGCGTTCCTGACGCAGCCCTCCCGCTGCTACGTTCCCCTGGAGTTACCTGACGGGACAAAAAGGGCTGAAGAGATGTTAAGAGAGTGGCTTGTGCACCCTCCTGCCCCCGAATCGGCTCCGAGGCCAGGCTGGATGAGCATTTGTCTAACTGCTCTTAAAAGCACCGGAGGCTGGAGGTCCCGGGCGCTGGCCTTTGGCGTTAAGCGGGCTTCCCGAAAGATGGTACAAGGGCACACGTCTGTCTGAGCCGAGCCACCAGCACACCTCGCGGGAGCGGGCAGATGGAGGGATGCCCGCGAAACACCGCGGCGGGGTGCCCAGGTCCGAGGCGTGCGGGTATTGGTACCCACAGGATCGATGGGATACTGTGGGTGTACCAGGGTGGGATTCATCCCTCGGACTGCTCTCCGCGGGAGTGCCAGCATTTATTTATTGTGCCAAAGATAACTCTTCAAGGAGCATCTCTCCTGGGGCCGGCTGTGCCGCAGCCCTCTCCTGCTGCTGGGACAGCCCTGGGCTGGCTCGGGGCAGGGCTGAGCTTGCTTCGCCTTTCCCTGCCCGAAGGAAGGCTTTTCTCCAGCGCTCAGCCCCTTGCCCCGTAGCCTTGGAGGCAATGAATTAAAACAAAACCTCCCCCCCACCAAAAAAAAATGGGCTGTAACGTCTCCAGGGCGCAGCATATGTGCGTGCGTGCATGCATGCGTACTCCTTCCTCCCAAATTCGCCGCTGCACCCCTCCCTTCAGTGCTGTCCTGGGCATTAGTGCTTTATTGCATTAGGAATATTTGCAGTGGTTCCTTGCTATACCTCAGAGGAGAGCTGTGGCTCAGAACCAGCCCACCCCCCCTTGCACCCCACAGCCGGGGCTTCGGGGCAAGGGGGCTGCGCTGCAGGTGCTAACCCCCACCTCTAGCTGAGAGAGGCGGGCGAGATTTAAAGCAGGGTGCGATTAACGCCCCCCCACCCCGCTCCCCGCCACGTGTGGGTGCTCTGGGGCGGTGATGCCAGCACTGGGGTATTTATTCCAGGCGAGCGCAAGAAGCACCTCGGGCAGGCTGAGGTTGGGTCGCTTCTCGCCGTACGGACACCCCGGTGCCTGGAAAGCTGAGGCGCGGGGATGTAGCGCCGTGATGGGCCAGCTCCCAGCAGGGATGTGGCCCTGTCTCCGGGAGGAGAGGGTGCGTCTGGTCCCCAGCATCCTCCTGGGGTGGGCGGACACACCAAGTCATTCCTGTGATGTAACCTTGTCCAGTGTTACGATGATGTATAAAGTTTTGTACATACGAGATTCAGAGCTTTTTAACTTTTAATATTTATTAATTTTGTTGGGTTCTCTTTTTTTTTTTTTGAACTCTAACATAATGTAAAAAAAAAAATAAATAAATCCACATCAAAATCTCTTTCTGTCGATTTATTTGTGTGTGAGTGGGGAAAATTGTAGAGGGAGACCTCATCGCTCTCTACAACTACCTGCAAGGGGTTGCAGAGAGGTGGGTGTTGGGCTCTTCTCCCAAGTGACTGGTGATAGGACAAGAGGAAATGGCCTCAAGTTGCACCAGGGGAGGTTTAGACTGGATATTAGAAAAAATTTCTTTACTGAGAGAGTGGTGAAGCATTGGAAGAGGCTGCCCAGGGAGGTGGTGGAGTCACCCTCACTGGAGGTGTTCAAGGAAGGTGTGGACATGGCACTGCGGGACATGGTTTAATGGGCATGGTGGGGTTGGGTTGGTGGTTGGAGTTGATGATCTTACAGGTCTTTTCCAACCTTAATGAGTCTGTGATTCTGTGAAAATACGAGTGTGACCTGTGTGTGGTTGTTGAAATGGATTTCACACAGCGATCCACCACCTCCTTGTTTTATTTCAACCCAACCACTCCACTTCATCACCCAGAGTTTCACGTAGCTATTTTGAGATGATTTTTATCTTTTTTCCCCTTAAATAAGACAAAGACCCAGCAAAACCCACAGACATATAAATTACAGCCCTGGCTGTAATAACATTTCACGACACCCCCCCCCCCAGCTGCTTGGCTTCATTCTTGCAAGGCTTGTTTCTAGCTGCGGTTGGCAGCGGCTTTATGGCACAACGTTCCTTTTCTCAGGGTACAAGATAATGTCGGGATCGCCGGACCGGCCGTCCCTGCTGTCACAATGGGCTGTGGGCGTGGGATGGCTGGGGATCTCCTGGGGATCCTCCTAGGACAAAACCCACCGGGGGTTTTAGCGTGCCGCAGGTCTGCAGCCACAAGCTGCCCTGGATGCGTGGTCCCGGAGGGCACGATGCTGCGTTACAGGGTCATGGGGCTGAGTCCGACCCTGCTGCTGCCTGTCTGCATTAGCTGCTTTCTCACTTGCCTTGTCACCCCCTCTCACGTCGCAGTACCCTAAATTAATGGAACTGAGGGTGAAAAGCACATTTCTGACCCCCCGGGACATGGCTTTAGTGCTATACGCCCGCTCCGGCTGTGCCCGCTGACTGTTGACATAGCAGGAGAAAAACCTCTGTCTAGATACATACATACACACCCATAAATATATAACTTAGTAATTCCAGAATAAATAAAGGTGCGTTAGGGGTTCAGGCCAAAAAGAGCCCCCGAGCTTGCGCCGACAACTGATGCCATGGTCAGCCGATAAATGCAGAGCGATGTAACCGGGGCAGGGCTGAAGTCGCAGAACGAACGGCACCGTGGGCAGCGATGCCCCACGTCGGGGCGCATTTCGGCAGCCCCCCCTTCCCCTGTGCACGGTGCGGAGGAGCGATGCTGAACACCAGCTACCATTGCTGCTCCTGGGCGAGGTTCGTGGAGGGGTTTTTAGGCAACCCCAAATGCCAGGCTTGGTGCTGCCTCGGTCGCCCCAGCTTGCAGATGCTCCGCTCCATCCCTGTAGCAGAAGCACGGTGCGGGGTGAAGGGTGTCCTCCGTGCCCGGGGTTGCTCGGTGGGTGCGCTGCTTCGCCCCATCGCTGGCGGCCGTGGCTCCTTGGCCGCAGCAGCAACAAACAGGGGCAGGAGCGAGTCTCGAGCACACGCGCCGCATCACTCGTGCTCGGGCAGAGCCCGTCCCACCGCAGATCAGGGGCACGCGGCGGCAGAGAGGTGCCGGCGGAGGTGCTTGATGAAGTCTGCTTGGGACTGTGGCAGGACGCGGTTAACGACAGACACGGGGATCCAGCCCTTTGGGAGAGAAAACACCCCGAATTTGGTCCTGCTGGCTCAAAGAGAATTGGGGTGCCCATCCCCAGGAGGAGGGTGCACTTGCACACGGGGATGTGCACCCCTCGCTGTCCCACCCCAAGTAACGCAGTGGCACTTGCCTTCAGGTCCATGCTGAGGAGCCAGGTGAAGCGGGTGCGGCCGGGGTCCCCCACCAGCGGCTGCAGGACGATGCAGCTCAGCCGGGACTCGGCCCTGGGGTGGGCAAGGGAGCGGGCACTTAGGGTCCCCCCCGGGGGGGACGCAACGGGGGTAAGGAGACCTCAGAGCAAACGCAGCAGGGAGGTGGCTCTTGGCGTGCCTCCCTTGCCATGCCCGGTGCAAACGTGGCTGCAGCGGTGGTTTCCCTCCCCGCAAGGACACGATAGCCCCTGATGGTCACTTTGGGGGGGGGGGCTTTACCTGATGCACCCTTCCTGCGAGGGCAGCGGCTCGATGTGGGTGGCGGTGCCCACCAGGTACACTGCCGTCTCCCTCCTCCCGCGGTGCCGCACGCTGACGAAATCCCGCTGGCCCACCAGGTTGCCTGGGCTGGGAGCGGTGACTTCGTGCGTCACCAGCGTGTCCGTCCCGACGCGCTGCAGCACCTACCAGAGCAAGGAGCACCCTGGGGATTAGGGTCCTTGTGGCTGCCCCTCCAGGGACATCCCCGCCACCCCCTTACTCCTGCCCGCGGGGAAGGGACTTTCTCTATGCTATTTCTTTTTCTGAAGGGACGGGGAAATGGTAGCAATGAATAAGCAGAGGCTGGGTAGCGTCCGAGCCAGCCCAGGTGAGCTCGGGGAGGCTTTCTGAGGCTGGCAGCTTACTTAGGGGTATGCTCTGATTTGGGAGCTGAGAAATAAGGCAAATATTCAAAAGAAGCCCAGACAACATATAAGCTTCCTGGGGGTGCCCCCCTCAGCGTGATATATTTGGTTTGGCCTCTTTTTTGTGAGCTGTCCGATTCCCCTGAACGTTTTCTCCCCTGACATTAAAGTCTGAGCAACGTCAGAGTCCCCCAGCGCGGAAAAACCTCCGTGAAGAGGCACCATGCGGAAAAGAGAGCTTGGAAGCGACGTGTTTCCCAATGCCACGCCGGTAAAGCACATCTTCTCTCCCTGGGGTGATATCCTGCTCTTGCAGCAGCACAGAATTAGCTTTAATCCTTCAGCCATCTTAAAAGCCACGATAAATGTGATTTTTTCGGATGCTAGCAAACCCGAGCAAAGCCTCGGACCGGCTGCCCTCGACGGCATCGCTTGCCACCTGCGGTGCATCCCTCCCCACCTTACCTTCACCCGGCTGAGGGTCGGGTTCCACTGGGGCATCTGCTCCATCCTCTCGAAGAGCTCCCGGTGCAGCCGTGCCACTGGCACGGCCAGGACCACCTCCGCCCGGAACACCTTGCCCAGCCCGGGGAGGGCGGCGCTGGACACGGCGGCCCCGGTGTCCTGGGAGAGCGGAGAGCCTGCATCAACCCCAAACGCCCCGAGAGGCGCCGGCTACGCGCCAAAATGCCTTGCTAATAAATCATCCCAGCCCTCTTTTTAATCACCCTTTGGTTTACAGGCGAAAGCTATTATATCTAAATCATGCCATTACGATTGCTCTTTTTTTTATTTTAAGCTCCTTTCTAGCTAAATTAACCAATTCAGCAAACAGCTTAATGAACAAACACCATAAATAACAACAAAGTTGCAATCTGTCGGGTTTTTCTGCAGAAATTCTGGCTTTCCCCAGAAACACAATTATCCAAGTTTCCCCTCCCAAGCTTTTTCCTGCTGTCTATTTACTTTGCAGATTTGCTTGTGAACGTGCTTAACGAAGGCTTGCTTGGAAACCCTCTTTGCCATGCGTGCTTTTGCACGGCACGTCTCCTGCGCCCGCGGTTTCCCTTCGAGCAGGAGGAAGAAGAGAAGCAAATATCCCCTCCCCAGACTAATTTCTCCTCCCGAGAGCTTTTCTGGCATGAAGCAGCAAAGGCAAGAGGCGGCCAGGCTTTACCAGCATCGTTTCTGCCTTCCAGCTGGTGTGCTGCTGCAGGATGCTCAGCGCTCGCTGCAGGGCCGTTTCTCCCTGGGTGATGTAGGAGAGGTCCACGCTGGAGAAGCGGCTGGGGCTGACGTCTCCGGCAGGCTCGGGGCAGGCGGCTGCAGGAGGAAGGCAGAGCAGCGTGAAAAGCTCCCCCCCAGCCTCAGCTTTGCCTGCGCACGTGGCTGCGGGTACGGACGTGCAAACGGAGCCGGAGCAGAGGGTTTTGCCCACCCGAAGTCTCGGCTCTTACATCGCCATTCCCACCGCCTCTTGGGTCGGGGGGTGGCTTGGTGCAGAAAACCTCGCTGTCAGGAGCACCCCTGGCATTCACTCACTGTGTCTGCGCTGGCTGCTCGGAAAGCTTCTCCAAATTGCTTTCCAAATCAATTCCCAGTAACACGGTGGTACAAATCGCATGTTGCTTGCGTATTATTAACCTTGCATAGGCAGCCTTTGGACCAAGCCACGCATCAAAAAAACCCGGATGAATTTGCCGGTTTTCAAGTCTTTAGGTAAGTGGTGGAGCTAGAGACGCAGCAGATGTGCAACAAAACGTGGATAAGAGCCTGTAACCTCTGCTGAAAGCTTCGGCTGCCAGGATGGTGAGCCTTCCCAGAATCTACCTTCCCAGAATCTCAGGGTCTCCTCGCTAACCCAGTTTGCCGTCAGTACGGGGAATGCTTTTAAGCTACCAGAGAGCTGGAGACCAGCCCAGCAGCGAGAAGACAATTAACTCTGTCACCCAAAATAGGGGTCAAAGCATACGGAGAGGGGTGCATTTTCATACGCATCCCTCCATCGTGTGTTGCAAGGGGGTTGTGAGGGGGGCTAGGAAACGTGGTACCCGAGCGCCCGGGCTGAGCTTACCTGTCTCCTTCCCCATCAGCCTCTGAATACAATGAGGAATTTTGGAAGGCAGGCGACGGGATCCTCTTACCACCAGCCCCCTCACGTCCTTCTGTATCGCCGCAACGGCTGTTATCTTCAAGCCTAGGGGAGAGACGGGCGGGCTTTGGTGAGCACGGAGCGTGCGAGGAAGATGCCGTGGTGCCCCGTGTCTCTGCTGTAAGCTCATTTGCAGCTAAGACCAAGACTACCCAACGCATGATACAACGCGGGAGGAAAATAGATGCATAGATGTGACATGTCCAAGGGAGCACCTCCCAAGGGGATGCCCATCAGATGCAGACTTAGCATCTCCTTTAGGACCCTCTTTTCTGCCTGTTTTTCCCGAGGTCGGAGGGGAGGCGAGCGGTGCTTACCGGGCAGGCGGCGGAGGTGGTCGTGGGCGATGCCGCAGCACAGCTTGACGGTGGCCCGCAGCATGGCGCAGGAGCAGGGCTGCCTCCGGGAGCACGCTGCATCCCGGGAGCGCACTGCATCCCGGCGCGCCTTTATAGCCGGCCTGAAGGACGGCACCTGGTGATAGGACCACGCTGCCAGATAGCAGCTGGGAATAGGGAGTACTCAAGGACAAGGCAAGCGAGAGGAGGGGCCGGAGGGAAAGCCGTCCCTGCCTTTCCTCCTGCCCTGGGCAGGCGGCTGTGAATGAGCGCAGGACACGGCTGAGATGGGACACTTCGGTGGTCCCCAGTGCTGCTTTGTCGAGGACTGTGGTGGCAAACCCAACCTGGCAAAGGCAACCGGTGGCATGTGCATGGAGGGAAGGATGGGGTGGGGGATGAGAGCAACGTGGCTTTGTTCTCGGGGCGAGTGGAAGCTGCTGTTAAAGCCATGCTTGCAGAAAATGGTGCTTCTTCCTATGGAAGCTTCATAGAAGTTATGGTGGTAATTGCTGCTCTTGTAACTCCTTAAGTAACTCCTTAAGTAACTCCTTATTTTCCTCTTTCCTACTTTACTCCCTCCTAATTGTCCCCTGCAGACCTCTGTTATTCACGGTGATGGTGGGACCACTACATCTTTTGGCATGAAGTTATTCAGTCCTTCCCCTTGTGTTTTTAATGGCCCCTCTTAAAAGGTTAAACACAAAACCTACTAGGTCACTCCTTAAAACACAGCCACGCTGTATCCCTCCGGCCCTTTGCAATACCTGTTTTTTCAAGTGCTTTGAAAACCCTGCTTGATTTTTACCATGGAAAGGCTCTTCCACCCAAATGTAGCCAAGGGGTCGGATGTTTCTCTTTCACACAGCATCACTACAGCTCACTTTACCTTCGGTCTCTGAGGCTGCAACTGCCAAATATTTGGGCAAGGAGGCCGGGAGGGCTTTTTGGCTTTAAAAGGGATAGGAGAGACTTCAAGCCTTGCAATCTGGGGTGGTTGTGGCCAGTGGGTTTCTTGTTGGGATGGGAACAGTCCTTCCGCGGCCGTCGTGCAAGCACTGCAGGCAGCTGCCTGCGGACGCCTGCTCCCTGGCAGCTCTGGGGCTGTCACAGCAGTGATGGGGACAGTCTGGTGAATCTATACGGTATTGCGTGCTGGTGTAATAAGTGTATTATTAGGAGTGGAGTAGCAAGAGAGATGCCTGTGGATGGCTTTTGGGCATGGCAGAATAACTGCGGCGGAGGGTAATTGAGTAAGTAGGAAAAGCAGTGGTAGGAAATTACTGCTTTCACCCAAAGCTGATGGAGTGAAATATGGTTATTTGCTCTTTCTGACTCACAGTGCTGGGTCCCTTCGGGTGAGTGCTCGTTCCCAGGAGCAGCCACTCACCGATGGGGCGACCCTTGCAGCCTGCCCGGCATCCCGGCAGCTGAGAAAGGCAGCAGCCCCTGCCAGTGCGGGGAGACGGGCCAGAGCAGGGGCTTGTCCCCGTGTCACCCTTCACAGCCTTGTCCCACACAGGAGCTGGGGGCTTGGGCTGTCGCTCCAAACACCTTCTGCGCTTCTAGTATCTTTTTTTCCTATAGCAAGCACCGCATCCCTTCAATACTCCCACTATTGGCAGGGACGGAGCGGGCGGAACAGTTTCCTAGGAAAACTTCAGCTTTTTTCCCATGGGTTTTGGCCCTGCTGTGCCGGAGGGTTCCATCCCAGCCCTGGGGACTTTTTGGCTCAGCTCAGGCAGTCCCCAGGCTCTGCGCCTGATTCACCAGCCCCAGCCCTGAGCTTTTCCCCCCGGCTTTTCCTGCAGGGATAACCTCACGGCACAGCCGCTGTGGCTTGCACAGCTGTGTCCCATTGCAGCTTCACAGCTTTCTCCCTCCATTCCTGATTGCTGGGCAGGTTATAACAGCAACCCCCTGCTAACTACTGCTCCTCGGATGCTCTGTTGCTTATTTGCAGTCTGCTCAAGGGTGACTTCATGTGCGGTGGCACCCAGATAAGAGCCTGTGTGCATGTCCCATGCTTGCAGCAAAGCCTTGCAGATACACCTGCGATGTGCGTGGCCTGAAGCAGCCGCAAGCTTTGCAGCGGGGGCTTGGGAGATGCGCTGTAGCCCAACTGCAGCCCTGTGGGAGATTTGCTATTGAAAGAGCTCTCTGTTCAGTGTTGGGATTTACGCTGCTGCTTTGGTGAGTCGCAAACCACTTTTTCTGGGTTTTTTTCATGGGGTCTGGGGAGTCGCAGGGGCCCAGCAATTAGGAAATACAATACTTTTTTTTGCAAGCTGCCTAGGAAGGAGAGAGCAGTGGCTGATAAGAGATCTGCCCCAGCGCTTTAAACCTGCACCTCTGCTAGCTCCTGGGGAGAGCCAGTCCCTGCCAATGGTCTATCCTCTCACACACATTCCCCTCACTTTTGCGCACGCTTTCTGGTGTTAGTTTTGTCTCTGCAGAAAGCTGTAATAGACAGGCAGATAATGTTTTATCGCTCCGTTTGGTGAGCGGCATCCATACGCTCTCCTGAGGGCTGTACGAGATGTCCTGGGAATAGAGAGACTTACAGGGGAAAAAGAAAATATCAAAAATTGCCTGTGACGGCAAGCCTGGAGGCCAGGAGAGGATGGCGTTGCCACACGAGACCCCAGCTCAGAGCGGTGGGATGCTGCCATGGGTCAGCCCTGCTGCATCGCCCGCTCACGCAAAGGTCCCGCGACCTTGGGTGCCGGTTGAGGGACACCCCTGGGTGCGGGGTGCCGTGCACCCAGCTCCTGCGTGGCTGCAGGGGAGTAGTTTTGGCCTGACATCTCCACCAGCTTTGGCTGCAGCCACTGGAGGTCACTGCTGATCTGCAGCTCCACATGCAAAGCCACTTTTGGAGCTCCCAGGTGCTGGCTCTGGGCTGCTCTGCCTCTAACCCCCTGCAAAACCCCTGGGTGGTTGCTGGCATGTAGGACCTCCACCAGAAATAAGACCTGGCACCCCCAACCCTCCCCACTTATCCCCGTCTCCTGCTCCTGCGTGCAAGGATCCTTTGGGGACCCATCCTTTCCAACTGCACCGCTCAGTGTAGGACCTCCTGGGAGGGATGCTGGCTCAGGGAACATCCCACAGCTCCCGAGCAAACAGCAGTGCCAAATGTGAAATGCAAAGCCTGTAACCCGCGCTTCGGGAGGCAAAGGTAGAGCCACAGCAGCTAATTCTTCCCTCGTTGTTCTTGCCAAATAGCCTATAATTAAGTTAGCTGGTAGGAATAACCTCCATTTGAAGGAGGATGGTCTTATTAATTTCTCTTCTTCTTGGCCTGGCCCCTTTGACCGAGGCGGTTCGGTGTCCCATGCGGTGCTGCATTCCAGCTCCGTGGGCACAGTGCAGTCAGTGCTGGGGGTTTGGGGCTGAAAGGTCCCTTCTAGGAGGTTCTGGAGCCATTGCCAAAGAAATGGGTGATTTTACAGCAATGCCCACATCCCTTCGCTGTCTTTTGCTGTGTGAGCATCCAACCAGAACCAGAAAAAAAGTCTCCAGAAGGGTCCTGGGAAACTTTAGGGCTCACTGGCTCAGCAGGAGATCAATACTTCCAGTGGCAATGCAAACTGGTAAAATCCCCATTGAAATGTCCTCACCATTTCCAAGGGGGCTGGAAACACATTTCCAGCTCCAATCCCAGCTATAGCACCTGGCTCCTCTGACAGGACAAATATCATCCTTCAGGACTAGAAGTTCAACCAATTTAGGTAATGCTGTTGCTCAGCATTTAAGTAAAACCTGGACTAAAATCTTTTGGGGTTTCCACACCCCCTGAACACTGATGTCTCCTCATCTGCAGGTAGTGAGCAAACCTCACTCATTTGTTTAGGGCCAAACTGATCTGCTACCTGCTGTAAGACCTCACCCATCAGCAATATTATCCTTCCCCCACCCCAAGGGGTAAGGATGGCATTTTCTGATTTAGCCTGTGCAATGCAAACCTCAGCTGAATGACAAATCTGCCTCTCTAAATCTGCTTTAGAGAAGAAGGGGGAAAGAGAACAATGGAAAAGGTCCTAAATGGCAGGTGGGTGCCTTCTGGCTTTGGCTGAGGAGAAAACACGGAGGCTGAGAAAGGTTTTGCGTCCAAATAGTCCTCCCCAAGCACCTGGCAGAGCGTCGTGGTTTTGGATGGGGGTTAAGGCTTGTGCAGGTCCATAGGTGGTCACAGGGGTGGCACGTGCCAGCAGAGATTACAGCAACTCATCTGCCTGTAAAACAGTCTGAGCCAGCCCAAACCCTGGCCGTGAGACAAGAGGAATAGGAAATAACGGGATGCTCCCTGGGAAGAGGGTGAAGACAGGGAGCTAGTGGGACTCAGCTGCTATCAGCAGCTCTGCAGAAAGCTGAGCAATGCAACAAGGGCGATACGGGCTCCCTCCTCCCACGGTCACACAGGGATCCTCCTGTTCAGATCCGAGGGCAAGTCCCAGGGCAATTACTCTCCGTGTCCTTGGGGCCCGCTCTGAGCGAGACTGCTCTCTAATCAGCAGAGCCTTGATGCAGGGGAACCCCTGATTTTAGGCAAAGTCTTGGATGGCCTCCAATACCTTCGCAGTAGTTGGCGGGAGAGGATAAGGCAGCGTCTTCAGCCCCATGGGAACCCTCTTGCCATCATCCCTAACGGTGCTCTGGGGGGTTCTGGGAGCAGGGATAGCCCTCTTGTCCCCATCTTGAAGCCCTGATGGGGCATTTAGCTACGCGGCTCTGGGGCACCCTAAACATGGATCTAGAAAGCAGGTCCCTTGGGAGCATGGCTTTGGCCATGCTGTTCTTGCTGGAAGTGCCTGTGCTATGGGAGCTGCTCTCTGCCTCTCTCCTCTTCCTGGCTCTGTGTCCAGGAAAGTTAAGAGTCAAACAGAGAAAATACAAAAAAACACGGCATTTATTTCTGTACATAACCCAAGCGCTCATAATTAGTGTCTCCAGATGGAAAACCAGACAAGTTTTCTTCTCCCAAACAGGGATACTCGGTGCTATGTTGTCAGGCTCATAATTTAAAAAAATGGTCAATGTTTCTCTTTTTCCTAAAAAGCATGTTTTATAACACAAGAAAAAATATTTCAAAGGCACATTCTTATCAGGAAGGAATGAAGAAATACTGCTTTTTCCTTGCGAGCCTCCCTCCAGTGCTGGAGAGGTGTTCAGCAGTTGTGGCCGATAACAATCCAACTTGAGAGGAGAATGCAAAACAGAAGAACAATATTTACTTGAAGCTAATTGTAATTTTCACAAATGGTCACCAAAAGAGCCCAAATATCAGCAGAAAAGGGAAGCTGCTGTATCTCTTTGTTGCTGGAACGCTGCCTTCCTGCATGTAGGGTTGAGGCAATCTTATCTCCATCTGCTGCCTCGATTAAAGGAGAAGGGGAACTGCTGTTCAGGCGATAAGGGAGGCCAGAGGCTTCTCCATTAATATGTAAACTTTGGATCAGAAAGGAAGACGAGAGGCTTTAGGCAGAAGCCACCTCTCAATAGATGGGTTCTGAATCTGCATGCACCAGCAAAAGGCACATCTAGTATGTGCTGGCCTCTATAAACAGGAGGAAGGGGACGGGATGGAGGTGTGACACTACTACTTAACTTTTCCAGTTTGGGTTGAATAATGTCCACCCTGAAGGATGATTACCTGAAGTAACAGCTTTGTAACGTTTGTCCAAGCTTGCTGTGATAGATTCTCAAATCCAGAAAGGACCACGTCAGTCAAACACATTCTCTCGCCCTCCATCGCAACCAGCATCTGAATTAGCCCTATAGGATGGGCTGAACCACCAATAGTTCATTAAAAAAAAAAATACCCAAAGGACCGAGAACTTTCCAAACACCTTGGCAGCTTGTGCCCATGGTTTGACATCATCTGGTTCCCCAGCTGAGCATTGCTGACTTCGTATCCAGCTCTGTGTGCCACCCCTGTTAGAGTAGTAATTTCTCTACTTACTTCCAGTGTCATCGCCCCATGCTGGGAGTCCTGATAATCTCAAAACACCTTTTTAATACGCTCTTTGCAAACACTAAAATGCTTGTGCTCTTGTGGGTTTTTTTATGACTTTGGATGAGTCTTGCAGCCCTGCCTGTCTTAGAGGGAAAAACATGGAGAAAAAGTCAAGTGTAGACACAACACGGAGAAAAAGTCAAGTGTAGACACTAGAGCAGGAAGCAGTCACTGAGGTTCAGCATCGTGAAAGGGATATGCAGAGCTGCAATGAGATATTTTAACGCCTTGGAGACACCAATGTCTCTTCCCTTCTTCATTCAGCCAGTCCCTGCGTGAGTCCCCCATCTCCTTCCAGCCTCCCCCAGCAGCTGGTGGGTCTCCAGCATTTTTTTTCCCCAGCATCTTTCAGCTCCATCTTCAAGACAATTCTCCCTGTTTCAAGATGAGGATTGAGACTGCTGGCCTATGCTCTTTAGAAGGGTCTCTTGTGATTTGCTACACTCTCCCCTTCTCTGATTTAACTTCGCCTTAATTTCTCCAATTTTTGGGTTGCATTCCTCTGCCTTGCTCCTTTTTTTCCTCCAAGTGTGAATGTGGCCCCCACTGGAATACAAGGTGTTGCCCCCCGCCCCTGACCTCACCCTTGTGCCTGATGTGGCACCAGCCACATCCCTGGCAACAGAATGCAAATTCCCCCCAGGAGTAAGAGGATGGCACCAAGCTGTGAGGGAGCTGAGTTGCCTTCCTATGCAAATAAATGCAAACACCTTCAATTCATCCGGAAAGTACATACAATTGGCAACAGGTTATGCAGCATTTTGTCTTGCTTCTCTGCTCTTCTCCCTGAGGATTATTCTGGGGTGGATGTCTCTGTGGTTGCATCAAAAAAAATAATTTAAAAACCACACATTTCCTCGAGAAATAAAATTTTGCATGTTCCTGGACTTTTCGGCAGCTGCAAAAGTGTGCATTTAAAGGAGGGTCATTCACTCCCTCCATGGGGAACCGCCTCTCTGCTGGCTGCAGATGTGCTCCCTCTTGACTGCTTTGATAAATGGGAAGAAAAAAAAGCATTTTTGGGTATAGGCTTGCAGAAGGGTTTCTCGGGCTCTGAGAAACTCATTCATTTGCAAAAGAAGGCTGTTTTTCACAAGGACCAGTTTGGCTTCCAGCAAGCCTTTCCCCATGAAGGGGAAGAGTTCAGGAAGGGGAAATCTCAGCCTTTGGGGTGGGGAGGACAGGCTTGGGACCTCCAGCCCCAAGCCAGGGGTGCCTCTGGCTGACCTGCAGCAGTTCCTCTTGCAGTCCCTTCTGATACCCTTACTGCAGCGTTTTTCTTATTAAAAGATGGTTGTGGAGGAGTTGGGCAGAGCCCTTGACAGCTTACATCGGTTTCACAGAGAACTGGGGTGTGTGGCAGGCGGTTATCCAGTCCCAAAGTGCTCTGACTGCCCTATTCTTCTTCTGCTGTCATCAGGAGGTTGCAGACCTTGGAGTTGGCGCGGTGCAAGGCAAACTCCCGCCCAGGCACAGTGCCCTGCCTGCCTTTTCGAGCGGTGCTGCTCTGGCTCCCGGCAGACTTGGAAACTGTGAAGATCTCTCTGTGGGACAAGGTGACAGCAAGACGGTCAGGAGGCTGTGGTGCTGGTGGACCTCAGCCAGACCAGCATATTCACCTGCAGGGCTTCTCCTTATGGTCTAGGCATGGCACTTCCACTCCCATCACCATGAACGTGTGGTGTCCTTCGCCCCCTCCCTACTGGTTTTGACCCACCCTGCTCAATAAGTGTACAACCATTAATTCCCACCTCTCCCCAAGAAGTCCTCCTTCATCTCAAGCACGTCATGATGTTTCGACAATACCTGGCCGTATCCAGAGCTTACCTGTATGGGACTTGCTCCTCTTTCAGCTGCAGGCACATGAGCACCGGGCTGCCGGAAAACCTCAGGATGGTGTCAAAATGGATTGAGGTCTCCACCTCTGTCTGGCTTCTCACAGTGGCTTGGAGGAAAGGGGCATCTAGTTCTGCCTGGAAATCGATGGCGAGGCTTCCCCTGCAAGAAGGAAGCGTGTGGGTCTGGTCATCGAGCAATGGCCCTGTGCTGGGCACCATGCACTGGCACCAAACAACCCCATAAGCATCTTAATTTTAGGTCTGGCCATGGAAAAGGAGTGTGCAGCCAACGCCCACTGGACCTCTACCCAACATGTCCCCCAGCCAGGGCTGGACCCAGTGGGAGAAGAGCAGGGGGCTGTGGAAAGCCAGCCCAAGGTGGAGCATCCCTCGTGCTGGGTGCTGAGCCCCCCGGGTACCCCACATCACCAGAGCCAAGCAGGTTCCCACCCGCTGACCTCGCATTGATGCTGGTTTTCAATTCCTGCTCCCAAATGCTCAAGTCCATGTCGGCTGAAATGTCAAGCCCCAGCCCGCCCTGGAGTTTGATGGCCACTTGGAGGCCAGACTGCAGAGGAATGACCTGGAAGATGGAGAAGGCAGAACTTGCTGTGACAGGACACCGCTCTTGGCCGAGCGGCTGTTACCGGCAGCGATGCATGGCTGCTGGGACTGCCTATCCCAACCCCGCAGCTGGGCTTGCATGGGAAGAACTCAAGCCATGGCAGAGCTGAGCCATCTCACTGTTTTACCATCCCCAAGAGACCTCCGGCAGTGCCACTTTGCTCTTGGATGTGTATCCCCGGTGAATCACGTACCTAAAATCCACTGGGGATACATACATGGGATTCACTAGGATCTGGCGTGGAGGCAGGTCAGCCCCCCTCACCCCCCCCATTCCAGTACCTGGTGATGGTCCATCAGCAGGAGGTTCCCTTTGACCACGCTTGTGGGTTCTCCACTGCTTAACAGGACCTTGGCCATTAAGTCTGTATATCCCTGGAAGAAGACGATCGGCCGCAACTGAACATCGAAGAAGATGGCAGACATCCCAGCCATGAGCTCTGGCTCCTCTTCTCCTTCCAAGAAGTTTTCTCCCAGCATTGACTCCATCCCTTGCGCTTCAATAGTGACCTAAAACACAGAAGTGGAGATGTGGAAGCTGCACGGGGCAAAGTTGCAGAAGCCGTTTCGTGCCCTGCGACGCTATTTGAGTTGCTATACTTGTCCAGCCCTTGGATGGGTGCCCTTTGAAGCAGGAGGACAGTGACGAAGTGGGCTGGATGGGGCATCCAAGCTATCCCTGAGCACCGTGCAAAGGTGGTGTTGCATCCCCTGTTTTTTGGGGGAGCAGGGAGCTCCCTTCTTCACAGGAGGTCTGTCTGGCTTCACATCAGTGATGGAGGAGGCTGAATTAAGAGCTGTGTGCACTTACGTATTTCTGATATGGGGCGGGTTAAGAGGGGATGCAGATGGGGCAGTGGCACTGCTGGGTTGGTGTCGTCACCCCCCTCCACGTACGTGCCCCCCAGCCGCTCTCCCAGCATCACACCTGAGCAGCACGAAGCCGCTGGCCGTGGCTGAGCAGCGAGAAGTCAGAGACGCTCTTTCTCAGGAATCCACCCTCCAAAAAGAGCAGGTCCAGCCCAAAGGTGGAAAGCAGGTCCTGGGTGACTGAAAGGCAAAGAGACGCCCATCAGCATTCCCAGGCAGCGCCTGGCACATCTCTTTTTGCGAATGAGTCACTGAATGGTGGTGAACCATAAATGCTCTGAGACGCAGCAGCAGGGGATGAAGGCTGACAAGAAAATACAGAGCCCGTAGGCGGGATGCACAAGGCTGGGATCCCGGCAAGTGCGTCCCCTGCGCCCGATGCCACAAAATCAGCGCTCAGCAGGACGGGGCGGTTTCTTAAAAAAGCGAGGGAATTGGGAGGTCACTGGGTATGTCTAAAAGCAGGATCCTGAGAGCTTCTTGTTAATTTGTGAGCCTCCTCAATAGATTGTATGGCTGCTCCTGTAGAGCTGTCCCATTTATGGTCAGAGTGCCTGAACTGCACAGATCTTGTGTGCTAGCTATTAAATATCTGATAATTTATTCAGAGGGGAAAGCTTCTCTGCACCATCTCCTTCTATTCTTGCAATAATCGAAGGATTTAGTATTGCAATGTTTTTTCTTCCCAGTGCTGTTTTCCCTCCAGCTACGCCCTACAAGGCTAGACTGAGCTAATTTGAAGAGGGACAGAAACAAGAGCTGAGGGGCAAAGATTTAAGCAGATATTTAGCAAGCGTCAATTGTTGCAGTCTCTCGGCAGTTTGGCTTTTTATCTCGGCACGAGGATTCTCCTCTTTGAAGAGCTTATTAAAAATACCTAAGGAACTGAGGAACGGAGCTAAATATCTTGACTTATCAGGAAAAGCACAGAAACTCCCACCTACAATCTACTATTGGTTTCATCTCCAGCTGAAGTTCCTCTTTCAAATTAGCAGGATCTGGGAAAAGTATGTGGCACAGCCCACCCTCCTGCTGAAGAAAGCTGGGTGGTTGCAGGGGTGTCAGAGAAAAGTGTATGTATCTCAGGTGGTGCTGGGAAACCTCACACTGAGATTTTGGGGCATTTCTATAAAGCCGAGGCCTCTTCTGAAAGCTGCCTTTCCCCACCAGCCCCTCCTTTAGCTGTTTGAGAGGACCATGGGATGATTGTCCTCTGTGGTGTCACCTGTCAGAGGTCCTGAGAAAGAAGAGGAGATGCCAGCTTTCGAGAAGAAGTTGTAATTGTTTATCCGTGGGTCTCTCATGATGTCTTTCATTATTTTCCTGGAAGGAAGAGGGAAAAGGTATGTCAGCGCTGGGAAGGAAAAATGTCAGTAGTCATTACAGAAGGCTGTACGAAGAAGGAAATATAAATTTCCAGACTACTTCTCTCAGTTGCCCAGAGAAGTGTGAGCAAAAAAGGAAATGAGCAGACATGGGCTACCCTGGAATTTCCCTCTCTGTCGGTTTATTAGGATAAACCAGTGAGATATTTTTGTGCAGCTTTTGCTTAGCTCTGAAAAATGTTAGTGCTCAGTTCGTTTTGTGCAGATAGGAAGATTAATGCAGTTACAAATTGTGCGCTGCCCTGAGAGCCAGAGCTTTGGCCTCCAAGGACTCTGCCGAAGCCACGAGCCTGGGTCCCGCTGCCACAGGGCAGGATGAGGAGGGACGCCAGGTTTTGGCTGTCCAGGTGTCATCTGCATTAGCAGCCTTGCTGTTTTCTTCCTCCTGCAGCTGGGAATTTCCAATGCCAGCTCCAAGAAGTGGTGCTAGCACGCTTTTAAGGCACACCGGCTCAAAAGCCACAGCTGAAGTGTGGAGGAGGGAAAAAAAGATGTAGACCTAGGGGGGAAAAATGCAACCTTTCCCTCCAGACCCACCTTGCCGGGTGATGGTCGGCACGCAGGCTGTTCTGGACCTTCAGCAGCAGAAACGTCGCCATTTCCGTCTCCAGCTCGTTGGCGGCCAGCAGGATGTTGATGACATCCATGGGCGAGGGCTCGTTATCTAGGAGGATTTCTGCAGCAGCCAGGCGACACGTTTTTTCATAGCTCTTCCTCTTCTCGTGGAAAATCCTCCTCATTGCTCGTTTCACCTGATGCGAGAGGGCAATTAAAATAGTACTCTTAGGGTGGTGATGTGCAAACGGTGGCTCTGTTTGCACCCCGATGGCTTGGCTTTTAATGGGAAGAGGAGCACCAAGCCTTGGCAGTTGCATTTCGTACCTCAACAGAGATGTGCCGAGTGGGGAATCGCTGCAGGGCAGAGGTGGCCGTGGTGGCGACAATGGTGGGACCCTCCTCGGCATAATCCAGGAGGGTGGGGATGGTTTCGGGGAGCGCCGCGTTCCCCAGGGCCAGCAGGTAAATGACCACCTTGGAATCCTCCTCGGCTCCTCTTAGCCCCACGAGGATGGTTTCCACCCCATGCTCCACCTCCTGCTCGGGGTTTGCAGGAGGGCAGAAGAGAAGGAGAATGAAGGGAGGGATAGGAGACAATTCAGGCATCCCCAGAAGGAGGGGGGTCCAAAAAAGCCGAGCGCGGGGGTTTGCAGAGGACCCACCTGCAGCCCACACAGCTTCTGCTGGCACAGCTTGCCGACCAGAGAGCCCACGGCAACTATCCCTGTCTCCTGGACTTCAGGGGCCAGCTGCTTCCCATCCAGCTTATCCTGGGCACGGGGAAAGGGGTATTAGGAAGCAGAAAATAAATGGGAAAAAGAGAGATGAGTATGTTTTACCTCTAATCTCAAAGCGTTTACCAAAAAAGTAAGGAAAAACTAGTTCTTACCTGCCTTGAAGGAGGCAATGCATGGTTTAACTGGATAAAATACTGTTTTTTTCAGTGGCTTTTAATTAAGCTTTTATTATCTGTAATGCACTGATATAAAGCACTTTCCGCTAAATGCTTTTCCTCTAAGGAACATCTACTCCCATAGCCAGTGTCCCATTAAAAGCACATAAAATAATCCCATAAGCAGGAAGATATATTTCTAGAGAAACATATTTTCCTTTTTCAGGAAAATATGCTTGCCGTTCCCTCCTGGCTGAAATGGGGTGAGGATCCATCCCGGACTCAGGACCCTCTGGGAGGGAGAGAAATGTCTGTACTTACTAACACCAGGCGGAGAAGCTCTCCTGAAGGCCGGGGAGAGAAAGCTGCCGCATAGAGAAACTTCTCCAGCAGGGACTTGGGCTTCTTGCCAAAATCCAGAAAGTCTGAGAGAGCCGCCAAGGATGCCACCGACTGCGCAGCCACCGCCGCCTCCATGACAAAGGGACTGGAGCAAGAAGAGGGAGGTCATCAGTGGCATGACCCATCGATAGAGCTGGAGAAGAAACAAGGTACCCTGTGCAGCTCCTCAGCCCCCTTTCTCTTCTCCATGCCTTCCTCTAGCTTTAAAATTCACAGGAGCTTCAGTTCATGGGTAAAAAAAACCTAGAAGGTTGGCTCTTGCTCTGAACTCACCCACGTTGAGGTATTCCAATGCAGAGAGGAGCCTGGCCCCAGGGCCCACCCTGACAAGGGATGGATGCTATGGCCATGGGTGGATGGTCTGTAAATAACAGACCTCCAATGATATTTGCAGAAAGTTCTGCAAATTCACTCTGCTCCAAAGCCAGAAAAAAAAAAAACCCAAAAAGCTATGCAGTGTTTGTACAGAATGGGCATTAAGAAAAAACATATTACATTCGCACTAGTCAGGACAACTGCCTGAAACAGGTATGGTTATGGACCAGCACCAAACGACCTTAGTTGCCAGGGCCAGGAATGACTCTACGTGCCGGGGCTCTACATGCGCAGAAAGCCAATTTTGGCAAGATAGCTCCTGGGAGTCTCACAGCATCTCCTCGGGTGCTCTCCTCAGCAGCTGCAGAACATCTCTCTTCTTGGCACTGCGCAGCATCTGGATGAACCTCTGGAACTGCCAGGTTGTCGCTGCCTTCGAGGTGTCCATTTTGACTCTCTGGCTGTCAAAAGCCTCCAGGTAGGCTCTCAGCTGCAAAGATGAGGGTTGTTAGGTGGGATTTAGCCTCTTTTACCCCCATTATCATGGGATAATGTTTATACTTGGGAAATATTTAGGAGTGGGAGGGGCCCATGGGGGTCATGCAATTACCTGCAGGCATCTACTGCAGCCTCCCACCCCCACCGCTGAGGGCTTGTGCTGAAGCCCAAATGCCCCAATTTGTGCTATGTGCCAGGAAAAGAGCAGGAGAAACTCAGAGCATTGCCAGTGCCTGAAAATTGTTCAATTCCAGATTTCCTAGGTGAAAAGCCTGGAGGACTTGAGGAGGCAGAAATAACTCCTCGTTTGTCCTTGCCAACCTGACCTGCAGTGGAAATATTTCCTGACTTCAGAGCTGTGACGAATTTAACCCAACTGGATGTGCCAACTGTGCACCAGGTTACTTCCCCCATCACAGAAATGCAGCTATGTCTGGGGGGACAGAGGGCTCCTTCCACCACGGGCAGCAACATTAGACACTATTTAGGAGAGGTAACAGGTCAGGTTGCTGCTCTACAGCGCTCCCAGGGCCGCATCCTGCCTCGACAGCGGTAACCAGCCCCTCCAAATGCACCACTGTGCACCCCGAATCCTACAGCCTTCTCCTGCCTGCCAGGGTGCCCAGCTTGAGGGAGAGCATGTGGTGAGTTTTGGGGGTGGGTAGCATCACTGACCGATGGGCAGCGGGTGCAGACCCTCCTGAAGGGCAGGCTGGCCATGCTTAGGGGCTGGTGCTGCCCCTCCGTGCCAGCCAGCGCATCCTCGAGGCTTCGTCCGGCTACCTCTGCCGGGCCGGGCATCGGAGGAGACGCTAGCTGGAGCTGCTGCCTGTGGAGGGAGAAGAAGCCATCATGAAGCGCCTTGTCATTTACACCCTCTGTAGCTCAGAGGCTGGTTGGGTTCATGCAGGTTTGGAGAAGGAGGATATGCAGAGGAAAGCTGTCACAAGGTGCCTGGTGCTCTCCTCATGGCATGCCCAGCTGCTGCAGCCTGTCCTTCTCGCTGCCTGCACCAGGCTGTGCCAGCCGAGCAGGCAGGAGAGCAGTGAGTGCTTTAGGTCCAACAGATGCATGTTCACCCCTTGTTGGGCTGCCCGATTCAGGCAGCGGTACAGGGGCATCACTCACCTTGAACTGATTTTGATGCTGGTGGTGGCCTTCAGAGCTGGAGACAGCACGTGGCTTTCCTCCACCAGCACCGACTGGAGGAGGTTGTCTTTCACCACATACCGGCTTCTGCTGGTAGGCTGCCACTCAACTCCAAAAATCTTGAAAAAGGAAAAGCAAGGAGAAAAAAACATAACCTTTTCTCTCCTCCCCTCTCCCCAGGAGGTTTCTCTCCTCTCTATTAGCAGCACAAGCGCTTTCCAGCCCACAAAGTCATCCGTTTCGCTTGAGAAACGTAGGAAAGGAAAATCCAGAAGAGCCCAGCTCCAGATGTGGGAGAAGGCAGCGCCAGGTGAGGACCACGGCATGGGGATGCTCTCGCCTGTGGCTGATGTGGGGAACTGGACTGGTGACACCATGCAGACTTTCTCTTTCATTATAAGATGGAGTCACCCTGGCTCAGCCACCGAAGAAAAGGGCAGCAGAGGAAGCAGGGGATGCTCCTGCCTGACGTGGGTGATGCCTGGAGACTGCAAACTGGAAATAGATGCCTCCCAAAGCATTGCCCTTCCTTCAGGTCCATTTGACAGCGCTAGCTCCATAGCTGCCCCAACACAGCTGCATGGCGTGGGAAGAGGTATGGCCCTCAACGCCAAAGCTCCCCTCATCCTGACAAGCATCAGCAAGGGCATTCTCCAAGTGAAAGAGAAAGCTAAGCCACAGCAATTTCCACCGAGCTCATGCCAAAAAACGCTCGGCTTCCTCGCCATGCTGTGCGGTGACCTTGGGGAAGCTCTCTGGATTTTTTTCCTTCCAAAAGAAATGATGCACTTGCTGGACTTCACCTCTGCCTCGTCTCCCAGCCCCGGCGAGTGGAGCACTGGACATGCTGGGAGATGTTATCGGAGCAGCTGGGCTTGCACGTGGCAGGTCTTGGGGAAGGGGAAGAGCTGAACCCTGTGCAAGCTGCGGTTTTTGACAGCAAATGGCATTAGCAATATTAATATCACTATTTTAATAGGGAGTTCTTTATCCATAGGCTTTGCCTTTTACAGAGCTGGGCAGCATCATTATTTTGTTGTCCCAGCTACGGATACAGGCAAAATCCAGAGAGCTGCCTAAATCCAGACAGCAGGCTTGTGGGAAAACCCTAGTGCCAAACACGTGCTGTGCAGGGTTTGTTACTTTCTTGGGTAAGTTTGCCATGATTCATACCCCAGAAAGCTTTTATTATACTAACACTCAGAGTTTGACTGCCAGGTGTCGAGACTCCTGCCAAATCCGTGGGCTCTCTGTGCAGTGATGTCCATTTATATAGTACTGAATTCAATATAAATATATTTAGAAAACTTGTAAATTTTAATCACAGCAGTTATAACCACATTAAGACCCACAGAGTTTCATCTATTTATGTCAGGGCTGAACATGGGCTACTGCTTTAAATGAAACAAGCAGCGGTCTTTGGTCCTGTCTCCTGTCAACCTAATCTGCAATTCAATGAGTCTGAGGTCCAATAAACATTTCTGTATCTCCACCTTCCCAAGCAGGATTAGCTGACAGGTCAGAAGTGGTAACAAGAATGGGGATGGGATGACCCAGGATGTTTTTTCTGCTCCTACCCACCTCGAAACCATATGCTTCTCCTGAGGTTGTTGGCGCATCCCACTTTGAGTATGGGTCCAAGAGCTAGAGCCCCATCCCAGGCTGGTGCAGAAGGCTGAAGCCAACTGGGAGTGGGACTCGGAGCCCACCCGCAGGAAGATTTTGGGGACAGCCCTGATGTACTTGATGTAAGTTGAGCCCACCACCGTGACAGCAATGGACTTGCTTTGCTTACGGAGGTGAATCCGGACTTCAGCTTTGCACAGCTGAGGAGATCTTTCGTCTTCGTGATGGAATGGTTGGACACGGCATATGTGACTTGGCAGCTCCCGGAGACATCCTCCTGAAACACAAATGTAAGTGACCATGGTTAAGGGTGACTGGCTTTGATCGAGCCTAAATAAAATGGTCTGTGTAGAGGACAGACTAATAAATAGAAAAATCATCAAAAAGCTAGAAATTGGGCGATATTTGGGGGTGTTGGATAGATCCAAGCCCATCTGGGCAGGAAACTTGCTTTTGCAAATTATGGCTAACACCAGCAGCAGCACCTTTGTGCCTGCATTTTGGATTTTGAGGTTATTTCATGTTGTTCGCAGGTCACTATAGCATCAGTTGAGCTGTGGAGGGAGGGAATTCCCTGCCATTTGCTGGCTGCTGGCTGGGCTGGGCAAAGCAAATCCCACTTGGCAGAAATTCTTGTAGAGTTATTTTCTCCACTATTCCTACTGTCCAGGGAAAGATGATGATTTTGTAAGTGTGCCCGTTCCTGAAAATCATCTACAGATTACTTTAAATCTTCTGTCTTTCCAATAGTCATCCTCGCTCACAGCCCAGGGGCAGCTGGAGCAGCAAAGCCCATGACGTTTACCCTGAATTTTGGCTCTGCTGAAGCACCTGGGCTGGCTGTGCTTCAGGGCCAACTCTCCTGCTCTGGCATGGTCCCTGGCTTTCGGGCAGGATATGGCCCTGGCTCTGCACCTACCTCCACTGCGGTGCTGGCGTGGGGCTGGAGCTGGAGCAGACTGATGACTCCTCGCTTCAGGTTCGAAATCAGGATGCTTTCTGTTTTGTCCCCGTAGACGGCTTTGACCTGGGAAGGTAAGAGGTGGTGTCTGGCTCTGGGGACAGCTCTGCTGCCTTCCCTGCTGAAAGGCATCTCCCCTGCAACCTAAGCAACACCCTGTAGATACCCAAAGATTTTTCACAAGGACTGAAACCCTTTTAATGTGGGATGCTGCAGCTCCAGCCAAGTCTGCAGCCCCTCTGGAGGTGGTGCTCCACCTAGGGTCATACTGGACCCGGTGGGAGACCATATAGTCCTACATTTGTCACTCTGTCCGGTTCCTTGTGCTCTGATGTGATATCAGAGGTGGAGCAGGAGTTTGTATGGGCTTCGTAGCTGGGGAAAACTTGGGATGTGGGCAGGATTGCTCTGTGGAGGGCATGAGCAAGGTGTCCAGCTGACCTTCCCGCTGCTCCAGGCGATGAACACCGGCTGCTGGAGCTCTGCCAATGCCTCTTGGCTCAGTGCAATCCCTGCAGGGGAACCTCCAGTGCTGTCCTGGTTCCTCTCCTCTTCTGGCTCATGTTGGGCTTTCAGGTCGCGGATCTATGACAGCAGAAGATGGCAGAAAGCAGTGAGCAAGCACATCTGCCCTAAGGCTGCTGTGCGTTTTACCTGCGGGCGATGGCCTCTTGGTCACAGTGGTCATTTCTCAGGTGGCTTAAGCTAGAAAGGGAAGTGAGTAAGGAAAGACAGTATCACTGCTCCCAGGAGGAGTACCTGGCTGCAATGGCTTTACCACCTCACGCACCTGCACCTGGAGCAGCTCTTCCCCGCCTCGGTCCCTCCAGAGCCGGTGCAGCTGGACCCACGCCTCAGCCCGCAGCCAGGCTCCCTGCAGGGATGGCGTGGATGCGTGGTCCACCTGGACATCCAGGGAATAGTGGTACTGATACAGGGTCCCGGGCTGGAAAGAAAGCAACTGCAAATCCCCTAAGGAAAGATGGAAACGTTGAAGGTACGTGGTTGCAGACCTCAGTCCCTCCACTCGCTGCAGCCAGCACCCTCCATCCTAGCGAGGACCTGGACTCGCAGGGATGCTTGCGACCTGCATCACTTTGCCTCCTGGAAGTATCATTTTTATGCCGAGCAGTAGGTATAGCTGACGTGTTTGGGAGAGAACATGGGAAATTATTTGTGCCTGTGGTTTGGATATGTGGGTGTTCTTGGGGGTGACGGCTGATTCCTGCTGCGTTTCCAGTCCTGCCGTAGAAATGATGGCCAGAGTGGGGGCTCTGCTTGGGGACCTCAGGACTTTTTGAAAGTGCCAGAGAAACACACTTTATCCTGAAGAAAAGTTTCCTGGGCATGTCCACAGACAGGAGGGATATCTCGACGTGTCTTTTTTAGCATTGTGCATTAACTGGGGCAACATTAGCATTTCTATTTAGGGGAGAAGAGAGGCCATATTCTTCATATTGTGTGTTTCCCAGCAGAACTGCTAACTCTTAATTAAATCACTGACTTTGTGATAGGGCAAAATGAAGTGGGTGGGGCAGCTTTAGATTGAAACTCCTCTTCGCTTAAATCATATTTATCTAGAATTATTTAGAGTCCCTTCTCTTGTTCATATACAAATATGACTGGAGGGAGAGGGTTGCCTTTACTGTGATATAATGTGTCTAATCTATTTTCTAAAGTCACTTGAAATTCTCCTGCAAATCTGATGCACTTACTGGGCTTCTGAAATATTTTATAGTTTTGCTGCTTTTGTTATAATGATAAATGAATCGATGGAAATCCAGCTCACTCCCTGGGGGTTTCCTCCGTGAGTCAGACTGAAGAGTTTCTGTATTTCTGCACCGTGTGCAATTTGAAAAGCCCCAGCTCTCCGATTTTCCTCACCCCCCAGAGCAGAATTCCACAGTCCCAAAAAATTTCTCTGCCCTGGGAGATGCTCAGACTGTTTGCAGTTGTTGTGGCAATAACTCTTCCCTCCCTGGCCAGAGACTGGGAAGATGTTGCATTATGGCGAGCCCCGGGAGGCTCTTTGTGCACCGGGATGAGCATCTCACCTCTCGGGGCACCCGGACCCCGTCACGTCCCTGGACCCATAGCAGCCCAAAGTCTCTTACCTTTTGCTGTGCTCACGAAGGAAAAGCAAAGCAGGCAAATGTATCCCGACACTGCCTGTGGATTCATGGTGGGCTCTGGGAGCTGGGCGGCAGACAGGGAAGGAAGGGGGGGGGGGGAGAGGGACTATACAACAAAAGTGAGCAAGATTTGCAGCGTCAGGCGATGGGGCCCGACCTTCTCCCTATCCCCGCCTTACACATCCAAGGAAAAGCAAATAATTAAACTTTTGCACCAACCCCCAGCAGCCACGGAGGGTTTGGAAATCAGCTGAGGTTTGCCAAAGACTGGTGGGAGGGGAGGAAAGCTGCAAAAAAGAGCTGCCAGAAGCATTGCAGGGTGGAGAAATTACCAATTTGCCGTGATAGGGGAGGGGGGATGCTCAGAAAGCTGTCCCTTGCTGAACCACCTCTTCCCACCAGAAGGGAAAGGGGAAGAAATGGTTGCTTTTAAAAGAAAAGACCCAGAAGGGGGAAGGGGGAAAACAGCTTTTCCATCCTTTTAGGTAGAGACTGGGATCTGCAGCCCGGAGGCTCAAGTTACTTAAAGGGCCAGGCTGGAGGGGGAGAGCTTGCAGATGGGTTGGACCGTGAGCACTGTTACCCCGCAAAAATGGCGTGGGAAAGGGTTTAGGAGGTGGGTACTTTGCTGGTTGTGCTGCACACAACTTGCTAACCCCTTGCCCCACCAACTGTCCATTTTCTTTTTTCCATGCAGGAGCTTTCTGATTGCTGAGTTTAATTGGTTCCTAAAGACGCTATAGACTGCAAAGGGCCAAAGTCCCTACGAGGTGGTGATGGAGTGGCTCAGGGTCCTGTGGAGCCTTCCCCAAAAGGAGTGGGCAAGCGGGGCACATCGTGACCTTCTTGTACAGGGATCTGAGAGGCAGTAATGTCATTTTGGAAGTGATCCGTGTATTGCAGTAGTACCAAAACCCAACAGGCTTGGTGCTACAGTGTTTTCAAGGGCACATCTTCCAGCTCTGCATCACCACTGGGCTTTCGGGCCACTACTGTGACCTGAAAAGCAGGGCAGATCCAGCTGTGAGCTACCTAGGGCAAGTCCAGCTATAGGTTTCCCATACGTGGTGTCTCGACTTGATCCTCTGATGGTTTTTATGGACAAATATCCCATATTTAGATTGAAGCCTCTTCTCTTTATTATTTGTCTTCCTTGCTGGTCCCTCAGCTTTTCATTCAACAGTTTTGTTTTGAGTGACGACCATTAGGAGTATCCTCGAGTCGCCTACTCAAGATGTACGCCGCAGGGTGTGACACCATTAGTTGGGAGGGTCTGCCTGCGTCGGCTTCTCCTCCTGAGATGTGTGGACCCGGGGGACTTCTGCTCTGCCAGTGTGCACTGAGAGATCAAAGCACCCTGGGGATGGATGAAAGTCCTGCTGAACACAGAAAGCTTTTTAGCCAGGGTGGGGAAAAAATGAAATATTTAAAAGAGCAAAGTGGCTTTTGAGGGTCTAAGTCCCAAAAATAAGATCCCAGAGTTTGCTGGTTGCAACTAAAGACACTACCTGGAGAGGAAAGGCAAACAGAAGTAGCTTGTGAGAAAGACCCTGCTGATAAGGAGGCTTCAAACTGGAACTGAACTTTGGCAGGTTTGCTTATTTAGACTTGGCTGCTGAGTCCTTCCAGGACTGGAGGGTGGGAAGCCAACAAGCTGCAACCTGCTTTCCCGTAGGCAACTCTGGACTGCTGATTTCTACCCGCTGGGAAGTTTGAGAGGCAAAACCATGGGATAGTCACTTGGCAGAGTTTTTCCAGCGGTCCCAAGGAAGGGAGTTTATCCACTGCCTGTGCTACCGGGGATGAGCTGCTGAGCTCCCACTCGAAATCTGCATGGGAAGTGTCTTGCTGTCATTTCTTCATCTCCTCTGTTATAATCTCATCCTCACGACAAGATGGCAATGGGCAGGGAAAGTAGTCATGTAGCTGGAAAGTCACCAGGGATGGGATTTATCTCTGGGTTCCTAAACCAGCTCTCTAGACTAAACCAACCATCCTGGATCCTTCTAAAGGCAGCAGAAAGAGAGAGGTGTCTTTGGAGGATGTTATGTGCTGCTTATCTTGGGCACTGCCTTACTGTGACATTAATCTCCCTCTGATGGTATTTATTTAACTTCATCAATTATGTAGGAAATTTAATACCTCATTCAGACTTTGATGTGTAACTTTGAAATGAATCCCGCTTTCTGACATGCGGCTTTGCCAGTCACTGCGACAACTTCGCTGCCTGGAGAGAAAACTCCCCTGGGTTTGTTAGTGCAGGAGGGGAGGCTGGGATGCACAGTGAGTTTCAGTGCCTGTTTTCACCTGGTTTCTCTTATTCCAGACCCGATTCTTGCTTCTGTCTCTGGGAGAATCTGTGAAAGAGTAAAGCAGAAGAAATCAGATGTTTTATATTCCTGGTGCTAGTCATGAAAATGAAGGGCAGAAAATGAAGGGCAACCAACCTGTTGCTCAGTGTTGCTGTGTTTGTCCACTCGATAGTGACTATCTGACACCATGGCTGTGGGTCTAGGCAAAGGCACTGCCGCCCAGCATCACTGCATGGTTACCCATGCCCTGTGCTTTCATCCACGTACGGCTCAAGTGACGGGGTAAATGTCAATGGGCTTTGAACCCATCCTGCAGCTGAACCAAAAGAAGGGGAAATAAAGCATTTGTGCCAGACTAATTTCACCAGCATCCCTTGACGCATCCTTCCCACACGTTGGTCTTTTCTCTGTAGTTGGGGGAGCCCCAGAGCATAGCCTCCCCAGCCCCCCCACTCGGCTCCCTGGACCTGCTCTGCAAGTACCTGCTGGGCTGCTCGGTGCCGATCCCCAGAGGCCAGACCCCCTGTGCTCCCCTGTCTCTGCCCTCACTGCCTGTGGCTCAGACTGGATGTCGGTAGCTCTAACAACCCCAGAACGATGCTCTTCCCTGTAAGAAGGCAAAGAGGAAGCAGAAGGAGGCATATTTCCACTGTTGCATTAAAAGCTTTGATAGTAGTGTCACAAGCTGATCCTCTTTTCCCATGTTTGCTGAACCTTCGCTTTTAATTTCCCCTCACTTCAGAATTAACCAGCTTTTATTGACCCTTCTCCCATCTGGGGCTGTTGAAATGATGCCTTATGAAACTTTGCAAACCTACGGACAGATGCATGGTCCTAAAAATGGCTCTGCTGAAATTTATGGTGCTCCTCCACCTCTCACATACGTGATCTCCCATTTCCATCCAGGAACAACCTGCCAGTGCAAATCCTCTTCTAATAAATTAAACTAATGTAGTGCAGTCAAGGATACCTCTCCATCATTTCACTTTCTTATTTGGATGCTGTGCTGCTGTCTAATTCCCTTGCAAATGACCTGGTGGCAAGCTTTATGGACAGAATTGGGATGCTAAGCCCACCCTCTGCTCCCCAACCCTCATGCTCCATGTGGTCCTCACCCCACTGCCCGGCTGCGAGCAGCCACTGCTGAATCGCCATGGGGGAGTTTGGCTGCAGGACCTGACGCGGCAGCTCTGAAACTCATTGGCAGGAGAGCAGAGCAGAGAGGGTCAGTGTCACCGGGTCACCATGCCCCAGGGTCAGAGAGGCACGCGGGGACCTTGCCACTGAGGTGTGACATCAGGGTGGACTTTGGCAAAGGGTGGTCAACCTACCTGGAGGCTGAACTCACCTAGATGAAAGCAGGACGGAGGCAACGGGAAGTGTTGCATCAAAGCCCATCAACTGCAAGCCCCAACCTGTGGGTGTTTTCAGGGGATTTTCAAGTGCAGATTCTCATCAAAAACGTCTAGTGGAAATAATGAGACCCAAACACTCCTTATCCAGGGGAATACCAGCACCAACGGCCATTCTCTAGGCTTGAAGGCTACTGTACCGGGGTCTGAACTGGGGAGATCACTGCACCATCTCAGGGATATCCCAGCACAGATCTTGGCTGGCTGGGGAGCTTCCAGCTCTGTTTCCAGTATCTGATCACCCTGGAGCAGATGGGAGGGTGGAAGGGAAGACTTCCTAAGGGCTCTGTTCCTTTCCCATTTTTGGCACTCGATCTTTAGTTACACACCCACTCTAGCCTCTTATTATTCAGGAGGTTTTAGGAAAGACTTGGAAGCAAGTAGAAAAAAACCCGCTGATAAAATAGGCAGATAGCCCAGAGGGGGAAGCAGGAGATAACAAAGAGTACGTAACGGGCCCTGGGGGTAAATCTTTAGAGTGTGACTCAGTGGAAAAGAGCAAAGAGCAAAGGATGCTGGCTGCACTTCAAGAGTCATACTCCAGAGGGACAGTGTGGCCGCTGCTAACCAGGACATCCCACAGGTCAACTTAGCAGCGAGGATGACTCACCGTGGAGGATATTGCCAAGGGAATCAGGGGATGCTCCATCCTTCGGTAACCTCAAAGCCAGAAGGAAGGTTTTGCTGGAAGACATTCAGCAATGGAAGGATAACCAGGCGAAATTCTTCAGCTCTGCTAAACACAGCAGCTGACGTGATATAAGGACCTATAGCGGCTTTAAATCCCATTTGGTGCCACTCATCTTTTCTACTATGGACCAGAAGCTTGTGAAAGCAAGTCTTGCTGTCTGCCCGTCACAGCCACCTCAGCTCCAGCTCTTTTCCAGCCACTCCAACCTCTTTTCCTTACCACGAGCTCTTGCTGCTGGAAGTGGAGGGCAGCTTGCCCTCCACCAAGCGTTGTGTCGTGCTGTGCTTTGCTCCTCATTTGCAGAGGTCTCTTCTTCCAGCTTCTGCTCGAGGCCCTTCACTCCTGTCCCATATCAGCTTTTCCATGCCCCGTGGTCCTCCGTGGTCCTCTCTGCCTTTGATCTGCAGCTGGTGATAAATCCTGGTCCATCTTTGCTGCCGTGCCTCTCCGGGGTGTCAGAGTCGGGACCGTGTCAGCTCAGCTGTGTGCTGAGGCAGGACCGGGCTCGTGATTCAAGAAGTGTAAAATGACTGCATCAAACCAGTTCTCGGTTTGGCTCAAGCCCATTCATTTTTGTTGCCAGAGGCATTGGCTTAGAGTGGCGAAGGCAGGTTTACAACGCCGCAGGGAAGGGGTTCACAGGGCTCCAGAGACTACGAGTTTGTACATGACAAAGGGATGCATATTGCAGGGGCTCAACATTTTGGATGGGAAAGCTCGAAGCTTGGGTTGGGGAGCAGGATTCCTCCAGCTGCGCCTTTCACCCTGAGTGAGGTGCTCTTTTAAACTTCCCTTTTTCCAAGGAGATTCCCAACAACTCTCAAAATCCTGAAACCACCCCAAAACCCAGGACTTATAAAAGCGATGGAGCAGCCTCCTACTGAATTTAATTGTATTTTTTCTCCTTGTTGCATCCTCTATTTCTCTCTTCCCTTCTAAGCGACCTTCAGCTTGCAAAGCCCCTCATCATGCCCCCCACAGCACCTTTTCCTGCCTTGCCACCTCCTTTTTTGTCATTGCAGCAGTAAAGAAAGCACTGACTCTGCCAACAAGCTCCCTCAGTTCTTCCCTCTAGGAGAGAAAAAACTGAAGATGCGTGAGCAGTTCCCACATAATTGTACTGGTGGCACTCAAAAGTCTCCAAAAGCCCTGAGCCCTTGTTTTTCACTCTTCTGTCTTTGCATGCTGTCACACCCCCAAGCTGGTGCCACCCCAGAGGTGGGACCTGGGGCAGAAGCTCTGTCTCGTGCTCTCCTGTGGATGGGTGAAACCAACCCCTCGCCTTTTGCGAGCTGGGATTTTTTTTATTTTTTTTTTTGCGAGCCGGGATTGCAACAAAAGTCTGGTGTGGGAAGCGAGGCAGCAGGCAGGCAGGACAGGACCTTTTCTGACTGATGATCCACCTTGCTCCACCTAATTGGGGTGCTTCTAATCAGGTTGCTTGTAGCAAACCAAGCTAAAAGCATGATGAAATTTGATGGTGGTGTACCTAGTTTAATTTGCATGGTAATTGCACTTGATTGGGAAACACGCAGGTGACACAGCGGGTCTCAACTGGGACGACGTGGCCTCTGCTGCTGGCAGAAGGTGATGGACCTTCACCTGTCACCAGAAGAGCCCTTCCCAAGATGCTCTCCCCGCTGCACAGTGGGAGACAAGTGACACCTCTGAAACCTGACAACATCTTTCTGCAGTTCAGAGCCATTTCAGCTCAAATAGGCAGGAAAAGTTACCAGATGGAGGAAGGGACCTGGTAGCCCCTGATTTTGCCTTTACAGCCACATGTTTCAAATGTGAAGTCCATGCTCGCTCACAGGGTGACCACTGATGGGTTGTTTGATTATGCAGCAGCTGAGCTGCCGTCCTGCAAAGGTCACCGACAACTCTTTAAAGGCCAATGCTCAAGTATCTAATGGAGAAGCTGAATTGTCCATTCCCTGTCTAAGCTATTGCCTCTCCACCCTGGACCATGCATTTCCTCTCTCCTCCAGGCTGGAGGCGACTCCTCCATGGGAAATGATGGCGATAATGGAAAAACCTTGAAGAAGTGTCTTCTGCAGCCTCTTGGAGGTCCTTGGGAGCAGATGACAATGCTCTCCTCCAAAAGCACGCAGAGTTATCAGAGGTAATTACAGCCATACAACAGATGGTTTCTAAACACCCATTCAGGTGTGCCTGATGGGTGCCTCCTTAGTCTTTTTCCAATTCTTGTGCTTGTAAACCTGTGCAGATTCTCTTCCTGCTAAAAGCTGGGTTTAAACACAGAGGGAACCTTCCCTGCAGTGTCTGTTAGATGGGGAGGAGCACATATGGTCCAGGTGCCCTGCGGTCATATGGGACATACTGGTCGGGAGGACCCTTGGGGTCAGGTGTGCCCAGTGTAAAGCTGAGGGCACTAATGAGCCTTAATGGTCCTAAGGAGCCTCACTTGGGGCCTCCACCCACACCCATGGGCCCAGGAGCGTATTTAAGCTCAGCCTCCAGGTTGGCTTGGTTTGGCCTGTGCTGTTGTAGTCTTGGTACTTGCTCCATGTGCTTCATACCTGCTGTTCCTGGATGGTCCTAAGCTGCTTCATGCCCTTGCTGTGTTGGGGAGTGCTGATGGAGGCTTTTATGAGGACCCAGCCTCAGATGCTTCCAGACAGACTCTGTGGGTGGGGGCACTGCCTGCCCTGGGTCACCCTTGCTCATTCCCCTGTGTTGTATGGGGCCATGGATCCTCCAAGGAGCTGTTATCATTCCCAAAACTTCTACTTCTTCCTCCTGCTTCGCCTTGCACAAGTCTCTGAGGTAGGTGGGATGTATCCTGTGACTCTTTGCTGTGCAATTGTTTTTTGTTGGGCCAGGTATATCGAGCACCTGAGGTCTGACTCTGCCATTAGAGTTCATCATATGATGTAATGAGATATTAGGAGCAGTACTGTGCAGAAGTATTTTTTTTCTACAAGACAAGCAGCTTAGGAGATAATATATATTCCTGCAAAGCAGCCCATCGCCTGCCTTGTGAGCAAGGACAGGAAAGTATCTGACCGGTGCTGGTGTTACCTATTTAAAAAGCAAACAATATTTAAAGACAAGTGAAAAAAACCTCAACCACACTCAGGTAGGAACAATAGATATTGGGCTTTGAAAGGTTTGGAGCTATTTATTTGTGAATCTGTCTTAATTTTTTCATACAGCTCTGGTCTTGGACCAGCCCTTTTAAAGGTAGTTCATGTAAATTGAACATAAGCCAGAAGTGCTTTCCCCTCAGCCTGCATTTTAGGCAATTGCTTCCTAGGGAAAAACTTAGATTGTGCTACCTGGGTGGAGGAAAGCAGTCAACACCAGCGATGAGTTTATGAGACGTATGAAAAGAGCTGCTCACCACCAACCCTGCGGAGAGGTTTGCAACTCCCCTTTGGAAGGCACTGTCTGTGCACTTTGGGCTTTATTGTGTGAAGGTTGCTAGGCTGCATTTCTCAGGGCAGCAGCAAAGCCTGCCTCTCTTTTGTCTTCCTTTTTTCTCCATCCCGCTGTCTGAAATGGGCTGTGAAGTAACCCTGGGGCTTGGCTCCTTATGAGTTGTTGGTTGCTCACCATAGCTACATCCTGGGGGGGGGGGGCTCAATAGATGGGGTTGGGGAGAGAGCCTGAGCACAGCAAAGTGGTAGGAGTTGGGTTTACGTCTCAATCTGGGGTGTCCCGAGGTCTGATAAGCTGAAGAAAAGACTTTGCTGTGTTAATGCACAATGATATTTTGCACAATTGTGGGAAAATAGGGCTGGGATTGACTTCAAGAGGTCGCCTGGCCCATCTCCCTGTGGCCGGCTTTACTGTGACAAATGAATGTCTGTCCTCATTGTAAAGAGCCTCTGCTGATGGAGATTTCTCCGTTTCTATAGAGAATTTATCCCAGTGCTTCACTGCTATAAAGATGTCTCATCTTGCTGCGATTTCACCTTTTTACTTCTAACCCTAGCCCCAGTTGACATGGGAAGTTGTTTCCTCCTTGAAGGTATCTCGTCTGCAACCCTATTTCTTTCCTCTCTCACCTTGGAGGTCCTGTTCTCCAGACCCCTGCTCTTTCCCTACAAACCCTTGGTAACCAGCTGAAATAGAGGGTCCAGTTCCCCCATTAAGGCTCTGGCATTTGCTTGCTCTTCTGCCTTCTGGGAGCTGTGGATGAAGGTCTGGCTTTGCGAAGCCCATCCTGTTCCCTTTGCTCAAGTGACCAATCCTGCAGTTATTTTAATCTCCCTCTGTTGCTCCTGTTTTGGATTTGGGCACTGATGAGGGCTTCCTTTGGCTAGTGTGAAGCACTTGCTGAAATGAAAAATATCTGGGAAACTTTTCCCGTTTTAAGGTTATAATGCTTTCTAGAAGTCCTTGAGATGTGACCATATTTGTTAAAAACCAACAGTGCAAATGCACACACATCTCCCCCTCCTGGCCCCCCATGCTCCATCTTCTTTCTGCATGGTTCATTAGTTTGTAATCTCCACAATTGCTAGGGAAACCTTTCTAATCTTGTCAATTGGCAATGCAACTGCTTTTTAATTTAGTTTTAAAATAGGTTTTTAAGTCAGGCTATGCCTATGCTATTGATTTGAATTCTTGATTTAGTAAGTTGCTGCTTAATAAGGTCTTTGCTACGCTGCTTTAATGCCTTTCTCCAAGGGTCAAAGAATAACATTTACAGGGAGGAAAGAAGTGTTGCCCAGTAGTTGTTTATAAATGTAGTGCATTAAGCTAGGTTTCTTTAAAAGCCATTTGTGTAACTTGCATTCAGTGGAATTAAGGTACTTGAATTACTTTGGAAAAAAGTCCATTTAGGATAGATCCGCACTGTAAAGCATGGACAGAGGCTGTTCACCTGATGTGGACTGGATGGCTGATGTGTCCTTTGATCAATGTAGCACCAATCTCCTCATGAAATGTGTCTGGTCTGAGCTAAGCCTGGAAATATCGAGAAAAAGGCACAGACTGAGCTTTGTGTGCTGTACAAATGAAATCCCACTGATGTGCCTGAAGTGTGGCCCTCCCCAGCAGCTTTTCTTGTAGATAAATTAAAAAAAAAGCTAATAGCTGATGCTCAGTGCTTTGGGATCTAGCTGCATAACTGCGGAGGGGAGGGGCTCTCGTATTGCAGGTCGGGTGGTGGGGTATCACCAGCCTGCAACCAGATTGCTTCTGGTTCTGCTTAAATTTAGTGCAAATAGAAGGATTTTGGAGGTGGTCCAAGTGGGAAGAGTTTAAGAGAACAGAAATCACTGGCACAGGAATTCGTATTTTAATGTTCCTCTTTTTCTTTTAAAATACATATACACACAACATTAACTTTTTAACACAGTGTTTCAGGAGGAAACGCTACAGAAAAAAGATGATAATCCTGCTGCTGTGTCCTCTGATCAATTTTAGTGGCTAGTTTTCATCATTCACATGCTTCATTCTTGTAATCAGATGGTTTCCCAAATGAAGGTCCCTTAAAGTGATCAAGCTTTCAGAAAGTCAAGAGCCTTGCTCTGTCTGAGAGAAATTTTTTTTGATGATGCAGCGATATGTTTTAGAAAATCTTTAGAACATTGTGCACCTTTCCAGCTCTGATGGTAACTACTTACTCTGATTAGTGCCAGGGGAGCAGATTTCTCTTGAGTGAGAGCTTCCAGGAGCTCCTCTGCTCAGCGGATGCCTTTCTGCAAATGCTGGGAGTCATTTCATAGCATCTAGTCCCCAAGACCTAACCAGACTGACATTGGGCTTGCAGAAGTAGGAGTAACTAGAGGACATGAATGTGCACTGACATGAGGCTTTTCAAATCCTTGGCCATTAATTTTCAATGTACATGGTATCATCAGCAATGTCTTTGTTTATATGCTGGGATGTAACTACTACATTACTGAGCATCCTGATGTTAAAAGCAAGATATTCTATTTGTGTAATCTAAGCTGGCTGAAAATACATATATTCTATATATGTAATCTAAGCTGGCGGGATACAAGAGCAGGCTCTGTTAACAAACACCAAAGTGGCCGGAGAAGCCAACACTGGGATCGTCTTCCAGTTGCTCTTAATCTCTGCTGCCACCAGAAGCATCACTGTCTTGCATAGCGAGGATAGCAAATAAAGTCATGGGTGGTCCCAGGGGGGTCTCCCTCTTTAACTGGTATTTAAACTGATCTTCCTCAGACATAAGGAAATCATGGAGGCTTTGCTGGCTCTGATATAATGTGTCTTGTTACTCATCAAACTGCTGCTGTGCTCTGGTGTTGGATGTGGCTCTGAGAAAGCTAGAACTTGCTTAGAATTAAAATGATGCTTGACAGGCCTCAAGTGCAGCTGAAGAATCTTTTGTTTCTCTCTTTGGAAGTGATATGCGAGTTGTGAGGCATTAGACCAAGGCTCCCTGCATTTTTATTTACATTTTTACTATTAAACAAGGGGTTGATAAGATTGACAAGGAAGATATGACTTAGGAGCTTGTTAGACAGCAACCTCTCAACACTCCGGGTGGTTTAAAGAATTGGTAGGGTATGAAGACTGTTTTCCAGTGTAAGATTAGAGGAATCTAATAACATGCTCACTGACATAAAAGTCACTTCTTAAAAGCAATTTATCATTCATTTAAATGCAGGAGCTATAGTGTTTGACAAAACCCCAGCGGAACGATGGAGAATATTCCTGTCTGACTTCTTTCTCTTGTGCCAGCAAGAGCAATCAATCATAGTTAAGGAAGTGTTTTTTCCTCTGTGATCCCCCGTAGTGTGGGGGGAAACAGTATCCAGGGGCATTAATTATTTAATCCGCATTGCTTTCTTCCTCTACATGTGAGGTTTGGGTATCGTGCTGGGGAGTGGGGCCAATATAATTTCTGGGCTGTATATTGGGACTTGGAGCTTGAATGCTTAATTTTTTTTTAAGAGGTTAACACTGGAGACTCGGCTCCCTCTATGGTCAAAAGAGGGAGAGACACCTTCCTTCAGGGGCTCTTTCAGTCCAGATAAGGCTCTTCCAGAGTTGGGTGTTCACTGTTTAGTCTTGCCTCCTTCTAAAATTGTGGTGTAAATCCCACTCAAGGTGGTAAATCTCTCAAGTGTATGAGCTGTGAATCAAATCATGCGCTCGGGCCATTACATCTACTGTGGTGTGACAAAAGGTGCAAAAGCATTTGCAAATGAATGAAGAATAATCAGGACGGGTATGGAAACACTGCTCTGCATTAAAAGACATTAGACCTTGAAATGCCTTTGTATTGCACTGAAAAGCTGGCAAAAAATGGAGATGTTTACAGAGTTAGGCACTCTTGCCTAGAGGCTGCTGGAGGTGTGAGATGAAGCTAATGCAGAGGAACTGCAAGTACGTGGGCTTTTCAGCCAGGAGCCTGTGTGGATTTGCTGCAGTTAGGAGGCTGTGGCTTATCAGACTAGAGGAGCCCCTTAAAGGGATGCAGAGATGGGATTTTAGGTTTGCATCCTCAGTTGCTGAGCACACATGGGTTTGGAGTCTCCAGCTGCCTCTTAGCAGAGCTGTAGGGTGTGATGTGGGCAGCAGTTCCTCCTCCGTTGCTTTGGGGGCTTAAATTATAAAGGTCTGTTTTAGTAGCTTGGTCACCACTGAGCTGCTCTGTTGTGAGGAGGAAAGCAAGGGACACATCTGAAGGTGACGCAGACCATTCATGCTTGGGAAGATCCTACTGCTGCATCTTCTCTATCAGCTGCAGCTAACGCTGCTCAGGCACTTCAGTGAAGTGGGATGAATCCAGGCTGTGGTTTCTGTGCCACACAGACAGTGAGGAGCAATTATATAGTCTTCTCAGGCTAATTCCCACCATGGGGCTGTTGAGTAGTTTGCTGTCATTAGACTTTGGAAGGGGACCATAAGTGCTATTACATGTCTATGCACCAAATATAGTGGTTGCAGCTGTGGCCGTATTATAGGAACAGGTCCCTTATGAGGCTTGGGGATAATAAACTGATACGCATGAGCACATGCAGATGATGACAGAATACAGTTGTCCAAGATGGGGCTTACTGTTATAAATACGGGGCTGTTAGCTGACTTCCAGGTACCCATCTTGCAATCAGCTTTCTGCGGGGTTTCACCATGCTGAGGCTCAATTTGCTGTGCGATATGGGATAGTCACTATTTTATTTCCCTGTTACTGAATATGTTTGGTGTCAGCATGTGGGAGCAAAGAAACAACTATGGAAATTCTTTGGCACATACATGACATTTGAGAGAATTTTGGCCCTGTTTGGTAAAAAGCATGGCTTTTAATTTCTGCTTGCTTGCAAAATGCTGGGATTCTTGTGTTGAAGGGAGAGGTTATTGCTGCTTTCTCCCTTGCCTCCAGAGTGAAGCTAGAAAGTTTTTCACTGACCAGAAGCTCTGAAGAAATCGTGGGAAACCAACTGCGACACTGAAAGAGCACGTTGAAATTGCAAATATTACTACAGCCACTCTGAAGCCAGGACCGCAAGGTACTTGTTGCAGTAATCCAAATCCAGTTGGAAAGGTGCCTCTGGCAGGGAGTAGTACCTCTACCTAGTCCTTGGCAAGCAGGATTTTCTCTGAATTCAAACAGCTGCTCTTGGAAAGGTGTTAGAAGCTGCCTCAGTTGTGGTCTAATGGTCTGGTAACAGCTTGCATTGCTTTCCAGCCTGGACTGAATTTATTCTACCACTGGAGTGCTAAGAAGTTTGTATCCAAGTATTTTAATATTTATTGGGTTCATCTAGTCCAATGGTAAAACTATTGCCATTACACTGGGAATTGTTGTCATCTTGATTTTACAAGTCTGGTTTATTTTGCAACTCCCAAGAACATCACCTGATGTAATATTGAAAAAAAAACCAAACCCCCAAGTTTTCTGGAGTGATGCTGCTGTGTTGCTTGGATGGCTGACCAAAGCCAGTGTGCAGCAGGATATGGTAATTAATGGGATTGCTCCAAATGGCGCTGAATCCTGGTGCTCGGGGTGGTGAAACACTGGCGAAGCGCTTGTGTTGTTAGAAGACAGCTGAAAGTGTGAGGATCTCATCCAAACCTTGTCTGATGTGCCTTTGCATGTAGCCTGTGCTACGCAATTAAACCAGGATGTGATATAGTGATCCCCTAAGGTGTTTTAAGGGCATAGCACTGGAAAGCATCTCAGATGACTTAATCCAGACCTCTGAACTCTTGCAGCTGTGGAAGAAAGTCCAGGGTCAAAACCTGAGCTCTGCCAGCTCCTGGGTGCCTGTAACCTGCTCTGCATTGAGACCCGAGGACCAGCATGGGAGGAGAAAAGGGGATTTGTTAGGTGAAGTTCCCAGGTGCCTTTTTGGTTCTGGGAATGTTTCAGGCCCTATTGCTGCCTTGAAGGGGTGACACAAATAAAGTAGATATGCAAACAAACCCCCTGCTTTGGGTGAGGACTCTTTCGGCTTCCTACACCCAGAGCATCCTCAATAGAGAGGGCAGCAATGTGGTACCAAAGGGCATCTGAGAATGCCAGGGCCTGCCTCCTAGCAGCAATATGATCTTTAATTTTTTTGGTGCTTCTCAGTGCTTGTCTAGAGGCTTTATTGCAGCAGTAGATGTGGTGCTCGATGGTAAAATCACATGCACCCAAATGCACTAGGAAGGCAGTGTGCTTACTCTGATGCCATTTGGTCCATCTTGTGCTTTTGTGCCACTGGTCTTCAATAAATCCAGCGCCTTTGGAAAGAAACGTGTGTCTTGAGGAGGGCAATTGTCAGATTTATAGAGATCAGAGGGAGGCGAAAGCAGACATGAAACCAGGATGGGACTAAGGGCAGAGTCCCAGAGCAATAGCGGTAACAGGAGGGACAGGCTGGGGAGGACCAGAGCGTGGCACTGGGACATGTCTGGAGTGCTGCAATGGGGTGTCACCTCCCAACTGACCCTTAAACACCTCCTCTGTGGGTGCTAACTGGGGCAGGAGGGGGATCGGTGTCCTTTGAGCAGGACCCTCCCCTGGAAAGGAAAGCCTGAACTGTTCCTGCCATAAACATTGGCAGAAATGTCTGGTCTGGGAGTGCTGGGGTCAGCACTTGCAAGAAATCCTCGGGCTGGTCAGAAAATGTGGATGTTGCAATTTGCAACTCGGCATCTTGGATTATTCAAGGAGTTGAATGTTTCCTGTTTTCAGCTTGTGGTAGATGGTGTCTAACACTGACGGCTTTGTACTTGATAGGCTTTTCTCTTTTTTTTTTTTCTGGAAAGGCAGCAAAAATTTTCTTTTGGGGAGCTATGTGTAGGGCTATAAAAACTGGACAGGAAAGGGGGGAAAAAATAATCCCCTATATCTGTTTTTTCTTCTAGAGAACTGCTGCTCTTTGACTGATTTGCCATTTCCCAATCTTGTGCCACAGTAATTAAGCGAAGTCATTTCCTAAGTTTCAAGGGGGGAAATGTTGAAAATGTATTACGCTGTGTTCTTTAACTTCTGTAGAGTTTGTATAAACCCAGAGCTTTGTATTTCTTTCTTAATACATACACAAAATGTATAACATAAATATTTATTTCCAAGTGCTCATATTTCAGCACTGTGAGTAGCTTCTGTCCTGAACAACTTGGAAACAAGAAAAGAAATGGGATTCCTTTTAATTCTACCAATTCCAGTGTAATTTTCTGTAAGATGAGAACCTATGCTGCCTGCCAAATAGAAATACTGTGCAGTTGTTTCAGGAACTGAGCCCATATGTGCACAATATAAAGTTGCGTCAATGAAGACTACAGGAAAGAACTTTGCTAGTGTAGAAAATAGCTACTGTTCTTGATCTGTTTAGTTATAAATCAAATAAATCGACTGGGAAGTTCTAGGTTAACCAGACATCATGGTTTTTTACATAAACCCATGTTAAGCTTTCATTGTGAGGGCCCTTTGAGCTCATTTATTTTTATATTGCTTTTTAAAAGTCTGTTCCTCTGATCTGCATGAGTTTTCTTCTAGTCCTCATCCCTCAAAGGTGTTTTCATGTGTTCAATTTTTACGCACTGTAAATTTTGAAGTTTGTGGTGTACTTTGAGTTGAGGTTTAGAGCATCTGCTCAAGACCAGACTTGCCTCTGTAGGTCTTCAGGGTAAGCTGGGGGCAGAGAGCTCCTGTTGATGACGGTCTAAATAACCACATTTTCCTGGAGCACTCAGGCTGGATGTACTGTACCTGGCTCAGCCTCTGCAGCACGTTGCACCCACGTGCATATTGACATGGCATGCAACATGGCAAACAAATCTTACACGGGTGCTGATGCAGTTTTCCTTGAGGCAGTCTGGGCTGCCCTTATAACAGCATCTCACAGCTGAGTTACCAGCGTCCTGTGTAATATGGATGTGAGCAGTCGGAGCAGAGCACACTGTGCTAAAATACATCATGCTCGGTCTTTGCAAGATCAGGATTATGTTTTTTTGTAAAAGCTTATCAATGGGTGCATGAATTGGGATCCTGTGTGAGGGGTTCTGCCCCAGCAGCTGCTTGGCTGATATCTGTGGGCTTGCACATGTTGTGGCCACCTGCCTGATGTGAGCCATGGAGTGGTGGAAGGGAAAGGGGGTGGAAAATGTTCCTCATTACCATCAATCTCTCCTATCCTCTGCTCCTGCAAGACTTGTACAGAACCACACTAACAAAACAGACTAAATGACAAGAGAAGTGTGATCTGGGCTGTGTTAATATCATGGATGTTTGGATGGAAATATGAATCTTGATCCACATGAACCACTTGTGGGGAACACTACATTTGCTTAATTTTGCTGCTTCTACTTTCTGTTGCTAAATAGTGGTCAGATTCTTTTCTTAAAATGATTCAGCTTTTTAGGAGGTTTTCAGGAGATTACTGGCTTAGCTGATGAATTGCTTACAGACTGCATCTGCTCTGTACTAGTTATGGACACTTTTGTGGGTGTTCAGTGCGGTATTGCTCCTGTTTTTTCATCAGACAGGGGAAAGGACAGGGGAAGTCTGGATGGCATCTCCTCCGTGGGCCTTTCAGGTCCTCCAGACAAGCAAGTGAAGCAGGTCAGTGGATGACTTCCATCCAAACTCAAGCCTCAGCTAAAACAACATTAGCAGGCAAAGCATGTGACTTTAATTTTATTGACTCTGCTTTTATGCTTCGGAAGCATGTTGTCTTGAAATCACACACAACAGCAGCTCCACACCCCTGCTGCACAGCTGTGACCTTCAGATCCTCATGTGAACTTTCTTACGAGCCTTTCTGGCAGGGTTGAGTCCCGGGGCTGTGTGGGTTCCTAGGTTGCATGCTCTGGATTCCTGGCTGTGCAGCACAGAGGGCTTTGCAGTGCAGTGGGGTGGAGGAACCCTTGGAGGTCAGGATCTGCTGACTTGACAGCTACTCGGTGCTCACGGTGTGGCTGGCAGCTGGCTAGCAACTTCCCAGTGATGCAGACTGTGGTCTTTAATCAATCAGCGGGGAATGCACGGAAAGGAAATGAGTCTGGGGCGAGACACAACGTGTACATCGTGATCTATTCTAGGAAGCCAATGTGTTTCTCATTTCCATATCCTACAAGCCATGGCTGGCTGGAGCAGAGATTGTAATTCCTGCCTGTTGCTGAAGCGGGGAGCAATGTTTCTTGTAGAGAGCTTATTGTACCTTCCTTATGTCTGAGAATTATGGCTGGAGGTTTGCTAATGGCTTACCTATTGATTTGTTTCTTAATGTGGCATTGGTGATTATGCTTAGGTAGACAACATTAAACTGCTTGTAAATGGCAAATATGAATGATCCCAAGTCCTATGGAATCAGAGAAAGTAATTCAGTCTCTAAAAGAAGCCCTCTGATCTGATGTAGATCAAGGACCTTAAATCTGCATTAAATCCTGTTACTTCTCCCTGCCTTTTAAAGGTTAGCCCACACCTTCTCTTCAGCACTGCCAGATCTAGGCAAAATGGGGTTGAATAGGCGGAGCTGTTACTACCTTAACTACATCAAGAATGCAATATCCCTTTAAAATCCTCACCAAAGATATTTAAATCTTCTTTCCTCTCTGCCTTGTGAGGTTGTCTCACCAATGCATGTTGAAGCCAGGGTGCTGCTGACACCTGAACCAAGAGGCACTGGCTTGCGCTGCTCAATCGCAGCTTCTTTTGTTCCCCTCTGCCAACCGGCTGCTGCTTGCTTGCAGGAGTGAGTGGCCTGCGTCAGGGTCGAGAGAATAAAGAGGGGTTTGTTCCATTCAGAAAATTATAATAATCTCATCTTTTCATTACTTTGTGGAAAGAGGGAAAAGCACTCCTTTTTTTCATACTCGACTGCTTTCAGACTGACTTTTTGCATCAGTCCTGCTGGATTGGTCTCAATGATGTTTTTTCCCTTATAAGTATATAACCTGTAATATCCACACACAGCCCTGCTGACAGAGAGGGTCTCAGAGCATTGCAGAACCAGGACTTGTTTTTTCTTTTCAGCCCCTTTCCCAAGACAGCCTTCAAAGGAGGGTACAAGAGCTCTGTTTTAGCATGGGCAATGCTGGCAGCCATCTCGGTTGGCAGAGTGGAGGTGGCCAGACTTGTGGCTTTGCAGAAGAGGTCCTCTTGGCATTGCTGGGAGGCTGCAAGTGATAAGTGATCATCCTCCAGCAAACCCTGGCCTTACTCTGCACCAGGCTCTAGGTCAGCTCAGGCCATGCAAGCAGCCTGGCTGCTGTGCTCCTCAGCCCCAGGCTCCCCTTCCCAGCCCTTCTAGGGGCTGGCAGCAGTGGAGATGGATGGAGAGCAGGCCTGGGAGCTCAGGTGACGGCCGGCTGCTCTTGGGAAGGCAACTCCCTTCTCTGTGCGAGAGCAGCTGCTTTGGCACAGCCACAACACTAATCCTGCCGCCTGCAAGGAGAAGCCAAGGTACTTTCATTTTTTTTTACCTGAATAGTGGCAACAGTAATTTCTGCCTGGGTTGTGGAGGAGCTGTGTGATGGACCAGAGAAAAATGGAAACCCTGGTTTAAATGAATGTGGAAAACCTAATCTCTATGGAGCAAGTCTCCCAGTTTCAAGTTAGGTTCTTAAACTCAGATGTAAAGCTGTGAAGAAGCTGTGGTTTTTTTGTTGTAACGTGCTTTGGAGAAGTGACTCTGGCTTTTGAGGCTTGTGAGTTGTTACTGCTCTAAAGGAAAGGCTGTTGCACAACCTCAGCTCCCTAATGGCTGCAAACCTTCCTCCAGTTCTCAGCCTAAATGGGTTCAGGGCCAACCTGCATCCATTTGTTCTCAGGCCAGCATTGTCCTTTCACTCAAAGAGCTCTTCTTCCTCCCCCACCCATGTATTTATACATGTATATACGTATATATTTACAGTATTCCTCTCTAGCTGTGCTTTTAGCCAGATTAAACAAACCAAGCTCTTGGTTTCCTGGCATTATGTGAAGGTGTGTGTAAAGACTAGCAAGGCTTGCAATGATGCATCCTAAGAGGTTTTTTCAGGGTTGAAGGAACAAATAAAACTTCCTCTCAACCCCTTGAGAGCAAAATGTTACTTAGACATAAATGTTTTTTAAGGATATTTTCCAAATAGCAACATTTTTTCTGGGAGTTTGGGGGCCTCGGTGCTTATTGCAGAGATTTTTTTTGATCAGAAAACACAGCACTTTCGGGGGTTGTCTCAGATGCTTTCTTGCTTGGCAAGCGCATGGGAAGAAGACCTACTTTGAGACTGATATGGATTAGTAACAGATCTGGTTGTTCCCTTTTCTGCTAAAAAGAACATCTGATATCTAGGAATACTTCTAAAAACAATCCCACGAGGGCAATTTTCTTGAGATAAAAGTACTGTCTGGTGACTTATGTAAGATGCCATCTTCTGTGAGGAGACAGCTTGGATGGCATGGTGACAGCCGACGAAAACAGTCACCACTTGTAAAGACAGCACAGAGTTAAATATTTGTACTAACTACAAATGCCAAGGGGTGATGCTTGTATACCCATTTCAAAACACTGTAAAAACAAAAGCATGCAGGTCAAATGCAATCATTGAAAAAGCCACACCTGAATCTGTGCAAGAGAATGTATGGATTTATACGTTTTAAAACCAAGATGTGTTCTGGAGCAAGTAACCAGAAATCTGCAGTTTTACTTTTAATGCACCTTATGTCTTAATAGGTTTGGAAGCTTGCAACAAAAGGTGTGTCTCAAACAATTTGTTATGGATACAAGAGGCATCGAATAACTGCAGGTTTCGATTCAACTCTGGCAAAGACCGCAATGATGATTTAATAACTGGTTTGAGTGTGGGCTTCAGACCTTGCCCTCCAAGAGCTCCTGTGTAGGCCCAGGTGAAGATGAGCACTTGTTCCTGCTGCCATCTCCAAGGAGAGGGGCACTTGCTCAAGATAGTGCAGCACCCTGCGACACACTGACCTGCAGTTGGTCCACGCATTAATTTTTGGGCTGGAAACGAGGCAAATGCTGCTGTGGTATTGTCAAATTCACACCACTTGCTGGCAACCAGAGCATCCACTTGTGTGTTTGCCCTCAAAACACAACCCTACCTGAAGTCAGGCTGCACAAGGAGCTACTGATTTGAAATGTTTCCCTTTCTGTTTTGCCATTGCCCATCTCTCCCTCTTTCCAGGTTCCCCAGAGGCAGCCTCCCACCCTTGGGGCGTGGAGCTGTGAAACATTGCATGGCTACCTCCCGCTTTGCAAACGGGATGCTATGCAACTGGAAGCATCCTATGAGGAGCGACTAAGGACTCTGGGTTTGTTTAGCATGGAGAAAAGCAGGCTGAGGGGCAACCTCGTTGCTCTCTACAGCTTCCAGAGGAGGGGAAGTGGAGATGGAAGTGCTGACCTCTTCTCCCTGGTATCCAGGGGTAGGATGTGTGGGAATAGTTCAAAGCGGAGCCAGGAGGAGAGTTTAGACTGGACATTAAGAAGCATTTCTTTACCAAGAGGGTGGTCAAACCCTGGAAGAGGCTTCCTAGAGAGGTGGTCGATGCCCTGAGTGTGTCAGTGTTTGAGGCATTTGGACAATGCCCTTAATAACATGCTTTAACTTTTGGTCAGCCCTGAAGTGGTCAGGCAGTTTGATGATCGTTGTAGGTTCCCTTCTAGCTGGAACTATTTTGTAACACGATTTCTTCTAAATGTTGCTTCTCACAACTCTAAATGCCCTTTGGATGTTTGTCCTGGATGCCTAAAAATCGCTGTGCTCGCAGGAGGCTGGTCCTGAACAACATTCTGCTTGTTGCGCTTGAAACCCAGCACCCAACCTTTGTCTTGGGGGGGGGTCACACCCGACCCACCCAGAACAGTCCAATGCCGTATTGACCAGTAGCTTTATGTTATTGACCGTTGCCTTACGTTTTGCCTGGAATGAGAGCTTTTTGGAAGAAAGTGCAGGAACTGTGCATCTGACAAATGTTTCATAAAACCGATGGTGGGGCTTAAGAGCAACTGGATGCTGGAATAACCTCTGAATAAAATTTCTCATCAGCTTCAGCTGATCTGGTGTTAACCAAGTGTTTGTGGTGCATGAGGATGACTCCGGTGATGCAGAGCTCTGGAAGCAAGGGGCTCCCCTGGGGTTTTGCAGCAGCTGATTAGATGCAAGCTCTGAGATCTGCTTGCTCATTAATTCCCTAAATTGTCATTATCGGGAGCTCCTCTCCCTGTGGAAGTTTCCCTGGTCGTCGTGGTGTGAGGGGGCAGTTCCTCAGACCCGGGCTGTCAAGGCCGGGCAGGGATCAGAACGAGTTTATAAACCCCTCTCTCTCCTTTTTCAGGCTTTTAACAAAAAAACCTGCGTTTTCCCATGCTCCAGCGCCGACTCTGCGGCCCATATGTTGAGGGAACCGCCTCAAATTAGGCCTCGCCCGCCGCCCTCCCTCCCGCCCGCTGCTTCCCGCTCCTCCCTTTCGGCGGGCGCGCGCGCAGCCGGCGGCGCGCCCAGCAGGGGGCGCCGTCGTGAGGGCGCGGCGGGGAGGTGCCGGGTAATCTCAGTGCCGGGGCGGGGAGGAGCGGGGCCGCGCCGGGACCCGGCGAAGCTGAGGAGGAGGTGGTGGTGGCGGCAGCAGAAGTCAGCGGCGATGGTGAGCGGGGAGTGTGGGGTGGTGGGTCCCTGACTCGGCCGGTGTACGGAGGGGTGAGAGATAGGGGTGTCCCGGTGAGAGGCCTGCGCTGTCCCGGCCCTGAGGCAGGGAGGCCGGGGCCTGGTCTGGCGGGGGGCTCTCAGGGGCCTTGCCCGGCCGCCGGCGGGGGCGCGGGGGGGGGGGATCCGGCGGGAGGGGGCCGACGGCCCCCTCCCGCCGGATCCCCCCCCCCCCGCGCCCCCGCCGGCGGCCGGGCAAGGCCCATGCTGTGCCCCTAAACGAAGGGGGAATCACTCTTGCAGGCCTGCTAGCCGTGCAGCGCTTTCCTCGCCTCCCACAGGTGTCTAGTTTCAGGGTAGGGAGAGTTAGAAATGGTATTTTCTGCTGGCTCTGTGGGTTTGTTTCAGCGGGGTGGGGTAGAAATGATATTTTCCGCTTGCTCTGGGTTTTGGTGAAGGCGCCTTTAGTGTCTGCTAAAAGTTATCTGGCTAATAGAGACTCTGTTTACTTATTTATTGTGGGGGCTTCTTTTTTTTGGCTAGAAGTAGTGGAGAAGCAAACTCTTCAGTTGCAGCTGGGTTTGCTTGAAATATAGCTAGCACTGGCACGTAGTGGTATGGCATGTGTTTTCTGAGTCCTCAGACCTGGAAGGGGTGCTGTCTTTTTTTTTCTTTCCCCCCAGGAAGGTGCCTGAAATCATGGCTGCTACTACAATTGATGAAGGAGCATCATCTCTGTCTGACTGCCTTTTCCCACTCGGTCACGAGGAGTGGCTGTCGGTGCCCAAACACTCAAGTGCCGCTTCCCCTTCCCACTCTGGCGTGGAGTTGTGCCCAGCCAGTGTGTCACCACCTCTGTGTGGGAGCAAAGGCAGGCCTTGCTTCTGTCAGTGTGCGTAGCCTTGGACAGCATCGAGAGCCTGCACGGCTTGTGTTTCGGTTGCTTTCAGCTGCCAAAACTTAGCTCTTTTGGAACTGAGTAAATACTGCGCACCTTGTGCACGATGTGGTCTAGACTGGCCTGGGGTTGCTGGAAGCGTGCTGTGTGGTCAGGCTGTTCTCACCTTAGCCTCTCTATGCCGTGGCTTTGCGGAGAAAACAGCTACTTACTGTGTCTGGAAGACCTGTGCAGGTTTGCTGTTTTATTCATTAGACTAGACAGCAGCTTTTGCACAGGGTTCCTGGCTTCTGGAAAGCTAATGAAGTTGGCTGTATACTCAGGGGCTGAAGCTTTCTCTAGAGTAAACGCTGGTATATGGCAGTTTTCCTAAATTGTGGTTTATATCTGCGATCCTCCCTGTGACCTTATCAAGAGGGACTGTGAGGCACTGGAAGTTCTCTTACCTAGATGAAGAAAAATCTTGCTTTTCCCATGTGCTGCGCACTTTTAGCTTACTAAGTGCAGTTTTCCGCTCTCTTGCTAGCCTTACAAGTTATAGATGAATTGCTAACCGAGCAGGGGAGGATCTGCTGAGGTGATGCCTTGCACCTTGCTTTTGATTTCTCCAGCGCATGCTTCCACTGTTTGGTGGTGTTAAACCTAATCACGGCGTTTACTGTGTATATGCGGTTTAATTGGTGTGGCAGTGATCAAAAACCTTGCTGTGACTGTCTTGGCAAAAGGGATTCAGTAGAGCCTACTTCTGTGAATACAGATTTTGAGGTGCTGCTTACCTCTTCTGCCAAACGCATGGTTCTGGCAATAAAAAGGCATAGTTTCAATCTGATCGCCTCTTGCACCAGCTGTCTCCCACCGCAGACCCCAGGGTGCAGTGAGCATTGTTTCAGAAAGCCTGATCTGTTCACACTCTTTGGTTGTTGGTAACGGAGTGATGTGGTTTTGACCTAGAACTACTGCTCTCATTCCCTGCATCCCAGGCAGTCAAAGACATTCCCTTTCAAGTATTAGCAGGCCTTCCTTCTAGAGTTTTAGTGCTGAAATCTCTTTATGTACTGGCTAAACAGCTGTGGCCCTTTACTGGTTAGGGTAGCCATAGGGGCTTTGAATTATGTTTAGTACTGTCCTTAGAGCGTGATGTGTAACTGAGATTTGGATTCTGTTGATTGATGTTGTAGTAGCAGGTGCGTTGGTCTCTTTGCAGCGGGCTGTGGTGACTGTGGTAAGATTTTCTTTATTCTTTGTTGGGAAAGATTTGCATTTCTAGAAATTTGCAGGTAAAAGTCACTTGGAAGCCCCTGTGTTCTGAGCGTTTCTGTTTCCATTGCCCCTCTTAGCTCATCGAGATCCATCCATGCCATGTATCAGGAAGGGCATGTGACTAGGTATGGCAGGGGCCGAAGGGTTTTGTGTGTTGGTGTTGATAAGATAGTCTTGAGGATCCTGCACTGTGGTCAAAGTTGCCCAAGAAGAGGTCCCTTAATGTATAATAGTGGCATTCAGTTTGTGCTGATACTAGGGGTTTTGTCGGAGGCTTGCATAACCCTGCTAGGAAGCTGTGCCAGGTCTTGGGACTGCCTTTGTTTGAGGATGCCTGTTCCCAGAACAATTGCCATGCTATCATCTCCTTTCAGACAGCTCCCGCCAAGACTTTATCTTTTAATGTTGCGTGTACCTCTGCGTGGCACTGAGCTACTCACAAAATGTTTCAAATAAATACCCATTTTGTTCTCCAGAAGGCATGCAGAAAGGACTGCGTGATCCGCATCTGAGAGGATGCCGGGTGGAGGAACGAACAAATGTGTCCAGATGAGTCCCAGCACACAGGGGACTGAGCGCTTCTTTTATCCTAATGCTGGTGCTGGGAGAAGGTGTTTCCTTGCAGAAGCTGCACCTTCTTGGAGCCGGTGACCCATGATGAGATCCGTCATGGGTTCACGTAGGGCATCTATCAAGTGAATCCTGTCTCTCATGAGATTTGAGACCCGTGTTACCTGGGGCGTGCCTAGATGTGTGCAGAGACTTTGCTTTTATAAAATTGGTTTGTTGTAGTAAGCAAAGTGAACAATAGGTAACAACATCTTATGTGTGTTTTGGGTTAAATGAAATTTGAAATTGCACCTAATTTTGAAAGCCCTTTGGGCTCTCGTGAAACCACATGTTTTTTGAGCCTCAAATTAGCCTTTTTTCGTCTTGTTTTGATAGTTTTATGTTCCTTCTCTGTAGTGGAAGCTGGGATGCTGCTGGTCTTACTCTGAGTTGCTGCCTTGTTTGTTTTTGTGCTGAAGCTATAATTAGCCATTGTCTAGCCACTCCCCTTGAATTCTCAGGGCTGGTGGGATAGTACATATATGTTCATTTTGCATACACTCTATATGGTGAAAAAAAAAATTGCCAACCCTTTGGAAAAAAAAGGTTTCAGTATGGCAGTGGTAGAAATAAATGCAACACAAGAAGCTGGTGGTACCAGGGAGCAGTGGTAAGATGAGCGTGACCTGAATGTGTTTTTCTTTCACGCAGTTCACTCCATATGTCTAAAGGTTCGTTGATTCTTTATTTCTGAGAGATCCTGTGTCTGGTATCACTCAGTGTGCCCACATCCGTTGGTGAGGGGGGCAGCAGGCAGTCCAAACCTTCAGCTATAATTAGGAGCTGACTAACAAATATTCTCTGCCTGGTGCTTACGTAAAGATATTTGTCACGCTGGGGGTGGCAGGGAGGGACGGAGGAGCAGATTCATTACTGGGGTGCGAATCAAAACACTGCAGGCGCATGCAACAGCTAGCACCCTCCAAGGCTGAGGTGGCATTGCTCAATCCCAGTCCCTGGCTCTCCGGTAGGAAGCTGGCTGGCTGAAGGCTGCAAGTCCGGTACTCACCTGTGGCTAGGCCAGTTACGCTGCGTAGTTACGCTGGTCAGATGCTCCTTTTGTGGCCGGAGCCTGTACAGGCAACGAGGTGTCAGCTAAGGCGTGGCTAATTAAGGTCTTCCTTCTTCTTAGGAGCAGAATAAATAAAGGAAGCTGCTGTGTCGTTGGTGGTTTTGTGCGGTTTGTTTTCAGTCAGGAAGCCTTCTCCTGGGAAAAACTTGTTACATAGGAGTACAGTCCTTAATTACAGCGGCAATACCTGTATTCCGCACGTTACCCTAATCAGAGTTGACCTAGCTCGTGCAGTCGCTATGAGCAATCTCCCTCTGCCTTGATTTACTACGTGCTGAGTTGTGCGACACATTGGCTCTGATGAAGTGAGGAAAGGCAAATGGCAAACACAAACATTAAGGTTTGGGCACAGGGAGGTTGTCAGAGGGTCCCTGGTTTGGGAAAATGTGTGGGTTCAGGTGGAAGCTGAGGATGTGGTTTGATCTTAGCAGTTCCTACTCATGCAGTGAGCCTAAGACTTGTGCTATTGCTTAAAATAAACTTGCCTTGAAAAGCTACTTTCATTCTGTGGCCCACTTTAAATGCTCTCTTGGGGGAAGGAAGATTCTGCTGATAAAACCTTTTTTTCTACTCTTTCCACAGGTAAACGTCAATGGTGCTTCCGCCTTACAGTGTCAGAAACAGGAGGCACTCATAACAAAAGTGTGAGGCCCTTCGGTTTATTGCCTTTCTGTTTCTCTCTTTTTTTTTTAAGGCTTATTTGAGTTCTAAAACTCGCAGCCGAGGAAGTGCTGTTCTGGCAAAACTGCAAAATGTGCTCTCGTTAGCTTTGGCATTTTTTTCCCCCCTCTTTTCTATCATCTGGGACAGAAGAGCATTACTGCAGTTAATTTGTCCTCTTTTGTAGTGGCGTAAGTGCTATCCCTGGAACCAGCTCAGCTAGCTAATGGCTTTTAGAAATGAAGGTACTAAGGAAGTATTCCTAATCTGTGGAGCTAAAAATTCGATATGTAAACTGCTTGGGTTGCTGAGTGCATTAATATTGGTACAAATGAATACTGCAAGTCCTAATGATAGCAATTAGTATTTTATCTGATACCTGGGTCTGTCTTAATGCTCTGAGAATTAAAAACAAATCTTCCAGTGGAGATTTTTCCCCTGTGCTTTTTACTGTCCTCATAAGTCAGGCTTTTAAACTGCTTCTAAAATAATCCTGTGTCTTGTGAAGCTTTTGTGGAGGGAAGGTTCTCTTAAGGAGATAAAACCAGCTTATCTACTCTCTTGTAATGGGAAGGGAAACCTTTGGTTTTTTGATGCCTTCACAAATAAGCAGGTTATTGTCTTACATGAAATTCTGTAGATAGGCTTAAAATCAGGCCAGCTTGTTGTCTTTAGCCCAGCTGGGGTAGTGGTAATAGCAGGCAAATGGATGCTGTAATCCTGCAAAGCTGGAAGTTCATCCCTTCTTATCGCATGTGATGAACATTTCTTTTGGCTGAGGTTGCTTGGGAAAAAAACACCCCTGTTTCTTACTCTGTTATGGGCAGCTCCTGCAGGGGAAGGGATTCAAATGGCTTGGCTTGATTGTAGGCAATATATTTATTACCCCTGCCTCCTCCCCGTAAAATAAGGAAGCGATGTAGGGCTGCAGCAGTGAGGCTGCAATCACATGTTGTTGGGTTGCATTTGAATGCAACCTTCTAATGCCCTCTAGTTTCTCTAGGTTTAAGTTAGTAATTTGCAGAGTAGAGGTCTCATATCTTGCTGGATACTTTGGGGCAAAGAGGTGCTTTAAAAACACTGAGTGCATAGTTAGCCAGGGAGCTGAGAAATTGTATTTCATTGCTAACTCATGTTCTGTGCCAATTTTCACTGTTTTTTTAATCCCTCTTTTTAGTATCCTCCCAAATTGATCAATCTCATCCTTCAAACTCTTCTAAGTATGAAATGCCTGAAGAAGGAGAAAGTGAGAAATACAGAGAAAACTTTACCCTGTCAAACTGTATTCTTTTGTGGAGTGATCTCAGATTGTTTTTTAAAGCAAGAAAGGGAAGGAAATTCTTCAATGGCTTAGAATTAACATCATGAAAGTCTTCTCTTACTTGCCCAAAGCTTGGATGTACTGTTGAGTTACCATACATCAGTGCTGGCATGCATGCTTCTAGCTTGGGGTAAACTTAGGGTGAAATATTTTGTCTTGCATTTCAGTAATGGAAAAGTGACCGAGGCGGAGGCACAATGCCTTGTATATGAGGTAGGCTAAGAGCAGAAAGGTGGTTGTTGCTCATTCATCTGTGATGCCTTTGTTAATGCACCTGAACCTTTTTTGCTGGTAATCTGGCTGAGAAAATGCCTTCGTGCAGCAGCATGGTGGGGTTGCTGTGGTGTCATGCGTTGCAGACATCCCATCTGCACTTTGCTTGGCATCACCTGAAGTTCAGAGTCGGGCAGTCTGAATTTACAGACCAGACTGTTGTTTTGATGGGCTCTTGGAAAAGAGAGGACAGAAGGGCTTTTCTGAGGGTTTGCTTATCCCTGTGATAGGATGCAAGATTTGACACTGGTAGTAGTTGCATCTAGAAAAATGCTTCTTTTTCTCTCCCATCCCAGTAGAGAGCTGATGTGCTGCAGAACACAGTGGTTTCAGTGAGGAGTGTGTGATTTGACAAGATGTGCAGTCAGCTAGGGTCTTCTGTGCAAAGCTTTTTCCAAGAGTGAGATCAATCTCTTGCCAGATTCATTTATTTTAACTTGGCCATTGTCTTAAGTGACTGATGCCTAGAAGGTCGTGTTCCGTTTTGATTTTGGGCTTATAGCTTCAGGAAAAAAGCACAACCCGCTTTATATTTGATGCTGCAGCATTTTCTTGCCATCAGTTGAGAACAGCTGTTGAAATACCAGCACATTAGTGGCTCAATTTCCGTCCTTTAAGTGCAGTTTCAAAACTGGATGATATCCCGGCATTAGCTCCTAGGCAATGAACCAAAGTTGCCATTGTTGGTTAAACACACCTTTCCAGGGATTTTTCAGAGAAGAAAGCTCGGTGGTACTTAAGTACCGCCTCCCGTTAGTTGAAAAAGGTAGCTCTTCCCTTAAATTCTAGGGTTAAATCAGCTTTGTGGTGACTGGATTGGAGGTCTGGGCATTAGCTAGGACATTGCCTAATTGCAGAGGTTTATGTGGCTGTCTTGTTTTCAAGGCTGAAGTAGCTGGTATATTTTGAAATTGCCCTTTGCCAAGTGGATGGGTGCTAATTTGATTTGTCATAGCTGAGTGCTGCTCCTTATGAGGGGACCTGGTTTTGCCCAGTTCAGTCTGTGTCCTTCAGCCCATGCTGGGACATGGGGTGATATTAGTCCTCTGCGATGGGTTGACATTGTTGTTTTGCTGGAATTTTCTAGCTTTCTGTTTGGGTTGCTTAAATATTTTTAAACTCTCTTGCATTATATGCATTTTACTGCTTTTCCAAAGCAGTGAATATTCATTAGTGGGTTTTTTTTGTAAGGAATCTTGCCTTTTTCCATTGATTATCTGGAAGATCTTGGCTTTTTTAGGCAGTTTGTAACCTCTCCAGTTGTATTGAAATGATGTTACCCCTAAATGTGACCTAAAAAACATATTAAATGCTGCTTCTGTTGTTGACTTGACCCAGAAGGTGAGATCTGTAAAAGGTGCTGAGAAGGGAAGTTTTAGCAGCTTTTAATTTAGTGGTTTATTTATATCCACCTTTGCAAGCCGCTCTAAACACACAAAGAGTACGACAGCATAGGTATCAAGGATGCATTCCTTCCAAGATTTATTAACAAATGTTTTGAAAGGCCCCGTGTACTTCCTCCATTGTTTGGAGGGTGAAGCTTTGTAGTGCTGAAGATCCACCCCCCGCCCCGAAAACTCTCCAGCAAAACTGGGGAAAACTAGGCTTGATGGTAGGTTAAAAGGGGAGAAGGGTTGGGAAGAGTGCTCTGGGGGTGGCTGAAGAAGCTTTAGAAAAAGTAAAGTAAAATGCACTAGCTTTTGTCTGTAACAGGCAACAAACCCCCCAAATACTTATTTTTTGTCATAGCTCCAAACAAGGTGTGGTTACCTGGATTCTTCTTATCTCTAGATACCTTTTTCCAGAGAATTGTACTGAAGACCCCTGTTTTGGGGGAAGATGGCCTTTTTCCCTTGTGTACATTCATTTTTTCCCCCACCCTGTTCTTCTGAGACTCTTGAAGAGAGTGTGCTTTGAAGATATTGATTGGGTACTTGGGCTCTGTCCTGACAGTAATTGCTAGTTTGACATTGTAATTGTTATTGCATCACAGTTTTGTGGTGTTTTTTTTTTGGCAGCAGCAGTGTTTGTCTCTTCTGTCCTCCCTTTGTATGGAAAGTACTAATTAGATCTTAAACTTAAGGAGTCACTGAGTACTTACATCTTCTTTAAAAATCCAGCCCCGGGTACTTAATAGGCCTGTTTTGGTGGCACCTGATGAATGGTGGCTCCTCTGGTGGGTGTATTGTAGTAGTTCAGTCTTCATTCGCCACCTAATAATTCCTTGGAAAAGATACTGAGATTAACACAATTGCTTCTCTGGGGCCATGGTAAGAGCTGATGATGAGTCTTGGGACTGTGAAGCTTGCACATCTTACTCGTCTGCCCTTGCCCCTTCTCTCTGAATATTTGAAATCACTCAAGATGTGTATTTTTATCAGTAGCTCTTGACTAGGAATGAATGACAACTATCTCCTATCTGTTCTGTTTACAGGAATTAAGGACAGCACAGGGTCTGCATACTGAAAAGCACCTTTTTAATAGAGAATAGACTCACAGACTTTTTGATGCCCTTTTTGTGTGCATTTGAACTTCTCCCAATGTCAGTCTCATTTTCTTTTGTGCAGGATGCCATTATTCCCTACAAGGAGATCCTCCAGATGTATTGGGAGACAGCAACGAGCTTTGTGAATGCCCAGTGCGATGGACTTGAACCCTGGCAGCTGGTTGGGTTGACATTTTCTTCTACGCTTATAAGCGTATGGCTGCATGGCTTCCTCTTCCAGTCTGAGAGTAAGTATTGAAATGGGGGATTTTTTTATGTTTGGGGGGACAGAGTTGTTCTTAAGCAGTGGAGGGAAAGAGAATGAAACAAGGCGAAACACTTGTCAAAACAGACCTTCTGTTGTCAACTAGCATTAACAAAACCCTCTTCCAAATTAAGGTCAAGGCCTGTCTCATCAATGGAAACACCTCCATTCCTTCAGAGGGTGCGGTAGGCCAGCCTGGAACGTGCGTGCATCTCCTTCCCTTCCTCTCGTCTCCTTTTTGCTTTTGGCTAAACCGTTTACTTGTCGCAACATTCTCTTCTTGCTCAAAACCTGGGGAAATTTATCTGAGAGCTGGGTTCTTGTGAACTTAGTCACTGGTGAAAAGTGGCTGGATAACTCTTGCTCTTGATTGTTTCCCTTCCTGCTGGGGGAGGAGACGTGGTTTTGATTCAGTGTTCGAGGCATGTTTCATCCTCAGGATGTTCAAGATAATTGCATGTGGTATTGTTGTGTGGATTTTTATTTTTTTTTCTGGAGCATCTTCCTGTTTTGAGCAGTTGCTGATACTGACAGCTCTTTGAACCTGCAGTTTTCTCTGGTTGTGTGATGGTCAGAGATAACTGCCTTGCCCTTAGAGGAGAACATGATGCTTTGCAGTTCCCACAGGCCTTAGGGTTACACTCCAGTGGTGGTTTGTTAAAAACAGCTGAGTTTTTAACTTGTTTATTTCTGTGCCTCTCTGTTCCTCAACCAGCCTTTTTTTCTTTTTAAAGATGGGAGTAGCTGAATAGTGGGAACATCTATGGAAGGAACATCTGTGGTGTGAAGCTTTTGCTCAGTACAGGGTTATGTTAGCTTCTTGGCTAGTATTTGTACTGTTGCACAGTATTTTTTTTTGTGTTGACTGTTATAAGATCTGATTAGATTGTCTGAATTTTTCAGGAGTTTGCAGTCTTCTCTCACTGTGGAAGTTATTAATGAAACAGCGTGCACACTGAAAAGTGCAATAGAAATGTTATTGTCAGAGTGTTAATGAGTATTTGCTACAGAATGTGCTGAACTGCAATTACTGTCCTTCTGTAGCTTTTCAAAATATATTTTTGAAGTGCAATATATATGAACTGGCAGGGAAAACAGATAAAATTGCAAAGTCCTAAAATGGTTGATTTTTGAAGTTTGTTTAGTTATTTCTTGGTGTAAGTGTCCTGTAACTGCTGGTGCTCAATTGAAATGCCTGTAGGACTCAAAAGGCATTTTTTGTGGCTATAAAGCATCTGTGTCATCCTGTTTTCATTCCTGCCTTTAGAGCTACCCCGGGAGTTTTCTGGTGTTTGTCATCAGTGGCTTCTCTCATTTCCGTATTTGGACTGTGGTGGAACTTCCCTCTGTCCATCCCCTTCCCCTGAGTTGCCTCCCATTGCATCGTGCATTTCCTATACTGGATGGCCAGGCACCGGGTGAATCCTTGTCACGTTATGGCTGAACTACTGTTTCCTCCTTGGGCCTGGGAGCCTGTTTCATGTTGCTGAGTGTTTTCATGTTACAGTACTGTTCTGATTCGAAGATGCAGAAAATAATTTCAGGAAGTATTTTCCCTTTTTGCTGGAGACATCACCTTTAGCAAATCCTAGAGTCCTTCTCTTCTCTGTAAAATTCCACATGTGGGTGCAAATTCCCATATAAGTAAGAAAAAGAGTCAAATTATTGATTCCCATAGATGGCTACTGTTCTGCAAGCCAGATGTTTCTGTAGCCTGGTCCTTGCTCTTTGATCTGTCTCACCATGTCCCCTTAGCCTGGATCAGAAATACTGAGCCTGTATCATGGGTTGTATTGGAAGTACTGTGCTCCGAGTCTGCTTTTTGTTTCTTGAGTCTTATTAGGTTAATTTCTGACTTTTGTCTTTCAGGTTTAACATCTCGAACTAAAAAACAGTTCTTTAAACTACTGAGAAAAATGCCATTTGTTGGGGCTATAGTAAGTATTTGAACAACTTTTTGTAATACTATCCCAGGTCCTTGTTTCAGCCCGTTCTCTGAGACCTTACAGTTCTATGCATCTTTGCTGTCATGTTACTGTGATCATAATGATCCAATGATATAGGTCTGGAAGGTCTGCTGCTGCTACCTGGTTTAACGGAAGTTATAATTTCTACCTAGTCTTTTTGTCATAGTATCACTCTCATAAAATGGGGGTGCCACCTTTTTTTTTAACCAAGAATCAGTAAGTGCAGTTACAGAATTTTCCAGTAGTTACAGAATTTTCCAGTAACATTTCTTCGTTGTTAGATTTTAAGAAAGTAATGTTTATGGAAGAAGGGGACAGGATTGAACTTGAGTTGTTCTTCTGAAACAATGTCTTATTCTTGAGCAAGTGTGAGATAGCCAGGTGTTTGTTGTGCAACATGGAAAGATAATTTTTTTTAATCAGACGACTGGCCACAGTTAGTTTAGAGCTCAATACCTATTAGGGATAGTTAGCATTATAGCACAAAGATATCAGAAGTTTGTGTAATCATTAAAATGAGACAAGCTTTAGTGTTTGGGAGATTATTTTTTTTTGCATAAAAACTTGAAACTACAAATGTCAGCATGATTTAGCATGTTCATGACTTAATGATCGAGAAATGCACAGCTTGGTTTATTTTACCTAGTAAATGATGGTATCACACATGATGATTGCCCTGCTTTCTGCTTGATGTGATGGCAGATTTACACATTGATTTGGGGGGTCAGGTCTGTTACAGGCAGTTTTATCAAATGAAAGTAGCAAAGAGGAAGTTTTGTCTTTTGCTGTGGACATGGAAATGGTTCTCAAGTTTCTCCCCCAACCCTCTGGAAGAAGGGACTAGCATCCCCCCTTTATGTCATGTTAAGTGCCCCAACTTTCACCTTTCAGCTTGAGTAGCCTTTGATGAGATGGGTTAATGACTTGTTCTCTTCTGCTTATATTTGTTGTCTGCCTATTAGAAAAGGACACCTTCCGGGCCCCTCGTATACAATCCCTATTTTGTCCAGACTTGTCTTCTCAGGGCTGGCGCTTTTAAGCTCTTCTGTGCCAGAGGACTCCTGGTGTGTCCTATCTGTGTACCGTTTCCGCTCTTTGGTAGGCTGATACCTGATAACGTATCAGTCGCTTACAGGAGGCCTTGACTTTGAGACATTCCAATGTCCAAAAGTCTTTAAAGCTGATGATAGTCCAACACTTGTGTTGCCTGGAAGAAGAGTCTTTACTTTGGAATGTGTTGTAAGAAGAAGGCTGGGCCTCCTGAATGTAAGGTGTGGGTGGGAGGAAAGAAATCTCTGAACTGTGCCTGTAGTGGAGATTTCTTTATTGTTTCTCTCTATTTTCATGAGTTTCTAAACTGTGTGTATGATGGCAGAGAAGACAAGGTACAAAATAGAATGCATCTGAAGACTTCTACAAATTAAAAACTGTGGCTTAAAAAGGTTTGGTGGATAAAAATGCAGTATTTTTGCCTTGAGCTTTGTTTTCTCAAGCATTAAGGAAGTGGCTCAACGCTCCCACTGCTCATCGGTACCCAGTGAAGAATGCACTGTGTCTGAACGTTGTGGTGGTGGTGTCCATGCTGTTAAATGAAACGCAGTCAAGCAGTGGCCCAAGTGCCACTCTGCAATCACCTGTAGTGGTTACTTGGCACAGTTCTGGGCTGTGCCAGCTAGCATTCCCATAGGTAATTCCCAGTGTGGTTTAGAGACTAGTGCATGCCAGTTCACTGTTCCAGGCAGCTTGGTTTTGGAGGAAAAGGTTGGTAGGAAGGAAGAGTTGAACCATGTGTGGCTGTTAACTCTGCTATCTTTTTGGTCATGGAGCTGAAACAGTTCTTATCTATTCTGCTCAATAATATGGATGTAGCTAGGGAGTTCAATCTTGCATGCACTCAACAATTATTTATAATATGGCCAGTGCCATTGTTGATAGGGTTTTCCTTTCTTTTTAGATTCAAAAGAAGATTGATGAAGCCTTGAATGATGTCACTTCCAGTTTATCCTTCCTGAAAGATGAAAAAGAGTATATCAAAGCGCTGCCAGAACAAGGCATGAGCCAGCCTGAAGTACTAGAGAAGATGAAAGAGTACAGCTCAAAAGGTATGAATGTGAGTCTGTACTGCAGCAGAGGTGGGTCTGTTTCATAGACCTAACATTAGACTTGCTCTCTTAAATGAGATCTAATGACTCCTGCTCATGGCTTCATCTTAAATATGTCTTCCCTGATGTTCTTTGCTTGCAAATCTTTGTCTGTTTTCCTTCTGGAAGGGACTAAGATCAGTATTCATGACTTCTAATACTGTACTTGAGTATTTACAGTGAAATTCTGTTCCTTCCCCAAGAGCTCTAGACTGATGATGGGAGAGTTGAGGAGAAGAGAAATATGGAAGAAATTATTTGAATGCATTTTTGATTACATTTCTGAGCAGTTGCCTTGATGTTCAACTTTTACTAGAAATGTGTTTTCTGTGAAGCCCCAGGGAATAATCATAATAAAAACCCAACAACTTCCAAGCAGGATTTTTAGGGATTTTCCAAGACTGTCTCTCTTAATTGAAGTCATAATGGTTTGTACCTTGAAAATGCTATTTAGGGAAGGCAAAGTCATGATGTTCTTCCCCTGGCTTGAGTCCACATAAGCAGTGTCTGAAACTTAATTGGAGTCGCCTCACTTGTGTAAATATCTCCACCCTGATTCATGTGCCTATTACTTGTAATGAGCAAATTTGGGTGACTTGCTGTCCAGAGGAGAAGATATGACCGCGCTGCTCTTATCCCAAACTTGAGAAATGCCTTGAATTTTCTGCTAGAACAGTGCGTCTACTCCAAATTGAGAAACAAATAGTTTTGCAGTTGAGTATCCTATAACAACTTCCTTCTTTTCTACTTTTATGTATTGCTTACGTAGCTTCTGTCTGTGTTTTTCCCTCAAATGATTATTTCCTTCCTTCACTGGGTTCTTCTTTCCTTTTTTCTTTTCCTGTGGTCCCCCCCACTTCCCACACATGGGCACTCCCCTTTGAAAGTTGTTTGGAAATGAAGGTTGAATTGTGACTGTGTTCACCTTACATACGCTTGTGAAACTGATGCTGTTGAGTTTTATGAAGGAGGCTGACTGTTAGGTGAGGGAGCAAATAACCAAACACGTGGAAATACGCTGCTGGGGTGTTTGGAGGCAGAAAGTTACTGGGTTAAGTACTATCATGTTGAGCAGTGGGTTGAAACACTTTTCAGCAGGGTGTGCTGCTGTTGGTGTTCCATCCACCTGCTCTTATTTGTTAAAGCTTCAGCAGTATATCATTTTAGGTGAAATTTAATTGAGGCACCCAGCACTGGAGGTTTTAGCAATATGAGCTTGGCCTTTCCATCTTTTCTCAGCTTACAGTGGTGCTGGGTGCTCTTTTAAAGTGGCTTTAACTTTAGCCACTTTAGAGTTCAGTTGGTTGGACAGCAGTTTGGGGAGACTGAGTGGGGATTAAGTGGATTACATATTAATATAACTGCTTGCTGCAGCTAGATGTTGTTTATGTGCTGACTCTTTAGTCATCATTTGCTTGCAGTTTGCTAAGTCCGTGGGATACATGATGCCAGAGGCTTAGCGTCACACACGGCTATCTCTGTGGCAAAAAAAAAATCATACTTGTTTCTCATCAGTGAAATCTCAAAAGCTGAGTTCTCATCTGCAGAACTGGTGGGAGGACTTCTCTGTGCGCTTCTACATGCTTTCTGAGAATGGCTGCGTTTGCAAGCAGTGTGCTCTTCCTTCTCTTTCAGGAGACGTACGTTGGCAGGATGGGAAAGTCTCTGGGACTGTGTACAGTGGTGAAGAGAAACTCACCCATCTGCTAGTGAAGGTAAAGTGCAAGCAGTCTAACTTTGCATCTTTGCAGATATGCTTAGCATCTTCAGGGTGACCAGAAACCCCTCAACGCTGTTCCAGCATCTTTCAAAATAAATAGGGAAGATCTGAAATTAAGACTGCCCAACTACGAAGACAGAGCCTAGGGTAAATGTGGGTGGAAGGGGAATTTTTAGCAAAGCATTCGGGCAGTGTAAAGCTGACCAAGTGACCATCCCTGCGAAAACACCGTGTAGAGGTAACTAGAATCCAATCAGATGAGATGTTTTGAGTAAGAAAGTAAGAAGCTGGTTACGAGTGAACTGGAAACTGGTACTGACTTTCTAATTGAGGGAACGGTAGGAGGCATAAAATTGCCATAGATCAGCTTCAGCAAGCCCCCCGAGAGATGTGCCTTTGCAGGCTGGAGTGAAAGCATCCTTGGCTGTCCTGTTACTGGGAGGATGTGGGACTTTGGACTGGAACAGCTTCACTGAGCAAAACTGAATTCCTCTTGGTTTAAGCAAAAAAGAAGTTTGTGAAATGTTTTTTGATGGTCTAAATCTTACAACAATGGAGCACTGGCATGCTTCAGTGGCATCTTTGTTAGGTCTGTTTACCTACTCAGGAACTTTTCTCTTTGAGAAAGTTGGAAAATAACCTAAACAGCCCAAAGGTCTGTTTTCAAATATATCTCCTTCAAGAGTTTGTTTGCTAGATAAGGGAAGTCTAACCTCCTTGCTCTGGGGAACAGCTTTTACAACAGCTGTAATGAGCTCTGTTTGGTGGTCGCTATTGGTGTTTTCGTCTGCTCGTTGACATTTTCTTTGCCACTTCTGGGGAAACATAAAGCTCAGAGCAGCCTTTCTAGAGGGGCCTCAGCTTGAATTGAGTGTTGTGGAAACATTCGCTCTGTGCTGATTATTTGCTGTTTTTTCTGCTGTATTTCTTTTAATGTCCCTGCAGTTCCTTTTTGATCTCAACTGCAGGAGGTCGGAACTGGCCTGTTCCAGCCTTATCCTGTGAGCCTGCAGTTGCAGAATGAGCATGAAATACCGGTTTCCACGGCCACTTTTGTTGCGGTGTGGGTGGGCAGTTGTGCTTTTCTAGCTACTTCAGAATTCCCCTTTAATAGTAAACTTGAAAACTAGTTCTGCAAAGTAAGTTTTTTGGCCTGCTTTGTGTAAAGCAATCACAGGGTGCATATTGTGGTGGTTTTTTTTTTTTTAAGAAAACAACCAAACGATTCAACCTGTCTTTACAAAAAGAAATATTGTGATGTTATAGAATCACTTCAGAGGCCAGAATGCCCTAGAAAAACAAGTGTGGGTTTTTCCCCCTCAGCTGTAGCTTCCCAGTTTTTGATATTTACTTGCAGCAGGAGTTAAGTCCAAGGAGATCTGCAGTATTGTCTTACGGCTAAATGCAGCTAATTTGCTTACACAGTGCGTATGGTGAGTTCCTGAATCTGGGCTGATAATTCAGTGCTTCATCTGCAAGGCTAACTTTCTGTCTTTGTTTTCTGAAGGTGTATGAAGAGTTTGCCTGGAGTAATCCCCTCCATCCAGATATATTCCCTGGTTTGAGGAAGATGGAAGCGGAAGTAGTGAGGATTGCCTGTACACTCTTCAATGGGGGCCCCAACTCTTGTGGTGCTGTAAGTAGCCTGTCTTCACGTGTCCCATGAACAATTTGGATATTTCTGACTTTAAATGGAAATGCACCTTCTGCTATCTGGCTGAGGTCAAGCTCATTCTGGTATATGCCATGCCAACATAGCTGTACAGAAGATGGTTGCTAATTGCTCTTCTTGGTGAAGCTTTGAGAGCCAGTTTGACTCAGGGAAGTGGTTCTTTAGAGAAGACTATTTACTTCAGCTTTTTTTTCACACTCTTAAATGATACACGCTTGATGGCAGTCGGAAAAAAGAACCAGGGTAATGTAGCCTGGCTGGTTGTCAGTGGGGCATGGTGAACAGAGCAGTGACACTTTGAGTAGCTCCACTCAGTTTTAATCTTTGAACTAGAAATCTGTGAGCCTGCCAGAATGCTAAGATTGAGGACAAGGACAGCTGGCTGGTCACCAACAAGCAGCTTGAAGTATTGGTGATCAAGCAGGCATGGCATGTCTTGTCATCTGTCCAGCTGGAAAGCTGTCTTCCCAGGCTTATGTGGCCTTCCAGTGTGCTAGGGTGGAAACTGGTTTTAAAGCCTTGAATAGAGTTCCTATCACGAGTCAGGGTGCGTGTCCTTACATTGATGATTTCAAAGTTGGTTGAAGAGCAAAAGTTGTAAACTTGCACAGTGAATTATTGTTATAAAAATGAGCCATGTTTTTTGACGCTCTTCTCTCATTTTACCTTTCTGGTAAGGACCCTGAATTCCTTAGGCCAAATTCTCTCCCTGTTTACATGGTGCATGGGACAGTGAGGTTTTATCTCCTAGCATGGTGGTCAGGTGCAGCTGTGATACAAACAGGCTGCTTAATAACTTGCGAGGAGGTAGTTCCATTTGTGAGAAGAATCCAGATGAGATTTTTCAGAGACTGGGTGTGACATGATTGCTGTCTGTAAATATGCTAGGAAGGGAGAAGGCCAGCAATGGCTGAAGATCAGTATGGGAAGGCCGTGTTGACACAAGAACTTCTGAGGTGAACTGGCCTTGAATGGACTTAATCTGATAGTTGGAGGCTTGGTTGTGTTAAGGAGGTTAAGTACTGGAGTAGCCTCACAGTAGGTGTAGTTGGGACCAAACTCCAACTGGATTGAAGATGGAACTTGACTGTGCAGTGTCTGGGAGTATAAAATGTGATTGCTTTTGATGGCAGGAGGTTGCACCCTGCGACCTGACTTGTCTTGGTGCTGTACTCCTTGTGCCACCTTCAAGTTTAGAGAAGGAACGTGCCTCTTTGCTTATAAAAAGCATTTAACCTCACCTCATTGCCTTCCTGGTTTGCAATGCAAAGAACACTGCTGAGATTATCCCTGGGTTTAAAGCTGTTGAAACTCATCTTTATCAACAGTTGAGATGTCAGTTGATACAACAGTCAGATAGCTCTCTGACACTTCGCTTGTGTGCTTGGAGAACTTTGCTTGCTGAAGCCTGCAAGGTGTGTGTTCAGTTTTTGTTACGAAAGCACGTGTTGTAAAAGTGTCAACCTTGGCCTTGTGTGCTCTCTCACTGAAATTTAAAAGTAGAATTGCCTAAGAGGAGAGGGTCAGAATGGGTGAAAAACTGCTCCAGAACAATCAGACGGTGATCACGGCCAATGTGAGACCTCCACAGATGCTCTCTGGGGAATCCTGCTTTTCCCTCTGCTCCTTTCTTCTTCCACTCCCTTCCAAGGACTGTGCTGCAAAGCCGCAGCTGAGATTCAAGCAGGAGCAAAGCAAACGGAGAAGCATGCAACCTGCTGTAGAGTTACATTCTAGCTGGTTGAACAGTCAAATTTGCAGGGTGAGAGGGAGGGTTGAAAAGTTGATTGGCCGGAAACAGAAGATTAATTGCATCCCTGTAATTATCTTGTCCAAACAAGTCTCTCCAGTGGACTTTTTGTCTTCCTCCCATGTTACCTTTCCTGACTGTGAAGTGTCCAGAGTTGATGGAGAGATGTGGGTGGATATATAGAGGGCACATGCTCTTTAAGTAGTTGGACTCAAAGACTTCTCTTATTTTCTTCTCTCCAAAACAGAATTAACATTTCAGAATTATTTCTGGAGGCTTGGACAGTTACAAAGCCATTTAAAAAGAGTATTTTTTCAAACTGATGCCATGCTTTCTGTCTTCGGAAGGCCCTGCTGTAGCTGGTCACTCAGACTGCTGCAGTTATGCTTCAGTAACCAGCGAGGCTGTAAAACAGAGATGGCTAAGCCAGGGAGAGTGCAATCTTGTGAGTTATCTTTATCTTTAAATTGATCTGTTCAGGAGGTGCTGCTGGCTTTTTCTACTGGGAAGGCGTCTGGTTTACTCGATTCAACTTTTTCAGTGTTGAAAACTAGAATAAATGCTTATTTTTTTCTGAATTTCATCACTGCCATTTCTGAGAAGCAGTGTGTCTTAGTGCCAGGTCCCTGTCCACTGGATTTACTAATCTGATTTAAGCAGCTAGGACTGCTTGTCCAATTTTGTTGGTGCCTGTGATGGTCCCTGAAGGCAAATGGAACTTGTTGGTGTTTCTGAAGGGTATACCTGTGGCTATGCCATGTGGGGGGAAAAAAAAACCAACCCAGCAGATTCTGTCTGTGCTTCTCAGTGAGGCAATTTCACTTCCTTTGTGCTCTGCTTTCCATGACACGTTGCAGATCAGCGCTTTATGGGGCTAATACTCTCCTGCTCAGGCTGGGAAAAGCAGCACGGTGACACATTTGTGCTGTTCCCAGGGCTTTCAGCAGCTTGGGGATCCCTGCATGGTTCTGCCCTGTGTCATGTGGACATCTTCCGAAGCGGGATATCTGGAGAGCAGTCCCCTGCTTCCTCTTTGAAAGTTTTTGGTGTGTTTAATAAATGCTAAAATGAAACATGTCTTTTTAGATTTCTGGATGTTAAATCAGATGAGCAGCTTGTGTTAATTTACAGGAGTTGCCTTTATTTAAGAAATGGGGGCTATAATTCTCCTTAGTTTAAACGTGGGCATAAAACCACTAACAATGCCCGTGTGGTGGGGGGTGTGCAGGCATGCCTTTTGCCTTAAATTGCACTTAGAGATGTTCCAGGTTTTTAAGCAGTTTTTAAAACTAATAATTTTCAGCAGCGGATGGATGCTTCCTATTTCTCACTAATTACTACTTTTGTTCTTACTTTTAATCGCGTTACGCAAGAGCAAGGAGACAGGAATTGGTGATTTTTGGCTCCCAGGAGATTCTAATCACATTCTTGCAATGATTTGGAAGGACTAATTAAGCTCAACACATAGAGGAGGAATGGGCAGAGTTTGTTCTTGTCTGATGTGTGCACGTGTTCCTGTTCACAAGGTGCTTTGTTTTGCAGTGCTGGCTCTGTGTATTTCAACTCTAATTTGGGGACGAATCACCACTTTTATGCAAGCTTCAATGATTTTTTTTTTTGTAATAGTAGTGGTTGTTTGAACCTTAAAAAGAAAGGACAGCTTTGAAGTGCAGGGGAAAATCACGTGGGGGGGTGTGCATGTGTATTTGATGTCAGTCTCTCTACCAATTCTTCTTTGCACTTTCTGCAGCTGAGGACAGGAGAGAGGAGGCAAAATCAGTAGATGCAAACCTAAGCCTCCTGTAGAAACCATCTTGTTTCTTCCTTCCAAATTCTGGGGCTTCTAAACTTTGTCATAGAGCTGGCTGCACGTTCCAAGTAGGACTTTAACAGTGAAATGTTTGTGATGTGCCTTGGGGGGGCTTAAACTCTGCAGATCTGTCAGGTTTTATCTGTAGTGATGAGCAGGTCACCTTGAGAGAGACAACTAGTGGAATTTACAACCTGCAGGTTTACAGGGTTTTTATGTGAGTCTGCCACTACGTTATGACCCTGCAGTGGATTGTGGTGTATTTTTACTCTAATGCTACCTTAGAAATAAATTGTAGTTTGCTTTCTTATTCATGGGTTAGTTCAGCTCAGTGAAACTTTTGGTCAGCTTTGTCTACAGGGTCTGAATGGACAAGTTTCATAAGGTGAAAATGCAAGCAAAACTTTAGAGACCATGAACCAAAGTGGTTCTTCTGTATTTGACAGTGACATGCAAGTGGCATGGCCAAAGAAATACTAGAACAGGGACCATACCTCTTACTGCTGTTTTAATGATTTGGAGGGAGGGAGAAACAGAAGGGATATACTGAGTTTAGAAAGCAGGAGGGATATTTTTTCCCTGTGCTTTCCCATCCCGTTTGGAAAATAATAAATCGAGAACAAAAAAAGTCTGTTTGCTTTCCTTTCCCCACATGCTTTGCCTGGCTTTTGAAGATAGCGCAGGGTTGGAAAGCTGCTTAAAACAATGCCTGTTTCCAGCCCCTTTTCCCCATGGCATCGCTTGAGCCTGTGGACTTTCATTTAAAGGAGAGAAAAAAATATTTGTGTGAGCCATTGGCGGGTGCTGAATCACTGCGTGTTGGCCAGCTGCCGGCGTGCCGCAGGCGGTGGGGAAGTTGTATCCTGTGACAGTGATTCAAGCCCTGGCTATAGCAGAATGAGTTTGCTCTTGATAGCAAAGCTGACACAGCCTCCTGCAAAGGAGCAGACTCCCTCTGCAGGTATAATCCACGTGGACCAAATGGGTTTTTGCTGTTGTAGCTGTGCCACGCTAAAGGTGCTGCCGTAGATCAAGCTGCTCTGGCACATCTCCATGGTGTACGCTCATGTTGGTACTGATGTGGGCCAATTTAGGAAGCTGATATGGCTGAAATTCAGCTTTTTTGGGTGGATTTTCAGCTGCCTGAACAAGCTTTCTGTGTGGTCACCTGCATGCCAGTCTTGCTGCCTGGGAGGGCGATCCGTCCTGGATGCTGTTCCTTAACCTATGTCTGACCAACTGCCGACAAAGCATTGATTCTGACTTCCCCAAAACTGTGTGGCTCAGCATTTGCATGCACCTGATAAGCCAGACTTTGCATGAAGGTTTGTCATATGTAAGGGCAAGATGTTGGTGCTTGATGGAAAGATTGAAACGGCAATAAAATTGTACGGAGGCTGCTTTTTGAGAAGCAGATTATTTAGATGAGAGTAGAGGTAGGGACTGCTTGCTCAACAAGGAGCAGGCCTGGTGGCACGAAGTGTCTGGCGTTCAGTAACGTGAATCCCAAGATCCCCGAATCATGCCTGGCAAAGTTTTCACAATCATTGCAATATTGAAAGCAATGTTGCAAGCGGTGTTACATGTATGCAATAATCCCATACCTCTTCTCCCACCCAGCAGTAGGAAGGCAATCCGTGTTACACCAGCTGTTTTTTTTTCCCCAAGATAATAACTGACAACTTCACAGATCTTTTCATAAGAAGGGTTGGGAAGTGAATGACACAGCCCATAAAATACTTAGGACATTGTGTTCCTGCTACCATCTATTTGCTTCACAATAAATGCAACAATTTCTTTATCCAGTGTGAGGCTCTTGTTACGGTTTATCTGCGACAGCTGTTGCTTTTAAACTACCAAAAAAGCAGAAATTGTCTGTGGTGTGACAGTCACTTCCACGTTGCCTGTGGTGGCAGCTGCTGCTAGCTTGGATCATGTTAGGAACAAAAGTGGCAAGCTGTTTTATGTGCCTGTGAACTTTGTTCCTTATCTCTGTACTTAATGTTCAGTCATTGTCATGCAGTCACACTTCTTTGCATTTTGGGGGTTTGCAGCTATGTCAGCTGGGAAAAAACAAAGGAGAACCCAGGCTAGCAGATGTCATAAGGCATGCAAATGTGATTACATCCTTTTTATGTTTTTTTTTTTTGGGGGGGGGGGGAGAGGTTAAAAGGGGAAATTGCAGTTGGTTCAGCAGCTTTGGGGTTCAAAATCAGTCCTCCACAAGCACTGTAAGTAGCTTTTGATTCCTCTCTTTCATCTGTACTTCTGTATACCTGTCCCAGGTACTAGCCATCCTCAAGTTGCAGCTCACCCAGCACAGCAGTAAGTCAGTCCTGCAGGCTGCTTGAAAAAGCAACCTCACATTTTGCTAGGTTAACATTTTACTTTGAAAGGTTTGTGCCTATGCATTTTTGTGTCCCCTGCATGTCAGCACTCATAAAAGCTGGCTGGTAAGAGACAGTCCTCCCACTTGAGGAATTTCTTCCTGTAAAGAGTTTCAAGTATTTATTTGCAACAGCTTTTGAGTTCTGGTATGCAATAGTAAACTTGATCGCACAGCTTGTGCGTGTACCTTCCGCTCTTCCACCTCCTGATGCAAACCCCCTTGTTTTCCTATGGTCAGGGTAAAGAGGGCTGGGACAGCACAGGTAGTGGGTTGTGTGGCTACCGAGGGACTTACTGGGGAGTGTAATGCAGTAATTCCTCCTGCTGTAAAATTTCTTGAGTCCTTGAGGACTTACAAATTCTGGCCTGGTGTCGACCAGACCTAGGCTGGCCTCTGTGGAGAGAAGATGGGATTGGGCTCTGCGCTTTGCAGTGCTGCAGGTTCTGGGAAGGTTTTGTAGCTCAGGAGCAGTGCCAACCCTGAACTGGCTCCGTGCCTCAGCGTGGCACTGCTCCAGACCTAATAAACCCTGCTGGACTTCAGTTAACTTAATACAGAATCAACTTTGTTGTTTCCGTATACGTGGCATAATTAATCTGTAATCCAGACAAACAATCCCCCGATAATCAAGAGCTAAGTATGTACTAGTAGTTTCATGAAGTGCGGTCATGTTTGCCAGCTAGTGACTGTGCAGTATGGTCCCCTCTTGTCAGGCTTTTGAGTTGGATATTTTTTTGTTTTCCCTTTCCCCCTCCCCCTTTAAATAGAGGAGCCAACATTTATTGAAATGTGCACTTCCAAGCTGAATGTCAGAAAGCTACCTTGAGCTGTTCAGTGGCTTCTGCTGCTCTTGAAAACTCGGGCTGATCCTGTGCATCTCTTGCCTCTGAAACATCTCTGGGCAGAGGTGCTGTGGCAGTGTCCCTTTTTTGTTTTTCTCTTCTGTAACATCCATGTAAGCGGTTGTTTTTCTTGTTTGCATCTTTTCTTCATGACAGATGACATCTGGGGGGACTGAGAGCATTCTGATGGCCTGCAAGGCGTACCGGGACCTGGCTTATGAGAGAGGCATCAAACAGCCAGAAATGTGAGCAATACCTCTGCGGCTTGGTTTTTGCTTTAGGAGCTTTTGGGACTTACTGTTCCTCTGAGTGGAGACGGCTGCTAGACCCCAATATTCCTTCATTTTATAGCTCATTACCACCTCCTCCTTGTCCATCTGCATCTGAAGGAGAGAGACTTGGGTCAAAAGGAGCAGTGCAAAAGCACGGGAACCTTTAAGCAGCCTGGGAGGCATGAATGTTGCTGGGGTGCTGTGGTAGCTGTGCCATGCAGATGTATTTTGGCAATACCTGTGTGCTGCTCTAGATAGAGCCTGCTCATTTCTGCTTTGGGCCCCTCTCGAGCAGAGATTGTCAGGCCCTTTGAAGTGTTTAAGGGGTTTGATTTATTCAGATCAAAGAGGTTTAGCCTGAAAACTCTGGAAATAAAGTTGGGGCTGGTTGGAGCTGAAATGAGGAATTGGGCTAATCATTACACTGCTAATAGAGGATTTGCTCTCTCTAATGTGCTTCTTTTTTCTAGACGGAGCATAAAAAAATGTTTCTGTGGTTAATTGCTTACGGGGGGAAAACATAAAGAGAGATGAAGCAGTGTGGCGTTCATCTTCTGAATTCCTGCAGTTCTTTTCTTCCTTCTCTAATGTTTTTGCATGCTATTAAAGGCCCCAGTAAAGATATGATGTCTCAGAAAACAAGATTAATTAAGGCTGCTCAACCACTGCCATTAGAGATGGGAGACAGCAAATATTACGTTCATTTTGTATTGTCGTATGCCCCTCTCAGGGAGGGTGGCTGGTTGGAGATGGTACAATATTGTCTGATACCACAAGAGATTAACTTTCTTGGGAACTCCGGTTCCTGGCTCACAGAAGACCACGCAGTGGAATAGAATTACTTCAATAGGTTTTCTCTGGGTTGTTCAAGATCGAGTGTCCATCATTTTAGTTCAGAACAGCACGTGGCCTCTTGTCTGCCCCAGAGAGCATTTTCCCCAACTTCTTTCTTTTTTTGGTCTGTGTGATTTTTATGGCTAGTTGAAACATGCAGTTGGCCTGTTTGTGACCTGTCTGTCACACAGAAATATCTACAAGTTGAATTGTTTTTCTCTTTCCCCTCCTGTTCGTGGTAAGGCTTAGGTGCTGCCTGGGTTGACATATGCAATCTGTTACTTTTTCTAGGTTGGTCCCGGTGAGTGCTCATGCAGCGTTTGACAAGGCAGCACACTACTTTGGACTGAAGTTGATTCACATACCGTTGACCAAGGCTATGGAAGTGGATGTTCAGGTATTGCTTTAGGCAGCACGGCACTCTTTCTGTGGGAAATTAGCATTGTGCCAGCAAATAGCAAGAAATCTACTTATCCAGGTAGCAAGTCAGTGGATAGAGAGGGATGAATGCTTCCTGGAAATAAGGAAGAATGGCAGGAGTTAAGTGCCTGTCACTGCAGATAAGGTTTTGTTTGAAATAATTGGATGTAAACCATCCCTTTGTCCTCTGTGATTCATTTAGAATCAAATAATTTATGTATTTCAGAAATAGCCCCAGATTTCAGATGAGGGTGAACAGAAGTGTTCTAGTATTTCCAAGTGGATGAGTTAAATGACTCCGTTAATGTCTGCTGGTGCTTGTAGCTCATTGCTTTGCTTTCTGTAGGCTTTTGTGCATTGGGTTTTAAGACCAGGCGCTGCATGTTTTCACTTTTTATCTTTTTTGGCAGGGTGGCACTTGGTAAATGGAATGTGAGTATCTTCTCTCTTTAAATCTTCAGGCAATGAGGAGAGCTATCTCGAAGAACACAGCCATGCTGGTCTGTTCTGCTCCTCAATTCCCGCATGGAATTATGGACCCGATTGAAGAGGTGGCAGAGGTAGGGTGCCCCTGGGACTTCTGGGTGCTGTAGCAATAAAACCAGCATGTCCTTCTGTACAAGAACAACAGAGGGGGTTCCAGGATGCCAACCAGTGAATCTGGTGGGAGGAGTAGACTGCCTGGGAGGGTATTACTGTCCTCAAATCAGGTGTTAACCAACAGCAGGGTATGTAGGATACAATTTAGAAGGGAGGAGGAATATGGGACTGGTTTTTTGCACTCTGTCTCACAGCACTGTGCTGTGAGAAGGTGGGCTTTAAATACCAGAAGTTTACGTCTGGGCATTGTCATAAAGCTGTTTGTGTGGGGCTGGATTTCGGACTTGAGCTGGTGCATGTGGTGTGTCATAGCAAGGTGTTGTGGTTTAGTCCTAGCCGGCAACTAAGCACCACACAGCTGCTCGCTCACTCCCCCCAGGTGGGATGGGGGAGAGAATCGGAAGAGTAGAAGTAAGAAAACTCGTTGGTTGAGATAAAGACAGTTTAATATGCAGAGCAAAAAGCTGTGCAAAGAAGCAAAGCGAAACAAGGAATTTATTCACCGCTTCCCATCGGCGGGCAGGTGTTCAGCTATCTGCAGGGGGAAGCAGGGCTCCATCATGCGTAACGGTTGCTCGGGAAGACAAACGCCGTTACTCCGAATGTCCCCACTTTCCTTCTTCCTCCCCCAGCTTTATATGCTGAGCAGGACATCATATGGTATGGAATATATCCCTTTGGTCAGTTGTGGTCAGCTGTCCCGGCTGTGTCCCCTCCCCACTTCCCATGCACCCCCAGCCTGCTCGCTGGTGGGGTGGTGTGAGGAGCAGAAAAGGCCTTGACTCTCTGTGAGCCCTGCTCAGCAGTAACTAAAACATCCCTGCTTTATCAACGTTGTTTCCAGCCCAAATACAAAACACAGCCCCATACTAGCTGCTCTAAAGAAAGTTAACTCTATCCCAGCCAAAACCAGCACAAAAGGCAAAGCAGCAAGCCTTTTGCACACGCAAAATCTTTGCATGTGCACGGACTTTGCACACTCTCAAGTCTGTGCCATAAATTTCTTCTGTAACTGAAGGTGTGTATTTTGTATGTGTCTTGGAGCTCAGCTGCACCCACTGCAAGACCAGCCAGAAGGGCTCTTTGATATCTGAGAGGAAATAACAACAAAATAGTCCACCTGGTAAAAGGCTTTGACTTAGGGCCTACTGGTTGTAGTAAACTTGGTGCAGAAGTCAGAGGAATGTGTGGAGGGTGTAGGAGTCAAAGGGCTGGGATCTTATTTTTCAAACACACCTCTGCATTTTTCTCTCCGTGCTCCAGTTACTTATTTTGTATGTAACCAGCCAAGGCCTCTGACCTTCTTTTCATTTGGATCATGCCCTTACACTTTATTGTGGATACTCCTTTCAGACCAAGTTGTCACATCTCTTTGGCAAATACAGCAAACTGCCAAAATGCGATGTAGTTTTTCCTCTTGCTGGCAATCTTCAAATAGAAGGCATCCCACAAGTAGCCAGCCCTTCCAGATCTCCTATCCTTTACAGCATGAGAGTGGTATGATGTTCCAGAAGGGTCCAGGAAACATTTAATTGTGCAATGCGGAGTACCTTTTGGTGACTGGAGTTTGGGTGCCCTGACCACATCGTTTTCTTGCCTGATTGCATGTTACTCACCAGAATCTCTTGTTTACACACAGCTTGCGGTGAAGTACAAAATCCCCTTCCATGTTGATGCCTGCCTGGGTGGTTTTCTCATTGTTTTCATGGACAAGGCAGGGTTCCCTCTAAAGCGTCCGTTTGACTTCCGTGTGAAAGGTGTGACCAGCATTTCTGCTGATACCCACAAGGTAAGAAGGAGGGGAGAAAGGTCTTCCAATGCTTTAATTTCTGGGGAGCAATTCCTGATGCCATCCACGTCTTCAGATATTTCTGCTCTGCTATGTGAAGGAGTGCTGAAGTGCGGGGTAAGGGCTGCCCTATTCAGATGCTTTGTGCAATCCGCCAAAGTATGGGCAAGTGGGATCTTGGTGACTGCGTGCAGTGAATGCTTGAATGTGTTCCTGTGCCCTCCTGCTGCTTTTTAATGTTTTCTGTGCTCCTTGCAGTATGGCTATGCTCCCAAGGGCTCCTCAGTGGTGCTGTACAGCGACAAGAAGTACAGGAGCTACCAGTTCTTTATAGCACCAGACTGGCAAGGGGGTATATACGCCTCCCCCTCCGTGGCAGGCTCCAGGCCTGGTGGAATCATAGCTGCGTGCTGGGCAACTCTGATGCACATAGGGGAATCGGGCTACATTGAGGCTACGAAGAGGATCATTAAAACGGCTCGTTTCCTCGAATCGGAGTACGTGTGTGCCTTGGTGTTTTGATCACTGACTTAAACCGCATTCTGGACTCCTTCTCTCAAACTGCTTTTGTTTCTCTTGCAACTTCCCCCCCGCCCCCTGGAGAAGCTATAGCATGTTACCTGCTGGGTGGGGATCCACCGGGCAGTTATGGGAGAAGACGCTTTGTTTATGTCCAGTTTGCTGCCCTGTGCCAGATAGCTGAGAGGTGCAGAGAGGAGGGGGTACAGGCATCTTTATTTATTTGACTTTGCTTTGAGAGTTTCTTCTGCCTCAGCCGTGGCTGAGGGCAAATCTGGAAGGACTTACTGAAGATGATGAAAGAAGGGTTATACTCTCTTTTGTTGGGGTGCTTGTGTTGCTATGTGAGTTGATTAAGCTGATCTTCTCTGCTACTTTGTCTTCCCTTGCCTCTCTGTCCTCCCTCTTTTCCATTTCTTCCGGAGTGTACTTGACTTTAGGGACTCTAATGACCTGAGTCCTCTTGCCAGTCCCCCCGGCCTGGGCTGGTTGCATGATTTTTTCAGTAGGGATGTGCTGTCATCTGTTCCCTTCTGTAGCTTTTCCTTTAAGGCTCCAGATGGATGGATAGAATGTCTGGCCCCGGTAACCCTGGTCAGTCACTTCTTTTCTCCTTTTTCTTTTTAAGGTTGAGAAAAATTGACAGCATCTTCATTCTTGGGAAACCTGAGGTATCTGTCCTCTCCATCGGTTCGGACACTTTCGACATTTATCGATTATCTAATTTCTTAGCTGCAAAAGGATGGAACTTAAATGTCCTACAGTTCCCATCAAGGTGAGTTTGTGGAGACCAGTGGAGTGATGCGCATAGCCAGCGTATGCAAGATGGCCGTCTTCAGGCCATGTAGCTCTTTTGATTTGCTGACTAGGGTTGTCCATATCTGATAAATTGTATGTCAACTTTTCCTCTGCAGAGAAGGAATTACTTTTGTAATTGCTGGTATATAACAGTTACTGCAGTGAGGATAAGGCAATAGTAATTTTAATGAGCCTGGCAGAGGACATATCTGAGGCTTCCTTTCTATTTACCTCTGTCTAATACAAGCAGAAAAATATAAATAGCCAGGGCTTTATCTCATGTTAGCCAACCGAGGGTTTGTAGATTTATTTATTTATTTTCAGTATCTTTTTGCTGCCCACTGAAGATGAAGGTAATTGAAAGAACAGTGAAGGGCTCATCATTTTCAGTGATCTTTTCCAGCCTGGTGTAAAATGAATGTTTGTCAGAGAGTTTCCTTGAGTGGGTAGTTGTTCTTCTGTGGGTAAAAGGGGCAAATGCTCTTAGATGTAGCTGCACTGAAAAAATTTTGGACTTGCGGTTAGTATGAAGCACAGTCTAGAGAGCCTGAAGCGATATCCCAGAGGTGTGAGTAGCCCTGTTCCTTATGGTGGATACAAGCTTCCATGCTGTGGGTGGCTGATGGCTTATCTAGGCTGGAGAAGAAAAGGAAGGAAATGATGGCAAGGATCACTGTGCTTGCAGGCAGCTGCGTTTTTCTCCCAGGAGGTACCTGGAATGAGGTGAGAAAATTATAGGCCTTTAACCTCGTATGGTGAAGTCAGGAAGGAAGGAGGAGTTGCCATTTTGCAAAAGAGCTGAACTCTCTGCAGCTTGGTTCTAGCAAGTATTTTACAGGGATTGCCTTTAATTGGAAGGGAGTGGATTGTCTTCTCCTATTATACTGCTGAAATGTTATTTTAAGGAGATACATGGTTGTCACAGGGCAGGGAAGGACTAAATTGCTGTCAGTTGCTTAGAAAATGTGGAGCTGTACATGCCTGAGATGGTTAATGTCTCCCCTCTCCCCTGCCTGTCCAGCATTCATCTCTGCATTACACAGTTGCACACGAAGTCTGGTGTTGCTGAACAGTTCCTGAAAGATGTCAAAGACAGCATTGAGGAGATCATGAAGGACCCCAACGCCAAGACCACAGGCATGGTAAGGAGGCCAGCATATAGCGAGGGTGAGTTTGGGGTCAGCGTGTTTCTCTGGCGTTGACAATCCTCTGTAACAACCTCCTCTTCTCTGCTTAGGGAGCCATCTACGGAATGGCCCAGTCCGTCCCAGACAGGAGCTTGGTAGCGGAGATTTCTCAGGCGTACTTGGATGGCCTCTACAGCACGGATGTTCCTTGCAGTGAAAAGCACATGAATGGCTCTCCCGGCCACCACTGACTGTAGTGCAACAATCGGTGCCTTGCCAACTAGCACTGGGGTGGTTCTAAAGGTTTCCTAGGGGAAGAGATTGCAGTAAGCCTTTGTTCCTACAATTGCAGGTCTGATGGCGGCTTGATCTTGAAAACTTCCTTCCCTGTCTTAGTCTGTTCGAAATCTGCGTTATTTTCACGCCCAACTTTAGTTTTAGGGCTTTTCTTCCCTTCCCCATGCCTATTTTCATCATGATTATTGATGGTGAATTGAATGTCCATTCCACAACTCCAAATTCTTCAGGTATTCTGTGTGTCACTTCATTCCTTGCTGTTTCTTCTCCTCAGACCTGGTATTCAGCCGGTATCCAGCCAAGTGTTAGATTTGAGTTCTCATGTTGTGTTCCAAAGCTTCAATCTTCCCAGAAGTTGAAGGTAGAAAATAAATTAAATATTTTGCTTTCTTTTGAGTATTCCTCCAAGCTACTGCATTTAACAGACTGTGCTGGGAGCCTTATATCTATGTAATGCAGAGCTGATAAATTGGCAAAGGAAAGATGGTCATGTACTCTTTTTTGAAATCCCCTCTGGAGATCTCAAAGAGACTGCAATCAATATCTGCTGAGGGGAGAAAAACCCCAACACAAAATCCTTTTCTGGAATCTCTTGGTTTGAGTAACAGCAGAGATAGAAACCAAGCAGGTGGTGCAGAGAGAGGAACTGGATGGTACTGAAAATCCTAGGTACATAGTAACTGTTTTGCTGCCCTGCCTCTTCTAGAAGTCATGCATTTACCACCTAGAGTGCTTATTGTACCTTGCACAATTCTGGAGGGATGTGCAAAACACTGATTTCACTGTTTGTAACTTGAAGGTTTTGCACTATCTCACAATGCTGTAGTAGAGTCAGTCAGGCCCTGGTGTGTGTCATGGCTAGGGACTTCATGTGCAAACAGACGGCGCCAAAGCTGACCTTTTTTTACCACGATCTTTTAGTATAGAAAGGTGACTTTTGTAATAGTAGTAATCTCTGCTCTTTGCACTGATTCTTTTAAGGCGCATTCTCAAAAGGGCATTCACCATTGTGCCTTGATGCTTCTCTGGCTTTTTTTTGTGGGATGCCAGGGAGGGTTTGAGGGTTCAGCTGTTGACTGCAGTGTTTGCTGCTGCCCGTTTTCTTACGGTACTATACTGAAAAAAACCCCACAAACCTCAAAGGCAGACTGGCCTCAAAGAAAGTACGCTTGCCTATAAGGTAGAATAGTAGTTGTATTGAGCCAAGTCCCTTCGCAGTATTACAAAGATGCTGGTATAGTCTGAGAGGTAGATGATAGGATGCAGCAAGTTGGAGGTGTTCAAGCCTTGGGCATATGGCTCACCCTTCCTATTTTTCTCCGCTGTTTTTACAGTGAGAGAGTTTTCCCAGTGCAACTTGTGAGGCAGTTGTGGCCTCAAGGACAGGCTAGAATCTCTTGAGTTATTAAACAGCGGTGGAGTCACTCCTGCAGGGCTTTCCCGTGTGTTTCCTCTCAGCTTTTTGCATGCTACTGAGAGTTTCCCAGGCAGAGTTCAACACTTGGGAGAAGACTTCGTGCCATGTCTGCAGAGTCTTGTGCAGGGCATCCGAAGGCATCTGTCTCTGCTGTAGCGGGCTTGTTAGCCCGAAGCTGACCCCCACTGGCTTAACACAGCTGAAGCACACCCTTGCACAAGAATTATACCGAATGAGAAGGTTACTTACCAGCCATTGCACAAACCAGTGCAGCAGCCTTGGGCCCAGTGATTGTGGGAAGAATACTTGCTTTTTAACAGATTTTATCCTTAGTGCTAGGAGACAAAAGTACTTTGGCCATCTGCCCTTAAATTGATGACTTTTATGCATGTCTCTGAGCCCTTTTGAAAATGTCGCATTTGAATTGCCTGATGGTCTCTTGATGGTTACTTACTAGCTCTGGCAGACAGCATTTATGTTGGACCTATTTATTCTGTTAATGTCTTGCCAATGTGACCATTACTGCATCTCCGAGTTTGCTGTGCTTTGGAGACAGTCTTAAGTGTCTGCCTACTGTGATGGTTCTCTTTTGAACTGAGATTTAAAAAAAAAAACCACAACAAAAAAGAGAGGTACTCTTTTTGTTTCTGCTTTAAAAGAAAGAGGGGATGGATTGGGGTGGGGTTAAGGAGAGAAAAAGTCCCTCCTCTTCCCTGGTTACATCCTCCTCCGAGGAAGTAGATGGATCTAACAGATCAGTGCTCCATTTCACATTTTTGGATGTATTTGAAGATGTTATTTGTAAGTCAATGTATTCCATTCTGGGCTTCAATTACTAGTAATATTTGTGGGTTTAATTATTTTATATGTATTTGTTCTATACTGTAAATGTAATCTTCTGGTCAGGAATTAGGCCACTGTAATTTACCGGTGTGTAGTCTTTATTCATCCTTGTCATCTAACATGTAATCTGCATCTCCTTTATCATGCCAAATGGTCTTAGAAAAATGGTGCGATTAACAGGCTGTATAATTATTTAAAAGACAAAAAAGAAGAATTTTATGGACTGGATTATGATCTGAAACTGAGTGGTACTTTAGAACTGGAGGGATCTTTGCAACCATTAATTCCTGTGAGATTTCTGACTCTCAGGTTTTCCAAGCGAGACGCTAAGTTTGTTGCTTGTACAAAGCACTCCCGAGGGATTTGCGTGCTCTTAGGTACTAAACTGAAGAATATCCAATGGGATGGACCAAGAAGAGATGTGTGTCTTCATGCCATGGACTTCATCTGCACTTTTCTGATGACTTAGGGGAGGGGGGGAGTGGGAAGGGTTGCGTACAACATGATAATATCTTGCCCAATAAATACGCATTGACTTTTTAATGAACAAATGGAACAAGTTCATCTGATGGCAGTATTCTGTATTGCTCTAATTTGCCACTGTAAAACTGTAGGCTGAAATAGCTGAAGAGATGGTGAAAATGGGCCTTGTTTGTATTAAAACGGTGCATTTAGCTATCTAGGTTCATTGAACTCTTATTTTTCTGTTTCAGTGCTCATTTGAATGAATGGGGATCGATTGCTCTTGGTCTTTGCTCATGCACAGCCTAGTCTGTGGCAGGGGAGAATGGTTTCTGAATCTTACTAACTCTGCCTGAGGGCTGCTCTTTCATTCTGTCAAGATAAAGGTGGTGTCCATGGCTACATCTTGCGTGTGATGTTCAAGGATGATGAAAATTGTCATTTAAAAGCTATGGATTTTCTCTTGATGCTTTATAGAACTTTAAAGGGTTAAAAAAAAAAGTGGGTGTTTGTAGTGTTTCTCCTAGACTGTTTTGCTGAAAGCAACTACTGTTGTTTCCCAGCAGACTGTTCTGTTATACCAAAAATGCAGCAATGTGGCTGCAGACTCACTGAATGCAGAGATCATTTTGTTAATGGAGTGAAGATCTCACACTGCCCAGATCCACCTACAGCCTCTTTTGGGAGGTCTTGCACTGTAAGCAGCCCCTGGCCTGTTGCTGGGCTGCTTTTGTGCCTTTTGGTTGTGCCTTCCCTGTGTTTGTGCCTTGGCTATGGTACACTTCTGATTTTAGCATGAGCAGTTTTTATCTGATCTGCTCTGGCTTTGATAATCTCATTTTCTTTCAGACCCCGTTCGCTTTGAGGTGCAGGCCTGCGAAGGCACGTGCCGTTTCTCCGTGTTGCTTCATTCAAGAAGCTTTTCCGTGGCAGAAGCACCTTCTTGAGAGCAGTCAGGCCAGTAACCTGCCTTGGGAGAACCTGTTGGTGTGATTTTGACAGTGAGGCCTCCTTCCAAACTGACATCAGGTTAACCAAGACCTTTATTGTAAACATTTTCAGTTGGTATGCCACTAAAGGCCTGTTACAATAGAGGTGAGATCACATGCCTGCTTATAATACTGCTAGAAAGAGGTTACAGTAATAATCAAATTGCACATCACAGTCGCTGGTATAGTATAGAGAAACCCAAAGGGTTCACATACCATGTTTTTGGTAGAAAGCATATTCCAGTAGGTAAGAAGCAATAACGCAGTGCCTGGACTGGGGTCAGGCTCTGGAAAGATTTACTGGTGCAATTGTGTAACATGACTCCTGGTAAAAGGGCATGTCTGCTGGAAGCCCCAGAGGCTCAGCAGTTTGCGGGCTGGTAAAACCCTAACAAAAGGTTTTAAGAATGGAAGCGGCAAGATCAGAGATGGATATCTGCGCGGTGCCCAAGAAGTGCCTCCATCTGTCTGAGCTGCGGTGGGGAGTTTGGCATGGCGTTAGGCAGTCTGGATCCAGGAACTAGCTTGGAAGTGGGAAAAGGCTCTAGGTGCGACTGTCCAAGCGAGATGCGGGTTGTGGCAGCGGCAGAGTTGGGTTTTGGCTTCATGTGTCTCTAGTCAGGAGAGAGAAGCTGCAACCTGCTCGATGAAGCTGGCCAAGTTGATGTCTCGCTCTGATAAGCCTCCACACTCGTGGGTGCTCAAGGTGATGTGAACCTAAACCAGACAGACAGACCGACCAAGTGTTGCTGGCAGAAAGAGCAGGAATGGTTTCCCTAGTGCTGCAGACAGTTCGCGTCTGATAAGACTGCTTAGCACTATTACCTTCTCCAGACTTGTTAGCCAAATTTCCCAGGGTGGGAGAGGGGGTCTGGTATTTTGCCTGATTTTCTCCTTCCTACAGCCTGTCCTGGCCACCAGCTGTCACTTGCTTGCAGCAGTCAGCGGTGCCCGCTTTTCAACTCACTCTTTCCCCAGAAGCTTTTCCCCTTGCTGCTACTTCGGATACTGATTCAAAAAAGCAACCTTGGTGCTGGCCTACAGGCAGCTACTGCTCAGCTGGACAGGTGGTAAAAGGGGGAGGAAAGGCTCTGTAAGTGATAGCTGTAGGCTCTGTGATATGCCAAGGTGATGGCATCTGAGGGATGAGGTCCCGCTGATCTGAGCAGGACTTGCTGCTGTTGTTTTATGCCCCAAAAAAGGGATCTGCTCCCTGAAGAGCTCCGTTTGTCCCCGCCATCCCTGTTTCTTACCTTATTGTACACATTGAACCATTCGGGGTGGTGATCCAGTTTTTCTGCCTGTAGAGCCACTCTGGTCATGAAGCCGAAGGCCTGCCCAGTGGAGTAAGAAGAAAAGTTAGCTCCGAACCGCTTACCCTGCAATATATTGTTTTTCACCCCATTACTATGAATTTTACACTGCATGTTTCTAGGTAACCCAAACAAATGCAAGGCCTGGGATGTTCTGTATCTTTGTTGGGGTTTGCTATGGGTTTTCCTCTTCTCGGGGAGTTTTCCCAGACAAACCATGCGCTGAGTTGAGCACTTTGGTGTCTTGGGCAGGTTATATCTTGCTCAGCCGTTACATTTCAGGAGAAACATGGAGGGGTTTCTTTGTCTGAGCCATGCAGATGGGACTCCCTGTTCTGCAAACCAGGTCTCCTGCTTTGTAAAACTCTGTACCACTGATGCTCGTACCCGGTTGAAGTCCTTGAAGTGGAACTCTTTGAAGATGGCGTCTCTGCCTTCCACCTCGTTCCACCCCACGGCTCTCAGGTTTGGCAGCAGCTGCTCCCTCTCCTCCGTGCTCAGCCTGTGGGCTTTTCCTGCCTGACACCGCGGAAAGGAAAGGGAAGAGGAGCAGATCAGCGTGGCAGAGGTAGGATGAAGCAGATGTTCAAAGCAGTGAGGCATCCCATGGGTCGTGGAATTACGGGTCCATGGAGGCAGCTGCAGACTGGGTGGGAAGGTTAGAGCGCGTGTGCGGACCTGAATTGAGGGGTGCTGGTGACATGGGGTGTCAAATGCTGTCCTCTGCTCCCTGCCTTGGGTACATCCTGCATGTACCTAGGTCAAGTGAAGTCTAGCTTGTCACTTTTGTCCTCTGACCTGCAACACCTACCACTTTACCAGTGTATATATGTATTCATCATAACCTGAGGTACTAAGAAATGATGGCTGTGTGAGGTTAAGCTTCCAAATACATTATGTATAATTTTCTGGAAAAAAAACCACCAGAAACTCTGCGATGGCTTCTAGAACTGAGAATTGCTTGCTTTTGAGGTTTGCGAAGTACCTTCTGGAAGCGAAGCAGGAGGGCTTTATTTGCAGGTCATCTGCACTGGAAGCCTGCTTTAGAGGAGAAAGAAGTGGTGTGAATCAGAGAGGTGAGTCACCCTAAATTGGAGTTCAGCTCCTTTTCAATCTCTCTTATGTTACAATGGAGTTGAAGAGGCTGTTTCCCTCTGTGAGTAACAAAGGGCAGAGGGGAGGGATTATGATTTAGCATTGTCTTCTGCTCTTGGGCAGAGCTGCTGTTTGTTTTTTAAGGCGGGGAGGAAGCAGCAGACCTTCTTGGCTTTGGGGAGTGAATATAGGCAAAGATGAAACTAAAATGCAGCTCTTGGGGACAGGGGCTACGTGAGCCAGTGTATCTTCTGGCTCTGTGGGGAAGGCAGGAGTGAGTGCAGAAGGGGTATTGTTTTGTCTGAAAGGTTATGTTCTGGCAATTAAAATTCTTTCCTAGTTGGGTGATATGATCTTTCAAGTTGGTGAGGATTGTTGTTTCTCAATGACAAAGATCAACATCTCTTTGCAATGTGTTTTCCTTTATATGTTGTAGAGCAAAGCGTGGCAAGTTAGAAGTGAGTCCTAACAAATATGGCCCACTGTTTCTTGCAGGTGTTTGGTCAGCAGCCCCTTGAGATGTTTCGCTTGGGCATTGATGCTCAGAAGCAGCATCTTAAACAGCTGAGCAACTAAGGCAAATCGTCCTTTCCTATAGTTTACCCACTCATAGGCTGTACAGAACCAGAGAGGCAGCCATAGAGCTGATGTTTTTGTGGGTGGTTCTTTGGTTTTTCATGTTTTGCGCAAGATTGGAAAGATGATGCCCTGTTCCCATGTTACTGGGTCTGCTAAGTCATCGGGCTGTGTGGGTGCCAACCTGCCTGCGTAGCTGTAACCCTTATGCTTAGAGAAAGCTGTCAGCTGCAGAGTGCTTCATGAAACGGAGAGTGGCAAGGTTTGTGCTGAACCTTAGCTCAGGGGTGGCTGGGGATGGGATGGTTCCTGTCCCCCCGGCATTGCAGCTGCACTCTCCCTCTTGCACGGTGTTTGGGGAAAGCCTTCCTCGCCTGTGCATGCTCCGGCCTCGCTGCTAGCGTGCAAACCACCTGTACTGCCCTTCAGTTTGTGCGGCGTTTTGGATGGCCCCCTGCTAATGTCGATCCTGTCCCTTCCCGAGCTCTGGGTTTGGAGGGAAAGGTAGTGAGTAAACACAGCTCAGCGCAATAAACCCTCAGCCGTTGCCCTTCTGTGCTGATGGCGTGATAAGCCGGGCGCGGGTAGCTTAGCAACTGGATAACGTGGGGACAGAGGCTAGCTCTGCATGGGGCTGCTGGCAGGGGGGGCACCCATGGGGGCTGCCCTGGGGGGAATGGGGTAGGGGCCATGCCAGGTTTTGGGACCAGGGGTTGAATCCTCCTGGTCGTGTATTGGTGCTGAAGAGAGGAAAGGCTGCGTAAAGCTGGAGCTGTTGCTTGTCTGGAGCGGAGGGGTATGGGCACAGGGGGCTGGCTTCCAAGCCAGCCTCCCCTGGGCAGGGCAAGAAACCAGGCTGATTGGGAGGGACGCGGCTTAATTGTTCTCTGAACCCTTTTCTGGCTGCTAGATTGTTCTCTGAACACTTTTTTTGCCTAGTGACTATAAGGGAGGATGGGCCCTGGGGCTTTTTCCAGGCTCAGCTCCTCTCTGAGAGCCCAGCACCAGTGGGAGGCATGGCCAGGCTGAGGTTTGGCCAACGGACCACAAGAAAGCCAGCTCCTCTGGCTGTGTCTTGTGATGGTGAACCCTCTGCCCCGAGCGCTCCCCGTGCCCTCCACTCCACTCCCTTCCCTCCTTCTCCACCCCAGCCCATTGGCCAGCCTGCTGTTTTAGTTGGTATGGTATGTTAATGCTTTCATGTGCACTCACTCCTTTAAAACACACTTTTCTCATTAGGGAAATGTAATTATTTTGTTTTCTTTTGCTGGCTCTCAACTGCCAAGGCATTGGGATTTTTTTTTGCCAGCAGGAAACCGAGTAGATGCATTGTGCAACTGAGGGAGAGGAATGAGCATGGGAAATTGGGAGAGCTTTGGGCTTTCTGGAGGTGAAACAACCCTCTCTGCTCAAACTAACATCTTCCCTTTTAAGGGTGACTTTACACCTAGGAGAAGGTAAAGGGGGACAGCCCTGGCGTGAGCAGGACCTGCAGGCAGGGCTGGAATGAGGTATGTCACAAGGCCCATGGTCTTTTGCTCCTGTTCCCTCCGCTGCCGTGAAAAAGCCGATTTCCAGGTGGCCGGGGTGGGTTGCGCTGGCCGTGTGGACGGAGCACGCGTGGGGGTTATACTTGCCGTGCGGAATTTGAGTGGGGGTCACGCTGGCAGTGCAGCCTTGCTGACAGACCCTTTCCCTCCCCCTCGCAGAGGAACCGAGCCTGGAGAGCACTGGCTTTGATAATTCCGCAGCAGCTGGCGGAGCTCTCTGTGTTACTTATTAACTGCCGCGCAGAGCTCTGCTCCTTTCTCCCTTTCCTCCTGCCTTTTCTCAGAGGCCGGAGCTGCCGCTGAAACCTTCCTGCCCCGTCCATAGCCGCCGCCTGCAAAGCAACAGCCGGATTTCCCAGCAGCGACTTACCATCGCCTGCGCGTCTCCGTGGCCTCCGTCCCGGGTCCAGGCTGGGTGGTGTACGCCGTACGGTAGCCCGGTGGAGCTGCCGCTTGTCCGGGTGGCGGGAGGCGTGGCGAGGGGGCCGGGTCCACCCACGATGAACTGCTGCCCCAGCCTTTCCCAACGCTGCCAGGCAGCGGTCACCTGCCTGCGGGGCCCTACGGGACCCCGGGGGGCTTGGGGGATGCTAAAACAGGGTCCCTTTGAACCCGCGTGCTGAAGCGGTGATGCGTCCACCCCTGAACCACCCGCCCCTCTCCTGTAGGGTCACTTTTTTAACCTGTTGCACAAGCCAAAAGCAGAACAGGATGGAAAAAGGGGCAGTTAAAGCTGGATGCTGCTGGCAACACGTGTGATGAATGCGACAGTCGTCCTGGCTGAGCACACGTGTGCCTCCCAGCCCTTTGAGCTCTGCGCAGTGATAATCAGGAGCTGAGGGCTGCATTGTCTGGATTATATTGCAGCACGTGGACTGAGAGACAGGGTAATGGCGGGAGTGCGTGTGGCACAATGCTTCCCAGAATTTTTAAGGTGTTTTTTTCCCCCCGTTGCCAGGGGAACCGTGTCTGCATGGATGCCGTGTGCTGCTCCCCGGCATGTTTTCGCTCTCCAGGCCTGCCGGATTTGTGCCCATGTCCTGCAGCTCATCGTCTGCTAAACCCACTCACGTGATGCGCAATTTTCCAGTGCTGACAACAATTTTGTACTACACTGGTGTACATGGTAGGCAGAAATTCAGCACCCCGCGATACCCTCATGGCTTTCTTTACCCTTGAAGCAACTGATTCTGAAAATTTTTTAATATAATGTGACATACATCCCTTGTATATACTCTTGTGCATGTTTTGTTTTCTACTGTTAGGGTTTGTGGGTGTCACAGAGATGATTTGTTTCTCCAGCAGGAGAGTTAGAGGGAAGCAAATTCTTCCTTTCTTTTTTTGCCCTCTGCAGATTCGCTTGCCAGGGTAATGAAAAGGAAAAATGAGCATCTTTTGTGTCCTGGGAGACCCTGAGTGCCTGTCCAGGGAGAAAAGATGTGGAGAACAACGCAGCACCTGAGAAGAAAATAGTTGTGTGCGGATATGAAGCTGGAAGCTTTGATGTGGATGAGAAGAGGAGGGGCACCGTATGGTTTCCAGCAATGAAATCAGGAGGTGGGATTGTTTGTGAGGTCGGGAAAGGCCAGCAGAATATTTTCTTGGCATAAGTTTGAATTGCAGGACTGGCAGTTTCCTCAGCACAGCCCAGTAGAAGCACCCCGTAAATAGTGGCATAAGCAGGAGGTAAAGGAAGCGATATTGCCGTGAAGTTGCAGGTGGAGATAAGAGTGCTGCAGATAACAGCTACGTTCAGGGGATCTCAGCTGCAGTTTTCTCAAGAAAATGCAGTGGCAGTTTTGATGGTGACTTGTCAGGGCCTCGAATGCATCTTGGCTAGGTGACAGTGCCTCTGCTGACCTCCCTCTTGGTTTGGAGATGGGGGAGGAAGCAAATACCCCATCTTTCACAGTACCCCACTTTCCCTCTGTTGGATTTTGTTCCCAGCACAGCTGGGAGCCGATCCTATTTACCTTGCCAATACACATGCTGCCAGCACAGGGCAACTGACAGACACCTCTGCTCATTAGAGGTGAGAATTTCTGTGGTTGGAGAACGTCAGGAGAAAAACGATTAATTATACTGTGTCTGCTGATTACCCGGCTCCTTTGTAATGGCATTTTCTCTCCTAGGTTATAAATCAAGCCTTAACTGCCAACCTTACATGCGAGAGATCTCTCGCAGCGGGATGTGCTTTTGCTGAAAAGCGTCCAGAGGGCAGTTGTGATTTTTCCTTGGTCTACGGTGTGAAATTCTGGCCGGGGGGATCCTTTGGCTGACTCCGACTTTTGAACCCCTAAGTGCATGAAACTCCCCCTCTGCCCAGCTTTGATTTCTCTTTTTGAGATGGGAGTCTTTAGATTTGCTTTTAATGATTGATTGAGTGATGTTGAGCAAGGTGTTTGCTCAGAGCAGTTTGCAGCCCCGTGCAAGGGGTGTGCTTGTTTATCGGCAACAGATATTTTTTCCTTTTACCTCCCTTGTTGTCTAGATCAGAGCTGTGCTTTTTTGGGCTAGGTCAATGGCAGCTAAACCCACATGCGTGCATTGCTTCTATGTATTTGTAGGGACCTCTCATATGACTCACCTACTATTATTATTTTTATTTTGTCAATACCTTTTTAAAAAAATGTACCTGACCCTGAAAGCTGCTTTGGCTGAGATCCACATACTATCTCCCATCTCAAGATTTGCTTTTTCAGTTCCGCCCTTTCTCATTTCACATTCCCTGAAACATTTTCATGGTCCCTTTGAGGGAAGAGGGATACCGGTTTCCTTCTCTGAGAGTGCTGGCTGCAACGTGTGACTGCTTGCAGTCACATAAGAAACGTGGAGAGCATGATCCTCGCTGCTTCCAGGAGATGGAAGCTGCCTATAAGAGCTTAGAACTCTCCAACACAGCAACAAATGGCTTTTTTTGGTGTTTCCCCCCCATGGTTTGATTTTTTTTTTCTATTTTTTTATTTCCCCACAGTCTGTGCTGGCTCCTCACTTAACAGTATTAAAGATGTGCTCAATGTCACCTTCCTGCGGGTGTGCTTTTCCAGGTGTCCCTTGGGAACCACTGACCCACGGGGTGAGCGTTAGCACGGTTTAAGTCACGGTAAATTCACTCTGACTTTGCATCTTGGGCGCTCTCACGAGGCAGATGGGATTAACCAGCAAAGAAAGCGGTGGCTTCTGCCATCTTGTTTGCTGCAATGCAAGTTTGCGTTGGGCGGGCTGATAGCAGAGCTGCTGACTCAGCAGCGGGATGTTTGCCGATGACACTGGCAGAAGGAGTCTTTACCTCGAGCAAGGTGCGGTTACAGGGCTGGCTGTCCTTCTTTGGAAGAAGGGTGGGTGTCCTCCAGCACTGCGTGGGAGAGGTTTGTCTGTCGCTGCCGGGAGGGAGCCAGTGGGGCTTACTAAATAGCAAACACATGTCACGTGAAGATTTCCTGGACTGAAAGTAGGTGAAGGCAGAAAAAGGGAGAAGCTGCTTTTGTGCTTGCTCTGTTCTTGTGTTTCCCAGGTCTACTTCTGGCTGTAGCTGGAGGCAGGGTCTGAACTAGCTCCTGTCTCAGGATGTCCCGGCTCCTTAGAGAAGGTCTTTAGAAAATCCTGGGTGAGCTGCTTGTTTGCTTCACCTTTACCTGATGCGCTTGGCTTTTCTTCAGGTCTGACACCATCTGCCGTTCTCTCTTCCCACCGTTCGGGAGGGAGAAGGGCTTGCTATGCTTCACCTCTTTTCCCTGAATGGGGAGACCCAGGGCAGGAGGACAGTTAGCATCCCACAAAACAGGGGGGAACAGATTTTTGCCTGGTGAGTACTAAATTGCCCATGTATTTATGGCTTTGAGGTTGCTCCTGTGAAGAGACTGAAACTATGTGTTGTGGGCTGGGGGGAACAACTGCTTAGTCAAGCAGGGAAACAATTAACCAGCTGCAGTGCCTCAGGAATTCACTGGGAATACATTTTCAGAGTTTGCATCCATGTTAATGGCTTTTGAGTGAGTAGCTTGGGACAGAGTCACAATCTCCTGGTGAGCCTCAGCCCCCAAAGGGTGTTTTAAGCCAGGGTGGGCCAACCTCTTTCATCTCTGACTACTCCGCTGGTATCTGAAGCATTGCTCCTGTGGCACAATAGATTTAATTAAAGAGTTTGTTTAGCACCGGAGGGGATTTATGGCAGTTGTGACAAGTTTAAGTTGACAAAAGGGCCCAATAAATAGAGATGAATCGTTAATTATTCCTGTGTGAGTCTTCCTCTTGTAGCGTCGTTTTATCGAAGTCGGTGAGGGCCAGGAATTGGCCCCAGCACAATGAACAAAATAAATTGGAGGCTGGTACAAGTGGGGGCTTCTCTGGTCGGCTCACATGATGCTTTAGGTAAAGGGCCTTGATCTCAGGCAGTGTGCAGGTACCCCTGGAGAAGGTTAGATTGAAAAAAATGGCAATAGAAGTGGCATAACCATTTTTAATGTGCATAAAACATGAATGCCAAAGTGGGAGATAACTGTGTGCAAGATGGTGGAGTATCGTAGCATCTGGGAGTGAAGACGTGTTGCATTGGGGATGTTTCCCAGAGGAGGACGATGATGCAAACCTGAGTCCAAAGTACCTGAGCACACATTGCCATGGATGCCTTCTCCTGTGTCAAACTGGTGCTGGAAGAGACAACCCATGGCTAGCTGATGCACGGAGAAGCCCGGCATGAATTAGATTTGAAAAACCTCAAGAGCTGAGCCAGAATAATCCTGCTTTGACTCTGCGTTTGACCTTGAAACCAAGTGGCATGACAAAAACAAGGGCTGTGGGCCCTGGCAGCTAATGTACTCCTGTGTCACAAGTCTTGTCCTCGAGGTCCCCAGGAGTTTGCTCCATGATCCGTGGTGGTCGGTGGTGAGATCATGCAGTTTGCTGCCCTGCTAAGGCATTTCTGTTCCCTGCCACAAGATGCATTTGCCCTGGGGGGAAGGTAATACATCAGAACTACCTTCTGCCCACCCCTTGCTTTGTCCAGTCTGCTGATGGATTAACATGTAACTCGGCTTTCCTGGACACAGTTGGAGCCTGGTGCAAGGGAAGCTTCTTGTATTCAGCTTGTTTCCTGATTTTCAGCCCAACTTTGAGTTCCTTTGCTAAACAGGTTGGATTTTCTGGCAAATTTGCAGGGCTTGCAGAGGGCGAGTATCCTGACGGATCCGGAAAGCTTTCTCTCCAGACTTAGAGTGCTTTTTGCTCCTTGTTTATGCGGGGAGAGTTGGATGCCGTGTGTTAAGTGGCTGCTGTACAGCCACGTCTTGTCACTAGGGGTCAGGAAAATGCTGAGAAACGGGAGAACTCCCTGAAACCACAGCAGGAGGGCACAGGGTTGGGGCTCTCAGAAACCCATCTGATCCCCAAAACCAGGAGTGATTGCTGATGTTATCAGCTGTGCTGAAAAGTGGCTGTGCTCAGCGAAGCTGCTCTTCAGCTGGACCTTCTTGACCAAATTGTTTCTCATGAGAAGCACCTCCAAATCCTTTGGCGTGCACCAAAGCATCGGTGCCGCTCCTGGGCCGTGCTTGCCTGTAGACACGTAAGCATTGAAGATGTCTCTGCAGCCAGATTGCTCGAGGTCTTTGGTTACCATTGCGGTTTTCAAGTCCTGGAAGTTCTTAGGTTTTATTTCCAGCTTCCCGAGTGCAGGTCTTGCAGCAAGCTGCCCTGAGGTGTAGGGACAGGAGAAGGGGCCCTGGGTGTGGATGTAAAGGCAAGGTCTGTCTGTACAGACCTTTTATTGGGTAGGATTAGAGAAGGTAGATGAGCTTTTGGGCATACAAGCTCTTCGATCGGACCTAGAAACAGCAGCCTTCAAAGCCGAATGAGTTGAAAACAGTAGCTTAGAGATTAGTGAGATATTTAACACGTGTGGTTGCTTTAGAAGGGAAGAGTGGCTGTAATGTACAGGAGATGAGGATAGGTGAGTGGAGAAAAAAAATGTGCTAAGGCAGTGATTTCCTTGGAGGCAGAGGCAGGTAGCTTACAGGCCGTGGCACATGGTGAGGGCACAGTGGCCAACTCCAGGAGTTTTGCTCTGCAGTAGAGTAGTGAATTTTATTTCCCAGATGCTGCTTTTGGGAGATGTTTCATTTTTTTTTTTTTCTGAGATCAGAGCTGAGAGAACAGAGGTAGTGATTTAATTTTTTTTTGGCTGATAAATGGTCCCCCACTGGCTGCTGGGTGTGCTTGTCCCTCGCAGATTGTTTGTGGGAGTCTCTTTGGGCACTCAGCAGGGGCTCAGCTTCATCTCCAGCCTTCCCAGAAGGGTGGTAGGTGAGCTGGGTGAAGTGTGTGGCATTGCTGGAAGCACAGGGGTAATATCCAGGCGCGGGCGGAGCTGCTGGAGATACATTGGCAAGTTTTGCATTTTTTGTGTGCAGAAACTTATGAGATTCATGTCAGGTGCAGTGCTGATTATTTTTTTTCCCCCTTGTTAGCATTAAGCATACCCTTTTGATGAGGTTGCTCTCTTATTTATATTACCACCTCTATTTCTCTCCAGCCTACTGAGTTTGTACTGTTTCTTAAAAACTGAATTCATCTGCTTTGCTTGTTCTTGCTATTAGTGGGAATGACCAGTGGACCATGCTGTCTGCACTCCTTGTTCGAAGCAGGATAAAAATTAATGGGAAAATTGTGTACGCAGCAATCTTAAGAAACCAAAATGCCACTGTGCCTCATCCGTTGGGGGTAGCAAATTAAATAATGTAGCAGCTTGCTTCAAAGTCTGAGGATAAGGAGTTCTTGTGGCAGGTGTGGCAAGGAGGGGAGAGATGAAATACTACAAACTGTCATTGATTCACAGCCTGGGCTGGAAGTTTGCTGATGTGCTACAGCAAACTGGAGCTGTGTTTAATTCCAGCTGCCTCTGCTCCCTCCTGCAACAGCTGTATCTCGGAGGGGCTTTGGGCTCAAAAGGAGGGACCTGTTACTCGTAATGGTTTGCCTCAGCTCTTGGACCTCTGCTTACATCCCTCTGAGGTACTGTTGAAGGTTGTCTGAGTAGTAGCCTGAACTGGTCTTGGGAATTGCTCCTTGGTGTAGGCTGGGTTTATGACCTTGCAAAGGCGAAGTGTTGAAGCTGGTGGGGAGGAAGGAGAAAAGGAGGTGGTCGTTTCTGACCTGAAGTGGAAAATCACTGGTGCTGTGAACTCCTGGGGGACATTGCTTGGTTGGCACCAGCTGCCCTGTGTTGTTACCTCTGAGCTAATGTCCTGTGGCAAGATAGCTTTCACCGGGTGCTGCTGTCTGCTTGAGGCACCATGAAGAGTCAAGATGTTGATGACAGTGTTGTAGTGCTGGGAAAGAGACCTGAGTCTTTCTGGAAGGAGGATGTCCTGTAGGACTGCTCTGAACCATGAGCCCTCCTGAGGGTTCCTGTGAGAGCTTGGTCCTTGCTCTGCTCACGCAAAGGGAAGGTGAGGAGCAGGAGCGTGCCCCACAATGGGGAGGCAATGTTTGTTCGTGAGACGGGAAGGTTTCCAATACGAGACTATATTAGGGAATCTGCCTTGGACGCATCATCAGGCTCAGGAGAGTTTATCTACTGGTGCTTTCCCCTCTCAGCCGATGTGCTGGCTATGGCTTTGGACAAACTGCCTGCAAATTAAATGAAGAAAGGAACAGTTGGTTGAAGTGGAGCTGGGACAGGAACAGACCCAGTGGCCATGGGCAATAGAAGAGGGAGAACAAACCAGGATTTTTTTCTCCCCAAACTCCTATTCCTGGATCAAGCAAGTTGTGTCAATAAAAGGGACCAACAGTTCCAGTGCAACTGGGAGATGTGATATTGCCTACTGTGGCAGCAAGGACTTAAGTCAGCAGGATCAACAAGCAAGCTCTGTGCATGAGCAGCACCGTTGCTCAGCAGAGAGAGGGTTTCTCTCCAGGAACCAGCTACTGATCAGCAGGTTACAATGAATGCCCAGCATGTAAAGAAATACAGAAACTGTGCTGGTGCTGCAGACTTGAGCCCACCCTTGAGGCCCACGTGGCCAAGTGCTCTGTGATAACTCAGCTGTCTCTTCTGATGCACAGCTGAGCAGGTGAAGCTGATTCACTCAAGCCTGGTGACTGCAGCTGACCTGCCTTAAGCAGGTAACTAGTGGCTTATGTGACTGATAGGTGTCTTAAATCAGCAGGGATACTCCATGAAGTATTGGAATGTACCTTGCCTCAATAGATGCTTGGGAATCCAGTCTTGCTTTTGCTATCAAATTCAGCATAAGGATTTTTAAAAGCACCTGCATTTTTGGGTACCCTCCTGGTGCCACTGCGGTCCTCCAGTGCACGGACGTGGCTGTTGTAGGCGGGAAGGATTGAGAGCCCATCTGGTGAGAAATCAGGTGCCTCTTACCCACCCCATCTACACAGTAAAATTTGGAATCTGAATTGTCCCTCCTGGAGCTTGGGTGTGGACTGCAGCTTAATGCTCCCATTTTGCTTAGTGGTGCATGGCTTTCATTAAGTGATGCTGTAAAATACTTGCATTACAGGCTATGAACCAAAGAAATCGGAGCGTAGTCGCTGTGGTTCTGGGTCACGTTTTGCACGCGGTTCATTGACAGAAGTAACCAACCAGCAGGGATGAGTTGGGTAGAAGGTTTTTTACTGTCTTTGTGGTACCATCTTCTGATGAAATTTGAGAGGCAGCCCGAGATCTGCTCCATGCTTAGTTTAAGAGGAAGAAATAGTATACTGGTTTTTATTTCACTTGCTGGGAAGTTTAGCTCTGCTTTAGAGCATGGAATTGCTTTTTCTTTTTTTCTGACAGAACCCCAGAAAAAGGGTGTTTTAGAGCTTGGAGGAAACTTTAACAAACTGGAGAAAAACCAGGATCTTCCTCCTCTTTGCCCTGTGCCTGTATCTACACGGGCAGTAAGCATGGTGCAAAAAGCACCCGTCTTATTTTCCAAATCGCTATAGCTGGTGATCAAGTCTGCCACGCCAACAAAAAGCATGAAGACCTCTGCTTTCTGCTGATGCAGAACGATAATTTGTGGCTCAGGCATTACTGAGATGTTAGACGCCGAAATTATGACCACTCTGTCAGATTGGCTGGATAATTTTTACTCTTAAGCCTTCCACCAAGATGATTTTCAGTGCTTGGAAATTAGTCTTACTCTGCAGAGCTGTCAGTGTCTCCCAGCTGTGTCAGTATGTGCTCTAACAAATGCGTGTATATATGATATAGCTGTTTCATCATCATTCCCTGCACTCCTCTAGACACCTGGGAGGCTTATCTTAAGTGCAGCTCTCCTCTCCCAGGAGTCAGTTTTGTTAATTCTTTTTTTGGTTTGTTTTCCAGTAGTGTAGAAAAACCCCAGAACAAGCTTCTTGTTGGTGTTTTTTTTTTTTTAATTTTATTTTTTTATTCCAGGCCCTGTAGACATACAGGGAGAGAGATTTCATGCTCTGAGTAGGTTATGCTTGAAATGGATGGGGGGAGGTTTTATTTGTACAGGTAGGAAACTGAGGCAAGGAGAAATCAAGGTCTCGGAGGTGCTAAAGACCCAATTCTCAACGAAAGTTTGTATCCTCCAAAGGTAGAAGGCAGAAAATTGTTGTACAGGGAGGTTGTGCTGAGGTCTCTTGGGCAGGTCTGAAAAGGGTTGCAGGTCCCCTCGCAGAAGGGACAAAGCAGTGCTTAAAACAGTAGATCCTTTGAGAAACAGAGCGCCCATCTGCTGACCTTCCCTATCACTAATCTGCAGCCACGGTCTTGGGTTGACGGAGAGGGGCCACCTCCATCCCCAGGGCACTGTTTCCTCCCTGAGGACGCCTGGCCCTGTAGCAACGTATCCTGGACACGTCCCTTCCTAGCAAGAGGTGGGAGATGCAAACAATCCCTCCAGAAAGAGTTTCTGCCTTTTGTTGCTTGCAGTGAAGGTGAGCTGCCAGCCTACAGTTGCCTCATCTTCCTTTTGGATATGGTCCCCAACTGATTTGGCCTCTATTATTAGTAGCTGACATACCGGTAGAGTCACTTTCCTCCTAACTCTGCTAATTAATCAATGCACCCCGTGACAGCTCTTGACCATTAAATAATTTTCATTAGTATTCAGACCCCAACAGCATGGATGAACCCATCTATCTTCATTAGCTCTTGGATTTCAACATCAGGAACAGGAGCCAAAAGTGACAGTAAAAGGGCAGTTTCCTGTCTAGTCCCTTCCTCATCCCAGTGAAAACTGACCTTGCTGATATTTTTCTTTCTTTTCTTTCCCTGCCCCTTGTTGTATGTTGGTTAAAGCAGAAGATGGGCAGTAACTTCAGTTCCTCTCCTTCTTGTCCCGAGTGATTATCCTTAGGAAAAAAGTGGACAGGATCCTCTTTAAAGGTAGATAAATAACGTACGATTATCCTCGTTTTGTAAGTAATCTGAGAAGGTCACGAAGGAAAGAAAGTGAAGATCAATACTTATCGATGTCTGAATTACCTTCCTCCATACTAAAAATTAACTTTGCCAGTGGTGTAGCTGCATCTGCACAGAGGTAACCCTACATTGGCCAAAATTGTGCGCACAACCTCAAAACCAGGAAGGAGGAGTTACACTTCTTGGAAGCGTTTTCTGACCTCACCAAACATCTGGTGTTTTTCTGGAAGCGATGAGAAGCCACCGCTGCACGCTCAACCTTGCTCTCCAGAATGAGAGGGTATTGCTGTCCTCGCTTGTCTGCGAGGTTATTTCCTGAACACTGGTGTAATGTGGCAAATATTCAGTTATGTTGGGAAGTCGTGTAATTTCCTTCCTGTCAGTTGAATCTGTCCTGAAGCAATTCCTGCTTTTGTCAGGTTAACGTGATTTAGATTAAAGAACTAAAAGGACTCGGAGAGGCCTCCTGAGATGCTGAAGTTTGTCCCCCGCTCTTGGATTATACGATGTGGTCTTCCAATCCATGAATGTGTTGTGGGGGTGGTGGGCTTGGCACCTATTAACTTCTCTTTCTCCTAAAGCATGTCCTTTCCTGTTGGTTGGGGAGAAAAAAAAAAGAGAATAAAGGCCAAGCTTTGAAGAATTGAGCTGGCTGAGCAGCTTTGCTACTCCCATCGGGCGTTGTACACCATGCGGAGGTGTACTCTGTGCTGCCCAAAGACCCGTTTGGCCATCCCAAAGGGTGGTGGTCTGTGGGGCAGGGAGTGCCTTACCCATCTCTTTTCAGTAAGGACCATGGAAATGCCAAGTGGGTTTTGCATGAGGCTCGTCAAACCAAGAGGAGATGGCTTGTACTTAGCTGCGGTGCTTACGGGGTGAGTTGCGAGGGTGTTTCATGGGCTCAGGGTGTTTCATCAGGCTAAAAGTGAGAGCTTCCAGAGACTTCTGGAAATCTCACAAGGCAGAGTGCCAAAAAGGTACATTTTGAGCACAAGGAAATTTCTGTGTGCTCCTTTGACCTTTTGCGGCATTGATACCATGTCCCATGGGTGGCCCAGGGAGGGATCGTGCAGTGGATAATTGCACTGCATCTCGCAGACTGTTCAGGCCTCGCTCCCTCCTGCACCGTGAGTGCCAGAGATGAACAGCAGACATTATTCTTAAAGCTTGGTCCTCCCAGGCTGCTGTGCACAGGCACTGCTTGAGCTTTTGTGTTTTCCTCTCTGTTTTTCCAGTAGCGTTTCTGGGATTATCTTTTTTCTCTTCCTGTAGAACTTGACCCGGAGCCACCTCTGTTGATATGTGTCTGTATCTGCTGAGAACCCTTCTATCAGTTGTCTGCCCAAAGCCACCACTGCAAGTTATTTATACAGTGATTAGTTAAAGCTTCAGATATTTAATGCAACCTTTAAATCACATATTCACCAACAGCTATTGGTCACATAAAATTTCATTGAGCGGTATCTATCACTTACTGTTTTTCTCCATGTGTGCATATATTTAATTTTCTACAGACCTCTCTTGCTGATATTTTCTGCTGAGTAAATAGTAAATCGAGGGACTTCAGAAAGCATTTTGTTGCATTGCAGTGAGCGAATTACTGGTAAAGAGAACATGGAATATAAAAATTCATCTTGCAAAAAAGTTGCCCTGTTGTATAAATCCTATCTCTCTATGTTAAAACAGAATCAAACCTTAAAATGAAATGTATTTTTTTTTTTACAGCATACGTAGCTAGTAAGGACTCTTCCAACCAGCTAGCTTTGAATAATCAGCCTTGTTGGGTTTGCTTCTGTTTTTTGCCTCTTCTGCCTCAGCTTATAGTACGCTTATGAGACAACATCTGCTTTGTACTAGGGGTCCAAAACTGTACATGTAAATGCTTGAATTCAAAGATACAGTCAAAATGTAATATTTTTAAGTTGGCTCAGAAAACCAAGTTCTTGGGCTCACCAAAGGAGATGAAACTTGGAAGAAATGTAGGTAGAAAATGCAAATTTGAAGTCTAATGAAACGAACTTCATTTTTGGAACAAGTAGTAATTAAAAGAAGCGAAGAGAGATTATGCCTGCATCTGCAAGTGGAGTAGCGCTGAGAGCTGGGCTGAGCCCAAGTCAGCAATAAACCCTGAAGTGGGGCATCCAGGTACCTAATCTCACCCTGTGGTCAAGAGAGGTGGCTTGAAGGAATCTCAAGGGGATGATTCAGATCCTGGGTGCATTGAATTGCTCCATGACCCCAGTTGGACCTAAGAGCGTCTGGGACCTTGAGCAAGGAGCCTGGAATTGGGTAAGTTGAGCGCCAGCCTAAAGATTCAGGTGCTTTTGTGTATGTGTAATGCAAATCCTCCTTTTCAGGTGCATGGGTCAGTTTTGGAGAGTCACACTCAATTTGTGTGTCCTCAGCTTGGAAGTTGGGGCCGCTATTTTGCTGTGCATTTGAAAAGATTGCAGTTCGGTTGGTCTGGAGTAAAATGTTGCAATATTTCCATGTAATGTGGTTGTGACCACCTTAACCATCTCAGAGTGAACAGGTCTCTTCCTTTTTGTAGGTTTCTGTAGGGTTGGTGAAGAAAGGAGGAGGCAAAGGACACTGAAGGGGAAAAGGTGTGAGCTTTTTCCAGCTCTGTGTGCTTTAGTGGAGACCTGCCAGCCTTCCCTGCCATTGCAGAGCTGCCTTGATAGCCCCACAGCTATCTTGTACATGGGACGTCCACGTGTGTCCCCTGCTCCTTCAGTCACAGACCTGCGGTCTGTTTGGTGAGCAGTGCAAACCCTGAAACAAATGCAGTTCTAGGGAGCAACAGGCTGGTGTTTCTGCCGCCTTCTGGGAAAACAGCTGGCAAATTTGGAGCCCCGTCTGCTTGTGGGATTCGATGGAAAGGAAGGAGAAAGTTGCTTGTGAGTCTAGTGCCAAAATAAGGGATGTGCAGTGCTAACGGGAGATCACCCTGGGGTGCAGACACAGCCTCACCTCATCACAGCCCTTTCCCAGCCCAAATATGGGGCCAGCAACTCCTTTCGCCTGTTTTAACCTGGTTATAAGGAGCAGAGGAGAGGAACAGAAGGGAATAAAAGGAGAAGCTGAGGTTGGGGAATGGCAGGAGAGGGCTGTCGGTGGGCAGCGTGGACGGCTGGGTCACGGTTGGCCGCCTGCCTGACCCTCACCAGGGCTAATAATGTTTTCTCCAACTCCTTGACTGCTCACTGTAGTTCATTAATTGATTTGGCAGAGGAAAAAGGAAAACAGTGAAGTGAAACTACGTATTTTAAACTGTCTTCCCGGATCCCAGTAAGATTTCCTTTGCCTTCTTTGGAGCTGGTTGCTGTGTCGGTACCCTGCTGTTCTGCATTCCCCTCGCTCGAGGTTTGACAGATGCTGAGGTCTCACCTTTGGCTAAGAATTGGGATTTCATTCATCCTGGAGGTAATTTTGCCACTCTTTCCTGTGGGAAATAGACTTCAGGCAGAGTTAGCTGCTGCCCTCACTACAGCAAAGGCCTATTCTTAGTCTGTGGTGTCATTAGGTCATTAATTAAAGAATTAATTATTTCCTGAATATTTCCTCTCCCCTTCTTTGGCATAAGGATGAAGTCAGACTTCCATTTGGCCAAACCGTACCTGGTGGGGCTGAGTAATAAAGTAATAAAGCCACAGTGGCAGGTAAACGCAGGTGATGGAGAGTCCTACCTATGTGTCTTCCCACAGAGCTGTAAGTACTTTACTCCAAGCCTGATTATAAATAGGGGCTTGACCTCTTTTTAACCATAGTTAAAAGCAGAGTAGCCCCTTCCCAGCATTACGTGGTATGGCACAAGGAAAGGGAAAAAAACCTCCGTGGACTTCAGTGGCCCTTTTCCAGGTGTGAGGGAGCTCTTGCTGTTTTTCAAGTTCAGAGCCAAAGGCTATCTTTCAATACATTGTATTTAACTTTGTCCAATTCCATTCCCTTTTTCTGCAGCGATAAAACCACTATTGCTCTTTCATCTCACCCCCCTTTCTTCCCGAATAGGTTCTGTGAAAACGGTGTTTGGGGGCAGTAAATCACAAAATGGAAGCACGCATTTGTAAAATGCTTTATGCTTCCCTCCATCAATATTTCAACGTGCGACACAGACACCAACATTTCATTTTAATTACGCTGCAAATTTCCCTGTCGAGGAAGAAAGCTCAACTCTGCAAGCCAGCCCCGTCCCCCCTTTGCCATGGGAGTGCTGCAATATCCAATTAGCCACGTCTTTTATTCATCTGAGTCACGGGGCGGCGTGCGTGCCCGGTGCGCGTCTCTCCTGCAGGAGGAAGACTTCCAGCTGGGCTGAATCTGGCCCGGCTTGTCCTTTTCTTGCCACGGGGTGAAGATAGGTCTTGAAGCCGTTCGTGGAAGTATCTGTGGGAGCTGGCGTGTTGCCTGGAGCCCTCTGCGGGCAGGAAGGGCGATCCAGCACAAACAGAAGGTTTTGGAAGATAGGCTCTGACAGTGATTAGAGGCAAGGGAAGGCTTCCCTGCTGCAGCGAGTGTCACGTTTTTTTAAAGCTGTCCTTTCTGAGGTTGCATTAGTTGCTAGGACTGTTTCTGTTCGCAGGAGAAGAGAAAGAACGTGACCGAGGCGTGCAAGTCACTGAACGACACGGGCAAGTCAGCCCATACCCTCTTGTAGCCCTTTCTAGGGGATGTAAGAGATGGCCACTGGCAACTGAGTGGCGATACGGGAGTCAATGCTTTGTGCACCCAATGAATGTGCTAACCTGCAAAACTCCTTGCCAGAAGATACTGCTGAGTCCCCCCCAAAAAAACAGTAGCAGATTTTCTTAAAGTGTAACATTCACGGGTATGTGAGCTAGGATAAAAATATACGTGACAAAATGCTTAAGGAAAGGAGAGGGTCCCCTAATGCAAAGGAAATATGTCCCTCGTGGTGGTGCTGTTCCATCATTGTCAATTATAAGGAGTGTTAAATGTTCCTCTGTAGCAGCTGGTGTGGGGTATTATTTTAGAGAGGGCATTAAATTAGATGGGTTATCAGTGTAATTCGATATGACAATTTCTGTGGTCATATCCTGAAGACAGTGGAAAAGGTGGGGAGAGGGAGCAGCACCCGTGACACACGCAAATGCTAACTGGAAGGGAAAGAGGCATTCATTTCTTGTTAGCGCGTACAAATGTAAATGTACTGATTTATGTAACTTCCCAAAGCGTAGCTCTCGCTGCCTGAAAAAGCATTCTTAAAACACATATCCAAATTAAGATGCCACGTGTCAGATAAATTGCTCCGCGCAGAAACTTTGTTTGCAAAGTCAACATTTTTCCAACAGCGTTTTTAAAGTCCTTAAAAACCCAAAACAAACTGTATGGAGAAACAAATGTCTGTATGTTGTTGGTATCAAGGGCCAAGAGGTGGTTTTGAGGCCAACCGTGTCAGAGAAAGCCAGTGTCATGACAGCCCGGTCTTGGATGGACAAGCGTTGGCATCTTTGGATATGCACTCATTAAAATTCATTCAAGTCCGAACAGCACCAAAGAAATGTTTTAACAAACGAACAGCCTTATTTTGACCTGCTTGAGCACAACTATTTGGGATTTTGTAATGGAGGGCTACGCGTTTCGAACCGAGGGTGGGGAGTGTGGGATGTGTTATGCTTCACCCAACATCTTAATGCAGCATTTCCTCTGCGAGGGAAGGTGTGAAAAGTAAAGTTAAAGCTGTGATCTCTGTTTTTTCCTCTCCCTGGGACTGGTGTCTCCTTTTTACTCATAGCTACACCAGACTAGTAGAGAGGACCTCTCAGGTAGTGTTATCTGTGGGGTGATGGGTATTTTCCTACTCTGTATGTATACCTAATAATGTATGTACAATGCCCAAGCTATGTTACGATAAGAATAGTTACTATTTTGGAGAACCTTTCCTAGGACCTCCTTGAAGTTCCTCTGAAAAGCGCTCTCTGGGAGCCCCACTTACGCAAAAATTAATCTGATGTCTGCGAAGACAGAAGATGGGGAGGTACGTACAAGGCAGAAAACCCTGAAATAAAGTTAATTTGCAGAAAGACCATAATAGGCCAACAGGCAAGTCTTCATCTGCAAGTCTGGAGAGGGCAGCGTGAGCTGGGAGCTGTTAGGAGGATGTGCAATGGGATGAAAGTTAGGCACACCACCAAAAAGCATTTCTGAAGGATGGGACCGGCAGTCCTGGTCAGGGCGTGCCGAGTGCCAGGTGCTAGATGGGTCATCCCATGCATTAGCAAGGAAGATTTTCCTTGCGTGGTCTTAAGATGACACAGGCCATCCTAACAGCCAGAAGTCTTGAACAAGACTGTTTAAAAAGAGCTGGAATTTATCTGTCTTCATGTGAAAGGAGTGTTGGTGGGTTAGGGTTGATCTGCAGGAGAAAAGAGGAGTCGGGATGGGAAGAGCTGTTTGCCAGGTTAATTCGCCTCCCTCTGTGGTGTGGCAGTTGCTGTAAGTCAATCTTGAAGAACCTGTGGCTGATGTATGTGGCCTGTAGATGTAATCAGCAAGGTTTTTGGGGTGAGACCTTTTCAGCTGGACCCTGAACGATAGGACTATTACAGAGCAGGCAACAGGAAAAAGAAACGGTAGTGTTTTCTGAGCATCCCCTCCCCAAATACACGTTGGCACGTCCCCGGGCAGCACGGAAATAAGCAGAAGGGATCTATTTACGTGGTTATGGGTTTGCTGTCCTTGGATCCTGTTTGAATACACTCCATCCCAGAGTTGTTTTGCATTTCACCAGGGAGTCTTTTGTCTAAAGGGCATCGCTGCTACAGCAAAGTGGAGCGTGTCCCTGCCCCTGCTTTCTCCAGTGGATATCACATTTCATTACCCTGATGAGCCTGAGCGAATTCTCCTGGTTGTGTTAATTTGCCCACAAGCCAGCCTGTGTCACGTCCGCAAGAAGCTTGTGACATTTTCTAGCCTCCCCCATCCCTCCCGGTTTCGAAACCTCGAATAATAATCGCAGCCTTGTCCCTTTTTCTACTTATTGCTTCTGAAACGGAGGGGAGAGGGGGCGGAAGGGCCGAGACACCCCCTTCTTGACCCGCACAGATGCGGTCAGCCCCATGCCGGGCGAGCGTGGGAGGCATTCGCCTCTCGGGGCTGTGTGTGTGCCCGGTCTGCTGCGGTGTGCTCCGAGGGCTTGTGGTGGCGGGAACAGAGGGGGGTGCCTTTGCGTGACCTCGGTCTTTGTGGTTTGGAGCTCGTCAATGAAATGGAAAGTGGGTGGTGGCGAGTGGGGCGGCTGTTTCGGCATTGTCCTACCCTTTGGGCTGCTGTGGATTGGGAAGTGGAGTGCTCTTGTGCATTTGATACCTTCAATACCTTTACCAATGCTTTTTTTTCCTGAAGCATGGGTGCATAGGGAGAAGACCATATAGCGTTGGACAACCAATGCTTTAAACCCAGGATCTGAATGCTGTGTTTCAGAGTGCCCTGCAGGCAAGGAGCAGAGGAAGGATTTAAAATTAGATGCATTGGGGGCAGGTGAGAAGTAAAGTATTTGTGTTCCCAGTGTGGTGCTGCTCCCTCCCCACCTCTTCAGTTTAATCCGTATTTTGGACGACTTTGATAGTACTGGAGGGTTGGGGCTGTTTTCCAAAACGTTGGTGTCTGAATGTGAAGTGAGGTGTGCTTCTGCATGCATCACAAACAATATTCTTGCATATTTTTTTACTTTAAATAATGAAACTTCTGCTTTAACTAATGACACCTTTAAATGATGATAATCTTGCTGTTCTAGCAGCCCTGAAGCTGAGCCATTGAAAAATCAGTGGTGCTTGTATCAGCCTAACCTTAAGGACAGGTATTAATTTCTCAAGAAGTCAAGCAAGCTCTAACAGGACAGAGAAAATTAGCTACTGATTATCAGTGCTTTTAAGAGAGATGAAGACGCACTCTTTCAAAATACTTCTCCTGTGATTATGTCCCTCATCAAACCATCCCAGGAAGGCAATTCACCACTCTGCATCGCCTCATGCTCTCGACTGGTTATTAGGCCTTTCGGATAACCATCGTACTCTGCATTCAGGCTTCCAAGAGGAAAGGTTAATGCACATTGGCTCATAAACACCCCTCTGAATGTGCTGAGATGCTTTGTACCGAGCGCACAAGAGCCTTGGTCACGTGCAGACAAGAGTTACTTGCGCATGGAGAACCGGCGACTGATTGAAAAAGAATTTCAGGCTAAGTGTATGAAGGGGCCTTTGAATGGATTTGGCTGTAACACAAAGCTGTTGCTGGAGAGCTCTTTGGCAGAAGGAAAGAGGCTCCAACTAAGAATTGGTTGTGTCTTGTATCAAAGACGAGAGGTCGGGGATTGGAGTAAGTGGATCTTACAGTAAATGGATTGAAGAGGTGGGGGTACAGAAACTAAAGCGAAAGAAAATGATAGGTGATAGTAACCACTAATGAAACTTGAAGCCCTGAGCTCTTCAAATGTGATGAAGGAGCTCCAGGAGCTTCACTCAGCCCTGGATAACCAGGATAGGTGAGAACTGACCTGTGATGTGCTCCTAGGTGGGACAGAGTGATGGTGTGGGTGGCCAAGGACTGCAAGGATTTTGGGAAGGATTTGGTTGCAGGATAGCATGGATGTAGCATGCGTGTCCCTCCTCAGACCCACGTGATAAACAAAATCCTTGTTTTTTTCCAAGAAAAGGAAAGGCTAGGACTTCCAGACAAGCTGGGTGACACCTTGGAGGCTCACTATACCCCAAGGCTGTTACTACCCCTTGCTCAGTTTGCTTCACACCTGGGGACACATATGCAGCACCACGTATCCTGAGGATGTTGCTTCTGATTTATATTAACCATTTCACTTAAAACCAAGGCGGCGAGAAGGTTTCAAGTGGTGTTTGGGGGAAAGGAGTAACTGAGGAGGATCTTTAGGGTGTCCTGACTGAGTGGATCACCTTTCGAGGTGTCTGCTTCTCCCTCCTGGAGCCTGTGATCCTAACCTCGCCCTTTGTCGGCTGCTTAACGTCTGGGGACATCAACGTACCTTCATGGGACGAAGTAACACGTACCCTGGGCTGGGCAGAAGCATCTGATCCAAACCATCTCCAAATGATCCTAGGCTGGCCAGAAACTGCTGTGGTGAATGATTTCTAGTCCAAAGAGAAATTTCTTCTCCCAGCATCCCTCCGAGACATTCTTCTTTGCCCTGAAAGGATTCCTCCCTGCATGTTGAGTCATGCTTGAAGAAGTGCTTGTTAAATAAGTACCGCTCATCTTTGCTTAAAACAAATGAAGTTGATTTAACAGGGCTATAGAACGGCCAGGTATCTGTGTTATTTAAGAGTATTGGCACTCTGAAGGCCGAGCGCTAAAAGCACTTCATTTTTATTTCAACTGTTAATTGAAAATCAGCTGGTTCGTCTTGTTCTTTCCACTACTGCTCCTTCTCCTCTGCTCCCTGCTCTCATCTCCCCCATCCCCCTGTGATAGGGTAACAGCTGTTAATGCAACACCCCTGCGCAACGTGCTAGTAAAAATGTGGCGCGAGGCCAGCCTTTCACTTGTGGTTTATTGGTTTAATTAACCAGGGTCTTGCAAATACTTCTTTGTGAGGCAGAAATGAGAGAATCTAATGTTTCATGGGCTGGATCCTTACATCATTTTTAGGCACCTGGTGAAGGCACCAAGGTAAAAACTCGGCTTCTCTGATTAACCTTGACTGAATTCAATAATACCTTGGAGTCACATTATTGCTGACCTTGTGTTTTGCTACCTTCTCATCTTTCTAATTTGTCTTTTCTTCCTGCCTTTGCAGTAACAGTCAGAAGTGTTTGAAAAAAGAAATCTGCTGTCTTGTGGGAGAGCTCCTCTACTTGCAGTGATTTTTTTTTTTTTAACTTTTCAGTATATTTCTTGTTGTTTGTGTTTTTCTTGTGTTTACACACACAAACATTTGCATGAGAATAGCTACTTAAGAGTTGCTTGGGGGTGACCTTGTAATTTTTTTTAAATGAATTTGTGTGATGATGTGCTGAATACTGCTAGCCATCAAGATAATTTGGCATTTGTTCATGCAAGAAGAAATTCTTCCTGTGTGCCATTTTAGGAGATGGTCTTGACAATGTTCATGAGAAAAGCAGTGTTGAAGCTGGCTTGTCCACAAAGAGAAGTCCAGGTGCTGCCTGGGTTTATTTTTAGTGATTTGCTATTCTTTTTCTTTTCTTTTTTTCTCTCAGGTTCCTGCTGATGTGATGGTCTCTCATAATTTCAGTCTATGCTTCTGAAGGTGTGTGTATTATTTTGGGTGGGGAATGAACCAGAGGATCTGAGCACTTGTAGTAATCCGTGAAGCCTCTGGCATCTGTTTAGAATAAACTCCAGGGTCTTGTTCAGGGGTATTTGTGTGGGTGCAGCAGAAATCTTGTAGATCAAAGGACAGTAAGGCCAGATCTTAAAATCCTTTAAGGATTTTGAACGCTCTAGCCCTGTCGTAATTCCTGTTTTGGGGTAAATGCCATTTATCTGTCCCTCTTGAAGTTTCTTTCTCTTTTTTTTCTTCCTTTTCCTTTACAGATACCTAACATCATACACCGTTCCTGTGGTCCACCCTAGAAGGTGGTAGCCATGATTCTTTCTCAGGACTTTCTAATGATCTTAAGGGGGAGTGGTTGCCTTAGAGAGAATATTGATTATCATCTTAATTGACAGTTCTCTCTTGCTAGGATCTCTCAAATCAAGCATATGGCAGGTCACATTCCCATGGGGTGCCCAAAGCATGCTGTTAATTTCTGGAAGCATCTAGTCGCGTGGGTAAATAGTTTATTAAGACTTGCCTTCCCGCAGTGATTTTTCCATTGGAGTTCAAGATTTCTATGTGAGAAATGTCTCCTTTGGTAGGAACTTTGATACAGAAATGTGGAGCTTGATTCAGGACTTCAGCAAGCAAAATGCTTGCAAAATACCCCAAATTGGTACAGCCCTTGGTGGGGTGGTTTCTGGTATCTGCGTGCATGAATGGCTCCCAGGTCCAGATAAGGAGTGCACAAGGCTCTCGCTCTGAGCAGGATGCTGTGTGAAGGTGCTTGTGAGCTATCTGAGATATCAAATAGACTTCAGGGTCTCTCCAGAGTTTTTCATAGTGTAGCCTTGCATCTGTGGTGGCTGCCTTTATCTTCCTTGGCGTTCTTGTGGAAACACAACGTTGTGATTCTGTGAGTCACAGGCAATTGAAATAACATCATCATCTGCTTTATGGGTGATAAAAGGTAGATAGACTGCAGCTAGGTAAACTACATCATGCTCTGTCTCCTCTATCCTCCTATAACTGCTCTCACATCACCCAAGTAGCTGCAATTGGTTCACCCACCTGCTGATGGTGACACAGCCAAGTATAGGGAAATGACTGTAGTTGTCTTTACTGGAGTTTGTAGGTGACTGAGGCACAAAGTTGGTATTTCTTCCTTGGTTCTGCTGTTTCAACTACCTGGATGATTCATCAGTACGATCATCTGTGTGATACAGGTTTGGCCAGAATGTCCTTGTTTTTAGATGTGGGCAGGTGGGGCTGGCAGGACCAAGTTGTTGGCTCCAGCCCCCTGTATTTGTGGGCAACGTGAGAAAATGTTGAGTCCAGAAGGGTCCAGGGAGCTTCTGTTGCCCAAAGCCATTGCACACTGGGCACTAGAGCCTAGGCTGGCTGCTAGCCGTGACCAGTCCTTGCTTATCCCAACGTCCAGCATCGGGAGCGATCTCTTTGTGAGACCGCACTTGTGACGCACTCCGAAACACCAGCAAGTATAAAATCCCGTAAACGTATTGCTTTTTTCTCTCTGAAGCGTGTTGAAATGCTAACTGCCTGTTTACTATCTCGTGCAACCGAAGATGCTGATTGGAAGTACAACGTCTTTAAGTGAGATTGTTGCTGGCTACCTAAAAGGTTATCTCCTTGCTTGCATAACATTTCTCTACTGCAAATCACAGTCTTGGTAGAGTTCATAGCCCGGTGGATTTGCGTAGGACCATCTCATTTGGAAACAGATTTCATCTCTCGGCTAACGCTCTGCCAACCTGTCAGATGCATCGCAGGTTCCAGCCGTTTCTCTAGGACTTTGGGAAAGGGGGGCTTATTAGATGGGATGTTTTAACTCTCTTTGGGGGAGTGAGCTTAGTCCAAGAATATATCAATATGGAATTTTCTTGCCTGCAGGTCAAGCGGAAGTCTACGTGTATTTTTAGAAACAGACAGTCAAACCATTAAATTCATTTGTCTTTGCTTTAGTAAAAACGCTCCTTGCCTTTAGAGAATGATAATGGCACTAGATTAATGTATCCAGGAGTACCATTGTGAGTGGCAGCTGGAGAATGAGAACTTGATGGGATCTAAAATGAAAGAAAAATGTTTGCAATCAGTTTTGTGCTTCATTCTCCTCTTACCCCAGGTACCTGAGATGTTCAACACATAATTCTACGATTATGTGGTGTTTTTTCTAAAGAAAAGCATTGTAAGTCTTCCATAAGAAACTCTCAAGATGCTATTTTCATGCAAATAGCTTTGTGTGCTAAATTGAGGAACTTAGGAACCACAGAAAATACAGGAAATGTGGGCAGAATGCATTTGAAATGTAAAAGTTTCCTGAGAGTTGTCAACAGCTCTTTAAGAAGCCTATTGCCCGCATGTTTCAGCAGCGTCTCTTTGTGATTGCTGGGGGAAAAACCCAACAATTACCGAACTGAAAAGATTGTGTGTAGTTGTTGCACTGAGGAGCAACTCTCAAGAAGCGATAATGGAGCGGAATGACGTTCTGCAGTTCGCCTTTCTGGCTTTGACGAATATCGAGAAGACAACAACGCCCCATTTCTTTTTCTAGTTCCCAAGCTTAAAGTAAGAGGATACCCCGTTTTCTAGATGGCTTTCCCTTAAGGCTTCTCTGAGACCTCCGAGCACGTGTCCTCATACCTGTGTCTTTCCTTCAGTGGCATTCCTAGCAAAGCAACCTGAATTTCCCGGTGGAAGGATCTTTATTGCTCACACAGGCTCGCACAGAAGATGAGTGTATAAGCCTTGATTCTTGAGGGCAAAACCAGCCTGGAAAGCGTCCTCTCGAAATTGAGTGTGGTATGAATAAAGCAAGTGACTTTTCCACACCACAAAGATGAGTACTTTCTACTTCACTGCTGCGGATGATTAAGGAAAACAATTGCATTCTGACAACATGCATTGACATTTGAAAATGAAAAAGAAATGAAGAACAGATTCTGGGAGGCTTGCCATTAATGATAATGGATTTCCCTGAATGGGAGCCTTTTTGAAAGCCTGATTCTGTTTGTTTTTTTCTTTTTTTTAATAACGTTGCCTCAAACAGGCAACCCTGTCACAGGGGACAACGAGGGGGTCAGAGAAGTTCAGGGGGTAATCTGGGGAACCGTTCTCAAAGCGAAAGGAACAAAATAGCTTTACACGTACAGTTGTGAGCCCACTTAAAACCAAACCAGAAAAACGCCTGTGAGAGCAAAGAGAGGAGGGGAAGCTAGGTTAATGCTGATAAATGAATATTTGACGTTGAAGTTCAACTTTTCATTTACTTGCAAATTAAAAGTATTGTGTCAACACTGCAGGAGATGGTCCATGCATATGTTTGGGGTTTTTTTTCCCCCAAAAGGTTAATTCTTCTTTGATTAAAAAAAAAGTGAGAAACATTGACTTTAAATAATAGGCAAACACACCCAGTGCCTCCCTGGCAGTGCACGCTGCGCATTGACCGCACAACCCCGTTTGAGCATCTGGCAGGGGGCTGTAGCGTTATGTGATAACACGGCCTTGAAGGAAGAGCTTTCCAGACAGGTGTAAAATCTATTGCAGTTAGCCACTTTGCTGTAGGAATTGGTTTTTTTTTTTGCTCCTTGTGATACTAACTTTCAGCTGTGCGGTTGAAACTGGGATGTTTACAGCTGCATCTTTTTATAGGCACCATGTGATAGGTAATTTTATGTGAAAAATCTATTTAGTCCCCTGATGGAAGAAGTAAACTTAGGTGAGACTCATTCTCCCTTGAATTCTTGGTGTGCCATAAAAAAAATGTTGCAGTTCTCCAAAATATTAGCTGTAAAACTTGTGCCTTGTTAAAGTTACAATCAGAAGATGTAATAAATGGATTATTTAAGCATGCATTACCATGTAATGTTCATCTTGGGGCGCTTGGATTTTGACTCTGTAGTACCGTGCTTTGCCTGGCAATCTCATGGTGGCTGCTGGGGTGGAAAACACAAACCCTCCTTTAAATAATGCATCCCTTCCCTGCTGTGCCTCTCCTCTGGTTCAAAGACAGTCCCCCTTTAAAGTTTAATCAGTAGTTTTATCATTGCTCACAGGCAAGAGGTACTGATCCAAAAAAAAAAAAGGGGGGGGGGGAAAAGCGCCTTGGGATGGAGAAGTTTAACGCTGGGTGGAATTGCACCTTCTCCTCCCTTCCTGCTGTTTTTAATTGATTTTTCATAATGGTGTGTGCTTATTTGGCTGGGGTGACAGGAGTTTGTGAGCTGCCGCTCTGGCAGACACCTACACCTCTGCTGAACCCATCCGTGGGGGACACAAGCTGGAGCAGAGCAGGGGACAGGTAGTTTCTCGGGCATTTGGCTGGGTTGCTTTCCCCAGGCAGCTCTCCCAGAACTGTTTCTGCCCTTGCAATGTGTCTTTTGCTTTTTTTTCTTTGTATCTGTCACCTGTCGATGCTCCTGAAACACTAAAGAGGTAGATGTGGCGCAGTGCGGCAATTGAAAGGTGGATGTTATAAAAGGTATTGAGAGACCTGAACTGATGCTTTGTCAAAACTCACCTCGTTAACGTTGTTCGTTTTTCGGAGCAGAGTCCCTGCGGTTGCGGGCAGCACTGTGGTGGGAGGGAGCTCCCCAAGGGTCCGAGAAGGGAAAGCCCTGGGGAGCAAGCGGCAAGCTGGGAAGGTGGGGGTATGAAATGCAAACAGCTTGAGTTGGGGCTTGTGTCCGTGCCTGGTGCTCCCCGTTGGCTTTTCAAGGGCGTTCGGAGGTGTCTGTCTAACAGGAATGGTTTGGCACAGGTTCCTGGAGGAAATTTAAGCCGTCTCAGCATGGGCCTTAATTTCCATGAGTACTCTTTGGTCTGGAGCCTGCTTGGCCTTTTGGGCTGAGACGGCGTTGATCCTGGCTTCTCAGAGGGCACTTCATTACTTAAGGAGGGTAATATCAATCTGTTGGCATATCAGCATCAGAGGGAAAAGGTTTATGTTAGCTCTTCGTGCTTCCCTGGCCTCTCTTCATGGGAACACCCAAAGAGTTGGTTGTTTCCAAAGTGGAAAGAGGCAAATGCATCTCCCTCCTCTTTCAACGACCAGCACTGTGGACAAGCTGTGGTGGTGGCATCTGTGGGAATGTCCGTCGGTCTGTCCCTGCAACGAGGACACACAGGCATGTGCGTTAATGTTATATACGTTCTTGCTACGGTTGCTTTCTCCCTGAGACCCCTGCAATGCCAGAATAGGGTAAAAGGCTCGTTTCTAACTCTGAATGGCCAGTATTCTCTGGAGTCTCCTACAAGCCTAAATTTGGTTTACAAAGCTGGGAGAAGCAATTCAATTCAGGGCAATTCACACAGAGGGTGCTATTGGTTTTGCTCAGTGTGTACCACCCTGGCCCTCGGTCATTCTTGCTTTTCCACCAAACATTTTTCTTGGTCAGTCCGGCTGCCACTTTAGATTTCTAGTTCTTCTCATGCTGCTTTTCTGTTTGAAGAGAGAGGCAATAATATCACCCTGTAACAAACCAGGGCTGTGAGACATTTCCAGTATTTGAATAAACCGTATGGGTTTTTTTTCTCTTTTTATTCTTCTGTGACTGCTGTCCACATAGGTAACGCCAGGCCCAGCAAACGCTGATAATTCAGATAAAGTGCACAGCATTTAGGCCTTGTGTTGTTAGCTGCGGTGCGGAAAAAAGGCATTTAGTACAGCTTTGCAGTGGATTGATACAGAGACAGGAACAGAGAAGTCTGTGGCATGGGGTTTTCTCAGGAGCTTGGTGCAGAATTTTTATGCATGGCTTCCTGGGTAGCTGCGCAGGTATTTATCCACTATATAAATAGGAGATTGGCATCTTTATAGATCTATTACAACTGTGTTCTCAGCTCAAGGTCACAGTTGTCTTTGTTTCTTGCGTGTAGCTCGTTTGCTGCCTCTCTCCATGCCTTACGCTTGCTCTGGGACCGGCGATCCATGCTGTGAACTCTCCTGTCTCTCATACTTCAGGTCCTGTTTTGCTGTCTTTTATCTGCAGGGATTTCTCCTCTGAGCCGTAATGTGCTGATACATTTCCTTGTTGCCGTTGGTGCTGTATAGATAACATTTAAATATGTATTTTTTAAAAATTATGCAGATTTGAAGTTTTCCCCCTGGAATTTACTAAGTTTTGAGGGTTTTGTTCTTGGTGGGAAAGCACTGAAGGTCTTTTTTTTCACCTCTTAACAGTGTTCCTCGTTTAATAGGATGGGTTACTTATGAAACCGGCTGGGTTGCTGCTTCTTTTAGCCTGAGCTTGATACCCAAATCATGTCAGATTGCTTGAAGGATCACAGAGACGTAATTCACCCCACCCTCACCATGGGGTTGCACACTTACATCTTCGGCTTTGGTCTCCAGTTCAAAGCCAAAGGCTTATCTGCCGCCTCTGAGGCGCTCTGAAGATAGGGATTTGCAGCTCTGCCGTGGAAACGTGCTTCTCCAGGAGCGGCACTCTTGTGCGATGGGAAGAAGCCTCCTGCAGAAGTCTTTCCTACTGGGCAAGGAATTCCAGTTTGGTTTCTCCTCTGTTGGGAAATAAGGGAAGGTGGCTCCAGGTGGGCAGGAGAGCCAGGTGAGCCCTTTCTGCAGGAAGCCTGTTCCTCTAGACCATTGTTGGTGTGTTTGCTGGGCATATACCTTGTCTCAATTTATGCAATGAATTTTTTTTTTTACTTTCTCTAGGTGAAATGTTTTGGAGATGACCACAGTTGTCTCATGCTCCCATTTGTGATTGTTTGCTAGACAATGTTTTTTGTCTGTAGATTCACAAACACAGCAGGTTCCTGATATTTAAAACCTATAACTGAAGCGGTGGATAATTTTGCAAGGATGTACCAATTGTCTGTTTCCTGATTTAGAGGAGTAGATTTTTTAGGAATAGTATTTGTATCATGAATGTCCCCTTCTGTCAATTCAGATTTCATTTTGCAAATGTTCGCTAATACTCCTGTAAAATTCACTTTCAGCAAATGTTCCTTCTGGAAACTTCAGCTGCCGAATTGTGCAGAGATACTGAATGCCGAGGGAGTATGGGCTGGAGCAGAGAATTCATGGAGGTTGCCAGAAGGCACTCTTGGGAAGCTGCATTCAACATTTCCTGTGGGATTATATCAAGGAATCCAAACCCCTTGACTCTCCAAGCTATTTAATGGTATTTCTGTGTAGTCCCAAGACTCACTGCCTTCCCTGTTTTTCTAACCTGTAGCCTGCTTGTCCCCACCAACCTCAGCCTACTTGCATCCTTCGCCTCCCTGAGCAATACCTTTCCCATCTAACCTTCAAGGCTTTCTCACTGGCAGAAATTCCTGCAGGTGGAGCTGGAATGACGTCTTGCTGCTGGAATAAGTTATGAGGCGTTGGTTGTCACAGAGTAATTGTTTCCCCCGTGTTTCCTGGTTCTCGCGCTTGCTCTCGATATGCCTGTGCATGCAGCACAGATGGACAGAGCATCCCGTGTGCCTGACGTCCTTGCGGTCTGCAGGCAGTCTGAGCAGCGGGTAGCCAGCCTGCCGTTCAGCTCTCACTAAATCGTGGCCGTTCGACCACCTCCGGATCACGAAACTGGGGAATATCAAAAGGATATTGCGCAGCAGTTAGGTTCATTTTCTTCTAATAGGCGTCCTGATTTAAGTCTGACGGGAGGGAATCGCATTCCATCACTTGTTCCCTGTAATGAAAGGCATGGTCTATAGCGGAAAACAATTTGTTACTGGATTCAGCTGTATCAATATTGTCCGTGATAAGGTTGTCCTCTCTGTGGCTTTGCAGTGATTTATCTAGAGAGACCTCTTAGCTTTCCCAGACGTTGGGCAGGCAAGGGTATGCGAGGACAGCAAGAAAATCGGGGGCTGGCTGCGCTGTTGGTGGCTAATTCTCCTGTTGACTGTTTTCTGCAGGTGGCTGTTGCCTCTAAACCTCAAACCGGAGATGTGAGCCGCTGGTTTGGCTCCCGCTGCGCCTTCACTGTGCTGTTAGATCCCACCAGCAGAGTGTCTCCCAGGCTGAGAAATAACTGCTACAGCACAGGAGAGCTCCAAAAGGTTGGGAACGTGCTCAAAACACCAAAAGATAGATCTGTACAGGATTCCAGCTGTGGGCACCAGTGTGAAAGGATGGAAGCTTGTGGGAGAGAAAGGAGGTGGGTGGGCTGGGTTGCGTGAGAAGACTGAAATGAATTGCAAGGGGGCTGGGATATTTTCACGGCAAGTCTTTCTATATCCTGGGCGGATATGGTATGTCTACTCTGGAAAGGCCGTCTTGAAGGCCATGCTCCAGCAAAGCGATCCTTTTGTGCACAATCGTCATGCCATCACTTGGGTGTGTTGAAGGAAGGGATGTTCAGTGTGGGATCTCCTCCGTGCCTGGCCCCAGTTACCTGCTGCAGGTGATGAAGGGGCCCTAGATATGGGTAGGTATAGCTCTCCATGGGTCCCGCTGAAGGGCCCACGCTTCTTGGGGCTGTGCCAGCAGCCTCACAGCCCCTGCACCAGTGAAACATGGCCATCAGCTGTTTGATCTACAGCAGGTACAAAACATTGGCTGTGCTGAGTTCACTGGTGGGTCTCCAGTGAGAGGCAAGATCTGATGACGTGCCTGAGAAAGACCCTGTGCCCCTGTTTTGCTCCCTCCTAGTCTGGGGCATTTTGCTGCTTCAGGGCTTCCTGAGCTGGAAGTTAATCTGTAACGTGGTGTTTAATAGTCCTTGATTGGTCTTCTGCCAGTTTGCTTAAACATTTGTGTTACGGCCCCTTCACGCACCATGTTGCAGGGAGGTCTGCAGTTCATGCCTTGTGTGACAGAGCTGGAGATGTGTTTCAGTAATGCTCTGAAGTCTTTGTTTTTCCCAGTACGTTGAGTTTTTGCAGTTACTTCTAGGGCCTCCTGCATCCCCTGACCTTTCTCTGGCAGGAGGAGCACCTTGCAGTCCTGCTTCTGATGTCGTCTTTATTTTTTTAACCCTTTCTGAAGACTTTTGGAGAGGGTGGTCCGCTACTGCGGGGGCAGCAGGCCGGGTCTGGGGGAACTGCTGTGCAACCTCTTGAGCTAGTGCTGGGGTTTGGTGTGAGTCCCGCAAGGCTCTGCTTAAAAAAATGTATGTTCTCAGCTCTGTCCAAAACAGCAGAGCTCAGCTCAAACAGCCAAACAAGGCGCTCGCTCCTGTCCCCGCTGCTCTGCTTTCAGTATGTTTCCCCGTGAATATTTGCTGAAAGACCTCATGTATGTCCCATCTCAACGTCTACCTGGGCATGTCCATAGCACTCGTGTGCAGAGCTGATCTTCTCGCAGTTCCCTTTCCCCTGGGTGTTTTCTTTCTTTTTTTTTGTTCCCCTCTTCCTGCAGTTCAAGAGCCCAGGTTATTTTAGCACAGTAAACATTTTTTTGACAGCTAGTGACATGAATAAATCCTTTTCCTCTCCTCCCCCTAGTTTATTATTTAAGGGGAGAAGATGATTAAATCCAGCAGAGCTGATTTGAATTCTCTGTTAGCAGGAAGAGGGCGGCCGATGGGGGTCTGTCAAGCCGCAGAGTTTGCGTTCATCAGCATCTTGGGAGAAACAGAGATGCCAGCTGCTTAGGAACATCTGGATTTGGTTGTTCTCCCTCTGCCCCCACCTTTGCTTTTCTTTCTTTTCTTTCTTTTCTTGCTTTTCTTGCTTTTCTTGCTTTTCTTGCTTTTCTTGCTTTTCTTGCTTTTCTTGCTTTTCTTGCTTTTCTTGCTTTTCTTGCTTTTCTTGCTTTTCTTGCTTTTCTTTCTTTTCTTTCTTTTCTTTCTTTTCTTTCTTTTCTTTCTTTTCTTTCTTTTCTTTCTTTTCTTTCTTTTCTTTCTTTTCTTTCTTTTCTTTCTTTTCTTTCTTTTCTTTCTTTTCTTTCTTTTCTTTCTTTTCTTTCTTTTCTTTCTTTTCTTTCTTTTCTTTCTTTTCTTTCTTTTCTTTCTTTTCTTTCTTTTCTTTCTTTTCTTTCTTTTCTTTCTTTTCTTTCTTTTCTTTCTTTTCTTTCTTTTCTTTCTTTGTTTTTGAAGAGTTTAGCATTACTGACTCTAAATGCTGGATCTAGTGGGGTGACAGCTTGGCTTCTCTTCTCGAGTACCGGAGCCCTGCCAGGGTACTGGGTCAGAGTCCAAGCGAGAGTTGGCCAGAGCAGTAAAAAACCCGACCGGCTGGTCACAGCTTTCTGAAGGAGAAGCTCTTTCCGTTTGGGGCCGGGCTCTGTGTGCCCGAGGGCCCGGTCTCTGGTTAATGTAATGCCAGCACGAAGCAGGGAGGGAAAGCCGGGGCCCCTCTGTGCAAAGGGAGAGAGTGTTTTCCTAACCTCGGTGGCATGGAAACACAAGTAGTTAGAGCGAAAGAAGCCCCAGTAGAGTTAATTAAGTGTTGCATTTAAAAGGCAGAATTGAATGGAATCGCTTTGCATTTCTTGGAGTTATCTTTTCCCACTCTCGAGCACTGGACAAGGGTTGGGTACCTGTGCTGTTTGGGATGGGAAGGCAATCTGGAGCGGCGCGTTAGCATGGGCTTGGCTGTGGGGTTTGAGAGGCAGTCATGAGCTCCTCTGAGCAGCGGTTTTGCTGCCCAGCAAGCCCTTAGCCTGCCCGGCGAAGGCAGCGTGCTCTATGTACGGTCAGGAAAGATGCAGGGGTGAAGGGTCCCCTCCTCTCTATCCCCTTTCCCATCATTTTGACTAAAAGATGTGTCTATAAAACTGGTACTTGCTGGAGACTGAACTAACCGAGCTGGTGCCTCTGTAGAGCAGCGAGTCATCCCATGCTCAGGTCCTGCTATGTCATCTCCCAGTGACGCTCATCCTGGCTAATTAAGCAGGGGCTAAATAACCCAGGCAGTGCCCTGTACTCATGTGGCCGACCAGCTCGGCATTGGCTTGGGTTCTCCATCAGCCAGAGGAATCGGTGGCTGTGCGGTGCAGACAGCCCCTAAAGGCTGTGGCTCGGCCGTTGCCAGCGTTAGGAATCTGCGACTTGAAATCATCGCTGCCGTTCCCTGTGGTCCGGATGCCATTGAGACTGGGAAATTCAAAGTAATCTTGTTTGGTGTCTGCCTGCACCTTGCTAGAGGGGAGTTCTGTTCCACTAAAAAATACGCAGCGATGTGTGCCAAAATGAGCAGTTTAACGTATAAAGCAGAGCAGGCTCCTTCTCTCAGCGTCAAAACGGAGCTCCTAGCCTCACCTGGTCGCATCCCTCACTGCCAATATTTTGGTGGGATAGATTATGTCTCATGGTATTTTGGCAATAGAGGATGACTTGCAATATTTCAGGTTTTGTCGAGGTTGTCCTTTCCACCTGCCTGTCTCTTCCCTTCAGTCTTCTGTGCTTCTGATGACTGACTTTATTATCTTTGCTATTTCTAACCCTCTTTTTGGTCCCTGTTGGAGCTTGATTTCTGCTGGGGGAAGATGGAAAAGGTCAGGCTCTCGCTAGTGAAGCTTATTTAATTTGTTTGCTGCATCTGTGGGCAAACTTGCATGTATGTTGCTGGTATGAACTCTCAGGACCCTCCTGGACGCATGGGCCCCATGGTTGCTTATTTATTTACCTCTTTGCTTCTCCCTGTTTTTCTTTTTTCTCCCACCTGGCCCAGTATTCCTGGTTTTACCCCTCTTTCAAGAGAAAAGCTTAGTGGACTCCCAAACAGTAAATAAACCTGACATTTGCAGCAGTCAGTCTGATGCAACAGGACTGGGATGCAGCAGCACTTCTTTGTTTGGGCTTGTTTCCACTCTTTAAATAAAGCCTCTTTTAATCAGGAGCTAATGACAACTTTTGGTTGCGAGAGCTGATGTACAGGAAAAAAGCCAGTCTGCATTCAAAATAATGCAAACCGTTATAAATAGGAAGATCTGCAAAGATATAATCAAGCTAAATTGCCCATTGTTACTCTCACCATAGATGATTTCTTGCTTCTGCTATCTGGGTTGGGTTGTCGTCTAGGCTTAGGAAAAATGTGTTCTCTCTTTATTCCAGTTACAAACCTATGCAGCAGCAGCTGGTTGTTGCAAGAGTGGGTTTTACTCTGATTTTTCTGTGGATCAGGCAAATACTTTGGCGGCTTGGATATTGCTATTCAAATGGTCTCATGAAAATTGTCTAACAGGCTTCTGCTGCTCTCTCTCTGCAGCTAAACTGACCCCCTAAGGTGGATCCATCTCCTCGGGGAGCGTGTTGCAGACAGACGTGAAGAAGTCTTGCAACAGGTCAAAGCAGCAGCCTGCCAGGAAAACAGCTATGACTTGGGAATAGAGAAACTATCTCTGTCTGCAGATGGTATGCAATAAGCTCTGGATTTTAATGACTCGGTGCAATTTATCCTATTGAAAGTAGCTGAGCCTGTAAAGAATTGGTAGCTGATGCTGAAGTCTTCAAACAGAGCCTAAAGCATTTAATACTTGAGTATTTTTTTTGTTCTGATTTTCCTCAACTGTGTTGTACATGAATGCAACATAAAAGCTGCACGCTTTTCCATGCTTTTATTGAAATAGGGTATTGTGGAGATGGCTTATGAGTTGGGCAACAGTATTCTGATTTTTCTGCTAAATGCCCCTGATCTTTTTAAATTTTTTAATGACTTGGTTGTTTTTTTTTTTTCACTGGGAGGTTCTTAGAGAAGTGCAGCTGTCTCCAGTTACGGCACGACAATGAAGCTTGTCAGGAAAATATCGCAACATCACAAAGCCCTCATGGTTATGGAAGGCAAGTGTTGCTTGATGATGTCACTTCTGTCCCAAAACATGGTCTTTTACTTGTTTATTCTGCACGTGTGTCTCTCTCAAAGCATTTTCCCCTTGGCTTCATTGCATGCAGAGCAACCTTTGCTGAGGAATGGTAGCGTCCTGAGGGTTAAGTGACCTAATTTAATCTGTGTTGCTTTCTTCTTTCTAACCTCAGAAGGCAGAGACCCTGAACTGAGAAGTATATAAAAAGATTCTAATTAGCACAGGACAAATAATAAAATAAGGCCTAGCTTGAGAAGGGGGTTGATTTTAATTTTTTTAAATTAGCGAAAGAGTGGAGTTAAACCAAACCGCAAGTGTGGCACCTACCTGAATGCTCCACAACATCTTTTTTTTTTTTTTTTTTTTATTTTTTGGCCTACTTCTTGGCAGGAAGGCAAGCTCCTGGGTGGAGTTATAGCTCTCATCAAAGAGTTGTCTTGTTTGGACACGTTGACAAGTCACCGATGTCCTTGTCAGCTGTAAACGTCAACCTGACTGTCAGGAGGCAGCTACGTGTGAGAGAGGTGAAAGTGTCTGGTCTCACCTCCTCCCTCCCTGTGTGGCCCACCTGCGACAGGCAGGAAAATCTTGCTTTGCTAGGAAAACCGCTGGCTTGTGGCTGAGCGTGACATTGAGTCTTCTGGGGTGCAAAGAGGTTGTCTCAACCCCTCTCTCATCACAGGGCTGGCTCAGAAGGTCCCACGAGGAGGAGCTGCTCTTAACCTGCCTTCGGCTTCCCTTCCACAGAAGACACACACCCCTGGAAAGATGATTTTTGGGGCGGCCGGCATAGGGGAGCTCTTGGAAAACGGCCCCATGCATCTGGGGTTAGCCACGAGGACATCACAGCTCGTAGCACCTTTGGCCAAATACCCGGTGAGCTGGTGCGTTTTTGCCAGGTTGAGAGGAAGAGTTTTCCTGGACGCCTGGGGAGCTCTTTCCTCCCCCTGCAATTGTTCGTCTGAACCTTCGTTCATCTTTATTGCTGTTTTTCTTCATCTTCTCTGGTCTCCTAATGACAGTGATTACACCAAATGCGGTACATCTCATGTACTTTGGAAATGATTTTTCAGGCCAGACTGTCTCTTTCAGCGCTTGGAGGATCATTAAAAATACTGCGTTTTTGAAGTAAGTTTTTCTATCCTCCCTACTCTGTTTCCAGTCCTGTGTTAACCTGGAAAGTAGTAAAAATGCTGACTTTATTAAGTTGCATTAATTAATTATCTCTATAGCAACATGCACTGATGTCATAAATATGGGAATTAAGCAGCACAGCTGGATGGAAGAAGAGCTAATAGATAAATGGAGAGAAAGGCTTTTTTTAAAATGCTCAAATATCTGCAGTAATTAAGGAAACAGAAGACTACTAGTAAAGTAATTATTTGCATAGTTTCTCTTTTGCTGCCCCGTTTCCCCTTCAACCGACCCTTCTCCGTTACACGGGTCCTGCGTGTTCCTGCTGAAGAGGTTTTCCAAGCTGCTGGTCTATCTCTTCGTCTGCTCCAAGCACGGGGTTATCTCCTGCTTGCTTTCATGCTGATAGGTGGGAATGCAGGAATCCCTTCGGCGTCAGCAAAGCCACCCTGCTACTAGGGATGGTTCTCCGGGGAGGTAGGGATCTTGAGAAGGGAATACAGTTAATTTTGGTACTGTGGGAGGGTGACACAGTGTGAGACAGGAGATCTCAAGAGGCAGAGGAGCTGGAAGAAGTGGATTTTTTGGCTCTGAGAATGCCAGGACGCTCTCCTTAACGTGTGTGTCAGTAGTCGTGACTTGTCTGGCTTTTAGGAGTCCTGGGTTCTCTCCGGATGTCCCGGCTGGGCTGTGCCGCTGTCTCTTCCTTGCCTTGGCGCTACTGGCTTGGATAAAAGGCAGCAGAGAGGTGTCCGTACGAACGCTGCCTGTGCGTCGTGCTTGCACCGAGCCCTCTGCAACGGGGCTCAGAGATGGGACCCTCTCTCCCTGTCTCCCAGGAGTTTGTAGCAGATGTGTTGTCTGAAAAATGCAGCAGCAATGGTTTGTGATGATAGCTGCAAAACTGGGCTGGGAAGGAGGCTAAGTAGTTGTTTCAAGGGAAGAAATATGGTATGACGAGACCGTAATTGCACTGCAGGTCTAAAGCTCCCCGGAGGTTGAGACCTGGTGCTTTTCTAGCTCTTTTTTTTTTGTCAGATAGTCTATTCACTGAACAATTTTGTTTTGCTGTTTGTTTGCCACCATCGGCTGTGAAGCTGATCAATTCTTACCAGTCCAGTGCAGCGCTTGAGGAGTAACGGCACTCTCCGTTGAATAATTTACTCAGTTAATCTATTTTGATTTTGGCATTTGACAGGTCCCAGGCAGGCTACGGTACGTCTGTGTGGAGGAGTCTCGGTATGCAGCGCTGCTATTTATACAGCATCCCGGCTACAGGAAGCGCTGCGTGGATGTGCTTGGCGGGGTGAAGAGCTTGTGATCTCGGAGAGAGCGTTTTAGGATGCCAGCCGCTCTTGCGTTCTGCTTCGTACAGAAGGAAAAGACTTTGGAACGTTTGCTTAGTTTTGCGCTGAGGTGGAGCCGAGGTAATTCACAGCAGGGATGTGATGGACGCTGGTAGGTGAGCAGTTGGGCAGTCTCTTGGGATGAAGATGTTAAGGGTTAAAACCCTTCTTTGGGCCAGCTCAGATCGTTTGCCATCCAGCGTCTGCTGGGAGAAGAAGGCCCAAAATATCGTTGGTCTGCTCTGTATTTAACTAACCGCCATACTCAAGCCAGGGAGGGTTTAACGCTGAGCGCAGGACACTGCACAAGCCTCACTTTTAAAATCAGTGCTCTCTGCCTGGGACATGTGCAGAAAGGGTTAAGCTGTCAACCAACCTGCCCCATTCTATATAAATTAAAAAAACTGTTAACTAACTTGTAATATTTTTGTTTCCGTAGAAAAGTGTTTATTTTGGTAGCATGTACAAAGTTCCAGCTATTCTAAAACACTGAGATTTCACAGCCAAGCTTTCATGTTCCCAGCAGAGAAGGAGGTGAGATGATACTCAAAGAATCTCTGTTCTTATTTCAGCACTGCACTCGCCAGCCAAATTTTCAAAAGAGTCCAGTTTGCTGACATAAATGGGGTTGCTGATGTGCCGAAAGAGAAAGAAGTGCTGGAGAACATATTCCTCGCTGGGTCCAAGTCTCTCCCATTTTATCTTTCTCTTCCATATGTTTCCTGTGTAATGAGAGGAATTATTTATCATTAAAGTGATATATAAATTAAAAATTAAAGTTAAAATTAACGAATGCTTAAATTAATTTACTGACAAAAATAAATGTCTGTCCTTTGGATCCTGTAATTTTAATTGGAGTGGGCTACAGCATAATTAACGTGTATTGATTGTAGTCCTGTGTTCATCTATAGGTGGGTGGACTGCGTAGCAGTGTTGGGAGAAATTCTTCTCGCAGATGAAGGTACGTTAAGATTTGCTGATAACATTCTGAATAATTGTCTTGTGAAGAGACAGAAAAGTCTTTGGTCTCAAGCTGTTTTCTCTCCAGAAGGCTTGAACAAAATACATTGTTAGGGCTAAGAATTGGCACGGCCACTTTATAGATGGGAAGAGAATTTCTGCTCCAAAAATATTAATGATCTGAATCGTTAATTAGATGCATGAAGAACACGGGAAAATCGGAAGGAAGTTAGAGCGAATAAACAAGCTGACCCAACTGGAAATTTTTGGGGAAAAAAGGTAGGCTTCTGTTTGGTCTTGGCTCCCTCTACTCTTTTCCCCAGGCAGGTATCCCCTCTTTCCCGGTGGGTGATGGTGGGGAGAAAAGGAGTGTGGCAGTGTGGGGTGTCATTTTAAGGGAGGCATGGGCAGATTGGCCACCTGCTTTGGGCCGGTGGGAGGAGATGACATCCCGAAGCCCCTCCAAGCCAAGATGTTCTGGGAGCCTGTGAAGCCTCGGGGCAGGCACTGTGTAAAGCCCTTGCAAGCAGGAGCCCGTGGGGCGAGGAGAGGGAAGGCAATCCTTGCTCCCTGGCGCAAAACCCTCTGCCTGATGCTCCAGACGTTTTGCCTGACCTGTTCTGCACGGTGAAGGACCCACTCCCGACCTTTGCAAATCAATCTCTTTAAAGAGATTGTCTTCTCTGGCGTTAATATTTTATGTTTTGTCAATACTATGAATTAACAGAATGGAAGATGTGCTGTGTCTCACCTTGCAGCTGCATCCCACAAGCTGCCCGGCCTCCTCTAAATCATTCAGGGTGCTCTTCCTCAGGGATCCTTGGCTATACGTAGCGTGAGAGGTACCCACAAGAGCCTCTTGGCTCTTGGTTTTGGTATGCAAGGGTCATCCTGTTAGGGGAAGGGTTTGGGTAGCATGGGCCCCATCCCAACTGGGAAAAGGCTCCGGCAGCCCCTCTCACTCCTAACCCTATGGATGTGGGGATGCCTGGAAAAAGGGCGTTGCTTTTGGGAGGACCCTGGATCCGGGAAGTGTATGGGACCGTAAACCTGCTGCAACGGGTAAGGTGATGTGTCAGGCTGTGGACGGGGAGTGGAGGATGCCCATGCTGAGCTGGCAATGCTCTTTGCTGCTTTGCCCTCCCCAGTTGAAGGCAGAGGCGATGGAGGGGGTGTGGGAGGGGTGCAGGGTACCTCTGATCCCTTGTGCTCAGCACCCGACTTTTCTCAGCCCATTAGGGTTTGCTGAACCCCGGTGATGCCTCGGGACTTCACACCACGAGAGGACCCGGTGGCAACTCGCAGCTCCCTCCCTTTTCCCCTGCGACGGTCTTCCTGGGCACCACGGGCTCCTGGACATGTTATGGCATGAACTGGAAGTTAGCCAAAATCAGCCTTTTGTGGGACCATGCGTGGGATGGTGAGCTGGCATAGCTCAGGGGCCGACTGCCATCGATCAACTCTTGGATGCATGTCTTCTGCACTTTGCTGTCTGCGAGGGAGAAAAGCCGGTGAGTGTATGCACTCTCTTCTCTCAGCCCTGGGTTTGAGCAGTTTTACTTTCCATAAATCGAGCTCCTCTTTCTCCAGACAGGGTTGGGTTTTTTTAATGGAATCATATAGGTGCAAAGAAAAAAAAAAAAAAAATCACTCTAAACGTGACTCACAGCAAAATGTTTATAAACTCAGATTCAGGTTGCAGAGGCAAAATGTAAAATAAAGAAAGAGAGGTTTTTTTTAGGGGTTGTGAAGTCCCATCTCCCCTGAGCTGGAAGAGCCTCGCAGCCTTTTTCTGTCACTACCTTCTGCTCAGGGGGTGGGGAAGGAGCAAGCGATGATACTTTGGGGAACCCTCCACCCCCTCTTCTGCACCTAAATCCAGCTTGCAGCTCGACGTGCTTATATCACTCCGTAAAGCTGCTGCAGGCGATCCCCTAAGCGATTACCCGCTGCTCCCAGATATGGTGCTATGCAGGCTGCTCTATTCACTACACGCAACAGGAGACAGGTTAGCCCTCGGGTTTTTTGGGTTCCTGAGCGTTTTCAGGCAGGCGTAATATTTTATCCGTGTTTTCTCATATTTCACACAGCATGATCTGTTGCTGCATGGGATAAGGATGTCCTTGCTCCTTCTCAATTTTGTTAATTAAAGTTTTCCCTTTGGCCTATGTGCCCTTCAGGAGTGGTATTTTGATTCATCCAGCAGAGTTGGGTAAATGGAGACTCCTCTTCCAACTTGTCAAGCCCATCCCTTGCGTTGTCCCTTTTTATTAATGCGGTGCACAGGCAATGCCTTCCTGGAGACTTTTTTTTTCTCCAATATATTGAATAAATTCTACATCACAAAGGAGAGTAGCTTGCAATAATGAACCATCAGTGGGTATTTAAGATTGCTTTAATGGGTCACATCGATGTAATCTACACTTTTTCCTGGGAAAATCATACTGGGCCATAACCTTCATTCATATTTATGGCAGAAGAAAATATACAGTGGAGATGGCTCAGAGCATTTCCCCGCTAAGCAGCCGGATATAAATTTACAGATCTTGTAGAAATATCCCAGGGGTTTTGGGGAGGGGAAACAGCAGGTGTTTAGGACATTTCTCGCTTGCATGGAGAAGTTCCTCAAAAACTGGTTTCTCACCTCAGGGTGTAACCCAAGAAGGTGTGTGTGCACGGGCCCGGAAGCGTGCAAGGGTGAGCAACTTTAAGATTACATTTAAGAGCGTTTTTATCATATTCATCTTTTTTCAGTGCTCTGCTTTGCATGTGGCTTAGAGATGTGTGGGCATGAGGGATGCCTGTAGGTAGTTTGGCTGGTTTAAAAAAAAAATAAAAATCAGAAGGGAAGGAGAGGCCGGTCAGAGTTATACAAATAAAAGTAACAGAGAATCAGTAAGGTTTGACCTTCCAGTCATGTCCCTATGCCCATTATTCCTTGTTGGTCAGACCCCTGTGAAGGCCAAGAGCCAGCCTGGATGGGGGTATTAGTGGCACTTAGGTTGTCTGCAAGAGAAAAAGATGAAAATTGTATTTAAACCCATTCCTCTTGGCCAGGACAAGCAGTTCTGTCTTGATCCACCGCTGCAGGAAGATGAGATAAAGTTGCAAGTTCACTCAGTCAAGATAGATGAGGGTACGGGGAAGGCAATGAAAATAATACAAATTACTGGAGCCGTCTCCGTGAGGCTGGGAGGAAGGGACAAACATGACTAATGCCGCGTGAACGATTTGCAGAAAACGATTTCTTCGACAAGCTTTGCCTTTATAGAGGTAAACTGTCAAAGGCCACAATGCAAGTTTTCTGATGTGGTCATGAGTCAGAATTATTTAATGAGGAAATGAAGCACCTGTCCCCCAGGCCTTCGAGCCGGGTTACCCAGGGGACTAATGCTCCTCTCAGCGAGAAAGAAACTCAAACACCGGCTCCAAGCGAAGAGCGGTTGTTCTTGAGGTTGCTCCAAGCTCTTGCAGATAAAATTAGGCTCCTTAATTTGAGGCTTTTGGATTACAGGGGGTACGTATGCAATGCCATGAGATGTGAAACCGAAATGCAGAAAGGGGGTTGGTAGCACGAGCGTTCAAGTGTTAGCGCTGGTGCTCTGTTTCTAGAATTATTTCTAGTGGTTTTTATCTGTACGCACGTCATATTTTTCCTTTCTGATATACCATCTTATTTTTTGTTCTTTCTGTCAGCCTTTTTGATATACCTGTGAGAAGAATCATTTATTCAGCCATTTGTTCAGTGTGATTATCTCTAGCAGAAAGCCAACAACTAAAAATTAGTGGTTTTGCACAAATACAGACTAAAGAAGTAGACTTTTTTTTTTTAAGCATACCTAAATGCATTTGTTGAAAAAATAGGGTTTCAGGTCAGCTGAAATTATTTGTGTTGAACTCGACAAAAGATTACAACAGAAAGTAGCAATTTTAAAAAAATCAAACCGCTTCTTTGTGCGTTTTGAAATGAGATGCTTTGACGACTTCTTTTTTAAGCGATGTTTGGAGCCAAAATGAAGCTAATGCTAACTTAAAGATACCAAAACCACATTTGGTGCTTCCCTGGTGAACCTTTTTCCCCCCATTTTCTCCTTGCTTTAAATTTTGTTTATGAAGAAATAAGCAAAACTTTGTCTTCAGCTGACTCGGAATGACCCCACCTCCCTGGCCAAAAAAAAAAAAAAAATCCATGAATTACATGGTTATTAACTGGTTGAAGCCCCCATGAACAAAAACCAAGGCAAAAGGAAAGTCGCCAAGCATTTGACAGTTCCTTCTAGCAAATATTTGCTTTTATCATTTGGTTGCCCGAGCTCTGCTTCGGGAAAACGTTATTTGCATGCCTAATGATGAGTATGTACTTAAATCCCTTTGGCTTCTCTCCTTCCAGGTGAGTCAGGCCATCTCTCCCCTGAACCGGGAATGCTCAAAGGCTCCTTGATGGAGGCCACTGAAACCTGTGGTCTGCTGGAGTACCTGCAGACCCATGGGTCAGGTCCAGCTGGAGAAGTCCTCCCATCTCAGGCGTCCATCCCCTCTGGGTCTCAGGTGCCTGCACAGAAGCTCCGTGCCGTGACCATCCGCTGGGTTGTGGGATGTGTCTGTGAAGCGACTTGAATTTTCACTGCTCTGAAAAGGGAGAATGAGCCAGCGGTGCAAGCCAGGAGAAGCGGGAAAGATGGAGACATCTGAGCGGTGCCCAAGCTGTCCTAGTGCTGGAGGGTTACTCTGGCTGCGCATGCCAAAGGGAAGAGCAGCACCTTAAAATAACTTCCATCAGTGCGGCAGAGGTATCTCGGATCCTTTCTGGCATGGCGAGGGACACCAAAAACTGGATGCCACGGAGGCTGCTGGAGGTGGAACATCTGGAGGGGAGACGGCATGTGTCCTGAGCTTGCGGGATGGCTACTGGAGACTTGGACTTTGCTGCACCCGTGCCCCAAGAAGGCTTTGAAGCCTTCTCCCTGCTCGCTGCGCAGGTATAACTCCTGTTAGCATGTCCCAGGAGCAGCAAAACGGCTCGTGCTTGCGTGGAAATTGCTGGTTTGAAGAATTAAGTGAAAGACGACCGGGTTTTTCCTCGCTTTCCCAAGCAGGAGATTCATGAGGTGGCTGGGTGAGTTTAAGGGAACTTGCAGTCTTTTCATCATATTGATGGGTGGATGGGTTTTGTTTCTTGGAGTATGTTTAAGACTTTAATTAAATCAGGAGTACGCTTTCTGCAATGGTTCCCTGTTGCTTATCAGCCTCTTAAGGCCTTGATTCATTACTCAGTATTATTTTTTCAACCTAAAATAAGCTTTAAAGACCTGTTATGGGAGAGATCAAAATTATAACATTAACAAACTCACATGCATGCTGTTTTCGCATGGAAGATGCTTTTAGTATCATATTTAATGTTGCAAACAAAACCATTGCTTATAGCAAGCTTTGCAGCCTGGATGCCTTTGAAAGGGGAGATACGGACCCTGTTTGATCTTGTGCTATTTGGGGCTTTTTATTTGCATTTTGTGGCTCTTATCTTGTAAACAAAGACTCCTTTATACGTCTGTAGGTCAGGATGTCACCCACAGACCCCTGCGGAAGTGGGAGATGGCTCCGGAGGGTGCAAGACACAGGTTCAGGGGTAAATGGAATTCAGGGATGTAAGAGCGCTTTCGCTTCGAGGTTTGTCTCATTGCAGAGGAGGCTGGTGGTAACTGTTGTTTTCCCTACATGCCATTTGATTTTTGAAGAGGTTCCAGACTGCACCCAGCAGACTGGGGGGGGGTGGGGTGGGGTGAAGCTGTTGCCGGCATGATTGTTGTTGGTGAATTTGCTGGAAGTTTGCAATGCCTTACCCAAAATGCAGAGAGGTGCAATAGCTGCCCCAGGCAGTCTCCCCATCTCTGATAATCCTCAAGTGAAAACCTGCTGGGAAGCATGGGGCAGGCTGCTCTGGGTGGATCACTTCTGCCAGGCAGCAGGGAAAGAAATACCACCCACAGAACTACAGCTATGCATCGGAGGGCAGGGAGAAGAGGAAGAGGGTGGTGCCGAAGAGAGCTTGTTCATTTGTTTGCTGAAGGGATGCAACACGCTTGGAGCTGCAGGTTGCACGGGGCTGGTTGTTAGGGGAGGGCTCTCGGTTTACTGCAGCCTCGCTCTTGGCGTGCAATGACATGAGCCATTGGAAAGCTTGTGGCCGAGAGCTGTTTAGGAGGCGTTCTGCTGGTCACCGATGGCTGCTGGAGAGGAAAACCCAAGGGGAGCAATGGGGAGGCTCCGAGGGTCCCGCTGCATAAGCCACTTTGTCTTGTGCTGCCACGCAATGCCACGCACATCCCTGGGGCACAGGGCATCCCTGAGTGGCCTCTGGTCCTGAGCCCTTGAGTGCCGCTGCTCCCTGGGATGGGAGACAGGTACCCCCTGGTCCTCTGAAAGGCAAACCCACTAAAAAGTCAGCCTCCAAATCCGGCTGCCTCCAAAGCCACCCCTGCATGGTGGCAATGCTGCTTTGCAAAGCTCTCACGGTGGCAACTGGAGCATCAGCTCTTTCGGCACATGTGCACAAATGGGAGGGTGCAGGAATGAATCAGGCGGTCACTGCCGTTGTGTGCAAGCAAGTTTTTCTACTATAGTTATCTCTTGTTTCTGTAAAGGTTACAAAAGTAAATAATCCTGCTATAACACAGTGTCCTCGCAGTCCCTGCATAGCTCCATGGATAACTCTTGCCAAGGCTGACTTGTGCTGATTAATACTCTACAGAGCGAAATTATTTTTTTTAAAGGGAGCAAAGAACTAAAGCTGAGAACGTGCCTTGAAGAAGCTTGTTCCCTTCATGTCCCCTGTGCTCGAGACTGATTAGATTTTGTTTCTTCCCACAGCCTTAATTGGGGGAACTGTCGTGGTTTTTTTCCCCTCCTCCCGTGCAGCGTTGATCGCCAGCAGTGCGAGGATTAGCAAGTGGCCAAATGCATTGGGAGGTGACCTTGCTTTGCTGTAGGATCCCTCCTCGCATGTCTGGACTGCTGGGCTGCCATGGGGAAGCAGGCAGCATCTTTGTGGACCAGGTAAGCACTGTCAAGCCTCTTTCTGCACCCCACGTAATACTGGAGGAGTCCGGAGGGGTACCGAGGCCAGCGAGGAGGGGATGTGAGCGGGGATGAAGCGCAGAGCTGGGCAGGAGAGGTGCTGGCTCTGTGCAGCAAGGGCTGAAGTGTATCACCCCCTCCCTTCCTGACAGTTGTGCTGTGCTGAATTAATATTTATGCTGGTCCTGTGTCTGTGATGGGTGTTCTAGCTGTCTTCCAGAGAGCTGTATTGGGTAGTGCCTTGGGCTGTAGCCAAGAAATGGAAGACCACCAGGAGCTAGGTTGGTACTGCCCAACCTTTCTCTGAACAGCGCGGCAGGGTACCAAGTACGCGCAATACAGCTGCCGGGTATCTTGCATCCTAAGTGCATATCAAAATGCACCGCTAACGTTCAAACGCAGTTAGCTGGTTACCACCGCCATAGTCTTTTGAAAGCACAGAGTGAGGCATACACCTGGTTTACAACAATAAGGAGAATAATGAAAACTGTCTCTCTTTCTAGAAAAGTTCTTAATATCATACCCCCCTCCCTCCATCCCATACATGTAAATTATCTTGCATGGGATTTAAGCTCTCCAGTTTTGCCTTCCCTAATTTACAAGAAACGCGTTGTCTTTGTGGATGACAAATGTTTCCCTGAGCCATCCAGCCCTGTTTGCTCCCCACAGACGAAGCTTCTCCAAAACTCTCCAGTTAGCGGTCATATCTCTTTTGACCTTTGAAAGCTTTGATTTGGGAGAGAAAATCTTCCGCCCTCAGGGTGGATGCTGCTCCCTGTGCGGGGATGCTGCAAAATAAATACCACCATGAGGAAAGGAGAAGCATCAAATCTTCCTGCTCCCTAGATTTAGCTGAGCCATTAGCTGGCCCCTGCACATAAAACTCATTTTATAATTTGTAAACGTAGCTGAGTGGGTTTTATAGAGGAATGCCGGGAAGTGATGAAATACCTTCAATAGATTTATAAAGAAGTTTAATGCATAAAGCTCTTTCCCCTCTTCCACCCCGCTCCCTCTGCCTTGGAGTTGCATACAACAGAAAACATGTCCATGGTAAGGGCTTTGTGGCCAGCACTCAAGTCTTTAATTTTGCTTTTACAAGACAGTTTTATAACGTCGAGAAGAATGGAAAAGCTGCAAGCCATGCAAGCTCAAGACGCTGTGCTCCTGGAGAGCTTTGGATGGGCTCCAGGCAATGTTTGGTGGCAAAGAAAGATGAAGGTCTTGGAAAGAAAAAAAAAATAAATCAGCCAAGCCCTCATCCCGCAATATTCCTTTTCCGGTGAGCTGGGAATGTCATTGGAGCATGGGAAGGACAGAAAAAATGCCTTCCTGCAACGTCACATGTCTGAGGGTGAGTTTTGATTGCATTAAGAATAGCTTCTTCTCTTCCACCCTACTGAATTTTCCTTATGTAATGAAAATAAGCCATCCCATGATCTGCAAGACTAAAAAACCCTCTTTTTTGCTTGTGGTTGGGCTCCTCATGGAGATCCTGTGTGGTTTCTCTGGAACTGAACAAGGGAGAAATTCCCAGTTGCTGGCTATTCCTCTGAATCAGAAAAATGTCTCCCCTGTCTGCTTTCACCAGGGAGGATGACATTTATGGTACCCAGTGATTTTTTTTTTTGAGGGGATGTCTTCCGTGGTTTTCGGATGTACTTAAAATGGACTGACAGGTTCGGAAATGACTAGCAAAGGGATGTACAGACGGATGTTGTGACCGTGTGTACCCTGTTTCCTTAGGAAACCGGGCTAGCAAGCGTGCCTGGGTGCGTTACAAAACACCCATAACACGAACGCCTGTCTCAAACAGCCCTGGCCCCGTACGAGGGCTTTACGGGGTCAGGCAGAGGGTTATGGACTTAGAGATCTGGATTAGCAAGCCAGGGTCAGGCTGATAATCAGCATTCATAGAGCAGCCTTATCATAACCGGCAGCAGCCCTCTGCTCCCCCCTCTTTATCAGCCAAGGACTGAGCAAACGCGTTGGCCAACTTTCCTCCTTAGCTCTCTACTGGGGATTTTCAGAAGATCTTGCTTGGTGTGGAGAAGGCTCCTCCGAAGCCAGCTTGCCCATCTCTGGCTCAGCAGCTTGCAGATTAATCTCTGCGTTAAGACCTTACGTACCTGAAAAGTGTTGGAGGGTGGCTCAGAGCTGGAAGGATCACCTTGAGTGTCTTTTTCCACTCCATCTCTCTGGTTTATATGTTCTTGGTTGTGCTTTCTTTTAACGATTCCCAGGTTGGACTCTTCCCTGATTTTTCTTCTCTTTTTTTTTCCCAATTTTTATTTTTTACTGTCTTTCTATTGAACACTGATGGAAAAAGAGAGTGCTTTCCTCTTGCCTACTTAAATCTTTGTCTGGCTCGCACGGAAAAACAGTCACACTTACTGCAGCTCCCAAAGCCTTCAAATCATCAGGGGAGAGGGGAGGAGGGAACTGCGAAGGGAAGGAAATCATTTGTATAGGCGTAGAGTGAAGAATCACCTTCCTTTAAACTCGTGATCGGTCTGTGTTCATACAGATTGCTGTCTCTGATCTTTTTTTCCCTGCCCAATATCTCTTTTCTATTATCTTTCCTCTGCCTTTGCCGTCGGGTCTGCGGTGTGTCCCTTTTGCTGGGACATCTTGCTCCCAGGAGAGCTTGAATTAAGGACGCTGGGACTTGAAGATCCAGATTATTGACAAGAAATCATTACTAAAACCTTTTAATGCATCTTCTGTAATTGATACAGCAAGGGGGGAGGGCGGTTTTTCCTGTAGACGCAGGGCTTTTTTCCCCCCTCTAATGTCTTTAAAAGCACGACGTGTGGTGTCCTCCAGCCATTTCCTGATGGGTTAAAACGTGTTGGTGCCAGATGCTTTGGGGGCTGTAAATATTGCCCTGTTTGCTACTCACAGACGAATCTAGTTTCCGGGAAGCAGATGGAGTCCAAAATACTGAGCAGCAGAAGACCCTGAGGGGCAGAGAGCTCACTCCCAGCTAAGCACCATCCTATGCATTGTTTTGGGGTCCCCTATTTAGCTACTGAGCTGCTTGGCTGCCCGTGCATGGCTACGGCCCAAATTGTGGCCTTATTGCCCTGAGTTAAGCTGGATGGGTTCTGCAGGGGAGAGAGCAAAAGAAGTGCTCTGAGCAGGATTGAAAACACCCAAACCTGTTGCCTGGGCCACTGGGGGCAAAAAGCAGCCCAGCTGGGGTGAGGGCAGTGCTGTTGGTGTCTGTAAGGAGCCCAAGGAGGGGTGGGATGAGGTCCATCGGGCTGATACTTGGCAAAGCCCCCATTTCCTCAACCAAGACTATCTTCTGACCGTCTCCCTTGGCTTTTTGCTGGCATCTGTTGCTAGGAGATAGAAAGCACAGTCCCTTCTGAAGCATCTTCAGCTGCCCTCTACCTTCCTGGAGAGCTTCATCTTTGCGCTGTCTCCCAGCTCCTTTCTTCCGCTCAGACTCATCCCTTTCATCTTTCTCCCCTTGCCTCTGTGCATTGGTCAGGAAGGACTCGCCGTGACCTCCTGTTGCAACGCTGGTACCGTCCTTGCTCCAAACGGTGCTGCGAGCCTGGTCTCCAAAACCCGCTTATTTTAATTAGGGTGGGATTCAGCAGCAGACACCTCGCTGTGAACTTAAATCCCGTGCCAGATGTTCCTGTTCCTCCCCAGGGATGGAGGAAAAGCAGTCTTTCTGGGGTGCGTGCGACTCCTTCTGCATGCAGATATGGGCTATGCGGGGAACCCCCCCGCACCTCCTCGGTCAGGACTTTGCCTTCAGGATGTGCAACAGCTTCTCAGCTCTCCGCAGGCATTTCTCTGCTGGGTGGGCTTTGCTTGGGCATCAGCCCCGCTTCAAAGAAAAGCTTTACGGTGCTGCTGTGAGGAAGCCAGGCAGCAGACAGGGTTTCCCTTACAGGGTTAAGATACAAAGGGAGGTGAAGGATACTGCAGAGATACACAGATGAGAACAGGGATGAGTATGTGGGTAGGGATTTTTGCCCCAGTTTTGGGCTTTAAATCGCTCTGTGTGCCTTTAAAAAAAAAATAATCAAGAAAAATATATAAAAAAGGAGAAAGCTGTTCTCAGTCTTACAGCCGCGTGCTTGCAGGCTGCTCCCACAGCCGCGGAGCTGCGTCCGCGGAGCAGGTGGTCACTTAGGGCACAAAATGTTTAGTGATTGCCTAGCGACTAAGTGACATTTTCCAGCTTGCCTAAGGATGCAAGAAAAATGCATACATGTCTCCACCGGACCCACGAGCTGGCGCTGACCTATATACATGCAGAATTATACACACAGGCAGATGCCCGCTTCCCCACCTCAGAGCAAGGGGCTGAGCCTGGCGCGGCTGTATGCCGGAATGAAAAATAGCCGGCGCAGAGTTTTTCCCTGAGTAACCCCCCAGATCCAGGGATGTCAGCAGAAGGCAAGGGCTCGGCAGGAGCTTCGCGGGGTTGGAGTGATGTGTTTAGCCGAGCTCCTGTTTATTTGCCTTTGGAGTGAGGGATGCAGCCAGTTTGGAGGGAGCAATGAAAAATCAAGCCAGTCTCTGCTCACCGCATTCGTTAATGCCCGCTGAGCGAGGGGCTCCCCTTTATGGCCAGTGATCTGCCTTGAAGGCAACAGGGCTGGTACCCTTCTGGTGCTCTCTCCTCCTCCTGTCCACGCTGATTTACCATTTCCCATATTTCATTTCTATCGTGGCCCGCAGCAGCCACGTTTAGTGATTGCTTCACACATTCATCATGCTGCGGGTGTCGCAGCATGATGGCTGGTGCCTTTGTTTGATTTCCAAACAACCTCCCTCTAAACCACCAAACCCCAAGCCAAACCAGTTTTAAGCTACCTTTAAAGCTGAGATTGCAGGAGAATTTTCTGTGGGAAGCGGAGAAGTTTTTAGCAATTTCTTACTCTTCCCCTTTGCAGCCTGACCCCAAGACTGGGTGTCAACATTATGGGCGTTGAGTTCTCAGGGAATGCTTTGTTTTGGAGTGATAGCAATATGGAAATGAAAAATAAGGATCGATCTCAAGAGCTAAACTGAGCTGTGTAAGTTAGAAACTTTTCTGGGAACTTTTTCCTTTGGGCCAGGCTGTGTAAGTGTTAACTCAGGATGGCTGGGGTCAACTCAGAGGCACGTCTTGCTTCATCACCAAGAGGTCCTTTGGCTCTACAACACCTGGCCAGCATCAGCTGTTTGAGCCTTAATTCTACCTGTGCTTCATATATGGAAAGGGGAAAGCTCACTGTAGAAGGAACAACAATAAAAACCAATTTATTCTATAAGGAAGGGCTCATCTTACCTGGCTCCCCAGCTGTGGTGCAACACATAACCCTTGCCATAAATGCATTAAGCTCTGTGCTAGAAGCAGCAAGGGCTTTCTGCTCCTCTACGCCTCCTTCTGCCTGCCGTCATGCTTGGGAACACATTGCTCGCGTCGAACTTGAGCGAGACAAACTGCTTTCCCCGCACCCCGTCCCTGGGCCGCCGTCGGCTGTGCGGCCACCCTTCCGTCCCACTTAACCGCTCGGGCTAACAAGGGAAATCAATCACGCTGCCCTGGGGCTGGCCATCCATCTCTGCCAGCGCTGCCCCCTCCTCGGCAGTGCTGGAGGGGCCGGGGGAAGCCTGGCCACCCCTGTGGCATGGTGGACAGCCTGAGCTAAGGTTCCCCACGAGCGTCTTCCGGGAGAAGGGCGCAGGTTGTGTAGGGGGTTGCAACACTGCAATTAAAAGCTAATATTTCAACAGCGCTGGATGCTTTGCAATTACTCTCTTGGTATTAATAATCTTCCTTTAGCTAGGGGGTGTTCGTGCTAGATCTGCTTGTTTCTAGCTGAAAGAAAACCCATTACAAGACCATTTTGAGTCCTCTGTAGCGGTCACTTCTCTCTCTTAGTGGAAATTGTTGGCTCAGAAAAACCCCAGCCAACCCAGAAGTGTAAAATCACAAATGAAGTGAGTTGCGTTGGAGGATGCTGGCCATTTGCTTTATTTTTAACACCCAATTTCTGCAAATCCCCTGTGGAGGTGCTTGAAAAGAACATATTTCCACTTCTTTTTTCCTGCTAGTTTTGTCATTCTGACAAACGGTTGATGTGTTGATTGTGTTTCTAATGCTGCTGGAAATGGTAGTGGCTTTCCTGTCGTTGAGCTGGCACCAAGTGCGATTTCTGCCAAGAAATGAGGGAGGGTGGCTGGAGGTAACTGTTCCTCTGACCCTATCGCACCCCACTGCGATCTGCTCTCCTACGAATAACACCTGCCTATTTTACATCTTGACAATAGCTTTCCTTATTTATTGAAAGGCTAGGGATTCTTTGAGGATATTTCCATTATTTTCTGCTATTCCTGGCGGTTGTGTTACAACAAATTGGTCTCCAGCTGTACCTTTTCTCTTCCATTTTGGCTGGAGGGAGCCTGTCTTGCTTGCTGGGTCATCAAAAATCATCCCACGAAACAGTACCCAGTCCTGCAACAAGCGATTGGGGGATACAGTATTAAAATAATGCCTTTCTCAGCAGTGATGTGATAGCACGTGGGGGCAATATTGTGTTCCTCTGCACTGCCTCGTAGAGCACTGGCACCTCCCCAGGGTCAATGGCCACCGAAACAGGGTGATGTATCCCTTCCCTTCTGCTTTTGGTGACACGAAGGACAGCTTGGTCTGGTTGCTGTCAAGAGGAGACTGAGATGGAGCGTGAGAAGTTTGTTATTCTGCGTGGAGTGCAACGAAGCTGCTGTTGAGCCGGAGAGCTGGTCTAGGTTTTTGGTGAGAAGGGGAGAAAAGCATCCTTACACGAGGCAGAAAACAGTTTTGCTGGGCTAACAAATATTTTTGGATAGGTTGAAAAGTAGAGTTGCTCTTTGACAGAGTCTTTTAAACATCAGCTTAATACCAGCTGCAAAGACACTGAGTTTCTGTGCCTCTGCTTTTCTTAAGATGTCATATCCAGGAACTAACCACATCCCATAAATAGTTAGGATGGCGATTGCCTCGCGGCTGGGTTTGAGCTGTACCCTGGGTGAGTCCTCAGGCAGTTGGCTGCATTTATTAGTCTGTCCCTTTTTCACTCATATTAAAGGAAGGCCATGCTAAGTACCAGCATCTAGTTAGAAAATGAGAAGTACTAGTGGCATGAAAGATCCAACAGTATTAACATTGTTAATCAAATATTTAAACAAAATAGTGTAAAGCCTAGTTTTGTTAAAGCTCTGTGGATTTGCTCACCATACCCTATGTATGTATATTGATGTAATGTTAGCTTTTTCCATCTTTTGAAAGTTTTTCTGATATTCTGGCTCTTACTAAAATGAGCATTAAACAGTCCAAATGGCTCCTTGGCTGGCTCTCAAAATTCTTGAATCCAAGTTACCTAGCCTTGATCACCTAAATATGTCTTGCTCTTGTAGTTGCCGCTTTTGCGTAATCTTTAGTTGTTACGAAGATTTGACTTCTTCCCCAAATGCTATGTGAAACAGCAATATTTACATCCCATGCAGTTTGCTGTCAAGTTCTCTCTTTTTACGAGAAAAGCGGAAATGAAACCTCTTACGTCCAGCGGAATGCAGGACAATAGCTTTCTCCTTTTGCAATATGAGCTGCTGTCTGACACCAAATAGGATAATATTTAATCTGACGGACATCATACGGTTTCACAAAGTGGCGTAGTGTAATTGGAAAAAGAAGAACGGTTCAGGATTACGGTGAGACAACTCAGCCAGAATGTAAACTGAATACATTACAAAGCACTACGGGACTTGCTTGTGCTCCAGAACACTATTTATGATCTGTAACTGATTCAAAATAGCTGACAGGATAAAAGACGAGCCTGTCTCTGTTAGTTTACAATTAGGCACTCGGCTCACGAGCATCTGTTTTCTAGGAGAGATCACCGCTGGTGATTGCATGGCTGGTGTTTTCATCCAAGGGACACCGGAGCCGGACTGAAGAACCGGGGCTGGGAAAGGGCTGCTAACACGGTAAAAGAAATGAAGCTCATGTGTTCAGAGGGAAGGTGAGGAAAGCCTGACTTAATTAAATTAGCAAAATGAAAGCTGAGGAAGATAGCTGCCTATAAATACATTGGCGGAAGATGGGGAGGGGAGAGCATCAGCAAAGGAGAACTATTTATGCCCGAGGACAGTGTTGGCACAAGAACAAATGTACGTAAACTGGCCCAGAGTAAATTCAGCCTGGAAACTGGAAGATCGTTTCTGACAATTAGAGAGCAATCAGACTCTGGACCAGCCTCCCCATGGGAATAGAGGGGATAAAAACCTTCCTGCTTTTAGTGGGAGCTTGCAGGAGGGCTGGATCCGATGAGACAGGGATGCCACGTAGCCCAATGCTCCTTCTCCTTTCCTTATTTTCCTATGATTTCTGCCTCAGCCTCATACGTATGTCAATTCTCATCATGTCCCACCCTCCTCCCTATCCCCTGATATGTACCTTGGTTGCTGGCTTCACTCCCTTCTGATGCAGGTGGCTTTCTTCTAACTGTAATAACTTTCCTGCGTGGTCGAGAGCCTGTAGTGTTCTTGGTGATTTTAATTTTTTTATCCGGAGCACAAGCCTTATGAGGAGTGGTTGAGAGAGGGGGGTTGTTTAGCCTGGAGAAGAGGAGGCTGAGGGGAGACCTTACTGCTTTCTACAATACCTGTAAGGGGGTTGTAAAGAGGTGGGTGCTGGTCTCTTCTCCCAAGTGATAAGCGATAGGACAAGAGGAAATGGCTGCAAGTTGCGCCAGGGGAGGTTTAGATTGGATATTAGGAAAAATTTCCTCACTGAAAGGGTTGTCAAGCATTGGAGCAGGCTGCCCAGGGAGGTAGTTGAGTCACCATCCCTGGAGGTATTTAAAAGATGTGTGGATGAGGCTCTTAGGGACATGGTTTAGTGGTGGACTTGGCAGTGTTAGGTTTATGGTTGGACTTGATGATCTTAAAGGTCTTTTCCAACCTAAATGATTCTATGATTCTGTTCTATGATTCTATCCCTGTGCCCAATCCCTCTTCATCCATTTGTCCTTCTTGCATGGAGGAGGCCAGACAGGGGACAGATGGTGTCCTCCAGCCAAGGTGGCTTTGCCAAACCCCACACAGGTAAGAGACTCCCTGGAGGGGACTCTGCTATTTCCTGCTTGGTTTAAATAGGCACAAAATGGTGATCGGAAGCTATTTCCAACCCTTGCACAATGTGGCCCTGAAAATAACTTGTCCCACTGGTGGAGAAGGGCTTTTTGGAAATCCAAAGCGCTCCCATGTGCACGCCTCGGAGCCGCGGATGCTGAGCAGCCTTGGGAGGCTGATGGTAGTAGTTTGCAATCTGAGCTCTGGGAGATACTCCGTTTGCACAGCTCTTTCTAGGACTGGGAAATGAGAGATGCTTCGTAATACCCTAATTGGCTTTTTGTGTGCCTTTGGTCATGTTTCCCTCAAGATGTGGTGAAGGCGATGCGGGCAGTGAGGTCACTGAGCTCACCTTCTCTACAACTATGTTTCCAGGATGGCATCAGTGATGCTCTTGGCTCAGGAGATTGGATGTTCCTGTTTGTTTTAGGTGCAGCAATGAAGCTTATATGTTTAAGTTGCCTTTTTGCTAAAAATACGGGCAGTGAATGGATGCGAGTGGGTGTGAGGAAGAAAAGGGATTTCTTTGCTTGCAGGTTGTACCCATTACACTAGGCTGGAGCATTTCTTCATTTATTACCATAATAACTAGGAAACGCACTCTGAAACTTCCCAAAAGGCTGGAGGCTTTGCGAGGAGAACTGTAAGACGAAATTCCTCCTGCATCCGAATCATAATGTTGAATCCCAAGTGTCCCTAAGAAAAAAAAAAAATTAAAGAAATCTTTGTAGGGTATTATGTAAGCTTTCTGGATTATCTTAAGAAATCTTTTCAGCAAGGTAGTTGAATACTGGGTTTTCAGGGGAATTAAATGCCTGCGTGTGTGTTTTGGGCACCTAATTCCTCTAAGGCCTTTAAAAACACCTGCCTTCATTCATATTCTCCGAGTGTCAGTGCTTAACTGGCCTTAGCCGCACGCGTGCTACATCAGATATTCAAACAATTCCTCTTGATGAGGGAGCAAAGCTTTGCGCTAACGCTTCTATTCTGCATGCACACAGCTCTTGCAAAGGGCTAGCAAGTGCATCTGTTTGAACTTCACGCTGCCTTCATTTCATTTCAATTATATATTTAGTTATCATTATCAATCTTATCACATGTGGAAGTTGGGGAGGGGAGATGTGGAAGTTCTCAGGCAGCCAAAATAAAACCCCTTCACTGTGATGCTTTACCTCATTACCTAACCTACCACCTCACATCTCAAAAGCATGCATTTCTAACCCCGTTAATGCCTGTCTTTTGTAAAACTCTGTTCCCCTTCCCTGTCATTGCAGGTTTTAGATTAATTCTTATCAATTCTTTTTTCATAAAGCAAAATAGAAAAGATATCTGATCAGAATGCATTAAAAAAATAATCCTAAACAATACAACTAACGAAACTAATTTAGTAAAGCAACAGTTTTCACACAGGGTTTTTATTCCCTTAATGCTTCGATGTATAATTGGGCTGCAGGTAAAGTTGAATAAATCATTTATGGAAGGACAAAACCATGGACTTTCTCAGCAGAGCGGGAAGACTCTGCGCACTGGGCTTTGCTGGGCTTTCCTCCATGCCGAGGGGCAACTGAGTGCCCAAACCTCGTGGATGGGTCACTGAGGAAGGACTGTGGGCCCATATGAGCTGCCTTCCCCCAGCTGACAGGAGCCAGCTCTGGAGAAGGCTCAGTTTGGGTCCCAGCTTCCCTGGCAGCATCAGGGAGGGATTTGGGCTGCGAGCTGCAGGGTGCTACCCGGGACAAATCCCAGCAGTGGGGTGAGTGATGCCGTGGGGACAGCGCTGGGGTGGGACTCCTTGATGGGGCAAGACCTTAAAGGGGTTGAATTGGTAAGAATTTAATTTGCAAAACTTCTGCCTGCTCCTTCAAATTCCTTGCCACCCCATTTTTTTGGTACGGACCCATAGGATATAGCCCCAAGGCAGCTTTATTGTTGTCAGAATTGCACATATTCTGACCCCAACCAGGTCAAACCTTATGATAAGTATGAGGCAGTTGGGCTGTGTCTTGTGTGTCCCCCCAGATGAAGCCCCTTGCCTCGTGCATCTGTAGAATGACTTCAGAGTGCTGCATATCCTGTTTTTTCTCAATTCCTGCCTTTGTTGATTTGGGTCCTAAAGTAGCAAAAAGAATATTGAAATTCTCTTGCCTTCTCTTTATTTATTTAGCGTTGCCTTGGCTCTGCTCAGTCAGGGTGCCTCAACATTAAGATTTTACCAGCTGAGCCCTGCTGTGCAATGCATGGGAGCATTCCTGCTTGCAGCCCCCGAGTGCCAGGCGGAGACTAAATCGATAATTCTTCGGTAACTCAAACCCAAAGGCAACACTGTGCTCAACTCCAGCTGCTCTCCAATGCGTGGCTGGTCCGATTCTCATCTCCTCCTCTCGCTGCTGTTGCCCTAATGTGTTGCTTCTGAGATGCTGTCCTAAAGACTGTTTTGGGGGGAATATGTTAGATGAGGTGGAAAACCAGCCTGAATTCCTCGTTGGAGCTCTCAGCTGAGCTGCCTTCCTTCATGCCTCTTTGGTGCGTCTATCTGGTAGCGTAAAGGAAAACATCATTAATTTTCAGCCTAATCCCTACTGAAGCGTTGAGTTCCTTCTCCTGATGGCCAGCAGCAGTCTAGGAGATGCCAAGACAACTTATGTGTTGGTCAGGGCTGTGGGAAGTGGTCACCCCAGCTGGCGGGTGCGATTTGCTTGCAGGTGCTGCAATGCAGCTGCCAGTTTGCCCTGGGACCAGACCTACAAGGCTTTTTGCCATTGCCTTCATCTCATTTCAGGGGCAATGCCCTGTCTCCATCTTCAGTAATAATTACTGCCTCTCATCCATGGTCTTGAGATGAACCGGTCTCTCTGTACCAGCGCTGCCAGCCCTGCATCACCTCCGGGGCTGTGTGGGGACAGAGCGGATGTCGGGCAGCTCCAGGGCTGGCATCAGCTGCTGCTCCGCAGGTGAACAGGGAAAAAGAGGAGGAGGAGGATGGAGGAAGTGCAGCTGGAGCTCGTGCTCGGTACGCTCGTGTGTTTATCGCCGACCCCTTCAAGCCTGGGTTGGTATCTATTGCTGCCGGTGCGGTCCTGGCAGAGGGGCCAGGCTTGTCCCTTCTGCAGTCATCCCTGTGACCCGGCGCTGTGGCATGCTTCCAGAAAAGTCATCAGGTACTAAAAATAACCGGGGAATAGCTGATGGTGTGTCTTCTCTCCACGCATTAGTGGAATTAGCCAGGAGGCTGACTCCAGCTGGGACCGCTGCTGCCTGCAGTGGACTGCTCTCCTGTCCTGCTGGGCAAGGACAGGAGTCCTCCTGAAGAGGACTTGGAGGTCATGGCACCTTGGCGTTGCTCCATGGCTTCACTGCCATGCTTGCTGGGCTGTCAGAGGCAGTTTTCCTCTTAGGCCATGAAAGCAGACATTGACAGGCAAGTCAGCTCTTCCAGCACTGGTTGCATTTATTGCCCTTTGCAGGGACGGTGTCAAATCTTTGGCACAGCTTTGCTTGAGCCTCTGGATGCGTAGAGGCTATGGATGTAACTTCATATCAGAGGGACTGAAGTCTTCCAGGTTTGTTGCTCTCCTCGCCGTTGGCTGGGAGTGAGGAGCTGGTGTCTGGAGTATTTGTAGTTTCAAGCACAGCCCTCCCTCTCTTTATCTGTGATGATGGGTGCAAACACCCTTAACTTTCTCCTACAGGACAGAATTTCTGGAGTGCCTCACAAGAGAGGAGAACCCAAAAGCTTGCAGCGTGTGCTGCAAAGGTCTTCTGTCCATTGCGTGACCAGAGAACTGGGCTTGCAAATCTCTCTGCTGCTTTTCCCCCTCTTCACGTCTTCATCTGTTGCTTGTTACCATTCAGGACATTTGCTGGCCTTTCCTGCTAGATGATGCAAAGCCAAGTGATGCAGGGCTCCAAGGAGGATCGGCAAGCTGATGTGGACTTCGCTGATTCAGCTGGGCCTCTTTAGTGGTGAGGTCTGGAGGTTATAGCTGTGGGCTCGCTCCAGTGCAGTTGTGGGTCATAACCACCTAACAAAAAGCCTCGGGTGCTCAGGGTGCCCTGTGGCAGGTGGGAGAGGTGGTCTGGACACCCTTCTGTCTTAGCTGTTTTATTCTGGCCTCTGTCTGAAGGGACCTGTGCTCTGTGACCTTGTGTGCTGGGTTGCAAATAGCAAGATGCCCTTACCTTAGCAAAGCGCGTTCAGTTCTTTAATCAGCGATAGCGGTGTCTGTAACCTTGCTTGTAACAGCTCTCTGAAATGACTACGCTTTATCATCCATGCTAAACACATTCCGTCCTGGAAACTAATGATGGGGGGAGGCGTCTCCATCCCTGTTCGTGGAAAAGGGGCTCTTCCTACGTCTCGCTGGTGTGGGGGGCTGCGTGCTCCAGGTTACTCTGTCAGCTAAGCCCTTGTCATCTCCTTGGACGTGTGAAGTCCTTTGGCTGGAAACGCTGAGCGCCGTGGCAAGGCAAACCAGGTTCAAGGGCTGGTCAAATGCCGCAGCTGGAGACGTAGATTTGACTGTGCTCACGCTCTGCTTTTCTGCTCTGGACTTGTCTCTGCTTTTAATTCAGCTGTTGTATTTATGACTCTTGCCCTCTAATTATAGGTGATAGGTTTCTCAGCTTTCCTTTCTGGGAAATTTCTCTGTGTGTGTGGTTAGGGGTGCGCCGCCTCCGTGCCCGCCTTCGTTAGGAAGCGGGATGTGATTCTGCTCACCTTTTCCCTCCTCTCGCAGCTGCATCTTTCCTGGCTGCAGCCCTGGTGAAGTGAAGAGTTCACAGAGGGGACAGCGACCAGGATTCAAGGGGAGATGGGTGTCTGCTGTCCTCTCTAACTGCAGTTGCCTCTTTTCTTATTTATAAGTGCAAGCAAACAGGTGCTAAAAGCTTCTTTTTCTCCCCCCTCTCCTTCTCCTTGCCTGGCACGGTTAGACTCGCTCCTGCGATGTCTCCTTGTAACGTGCTCTCTCCCCCCAAAGCTACTTCTGTATTTCTTGGCATTTCTGCAAGGACTTGATTTATCTATTTATCTTCCCACCTCCCCTTCTTCGTTATAACTGGGATTTGGGATGAGGACCGGCTGGAGCCATCCTTGGGTTCTCTGCAGGGGATGGGGGGATTGGAGATCCCCTACTCGCCTTGGATGTTGCTTTTTTTTTGGCAGGATGCTATCTGGCATCCCTGTTCAGAGTCGCGTTTTGGCCTTGAGAAAGATTATGCTTTAACAAAGCTACTACCTGTGAATCTCTGCTTCAGTGGGTCTTACTTTGCTCGTTCGATCCAGTTGCATGGGTGGATGCCGCGGGTATCGATTCGCCCGCAGAAGGGCGCTGCTTTGAAAATGGGTCTTGTGTGTCTTCCGCATGGTGCGGTTCCTTAACCTTTCTGCTCCAGAATAACCCAGAAAGCCTCACAAATTCCTTCAGATGCTGATTCGGGCTGTTCACAGTGCATTTTTAACCAGGTGGCTTCTAGACGCGCTCTCTTGAAATGCCTACTTCATGGTAAAGCAAAACCCCATCACTGATGCTGTCACTGGAGGAAAATGTATTTATTATTATTATTATTATTATTGCCATCATCATCATTATCATTATATTATATAATATTATATATAATAATAGAGTATATAAAATATTATTATTATTATTGATGCAATCTCACCTCATACATAAAATTAGTTTAATGAAAAAGCAGGAATGGGAGGGAATATTGGCTTTTCCTGTGCTTGTTTGTGGAGCGAGTGAATAATTTCTTTGCTCCCTCTCAGGCCTTGGATGAATGATACGTCATTGAAACTGCATTTTTAGCTGAGGTGTATCCGTGAAGACAGCAGGGAACCAAAAATTAGGTTTTCAAAAATTATTTAAAAAGAAAAAAAAGGACTTTTTGAGCTTCTAGACGTAATCCCTAGGCAGCCAGTAAGGCTGAGACCCGAGAACAACTATAGGGAGAGAGAAAGAGGGTGGCAGTGGGGCAGCAAATGAGTTCATGCTCTGTCTTGTAAATCCTCAAATGAAGAGGATGCATTTCACCTAGGGTGGAGGGGGAAAGCGGCACCACGTCAGTAGGGTTGGGGGCCCAGACCTTGGCGTGTCCAGTGGTTTTGCCTGAGCTAAGTTTGCACCGTACTTCTCTTGAGGTTATCGCTGCTGCTTTTAGGTGGAACGGGCAATGGCCAGCGTGCCGGTAGCACTGTTAAAGTGTGCTCGTGCTTGCCTGCCTCTCTGAAAACTTCTTCCTTCGTTTAACTCGATGGGAATTGGAAAGGAGAGATGAGGATAAAAGTGATAATGTCATGTCAGGGCATCTGAACAGCGGCGATGACAGTGCTGCTGCACAACCTCTCATCCCCTCCAGCAGTCCCATGTGGCTTTGTCCTTTGGCTTATTTCCCCTAAGGACTCTGGGTTATCCTGGGGATTTCTTCACTGAAAAATAAACTTTAATGAATATCTCCTTCCTGTGTGGAAGCAGTAACTTTGTAGAAATTTCAAACTGGAAACTGCTTCCCCTTCAGCGGATGGAGCATCTTCCTCCTGTGTTTGGAGGGACATCTTGAGCAAAAAGCTGAGTTGGACGCTGGCAATTTGGCTTATCGCAGCTTCTGGCCCCAGGGTTCAGGTGGGACCAAGCCAAGACCTTCACTCAAGAAGAGGAGAAAAGGAGGGATGACTTCTTCTGAGAGAGGGCAGGAGGAAGCAAGCAATCTGTGCTCTGAGCAGCGAGAGTAGCGGGGAGGGGGAAGGACATAAATAAAAAACCTGATTTTTCTCTGTGTCCCTGCCTTGTACCACACTCCTCTGGTCTATCTGACCATGTCCAGTGCCTCTAGATAACCTTGCACAATGTCACAGCTTTGCTGATGTCCTTGTCCAGGTCTGCACTAGTCTGGGTGTCTTTGCTGGTGCAGACATAGATTTTCATGAAAGCTGGTAGGAACTGTGTAGCCTGGGGAGCCCTGTCGTCTCCTCAAGCTTTAGTGGAATGGGTCAACTAGAATTAGGGGCTCTTTGAGTGAGAAAGACCAAAGGATAGCCTGGACATAGGTGTGGGAAGGAGACAATTACAGGCAAACTCATTTTACTTCCATCAATAGATGTGAGTCAAGCTTGGGGTTGCCTTGCGTGTCTCCCAATTCCTTCCTTCCCTTGCAATTTGCATGGGGTGTTTACACGTTTTCCCCTCCTCTTCTCTTCCCTCTTTGGCTGTAGGAGATAGACACTTTTTAAAATGCAAGATGAGGGGTTTTTTTCAGCTCGTCAAATCCTCTCTGGTGGTGCCAGGACTCTGAGAAACCCTAAAAGACTTTGAGGCTGGCTGTGTGCAGTCTCATTTTGCTCGGATGCCAACCCCTGGCACTCCCTCCAACAACCTTACTTCATTGTGATGGCTTTCCAACATCTCCTCGCCCTCGGGCTCCTGCAGCTCCCTCAGCACTGCTTGCTGCTACTCACTCCAATCCCTTTCTTCCCTCCAAGTTGTCTTTGGCCCCGTCCATCTCCTGGCTCTCCTGTACCACTGTTCTTCAACTCACATGTCCACCATGCTGCTCTTCAAACGTCTCCTTTCCATGCTCCGTACCTCCCTCTCTTAACAGCTCAAGTACCTCCACGCTGGTGTTTGACCCAAGCAGGCAGTTTCCCACTGCCCAGCCCCTTTCCAGAGGAAGCAATGAGCATCTTATAACAGTAAATCTCATGCTCCGCAGAAATGTGCCCGCATGAATGTCATACTGTTGAATACCGTTGGCCTTGCTGACCAACCTCTATTTACACTATGTTGCAGTGGCAGGGGACAAAAATCTCACTGAAGCCTGGAGGCAAGTGAAAACACCACCATGAATGAGCTTCCTGCGCTTTGGGCGTGAAAACAACTCCACTGGTACATGAAATGGTATATAAATTTTTTTTTTAACCTGCTTTTCTTCCTTCTCCCCTTTGCCATCGCTTGGTCTGGCTGTAGAGAGTTGCTTTGCTGTGAGTGCATGTTTGTGGCTGCTGGCATGCGCTGCAGTGCCAAGCTGATGGAAGCATTGATCCAACTTGCTGCGTGACCCTGTTCAACACAGGAATGTGCTGTGCTGTCAGCATTAAGGTCATCTCTAGAGCTCCTCTAAGCCAGGATCACAGGCCAGATTGAATTGGAGGAAAACCTTACAGCTTTTTCCAGAGCTCCTGCTCGTTGGGGATGGGGGGGGGGGGGATTCCCTGAGCGTACAGGGACTTTGTTAGTGACATGGGATCTTGAGTAGAGCAGGCTTTGCTGGGAGATTTTATCTATTTTTATAGCTAGTGCAGGTGGATTTTTCTGCGATAAAAGCTGTAAACACCGAAGAAGCCAGAATGCTTCTTCCTGGCTTGTAATAATCACCTTCTAGCTCTGCATCGCCCCGAAGTAATAGGACTTGCTGCAAATATGGCAGAGGTCAAGCTCTGTTTGTAGGAGATAAGAGAGTCTAGTCTTGAACCAATTCCTTCAGAGGTGAGGAGAGGCAGCTGGGCAAAGAGGAGGTGCTGTTGGCGTCCCTCTGGGGGGAGAAATTTGGAGCGACCCAGCCCCTTAGTACACATCAGAGAATCCACCCACGCTGGTCCCTGATTTGTTGGAGACTGTTTTCCTTGCTCCTGCGAAGAAGGTGGACGTTGTTTTATAATACCTTTCAACATTGCTGTCTGGTGCTGTTTTACTTGGCAGCAGCAGTCTTTTTCTCCGCCTCTCCTTTAAACTGGCTTTGAGCAGGAAAACGGTTCCCCCAAAGGTTACCTACAAAGTTCTTGTCAAAATAGTTACAACCACGGCACTTTGGGGTTTGTGCATCGATCCCATAAGGCAAACAAACAGTCCCAGCTTAAATCCTGCACCAACTATAAACCTTACGCTTTTTAATTGGGAAATTGATTTTAAATCTAAGCCTCTTTAAAAATCTAATTAATTTCCTTAAAAAAAAAAAAAAAGAAAAAATAGGGACAGTCTTTTTCTCTGTCATGCTCCACAGGGCGAAAGAAAGGGAGGAGGAAATAATTCTTGGCTGCATCTCTGCAGGGTGCCCTGTTGATAACCTGGATAATACAATCTGATTTTGGCCTTGAGCCTGTTCCTTGGACAATCGCATTTCTTCAAGGACCAAAAGCTGCACTGGCGAGTCAGACCTGGAGGAGAATGTCTTTTTTAGTGGTAAGCATTTGATTTTTTTTTTCCTTTTTTTTTTCCCCCTAGCCATTAAAGGCCTTAGAGGCGGCTTTTATCATGTTACCAGTGGCTGCTTTATATAAGGTAGTTGTGGGTATGCTAACCGCGTCTCCTTCCTTCCCAATGAGCACCCTCCTTGTTGGGTTAATGGCGGGAAGGTGGAAGAGAAGCGTATCTTTTGGAGAGAGCGTGCCCGTGTGTGTGCCATCTGACCTGAAAAGAAGGTTAGACGAATTTGGAGAGGAGGGTGTGTGTATGTATAAAATCCAAGGTGTGCCACACTTAGGGTTTTGGCTGAGCGATCCACCAGTACCTGCATGCCGGATGCGAAGTCTCGGTGTGTAGCCATTTTCCATGCTTATGTTTAGGTAGGGAGCTGTTTGCCTTCAGCTGGGGGTGTGGGATCTGCTTTGTCCATCAGATGACTATAGGTCAGGGGCTGAAATCCTAACTCTTGTGTGCCAAAGTCCCTTTTTTTTTTAATCTTTACAATCTAGGTTTTATAGGACTCACTGCGAGACCAGGTTCACGAGTCTTCACTTGAGGCAGCGAAGCATCCTAATATTTTTGCCATGCTTTGGCATAGCTGCAGCTGGTTCTGCTCCGTGGAAGAAAAGGGGGTGGGTTGCCTTGCCTCTGCAGCCGCCTAAGGATGCAAGCATGTACGTCCCGCATCTCTTTCTTTGCAGAGGGGTTTCTTCCCCTCCCTGGTCCGGGTGAGGCGTTTCTCCTGCAAGCCTAGGTGTTGAGGGATGCTGAAGCAGAGGGATGCCAGCTGGCCTGCTTCCAGCGGACTCCCTCCCTCCCTTCCCTGACTGTCACGCACCCGCAGCCATCTCGGAGCCGCGTTTGTTTATAGAAACATTGTCAAGGAAAAAGTCTTTCCACCGGCTTGGAGGAGGAGAGGGACATTTTCAGCTACTCAGTCACCCTCAAACTGTGAAGACGTGACATATCAGCTGCATAAAATTAATTTATTTAGTTAAGGGAGGTGTTAATTAAGAGATCTCATTTATTGTGTCTCTGCAGACAGCTCTCGAGGGCCTTTTGAATTGTCAGCTCTGATGACAGCAAAAGCTAATGGTGTCACAAGTTAATAGCAGTATGATTCATGCCGAGGGATGAAGTGGGAGATGGTGGAAGGGGTTGAGAAAGGATTGAAGGAGACGCGGCCGGAGCTGGCGGCGGAGGCTTGGGCACACCTCACTGGAAGCCGGTGAGCCAGGATGAGGTGTTTTGCCCTTCCTTGGCTTTCCCCCAGTAAATCCTGGCAGGAGGGGGAAAGGCTCTGGCTAAAGGTGGCTGCCCCGGCTGTAGGAAAGCCCGTGGTTTGCAGGGAGGCGTTGGCGGAGCAGCTTGCAAGCCTGCGGACGCCAAGGCGTGTGCAGCCAAAAAATGTGTTTGCATGGATCGACTTAAAAATAACCGACTGTCCGTGTGATCTGAACTGGAAAAGAATCTTTGATTTATTTTAAATAATCAACTCCTCCTGCCGTCCGAGAGGTTAATTCTCCTTGGTTAATCAGGACATGTCATGTGTAGGCCTAACACCAAACTGTACAGGTTTAAATTTAAAGTCCTTTAGAAAATAACAAATACCCTTTATCTGAAAGAACTACATGCTCTAGTACAGCTGTTTATAGGCATCTCCTTCAGTAAAAGCTGCGCCAACGTGTTTTTCCTCACTTTTTTTTCTTCTCATGATCTGTATCAAGTTGCTTTTGGAGGGAAATTGAAATTCTCTTGATGCAGAAAATAGGCCAAAAGAAAAAAAAAAAAGCAACCCAAAACTCCAGGAGAAATGCTAGACTGCCCGAGTAGGTGGTGCTGCCTTCTCCTTGTCAAAGATGTTTTGTGTTTTCAGCTACCCAGTTTGTTAAACAAAGGCGGTATTGCTTGTGCTTGGTAAATCAGCCCCATCTCTTCCGGGCTTTCCTTCTTGTGTGTCCTCAAAGCTTACAAACTAAGCTCTGTTGCAAAGCCAGACCTCCAATTTCTGTCTCAAAACAAGTGTGAGAGGTGGAGGTCGACGGGATGCCGCAGCCATTTTCCAGCTGCTTTCTCAGCCGCGAAGGAACCACCTCCCGGACTGCAGCGAGCCGATGAAACAAGTTAGTATTCAGGGAGAATATGGGGCACCTATAGAAAAATATATGGCTGCAGGAAGGTTATTTTAACTGGCTCTTGTTGCACGTACTGAACTAGCAATTTTCTCCAGGTTGCTGATTTGAGTTTCATTAACCCTCTACTAGCAAACATGTATTACTTCTTCCTTTTTTAATTGACTTTCAGTGATTTGAACCGGGGTAAGCATTGGCCTCATATAGGTTACCATTCCTTTAATCTTGATTTATATATATATATTTTAATTATTTTTAAGCGTGCGTGGATTGGCAGCGGCCATGCAGCTCGGATGAGCCCCTGGTCGTGCCCCTCGCTGGGTGAACTGTGTGCCCCTGCCAAGGGGGAACTGAGCTTTCAGGCTAGTTTTCTGCCATTGTTAACTCAGGGTTGGGTTTTGTTGTGTTCAGCCACTCGAGAGTGATTTGAAAGAGGAAAGGCATTTTTCCAAGCAGGCCCTGCGGGGATTTTAGTCCGAAAGGATCACCTAGAGCCATCCCTGTGCCAAGCACCCGCCTTCCTGGGGGCACGCCGCATTTTCCCGTCCCGCTCTTGGAGGGGAGAGAAGCCTTGGCTTGTCTATGGCTCCCATCGCAGCTATGGGACCTGTTCCCCTCTGAGTTAGCTCTTCCCTTGTGATGCTGTGGTGGAGACGGGCAGAAAGGGAAAATATGGTGTGAGGCGGAGGTTTTTGTTTCTGATTTAACCCCAAAGCAATGGCAGGGCTTTCCTGTGATGGCAACTGTAGGGCGAGGAGTTTTGCCCTTTGGGAGCTGCACATCCAAGAGATTTCTGCCTTGGGACCGGCTCCTCTGAAGCCACGCAGGGTCCGACCAAGGCTTTTCCCACAGCCACGCAGTGTGGATTCTCCACTGCCTACTACCGTGGTTGCATCCCCAGGGCTGCCTTGCCCTGCCCGACTCAAAACTGAAGCGCTGCTGTACGGCTTGACCTTTGTTTGCATGAGAGGAGCAGCAAAGCAGTGGCCCTGCTAGTGTAAATGATGGGAGATGGGCAGGCTGGGAGGCGGAGGGGAGCGCGGATACAGCTCCTGACCTGCTTGGGAAAGATTATTGCTCTGCACGGAGTGGGTACACCAGAGCCCCGAGGAAGGGGTGCTGTGCAAGAGGGCATGAGCAGGAGACAAGATCATCAGGGATTCATTTAAACCGCAGTGTCGGATCTTATAAATTTGAGGGCTTTTGCATATTTCCATATTTATATATGAAAATTCCATGAAGTGGCTTAAAGGCAATTGAAATAAAAACAGGGCTGTCAGAGCTTGAAAAGTACCGGCAAATCTCTAACAGACCGTTTAATACAAACGTATGGGCTTGGAAAAAGCTCCAAGCGGGCGGAGGATTTCTGCATGCAAATGCTTGGCCAGCCCCATGTTGGTCCCCGCGTGCTGCGAGCACACTGGTGCCTTGGGTCGCTCCAGCTCCGCTGGCTGGGAGAGTGTGGAGTGAAGGGGCCTTTCAACGTGGTTTACATCCCACGAGGAGGGCACTGGAAGGGACTTTGGGCTGCCGTCGTTTCCCTCGGGTTCTTTCTCACTGCCTCGTATGTGTGCTGTGATGGTTTGGGGGTGGCTGGGAAGTTGATCTTCATGGCTCCTTGCTTGCGGTACCCCAAAGCTATGAGCTGGGGAGGGCTGCAGGACTGAGCATCGCTGGGAGAGGGATGCTGGTGGCAGTGTGGTGTGTTGAAAGCGTTTTACATCCCGCAGAGGCTGTGGTTGCATGCAGGCTGTTTCCCTTCCCGGTGGAGACCATCTCCTCCCTCTCCTGTGAAGTGTGTGCCCTTTTCCTTTTTGATCTTCTGTTATTGGTCAAAACGAGAATTCTCCAAACCACTGGTCTGAATCACCCTCACTGACCTTCTGCTGTTTAGCAAGTCTCTTCCCATGGATTAATTTGAAGAAGCATTGCAGAGATTTATGCTTTGTACCCAGTAAGGGACCTGAGCGGGCGAAGTGGCCCTCCAGGTTTGAAAACATACTCCTTAGATTACCCCGCATATCCTTGTGCTGTCTTTTGGATGCCTCTAGATGTTGTCCTCCTTGGCCCAGCTTGGGTACTTGGTCAGTGCTCCTTGCTGTAGGACCTCAACACTTTCTGTTCTGCCCGAGTCAGCCCCAAATCTCTGTGCAATATACTGTAGCTTACAGGTCTGGCCTCCAGTTCTTATACCAAATGCCTTTAAAGAGAAACTCCTGCTTTCTTGATGCAAGGACAAGAGCGAGCTTCCCCCTTCTCAGAGTCCTCTGTCATTCAGGGCTTTTTTTCCCCCTCTTCAGCCCCAAGGCGGGTAGCGGGAGGCCACTGCCACATCTTTTCTTCTGAAGTCTCCAAATCAAAAGGACATAATTAGTGGGGGAAGAGAAAGCTTGGACGAAAACAAGCTGTCAACAAGAAGAAGGTGCTAATGTGTCTGTCATCCCTCTTCCCTCTTGGCCGGTCCCCAGAGGTGGAAGGCTGGGCGCTCTGTTTCCGATGGAGGAGAGGGTGACCCTGCTCAGCATTGCTCGCCCGTCAGCCATGGCTGTCTCCAAACATCAGCTCTCGTCTCGTGAAGACGCGTCTTGCTCTTGGGCTGGTTCCTTCTGCTGTCCCCTGTCTTGTGGTTGGGAGGGATTTGCTCCACGGACAGCTTGGACGTTGATGGCTGTGACTTCCCTGGCACAAGCGCTTTCAGCTCAGGCTTTATCCACTAACGTGGATGCCCAAAATCGATTTGTATCCTAAAAGTGCCTATTTCTCTTCATTACAGAGAGACAAGCATGCAGAATGAGTAGCTCAGATGTAGGTGTCTGCAGTTATTAAGTTAAGCAAGACGAATCCTGGTGTCAGCATCTCCCTTGGCTTTGCTCAGGGGTTTGCTCCTTCTCCTGTAGGACTCCTCATGGTGACTTTGGTGCGGGGTGACATTCTTGGGAGTCTTGAAACTTGCTGGATATTTTCTGCCTGAGGTGCGACGTGGCTTCCCGGGGGGAGGCAGACTCTGAGGCCATGTTTCTGCAGCAGTCCCACACTGGGGCTTCCTCCTATATAGCTCTTTGCCACAGGATATATTTTTTAATATTGATTCAAAAAGCATGTAGGGTATTGGCATTTCAGGGTGTTGTCTGTCCCAAGTCTCTGAGAGGGTGACGAACAAAACTTTGACTGGATGACCGTTTTCAGTGACAAAACACACCTCAGTTATTTCATTCCTTGCTAATTCTGAGGCTGAGGAGCAAGCTCTCACTGTTTGCATGTGTTCCTTGCAGTGTCCTTCCTTTGCCTTGATGAGCGAACAACATCACACATAATTGCATCTCTAAGGGATCTTCAACTAGAGGTTTCTACCTGATTTACCTTTAATGTTGCAGTCGGCTGAGGCGCTTTGGGCTGGTTCTGCTTTGTCAGGCTGGAAGATGAGACTCCATGGAGGTCTCCTCTCTTTCTCTCCCCCCATCCCTCATCCTTGCTATGGTGATGCTGCTGTAATGGTACACATGGGGCCACTTAACCCCATAGGAGGAGGACACCCCAGTTCCCTTGTCGCCCACAGCTGCTGTGGTTCCAGCCTCTGGCCACCAACAAAGGTGCAGAGGTTGTTTCCATCTGAGCAGAAGAAGAGGCTGTGGTTTGAGGGAAGGACCCAGGTGCCGGGGTGCAAGGGGCAGTGGCCCTGCAGAGCACAGCCAGCTCAGTTCATTGCTGCTACCTATTGCTGGGTGAGGGGAAGAAGCGGGGCTTGCCTGCAAAAATCCAGAGGTGCAAACATCTGGTGAGCTTTGCTCAAAGTTCATATAAACGTTGGGTATAAATTTCCCGAAAGCTGTGACCTCGATGGTGGGGATGTCACTCCCCATTGCCCTGTTCCATCAGGGACTTTCTCCTGCCTGGTGCCACCAGCGATGTGCGTTACAGGAGGCAGGTTTTGAGGCTGGCAGTGAATTTCTAGGGGGTTTTCAGAGGCCAGGGCTTGCTAACTTTTGAACGAACTCTTACACTCTTTGGCCTTGGTCTTCTTGCTGCTGGCAAGCCTTGGCTACGGAGAGGAGAGTTTGCCTGGCCAAGGCAAGAGCAAGTGTGTGTGAAGCTTCCAGCAGCTGGGGTGGAGGGATCACCACCTCAGCCTTCAGCAAGACTTTTGTCCATTGATTTTGAAGAAAAAAGCGGGACCCCTGCCCATAACGGTGGCCTAAAATACCCTGAAAGGGTGTAGAGTGCAGTGGTGCAGCGGTGCTGGTTTCTCCAGAGAGGTAATTCATTCCTTGGTCTGTTCTTGGGCTCCATCCATCAGGCTTACGGCAGTGTCTCCCACCTCCTTGTGGGGATTGCTCCCAAGCCCTGCTGCCCTTCTCCGGGCAGGCCCTTGCGATGTCCTCCAGCACCCATCCCTTTTCCTCTACCTGGCATTAGAGGGCAGTCAAAGGAAACCTTCCCTCTCCTCTGGCTCCCCAGGCTCTGCGGGCTGCCAGCCAGCGCCTGCACCCACCCGGGGAGCAGAGGATTGACCCCAAAGCGGGGCTCAGCCGCAGCCTTTGCCTTGCCTTCACCCTCCCCGCCTTGTTTTGGGTTTCTGGCCATGCCTTCGCCAGTCAAAGCCACTCACGGTTTTGTCTCTGACATTTGGGAAGCAGTATCTGCAGCGCTGATAAATCCTGCACACTGTTTCTCCCCCGCCTCGCCCTCCGTCTCCTCCTAATTGACATCTTTGAATCTTGTCTCCGTTTGACAAATCAGGCTACTTATTATAAGTGATGACATGTATAAATATTGCAGGCATTCGTTTTACGTCTGGATACCCTGATAATAAAAGCTATCAGAATGTCTTCCCCCCCCCTTGCATAGCAATTACTACCAAAGGGTTTTCTCCTCCATCACCGGAGTGGGATGTGGAGAGTGAATTGTGTCTGTGACAGCAAGATTTCCCTCTTGCATTGGGGGAAGATGGTTTTGGGCAGTAAAATGACTTTTTTTTTTTTTAGACTAATGCAGCAGCAGTGCGGTGAAACTGTGCAAGCTGTGGGTACGTAGCCGGGGGATCTCTCAGGAGCCCTTTTGCTCACCAAATTTTGGGTTTGGTGGGCCTCGGTGTCTGGGGTGGCCATGGCGGGCGGCAGCGGGTGCCGTCGCTGGTTGAGGGTGCGGTTTTGACTGGTGGGTGCTGTCGCTGCACCTTTCTCGAGCCTGCTCGGTGCTGTGGGAGCCAGGAGCCAGCGCCCACCCGGGCTCTGCTCCTGCATCCTCGCTAGCACACTGGTGGCTCTCCTGGGCTGAGGCTGTCAAATTGCAGGGTATTATTTTTAGCCTGGTTTCCTGAGGAAAAGAAGCTTATGCGATTGTACTGTCTGTCAGTGCTTTTCCTCCCACCAGCCTCCTCTTAACAAGTTTTGAACCCCTTGTCAAATTTACCAGGAGGGATAGAGAGCTCCAAGACGTGACGTTCCTGCACGTTTTCCCGCAGATTAGCAGCCGGGGCTACCTCCTCAAAGGAGGGGATGACGCTGGGTCACGGCATCCCTACTGGGGGCAGAAGGAGATGCTGGGGAAGGTGTGAGATGAGAGGCTGGGAACAGCCTCTCCGCTGAAGGCTTAATATCTCAAATACAGATATTAAGCGCTCATGCCTTAATTAAAGTTAATTTCTGGGAGAGGCGTTTTATTACAAAAGATTTCTCCAGCTCAGGCGTGTCCGTGCCATCTGCTTGGAGCTGGCGGTGGCAAAGCCCTCGACCCTGCCGGCGGCGGGGACTGGCTGCGAGAATCAGCCGTTCTCAGGAGAAGGACAAGCTCAACAGAAAGACCTCTTTTCTTTCCTTCTGCCTCTTAGTCCAGGTTATTATTGGCAGTAATTTATTAATTTTTTTAAGAGCCAAGTGCTGTTGCTGGCAGGGGAAGGTGCAGAGCTTAATCTCCTATGACTTTCCTCGATGTGGGTTCTCTGATGGCTAATAGTGAGGTTGAGCAGGCTGTCCTTCATGGCGCTACCATGGTCTCCTTTGTCCAGCTATTTATTTTCATTAAGCTTTCAGGAATGTAATTGTTTGTGATTTCTACCCTATGTCAAGATTGGATGAAAGTTATTAAACGGTGGCTTGACCGAGATGGACGTGTGTGCACACACATGTGGGAGCTCCCGTTTCTTAGGACAACTGGTCTTAATGAGAGACCACTCCTATTAATGCCTGCTTACTTTTTCGGTTGAGGTGTTTGCTGGGAATGGAATTTTTATGAGAAATCTTAAACCAAACAATGATGCTAATAAGCTGTAATCAAAAACAGGGAGGGAAGGGACCTGCTTATTTCTCATCCCACAGCCCTTCCTGAGAATTCAAAAGAAATGCTTTTTCTACATCAAGATAAAACCAAGATACTGTTAAAAATTATTTTGTTTTAATCAGAAGATGAGAGTGAAACTCCCAGGATTGGTTTATGGCTGGGGCCTCACTGGGAATGTAGGAGACAGAGGTACAAATCCCTGCTTTGAAGGGCTTGAATCTGAGCCATCTGCATCCCTGGCCACTACCCAACATACCAGGTTATTCATGCTTTGTGAAGCTCTTTTTTTCTTATTTTCTTCTTTCTTCCTTTTTGGTTTTTATTTTTTTTAATCTCTGACAACTCCATGATGATGCTGAAAAATCTCTGGCCCTGGTAAATAAATTTGTCATTTGCCAATGGCCTTTCTTTCCCCTCTGTGTGAGATCTTGGGTTTGGCAAGTTGACATTCTCTGACTAAAAACCATTTTGTCTCAATTTCTGACTATCCTTACTCACAGTGAATGGGTTTTGCCCATAAATGCAGAAGTTGCTGGGTAAACCTGAGTAATTCTTCTTTTAGAGGTCTTTGCTGCTGTCTTCTCCTCCCTTGTATAGCTACCTGAACTTTGAGGCTTATTGTCATGTATTTTGGTGTAAAACCTGAACCTGGCTCTTGATTTACTCGGGAGAGAGCCAAATGTACTCAGAACAAGCCCAGGATTCCTTGTGAAATGTTCACCTGCTTAAAGAAGGCTTTAAAAAAAAAAAACCCCTTTATTAAGAAGAAAAAAAGAAGGAAAAGCCCTTTTTACCACTTAATGCTGTGATGGATTTTTTTTGTGTGCAAACTTTAGATACAAGGGGCAGAACTTCTAATTACATTACCTAGGGAGGCTTAATAATGTTTGCCCAAAGTATCTTGTTGTGAAAATTCACCAGAGTAAATTCAGTTTAATTTCTGCCAAAATCCCTCCGTTTCATCCCTTACTGCTTTCCAAAGCCCTTGTAGGGCTGCCCGAGGAAGGAGAAACCGCGGTTTTGGGTTCCTCTGAAGTCAGTCGTTGCATTTGGAGAGGGCTGGCGAAGACATGGGTTTGGAGATGCTGTGTTGCCGTGACCTCCCATGCTGGCGGGACGTAAGACCAGCTTATATTGCATCTGTTTCTCAGCATTTTGGTTTTTGATATATGTATTCTTGTAAAGTCTTCCTAGAGTGAGTGAGAGGTGCTTAACTCCAGAATAAATTTGGCTAGCTCAGCTGCACTAAAGACCAGCACTCCCTGAATGAGCAAGCCTTAAATTAATCTGTTTCGGACCTGGGAAAACCCCGGGGGTGCAATATTTCTGAGCATCTTGTAAAAAGCAAAGTCCAGAAGCTGTTAAACAATGCTTGTGGAAAGCACGTCGGTCTCTCAGAGAAGCCCTGCCGTGGGATGAGAGGTGCCTCTTCAAGCTGTGAGGGGCCTTGCCTGCTTCTGGTGAAGTGGGCAATGAGGTGCCCACGAACCGGCTGTGCCACCAGAAACTAATTACAAGCTTTAATCGTGCTAGTGCCTCTCCATGTCCCCATGTCACGTCGCAGGGATCTGGTGAGCATGTAGATGATGATGGGCATGGGGCCAGCTGGGGAGTATCGTTGCTCCCCTGATAATTACTGGTGTAAGAGGAACGCCGGACTGGAAAGATCTCATGGCTCACTGTCTCCAGTTGCTCGCTATGACAAGCAACCACTCACCATACCCCTTTTTATAAACTTTATCGAGAGCTATCTCAATGGCAGGCGGGTTTTTGCTGCTGCTGTTCCCATAGAGGCTGTCTCAGGCCCTGGCTGGTATGATAGTGAATAGTAATTAGCCAACCTAAATGTGCTGATGAGTGGTTTATATCTGCTCTCTCCAACTTCACCACAGTACTCAGGATATGATCTCTCGGAGATGTTCTTCATTAGCGGTTAATAGGTTTTTCTCTCTCTCTCCTGGAAATACTTTGAATTTTAATGCCTTTGTATAATTGCGTTGTGTCAGGGGCCCCCAATCTGTTGTAGGACAGCTAAACCACACAGGCGGGTCTTTCATTTGTCATCTCCAACGAGTTTCCATCCTTCCCACTGATCTTTTAAACCTGGCCTTGGATTTTGTACTGTTGAATGTCATTCCACATCCATTGGTCTGGTTCTCAAAGTCATTGCTTCTTTCCAAATGATGCCAAAACTCATTGTTTTGGGTTGTTTTGCCTCCTAAGTGGTGAGTTTGATGAGTGTTGGTCCCCTGTCGTTAAGGAAGCGTTGAATGTGAGTGGTGACCAAACAGTCTGCTCAGCAAAATCCCTCCAGACTGCTTCCTTTTCTGGTATTATCTATTGTAATCTTTTTTTTTCTTAGGCAAAGCTTTTCTTTGATTCATAATTCTTATTGTAATGTTCCCCTCCTACAGTTTAACTAATCATTTGCCCACGTGGCACAATACCAAATGTTTTTCTGAAGTCCAGATGGTCAAGCTCTCTCACAAAAGACAAAGATTGGCTTTTGTATATAAAAAAAAAAAGCCGTTATCTCCTAGAAAAATATATTTACCAGGCTCGCCTGGCAGAATCCATCTGCGTGAAATCTAGTCTGCTTTTTACCCCTTTTCTTAATTGTTTCTTGAGCAGTGATGCTGCTCGGACCAGCCTGAGCAACCTGTAGCTGCCTGAATTGCATCCTCCTGCCCAGTCTTAAATATCCACTCTTCTTTAATCTTACATCCTCCTTCCCTCCTGCTCCCCCTTGTTAGATTAGTTTAAAATAATCTGCAGAGAAAGAAATCTCTGGGAAGCAAGGAAGAGCCACTGAAGTGATTATTTCCACTACAGTAAAGGTTGAAAACTGGTTACAATTATCACTCCTAGTTTTACATGCTAACGGGATTTGCCTTTGGGGGATTAAGCTAACTACTCTGTCATGCAGGTGAGTGTTTTGTTTAGCTCCTTTGAACCATGGTTTCTCAGGCTGTCAGGGAGTTTGCAGAGGAAGATAAAGGATGCCATCCGTATCCCGCTTTCCAAAGCCCTGACCGTGGCTCGATGTGCACGCCGGCACGAGAAATGCTTCTCCTCTGCAGCGGCTCGGGTTGGAGGGATTAATTTCGGGTTGTTTCAAGGTCATCTCGGGTATATCTCTTTGTTGAGTGCACTTGCACCGTTGGAGAAGTGCAGATCCTTTTAAAATCCTTCCAGGCGATATAGCTGTGAATGAAGGGGCAGCGGGAGAAAATAAACTCGGACGTTTCAAGAAAACAGAAATAAGAAGACTCGATCCAGCCCCTCTGTACAGTATGAGGAGGGTGAAGCTTTCAGGCTGGCACCGTGTGGATTCCCAGGCTGAGGGTGAAGAGTCGCTCTAGCCAGGAATTTTCCACTTCATTTTTCTTTTTGACAGAAAATATCAGTGCAATTGACTTTTGGACAGGACTGCGCTCAAACCATTTCAGCGAGCTCTTGTGACTCCTTGCGAATGGGGCCAGGGTCAGCTCCTGCGCTGCCCACCTCCAAATCCAGGGCTTCGCTAAAAGGACTGCGTAGCCTTGTGCCAAAAATTTAGGGGACGGAGTTGCTGCCTCTGGTCGATGCTTCTTTATACAAAGTGGAGTACTCCACTGATGACGCAAGATGGAATTGTGATGACACGATAGGAAAAAGGCAGCTAATTAGGCTAGTAGACCACTATGGGCAAGTAGCCTTCATATCTGGGCCTACTTCGCTAGTGGAGAAGACATCAAAAGTTGGACGCGTATGTTTAATTTACAAGGTGGCAGCTGGGTTCCACTGGACAGAAGTGGCTCCAAATGGGACCAAAACAAGGCCAGACCAGGGTCTTGAAGGGAAAGAGGAGACACTGAGACTGGTCATGATTTCGGGGAGAAATAACTAGTTTTGCTATAGAAAAGTGATCTAAGGCTTTCAACAGTTATGGGAGGAAATCAGGTTGATCTAGCCAGTGAGCAGGACGATGAATGTCAGCAAGAGGTTTTGGTACAGAAGATGGTCCTGCACTGCAAAACTCATATCCATTTCCATGTTTGAATTGTGCAAAATTAGGGGATTTAACTTGGGCGTCGCTCTAGGTTTCTTCGAGAAGATAAAGACCCTCCAGCCTCTAAAGGGTTGCATTCTGCAAATGTCCACTCTCGTAAGTACAAAACATCCTTTCTATCATTCCTGTCTGAGCCAGGATTACCTTAAACACCCCTGAGTAACCAGCCTGTTACCCCTTTACAGCTGGCGTAGGAGAAAGGCAGGACCAGAAATTGGTTTTCTGTTGTCTCTGTGGGGAGGCTGTAGCTTTAGGAGATGATTGGAATGAAACAAATCCCCCGTGAATTAATTGAAAGGGTCAATGTCTGTTGTTAATCAGTTAAAATTGCCTATAGTTATCCAGCTGTGTCTTTCATGTCAGCTAGAAGACGTCTGTGAGGCAGGAGCCATCTAATATGTAGACTGGGTTGGTTTGGTGGTGGTTTTTTCCCCTCCCCTGTGGCAAGTGGTTTTTCAGTGGACACATAGATGAGTATATTTTTGACATTTATCTGGGTTTATCTAAGATCTAGTTTTGCCTCTATTCCTCCTCGCTGTTTTTTTTCCTTTTCTCGATTTGGTGGTGGTTGGAGTAACTTGACTTAATGACACATTTTCAGCACTGATTTCAGTGGTGACAGTTATTAACGGTTTCACGATAAGAAACAGGTGTTTCAGCATGGTCCATCAGGCAGAAGAAGAACAATGCCTCCCCAATGTCATTGTTCATGATGTATTCAATGACTGCTAGCTTTTTTATGAAGATTTTATTCAACCTCAAAGGTAGCATTTACTATTTAGTATGCAGGCTTTGGGCAGGCTAGTGGAGTGGAAAACCTTTTAATTTCTTTTTAATGCAAACATGGATCTTGCAAGACCTTGTCAAGTGACTGGAATGGGCACAGGCTCTTGCTTACGTCTCTCAGCATCACTTGGTGGTCCCCTGCAAGAAAATCCTGGGTATTTCTCATGGGAGTTGTGGTGCAAAGGACAGGTCCAAGCCTGAAGGCGATTCTCGTGGCTACCACTCTTTTGCAATGAGGAGCCACACCTGGGATGGTTTGGGCAGAAAACATCATTAGTATAATAGGGGCATTGCAACAGCTCCTGGGCTGTGCTGCCACTTCCCATGCTTTCCCGTGGATGGGTGGGTAAGGAGCGATGTTTTTGATACATCAAAAATCCTGGGTAGTTTTTTTAGACAGGGTGTGAACATGGATCACTTGCCCTCAGTACGTGGGTGGGTTTGTTGGTCATTTTGTTTGGCCAAGACCTGTACTGTCCATTTTTGCTAACCCCCTGCTCCTCCTTTGCCTCCGTTTGCATGCTGCCGTATATGTTCTGTCTCTATTCTCTGTCTGATCTCACAGCAAATAACGCGAAAGGCCTCAGGCTCGGTGTAGGTGCTGCGTAGAGCTCAGATGCACCCGGAGGAGGTGAGGTGGCAAAACTTCATCTCTATCTTTGCATCGCGCATGCCGTGAGATTGACTAGAGGGCAGCTGCTGCAGCTGCTACTAGTTGGATCCCACCGATGTGCTGCGCAGGTCTTGTGTTCTCTGGCTGTGCTCCCAGTGCTCGGAGAGAAAGAGGTGAATATGAGGTAGAGTAACCACGCTGGCCCTTTTCCATGTCCTGTGCAGGAGATATTCCCAGAGAGAGCTGCTAGCTCTGCAATTCAGTGGAATTGGCTATCTGGCCAGCTGGTAGATGCCAGAGTGGATATGGTTGGGTTTCTCTCGAGGGACAACTTTCTGCAGCCTTCATCTTCCCAGGGTGGGGGGAACTCCATAGGAGCTAGAAAAAGGCAGAGCCCTCGGTGCTTGGACCACTGCCTGAGGGATGTGGCAGCAGGCATCTTCTCTTCTTTCTCATCCTCTGAGGATGCTGTGGTCCAGCTTTGACTGCAGTGTAGGGCGATGCCCACCTGGCCTTGCTGGAGTAGCTCTATGAGCCTTGAAAACAGGACTGGGACACTTGCAGCCTCTCATGCCTTTATTTTGTGCCACAACCTATAGGTTTGTTCTGCAACCTATTTATTTCCCGTTGGTATTTTATATCACAAAGCTTTGGATCAGTGCAAGGTTCACTGAAGGTGCTTGACAGGTCCCTTTGGTCTTCAGCGAGGTGGTGCTGCCTCCTGCCCCAGTCCTACTGCTTGGGGTCCCTCGTGAACAAGGAGAAAAAAAGAGTAATTGGTGATAAATAATGCATTTTGTTCCCACCTAAAGGTTGTTTGATCTCCATAGTCTTCATTCCTCCAGTGACAGGGAGCTCACTGTTAATAGCTATTTGTTACCCATCACAGTGCTTAAACAGCCTGAGCAGAGCTGTACTCGGCTGATACAACCGTGCCACAGGCAGGGCCTCCCGTTACTACTTTTACAAAAATTAAAAAAAAAAAAATTTCTGCTCTCCTGTGGTGACTTTTCACAGCAGTTTCTCGAAGTGAAACAGTTAATGAACGTTAAATGTCCTTTTTCTGGGAAAGCAGCAATCAGGAGAGAAGATACAGTATTCCTCTAAAATCTCCCTGTACATTTATACATGCACACAGAGCCCCTTCAAGGCTGAGTAGAATTGGAAGTGATAGTTACCAGTATAATATTTAAATGAGCGTTAATTACCATAAACTGCTTGGATTTTAATGTCTCCTTCTGTACAGTATGTAAATCAGGTCTGGAATGGGCTTGTGAGCATGCACTGGGCCTCTGGTGTTGTGGATAAAAGGGCTGATTTTCAGTATTGGGATTTAGCCACATCGTTTCCGTTAACATGAATGGGAGCAGCGGGGCCAAACCCTGGCCACCACGGGGAAGGTTTCCCCCTCATCCTCAGAGACAGCCCTGCCCCAAGGACAGCCTGTGCTCGCCTTCCCCATCCCAGCTCCCTGCCCGGAGAGGCTTCCCGAGGAGGATGCTGATTAGATGCCGAAATGACTCCGGTTTGGTTCTGGATGGAGGGATGTCTTGCCGTCAGTGTGAGGTGGCAGCTCTTACGCATTTTGCTGGGTACTAAGGGCTTTTTATGGGGTTTTGGTGACCAAACTTGAGTGATGTGGTTCGCTGGGCAGTGCTGTACTTGCATCTTCACCCTTCATCTCCTGTCCTCCCTCTGTTCAGCCTGGCCTGCAACCCCAAGCAGAGGGGAAGGGACTTCGCGTGAAGCTGCTGGAGATGGGCAGATCTTCAGGCACCTTGTGATAACCCCCCGGCCCCCGTCTTGTCCTTCCTCTTTGCCCCCCTCTCCCTCCATGGGGACCTAGTTTGCCTTGCAAAGTGGTCTCATTATAAATGCATCAGCCTCTGCCAGTCTCACACGCACAGCCTTCATTTAGCCCTCCAAGCTCGATTACATCTGAGGATGTCTTGGGGTAATTAAGTAATATTAGAACATTTTCTTTTCTATTTTTTTCCCTTTCCCTAATGCAGCTTTCAAAGCACAAGCCTCAGTTCTCACCCACTGGAGCCCACTTCTCCGAGCCTCTGAATTCTCCCTAATGTACCTCGCCATGAATGAAGGCTAATTACATTTCTGAAAGATGTCATTAGTGTCATATTCATGCTGGGTTTCAGAGAGCTAGCATGCAGCAGGGAATGCTCCCTTAGGTGTCTTTCAGCCTCACCACGCGCAGTGCCACTGGCGAGGAGTGGGGTTCAAAGTGGCCCGGCTTTAGGAACAGCGAAGGGGAGCTCAGCCAGCAAAGCAGGGATGCTCTGGGCTTTGTTGTGAGCAGTCTCTTGCCATGGGTGTTTTGCATCCTTCATCTCCAGAGCTCATCATGGTTTACAAATATTAACTAATTAAGCCTCTCAGAGCTCCTGTGAGATAAGTAATTGCTACTCTAATGATTGGCATTATATCTGCTTTCTTCTCTAAGCATCGGACAGTGCTTTTCGCTATACAGAAATAAGGAGGAAATTCCTAAGCATGCAAAAAGATAAGTGATGCTTTTGGATTATCCGGCCATCGAACCTGCTGGCTGGTGGCCAGAAATCTGGAGCTACCACAACAGGTACCTGTGGCATTGCTTTTGAAGCCTACAGTCCTTGTCGCTCCCTCGTATGTCTGTATAAACCCAAATGAGCTCTACTGACTTCAGCAGAGGCTCCTCAGAGGCTTCCCCGGAGAATATGTCTATTTGGGTAGCTCATTGTTAGCATCACCGATGGGATGTTGGTTCCCAAGGAAACAAAAAGAAAATGGTGGTCACCTGTTGTTATTTTTTTTTCTCTCACTAGGTGGTTACGAGGACAATGTCCTGGTTTTACACCATCACTGCTCTGCTGTTCAGCCCAGCGTGAGCTGGCCACCAGGCTCCCACAGGTGAGTACTGCTTTCAAGGGGTATTAGATGCTCCTAAAAAGAAGTCACGTATAATTTAGAGTACAACTGCCTCAAAGATGCTTGTTCGTGTTGTACTGTGTGGCATTCTGTCGTCCTGGAGAGATGCATTAGCTCTGTTGGTGGGGCTGGAGTTTGCCTCTTGAAGAGGTCAACTCTCCCAGGCGGTCCCTAACCCTGTGGGGAGCCTGACATTCCCCCCTGCCTGCCTGGCTTTTTGGGGCACTGCCATAATTGGGGTAGGGTCGGGGGCACTGCTGCTGTGGCCCAGGCTCACTGCAGATCAAAGGGGGATAGTAAAGGATGCTGCAGCCCGGCACTGTGTGCAGACAGCAAGTGATGTTACTTGGCACTATTTCTTCCCATCTTCCACTTCAATGACCACTTGATTTCGTTCTGCTTTATGACCCTAATATTGCATACTTCCTTGACCCTGTATGGAAGTGTACATTGAAGTCCAGGATATCCCACAAGCTTTTTTGGTTTTGTTTGATTTTTATCCCCCCCCCCCCGTCCCCCTTGCAACTAGATTTTTGGCCAAAACAAGAAGCAGGAACCAGAAGGAAGACAGACCTGGCTTTATATCACATAAGGATGGACTGCAAAGCTTTCGTAAGGACTTATGTTGGGGGAAAAAGAAAAACCTCTCAAAGATCGGTCAGAGGCAGTACTTAGGTACAGCTGCTGCAGTTAATTTCGGTCGAGCTGGGCTCTGTAGCACTGTCCGATTTGTGGTCGTTGGTGGGCAGCTGGCCTTGGAGGCATTACACCCGAGGCAAACGATGCAGAGCCATCTTCATCCTTGGGCGTCTCTGCTTAGGAAAACCTGGATCTGAGAGGCCTCTGGGTGTTGAGGTAGAGGTGAGCTGGCTCACCTCCTCTCCTCATCCGTCCTCTTGGAGGGATCTCTCACCTCTCTGCATCTGCTGTGGGTGGTTTCCAGCCTTGGGTACAGGATCCCCCTTGTCCCTCCTCTCCGAAGAGGAGCACGGTGCCACCAGGAGCCCTGATGATCCTAGCCAGGGCTGTATGTGGCTGTGCTTTGCAGGGACAGACAGGCAGACTGGCTTTTCTGTTTTGTGCCCTGGTGTGAAACTAAAGGGATTTTGGAAAAAAGGCTGGACTGGGCAAAGCTAAGCTGCCCTGGGAAATGTTGTATGGAGAAGCTAATTGTCCGAGGTGTGGGAATCCTAGGCTTTCCCACAGACTCTGCCTTTCCAGTCTTGGCCAAGCTGCCAGCTCTCCCCTGTCTGGAAAAGCAGACGAACATTAATTGAGAGGCTGTGTTTAATGTTGGGGGCAAGGGTAGGATCTGAGAACTGCTGCGTGCAGGGATGGACCGGAGCAGCTGCCTGGAGGTGCAGGTCCAGTCTGCGCCCCAAAAAGCAGGGGAGGCTGAAGGGAAACACAGCAGGGAGATTACTCCAGGCAAAAGGAGGAGTGAGTCACAGAAACAGAATCTGGGGCAGGGAGAAGGCTGGGTTGTACCAGTCTGGTAGGTGGGAGAGACCTAAAACTGTTCATTTCTGTACACTCAGATAAGTCTGGGAACCTGCGTTCACTCTGGCTCCGGCCGGTCCCATCTGCAATGAGCTGGCAGGCTTTTTACGTAGACCCAAACCGACTTTAAAATCTCTATTTTCTGCTTATTGATAGCTGTGTAATTCAAAAGCCATCCTACTGAAGGCAGAGTCCTGGCAGCGCCCAGAAGCAAAGGGACAGGAGGCAGGAGCTGAAACCCTGTAGCTGGTCCAGCCGCTCCTGGCGTAATGGTGTCTATCCAAAGGAGTGCTGTGACTTTACTACAAACACCGTGTGTTACTTGGCCATACGAATGAGAGCCAGATTTCTGAAAGACTCCCGTAGCCTGTAATCAGCTGCAGGCTAGGGCTGCTTGTGTTCCCACGAGCATCCCATCTGTCCCAGGTCAGGGAACCGCAGCCTCCAGCAGCTGCAGGGGTCCTGGGGGGCCGGCGAGGCTTCCCAGCGTGAAAGCAAGCACCTCCTCTCTCCATGGTCATCTAAGGTCGAGGCAGGAAAAGTTGAAGATAAACAAGAAACTTTTCTGAGCATATTTAGACCACTTGACGTTGCCCATACTCTAACGACACATTCTGCAGATTACAGAACCTAGTAATTACAGCTGATAAGTCCAAAATGTATAATTACCCTGTAAGCACTTTGAGCTAGAAGGCAGGAAACAAGCATGGTCGTTACACGCTCGTTAGGTGATCTATCGGTTTTCCCATTTGGCATGCAAAATCCAGGAGTGGCAGAAAGTGTAGCTGCTCTGCTGCCCAGCCTCCATCCCTGTGGGTGCTGGGTGAAGGGAGGAAGCCAGCTCATTTTCCTGCATCCATTGCCCAGCCAAAACAGCTTCAAAATCAGGTTTCCTTTTCTTGAGAGAGATGATTCCTGATCGGATTTTCAGATCTGGAGTGGGAGGCTCTTGAGTGGAGGTTGTGTTTGTTTTTTCTTCCCACTGCTTTGCTTTCCTTCCTAATTAAAGTAGCTTTTTTGTCAGTCCCTGAATTTCTTTCCACCCTCCAGTTTTCCCAGAGAGGCTTCTTAACATTTCCTGCTGCTAATCAATACACAATTTATATGCAATAACTTTGTCCAGAGAATAGGGAAGTGCAGCTATCAGGATTTCTCCTGTAATTTTAGTGTGCTGTAGCTGTTGACTGAAGGTCAATGCAAGCTTGACTATGACTGATTTTTACTGTCTTTGGGCAACCCATCAGCAAAATGCAAGCTTGGTAAAACCTCGACTCAATGCAGGCCGTAACGGATAGCGCTATGCAACCTGCCAAGCACACCGTGAAGCTGGCTTCCTCGGCAATGCTGCGCACGGCAAAGCTTCGTCTTATGCTCGTGCCACCCTTTTTGGTGGAAGGAGGGGACCCCACGCCTCCGCGGGGCATGATGGATGTCTTGACAGATGCTATTTTCCCTGATTATACGGGTAGTGGGTGCTTTGATAGCAGGTGAAGCTGGTGCCTGCTTGGAGAGTGAGGAGAAGAGCTCCATTAGGCGCCCCTGGGGACAGCAAGACAATTCTGCAGAGAGGACCTTGCGCTGGGGGAGCGGGCACCTCGTTTAACCTGCCTCCCAGTCAGGCTCGCACTCATCTGTCTCCTGTCACTTGAGATCCCGCCGTCACACCTTCAGCATCCCTCTGGCTGCGGCTGTACCGGTATGGCTCCCACCGGGAAGGGGACGAAAGGACAGAGAGCAGGAGGGGCAGGAGAAGTAATTAGCAAGGACCAGAAGAAGTCTCCATTCTCAGAAATGAAACTTTGGGAGGTGGATGTCATCCTCTGTGTTTGTGCGTACACTAACCCTCCCATGGACGTTGCCTGGGAGGAGTGGATATGTCCAATGGGAATGACCAAGGCCACTCCACACCATTTTCGGGTGTCCTGTGATGTCTCGCAGCAGCAGGATCAGCCCTGGGACATTCCGGGTGACATACTTAACAAGCAGGGAGGCGCGGACTCGCGGCCGTTTGGCATCTTATTAATCACATTTAATGTGCGGGTTGCTTTAGCGTTGATCATTTTAAAATTCCCTGTCGGAAAGGTTACCTGTATAATTATAGGTATAAATCTCAGGGACGTTCTTGCCAAAACAAATGGAGCGTTTCACTCTCAGGCCAGGGATGAACCCAAAGAAGCCATAAAAAGGGTTCATAATGACGGAGCAGGAAATCCACACCCAGCTCAGTGCTGCGAAGAGCTGCCTAACTTCAGAGATAAATGCCTTTGTGTACTTGGGAAGAGTTCCTGCAGTTGTCCTGACTTGTGCAAAAGTAGGAGCTATTGATCTCCAGGCTTCGGGCATTAAGCGATGCCCGAGTAGGCAGGGGAAGAAGCTTGTTCCCAGCCATGTGGGTGCTGCAGGGAGGGACGTGGGTGACCTCACCACCTTCTGGCACCCACCAGCCCTGCCACCTGCTGCTACTGGTTTCTGGTCATTGATGGCAAAACTGGGAAAGGCTCCAACCTGCCTCTCCTGACGCTGACTCCAGCAATATCCCGGCTCATGTTGCAGTCGGAGCTGGTGTTGGGAGCGCTTCTCAACAGCGTCTTGAGCACCATCGGGTGCAGACTTGGGAAGGTGACGCACAATGTGTGAGCTTGGCCCTAAGGGTCCCAGGTAACGGGGCTGGGTCAGGCTCAGATGGTGAGGGGTCATGAGGTGCCTCCTCCTCAAGGGTCTCAGGTGTGGGCGAGGAACATGAGGATAACCTGTTGATGAAGCAGATCTTCTGGGAAGTGCTGATAAATGTCCTTGGTTAGTGGCTTCAGTCTTTTTAGTCACTGGCTGAAAAAAAAAAAGAAAGCTTCAGTCTTTTTAGTCACTGGCTGAAAAATGTATGTTATTTGGTTCTGTTAGTGAAGAAAATGGAGTTGGGCCTATCTGCTTGGTGGCTTTTTTTTTTTGACATTTGAGATGCACAGGCTAGGTGAAAAGTTTCTCAGAGCATCATTAAGTTCCCATGTGCCCTTAGAAACCTGTCTGTTGGGAACTGCCTCTCCCCTGCTGCAACACCTTGTAAAACTAACCTCATGCCCTTTCTCCTCTTCAAATTGCAGGTGCCTTCTGATCAGACCAGGTCTTGGGTGGAGATATTCACCCTGCTTCACACTCTTTGTCTCCTGAAGGCCATGTTTGTCCACCTCCCCCCTTTCTGGAGAGGATGGGTAGTTGGAAGGAGAGGTGCTGATTTGGGGTTTTGGTCTGTGCCTGTGCTCAGCACTCAGCAGGATTAGTCATGGTTCACACTGTCATAATAAATTAAGGTGCAAGGACACCAGTATATTAGAAGTAAAATATTCTGAATTAGCAGTAAGAAGAAATATTAAAGACTTCAGTGTTTTGGATTGCTGATTGCTGGATGTGTTAATCGCAAAGCAGGCAATATAGGCTCTTGTATAAACTCCAGTGCCCAGAGCTTACATTATGAATAGCAAGAAGAGTACATGGGACATCATCTTGATGAAACCAAGACAGACATCTAAGAACACTTAAAATACTCGTCTGAAACCATCCTCGTGTCTCTGTGGTATCCCAGTTAATCACAGCCCTCTCTAAAAGCACTGCCTGGGTTTTGTCTTTTACAGTTAATGTTAGTTGCTTCCAACTTTCTCATCAGCCTCATCTATAAATTCAGACTGTTCTTAAATAAGACTGGTGCCACACAAAACCACTTCTCCCATCCCTGTGCATTGTCTAACGATTATTCCCTTATCCCTTTATATAACTGAATCAAGCCTGACACTTAAAGCACTCCCTTAGGGAAGTTATTGAATTTAACAGGGCTGAAACCAACAGGGTTCTAGAGAAATGCTCTAAAAACCTGTGCAAGATAATGGAAAACAATATCCTTTCTGTAAGTTTCTGAACCACCCTATAAACTTCCATGGCAAGAATGAAATTCCGTAGGACTCTTTTTCCCATAAAGGCTAATTATGAGTAAATTGACCCCAGTGCTTTTATTGCTGAGCCCCAAAAACTCAGTGGATATTGCTATCCTGCTTTCTCTTTCCCAGGCAGAAGGATGTTTGGGCTCTACTCCTTAGCGATTCATTCTTATTTTGATCCCAGATGGGATCTTGTCTAATCCAGACCTGTGGTATAAAGTTCTGCTGTGACTTCCTCCTCGACTGGCTTTTCCCTGGGAGTCGCCCACCTTCTCATGGCTCCAGCAGTGTTGGCTGCTTGGCTATCTCTTCCCCCCTTTTTTTTTGGCTTCCAAAGGAAGCTTAGCTTGTTCTCTCCATTTCATCTCAAGGGAGAGATAGTGGATGGGAGAGGAGAGGCAGAGGAAATACGAGACACTGTGAAACAGAAACAGGGCAAAGATAACAATTCTCCAAGCTTTTCCAATCCTTCTCCGGGCTTCCCAAGCCAGGAAAAAAACACTCAGCTCTCAGGAAAAGGTGTTTTTTCATTGGACAAGGAGGATTACGGAGTGTCCAAAGCTTTGACGCTACAAGGGATTTTGTATTACCTTGCCTGATAATTCTCCCAGGAGCCTGTGCAAATATTCTCGTGAATGAAAACTACCAAGCCACTTCGCTGGTATTTGCAATTCCTTTTATTCACACCGACTTTTTCTTGCTGAGATTGCTCACACAAAGGGCGAATAAATATTCAGAGTGCTCATGCCTGAAATGCTCCTGCCAATGTTATGAAATGTTCTTTTTATTATTTTTCTCAGTGCATTCAAATAATTTCAATTGATGAACCTTAAAAGAAACTCCTGCGTGTAAGGGGAAGGTGACTCAATAAGGGAAGAGAAAGAAGATCACATGGTGGTGTTAATGTCATTACCTACTCACCAAAGTGAAAAAAACCTGATGGTGACTAGGGGACATCTGGATATTAATCAAGAAGCCGAAATGAGTTCATTTAACACTCCTTGCACAGACAGTAAATGTTTCATCCCATTGACTTGTTTGTATGCGTGTTTTGTTTCGTGCTCTTTAACAAGAGGAGGGGGGGAGAAAAAAAAAGATGCAGCCAAAATACTCACTGTAAATAATTCAACTCGCTCTGTTCTCTTTAGAGCGGTGGATACGGTGCTTACATTTGAAGACGTGGTTCAGTCTGTGCCCCCTTCTCGCCGAGGCGTACCTTAAAGTTGGCTTTCAGCTCAGCATGATGTGATCAGAGATGACATTGCGTTGTTCTTGGGACAGGGTAGGTAAAAAAGAGCTGAAAAGGAGCTGTGAAATTCATGGCTTGGCACAGCTGAAGGACCCCAGTGGGGAGGGATGGGGCTTTCTTGGTGGAGGGAGGCAGATGTGGCTCTTTGCATCAGCGGTACTAATGCATCTCCAGTTTAGTCCTAAGCTTTCTCTCCCAGTACCTTGAACTGGGAAGAGCAGAACTGGCTAAAGAGACCCAGGGAGTTGTCCCGAAACCATAGGATCAGTCTGCGTCCTTTTCTGTTGGTGGACCAAAGTTGGTGGCTGCTCAAAGCCTGCTGCCTAACCTGGTGTCCACTGTTTCTCATTGTCCGCCCCACGCAAACGACACCAGTGGGGACAGCTGCCAAAAGCCATCTCGGCAGAACGGCCATGGAAATATTCACTGCATGGAAAAAATTAAGGCTTTTTTTCTTTCAGTAGGAGATAGAAAGTCAGTTCTGTTTCTGGAATTGTTTTTAAAATAGCTCGTAGTCAAAGTATCCTCGCTTGAAGGATCCAGGACTATAAGAGGGGACAGGCATGTCTTGTTTGGTCCAGCCAGAGTGAAGTTGCTGATCTTTGTGAGGAAACCCCTTGCTCTAGGGCTCCCAAAATAAAGCTTCCCTCTCCTAGGCTGCATCTTTGCCTCCGGAGTGGGCAACAGGATGCTGAACACATCTCCTGCACCAAGGCTGAACGTGTCCTAGACCATTTATGGAGTCCCTCAGTTTGGAAAGGAGGATCTAACACCTTGGCTCCAACTGGATCCTGGCTCTGGTCGCCAGAGGCACCCCGAGTCCCCAGTAAATCTTCATCCTGGGCTGCACCAAGAGGGTAGCAGAGGCACCAGGTATGTCTTTCTAGGTTGAAATGCAGAGGTGAGCCAGCTGGTGGTAAGCAGCATGTGGCCTTTGGCTGCTGTGTCCTTCCTGCTGGGACGAGCAGGTCCTACCCCACGCCTCGGCATTTCTGCTCGCCTTTGAACCGAGCAAGTTCTCCGCTCCTGGCTCCATAAAAGTAAAAGATGATGGCAGGTGGTGGGAGGAAGAGGAAGAATGGTAGCCTGGTAAGTGCTAAAGAGACCGTCTGAGTAACTTGGGATGATCTTCCCAGCGTGACCAGTCAGGCCGGGTCTGGCAGGGCCACACCATTTCCTCATTACTGTGCCTACAGAGAACTCGGATGTCCAATCTCAACTATCAGTATTTTGCGTTTCCAAGGCAACTCCGGCTTTAACAGCCTTCATAATGACATCATTTGGTTGAAATGAGCATGCATGATCTTTTGATTACCACTGGAAGTATAAATTAGGTTATTCTCCCCACCCCCAGCCGCTTGAAAAATAAATGCATTGGAGGGAGGGGGAGAAAAAAAAAAACCTGCAGAAGAGGGTAAATGGAAAAATCAATTTCTACATTAATGGAGTCCTCGTTCAGCATTTCTTCTCTTTATAGATTTAGATAACAGTGATATCTTAGTTTCACAGAGCAAAGAAATTAATTACTTACTAATGGTGCAATTCAGAAATTAATTTATGTTATCCATTTAAATGTGTCATTATTAATCAATTTAAAGGAAGGGACCTATAAGCCAGCAACATCTGAACTGACTTATGTTGCTAGAGGACTCCCCCTGCCCTCTGCTTGCTAGAAAACACATCATTCCTGCTACCTGCAAGTTGTTGCACCTCAAAGTGCTCCAGCATCCCTGATGCAAGAAAAAAAAAAGGGGATTCCTCAGTCCTGATGGACGGGCCCATCCTCGATGCGTTTCCCTGGGTATGGACCAGTGTCAGGGTTCTGCAAAGGTTGTAAGATTTGTATTTAAGTGACTCGAATTCCTGGTTTGGGATTCAACCATTTTTTTTTCCCATTTAAAAAGATGACGTACAGAAAGAGGATGCGGTCTCCAGAAAGAGGATGCGGTCTCCCGAGGCAGCTGCCTCGCGGAGATGTTTTGCTGCTGGCTCCCCAGCAGGTCTTGGCCAAGTCGTGGGGTTTTAGCACACCATGGGCTCCCTAATAGGGTCGGGATGGGGCAGCCGCCTTAGGAGGGTGATAATTAAGTTGTCACAGATCTGATTATCTTGTTTTTACTGCTGCGTTTAGATGGGAAGAGGTAATATGTTGCACAGGACTCTTCTTTTTCTGAGTAAGGCTTGTCCCAGGCCAAAAAGGGGAACACCATACCATGCAATAAATCGTGAATAAACTAAAAAGTGCTGCTCAAATTCTTGAAACACCCAGGATTTCAGTATGTTGCTGCTTTCTGTACCTGGCTGCTTGGGCTTTTCCCTGGCAGGCAGGAGCCTGAGTGAATGGTTTACCCTGTTTGTGTAATTAATGCCTCCAAAAATGTTGGATCTGCCACATATTTCTCTGTGTGCTCCTTGGAGCAAATGGCAATGCTGATGACTTGGGGAGACAATCTGCTGAAGGATCCTGCATTCAAATCCTGTTTGGGCTGCTAGTATAGGCGTGTGATAGCCATTCCTTTCCTGTAATGATATATTGTCACGTTAATTTTGATGATATCCCACTATAAAATAGAGGGATGTGAAAGCCTGCAATTTGAGAGCCTACCGTGGTACCTATCTATCTGTTTCTATATTTATATACAGGTTATTTATTTCTCCTTCTTTTTTTTTTTTTCCTCCGTTTTAAAGTAATGCTTGCATTTAACATCTGCTGTAGTGATAATGCTTCTTTATTAGGTCTGGAGAAGTTTAGACATGTGCCGATGGTAAACCAAAGCCTTTATCTAACTAAACGGGTTTCAGATTAGTTTCGTGTTTTTCCTCAATGTTTTGTTTTTCAAACCAATTACTGCCCTGCTGCCCACATCAGGCAAATTTCAGCCTGAAAGTTCTCTTTGTTGAGCTAAAATACTTTCTCTGTGAAACGCTGAGCAGTGAGGGCTAGAGGCAAGTAAGCAGCAGGTTTCAGAATTAATCAAGAAATCATTTGGCACCTGCAAATAAATACTTGTATCTGAAGTCTTGTGTGGTTTTTTTTTTCTTACCTCTGCTCCCCCTTTGTTCTGGATAAATCTCTGGCTTCAGAGCAGAAAGACTGGGGAGAAGCAGCTGAGATTTAACAATTTGGTTTGACTTCGCGCTGGAGCAGATTCTGGAGCGTCCTCACCCTCCCTTTTGCAAGCTCTGGTTGGGGCTCACCAACTTCTGATGGCAGGGAGGTAACACAGAGCTGGGAGACGGTGACAATATCCCTCTTACTGCCCTTTCCAAAGCGCTCATGTGCCTATGCGTGATAACAAGACTTCACCTCATCCTGGCTCGTGCCTTTTTGGAGCCAGACAGAGCCAAAAGATACCCACACCCTCTGCCCCATCCCTTGAACCTCCTGCACCCACGAGTAAGAAGTATTTTTTGTGATTTCTACCATGCAACAATTCATGTGTCCCATAGTCTATAAGTCATGAGATAACCTTGGCAGTGGGTTTACTGACTGGGCTCTGGAGGGTTTGATGTAGGAGTCAAGCCTTTATTCATTGCCAAGCAAAAGGGGAAAAAAAGTGTAAAAAATGTTACTATTTATAGCATTCAAAAGCTTTTTGCTTTCTCTGATGTAGAAATTGAGAAGGAAAGATAAACCCAAGTTAAAACCCCTGACTTTCAGATGTTTACTGCTGATTATCTCCACCCAATTTTCGGAATGCTTGTCCCTTTTTAGGATGAGAGAAGAGCAGTCTGGGGCATTGGCAGCCTGATTTTTATTCATTTTCCTCCTCTTCCCTTCCCTCCTTGTCCAACAGCTGCGGAATACATTGACTATGTTTTTTTCCAGTGCCTTAGACTTGTATGGAGGCATGCTCTGATCTTTTTATTCTGTGCTGACAGCAGCTCCATAAAATTAGGGTCTAGGTCCTTGATTGCCCTTACTGCTGCAACCTGTTGAATTAATTTTGAATTGCCATTGCTCCTGAGCTACAAATTAATGGCTTGTAACAGCCCTTGTGGGATGATGTGAACTGGTCCAAGCCTATCTTGTCCCCAGACTGCTACGGCACTCGATAACTCCAAACCACACAGCACTCCTGAGTTAGGTTACCTTGCTGCTGTGCAGTTTCTGGATTTGGTGCCACCCCTGGCATGGGAACACGGGCCCTTTATATCCCAAAAAGCTTGGATTCTTGGGATTCTGCAGATTCCTTTATAAAACAACCCTGAAAGGGTCCCTGATAGGTGAGGTGGGGACAGAGCAGGGTGTTTGCTTGGCCTTGCTTCTCTTTGGCTCTGTTGTTTTCCTTTGCCTGGTCCCGAGGATCTTGCCCCAATTTTTCTCGCATTTGTGGTGCGATGCCACCAGCAGTCCCTGCCGTAGGGAAGGAAGCAGGGTGGTTTGGAAGTTGAATCTCTCCCTCCTCTATCAAAGATACAGAGACTACTTGGACCCTCTGTGTCCAGCAAGGATCCCCTCTTCCAAAATACAACCTGTGCCACCACCTGCGACAGGGTCTCAAGATCCTCGTATATCCCCAGCCTTGGCAGCTGCCCCTTGTGTTGGATGCAGGACCCATCGCTGATGTCGATGGTGCACAAGGAAGTCAATCGCAATGTGAAGCTTGCCCAAAGAAAAAGGTATTCCCAAAATTGCCGTAGCATGGGGAAAATGCATTGCAGTAAGCTGCCCTGCCGCTGTTTATAGGCTGCAGGCAGAGTCTTGCAGGCAGAGCTGCTCTTCCCATGTGCGAATCCCTGCTGCAGCGTGACTGAGCCTACAAGGGAAGGGGTGAGGTCGCAGACGGCTGTCCTCTCCCACCTCCAGCCAGGTTGCTGCCCTCAGGTGCTTACTGTCATCAAGGCTTGAAGTTTTAATGCACGAGGAGATTTGGCGTTTGAGCCGTGCTGAATGTTGAGTTGCCTCCGGGCTGGGCAGCGTGCCCTTAACCCTGCAGCCCAGGGGTCTGAGGTGGTAGTTCGGTTATTGCCAAGGCCTCGGTGGGCATGGCCACCCCATCACTGCTGCGTACACTTGTGGAGGAGGACGGCGTGGGCATTTCTTCACCATCATCGGTCACCTGGAGAGATGGGGTGTGGCGAACAGCTGCCCAGCAAGTACGGTGCTGGTGCTATTTCAGCCTTCTTAGCTGAAAGCTCTCGAGAGGCAGGGAAGATGTATGAAGAGGTGAGAGGGGAAGCAGAAAATAAACCTGTAGTAAGCCCTGCCTGGGAAGTGCCGTGCTGGCAAATAGAGCTTTGATCAGCAAGAGCGGACGGCTGCACCTCTTGACTCAACAACTTTTTCTGCTGGCGACTGTGGGAGTAGAAGTAAGTTTTATGGTCCTTGTTGCCCGCCCCTCTTTGCCGTTCTGTTAAATCAAGCCCCGCTGCAGGGATATAATCTTGCCTTGCTAGGAGGCTTTGGAAATGGCACTCATCTCCTCCTGCAACGGGTGTCATCATGGCTGAGAGGAACAACTCTCGACAGAGCTTTGTCTCTCTAATCCTGTGCTGCATCCCTGGTGATAGCTGCAGCGGTGCAGAGCAGAGCCCTGTGGCAGGAGGGCTTAGGGCAATTTGCTCCCTCGCTGAGGCTAATCCCTAAAGATGGTAACCGACTTAAGACCCCGAAATAGGGTCTTTTTATGACTTCCTAGCCATTCCTTTCTCTTCTTCTAGCCTTAACAATGCAATCCATGGGGTCCTCATACCACAGACCAGTCTTCTCTTCTCCCCAGGTGCAATATTTAACCTAGCAGGCGTTATCCAATGTGACTACCTGGGGGTATACCTTGAAAATAAGAACCAAGACCCGTAACTCAGGCTATTAAAATGTGGGAACAAGATCCGCAGTAAGACAATAAAAAAAAGATCTCAGCCTGAAAATAGGTTGACACGTGGAAAAAAAGAGGAGTCCATAGTGAATACCCCTCAGGACAGGGCTGTCCCCTCACCCTGTTGTGATGAAGTCCCCTCATTCATCTTCAGGATGGGTGAGCGTAAGACGCAACAAAGCCTCACAGCAGCAAATGACGTGCTACAGTAAGAAATGTTACGGGGAGTGGGAGGCAGGTGGAGGAGGCTGGAGATGATGTCCTGGAAGCACATCACTTTTTCTCCCTTTATAGCTTACTTAGCTCAGGTCCTTGCAGGCTCTTCTGTTCCAGTGCTGCTGTGGGATTCACATGATCTGCTCCTGCTCCCAAGCTGCTCTTTCAGCAGAGCTCAGGCTCTTAAGTGATCAGCAATCAGCCCGGTCAATCAAGCCATCTTCACTTGCTGCTGATAATTGCTCTGAGAAGAGGGTTTTTGCCAAGTCAGTCACTTTATCTTTTCCTGGGTGCTTCTAAGGGCAAGATCCCACTGCAGTGGGACAGCAGCACATGAACTACTTCTGCTGAGGCATAGGCATCTCTAACACTGTTTTGGCCCACACCGCTAATTATCTTGCACGAAATGAGAGTTCATTTGGTGTAACTAGCTGAAGCACAGAGGGTGGCTCAGCACCAGATAAATGATGAGTTGGTACAGCAGCTGCCAAGAGCATCAGCCTGATTTGCAGGTTCACAGTTCTGTGAATGCAACTCATCTTCCTGTGAGTGGACAGGGAGGGGAAAGGGGAGAGGATGGCTGAAGGAGGAAGAAACTTGGACGATGGTTCAGCTGGAACCCGGCCCCTTCAAGTGACAGTGATTAATGTTGCGTACTTTGCCACTAAGCAGGCTGAACATGTGGTAGGTGTCTACCAATGCTTCCTCTGAAGGCACTTATCTCATAAAAATGAGTTCTCCAGTGTATTTGACAAATCTTGATTGATTTTCATCCTGCCTACCTTTCTGGTCCCTGCCTCTCACAAAATCACAGCGTACGTGAGAGCTTTCTCCAAGACAAAATCGCCTCTGGAGCAGCATTAGCATCAGCAAGAGGAAGAGCTGGGACCAGCTCCTTTTGATGTGGATCTTTTTGCCCGGCATGCATCCTGCTCTACCTCCAATGCTAGTGTCCTCCCCACATCTTCAGCGCTCTGTAGCTCTACCTGTCAGCCAGTTAAGCTACATCTTTGCAAAAGTTATAGCATAGACTCACTGCAGTGCTGCTATTCACCCCCCAGGACACCGGAGAGGAGACTTGCAAAGGGATGGAGTTACATAGGAACACAACTGTGCCTGCAGGAACAGCACTAAATGCTCGTGAATGATGAAAGATACCTTTTTATTAAGCACAAATAGTCTAAGTTCAGAGGCTGAGCAAGCCAGGCTGGGAAGAGAAAAGTCAGAGAGATAGGATCATCTTCCACAAGCATCCATCTCAGCTGAGATTAGGACACAGACCACCCATCAGCAGCCCAGAGCTAGGAAAAAATGCTTATATTGATAGCAGGTGCTATATTTTCATATATAAACCTTACAATTTATCCATAAGAAAGAGTTCTGTGATGAAGTAATAACCCAGATTATCAACATGCAGAGGTAATATGAGGAAAAGCTTCTCTCTGACACATCTACCTCCTTTCATCTTACCCAAAGCTCATCTACCTTTGGGGTATTAGTACCAACAAACAGAGAGCTCCTTTTTAAACACTGGCACTTTCAAATCAGTTGTATATCCTCAAAGTTACAAGATAGGTGCAGGAAAATACAGCATTTGCAAAGGATTCTTCAACTGATAAGTAATTTAGCAGTAGAGTACCCTCTCTGGGAAGATGCAGCAAAGGAAGCACCTTAAGAAATTGAAAGGTACACCTGGATCCACTTAAATGAAAGGATCTTGTTAGGGAGGCCTAATTGGGCTGCCTTAGTTAGCCCACCTGTGAACAGTTTTGTAGCTGCAAGAACTTGTAAAAGCAGGAGTGAGGCACTCGTGAAGTTTTCTGCTTTATTCTGAAAGCTGAAGTTAGAAGAAACTTGAAAACTTGGGATAGCAGGTAAGAAATATTTGGAGGCTGTGGATGCGGGAGCGGATTCAGGCTAATTCCTTTCTCAGAGGGCTGCTACTCTGTTAAGAAATTCTTCTGTTTTGGCTTGAGTTGCGGATGCGAGTAAAGAGACTGATCTAGATGCAACGTTTTTGGAGTCCTCTAGGGCTAGGGGCAGGCTGTCTTTTCTCTCGCAAACAAATACTTTTGGGAATGAGCGTTGGATCTAGGGTGCTCTGTTGCAGGATGCAGATGAAACGGTGTTTATCACTGGATTTCTAGAAGACGTTAAATGAAACGTGGAGAAAGAGATGCTTACCTGAAGAGCTAAGAGTCTGAAAGTAGCACAACTTTTGTCAAACTTCTTTAAAAAGGGCTTTGTGGTGCGAGCAGGGCTTCTTCTGGGCTATGGGGGTGACTTTAGGGTGCTGCAGCTCTCCTGCTGTGCCTGCAGCTGGGATGGCAAACTCTGCGTATACTGCAGAGACTGAAATAAGAGCAATTAATTCTTCAGAGGTCGCTTAGTCTCTTGCAAACTCTGGTGTTTGCTCATTAAGTGAAGCACGTGAATAAAACCTGCATTTTTTTTGTTAAACTGCTGTAAACTAGTAGGAGTAATCTGGGACTGAATCCTCTGTCTGGAGGATCCAGAAATATATATTTTGCTGATAGGGGCTGCCTCCCTGGGGAGCAGAGCGTGGTTGCATGGGTGAAGAACAGCCTCGGGTGCTTCTGTGTTCTTCTAGATCAGGTGATGATTCTGCTTTAGTCTCAGCTCCAATGTCCAAGGTTAGACCAAAGCTTTGGCTGTAGCTGATTTCTAGCTAATATTAGTGTGCTGCCAGCTCAGTCTCCTGGTCTATCCTTTTCCCTTATATCTACCTTTTATTACAGAACTGCAGGTAAAAATGCTAGATGTGCTGCAGAAAGGCTACTTGGATCAGTTTTCTAGGCAAATGGCTACAAGGACAAGAGCGACTATATGTTTTCTTTTTTTTTTAACTCTACCTCTTCTGATTTATAGCCCAAAATGTATTAGTTTAGTTAAATTTCTTCAGTGTAATGGCACACTAGCTGGTTGGCTAGCCTATTGTGCTGCGTATCGTGGTATTCTGCTCTCCTCTTGAATCGCGAGTCTGTCTAATAAACACATGGTGCCTTCTGCTGGTCTGAGTTCCTGTGGGCACCCTGCTCTCGCCTCCGGATCCAAGACCTTCCTCTCTACATGGGTGGGAGCCTCCTTTTCCTCCTTGTAGTTGAGTTGCGTGTAGCCAGGAATACTCTGCCTGGATAGGCAATCTGCTCAAAACCGTGCCTGGGCGTGGGAACTAGCAAATGGAGACTACGTGGCCGCCACTAGAAGATGGATTTTGGTGATGTGGATGCCGAACGTGTAGTTGGATTTTACTTGTTTAGATCGGGTAGCTATCATAATGTTTGAGAAACTTGGGTGTTTTTACCTCTCCGAGATTCAAGGCAGACTCCTGTATCTTTTCATTGCTGGTTTCTTGACTGCTGGTCCAGGTCCTTGTTAAACTACTTTTATAGAAACTCCCATCCCTGCACCAGATAATAGCGTTGCCTGGATTTTCAAGGCTATCACAGCCCTGCAGAGAGCAAGCCAGACTGCTTGCAGCTGCATGTTGCTTTTTTTAAAAAAAACCTCTCTTTTTCTCGTGCGGCATTGTGCTACCAATGCAAAGCCTGTCGCGCTTTCCCAGTGATAGACTAATAAATCGAGTTTTCCTGCAGGAGCAGGGATACCCTCTCAGCCATGAATATCCATGTGATCCCAGCCATGAAAAGTGGTGTTCAAAATCAAAGATGATGAAATTTTTTCATTAAAAAAAAAAGTATGAAATTGGACTGACTATTGCTGTCTCTTCTCTGTTCCCCCCGAGAGTGCTCTGCAAATTCCCCTCTGAGCAGATCTGTCAGTTTGCGGTACTCGGGGCAGCACTCGTGATAATTTATCTTCAGTTATTTTATTTCTGCTGGTTTCTGAGCTAATAACAAGTGATGAGGGCTCATCTCCTGCTCTGGGCACCTTCCCATTACTTAACTAACAATTAATAAACCAGATAATGGAGTGTTTCTCCCACACAGGAATAAATACTCACTCTATTAAACTGCGGCAACGCAACGTCTCCAGTCTGTTCAGAAACTGCCGCTGATGCGCAATTCAGTGGCCTGCTTATAAGGAGGTATTTCTTCCAGCTTGCAATATGAAAACCGTGCTCGATTTTAATTTTTTTTTTTTGTTGTTTTTTTTTGTTGGTTTCCAGGCTGGATCGGGTAAAGTTTCTCACCTGCTAAGCCTGCTTGGACTAAGGGACCCTGCTCAAGAAGCATGGTCACCCGCGGCATTGCCCCGGGAAACCAGGGGCCATCCCATCATCTCTCAGGGATGCTCTGCAGGCTGCCTCTGGGCCACAGGGAAGGGGAGAGGGGCAAGCAGGTTTGCGGGCTGGCACCTTGCAGTCGCAGTGCGTGAGCCGATCTGTGGGAGGCGGTGGGTCTGTTTGTTTGCAATACGCTTCTTTAATTGCCGGAGCATAGGAAGGGTGCTTGTTTATTACAGTGTGTATGCATCAAAGTAAATACATTAACTCCACATAAACATTTAGTTGCTGAAAAGCCTCTAATTAAGAGTTCTCACCAGCAGGCATCCAATTCCTTATCTTGGCAGCATCTCCCGTCCCCTCCTCTTCACCCGTTCCCCGAGTGTCCTGGGGGAGGGCTGGTACTTGCAGCATGCTCTGGAGGGTGAGGAGGAGGATGGCTTCCCCATGCTGCTGGGATGAGACAGAGAAGACCTGTGTTCTCGTGACCAGTCTTGTGTGCTCTCCCTAATCCTGTGAACAGGCTCCATGCACCTCTTGCATGAGCCACAGGCTGTTGTATGAGTCTGGGAGGAGTCCTTGGAGGTTAACGCGCCACGCTGGCATGACCGTCACACCTGGGAACCTCTGGCATCCCACTGTGCTGTCAGCCCTGCGCTCCAGTATTGCATAAGCTGGGCTGCAATTGTCCTTTTAAATATCCTTCCCCCCTGTCCCTTCCCCCTGCCACTGAATCTTTTGATGATTTCACCTCAATCTGTCCTTTCAAAGACTAACCCCTGCAGAATGTTGCTGGTGGCGGTGCATACTTTTTTGACATCCAGAAGCGTGCTAGACCACTGAGCTGCCATTTGGAGAGATCAAATGATTCCCGTGGCTTTAAAATTATGACACTAGCCTTGAGGGCTGGAGAAAGTGGGTAGTCATGAGCTCAAAGCTGCCCCTTTGAAGTTTGGGATTTCTGGAGATGTCATCTTTTATATAAATCACCAGCCAGGTTGCTTTTCATTTTGGTCGAGTGTTATTCTTGTCTAGATTCTTAGAGAGCAAGACCTTACTTCAAGGCAGAAGGGATGATGAGAAAGATATATGAGCCCAGACACTTATGCATTACATATCCCTTTGAAATATAATAGTTCAAATTTTTAAGAAATAACAATATGCTAACGCCTTGTGCATTTGTACACAGCGCTTCTCTCCTGAATGAATGTAAATCAGAAGATTCCTGATGTGGGGAGGGAGGGAAAATCTGTGCTTGGTCTGGTTTGACTTGTGCCGAAGCTGAGCCTGGCTTCAAGCCAGAGGTACTTTCCTCAAGTAGTTGAGTGGATCAGCATCAAAATCTGCGCTCTTTGTCAAGGGACTGCCTTGCTGTCCCCATTTAATGGGGACGATCGCTGATGGTAGTGGTGGTGCGATAGCAGATACTGACATGGAGCAAGGAAACATCTCTGTGCCCTTTCTGGTGCACACCCAGCCCCTAACAAACAGGGTCTGTGCATCGCTTCTTCATAGGGTTGGCGGAAGGACTACCAAAAGCAAAATTGCTTAAGCAAACTGAATGACTGTGTTTCAAAGGACTGTGTGTGTTCTCAGCTGGGGGTTGTCTCTTTCCCCCTGGGCATCCTTCACATTGAAAGCTGGGGGACCGACTGAGGGGTGTTTTGTGACATGCCATCAGGTGGGACTATGATGTGACAAGTACAGGTTAGGCAGGAAAAGCCTTTCCCCTCCTTAGAAAAAAAGAAAAAAAAATCTGCCTTTTACTTCTGTGCTTTTAACACTTTGTTTACTGCCTAATCCTCAAAAAATCCAGATGCACTGTAAAATTGTCCAACACGTTTTGTGAAAAGCTACCACTGTTTTGCTACTTCTGGGCCATGGTGCCAATATACCTATCTTGTTCTGGCATCAAGCTGTCGAGAGGCCTACTCCCTGCGTTGCTATTTTTTTTCCCGTATTTTACCTTTTCTCATGCTAGGGCACTTTTAAAGGAGTAATTATTTGTGTTCTCATGGTTAACATCTGATTCAGGGAGAGAGGAGCTGCTCTGCAATCCGCAGCATCCGTCATTCCCATCCGCTGGGTCATCAGCCTTGGGCTTGCAGGATGTCGCTGCAGGAATGGAGCCCCATGTCAATCTGTTGCAAGTGCTTCTTGGCCAAAAAAGTCATTGTGGTGGTGGTGCAGCTGGACATGAACCACCTCCTACTTCTCCAAATCTTTGTCTGGTCAAGAAGTGGTCCTGACCAGATGCTGCAACAAAGCAATAGGCTCTACCTGCATGGATACAGGCTTAAAAATGTGCTGTAGGCAAACAGGACTAACTCAAGTGAATTTTTCCTTGCTGGCTGTGACCTAGATGCTGTGTCCGAAGAGAACTCTGTGGCTGTGGTCCTTGCTAGCGGAGGCAGCAGCTCTGGCGGGTGAGCAGGCAGAATGAGCTCCGGCAGCCAAAGCTGCGCAGAGACTCTCCCGTCAGGCTCCCACATATATCAATGTCTTGTGCCTGTGAGAAATTCTTGGACAAAAAAAAAACAACCTAAAAAAAAAAAACCAAACCCCGCACACAGAGCAGTGACAGATCTGGATTGTCTGAAGGAGATGAAATAATTTATAAGCTTCGTTTTAATGTTCCTGTTTCTTTTTTTCTACAGCTGCCACCTCCCCACCTTCTGTCACTGTCATCTAAATGAATTTACAAGGAAAAGAAAATAGTTCTCGCTAATGTTCTCACACAAATGAAACATTAGCCAGAGACACAAAAAGAAAATAATTGATTGTGAAAGCAAACCCCCTCTGAGACAGTCTGAGCATTATCAGGAGCAGCCTGGGAGAGGAACTGGGGGGAAAGGGAGAGGGGAGGAGGAGAACGGAGCAGGCTGGAACAACAAATGTAGCATTTATGATAATTATCCACATTTTAATCCCCGTTTCCAACCAAGCATTCACTTCCTTTAATTAGTTCTCGATTAGAAGGAGATTATCTAATAAATTGTACAAATAAAGAGCGGGTTATCTTTGCGGTGTTCTTGCACGCGAAGTTCTCAATGGATGGGGACGCAGGGACAGGGTTTGAGAGGGGCGAGAGCACGGAAAACCTTGCTTTGCTTTTCCCTCGTTCCCTCAGCTGCAAATATTGGCCGTCGCTGGCGTTAGCGATGCGGCCAGTGAAGTAAATCCGTAATTAAACTGAATTAGCATGTACTTGGAACTTTTACATGCACAGACACAAAGAAGGTTCCTGCTTGGACCATTTCCAGTATGATTTGCAGGGGGGGGCGGGAACCAAATAAAACCTTATGCTTTATTTAAAAAGTACTTTGCTTAAGTTGGTTCTGAATTTTTATCATGCTGTGTGCTTAGAGAATGTAATTTGGGGTTTCTGGATGGCTGGTTGGACAGGACCTCCTTAGTTTACCAGGTGATTTTTGGAAATGGCACGTTGAAAGTCACCTCTCGATTGGGGGGGGTGTGTTATCTCGATGCTGCTGTGCTGAGGTCTCTGGGTGCTGTACACAGAAATTAGGTGAAGTCAACACAGGTGGCTTAACCCACGCCTAAGCTTCAGCAGAATCCCTTGCCCTGCCTGGAGAGGGCTTTCATCTTGTGTACATTCACAGGTCCTTGCTGTTGACCTGAGCTGGCCAGCTGAGATCTCTTTGTAGGCAGAGATCAGAAATGGGTGCATCTGGGGTGAGATTTTTCTGGTCTCTTTTTGATCTTGAAAGTCAGCTAATTCCCAGAAGCATGCGTTTCTTCTCCATTATTTATGGGGGGGAATGTACAGAGCTTTCATGGACACGGTGACATCCTGAACATCTACAGCGGGACAAATGCATCTCTGCCATGGTTTCCACCCCTTATCTCTCTAGTTTGCTTGAAACTTGGATGCTAGAGTTTTCGCTGGCCTCTGCAAAACGCCAAGCCAGCTCTCAAACCTAGTATCTCAGCATTTGTCATTGTGCTAGGTGGACGTTAAAAGGTAGTCAGGACTTCTGCTCTTAGGAGGACAATCTCCTAATTGATACAACTTTGGCTTGGCATTTGGGCAAGATGTACAATAGATTAGTCCATGGACCCTCATTAGCTTTTCTTGTCAACTCTGATTGTTAGTTATCTGTGCTGTTTTGTGAGGTTTTCAGAGTCAGTGGAGGACACATAGTGGTGGGGGCACGTATTGTGTCACGTTTGCCCCATGCATGATTTTTAATTGCCCCCTTTAAGGTGTCTAGGAGTGCACTGGCTATTGAGAAGGGACTTGTGGCAGACTGAGTCAGGTCTAACACCTTCTGTCGTCTCAGTCCAGCTGCCTTGAGTTGCTTTTCCAAGGCTCTATGTGACTCCTTTTTGCTGATCTAGCCAGGAGCTGGATTTTGACTCTAGCCTCCACTACAAAGTAGAGACAAATACTGAACCCTTCAGCTTCTTGGAAGATGTCTTGATTTTTTTGGGCAGCAAGCGCTTTCCAGAATCGGGTCAGAGTTATGACTGGTGTCAGCATTTGTGAGAAGGCAGAGTGCACTTACTATTAAATACATCTGGGTGGTTTGGCTGAAGGTGAAATCCAGCACGTTTGCGATGGGGACGCTCTAGGATGCCTTCGTTGGCAAGGGAGCTAAGTTGTGCAGTCACGCTGTGGTCTGGCTCCACCCTTTCTAATGATTTTCTAGACCCGTGGTTGAGCAGTCAATAGTTTCGTTGTCTGGTTTCAATCCAACTTGACAGAGGGGTAGAGATCTTGAAGATACCGAGTTCATGCATGCTCCTGCCAGCACAGATAAATCAGTCTGTAGCACCCTCTGACATTCATTGCTATTGCTGCTATTGCCTCTTGCACAAAGACTGATGGTTGGGTGGTGTCCTCCAATGGGATGTTGCCGGACCGAAGGATTTTGTCAGCATCTTGTGATGTCTCCCCCAGATACCATACGACCAGGTTTGTCAAAACTGTGGTGTAATAAGAAAGAAAAGGGGGACTTGGCAGAAGCAGGAGTGAGAGGTTGGGCAGTGTCTCACCGGGTTTGTCAGGGTGTGTATTTCAGTCAAGGACGCGTCCCGCTTGCCTGTCTGCCCAAAGTGACCTCCCTATCGATCGAGGCAGTCAATAGGCAGCTACTTAAGAATAAAGTTCCGTTTTCTTTTCTTATTTCTTCTTTTTCTTCTTCACTTTAATTATCTAAGATAGATAAGCGGCTGCAGGCCAATTAGAAAACAATTACCTGCTGTAATCAATGCTGGCGTAGAAAAAGGGGGAGGGCAAGCATAAAAGCTGAAGAAATGTCTTAAAACACAGTGCTGAAGTAACACTATATGCAACTCCATCCTTGAAAGCCCTTTGTCTTAGCTTTTCCAAGGTAAAGAGCCAGAAATGCCTGTGCAGCGAGGATTTTCAGACGGAAACGAGCCAAACCAGTTGAAAAGAGTATGGAAACCCGTCGCACCCCCCAAATGGGCAAAGTTAAGTTCAGGATAGCCTAAGAAGGGAGGACAACAGTGCTCCGAGTTTTGAGCAAGTCGCTCCGTTTTCCTGCGCTGCCTTTCTCTGGGAGAAAACAATCCTAATTTTATATAGGTGGTAATGGGCTCTGCACTGGCTATTACCACTCGCCAATGAGATCTTGCGGTTATAATAGATAGCCGGATGAAAATATCAACTCGGTTCTCAACGGCAGTCAACGGAAGCGAATAAAATGATAGGAATTACTAGAAAAGCAGAGAACAAAACAGCAAACAGCATTATGCTGTGATAGAGGGTACATCCACGTCATGAGTGCTGTGCTCAGCTCCGGCCTGCCGCCAACTCCGGCAGGAGAGGGAAAGATGGGGAAAGGTTCAGGGAGAGGCAAGAAGGATGATCGAGGTATGGAAATGCTTCTTGCACAGACCACCTAAATAAGGGTAGGATTCAGAGGTAATGAATAGAAATGGTTGCTGACTGCTTTTTCCAAGTGAAAAGCGTGTGGGTATCAAGTAAATCTACAGATAGCACATCTGAGGTGGACTGAAGAAGACTTGGCTTTATGTATTTATTTTTTAACATGATGCATAGCTAAGCTGTAAGACTTTCTGGATGTTAAATGGCATCTGCTCAACATGCAACTGAAGGGCACTATGGAGTGATGCAACACAGCTGCATCCTGGTGTCCCCATCCTCTGCCTTGTCTGCCCACATCGCAAGGTCACGGCCATCGCCAGCTCTGGTGTACTGCCATCAGTGTGAGAGAACCCTGCTTTTAGGTAGAGTCTTTACGTGCCACTGAAGCAAGTTAAGACTTAGTGCACAAGAAGGGTCTTTTCTGCTTCCTTCATAGCGCAATTCCAGCGAGGCTGTGCTGGCATTTCACTGACGTGACTGTCTGATGCCGTGACGATGACTGGACTGTCCCCATCTTGGCATTATGACCTCACTTCCAGTGCCCAAAGAGGAAAATTGCATCAAGTGAGAGAGGGCAAACCTCGGATTAAACAGCGATTAACAGCATTTTATTCCATTAGCATTCAATTATCTGTCTCCTCGTGGCAGGAAATCTGCACGCCGGCGCCCTTCGGAAGCGTGGGGTGTTTAACCCTCTAAACCGCAATTAGAAAGGGAAAAATTAAATTTTTGCCGGCCCAGCTTCCAGGCTGCATGTGCCTAGATGTTTTCTGCCCTCAACCCTGCCCGCTTCTCATGACAGATGGCCGGCTGAAAGGTTTTGGCATTAAATCTATTGCCCATGTCCGTGAAACGCAGTGACTGAGACACAGGATGGGATGACGGGTTATTAGCAGTAAAACAACCCTTACAGTCCTGCAGGCCCTACCCTGTGTGATAAAATCCCACGGAGACACGGGAATGACCCCAGCATCTCCCTGTGTTCATACGAGTTCCTCTCTGCCCTGCCAACTTGCCTAATGGAAAGTAAGACATCACATGGACCTTTCTGCTCTCTTTTTCCCTTTTCCCATAGCTGGGAATGCCTGAAAGGTGTTATTTTCATAGGGGCGTCACCAGAAAAATGCATCCTAATTAGAACAGGTCGTACTTCCTCAGACTTGGTAAGGACTAGGGAAGCTGGGTGACCCGTGTAGTTCTCCTCTGATGTCAAATGAGCCCTGCCCAGAAAAGATGGTGATTACTTAGCTGTGTTTATTTGATAGGAAACAGCACAGCTAGAAAAAATGGGATGTTTCCGAGATAGGAGCCTGGTGCATGATAGCTACCCTGGTCCTCTTGCCTGCTGGCGAGCGCTTGTGCCATGTCGTGGGACCCACAAAATGAGGAGTTTATATTCACAGTGTTGGGCACCTGGTTTTATTTGGGCATTGAGAGCCTCCCAGAGGGGTCTGAAACCTCTGAGCCATGGGTGAATGTCTCAGAGAGCCTGTTGGATGCTCCAGAAGTTGGTGTGGGTCCGGGGTGCGCTCTTGGAGCTGTGCCTGAGGACCCCGCCCTGGTCAGCTCTATGGGACTGGGCTGGAGAGAAGTCACCCTGGCTATTTCTGCATCCCAGCACCACTGGTGAGCCCCCAATCTTCCTGCAGGCTGGTGGAAGATAATGATGGGGTCCTTCCCCATGCTGTTCAGCATCTGCTGAGGTCAAAGCTGGTGGGGGGAAAAAGAAAAGGAAGCAACCAGGTGAGTTGGGAGCACAAAATGCCCTGGGATGTAGCCCGCGCAGACTTTAAGGGCTGTGTCGGCCGTTCTGCAGAAGGACGGTGTCAGCTCAGCTATGTTGAAGTGGCTCCTTGCTACAAAACCCAGAATCCCTGCATGCGAACATGGGGGAGATAAGCTCCCCTTTCCCTGGCAGGTAGGAAGCTCTCAGGGCGGCTTTCTCCCCTCTGCCCGCTTTTTGTGCTGCCCCTGCCAGTGCAATCGCGAGTAAATAGCCGCTCAGTTGCCAAATAGCTCCGTGTGAGCAGCAGCAGGCAGACAAGCAAGACTGAACTGTCTGAGCCCTTGAGAGCCCGAAATCAAAAGCAGCGCCGGGGCTTCCTGGCGCTCATCAGCAAAAGGTGAATTTTCTCCATGGTTGCCAGCTCGGTTCCTCCTCTTCTCGGTGCCCGTGCCGCGTTTCTGCAAGGAGCGCATCCCAGCTGGCTCTGAAATGGGAGAAAGTGCTGCTAGGACCGGCGCTTCGCTCAGAAAGACTGTTTGAGAATTCGTGAGGAATAGCAGCGTTTTCCCTCCACGCTTAATGTCGCTCTGATTGCCTCCAACGGTCGCCAATATTTCTGCTTCATTATATATGATGTGCAATAACAAAAGTTTTTTTGTGAAATATTAACTGTGCGTAAGTGGTTTGCTCGTAATGAACCGTCTACGCGGAGATCGCTAACTACAACGTAATTATCAGACCTCGGTGAATAATTCATAGCAAATAATTTAATCATTTTAGTCCTTTCTGCCTAAATCAGACAGTGACTCATGATTTCTGAGAATTATTCTTAGAACACTTTAATGGCACCTATTTTACTCGGTGAGGTCAATCAGAAGTATTTGAAGTTTGACTGTGGCAGGCGGATCTGTTCCTTGACCAGACAGGAACAGGCTTTTGTTACAAAAACTTGAAAGAGGAAAGATAAAAATGATTATCTTTTGTTCAAACTTGCTGCTCTGAGCTCTGCTATTCTTGAATGGCTTTGCTGGAGAAATTGGGGCGCTGAAATGTTTGCGGTGAGACCAATGCATGAAAGCAAATAACGTAGCTGCCGTAATGTGTTGTTTTCATCATTTATCCAGTCCTAACAATCACAAGCCCAGCAAGCAACAGGCTTTAAGCTCATCCTCATTGCAGCTCTGTGCACGGAGCCCATGGATTTAAAGAGCTGTAGGAATTAGGGGGGTGAAAAGAGGTTTCCTTCTCCTGCGGAGCAGAACGACACCGGCTCCAAAGCGAGAAGCAGCAGCATAATGTAAATTTGTCTCCCAGGCCTTTTGCTCGGAGAACTTTCTGATCTATTCCTCAATTTGCTTTTTGCCGAGAGTGTGCGCGCTGCCTTCGCTTCCCAAAAACATATATGATCCGTCACAATTTATAATCTTCGCTTTTGTGAGGAAGGGGCAGACAAATTCATCTCTATAAAAGCTTCTTTTTTTATTACAGTTAATACGCACCTTTCTCCTTGTATGATGGAGCTTATGTTTTGAAAAAAATAAGTTTGACATCTTCCTATTTTATATCTTATTTCTTTTTTGCTGCACGCAGCATCCCGCTCCATTCGCATGAGCTGGGCAGCGTAATGGGGCAGCCTGTGCAACTTTTTTCTCTCTATATCTCTCTTTCAGTGAGATGCAGCTTTAATGTTGTTGTTTTGCACAAACCTCTTTCTCGGCACTGGTATGTGACATGTTTAGGTATTACCCAGCTGTACAGATTTCATCATTTCCTTCCCTTCTTTCTTATCCGAGATGTCAACACTTTGCAAATTGCTGTAGGGTCACCATGACTTCAATGTTTTGGGCTCGTTTTGCTGGTGAGAAGCATCCTGTAGATGACGAGACTTCTCTTTTTTAGGGGGAACCATATGATTCTTGACATCACCTCCTATGCTGATCTGCTCCCAAACCAGGTCCCATGGGTGCCTTGGTGGTTATGGTGGATATAGCCTAGTGCTCTATGGGAAGGGATGTTGGGGTGCGATGCTGCTGAGAGGCACCCATGGGGATGGGTCCCCCCTTGGGCAGGGGACAGGACCAGCACGTCCCACAAGCGAGGTGCCTTGCTCTTCAGCCTCGCCGCTTCCTTCCCCCCCGCTGTCTCCCCTCCTTGCCCCACATTTTCCTCCATCCGCCTCCAACCCTTTTATTCCTGAAAGGGCTGCAGAGCCTCCCTCCGGCTGGGCTCCCGCGGCGAAGAGACAGTCTCCTTTGACTTTGGCGTGTTAGAGTGTAAAAGAGCTGACCCCACCAGGGATCAGGATTGACCCCAAACTGTTAAGGAAAAATGCAGACAATCCTGTAGCCCCGTCCTCCCTCCCTCTGTGCCCTCACTCTTCTTTCGCAGGACCTGGAATGCCGCTGCTGACTCTGGCAGCCCTTGGCCCCGCTTGCCCGTAGGAGCTTTGAAGATTTATTGTATGAAGAGCTCAAGAGACACGCAGAATGATTTGTAGAAGAGTTTCTAGGAAAGGAGCATTGCCGTCACTGTTACAGCAAGCTTCACTTTCAAAGCATTTTTGTTATTTTGCTCCTAAAAAAAAAAAAATAGAGGCAAAAAAAAAAAAACGGAAAAATCAGAGGCCCTGTCTGCTTTGGTTTTCCCCTCCCCTCGTGCTGTTTCCTGCAGCTGCGGGGAAAGCGCAACGCATCATCCCTACCTGTCTTCTCTGGTGGGCACCCGTGTCTTTGCGTGATGCTGATGGGAATGGGCTTGTCAGCACTGGGGTTTTACATGGGTCCATGAGAGCTTCGCCCAGCCTCTGTGTCAGGAGTCGGCAGCGTTTTGTCAGGGAGATACAGGGCAAGTCGTGGCTTTGGGCTGTGAATAAGGTGGCCTTCAGGGGAGAGGAGGGCTGAAACCAGAGGCAATCAGGTTTCTGTTTTCCAGGTAGCTTTGGGAATCTCTGGCTTAAAAAAAGCAGCAAACGAGCTGCTACATTGGTTTGCTATGACACTTTTAAGCTGAGAATGTGACTTGCAGAGTGCCTGTTTGAGAGCTCAGCTGGAGGGAAGATAATCCAGGTTTAGAGACGTAGAGGAGGGAGAAAAAACCCACTAAAACATGAGGTTTATTTTTTTGCATTTCTTGACGTTGAAAAAACCTTGTATGTCAGCACCTCCTGAGGTCCCCACAGTGCTGCTGAAATATGCGATCTGCTTTGAAACTGCCTGGATGGGAGCTAGAAAGAAGGCTGCAAGTCACACATACGTGGAGCATCGGGAAATGTCTGCTGCATCTGATGGCTCCCTGGCCTACAGCTACGAAGGGGTTAAAGTCTTTTTTTTCTCTCTGCTGTGTTGGAAAACTCACTGAAATAATGCTACTTTTTGGAAGTGGGCATCTTTGTCCCCTTCTTCTGGCCCCTGCCAGCATGGAAATCCCTGGAGAGGGGGAGAGTGAGGGATCAGGTGCCCTGAGAAATAGTGGGGTGCAGTGCCTGTGTGAGCAAGGAACATGCAGCTGTCCTCCCTGGAACCTTTCCTCCAGGGAAATCCCATCCCAGGGAAAAAGCAGAATTTCTAGAGAAAAAATGAAGGCAGGAGTCACTGGGGAGATGGTTTAGGACAGCAGCCCACCAGGTCTGTACCTGTGCGTGAAGAAGGCCAAACCCATGCGACCTGGGCATTTTTGTTCTGTCTGAAAGAAACAACCCGAAAGCCACTGCCAAGTTACGGAGCAAAATGCATGAGTCTGACTTTTTCTTTTTTGAGAAACAGATGTGAAATCTCATCAAAAAGTGAGAAACTTGATGTCAGCTTCATATGATCGTGGAGCCCTGGGTAAGATCAACTTAAATCCACGTAGAGAGGCTGGCTTGTGCCATCGTTAACGCACAGTTTCTTTTCTTTTTCCCTAGCATCTTCTCCTGCTAGACGATCGCCTCAAAAGCAGTACATCCTAGCTCCTCTTTCTAGTTTTGATCGAATGTATCCTAATTCTCATGCTTGCAAGAAACCAGCTATATCTCCTGGACAGCTCCTGAATATTAGAGGAATTTTTTTTTCTCTAAATCAAGTCGAATAAGGTCCCCATTTCACTTCACAAGAGGTGCGGATTCTCTGGACGCTGTCATGTGCGTTAGATACTAAAATTACCATCAGTGTATTACACAGGGGATGACAACATGAAAATAATAGGCTATTTTCTTTTCTGAGTAGAAAGAAATTGGATGCGTGCATTCATACGCACTCCAGATTTAGATACTGCATCATTGTGAAAGGGATACAAGGTGGAGAGTATCTCTGGGGTATTGGTATGTAAATGAACACTTTAATTATTGCAGCCTGATTGCTATTTTCCCATGTCTGGTGCTGCCCAAGAACCTGGATCCTACATGGATGCAGAGTTTACTCGGGTCAGGTGAGCAGCTGGGGTCTCGTAGCTGCTGCTGGCACAGCTCGTCCATACATGAAAAATACCTAACCTGGGGTGGGGAAAAAAAAAGGTGACAATCATTTTGGTGCTGTAACACGAGGCTTTGAAGACCGCTATTAAAAACTGGGACCGAGGCGGAGCAGGGATGCCAAGTTCTCCTGGGAGCTCCAGGCTGATCCCCTCTGGGTGCTGCCTGCTTTCCTTGTGCTGCAGGCAGAGTGTTTCCATGCCAAATATTGACTCAAGCCTCATGCAGATGTCCCGCACATCTTCCCTATCCTCCTCCCCGCCGCCTTGCTGGGAGGTGGGAAGCCCCCAGCCATGCGAGGGCTTTGCCTCCTCATTATCTCATGGATCCCCCCCATCTGCACCCTGGGCTTTTCACAGACCCCCATTATTTCCAATCCCCTTCACTTGTCAAAAGTAATTTGGCGACTTATTGTCGGTCAGACAAAACAGCTCTGGGTTCTGCCGGCCCCAATGAGGGGCCCGGGTCCTTTCAAACTTTTATCCCCTCTCCTCTGTGAGGGCTCCCCTCTTGCTGGGCAAAGCTGCTGAGCGAGCATGCAGCAGGCAGATCCCAGCCCCAATTAACAGCCTTTGCAAAAGGGCAGGAATTTTAATTAGTCAAGCAGCTGATTATATCAATGGACACCCTTTGCCCTCTCCCCTTGCTCCCCTCTCTTCCACCCCGCAGCTATCTCCTCGTCACCCCCGTCGCCTTGCTGTCCGTGGGCAAAGCTGCCCGTCTCTGTTCCGAGCCCTTTGCAGGAGCTGGCAGCTGCTGGTGGGACCCAGTTGTCCCAGAGCCCGGCGGTGGCTGGCGGGTTTGTCCCCTCCGAGGCACGGCCGCATCCCTGACCTCCGCTTGAACAGGGGCTTCGTGCCCTCCCAGACCTGCCCTGCCAGTGGTGGCCTAAAAAAGAGGGATGTTGAGTAGGAAAGTGCTTCAGATTAGTGCAGCCGGAGGCTCGGGCTCAGTTTTCCTGGTTGGATGTCAGGGAGAGGAATGGGGCGGGGAGGTTTCGAGAGATGAGCCTCTCCTCCTCTGCATATGTGGCTCTTGATACCGATCTGACTGTCAGCTCTCCTCCGAGATGGGCTTAGAAGTTGGGGCACCAGGGAAACTGCCAGGCTGTTAATACTGTCACTCGCCTATCAGAAATAATCCCTTCAGATCTGATCTGCTATTTCTGGTTTATTTGCTTCCTAAAATTGCCTCCTCTTCCGCTCCTGCACCATGCAGCCAGCAGCACTCGGGCTTTGCTGCATCTCTGACATAGCTGAAGGGCACTGCTACCCACCGCTGCTTCTCGACCTAGTTGGGGCATCAAATAGCTGTCCTAAACACGCTGGCCCTTGCCATTGATTGAACTCTTCCTACATTTGGCTTTTCTTATCATTTCACTCTAAGTATTACGCTTTTGCTGGAAGATCAGGCTACAATGAGTCCTCAAATCTGCGTGAAACAACATCCTAAAGTCGCTGGACATGCTTTACAAGGTAATGCAGCTGATAGCAGGACGTGGTAAATAAATGAGCTCCCGCACAGCCGTTCCCAAATTTTGGTCACAGAAGCTGTCCCAGTTCTCTTCTGCACAACAAATGTCTCTTCCCGGGACGTGAAGCAGCTCGGTTGTCCATCCATCCATCCTGCCTTTACCCTGCGGCGGGATCTAAGCGCGTCTTAAGCAGCACATTAAAGACTGAGCCCGTGTAAAGCTGAACCCCTGACCTTTTGGCGCGGAGGTGCGAGCGGTGGTAATTGAGTCGTAGTGACACATGCTGGTTATCTACTGTAGTAATTACCAGGCGTTTAACAGCGTCTCGGCCGTCGGAGAGGGAAGTCCTCTCCCACAAGTTGCAAGTTCTAGGTTTTGCAAGAAGGAACATGTAGCGGTGCCGCACGGGGACGTGTGCGCAGATGTTATGGTACATGCAGGCAATTATCGTGGGCACCTTGTTCCCCTCTGCAGAGGCTATTATATATGAGCAGCGGCCACAAAATGATCGGGAGCTGATGATACGTGATGGGGAAGAGATTCTGAAGCTATCTGTCTGTACCGAGTGTAACATCTGGTGGGGATGCGTAAAAATAGGATTATGAGCAAAAAAGTGACTGTGGGAACAACATCTCGCCATCCTGCCTTAATCCCCCTCCTCCCCTTATTCACTGCGATATCAGACGTTCGAAAGCTGCAAGTCAAAGTGTTTTTCTCTGTGCGTCGAACATATACAGTTTAATAGCTGGGTATTTTAATATGCTTCAAGCACAGGAAAAATAACTGGGTCTGTTTCCACTTGAATTGGGGAAGAAGTGGGGGGAAAAAATGTTGGAGGAGAAGCTAAAGGCCGTGAAGGAGACGGTGATTTGCTGTTGGCCATTCAGCCAATTAGCGGCAAAGAGAAAGGGATGACTCCCATGCCATGACTACACTTGCTCTCCTAGAAGATACGATGTACTCTTGGCAAGGGACTGATAGAGCCTCCTGATTTTAAACCAGCATGTTGTTAAGTGGATAAAATGCTATGCAGAAACTTGGGTGAGGTTTCCTACCGGGAGGGGAAAAAAAAAAAGATGAAGTGAACAAAGTGGAGAGGAGAAGACCGTAGCTAGACTAGGAGAAAACAGCTGATCCCACGCTTCCCTGTCAAGCGTCTCTCTTGCTGTGATTGATCTCCGTGAGGAACAAAGGCTTGCCAGGCTGCCAAGCGTCTTGTATACCCTGTCGGTCTGGTTTGAGTTCCTCCATCTATTGTGAATGCAAGATCTGAGAGGAATGTGTCTTGCTCGAGGTTCAGCTCTGTTCCTTCTGTTTCCGTCATCTCGAGCTGTAAATATTCCAGGCTTAGACCAAAACTGGCAATTCTTTTACTTCTGGATGATGCAGAGCAGGGCGGGCTTTGACTCTTAGGGGCTGGTAACAGTGAACTGTCAGTTTTCTCATTAAGTCAGATAGATGTGATTCATGGGGATGAGATACGGGCAGCATGTTAACCACCTCCTTAGAAGGATGGACACTGTTCAAACCACAAGAAAACCACCCTCCTTCCCCTGGTGCCCTGCCTTTTACCCCGTGCTGTTGGGAAAAGACCTTCAGATGTCATTAAATACTTTGATTTCCCCTTTGAAAAACTGAAGCGAAGGAGGACAGATGCGTTCAGCTGCCGGGACTGCAGCACGAGCTGTCGTGCCTGGTGTTTGCTGCCTTCTGAAGCACCTGGCAAAGACAGACAGAGAATACGGCTCCTCATGGGGGGAAATAAAAGCCCAGGAGCTAATAAATGTGTGCAAAGTGGCTCATTTTGTGCCTGCAGAAGGGGAGTGAAGGGCATGCATCTTTCCTGCTCCCCCTCCTTCCTTCTTCAGGGCAGAGATTCCTATAAACGCCCATGATGCGAGGTTAGGATTGGCTTTTTTCACAACAGTTCAGCCTTCGCTTAGGACCCTGCATAACAGCCAAATTCTTTCATAAGGACACGGCATCCAGCAGCTCTTAATATTGCTGGGCTCACTTGAAAACACTGGCTGTAATGGCTGCAATTATGAATTGATGGCCTTAAATTCACCATCAGACCTAATGCCTAGTTTTTCTGTCTGGTTCTTGTTTCCATTCTGCCTTTCCGTTGGTGTTCCACAGCCACAATTATTTGTCATTAGTCATTAATCTTGAAAGCATCAGCTTTTTTTTTTTTTTTTTTTCCCCAGGAACTCTTGCCTGCTCCCTGGTTTTATTGTTCACTGTTTTCCATCACTCTTTCTCTTGCCTCAGTCTAATCAGTTTTGTACTGCTCTAAAAAGTTCTGTGTTTTTTTCTTTTTTTTTTTCCGACGGGGGAATAAAGCAACGCAGCAAACATGCCCGAGAGATGTGCGTGCAGCTGATGCTGCCTACACCTATGGGATGTTTGTGCCCTGCTTACAGCCCAGCCTGCTGGGAAGGGAGCAGCATCGAAGCCTTTTTCATTAGAGCTGTAACGATCCTGGATTTTTCTGGCTTTTTTTTCTGAGTCCAAGCACAGACAATACCTGCAAGTGGCAGGTTTTGGCAGGGGATGGGCATGACCCATGCGCATCCCATAGACCTCCCACCGCTGTGGGAGAGCTTCCATGGGGTCTTTTGCTGGGGACCTGTGAGGGTGGCTGCTGCTGGTGTAGAGGAGCTCTCCCCGCAGAGCCCAAATCTCATTAAAAGGCTGGTACAGGTGGTTCTCGGCCAGGATTCCGCTGGAAAATGCTGAAATAATACAAGAGGAGCAAATCTGTCATACCTTTGACTGGCATCAGAGGCGAGAGCAAAGGTGTAGAAGAATGAGGCCATGTCTGAAAGGGTGTAAAAGACCTCAAAAACACACGAGGGTGTTTAATGCACTGCTGCTTTCTTTCTCTGGGAAAAAAGTGAAAGAGCTGTCTTGCCAGAGATAGGTTAGGATGGGTCCTCACTGGAAGTGCAAGCCCATATTAAGGCAACATAGGCATATTTAGATACCACAGATGTGGACTTCTTACAGCATAAATTAATAAATTTCCAAATGTTTGAATCCTTTGGCTAAAAAAAGTCATGCTGGTAGGTTTTTTTGGTTTCTATTTTAACCCTTCTCTGGCACTGGACAGAAGGAGGTGCGAGGAATGGACTGGATATTAGGAAAAAGTTCTTTACTGAGAGAGTGGTGAAACACTGGAAGAGGCTGCCCAGGGAGGTAGTGGAGTCACCCTCCCTGGAGGTATTCAAGGAGCGTGTGGATATGGCATTGTGGGATGTGGCTTGATGGGCATGGTGCTGTGTGGTGTGGGTGGGTTGGTTTTGGTGTGGGTTGTGGTGTGTTTTGTGGTTTGTGGGTGGTTTGTGGTTTTTTGGTTTTTTTTTTTTTTTGTGTGTGGGTTTTTTTTTAATGGTTGGACTTGATGATCTTACAGGTCTTTTCCAACCTTAGTGATTCTGTGAAAGCTGTTGTATTTAACGTGCAAAGGGTTTTGGCTTACTGGTTGTGCCCCTTTGTAAGCCGCTGATAGATGCTGAGTGAGACCCGGTAATTGGCAGGTAGGGAGTTGCACCTTGGGGCTGAACGAACCCTCTGCTGCTGCCAGAGCAGCCAGACATCTCCCAGCTCTTATTGTTTTCATCCCCAGGGACAGTCCTGTGCAGGAGAGGAGCGCCGTTAACAGGGAGAGACCATCGTGATGGGTCACGTCTCATTTGCCTTCAGTCATCCAGATAGTGTCTTGGTTCTTCGGTAGAGAGAGATGCTCCTAAAGATTGCTTCTTACTCTAACATCTCCATCTTCTTCCTTCGCCGTCTCTAAGACTGACTCTGACAGTGTTTTTCACTACTTCTGAACTTCTTGTCTTCCTCACCGTTGCCAGGTTTCTGGTGTTTGGTTTTTTTCTCCATGGTTTCTCCCCGCCCCCTGCTCCCGGGATCCTAAGTCTTTCCAAAGAAATGGCAGGGGCATTTATGCTTCAGCTGCTGCCGGCCCCTCTGGTGCCTTCCAGATGGAGAGAGTCAGCATTGGTCCCGGTTTTCCTTAATCTGTGCGCACACAGACTGGTAGGATACGATAGGGAGGGAGGAGGGAGAGAGCCTGCAAAGGATGCTCAGGGCGAGAAGTGAGGGATTGTGCATCCATCCCATCAGTTTGAAGAAAGTAGACACAAAGCAGGGGCAAGAAGAAGCTGTTTAAATCGGGCACGTGCCCAATACTTATATGTGAGACATTTTGGTAAATTTGATCAACAGCAACAAAGCATATAACATCCAACAGCCAAGCAATCTGTGGCTTTAATTATAAAATTCACCAGGGCTCTGGCAGTAGGTCCCTCGGCAATAGGAGATGAGGAGGGGGCAGAAGAAGGGAGACTCCGGGTGGCAGAAAAGTTGATTTTTCCCCCCTCCCCAGGGTGTTTGTTCCACTGCCTGTCCCCCCCCGAGGTGACACCAAAGGCCCTTGTCATATGCAGACGGCCAGGGCCGTCTGGTTCAGGGTGGCCTTGATGGGACCAGACAGCATGAGATCATTGCTAGATGGAGGACGATGCTTCTCGTCAGGTGCGGCATCGTTTCAGTGGCGTTTTGTGTTCGGCCGTGTCACAACGCATCCGTCCGGGCGTGCGGCGTGCTGTCAGATGGCCGCCTCTGAAGTCAGTAAGGTGGAACAGACCTGCTGGTGGAGGGGAGGGCGTGCCACCCCTGCGGGACACGGGAGGGAAGGGACCTCATGGTGAGCTCGCGGGGAACAAATTGGCACTGAAGTGGGAGCAAATTGGACATTTTGGGGAGAAGAAGTGGGACAAAAAATATCCCTCAGGAAGACAATATCCAATAAAACCGGAGTGTTGCAGGAGGGGGAGAACTTGTGAGATTTAAGACATATGACCAACAGGGAACGCAATAGCGTGGCAATATTTAGGGGCCGGCTCCATTAAAAATAACGTTGCTGAAATGTGCCGAAACCACATGTATGGCCTCCTTCTCTTCTTTACTATTAAATGTAGGAAAATGGTGGTTGGGAGGAAGAGGGAAGAAAAGGGTTATTTTTGTTTAAATACTGTGGGACTAGAAAGGATCAAAAGCTGTGCCGAGTCTTCCCTGAAGCACTAAACATTTCTTATGCCAGCCAAGTGCCCAGAACTTGGCAAGCCTTCATCAACTTGATCGCTATCCAGTAGTCAAATGCTGCTATGGAAATCTTCCAAATAGCTGATGACGGATCATTAGTATTGTTTAAAAGCATGTTCAGCTTTTAGCACTGGCTTAAAACACGTAAGGAACGTGGAGGTGCCTTACCTTACGAAGCTGAGTTTAATGCTTCCCAAGGCATTGTAGCGCTCTCAACCCTGCATCTGCCTCTGTTTATAAACAGGGAAGGTGAGATTTGGGCTATGCTATCAAAGCTGGTGAGGTTTTTTTGGCTTGGTACCAAGGCCCCCTGGTAGCAGCCCCCGGCTACTGCGGAGAGGCTTGCTCTGCATCCCTGCCCGTGGTCACCAGGGCCGCAGGTCTTCCACGGTTGTGTTCCCCCACCTGCGATGCTGCCGCAATGCTGAACAGCAATTTGGCTTTGCCTCTTGTGGGGAAATAAACGGCCCAAGAGGAAGAATGAAGGGTGACAGGCACCTGAAGGGGACATCTCCAGCTAGATGGTCTAGCAAACATCCACTGTGTGTGCTCCTGCCTGCAGAGGATATACACCTTTTGCACAGCGGCTTTCCACCCAGTTATTGCTGAACGGAGAAGGGAGGGTGCAACACTTGCTGGTGCAACCCCTTTTTGACTCTGTTTCCCATCGGGAAATGCCCACCGAGGTTTTCATTGCCTCTGTAGGTGAGGAGTGCTGGAGATGTCAGTCTGCTGCTTTCCTGGTCTCCTCTAGCTACTGGCAGAAGAGAGTCATGGGCCGACTGTGGCAGAAACAGATGGAGAACTCCCAGTCCAAAAAACTTCACGTGTTTTTCCTCTTCTTGGTGCGGATGTGTTGCCTACCCTTGGCAGCACAGGCTTGGAGACCCCTCAGCCCCCAGGCCAGGCACCACCTCCTGCTGCTGCCGCTGCTCCCGGCCGGAGGACCCCAGTGTCCTTCCCGGGCGGTTGGGTGGCAGGAACGGGGTGACTTTGGGGAAGGGGAGTTCTCCTGGATCCTCAGAAAGGTGGGGAAGCGTACGTTTCCCCTCTGTGCTGAGGAGGGGAGGAGAAGACCTGGATGTCTCTGAAAACCCATGTCTCTTTTCTTGCCCTGGCTGTATCAGATCATTGCGCTATGACAGGGGGTTTTAAAGCTCATGGAAGGGAGGGAGAGCGCCGTATTTGACACAGATTTTCCGATACGGTTAAAAAATGCTCATGTGTTCGTAGCCCTAGAATTAGCCAAATGTTGTAGTAGGGCTGAGGGGAAAGAAATCAGCCAAACACTCTATTTTTCCATCTAAAACTAGCAAAGCTGGATTTGGGAGAGACTGAGACGTAACAAGACAGGCAAAGTGGACCTATAAAGACAAGATAGCAAAGGCAAGTCCTGAATTTCAGAACACGGTGTCTGCCCTTTCTTGCCGCCTAGCAGAAATCAAAACAAAAAGAAGCTGAAAAGCCTTTTTCAGCCTCGTTTTCAAAGCCATCTCTGGCCTGGAAATAGTCCTGAAATGAGTCTGAAAAGTTAAGAGCCGCACAGGGAGGCTTAGGGAGGGCCCTGCTGGTGTGCTAGTAAGGTTTGTTTGTGTGAAAAATGTATTATTACGTATCTTGGAAAACAGATGACATTACATTGCTTTACATTTGTGCTATTTTTGCTTCAAGGCTCCAGCGTGATTTGTGGTGGTGGGGCCAAGGGAAGATAACAAATGGGTGTCGAGAGCCTATGAAAAATGGAATTTTCCCCCCTTTCTGTTATAGTATTAAATAGCTATTTGTATTACAGCAATTTTTTTTTTTGTGGTGCGCTGACATAAAAAAACTTTATTTGCTAATGCCACATTATTTAATTTAATCAGGCTGAAGTACACCTTCAATAAATTTGCCTCCGAAATGAAAAATTACAAAGATGTGGCAGAAGAATATTTTAATGAAAACTGATGATGTAGCAAGTTAGAGCAGAATTATGTCCTCTTCCTGCCCCTTCCTACCGCCCAACAGCACAAGAAAGTAGCTGATATCTCTCAGAAAATCATGGGCTGGACTGTCCAGGTGTTGAGGTGTGCGTGGGGGGGTTGTTCAAGGGCAGGGGATGCATGACAAGGAGGCCTATTCTTAGATGGATCCTCAACTGGTCTCGAATCCACCCTGCCATCCTTCCAGATGATGGCATTCAATGGCGCCAGCAAATATTTACCCAGCCCCAAAGGAACCTCGCTGCTTCTTGTGCTGGGAGAGCAGTGATTGATGGATGCAAAAAAATCAACATTTGCAAGTACTTATAAGGAGGAGGATCTACATGCACTCAGGGATGCTCTTGGGAGAGCTGAATTCAATGACGCTGACACCAGCCTCTTCAAATAACAGGGTCATTGCCTTCTGCCCCCCAGCAATGCTGGAATTTAGTCTTTGAGCATTTCCCTTTTATTCTGTGCAGATATATTGAGGAAGAGTAGCCACAGCTTTATCAACAGGCTAAGTTGTAGTACCACAGCAACATCAAACAAGGTCTCACCTAGACACAACCCTGTTTTCCTTCAGAACCTCTCTTTGCTCATAAAACTGCTAAGTTGTCACGTGGAGGAATGGAAGTTTGAAACAGAGCAAAATAAACCCAGAAAGCAGAGCAAATCTCCACAATTAGGAGACGCACGCTTGGTCCTGGGAGCAAAGTGTCCAAACCCACCACCTTGACCAGGTCTCGCTTTGGCAATAAACACAAAAGATAAATCTGGGCAGAAAAGCAGGAATCCTCCCCTGCTTCTGAGTCCTTCCTGTGGGCGTTCGGGTGTGAAGTGTCCTGTCGGCCAAATCACTGCCACTTGAGAGGGAAAGTCCTTTGTTTAGCCCTGGAGCTCCTCCTCCTTCTGCTTGGTCTGTCAGTGATGTCATCATTATCGCAAATTTATGACATCAGAATGCAAGTCCGTGGGAGCAGTCATGATAGATGAAGTATAACGAGTCCCCAGCAAAGCAAAAACTCAGCAGAGGAAAACTTGGATGAAATTTATGAGTCTTCTCTAGGAACCGATGTCACTCCTGGCCTGGGGCCGACAGGATTTATGCTGCCTGGGCCATGGGCCTCGCTCTCATGGGATCGGGCTAAGATTAATCCAGCCCGTACTGACTCCACACCACAGGGCACAGAAGCAGTCGTGGGGGAGACCTGGTGAGAAAGATCAGCTGGAGGTGGAAGTGCCCCAGGAGAAGTCCAGCACATGGGAAGCTCTACCTGCTGGTCCATTTTTACCTGCTACTTGATGCAAAACGCCAAGACTGAGGCCAGTTATGCAGCTGTAAGACAAAAAGCTGGTGTGCGATTTTTATCTTGTAGTCTCGTTCACCGGATGGACCTTGGTTGTTCTTCAGACTCATCCACCAGGCATGATGAGCATGCCCATGATTTCATTCTCTGCATAAGGAAGGCTCAGTAATGAACCGCCACTGCTAGTGAGCTGGCAAGCTGGCTTGTTGTGTAAGGTATCTCTCTTCCACTTCTCGCTAATCTAGGCTGAATTTCAGCTCTGGATCCCACGGCTGCTCTCTCGGGTTGGGCAGATCTTTAGGGTGGTCTCATGTACCATCTCCCAAGCATGTTCCATCATCTGTAGATCAGCGGCAGCAATAAAAGCTCTCCATAAAATATATTCTTCCCCAAAGGGTGAGCTGTGTTTTTGCAGGTTTGCTCACTATCCTTTTACTAGTTTCCATGAAAACAAATTGCAGTTTTCATAAACATAAACTACCATCTGGCCCTGAAACGTTGGTGGGTGTTTTTATCTCCCGTCGACGGGATTTGCAAACTGTCAGGAAAATCCTAGCAAGGTGAAAATGGGTAGTTTTGGCACGGCTCCACCAAGCTTCTGCTCTAACCCCGATCACTGGCTCTAAGGCCAGGTTTGCTGTTGTGGGTTCAGCTGCCTTGATTTGGTTGAGTGCTATATCCCAAGAAGGCTTTTTCTCAGGAAGGCTTCTTAGGGCCACCTCATCCCTTCACCTGAAAACAAGCACACCAAAAATAAAATAATCGTCCTTTAAAGCTGTTCTGGTGCAAGCTTTTGTTCAGTGGTGACTCAGTGCCGGCTGCGAGCCTGGCACCATCTGCCCGTAGCCCTCGTATTCACGCTCCGGGAGCACAGCATGAGGACAAAACCAGCATGGGACTGGGATGTATAGGCTGCCCATCAGCACAACCCCGTTCCGTCATCCTGAGCCAAAGAAATGCTCCCCCTGCCCCTAACTTCACTTAAGTTGGGAAGACCCGTTAGCCCTCCTATTAAATATTTTGCTTGGCACGTCGTGTTATCCTACCTGCAAGCAGGGAAGGGCAAAGACCGGAGCAGATGGGACGGGAATGATTCAGAGCATGGTGTTATGTCCCAAAGTGCTAGCCAGGGAACTGCTTAAATCAAATCAGGCTTAGTAATAGGAAACTACATAATTAGATGCTTTAACAATCACGGCTGCCCTGTGTGAGGTTTTGCACGATCTCTACAGGTCGTTTTTTTAGAGTGAGACAAGTCTTGGATGAATTCTCTGGAAGGGTTTCTGTGATCGATCTGGGTTGGGGAAGTGGAGGGGACATCTCCAGGATGGTGGGGATTAAAAGAATGCGTTTGTGCATGTGGCAGAGAAGAAATAAAAAGGGGAGACCTTACTGAAGATGAGAATTTAGGCAAAGGCATGCCAGTTTTTTGGGTGCTGGAGAAAAAAGGCCATAAGATATCAGCAGGGGTACGGTTGCCTTCAGTTTCTGTGTCTGTTCACCAAAGTTAATCAAAGGGTGGGAGTCTGAGAGCAGAACATAGCTGGAAAGGAAAAACACATGTCCCTAAAGCTGCCTGGCAATTTCAATGCACTGAAGAGTCTTTATATTCTCACTGTCTTTAGCAAATAATATTACAGCATTGCTGCGGGTTTGGTGGATGCTGAGTAGTGAGTTGGCATAGAGCTGGGGGCTTGACCCCTCGAGCACTTGCCCACTTCCAGCGCTCACAATGAAGAAGGGCTGTGAGATTTTTGTTTGGTTGGCTTTTGTCGGAAGGTGAAATTTAAGAGGACGGGTTTGATACACAGACTCTTGGCAGGCCTGTTGACAAAGGTCACGTTAACAAATATATCTCTAAACCAATGTCATTTCTAAAACACTTTCTCCCTGCATTTATACCAGTAAACAGATTCAGCCTCTTGATGACACATTTTCCAAGGTGAAGTGTCCAGAAATATAACAAGACCTGACATTGCCCAGTGGGCTAGGAATGGCTTGGGAAAGCCTTTGAATGCCAAAAGGGCTCCAGCAAGAGGACTTCAATAGGTCTTTCATGTGTGCTGAGGCTTCACTCTGTCATGGTGTTAAAAGATGACTTATAGCTAAGAAAGGAAGGAAGCTGGCCGGACACGTTTCATGGAGCTTTTTCAGGTAGATAATGCTTGCTCATAGGGCATTCATCCAGGATATGGGAGATCTTGTTTGAAACCTCTGCCTGATAGAGAGCTGGGATTAATTAAACACGCACGGGGCCAGAGGGAGAATCAGGCAGAGCAAACATGCAAAATCCTTCATCTTCTAGGGGAATGCTCGCAACCTGCATATTGTGTTTCTTAGGCTGCTGTGCATTTCCTCTCCCTCTTGAAAGAACCAAACACTAAATTAAAAGGTCTTGGAAGAGAAATCCCCAGATCTCGCTATTCACACAATTCTTGTTTTCTGGCTAGTGCTCGTTCCCGGCACAGGATATTGACATATTTGGATAAGGGTAATTCTGGGGATCTTCAGGTCTTTCTTGGATGCCAGACTTGAAAACTATTTTTAGATGTGGCTCAGGGTCCACCCGCATTTCAGAATTGATGGGAAATGAGAAGTGATGAATTTCTTTGTGTTCATATTTTTTCCATCACTCCCATATTCCTTAATGTGCGCTCTCCCCATCGGCAGCTGCCCTCCTGCCTCGAATACTGAAAACCTGAATGTGCCTCCTCCCCACCACCCCCAGCCTTGGCTGATCGCTGTGCCCCCCACCCCTGCGAGGACAAGGAGCTAGCACATCTCATCTCCTGCATGCTTGGCATCCCATAGGTAGCATCTTTCAGGGTGCAATCAGCTCAAGGAAGAGCCCCTTATATCAGTCACTGGGGCCCCCTCTATTTTAAAGACTGTGCAGCGTATTGCACAAATAGCGGGTGAGGATAAAGAACTTAAATGTGGCCTGATTTGCTGCTTGCCAAAAAGGAGTTTCATGCAAACACAGTCTCAAATCATTGCAGATGAGAGACGGAAAGAGAAAAAGTATCAGTATGGGTCGCTCCTTGAACACTTCCACTCTGGGCTGCTGTTTCCTTTGCAGCTCTTTCCCCCATCCCTGAGACAAACCAGGCGCGCTCTTCTATTTAATAATAGGGGAAATTCAAGTGATTTCAATCAATCAGCCTTACTCAGGGTCTCTGGAGGACCGCAGCTCCGACTTTCATTCCCTTCCCCATTACGCTCAAAAAAATACCCAGGAACATCACATTTGTATGTTGGCAATTAATAAAGAAATCCCATCTTTCAGAAAAATAGGTAAATTGTGTTAGAGTCAGACTACGGGCTCGGCTGCTTAGCAATGAAGAGAGCCGTTCGAGGCCGTGTTTTACCCTGCTTGGCATTTTTTTAAACAAAACATTGTCCATCTCTTTTGACTCCTTTTGGCTGGAAAGAGAGAAATAAAGGTTTTTCAGGAACCAGGCGAGAAAAGCTCTTCATCTCAGCTCTGAAAGGGAAGAGGCTGCAGTTACCCGTGTGAGGATCTGATCGTACCTGAACGGATCGATACTCCCCCCCCACACTTTACAAAGTCCATCAAACTCCTGTCTGTTGAAATCTATTTAAGTAGCCGTCCTCGTGTCTGGTGGCCAGTTCTTGGTGGTACCCCAGCTATCAGGGAAGAAGAAATAAGTTGCTGATGTCTACCTGCAACAGGGAGCTGGTGCAGATGGTTGAAGAAGAGAGAAAATGAGAAAGCAGAATATCTGCCTCGCTCTGCCTAACATGCAAGGGAAAAAAATCCTCCTCCCTTTAGTGAAAGCCATTAAAGAGAAAGAGGGAAGGAGGAAAGAAAGGAAGAGGAAAGTCATTACAAGGCTTTGAATCTGGAGGTCTTTTAAGTCTCTTAAACTGAATGTAGGTTGTCAGCAAAGAAGAAAAGCAGACACTTTGCTGATAGTGCAGGTACCAGTAAAACCTGCTGTGCTTCTAATGAATACTGACAAAGCACTTTTCCGGGGGAGGGAAAGAAAAACCCACCGGCTTTTGGAGTTTGCCCTGCGGTGTGGCCTTCAGCTGAAGCAAGAGGTGCGTGGCTTGGTAAGGAGGACCCGGCGGTTTCTCATCGGCTTGCAGGACTGTCCATGGGCTGTCGGGAGGGAGGAGCAGTAAAAGTGCTGACGGGGTCTGGGAGCGCTTTGGCGAGGAACGACTGCAGGAGATGGCTCCCTTCTTCTTGCATCTGATTTAATACTGACGAAGGAGGTTGGGAGGAGGAGGCCCTGCTCACGTAGGGATTTAGGAGGAACCTCCTGAACTTCCAGAGCAAGTCTTTCGAGATTTCCGTGTTCCCCAGGGCTTTCTGTAGAGCTTTTCCGAACTCAGCCTCAACAGGGCCACGGGTTGCTGCTTTAGCTGTATTCCTGCTGCCAGTGCCAGGTGGAGATGCTGGTGTAGGATTATGCCTATAGCTATAGGCTCGTGATCTTGGGCCGTGAGACCCAGTATGGCGGCATGCCTTTTGCATCTCCTCTTGGTCCCCAAGTAATGAGTTGTTGCTTCGTGGTGACAAAGGGCTTTGAACTCAGGGGTGAGCTCTTTTGCTACCGGATCAGGCAATGGAGTGAGATGAGAGTGTGCATCCTCACCTGCTGCCTTACATCCCAGCTGTGAGCAGATGTGTTTCCTTTATCGATGGTCCCATGGAGCCCGTCTCCCTGCTGCTGGCTGGGAAAGCAAATATTCTCGCTCACGTTGCAACTGTTGCTTCCTAAGTTACCTTCAGCAACTGCAGAGGCAACTTTTCCTTTAATGATATTGGGAAGAAAGAGTAAAGATGGACAAGAAAGGATGACAACAGTGTGAATTAGCAGTCCACACAGCCAAGAGATGTATGTAGTAACCTCTTTTATGTCTTATTCTCGCCCAGGGATACCTTTGTCTTCTGCAGCACGGAAGGATTTTTAATCTTCTTCACAAAGACAATCTTTGCAGGAGGGGGAAACAATCAGCTTTTATGGGGCTGTTCACTCCTTTATTTATTTGCAAATTCTCAGCAACAGCCAAACTTGAGCAAGGGATAAAAAAAGAAAAAAAAAAAAAAGAAACAATCCAGAAAAGGTGAACAGGAAGATGGGTATTTTTCTTCTTACTGTATCCCACAGAATAAGAAATGGATGTCTTACACATACATAGATAATAGCCATCTATAACCTACCAGTATTGAGATGTAAATGAGGTAACAGTGGGAATTTTATCTCATTCAGCATGAAAAATGAGTCTCCTGTTACAGGGAGTTTAAAGGCATGCCGTTGAAGCTGAAGGCACAAACCCTTTGCTGAAGCGCCGAGCAGTAAGGGAGGAAGGCAGGTGATCTCTGGCCGAGACCCCTCCTGCCACACGGGTGTCCTCCTGTGCAGGATCTCCAGCACGGGACGGCAGAGCAGCCAAAAAACTAGAGGGGGAAGAGGAGCGGTCCGTGTGCTGCTGAAAAAGGGATATGTGTTATTCTGCTTGAAGCATGGGAAGAGGTCAATCTTGGTCTCCTTCCCTCTCAGTTGTCCCCGTGAAGCAGCCTATAAGGCAGACCTTGATGCCTGCCCCTGCCTGATGCCAGAGAGAGGGAAGGGGACCATGGGCTCGCCCGTGGCACCCACGCTCTCCAAGCACTGAGACGTTTCTCCTCTTGATGCGGGGAGTATCAGACACTACTTTGTACCCATCCTTTTCTCCAGTTTTCCACCAAAAAGTTAGTATACAAAGGACTCTCGACGCATGGAAGAGTCTTCCCTCTCCATGAGTGTTTTCAGTCCTGGCATACCAATTGCTCAAGTGAGCTCCAGGCATCTTATTAACGATTCCAAGTGAGATCCTATTAAAATGGCACTGTCAAGCTGGTTAGGACCAGCCTCTCTTCATCTGTCAAGGAGACTCCTCTTGATTCTAACTGCTTTAAAAAAAATAATTAAATGCAAGACAAACAACGCCTCAACTTCACAGCATCTGCTGGTAAAACACAGATTTAGGTTGTTATTATTTAATTTAATGGAAGCCACTGTTCATGCAAGGTTAAGCCCACGTAGTTAAGAATTAGGAAATCAGGGTCACAAAGATGAAGATCGATTGTAGTTTGGCTCCCCCTGAGAGCATTTGTCAGGCAGAAGGAGATGAAGGAAAAAAACTATAACAAAACAAGACTCCCCTAATGCTGTCACATCCTTGTCTTTTTGCAAGAGGTTTTTGTTCACAACAGTATGACTGGAAAGTCTTTTTAGAAGAAGTCATGTCCCGCTATTGGAAAGACGCTGTTCCTGAAGATCTCTGTGGTCTCCGCTCCTGAATATATATATATATATATATATATATATGGTCTTTCACCCATTCACACACAGAAAAGCAATTCGATCTTGCAGCCCAGACTGTGATCAATTATCCTACAAATAGCATGTGGGCACGGAGAAAAGGAATCCTTCCTGAAACACATGGTTTTGTATCAAAGTGTTCATCAACCAGTGACCGAAATGGGAAAAATCTGTGAAAACATCTCTTTGTTTCAGCATGCTCCCCAAAAGTCAGGGCTGAACTCAGCCCTTGCGTTCTTAGCCCTAAAACCTGGCCTTGCCTGTAAAACACAGGTTTGGGACTGGGTAGACAAATGCTCTAATCTCGGTGCATCGTAAACTTGGAGTGTGCAGATTCGTAACTCAGCTGTAGGAAAGGGAACAGCAGCATTTCTTTCTCCTTGCTGCCTCTACCTTATGCAAACTGCCGGCCTTTCTTTGGGGAAGTCTTTCTCTGATGCATGCGGTTTGTTCACCATCTAGGCTGCTGACATTTTTTTTTTTTAATAGCTAAGCGCTACTGTAGTAAATGGTCGTTATAAAGCTATAAATAGTTCACGACACTCCAATTAGAAAGCTGTACTTAACTGCATGAAAAACCAGAGGAAAAAGTTAGCTGCTGCTGGAGTCCCTGATGAGGACACCCTTGAACTTAGCAGAAGGCGTTCTCGGATCATTCCAGTGTCCTGATAGCAGTCAAATTAGATGTTGGGGTTTTTTTTCCCCCTGGTCAAGGGCATGAGTGGAGAGGCTGGGCCCTCTTCTCTTAGCAGTCAGATAAATAGGTGATGATGTTAAGAAAGTGGAAGACCGAGGTTCAAACCATTTCTGAGGTCTGAGAGCCAAGCCTGACGTCAGATGTGCCATTTTGGCTGCAGATGAGCTACGCGCCCTCAGCTTTGCTCGGCTCTTTCTTGATGCCCCTCGTTTACTGGCATCACTCCTAATGAAGCAAGACTCTGCTCCCCAGGGCTTGCCTTTCACACCAGCCATTTCATGCTTCGGTCATCCTCCTAAGCGCTCCGCAGCATGGCGGGGGTCCGGAGAGAAACGGGGGGGTGAGCTCAGAGGAGTAAGCGATGGCAGAGCAGCCCCCGCGTGCTCCCAGGCTGTCCCTGGAGCTTTGCTGAAGTCACTGATGATGCTGGTACCTCCTCCCAAGGGGTGCAAGAACTTGTACGGGACTGCAGCCCAGGGTGGATCAGCAGACTAAGGCACCTTATCTGTTAACTCCTACCATGGTATCGCAAAAAGCAGGGTATGAAAATTACATTGCAAAGAGTAGTTGACAGTGTCCTTTTCACATTGCTCAGACAGTGGCCTTACTTTCCAATGCCTTTGGAGCAATTTGCATGCTATTACCCACAATGCCTTCAGCTTTAATGCTATTACATCTTGGCAGTCTCTCTAACCTAATGATGACAAACACTGCAGTACTCCTTATCTGCTCTTTGCCAAAAACCCCCAACAATTATTTAGGGGAAAAAAAAGGGGATTTGTCTGCTTTTCTCTTCTCCCATCCTTTTTTTCCTTACCTCAAAAAGGGTCTGGAGGAAGAAAGTGGGAGAGCAATAACTTTAGGACTGGACCAGCCATAATGCCAACTACCAGGTGGAGACCACACTGCCCTTTCTGCTTGCTCACAGCCCCAGCATCCCACACCTTCCACATTCCCGGTCCCCTTTGCAGCGCTTCTCCTACCACCTACTTCTCCTGCCATCTTCCCTGATCCGTAGTATTTCCTTTCATCCGCCTCTTGTCTTAGCTGAGATGGTAAAGGCTTTGGGGCAGGGACTTGTGTTTAGGAGTAATGCTGCAAGCTTCCAGGTGATGGTTTATGTGCTGTCCTCTTCTAGGTCTACATTGCTCTTCAGGCTTCCTTGCTCTTCTTTCCATAGGAAACACGTATCTGAGTGATGCAATGAGATGTTCAGAGCTTTGAACATAATTTCTGCTTGGGCTGGCGATGCTAAGTTGGTGTTTGAACCTGAGACGGTGCCAGACAGCGGCTTGTTCCCCGCCAAGATGCCCATGACACAGTTGTCGCAGACCTGGGCTTTGTAATATCGTGTTTGGTAGGTGCCTGCCTTCACCAGGACCGCAGGATTCGGTCCTGGGGAGGGCACTGCCGTGCTAAAAGGACTCCCTCTGGAAAGTCAGAGAGATGAGCGCTTTGGCAGGGCGGCAGCGTGGCGTTTTTCTTTGTTCCCTGGCACAAGCCCAGCTTTTTGTTATCTTATTAAAGCAAACAGAATTGGGACGATCGGCTCTGTTTGTCTGTCGAGCAGAATTAACTCCCTGCACGCAGGGGCTGTTGATCCAGCCCAGGTGATGGGTGACCTCAGGTGATGGGGACGTCCCAAGGATGGGTTCAGGCATCCCAGGGGATAACGACGCTGCCGGGGCTGGCATGTGGCTTTCTCCAGCCTGGCTGGCAGGGAAGGGAGAACCTTCGTCCCAGAGAGGCAGGGGGGTAGCGCAGGGCAGCATGCCGAGCTGGCCCGTCAACTGTGTTTCTCCAGACAGAAAATGGTAAGAATAAGGCTCGTAAAACAACCATAATAGCTCTGGTTTTGGCTCCTGCAGAAAGCCCTGCTGCTTTCCCCTCTTTAGCTCGCTTCCTATTCAGATGTCCCATGGACTCCCAGGGGACAGCAGAGAACACGCGCCTGGGATTGGGTTTTCGGCGGCCGAGCATCCGCACCCCCGTCCTTTATTTTGGGCTCTGCGATGAAACGGGCTGAGAGCCGGGGGCAGAGCAAGATTTGTCTAGAAACTGGCCCGAAAATAGAGTCGCAGCAGTACATCGGGTGCTTGCTGAAGTGTAGGAGAGGTAACCAGGTTCTCTTGTAAAGCTGCCCCTCCCTCCTCCTCCTCCCACTCCCTGGCTTATTAATTAACCTCTGTTAATTAAGCCGCAGCTCTCATTGCTAGAAGGTATCGCCCTGTTCAGGAGCTTAGCAGGATTAAATATTATTAGATGTTCTTGGATAATAGGAATGCCTCTGTGCTCAGAGCTTGAGTTTGGTGTCTGGCCTGTAAACTGGAGCTAGAAAAGCGGGGGAGAAAGTTTTTATTCACGTAGTCATGCCCTAACCTGATAGTCTGGCCCTGCGGAGGAGGAAAAAAAAAGCTCTTTTCAGTAGCAGAGCTCTCTTTAACCTCACCTGGGGAGCCAGAGGCTCTGAGCAGCCTCCTCAAAATAGGATGCAACAGGAGATGGGGACTCAGGAGATGTTATAAACCAAACGCAGGTGGTTCGTTTGGCTGAGATCAGCTGAAACTAGTATATTTTGTGTGACCCCTTTCCCACCTCTGCTTGGTGCTGAGCCTTGTGATGCCACCCTACGGAGGTCCTGCCACCCACCGCGCCAGGAAAGCATCCCGCCAGGGGCAGGAGGTGGACGTTTTCATTCCTCTCCCCCTTTGGACGATGATCCTATAGCAATCCTATAGAGAAGCAAAGGCAGCCGCGGAGCGTGCCGGCTTCTAAAGTGAGCAAACGTAGTATTTACATCAATAAGACTCCCCGTGTTTGACTAGAAGCTAAACAATTTAAGGAAAGATTGATTTGTTATGTTAAAGGGTAAACCGGGTCAGGGTTATGAAAAGAAGCTTTAAATACCATTCACAAAAGCAACATACCAAATCCCCCTGCTGCTCTTTAAGTGCTGGAAATGTCACAAAGAGATAATTCATGCGGCGGAGGAGCTGCCACATGAAAGCAGCCCTGCGAAGATGTCCACTTTTGAGGGCTTCATCCAGTTCGATATAGGCAGCTGGCTCAGGAACTGGAACTTGAGGCGCGTTGAAAATTCAGACCATTTCCAGGTTGGAGGTTGATTTATTATTTTCTTTTTTTTTTTTTTTTACTTAGGAGCAGAGAGCTCAAAATTTCCCATAAAATACGAAGTCAGATTCAGAGAGGCAGCTTGTTTAGATAACAATACACCAACCTAAAAACATTAAAAAGAGCTTATAAAAGTAAACAAAGCGAGCGTGAGAGAAATTCACATGGTTCCCTTCCCCCCTCTGGTCAAACTTTTAATTGCTGGGAATTCAAAGCAGCTGCATTTTCAGCTGGAAAAGTGCTCCGTTGCATTCATATAGCAGTTTTCTTTACTGTAGGTGCCTCGGGAGCGGGACGGGGCCCCGCTCCATGGGTCAGATGGGCTGGGCATGAAGCAGGGAATTTCGGGGCGAGGGGGGAGCCAAAAAAGCTCTGAATGCCTATTAGGCATCTAATAATCTTTCATCGCAGGAAAAAAGAGGGTTATTTGGCCCTGAGTCATGCAATGTATGGCCTTTAGCATGTTTCGCCCTTTTTCCCATGAGCAGGCTGTGACTTTTTCCTCCCCAAATGAACCATGACAAGCCCCTATCCAAACAGTAATAATAGTAGTAATAACAGTAATTATCCCAGCAGCAATGTTAATCATAAAAACCTCAATTTTTTTTAAATTCGTTGCTCTCAAGAGCGCTAAGCCACCGGCGTCAGCTGCCTGCGCAGGGGTCCTGCCTGTCCCAGGACCTTCCTGGCTGGGAACACGCCGCCCCATAGCTCATCTGGGTGCTTGACACTCATAAGCAGGTTTGCACCAAGCCCTCTGGGGCAGAATTTGGCCCCGTTTCGAACTGATGGAGATCCATATGCCTGGTCCCTTTTGCTTTCAGGGATGCCCTGCGGGTCCGGCTCCACCACGTGGGTGCCTGCTCCCGCACATCGAAACCCAGCAGCCTTATCAAGAGCGAATTAAATCCTCCTCTGATACCGCTCGGGCTCCGGCTTTGCGCTAAAGTCATCTGTAGCCCCAGGTGCTCGGCTGCGGCGGCTGCCCTTTTCATTCCCAAAGCTCGTGGGATGCAGGGGAGACAAGGCGAGGCACACGTGAAACAGCTGATGAGGCTCATTCAACGTGAAAGGGCAACTGGGTGAGCAGCCTCCTGGCTTCAGATTCTGCTGCATGGGAGCCATTTCCCTCTATTCCCTTTTCCCAGGGAAGGGGAAAGTGGGAGAGGGAAGCTGAGGGGCAGACATGGGGAGTCAGGGAACTCCTCTTCCGACTGCTGCTTTCCCCTCCGCCCCGGTTTGGTTGCTGGAAGCTGGGAGCGAAGCAGCCTCTGCCAAAGCAATGTCTTTAGAGGCATGCTGGTATTTCTCCATGCAAGCAGATTCGGGTAGCTGTGTCGCAGGCTGCAGTGAGAGGTGATGCTCCTCCACGGTCCCCAACAAAAGCCCAGTGGCTCAACTGCCAAGGAAATGCCATCAGGAAATTGGGAATTTGGGGCAAAAAAATACTTTACAAGGTCACGACAGATATGCACAGCCGGGGAGAAATCCCGGCTCCGCTGAAGCCAGCGGGGTTTTTTACTGTTGTCTTCCCAGAGACTGGGACATGCCCCGTATCCCAGCGCTGGGGTGCGAGGAGCGGGCAGAGCCGCTTGCAGCACCAGCATGGAGCTGGTCCCTGCGGCTCCTCTGGCTGCGGCACCCTGCCCGGTGTCCCTGCCCGGTGCTGGGAGAAGCATGGACTCGGGGCTCTCCTCCAGGGAGAGATGGGCAGCCCCCATCCCCATCCCTACGCCGTGCCGGCTGCTTAGCGTTGTGGCAATTAATCACTTTGTAAATATCTTCTGTTTTATTACATAAGCAATAAGCACTTTGTCGGAAATTACATAACTTATAATCCAATTAAACAATAATTACATTGTAATGGCCTTGTAACTACGGCATTAATTACCTTTTATTGCCCTGTAAATTAAGCATGGTATTGATATGGAGTTGAAAGCAGACAGCTGGCTCCGGCAGCGGTGGGAGAGGGATGGGGAGCCCCAAAAGCTGTCGGGGGGGGGACCATCGAGGCCTGTAGTCGCATGGTCGGCCTCGGCAAGAAAGAGCTTCGTCCAAGCTGTGAGCATGTCCATGTGTATCTTTTTCCTCCCGGGGCCGCCTCTTTCCCTGGGGAAGGGTCCTGGTGGCCAAGGGTTCCTGGGGACCTGCTTTGCGGCATTGACGTGGAGCCAGCGGCAGCACCGGCGGCTAGCGGAGGAGTGGGAAGCTGGCTGTGTGTCAGGAGAGCTTCTGCATGCCTACGCGTTGATGCTCATCCCTACCGAGCACCAGATTCACCCACGGGTTGCAGGTGCTAAAGAGATGGGAGCTATGGCCAAGGTCCTCCGAGGTACTCCGATACCTATCGTCACTTCTGGTGGGAGGATCTGCGGCTCGCTGTTGGGAAATTGCCTTCCTGGAGGGGGTTTCTTAGCTGATGATGGCACTTTGAAGCGCCTGGTGTTGACGGCTAGGCAACGTGCTCTTGCCAGCTCACTTGCCACCAGTAAGCGGTGCTGGGATGGTGCTCCCTCCCCAGTTAGTAGGGAGAGAGGAGCCCCGGGAGAGACTGGACCTGCAGCTGCTGGATGCTCGCCCTCCACCTGCAAAGCTCTCCCGTTGGCAAGCCTGGAAGGGAGGTGTCCTTGTCCTTGCCGCCCGGACGGCTTTCCAGCTGTCGCCAGGCTTGGGACCGCTGGAGCAAGCAAGCAATGGGTTTCCCCAGCAGGATCTCTTCCCTGTGGCTCTCCAGGCAGGGAAGCTATTCTGGGACGTGGAGACGTTTTGCTGGAGGCTCGGGAGGCTGCTGCTTTGTGCATGCAGCTTCCTCCCTCCCTTTTTCGGGAGGGACGTGCTCGCGCATAAACGCTTCCAGCTGCTTCCGGCTCCCCTGGGTGCTGCCGGCTCCACGCAAATGCTGCAGGTCAAGGAACTGGGACCGGAGCTGGCAACACCGTCAGTGCCCCTCTGCCTCTGACCCCCATCCATCCCAATCCTTACACCCCGTCTCCAGCTCTCCTTTAGATAGAGACCATGAGTCCCGGGCGAGCTGCTGCTTGCCTGGCATGAAAGCGCTGCGAGGGGCAGGATTTTGCAGCAGCTGCTTTGGGAGCAGTCTCCCGGGAGGGAAGGGCAACCAGAAACCTATCTGGGCCATCGACCGCAGGCTTTCAGGCGGAGCAGGGAGGCAAATCCTGCCTCTGCTCCTCACCCCTATTCGTGGCTGGGGATTTGCTGACTGCATGTGAGTAAGGACGTTAGCTTGTGCTGGGACTCATTTCTTTGCCAGCTGGAGATGCTTTATATGGGATGAGTGGCTTTTCCTAAGACAGCTCAAGCGGGGAGTCGACAAGTTGAGTCCTGGTGGGACTGGTAGCAAGGATGCCAAATTGAGATGCCAAACTCTGACCAGAGAGCTGCTTCATTTTGGGGGGGGGGGTTCCATCCTGTGCCGACGCTCCTTAACACCTTGGGAGGCAGTGAGCCCGCAGGGGTTAGGGGAAACATATGCAGACTAAATCTCCAGGTCTTGCGAACTGAATCTCCAGGTCTCACTGGGTTTGCCTCTCCTGCTCCTGAATACACAGCGAGCAGGTCTGATGACAGATTGGCATTTATTGCCGAGGCTTTAGAAACACGTTCTTTACACCGGGCATGCGCGGAAACTAGAAAATCGGCACAGCCGCTCGGATTCTCGCATAACCGGTAGAGTGATGCAGATAGGGAAATGTAACAAAAATAATTATCCTTTTGATCTGGCGTAATCTCTAAATCTCCTCCCCACCTTCTGAACCCTGCTGAACTACCTCTATGCTCCCTCCCGGGTTTCTACCTTTCCGGCATCCTCCTGCTTCGCCACGTGTCTGCTCTGAACTCCGCAATCGCCCAAGACGCACAAGGAGCCATTATTTGGCTGTGCTTTGTCCCGGTTCTTTTGTGCTGCGTTTTTTAATTCATATGGACATATTAATTTTGCAAAAATCACAGTTTACGTGCGCAGAAGACCCATCTCACGTTTGGAAAACAACTCGCTGGGGCTTGGCTCCCCTCTTGGCAGAGCCGGCAAGCCACGGCTGCTGCCGGTGGGCTTGTGCGATCGGGATCGCAGCGTATAAAACAATTATGGAGACCTGCCACCTTGTGGGAGCTGGGAGATGTGGCAGGACCCCCCACCCTGAGCCCCTCACCCTGTGCGCAGGCTGGGTTTCAGGGCGTCTCCACGCTGGGTTTTGGGAGATGCACCTCCACGGAGGCAAAGCGCGAGCATGAGGATAGAGGTGGGCTGTGCTGCACCTCGCCTTGATTTAGACTGGGTCTCTCCGGCCGCCTTCTGCAGCAGGTTTCGGTACCTGAAAAGGAGGAGGGTAGTTTTAGCTACCGAAAGAATAGTTAAAAGACACCCTCCTTTAAAAAACCCCAAACCTAAGGAACGGGAGAGAGAAATAAGTGAAGAGAGACGGTTGGAGGTGAACTGCGGGGATGGGTGATGGGAGTGCCATCCATCATGTTTGCTTTCGCCCGATGGGAATTTCCACTCTCTCTCTCCAGCCTGCATTCAGGCGCTGTGACTGCCTCGACGTGCATTTCCCCGGTGCCCCATCCCCTCTTCCTGGGTCAATAGTCCATCTCCTCTTGCGTCGCTGTGGACCCATGGCTGCTCTGTAGGGTTGTCATTAGGAAGGTGAAGAGCATCTGCAATAGAAAAAAACAGCGTTTGTGGCAGCTTGATTTTTCTCTTAAAGAGCTGCTGATCCTGCAAGAGAGGTGGACGTAGTGATGCGTGGAAATCACTCTCCAATATTGCTCAGGGGGTTCCCTACTTTTGCCCTTCCCCCCCCCCCTTTATTTAATTTCCATTTTCTTTTTAATGGAGAAAGGAAGTTTTCCTCTCACCTGGATGTCCGTCCTTCCATCCCCAGCCAGCCCCTGCTCCCACGGCATCCCGCCTTTCTGCAGTGACATGCTCCTCAGGCAGAGCGAGCCGGTCTGCGAGTGGCTCCAGTGCCTGAGGGGGGGTGGAAAAGGGGGGAAAAAAAGAGATGCAGAAAAAAAAAATAGTATGAGTTAACTGATGCTGTAAATAGCTCTGAGCTGTTAAATGAAATACTTTTCATGGCTGGCTGTGAAACATCCGTGGGGTTTATTTAATGCCCGGGTTTTTCCATCCGTCCAGCTCTGTTAGCAAACATAACCCATATGCCGTCGTTTTGGTGTCCCCCCCACCCCGGAGGCCGAAGGCTTTGCTGACTGCAGCTCCCTGTGCTCCAGCAGGCCTTGGGGAGAGGGGTGCTTATCCTCCAGCGGCACCGTGCCCACAGATACGCATCCCTGCCCGGCTCCCAGGGCAGGCAGGAGGGCGGCAGCCTTGGGGTGCCCCCTGAAGCGACACCCCCGTGGTGCTGGGAGCACGTGGGCAGCCTGGGAGTGCCCGGCACTTCCCGGCTCCTAATCGGAGCTGGCAGGGCTGAGGAAAGGGAGAAGGGTGAGAGAGGAGACGGGGAAAACAAAGCAATGGTTCTTCCTGGCATGAGTCCTTGGGGACCACAAGCATCCCCGGGTGGGCCAGGCAGAGCCTGGGTTGGGGGCGGAGGGCAGCCCCTCACCTCGCTTTCCCCTCGCAAAGGGGCACCCGGGGTCCGTGCCACCCGGCGCTGCGACTCGGGTGGTGTGGGTGAGCGTGGGCTTGCTGAGGGGGATAAAATGAAGCCCTCTCCTGAGTGGGAAGAGGGGGCAAGAAAGCAAACTTTCAAGGAAATTTCCTTTCCTTAAAGGAAATGCGTCATTGCCTAAATCGCTGCGAGATGGCAGGAGCAAAAAACCCCGGATGGGGCCAGGCAGGACCCAGCCGTGGGTGCTGGCAGAGCACTGGGTGCACCCCGGGCTTGGGCGTGCTGCGGGCAGGGTGAGTAAGAGGTCCCGTGTGAGCGCCGTACTTCCAGAAGGACCCAAGGAGCATGGTTATTGCTGATTATTCAAGCTTTTTAAGCTGGCAAGCCTGAACCTGAACCTCGTCCCATTGAAAACTTGAGTCCCGTAAAGCTGCTGGTTAAATGGGAATTCATTGGGCATTAAATCCGCCAAAGCATTTTATTTTTTTTGACTCGGCGCGAGCAGGATTTGGTCGCTGACACCTCCCGGCTTCCATGGGGCTGAGCAGGCGCTCGCAGCAAACACAAGCATGCCGATTCCCCCCTCCCCGTGCCGGGTAAAACGTTTCGGGATGCCCTGGGTCGCGGGAGGAGACTGAAACGTTTTGCTGGGTTGTGGCACATGTGCTTGCACTTTTAAAAGGGAGGGGAGGGAGGAGGAAGGAAGGGTAATTAATCACCAAAGATACTTTGCTCGTTTATTTTAACAACTGGAGTTTAGCTTAAATTATTTATGCCGAAGCTTCATAATGCACTAGGAAATGCACTGCAACATATGTCATCAAAAGAATGAAGCCTGGGTAATGTGAAACCGCACTCCAGCCCTATTAAACTTGCGTTTAAGTGGGAAGAGGATGACTTTTTTTTTTCCAGCAAATTAATAATGTGTGCTGATTAGCACAAAACAGATTAGCAAGGTTCCTCTCCATGTGCTTTGTTTCGTCAATAGAAAGTTAATTAACAGCCCTCTGCCTTCTGATACCCAGTTATAAGACGACACTCCAGCATCACACAGACCTTAATCTTAGATTATGAGTTTGTTTGTTTTCTTTAATATTAGCTACTATTAGATACATGCTGGCCAGGAGGTGTGTTTTCATAGCAGATAGGCCCAGTTTGGTAATGCTTTAACTTTCCCTATTTCGAGGCAATTCTCTATGGGGTAGAGCACCGGTGCTCTCTTCCAGCATGAAATGATGACCTAGTTTACCAAAAAAAGGCACCAAAAAGTTATTTAAATGGTATGCAGTATATTTGGGGCACGCTACAGATAAGCGGGTGCGATGAGGACAAAAAATAGAGTATGGCACGTGAGACGGAGAGACTCTAAAGCATTTTTATTAAGAGGGTAAACCCTGATAAAATAAGAGCATCACCCTGTTGCAGCCCATGGACCCAAACGGACCTGATTACGGAGGCTCCAGCCCTAAGATGCAAATACCTAGTGCGAGGTGCAGCGCCTCATGGCTTGCTGAGCTCAGGGCGAGGAAATGTCCCCTCCTGTAGTATTGTTATGCCAGATCAAAATTAAAAATTAAATTAAAGCCAAATTTCTCTGAAGGTTTGGCACTCCAGAATATGTGTGTGTGTCCCCAATAAAGATACACTGTTCATTAGTGGATCCCACACGTTTTTGAAACACATGCACGTAAAGAATGGCATTATAGCATGGCCCTTTGCTCATACCTTTAGTTAAGGCCGCTCTTTCTGAAATCCCCGAGCGGTTTATTTTCCCACATTTGTCTCTATTTTCCCATAATTAGTGCGCTTGCTACATTAAAGCTCTGGCAGAGCTGCATGCCCCATCTGCACAAAAACTGGTCATCTCCCCATCCTGAGGCGAGTATCTGGACCGTCAGGTTTTACGCGCGGGCATTAGCAAACCTGCCCGAGATGCCCACACGTGGAGTCCAGGCGCCACCCAAATTCCTCTTCAAGTTATGTCTTGAAAGGAGACGAGCCAAAGTCCTGCTCCCAACTCGCCCTCCTGGGCTCCAGCCCTCCCCTTCCAACCCAGCGTACGCCTTGGCATCCCAACCGCCATCCATGGAAAAACCACAAAGAAAAGAGTCTTTCGCCCAAAGACGCTGCCCAAATTAAGGACGAGACGAGAGCTCCCGGCCTTTGATCTTGTGTGCGGCGATAATAACTCATCTGGCTGACAGCAGCCTCCCCCTCCCCTCTCCTGCCCCCACCCCACGTAATTAAAGGGAACAAAGAAAAAGTTGCTAATTAAAAGGAACAAGGGAAGGAGGGGGAGAGCACGTGGGAGGGAGGGATGCGGTGGCAGAGCAGTGCAGGGCGGTACCCGCAGCGGTGCCGGGGACACCAGGAGATGCGTGTGGGGTTGGGAAAGAGCTGAAAGCAAATCTTCATCGCCCATGGATTGGGTACAGGCTGACCTGTGCTGTTGGGTCGGGCAGGGGGTGCTGCTAAAGCACCCCAACCCTCCTGCAAGCCGAACCCAGGGATGAGAGCCGGCGAAACCAGCCATGCAGCACCGTCCTTCCCCGTCTCGGGGCTTGCCTTGCAGCTTCTGCTGCCATTTAATCGCAAAGCCGCCTTCTCCCCACCCTCCAGCTGCTCTTTTTAGGATGCTGGGAAGGACAGCCTGTCGTTTTGGCTGGCCCTGGCTCTGGTGCCTGCCTCCCCGCTTTGTGGCTTATGGCAGTCCCGGTGCGCCGTAAAGGAGGGGCAGTTGTGAAAGAGGGACTGAAGTGCAGTTATGGAGTAAATTTGCAGGCAAATGACTGGTGGTACTGATGTGTGAAACATTTACATCTGGAAAAGTCTTCTAGTGACTTTCAGAGAGCAAAAAAATGCAGCCTGTGGGTCCGAAGACCCCTACGAGCCATAGTAACCTCTCCTGGCTTTACCAGCCTTATATCTGCTTGTTCCTAGTGAATTTGCAGTCTTTTCCATCTCAAGGAAGAATGACGTGAGCTAGCAAGGATTCCCAGCCATGCTCACATGCAGGACAGCCAAATGCAGCGTGATTCAGCCCCACAGCACTCAGTTCCTGCAAAGCTGTGGGTTATGGGTGCTGTGCATGGAGAGGAGGGATGCTCTTCAGAGGGGCACGTGGCACAGACCTGCCCGGCTGCTCCCTGTGCGCCGTGACGCCTGCCTCTGCTGACGGTTCGCGCCAGAGCTCATCCTCTCTCCTAAACGATCCATAAGGACTTTTTAAAGGTTCAATAGAAATAGATTTTATTCACAGCTTCACCGTGCAGCTTTCACTTAATAGCTATCCTGCCACTTCACAGTACAGCGCTTTCCAATCCCCTAACGTGTGGCTGGGTAGTAAGAGACCCCGCTTCACGTGCTCTCCCTCTTCGGCACGTTCCCACTGAGCAGATCTCCTTCCCCAGCACTGCCTGGGCCCTGGGTCCCCTAACTTTGGATTTGCAGGCAGGGCCTGCTTTCTCTGGGGAAAGGCAGCGCTATGCCAGACCCCACATCTCTCCCTGGCGCCGAGGGAGGCTGTCTGCCCCGTGTCTCCTTTACGAGGGATGTGCTGATTTGGGACTGAGGCAGGTCAAAAGTGTACCTCATCCAGGAATATGTCTCCAGCCAAGGGCAAGTGGGGATGCTCGTGGAAGGGGTGGAAAAAAACGATGGGTTTTGAGTTGCCCGTGCATTATCTGCCGGCATCTTGCAGTCCCCAGCAGAGGTCCATGTGCGTCCTCCCATCCCACCCCTGCTCCGTGTGGTCCCCGTGAAGAGTATATTCCCCTTCTAGCCAACTCTGGAGGACTTTTTCAACAGCGCGAATCATAGCTGTTTCCATCTTAACCTTTGAGCTGTCCGTGTGCCTGGTTTTGTGCATAATTCATGTGTTCAGGCAGATGTACCCTGCCCCTCCGTAGATAATGCCTCGCTCCCACTGAATTTGTTCCTATCTCTGTTATCATGTGTCTGAATCCTACTCCTTTCCAGGCCAGCGGCATTTTTGGAGGAGGACCCTTGAGCAATTCTGCATCCTCTCTGGGAAACAGTCTCAACTCTTTGAGGAATTTTAAAATTTTCATTATTATTATTATTATTTTCTCCTTGTTGTCTTCCCTGCGAGTAGTCCTTCATCTGCTGGCAACCTGATGTTGTGCTGACAGGCAATCTGACCTGACATCAGTGGGGTCAAAAAAAATAAAAAAACCCAAAGCTTAACAATAAAAATAAGCAGCCGGGGCTGGCAGAAAGAGGAGAAAGTAAGAGGGGTGGCTTGGGGAGCTGAGCGGCTGCTGACAAGCAGAGGGGGAGCAGCGGGGCTGGGGGAGAAAAAGCAATGCAGGATGGAGACAGGGCAAAAATCTTGTGAAAGCCAAGGAGAAAAGGAGGTCAGAAAGAGTTGTAGGGGAGTGGGAAGAGTTTGTGAGGGACTCAGGGCAGGTTTCATCCGTGTAGCTCCACCTATGTCGTGCCGGCAGTGCAGTGGTGCCGCTGTAGCTGAGCACTACCCAAATTACCCCGGCTGCAGGGAAGACACCGCTCGCACCTCTTGTTTTGAAAAATGGGTCCTGTTCTACCTGTCTTGCCTTTACAAATAGAGGAGCCACAGGAGTCAAGGGGAACATCAACTTCCATCCAGGAGCGATGGGCAAAGCAGGGAGGAGAACGGCAGCAAGGGTGGGGGGACAGCCCATCTCCCTGCCTCCTTAGCTGTAATTAACCCCAGTGCTAATGAAGTGCAACCAAACAGCTACCTTCACCTGACGGAAAGCTCAGAAGGAGCAGCACTGGCTAATGAGGACATTAGAGGCTGATCTCTCCCTTGTCATCCTCCTATTGTTTTAATATTAGGCTAATTTCACTTTAATGTAGATTAATTGGCACCTTTCTGCCTACAAATTCCTTGGACAGCCAAAAATATTATTATTTTTTTGAAATTTTATTTCCTACCCAAACAAAATATTTTCCTTGGATTTGGAGGACAGGTGGAGAAAAGGAGAGTATCTCTTCTCTAAAAGCCTGAAACAAGACCCAGATGGAGGCTGAGCAGGAGGAAAAAACACGTTTCCTTATTCAGTGAGCAAATGCGTCTCGTCCATTACCTTGCTGGGCAAGTGCCATTCCCTCTTTGCTCAGTGTGATGGCAAGGCAGAATGAAAGGAGACTAAATATGGCAAATAATGTGAGGAAAAGCCAGGAGCAAGCGTCATCGAGTGTCTAGCCTTGCAGACGAAAGGAGCCAAAACCCCTACTATTTGTATAAATGTCTTTACTCATTTTCCTCCTGGGGTGAATTTGGCAATTCTTCCATTTCCACGTGGTGAGCAGCCATAATACAAGCCTGCCCGTGCTGTCCCACCGTTCTACTGCAAGGCTGGAAAAGGAAGGGTAATTGCACGGATCCAGATGTTGGCTGCATCCAACTAGGGCAAAAGTTGGGAGACTTGTGACGGCTTTGAAAGCGGCGCAGAAAGCGGCGCCGGCTCGGCAGGAGCTGTGAGGGAAACCTCCAGCTCCTTTCAGAAGCTTGTCAGAGCAAGGCTATGTGGAAAATCCAACATGGGAAACCACCACGGTCTTCTGAAAGCTGTCTAGCAATGGGACAGCAAACCTTGCCCAACGGTGGCCCATCACTGCTGTGAGACAGAAAGGGTGATTCAGAAAGGGAGGCAAGATGAGAATGTTTTGCAAATATGCTTCAGGCTTTGCGGACCATGCTTCTGGTGGTACCAGCTAGGATCATGCAGAGCGTGGGCTAGATAGACCAGGCAAAGTTGGTCTGTTTTGTTGGTGCGTCTAAGTTTTGATAGACCTGTAGGTGGGGGAAAGGAAAAGGTAGTGAGCTGGCTATCAGTTTGGCATGTGGTGAACTAAGAGGAAGAAGATGGGGAGTGGTAAGGGACACATGCAGGTGGAATTGGTTGTTTCCCCAAACTGCCTTGTCAATCCGTCCTTGGATTGAACTCACTGGGATTTCCCTCACCGGGAGCACACGTTGCTGTGAGTGGGCAGATGTGTCTCCATCCAGCCTGGCACCATGTCGCAGAAGATAAATCTCCATTAGCTGCAGCTAGATACTGCTTTCAACCCCTGAACTCCCCAAATGTCCACACTGCCCGTGTGCTGCCTCCTCATCTGGCTGGTGTGACCCAGGTGGCTGGCCAGACATGGAAGCCCAACCGAGAGGAGCAGGGACTGGCTTGGTCATGAACCTCATTGCCATAGGCAATATGGACATGCCCGATACCTGCCAATGGGCCAGACTCAAGTTCAGCTGGTGAAAACCATACTGACTCAGCTGGGACTTATGGATCAATGACTTTCTGCTGCAAGAAATATTCCCCCCCCCCCAAGCATGCAATTTCAAGGTAATGTTTCCTTTTAATAAGGGAAAAACAGGTATCTGCAACCTTGGAAGTTCTTCATATTTCTCATTACTGGTACCTAATCATCTCCCCAGAAAAAAAAGCAAGATCCTTTTACACCTGGCTAATTCTGCTGCTGTTATTCAGTGCTGCTTTCACACCACTTCCCAAGCCTGCCAAGACACCCTTGAACCTGTTTAGAAAAGGTTAGGATGCTAATTAAGAAAAGCTATTTCTCCCCCACCCCCTAACCTGAGGGAGAAATGTAAAAAGGTGCATGAGCTGGGGTTGGATCTATTATTACTCTTTTTTTTTTTTTCTGTGTTATGAAACGTATGTCCCACTTTTCCCCAGGGGAATGTGCCGCTCCTGCAGGTCCTGTGTGCCAGTGTGTATATGGGACAAGAGGTTAATTTGTAGCCCTGTGATGCACGAGCTTTCCCTTTGCACAAATATTGATCTAAGGCTGTTCGAATATCCATCCTGACCGTAATAGCAGCAGTGTGATATTGCTGCTGGAGATACGCAAGGACATCGGAGGGGAAGGGAACGGAGCAAGAAAGGAGAGACGGGTAGGAGCTGCAGGTTGGGCATCCATGTTCTCTGCTTCTCCCCTCCCTTCTTAACTTAAATATCTTTTTATTGACATTTCTCTCACTGGGCTGAGCAATCTTTCAAAGAAGAGGAAAGCAGCAGCTTTGTTCCACCCTGGGCATTCATTATACGATATCGTTTCACCGCTTGAGTTGTCTGAGCTGCCTAGGTAGTGTTTAGGAGAAGGTTAAATATAGCTCTTGAGTCCTAGGAAAATAAATCTGCCTTTGCCAGTTCAAGCCATAACAGAGGAGACCCTCCGCTCTCCTCCCTGTTCCCCAGAAGAAGACCCATCGGTAGGCAGCAGGGGTAACTCCTTCGCTGAAGGAGCACGAGTGGGGTTGGTCCCATCCTTCAGCAGCACAAAACCAGACAGCCTGAGAGGACACGGAGGTTGTGACCCGCTCCAATGGGTGGGCTACACCTCGCTCCACGCCAAAGCTCTCCAGAATTCTTTCTCTGTGAATAATAATGAAAACCCTTTCTAAATTAGCTGATTAGTCAGCTCCCCTAATTAGCTAATTACTCCGCTCTGCTTTCACTTGTGCTTTCCCGTCATTTTCCCAACCAAAGGTGGAAGGAATGAGCGCACATGTGGCTGCGCCGAGATCTTATCCTGCTTTGAAGGCTTTAAACTTGCATGATTCAGCCATGTCAGGCTGACACGCAGCCGACCTTACACAACTTCTCTCTTTAAACTCTTTTGTGTTGAGTGATGTACCTGCCTCCTGTGCCAGGGACCGGCGGGTCTCCAGCACCGGCTTATGCAACCGTCCCCTCCTCCAGCCCCGCTGCCAGCATCTATACCCGTTAAACTCCAATCCATCTTCATGCTTCATGTGACATCTCACCCGTTGCCAACAAATCCTGTGGGTTTTCCCCAAAGCTGGCGAAGAGGGGACGTGTTGTCTCTCAAGCCGTGTCCTGGAACTAGTGAGATGTGAAGGCAGCTGGCTAGGGGTACCGGCACGTGATAACAGTCGTGCCAGGTCAGGCCAGACATCCCCCCAAACACAAGATCCTGTCTCTGATGCAGGCAATAGTGGGTGCCTGGAAACCTGTGTAAGTACCGGGTGAACAGCAGCGGTAATGCTCCAGAACACTTTCCCAGCCTCCTGTGGTTTGCAGCTCAGGGACCTCCTCACCCATAAGCGGTGTGTTTGTACATAATAGCCTCCGCAGACAAGCTCTCAGCAGAAAAATCCAGTTTTTTTATGAAAACTTATGAGCTTTTAGCAGCCATAGATCCTCTTGTTGAAAAGTCCGATGCCATAGAGACACACTGGGTATAAAAATAGCTCATTTTGTTTGTTCTGAACCTGTGAGTTTCCTCTGATGCCCCTAGTCCTTGCTCCAGGAGAGGTGGAAACAGCTTTTCTTGTGATTCTCAGATCTCTGTCGTATCCGTTTCCAAGGCTGAGGAGCCCTTACCTAGCTAACATTCCTCGTTCCTTTCATCATCTGCTTGCCAGCCTCTGAAGTTGTTATTCTCTGAATCCGTGCTAGTTACCCTATAGCCTTCAGATGGGGAGAGGAGGAGCACAACTTCATGGAGAACTCAAGGCTGGGCCAGTGCTTTCTGCTTTGTTCTTTGCTTTTCTCCCTCTGCAAGTCTTTTCCTTGATCAACCATGGAAATTCGTGAGCATGGTAGAAACCTGAGAGGGTCACGGAGAGGAGGCTTTCTTGGTCAGGGTGCCCAAGCAGGGAGACTGCAGGGGAAAGTGGATGGATTGTGGAAGAGAGAGAGAAGCATCAATGGGAGAGAAAGCCGAAAACAAAGGAAGTGCCAGAAAGAACTGATAACGAATCTTCAGGCAGGCATTTTATATGTGGCTTTGGCTGTCTTACAGGTTGTACAGCTACTGCCCCTTCTGCAAGGAAGGTGCGGGAGATGAGGAGTCGGTGTGGGTCACACCATGGTAGAGACCTAGAGACCTTGCCCTTTCCAACAGCTATACAGAGGCAGAAGAAGTCACGCATTTACTGTCTTGCTACGCAGAAGTTTTTAATGTGAGAAAACAAAATTTCAGAGACAAGGTGCTGTTTTTATTCTAGTAGCATATTGGATCCTCTTCTGAGGTATTTTGGGGTGACTACGAGTGTTATCAGCTGTAGGTAACATACAGCAGTTGGTTCAGCAGGGAACTTCCTCACCCCATACCTAATGTTGGCTTTGAGAGCCGTTAAGTTGACTTTACTCTTTTCCCGCTGTTGCATCGTCCTTGCAAAGGGCTCAGCCAGTGACCAAGAGACGATCGCATCTGTAGTCAGAGGCAGGAATCCCCCCCTTCCTCCTGCCTTTCCCATTTATGGATAGAAATGAAGTCTGTGGTACGGACCCTTAAGCTGGTTAGACACTTGAGACTTGGAAGTCCTTAAGCACATTAGCAGCTGGAGGTCCATTATTATTCATTGAATCTCTCCGGGGCCGATTGGAATCCTCCTTTTAATTGTCTGCATTCCCCTCTGTCCTTTTATCACAGAAGAAAGAAAGAAAGAGGGCAAGAGACGCGGCGATCGGGTTATCTCATTACCCATCCCGGCCCTGGAACCTGGAACGGGACTCAGGCTTGAATCTTCTCTTCCCCTCCAGTGAAAGGAGGGAGCGTCGCCCATTTTACATATTAATGGCAAAACGACAGCCCCCCCGCCATATCTCTCTTAGCACGCTGCGGTTAATAATTCACATTTCATTAACACGTCTGTGTGGCCTTACGGTGTTTCCCTTCTGTCGATGAAGAGATAGTGGGAAGGCTTAGAGGAGTGGGAATTGGGGCAGGACAAGCCGAAACAGCTGCTAAGATCAGTTGGGCTGGACTTGAAGCGAATGAGCTTTCAGAGTAGGGGACTTTTTGGGACTCCTCTGCATATTTACCATGCCAGCCAGCGTAGAGCAAAGGTACTAGGACCATAGCCCCTCAAAAGCTTGTAAAGAAGCAGAGAAGGTCCCCCAGATTGACTAGTAGTGGAAGAAAGCCTGATAATATCATCCTGTTGGCCAAGCAGGAGGACTGTTGTGGGCCCTCAGACCACGGGCAGTCCTCTGCCTGGCTGGAGCGATGTCCTGTAGAAGGGAGGGAGCTGGGTAGATGGGGACACCAAAGCCCACCTGAGCAGCCATCATCGGCAAGTTCTGCTACGTCATCACACAGCCCTCTGGAGCATTAGTGCCCCGCACTTGTAGGTCAAGCGTTGAACTAGCACACTTGCGAAGCACCAAGCCACCAGGCAGGAGCAATTTTGAAGGGGGTTAAATGAAATACACCCTCGGAGAAGCTGGCCATACGAGTCCTACTGCCAGCTGAAAGAATTTTACATCAGGAAACTTGTCTCTTGAGCTTGGTTTTCCACACACTGAAACATTAATCAACTTTTGAACCATGTACCATATGAAATATTCATCTTTTCTTCTTGTGAAAAACAAACCAGAAACCCCAGCTATTTTCAAAGCTGTCTCGTGGCGTTCCATGCTCTGATCCTTTAGGAATTGCTGTGTCATTTCCACCTAAGTTTATTCTGTGATTGCTGGAGAGCGAGCGAGCTAAAAATCGCTTCTAGAGTGACTTTACTAGTGTGTCTGGGTTTGAGAGACAAATGTTTTTTGGCTTGGAATTTGCTGGCCAGACCCAGGCTGGTTATATTTCCATTAAGGAGAGAAGAGGGGTTTAATGCCATTTTCAAACCTGATTTCATGGGTAGCCGATTCATGCTGTGATCCGGTGGCAGGTGATTTCTTTATTAAAACGTTTGAAGAGAAAGCAGCTTAGATCAGCCATCCTTGAAAGGGGAAAGTCCATCCTGCGGGTCCTTTAAACACTGGTGGAAAACCCTTCCCCAGTGGGCATTGCTGCCTTTCAGGAAAGGCAAGAGCCGTGAGACTCACAGGGATGGTCTTTCTTTTCACAGAGAAGGGTGAATATATCCTCAGCATGGATCCTCCTCTGAAACTTATTAAACTATGTGCGCTTGAAAAGAGCCCTAATAAATAACTGTAAAAAAAAAATAGAATAAGTAAAAAAAGAAAAGAAAAAATCAGATGTAAAATGTACCTTCCATTAGCAGACCTTAAGGCACTTTTAGAAACGTTGAATGAATGAAATCTTTTCCTTGCCCTATCTGGGGTAAACAAATCCATCCTGTCCTTCAGTTTGATCTTGCAGTAATGTCATAATCCCACCTTTATTACATCACTGTTGTCATGGAAATAACTGTGATTTCATAAAGTCTCCGTAATGACTTTACCACAAGATCCATTAGGATGGGAAGATGGATTGTGAAGGCTAGAAAAATGCTTTCTTTAAGCAAATGCATACTGGACAATTAGCAAATGCAGCAAAGGGAAAGAATGGAAATTTGATGGGAAAAAATAAATGGTTCCATCTTTCACATGGGCTATTTACGAATGTTTTCTTTGATTCGGTTTCAAGTGGCACAAAGGCACTATTATAATACTCCCAATCAAGGCTAAAAGTCCCATACTTCAGGGCATAGTCGGCACGTGTTGAATGAAAAGCTGGTCCCTCCCCTAGCTTCATCCCTCTTAAGTCTCTCAGACTTTGAAATAAAGGTTTTGGGCTTTCACTGGTGGCCCAAGAGCCTCCCAGTCTACCGTGGGACCACTTGCCTAGCCGAACGGAGGAGCAGGTTGGGCACATGCTGAGGATGAGGATCCTGGGGGTCATCCTGGCCAGAAAGCCTTTTATATCTCAGCACAAACCCAGCCCATCAGCTCATCATGGTAACCCTGCTATCATGCCCCAAAAGGTCTTTGGATTTGCCTGAACTCGGGAGCCTTCAGTAGGGAACCCCTCCAAGGCCAAAGAGGCATTTGATGCCGTGGTGTTGGGCATCTGGAGGAGGCAGATGATGGAAATAAACCTGGGATGAGCAGGATCTGTCAGGAGTCAGGCTATAAAGTGGCAAAGAAACTGCTTTGGCTTGTGTCTCATGACAGGGTGTTGAAGGAAGAGGGCTGTGTTAACTCCCTAGAAGTGTTTGGAGGTATCATGCTGAATGCAATTCCTAGCTGGAAGCCAGGCCTGCGGGCGCCCCTTGCATTGCATCCTCAAAATGCAAGCAAGCGGCTACTGCCCGTTTCCCTGCAAGGAGACACAGGCAGGTGATTAAAGGCTTGATGGAATATCAGAGCTACCTGAATGATTCTCGCATCTCTCAGCACTCCAGGCATCAAAGCGACCTTGCGCTAACAGTTAATGCATGAAGTAATTCTGGGTCTGGTTTCTTCTCTCCAAGAGCGGTCTGATGTCGACGGCTTATTCCTGTGTCTTTCTTCTTCCCTTAGGAGCAGATGTCATATTGACATGTATTTATTTTTAATTTCTGGAGAAAAAAACGGTATTTGTGATGGTGAGGCACACATTGCTCGCTGAATATCCTGGCCCAGGCTGCTGGAGGATGACTGCAAAGGATGCTGGCAGTGGATTTCTGCTCTGACCTGTGCAATCTCTTCTATCCTGTCCCCATGCCCTCGTGCCACGGCTGGCAGCACCACGTGCAGCCAGCTCCCCTGAGATGCTCACAGTTCGGGCAGCAAAGAGGAGCAGGGCACTGGAGTTCAGAGAGGAGGTGTGGGAACACGATGTATGGGAAATGCGCAGGCACCAGACAGAAATGCTCAATTGAGGTCTGCTGGCTTAACGCTAAAACACCTTTCTGCGAGCAAGGGCTGCTTGTGCTGCCATTCCCTTCAGAGCTTCAGCATCTCTCCAGCTTCTCTTTGCCAGCTCCGCCTGGCCCAGGAATAGAGATGCAGAAAAGCACTCCTGAGCTAATTGAAGCGGTTGTGTCCTAGCCAGCAGCATTTCCCACATTAACTAAATTTGATCTAAAACTAATCTCCTAGTCGAGACAAATCTCTCCTCTGCAATCCTCTTACTGTATTTACATATTGAAATCCATGGGTGGTTCTCAATTGGGCCATGGTGAGACTTGTGGGGATGGCTCGTGAAGCCCCTGGCACTGCTGGTTGGAGTGGGTACAAGGCACTAGTGACACCTGCATTCCCCAAATCCCTGTCCCCTCTTAAGGACTCCCAGGAACTGGGACGCTGGAGCCCAGTTCAGATACTGAAAGTGGTCTTGAGCTGATGATCTGACTCTTCCTCCTGGTGCATGAATAATTTTTGGCTAAGAAGAAAAAATCTGGTAGGACTCGATACAGATACATGATCATCAGCGAACGTTGTCTTGTTAATCAGAGGGTCTTACCTAACTGTAATTGCTCGGTGTTGTTACTGACTGCTGTCAAATCCATGAGGGAGGCATAACATGAATTGGCTTTGAGAAATAACAACTTTTCGTGATTAGTTCTTGTGGCTGGTCACGTGCAGTCTCTAATGATCTCCTGGGATGTTTGGCTGGGGCGGGAGGAGAAGGTATTAGCCACTTGTTCTGGCTGGGCTCCAGCTTTGACTGTGATGATTGGCCAGACAAAATTCATACCGTGCCGTCAGCCACCCATCATGATGTTCCTCACTTCATTCTGGCAGTGACAGAGCAGGGTAATGTGTGGTCTGAAACATCTGTTGCAGTTCATAAAACCAGTGTGTTATGGGAGGGGGATTATTCCTATTCCGCAGAGCCAGGGAGCCAACAGGGGTTGAAGAGCTTGGCACAGCCAAAACAGAAACCACCTTGCCCCTTCCCACGTAAATACCTGAGCCACCGATAAACCAGCTCTTGAACGCATCCCAAGTTGCCTTAAAATGCTTTGCTGGAAAGCAGCAATAATGCGGTGCTGGCTCACCGTCAGCTCCACCATCTGCAGACCAAGGACGGTGGCCACGTCCCGGCATGCAAACCCCAGCCCTGCTTCCACCCTCGTTCCTTCTGCAGGCTGCTGAGGTCGTTTTTGGGCTCAGGACCGTGGGGCCATGGAGCTTTAGCACCGAGGATCTTGGCTTCTAAGCGCGTTCGCCAGCTACAGTGGCCCAGAGAGCAGGTTGGGTGGGGTTTTTTCCAGGCTTTGGGTCTGAGTTTGGAAATAGGGTGCCGGTGAAGAAAGCAACTCGTGTTTTCATTTCTTCAGTTAAAAAAAATTGTTCGGGGCTTTAAAAAAAAATAAATCAACTGAACCAGAAACTGAACTGTGCATTTTGGGTAAAATGAAGCATTTTTATTCAACATGAAATGAATTTGTTGACCTCCAAACCATTGGTTTTGGGGTGTGATTTTTTCAGTTGGACCGGTGAACCAGGAGACCTATTACTCACACTGCTCTGCTAATGAGGCCCTGTGGTCTGAAGAATAGATACTTTATTGACACCTCACTCCCTTTTTGTGTCTGATCCAAGCTCTGCGGAAGTCAGTGGAAAAAAAATGCTTTAAGAGGAGTCGGACCGAGCCTCTAATGCCATGTTTTGGTTGGGCCTGGTTGAAGGACGTGGGGATCCTTTAGGATGCATTATGAATAGAGTTCTATTTTGATACACAGTGCCATCTTTTTACTTCCCTGAAGTATATTCTTAGCCAGCTCTCAAATAACACCCATTTATTCAGATAGGCTGCTCAGGGCTGCAAGTTCTGCCTATTTATTACCAGGGTGTTTTCATCTTTAAATGTACGCCGCTTTTGATGAGGTCTGTAAGGAATGCTACTTTTGCAAACATGGTGACGTCTCATATAATAAGTAGCAGCAGGGCAAGACATAGCCTATCTTCTTGGCTGCCCATGCCATTCAGAAGAAGAAATCCTTCCATCGTGAGTGGTGTCCCTGCACCATCAAGTGCTCATGTCGCTTGTTTATGTACTCACTCATCTTATTAGCAGTAAGAAATAAGCCTTTTGGCAAATCACCGGAGATTTAAGAGTCGCTCCCTGCCACGGCTGGGGTTGAAAAATGTTCTAAACCAACTTCTGATCTTGAACTTACCTCGCTGTTCTCACTTCAGAGCAGCTAATCAGCGAGACGAAGACCGTATCTACCACCTGCGGATGAGTTGCAAACATACCCCTAATAGACAGGATATCTCCGAAGCGGGATCAGAACATGCCTGTACCCGCTGTCCTAGTGCCATATTTCTGTGATAGCTTCACAACACTGGTGGCGTTCAATAACGCTCTCTCTGCTGAGAACAGACAGGTATCGCTTCTTCATGGCTCCTGTGGATGCAGCTGAGCTATTGTCTGCTTCCTCCCCGTGCTTAAATGGACATCAGCCATGCAATTTGCAAAACACCCCTTAGAAAGAAATAAAATATTCCTGGTATAGGGAGCGATAAGGTGTCCAAGAGTGGCTATCTGTTTTTCTTAGGTACATAGTCATCTTCACACTCCTCAGTGCCTCCGTAAAGAACACCCTAGGTCACACAGAGTTCAGAAAAGAGTGTGGATGGAGATGGGAGAATGCAGACAATTTTTTTTTCCATAGGAAGAAGTTAGGAAAGGTTCAACTTGTCTTTTTTCCAACTAAAAGCATCCAGCTGCTGCCATGATTTTTGCTATTAAAGCCTCTGTTCTAGGTAAGGGAAACAAGCGATACCCCTGAGGAGATACCTGGCTCAGTGTTAACCCTCACCTACCGAAGACGTATGTCTGCAAATGCACTCGTGTTATCAGCCTTTCAGGATGACGGGGCTAATTTGCCGTGATGTTGTACTTCTATTTGCCCTATTCTTTGGTTTTCCAAGGAGCACTTCTGCAGCGCTGGAGCCCTACATTTGCTCTGAGCAGATGCAATCAACCCCCTGTCTTGCCCCATACAGTGACTGCAAATGGAAGGAGTAGATCACGGACATTTCAAGTGCAGATCCCAGCTTGTGCAGCAAATACGCCAGGCAGGGGGTCAGCCTCATGGATCTGAACAGCCACTTCTGACCTAAACCTCAGGCCGGGCTGCAAAACCAGCTGAGCCTTGTTGCTACAGCACCGCAGGCTTGAAAATCAAAGCTGAGCTCCAGGGGGAATATAGGCTGCGTTTGGAGAGTCAAGAGGAGCCCAACTTGCTGGTAGACCTGATTAGCCTGACATGCCGCCGAGCCTCCCACCCTGCCATCGCCGGCAGGGAAGAGCGTGGGATCTCTCCATCCCTTAACACGCCACCCTCTTGCCACTCCAGCGGTGGGTCTAATCACCGCCTCGGCACAGGCGCAGCTGCTCGAGAAGCACCCGCCTTGATTTACGCCGGGAGAAGGGCAAGGAGGAACCGACGGGCTTGATTTTTCCTCCATCGCTTCTCTGCAGAGGGAAAGCTCCAGGTCTGAAAAGCTCATGAGCTTTCTCCACGGCCAGGCTGGGCTGTTCCGGTTGGGCTTCGGAGGCATTGCAGCCGTTCGGAGTGCAATCCTTTCCTTCTTTAATTTTCTATTTTCATTTCAACACCATGTCCAGGACTGAGCGGTAACAAGCAGGTCCCCAAATAACCTGGTCTTCAGCAACAGCATTGCTTTTCCATTGCATTGGAGAAGAGAAGGCAGTATTTCTAGCCTAGTTCTTTTTCTGTGCATGGCTTGCGTGCCTCTGTGGGAGCTGTGGGCTGTTTCTAGGGGTCTGGGGAGAGGGACTGAGCAAAGCAATCCCGTTGCCAACAGGTCTGAATTCAGCCCACAGGGTTCACAGCCCCACTTGGAAAAATCCGTAAAGCTCCACAAATCAAAAGGTTGAAAAATCCCCAGCCTGGAGTCCTAAGTGCTGTAAAAAGGCCTGGGGAAACGCAGCCGGTGATTTGTGTGAAGGAGGATTTCTCTGAGAAATAAGGCTTCAGACAAACTTGCAGAAGTAGAAGTGCAGCTTAACAGCAGAGCTGGGTTCATTTGTCAAGCCCCTTTCTGCTTCTGTACGTAGGAAAGTGAAATAATAATTGGGAGCAAAGCTTAGGTTAATCTACGCTGAGAACATGATATTCGGTAGCTTTATTAAAAGAAGGGGTGTGTGGGGGGGAGCACGGAGCCTCTTGGCTCATTTTATTTTTCCGCTTCATCTTTGATGCTCGCTGGTGTTGGGAAATAACCCTCTTCTTCACTGACTGAAGTGCTGTGCGAGGAAGAAATCTCAACTGGAGAAGACGGAGAAGTCGCTCCCTTTCAGACCGGCCTCCTCATTGTGAAAGTGCCGTTAGACAGCTTTAGAAATAAGCCTCCTAGGTGCAAAAGCTGCTTTCCCTTTGCAGGCTGAAAAGGCCAGCGTGGCATTTGCAAAGCCCTGGCGAGCATCGCCGGTGTGAAATTTCCCTCTGTCCCCTTTCTAAATCCAGCTCCCTGCCAAGCTGTCCCTGAGCATCTTGGGTTTCCTTTCCACTGCAAGCCACGAGAAACCCGGTTTCTCTCTCTCGTTCACTCTCACAACCGGCTGCTTATTCCGGCATGGATCTCCACTGAACCTGACAGTGACCTTCCCGCTGGTTGGGGCCATATGACCAACCTCGCGTCATCCAGGATGCTTTGCCGGGTCATCGTGCACCCAAGAGGGGAAATAAATGCCAGTGTCTTCAAAGTCAGGTTATTTTATTGAAATAGAATTCGAAGGGGATATACCAGAAGAGTACGGAAGGCTGGGGGGAGGGAGGAAATCCCCTTCCCCGCCCCTTCTGCCAAGTCTGGTAGGGAGATCCTGTCCCTTGTAAGCCCAGCTTGCTGGGAGGTCAGGCTGCGCTTGCACCGAGCTGATGAAGGGCTTCTCGGGCATTGGGTAATGACTTGGGATGTCCCTGGGACCCCTTGAAGGAATTATAGGGCCATAACTCACAGCTGGTGCTATCTGAATCTCCATACATACGAGCGCCTGTCAGGAATTTATTACTTATGTATTTTTATACCTGCCTGTATAATAAGTAAAGAAAGACTCCAGCTGCCTCTAGTGACCTTTTAATCACCTAGGGATGTGTTCAGCTAAAAGCCCTACACCTGAGGTGACAAACACCCCGCCCATGGGTTGGAGCCACTTTGCTTGATGTATTTATGTGAGCTGCATGGCTTGCTCTACAGCATCTCACCTCTCATAGGAAGAAAAACAGCTCTCCATCCTTTATGGCTGTAAAGAAAGCCTTTCTGGAGTGTAGCTAGTGCAGCAATGTCTTTTCTGAGTCAGCTGCTTGTCATATTTCATTTAAAGCTTCTCAGGTAGGTACTTAGGTACGGTATTTGCTAGTTGGTGTGAGGGCAGAGCACGAAGGAAGACAGGCTGCCTGCAATAACGGTGTTGGGGGATGAGTTTTCTCTTCTGTGGGGCTAGGGAGAATCCTTTTGGTTGTATCAGTTAACTATGCTACAGAAGGAACAGAGAGGGGTCAGTCCATTCAGATGGGCGCCTCTGTTTCAGCAGCCCTGTTTTCCAACGTGGGTAATGGTGAAGGTTAAACTTCTTTGCAGGCTTTCAGAGGAGACCCCGCAGGTCTTCAGAGTTGAGGCAGACCAAGTTGTGATACTCTAACAAACGCCCAGACTGCAAGGGTCTGCCTCTCTGAAAAAATGCCCAGTATCAGTCAAAACACTAGAGTTGTAGCAGTTTGCTCCAGATGAATGGCTTAAGAGCCTTGGACTTTTAGTCTCATTGCTGCAGCAGGGAAATGCAGCTTTCCTTACCAGGTTGCCTGGAAGCGTGAAGAACAGAAGTAGAAAGGAGATCAGCGAGAGCATGGTGCTCTAGAAACCGAATAAGTACCTCAATTTCTTCCAGTTGTTGAGCCTCTGTATGAGCAGGTGGAGAGATAAGGTCCTGAGGTGGTCTTATGCTTTTTGGAAGAGAAAAAAAAGAAAATTGTTTGCTGGAGTCCCACATTCACTGGAAGAATAAACTTTTGATTTCTTCAGCGCTCTTTTCCCAAATTCCCACTTACTGACGAGAGACAAAGGCTTTGTGATAGTGGAAAAGTTGGGCTTTGCTTCTGGAAAAAGGTGGGGAGGTAGAAAAGGATAAATGAGATGGGAAGGGGACAAAAAGAGCAAGCTGCTGGGCAATGATGACCCCTGAACTCTCCTAGCGTGGTTACACGGCTGGTCCATTAATACTTTTACGCTTGCTGTTGCCCACCCAAGGTTGGGTACATCCAGATGGGAACTGGTAAGCCCATTCTAAGTGCCTGAGTGAAATCAGTTTAGCAAAGGCCTTCTCCTTGCCTGGGAAGGACTTCCCATGTGGATTTATCAGCATTACTGCTCCTCACCTGGTTTTACCGCTGATGTATTTAGAAACTAAAGCAAGTACTGCCATGCGGATAGCAGGGTTGAATTGTCAAACAACTTTGTGCAAGATGTTTTGGAGATCCAAATTGTTAGTGGGCTCCAACAGTGTTCAGAGAAATTGAAAGAAAGGGTCCATCATGGGGATATTAAACGCAGAAAATAAATCATAGCCTCTGGCTCAGAATATGGAAACTGCAGGCTGCTGGGAGGGTGGATTTAGGAGAACAACGTTCTTTGCTTGCTATATTTTTATACTCTTTCCCAGATTTCTGCTGATGAGCACAGCTGGGGGAGGAGGTGGGTTGGATGGACCTCGGGTCCGACACCGAGCAGCTGTGCAGATGTTCCTATGGAGTGCGCACGCAGTGACAGTGTCACCGCTGAGATGTGTAAAACCCTGTGACGCTTTGCCTCACAAAGTTGATCTCGGCTGACCATACCCTGTTTTTTCACTGCAAACCAAATGGTTTTAGAGGGCCATGCAGAGAGCTATGTTTGCAAGCTGACAGCAGAGAAGGGTCCTCCACCGACCCTTTTTCCTAGCATCTCTAGGAAGTCCAGGCAGATTTCTCGTGTAAAGCCTCACCCCGGGTTTTGTTCCTCTATCAGACATAGCAACAGCTCCCGGGAGCTTCTCGCTCAGCTGAGAGCCAGGTCAAATTCAGTTTTCCCAGGAAATATCTCTTGATATACTTTATGGTTTAATATTTGTCCTCTGTGAAGCATTTTCCTTTCATGCTGAATGTGCACCTATTATATGCATGGTTTAATTTCAAATTCCTAGAGGAGGCTGGAGGCTCGGTCTGTCTATAGTATAGAGGAATGCATCTCTCCAGCACATCTCAAGCAAGGAAGCTCCCAACTTTAAGTGACTTTCAACCTAGGACCTTGGGAGCTGGGTTTTCCCCATGCCTCCTAGAGGCCTTGGCTAGATGTTCTGCGTGCAGACTTCTCTCGGGTACAGGCTACAAACATTAGAGAGTTCAAGGCTAGGAAAAAAAATCCCTTTTGGAAGGGCAATGTGTTGGGTTTTTTCACTTGCTGGGGAAAGCATTTATCTCTAGATTTGTACAAGTGACCTCCTGCTGTCACTCTGTGGATTTAGGGATCTTATCCCACTGTCAGTAATTTTTACCAAGTTATAAGAGCTTGATTTTTTACTTTTATTTCCTTCACTCTAAAGCTTGGCTTATTCTACACATTTGTCATCAGCTCTGGGGTCCTGCTAAAGAAGACAAACACCACCACCGTCCCCCCTCAACCTACCCTTTCCCAGTAATACTTTGGGATGGACTTAGGATCTTTTCCAGCCCTCCTGAATTTCAGTGCAAGCTGTATTCCCAGCCCCTCTCACCTCCTGCCGATACTGCAGCACTCAACCAGGGCTTTCATTCTGTTTATCCTGAAGACGGGGCATTTTGCAGGTAATTCATTGGGATGTATAAGCACGTGGACAGTGCTGAGAGGCTGGTGGTCCTGCCTGGGGTCCCGCGCTTCTTGCAGCACCCGCGGAGGCGTTTGCAGGATTGAGGCGCGCTCGTGCTGCCGCGGTTCTCCGGGCACAGCGGGCGAGGGAGGCAGCACGTAGTCGTTCATCATTTTGATCAAGCCTCCTGCCGGGAGCAGTGCGAGTTTCAAACGCTAAATTAAATGAACCAGGAATGTTGTTGTTGTTTCAAAAACAACTGGCCACAGTGACTGGTGTTGACACACATCCTAACGGCTGACGGGTCCCCAAGGAATAAAGAAGAGGAAAGGGAGAGATGGAGGAAGTATGAAAATACATCACAGGAAAGCAAATCTGATCTTGGAAGAGTATGAACAAGAAGGACCTTTACTCCTTTAATAAAACTTCAGCGTGAAGGAGCTGCCTGCTGAGAGAGGATCCGTTTCAAACCAGCATCTCACACAGAACAAGCTCTTCAGCTCACTGCACGGGAGAAATGCCTTTTACTGTGGTGATGTTTTGCATTGCTGAATTTGCTTCTTTGGGTACTGACAGCATTTGAAACCAGAACGGGGGAAAACAGGAGTTAATTTGAAAACATCGGTCCCTGTTTCTGTGCTCCCAATTTTCTCTTGACAAGAATCTGACCATGCAGAATTGATAATCTCCTCTTCTCATGTGAAAACTGGAAAGCCCAGAGAAAGCTCCCAGGAGAAAGAAAACAGGTACAAGATCATGATGGGGAAACTCTTCTCGCCCTGAGCTGCTACGCCCTGGAGATCAGGGCATCGGTTTGGCATCCGGGTGGCCCGACCAACAGCATCCCCAGTGCAAACCAGTCCCGACCACGATGGACTCGCGGGAAAGCGCAGGGCAGGCTGCTTTCCCTCGCCGCTCATTTGAGGCTTGCAAGATAAATGTCGGATTTGAATGACTAGACTGTGGGCAGCCAGTGCAGAAAATCAATTAAAATACCAAGTGGCTTAGAAACAGGAGCTTTAATTACTCCACAGACAGGTCTTTAAAGGGGAAAGAAGCCATCACCCCTGAGTAAGACCTCCTCTCCCCTTGCGCTTTTCATCCCAGGGGTCTCGGGACATCTCTCCGACACATTTTCTGCACATCAAGAATAGGTGGCCGGATCTCTGTCGCGCTGAGCAAAGCGTGGGCATGGGGCTTGCATCTTGTTTTGAGCTTAGTCACCTTGGGATGTGGGAGATTGGCGGCGCAGGCTCCCTGCGGTGCCGGTCGGAGGGGTCTGATGGTGGCTGGGCTTTAGCAGCTGGGCTGCAGGGAGGGGTAAAACCGCCTGGCAGGGTGGCCGAGCTCTGTGACTAAGGCTTAGGCTTTTCATCCGGAGTAAAGTCGGCTCTCTGCGGGACCTGAGGCTCAGCAAGCGCTTTGTTTATCAGTGGATTGGGTCTGCAAGCCTGGGAGACAAAAGATGCCCTTGTGCACACAGACTTGCTGACAAAGTGATGGGCATTAGAGGGGAAAAAAAAAAAAATCATACTTTTCTCAGGGAACACCAGGCTGTAAAGTCTGTTTATCCTGTCTGCCTGTTTATTTGCTTTCTGCTGACTTACTGTAATATATCCAGCATGGGCCTTGGGTGATGGCAGGAACGGCAGGGATTTCAGTGGGTCTTCAGCGGCAGCGACTGGCCCTCGGTGGCCCATCTCCTCCCTCTTCAAAGCAGCCAAACGCTGTTCGCTGTGCTGTTGCACAACCAAACCAGCATGTTAATAATACCCCAAGCATGGAAAGCGTAGAACAAACCAAAGCATTGATGAAAACTCTTGCAGGCTTTCCAGATGCCTGTCCACATCAATGTCCTGCTGGGAAGTACACAGAGCGAAATAAGGCTCAGTGGGAGCCAGCCAGGGAACGCTCTGCGCTCCTCCTCTCTTTTCCCAGCCCGGTGGAAGAGTCTCGGGACACAAGGTTGCTCTGCAGGACGTGCTGCTGGCTGCCAAGAGAATGAAAGAGCCTGGTTTTATTTTTATGTAACTTTGGGGAGGTGGGGGGGAGGAAAGACAAGCTTTGCTTTATGCTCTGCCTCAAAAGTTTGGATGCGCAAACTTTCAGCTTTTCTTTCTGACTGCCCGCAACAAGCGATTCCAAGTCTTCCTGGGGGCTGCTGCTCAACTGTCATTCCCCCACCTCGAAAGGTGGCAGGAGGATTTGGGATTTAAACTCCCCATCTAGAAGAAAATAACAATAATAATAAAAAAGGCATCTGCCTGGAAAGAGCGGAGGAGACTTCTGCCTGCCTGCAGGGAGGAAGAGATTTAAAAATATTCCCTGTTGACAGAGAGATGAGTTATTGCAATCCCTGAGAGGCCTGGATGGGGCAGAGCTAAAAGTCTGTGCTGTGTGATGGGGGAGTTACTGGGGGTCTGGCAAAAGGGGACTCGCACCATTGACTGCTGCTTTTTGGCGGGGCCGTGCTCCTGGCCCGGTTTGCAGCAACGCTGCTCTGGGTCTCGGGTAGCTCAGCGCGTTTGCACCATGGTCCACGCCGTCTTGGTAGGTGGTTTCTAGCGGACGATGGAGCAGGAATGGGGGAGCTGGGAGGGAGACGCGCTCTTGTCCGCTGAGCGCTGTGCTGCCAGCTCTTGCTGTTCTTGAGAGAGTCTTGCAGCATCTGGTGTTGTTTCCTGCTATTAGCTGCATGGCTATGTGATGTTCTCTGCTTTCGCTTTTCCTTTCTACAGAAAGTTTCCAGGCTTGAGGCTGCCAAAAACATCTTGAAGGCAAAGAGCTGAGCTCACCCAGGGGCTTAGGAACAGGAAGGAAGAGCAGTGAGAATCCATTGCTGCAAATCTCCTCTCCTTGGGGAGGGGGGAAGGACCGAATTCTCCTTCTGCATCACTGGGGTAGGGATGGTCTTGCTTTGCAAGAGGGGGGCAGGACAGGGTCCCCTCCTGAGTCTCTTCCATGTCTACTATCGGGGCCTTTGGGTGTGCAATACCCAGAGTGACCCCATACTCTTGGCTGATGTGTCTGGCTCTCTCGTAACCGAGACCTTCAGAGGGTGTTCCTTGGATGCCAAGCAGCTGTGTGCCGTAGCCTTGTCCCTTATCCCGGGTCAAGCCGCTTAGGGCTGCTCCCAGTGCCGCAGGGACCAGCTGTTCATCGCCGCTCCTATGCAGTGCCCAGACATGCAGCCCCGTCTTGAGTGCGGCTGCGTTGTGTAAACGCCGGCTAACGAAGCTTCCCCCGTGTTGAAGCCAAGAGATGACATTGCAGAAACCGTCTAGGTCAAAATAAATTGCTTTCTGGCATTCTGAGATTATCTAAACCCTTCCTTCTCCCAGGATGACAGGGAACAAAGGCTCTTGCCTGCTCAGGAAAGAGCCTGGAATACCATTTCTTTGAGCCATGAGAGCTTATTAGGGGCGAGGGTAAACAAAGAGATTTGGGGTTAATTTACTCAGGAGGGGGAGGAGGGAAGAACAAGATGCTGTTTTTTAAAGCCTGCCACTTCTTCTGTCAATAACAGCAGGTTGCTGGTTTGGGTTGTCGCAGGCAGCAGTGTCTTTTCAGCGTATTGACTGGCAGCCCTCGGTGGTTTCTCTAACGGCACATTGATTTTACATGGACTCTCTTCCAGCTCAGCAGCTGCCCAGTTGATTAAAGCGGTGGTGGTGCTACCCTGTCACTTCTGACGGGGCAAAGGGGGGCTGTGAGTCAGCCCTGGCTGCCGGGGGGGACTTTTTTCCCTGCACAGGGAGCCCCGTAGCCTTTTTCCACTCAAAGGCTGTACTGTTGTCGCCTTCCCCTGCTCATCCTCCCATCACATCCTCTTCCGCTCCTGCCGTCTGTTCGGCAGCAGATGCCTGCGCACCTTTGGAGGCGGAGGACGCCGGGTGTTTTCAGAGCTGTGGAGAGCTGGCAGGCTCCGAGTCCGCCGGCAAGTCCCCGTCCTGGGTGAATACAGCTGCTGGCAGCAGGCTGGAGCTGCTGGAAGCACCACCTCGGATGGTGGGACTGGTCTCGGCTGCCGGTACTGACCCCATCCTCAGCACACAGCGCTCTTCTCCTGAAGCGGCAGCTGCTTGCTGAGGAGCAAAACCATACAGAAGCAGCAACTAGTAAACCTAGGTGTGGATTAAAATAATCTTAAAAGCTATTTCTTTGCTTAGTAAGTGGGTTTAGTGACCACATGTTGAAGTCTTGCTATGGGAATGTCTCCTCTGGGTTAGGTGTGTGTGGCAAAGAACAGTCTTTTCCAGAGCAGCGTGCTGAGCCTCCACAGATGGGGATTTTCTCTGAAGTTTCATAAGATCCTCATTTTCTCACGCCTCTGGCTGCTGGAGCCAGGTGACTGTGAAGCTTCCAAGTCCTTGTTCTAGCACGGAGAACTTTGCTCTAAAGGCTTCAGGAATGAGAGGGACAGACAGAGAGAAAACCAAATTTTATTTTTTTAAACCTTAGGGGTTTGAAATGCTTGAAAATTGGCCATAGTGCAAGCATTTCTTTTCAAAAGGCGTGTAGTTCCATGTTAATGCCATCCGTGGAGAGCCATGGCATGAAGGGAGAATTCCTTGCTCTGAGCTTCTGAGCTGTGGACTGAATAAAATCCCTCTCCCCCTGCCCTGAATTCACTTCAGTGAGTGCTTTTCTCCTGCTTGGGAAATAAAGGAGATAGGTCTGTAGCTTAAAGATAAATCTTTAGGTCTCTTAGCAAAATCCATTCCTGCGGGGGTCCTGGCAAGAGCCGCTCGGAGGGTGCTCGTATGGGCTGGAGTGGGGCAGATCTTGCTTTCCCCCTGGAATGAAACCTCTGACTGTCAGAGGGAATGATAATTCTCATTGATGCAAAATTGAGAGCACTTTGATTTATCTATGGAAACCTCTTGTTTTAGGAAAGAAACATCTAAAAACTTCCATTTTCTCCTTTCCTCCCCCCCAGTTTGTAATGGCACAGCAGATTTGCCTGTTGCTCCGGTGTCTTCCAGCTGCCCCTGGGATCCCTTTACAAGGAAAGACCATGTTTCCTACCTTATGGTGTAGAGCTGTGAATACCTGTGTACCTTGGTTTAAGAGCAAGCGCCTGCAGCTTCCCCCCCTTCTACGGCAGGAGCGTCGTGGACCAGGCGTTTGGGTTGCCTGGTCCCTCGCCAGGCGAGTTGGCAGGAACCTGCACATCATTCCTTTAAATCCTCTGTGGGGTTTGATGGACATTTGCTGTTCAAAACATTTTGGTTCTGTTTAATTGTCAGTTTTTGATGAACAGCCGCTTGGGCAGGAGGTTCTCACCTTCCACTTGGGAATTCCCAAGGCTGGCAGAAGCTGTAGGGGACATTTGGGAACAACCTCTCGAGTTTTCTATTCCTGAATTTTGTATTTGGAGCAAATACTTCCATGTGGGCTGAATCTTAAAAGGATCATCACTTGCTTATCGTCATCTAATGGTAAAACTTGGCTCTCCCCACCCTCCACCTTGGGCGGATGAAGCCGTGTTAAAAGCAAACCCTTCTTCTTGTCCATCAGTGCACGAAAACAAAAGCCTGCTGGGGACTGAAGCTGAAAGTCACCTCTTTGGGTGGATTCAGAGCTTCCGGAGAGAATCCCTGTTCTCATCCAAAACTAATAGAGAGAAAATTTCCCTAGGAAATATTGGCATGGACCAGAGAGCATTAGACTGGAACTTTATGCCAATTAATAGCCATATAATTACAACCCGTCCCCTCCTACTTGCTGCTGACTTCCCCATGTAATTTTCTTTTAATTTTTGCTTAATAGGCACGCATGAAAGATTAGTTACTCGGCACGCTGCTTGCATTTGATACGTAGTAGGCTCAACAGTGAGGAAGACTTAGATGTGCTCCGTCCATCCTGGGCCAGCCCGAGCTGCAGTGGAGTGACACAGCCTGCCCGAGTGAGGAGCGTGCTGGAGGAACTGATGCTGCTTCTCAGCTCTTCAGGGGATGGAGACAGTTAAGGGAAGTGGAGAAAAAAAAAATGTCAAGGCTGGACAGGAAAGACAAAATGGTGAGTAGAGCTGGTTGCTGGCTTGCAACAGGACCATCGCTCTTCCCCCAGCCCCTTACTCTATTCTGGTTTGGGTCTGTTGTTGCACCCAGCACCCTCTGTTCTTGCTCATTTTCCCATGTGAAAATGCAAAAAAGGCATCTTCACCACCACCCAGAAGAGTTCCCTTCTCACTTGCAGAGGGAAGAGTCCTTCCATGCCAGCCCTGATGTAAAAAGCAGAGAAACTTCCCCCAGCCACGCTCTGCTATACCAATTCCAATGAGAAAAAAAAAAAGAAAAAGTCAGAATTGGAGACTTTCACGAGCACTAAATTAAAACAGTGCGCAGGGTCTGTTTTGGTTCCTGGGCATGAACATCGTATCAACTCTCCACTCTGCCTGCTGTCTGATAACAGCGGTACCCACTGGCTAGGCTCAGCCTGTGGTATGATATGCAAAAAAAGAGGGTAAGAAATAAAAAGCAGCAGCCTCGTGTAGGCTGGTGAGCCACGTGTCTCAGCCTCTCCTGTTACTCCTGTTCCCTGGCTCCCAGGTAATTAATTCTGCAGAAGGAGAACCCCAAATGTCTGATTGAGTCGCGTTACCCTGGAAGTGGCGGGCGGTAGGAACTGGGAGCTGCTCGGGCTGCGTGCTTAGCAAGCTCACCCACGTTTCACGATGGGTCCTGCACAGGGAACAGAGTGATTTGACCTGGAGGAGGTGACAATGCTCAACTGGAGACCCAGAGCAAGGCTGTGGAGGTGCACGAGGGGGACTGAAGGAAGGTGAGAGCCCCTTTTGGGGACATCCCTTGAGGATGGATGGAAATGGGGCTGTGCGGATGGTGTCTCCCCGTTAACTCTCCCTACACAGCACAGAGAGGTTTGTGGTGTGCTCTGCCCCTTGAAGATGCAGGTCCCAAGCCCAACGTGAGCCCTAACATGCAGGTTTGGTGCAGCCCCTTTTCCTGCCTCCTGTTGCAGCCTCTCGGCAGGGTTTAATGCCTCGCAGGGTTTGCACACAAACCACCTGAAGAAGCTTCTTGTTGGCCACGGCACCCTTTGCAGGGCCTCTCCCTGATGCACTTGTGAGGTAATTAGATAACTGCCACCAACAAATACGTGCATTTAATAAGTATGCTAATTGGTATTGACCAACATGTGGCAGGCACTTTGTCAAGTGCCAATTAGGAGTGCCTAGGAACTGCTTGAGGTACGAGAGGCCAGTGATTAGACCTCAGAGTGGGGATCCGAGGAGATACCGGCTGCTAACCCGGCTGTGCCGGCACCTTGTGCCTGAGCAGAACCCCCCAGCCCTGGCAGAGAGGGAGGGCAGGGGCAGGATGAGCACAGGGATGCGCAAGGTCCTGTGTATCCATCCCATAAGCTTGCAGGGGCTTGCCTGCCATGGATTAATTTGATCGGTATCATGCATGGTGGTTTTTATTTATGCCTCCGGGGGTGTAGGGGGTGGGATAAAACAGTTGGGTTAAAGGGACCTGCTTCTGCCTGACCAAATGGGACCATGTCTGCAGAGGAGAGAGTCCTTCACATTGAGTTCAGCCCACACGTGGTGGTGGAGCTTGCGCTGAGCACAAAGAGGGGGATAAATGATCAGCCACGGCCACTGTCCCTTCCCTGGGATGCCCTGTGCTGGCCCATGCTCCTACTGCAGCCCAGTTTCGCCCAGTGTATTCAAAAAGTGAGTGTGTTAGCTCTCCCTTCCCTTTAACAGGTTTAGTCCTTTATCAGACAGGCACCAGAAAAAACTCTTCTCTCCCTACTTATTTTTCTATCGTGTTCACAGGAAAGCTTCTCTAACCAGCTCTCTTCCCCCAAGTATAAATGACAGAGGGCACGTGCTGCTGGATAACCAGGCAGAGCAGCCCAGAAACCCCTTTCCCACCGCAGCGGCAGGCAGTGACTGGGTGCTGTGCCGTCAGGAACTTCAGCGCTCTCCCTCTGGAGAGCCCTCCCTCTCCCGTGGGCACTGCCAGCTAAAATCTCAGCCCAAGCCAATAGCATGGACGGACCGCTCTACCCCCCGAATTTACAGGTGTGTATCTCAGCTAGCCGCCTTCTACGTGAGCAGCACGGGGAGGAGGAGGAAGAGCAGATCCTGAGATGCTCAGGGGTGGTACCACCTCGGTGCTGGTGTTGCCCAACCCTACTGTGTGGCCAGAGCCGCTTCCCGGGTGCCTCGCTGCTCTGTTACCACCCACATTTGCAGGTGTTTGCTTACAGGGTGTCCGTCACCCCAACATGAGTCCCGCTCGCACACAAGCTGCTTCCCACTGTGCGCCTACAGCAGCCTCCCCGGAGCGGCTCTCATTCGCCCGGATCGGTTTATTTGTTGCCACCATTAATTAATTTTGTTTGGGTAGGAAGGACAAGTCCCCTGAGACTGTCTGCATGCTGAAGACCACTGGTGTCTGAAAGCTTCAGCGCACAAAACCCCCTCGCTGCTGTCAGCCTGGCACAATTAATTACCTGGCACCATTCAGAAGCTGCAGTCCAGTGTCCCTCTATTGCATAACGAGTCTGGCCCTGGGACATCTTTACTTAAAGCCCCTCTCAAGGTAAAAGGGGCTCGGCTCAGAGGCGCGGCTACTGCTAGGATGCCAAAGCTACACCAAATACACCATCTTTTCCTAGGAAGGGGCCCAGGCATTGCATGGAAAAGCCACCCATCTCTCCAGGTGGTACTCATGGGCTCCTACCTCCTTCCTGATGGAGGACCCCAAGGTGGGAGCTACTGCTCCCGTCTTCCGCTGTGCGGTGGCTCCTGAGGCTGTAAGTTTAGCTGAAAAGCCAAAGCAGACGCATGGTCGCTCTTGACTTGGCCCAAATTCAGCCTCAGCATCCTTTTTGTAAGAGCAGAAGAGAACAACCCTCGCTTTCTCCAGGCTGTGCCACTGTGTCAGCACATGTAGCTGGTCGTGGAGCACAACAGCAAGCGAAAAGGAGCAGGAGCTGTTTGGTTTTATATGCTATCAGGAGCACATTTCTCAGTAATACAGTGACCTAATCTCACTGTTATTGATTTTGAGCTATATATATAGACACACACACACGCACAACGGGGAGAGACACACACTGCTGAAAATACAAAATCCTGAACTCCTGGAAGGGCAAAAATTGTTTCCTCCAGGTTTGTTTTCAAGCCCAAGGAAACGAAGGAGCACACAGAGGGCTTGACCCAGCTCCTGGTGGGTCTGTGAAATGGGTCCCCGTTCCCAGCCCTGGCAGTGCTGCAGGAGCATGGTGCATGCTGTATTTAAGTAGGTGTCCCTTCCCCATCCCAGGGCTGGAGGTATCCAGCTGCCCAGGAACATCGCTTTCTGTTATTACTGCTTCCCTCCCTGGAATATGCGAAGTGGGAAGAGAAAAGCCCCAGCAAATTAAGCAGAGCAGTTTATCTGACAGGCCAGCGCTCTCCCGGATAAAGGAACAAACAGAGTTTGTCTTGTGGTCAGGGTGACACTTTGCCACAAAAGAAGAGCAGGGAGAAGTTAATTAAACTCTAAAGAAGCCATTTATTAGAAAAGGAAAGTAAGACATGGCTTTTCTTCAATACTGGAGAAAGGTTCATTATAGAGAGAAACCATTCTTTAGCAGTTAATAAACTATTTTCTACTACCTGGCTTTGAGAAATGGCTAATGGAGTGTTCATGGCTCATCTTAATGTGCAGTTTTGCAGGGTGTCCATGGCCCATTGGCTAAAGCGGTTTAGAAAACAGCTGTCTCCAAAAACTAGGGAACGGGAGAGCTTGTCAGGTCAGTAACTGCAGGCAGAGTCTATGGTGCATCGTTTTCCGTTTGCCCTGCGTACACAACTGCCACGCAGTCCCTGCCGTGCTCCGTTCCTGCCAGGGCATGCTGGTGGCACGCTCTGTCACCGGCCAGAAAGACCTATCTCTGTCCATACCTACAGCAAGAGCCAGGAGTCAGGTGCAGAGCAGGAGCCCTCATCAGGTGGGCTGGGTACTGGCTGGAGCACATCTGGAATGCTTATTCCAGATGTGTTGGCAGGGTCAGCCTTTTCTTGCTGAGGGCTGACACTTTATTCATTGCCACTTGATATATGTTAAAAACAAAAAAACCCAACCGAACATGATCTTGGATGACAAGGAGCCAGATACTCGAACAGCAACTATAAAGCCCCAACACCTCCTTGCTGAGAAACTATTTAAATCCCAAGTCTCTGTTTGCTCCCAGCTGCGGCTGATTTACCGTGATAACTCTGTCCCCTTGGAGTAGGAAACTCTTGTTTTCCTGAGTCTGAAAGCACCCACTTTCATGGAGGAGCTGGTAAATACCACAGGTACAACTCCAGAGAAGACTTTACAAGTAATGGAAAAGGTCATGTATTTTAGAGAGGCTTTTTCTTATTTCAGCTTATGTTAGCTATGCTAAAATTCAACAACCTTATTATCTATGAAGCCAGTCCACATGGAGGTAGACATGACACTTTCCCACCTCTACCTTGCTCCTCTGTGGAAGATGCTGCCTTAAGAAGATGCTTATGCACTTGCTGATGATACAGCATCGACATGCATTAATCCAGCTGCATCTCCCTGAATTTGGGGAGTCCGAGTGGGTCGGGGGAAAAAAAGAAATAACAACGTTTGCTGGTAACGCTGAGTTAATGCCAAAAAGATTAAAATGCAGCCAACCTCCAAGAATGGGAAAAGGACCTTATGATACTTAGTGAGCAGGTAATAAAACGGCAGATGAAATTCAAGGCTGCTAAATGAAAACAATACACAAGGGAAAAATCATTCTAACTTTACACATACAGTGATGGGCTCTGAACTGGCTATTACTGCTCAGGAAGGAGATCTGAGAGTTATGCTAGAAACATCTATCAAAATGACAGTTCATGCTCCGTAGTAGTCCAAAAAAACAAATATAATGATAGGAATTACAGAGAGGTAAGAGAGAGTGAAATGGGGAATATTACTATGCTGCTTAATGAATGCCTGGCATATTCCACCTTGAATAATTTGTGAGTGGGTCTGGTTTTCCCATCCCAAAAAGTGGATGGGAAGAAGCCTAGAAAATTATCCACTGAAGGCAAGGATTGATAAAGGTGGGGCCAGATATGAAGTCATTTGTATCATAGAGCTGAAGAATTAATCAGCAACGATTGCTCAGTTCAAGAAACACTTGGTACCAGGAGTGGCAAACACCTAGAGGAGTTCCAAGAGAGGCAAAGGCAAACCCTTTACCCAGCACCCAGTTAAAAAGTAGGACTTGCTGCCATGGGAAATTATAGGTGCTGAAAGCTTACATAGGCTGGGAAGGTGGTTAGATATTTTCACAGAAAAAAGCGATGCTGCGTGTGATGAAATGGTTGTTTCTCCCCATCCTGTTGCAGGGCAGCTGCATGGTTTGACAAACAAAAGGAGCTTCGCAGGCGGCTCGCTCGGACCTGCCCTGTGCCACCAGCGGGAACCAATGGTCCCACCCAGCTGGTGGCTTCGGCTTTCTGCCTTTTCCACCTCCATCCAGACCTGCTGAGCTCATTTGGGAGGCTTCTGAGCAGACTGGCGTGCTCCCAAACACTATCTCTGCAACGGCTTCATTTGGCCAAGCGCGGAATTCAATTCAATTCTTATTATTATTACTGTGAGTATTTAAAGACTGTGCTGAAGGCGTTCGTGGTGTTTTCCCTCTATGGCAAATACATCAGGAGCAACCCCGCAGCCTGCCTGGCTACCCGCCCTCTCCCCACGTGGGATCGGGTCTCCTTCCCTGCCGCAGAGCGGGGACAAGCAGAGCCCGGGCAGGCTTTTGCAGATGCAGTAGTGCTCAGACCTGGGAGGTGATGCTTCATTCCATGGTGGAGTCTGGCCCCTGGAAATAATCTGCCCGATGGTCCACTTTATGGCCGGGCAGACAGGCTGAAATTCACAGCCACCACTTACCAAAGAATAATGAAACATTTCCTGAGACGGCAATAAATATCTCCTGCCACGACAACACTTACCAGTGCCTCTTCGATCCAGGAAAATGTTTTAAAACTCAGCAAAGTGGGATTTTTTTTTTAATGCCTCTCTACTTGCTGGTTGCAGCTGCCCTGGCTGCTCCCGGTCGGGGAGCGGTGTGATGTGGTTCGTGGCTCCCTGGGGAGCTCCAGCTCTGGCCCAAAAGTGGGTGCTGGGGGGGGCTGGGTGGTAAGCTCCTTTCTGGGTTGACCCTATGGGCCAGGTAGCTGTGCACCATCGTCCTCCTCCCACCTGGGGCCTTCATCAAATGCCCCTGATGCTGATTAAAACAACATGACCGAGTAGCTTACTGGTTACAAGGCATCAATAACCACTGGCTTGTATTCTTCAGTCCAAGATAGTCTGAATAATGTGGGGCAGGGGGGATCCGAATAGTCATCGCCAATCAATAGCTCTCCCCTATGCGAGCATGCGGCGGGTCAGCGGGTGAGGGTCATTTATCAATGCCACCCTCTCCCTTCCTCCCCAGCATCGCCCCACATCGTCCGTGGCAGCTGCAATTAATCCATCCCTGTAATGCAGAGCAAAGCAGCGCTGCTTGCTCACCTCCGCTCCCACCCGCGACGCCTCCGAAAGGCATCGTGTCCAATTAGCGGCCCTTAATGAAAAACAAGCGAGCCGGACGGACGCAGGAGTGCCGCAGGAGCTTGCATGGGGTCTCAGCCTTCTTCCCCCGAAATTTCTGCTCGTGAGCTGCCCTGGGGACACGCAAAGAGCCAAGCTGGCTCCTCGCATAGAGGAGATGCCCCCACAATAAATTTGCGGCATGCTTCTATGGGGAGGAGGTCATGGGAGCTTCCTCAGGTTGGTGGCACTAGCAAGTTCCACTAGCTTCTTTGGTCATGGTTTTTTATATTATTGCGTGCCCACCCTGATGCCTAGACAAGCACGGTGTTGCTGACATGTGTTGTCCCAACCTTTTCAAGAAGGGCTTTTCAGAAACGTCTGCCAGGATGGGAGCAGTGGGAGGATAACGTTGGAAAATCAGTGGGGGAGGCTTGCATTTCTCCAAGGCTTACGATGCAAGCCCTAACTCCATGCTGGGCTTGCTGGACAAGGCATTACAGGCTATTTCCAGCTTTCTAAGTGGGGCAAAGCCAGACTTTCCCCACTCTTCCTGCATTGGTGTAAATGGTGCAAGGATCAGGCCCTGCTTAGGTTTTGAAGTAGCGTCTGCAGAGGTCAGATGTGTAAGACAAGAGGGTCGTTGAGAATGACAAAGGTGGTCCCAGGGGGACTAGAAGAGAGCAGCAGCTAAACCTTCAGGGTCCTGAGAGAGCAATAAACTCTTCAGCCGCGGTGCCCTGGAAGGCACCAGGACATAGCCCAGGGCAGAGCCAGCACCATGGGAGACCATCCCAAGGCAGCCTGGGGTATCCCATGGGATGCCCGGGAGCTAGCAGCCATCTGAGGGACTGGTTGAGGCAGTGTCAGGCACACTCGCAGGGCTAACGGCCAGATGGGAAAGCTCTGCAGCTCTTTCAGCAGTCTCCTATGTCACTTAAAGAATTAAATAATAATGCATTTATTGAAATTCGCGGTGTCACGCTATGCACTGGAAGCAGCAGATACACATCAGCTCAGGTAGACTTTAAAAAGAAAAAAAGCAACATGTGGAAGCTTTTGGCAAAACTTCTGCTGACAGGAGGGAATATATATTTACATGTGTGTATATATATATAGTACATCAGTTCTGCTAAAACTGTGGTCCCCCTTGCTTCTCCAAAGAGAAGGGGAAGAAGACCCACAGCACAGCTGGCAGGTAACGTAAAGGTAATGCAGCGCTGTATTTTTGGGGGGGAAAGCATTGCCATCATGAAGAGTTAAGCTGAAGCTGCAACCATGCAATATGTTCCTAAAGACGAGAGCCAGACAGGCGCTTACAGGAGACGCAGACATTAGCGGAGCGGGTGGATGGATGGCTTGGTCCCCTATTCCTCAGTAACTAAGCACCACTTATTTATAGAAGCATATTACGGGCAGAATTTGATGTCTGCGCCTCTTCCCCACAGGGGAACGAGTGACTGAGGAGACACACGTGAGCCTTTGAGCACGGTTTAGAGCAGCATTGATCAGACTTTGTCTAGCCGCTCTTCTCGCCGCCTCTGCCAGCAGGGCTTTGCTTTCATTTCCCAGTCGTGCGATGTGGCTCTTTTCGCTTCCCGGTTTCTTTGGGTGGGTTTGCAATGACATGAGAAAAGCTTGGGTTGTATAAGGAGGTCAGAAGCAAGGCAATAAAACTAAATAGCAGCATCTTGTGATTTAGTGATCTACCTCATTCTTAGATCAGGAAATGTTATCTTAAAAATAATGTTTTATGCCGTTCTAGGGTGCAGGAGGGTTCTTTTATATTTACTCATTTTCTTCTTGTCTCCTAAGTGACATGCTGGCAGGCATACGATGAACCTCGGCCCCGATCCAGATGCACGTGCTTACATCTCGAGCGTGTAAAGTAATCCACAGGCACAGATGGGATTGCTAAAGGCTTGGCGTTGACGATGGCCTTAAGTGGGCGTTCAGCCTGAGATCCTATTCATCGTGCAGAAGTGGTCACCGAGCAGCTTGTGCGAGCCAACGTTAGCCCATGGATCATCTCAAGTGGTCACTCTAGCTGTTTATTATTCCTTATTGGTGGCGTGTGACTGATCACCGAAATTACCCTCTGTTGCTTCTGCGCTCTGATTAGATTCCTGCAATTTTGGAAGAAGTGGGATAATAAATAACAAATCATGAGGAGCAAATAACAAGTGCCTCTGTTTGTGCCGAGGGGTCCTTCTTTGCATGCCAAAAGGGGCATTTATCTTGCTCTCCTCTGCCCGCTATTTTTTATTAGTGCAATGAGTTTAGGTGTGTTTTTCCAAGCAGCGGTTCGGGTCTTGCTGAAGGAAAGAGCTCTTTGCAGCCTGAACGTGCAATAGCCAGGGGAGCTGGCAGCATTTTGCCAAATCTGAATCTGCTGAAAAGCCTTTAAGAGAAGGGAAAAAAAAAAATTATATAAATAAAGCTTGGGGGGGGGAGAGCAGGGAGAGGAACCCAACCCTAACGCTTTTTGTTGCAGCAGCTTTCTGCCACCAGTAAAATAGAGAATCAAACATGATCAGCCAGGTAGAAAAATGAAAAAAAGACTAGGTTTGCTTGATGTTGCTGCTTTCTTTGGCTGTGTTTTTCTCCCGGCGCACATGGGCTGCTGCCGCACCTGACATAGTGTTGGCCATGTCAGCAAAGACTAGGAATATTTTTTATTATTATTATTTATTTTCATCGGGTGCTCTCTGCCTGTCGCTGTCAGCCACTCGGACGGAGTCACCTCCCTGCGTTGCCTCTTCTTTGGTCTCCTTTGAAAGCCGGCAGCGTCACCTTTTCAAAAGCGAGCACAAAGCTAAACCTCTTCTACCGCTTTACTGGAACGCTGTGGAAAAGTGGCAGTAAAGTCAACTAGGCAGGGAGATAAATTGCCTTCGCTTGCCCATCAAAAATAAAAAAAAAAACAACCCAACCCTTCTCTGTGTGGATGGGAAAGGTATTTTTCCCCCGGTTTTTCCTCCTCCACGCTGGCCGCTGCCTTCAAAGGGGAGGTAGCTTCCTGCAGAAAGGTCCTTGCACCTCGTGGAGTGCGCTCCTGGTGCCCATGACGCCAGCCAGCGCTTTGCCGTCGGAGCCGGGATGCTGCGCTGCTGTTGCGGTGTGGCTGCAACCAGACGTGCATTTCTAACGCCGTTCTGCAGCGCTGAGCGCGGCACAAGTGTTTGCAAGGACGAGGCTGGACGTACCAGCGGTGCTCGTGCAGGCAGCTCCGGGAAAGCCAAGACCATCCCTAGCCCCATTCCTACCAGCAGTGAGTTAAAGTGCTTGCAAAACCAGTCTCTTGCTGTCGGCTCTGTGCGCTGTAACAGCGTTGCAGGCTCCGTCTCCCTCCTATTTTATTTTTTTTTCTTCTTATTTTCCCTAAGGACTTTCACTTTTGAAACACTCTGTTGATTTTTTGATCTCCTCTACTTTTGAAAAGGCCGCCAGGAAGGTTTTGTCAGCAATTTAATGGAGAGATAAAAGAAGAAGGAAAAGGGGATTGTTAACAGAGGGATAGTGCCTGACATCTGGACGGGGCTAATGCGTGATAAGACGGGAGGGTTGTAGGCAAATCTGCTGCGCTTGATCTTTCGCCAAGGCAGGGTTCGGACTCGATGGCTTTAAAGCACGTCCGTGCGGATGGAGCCCGAGTTGCCCAAATCCCTGGCGATGCCTGCAGATCAGGTACGTGGAAGCCTGGGGTCTTTTGGTTGACTTCAAAGAGATGTAAGCCCAGATTACCTCCCCTGTCCATTTTGACTGGGGGAGATAAAATAAATAAATAAAGAGAAAGCTGCTGCTTCAAACCTGAGTCCCCGGGAGAAGGAGGATGCTTGTAGGACGTGAAGTTAGCAGCCGGGGGTTTGGGGGTGCTGACGTCCTTCCAGAAAGCTTTGCGCCATGCAGAGCTCCTGGGTGACCCACCTGAACCTGCACGTGGAGGTGGTTGGAGCAGGCACTAGGAAGAGCAATCACTCGCTTGTTAGCTATTGAGCTTGTTAATCATTGGGTTTATCTTGGTGCTTTTCTGTTCCTCCAATGACTTTGAGCTGGATTAGCTGGTTTTCAGTAAAAACCAGGCAAACAAATAGGAGGATATATTTCGATGCCTGCTTGAGACTCTTCTGGGGCTTCAAACACCCTTTGGCTCCGGTGGAATTGAGAGCTAGTGCTTTAATAGATTGGTTTTGTAGCAGGTTGCATCCACCACCTCGTCCCCAACCTGTGCACGGAGCTGGGGGTCAGCTCCAAATCCAGGCTCGGTTTTGCCACTTCAGCCCCGTTTCTGGTTTCTGCTGGCCTCCTCCCACAAAGTTTTGCTCTGTGCTGATAAAAAACACGACGACAAAAGCTCAGCGTTTGGGGAAGGACTTTCCCTGTGAGTGCAGAAGCCTGTGTGCAAGGAGAGGTTCCAGCAAAGATATCGATGTTGAATGCACGCTACATTCCTTTTTTTGGTCCATAGCTAGGAAACAAGAGACAGGTTTGGTTTTTTTTTTTTTTAAGGGAAGGAAAGCAGCGGTTCGCTATGGAAATAATTTTGGCTACTGCCTGCGTTAGAGATAACTGTCCATAAGAGATTCTGGCTCAGATGCTTCTTTCTCTCCATCCACAGGTGAGAACAACTTCAAAACTTAAATCCAATATATAAAGGCAGAGGGGGAAATGTTTAATTGTCCTGACTCTGCTGCAGGCTGATAAGCTCACATTGATTTTCTGTAGCGAAGTCTCCGGAGTGTACGTGTTGGTGTGTGTGCATGTACGTGTGTGAATGTTTCTTGCTCCTTGGGTATTTCTAATCTCCCGTTGCGTGGTGAGAGCTTGATGCTTCCTCCAGAAAATGGCCATTTACAGCATAAGTTTTTATATTTATTTTTTTTCCTCCTTTTCATCCTTCCTATTGGCTTCCTACAAACTTTTCACCACAGTGGGGAGAGAGGTCTCAGGAAAGATGTGCCTTCATCAATGCATATCCCTCAACCTGCTCAAAGGCAGGTTCATATTCACCACATCATTTAAAAGCATCCTGTCCAGGGGTCTAATCCCTGCCTATTTCTGCTTGTAAATACAAACAGAGGGAATAACACAAATAAAGGCAGTGCCCAACTGGAGCTTTACCAATAGCTTGAACTATTTTGTACCAGAGAAGCACAGAAAATTGTCCAGTTAACTCTTTATCTATATATTTTGAGGGTTTGTTGGAAAGAAAAATAAACAAACACAGCAAGAAGGGATGGTCCAGCAAGATTTATAGTTCAACTCTGAAGCCTACGAGCTCCAGAAATTTTGGATATCTGGCTGGAACCTGGCTGTTTATTTCACCTGAGCCTCCAAACCCACAGAGATTTTTTTCCCAGTGCTAATTATAAAAAAAATTGGTTTGTCTGTAGTGATGGAGAAATGTCCAGAGGAGCCAAAAAGGAGACAACCAGCATTCAGGTGGGGGGGCAGGAAAAAGAGAAAACACCAACCTCCCTGGAGATGTAATAGGCTTAGCAGGCCTGCTTGACACATGTCGGATAAAATAAAAAAAAATCCCACAACAATGTTTATAAGAAGATTAGCTTGAACATGGTGAAATTTCTCTAGGGACTGTCCATGGCTGAAGCTCAAACCAACAACTCCCAGGGCCTTATCAGGGTAATGAATTTCCACCACTTTGGGCCATTAAAAAATCCTCCCCCTGGCCCCTTTCCCCACCCAAAGCACCTTTGATTTGGGGCGCATCTGCTGGGGACGGTTCAATTTGTGCCGTCCCCCTCCTTGGTGGGACGGAGGTGCGGCGGTGAGAGTTAACTCGCTGGAAATAATGTGATGTGACTATCTAATTTGTGGCTGCCACCCCTCCGGGAAAAAGACCTGTCTCTGGACAGCAGATTATCCTCAGGCTCATTACGACATTGTTCCGAAACAAATCCCCCAGGCTTCTGCCTGTAATCACTTTTACATATGTGTAGGCAAATGTCTCTCCATCCATTGCAGGTGGAGACGGAGCCAGAGCCGTGTTACGGCGGGGAGAAGAGATACGGCGATAACCACTTGTGTGGGCAGTGGCTGGTAACCACCGGTACTAACCACTGGTTAAGTTTCAATCAAAATTAGGGTTAGGTTTCATTTTCCTGAAAGCCAGTGGGCATGGGTTCGGTGTTTTGGGTTATTTTGGGTGGTTTTGGGGGGGGGGGTTCTTTTGTGTTTCTTTTCTTTTAAGAAAAGCAACTAAACATCAAACAATCTTCAATTCTCAGCAGACGTAAGTATATGGGAGAGCAAAGAAGTTAACCCATACTCCCTTTGGCTATTTCTGCCCCATCCAGCGGTGCCATGGAGCCGCTCTGGTGTTTTCAGGGTTGGTCCCTGCAAGCCTTGCTGATGTCCCGGAGCTGCGTGCTGCAGTACTCCTTCTGCCACTGCTTTTTCCGTGAGTACTCTTCTGCTAAAAGCCGTAATTATCATGTTTTTAACCCATATACTTCAGTGAATGAGAACAAACATGCTACCGAATGCAACAGCAAAGCAGCTCTTATATATACCCTCAATGGTGGGAAGTGCTGAAGACTGCGCCAACACCAAAAAGCAAGATTTTCACTAGTGCTAGCAAGTCTTTAGAGACTGTTTGAGGACCTGTTTGGGGATATTTTGGTGATACCTCTGGGGGTGCGTGTCAGGGGGCTGGCAGGGTCGGTGGGGGATCTGCGGCACATAGCCGTGAGTTAGTTCAAAGATGCGTGGTGGTGACGTTTGTGGGGTATGAGGTGAGCAGCTTGTGATATTTGGGATGTTTGTGGTATATGGAGGGCACGCTTGTGGTATTGGGGGAATTTGGGTGGGATTTGTGAGATCTGGGCATTCAAATTTGAAGGTCTGAAAGAGCGTGTGGGTTTTGGGGGCAGTTGTTCTCCCCAGTTTTTGGACCCCTTGAGATGGCTTTAGCAAGTCCAACGTTGCTGCCTATTTTCAAACCATCAACGGCCAGCTCCAGCCAGGTTTATTTATTCTGATGCATCAAAATGCATCCGCCTGTTGTCCTGCTATTAGCTGGCTGCAGCAAAATGCAAGCTCTCGATTCCCGACTGCTTTACAGCGACCCAAGAGGGGATCGGGGCTTCGCTGAGACAAGACACACAGCCTCGAGAGCCTGTGCTTTGAACTGCCTGCATGGCTAACGCGGCCAGAAGTTGTCTAGAAACAACTTGGTGTTCTCCCAGTCTATGAAATGCCCGGATCCAGCCGGGAGCAGCTGGCGGGGGAAGGACCCCATGCTGGCAGCCAGCACTTCCATCGCCAAACCCATGCTCACCCCGGTGTGGTTTGGCATGCTTGCTCATCCCTGGCAACCTGCTTGTCTGGGATTACAAGCGATTAAGCAGGCATGAAAACACAGCGACCCTCCCTTGTCACGCAGAGGCGCGAGCAAAGGCGTGGACCCCGCTTCACCCTCCTTCCAGCCCCTTCCCCTGCTCTCCTGGGCAGCCAAGGGTACGAGTTTCCTACACATTCATATAGGAAGGGCCATGCAAAGGGCTTGGGAGCAGCCCTTGCTTTCAAAATTGCTTTTGCAAGAATTTGCTCTGGCACAATTGCCCTTGCTACAGCAGACGTCCTCCTGGGATTTGCATGGTGCACAGCGAGATACTCCCCAAGTGCGGGGAGACCTTTGCCTAGCCTGGCTTTGCCTCCTTTCCATGAGTTATGATCATCTTCTCTCTTGTCATCCCCCTGCTCCACTGTGGTGAGGAAATTATTTATTTGGGAGGGGAGGGGCTGTTGAGGGAGACGGATTATGCATTTGTGGTTTAAATACATGGAAAAGGGAGGAAAAGACTCTTCTTCCTTCTCTCCCCCCCCCACTCCCATCTCCTTTGGTGGGCTCAGTGTTACATCCTGTATTTTTCATCCAAATGGAATGGTTTATTTTTATCTCTTTAGAAAAATAAGCATTAAAAGTTACAAGATGGATCACCCGCATGCAAATCTTCAAGGGCTGGAGGGGAAGGCTGCGGGGAATATTGCAACTGAGAGGAGCCTGAAGGAATAAGTCAGTAATATGTGTGGAACTGAAAGGCGGCTGGACCATTCATTCCCATTATGAAGAGGTGCACTACCATTAATAATCATTTTAACAAGAGCTGGCCTGAGCTCACAGGTCTGGGCTACATTTCTGGAGAGTGAATTTTTATTTAATAATAAAAAAAAAATACCATGCATACGAATGAAAAGGTACGGCGGGCTCACTTCTCCTACCTGATATTTATTATTGCTTCACCTGCCTTGAAATAGGAACATTTATTTGGCTAACACATATTAAAAGGGCTGTGCATGCCATATTTCCTTTCCTACAGCACTCAAACCCCAGAATACCTTGACTTAAAGCTCCAAAGTGCTGGTTTGTGAGCAGCTGTAACCTTTCCAAGGAGGAAAGGACCGCCTCACCTTGATGAAAGCACCTAACCATCAGAAATCCCGTGTTTCTAAGAGGGGTCGTACGAATTTTGGAGGCTGCACAGTAAGGCTGGAGTTTGCCAAAACTTTTTTTACTCAGGTGCGTTTCTGTAGCTCTGACTTGTCTGGAAAGTCAGCGGAGCGCAGGTTCAGGAGACGGAGCGTTGCTGAGGATTTTACCCGTAAACCCATGTCTTTTAAAATAGATAATGCATTCCTTTTTAAAGGAATAAATGAGTAGAAACCTTTGGGTCTTTTATGAAGCAGCCATCAGGAAGAAAGCTTTTAATCTTGGCAATTTAAGAGAACAGGGAAATTAGCTGTTAACCAGCCACTCCTTTTCTACTTCATTTTTTAGGGAAAAAAAGCAGGAAGGCAAAGCGCCAAACCTGAGACAGGGGCGTTTGGGCTGCAGGCTGGGAGCTAACTGAAGCCCACTAGTACAATCCCCGCTCCAGCCACGTTGCCCGAGGCTCTGGGGATGCGGGCAGGAGGAGGCACGGAAGGTCTTTCTGCTCTCACATGTGCCAAAAGCATCCAGTCACCCAAGTATAGGCACCTTTATTGCGGTGTACTGGTATTTGTGCCTACACATGCCAAGGCATCTATGTGTGACGGGGGACATATGACCAGCTGTGCATGGAGCAGGTCCTACTGATGGGCGGCGGGCAGCAGCACCTTGAAGTGTCACCAGAAAAAAGTCAAAAGGGCAGAGAGGTTGGGCAACACTAAGCTAAGGTGTTCATTTAGACATGAAGGTCGTGGCTGAGATACCTCTGTCAATGAGGAAAGGACAGGTGAACTCTGGAGAAGGACTATCCCAGGGAACTTCTAATGCCATGGCGGTATCGGAGCGGTCCTGGTCTCCTGGAACCTGATATGGCATCCTGCCGGTTGGGATGTTCTGCAGGTGGGCTCTTCTCTACAGGCAGACCTATTGCTACGTTAAGGTACTTGGATTTGGCCACAGTTAAGGTCTGGGACGTCTGCAGGGCACCCCCGTTTGTTTTATGCTGCTGGTGGTATAATCGCAAAGTGAACTGAGCCAGTTTGTCCTCAGGAAAGTGGGGGCTTTTTTTAATTAATAAAAAAAAAAAGAGTGAAAACACAGTATCAGCTGGGCTCCTGCTATGTCTGACACCTTCATCTTCCCCTCCTGATGCTGCTTGGCCAGACTGGTAAACATATTTGATGTTTTCTTCTCTAGATGGGCTGAGATAATTGATGCTCGCCTCCTGCCAAGCGAGGGGTATCACACCCGGAAAGGCACACCACGTCCTGGCGTACCCTGGGGCTACTGAGAGCTGCTTCACCCCTTATTTTGGGTAAATAAGTCTCTTTTCCCAGCGACACAGCTCTTTTCCCTCTTCGGACCCAGTTATTCGAGCGTTGGGCTATCAGAGGTGACTCGCCGTTGCAAGGACAGCATATCTGACTGAAGAGATGGGGGTTTTGGGTAGTGCCAAACAGCTGTTCTTTGGAAATGAAGGTGATCCTAAGTGCCGAGGGACAGGGACAACTCGCTTTCATTAGTCACTGTTAAGATCTCTGTCCCCAGATCTCGCCAAGGCCAGGAGAGGTTGAGGATTTGCTATTTTCACTGTGTCACAGCAGTAGATGCTACGGGCTTGGTATCTGATGGGAAGTGGAGAGCGGAGGAGCTATCTCCTGGGAGAAACTGAGGAGATGGGGAGATATCTTCTCCTTATTCAACTAAGCTTTCCTGCTATTAATCGAGCCACTTCAACCCTCTTTCCAAAGAGACCCTCTCCCGTGGTAGCGCCTTCATTTTGCCTTTAGTGAGGGCACTCCCAGAAACTCTCTTTTGCAGCTTTTTCCCCAAATTTATGGGAATTTTCTACTTTGAGAGCACTACCCTTCTGCCAGGTTTGCTTTAAAAGAAAACAGAGTCAAAAGCTAAAAGCAGGGGATGGGCAGACAGGTGCTCACATACGAACACGGGGTGGGATCCCACGTGCCTTTTCTCCTTAGGAAATGAGAAAAAACTTGTATTACCGAGATACCAGTTTCCTCTCTGATGATCCACAGCCCTCCGTCTCCGTACCGGGCTCGCCTCGTACCCTCGCCTCCTGTCTCATACCTGCTCTTTCTCCATCTCAGAGATTTTGGAAATTCAGATCCATCTGTTTCTTTCTGATGGAAAGATAGTGTATCACAGGCAAGGCAGGCAGGGCTCTGGCGGCAACGGAGCGTTAATTAATGATAATCCCTTAATCCTAGCGTTATGCGAGAGACCGCGTTGCCCACTATGTCTCCTCCTGAGCGCGGAGAGGTGTCAGACCCGTAACAGCAAAGCTGCCTGTCCAACACTGCACCAGAGGGGAGGGGTTTTCCCCTGATTACCTGTCTTTGATTAACTAGGGATTTTTCCCCTTTTTCCTGTTGGCTGTCATAATCTGGTGAGACCACCTTTGCCAGGAAAAAAAACCCGAAAATTATTTCTGTTGTAATTTTAAGGGGAGTTAGCGGTGGAGTTTGCTAGGACAGGTTTCTTCCCTTCTGCCCTTCCCCCTGGTGTCAACATTTTTATTCAGGAAGGAGTCTCGAGTGCCGAAAAGCACCATTTCACTTGGACAACTTACCATGTTTGATCTGGAATTTTCCTGACTGCTTTCATCCAGTCGATCAAAACAGTTCAGCTCTCAGCTATCCAACATAAAAAATATCTTCTTCTTTTTTTTTTTTTTTAAATTTTGTGCATGTCAGTTCTTCAACACCAACAAAAAGCAACGGGAGAAAACATCAAGATCATGTAATTCCCACAGAAAATTGCATTTGGATGAAAAAGCCATTTTTCCGCCCCCCGGAACGTTGGTTGGAATAAAATTAAAAAAAAAAAAAAGAAGAAATATTGACTAGTTCTGCTTCTGATGGTGTCTGTGTTTTCTTCTCTGAAGGGAAAGCACGCGGTCGCGGCGTCTGCGAGGAGGCACTATTGGGCTGCGAATATTAAGGCCACAGCGACACAACCTACATCCTTACCTCTGCTATTTCCCACTGGCAGACTTTGAGCTTTCAAAGTCACCAACCCAGTAGGAAACAGCAGGGCAGTGTTTTGATGGCCTAAATTTCATCTGAGTCACCTTAGCTGTGCCTTTCTTCTCTCTAATTTGCTCCGTTTGTGTTATATTTCCCGCTTCTGCGTTTCCCATTGTAACTCAGCTTTGGGTTGAGGCCAGCATCGAGCACGTTCGAGCCTCCGAAGGAGCTTGTTGATATCTTGTGTTGGGTCTGGCACAGGGGTGAATTTTATCCCTGGATCATGCTGACCTGGAATTTAAAAGGCCAGGAGACCTCCCCAGCTCCAGTGTGATGCAGCTCTGCCCAGGCTGGATGCTCACACCAGCTCCGGTTCTGGGCTGTGGTGAGGTCAAGGCTAGAAAACCAGAGCACAAAAAGGAGGGTAATGTTTTGCTAAAATTTGTTATCTGACGATGTGAAGCTCCTCGGAGTGTCTCACACCCTCTTCAAGGATGCTTGATGCGTCCTCTTGGACCATCTTCACCAGGGTGATCCGAGTCCTCCTCCCAGCATCCCCTGCCCCCTCCCTATCCTCCTCAGGAGGGGAGGATTTACCCTGGTTTTGCCTGGATTTGGGAGTGCTTTTGCCTTTTCTCAGCATCAGCAGAGAAAGCTAAAACCTGGGCTTCAAATTAGAAATGAAGACTAATAACATTCCTATATGTGTCATTAAAAAACTGCTGGGTTAAAGAAGTCCGGCACATTTCCACACACCCAAGAGCACTATTCTAGGTCTAACGAAACCTCCTCCTCTAATGCAGAAAAGTATTAATATTTCTCCAAAGCGCTCTTTTTAATAAATTCACTTCTGCTGTAAACACCGGCTAACTCTGAGGGTCCCTAAGTGACTGCCGGTGGGGTCAGTCCTGTCTCCAACCCTCATTTGCTGCTCAGCTGCGTGGAGGCAAGCCGGGATGGGCTAACAGGTGAGGCATATTCCCAGCTAAAGCCATTTAATTGAGTGGACCAGCTGCTGGGGGATAAAAAGGGAAGAGCTGAGCAGCACTGGGTTGGTGGGAGGTTGTTGGGGGTTCTTCTTTGCTGGGTCTTGGGTGCTTGGCTTCTGCAGAAAGAGCTCCAGATCTTCTGTATTTAAGGCCAGTGTTTACTAATGCCCTGAACTTTTTTTTTTTCCCCCTTTATTTCAAGAGCTAAAAGGCTTTCTGGCTATGCTACTTTTTGCTTTCTGCACTTTTTCTTTTGTAGCATGGGAGAAGGTTTTGGGGTGGTAGAACCTGTCTTTTTATCAGCTGTTAATATATTCAAGGGCACCAGCTTTTCCTTCTTTTTGATGGTTGAATTTCCTTATCTTGCAGTGCTTGGAGCAGCCTTCTTGTTTATGAAAGCTGCATGTGGGAATGCCTGGGAAGTCAGGAAAGATGCCTGCTGAAAGCATCTTGGTCTGCATGTAGTCACAGCAGCAATCCTTCATGTGGGAATAAAAAATAGTGGAGGAGCATAGGTGCTGCGATATGTGCTGATGCTGTGTGTGTAATAGCTGTGATGTGGATAAAACCTCAGCTGTGTTTAGCCTTAGTTTTATATTACTTTGGGTGGGTGAACCGGAAAAGGAAAGAAATGAAAAAAGGAGCCATACATGCATAAAAATTAGAGATGGAAAAGACCTAGGTCATCTACTCAATACTTTCCTGCCACCAGATGATTGTTCCTGGACTGAAATCTCTGCTTGGACTTGTGGCTGGGAATACATTAACCTTTAAAACAACAGTATTAGAACGTTATATATTATCTTTAACCCAGATGCTGGAAACCTGGTAAATGTGAAGTGCAGGTTGTGTCTGAGCAAGTGGTCCCCCAGGAAACGGGTTTGGGGGGGCTTTTTCGTGAAGGAATGCTCAGCCTGCGGTAGTTCACTTGAAAGTGGTGTTGACCTGGAGCACAGCTGGCCAGCCCCTGACCCGGGGGGCCGTGCTGGGTCCTGCCTGGGCTTTGTGAGCGCCAGTGCAGCAAAGTCAAAGCCATCAGGGTCCTTGCACCCTGTGGTTGCACTGATCCTGCTATTCCCAGGACTGCTCTCTGCTCCGTCCATGGGAGTCCCAGGTTGAGCTGTAGGAACAACTCACTAGAGTAAAATGAGAGGAGAAAGCATTGCCTTGCAGGTATGCAGTTGGTTTTTTTAACCTGTTGTGTAGGGTAACTAAATGCTACTCTGGAGCTGAACTGTAGAGGTCCTGGGTAATTTCAGCTCCTGCTTCTGTGGCTGTTTCTTGGAGGTGGATGACATTGGAAATCACAGGATCACTAAGGTTGGAAAAGACCTGTAAGATTATCAAGTCCAACCATCAACCAAAAAACACCACCATGCCCATTAAACCATGTCCCACAATGCCACGTCCATACGTTCCTTCTTTCTTTGTCTCTCCTCATTTCAAAGCAGCATAGAAAGCATCAAGGGGATGCATCTCTCCGAGTTTTGTCAGCGCCCAGGAAGGCGCTTCCATAGCAATGATTTGTCTATGGCTTTCCAAGTGGTGCTCTTAAATTTCTGTCAGTGCTTGTGCCTATGCTTCATAGGCGAAGGGACTGGGGCACCAAATTAGAGGAACTCTCTCCAGTGCCTTATCTGCTGAGCCTTCCTGACCTTCTGCTGCTGACTTCTTACGGGCTGAGATGGTGCCTCAGTTTTAAGTGGCTGGAAACTTTTTCCAAAGGCAACAGGTTGGTAGACTGGGTCTGATTTGGAAACCACTGTTTATTTTTTTGTCTTCTGTTTGGACTGTTGTCTGCCGCTTTTCTGAGTTGTTCAGCAAGTTGCAACACAAAGACACAAAGAGAGATGTACTGTTATTATTGGTGGTTGTTGTTCCTAAGTCTTTATTGATTTTTATGAAAGAAATAATAACAATGTGCATGAGGTATCCAGCTAACAAAAGAGGTCCTGCAGTACACATCTCGAATTAAATATATAGAAGCAGAATCCAACTGGGATATTGACAGGCAAATACAAAGCGTTGTGATTCAGCGTAGTGCCAGAGTGAAAGCGGGGCTTTGCCTTGCCACAGCCCGCCTTGGTGAGGAGAGAGACAGCATTGTTCTTCTCTGCAGCTCATCGAGAAACATGTCCAAAACATCTTCGCCTGAGGCCAGAAATAAGTATGTTATCAGTAGGAGGGAGCTGCTACCTGAGAGCCAGAGTTGGGCTGATCCGTGCTAGCTGGGGGTGGACTGGGATGCCCCCATGGCAGCAGGAGTGAGGTTTGAACCCATCCCCTTGTCATGCAAGAAGGTAACTCAACCAAACTGCAGTGCTTGAGCTCGCCCTGGGTGAGCAGATGTGTTTCTGTAGAGGGTTTCTGACAGCCATTTGTTGTTTGTCTGGGTTTCTGGCGTACACCGTCTCAGGGCATCCTGCCTTTCAGCAACAAAAAGGCCATGAGGAAGGAAAGCAAAGAGAAAAATCTGTAAATCTGTTCCTCCTGATTGGTCTTTTCTTCCTACTGGGTTTACTTGCCAAATCTTGGTTGATGGTTGATACATCCCAAGCAGGGAAGGATGCGAGGAACCATCTCTGACGGCATTGCAACTGCAACACGCTTTAAGCCAACCCTAACGGAGGGGTTGGAAAAACTCATTCTCTTTTTTTTTCCTTTTATCCCCTTACTTTTGCATGTTCTCTTGCGGGTCAGGATGCAACCCACAAGAAAGATCATGTTGCTGCTGTTCCACCTGGGAGCAGAAGCTACCTGACACAACGTGAAAAGGTGTCACTCTCTTTGTAGGTTTGTTGCCTGATTCTCACTCCAGAAGGACTCTGAGAAATTCAAACGGGGCTCAGGTAATCCTGTAATGTCAGAATTTGTCTCTCCCTTGACTTTACAAGGAATTCGTGAGGACAATATTGAATCACAACCGTATCTCTGCTCTTAAATCATTTCCTCTAGCAAAACATCACCCCATAGAGGAAGTCCTTTCAGTGAAAACAAAAATGAAAGCATTTATCGGTTTGAAAAGATCCCTCTGCGTGCCAGAATCAGTGTGAGAGAGAATGGAAGTGTTAGTGCCTCTGGCAATGCCTTCGCAAGGCTGTTTGTCATCCCAGCACAAGAAGCTGAGCACACACAAATATTAAACTAATATTTTTGGCACTTGGTGAATTTTGATCATCAGTTCATGGTGCCTGAGGCAGCGGACAGGAATGAGATGCAGTATCCTTAAGCTTTGTATTCATGGCTGAATTGATGCTCCTTTATATTTATTTATAAGTATGTGTGACTCTTAGTATTGCTATTTATCTGTTGTGTGAGAGAGAGATGATATGCGAGATGATAGCGAGTAGCAGGACCCAACCAAGACTGCCAAGTCAGGAAGCAAAACAAACTGGGTTTGGTCCTCAAGGTGCTGCCTACACTAAATTGACGACATGGCAATTTTCTGCTCAAATTTGAATGGAGAGGTGGCTGAGGAAACACAGGATCACTGGAACAGATGCCACATCTCCCAAATCCCTGCAGTTTTGTGTCAAAACCCTTCTCCCTACCTAGATGTGGGGCAAAAAAAAAAGAGAAGGAGATCGGAGAGCTGGTTAATCACCAGAAGGTCAGGGCTAGTCCTGAGGCTTTTGCACAGCTGTGGGATGGAAACCTGTCCTCTTCCTCTAGACATGCCCTAAATTGGTGCTACCAGACTTGACTTTGGGGAGCCAGGATGCTTTTTCTTGGACAAATGAAAAAAACCCAAGGAAAATAAATGAGGTTGTCAACCCATGACCGTTCTGAAAAGACAAGGCCACGCTTTGCGCTCCAAATAGCTACACTGTTGGTTGAGATGTACTTTGTGGAGAGTGTACCAATTATGTGGGCTTTCTCAGAGCGTGTGAGCTGTTATTTTCTTGAGTGAACAAGGAAGAGGCTGAGAGGTACGGGAGGTGATAGACAGCTTTGCAGAGAAATGGCAGTTAACCCAGAGTTAAATTTAACTCCCTGGGAATATCAGGAGCCAAAGCCAAGCTTTGTGCGTCAGAGCACGTGAGGACAAGCACCCACCCAGCCCACCGCTCACGGAAGGAGCTTGTCCGGCACCAAGCTCATTCAGCTCCAAGCTCTTTCCTATGAGGAGATACAAGAAAATTCCCATGTTGTGCTCCTTGCTCAAACCTGGGGCAAAAATGAGCTGAATGACGAAGAGAAAGGACAAGCGATTCTCTCTCTCTCTTTCTCTTCTCAGCCATCTTTGAGGGTGATTCATCCTCCGTAAATTCCTGGCAATTTCTCTCGGTGACCAGCAGCTCTAGCTTGCGTTGCTGACTCATAACTGCTGGAAGCTTCTTTGGCTGAATTCAGAGTAAGGAAAACTTATGCGTTGCCTTTGATCTTGCATGAAGTTGTTTTACAGAGGGCAAGGGGCAACCCAAGAGAGGGGAGGAACAAAAGGTATAGTGAGGAAGAGGGAAAGATGAAGGAAAAGGAGGTGAAACCCAAGAAAGGAAAGATGTGTGTTGGATTTTGAGTAACGGGGAAAAACATTCAGCTGATCCAAAGCCAAACAAATGAATGGCATGATGAACGATGCAAAACTATGCGCTGCGGTTGATTTCTTATTGCGGCAGTGATATTAGTAATAAAATCAATACCAGTAGTTAGCTAGGTCTAATAACTACACAGATTGGATTAGATTGGTATTCTCCTAAGAACCCGCTATTGTTGCTATTGTGCACTGGGCGGGAACAGGCATCATGTCTTTAATTAAAACAGAGGCTCCAGCACTTTTATTCACTTGTAGTCAAACTGGAAATGGCCAGTCCATACCCCAGCAATTAAATCTGTCCCGAAGGCTCTTTATAAATGAAAATGAAGAGAGAATCTGCACTGTAAAACAGGAGCTGCCTGACAGCCTGGCACCATGGGCATGTGTGACAACCAGGTGAAAGGCATGGGGAAACAAAATTAATTCAGTGCATGGAAAATCAAAGCAATTAAAACCAAGCTTGCCCTCAGCTTTGGACGACTCAAAAGCCCCCAAAATAGACTTTGCAGCAATCTTTGAGGTTCTGACATCAGGTTTCAAGGCAACATTTCATGCTGGAGCACAACCAAAGCCCTTCAGATGTTTGTCGAAGAGGACTGTGTTGAAATGTCTGCCTTCAGATGAGACAGGTCAGGCTGCGGGTCACCACTCCCCCCTGGCTCGAGGTGACCACGGTGCCCGGCATCTCACCTCGGAAACCTCCCTGGTGCACTCCTGGCCTCAATCAATGCGCTTCCATGAAAAACGCCAGCTTAGAGAAAACAGCATATTTAAAAGCAAAAGGCACGCCAGGTTTTATTGAATTTGTTCCAAATGGTTCTACATTCAATCACCCAGAAACTGTCTCCCTGCAGGCAACAATATCTTTAACTAACGAGTGTTTGCAGTATGAAATAGCCAGTCTAGTACTTCACAAGTTCTTTGCTCCGACTCTGCACTGGCCCTGTGTTAGGGCTCCTGCCTGCTTTTCTCGTCTTTTTGGGCTGCTTCATGTTAATGAAACCATCTGCAAAGCGGGGAGGAAGAATAAAAAGCAAGATGTGAGGTCACTTCAGGTCTGAAATGTGGCGAGGAAGGTGTTGTGTTGATCTCGGATCCTGGCCCTGAGGGCTGGAGAAAGACGCTTTGGGTTGCTGTCCTGGTCTCCAAGCAGAGCAGGTCATAGTACAGCATTTCTGCTGAGTTACAGCCTGGCTGCAGCCTCGCGGGCTGTGCTGAAAGGATGCTTCCACGGAGGCTGCTTGTGTATCGGATGCACCAAGCAGATGCGCACGGTGCTTTGGCTCGCTCGGACCAGATGTTCTGCTCCCACCAGCTCTATTCCGGTGTCTCGGCGGTGCAGCCGGGGCACTACGGAGGAGTGGGCTGCCCTGCGCATTGCAGCCCACGCAGCTGCCTTCAACCCTCTGCCACTGGTCACCTCCTTGGTTTTAGTTATTTTTTTATCTTTAAAATATTAAAAAAAAAAAGCAACTGAAATACTACTTGAGGGTGAAGTTGGCTCTCCTGTCTCTCCTCCCCTATCTTTGCACTCCCCACTTATGGCCACTGTCTCTGCTGTCACACCCCGGGGGACTGCTGTGCATCCCAGCTGCATTGGGGCAGGGATTTAACTCCAACCTTGGGGCAACTTTGCCCAAGTGAGATTAAAAACCTGACTAATCGATCCGGTCAGCTGAGTGTGGGTTAAGTGAGATGTCTGCCTTGCATCTCTCGGGTGACAGCCTTCTGCAGAGGGGAGAGCTGGAGGAGCAGGTTGCTCCTCTCCCTGCCCCCTTCAAAACTCTGTTTTCAGAAAGAACAGGAGCTTTGGGGTTTGTGTGGCTTGCAGAGCTGGGAGAGGATAAAACTCTCCAGCTGCCCAGGAGGGGAAGAGAGAGAGAGAGAGACACTTTGAATTTCTTCCCTTAAATCATAATTCATTCTAATTGTTTTCTTCTTTTTCTGCTTCTTCTCGCTCTCACTGCCTGCCTTTGAATCAAGGATTTATCTTCACTGGCACATGTATGCAGGGCTATCGCAGGCAGCGTTGTCTAGCAAAACACCGGCCGACTGAGTAGGTGCTAACGCTGCTGCCGAACCACTCTCCGCACCTCCAGGACCCTCCCTTCCCACTCTCACCCTGTGCGCAGCAGCATCTCCCACCTCGCTCCCATCAATCGAGGTGCAAGAATTTATTAGCAAAACTGCTCAGAGGAGCAGAAAGGATGGGGTAAGGGGGAGAAAAATGTGCTGAAGAGGCTGGGAGACAGGAGTTGACTAACCCAAAGCCAAGGAGGAAAGCCCACGACATTCCCAGGGTAAGGACTGCGCTGAGGGGCTGTACTGCTGCCCTGTCCTGACAAGGTGGATGCTGAAGGACAGCACACATGAAACAAGACAGATCGTGCTCCGAGACCAGCTAACAGCCACGGCTGGATTTGCCCTGCTGTGGTTTCACAATTAAATATCCCAAAACTCTGCCTGTCCTGCCAAACCTGGGTGTAGGTGCAGTTCCAGCACAGCTGACACCCCAAAAGCTGCAGGGTGTGGGTGAAGGGATGCTCAGAGAGCGTCTGCATGGGCATCCACCCCGACCCTGCTCTCACACCTGCACCAGAGGGGTATATCTGCCCCTTGCAAGGAGACAGGTACCCCACAGCGTGCCCCCTCCCCATGCAGCCATCCCCGCTGCATCGCTGCTGCTGCCTTCTTTCAGCAGCCCGGTGGCTGTTGGCAGTGCATCCAGCCTAAAAATAAAAAGACAGATTGTCCACTTCAGCTGTAATTACTGAAAAGACCCAGTGGGGAAAAGAAGGGGCGGGGGATGTGGAAAGGAGGACAGCGAAGGAAAAGAAGAAAGGGAGAAAGCAAGAAAGAAACACATCCTAGAACAGGTTATATCAATCATCCAGGCCACTGCTTGTGCAAGGTTCCTCTCTGGTTCCCGGGAGGGATAACTGCGTCCCGCACTGGGGAAGCATTGCCTGAGTGATTAGCTGGAGACGTGGCTTCCTTGGGGTGCAGAGGCGGGGGGTTCCACCCTGACTTATCCATCCACCCCAAATTATCCGTGCACCCCGTTCCTGCCATTGCCCAGCTAGCAAAGCTGGCTGGGGTTGCTTACCCTTGCCCTGGGACCAAGCCAGGCTCTTTTTCAGGAGGCATCGAGCTCTGTGGTGTGCTTGGCTGGTCTTTGATCAGCCCTGGCCTGTGCCCACATGCAGAGCTGCTGGCGAGCGCACACGGAGGGGGGAATTTCCCTCCCCACCCCATATGTATCTAATTTGCTCATGTCTCCATTTCTCTGGAATCTTTAAATATCCTCCTCCCCACCAACCGGGTCCTATTTGTAGAGCTGTGGTTTGGCTTATATTTATTTCTTTGTTTTTAAGCGTATCTGCCTCAACGATTGGAGAAGCCGATGCTTTTTGACCAGACCGAACGGCGGGGAAGCGCAATACCAGTGCTGCCGGCAGCACTGCCAGCCCCGTGCCTTCCTCTTGCCCCAGCCCCGGTGAGTGATGATGAATCCTGGGTGTTAGAGGCGGCAGGTGATGAATTATCTGGGGAAGCAGAAAGCAGCTTGGGTGACGTTTCCAGAGTCACTGACGTTTCTCGGCACTGCAGCACGGTGTCGGAGGCAAGGATGGGTCCTGGGGGAGCAGTGGCACAGGCCACCCAAAGGGTCAGCAAGGAGAAGGCAGTGATGACCCGTGGTAGGGAAGTTGTTTTGGGGTTGCAGCATCAGGGTTCCTCTGCCTGCCGTAAGATGGGTGCAGTGCAGCTGCTCCCCCATGGCTCCATGAGCCAGAAATGCACCCTGGGGATGGTCACCTTGCCACCCTCTGGCTTCCCACCCCCTCAAGCCTCCTGCAGCACCTAGCAAGGCTTGAGACAACATGTACAAGTTGCTCCCTGGGAGACTGGAGAAGCACTACAGCTGGCCAGAGACAGGATGACAGATGGAGAGGCACATGTATACCCCAAGCCTATAGCTCAGGCTATGCCTGTTCGCGCTGCCTCTCTTTAAAATGCCAGCAATGTCCTGTCATTATCAGCTAATGCCCTCTAATGGGTCCATTAAACAGCTCTGTCTTTGCCTTGGCTTCTAATTCCCCCTCCCCTACTCATAATCAGGCAGCATTACCTGCTTCGGAAGATACGATTACACTACTTAATTCTTTCTAAATGACAGCGCTGAGCCAGCAGCAGAGAGCCGTTCACCCTTACTTGGCCAAGCAAGACCCCTGGATGCCGGACCGAGGGCGGCGGTCGCAGGGGAGACCCAACTCTCCGCTGCTGCGGCAGTGGCGTGGGTGTCCCTGAGGGCAGGTACCTGCCTGTAATTATAGCAGATTTATAGCAAATAGTTCCTCTAGCCCCATCTCCATCCCTGCGGAGGAAAGGGCTCTTTGCCTTATCTCTACCTAAAGCAAGTCTTACCAACCTGCTGTGGACCACGAGGCTTGCTGCCCCTCCAACCACGCGAGCCCATCTTTGCTCGCTGCTGGGGCAAACTATTCCATGAACCCCAGGAGGACATCCAGACACCCATTGCTGTTTCCTATGTGCATGTCCACATACCCGCCTCTTAAAATGCTAGAGGAATGGGGACTGGAGTGACTCAAAATTGACTGCTTTTTGCTCAGTACTTGGCTGGCTTTCTCTGGAGTTTGGAGAAATTTTTAATAGCGCTGACTATTGATAATATGTCACTGGGAATTTGCTTAGCACTTCACAGCACAAGCGCTAAAAATACAAGGTCCCGCTCCCCGGGGTGCTTGGAAACGTTAAGAGAAAGCAAACTCGGAGAAGCGGTAAGGTCATGGAGAGATGTGGTGGTCCCAGGAGCACAGCCAACTGAGAAGGCTGCCGGGTAACAGGCCCAAGCAAGGCTTCTGGGGGACCCAGAAGGGAAAAGGGAGAGAAACGTGGGTCTGTTGGAAGCTCAGTGTCTGCACTGAAGGGCTGGTGGAGCATCGTGATTTAGGGATCCACCACTACCACGTGACCTTGGGTCAAGTCATTTGCTGTTCTCCACTCCCCTTTCCCTGAAGATGGGGAAAACAGGGCTCTGGGGGCCCTTCGAGATCCACGGGTGGAAACCATGGCAGTGCTAATTTTGGTTATTCGGAGGAAGGCTAGAGGAAGACGTAGACAAGAGGAGTCACAGACCCGAGAGAGATGGTAAAATGTGTGCACTGTTCCATGTCCTATAGCAGAAGGTTATTTGTAGCGTAAGGCAATGACAGAAATAGCCTTTGAGATAATATGGCCCTTCCTGCAAACTTACTGTGCATTTTACTCTCAGTTTTATGTGTCAGTTTCATTCCTAATGACGTCTGATATGGCAGGTTGGACCTTCATCTTCTCCTTTTCATGCTGGGCTGTACACTTCTTGAGGTTTGGTTGTATTTTTTTTTTTTCCCTTTCTGTGTTGCTCTGTTATAATGTCATGCTGAGCTGCTAAACCCAGCTGCAGTTTCGACAGATGATGTGCTAGTTCCCTCTGCTTTGGATTTGACATTTTCATGAGCACTAAACACACACGCTTACAAATTTTTAAAAGGGAAAAGAACACCCCACACACACACTCTCTCCTGCTTTTTCGGTTTGGCTTCATTTTGGAGTTGATGAAAGATGCCAGATTAATGGCCCTTGAAACTGAGACTCTCTATTTAGCCGCCGAACAAGTGGGGTGAGGGAAACCACTGTGCACGCTGCTTCTCTGCTTCTTCTGCAGCAAGCCTCACCCCGATGGCAAGCGCCGTCCCTGGCACCCTCACGCCGTGGCTTTCTGCCTCGGCTACGGTGACGATGCCGTTCGGAAGGCGTCATCCGTGCCATTAGCCTCTCTTCTGTTGCTCCGCGGCTCTGGATTTAGCACACGAAGCTCTAAATATTTCAGGGCCGTGCTGCTAGACGCAGCAACTCCTTCCTTCTTTGCAGCCAAGGCAGTGTTGCGCAACGGGTTCGAGAGAGATGATCCTTCAGAGAATGGGAGGGAGGGTTAACCCCAGAAGGGAGCCCGTACTTGAAGGCCGGTCTCCTGGCAGAGAAAGGACAGGGAAAAAGGTTGGAAGAAATTTAAAACCGTCAGCCCGTGCTGATATTCTGGGAGCTTTCATGCTGCAGCAGAAGAAGCCAAGGGGAAATTTTTCCTTCCACGTTGATGGAAGCAGGATCAGGCTATTTATCTTTGATGAAATGCCAAGAAATGGTTGATTGTGTTTAGAAGCAGCAAAAAGGTATAATGAATAGTGCTTCCTGCTCCAAGACAGAACAAGAAGTGAGAGTGAGGAGACCAGATCTGATAACCGTCTGCACATGTCTTTTTTTTTGTGTGCTGTGACTGATGTGACTCCAGTACCCACAGTGGATCTCACGCTAGAGAAGACATTGAGGTCTATCAGCATTTCTGCCACCTGAAAAGCTGACTAACCTTGCGTTGGGATATTACAAAATGGGGAGTACTCTGGGCATGGCAGATCGTAGAGGTCCCGTTTCCATAGGGTAGCTCTGGATAACACAGTGGGAGATGCCGTGCAGGTGTTGTGGAGAAGGTGACATTTTGGTCCTCTGCAGGCATCTCGCAGAGGTTTCATCTTCAGGAACAGCGGGTACAGTGTGGAAGCTTTCCTCTTTCTTTAATTAGACCCCAAAGAGGTGAAAAAGAAATCTCTTTTTCTTTCAGGGAAAGTAAATGCTTTCTTGCAACACTTTAATTTTAAATGCAGGGGGAAGATGGTTTTCCTTGGTTTGGGCCCATTATCGACCCATCACAGTCACACTTCATCAACTGTAGTTTGTCTGAGTCTAGGTTGCGAGCTCCTTGGGCCAGGACTGCCTCTCGTACACAAACCAGGGGTGTAAATAAATGGAAAAATAAACAGCCTTGCAGAGAGAAGCGGTCACCAGTTTTGTGTCAGTGCTGCTTCAGGCACTTGTGGAGTGGAAAAGGCTTCGCACCGTGGGTCAGCTCTCCCCCAGCTGGCGTGCAGATGTTGACCTGCTTGCTGTCACCTCAAGGAAAAGGCAGGTACGTCATTCACTCATTAACATTTTGCACTGAAAATTGGAAGTGCCATGTAAATCCTAAATGTCGTTATTGTTGGGGTTTTTATTATTATTATAACAGAGCCAGAGGACCAGCAGCAAGCAGGAGCACTACACCCTGCCCATTCGCAGGCATTGCAGCTTCTCACCAAGATGGTTTTGCCTATGCTGGCCACCTGCTTTTGCTTGCACGGGCAACACCGACCCATGGCATTGCAGTGGGTGAGAAGGGAGAGGAGGGAGGCCAGACATGAGAAAGGCAGGCACAGGCAATCCGATAATATTTGCCTTTACTAGTCACAGAAACTAATGCTGTCTGAGGCATAAAAGGGGGAAAAATCCCAGAGGATTTGATCTTGCTTACTGCTTGCACCTTGCCCCAAGCGTGGCATTCATCTCCACTTCTTGGACTCTTGGCAGCTGGACATCACCTCGATGTCCTTTTTCCCACTTGGGCCCTGGGGTGCGTTGTACCACCGTGCTTGAACATCAGTCCTGGGGGGAACGATGGGCACGGAGAAGCGGGAGCAAAAGTCCTCAAATATGGCAAAGCTGGGCTGCTGCTGGAGACAGCAGTCCTGCCTGACTTGGTCTGGAGAAAGATGGTAAAATAAAAAGGGCAAATTTTTGCTGGCATCATGACCATGCTTTTCTCAGGGCCCTCTTTGTCTTGATCCTACATGCTCCGCTGAAAAGAGCTGGCGGGTGGCTCTGAGACACACCACCCTGCTCCACGGGAGGAGCACATCTTAATTAATTTCAGGGCTGAACGGGCAGGCAAACTCCTCCGCCGGAGGAGCGCCCACCCTAACATCCCCTCCGAGATTTCCCAGTCAGCAGCTTGTGGTGAAACTCTCCTTTTTATTTCAAATCCAGGGCGGAGCGTGGCTGGGTGCCGGCAGGAGAGGTGGCCGAGCGGAAGCCCATCCGGGTAGGAGGCAGTGGGCTGAGGTGTGGCCATTCATCTCCCACCGAGGCGTCCTGCCAGTCGCACACAGCAACCCTTGGCATGGGGAAATTATCAGGGAGCAAACCCAGCTCCTCATCTGCACCCATGGGACCTGCGGCGCAAGTGATGCCAGGGAGAGCGTCGGAGGTACCGGCCCCGCAACAAGCAAAGGGCATGGGTAGGTAACAGCTACCCAGATGATGCCTCCTTTTTTTTGGTGCTGGTGACCTGGGGGGAATGCATTTGTTTGGGAGATTTGAACAGAAGTGGCAACAGATGCACTGTGTAATAAAAATGTGAAAGCCACTATTATGCTTTCAGGAAGAGAACAGAGAGGAGAAAAAACTGCGAGCATCAGAGATAAACACAGGCAGAATTATGGAAAGGCAATATTTAATAGTTCACCAATCACGTTCTCATTTCCAAGGTAGGTTACCCCTAGAGCTGATTAAAATATAATTTTAAAAATAAAATTATATTAATAAATTTAATAAATTAAATATTTTTTTTTAAAAAAAGCACAAACCCAAGTACTGACCACCACCAAAAAATAAAATATTTGCTGCTGCCCTTCCATTAGGAGAGCTTTCCTATTTCTCACACCAGTGCATCCCCTGCTTTTAGGCAGCCTGGGTCAGTTCTTGCTCAGCATCGCTGAGCAGCCCCTTCCCCATGGCTGTGCCCAGGGTAAGTCAGCCCCCCGCTTGCAGGGGCTATGCTGCGTGCCCCCCCGAGGGAAACTGGGCAGCGGATTTTTTTTCGAGCCTCTCTGTAAGGGCTGTGCTTTACCCTTCACACCTGAACGTTTCCACTGGCACAACCCCAAATCTAGAGATACTCATGCAACTTGATGGAGGGTGGGAAGAGGCAGTAGGTAAAGGGCAGGTATGGGAGCTTCTTACACCAGCTTCACCTCTAAAGGCTGTAAGGGTGAAATCAAGGTCTATCTAGACCAGTATCTTTTCTTCTGCAGTTGCTATAGGCATATTTTCAGGGAAGAATAAAAGCAGACAAGCTGATATGACTGGTCCTAATCTTGTCATCTTCGCACCGCCGTGCCGTTGCTTGTTATCTCCTTCAGCAGTGGAGGTTATCCCCCCTGTGCGCGAGGCAGAGGTGCCAGGTTCCTCGGCTACTGGCAAAGTTGGTGTTGATGTGCTAAGGCTGCTAGGGATCAGATGGACCACAGGTCTCATTCTCCCCTGGCTATCAGCATCTATCTGGTGGCTCTTCTCTTACACCGCCAGTGTGGGACCCTTTTGTTCTGCACTAATATCCCACCCAAGTACAATAGGACTTGTGAATGGGCCTTTTAGGCGCTGCATTAATACCACAAATAAAAAAAGAATAACCGTCCCTAAATGGAATAGCTCTTTCAAGGAGGTATTGCCTTTAATCATTTCTAAATTCATGTAAGGCAACTTGGAATTACCTGCAAAGGACTCTCTATAAAGCCAGATTGTATTGCATTTAATACCTATGCTTTTAGCCCTTTCTCCCCTTATTTTCTTGTACTTAGATAGATTTTTCCTTTAGAGGGCTTTATTTTTTGCTTTCCAAGTGTCTGTGCTGGCTCAAAAGGGACTCAGGACTTGATCAATACCTCTGGTGGCTGTTGGTACGGCTGCTGATGGGAAGCCGGCAGAGAATTATTCAGGTGAAAGCCTCCGAGAAAAATCAGGCAGGGAGAGGTCGGTTAGTTTGCTTGTTTTAAATCTTCATTGTTTTCAGAAAGGGGGAAAACCAGAGAGACAGCCAGAAAACAGATTTTGGAGAATGCCAGAAAGTATTTGATGCTCAATGGCAGGAGGTGGGAATTTATAGCAACAAAACGCATTACCTGTTTAAAAAAAAAAATAAAGCACATTTCCAATACCATTGCACTTCGCAATGGGGAAAAGCCTGTAAGGAGATAAGAAAGGCCTTTCTGGTTCAGCTGAAGACTGCATCTGTACTTACCACAAAGGCTGTCCTGACCTCCAACTGTTTTCCTCTCCGGGGAATCCCAGAGTCTGATGTGATTTCTCTGCCTAGTAACACCCAACAGATTTTCCTCTCTGCCTTCACTCCATCCCCCATGAGCCTACACAAACATCTTCCTCCCAAAGACGTTAAAGGCGCAGAGCAAAGGTGTTTAAGTTTGCGGATGAGCACGGAGGGAAAGAAAGTCAGAAATTCCTTAAAGGGTAAAATTTTCTTGTAGCCTTTTACCTCGGTATGTGCTGCTGTCTTCTCTATCAGAAAGCCTCTGCCTGGAGTGAGCAGGAGGACCCTCCCTGCCTTTCCCCTCTTGTCCTTGGGAATGAAGCTTATTCCTGATGCTTGCAGGGTGTTAAAACCCCCCCGAAACATCTTCTGATGCCAAGTGATGCAGGGGGAGATCCCACTGCCTGCCTACAACGAGGACCAGTCCCAAGGGGCCCTGAAAAAGTGCTGCTTTCCACCTGGGACAGAACCAGGTCACACCATGCTGCAGACCCTTCGATGCTCCGCTCGAGGGATGCCCCACTGTCAAAATCCTCCCCGGGGACTTTCCACTCCAGCAGAGCATCCTGACCTTGCAGCACGGAAGGTACTCGAGAAAAGACCCGCATCGCTTCTGCGTCTGGTTTCGGGCAGCCAAAGGGAGGAGCAGCAGCTCCTTAGTGCCTGGCAAATGCCTCTGCTTGGGAACCCAGCCCCTAGCTGCAACGCTTTCTCTGTGAGTCTTGCTTTCCTCCCCTCTTGCTCCGGCCCCGTGCGATGGATGCTGTGCTACGCACTATGTGTGCCATCCATCTTTCCAACCGCATGCTAGCACATCTTCCAGGAAGGGGCAGGTTAACAAATTGGTCTGGAAGGGATTTCTTCATTAAAGGGAAACTGGTTTGGTGGGACAACCGCGACCTATATCCCTCACCGGTCTCTGAGCGCTTACAGGTGATGCTGGCGCTCGGGCAAAAAGGTGTGGGGCCGAATTTTAGGGAGCCCCTCATTAAAGCGTGTGCAGAACATCGCTGCATCGGCCTGTGAAAATGCAACTGTCACCCCGAGGCTAAACCCAGCGCTGAGAAACCTGACAGCCTAGGTGAAACCAGCCACAAGTGACTTCTCCTGTCCTCCTCAGGAGGGAAGATAAATGTCATAAGTCATCAGCCGTCACAGCTTATATGAGGCGCATTTTTCTCTCCCCAGCACTGAGCCGAAACCGCTCTGGATGGAGGGAGGGCGAGGGGCGAAGGGGAGCCGTGAATCCTGCTAAAGTTCTCATGTCCCTTGGGTGGGTCTGTCAGCACCGATAGAAAAATGCATGCGTAAAACTGGGAGAAACAAGGCATGCAACCACCCGAGCACTGAGAAGGCAGCCAAAGCAGGTAGATAGATGGGCGTCTGGATGTGCAGCGCCGAATCCTGCGGAGACGGAGCGCAAACTCTCAGCACCCGCTGCCTTTGGTGGACAAATGCTCTTTCAGCAAGCCACTGCTGAATGCAAGTGGCGGTGGACCACAGGGGTCAGGAGCAGCTGGAGGGACTGAAAGCCATCCATCCCTTCCCAGGAGCTGCCTCCTTGCTTTTGGTGTGGGTACCTGAGCTGAGCAAGTCCATGCTCCTCAAGTTCCCTTCCTTGGCTGAAGTTGCACTTTAAGTGCCCATCAGGTGGGCACCCATCCTTCTAGCGCCCATCAGCCCAGCCTCCAGCTCCTCCTGTGCAGCCCAAAGGCCATGAGCCATGTTCTGCTCCAAGTTTTGTAGCTCTGTGCGTGGGAATGAGCTCAGGGTAAATGTTTTCAGTGGTGAAAGGTCCGTTTCCTTCCTTTTTGCTGTCTTCAAGAAACTCATGTACCCCAGCAGAGCTTTCTTATTCTGGGCACGGAGGCGCCAGCTCTGCTTTCTACAAAGCAAAAGTCATCCCAGCAGCTCGCGAGCAAGGTGGCCATAAGAAAGCAGCGGACTGGAAAGGGTTAGAGTAAGGGGAGGAGATACGCCGGGAAGCTCAGCTTCCAGGTAGTTTAAGCTTAATGGTGAGTAACAATTCCTGTAAAACCAGTTAATTTCCCATCGCTGTCATTTCACACTGCAAAGGCCAAGAAAATGTTTTCAGCACAGTGGGCAGTGCTGGGCTGCACAGGCGGGCAGGAGCAGGCAGGGATGGGGATATTCATCCCAAAAGGCAGGTGTGTTTTCTGTGAGCCGAATCCTCGTTTGAGTCATTCCCCCGTGCCCCGAGTTTGGATGAGGGATGAAATTACGGGTCTCCACTTCCCTGAAACCCTGCTGCTCAGTCTCGCTCGTCAGGGCGAGAGGAGGCGATTCTCATCATCAGCCCATGGCAGACGCTTTCCTTGGGGAATACCTGGAGCTCAGTACAACTTCTGTATATTTCACAGTCTGTAGTGGAGCCTTACCCATGATCTTGTCCAGTCTTTCCTGGAGCCCATGCAACCTCTTGGCATCCGTGGCATCCCGTAGGAAGTGGTCTCATACTCCAATACCCTCCATTGCGTGAAGAATCACTTATTCTCTTCCAAAAGCATCCCCAAGCCATAGGCTCTGCCAAAACTCCTCCACCCTGGTTGAAGACCACCATGGTATTTCTGCTCTCAATTCACCCCAGGGAGAAAAGGACAAATCTTGCTGAATCCAGGATGACTTTGGGTCATGCAGCTAAAACTCCGCCACCAAACTTTGCTGGGTGATGAGTAGAGCCCAGCAAATAATTCCATGCAAATAACTTGCTAAGTGAATCGAGCTTCTCTTGCCTCTCGCAAACCACCCGTGAACACACTGCGACCCTCAATGTCCTCAGGTAAACCAGTTATTGGAAATCATTTGCCACTTCAAAATTTGTTCTTGGGCTTATGGCGTTCAATAAGTGAGCTGTGCAGATTGGCAGCGGCTGCTCGCATAAATCACAAGGCATTTTCTTCCTGTTCCTAAACTTGCCAGAAGTCAGTGGGGTGGGATGTGTCCTGGAGAGAGAGACGGTGGACATGCAGGATTACCAAATTTTGGAGCATTTCAAACCTTTGCCTCCCCGACCAATTAAGCTTTGTGTAACACCTCACTCCAAGGGAAAAAGGACCCTGGCAGAGACTATAGTTCAGATTTAATCTTGCTGTATTGAGTTCACACATAAATAATTACCTGTGAACTTGCTGCTTCGATCTGCCCCACTGACCGGCCTCTGTCGAGGCCTGGGAAATTCTCCTTAGTTAGATGTTTTGCATAAGATGAGCCAGAGGAGAGGTGCTAAGGAGAGAAATGATTTTTTAACGTGAACACATCAGGCAGCGCTTGCAACATTTGCCCAGAGGATATTCATTCCTGGTATCGCTATTTTCGTGGTGGCTCTTTGCAATGATTAATTTAAAGTGCCAGCATCAGGAATCATGGGAACATATGAGAAACCCAGTTTTTCTTTTAAAATAGAAGTAAGTTTCCTTCCCGACGTTACAGAAGAAACCTGGAAAAAGGTCATCCTTAAAGACATGTAAAACACCCCTCTGCTTCTCGTCTAATCTCATACTTTTTCATTCCGTTTCTTAATTTGGAGAAGAAACCCTCTCGTTTGGAGTGCACCATATGGCTGCAGATCACCAAAATGGAAAAGCCGATGTCATCCAACCTTTTGCAGCAGATGCCCTGATTTCCCAGGGTGCTCGACAGCAGACACGCCAGCCACCACCTTACGTAGGTCTTTCGAGAGCTTTCATGACAAAGTTGGCCTTGTGGTTCCCAAAGCAGTAAGCAAGGTGTGCGGACTGGGGGTGATGTCTCCATCCATCACTTCCCTGTGTATAAATTGAATCTCCCCCCTTCCTGGTCACCGCTCTGTCCTCACGGAAGGAGGAGAATTGCTGCCAGCCCTTGCCTGGGGTGCCTTGTCCGTGCATTATTTGCCTGCCTTGATGACGCAGGCCATCTGACAATGGCACCTTTTAGGGACCTTCACCGTGGCCATGAGCTGGTCTTTTCTTACACTTCCTAGCTTTTGGCCTCTTTATGTCTGCTGCATAGCGCTGAGAAACGCGTGGCCTTTGGTTGGGTACGTGGAGGAGGTAACCTCCACGTCCCTCTGTGCTCCATCTCAGAAGATGGGACCTCTTGACCAAGGGTCTTTTTTCTTGTTTGTTTTCCCCAACCTTACATTTTGAAGCAACGTCTTATTGCTTGACAAGGCCGGGAAAAGCCTTTCCTGCGAATTTGCAGTCTGCTTCCCTGCAGCTGTACTTTGGATGTGGCCCCATGGTGGCAGGTGACCCCAGCACTCCCCTCCCCTTGCCACGCACGTGCCTCCCCGTCCCCATCCCAGGTGGCCCTGTGGGCATCTCTCATCTCACTGCTTCCTAATGGCATGTGCCGTGTCCACCTGGGTGCCCGGGGCTACCGCTGCTCTCAGTCAGGCAGAAGAAAGTGGAGCTTCCTCTGAACCAACCCTGGACACGGGCTAGCGCGGGTGTAAAGCCACTCAGGCGTTCGAGCGGCTGGCGTTCGATTCAGCAGGTCAAGTGTGCTCCGGCACAAAGCACCCGGCTGGATGCAGAGCCGCTGCTTCGCCTAACGGGCCAGGTCACCTTCATGCCAGCATCCTCCCATGGAGGCAGCGGTCCAGACCTCCGGGTCCTTCACTTTGTCCACCCGCTTGGGGTGAGAGATCTCACCCATCAGCTGGAGCTGAGCTTTCTGAAGCATTTCTGCCACATCCTTAACCCCAAACCCATCCGCTTTGGTGGATGTTGCACGCACGTGCGCTCTGCTTCACCCCCAGTGACTCTTCCCCGCCTCGACAAGTCACCGAACAAGTCACCCCCTCGTGTCCCCTGGCCCATCCCAAGGCTCATCGCTCATCTCCTGGTTTTGTGACGCTCTTGCCTTTATTACAACCTGTGCGCCTCTCCCCTCTCTTCCCATGCCCTTGCGTTAGGCACCTTGGGGTGAATCCCATCCCTTATGGGAAACCCCTTGCCTTTAGCAAGCAGAGGGCTCGCAGTTATTTACCGGGGAAAGGATAAGCTATGGCGTTTATATAAAACATTAATAATTTTGCCCTTTCCCTCCACATTTACCAAATTGATTTTTGAACTGCTAGCAGTCGTATTGCAATAAATATAGTTGAAATCCATTGCACGTAATGGTTTATAAATTGTGAGTCATAATTCAGCGGGAGCCTTGGGTTTGGTTTGCTGGCTTCTGTCGGTGCGTGCATGCGCGCCTGTGTTTTCCTTTCTCCAGCCCTTAAGCCTGCACAACTCTCCAGTGGAGTAATAAATTGGGAATAAGAGAAGCTCTGCTAACTAAATTTCACTTGTCAGTTGGAAGATTTCATGCTGTGCATTAAGTTCTTGCAAATACTGCAAGGTAAAAAATAAAAATGAAATAACTGCCCCCCCTCAGCTCTCCGGTCTGTGTTATCAGCGTGTCCGGATGGGAGGAGAGCTCCCGTTTCCCACTCCCGGCAGCAGCATCGCTTTATCCCCACCGCAAAAACGGCCCCTCGTGCCTCTGGGCAGCATCAGTGCTGCGGGAGGGAGTAAGCTTGCGGCTATTTTATGACGGGGTCCTCTCGCTGGGGAGCCACCGGTCCCCCTGCCAAGGCGGAGGTGGAGAGGGGGGATCGTCGGGGGAGCGAGTGCTGCCCCGGGATGCGGTAGCAGCCGTGTCAGGTTATATATTTGGTTCACAGCGCAGGGTCCTTCCTCTGAACCCTGTTCGATCGTTGCCCGAGCCAACTGTTTTCAGTACATCCCTGGATCTGCGCAGGTCATCAAGCACAGGAAGGTCCCTGGAGTGGGAGCAGCTTTGTCCTGGCTAATCCCCCAAAAGTTTGTCCCCGGCAAAGAAGAGATGCCTGGGAAGAAGGAGCATCCAACAGCGGGGCAGTGCCCCCAAAATGGGGACGGTGCTGACCGCTGCCTCCACCACAATCACCTTTGCACAGCCACGCACGAGACACCGTCCCTGCAGCCACCATCCCCAAAAGCACCAGGCAGGGGAAGGAGGAGCGTGTTGCGCAGGCGGTGAGATCCCCCCGGGGTGCAGAAACTGAGCCGGAGCTCAGTGCAGCGGCCGGGCAGGAAAATCCATATCTGCCGCAGATTTATTATCTGTCGGGTGAAATGTAGCACAGATATTTTTAAAACCTGGGGCCATTAAGCTCTCCAAATGGGCTGGCTCACCTGCTATTTTAACAACACGTTGTGACACCATCTTATTTTATAAGTGTTTCTCCTGGACTTATTAACTCTAAGCTGTCGCATCCCATTTTAGGGGGGGTAAATGCCATCGAGATGACCGCTTCGGTCACACTGAAACGGTTTAATGAGTTTTTATGGGGTGCAGGAAATTTAAGAGCCGGTACAGGACTTTGGAGAGGGAAAAAAAAGGATTGCTTAGGAATGGTAGCATTTACATTGCTTTTCATATTCCTGCTCTTTTCTCTGGATGGCTGTGTATTTATTATGGGATGGGTGCATGAGAGCCCACGGATTTCATCTGGGTCCCGGTGATGAAGAGGATGGGAATATTTAAAGCATCATCCCGGCAACATGAAGTGCCTGCAGTAGCGGCACAGCCCCTGGCGCAGACCCATTTTTTGTGCCAAAACCCCCATTTTCCTGGAAAAATACCCCAAACCACCCCCCCACCCCCCCGGGTGTTGCCAGTGTCCAGCACGTGCCCTTGGGCGAGGGCTTTGGAGAGGCAGCGCCAAGAGAAACGGGGGTGAGGTCATGGAAAAGGGAAAACAAACTACGTCTCGCGTCTGGGAATCGGCTGCCAGCACGGAAGAAGGGCGGAAAAAGGGGCTTTGCGGCTTCCCAGCCCTTTGCTGGCGGCGGAGGGCTCAGAGCAGCACCGGGGATGGAGAGGGGAGTGGGATACTCAGTCTGTGGTCTGAGTCTTTTTGCCCAAATGAGTTTATCTGGGGGGGGGGGGCGGGCGGAAGCTTTGGAGAAGAACACTCTGGATTTGCTCATCTTGTAATGAGATGCTGGGAAGCTGGCAAGTTTGGGGGATGCTCCATCATGCCCAGCAGCGTGGCATGTTGACAGGGGACCGACACAGCAAGTGCCACTCAGGGCGGGACCGTGGCCCCCCTGCCAAGCCCTGCTTTCCGCATGCAAAGCAAGCCATGCCGTGCCCTTGATGCACCCACCGTGCAACCCCCTGCCAGGGCAGTTGTGTCAGGGTGGGGGTCTCGGTGCCCGCTTTCCAGCGCCAGCCCATCGCCCTTTCCCCGGAGCATGGCTTTCCAGCAGGAGCCAAGTGCTGGCACCTGTGGTCAGAGGAGCAAGCCAAGTAGAAGCATGACACATCCCAGAAAAACAACAAAGAAATGACTGCGAGGAGCTGGATTTGGAGGCGAGGAATGACAGCATTTAACCCTTGGTGGGACTCACTGCTCTCAGAGGCGCTGCAGGGGATGGACCGGCTGCAGCAAGGCAGGCGAATTTGGGGAAAACAGCCCAGTGCCCAAGAGAGGCACCGGTGACCCTCCCTCCCTGCCTTTCTCTTGCCTGGCTTACAGCTGGAGGAGCACCCGTGCACCTCCTCTGCCTGCCAAGGCCACCGAGGCGAGCAGGCTGGTGGCACAGGCAGGCAGCGAGCTCAAGCCAGGGGCTTTGGCAGAGCCGAGCACCAGCCCTGGAGCTCATCGGAGCCCAAACATGCCAACTGTCTCCCCATGACATCTGCCCTCCCGCCAAGCCGGCCGGCCCGCCGAGCCATGCCGTGCCAGGCGGATGCAGGAGGCAAGAGTCATCCGGGAAAGCAGGAGCTATAGGGTTACTTCCATGAGGCTGAGAATCAGCAAGGTTGTAATTTGGGGTTGCTTAACAAAAATTGGGCACAGGTTCCTCTCCTAATGTGCATTAGGGATAACCATGTCCGCCTGCGGAGGTTTTGGCCACACCAGGGCTGTAAGCCCATCACCTGTGCCCTAGCCCTGCCAGGCTTTAAAAAGAGCTTGTAGATGCTGCTGTTAGCTCCAGGATCTGGTGGATAGGAGGTGTCAGGGTTGGGTGCTCTCAGAGAAGCTGTGTTGCCTGGGTGCTGTGGGATGCACAGGTAGGAGATACAGCAGTTAAAGCATGGCTGGGAGGGTTGAATGCCTGTTGCAGAGGGGTTTGGCTTTTTTTTTTTACAGGTAACCCTTAATAATAATTTGCTGAGGACTGCACTCTGCTACTGATGCTGCTACTAACAGAGCTGTGTGAGCACCTTCTGGCTTTCACCTTTAGGAATGAAAAAGGAAACTGTGGTCCCAATTTGTGGCAGACCATTTTCCAAACTGCCTGTGCTCTGCCTCACTCCCCTTTTGTTTTAATGTTACAATCACAGCAGAGCTTTGTTTGGAAAAACTGAAAAAATAGCCAAGAATAATACACACAACTGCCCATGAGAGATAATCAATTGTTAAAACATGCCTGCTGCTCTAATTAGAAAGGAAATGAAATTGGGTTTAAGTGGAATTAACTGAAGGCTCCCTTATCCTGTCCATCTATCGTGCTCTTCCCAGCCCTTCTGGACAAACATGACGGAAAGAGAAAAGAAAGCTGGTCCTCCCTGAAGCCCCCCATCCCCTGGAGATCCCTCCAGAGCCTGGACCTAAGCAATGCTGGAAAAAGACACCCAGTCCCTTCTGCTCAGCCAAAATGTACCCTCAGCGGTTATGTGGGTTCATGCGGAGCTTGTGTTTCACTGCTGTCTCAGGCTAATTTTTGGCATCTGGGGAATAGGCAGAAGTAGATTTCCTGTGTCTAATAGGTGGTTTAAGCTGTTAGAAATTATTTTCTGTTTATTAAATCTTAGTTGGTACCATATATATCTTCCACTTCTTTGGGTGAAGGGTTAAAAACGTGTGTCATTGGTGCTAACATAATGGCAATAATGCTAATAGACTTTGCTTCTCCTTCGAATGGAGAAGGACTCTGGCCCTTCAATCTGTCCCCTCGGGAGGAAAGTGTGCAAATAGGTAGACTGTGTCTTACGTGGTCAACATGCTGTTGTTGTCTGCTTTGTGATCCTTCCCCTCTTGATAACTGAGTGACCCATCCTTTGGTCTTCTCCAAAAAGGTCCTCTCCCTCTGTACACTTGTCACTGCTTTCTGCTCTTTAGGGAATGACTCTGGGTTTCCTTGCATGTGGCTGAGGATTTTCAGGATGCTAACAGCTCTTAAAAATGGGTGAAATTAAAGATTGGCAACGATTAAAAGAAATGGTAAGGTATTGACATGACCCTGGTAGTATCTGTGAGGACACTTCTCGCAGCGCCTCGTTACACTGCCTGACACCTTTCACAGTAAAACACCTTCTCTCTGCTTTCACTTGAAATCTGGCCTTGCAGATTTGGAGGAAAAACAAGTACGAGCACTGTGTCAGCAGTTTGCCTGCAAAACCAGAAAAGACGGCTCTAAAATTGGCTCAGGGTGGTGATGGGGGAAGTCCAGGACTGGGACCAGCGAGGCTCTCCAGCAGCACCCTGTTTGCAGGTATCAGGGGGAGAAGACCATTGATCAAAAGGAGAAGGAAAAACCTGGCCCATGGGAAGATGTTGCCAACACGAATATCACGTTGAAGTTTGAACCGCAAGTCCCAGCAGGGAAGGTCTTATCTGGATACCAGCTTGCATAGCAGTACCAATGCCAATTTCTATTCCTGTTGGCTGATTTGAATGTATTTATTGGCAGAAGTCTATGTTTGGAGATATTTGCTAATTTCGATGTCTCTAGGCGAGATCCTTTGCAGCCATCTCACACCATGTAGCCTTCGCCATTACCTCTGAGCCTGAAAGCCGAGGGCAGGACCCCTCCAACCAGAACTCCCAAAGAGCTCAGACCCTGGTTAGGCACTGGAGAGATGCTTCACCAGAGGGCTGTATGCATCTTAAAAATTGGGCTGCTCCTCCTCTCCCCATCATTGGCCCAACATCTCCTCTCTGTTAACCTCTGCATTTAATACTTGTGCAACTCCAGCGGTTAGCAAGGTAAGAGCAATCGTGCTAGGGCTGGCAAGAGGTCCACACATGAAGCCATCAAGGTTGGAGCAAGACAGTGTCATGGGGCACTGCACCCTGAGGCAGTGAGTTCCAGCAGTAAATCATTCCCCCCCCCCCCCCCCCCCCCCTTGAAAAAAGGCATCTTTCCCTTTTAAATTTAAATCAACCTCCCACCCCCACATGTTTTCATGCTGTGAGAAAGGGGAAATACCTTCCTGGGACCATTAGTTATGTCTGTGCTCTATTATGGCCCTCTTATTCAGCTGCTTTCTGAAACTGCCAGTCCCTGACCCATCAATCTCTCCTTGTCTCTGCTGGTTTCTATTACTCGTCTCAGAGCCTCTTGTGTTTCTGCTATGTCTTTTCTTGGATTAAAAACGCAGCCATATATTAAACATCCTCTGAGGAGTTAGGGGAATCTGATGAGTGGGCTCTTTGGAAATGCAAACGCTCAAGACTAAGGAGCTGCTGTATGCTCAAGTTCATCTTGATGCGCTGCTAGACGCATACCAGAGTGGTGTGGCTATGCCATTTCAAAACATATTAGAGATCCTCAGCTGGGCCATGCACAAAGGAAGGAAGCCACTTCTGGCTTTTCCCTTGGATTGAATTCCTATAGATCCCAGCCTTCTGCCCGACTGTCATGGCTTGCTCTAAGGAGACTCTTGCTGATAAATGAGCAAATTGCTGGATGGCTGAAAAATGTGCACTCTGCGTCTTCTGTAATTTGTACTGCCACACAACTGTGTGTGGAAGTGAAATGCAATCGATGGATTAGACAAGAAGGCTCCAATTTAATCTCTGCAAACACTGAAGAGTCAAGATTTCTCTTGTTATCTTTTTTTTTCAGTGCCACCAGAGCACCATCCCATCACGCTCAGACAAAGTCTTCAGGTCATTTCATACCTTTGCACTTTTTGTTTCCTTTCTTTAGATGAAACTCCCTCCTTGTCCGGAGGGTTGGCAGATATACCGTCTAAATCTAACTGAAATCCTGTTCTCCTCATTGAGGGATTGGCAGAAATGACCAAGTGGGTTTTATCTGTCATCTAATTCACCTGGCTGTCCTGGGCGCTTTTTCTGAGAGGAGCATCTTTCTGATGGTTTCTGTCTCCTCTCCCACTCGTGACTGCGTTGTGACACTGCTCTCCTTGATTCAAGACCCAGCTTGTCCCTGTTGCGCTTGGCTGCCTGGTTATGGGATAGATTGGGACCACGATCTTTGCTCTGAAGGGTTTCTGAAGCCATCTGATTTGGCTCAAGCTGAAGGAACTGGGGTTGTTTAGCCTGGAGAAAAAGAGGCTGAGGGGAGACCTTATTGCTCTCTACAACTATCTGAAAGGAGGTTGTAGAGAGGTGGGTGTTGGTCTCTTCTCCCAAGTAACAAGCAATAGGACAAGAAGAAATGGCCTCAAGTTGCACCAGGGGAGGTTTAGACTTGGTATTAGCAAAAATTTCTTCACCAAAAGGGTTATTAAGCAGGGAAGTGGTGGAGTCACCATCCCTGGAGGTATTTAGAAGATGTGTAGATGTGGCGCTTAGGTACATGGTTTAGTGGTGAACTTGGCAGTGTTTTAACGGTTGGACTTGATGATCTTAAAGGTCTTTTCCCACCTAAACGATTCTATGATTCTAAAGCCTGAGACATGGCACAGCCCTTTGAGCCAGTGTTGTGTCCCAAGGAAAGCTCATTCACCGGGAGGCTTGTCTGTCCCCTCCAACCTGTAGAGCCGCAAAGAAGTCCACTGGGTAGCAGCTGTGAGATGGCTGATCTGCATAATTTTGTGTTTTACTTGTTTCTGGGTGTTTTAATCTGTTGCAATTAGCTAGCAAGCCTTGTTTTCTTTATGACCATTTGTAGTGCTGATTGTTTGCCATACATCTTTGGGTCTGAGCCAGAGAGAGCGGCAATCTGGAAACCAGCTGGTACCTGAAGCTGGTCAGAGCACTGGGCTGATGCACAGATTATTTTATGATGACTTGTTTTGATTCAGAGCCATGAAAGTTGAAGGTTTGATCTTTACCGGCCTGGAGTATCACTCCCCTAAAAAACAAAACCCAAAAAAACCCCAAGCCTCTACTCAATGACTCAAATGTTTGGCTCTTCCTTCAGGTCCGGTTTACACTGAAAAACTGGTGAATAATTGTTCAATATGAGTTGAGGAGACTTCATGCTTGATGGTGGTCTGCAGGAGATGCAGATTTTGGGATTGCTCCATGAGGCTGTCAGCTGCAGGAGGAGGAAGGCATCACTGTTAACTCCTGCTTGAGCTACCTGACTGTTGGCCATTCAGAAAAGACTTGCAGGCCAAGGAGTGTGAGAACTTGCTCTCAGAAAACTTGGGAGGCCAAAAAAGAGTTCTGTGCTACTCGCAGTGTAGGAGTGGATGAATGTGTTAAAAGAGCAAATTTGTCTCTGGGAGGTAGAGCACGTCCTCAGTGGAACTTGCAGAGTTGCCCATCTGCAGGAATTGGGGTGCCCCGATTAGTGGAGGAGTCTGGGTGGTATGGGCATTGCCTGAAAGCCTTTGGAGGTGGTGATGTAGACACCAGCCTTGCTCTGCGTGCTCTCCTGGTCCTGTTTTTCCAGGATGCACGCAACCTGGAAACGCAACTCTTGCTAATTGCATGGCTGACACCAGTCAGGGTCTCCCAGTGAACTCTTCCCACTGTTACAGACCTTCCCAGGAGGCCTGACACGTAAAAGACAGGAGCATCAGCCACCTGGGCTCCTCAGAGCTTGAAAATAATCAGCTATATCTAACATAAACTCAAAAATCTGTATCACGTGAGCACTGCCACTGCTGTTCCTCTAGCTGTGTCAGGAGGAGATGTGGGAAGATGGGGACAAAAAAAAAAGTGACTCCATCAGGACCCAGCAGATACACATCCATGTCTTTTCACCCATGAGGTTGTCCTTCACCACGTCCCTATGCCTGGGCTGCAAGGCAGGAGAAGTCCTCGGGGCATAACTCGGGTGCAGAAGGGAAGGCTGGGGAGGGCCAGCAGATTTTGGGTATCCCCATCACCCTCCGGATGCACCCATCTCCCAGGTGCAGCTGTGGGGTGGGGGAACCTGCCCCCCTTCCCCATCCCTCCCAGGTATTTGGGGTGTCCGTTTGGGAGCTGGGACTGCTCGGGTTTTCTGCCATGCGAGATATTGCATGGAATCAGCCTGGGATCCCAGGTGCTGCTGGGTTAGAAAGAAATAATAATTCATGTCTCTGTTCCTGGGTCACATTTGAAATTAATGAATGGCTTTGGAAAAATGGGCAAGTTTCCTTTTATTAATGTAGTTTGGAGTCTATCTTTGCTCATGGGTGTCCAGGCACAATTAGGTCATGCTTTCAAGCTCCTTTGCAACCTAGAAAATACAAGATGTTCTTTTGTAATGAGAACTGAGATGCTCTGCTAATCACACGACTCCTGAAGCAGGGTCTTTGGCGGGGGTGGGGAAAGCAAGTGTAGTAAGCAGCCTGTGATAAAATCATGATCTGATGTGACTGGCATGTATAGCTATCCTTCAGTAAGAGACATAAAAGCTCATGTCAGGATTCACAGGGCTGTAATGAAGTCGCTGCGAAGCATTCATTGCCAGTTGGCTTCCTGGGACTAGCTCTTAACCGGTCTTAATGGGCCAAAAAATGGGAGGCTGCAAGGGGGAGCCTGAAGCGAAGCCCTGATTGCGAGGCAGCGTGGTGTAAGTGTTTCAGTGCCCGACCAAGTGTCGAGCTTTTTGTGGACAAATGGATGAGAGGAGCGAGACAAGTGGTGTTTCTCTGAGACCGCATCGAAGATGGGTATTTGGCAGGTACCTTGTCAGGAAGGATTACTTTGTGGGTGGAGATGTTGGAGGAGAGGAATATTAAGGAGAGCTTGCGGATTTTTCTTTTCTGGGGGGGACTTTGAGGTATGTATGCAGCTATAAAAAGGAAAAGCCCCCCCAAAGAGCTGCTGTGGCTTGAGCATCTCTCTTGTGGAGCGTAGCCTTCTTGGCATGAGTCCCCTCCTGCAGCCCATCGGGGACCCCAGGCCACCGTTCCCTCTCCAGCATCACCCATCTTTCCTTTCTCCTGCATTTAAGATGTTAAAATGTTAGTTCGGGGTGCTAGGCTGGCTCCCCATCCTGCTCCACCCACAGCGATGGGCACTGGGGTCCAGGCACCCCGGGGCTGCGTGCACGGATGGTGACAACCGCAAAACAAGAGGGGGGGGAAAAAACCCCACATGCCCAGGAGGGAAAAATAATCAAGCCAAGAGGAAGGAAAAAAACAACTTGTCCTCTTATAACATAAAAGCCCTCCTCCCCTCGAAAGAAATAAAAGCCAGAGTAAAATGAAGGTAAATGCCAGAGGTTTAAGTACCACGCTGCCGAGTGTGTTTTAAAGGTTACCTTTCAGGGGGTTGAAGAGAGAGCGAGCGAGCGACAGAGAGGGAAGGAGCTGGAGCACTTCCCATTGCGAGGACCACTCCAGCTCTTAATGGATTTTTATATCCCTGTCTGCTTTTTGTGACATTATTAAAATTGTTTATTCTTAATTTTTTTTTCCCTTTCTTCATCTGGGGGAAGGGGTTGGGGGGGCAGGAGGAAAACCTGTTGCCATGGCAATATCCGGCTACACCGTGCACATCTGCATCGCTGATTTGGAGTGAAAATGAAGTTTTGGGGTAGTTTTTAAAGAGGAGAGAAAGAAGCTGTGTCTGGGAGCGTGTGTGTGCACACATGCATGCGCATGCCAGGACAGAAGTCACAGGGTTTAATTACAGGCGTGGGAAGGTGACATTTCCAGTGCTTACCTGACCAGGATAAAGAAATGAGGAGCCTGAAGCAAGGTAAACACCTGTGTGTAACGTGAATGCTGTATGGTAGACCTCCCTTGCCTTACATCTAGCAAATATTGCCCCATTAGCTATTCAAAAAGTATGCCAAAATTTATCTCCGGCTTAGGGTATGTGTCTTTACCTTTGGTAGGTTGTGTATGTGCCTGGCAGACCTGCAAGATGTGGGTCATTAACTTCTAAAAACGGGGACAAATTTGCTCTTGGATGGCAAGTACCATCTTTCTGCACCCCGAAGGGCTCCCTGTCATCCGCTCCCGTGTGAAGTCAGCCTGCTGGGTAAAACCCGGGTACGGTGGGTGGCCTCAGCACCTGACAGTCTGGGGTACCAAAGCGAGAGGGGATGATGGCACAGGACCTGCCAACATATTCGCTGGCACATTTGTGGTCTGCAGCTGCCTCCTTGGCGTACCCCCCCTTTGCCTTCCCAGCTGGATGGGTGGCAGGAGGGCAACCGAAATAGCCCGGCAGACAGTTTTGCAGCAGGAGAGCATCCCAGCTCCTCCCCAGGACAGCCGAGGATGCTCTCTACCCGCTGGCCGGGGCTTGGCGTGGTTTTGCCTCCAGAAGGAAGGAGGTGTGGGGAGCAGCGTGGCTTGGTGACACTCACCAGCCCCCCCAGCATGGCTCTGAGCTGTCATGCAAGCTGCTGTAAAATGTCCCAGCCCGTCCTTCATCCCTCACTCTCCTTGGGAGGGTGATTTCAAAGACAGCAACAGAGAAAGCAAAGGTCTGCTCTCGCTGGGGGAGAGAAGAAGCTTTCCTCCCACCCCACATCCAGGCAGGTGGGAAAAACATACGCTGAAGGTGTCTGCTATGCTTTTAACTCCTGCTTTCTCCTTCCAGTTCCCCAGCCCTTCAACTGGGTGTGCTTTCTTTAACTTCGTTTTCCTTTTGGAAGGCAAACCCAAGCTATGCACCCAGCGATGTTGAGACTCCGTCGTAGCCAAATGAGCTCAAAATTACTCAGAATGAGCTGCCTGCCACGAAAGTCCCGTCTCTCCTGCCTGCCCAGCCCTTGGGGAGAATCTTATTTCAACACAGCTCCTGAGCCTGGCTTTGTTATCTGCCTGGGTAAGGTCTTTGCTCCTTACATCTTAAAAGCCTCATCCTCATGATACACTGGCAAAAAAAAAAAAGCACATTTTAGGTTTCTGCATGGGATAAACAAGTCGCGCTGGGGCTAAACTTGGATGGGAACCAGCATTTCTGCTGGGCACCTCTCTTTCCCCTGTGCAACTGAGAGATGGCCAGGGCTGCTTGCTGGGAGCCGGGTAGCATCACCTGGTGCTTAAAACACGGGTCCGTGCCAGGGCTTGCTGAGTGCACATGCCCTGTTACCTACAATGCCTGGTGGGTGTGGGATCCTGGGGTGTTCAGCCTGCAGCACCCTTCTTTTCCCAGGGATGGAAAAGGATCTCGGGGTACTCAGCCTGCTCTGGCTCTTGGGCGAGGGAGACGACTCCTCTCTGCTGCAAATGCCCTCCGCTCACAGAGCAAAAGCGTGCAGAGCGGAGGCAATGGAGAGACCGGGATGCATCAGCGCTGGGTTGCTTTGGCATGGTTTGGGCATGACCCAACAGCATCCATCAGGGCTCAGGCCATCCTGGCAGGATGAAGGGGCACAAACCTCCGTGGGAGAGCTCCGGAGGTGACGCAGAGGGAAGAGTCCCCACCACGACAGCAATCTCCACCTCCGTGGGCCCCAGCTCCCCCGCTGGGCACCCTGACCGGGCTCTTGCTGGGTGTCAGATGGCCTCATGGAAACAAATTATCGCCTTCGATGAGGAGTTGATGCGATTTCATTTACTGCTGCTTTTACCATCCGTGCTCGGTGCCCAGCAGGACCCAGGCAGCACGGCTGTGCCGGCACCGGGGGAGGACAGTGGAGATGATAGAGGGTCCCTCCCGGGCACCGAGATCAATTTTAGCCACTCTCACAGCTCCTGCAGAGATGGATTTGCTGTAATTGCATGCGCAGCCGGAGGGAGAGGAGGAAATCCCGTGGCATGGGCTGCCCTTGCGGGGTGGCCAAGCAGAGCAGGGTCCCTTCCCGTGGGAGATGGGTGCTGCAGGAGCCCCCTTTCACCCAGCCACTGGCCTTGCCTCCATGGGAAAGGCTTCAGCAGGGATCCTGGCTCTTGGCAGGGGAACGGGGACGGTGTGCTTCGCCTGCAGCCCCCCCGTGGATGCATCGGTGGGCTGCACCTGTATCCCAACAAGTACTGGGGTAGGGACACAGAGACACCCCCTGCACCCAGAGCTCTGTCTGGTGGGCAGCACAGCAGCCCCCTCTTGCAGGACCTGCCATCCCACCACCACACCGAGCTGCATGGACAGGTTGCCAGACACTGTTACTCCAGCAGGTGATTGGGAAAAGAGTTAACCTGTTAAAACTTTTCAGCTTCACATCTGAAATCTATGTTTTGTCGGCAAACAGGTAGTGCATCTAATAAAATGAACCTAATATCTACTCCAAAGCTGTAATTTTTTTTAGCTCCAGGGGCTCCGGTAACTGCTGCTTTGCTCTTATTTCTTTTTGCTCTTATTTCACCAGAAAGCCCACAATAAAAATACAGTGGAAACGCTTGAAGGAAAGGAGTTGTCAAGACAAGCAGTTATCAGAAGTACTTGGGGCCGAAGGGCGACACAGAAGTCACGCAGCAACCAGGCAGTGCAACCCCACTAGCTCCTCCTGCATCCAGCCGGGCACACCGGGAAGAGCTCCGCAGGGACGAGCCTTCACCAGCGATGGGCTGAGGCTGGATCCTGGTGCTGTGCTGGCCACGGCTCTTGCTGCAAGGCAGGACTGGAAAGGTATTAGCCCTCTTTTTTTTGGCAAGAGCGGGGTTTAGCATCCGCACTTAAGGAGAGCAGCAGCACCTACTTCTGCTGTGCTCGGGCTTGTTTATGGTGCGATGGCAAAGGAGAAGGGATGGGCTGAAGAAGAGACCTGTGCTCTCAGGAAGAGGGGGGAAAAAAAAATTAGGCTCAGCCCCTTCTGAGACTCTGGGGTGCGTGCCAGTGTATATATTTTAGGTTTTGGTTAGCTTTCCTTGCCCCCCAGCAGCCCCAGAGCCGTACCCCGGAGACCCAGGCCAGCGCTGCAGGAACATGCAGGCGTTCCCGATGCCTGCGGTGATTGCTTAACGTGGACAGCACTCGATTAGGACTTGTGTCTATTGCTTTGGTTGATAATACTGCTACAATAGGGGGGGGGTAACCCATGAAAGCAAGGGAGAGATGGAGATTTAATTGGATAATTCTCACTGAAGCATCTCCTGGTTAACCAGCCAGAACCCCACCTGCATCTTTACATTATTTTGCATGTTAACAAGGTCCGCGTCCTGTGAAGTGGCTGGTGGGGCATGAGGGGTTATTAAACCTGGCAACAGCACTTCCATTTATCCTCCAGGGTAACTAAAGGATGTAACTGGATGGCAGTGCTCCTCCCCAGCAGCCCTTAGGGAGCCAGGTGCCCTGTGGGGCGGCTGGGCTCTTACTTAGGATGCTCACATACAGAGTTGGAGAAAAATGCTGCTGTTTAGGAGCTTGGGTAGCTTTAGTGTCATCGTGAGCAGCCATTATCCACCAACAGAGAGAGAAATGATGAGGCTTTAACATATAACCTCCATCAGGGTGAAGAAACCAGAGCCCTGGCTTTATTTTGCCTTTTCCCCTTTGATGGATGAGTAATAGCATGAGGCAGGGTAGTGGGAGCAGAATCATAGAAACATTTAGGTTGGAAAGGACCTTTAAGATCGAGTCCAACTGTTAACCTAGCACTGCCAAGTCCACCACTAAACCATGTCCCTAAGTGCCACATCTACACATCTTTTAAATACCTCCAGGGATGGTGATTCAACCACCTCCCTGGGCAGCCTGTTCCAGTGTCTGACAACCCTTTCAGTGAAGAAGTTTTTCCTAATATCCAGTCTAAACCCCCCCTGGTGCAACTTGTGGCCGTTCCCTCTCATCCTATCACTTGTCACTTGGGAGAAGAGCCCAACACCCACTTCTCTGCAACCCCCTTTCAGGTAGTTGTAGAGAGCGATGAGGTCTCCCCTCAGCCTCCTCTTCTCCAGACTGAACAACCCCAGCTCCCTCAGCCGCTCCTCATCAGACTTGTGCTCCAGACCCCTCACCAGCTTTGTCACACTTTTCTGGACACGCTCCAGCACCTCAATGTCTTGAAGTGAGGAATGGAGCAACCAGGACAACTAAAAATGCCTGGGCTGGTTTGTTTTGCTTTCCCTAATTATCCAAAACAACCTGAATTGATGGATTTCTTTCTTCCAAGGCCAGGCTGGGCACACATATTAAGCTGAGGGGGAAAGACCTGCAAGAAATGGTCACGGACACATGCTTAAAAATATAAATGTATCATTGGAAATTTCTGGAGCTCTTCCCATCCCAGACAACCTGACCTTTAATTTGTTGAACTTCGTTCCTCAATTTTAATGTTTGTCAGCGCAAACGCATGCCGGTTGTTCCTAAAAACACTGAGCCGCCCCCCCGGCCTTGAGAGAAATCCACGTTGCCCTTGTTCCCCCAAGGAGGTTTCGCTCTGAGCACTTTATTTATCTCAGAAGCATCGTGCTGTTCTCAGGAGGTTGCCCTCTGCTCCGACCCTTGGAAAACATGTCCTAAGAGATGTCACTTGCTGGGGAAGCAAGGCATAAATGCTTTCGTCTGAAAAGCTGCAGAATCAGGCTGGGGAATCAAACACCGGGAAGGTGGAGGAAGGTCTCAAGTTCTCCCCTTGCCAGCATCGATAATAGTCCTAGCAAAGAGTGGAGAGCCAGGGAGAAAGCTGCTGTAGAATCCATTCCTGTTGTAGGATCCCACCCCCCAGTCCAAATATTTTCCACATTGGCTTCTAGGAGAGGAAAAATTTGAATAAGCAGCTGATAATCTCAAATTCTCCAAATTGCTGTTGGTAATAAATTAACAGCAGCAAGTGGAGGCAGGTGACTCAAACTGACTCATACCAAGTCCCAGGCAGCATCCTTCTCCCAGAGCGTGGTCACAGCTTGGCTTGACTCAGCCCTTGATCGGCGTCCTTTAACCAGAGGGAACCTCTGTGAATGCCATGAAATGCCATCAGGTTTGCCCACATTGGCACCGAGTCCTGCTCCAAAGGGAGGTGCTTTTCTGGTAATTAACATTAATTGGCTCCAACAGCTTGGCTCCATCCAGGTTTTCTCAGGTAAGAGAAGGCACGGGAGGATCGGTCACTGCACAAGCCGCTCCCTGAGCTGCACGGCTCAGACCGAGAAGGGACATTTAAAATCCCCCAGAGCCACAATCCAGACATAACTTTTAGCCAGGGAGTGTAGCTGGTAGTAGACATTAGAGACTCCTCAGCAACACCCATGTGCTCCGGAAACACAAAGTCCGTTCAAAACCAGGCACCTCCAGCCCTGTTACTCACAGAAAGAGTTGTCAGGCTCTGGCAACCTCCAAAGCCTTGTACTTCAGGACTTTGGATTTAGGTCAATGTAAGCACGGTGTTAATTTAGTGTCAGCAGGAACGGCTCCAGCCCCTCAAGCCCATGACTGCTAAATGCACACCGCCCTGGTTTTGGGGTGGGGAGGGAGGTCTCTGCGCTGACCAGCGAGGCACGGCACCGTCCTTAGTGACTCACCCAAAAGACCAGTGTTGGCAATAGTCAACACAGAGGACGTGCCTGCAGGTGTGGGCAGTGGTCACCTCCACGCCATTGGGAAGCCGCAGTTTCGGTCAACTGCTATGGTCTTTTTCCAGTTACCGTGACAGTCGTCTTTGCTGCCTGGTAGATTTTCGCCCACCCTCTTGGCAAAGACAGCGGGAAGCTTTGTGCCAGCTGCCCCTCCTCCTGAGAGGCTCTTGTTTTCATCTGATGAGCGCAAAATCAAGCGGCCACCATCCTCCTACCCTTCTCCCCTTTACCCAACATGGGGCTGGAGTTGCAAATGGAGACCTCAAGTGCCATTTCAGCATGTGTGGGTGGCAACAATGAGAACAGCATTTATGGAGAGCTGCTTTTTCCCTTGACTTCACTACCACTTAGACGTAACACAAAGCGCACTAGATTGAGCTGCAAGTCTCTTGCTTGCTTTCCTCCATGGTGATGGAAAACCGCACTGCATTTCCAACCTGCCAGCAGAGATCAGGAGCACTCGGCACCTCCAAAGCCACCAAAGACCTATCGCAGAGCATCATCCCCAAGCGCTGGATGGCTTCAGCCAGCTGGAAGACCGGGAGATGCAATTCGAGGCTCGTCGCAAACAGAAATGCATGGGGACATGTGGCCGGAGACCCTGGCCCCTCCACTGCGTGCCCTTCCCAGATCTAGCCCGTCTGGCGGATACACCCTGCAACACCCCTGGTGCTGTTGGCAGGTATATTGCAGGAGGAAACCAGGCTTTGCCTTGGAGAGCAGTGGGTGTCATTCAGCAAAGGATGTTCCCAGCGCTGGGCAGTGACACACATTGTTAGCAAGGCCAGGCTGAATCAAGAAAAACAAGTGAGATGACACTCAGCGATCAGTAATTCCTCCCCCTCACTCATAACTCTGTCAGCCCTTTCAGCTGGATTGTCAAAATACGTTTGTCACAGAACAATTCCTACTCTCTTTTTTTATTATTATTATTTTTTCCCCTTTTTCAGACTCTGGCTGAACTCATCCGTTTGGAACAAAACCCAATATTCATTTCCTCTCTGGGCAGTTGATTTTATTATTGGCTCACCTGCTCCTGCGGTTGAAAAGCTATAAGACTAGCTGGGTCTTCAAAATTAAATTCTGTTGGGTTTTGGGTGGTGTTTGTGGGTTGTTGTTTTTTTTTTTCCCCAGCCTCACGTATTCCATGACTGCAGGTTACTGGCAGGGATTTGAAGATGTACTTGGCAAAGGCACTTTCTGTCTGGGATGGGGATGAGCAAAACAGGAAGCCTGCTTCTCTCTAAATCAGCATCTTTCCAAAGGCTCAGGCTATTCCAGAGCAGGGCAGACTTTGCTTGTGCCTTGCGCGTATTTTGCTGGGGGTGAAGGGGAGCTGTGGGCAGTCACTAGATGTTCCACCGGGCGAATGAGGCTAACATAGAAAAACGTGGGTTAGTTTGGGGTTTTTTTTGGGGGGAAGGAGGCTTCTTCTCAGCCCCAGCTTGGCAGCTGGGAACCCTGCCAGGCTAGGATGGACTTGGGATGTTGCTTGGCCTTGGGATCCTTCCCAGGCTCCCTGATTCCTGCCACAGCAGGATGAATTTTGATGCTTCAGGGGACTGTGTTCAGGAGGCTGGGCTTGCTTTTGCATTGCACTGCTGGCTTGGCTTCTTTTAGTTACTGATCTTCTCTGCTGGTCTAGTAGAAGAAAGATCTTGGGACAGGGAGGGAGGGACCCACGTGCCCCATTGCATCTTTAAGACTGGCTCTCCTGAGACAGACCCAAAATGCTCCAAGGGCTTCTCGTAGGGCTGCGCTAAGGGCTTAGAAACTCCCAATTAGCCACCGCTGGATTAAACTCCTCACCTTTCTGTGACTAGGTGATGTTATCTTCATTCTGCAGCCAGAGGAGCAAGGCCCAAGGGTAGGAACAAAGCCCTAATCTCTCTTGACACCGGCTTTCACCTCCCCAGCAATATTCACTGCCTCACTTGTCCGCGCGCTGTCTTCCATGCCTGTCTTTTCCTTGGGAATCCTGGCTGAGACATTCGCTCCCTTGGAGTTCCCTGCAAATGCTAAATGAGGTGCCGAAGCCAAAAGCTGACCTCATCGTTTCTCAGCAGGAAATAAGTTTGCCAACAACTGGTATTTTCACTGACCTCATAGTGTCCCGTCTTACCTGGAAATGCCAGCCACGAGACAACGCTGGTAGCAGGAGCCAGCGTTTTTACTGGAAGGAATATTTTTAGCTTGGCAAGGCGTTGCGCTGGGAAGCTTATTCCTTCAGACAGTAATACCTTGGTCTGTCAAAGCAAGCACATGAGCTCTCCGGCTGCACCGGCACCGGCACCATCCCCGTGCATCCCCAGCACCGCGGGCGGATCCAGACCTGCCCGCTCCCCAGCGCGGGTCAAGGCCGGACTTGTGTTAGAACACGAAAAGCAATCGCAGCTGCAAATGAGAGGAAGGGGAAGTGTGAAGAAAACCTCGCGGGTGTCAGACGAGCCCCCCCCCCAGCCTGCCCTGAGAGGTCTCCCCATCAGATAATGCCCAGGGAGGGGGCTGCTCCAGCGTGCACCCTCGAATTACTGCTCTGCCCCAGGAAATTGGTGCCAAAGCTTGGTGGCCTGGAGAAGCTGGATGCTGCTGCGGTGCCTGGCATCGTGCTGAGCCGCTGCTTCCCCGAGCTGCCAGAAACTCACCCATGGAAACGCATAAATCCACGGGGCGAGAAGGGCCATGCACCTGCACTCCCTCCAGGCTGGAATTTCCCCCGATAAGCCAGGCACAGGAGGATGGGGAGCTATACGAGCTGTCATCTGCTGTACCTGCAGATTGACTGAAGAGTCAGAGCCGGCAGACACGGCATGTCCTACGCGCCAGGCTGCCCACGCAGTTTTCTCCCTCCCAATTACCAGCTGCAATAAAGGAGCGGGCAGAACCAGCCTCGTTAGTGGGACTGGGACCGGGATGGTCTGAGCCGATTTTCCAGCCTCCATGCAGGCTGCGCTTCTGCGCCGGCACCGTGCAGGATCTTGCAACGCAGATGGAGCGGTCAGGGGGAACCATGCCGTGAGCCTGCGAGCCCAGAGCTGGCTCCCGAACGGCTGACTTGAAACCCAGAAGAGGAGGATAAATCCCATCGGAGTGCGTGCAACAGCTGGATTTCGGAACAAGGGGGACTGTAGGAGGGCCCGGGGGATGCAGAGCAGGCTGGCTGGCTGGGGAAGCCACTCTGCCTGCATCCCTGACCCACCCCATCATCCTGCCCGGCATCCGCACCGTCGGATAACACCAAGCAGCCTTCAGGCCAGTCTTTCCCTAGCAAGCCCCCTTGCACCATTCCCCTGCTAAATAAAGATGTCCAGCCTCCCAATACGGGCACGCCACGTTCCCCGGCAGTCCTGGGCTCCGACCCGCCCTGCTGAGACCTTGCCCGTGCCGTCGCAGCATCTGGCAGCAGCAGGCAGGAGGGCGAGACAGAGATGGGGTGGCGGGTGAAGCCGAGTGTGCCCGAGTAGGTGATTATTTTATCCTTTTGGGGGAAGGAGGAAGCAATTTCCATGTGGCACTCCCTGGGTGTACCTGGAGGGCGCAGCTGATGAATAGGACTGTTTTACTTGCCGCAGGCTGAGCCACGCAAAGCTCAAGAGAGTTTTTTTCCTGAGCTGCTCCATTAACACAAACAGACAGCAATGCTAGCTGCTGACACCAGGGTTAATTAAATCCATCTCTCCATCAATTCTTATTCAACTATTATCGATGGTCATTAGATCAGCGACAAAGTGACAAGCAAACAGTAATAGACTCATCTTAACCCTTGCGGTGCTGGAGAAGGGTAAGCAGACTAAGTGAGTGGGGAGGCGGCTTCTCCGGGGCTCTGCTCAAACTCTACTTGCTCTCTCTTAGAGCATCCCACCTGTATTTGAATTAGTCCTCTTGGTAGGGCAGGTCACCAGCCCCACTCCCCCAAGGAGCAGAGAATGTGTCCCTCTCTGTCCCTTTCCAACAGCTTCACGGCCCGAGGTCCCCGCAGGAGCTGCGCTGTTCCTCAGGGATGCTGGGGACAGCGGATGCGGTCCATGGCACGGTGGCATGTGGACTGAAAGCAGAAAGGTCTGGCTGCCGCATCCTTCTCACCTCGACACGGAGATGGCAGGATGCTCTGGGGCAGCTGCACCTTAGTGTTGGTCCACGGGGGCAAAAAATCGCTCTCATCACGAGGTGGCCCCGAACTGTGCGGCAGAGTCACGGGGGTGATGCCACCCTCAGAGGAGAGACCCACAGAGCTGCTGTGCACACCTAGGCAATTAAACAAACGACGGGAATACTCGTTACCAGAATAACGCCATCCGTGAAAGGGCTAACAAGAATAAGGGAAATGTCCGCTCTCGGCTCCTGGAGCCCTTCCTTCTTGCAGCAGGGCAGAGCTGATTTCCACACCCCCCATGCCTGTGTCCTGAAGGCCCTTCCAGTGCCACTCACACTTTTACAGTCAGGCTCACGGGGGAAAGCTGCTGCTGCTGCTCTCCTCCCTCTCCCCCTCTGATTAACAGCTTAAATGAGAACTGAAGGCTGCCCAAGGGCCGCAATACATTTTCACGCTTCTGCCATCGCAGCCAAGAAGCCAACGTCCAGCTCTCTTCAAGGTCACTCGCAACCTTCAAGTGACTTTCCAGCTTGCTGGGGGAGCGATGCTTGCGTCCCGCCGTTTTAGCTCCCGGAGCAAAGAGACGGGGTCTCGCTGGGAGTGCTGGGGCTGGGTCTTGGTGGTGGCTCACACAGGACACATGATGATGGGTTACCAAATGCCTGCAATAAAATGAATATGTAATTCTGCGCATACATGCAGGTAAAAAAAAACCCCACATGTATTTACCCTGATTTTTGCCTGTTCATCCATGAAACCCCATGCCAGCATTGCCCTTGGTGGTCCATGCAGGTCTTTCCAAACACCTGGGTTAGCCCTTGGAGGTCTTATACGCAGGTTAGGTAGCCCCTTGGTGAGGAAGGGTGGGAAGGACTACTTGAGGTGACAAGGCAAAGCCACCGCTGTTTCACAACCCCAGTATTTGGTGTTGTATGGGTGGGTGTGCTGTAGCCCAGCGCTCTCCAGCTTTATGCTTTCTACATTAATGAAGTTACAAAGTGCCACCAAAACCCATCTCCAGACTGGTAGGATGGCGCTTTAGGCGCTTGTTGGCTCACAGTGGAGGCTTGCTATGGCTTCGTGACCCAGCATGGTGCGGGTAAACTAAAAAAAATACATTAATCACCGCTTTTCTCCCTGTTACAATCTTTCTTGTTCTTGTCTTGTTGGAGTCAGGCTGGCCGTGGTGGTACGGCACATCCAGGCAGGGGAACGGAGCACAGCTTTCTGGAGAAGCTGCTTGAACACCCTCCTTCGAGCCTCTACCCAGAAGGTTTTGCTGTGAAGACAAGATTTCTGAGTGCTGGTACGAGTGCCTCGTGATGGCCCATCTGCTCTACCATGGAAAGTGTTTGTTCTTGCAGGATTGCCTGGGGTTTGTGTTTCTGGAAACAGTTAATAGTTACGGAGCCGGTTCATCGCTCGTCAGTCAGTACCCGCTGCTGCATCGCTTCGGTGTTTTTGCGGGGTTCGATGATCTCGGTGTGCACCGCAAATAGCTTTCTTTGTGTAGCTCTTTACATCAGCTTTTAACACCTGCAGAAGCTGCAACATGCTTGAGAGACATTGAAAAAACGCTTTACGAGTTGGTAAAACCCTTCACTGCTAGAGTCGGAAATGGGCACACATGAAGCGAATGGCCAGGAAAAAAAAGAGCCAGGACGTTGCAAGGCGTACGTGTGTCAGACCTCTGCCTCAAAACACAGCCCTGCTGGTAGAGGAGGACCTTCTGGGTGCTGAGGGAAGACCCCGTCCTTGCTCAGCATTGACCTCTTGCAGGGTCCGTGCATGAATGGTCCCTCACCAGCTCCTCGGGGTGGTGAGAACAGCAGAGCAGCAATGGCAGGTAGTGTCTGCCTGTGATGGGCTAATCCCGGTCTCCTGGCCGTCGCCCCGGTCCTTTCTTTGGAGAAGGGAGACCTTGCTCCAGGTGGGGAATGGGGCACTGGTGAATGGGGAAGCAGAGACGTAGCTTTTCCACAGTCACCTCTCTAACTGGGATAGACAACTCTCCGATGTTCCCCCTGTGCACACACCCGAGGCAGTATTTTATCCCTGCTCTTCCTCAGGGAAGGGATGCAGGATGGGCATGGTAGGAAATGTCCTTTGTGCCTGAGATGAGGGCAAGCTGCTTTGGGCTCAAGCTGTGAGGGAGAGCCATTGCCCTCCTAACCCCAGCCCTCTCCGGCTCCCTTGATCCAGCAAAGTGCCTGTGCCCGGCAGGGACCCTCGGCTTTGCTGGAGGGCAGCGAGACTGAGCCTGAACACGGCATCGGGAGAGAGAGGAGGTGGCTCCGTGGCGAGGGGAGGAGGGGGCAGAAGCACCACATAGGGTGGTCTGGACTTCTGGCCGGCAAGCAAAGACCGAGAGCAGCCCTGCTCCAGGTAGGGAGAGCGGCTCTGCTTGGCTGTTTAAACCTCACACACAATCCCTTGCTTCTCAAAGAGGAAAATAATTGCCATATTCATTTGCGGAGGGAAATAATTACTTGATTCATGACATGAAGTCAATTTTTGTCCTGAACCGGAGGGAGCCTTGTACTGACAGAGGGAATTTCAGAGAGAGCAAAAACAAGCCTGGCATTTGTACGCCACAATTAAAGGCGAGAAAGAGCCAGCGGTAGGGTTTTCTTTTTTCCCCTCTCCCTCTGTTTTTTTGCTCATCAAATCAGATAACGGATAAAATGTTCTGGCTTCTCCGGTTCAGGCTGGGGGAAGAGGAAAGGTCTTCCTTAACTTCGTTAGCCGCGCTGAAATGTTGCAGTTCAAAAGATGACTGCGGCAAGAGAGCGCTTTCCCCCTCCATTGGCCACGGCAGCCGGGCGAGGACTGATGGGCAGATTGAAGGAGCCTGTCGGTCGTTTAGCGGGGCCGGGAGAGGTGCAGGCAGGCATTTAACACAGGTTAAACAATTTATGGGAATTAAAAAGGAAAAGAATAAAAAAAAAAATGGCTAGAAGGTCTTTCTGCCTGTGCCAGCGATGGGGGTCAAATCTGAAATCTATTCCTCGGAAAGATCAAAGGCCCAGGCTGGGATTTCTGGGCGAGCAGCACAAATTGCTAATGGACCCGAGCTCGCGTGCTGCTGTGTGCCGGCGTGCTTGCTCGGCCGCCGGCGTGGGCTGCAGCGGTGGGCTTTCCTCCGTGGGCTCCGAAGGGAGGTGAGGTGTTCCTGTTGCGGCCGGGGAGGGTGCATGCCCATGCACCCCGCTGCGTGCCTTGCTGCCCTGAGTTGGGGTCCCTCGGGGAGCCGGGGCCAGGGTGCCTCGCTGCCACGGGACCCGGTGTCCGGCATGTGCCCTGGACCGTGGCTGTCGCCTGAAAAATGGGCCTCCTGGGAGCCTCGGGGCAGGGGGAAAGGGCAGCCGGCATCCTGCAACAGGGGCACGGAGGCTCTCACGGATAAATTATAAGCCAGAGCCTTTGGTACGGCTCCTCTGCTGCGGGGCAGCTCCGGCTAAGTGCCGAGCTCCACCCCGCAAAGAGGCTTCCCGTGCTTGGTCCGGCTTGCCCACCGCATGCCTCGGGCTGCCCTCCCAGCTTGCCTGCTCCCGGAGGGAAGCTGGGGGCATGGCTGGCTCACCCCGAGCAGAGGGGAAGGTGATATCTGCACGGGCTAATTGATACTAAATTATGTGGGGAAAGAGGAAACTGAAGGCGGGCGGTTCTGTAAACATATCTATTTTTCACAGTCCACACCACGATGATTGAAGCTGGAGTCAAGGGTGATATATGATAGAAAATTGATGAAACATTGATGTCAGGGGATGAATATTTCAGGAGGAGCTGTATACATTGTACAGTGCTTTTCTTAAATCTTTAACCAGTGTTGGATAACCTTGAGAGGAGTGTTTATAAGTTTATTCTGTGGCAAGGGGAGCCAGGAGTCCAAGGGGATTTGGGGTGTGCTGCCTCGGCAATACCCCGGTGCGAGGCTCAGAACGTCCCATCGCACGGGGCAGTCCGGCTAAGCCAGCACCGCAGGGAAAATCCTCGGGGCTAACACGTGCTGAACCTTTTCCGGCTTCAAAAGCAAGTGTGGGATGTAAAGGTCAGCCCTGGCTCTGTCTTCCTTCCTGCAGCCTTTGGAGCATCCCAACCCTGCGGCTCTGCCGTGCACCGGCTATAGCTGCTTCCCAGCAGCTTGACCTGATCCTGGCCTCGACGTGCTTGGGCACGGCACCCTCAGATCGACGGAAAACAAGTTTGCAAGCTGCTTTCTCCTCCAGGTTGACTTTTAAGCATCAGCACCCGGCTTTGGCAGGGAGGTTGTCCCCATTCGAAGGAGAGGGAGAGTAACTGGGGGCTCGGGGTCCGGCTGGGGACAGCGAGCCCAAGCCGTGAGCAATACCAAAACAGGGGAAGCTCAGAGCAGCTCGCAGCCTGGTGAGTGGAAAAGTCCTGCTGGCTGGTAGCTATTTTGAGGTAAGGCATTAATTGAGGACCAGAGGGAAAACAATAAAGCCATCCCCGAAATAGAAGCTGTCAAAATGTCGTTGCTAGGAGTGAAGCCCAACCTGATTTTTTTTTTTTCCTTGTTATAGAGCCCATTGCCTTCAAAGCAATTGCGAGGGGGGCCCAAGTTTGGGGTTTTTCTCTGCTCCCATCAAAACCAAACTTCTCAATCTCCCCTGTGCCCAGAGCAGGGGCCAGGGAGGCAGCGGCAGCCGGGCATGCGTTTAGGACTAATGCTTTTCAGTGGCATTTAGAAGACGTCTCAAGGGCCCTTTGCATTTGCTGCTCTGAAGATTTGCTTGTTTATTTTGGAAATCAGCAGGGTTCAAGCTTTTTTATGAATAAGACCTCTAAGAAAAAGGGTTTTTTCACACGGAGGGAGCATCGTCTGGAGGATGGGGGTTCGGTGGGGTTTTGTTTCCAGGATGGGGAGAGAGAGGGAAGATTTGTAAGCAGGAGGGTTTTTTTTAAGGAGCAGTTTTAATGTTTCATGTACAAAACCAGTGTTGTTATAACGCTCGGGTGTGCCTTTCCGGGAGCAGGACCTCCTGCCGCATCAACCCTGCAGCTCCTGCCTGGGGCTGGTACCTGGCTAAGGGTCATCATCCCAACGGGACCGGTTTCTCCCCAGCAGCCCCAAATAGAAGCAGAGCCAGATGATTTATGCTTCTCCCATCCCGCCTGCCTCTTGGTAAACAACGTTCACCCAGAGAAAACAGGATGAGCACAGGGAAGGGGAGGGAAGGAGGAAAAACCCCGCGCTGCTCCCCAGAGGCTCGCACCATCCCATCCCCAGCTGGGCATGTGTGGTGGCCCGGGGGGGCTGTCGGTGCCACCGGCCGGGCAGGCAGCCCCTCTTGCACGGTCCTTTCGGGTCATGGCCATGCCATGACTTCCGAGGCCCCATCAGGAAGAGTGTTTTCCTGCCACCAATATTATCTCATAGCACTTTCCATCTTTCCCCCACGCAGAAAGCTGCAAATCGAGACCCTGAGGCATCTGTGTAGCATCAGGAAGACTCTTGGATATCTTTTTTTAAAGATGTATTTTTCGTTTTGCAGTGTTCAAACACCATCAGCCGTTTTGTACGGTGGCATTTTCACAGGAGGGGGTCATTTTTAAGTGTAAATTGTTCCTTAAAGTACATATTGACAGTACCAGAGGCTGAAGTGGCTGGAAAAACCCTACAGCAAGCAGGGAAAGTACCACAGCCCTGGTGTGTAATGGCCATCCTCATCACACGGGTGCTTCGCTTCTCACCTTCCCACCTGGAAAAGCATCTTCCACCCTCGGTCTCCTGCAAACCCAGGGACAGTTAGCAACTGAGGTCCTGGTCCTGAAATACAGGTTGGAAAAACAAAAATAAATCCCTGATTGCTTGGCTGAATCAAGGCCAGCATCACCCCGCCGAAGCCACTCGGGCTTCTAATAATAAACTGGTAGTGCTGGCTGTGACATGTGTGACTTAGGGAGGAGCGTGGTGTTCAGGAGCGACGAGACATCGTTTCGGAGGGATGCACTTGGCCAAAACCGGGCTGATGGTACCAGCCCCCCCGGTTAATCCCCTGGGCACGTGGTCTCCGTTTCAAGGTGAGCAAGGCAACAGCAAATACCTGGTGAAGAAAGTTAGTCCCTGGTCTGTAGCGCTGAAACAAAGCTGACTAAAATAATTGCTGCAGCCGGGTGGCTGCTCTCCCATTTCTTGTTACAGGGTGTCACCGGGATGTAATGACTGCAGCAGCGCGGCCCCATGCTATTTCAACATTAATTTGATATCACATCTCCAGCTATTACCTTATTTATTTTAGAAGCTTTAATTTATGTCGAGCTGGGTATGCCAACTGTCCCAATTACGTGAAGGTCAGGGAGTGGCTCCTGCGAACTGCGCGTGAGTCACAGCTGGGTGCTGCAACAGCCTCTTCCCTGGGATCTCCTCCTGCCGCACCGGGATGATGCTACAGGAGCTCCTGCCGCCATCCAGGCTCGGGCACGCTCCATGGACCAAGCATCTCCAGCCAAGCACAGGGAAGCAAACGATGTTTTTCGTGTGTGGTTTTTATTTTCCTCCCCCTTTTCTGTTTTCTTTTTTTTTTTTTTTTTTGCAGTTCTAGCTTCTTGCTGGCAACAACAGACGTTCTATTTTGACGAGTTAATAAACATCCCTCCCGGGAGTGAAGGAGCTCCAGCATGCTCTGCTTCACCATGTTTTACGTCTGACTAACAGAGTTTGCAGAGCAAGAGGTGTTTTTCTAATCTGAGAACTCAGTGGCTCATGTTTCAGACTTCTCCCCGAAGCTGTTTCGCTTCCCCGCGTCTCGGAGGGCTGGTATCATGATGCTTCTGTGTTATCTCCTGGGGTCTAACCCATCGCTGCAACCTCCCCTAGCCCCTTCTGCTGCTCCCGACCCTCTCCCAACCTCAGATCATCTCTTGGATCTCCTGTTATCGAGCCGTTTATCAGCTTCGGATGTTAAGGTACAGCTGTACACCTCTGTCTGGGACCTGCACGCTCCCAGGGCGCAGGGTTTCCGCGCTGAAAGGAATCCCCTCGCTGCTGGGGGGGTCGCTGATGAACACCAGGCACTGCTGCAATGAGCTGCTGGCAGATGCCAGGTCTCTGCATCGGGGATGCACCTTGTCTTGCTCCTTCCAAGCACCTCCATCTGTTGCTCCAGGAATACTGAGTCCCACAACCTGTGGTTTTCATCAGCCTTTCAGAGCAAAAAAACAAGAGTTCTTCATAATTTTGAGACCAGCCGGTGAGGAAGCCCTTGGAAACCTGAAGAGCAGGGACAGATGGACGTGGGTCCAAAACCTGCCGCTTCTAGGATGCCCCTCACGGCTGTATCAACCCGGAGGCTGCTGCTGCCTTCGTGCCTTTTGGCAAGAAGAAATGAGACCTTGGACATGATGCAAGGCAGGCCCGGGAAGACGGCGCGTGGTCCAGAGAGCCAAATTGCCAGTTTGAACTTGTAGAACATTATTGCTCCTGAATTATGGATAGTTATTGCACCTTCTGGATGATAAATTATTGAGCTGACATGCTGGATGGAGAGTGAGGAGCCGGCGCCGTGTTTACGGCAGGCGGATCTGGCACGTGGTGTCTTTGCGGGGAGGGAGGGATGTTTTTCTCCCTTTCCTTCTGAGCAAGAACATCTCCGCCTGAAGCCAAGGAAACAGCAGGACTCTGCCCACCGTAACTCACTGAGTCAGCCGTGAGGGCAGCTGCGAGGGCAGCCGCAGGCGAAAATCCCTGGCAAGGGATCCCGGAGGAGTTGGGGGGGGTGTCCCTCTATCCCAGAGGTTTTTCTGCTTGCACTCTAGTTGGGTTTGCACTCTCACTGGGGTTTGGGAATGACTAACACTGGTCTGCAAAAGGAAATGAGATGAGGTCCTTAAAAACCAGGTATAGGGATGCTCACCCAAAGCAGCGTGCCGGCCCCCGGCTGGAGGCAGCAGCCTCTCCCCGCTCCGTAGCATCAGACATTGCTTTTGCCTGCAGAAGAGGGAAAACTCTGCTTAGCCTGTTCAGTATACAGTCAGCTGCATAATATTTGTGTTGGGGATGGAAGATAAAGCAGGCTAACCAATTCTGTGGACGCGAGGGTGCCTTTCAAACACCGCTGTGTACATAGACGCAGGAAACCAGCCAGCCAATATCTTAGCAAGAGGGATTTAACGGGGACCATGGCCACGCTTCGTCAGCCCGGGCACTCATCTTTCTTACATGAAGGGTGAGGAATCTTCCCGGGGAGCTGCGCAATTAGCTCCAGTGCTTGGCTTGAGCACAGCCAGGTCCCAAAATTTGCAGTGGCCCTGGCTAACCAGCTCACGCCCCGCTCCTGCCCTATCTCCCCAGAGCAGGCTGCCCAGCAGCTTGGTGGGGATGGGGATGTGGCACCTCGCTGAGGTGGTCATTAATCACCCCCAGCATCTACTTTGGAGAAGGGGCAGGAGGCAGGAGAAGCCGCCCCGCGGTTTCTGAGCCTGGCTCGGTTCAGGCGTGAAGAAGAGCTGCGGGTTGGTCCCAGGATGGGACGGAGAGACGCTTGTTTCTCTGCTGCTTTGCTCTCGGGGGCTGCTTGTGCCACCCCAATGCAGCTTTGCAATGCCCAGGGCTCGGTGCCGCCCTGCGCTGGGACATGGACATAAACCCTGGTGTCCCCCATGCCCCTTTCTTCCGATCCTGTAGTATCATCCCGGGCACTTCTGAGGTCCAATAACCTCCCCCTTGCCCTCAAGAGGATTTGGGGAACAGTTTATTTAGGTGATGAGACACTATTTATCTCCCAGGCTGCGCTGGTCTAGCATCCCTGGCAGGGGGTGGCAGGTCTGCCGAGCCCCTTGTCCGACACATGCTCCCGGCAGCCCCGGGATTAGGGACTCCCTGAGGTGGCTGCTCCATCATGTTTAACAGACCTTGAGAGACCTGTGTGCCCCTTGAGTTGGCCTAAATGCGTTCTGGGGCCCATTTAGGCTGTAGGTCTCCATAGCATCCTGTGGCGATGAGTTCCATAATTTAATCATGGGTGGCGTGGAAAAAGCACTGTCTTTTGTTTGGGCTTAAATCTGCTGCCCGATAACTCGATTTGGACACTCCTAGTTCCTCTGTTGGAAGAAATGGGGAATTATCACTGCCTCTGCACCTGCTCCACGGCACTGGTGTTTTTATACTGGCACGCTGTGGCTTTTCTTTTGCCTCTCCCTCATTCATACCTCCTGGCAATTTCCCACTCCCTTGCCAGCCCGGCCTGGCATCGTGCGGAAGATGGAGCCGGGAAGGTCTCTGCTTTGCTTCGTGGCTGTGTTGATCTCTACTTCTCTCCCGCTCTCTTTTTTATAGGTGCAGGAGAGATGCTCGGGAGGCACTGCTGACTCCGGTCCAGATGCTGACAGGCTCGCTCTGGAGCAAGCTGTGGTCCCAATGAAAATCCCCAAAGCATCTTCTGGTGGTTTTGGGTGCTTGCTCCTGCCTGTTGGGTCCATGCGTGCACATGCGGACCTCTTCCCAGCCACCCAGCCCAGCCCCTCGCAAGGGGAAGGGTTCGTCACACGGGCTATGGTCACCTTGGGAATTAACCTCTCTCCTAACCAGGCTTTCCTGGTCCCAGGGGAGCGGCTCCCACCTCCCTCCCTCCGTGGGACAGAGATGCCGTGAAGCATCACCCGGGGTGGAGGAGAGAGGTGGCACGAGGGTCCGAGGGATGGGGAGAGGGGCGGTGTTTGTGTCAGCCTCTCCCCTCGCCAAGTGATTTCCATCGCATCTCAAGCTTGAAGCCGAGGAGGCTCTGGGGTCGGTAGAAAGTGAAACGCTTTCCCTAATCAAATCACACGCCAGTGTCACTCGTAAAGCTCTGCAAAGCAGAAAGGACTTGGGAGCCACTGAACCACAAACACCTCCTCCCTCCCCAGTGCCTCTGTGGAGATCCTGCCTCTCTTCTTCTTCATCTCTCGCCCACGAACACGGTTTGGGAGGGAGCCGGGGCAGGGGTTCAGAGATCCCACCTTGCGCCCCGTGTCTGGTGCAGGGCCATCACACCAGGCATCCCATGGGCTCGAGGATTTGGGGAGATGTATACGGTGCTTTGTGGTCTTGGTCTTCGTCTTGGAGATGTTCTGCCCTCTCTGGTCATCTCCCTGACAGGGATGTCTCCCTCCAAGCAGGCACTGGGCGCGCATCACGCCTCTCTAGTCCAGTGGGTCTTCTCCATCCTCAGCTTCCGTGAAGATGCTACATCTTCTCCTGCGCCTTGCTCAGCTCCTTCACGAGCCCCTGCCAGCCCGAGGATGGGATGTGCAGTGTACGGCCACCCCGTTTGGAGGTGAGGGGCAGGAGGACAGTCCCTTGCCTTCACCTCCCCGGCCCAAACCGAAAGGGGTAACCCGGGGAGCGCAGGATGCCTTTCCCAGCGTGGGGTGGGGGAGCCCACAGAGCGGGGGAAGGAAGGGTCAGTGCCGGGTATTCCACCCTCAGAGAGCATGGGAGTTGCTGACGGAGGTGGACGTTTCTGAGAAAGCCCTTCGTTCAGGTTTTGACAGTGCATCAAGCACCGAGTACTTCATTGCTGCCTCCAAGCACCCCCACGGAGCTGTGCACGGAGCAAAATGAGCAGGGTGGTTGGCTAATGTCGAACCGAGCGGACAGGCGGGCTCCATCCAGGTGCCCACCAGCAACAACCCACCCAGCAAAATACCCTGGGCCGCCTGTTCTGCAGGAAAACCTGCCTTCTCCTCCTCCAGCCCTTTTTCCGCCCTGGCTCTCCTGGCATTATGGAGAGAAGCAAATTCCCCGTCCTTTATAGGCAGCGGCTGGGACTTCTCCGTGATGGTAAACAGCATCCTCGCAGCAGGTCCGTCAGCGGCAATTTCCGCAGCCTCCTCCGGTGCACCCAAAGCACGCAGGCGAGGAAATTGTCGGTAGCAGCGGGGGGAAAAAATAAACTACTGCTAAACTCAGTGTTCACTTCGTGCTGGGGCTCTCTTGGTAACAAGCAGCTCCCTAGAAAAATCCCCCCTCTAAAAAAAGCAGGGGGATTTCAGCCCGGCTGGATTCCCGGAGGAGGGAAGCGGCTATTTGCGGAGCGAGAGGAGATGTGGCAGGGGCCGGCCGAGCCTCCTGCGGCGGCGGGACCGGCAGATTCCAGCGGCGGCTGCTTTTCCTGAGCTGGAAACATGCAATTTTCCGCATTTGGTCCCTGCCGCTGTGGGTGAGCCGGCGGGGAGCCGATGCCGGGGCATCCGGGCTGCAGCATCCCAGGGAAAGCAAAACTCTGGACAGCCGCAGCTTTTCCTTGCTGGGGAAGCCCTTCCCAGTGTCTCGACCCCACGTTATCTGTAGCTTTGCTGTGTACCCCCTCTTCTTCCCCTGTGTGCACATCTTCAGACGCTCTCTTCTTACTAATGCCTAATGAGGTTGGCGGGACTGTTTGGCCCGATAGCATAGTTATGGCTAATGCTATGCAAATTGACTTGAAGACCTATGAACCCCCAAATAGATAAGCACCTCCGGCTACCCCCCGTGCTTAGCTGCCTGCAGCCCTTCCAGCCGACCACGGCTGCAAAGAGCACGTGGGGGCTTTAAAGAAAATGCTCTTTCGAAAAAAAATAAAAATCGTCCTTTCCCCCCCAAGAGAAAATTCTTTATGCCATAAAGAAGTCAACATCTCAGCGCGACCAAGGCCAGCCTTACCCCCCAGATAGCTGTGCCATTTAGTGAGGAGCACGGTCACCATCTGAAAGAAAAAGGCACTTGGAGAGGACGTTTTAGCCCACCTAAGGTCCACTCTGCCTCTAAAGTTTGGGTGGGAAAAGACACCCACCCCTCCCGTGACAAGGCGATCACAGCTGAAGGGCGCCGTGACCTCGAAGTCTGAACAAGCGAGTCTTTGTCTCACCTCCTGATTATGCTTTGGGAGTTTCCTCTGTTTATTATTCATCCGATTGCGAGCTTTTTTAATGCTTTAATGCACACACACCCCCTCCTGGCAATGCTAGAGACCCAAATGCCCGACCTGAGGCATGCACCGGAGAGGTCGGAGGGTCCCTGCTCAGACGCCGCGTGCATCACCGGTGGGATGTGGACTGCTGGTCCTCCTGCATCCCTGAGCGGGAGCACTCCCTCCCTGTGCCCGCTGCAGAATGCCAAAAAACAGGCGTCCCCTCTGATGCCGCCCTTCTCCTTCAGCCAAAGCGGGTGGTGTGGACCCTTTCCCACCTGCTGCCCGCTTCCCCTCGGCTTCATCCGGCCCCATCACCCCACTGTCCCTCTCCGGCGCTGGCGACAAGGGCCGGGCCCCCCGGTCCTGCTGCGGCTGGGCGGCTGAGTCCTGTGCAACTCGTCGCACCTCCCGATCGGCTGCTGGGAGCGGTCCCGCTGTGCTGGGGATTTGATTGACCTGTGCACGCCAGGCCATTAGAGGAAAACGAGGGGTAATACGTAAACACCTGGGAGGAAAAACAGCCCTTTGCCTTAATGATAGTTTGTCATGTCGTATTCTTCTAAAATTGCGAAATAGTGGTAGGCTAACCTTTAATTTGCATTGCTTTAATTCATATTTTGAATACCAGACAATGACTTAAACACCACCTGATTTAACCCACGCGTTCTCACTCATTTCTACAAAAAAACTCGTACAAAAGGTGTGCTCTGCTTCTAAAAGCAGGCACTCTGAACGCCCACCGGCTCCTCCGCTCATTAATACCGATACCCGCACTGGTACCAAGCCATTTTTCAGAGCCCCTCAAAGTGCTTTCCACGCTGGCCCAAGCGTTATCGGTGTTATTTAATAAAAGGATAAACACCCGCCCAGGCACAGAGCCCTCTCTTGCGCCAACGGTCACTGAGCTCCGGCGCAAGTGCCCGGGCTGCGGGGCTGCACGTGGGGCCGGATGCGCCCTTCTGTTACGCTGCCACGAACTGCGCCTGAGCCCACCGTGCGGCCTGATCCGGCTGGAAAATAGCCTTTTTTGCTGGTTTATTTTCCCAGCCCTCTCACCCTCAGCCCCTCTCCAACGCCAGCACCGCCGGGTCTGCGTCAGGCGCATCCCTCCCCCTCCCCGCCCAGCCAGGCTCTTCTTTTGTGGCTTTGACAGCAACTGGAAATGAGATTTTCTTTTTTTTTTTTTTTTTTTTATTTTTTTTTTTGCTCTTAAGCCTTTTCCGGCACGTCCCGCTGCTCTGTAAATACAGGCTGAAGTGCAGCCGAGTGTGGGATGCTGGAGGCAGCACTCGAGGCAGCTGTATTGCTGGCGATGCGCAGGTGGCCCGCGCAGCGTGGCACGAGTGGCCCCTGTTTTGGGGTCTGGCTGGGGTACCTGCGGGACTGGCCGAGGGACAGCCAGGCTGGGAGGAGAGGGTGCTCTGCTAAGGTGGGAGACAGCAACTGGGCAGCAAGGAGAGCTCATGACAGCTCTGAAAGGTTTCCAAAGGTGGATTTTTCATTTTTGGGTGATGCCCACAAGCTCATCCCAAGCGCAAAGGCCACCCCTGCGTCCCCGTGGTCTGCATGCAACACCCTGATTCCATAGCAGAAGCCATCCCCCAAACTTCTCCCATCCCCATCCCATCCCATCCCATCCGGATTTGCCCGGCCCCTCTGAAGGCAACAACCGAGCTCGGGCCAAGGAGTGAACGCTGGGCCTGGAGAGAGCCGGTGCCAAACCCACAGCCCCGGTTCCACCGGGCTGGCGGTGAGGCGCAGGCTGTAATTACCGCCTGCCTGCCAGGGCTTCTTCGCCCCCACTGCCCTACCCCGGAGGAACTGAGCAGCTGCCAACAATTAAATGTAGTTAGCAGTTCCCATGCTATTTTAACCATTTATAGGCAGCAATGGCAGCCCCTTCTCCCTTGGTGGGAGGGAGCGGTTCTCGCTGTCACCCCACACTTTGCAGCCCCCCTTGACGTGGGAGCCGCCGCATGAGAAGCGGCGCTGCTCTGTCCTAACGCAGCTTGGCGGAACTCGGGGTTGCCTCCCCTCCTGGGCACCCCTGAGCCCCCCTCCAGCGAGCGAGGAGGCAGGGTGGGGTTTAAACCCAGGCCTAAGGAGAGACTTATCCTGGGGACAACCGCAGCTCCGCCGCTCAGAGTTTGCAAACCTGTAAGTTCGTTTTCAATTCTTTGCAAGAAGGGTGATGTAGAGATATCGAGGAGCAGTTGCAGGATACCTCCCCCAGCGTGTGAATTTAATGGTTTTATTGGGTTTGTGTGTGTGCGTCTGGGTTTTTTATGGGCACGTTTGGCAGTCCAGGTTTCAATCCCGGTTCTCGGGGGGGGGGGAATGTAGTAGCCCATTACGTGATCCTACGGCACTAACAGGGTCAGCAGCAACAGGACGCGTCGCTTCGGGAGTTCAGGCCGTTCCGGCCGGTGTGCTTCCCCCGAGGCAAGCCTCCGCGGCGGGCACAGCGGGGCACGCCGCTCCCGGGGGCCGGGGAGGGGGACCGGGGGGGGACACGCGGCGCCGAGCGCGTTGCGGGGCTCCCTCTTGTGCCCGCACACCCCCACTGCAGAGCCGGCTCCGCCGGTCGGTGTTTAACGCGGGGTTTCCATCCCCGCCTCGCAGCCCCTCTCCCGGCGTGGCTTTGTACCCCCCTCGGCTGCCCGGGGCGGGGGCAGGAGGTGGCGGTGGTGGTGATGGGGGGGGGCTGAGGCCGGGAGCAGCTCATCGCAGGCGCGGGGCGGTGCCGCTCCCGCTCCGCCCCGCCGGGCCGCGCCCCGCTCCGCCCCGCTCGGCGCCGGGCAGCCCGGCAGTGTGGCGAGGCGGGCGGGCAGGCAGAGCCGCGCCGCGCCGCTCCGCTCCCGGCCCCGCCGCCATGCCGCCGCCCGGCCCCCGCCGCCCCGCCGCCCTCCTCATCCTCCTCCTCCTCCTCCTCCTGCTGCTGCTGCTCCGCCGGGCGCTGGCCGCCGCAGGTACGGGGGGGCCGGGGAGGGGGGCAGAAGTTTTTCGGGGGGGCGGTGGGCAGCTACCTCCCCCCCCCCCCACCCCCGAAAAAAGTTCCCTGCGGTTTACCCCTTTTCTAGGGGCAGCTCGGGGGGTGGGTGTGCGACCTTGGGGCACTTATTTCCTTTTGTTTTTCTTTAATAGGGAGGTTGTGGGGTGTGAAGGGGGGCGCTGGCTTGGGCGGGGGGAGCTGAGCCACCCGGGGGATGCTCCGGGGGATGCTCCGGGGGATGCTCCGGGGGATGCTCCGGGGGATGCTCCGGGGGATGCGGGTTGGCAGCGCCGCTCCCCGCCCGCCCTGCCGTGCCGCTGCCGCCCGCTTATATTTTTTACATATATCTATATTTTTCTTGGGAAAAGCAAAACAAACCCAGCCCTGTTTGTAGTGTCGCCAGCTGCGAGTCCCCAGCGGGTCAAATAAGTAATTATTCAGCCTGGAGAGATAGATAGATATATATTTTAATCTGCATTTTTACAAACGGAGCTCTTGATGGCCGGGCAGCTAAGTGGTCTTTTCCTATGGCTCTTCAAAGTTTCCTGTGCGCAACCCAATCTTGTGATTGAGATGCTCTTAAATCCAGCCCTTCCGTTGGTAATCCCTGCCACAGACAATAAACAGAGGCGCGTCTCTCCTGCTGCCCTCTCTCGTTAGGACTCCTGTGATCAAATTCAGCCTTTCCGCTATATTTCTCCCCCCCACCCACCCCCAGCAACTCATGAACATCCTCTGCATCTCAGGACTTTGTCCTTTGTCATCCTCCGGCAGTGGCAAAGGAAAGGTGCCAGTGTTTATCCTCCGGGTATAAAAAGATGTCCTCGAATATAAAGCTCAGAAGTGGAGCCCCATAAAGTTTGATGGCTTTTAGAGGTTGGAAGAGACCATAACCGTAACCGTCAGGGCTCCGGCGATGGGCAAGGTCGTCATCCCCGTGGGAACTCGAGAGGAGAGCCCATCGCTCACTTCCCGCAGCTCCTGGCAAGGGTTCGAGGACGTGTCGCCAAGCTGCGCGCAGCACAGATCGGTCTTGTTAGTAGTTAAAAGCGTCTCCTGACAAGCTGATTTTCTAGGAAAATGAACCAAGCCTTCTTTTCTGAAGCGTAATTAAGGTGACGAGGAATTTTGGGGAGGGAGTTTAATTAGATTAATATTTTTTTCCGCCTCCGCCGCACAAAGATCTAGTGTGTTTCGGCAAATGGAAAACAGAAATGGCACTATTGACTTCTTCAGTGGCCTGGACGTTGCTGCCGCAGCATCCTCCGGCCAGAAGAAACTCTCCCTTCACTGGAAAGGGAGAGCTTTGAGAGGTGGCAACCAGCGTCCCGCTCAGCCGGGAGCAGCACAGCGTGTGCCGGAGGGTCCCGTGCCGTGGGAGTGAGCGGCGAGGGGCCCGGAGGCTCGGCATGCCGTGGGATGCTGTGGATAGCCGGGAAGGCTGGATTAGCCCGGCTGCTGTGGGTCGGGGTTTAGCTGTGGCCAAGCAGCCTGGGGATGCTGGCGGGGGGGATGTCGGCTGGGTTGGTGGTGCAGGACCCCCGTGCCTGGCTCCGTCTCGTGCGGTGCTCTGTATTTTTGCATGCACCAAGTTCACGCAGAGGTTGAAATAAAACTGGGCAGGAGGGAGGGAATGAAGACGAAAAAACAAGTTAAACCTGACCAAGCTGGATCAGTTTGAGTCTGGGGAGCTCTCTAAAGGCACACTGTTCATCTGCTGTATGTAAACACGTATAAAGTTTTTAGCTGTAGAGCTATAATTAGTGTTTCTCCAGGAGTGTTGTGCAGAGATTGCATGTGATGATGCAGAGGAGGGAGCTGAGATGGGGGCTTAGCCCGGTTATAATCTGCTCCCTTCCCCATCTTCACCTGGTTTTAAGGAGGGAGGGAGAGACCTTACCCAGAAAATCATTTTCTCTTTTAATAACATATTGTTTGTGTTGGGTTTTGCAACGGGGCGGAGGGGAGAAGTGTAGTTCTGGATTGGGGTTTGATACCCAGAAGCGGTTGGCCCACTCGTCCCCAGGACTGCTGCCGTGCTCTCCTCTGCTGCTGGGGGAACCCCAGCTCCCACCCGCGTCCCCCCTTCCCGGGGCTTTGCCTGCCGGGCTGCTCGCCACGCTTCTTTCTGCGTGCGTGCGCTGCTCTCGATAGGAAAACGACTTGGTGCGAGGATTTTGAGCTTGCTTGAGGGCCTTTCCCCACCAGGCCGGCCGCATGGAGCTTGCGGAAGGGCTGCCGAAATCCAGAGGGTGATGCTGGAGGGGGGCTTAGCTGACAAGGCTGTTTGCAGACAGCGTGACGCTGCTGTCCTGGCGAAGGACTGTCCTTCCATCCCTCTGCTCTGCCACCGTCAGGAAAACACCTGGGGAGGGAGGGATGGGGGATATGGGTGCTGCTGTCCCCCACCGGTGTGGGTGGGGGGCTCCTGCCCATGGGAGCAGATGGCCGGGGGTGAGATGCTCCAAGACCTGTTGCTCATCAGCAAAGCCTGCCCTTGCGGGAGGCGGGGGCTTGCTGGCTTGAGGACGGCGGCGTGTGGAAGGCTCTGCTCTGGCTTTTTGCCTCCCTCTCCTTTAGCTTCTTGGTTATGGAGCCCTCTCTCTCTTAGAAGCGAGTGCTCTCTGTGCATGATAGTGGCAGAATGAAATAACGAAACAACAAAACAAGGAAGGGAAGTGGAAAAATACTACTTTAAAGAAGGCGGAATCTCTTGGAAGTGGTAGTTGGGGGGTAGGGGAGAAATCCAGCTTGCATTTTCTCTGTTTAGAAATGAAAAGTGCACCACTGCTGACCCAGTCAGCAGCTCGGAGAGCCCAGCTGTGTCCTTTATCTCTTCTCCTGTGTAAGGTCCCGTGGGTGCTTTTGGTGCTGTGCATGCTGGCTCCCTTTCCGTCCCTGTCCTAGCCATACAGGAATGAAAAAAAAAAAAATCTGTATTTTGGGTCAGTTAAGCAAGCCAAGATGATGCAAGGAGCTTGGTTTTGCTCGCGTTTTTAGCAGCAGCAGCGCTTTCAAGTCCCCGGCCCTGTGGCTTTCTCCCTCCCGGTGTGTTTGGGGCCGGTGGGATCAGCCCGCCAGCCCCGTGGGTTACCGGGAGAGTCCATGAGCTGGGCTTTGCTCGGCAAAAGCCAGGCTCGCAGGCCAGTGCCGGGGAGGCGGCAGGAAGCGCCGGGCTGCGAGGTGAGGACGGAAGGGGCTGTATGGAGTCTGCGAGGAGTTCATTACAGCAGATGTTGGTGCCATAAAGCCACAGGTTCCTGCTGTTTCCTATTCACTTATATCCTCCCGGCTTCAGCGATGCTAATGCGAGTGAAAACATTTGCCGGAGCGAGGGAGGAGGGCATAAATCATCAGCCTGTTCCCTCTGCCCCCTCCTGCCATCCCACCCGCACGTCTCGCCTTGGGAAGCGGGGGGATTAATAGGATGGCTGCTCGCTGGCTGCCATCGGCCCTTCCGTGGCATTTTAGGGCCCGTTGCCTCTGATTTTTGGCTTCCCTTAATATGCAAAGCTGTAATTTGCTGTAATCAGTTGTATTGTGCAAGCCACCCCTGCTCGTGAGTCAGAGCAGTGGCACGGAGCTGACACAGCCCTGGCCCTTCGGATGCTGGAGGGGGGGGTCCTGTGTCTGTTGGCATGAAGACTCATTCCTCTTCTTCATCCTGGGGTGAAGGCAGCTCGGGTGGTCCTTCCCTGGCTCTGCCAGAGCTCAGGACCTAGAGGAAATGTTGTGTGAGATGCTCTCCCCCCAAACCAGAGCCTTCGTGGTGCCCCAGGAGTGGTGAACCGGTAGATTTTGAGTGATGGGGCTCCTCACGTTGGGCTGGGGCACTGGGAAAAAACCCTGTCTGACCTGCAGCGGGGTTGCACCAGGGCTGGGAAAGGCAGAGCTTTGACTTGAGAGAGGCAGAAAGCCCCATAAAGCTGCTCTGATGTCTGGTTTCACACCCGCCCTCCGAGGGACCTCTCTTGCTGGGAGCCTGAAGGCCCCTAGCCGAATGCAGCACCCTCCCTAACACTCCCTAAATCCTCCCTCTCGCTGTCCCCGCAGGCTTGGCCGGCGCTTGAATTTTTACTCTCGAGGCAGCGTTGGAGCGTGGGTTTCCTCTCAGCTTCGCGCTGGGGTCCCGGCACGGAGGGCGATGTTGTTCCGGAGGGTCCCAGCTGGGTTTTGGTTTAAATCGGTTTTCATCCCGTTGCGGAGCAAAGCGCTAAAAAGGGGGAGCTGCGTGCACGGGGGAGGCTGGGGAGCCAGAAGGCAAGCGAAGCATCCCGACTGCACCAAGTATTATTTTTGAAGCCTCCTGGTTTTTCCGGAGGCCTGACTCACGGCGCAGGAATGCGCTGGGCTGGCAGCCCCGGACCTGCTCCTTGGTGGAGGGGAAGAGCTGCCGTCTCCTCCTCCCGAGCCCGTTCCCCATCCCCTCTCCTCCCAAACCGCCCGGCTGGGCTGGTAGCAGCCACATGTTTGCTGAGCTTGGATTTTTAGGGGATTTTTTTTTTTTTTCCCCTTTCCCTTTGCTATTTGCTTGTTCACGTAGGGGCTGCTTTGGGGTTTTTTGCTGGGGCAGCTCGGCAGGTCGTAGCGAGGCACCTCTGGGTTACGCCGGCTGGTTGGAGGCGAGGGAAAGGCAGAGCGAGCCCCGAGATCAAACACGAGCCAGGCTGGGAAAGGCTGGGCGAAGCCACCCTCGAAAACGAGGAACGGGAAGGGAAGCAGGAATTATTTAGCACGGGGCTTGCTCCAGCGTGTCCTGCACCGCTGCCTTTAATCTCTTGCGCGTCCCTCCCCGCTGCAGCCCGGCACGGCCCCGCTCGGGTCTCCCCTGCTCCCCGCTGCCTTGGGTGGCTTCTCCCAGACCTGCTGGCTCAGCTCAGCTTTTGGGGGGGGCTGTTCCCCGTTGCAGTGAGCTCCCCTGGACCTGCATGGGTGTGTTATATCTGGGTTAGGTTGGTAGTCAAATGCCCACGGTGGTGGGTGCTGGTCCTCATCCCCAAACTGAGGGTCCGGGTACTGCTACCCGGCGTAACCTGGGGGGGGTGTTGAAGCTGCAAGCCTTAACCCAAACTCTTGGTGGTTGGGCACGTACCTCGGGGTAAATCCGGTAAAGGGACTGTGAGGACAGGTTTGGCTCCGTGGAGAAATTTGGGTGGGGAAGGGGAAAAAGCATGCAAGCAAAGCAAGCCACGTGCCACCATGATGCTCAGCAGCTTGCAGGGTGTCTTACAGCTCAAGAGGAAGAAAGTCTTTTTGGTTTTGATGTAGACTCTGCTTCCCATATTTCCTCAGCCCGCGGGCCTGGGCTCTGTCGGGTCCCTTGCCTGCCTGGAGCATCCATGGAGGCCACCATGTCTTCCCTCCTCCTGCTTCAGCCCCCAGCCCCTCTCCAGAGGGGAGCAATGGCCAAGCACTCACTCATTTAGGTGCTGGGAAATACCCCCTTTCCAGCTAATGCATGGCTGACCTTGTTCTTCGCCACGAGGAGGAGGAGGAATTACCCGGTCCTGAGCCCTGGGGGTGGCTGCGGAGCCACCTGGGACATGTGCATGGGGATGGCAGGCACGGAGGTGGCACAGGAGTCCCAAAACTGGGCTGTGACCATGAGACAAGGCTTCCTCCTGAAGCCGGATTTGTGCAGGCAAAATATTTATCGGGAGGCACATCCCGTTGCCTGCCACGCAGGGCTCGGTCTGGGTGGATGGGGCCGGCGTAATCCCTCGGGATCTGGAAAGCAAATGTTTTGAGCCATTTTTTTCCCTTTTAACTTAAAGGCAGTGATTTTATTTTATTTTTTTTTATCATGGGAGATGGAGGATGCAAGTCGAGACACTTATTAAATATACCTGGTTATACAAAGAGCAAACTGAGAAGAGCTCTAGCCTCAAACTCTGAAGCTTTTCTCCGCTTGTATTTGGGGACTGGGCTGTCCCTTTCCCTGGGGGAGTGAGTCCCTTCAGGTGGGGAAGAAGACCTATATAGATTTGCAGAGCATATTTGGGGGTTTCCTTCTCCACCTCCATCCCTTTGCCCCGCAAGTCTGATCAGCAGCAGTCCATAATACACGTATAGACACACATATAGCACAGCTGCCCTCGCTTCTCTCTCCTCTTTATTCCCGTAAGAGCCAGGAGGAGGAAAAGGGCTTCTTTGCACCATGAGCAATCACTTCCCTGCCCGAATACCTGCGGCTGTGAGCATGGGCTGTCCTAATCGGTACAAAACCCTCGTCGAGCCAGACACAAAAGTCAGATCCCGGCATCTCTCATGCTTCCGGGGGGTCCCGCTGGTGTGGTTTCCATAAAGGTCCCATGAGTAACCTTTCCTGCCCCGCGGCTCCCCGCCTTCACAAGCCTGTGCCGAGTGCGAAAGCTGAGGGATTGTTTCCCTTTGAAAGAGCGTGGAAAATCTCGTTTTGAGATGTTTAATGCATATTAGATCCATCTGCCTTTCGCTTGAGTGGAGGCCACCATAGGAGGAGAGGCGAGGACCTCTGAATGCAGGTGCCCAGGAGGGTTTTGGGGCTCTGCGGGAGCGATGCTGTGGGCAGCATCCTCAACCAGAGGATCTGTGCAGGTGGATAGCATGGGATGCTAGAAAGAGGTGAGGGGGAGGAAAACCCCACAAAACTTCCACAGAGGTGGAGAAATGCTCTTGGTATTGATGTCGCCGCGTGCAGGTGCAGGATTGTTTTGGATGCTTTGGCTTTCTCTAGGGATGGAATCAGCACACCTCGATATATTGAACCAAATGGCACTCAGGCACAGGTAAAATGTGCACAAGACGGTTTGAGCGCAGGATGGTGTGTGGGGAACGCTCCTGTAAGGCACGATGATGCTTCTCCCCACCGGGCTTCTCTCCCCGTTGAAGTTGCAGGGAGGTGGATGTGGCGGAGGTTGAGCGATACAAGCCCATCAAGGGGGAGGTGAGAGGGCGGCTGAGATAAGAGCAAGCTTTTTTCCACCTTGACTTTGTCCTCCCGTTGCTGTGTGAGTCTTTCCTTTTGCAGAGCAACTCTCCTCCCTGGAAGCTGCCACTGGCCCAGAAATTATCCCTGATTTATCCCCAATTGCCCCCTTCTTGCCACACTCCCTCCGTGGTTGGCAGCATTTAAATGCCTCTACACAGCCTCCTCCACGACTTGAACAAGGAGCAGGATGTGCTGTCCACCTCTGGGTGGGCTCCTCGGTGTACCTGCATCTCCTGGGGCGGTGGCAGGCTGGAGGGACAAGACGTAAAACAAACCCAGGCTTCCCGGCCGGGTGGCTCACGGAGGCGGGAGGCTATTAAAAGGGTTGCGTTGCATTGTATAGCGTGGGAGTTTTCCTTAGGCGGGAGGTTAGAGAGCCCAGAACCTCCTCGGGACAGATTTAAATGGGAGAAGGGACACGCCTGGGTTGCAGTGTTGCTGTCTCCTCCTGTCTGAGGTTGCTGTCGGCGGGCGTCCTCGATGCTTTCTAGGCTGTGAGGTTTTGGGCTTATTCATGACCGGTGGCGCGCACGGGCACATCCACCCAACAGTGGCTGAAGGCACCGAGAAGGTCCTCAGCAGAAGACCTCTGCTTCGTTGACTGTCTGGTTTTCCTGTGGGCTTAGCGTGATGTGCTGGGAAGCTGTAGTTCTTCCTTCCGATGGTGGTGACCGCTAGTTGGAGGACCGAGAGCAAGCGGGGCTTCGGAGCGGGGCTTTCGGAGGGTTTTGTGGAGGTGGATGAATGGAACTTCCTTCCACTGGGGTGATCGGCTCTGCCTCTCTGCTGTCTTGAGGGGGTCTTGTCCCCCCCCTGCATGCTCTGGAGGCTGATCTCCTCTGCGTGCCTGTTATCCCCTGTGGAGACCTCGCCGTCCTACGCCGTCACCCCGGCTGCCTTATTGGCTCTATCTGTTTGGGTTGGCTTGAAGAACAGAAGGAGGGTGTTTTCCAGCAGCCAGAAAGTGGTTGCTATTTAAAACAACCAAAAAAACCTGCGGTCTGCTGCTTGCTTTTCATCCGTGTAGCCAAAAGGAGCCAAGCAAACCTCCCCACCCTCACCTGGAGGGGCATCTCCAAAGGCTTTGCAGGGCTTGCAAGTGAAGCTAGTAAATAGTGCCGGTCATGAGGGTGGATCTTGCAATGTGGCCATGCTGTCTGCTGTGGTCTGGCCTGGGGCCATCGCCTCGTTTTGGATGGCCGCTGCCCAGGTGTGGGATCCCAGCAGCCTCCCTCCACCCCTGTTTATCCCAAACAGGCTGGGGATGCTGCTCGGGGTGCGGGTACCCTCGCCTCCCCGCCTGGCGCGGCTGTTTTTACAGTTGCTGGATGGTGCTATGGCGTTCCTGCGCTGGAATATTATTTTAAAGATTTTTCTTTCCCCCTAGACAGATGTGAGATGTAGAGACGTGCTTAAAATGAAAGCGTGGCTCCCAAGTCCAATTACACAGCAATTAAAAGTGTTCTAGGTCGCTGCACTGGAGACTAGGCTCGTTGAAGGGTTTTCTCCTCCAGCCTACCTTGGAGAAGCTTAAATGTCCTGTCCCTTCTGCTTTCTGGGGCCTGACCGGAGGACATCTTCCTGGAGCAGGTGGAGTATCGCTGAAAATCTGCGTTAGGCTGGAAGTAAGCTGTTCCCTGTGCTCAGGAGCTCCTCGTCGGGGCCGTGGCATTCCTACGTGGCTCTGTAGTGTCTCCTCTGAGCTGCACCGGTCTATCTGCTTTGGGGACAAGCGCTTGGTGACATGGTGTCGCTGCTGGGTGCACGCCCGGCTCTGTCGGCATCACTGGGGCCACGGGGCTAATGCTTTGGGCTGGAAGGAAGAAGAGGTGGCCATTCGGGCTGCCCTGCCATCTCCACCCGTGCATTTCCACCCGGGTCTGCGGTTCCTCTCCTCCTCCCTGGTCTTTAGGAGGAGATGCCCGACTTGGTTGTGGAAGAACGTTTTCTTGGTGGACGTGCGACACCCGCTGCGCATCACTTTGGCCGCTTTTCTGCGGTCTGAGCCCCACAAATGCCTCCTTCCACGCTCCAGCGTCGGCACTAAAGGGGTTTGTTTCAGCAGAGGGGATTTGGCGGCACGGAGCTGCTGGGGTGACTGCGGTCCAGAGCGTGATGAAGCCGGGGTGCGGGCTGCCAAGGGCTATAAAACTTTTGTTTTTTCTTCCCCTTTGGAGTCCCTCTTTTCACGTGTGCCTATGCTAAGCGAATTGCTACTGGTGAATGACTAGTCTGTGCTTGGGTGAAGCAAGCAAGGCTGGGAGGGGTGGCTGTCGGGGCTTTGCCCATTAAAAATCCATGGTGCCATAGCCCAGGGATCCCAGCGTTGGGTTGCGGGAGTTACAGCCATGCGGTTAACCCTTATCCTGGGTCGTGGGTACTTCAGCTACCCTGTTTTTTATATATATATAAATCTCTCAAAGTATCGAGGCACATTTTTCAGGCTCTAAAATTTCTACACGGAGATAAAAATGTTGGCTCTGCCCAAAGCTGGAAAAGCGAGATCCAAAAGCTGGAAAGAGGGTTGGGTTTTGTTTGGGCTGAATGGTGACTAACAAGAGTTGAGTTTTTTAAAACAAATGCTTGGGATAAACTGGTTATGCAAACCGGGGCGAATTGGGCAGGTTCCTTTGTAGTTTGCAACAAAACCCCGGGAGTCTGGGGCGTGTTGGGGCCGGTCCTGCCGGGGATGGAAAAACCCACGCGCCGGCTTTGCAGACGGGGTCCCAGCCGCTTGGGAAGGATCCCGGGGGATAAGTGGTAGGGAAAGCCACAGGTTGCTGCAGGGCCTCATCTGTCCAGCTAAAGCCTTGAGTAATGCTGATCCTAAAAACACACCGGGTCAAAAATAGATGATTTTTATGTTCAAGTGTGGTTTTATAATACCTGCTAAGAGGAATTCGTGCCGTGCTCGGCTCCAAGAAACGGTTAGGCTTGCTGGTCCCGTGCCGCCGAAAATCTGTAAATTCAGAGGATGGTGGGGTTTTTTGCCGCAGGGTTCATCGGCCACGGCCAGGAGGATGGCGTGGGGTACACAGGCGCGCCAGCAATGCCGGGTATGCTTTGCAAAGGCAGCCGGGCTCGCAGACCGCAAGGCTTCTGGTTTCTATCACAGCCTGCGCTGTTCTGGCCAGGGGCATCCATCCATCTGTCCATCCCACAGCTCTCCCAGGCTCCGCGAGGCTCCTCTCCAGTGCGGTGCTTTAAGGACATTAGAAAAAAGAAGCGGGTGCGAGGGCCCTCGTGAATTTTTAACTTCATCCCGCGATGCGGGCTGGGGGAAGGCGATGCCTTGCTTGCCGGTAAGGCAAAGTAATGCTCCGTAAAAATCCCTCTCGCCGTTTCCCACCGGATCAGTCCTCTGGGCTGGATGAAAACTGGCTTAGGCTGCAGTCATCTCTTTGCGGGGGGAAAAGCCCAGCTGCTGGATGAAGCAGAAAGCTGCCTAACAGGAGAAGAAGGATGACTTTTGCACGCAGGGAGGGGGAAAAGAGGAGGTGAAGTTGCTGCTTAACCCCGCTGGCGGCCGGTGCCTGCATCGAGCATCCTCTGACCACCGGCACCCCGCGGTGCCTCGGCATCGCTGAACCCGCTCCCTGTCCCCGCATCCGCAGGGCTCGCCGCTGGTTCTGCCCTCTCCTGCTAGCAGAGAGGGATGAGGTTGGAGGCTCGAGCAGGGCAGGTTTTCAGTGCTCCCCGGCCGGCTGGGGAAGGCAAAGCTCCGCTTGCAGAGCGGGTTTTTGTTGTGCACGTGTTTGCTGCCTCCCCCTTTCCATCTCTCTATCCCAACCACATCCCGGCTCCGTTTGCATTAGTATTTATGGACTGGCTATAAGGGGATGCGGCAGATCCAGCCGAGCTGTTAATGACCCCTGCGTGAAACGGCAAAGCCCACTTAGCGGTCTCAGCCGAGGGGTTTTACTGCAGCCTCTCCCGCTCTGCCCGTGCCTGTCTCTTCCTTTAGAGAGCAACGGGGAATGCTGCCTGCAGGATAGAGGGAAAAGGGCTTGGATTTTGGGTGCCTATGGGAGGCGGGGGAAGGAGAGCGTGCGCGAGTCTGTGGGAAGTACAGGGGGGAGAATGCAAACCATATGCTTCTGCGAGGGTCGAGTCGCAGAGCTAAAACCAGCGGGGAAGGAAAAGGAGCCGGAGTCCCGCAGTTTGGCTGTGCTTTGCATCCCGGTAGGTGGGGGGGGGGGGGGGGGCGGGTATCCAGCGTGGCCTACTGAAGGATGATTTTAAAAAATAACCCCCCCCAAAAGATGATTTGAGTCCCTGCCTGGCGCTCTGCAGTGTCACTGCTGTCCCGCGTGTTCAGGGATGGGGCCCGGGACTGTTTCCAAGCCCTGGGGGCTCCTATAAATAAACGGCAGGGATGCTGGGAAGAAGCTTCTCCGGGTCGCCCTGATTTCATGGCGTTTGCAAGTTTGATAGGAAGTCAAGGGAGGGAACTTTTTGCAGGGAAGGGAGTGCCTGCCGCTGGCTGGAGGAGCGAGGCTGATGTGGTGCCGTGCACCACGGCTGTCCTTGCGTTCTCCTTCCAGCTACAGAGAGCAGAGTCGGATGGGAAGATCCATTTTTCCCCCCTCGGAGTGGAAAAAGTTACGTGCAGGCAGCCTGGAGAGTTGTACAGAGTTCAGACCTAAGCGATGTGAGCTGGATTGAAGCGCTTTTAAAAAGAAATGCGAAAATAGGGGCGACAGTGGGGTCCCACAGCAAACTTTTTTAGCTGGGAGACATCTTTTGTTTCCCAAACTAAAGGCATGGAGACAATATCTGCTTCCCTGACCAGCTCTGCGGAGCTGTTTGCAACCTGTCAGCTTGGTAACCATCTGCTCGCAGCCCGCGGGGACCGCGCTATATATGGGACACGAGAGGAGAGAGGCATTGCCGTGCCCCCCCCGGGAGCAGCCGTGGGCTCCAGCCCCGCCGCAGAAGGGACCGTGGAGCACAGCATCTCCTTGGCCCGTGCACCAAGAGGAGCTCCTGTGCCTGAGACACCAAAAATCCCAATGGATCTATCTTTTGGCTGTCTGGTTTATTTGGGTTTTTTGTTTGTTTGAGGGAGATTTCTTTTTTTAGCTTGATTTCCTAAAAAAAAAAAAGTCCAGATCTTTTTTTTTTCAGTTGTGCTGTTTGTGTGTCTGCAGCCCACCCCCTCTTTGACTCAGAAGTCTCGCAATTAAGCGCCTGCTTGATTAGGAAATCAGCAATGAAGTTTTTTATCTAGGCGAGCTGGTCGGCCAGTGAGAGGAATCTATTAATATCCCACTAAAAAAACCTAACAGCATAACAGTTGCCACCTACTATTGGGGAACACAAACACCATGTGGGTGTGAGTATTTTGAGCAGCAGATCTATAGGAAAGCAGGTTTTGTTCTGCTGCTTAAGGGACCGCGTCATTGGAGCTGAGATGGGGTATCGCCAAATACATGAAGGACGGAGAAAAATGTTGGCAAAGCCTTAGGCAAGGTGGGAGAAGCACTGAAGGATGCCTTCAGGTCATGGCAAAAGAGGCTTGTTGGCTGATGACCTTTAATTGGTGCAGAAGGAAATGGTCCTTCACTAATAATGATTGAGTGGCTGAAGGGGAAGCAGGAGGAGAGCATCCCACAGCCGGGGAGAGGTGGGGAGGGAAGGGTGGGCTTCCTTGTAGCCTTCACACTTGCTTTGGAAGAAATTGCTTGGTGTGTTGGATGTGGCAGTTTCTTGGGGTGCACTTTGCCAGCATGCATAAAGAAAAAAGGAGTTAAAAAGATCTAAAGGCTGGAGGAGTTTGGATTATCATAGACCTTTGGGTCAAGGGTATTCTGCAGCTTTAGCTTTTCATGGTTTTGGGGAGCAGCAGACTCTGACCTCTCTGAAAACAGAACATCAAGGGGAAGGATGGGGAGGGAAAGATCGTCTACCCGTTGGCATGGTACCGGCTGCTTCTGCAGGTCTGGAGGGTCTCCGTGGGGTTTGATCTGGCTGGCATTTGTCCCTAGATGAGTGCCGTAATAAACCCAGCCCTTGCTTCGCTGGCAGGGTGGCCTCCTGGCTCATCCCAGCCGAGCATCCCAGGAGATGCTTTAAGCCAAGAGGCACTGAGCCTGGGGAAGGGCTGCTCTGCGGTCGGGTCACTTGGGCGGTGAAATGAGTCCTTGTCCTATTGCAGAGTTCCCTGGGGTTTAAACCGTGCTATTTGCAGAGATGGTCTCTTAATGCAGTGCAGAAGAAGGCTTGAGAAACCATGAAGAGGTTCTCAAGAAAGTGGTGAAAATGAGAACCTGCAGTTAGGAAAGCAAAAACATGTCTTCTTCCAGGGCCAGGATGTTTTTTCCAGATAAAACACAGATGCAGAGAGATGCCATCCCTTTTAATTTAAAAAAAAAAAAAAACAACAAACCACCAAAACAACAACTCTATTTTGGAGCTGCTGAGAATGTGACTGCCCCTTGTGATGTTTCACAGCTGAGATCATTTCTGGCTGAGTTAATCCACTCTAGAGGGTTTAGTCTCAATCTGTCTGTATGGGTGAGCTCAGAATCTGAATTTTTACAGGGAGAGGGGGGAAAAAAAAAAATCTCAATTCTGGACCGAAAAAAGTAAAATAAAGCTATGAAGAAGGATTAGCAAAGAGAAGACTTCCATGTTCTTGGATGATTCGTGATCTGGAGCTGCTCTGCTGTAACTTTGCCCGCAAAGAAGTGAAACAAGCAATGCAGAGTGTTTGCTGAAAGAACATTAGCAAAAGCTGGGAGGAATAACTCTTCTTTTCAGAAAGAGGTATTAGGCATTATTTTTGGAGTAATTGAATTTCATGAGTGCTTATTTAGAATGAAATTTAGTCCGTTCACTGTATTACAGACTTTTGGAGAAGATATTAAGTCCGAGGCAAGCAGGCTGCCTCTGGGAGCAACCGTGCCTCAGAGCGGGCTTTAATTTCAGCGGTGTATTGGTGTAATAGTATTGTTTATAAGCTTCTCTTGCCACATGAAAGCGATGTTGCGTTATCCTGGTTGGTCCTAAAAGCGGCAAGCCAGCCAGAAGCAGCCTGATTACAGAGCAGCAGCTCTCTCTTCCCATCACTACAAAAGAATAGACAATAGAAACCGGGATCCAGTTTTAGCTCCAGTAACGCAATGCCCTCCTTCTGGTGGTCATGTCACATGGCGCCTGAGGAATTCCCATCCTTGTTCTGCCTGGAAAACCGGCCTCGGAGGGAGGGAGCGATGGTTTCGGCTGGGTGATGCCGGGACGAGGCGCCCTGCCGCGGGTGCAGGCTGGTGGAGATGGTGCTGCGGGTGGACCGTGGTCGAGGCACGGAGCCGCAGGGTTGGGGAGGGTGGGGGCCTTCAGCGTTTGTAGGGACGGCGGTGCTGCGGGGTGGTGGGTTGTTGGTTGTGGGGGGTCATCACCCCTGGAAATGGGGAGCGGTTTGGCTGGAGCCTGGGGTTTGCTTGGAAGGCTGAGCCTGAGGCGTTGGACCTGGAGCTTGCAAAAGCAGCTCTGCGGTCGCTGCTTGCTCCTGCCATAAGCTTGTCATCTGTGCGGGGGGTACTAAGGCATGGCAAATGTGGGGTTTTATTTTTTTTTTCCTTCAAGGAGAATAACTGGACCTGTGGGTAGCTGCAGGACATGCCGGGCAGCCGGGAGCTGCCCAGCCTCCCTTTTGGATACAGTTCCTGTGGGTCAGGTTGCCGTAGAGCTGCATCATGTGTGCCACTTCTCACCTTCCTAAGGTGGTTTGGAAATAGGATGGGGTTTTGTTTCCAGCTTGTTTGGTGTCGCTTCACTTCCCCAGCTTGGGGCAATCCTCATGGGATGTAACAGGTGAATGGAGAGCAGGGGATTGCGAAGGAGAAGGTGGACCCCTCCGAGGTTGTGCTTAAACTCCATGAGTGCACTGGAGAAAACTCTGGCGGAGTTTTTTCTTAAAAAGCAGCTACAAATCACAGGAAGGGGATGGGAAACCAGTGCAGGGAGAGACCCGCAGCGGAAACATCACCGCTCTTTATGCCTAGGACAAAGAGTTGGTTTGGAGTTACAGGGAAGAAAAGGAGCGGGGTTGGGGGCAGGGGGGGAAGGTGTTGTAAGATGGGTATTGGGATGGGGACATAGCAGGGGGAGGCAAATGGGGCTGTAATGAGCAAACACGTTATTGGGGGTGATTGAGGATGCTGGCTGGGATGGAGAAAAATCTTTCGCCAGCTCAATAGTGGTATGGATGCTGATTTTCCGCCCCCCCCCTCAATTCTCTGCGGCATTAAACACACAGAAGACAAACTTTCCCTGGATGTCTTGGTGGCAGGAGATGGGTGCGCAGCATCAGCAGCCTCCTATTTCCCTGGGAGTGTGTGCCAGGGATGCTGCCTGTCCCACGGACGAGCCCCAGACCTGCTGCCACCCCCCAGCCTTTGGCCTCTGTGGTTTTTTAACCTTATTTTCCCCCTGCTCATTCAGTTTGCAGTTAGGAATACCTTTTCTGCGCTCAAGACTTATGGTTCAGCCTGAGTATGTTATCAGACACCGTACTGGTACGTTTTTCTGCCTCGCAGCCCTGGGGAAGTGCCTGTTCAGGGTCGCTGCAATAGATTTTCCTCCTCTTTCCCAGCTGCCTAAGAATAGTGTGATTTTTACTTACTCCTTAACTGAACAGAATTACTTTCATCACTGGAAAGAAAAATGCACGTCCTAGCCAGCGTTGTCCATAAAGGCTTGTGATGCCTTTCTCCGCTTTCATAAATTCATAAGTGGGTGGCAGGGCGTGCTGTTAGGAAGGAATAAATCTGATTATTTGGATGAGCTTGGACCATATGAAGAAGGTGGCAGGGGGAGGATGAAGGGTTTGTCTCGGTGGGCTGTGGAGCTGGTGGCTTGGATGTGGAGGTGACTGGGGGGGGTCGTGGTGGAAAGGCATGTTGGTTTTACATGGATGGTGTAAAGGGGGAGCGGTGGAGGCACCAGGACGTTGGATTTAGCAAGAGGAGAGATGTTGAAGCATCCCTTGCACAGGCTTGTGATGGGGCTTGGCACCGACCGTGCTCTGACGGCGGCGAGAGGTGAAGTGCAATGCCCAAAGAGAAGGGGTTTTCCCCAAGCTGGCATCTTGCCACTCCCCTTCCCACCCCGCTCCTGGGTCTTGCCGGTGGGATGCAGTTGGAGTGCTGGGATTGAGGAGAGCCTCTCCAGGATCTGCTGCGTGTGGGGTGTGAGTTGTTTGCTCAGTGATAAGTGAATGTCTGGACCACCCGTTGGGATGCGCCTGGCTGGCTGGAGGGATTTGTTGGTTTAAAATGGTGTCAAAGTGGGTGTTTGGTGCAGCTTTGCCTGGGCGAAGTGAGGATGTGGCACTTCTGGAGCAATCCCTGCCCAAAACTGTGGCACTCATACATGGTGGGGGATTGTGCTACCCTCCTGCCCCTTCAGGGAGGGCGATACAGAGGTCCCCGTTGTGGTTTGGTAGGCAGGAGGAGGTACCGCGCGGCGTGGGATGCAGAGCATCTATGGAAGCAGCCTTGTGTGCATTAATCGAAGAGCCTGCAGCTCCCCTTTCAAGCTGTAATAGCCAGCGCTGAGAGAGTCAATCCATATCTATTTAAAGCACTTCAATAAATAAAGATACTAAATAAAATCGCAGTGGCCCTGTACTCTCTCCCTGCTTCTAGGATTTCTCTTCCCCCCCCCGCCCCATTTGCCTCTGGATGCATCCCGAGGCAAAGACAGGGAAGGGATGGGGACCGTCAAGAGTCTTGGTTTGGGTGGGTGACCTGCACCTCACAACAGCATTCTGGAGCCAGACACCCACTTGTGCCACTACCCGTGCCCCTGGCAGGCAGCAGCCCTGTCTCATGGGTGTCTGCAGCGTGATGGCAGGGAGGGGGCCGGGATGCGCCGAGCTCCTTTCATCACCCCAAACGATGACAGTGGAGGGGGGGATGTTTTATTAAAGGCACTTCCCCTGCCTTGCCCGGTGCAGGGGAGAAGCTCTGGTGGTGTGCCTGCTTGCTTTTTTTCTCTGGCAGGGAGGTGACAAGTGGGAAGCTGTCTTTGCAAGCCCTATGTAATGCTAATGGGAGCTGCAGGTTGGCATTCCCCGGAGTTTTTTTTTTTTTCTCCCTTCCCAAAAACTAACCAGGGAACACTTGTTGAAGGATAAAATTAAAAAGCCCGTGGCGGTTTATTTTGAGGACAGTATGTTTGCTTTCACATCATGCTGGAGGGAATTGCTCTGCTACTGTCAGCAAATAAATAAAATAAGAGCTTTGTTTTAAATTAGACTTTCTTCTGGTAGCTAATTAGGCGAGCTGATACCTGCAGTTGCATTACCTAGGCACCAACTGTACCGTGCATATTTGAGGCATATGGCTGGTGTCGGCAGCTTCTAAACTTCATTAGCCCCTTATTATTTTTTTTAAATATCCTTTTAATTGGATGCAAATTCCTTGGGGCTCTGATGGCATCAACAGAGTCCTTCTTGGGTGGATGCCCATGAAACCCCTGGCAGGGATGAGGCTGAGGGTTGCCGACACAGCTGGGACTCGGCTGTCCATGGCAGCCATGTACCTATGGCACGACGCGGCGAGTACAAATTCACCGCAGGTTCTGGTGTGTGAGGCTTTCCAGCCATTGAGGGGAAAGGTCTGGGTTCCTAATTGTGAAAATAACCCCTTGAAACTCTTTTTGGGTCTTGGGGCATCCAGCCCTCGTACCGGGAGGGAGCACCGGGCTGGAGCCATGGCCCCTGTCCTGCCTGGCAGCAGGCGGGAGGCAAGCCAGCAGCTTGGCTTTCGCCTCCTCTCCTTCCCTCCCCGCTGTTATTAGGCTGCTTGAAGTTCTTGTTGGTCCTGTTGGTAATGGAGATCAGCCCCCGGGCTGCCCTAGCGCTGGCGTCTGAGCAGAGCCCATCGCCCTCCTCGCCGGGGAGGAAGGCTCTGAAGGGGCCAGTCCTCCTCTTCCTCCCATCCTAAAGGCTGCTCCGGTCTCAGAGGGTCTACGAGCTGAGCCCTGAGGGTCCTGGGCTTTTTTTTGGGATGGCTCGAAGCCCTCACCCTGCACCTTATGGGTGGGAGGGGAGGAAGAGCTGCCTGCAAGCCAGGGTGGGGAAACGTGGCTCTCCCAGGCTGTTGTCTCATGACCCCCAGGCCCATGCCCTGGGCTTTTCCCAGCGGGATCAGCCCGGCCCTGGCTCCTTGCTTGGCTCTTTTTGGAGCCGGCCTACCCAGGACTTCACTTTATGGGGAAATTAAGCAGAGCAATTATTCCCAGGATAATTACATGGCCCTTGTGCAAGGCGGTGGGTGCTTCCGACCCCTCCGGCCGCCCCAGGAGTGGGTGCTGGCGGCTCAGCTGGAAACGTGGCACCCTGCAAGGAGACCAAGCCATGGTCACCTACCCCGGTGGGGTCCCTTCTCCCTCCCCTTCCCCGCTTCTGCTAATTGTGTGCGGGGGGCATGGAGGGGGGTTTCTTCCTTCCCCCCGCCTCCTCCTGGAGCTGATGCAGGGGCTGCCCACATTCCTCTTCGGGAGGAGATAAGGATCCTGTCTGGCGCCGGGGTTTCCAATGTGCTCCCTGATTATCAGCAGGCGCCGGGGCAGAGCCCCAGGCAGCAGATAAAGAGGGAAGGGGAGCGGAGGAGAGAGGGGGCTGCTGCCAGCCCTGCCCCGCTGCTCCCCCCGCTCCGCAGCCCCCCGGACCACGCTTAACACCACCACTGTGCTTAGGAAACTGTTAACCCTGCTTGAAAGGGGTTTTTTTTGGTTTTTTCTGTTGTTTTTTTGTATGTTCCCGTGACCTGGTGGCTGGGGGAAAGGAGTTGCAGGCAGGGCTGGTGTGGGGATGGAGAGGGAGAAGGGGGAAGATGGCCTGAGCTTGACAGTTCATTGCTTCCCATCTTTGCTAGCAGCAAATTGCCTCCCAGCACAGCACTTCGCCTCCTGTCCATGGCCGCGTGAGGTTTTGGCGCAAGGACGCGGCCACCAAGCATGCAGCGGTGCTCTCCTCCCCTGGAAGGGGGGGACGTGCATGTCCAATATCATATGCAGTGGTGCAGCAAGCAGTGTTGCATGGGATGTTGCCATGTTGCACACTTCCTCTAGCAGATGTGGTGTTGCACGTCTTGGCCTTGCCCGTCTCCCGCCGGCCCCTTGGGTTGCATGTTCCCCACCAACTCCTCAAGCTGGGCTTGGCCAAGGTGCCTTCTGAGTTTTATGAGCTATAGGGCAGGGTCTTTATCAGTTGGGCAACTGGACAAAAACTCTTATCGTGGTTGTGTCCCGGCTGTGGCATCTCTGTATGCAATTAAACCCCATGTGTCTCCTCTCTGCCAAAGAATCTGGAGGCGAGGGAAGAGGCTTATCTTCCTGCTGGTGTCTGGAATGCTCTTGCAGCCCAAAGGCATTTCTCTGCCCTGCTAATGCTGAGGTCTGGGGAAAAAAACCCAGGGACTTTGGCCCTCTCTTTTCACTATTAAGCTTATAAATAACAGTGCAGCATCCCAGGGAGGGGTGGTGGGTTTGGGTTTTTTTTTTTCCTTAACTTTTTTTTCTTCCTCCAAGTGCAACTCTGGGCTGATATCCCAGGAATGTGATCTCTCACGCTCATAAAGCCCAGCTTCTGGCCTCATCCTTTCTCCACCTTCCTTCCCGGGCATTAAAGAGCCAGGCCTTGGAGATGAACTGGTGGGATCTTGCATCCACTGGGATGCTCCACAACATATGGGGCCTCTGGTTTCCGGTGTGATCTCTCTGAAGCTTCCTGCATTAATATTTCATACTCTTCCTTGGGGTGAACATTAAAGAGAAATGACCACCACCACCAAAAAGAAAAAAAAAAGGTGCTTTTTGTTTTTAGTGGGGAGAGAGAAAGGAGGAGGGGGGAAAAAGCTGAAATGCCATCATTTTTTATGGCTTCCTGGAATGGCTTGGATGTGGGTTGGACAGCAGCGGGTCAGGAGCAGATAGCCCCATGATCGTCTGCCTACTTGCATCTTTCCCTTTCAGGTCGTAAATATAAAACCACTACTTGAAAAACAAAAAGCTCGTTAAGCTGTCAGCGAGCTCCCTCTTGGAAGGTCATAAATGTGTCTCTTAGAAGCAGCTTTCATTCCTGTCTCGGCTGGGGTGTAGGCACCGGGCCCTCCATGGGGCTGGAGGGTGGTGACTGCCCATAGGGACACCAGGAACTGGGGGTTGGGGGGGCAGATCTTGTCCCCACTAATGAGGGGAGTAGCATCCCACCACCACAAATTTGAGTCTCCCCATCCATTCTTGACCTGTGCCTTGGTCTTCCACGTGGACCTTGGGGTATCACCTCTAGGTATGATGGTGCTCCAGTGGAGCTGAAGTGAAGCACAAAGTCTGTACAGGCTCTGTCTGCTGGTGTGTTGGTGCACGATCAGGGTCGTCTCTATTGGCCAGGGCCTGCAGAGCGTTGGCATCTCTTATAAAGCCTCTGGTAGGGTGATAAAAAATATTAAATTTGAAGTTAGATTAACTCTTCCAATATTGGTGAGCTAGGGTCTTGGAAGTAGGGTGAAGGGGAGAGGACGATGGAGCATCGTTGCCACGCGCTCTCCGAGCGCGGTTAGATTGACGGTTGTGTTGGCAATGATGAGCGGTGGCCCTCGTTGACTGTCCTGTGGTGGGGGCAGGCGCCGCAGGCAAGGGCACAGACTCCTGCCTCTGCACCACCTCATTGATTTTTATTGCAAACAGCTCGGCTCGGCTCCTTGCAACTTGCTGAGGCGGGTGTTAGAGATGATTCAAATAAACAGCCCCGCAAACAGCGACGAGGAGGAGGCGGTGGTGGTGAAGAGCATCCTGTTGCCTTCTCCTGGGAGATGGTCTACAAAGGAGCAGCCAGAAGGGTTTGTTGGTCTTGTGGCTGATGGTCCACCTAAGCACAGGTTGTTTTGGCATGTCTGTTGTTCTGGTGGGGGTTTTCCACTGTCTCTGGCTTCATTACAACTGGATAAAACAACCTTGGAGATCCTTCCCATGCCCTGGCAAAGAGGTTGGATGTGGGGATGGAGAGGGAGGAGATCTGACGCAGGCACCATTGTGACCCATGGGCATCAGGCAGCTACCAGTGGGTGCAGAAGCAATCCATCCTGGTGTGGAAAGGGTATCAATATTTTATAGCCTATTTGTCTTCCAGAAGAGGTATTTTCCACACCGAGAATAAGGATGCCCATCCCAGTGATCTGTTTGTCATTTAGGGCCCCAATATTTTTCTCTTGGTTACACCATGTGCTGAAAATGCAACCGCTCTCGCATTAACATCTAATTAGCAGCAGCTAAAAAAACGTGCCTGAAACAGGAGGAGAAAGAAAAGGGCAAGAAATTAAAGATGCAAAAGACCTGTTAGATCATCTGGCCCTTCCTTCGGGATTGTTTCAGCGGTGTTTTGTCCAGTCTTGCTCAAAAGTCTCCAGGGCCATTACTGCTTCCCTCGGAGGGCATTTCATTGTGTATTGAGAGAAACCTTTATAAATGTAAAAGCTTTATACAATTGAGGTAAAAGAAACAGATTGAGTCATTGTATTGTTCTTTGTAATCAGCTTTGCTTTTCATTAATTTCCTCCCCAAAGCCTTTTTTAGGCTGGGAATTTTAAAGAAAAAGCAGGGAAACGGCACGTGCGAGGGGTGGTGGGAACAGGCTGCCTGGCTCCGGTGGGTTCCTGTGCATCACCTTCCTCGCCCCGACGGCTTGGATGTCTTCAGATGTCTTCAGGAGCCGCTCTGCCTGCTCTGTGGGCCAAATTTAGCTGCGGCTTTGCACGCCGGGGACTGGTTCAGTCCTCTTACCGCCTTTTTGCAATGGGGTCCAACTCGTCTGGGCAGCTGCTCGCTGCTGTAGCCTTTTAATTTAGCTATTTTTAAAGATGACAAACGCAATAGCACAAAAAAAGGCTACCGGTGGGCATCAGCTGGTGCAAAGATGACCGAAAAATCAAGGAACAAAATAGGAGCGGGCTTTTGCAGCACCTTTGCTGCTGCGGTGGCTGGGGGTGCCCGGTGCTTGGGTGTTGCGCCCTGTGCGGCAGGGCGTGCAGTGACGTGGGGTTGGGCACGCAGCATCTGATGTCTCTGTCCCTGGCGCATCGGATGCTTTTTGCTAGTGGCACCTTCTGGGTGAGGCTTCTTTAACTAGACCTCTATATCCTCCGATGTCCCAGTGGTTTTGCCTTTTTAACCTTGCCAGACTGCTGGATAATTTTTTTTTCTTTAAAGTGCTTTGGTTCTTTCCCTTCCCAAACCACTGTCCTTCCTTCTCTGATATTTTTTTCATTCCTCCTCCCTGTTTTTCTGTCTGACATCCCTATTCTCATCCCTAATGTCTCCCTTTCCCCAAGTCCCCTGCATCTTGTCTTGGCTCTCCAAGGGGAGATGCTCCCAATTCAGGCAGGCTCCTAGCATGGGTACGAAACTCCCCCCCCCAAAAAATGTCCTTATCCTTCCTGCTTTTGTGGGACGCCTGAGCCAGGAGCACTATCGCCGTCCATCCTCACCGGTCCTGGGTGCCGCTGCCCACGTGCGCACGATGAGAAATGAGCAGTGGGCACCAGATGCCGTGCAGCCGGCTGCTGCTTCCTCGCTGGCGCGGTTCAGCGCCGGACTGACCGGCTTTAATCCTCCCCTCCGGAAAATGCAAGATGCTAATCCTGGGCTCTACCAGAGCAAGTGGAAAGTACGTCTCTGCCTGTGTAGGAAATAGAGAGATGATGTTTTGGGGGGAACTGGGATTTGCTTTGGTTTTATCTGGTGAGCTGGGGGGATCCCACCCTGTGCCAGGCGCGGCTGGTTTGCTCTGAGGAGCCGAGTGAAGCTGCTTCGCCAGAAGTTTGGTGCTTTGCCCCGTGCCCTGACGCAGCGTGTGTATCAGCGAAGGAGGGAGCGGAGTTACTCTGCGCGTTTGAGTGTAGTTGCTGCATTTCCCGGCTGTAAATGCAGCTGGGGATGCACAGAGATCACAGACGGGACTCCTGCTGTGATCCAGCCCAGTCTTGAGCATCGCTGCTCTTTCATTCCAACTCCCCCCTGCTATCTAATAGCTCTGTGGGGTTGCTTGCATCCCCATGCCCCCCTCTTTTCTCCCCCCCCGAAGCGCCCCGTCCGCTCTGGGCGGGTGGAGAGGGAAGATGTGGGATGGCAGCTTGGGCTGGCGGCCATGGGGGAATTCCCCTGCGCGGAGGGCCTCGGCTGCGAGCCTGCCGAGCCGGCTTTCCTCCCGCGCAGCCGGGCTGGAGCCGGCCCAAGCGTCAGGCCCTGCAACCTCCCCAGGCTTCCCGGGTCTGTGCATGGGGTGGCGTGCCGGGCGGCTCTTTCTACAAGGCTTTTGGAGGAGTAAGAGCAGGAGATGAGAAACAGAAAGAAGAAAATAACTCCAACCCCTGCGACCGCTGGGCAGGACCTCCTCTCTCCTGCAGAGGAGGATGCGGGGCATCTCTCGGAGCTGGGAACGTGTGCCCTGGTGCCAGCCCAGCAGCCAGCCTCCCTCCTGCGATGCTCAGAGCCCCGTATCGGGGTGTCTTGCAATGCTTGGGCCATCCTTTAATGCTCACGGTTCTGCTCAGGGCTGTCCTGCGACGCTCAGGGCTGTCCTGCGACGCTCAGGGCTGTCCTGCGACGCTCAGGGCTGTCCTGCGACGCTCAGGGCTGTCCTGCGACGCTCAGGGCTGTCCTGCGACGCTCAGGGCTGTCCTGCGACGCTCAGGGCTGTCCTGCGACGCTCAGGGCTCTGCACTGGGGCACCCTGCAGTGCTGGGAGCGTCCTGCGATGCTCAGGGCTCTGCACCGGGACGTCCTGCTCGGTGGTGACATTGCCCCTGGGACTTTCCTCCCTCTGGCAGAGGGGCTGCCCACGCACGCCGGTGCAGTGGGCTGCGATGCCCATGCATTGCTGGGCGCCCGTGTGGGAATAGCACAATTACCCATTTCGCCCGGCACAGAGGGGAATGGGAAGCTCAGGAATTTCATCGCTCAGCAAATGAGACGAGCTGAGTGATGGGCATAGCTTTCCCCAAGGAGTGCCTTTTTGGGGCAGGGGGAGGGGGTTTGGGGCACCCTCGCTGATTTGGAACCGCGGGAACAGGTACCCGGAGCTGTGCCGGGGGCTTGGCTTGCAGGCTGGCCGGGGCCAGATGTTTCCCAGATGTTACTCACTTCCCGTCTGGCTCCTCCGCGTTTAGCTTTTTATGTACTTGTTTGTTTTGGACTACAAACAAAATAAAAAGGGTTTTTATAACCCCGTTCCCATGAGGCTGCGAGTTCAGGATATAATCTGAAGTCTATTCACTATTGTCTCGATCCCTCTCCCTGCCCTCGGTGTCGTCCCCGGGCACACTCAAACTCACACGCTGCTTTTGTTAAAATGTTTTCTGGTTGGTTTTTTTTTTCCCACATGACGTCTTTTCTCAATGGGCCACTGGACATTTTTCCTTATGACCTCCTCCAGTGCTCAGGGGAGCAGTGGGAATATCCCTGGCCAGTTTGGGATGGAGGCAGGAGGAGAAAACACCGTCTTTCTCTGCCCTGACCGTCTCCTTGCCGTGGGCTGTGCTGTTAGGAGGGTTCTCCTGTACATCTGAGGATGGGAAACTCATTGCACGGATGGGATCCAGCGTACTGATGGATTGCTCTTGTGCCATCCTTGCTGAGGATGTGTGGAGGGGGATGCAGAGAGAGAAAATAGCCATGTAGACCACTTTTAAAAGAAAAAAGATTAAAACACTTGGATTAAAGGTGTTTGTACTTGATCAGGTGAATGCAGGGGTTAAAAAAGAAAAAAAAAATCAAAAAGGGGTCAGGAATGGTATTACATAAGGGAGTGCTGTCGGCTTAGGGGTAGGGAGGAGGTAAAAAAAAAACTTCTCTGAAGGTATTGTATGTTCTGGCATGTCAGGAAGCCCCGGCAATCGCCGTAACCAAGAGCTGTTAGAAATGCAGCCGTGGAGTTTTCCTCTCCTGGAAAGGACGCGGAGCAGAACCGGTCCTGCTGCTCGGTGGGGTCCCTCAGCGGATGCTCTCGGGGCATCCACTGTAATACCCGCCAGGCTCAAACACGCGGGGAAACAAAATGAAGCTGGCAGCGTCCCTTTAAAATGCGTGTGTTTGGCTCTTTCTGGTCTCCTCTCACTTCATTTATATTGGGTTTTTGCTGCCCCTTGGGGTTAAGGCCCCTTTTCCTCTTTTCTTTCTCCTTCTCTCTTAATTGCCTGTTAAATAATTTAAATATTTAGGACTAAAGGGCTTCAATTATCCATTAATTTACATTAGTAATTTATATATCAGGCCGAATGGACGCACTGTTAGTGAAATGGGTCCCCGCGGAGGGGCAGAAGCCCTGCTGCAGTGCATTTTCCTGGAAGCACAGCCCTTTCTTTACACCTCCCAGCCTTTATTTCAAGCAGGCGGGAGGGAGCACGCATGCGGGTGGCAAATACAACCCTGTCTCCTTGGGAGAGGGTTGCTTGGGTTTTGATGCAGCTTGCTTTTATTTTTTTTGCAGTTTGAGCTGTGCTTGCAAGAGCCCGGCACTGCCCGGTGCAATTCCTGCACTATACGGAGCACACCTAAATATCCCCTTCTGACCTCGGCTGCAAGCAGCGCTGTCCTTAGCAGGTTCTAGCTTATACTTAGCACTAGATTTGAGACTAAACCCTGGCTTTAAAGTCAACCAGAAGAGCTGTATCCCTGCGTGGGTCTGCGTTTTATGATTGCTGCTTACCGGCACTGAGGAACCCTGGTCAGGGGCTCCTGTAGGCACCAAGCGGCTGAACCGGAGGAGCTCGGCATGCTTCCAGGAAAACTTGTCTATCTAGAAGCGGGGAAGAGACCTGTGGGAAGGTGCTGGAGGATCCTCAACCCCGTCTGCCGCCTCCTTGGCGAGCGCGGGCGTTGCAAGCCCTGGCTTAAGCCTCGCCTATAGACGAGCTGCCTGGCTGGGGTTGAACGCGTCGCGTGGTGGTGGGCACATCCCTTAGCGAGGACAGGGTTAATTTGGGAGGCGCAGGGTGGTGGGGGCTTTCTGAGGCTAAGCCCCTTGGCTGCAGGCTAAAGCAGGTGGCCCTGGGTGCCCCGGCGATGCCGTGGGTGCCCCGGGGATGCCGGGAAGGAGATCCAGGCTGGTGGGTGGCTGGTGCTTAGCCTTAAGGGCTGGTGTCCCCTGGGCGGTGACAGCTGGCTCTTCCCTCCTGTCACCCTGCCCCAGGACAGGGCAATACCTCTTTTCTGCATTCAGAAATAGCATTTTGGGGGGATTTGAGGGTTTTCGGGTGCTTGTACATAGGTGGTTTGAACCCAACCGGCTCAGCACCAGCCCTGGGCTCGCTGGCAGCCGCGGTGGCCGACTCACGGTGCCGTGGCGTTGCTGGCGGCTTGCAGGCACCCAGTCCAGCCAGGCATCATCAGGATCCGTCCCCGCTGCGGCGTGGCCGTCAGGCAGCACCTAGACTCCCCGCTCCAGGGCAGGAGGGAGGCCATTTACTGACTGGGCTCCAGGGAAGAGCAAATTGGAGCCAAGCTCCATCACTGCGGCACGCCGGGGATGCGGGAGCCTGCCCCGCCCGGGGGGAGGCTGGCCCCTGGCCCTGGGCGGGGGGCTCTGCACCAGCCCTGCCTGCCCTCCCCGAGCGGAGGTCACTTAATGACTCTGATTACCCGCAGCATGGCCGTATTTAAAGCAATTAGCACAAATCACTTGCGGAACTGCAGCCGCTGGGGGACGGAGAGGAGAAGAGGATGATGCCGGGGTGCACGGTGCCGCACGCTTGATGCTCAGTATGCGTGACCCTTTGCCCCTGCTCCCGTGAGACCTTTCTGGATCACCTCTGGTCCCTCTCTCTTGCCGCACATCCTTCGGAGATGCCTCTGAGCACGGCAAGAGCCGTTTCACTGCTAACCCAGCTAAGGCTATGCCTTGGGTGTCCTGCATCCATCCTAGCTATGCTCCAATTTTGAGGTTGGAGATGCTCGGTGCATCTGTCACTGTGAAGTCTGGATTCAGCATCCCAAACTTCATTTCATTTGGTAGCATTGCGCCTTGCTAGGAAGCATCCTAATTTTTTAGGGCAATTTTTATCGATACCTTGGGGTCCTGTAGCACCAAGTGAGACGGGAGGGAGGGGAAGGCGTGGGAGGGAGTGTGACTTGCGTGTTGGTGTACGTGTAGGTCCGTACAGGTCACAGCATCAGTGGGAATGCTGCCACGTGGGGTGATGTGGACCCCCAAAGCCGGGGCATTTCCAGCCCTGGCACCTCCGGCGCCAAGTGGTACCCGAGCTGGGAAGGGGAGGATGCTCGTGGGGAGGCTGCCCCACCTGGGAGCCGGGGTTTGGTCCGTGGGGCAGAGCGGGAGCGCGCGTGCCGGAGGACAAAGGGAGGAAAGAGAAACTCAGCGCTGCGGGAACACGGGCTGTGTCCGGAGAAGAAAAGGTGGAAATTCCCCGTGGTGAGAAAGGAAGAAACCGGCTGTGGTGGCGCGGGGTCCCATGGTACTTAAATGCCAGGGAGCGCTGGAGGGGAGGAGGGTGCCAAATGACGTTAGGAAGCTCCCGAAGGCTTCCCGCCTTGCTGATGGTGGGAATGGGAGCAGGAGGGAAAAGGCATTGTTTTTGTAGGGGTTTCCTTCCATAGGAGCACGGGGTGTTTCCGCTCCCGGTGCGGGCGGGGAGGCAGCGATGCCAGGCGAAGGCAGGCACCGCAAATAGCCCCCCCACCCACGAAACCCCCCCCCAAACCCTCCCCAGCTTTAATCCAATCTCAGGGTTTGGGGTTTTTTTGCTCCCTGTAAAAGCAGGTGCGAAGTGCCCCAAGCCCGGCTGGCTCCGGGGTTTAGAGGGGAAGGAATAAAACTAATCAAGGTAATTGCCAAAATCCTTTTGCAACCGGCCGGAGACTTCTCACCGTGCTGTGATGGGAAAGCCAAGCTGAGGTCTCGGGTCCCTGCTCTTGGCTGCAGGGATTAAAGTATAAGGGAGGCAAGGGGATGGGGAAGCCTCGTCCTCTAAGCTAGTCTCGCTGATTGTTTGGGTTTTTTATTCTTTAATAGGGATATTGCTGAAAGAGCAGGGGGAGAGAAAAGTCTTAATATTTGATATGCAACATCAGAAGGGATTATTTCATTTTTTTTTTTCTTAAATCTTTTTCTATCACTGTTCTCCCCCTCCCCCCTTTATTTTTTTCCTTCTGTTTGTCCCTTACTGTCGCGGGAAAATGGGAAGGGAAGAAAAGGGCAGAGAAAGGACAATGAAAAGCAAAATATTTCCAGGCTCCATTTGTCGTGGTTGTTGTTTTAGTTTGGATTTTTTTTTATCGCAGCAACAAGTCTGAAAGATTAAGGGCAACTTTAAAGACTTTAATAAAGGGCCCTTAATCAACTGTTCTTGTGATGTTCCTCCCCCAGTTGAATTAATGGGGAATTTGGGGCATCGAAGGGACCTTTTGTTGTGTTTTTATGATTTAAAAACAGCGGAATGATTAAAATGACTTTAAAACAGTGCAGCATGGCCCCGAGCACCTTCCTCTATGGGGTCTGAATGCCCTGCAGGGTGAGAGGGAGCCCCGGCACGGGGAGCGGGTGCTGCGGGTACCGGGGAGCGGGTGCTGCTCCCAGCCCACGCCCGCCACCGAGCGAGCTGCGGGAGAAGAGTGGGAAAAGCGTCGGGGAAAGTAGGGCAGCATCTGGCAAGGGGCCTGCGGAGAGGCTGGCTGGAGGCGGCGGGGAGCATCCTTCCAGCCGGCTTTGGCTTCCCGGGGCTCGTGCGAGCTGCTGGGGAGGAGAGAGTGGGTGAGAAAAAGGCAAAAATGATGGAGGGGGGAAAAAAAAAAAGAGCTTTCTCCTTTTGCACCGCTTTTCCCTTCTTTGCAACCAGCTGCCTTAAACTTTTTTTGCTTTACCTTGTTGGGCTCACGCCATCCCTCGCTTCCCCGCAGCAGCTTCCTTGGGGTGGGACGTGGGTAGCCCTTCTTCCCTGGATTTTGGGACAATCCAGAACCGTCAAACCTTGTGAACCACTTTTAGAGGGCATGACCGGGTTGTCCCCGCCTCGACGCTTGGCATCTGGGCGCTCAGAGGGAGAAACCCGCTCCCCTCCGGCTCACGGCCCCCATGTGATGTGCGTATCCAGGGAGGGATGCTCGGAGCTGGGATGCCCGGTGGGCAGCAGAGCATCCTCTTCCCCGGGAGCAACCGGGCGGTTCGCAGTCCCGCAAGTTGCTTTCCGTGCCCCGAGCCAAGGCAGTCGCCTCCAGATTTGCACGTTGAGGGGGGGGGAAACAAACCCAAAACACCAACCCATTGCAAAAGAGCCGCCTGGAAATTGTACTCTCAAGGGGAATGCTGGGGAATTTACATTTTTAAATATGTATGTAATTTGGGCGAAGGGGAAATTGCTTTCTGTCTGCGAAACCGGCAACTTTCTTTCTCACGGAGTTAGCATTTTAAAACTGCATTGCTCATTTGAACAGAAGACCCTTTTTTTTTTTTTTCCCCAGGGAGAGATTGCATCTTGCACTTGATTTACTGCAGTTTGAACGATAATTAATAATTCCTTGGACTTTCTGGCGTTAACCAGGGCAACACATCCCTGTTTGTTCCTTGTTTTCTTTTCCCTTCTCTCTTTTCTTGTTGAAATTATTATTCTTTTCACAACAGAAACACAGTACACGCCGTACATGTGAATAAACAGCATATTACCACATTATCCGCTGCTGGCTTTTTTTTAATGAGCCAAAGCAAATAAATAAAAGTTCATATAATTATTATATCCATTAAAAATAATGCTGTAGCTCAGTAAACAGAACAAACTATACAAGAGTACCGCGACAATGGAATTAAAATAGCACAAAGAAAAGTGTCCGTGCCCGTAACAAGAACCAGCGCTAGATGAAATTTGGAGATAGTTTTCAAACATAACTGCTTCCCTGAAAGAAATGTATAAAATAGCACAAAAGGAGTGAGCACAATAGAGTGTAACGGGGATTTGCTCCATAATTCCGCCTCCTTTTTTCTTTCTTTCTTTTTTTTTAATTCATTCTCCTTTCCGTGGGTATTTATGGGGATTCGCGAGGCTCACAGCTCCGCTCTGTTAAAACCAGAAATAAGGAACAATTTACTCCAATCTGCCCGCGCCGTGTTATAAATCTATATAATGAAAAATGAAGAGGTTTGTACCATAAGGGATCTCAGCTGTTTACGCTTCTCAGGAGGCTTCGCCTTTGATTATCATAATCATAAAGATAAACAAAAGAGTAGTAGCTCCATAAATACTCCAGCGTAATGCATAATCAACAAGATAAATCTCTCTCCTCCGAACTCCCAGCAGGGGAAGCTGATGCCAGAGCCTGGGTGGTTCTCCTCCGGGGATGGCGGTGGTCGGGATTTGGGGTGCACCCTCTTTGCTGTGGCTTGTAGTGGCACAGGGATGCTGCGGTGGGACGCCCCGTGCAAGGGCACCCTGCTTTTAGTTTTCCTCTCGGGCCGCTTTGCAAAAGCCTGACCTGGGGTTTTAGCTAAAGAAATTTTATTTATTTTTTTTTCGGTCGAGTGAAGTGGTTTTTAATCGATGAGGCCGTTGCATGCAAAAACATCCTTGGCACTGCCCGGCTCCTTCTTCCCACCCTTCTCTCAGCACAGACTTTGCTTTCTGTGGGTTTTTTTCCCCCTCCCTGTCCAGTCCCGGTTTAATAAAGGTGCGCAGCAAGGGAGGCCGGCTACAGGCTTTTCATTTGCCTGGGAGAGGAATCTGCTTATTTTTTTTCCAAGGGTGTAATTAGGGCTGGCTGGGTGCACCCCCTCATTACCCACGCTGGGGAGGAATGCTCTCTAATTATAACGTTTGCCCGCCGCCGGGCGGGGGGACCTGCTAACCCATCTGGGATGCTGCTGCGAAATGTCCATCTGTCCTGGTGTCCGTCTGTCCCGGGCTGGCTGGGCTCCAGGAGGGGCTGGAGGTGATGGGGTGGAGGGATGGGGCTCGCTCCCGGCTGGATTTACCCCGGGGTGGGGGGGTGATGCCAGGTTTGGCAGGAAGGGGATGCAAAGGGACCATAAAACTCCTGGCAGAGGGCAAGTGATAGAGGAGAATGAGCCGGGTTAACAGGCAGAGATGCTTTGGGGAAGAGGTTACGGGGTTCTTTCCAAATGTAGTTATTAATAAATGATCGGTGAGTCTAGAGAGGCTCTGTCGTGTTGCATAGAGGGGGACAAGGGGGTTTGCAGCTTGCGGTGCCGCGGGAGCAGCACGTCGGGCTGTCCGTGCTGTCCCCGAGTCCTGCTGCTCCATACGGGGCGGGGGGGGGTTCCCCAAACGCAGCCCATGCAACCGGCCTTGCAGGTGCTTTCCTGGCTGGGGGGGGGCTCCACTTTTTTGGGGGGCAGAGAGGAGGACCCTATAAATGCACAACCCTGAGGCGGAGCAACACCACCTTCTAGGGACCCCAGCACACCGCTGGTAGCGAGGGTTGAACGTGGCAATGTGCTGAGCGCTGTGTTTTAGCTGAGTGACCGTTGCACGTGCTTGGGGCAGGCGTCAGATACCACGGGGATGGGCGCTCCGTGGGCATGTCAATGGCTGGACATCACCGTGGCTTTTTGACCTCGAAATCCAACCTCGCTCCAGGCTGGAGATGAGTTGCCAGGTACCAGTGTTTCTCCTTGCTACCCCTGAAGGCTCCATGCTCAGTTTTTTGGCATCTGTGGGCAGCTTGGGTCTGTCCCATCCTGTCCCCTCGGTCCTCCCGCAGAGGGAGAGGTTAATGAACGCCACGCTGAGTTAATGAGGCCGGGGGTTACATCAGCGAGCTGCAGCCCTCGGGACGGCGGTGCCGAGGGCCTGTTGCATCCCCTGCATCTCACTTTCATCAGCCCTTCCCAGCTTGGGTCTGATGCCGGTTTAAACAATTCGGAGGGTTTCGATGGCACGAGATTTTTGCGGGCTCTGCGCAAGGAGGCAGCAGGGAGGAAGCTTCAGTCGGTGCAAGCGGCTTCAAATCTTCCAAACCCAGCCTCAACGACACCCTTTCTTGTGGGTCCTCCTCCTTTCTCCCTGCTTTGCCTCCGATGGGATGCGTCCCCAGGGAAGGGGCAGCAGGCCGTGGCTTTGCACGGCACCGCTCGGCCTCGTGGAGACTTTGCCGACATCTCCTCATCAACAGGGCTTTGTGGTGGGGGTGCTTCATGTTGGGGGACCACACCGGCGTGCGGGAGGCTGAATTTGTGCCATGGGGAGAGAGCAGGGAGGAGAAGGGGATGCTCGGGGAAGAGAAGACGATGTTTTGGGGAGAGATGATGCTCAGGGTGATTTTAGGAGGAAAAGCTGGGCTATGTTTTACTGCCAGACCCAAAATTAGCCCAGGAGGGCACCGTGTGGTGGGAAGCCCTTGGGAACAGGGCAGGCCCGGACCAGTGATGCCAGCTCACCCTGAGCTCTGGGATCGACTGAAATGTGGTGGGATGAGGACTGTATCCCATGTGATGACCCTCGCTTGGGTGGGGGTGCCTTCGCCTCCCTCCGGGGCTTGCAGCGGGGATGTCCTCAGTCCAGCAGGCATTCTGGCATGGGAGTGAGCCACGCCACGGCTCCGGCATCGCAATTTGCTGGAGCTTAAATGGCAACAGTGCTAATCCCTAAATGAGTCTGTTCATACATTTCCCCCAGAGGCAATAGGAGGGGGGATTTGGGGTGGGGGAGAGCCTTGCTCCAGCCTTTCAGACAGCTCCTCGAGCCAAGCCAGTGGCCGGAGCATCCCTGCCAGCTCGGTCTCTGGAGCCAGAGCCGTCCCCCTTGCCGCCGGAGGTTTGGGAAGGCAGGTGGCTCTTCTCCTCCGGTGCTGGAGATAAGCTGTCTTTTTTTTTTTCATTTCTACAGGAGGATTTCTACCCAGCTGGCAGGTGGGAATGGGTTTAACCGTTGCCTCTCAGGCCTTCGCATGGAGCAGCACTCGCCCCCAGACAGGCGTGGGGTGGGAGAGATGGAGGCAAAAAGGGTTAAGCACTCACTGCCACCGAGATTTAGCCGGAGAAACCCAGGCATCCCGGTTTAATCCTTACATCGCATTCCTGCCTGCCCAGTGCAGCAGGGAGGGATGCAGGGAGGGATGCGTGGCCGTGGGTGATGGGCACCGCCGCTAATGCTCCTGTAATCTTCCAAATATTTGGAGGGATAACAATTGCAGGAGAGAGGATTTTAACGCTTTCCTGGGGAGGTTTGCTCGGCCATTGCTGCAAGGGGAATTGCTTTCTGGGCTCATCATCCCTTGTGCCATGTGTTTGGGGTGACGGAGAGGGGGTTAACGCTCGACCCTGGCTCCGGTGGTGCTCCCCGTGCAGGCTGGTGGTGTTGGTTGGTTGGGGTCATCAATCTTCGACCAAGTTGCAAACTCTGGCTGCAAACATCTGCAAGTCACCCCCCGGGGAACAGATGCTGGGGATAATCCAGCTCAACCCCATCAGATTAAAATGTGCAATGAGGGACGGGGGCGAGGAGGCTGGAGAGGAAAGAAGTCGCTGGTGCCTATTCCCCTCCTCCCTTTTCCGTCTTGCTGCTCCTACCACACTCATCCTCGGGGCTTTCAGGGTTTGGTCCTCGGGTCGAGCCCGGAGCTGCCCCCTCCTTGCCTTTCCTCCCCGAAATACAGGTAGGGTACCGAAGTCAGTGCTCCAGCCCGTACTGTAGCACGTCTCACCGCAGCACCCGACCGCATGCCCCAAGTAGTGCGAGACTGTGGGATGGTGACAGCCTGGGACTTCCAAAAAAAACCCCAAAAGGGAGCTGGGAAGCAGGCACCCACCTCCAGCGGGAAGGAGGGAAGCCGGCAGATGGGAACCCCCTTGTAGATGTCTGCCAGGGAGATGATGATTACAGTCAGTGTAGCGCACTCTCAGATATTTATTAGTTTGTTGCTGCTGGGAGTTTTATTGCTTGTCTGATTGCAGTCCTGGAAATCCCGGCTGTGTAGGGCTCCTTCCCCGGCTTCACGTGCAAAAGTGTCTCTCTTGCATGTGCCGCTCCTGCGGTCAATGGGCCGAATTGTCACCTCAGGTGGGATCAGAGCAGTGTTGGGCAAAGCAGAAGTGGTCTGTGTGCACATGTGGGTTAAAGCATCCGTTCTCAAGGGTAATGCTTATGGCCAGCTCCTTGCAAGCACCCCTGCGAACCCTCCTGCTGACAAGGTCTTCACCGGTATTAAAACCCGCTGAATGTCCCTGTGCATACCCCCAACCTGAGGTTGGCTGTCCAGCCTGGAGAAGCCAGAGACCTGCTTCTTGCAAGGTTTCTTACGTATATATAATGCAACTATAATATAATAATATTATGCAAGACCGTTGCAGGGGAAGGTTGACCTAGCAGAGGATACCCCCTCCCGCCTTTATGGGGCCATTTATCAATGTCCTTATTACACTGGAGCAGACCAAAACCTTTCCCCAACCTCTCCATCCTCTGCTCTTTTAATCCTGGTGCCGACAGCACCTCGTCCTGGCTGTGTTGGAGCGAATTGCCTCCCTGTCCTATGGGGGGGGGGACACGGGGACCACATGGAGGTGATGGTGTTGCATCACTGGGAAGGTGGGGGGGTTTTTTGGTATTTTGCAGTTGCTGTTGGATAGTCAGGGCAGCTGGGAGCAGCAGTCGCTCATCCTCACGGTACGAGCCAGCGTGCTTTCCCCCCCCCGCCAACTGCACGTGGATTTTTTTTGGGGGGCCCTCCTATGAGCGTTAGCAGAGCAAGAGGTTTCCCATGCGGCGGGTGGTCGGGCATCGGGAGGGGGGATGAAAGGCTGGGTTGATGGCTTATGATAAATGTGCCCAGCATGGTTCTCCTCCCTTTTCTCATCCGAAGTCCCTGTTGTTCCTCTGCCTTAATTCTTCTCCAGCGTGTTTAAATACCAGTGGCCGTATGGTGGTGGAGCCAAACTCCCCGCCCAGCTGCAAATGCCTTTCTTCAGCCACGTAGGGCTGGTTTCTGGATGGAGGAATCAGCCTCCCCCTTGCTCTGCTCCCGTCCGTGAGCGGGCAGGAACCTCGGGGAGCCGTGGGGTTGGGGCTCTGCGGCACAGCCCCAGTTACGAGTCTACTGCGAAAAGCCCATTATTTTTTTCCCCGTCTCCTGTTAGAGATGCTTTTTTGGCCCCAGATCTCTCTCGGTCAGAAATAAAAGATCTCTCAGCTGTTGTGAGTTTGCAGGATTTAAACCTTCACAGCAGCCAGGATGCTCCTAGCTTTAAAGGTTCGGGTTTTTTGGGTTCAAACCTTAAACTGAGTAGGTTGTTATAGCCACTGAAAGCGGATGCTGGATATGGCTGGGCCTGGGGAGACCATCCTATTCCACCACCCTTGTCCCCAAGCTCACTGTGTCCCTTTGGAGAAGAAACCTGAAGCGTTGAGCCCCAGCACGGATTTGGGCAGACCCCCTCTCAGGGTGGGGGGCTGGATGGGACCCATCGATGCGGGAGTCGGTGAATTTTTCGGTACTGCTGGCGGTGTTTCAGCCCCAAATCCTGTGCTGGGAGACGGAGGTGGCTCTCACCGCAGCCCAGAGCATCACCCGTCCCGCTGCAGATGGTCACGGGTGAGTCACAAATCTGCAATTTTCATCCCTGTCGGGCCGTGACTCGTCCCCTCCCCGCTCCCAGATCCTCTGGGATGACCTGAAGTCTCATTTAGCGTCGCCAAAGTGGCGGTGGGGTGGGTGTCTTGCGTGTTGGCTGCTGGAGGAGGACCTCTCCTTGCCCGCTATTTTGGGTCAGGGGACGTGTGTGCTTCAGGGTGTCACCTTGCCAGAGGCAAGCCCCAGAGGGGAAGGTCCTTCCAAAAATCACCTTCTTTGGGGATGTCAGGTCCTCCTGGGTCACCCTTAGGGTGCCCTTAGAGCCGTAAAACAAAGCCCAGGAGCCACCCCTGCCCTGGGGATGGGTGGCGAGCGAGCCCCCCCAACCCCAGGGTGTCGCACCAGCAGGATTTTCGGAGGATGCTCCTGCAGCGTGCGCTACCCACGCCCTTTCCCGGCTGCCGAGCTCAGGTCCGACTTTGCAGGCTGGGCGCCGCAGGGATGCGGTGAGCGTCATTTCAGAGAAGTTTTTCGCATGAGCTCGTGAGTGAAGTTTTGTTGGCTGCCTCCGTTGCCAGTTGGATTATCTCCTGCCATCCCCCTTTGCCAGGGAATTTAGGTTTGTGGCATCGAAGTGGTTTTAGAAGGAAAAAAAAAAAAAAAAACCCAAACCAGAACCAACAAAACAACAGCTCAGTGGATGCAAAATTGAATAGTAAATTAAAAAAGAAAAAGGAAAGTTGTATTTGCTGCTGTGATACAGGGAAGAGGCTGCTCGGCCAGGAGCGGGGAGCAGGACCGGCAGCCTGCTGCAGGCACGGGGAGAAGTGTGGGGCAGCTCACGGTGGGGGGCTCGCACCTCCTCGCGCCCCCGTCCCCCTGCCCGCGGTGGGGCGCTGGGAAAATTACAGGTCTGCAAATGAGATGGGGGAGGAAATGGCCGGCAGTGGGGAGGTGGGGAAGAGCCAGCCAGAGAGAGAAATTAGCCCGGAGTTTAATTCATTGTTTCCAAAAGAGCAGTTAATGGATTATGACAAATGTCCTACCGCTCTCCCTTAGTGCTGTGTTAAATGGAAATGGAAAGTCAATTTTCCTAAATGGATTTTAAACGACTGACCTCGTGTGTGTTTTGTTGGGTTTTTTTTTTCCTCACTGATTTTTGCTTGGGAGGCAGCCTGGTCATCTTGTTTTCTTGACGCATCTGATTATATTTTTTTCTTCTGCTCCTTCTCCTTCCATCTCAGGATTCTCTGATCCTCTCCGTGCAGCGCTGCTCCTTGCCAAGGGTGACGAAGGGAGTGGGCTCCTTTCTTCCTTGCCAGCTCCGGAGATGTTATCGCGGGGCTGGGGATATTTACTGTTTTCCTGCACGCTGCAGTGCCTGGAGTTGAGAATCACAGCTCTTGCTGGGGGAAGAGAGGAGGAGGAAAAGCTCATAACTCTTGTAGGTGTAAAGAAAAGCCTCGTGATGTGACCTGACTGCTAGCGAGGTGCCCAGAAACAACAGGTTAAGCAGTAGCATCCCAGTGCGTGCGTGTGGGTTTTCTTATCAGTCCTGCGATATTTGGGTTTGATCTTCCTGGGTGAAATGGCTGTAAACAGGTTTCCGACGTTGGATGCTGCAGATGCTCCTTGGCATCGGTCACAGCATCTTCCCAAGCCAGTGCTGGGCACGAGCCACCATGAGGGTCCCGCTCCTCAGGGATTATGTCCCTGGGCGATCCCTAAGGCACTTAGCCCTTTGCAAGACTTTTCTTGGCCTGGCCGGAGCAGATGTGACCTCTTCTCCTGGTGATTTTTGCAATGAACTTGGTTTTGAGAGCAAACAAGCGGGAAGATGGAGATCACCAGGGCGCCCGACCCCTTTTGGTTTCTGGGGTAGGATAGTGTGCATCCAGATTGCATTTTTGGGTGATGTTCTCTGGAGGTGGCTGGGCTGGAAGCGATCTCTCGCCTGTGACGGGCAGATGGCCGGTCCCCGTGGGCCGTGCTGGCAGGGGCTGCTGGTGCCCCCCACACTGGTGCGATGCCGAGATCCCAGCGCAGGAGGGCGAGCGCTGGCAGGGGGGTGGGATCCCGAATGCAGCTCCACCGCAGGGCGGGATGTGTGATTCGTGCCGTGGTTGTGGTCAGCGTTCCCAGCGCAAGCCCTGCTGGCATTTTGTTCTGAGCGTATGTCCGTGCATTCCTCAGGGTTGTGGGAGGGAGGCTTGGGAGGGGGGACACCAGCATCCCTGAAGCCTTTCTGTGTCCCTGTCACCATCTCTAGGCTTGGGTTTGTTTTGGGTTTGTTTTTCCTGGTGGTCTCCTCTAGTGAGATTGTCCAGGCTTTGGGGTTGGCCAGGGCTCAGGGTACGGATGGGGGGGCTGGTACCCAAGTGAAAGCAGCCTGGGCGGGCTGCACCCCGCAACAGCAGCTCTCTAGCTAGCAGAGATTGGCTTTTTTTTCGGGGGGGAGCCTCCAGTCCTCTTTTGCTTTTCCGAGCATCCTCAGCAGGGACTGCTGGTGACACCGCCGCACGTGGGGCAGTCCTGGGAAGGAGAGGGAGGGATGAAGCGGCGCAGGCAGGAGTTACGTCCCCAATGGGACAAGACTAACGGCACCTCCCAACCCTCTCGTTCCCCTGGCAGGGCTGGAGTACAGCGACGTGCTGCCCGACTCCTTCCCCTCGGCCCCAGCAGAGACCCTCCCTCACTTTCTGCTGGAGCCGCAGGATGCCTACATCGTGAAGAACAAGCCGGTGGAGCTCGTCTGCCGCGCCAACCCCGCCACCCAGATCTACTTCAAGTGCAACGGGGAGTGGGTCAACCAGAACAACCACGTCACCAAGGAGAGCCTGGACGAGGGCACTGGTGAGCAAACCCACCCTGGCACCCCCCTGCCTGCCCTTCCCCTCTCTTCCTTCCAGGCGTCTCTGCCCTTTTCTCTCTTGCACATCTACGCTGGAGGTGATTCTCCTCCAGGTAGACCAGCGGGTCTCTTTGATTCATTTTTATCATTCCCAGGTGACCGCAATCTCATGACATCGCTTTTGTATGTTTTCCACCTCCTCGGTCCGTGCACAGCTTGTCTCTCTTTCCGTATCAGCAGTGAATTTTAGTAGAGGAGCCACCCCTTTCCAGCCCATTGATGAAGGCATGATGATGGTATGGGTCACCATACCCCATAGAAGCTTGGGAAAGTCAGCCCGCATGCTTGCATGCTTACCGTTTTGCAGGATTTGGGGTTGTTAAATGGGATTTGAAAGGCAGCACGTTTCAAAAGGATGAAAAAAAAGGAAACGCTTTCCTATAAAAAGCCTAATCAACACGTAGGAGTCATTGCCACGAGGGGTGGCAAAGGCCGGCAGCTTACTCAGTTTCGCAAAGGTATTAGATATTTAATGGGTAATGAGAACATTTGCAGGTAGGATTTTAAATGGCTTTTAATGGCAGATGAGCTCTCCCTTGCCTCAGAGGACAAGTCAGCTTCTGGCTGCCTGAAATGGGGAGTAAGAAGGTGGTTTAGGCATATTAAGGGGTGTCTTATTCCATGGGATTGGGCTCCGCAGGGCTGCTTGCCCAGTGCTTTGAAGTGTCCCAGCATGAGACCAAGGCGTGGGCATTGGATATATCATGTAAACAAGTAGATTTGCTAAAATTGGGATGTTTTAGCTCAGCTCTCATCTTTTCTGCACTAATTTTGGTTCCTATGCCCTGATCAGGAGAAGAGGAAAAGGGTCATGTTTCTCGTGTAAGATCCATTCTGTGCAAATCCCTGAGCTTGTGGCATCCCTCATCTCCGGAGGGCTTTAAGCCAAGGCAACCTTTTGAACTGCTGCGGTGTTGGGCTCAGAGGCAGACTGGGTTTAGAGGAGAGACTTCGTCAGCCTGGAAGAGCACAAGTACAGAATCTTCTCTTGTCCCTATTTTTGCCCCAGCCTTGCCCTTCCCCAGCGTCTCCTCGGCATCATCTGGTGCTAACCGTGAGCCGGTCCTTGCTCGGGTGCGTCTCTGAACCTATTCTGCAAAGGGAAGATCATTTCTTTTCCCCACGGCTTTTTGAGCCTTTCCTCCTAAAGCTGCTTCATCTGTTCCTGGGGTGGTTTTCTTCAGAAGATCTCTTTGCGAAGGACGGGTGAAAATGCACGGGAAGGTTGTCCCCTTGCTTCTCCGGAGGCTGTCGGGAGCACCGGCAGGGCTGATTCTCTTTTTCGGGGTGCATATCCACCTCCCAGCTCTCATGGAGGCCAGATTTGAAACCCTCACCACTCTAGCGCAAAGTAGGTGCCGATTAGTGACCGAGCAGCCTTCGCCGAGGGGTTATTAATTTACTTATAACGTGTGGCCACGCTGGGTCGAGCCAAAGGTTCATGCGCCCTGCGTGCAGGAGTGGTGGACGCTTAGGGGAAGAGTATATTGAGCAAGGACAAGGATGAAGGGATGGACCCCGCTCTGTTACTCTCCCAGCTTTCTGCAGTCTGTGATTAGGGACTCCCTGGTCCAGCAGCGATATCTTAGCAGTGTGGTCCAGCCCTGGATGGATTCTCCCCCTGTTAATGCGTCTAAATGCTGTTAGGACTCATTTCTCCTCCGGGTCATCCCAAGCATCCTGTAGCAGCAGGGAGTTTCATGGCTTAGCGATGTGCAGCGTGGAAAAAACACTATATTTCTGGCCCTACAGCTTGATCCACCTCTTGGGTGAACACCCCTTACCGAATAACCTGCCTGACACAACTCTTGAGCAAAACAGGCTGGAGAAAACATAGCAGAAAGGGAGCAGTAAGTCTGTGCAGAACGAGCTGGTTTAGGGGGGACTCATCCCATAGCTGGGACTCATTTGCTCTGGGCCAGCATCTCCCTTTCAGATTGCAGCCTGCAGAACGCACGCCAGCAATACGGGGAGGAAATGATACACGCTTTCTTCACCCGGGCTTCAAAGATGGTATTGCTGCTATCAGTGAACAAATCTGACAATACCTTCAGTACGGAGGTGATGCCGTGCATGTAAAACTCTGCCGGCGTGGGCTATCTGCCCGACAGCTACCCCGAGAAAGGGAGCTGGAACCAAAACAGTTTGCTGTGCTAAAAAAATCTGCGTTTGCAGCACCTGCCCTTCATAGGGAAGCTGCCGCAAAGGGCACGGGGGGAGAGCTGGCCACGAAGCGACGAGTTAACACAGTTAAGCGTTCATGGCTTTTTAAGTATCCTCGGTTAAAAGCTTGCAAGAAGGGACCTTTAAAAAAAAAAAAAGCAACTTTTAAAATGACGTGTCTTGAATGAGCCGGGCTCGGTAATGCTCTGACTGCGTCTGATCCAAAGCGTTTCATGCGGAAGAAAGCAAAAATAGGCCAAGTCAGAGAGGATAATTCAGCTGGACGAGAAGGGATGGTCGGTAAGAGCGGCTGCGTTTGGATGCCTGTAAGCCCTTTAAATAGTCACTCCTGGGAGCTGTAAGCTCAGCCTACAGTTTTGGGTAGGCTTTGCTTTCGGGGGTTATGGAGATAGCAGCGTATTCGCAGGATGCTCCCCACCTTTCCAGGGCTGCTCGACCCACCCCACCGGAGCTTTCCAGAGAGACAAGATGGTTTTGAGCCGTCTCCATCCTGGGTCCTTCTGAAAGCCCTAGTTTTTCCAAAAGTGCTTGGCCTAAATGCCTTTTTTTTTTCTCCCCCCCTTAATAGTGGTAAAATAAATTGCATTTCCTTGGCGCGCATTTGTCAGCTATTCCACAGGAAGGTGGCAGAGAGATGGTAATTGCTCCTCGCAGCGCTGGGAACGAGCTAACAAAATTACAGCTGTGGGAGCACGTGGCTCTCTGTCGCCATGAACTTGAGGTCTTTTTATAAAATAGCTGCAAAAAAAAAAAGGGGGGGGGCAGGTATTGCTTAAAATAAGGAAAAGTAAGCCCCGAGTGCCTCTCACCCTCAGCAATGGCCATGCCACGAGGGGTTGATGCTTCAGGCGAGCCTCAGCATCCTGCGGTCCGGGGGACCGTGTCCTGCACGTGGCAGTGCCACCTTTGTCATCACACCCCTGCCACGGCCAGGGTGTCCCGGCAGACTTCATGGGGGTGTTGGGGGGTTGATGGAGGCATGTAACCCTTTTTGGGGTCACTGGGCATGAAACGCCATCATTGCTGGATGATTTCTTTAAGATCTTTTAATTGTCATGTTATATTTTTATTTAAACGGCAGCTGATAGAGATGGTTTCTCCCCCCAGCAAAGCCTTGGATGCATCCTTTAAACCTGGAGGGTGGGAAGGGGTCTGGGGAGGGACGGGGCATCGATGGCAGGGGAGAGGGCTGGTGGAGGAGAGCAAAGCCTCTTGAAATGGTTAAGAGGTCCTGGTCCTGCCCAACTGGACCGGGGTTGGTGGGGGGAAAGACGAGACTCCTCCGCACGAGCTATTGCCCTGGCTTCGGCTCCAAGTCACCCTCCGGAGGGAACAGTCTCCGTCATTTGCAGAGGTGCCAAACCCAGATGCCTCTGAGATGCCTCCAACACACTGCCTCTGCCCTCGAGCTTTGTGCATCCACCAGCCTTCCTGGGTGCTGCCTCAGTTTCCCTCCTCCCGGGTGCTGCTGCCGAGCTGATGCCATCCATCCCTCTGTCCCCTTGCAGGGATGCTGGTGCGGGAGGTGCAGATCGAGGTCTCGCGGCAGCAGGTGGAGGAGCTCTTCGGCTTAGAAGATTACTGGTGCCAGTGCGTGGCTTGGAGCTCCGCGGGCACCACGAAGAGCCGCCGGGCATACGTCCGCATAGCGTGTAAGTGCCTGGTACATATAGTGCTTGCTCAGGTGTGACCCCTCCGGCAGTGCTCCCTGCCCCTCTGCACCTACCTGCACTGCTTTGGCTCACACTCTACTAATTTAGTTTAAATGAATCCTTCTCCCATCTTCCTTTCCACTTTGGGGGCCCCAAAAGGTTTCCAGAGTGTACAACCCACTGATTTAGAAATTGTTTGCAAGCCTGAGGTGTGACCCTGGATCCCAGGCTGAAAAAGCAGTGGTGTCAAGCCAGGCACGTGCTTTTCCTGGCAGCAACACCAGCTGAAATAGCGGCCAGGCGGTGCATTCCCGGCTTCCCAGGACCCCCGAGACATGGTGGGTGCAGCTGTGTGGGGTTGGCCATCTCCAAAAGTTGGCTCCCTGTTGAAAGCAGTGCTTTTTGAGCTGTTGGAGGTGACCCAACCTTGCTGGATGGCCCTGGTCTTAACTCCCCATCCCAGGTCTAGCTTTGCTTCTGAGTGGGCATCATCCCTACCTGCCTGAGTGAGAGGCCGTGGCACTAGCTGGGTTAATACTGCATTGCCCATCAGCGTGCTCAGCTCTTCGCGGTGCTTTATTATCGTTAATAACCCAACAGTTAGCACCTTGCATGCTTTGCTTGAATCAGCGACTCCGTGTCCCTGGAGTCCCTGCTGTCATATGTCACTTCTCTAAGCTGCTGTTTGTGGGTGTCAGCCTGATTAAGGGCGAGTTAATCAGGCTGTTACCCAGCTGAATTTGCTCTCTTAGCAAATGAGATGGCAAAGCTATAGGAGAACAGCCAGGCTTCCCCAGTCGTAAACAGATTTTGCTATTAGAGGGCTAATAATCCAACACGTTGTCCAAAACGGAGGTGGCTGGTGAATCAGCTACGCTGCTGAAGGATTTAGTCTGAACAGGGAAGATGTTACGAGGCGCAGGGCTGGCTGCTGAGGGAGCCCTTTTGTCCAGCCCCAGCCAAGGGTTTGGTGTTTCTCGGAGCCGAGCAGATGAGATGAACATGAGATGAACGGAGGGTTGGCTGCCCTGCGCAAGCGGGAGCCGCAGCGGGCCGGGTGCTGTAGCAGAGGATTGCAGCACCATCTAGTGATGCTCTGCTCCCTTCAAGGCTCTGGAGCGGGACCCTGCCACGTCCCCCACGTCCCTGGGGGCTCTGCTGGGCTTCTCCCCTCTCCCTCTTCCCCAAAGCACTGGCCGGCCCCTTGCTCTTCAGCAGTGGCCGTTCCCCATTTTGGCACTGAAGTGCAATGTCTGGGTTTCCAGCAAGTCTGAGGTCATGGCTCAGCCAGGACCCACTGGGGCAGAGCCACGCAACAGCCTCCCGTAGCCCTGAAATTTGGGGATTTGCTTCAGTGCTGACATAGGAGCTGAGCTGTTGTGCAGATCTTGGTTTTTTTCCCCTTCAGCAAAGAAGGGTCCTGGTGTAGAGAGCCCAGAGGGGGAAAGAAACGGTGGTTAAGCTGAGGTTTAGCCCCAAAAGGAAAAGACAGGAGGGGGTATAAGCTTGCAAGTACATGAAGGAGGAACAGCATTGTCCTTGAGCACCATGTGCTGTCCCAAATCCATCCTGGAAAGATGCTCCTTCCTCCCAGGACGCATTTTTCTCCAGCTGTGCTATGCCAGAGGGATTTCCCTACTTGTGGGCCCCTGGTGCCAAGGCGATGCTCTCTCCCCCTCAAGGTTTTGTGGGTTGCCCTGTTTCCGCAGCGGGCTGGTAACCCCTGGGTATTTCTTCCCCTCCCAGACCTGCGGAAGAACTTCGACCAGGAGCCACTGGGCAAGGAGGTCCCGCTGGAGCAAGAGGTCCTGCTGCAGTGCCGCCCGCCCGAGGGGGTGCCGCAGGCGGAGGTGAGCAGCTCGGCAGCCAAAAAAGAGGAGCATCCCCTCCCAGCAGTCTGCAGCCGCGGCCTGGGAGAGACAGGGCACGTCCTCGCAGATGGCTTGCGGCCATGATGGATGGCCTCACCGAGACCGTCAGCTTTCATTATTCAGCAGAATTGTTCATTTTGGGCAGTGGATCTGTTATTCTGACATCTAATAGCACACGTAACCTCAGCACCTGCTCAACCCACCTCTCCCACGCTTCCTGATGTGCCGTTAACCCGTTAGGGAGAAGGTCTAGATCTAACGAGGAGGCACCCAGTGACTTGTCTGAAGGGGAGCAGTCACAAGCAAGAGCCAAGGGCTGGGAAAGTCAACACAGATGGGTTTCCCCAGCACGGTAGCGGTGCTTTCCCTGCCCACGGCTCCGTCAGCCCCCACGAGCTGAGCGTTGGTGGGAGCCACAGTGTCCCATCCTTGGCCAAAACAGCAGTAAGATGCCCCAGTCAGGCCTTGTTTGGCCCAGCGTTCGCGGAGAAATAAATACAGTCAGAGGCAAGGTTGGCCACCCAATGGTTGTGGCGGTGAAGGATGTCGGTGGTCTCGGTGATGAAGATGAGGAGGGCTTTGGGGCAGGTCATAGGCTGGTCTGGGGAGGGTGGGGTTTGCTCTCCATCAGGGCTGGTGAATTCAGCCCCTCCAACCTGACGATTGTCCTTGCTCGTGCCCGCACCCATGCTCAGTGTCGGTATCGACTCATGCCCTTCCCAAACAGCCTAGTTAAGCAGCTGTATCCTGGCTTAGCTTTGGGGGGCCCTTGGAGACCCTTGTGGCGGGGAGCATGTGGGATGGGCATTTCCACCAAAACCCATGACATGCTTTTCCTGGCTGAGTATCCAGTTCTCGTTCAGCTTAATCACCATCCTTACCCCATCCCTTCCTTTGCATTGCCAGGTGGAGTGGCTGAGGAACGAGGATGTCATCGATCCCACCCAGGACACCAACTTCCTGATCACCATCGATCACAACCTCATCATCAAGCAGGCCCGGCTCTTGGACACTGCTAATTACACCTGCATGGCCAAGAACATCGTGGCCAAGCGTCGGAGCACCACGGCCGCCGTCATCGTCTATGGTACCAGCCCTTGCTCTTGGGGAGGGGGCCTTTGCTGCCGGCCATGTCTCCAAGCCAAGGGGAAATGTGGGCACTTTCTGGTAATGGTAGAAGTGAACCCCACCAGGGCATTGCATTAAATTAGGTATAATACCCAATGTCTGCAAAAAAGGAACCTCCACCAGCTTGCACAGGCTATTAGGAGAGGTTATTAGGTGTGGGTATTTGCCAGCCTTCTCGGTTGGGTACAAAGGTGGGTGGAGGTGGGACCCAGCCGGATAGCTTTGACTCTCAAAGCAGCTGAAAAGCTGCATTTGGCTGAACTTTGCTATGAAACCGAAGATCTGACGCAGCCAAAATATTTGCAAAGTGGCAAAAGGACCAAAGCAGGCTTGAGCATCTTGGGCATGGGGCGTGCGACACGAGAAGGAGTCTCGTGATTTGCTTTTCGTGAGGGTGAGCTGTTCCAGGGTGACACAGAAGATGTAAGGACAGAGGACCTGGTGAACCATAGGCTTAGCTCCAGTCCCTGCTGAAATGCGCTCTGTGGCCGTGTTAATGCTGTCCATCTCCTCTTGCAGTGAACGGTGGCTGGTCCACCTGGTCCGAGTGGTCTCCTTGCAACAACCGCTGTGGCCGGGGCTGGCAGAAGCGCACCCGGACGTGCACCAACCCCGCGCCACTGAATGGCGGCTCCTTCTGCGATGGGCAGCCTTTCCAGAAAATCACCTGCACCACCCTCTGCCCAGGTAAGGCGGGTTCAGAAACCTTGCCCACACTGCCTGTCCCCCAGGTTGCACGGTCCAGCTGTGCTCCTGGTGCTCCCCAAGGAGACAGGGGCTCAGGAGACCAGTCCGAAGCATCTTTCAGTCTGCCAAGACCTGAAAGAGCTGCAGATGTCTGCAGAGAAACAACTTAGTCTCCCCAGATAGCTTCAGGGCTGGGTTTGCTGGGATAATGCTCCCTGAAGGTCTCTGGAAGCCCTGAGATGGGCACGGGCACCTTTCTGCTGCCGGAGACATCCCGGCACTGGGGAACGAGCCCCAAGGCTGTGCTGAGGGGTGTACCGACACGCCTGTGTTTGGTGGCCCGCAGTGGACGGCGCGTGGACGGAGTGGAGCAAGTGGTCGGCGTGCAGCACCGAGTGCACCCACTGGCGCAGCCGCGAGTGTGCCGCCCCGGCCCCCCGCAACGGCGGCAAGGACTGCAGCGGTGTGCTGCTTGACTCCAAAAACTGCACCGACGGGCTCTGCCTGCAGAGTGAGTATGCGGGCAAGCGGGCAGGGACCAGTGCCGTAGACGATGCTGGTGGCCATGGTGCTCCGGCACTTGGCCATGCTGTTATTGGCCGTGCCTCCAAGTTGACGGGGCAGGCAGCAGCACCGCTGGCACCGGATTTTTAAATTGGGTCTCTAACAAGGTTTTTTTAACCAGACTTGCCCCTTCCAAAGGCAGTTCTCACCCGGTGGAAAGAAAGGTTTGGGGGATTTTTGGTGGGATCTAAATGTCCCACCAAGCCTTCCGAAACGGTGCTAGGTTTTGGGGTCTCTGCTGAAATAAGGCTGGTTGTGGTTAGTAGGGGCAAGCCAGGGGGGTTTTGTCAGCCCCACCACGAAAACACCTGACCAGGGTCATTGCTCGGTAGGAGCCCTGGAGCAGCAGCTAGGAAAAAACCCAGTAATAGTAACAATAATGGTGCTGCTCCCCTATGAGTGGGCACACTGAAGGCTGAGCAGCCGATGCTGCCACCTGCTGCTATGTGACACCACTGTCCCCTTTAACACTGCCGCAGCCAGAAGTGCCCAAAGTCCTGTTAGCTGGGGACATGTGCCCCGGGGGCTTGGCTGGGCATGGGGACATCCTCCCCACCACGCTTCTACCTGGCTTTCTGCATGCCCTGGGGAATGATGCTGCTGTCCCGACCCTTCCTGCCTTTTGTTTCATCTCATCCCCATCGCACCATCACCACCTTCACCTTTTGTTTTCTAACTTTGTTTTTCCTAACAGATAAAAGAGTTCTAAGCGAACCCAAAAGCCACTGTAAGTGCTCATTTCATGACCATTTTGTTTCTTTTCAAGACATTGCTTTGGTTTTGTTCTGTCACATCCATGGTAGGGCTCGTTGGCAGCTGGGGAAGGACAGGGTGGGAAGAGAGAGCAACTAAAGCCCACCCCAAAACTCCTGTGTGCATTAAATCACGTGCTCTGCTCAAAGTTATAAATACGACCCGCTTTTGCACCCCGGCTCCCGTCCCCCTTTTGCTGCCTGCAGTTCTTGGGTGCCCCATGACGCAGCTGGTGTCACACCACCAAAGCTACTCCAGGCATTGTCAGTCCCCCATGAGGACTCCCTTCCTCGAGTTAGGGGTCCCGGGGGCGCATCAGGGTTCCCATTTCTGGCATCCATAGCGGGGGGGACTTGGAGACGAGGTGACACCTCCCAGAAGTGGCATGGTCCCAAAGCAGTTGAGATCACCAGCCTTAGGACAGGGCTCCACTCCAGCATGAAACCATAGAAACCAAGAGATGCGGGCGAGCGTGGAGGGAGGAAGGAGAGAAGGATGGGCTGAGCGTGCTCAGCTCCTGCTGCTGGAGGCTTTACCGTGCTCTGCCTTCCCTCTTCATCCCTCTCCTTTCTGGGCAGATAGATCCAGAATACGCCAGGCATTTAAAGATCGAGAGCCTTGTGGCAGGGGAAGGGAAGATGGGGAAGCTGAGGGGTGTCTATATAGATACAGTGGCACTTGATCTTTCTGGATGGATGCATAGCTCAGGTACATATACATGAGATGCATGGATAGGCGTTACATTTACTCCTCAGGTTTGTCTCTGTTAGGATGTGAGGGTTGACAGCTTCATGAATCTGAGCTGCGCAAACCTAATGTTTCTGGCCTTCTTGGTGCTGAGTAAAGTTTGCACAAGCCGTGGCAAGGTGTCCTCCAAAGGTTTGGTTTTGTCCTCCATCACATTCTCTGGCATCGCTCTGACTTCTGGACTGCTCTTAGAAAACACCTTCCATCCTCCTGCCGCAGCCTTTCCAGCAGGCCCAGTACACATCTTCCCCTTCATGCCTATGTCCTGAGTTAGTGGTAGGGTTGGGGAGTGCTGGTGGGTCTTGACGTGCATTTCTGGTGCTCCTTTTTTCACCTCCATTTCTTTAATCCCTCCCAGTGCTGGAGGCCTCAGGTGACGTGGCCCTGTACGCCGGGCTGGTGGTGGCCATTTTCGTCTTCATCGTGATCCTCATGGCTGTGGGGGTGGTGGTGTACCGGAGGAGATGTCGGGATTTTGACACGGACATCACAGACTCGTCAGCCGCTCTGACCGGAGGCTTCCACCCCGTCAACTTCAAGACCTCCCGGCATGGTAAGAGCCATAGCCCATGCAGGTCCTGCTTGCTGGCTCAAGCCTGGGCAGAAAGAAAGTCAGGCTGCAAATCACAGTAGGGGACGGGTCGCCGGTGGACCCCCCAGCCCCAATTTTCTGGGGGAATATGCTGATTTTTTTGAAGACTGAGGGCTCTGTGGAGGTGGTCAGGTGTTGATGGTGGGAGTCAGGGCAAAGCATCTGCAAAGCAGATGCGGTGGGGATTTTCCGTAAGATGCTGCTCCTCGCTTAGTCGTGATGCTGAGCAGTTCCCTTCCAAGTGCCTGGTGGAAGGCAAGTGGACGTAGCCAGCACTGTACCTGCTGTACCTCCTGCACGCCCTCCACCCCTTGCCAGGCGAGGAGGGCTTTTCACAGGCATCTCTTCCAGTCAAGCAGTGCTTTTACGTCCCCGTTTCCACTGCCATCTTCATCTGATCCGTGTTTCCTCCTCCTGCAGACAACCCTCAGCTGCTGCACCCCTCGATGCAGCCAGACCTGACGGCCAGCGCGGGGGTGTACCGTGGCCCCATGTATGCCCTGCAGGACTCCTCCGACAAGATCCCCATGACCAACTCCCCCCTGCTCGACCCCCTACCCAACCTCAAGATCAAGGTGTACAACTCCTCCACCGCCTCCTCATCACCGGGGCTCCACGATGGGACAGACCTGCTCGGGGGGGTGCCCACCACCGGCACCTACCCAGGGGACACCACCAGGGACGGCCACTTTGCGAACATTCGGAACAAAGCCCTGGGCTCCCAGCATCTCCTCAGCTTGCCTCGGGAGCACGGCAACAGTGCCAGCGGCACGTTCGGCTACCTGGGGGGAAGGCTCACTGTCCCAGGCACCGGTAAGCCCCAGGCTGGGGAGGAGGGTGCATTTGGCTGCTGAATGATCAAGGAGTTGCTCTTGTCCTGGCAGACTTGCCTGCCGTGAGCAGCCCTTTGCTCTTCCAAAGCTGGCTCAGGGGAGGAAGGCAGCAAGCCATTCCCAAGCCAGGCTTCTCAGGTTGGAGATCAGTCTCCCGTGACTTTCCTGGCTGATGCCAAGGCCAGTGCCTTGCAAACAGATCCAGCCTGTGATTTTGCTTCCTAATGCAGTGGCCTGGCTCCTCCCTGCAAGCAGTGCAGCTGAGGAAGATCTGGAGATGTTTCTCCTGGGGCGCTCCCGGCTGCCCTAGCTCACCACTGCCCTCGTGCTCGCCAGCCGGAGTGGAGGGGTGGTTTCTCCCTGGTGGTTTCTCCCTCGTTTCGTGACTAACGCCTGTGTGTGCTGTGCTAGGAGTGAGCCTGCTGGTGCCCCACGGGGCCATCCCCCAGGGGAAGTTCTACGAGATGTACCTGGTCCTCAACAAGGCAGAGAGTGCCCTGTAAGTCACACCGCACCGTCTGCGCTTCTGCTCTTTGTTGGCCGCTGTGAAGCTTTCTTTCCAACCAGTGTCCCCTCTCCCCTCCCCAGCCTGCCCTCCGAAGGCACACAGACGGTGCTGAGCCCAGCGGTGACCTGCGGACCCACCGGCTTGCTCCTGTGCCGCCCCGTCGTCCTGACCATTCCCCACTGTGCCGACGTCAGCTCCTCGGATTGGATTTACCAACTGAAAACACAGTCCCACCAAGGAAACTGGGAGGTAAGGTGGGAATCCAGCCCCTGCAGCCAGCGAAGACCATGAGCGTTGTGGGCCACAGCCCCTAGCAAACCCCCCTGGATGATGGGCTCACCCCCAACCTTGATTCCCTGTAGGAAGTTGTGACCCTGGATGAGGAGACCCTCAACACTCCCTGCTACTGCCAGCTGGAAGCCAAGTCCTGCCACATTTTGCTAGACCAGCTTGGCACCTACGTCTTCGTGGGAGAGTCCTACTCCAGATCAGCCATCAAGAGGCTCCAGCTGGCAATCTTTGCCCCCGCAGTTTGCACCTCCCTGGAGTACAGCCTCAAGGTCTACTGCTTGGAGGACACGCCAGATGCTCTGAAGGTAACGTCGCCTTGTGACGCCAGTGTGGGCTGCCCCTGCTTCCGAAAGCAACAGCTCGCTGGCGGCAAGATGCTGCCTGGTGCCTCTCAGGATGGCCTGGCCCCAGGGAGCAGACAACCTGATGCAACTGCCTGCAAAGTGACCACAGTGAAATAATAAGCGTGTTTACTGCGTGTCCTTCCTCGCCCCCTCCAAAGGAAATAATGAGCGTGTTGCTTAGCTCCTATATCGAGCCCGCTGTCTGCAGACATTACACGAGAGGTTTTGCTGCTGCTGGGTGGGTTTTCTCTCTCCTACGCAAAAAAAACCACTTGCTGCTGTGATTTGCCTCGGTTTTCCATAGATCCTGTTACTCCTGTGTGGAGATGTGTCTCTCCCCTCCTTGGGAGGATTTTGTGGCATTGATAGTTTCGAGTGCAGCATGAGGAGCTCAAGTTTTGGTGCTTTGGCTGCCTGGACCACCGGTGCGGTGGCTGTTTAATTCCCCGTGAGTTGTCCTGCGGCATCAGGATTGCTGTAGTGCCTCTAGGTGGAGATGTAGGCAGCGCTCTGGCTCCTGGATTGCATTTTGCTCTTAAGAGCTGCTAATGTAATAGTGGGATGGTGTTAAAAACAGATAGGGTGGCACTCTTGAAGAGAGTGCCTGACCTTTGTGTTGGACCTTTGCATAGTCCGAGGAGTACAGAGGCATATACGGATGCTCACGTGTTATAAAATGCAAGTTCTAGATGGGGCTGGCGTGTGAGCTGAGTTGGCAAGTTCTTGGAGAGCAGCTGTTGGGGTGGCAAAGGCTGCTCTCCTGGGGAAGACTCCCCACGGGCTTGTTGCTGCCGCTGGCTCCTCTTGGCAGGAACATGCCTAGCTTTGGGTATGGAGCAGGGAGAGGAGCAGCCCCTGCTTGTCTCATGGGTCTCACGCTGCCTGTCCCACTGCCCGCAGGAGGTGCTGGAGCTGGAGCGGACTCTGGGCGGGTACCTGCTGGAGGAGCCCAAGCCCCTGCCCTTCAAGGACAGCTACCACAACCTGCGTCTCTCCATCCATGACATCCCCCATGCGCTGTGGAAGAGCAAGCTGCTGGCCAAATACCAGGTGAGGGGCCGGTGCAGGGGCAGCTGGGGTCCCAGACCAGGGACATCATCTTCAGCCAGGAACCACCGGCTTGTGAGTTGCCCTGGTCTTGTCTCCAGGAGTGTCCCAAAGGGATGGAGGAGGAAGGGGGATTGTTTTTCATACGGTAGTTCCTGGTGGGGTGCTGTCTGTGGGGTCCTTTCCCATCTCATCCCTGTGAGGTGGCCGGAGGAGGTGGGAATCTCCCAAGGGAGCTGCAGGAGGCTTCGCTAAGCCAATGCTTTGGTGGTCCGCAGGAAATCCCGTTCTATCACATCTGGAGTGGCAGCCAGCGAGCCCTGCACTGCACCTTCACGCTAGAGAGGTACAGCCAGGCCTCCACCGAGCTCACCTGCAAGATCTGCGTCCGGCAGGTGGAAGGGGAAGGGCAGATCTTCCAGCTCCACATCACACTGGGAGAGGTGAGTGGTGGGGAGGTGGAGGGACAGCAAGGAGTCGCACTCGGGAGCCTCTCTGCGCTGCAACATCTCGCCTCATCCTTCCCCTTGCAGCATGCCAGCTCCTTCGACACCCTCCGCTCCCACCACAGCGGTGCCACCACCACCACCCAGCTGGGACCCTATGCCTTCAAAATCCCCCTTTCCATCCGGCAGAAGATCTGCAACAGCCTGGATGCCCCCAACTCCAGGGGAAATGACTGGAGACTTCTCGCCCAGAAGCTTTCCATGGACCGGTGGGTCTCCCCGTGCTTTGCTTTCACCTCCTGTGCCCTGGGCAGGGGGGCTTTGCTCTGCTCCCTCCCTGCTGCAGTGTATCCAGCTAGGTTATGTCCAGCTATATAGGTCCATCCATAAATACGGATATAGCTATGCATAGTTCATAGAATTATAGAATCATTTAGGTTGGAAAAGACCTTTAAGATCATCAAGTCCAACCGTAAACCTAACACTGCCAAGTCCACCACTAAACCATGTCCCTAAGCGCTTCATCCACACGTCTTTTAAATACCTCCAGGGATGGTGATTCAACCACCTCCCTGGGCAGCTTGCTCCAGTGTCTGACAACCCTTTCAGTGAAGAAGTTTTTCCTAATATCCAACCTAAACCTCCCCTGGTGCAACTTGTGGCCGTTCCCTCTCATCCTATCACTTGTCACTTGGGAGAAGAGACCAACACCCACCTCTCTACAACCCCCTTGCAGGTAGTTGTAGAGAGCGAGAAGGTCTCCCCTCAGCCTCCTCTTCTGCAGACTGAACAACCCCAGTTCCCTCAGCTGCTCCTCATCAGACTTGTGCTCCAGACCCCTCACCAGCTTCGTCACCCTTCTCTGGACACGCTCCAGCACCTCAATGTCCTTCTTGTAGTGAGGGGCCCAAAACTGAACACAGTATTTGAGGTGCGGCCTCACCAGTGCCGAGTACAGGGGGACGACCACTTCCATATATATAGTTATACCCATCTATATCGATGCCTCCCTCTGCGCCACGGTCCTGGGTCTCTTGTCACTTTGAACCGGCCCTTATTTATCTGGGTTCATGCTTGGGCTGTTCCTGTCTGGGTTCACCTCTGAGGACCGAAGGAAGGGAGGGTAATTTCAGCAAAACAAAGCTTGCATTGCTTTTGCATGAATGCCTGTATCAAAAATTGAAGATGATGTCTCAAGGGCTTCAGCATTTGCATTGTGGCATTTCTCTCAGGGTTCACATTGCAAACAGGTTTGCTGCTCAGGCATCTTCCATCCCTCCATCCCCGAAGGGCACCGTGCCAACCTGGACCTCCTCTCTGCTTCCCCTTCACAGGTATCTGAACTACTTTGCCACCAAAGCCAGCCCCACCGGGGTGCTCCTGGACTTATGGGAAGCCGAGCACCAAGACGATGGCGATCTCAACACCCTGGCCAGTGCCTTAGAAGAGATGGGCAAGAGCGAGATGCTGGTGGTCATGGCCACGGAGGGGGATTGCTGATGATGCTCCCTGCGGCTGGTGGGCCGGGAGGCCGAAATGGGGGGCGAGGGGGAGAACCCTTCCCCGATGGCGGTGGGAGGCACATTCGTCCCCGGGCAGCGGCTGAGTGAGGAAGGTGGAGGCCGTCGCTTCTCCCTCCCTCCCCGCATCACTGTCAGCCTTAGAGACCCATCCTCAGCGTTTACAAGCAATTCAAGTGTTACGCAGCATTCCTCCTCCTCCTCCTATTCTCGGCCATCCCCGGGGCAGCAGCCGGCGGCGCTCGCGGTGTGGGGAGGAATTAGGGCTTCTCGAGTCGGGATGGGGGCTTTCCTTCTCCTCCTTCTTTTGGGTTCCTTTCCTCCTCCTTTAATAGCATTTCTGCGTTGAAGAGACGAGTACAATCTAGGCGAACGGCTTACTTCTGTCAAAAGCTTCAGACAGCTTAATAAGGCAAATAAGAAAGAAAAAAGGAAAAAAAAAAGTTTCTTAGGAAACGCAAATAATTTATTATCCAGATCTATGGATGAGTCCTTTTTAAAAAAAAAAAAAGAAAAAAAAAAGACAGATTTATAAATCTTTTTTTTGTGCGTGAGAGCAAGAGCATTGCTGTGGTCGGGCTGGCAGAGAGAGAGATTTAAATGAACACACTTTTGTAGGGAAAAGCGTGCGACCCAAGTCGAGCAAAATGTGTTTACATGTCCTGGGACCCCCCGGAGTCCGTAGGGTGAAGTGCCTCTACGTCCCTCTGGTTCAGGGCCAGCTGAGACCCTCCCCAAGATTTTTTCCTTGCAAACTCCCCTTTCCCGGGCAGCAGTGCCCGGCGGAGCGAGGGGTCCCCCTCCGCCTGCAAGGAGGGATGAGGGATGCTGCCCTGCGTTTAGGGTTCGGAAGGCGGGGGGCGGGGAGTGCATCCAGATATGGGTATTTTTAATGAATTCTTCCCTGGCATCATTTGGGGGAGCTTTTTAGGATGACTACGCCTTCATTTACATAACTTCAGTACAAACCAAAGAATTCAGTCCTGGGGTCAAAGGGAGGTGATGAGCAACTTGTGGAAGGGTCTGGGGAGAGCAGAGGGCTGGCGGGCCAGGATGCGGCGCCTTGCAAACCGCATCGGTCTCAGGTCCATGTCCTCACACCCAGTTTTTGATGCAGTATTTCAGCGGGGATTCGGGGAGGAAGACCTCGGTATCTCCAAGTTGCAAGCCAGGCTGAGCATTTTCACGCGAGGGATGGCGTCGTAGGCGGTGATGGGGTTTCCATCCTCTCATTGCAGCTCCTTTTTTGACCTGTACTAGAGTGTTTATAACGATGGAAAAGTTGTGGGATGAACGGAAAGTCATCAAGGGGTAGGCAGGAACGAGGTTCCTCACAAAGGTACGGTGTCTCAATGAAGGGTAAAAATTTAGATTGCCTGCAATAGAAATAGTTACTCAGCGAGCGCTATATCTTAGAAATTTGTCTGTTTTTAAAAAAATATAGGAAGGAGATGGTAAGCTCAGGATTAGACTAGATCACACGGCAAGGCTTGTGAATTCTCCATCAGTAGAAGTATTAGGAGCAGGGTCTGAGAGAAGGTCCTGCTTTGGGCTGCGAAGCCCTGGACCAGCGTCCTGCAGCGTCCTGCAGCACGCTGGGGACCGGAGCAAACTCAGGGAGCCCTGTCACGAGCAAGAGCATCACCTTCACAGGATGGCTCGGGGGGAGTTTTCAGTATTGCTCGGGCACGGGTTTGATTCCTCTCGGCAGCTCTTGAAGCAGTGATTGAGTTGCGTAGAGCTGCCACTCCCTGTTGTGTTTTGGGGTCTCTGTGGTTCATTTCTTGTTGGGTTTTCAAGGCTGTGGGAGAAAGGGGACTTTTTTCATTTGTGTTGGGTGGGAAGACTTCTGCTGGGTGAATTCCTGTGTCACGTAGGAAGGGTTTTATCTATCCTTTAGCTTGCATTTGAGCATCTGATTTCTGAGACCCTGTCTCTGAGCTGAGGGGGAATAAGCAAATTTGGAAAGAAATGAAGAATTGATGGATCAAACCGGCTGCTGGCGTTTTATAGGGCTCCTTTCTCAGCGCTGCGGTGCTCTCCGTGAGACAAGATGCTCTTCTTTCGGGTCGCGTCTGAATCTCTCTCTCGCTGACATTCTCGCTGTGTCTGGTTCACGGATCACTCTGGGCTGGCGTGCGCGCCTGTCCATCCGTCCCGCCCGCGGGCGCCTCTGCCTCCATCCCCATCCGTCCGTGTTCATCTTCCCCTTCCTTTCGGCGGGCAGCAGCCACCTGGATCCGCTGAGGTGTGTGTTTGGGGGGGTTCTCCCCATTTTTTAGACCAGGGAACCTGCATCGGGAGCGGGACGGGGGGAGGCAGGGTTTGCCCCCCACCCCAGTCCTCTAAGCACCTACACCCATCTCCCATGGGTGCCAGCTCCCAGGAGCCCGCCGCACCTCCCTCCACAACCGGGGGTTTCTCCGGCCGGGTGTTTCGGCGAAGGCAAACCCACGGTCTGTGTCGTGCTGGCAGTGTCCGTCTCTTGCTCCGCAATCTGTTTCCATATTTATATGTCCGGGGGATGGGCCTGGTGGCATCCTCTAAAACCGCATCTGTTTATTCTGTAAACTAAAGAACTGTAAATAAAGTTTAGCATTCCTATTGTAACAAATTAATTTTTATGCAATAAATTATATTTCCTAGTCTAATAAAAAAAAAAAAAGAAACAATCTGCTCGCTCCTCTCATGTTCATCACTCACCAGCTCCTGCTGGGTTTAGCATCTGCAGGGATTCGGGTCCAGCTCGAGCAGCAGCAGCAGCATGGGGATCCCTGTGAGCATCCCTCCAACCTGTTTTTGGGTCGGATGCCGCGGGCATGCCAGCACCAGCAGCGGGAAGATGTTGCTGTCGGAGTCCCTATTGGAGGTAAGCTGTAGAGATTGATTTATGGTTTGTTTTGGACTCGCATGGGTAATCACAAGGCGGGAGACTAGCGCTGCAACGGTGTCTCGTGGGCTAAGCCATCATCTCAAGCGGTTAATTTCCTTCCCTGAGGGATATCCGCCAGCCCTGCAGAAAGCAATGCCCCTTCCAGCAAGGACCAGGACCGGGGTGCCTCATTTGGGAGGGGAGAAAGGGAGCACGGAGCTGCAATCCGCAACTTGGGCATCCCTGTCCTCCAACCCCTGCCTCCTCACCCCATCCCTCGCTTTGGGACCACCTCTGCCACGCCGCTCCCCTGCTTCGTTCCCATTGCTCCGGCTCTGTCAGAGCAAACAAAGCCAGAAGGGTTTGCAGGGCGAGGGGAGGGTCCCGCTGCCCCTGCCCACCCTGCCTGGGCCACTCGCCTCGCCCAGCTCATGGGGACAAGGTGCCACCAGGAGATTGCAACGTTGTCCCTGCTGCGGGCAGGCGTGGGGATTCCGTGACCAGAGAAAGAAAAGGGGAAAAAAGTGCTGCCCTGCCCTGTCACCGCTGCAATTATAAGGTAGCCATGCAAAGGTCCCAAACCCTCCCTGCTGGGCTTTCCAGCTCCAAGTACGATGCTGAGGCAGATACCTTCTCAGAAGTGCTAACCTTTTTCTTTCCTCTGCATATTAATTCCTTTAACCTCAGTCTCCCAAGTTGCTTCCTCTGGGCACCTTTTGCACTAACCCGTCTTTCCAAGGGCCCAAACCTGTGGATAGCTTTGACCAACTGGTGACTGATTTCATCTGATATTCTCCTATTGAAATACTCAGCTCGCTCATTCCCCTTAAAATTAAGCTGGCCCAAATCTTCTCTGCAGTTGATATATTGAATTCAGTCCCCATGACAGGTTCAAAAGTGACTGCCGTGCCATCGCTAAGTGTTGACAGATTTATTCTGCCAGAGAGGCGATGCCCGGAAGCATCGGAGCAGCCCAGGGTCTTTTTGACTTTTCCATTGTGTGTTTAGGAAATTTCCTTTGGGTCAGTCCCGCTGGATTTTACAGTTCACTTGCCATGAGCTGCTCCGTACAGCAGCAAGCTGTACCGAGGGGTGGGGGAAGCTGCTCTGTACGTCCCGGTTAACATATTTCAATCTCTTAACCATTACTTAATGTGCCCTTTGCTCTGTTATGCCTCCAGCGCAGTGAGAGCAAGCAGCGCTATGGGATGCCTGGTATTCCTTTGGGATAACCATGAAACCCTCTCTGCTCTGCCATAGCTCGCCTTGCTTTCAAACCAGTGCTGGCCCTGTATGTGGGGCTGGGGAGGAGGGGAAGCAGCCCGAACCCCGCTTTGAGCATAGGGGTGTCCCTAAAATCTGCCCTGAGCCCATGTGGGGGTCTGCATTGTGGAAGGTCTCTCGAGTGTGGGTAATACTGACTCGAGGGGCCGTCGTGGCTTCGGTTAAGCGTGGACTGGCTTTGTTTCCCCTGCTTGGCTGTCACGGTCCCTTGTGCTGATGTGGTCCAAGGCTCTTCTCCAGCAGTGGTTTTTTTGACATGATAGACAGCAGCAGGTCAGAAATATCAGGCGAATCCCTCTGAGCTGATGGGTCACTGACTCGGATAGGCTGTGCCATCTCCCCAGGTGCTTTCTCAGCCTAGCATGTCAATGCGGATGAAAATCCCAAGGAGAAAACTCTGGAGAGAAACCCACGTGCTCCTCTAAAGCCTTTCCATTTCAGCACGTCGCCGGTGGGCTGGTCGCGTGCTTCGGCTTGTTTGCTCGCGAAAGAGAAAGAAAAAAAATAGAGCGTGCATGTGTCTTGGGCTATTTTGACATCTGGGTGGCCAAGGCCATCTGATCTGCTGGCCTGGAAGGCTCAGGGAGGCTGGAGATGTGCGGTGGCTGGCCCTGGCTCCCAGGCGGTGGCCAGCTGTGTGCGTGCTGGTGCTGCCGGGAGATGAGGTGTCTGAGTCCGTCTGCATTCGTCCCCCAGGCAGTTGTACATGGGAAAAAAATCCAGACTAGAGCATCTCGGGGCCTTCTGCAAAAAATGGAGACTATTTTGTTTTGGTGAAGAAAGGCTGGATACACGTGCAACGGAGGAAAAAGCAAGTAAAAGATCCAGGTTGGTTATAATTGCTTTAGCTGTTGGAGATGGGGAAGGCTAAAGGCAAAGAGCTGGCAACAGCAAACATAAGATGCAAGACTCCACTAACTGCCAACACAAATGCAAACAAATCGGCAAAGCATGTCTGATTGTAGCGGGGTTACAGAAAAGCTGGGGCCCCACCAGTTTATCCTTCTCCCGTGGCTGCCCATGTGCCAAGGAGCCAAACCCATCTTTGGGGAAGGAAAAAGGGAAAGAAGAGTGGGGGAAAGGAAGAAGGCTGATGATCTTCTCCTTCATGGTCCCATGGTGCCCTCAAGGTGAGTGTTAAAGTGTAGTTTGGAGGAAACGTAGGACTCTACAGTGACATTCATCCTAATGGGGCATTGCAGGAAGCGAAGCGAGCAAAGGAGAAGCTCGTGTCCCAGCTCTGGTAAGGGGTCCCTCATCCTTCCCAGAAGATGCTCCTCACTCCCAGCCCTCACATCCTCAGTGGTGGACGATGCACTCACGCTTCCATGACTTCCACCAAAAACCAAGCCGGGGGGGGGAAGCTTTAAAGCTTTTGTTATCCCCACGCCATACGCCAGGCCGTGAGTAACACCGATTTTTAAGAGAGCGCTCCCAATTTAAAACCGTGTGGTCCCCAGTGCTGCTTGTGTATCTACAGACGGTCAGATGGGGTAAATAATTAAAAAAAAGGGGGGGAAGGGGAAATAAAGGGGGGGGCGTGGAGAATAAAGGGGGAAGGGGAAAAAAGAGGGGGTGTCGAAAAAAGGGGGGGGAAGGGGGGGGATTTGTTGTAGGCCGCGGGAGCCGGGGGCTGCCGTGGAGGCCGTGCCCGGGTGCCGCCGCGCTGCGCCGCCCCGCGCCTCCCTTCCGCTCCGCGCAGCACCGCCCGCGGGGCCGGGCCGGGGCCGGGGCCGGGGCCGGGGCCGGGGCGGGCCGGGGCCACCCCCGGCGGGGCGGGGCGGAGCGGGGCAGCCCGGCACGGCGGGGAAGGAGCCGGCGGGGCCGTGAGGCGCCCCAGTAAGTGCTGAGGGGGGTGTGGGGGACGCGGGCTGGAGGGCGGGCTGCCTGCAGGGATGCGTGGAGGGATGCGGCGCTTCCCCCTCCTGAAATGGAAGGCTTTTTGCAAAACCCCCGATTTCCGGCATTTCCCTCTCCCCCTGCGCTTGGCTCGGCCCTGCCCCGGAGCCGCTGGGGAGGGTTTCCAAGCCTGACGCTGCCGCCGTCGTTGGCGAGCCCTTTCGCAAAGCCCAGTACGGGCTTAACGCGCCCCTGGCAAAGCCCGCCGGTCTGGCCTTACTTTACAAGTCGTTTGTCCAAAGCCCGATGATGTTACGCTGCTTTGTGAGTCATTTTTGCAAAGCCTTGGTGATGTGTTAGTTTACAAGCCGGTCTGCGAAGCCTGGTGGTGTTGCGTTAGTTTACAACTCATTTTAGGAAGGCTGCTGGTGTTATACTGGTTGACAGGTCGCTCGGCGAAGCCTGACGGCGTTGTTAGTTTACAAGCTGTTAATCTTTTCTGGAGCCTTGTACCTGCTGCGCTTTCCTGCTTTTGCAAGGCCAAGGGGACGGGTTAATTATTAGTTACGGACAGAAACACGGGTGCTGCCACGGCGGAGCCCTCTCCCACGCCTTTCGGGGAGCCGGCTGTCCCCGTGCCGAGCCGGTTCAGCTCACTCATCCGGCATTTGCTGGGTGACGGTGGGGCAAAGGAGGAGGGAGCCGCGCACAGCGGCTTGCGAGCAACAGTTTGCACCCCTCACGTGGTAGCATCTTTTTTGCAGCGTGCCAGCGCCATGCACCCGGCAGCCGACAGCTTTCCCCCGGACGAGGAGCCCCTGATCGAGGAGCCCTTGGTGAACAGATACAGCCGGCAAAAGCCAAGCGACCGCTTACACGGGGCCTATGTTATTTTTTTCCTCCTGGGCATCGGGTCTCTGCTGCCCTGGAATTTTTTCATCACGGCAAAGCACTACTGGATGTACAAGCTGCAAAACTGCTCGGATCAGGCAGGACAGGCAGGACAGGCAGCGTCCGATCTGCGGGTGAGTGTGCTGCTTTTGAGGCAGGAAATAAAAAAGCTTCTTTCCTTCCTTACTTGCTCGTTTTCCCCTCCACTTCCCCAGAAGGTGAGTGACCGTCCTCTGCGGTTTTGCCTGCTGCAAGCCTGGGGTAGGGGTTTATTTGGGGAGGACAAGTAGTAGCAAGAATGATGCTTAAAACTAAAAGGTGTAGCACTTTGTGGTCTGTCTTTTACTTGTATTTCAAGTGCTAAGGTTTAAGGTGCGGTTAAAAAAATTCAGCTTAAGCTGCCCCATAAGCAAGGCTGCCTTTCACAGGACAATTCCTGCGGTGCAAGGTAAAAATCTCTTTGTGGTTGGGGTCACGCTTTGTGGACTCGGCCGCAACTCCCTGCAGGCTGGGAGATAAATTGCCCTGAACTTCTGGCTCCGTGGTGAGACATTAAACACGTTTTAGGCGTCTTCTCTCTTGCGCTGGCTGGTGCAGCACGTCATTTGGCGGTGGCAGCAGGGTTTTGCAGGGGCACCAGCCCTGGAGCGTGTGGCTTGCCATAGTCTCGAGCCCCCCCTGGATGCTTTACTGCTTTTCCTTCAAGATGTGGCAGGTGTGACCGGAGTATCTCCTTGCAGCGATAAACATCTGGCTTTCGGCATATGGGACGAGGGGCTTGTCACGGGGCGATGGATGAGCTGGCCTTGGGGCGGCAAGCTTGATGGCCTCTCTTTTTCTTCCCAAAAAAGCCGCCTTCTCTTGCTCCTCCTGCCACGGCAGGATTGTTTCTCTGTGCTCCCCCGACAAAGCAATGGCATTTGTGGCTGGAAAAAGTGTTGGCGTGACGAGGCTGCGTCCTGTCCTCCTCCCGTTGCCGAGCTTGTTCAAGTGGTTTGGGCACATTTAATTTTTATATAAACACAGAGCCAGGTGTGACGCCCACGTTTTCTCTATGATTTCTCACACTAGTATGGCATCCACGGCTGTTTTAATTTTAAGCCCGTTGCATCTTTGGTGGGGAGGAAGGAGAGTGTCACTGATGGTGCTTGTACCAGGATGCTGAAGTACCGGTGTGCTGGCATAAATGGAGTTACTGGGTGGATTAAACTGATGAGGACCAAGCCCCCGTGGTGCCTGAAGATCGCAAATAGGCTGTCCCTGTGCTAGCGAGGGTGCTCAGAGCGAGGGCGACGGGTGCTCTGCCACCATGCAGCGTGATGTCCTCCCACACTCCCTGCATCCCACCCACTCCTCACAGCTTCTACATCAGCCTTATCCAAGGCCATTCGTGAAAAAGCTGTTTTCAAGAAGAGGAAATATCACTAGGTGTCTTCTTCCTAAAAACTTGCACAGCTTTATTCCTGGTCGGATCAGCCATTACTTTGTCGAAAAGATGTTTTTCCTCTTTCTGTATGGCTGTGGCGCGAGGCTTTTTACTTCCTCCAGTGAAAAGCAACCTGGCTTTTCCGTGGCAGTTGAGTCTGATCAAAAATAAGCCAGTCTGCCCCGTTTCTGCCCTGGGATGGCGAGCCACAGCGCTGCGATGGGAGGGCTTACCTGCAAACAGAGCTCGACTCCGGAAAGATGCGCCTGCGACCGGCAGCCTGCGCTTGGCTCCAGCCTGCTTGCTGCTGCTAATTTCATGCCCCGTGCTCCAGGTAATGCTTCGGTGCCTTCAGCCGCCACCGTGGGCCTGGATTGCTTTTCCAGCCTGGCAGGAGCCCAGCTGCCGAGTCCGGGCTGGAGCAGAATGAAAACTACTTTGCAAAAGCATCTTGGCAACGCTGGCTGATGCCAGTGATCAGTTTGCCACCGTGATGCTTTATTCTTGTTTGGGTTTTTTTTTTTTTTTAAGGTACTGAGCGTGTGCTGTGCATCACGGCAGCGTGTTTGAAGATGCTGTAGTTAATACAGAGTCAAACACCTCCAGTACGCACCTCGGCTCCATGGCTGAGGGATGACACCGTCCCCCACGAGAGGCCGAGGTGGGAGAAAGGTGCTGAGTTTGCTTTGTGGGTTATTATTTATTATTAGCCAGGAAAGAGGTGACAGTCTTTCAGTGCCTGCGTTTCTCCTCTAAAACCATGTCGGTGATGGGGAGCTCGGCCCTTGCGAGCAAGGGATGCCCAGAGGAGATGAGCTGGGGCTCAGCAGAAAGGGCGAAGAACTAGATACAGGTTGCATAGCCAAAAAATCTGCTCTGAAAGCATGCCTGTGATGGGTGGGAATACCCACGAAGGGAGAAGAGTTACCATCTGAGCTGGATTAACACCTAACAAGTAGGAGCAAAGAGGTGGGATGAGTATGGAGCCTGATATTATTAAATTTGCCACTTGCCATTCTGCTGCGGCATTAAAAATGTGACATGAGGGCTTTCCTTTTTCACAGAAATGACAGCAGTTGAAGCCCTTCTACTTGGCTTTTCTTTTCTAGCAGGGTTTGGCCATGGGTAAGGCAGGGTAAAAATTCCCGGTGCAGTGCAGGCTCCTCAGTTTCTTAAATACTTTCCCCAATTCTCTTCCCACCACTAGTGTGAGCACGTTTGTTGGGAACAAATGAACGTTTCCCTGGGGAGCTTGTAACAGCATCTCTGCTGGATTACAGCTAGTGTGGATACACTCCTGCTTGGTGGAAAGCATTATAAAGTCTTTCCTCCCCAAAAAAGAAAAAGAAAATTAACTTGGAAGTATATTAAATACCCCTGGGTTGGTTTGGGGGTTTGTTTTAAGTAGGTTGATAAATAAGTCTTAGTTTTAGCAGCCAACTTTGCATTTTGCTGTCTTTTCTCCTGTAATTCGTCATATGGCTGTAGAGCTTTGAGCCTCCTGCTTCGCCAAGCCGATGGTAAGTGCAGGCATTTATGTCTCTGTCTGTATGGACCCTCTAGGAGCGATCATTAGATTTCCCGTCGCTTACAGTAAAGCTCCTGATAGGGAAGAATAAATGAACATGCTTGTAAACTGATTAAAAGACTATGATGCACAGCTGCAAAACCAAAAATGTAACGGGCAGAGAAAACGTGCCAAGTGCCTTCTCGCGCTCGGACGCGACGTGGCCCCATCTCTGTAGCTAGGTAACTGCAGAAAATTGAAAGCCCGTCGCGATGGGAGTGGATATGTAGGTCATCCTCTTTACGAGCATCGTCCTACCTGCTGGCTGAGATTCCTGCAGAAAAAACAGGGGATTAAGCACCTCGAGGGGAGGAGATGGAGCAGAGACACTTTAACAGCATAATACATAAAATGGATTGAAAATGTAAGTGTTTGGCTGCAATCTTGGCAGAGAAATCTCTCTCTCTCTCTGTGGTGTTTATTGCTTTCTGCGTGCCCAGCCTGACCTCTGTGCGAGGCGGGCTGGTGGATATTGACTGATGCTGCAGCCGACTTGCTCGGATGATATATGAGTCCCCAGAGTAAATGTGCGTTGAGTCTCAATATAGTTTCTCAATGAGTTTCGTGCGCGCAGAGAGGGGGACTGGGAGGGAAAATAATGTCCCTGTATCCCCACCTGCGCTGCTTTTGCTTGAGCACGTTCTCGACAACATGGTGTTGCTTCTCATGGAGAGGGATGCACAGGTTGGGCACTTAGCTAATAATATTAATGCTTTTGTGGCACAATTTATAAACAACAGCCCTCACAGAGCTCAGGTAGGGTAAAATGTTCAGGGGGTTTGTCCAGGACGCCGGAGCCAGCAGGAGAAATTCAGACCTTATTTCGGTTGCTGCCCCGTGGGGCCAGCACGGCAGTAAGGCAGGTATTTCCTTCACCATTTTTGCGTCTGAATTTGTTATGTCCCTAATTTCCTAAAATATCCCAGGGCTGTTGCAGGACGAGACAGCCCCGGGGCGGTTTCCATCACCCGTTCCCTTTGCCTGTCATCCTGAGCAGCTTTGCAACACAGTGCTACAGTGCAAGGAGGTGGACGCCTACATCATGACTCCCCATGTGTGCTGTATCGAGCTGTATTTAGGACCTGAAATTCATGTGTTTTTTCCCCCCTACCTTTTTTTCTTTGTTTTTTTTTCCCTGGCAGGACTTTTTTGAGAGTTACATCTCTATTGCTTCAACTGTGCCCTCGGTGCTGTGCCTGATCGGAAACTTCTTGCTCGTCAATAAGTAAGTGCTGCTCCGTTCCCGGGTCTATTAGCTGTGGCTCTCCCTGGCTTTGCCTGCGTCACTCCTGCCTTTCTCCGGCTTCAGCCATGGTTCCCAGCTCAGCCTGAAACACCCAGTGGGGAAAAGCTTTAAAATGGAGAGATAAAGCACTGGAGTGCCATGCTGTCCTCTGGCTTCCACGAGCAGGGTGAAGCACCCTGCTCCCCGACAGCAGCACCCGTGCCTGGAGTCAACTTGAGTTGTGCTGCTGTAAATAAATTCCTAATAAATTCCTTGGTTAATTGCTGGGGAAGGAAAGTCTGTGCATGCAGTCATGTGGTCTTTCCTTTTAAAAATGCCATCGTTGTCACCGGGGGAAGCGGACAATGAGAGCCAGGCTCATCCAGGCAGGAGTAACGCCTCGCTCTAGTCCTACCAGCCATTGAACCGGGTTAAGAAAAGGACCATCCGTGCCTTGCTGCAAGCTTGACTTAAATCTAAACTAGCCGCATCCCTTCATTTGTACCCTTCCTTACCCCAGATCAAACTCCTGCATGTTTGCCAGCAAAGGGGAATGTGTTTGTGTGCTTAATCTCTAGATCTTGGCTGCCAGTCCGGCTCCCCGCCTCTCTCCCTCGCCCCGCCGTCCTGCCCCCAGGCCAGCCCAGCCAGCCTCCCGCTGTGTAATAAGCAACCTCCGGCTCAAACAACTAATTCTCTTGTAGCGACGCGCCTGGCATTGCTTTCAGCCGGCCTGCCGCGTTCCCCAGGGAGACTTCATCGCTGCTGCTGTACGTTGCTCCAGCGATGGGGATAGCTCCTGATTTCTGGGAGAAATAGGTATTTACAGCTCGGCTGGGCTTATGGACTTAGTCCTACTGATGGCAAAAGTGGAAATCACAGAGCTAACATCTAAGGGCTTCTGAGAAAAATCACTACTTTTTATTCCTCATCTCCCCCCACCCTTCTTTATTTTCTTTGATCTTTCTCACAGCAGAGGAGTTGGTGTCCTCTGCACCCCGCCTTGGTGTTATAGTTTTAAGCACAGGATTCTCTCCTTCCCCTTGTCCCCAGGGTGCCTGCCAGCGTCCGGATCCTGTCCTCCCTCTTTGTCATGCTGGCTGTCTTCCTTGTGATCACTGTGCTGGTGAAGGTCGACACCTCCGCCTGGACCACCCACTTCTTTGCCCTCACCATCGGCTGCGTGGTCATCGTCAGCAGCGCCTCGACCGTCTTCACCAGCAGCATCTTTGGCCTGAGCAGCCGCTTCCCCATGAAGGACTTGCAGGCGCTGATCTCAGGTTGGTGGCCCCCAGCCGCGTTGTCCTGGTGGGATCATGCTCTTGGGTTTTCTGTGGTTGGGTGGTTGGTTTTCTTTTCCTCCTGCATCTGGTGTTTTGTCACATGGGGTTTATTTTAGAAACTTAACTTTGCCTTCAAGATAAAGGGAAGTTGCTGAAGGAGAAACAGGCTTGGTCACATGAGCCAGTGCTCTTGTTTCTGTAAATAACCCATAAACCAAAGTGCTGAGGGCTCAGCAGAGGCGAGGAGAGTGGTGGTCCTTCACCATCCCTGCCCAGGAGGTGAACACCCAGCAGAGCAGCTCCAGCCAGCCCGATGGCTTGACTTGGTTATTTGTTCTGTGCAGGGAGAAGGGGGGAAGGAGATATGTCCCTCAGCTCCTCTGTTTGCAGCTGGAGGCAATCTTCAACTTTGCATTGTCTCCTCCTTTCTGTTCAGCATTTCCATGCATTTCCATGAGTGATGAGGGGCACGTTGGGAGCCGTGAGTGATGAGCTCCCTGGAGGTTTGATAGCATTATAAATGTGCTGTGGAACGGCTGACAAACCAAGAGGGGAAGGGGAGAAAAATCAAGACAGAAATTTTTCCTGGGGCCCAGACAGGAGTGTTTTAATGAGTTTAGCCCGGTGGGGGAGATCACCGCATCCCCGAGATGGCATAGCTGTTGAGGGTGGCTTGAATTCCCGTCTGGGGGAGTGCAGAAGAGAGGCGGTTATATGTGTGCCGGTGGAAAGCCAGGTTTAGGCTTTGGGCAGGGTTTGGACCTTCTCTGCAGGACTCAGCACATGCAAGCCCAGCGGGTCGGGTCCCATCCTGACCCTTGTGCGGTGCTGTGGCTGTGTTGGAATGGATGCAGAATGGGACCTGGGCTCTGCTGCAGCCCCCCAAATAGCCATGTTGCAGTTAGAATGGAGAAATGGAGATTGAGATGGTGTGTGCAGCTGCACCCTGAGCTGAGTTTGGGGACCAGCACGTGGGCCAGAGGGGTGCGAGTCAGGAGAGGGGTGAGCTGCTCCCCCTCAGGGGCTGTGCACACCAGGAGGTGTTAATAAGAGGATGCTGCTGTTTCTGGGTTCCCCCTCTGCATCAAAGTCCTCCTCGCTGGAGGTGCTGTGGGTTGCTCTCTGCCACCCCGCTGTCCCTCATCTGTGCCCCAGGCGCTGAGCTTCGGCTCTCTGGTCCCCTGCACAGGTCAGGCCATGGGCGGCACAATCAGCGCCATCGCCTCTGTGATAGACCTGGCAGCAGCGGCCGACGTTACGGACAGTGCCCTGGCCTACTTTCTCACCGCTGACATCTTCATCGTCATCTGCATCATGGTGTACCTCCTCCTCCCCAGGCTGGAGTACTCCAGGTGTGTGCACCAGCCTGCCATGGGTATCCCGCAAGGGGTTTGCTACTGTCAATGCCAAGCAGGGTTGCTGGGGGAATCCGTGGGATGTTTGCTGCGCCAGTCCCTGCCCCGTCACCCCCCGGCATCCCACCCCACGCGCTCCGGCTCCGGCGCTGTGCCACAGCCAGCCGTGCTTCCCCATTTGACCGAAACCACAGACCGAAACTGGGCGCCTGCCGAGTTTCTGGCAAGCCTCTCCAGAGGGAGAGGGGTGCTGACACAGGGGCTTCCCAAATGTGTGAAGTCATCGGAGAGCTGTAATCTGGAAGCAGCCAGCCAGGTGGGTGCCCATAGGATGTCCGTATCTGCAATGTCATGCACTGATGTGCATGACCCCTTGGTCTTGTCGGTGCTTGCAACCCCTGAAACCACCTGGCCCCCCAAATGTGTGCATGCAGTAGGTCCCCCCTGTGAACCACTGCGGGTGTAAAGGGATCCCCGCAGTGGGGAAAAGGGGGTGGGGGTCCCCGAGGGTCACCTCTCCATACAAGGAGGGAGCTGGAGGAGTGGTGGAGTCGCTGCAACCATCTTTGCTGGGTCCAACAGACATCCCTGCTTTGCCAACTTCTCTCCTGCTCTCTCTCCAAATCTCAGTTTGGGTTCCCCACACACACACTTGGCTAAAAATCTTCCTCCTTCTCTTTTTCCAGGTATTACATGAGCAGCCAGAAGGAGAGCCCGTCTCTGGCCGCCGTGCCGCCCGACAGCTCTGCAGAGGATGAGGCAGAGCCGGGAGACACCACAAATACCTCCTTCCTCGCAAAAAGTGTCGGCATCCCCCCGCTCCGTCCCATCCTGCAGAAGACTGCCCTCCTCGGCTTCTGCCTCTTCTACGTCTTCTTCATCTCCATCATCATCTTCCCTTCTCTCTCCTCCAACATCGAATCGGCCAGCAAGTCCTCGGGAAGCCTGTGGAGCACCAAGTATTTTGCGCCGCTCACCAGTTTCCTCCTGTACAACTTCGCCGACTGGTGTGGGAGGCAGATCACCGCCTGGATCCAGGTGCCCGGCCCCAAGAGCAAGTTGCTGCCCGCCCTCGTCCTCCTCAGGACCATCTTCCTCCCTCTCTTCCTCCTCAGCAACTACCAACCCCGGGCTCACATCCGGACGGTGGTCTTCAACCAAGACATCTACCCGGTGGTCTTCACGGCGCTGCTGGGGCTGAGCAATGGCTACCTGGGGACGCTGGTCATCGTCTACGGCCCCAAGATCGTGCCGAAAGAGCTGGCCGAGGCGGCGGGGGTGGTGATGACGTTTTACCTCATGCTGGGGCTGGCTGTGGGGTCCGCCTGCTCTGTTCTCATTGTCCACCTCGTGTAGAAGAGCAGCCGAGGGGGGATGCCCTTGGTTTGCGGTGCTGCTCTTGGGTATTTAAGTTTGTTTGTTTTTTTTCCCCCAAAAAAGCCAGTCAAGCCATGGTTTTGGGGCAGGCTGCCTGTCTTGGGGCTGGGAATTGCATCCAGGGGAAAAGTCCTCCTTCTGGGAAGGGGTGTTCCCTGTGCTTGGGAGGACCCGTCGGACCTTTGCCGCTCCCCAGCTCGACTGGAGCAAACGGACAAAAAAAGCCTCGTCCTCCCCAGGGAGCTCAGGGAAGCACCGGGGGCACCGGGAAACCTGTCCCCCACCCCAGTACTGGTGGGCAAGCGTGGCTTGCTGGTGCCACCACACTGGTTTTAAACTGAAACCGGGGCTTTTGATGGCACCTTGGGTTTTGCTGCCTCTTTGTTATGAGTTCAGCCCTGCAGTGTTTCAGTGGTCTCGATGGGATCCCCCTTCAACAAGCTGTGACGATGGCATTGAGCTAAAGGGGGTTTGAGCCCTGGAGCAGCTTGCAGCAAGCTTTGGGAGCGCATAGCAGCCGCGCCAGGAGCAGGGCACCGTTTTGGGGGAATTTCATACATTCATCCAATGAAAAAGCGTATATAAGGGAAACCTCTCCGCTTGGACTTCTGCTTGCTTTAATTTTTCCAGATTAGATTGAATGAGGGATCATCCAGCCCCCAGCATGGTGCTGCTAGTGCTGGGGCTGTAAGTTGTGTCCAGTCTGAGATCATTTCTCCTGGTGTGACCGTGGTGTGACGGTTGTAGCCACCAACTTACCTGTCTGCAGCTGAACCTCAAGGGAGGCGAAATTCTAAGTGGTCCCAACCTAAGGTTTTTAAGGTGCCTTTATTCTGAATTGAGAAAGGTCTATAAAAGCCAGGGAGAGTTATTAGAGAGGCTCTGATGTGACATTCACAGCAGAAAGCTGATTAATTTAGGTAGACAGGCGGCATATGGTCTCCAGATGCTTTCAGAGGGGCGAGCTACTGTGACACCCAAAAAGATGGCCCACCCAAAGGGGACCAGCTTTTAAAGTCACTTAAACTTCCATACGCAAATGCAGCCTGGTCTAAATACACTTATGGTATTTATTTACTCAAATTGCGTCGATTTATGGTCTAGGAGAGGTGAACCGGTAAGCAAGGATGTAATGGCAGAAGTTGGCATTGCAGCTGATGCCTCAGGGATGCTATCTATAGAAAATACTTCCTTTAAGTCTGGGTCATTAGTGGGTGCTCTCTCAGCATCTCCTGCTTGACCGAGTAGTGGTGAAGCAAGCTGCTGCTCTGGGTTGCCAGGCCATCTCCTTGCCATGCTGGATGCCGTGGGTAGCGAGAGGGAGGATGCGGGGCTGGTGCCTGCAGCCGCCCTGGCTTTGCTGAGAAAACGGCAGGATCGACAGCAGTTATTACCACGGGGTGAAATGTAGGCTTGGTGGGTGTTGGTTTTTTATATAAAATCCTTTTCAGTGTTTAGTTTGGGCTCGTTGGCAATACACACACAGTTTTGCTTTATGGCTGATTTTTATTTAAACATAAAATCCAGACATGAGTAGAAAATTTACAGGGCGTGCAGTACCGAGGAGCAGTTTTACGGCACCCAACTTCGCACGTGCAGGTTCTTAATGCTGTCGTTTCAGTGGGTTTGCAGCCCTTCGGCCCCCGACACTTGGCCAGGGACTGCTTTGGTCAGCGTTGACCCGGGTGAAGGTCCACCTCAGCTTGAAGGGCTGAGGGTAGGGATGCTGGCCGGCCGGCCGGGTGCTGCTCACGAGGGTAAGCGCTCCCATTGCCTCCACGTTGCTTGGGGTGATGCGGTAGTTGGCCATGGCTGAAAAGCCTAAGCCAACCTCGTGTTGGCAACCAAAACATCACTTTGTGGCTTTCAGTGCTTCCCACTTGAGAGCCTGCCGCGTGATCTGCTCTCCTCAACTCATGTATTTTTTCCCCCGGTCCCAGGTATGATGAGATTCTGCTCATTTGATGACTGCTTTGCACTTCTGCTGATCCTCTCCCTCATGTTACAAACCGAATACCTCTTGAGACAGAACTTAATTATCCGGTACTGTTGCTAATAAAGGTAATTCTTGATACTGTGCAACTGCTGGTGTCTGAAGTGATTTCTCTTGGAGATGCACCGATGCATGCACTTTTAGTTTGCATTTTTCCTTCTGGTCATCCGTCTCTCCCAGCTTGGATTGTAAACTCTGAGAAATCACTGGCAAGGGCCAGGTGAAGGAGCTCCGAGAGAATTCTTTTGAGAGCCCGGTTATTCTAATTTAGTATCTCCAAGTGACCTGCAGGTAGGTGTGGAGAGTGTACTTACTGCATCTGCAGGGGAAGCAGGCAAAAAGGGAATTTATCCTTTGTCTTTGATGGTATTCAGCTAAGGATAGTTGGAGAAATGAGGGGAAAAATCAATCCAGGTTCAAATTGGGCAAGGATGAGGTCTGAGTATAAAGCAGGGGACCGCTGGTGCGAGTGCCGTAGTACGGGGATGGATGGATGCTGACAGGCAGCCTGAGCCATGAGCGTGTGGGTGATCCCCCTGCAAAAGGGACGGGTAATTTATAGACTGTTGCGTATAACAGCAGGGAAGTAATTACTGCCGTATACTGCCCGGGCAAAGTTGCATCTGATGCTCTGCGTAGGCCGTATCGAAGAGCTCAAGCTAAGAAAATGCAGAATGATGAGGGAAACGGCAGTTGCAAGGCAGAACGAAGGATGCTGCGTCTGCCATGTGGGGCTGGTTTTCAGACATGTTAGTGGAAACACAACCATGGTTTATTTCTTGATCGTTTTAAATAATGTATCTTTGATAAGGAACGTGGCCATTGACCCCAGTTTCCAGTTCAGGAACGACATGTGCTCCCTGCTCTACACCAGCATCGAGGTGGGACCGCCAGCAGAAATGCTGCAGGGGTCAAAACCCACTTCATGGTGTTTAGCCAGGAGATAAGACTTCTAGGTCTCAAAGAGCTCTACAAGAAGGAGTTGCTCTCCAGGTCTTTGTTTGGATGCGGGACACCCGAGGTCCAGAGGAAGATCTTGGTATGGCAGGGGCTGGGAGCTGAGCTGGGTCCGTGGGTCTTCCTCGCCTGTCCAAAACGGTGTTGCCAGATTCGTATCTCTTTAAACACTGTCCCCTCAGCTGCTTTAGAGAGAGTAGCAGGGTTGGAAATGTTTTCACCATCCTTCAGCCGGGGGAAGCGGGTTGTGAGGGGGCTGGCACTGGAAGGACCACGCGCTCTCTGCAGGGCTTAGCCTCCTCTTGCCGGTGGGCATAAAATTAGCGATGCAGGCGCTTGCAAAGTTCATGGGTGTGGGCCCCCGAAGTGAAACGAAGTCAAAGATATGCACGAATCCCTGCTCGGGGCCAAGCGGCAAAGCCACCGTTTGCCCAGCGCTCAGGGCCAGCAGCGCTGGCAAAGCAGCCAGGAGGATGGAGACCCCCCCGCGCTCCCCCGGCTCTGCGGAGGGCTGGCAGCCCGGCGCGGTGGGGATGCTGCGCCTGCCCTCGCTGGCTTCTCAAACAGCCTTTGGTGTTAAATCCAACCGGCCGAGGGGAGGCAAAAGCTGTGAACTGGCAAAGCAGCGCCAGCGAGACGGGAGGGCGTGGGGAGCGGGAGGGGGTTGGATGAAGGGGCAGAAAGCGGAGGAGACGCATCTGTTGCAGCTTCTGCTCAAAGGAGAGTAACTGAGCCTATGCCCGACCTTTTTTTGTCCTCTCTTTCAGCCTAGTGGTGCCAACTACTCCTCCTGCTTCAGAGCTGGAGCCTTTAAGTGTAGGTGTTGGGGGTTTCGGAGCGAACAAATGCGCCCTAGGAGGAAAGGAAACTTTGGTTATGGAGTGATCCTCATCTCCCATCAGTCACAAGTGACTGTCCCTCTTTCTCTCTGATCTCCAAAGCCTTGTCTAGCCTGTCCCCATTCGGTGCAGTGCCCCACAGGGTGGAAATGCTGCCACCCCTCCACCTCTGATACCACCCTTTGCATTACAGAGGCTTCAGCACAGCACTATTACCCTTTGGGAGGTGGGAGCGTCTGTGAAACAACCTCGCTATCCTTCAGCATTGCCTTGGCGGTGACCAAAGAGAAGCTCTGCTCTGTTGTACGTGTTTTGGGGTAGGACTCACCCTTTCAGTGTTTCGCTGGGATGCGCTGTGGGTCAAAAGCCCACACAGCTGAAGCAGGATTGCCTTTGGTGGCTCGACTGTGGGAGCAGGAGCTGCAAGGGTGGGGGTATGCGGTACCTGGCAGGGTGTCCGCCCGGCAGCACAGAGCATCCCTGCGCAGCTGCATCCGTGCCTGTCCCCGGCATCCTGACAAAGCTCCTAACGAGCTCTGGCGGTCCCCATGGCCAGCCAGGGGCCAACGTGTGTGACCTCGCTCTTAATTACCGCCCTGTGGCAGCTTCATTTGTATGGGCAGTGGGGTCCCCGGGCTCTGCATGGTCCCACGGGCTTGGGCAGCGTGTGGAGACCCATCACCCCACCGCGGACGGGGTGATGGTCTCTGACCCCTGCCCCTCCAAAATGCTTCTGCCTCCCCCTCCGCAGCCACGGAAAAGACTTGTTTCAAGGTATTTTAGCTCTTGGCCCTTTTTCCCCTTCGCCCATGCGTGCACGTGCCCGGGTGAAGCTTGCCGACCTCGCCGGCTCTGCGGCACGCCTCCGGTGAGCATCCTCCCGAAAAGGGGTGCGCCAGCCAACGGCTCCAAACGCTGGCGGTCGTCATCTTTGGCAGGGGCTCGGGGAGGCCACGGTCCCCAGCAGACGAGCCGAGCTGATCCTGCCCCTTCGCGGGCGCCCCAGAGGAAAAAAAAACTCGGCTTTGAAACCTCGCCAGCCAGCTGCAGGCTTGCCCGGCTGCTGTTCTCCTTTTACATGTTTTATGGAGTAATTTGTACTATATTTACACGACGGTGATAAACAGTTTTTAAAATGGAAGCGAAGAAAACGCTGTTGAATGGATTGTTACAAAAAAGCCCTGTTTGCCATTCCAGCAGGGGGAAAGAAAGGGATAAAAATCACCATCCTAGGGACATGCTGTTCGTCAGATCTGGGTATTTTTTCCCTTGATTTGTGTGCTTAATGTGAGGAGAAGTCGCAGATGCATGCTGAATTCTGCAGGGAACATATGCATGCATTTAAATCATTTACAGCATTTACTGGTGCAATTGTAAAGCACATTATTTTTCTGCATTTGTAATTAGGCTCCAAACAGATGGTGAAGGACTGTAGCTTCTGATTAGACAGGCTTGTGCTCTGTTGGACTGCACTGTGAGAACAAACTGAGCTGAGAAAGTTTTCCTCCTAATTTATCACGTCGTGGCGGGGGGGTAGAGTAACTGTGGCTGGCTGAGCACGAACTCCAGCGTGCCCGTAGCAGGCTGGGCAAAGCTGAGCGAGCCGGCGGCTCTGCTGCCTCTGCCATCCCCGCTTGCTGATGGATGGGGTGCACACACCCCCCCCTCCCAGCTCAGCTTCGATTCTGGCTTTTGTAACCCTGCCTCGCTCTGTGCCGCACAGCTTCGGGTACCCAACAGCACAGGATGGAGCGTCTGCTTTGACAAATGCTTTTAATATGAAGCAGAAGGCTTGGGTTTGAGAGGGGGCTTTAAAGCGGGAGCAAGCTCCAGGCTTGCGGCTGCGTACGAGGAGCGAGCCCGTGTGCCCGGCAGTGGCTCTGCTCTTCGGCGTCGCCTTTTCCCTGTCGCCCTGGCGAGCCCTCGGCTTGGCGAGGTGGGAAGAGCTCTCCCGCACCTCTACTGGGGGCAATCTTGGGAGCTTCAACAGCAATGTGCAGCTGGCCCATTGGATCTTCAGCTGGAGGACCTGACTCCCCTTCTGAACACATCGCCTCGGAGACCTGCTTAGCCTCATTTTTGACCTTAAACAGCAGCAAGAGCTCTTCACAGCCAAAGTGCAAGTACTTCCACAGCAAGCCCGTGTTCCCTCGCATGCACCCTCACTCCAGCTGGTCAGGAGTCCCCCCCTCACTGTCCTGTGGTCACACAGAGGAGAATTTATCGGGTGTTGTTTGCACTTCTTCATACAGTTTCTTGTTTTCCCGGCTTACCTCCTTAGATTACAAGGGTGTGAACCCAGCCGACACGGATTAAATGAGAGGCAACTGGCAGAGCAGAGCCACACAGAAGAGGAGCACGATGTGGGCCAGAGCGGCTCAGGTAGACCCATGGGGCTGGAAGCTGGGTCTTTGGCGAGCAGCGTGGGTGCCCTCCAGGTTTCCCCCAAGGCAACTGGGTGACCAAATTGCCTTTGTATCCCCTTTGCTCCTTCCCTCCCAACTGCGCAAACGGTGATCACCTTCCCTCGTGTTTTTGTCCCTGGGTTCCCAGCAAGGTCACACGCAGGGGTGCCCAAGAGGGGAGCTCGTCTTCTACCCGGCACAGCGCTCTGGGTAGTCCCTGACCCCCAAAAGTGGACAACCCGGACAGGCAGCTCGGAGTCGCCACTGCCGGGAAGGTGACACAGCAATGGGGACGGTGACATGCGACATGTCCAAGGCCAGCCCGAGCAGGGGAGACGCGGGGGGCTGCCGTGAGGATGCTGTGCCTGTAGATGGCACCTTTTGCTCTGCTGAGGAGGAAAGGAAAGAACCCAACGGGTTGGTAAGGTAGGGCTCAAAGCTAAGAGAAAGATGCTTTTGGTGCCCGGCATGAAGCGACTCGGGGTGGTCATCCCCCGGGGAGTAAAGGCCCCGGCTCCCAAAGCTGTCCCGCTCTCACCCTCACCGCTCCCGCTAAGATGATTGCCTGTCGCAACCCTCACCGAACCCTCGCTCCTCTGTGGATTTACTAACATTCCCCATCAGTCGGAAGTTACACCCGGGCTGTTTCAAAAGGCAGTGAAAAACACCTCCAGCTGCTGGGAGAGTTGCTATGAAGGGGTTTTTTTACCCTCATTAACCCCTTCTGGAGATAACAAGCCCAGCCAGGGGCCACTGGGCGCTCTCAGTGTCCTTAGCAGGGACGTGTCCTGCCCTCTTCCAACTTGGGCTACAAAGGAAGACGATGCATTTTGCAAACGGGCGGCTTTGGGGTCTGCAAAGGGCAGAGCTCCCGGGCTTCAGCCAGGTCTGTTTGGGGAGGTCCCGCAAGGCTTTGTGGAGCTCACGCCTTGATCCTTCTGGCTGCACGTTATGGCCATGGTAGCTCTGGCTACCTAGTCCCTGTTACCCTGGCCCAGCCGGGGATGCCCGGTCCAGGGGCAGCTCAGCCGGACCTCGGAAACACGTGCTGGCAGATCCCCGGTGAAGGGTGCCGCATGAATTGGGCATATGCTACAAATGTGTGCCCGGCTCCTGCCCTTCCCACCATCTTTAAACACATTCGCTTTACCCTCCATATGGACTATCACCTTATAAAGACGCAATTTGAAATGCAGTACTTCTATATTTCTAAAGGCAAAAAAGAAACCAGCTGCTCTTTCAGCGCTTTTCTTGTACAGAAGGAGAAAAAGCGAGCAATCCCTTAACTTTGCTCAGGTTCCTCTCCAGCCTCCTTCACTCATAAATTCCTAAACAAACAGCATGATCCTAATATTGGCCTTAAAATTCTGTGTGAAATGGACCTGGAAATTAATTTCACACCGGAAAAACCGGCTCACCACCAGCCGTGGCACAGGTGCTCGAAAAGAAAACCCCACGATCGCTGTACAAATTAATTCTGCAACTCGGGTGAGAGGGTAGCATGGGGGGGAGCTGCCTCCCTTGTGCTGCCATCCTGACCCACACTGCGACGCGGGATGCTGGAAAGCCGCGGGCGGTGGAGGATGCCACCATCCCCGAGGGGCTCGCCGTCTGGGGGGACAAAATCATTGTGTCCCCCAAGAAGTGAAAGCAGGGGGCATGGGCTGCTTCTTCCTGAGCAAAAAGCCCTCCTGCTCTTTCACACGGCTTTTCTTTACAGAAAAAGGAGGGTGGTTTGGGGAAGCACATCGAGGGATGCTCGTGGGAGACTCCTGAGGAAAAAGAGGCGTGAAGAAATGACTGATGGTACAATATTGCACGCGCTGGTTGTCAGGCAGCTGAGGTCCGTGCAGACCCTGGGGTCCACGGCAGTACGTGGTCCGTGGCAAGCAGAGATAATTCAGTACCTTAGCTGGGCAGGATTTTACACGTGCCTGCATTTTACCTGCTTTCTATGTAATATTTCATCTATTTAGAGATGAAAGGCGATCCCGCCTCTCACAGCAGAAGGGCCAGGGAAGGCAGAGAGAGGAGCGATACACCGTGGGGATAGCTGGACGGAGAAACGTTCTGTGGTTAGATGGAAAATGAGAGGGGGAGAAGCCCTGCAGTACAATTTCAAGGTTGAGCGAGTGGTGGCAGGAGGCTGCAAAGGTTCTGCCTAGCCGCTCCGCTTTCGTAGGCAGGGTGGAGAGGGGAGGTCACAGGATCTGGCTCCAAAAAAAATAAGGTTTCCTAGAATGAGCCTGCAGAGAAAGGCTTAGCAGGGAGGTTATCCTAGCCCTCCCGCTAACCAGCGTGGTCCCTGCCTTGTAGGGTAGGCACTAATTGTGGTGGCCTCCGACCGAATGGCAAGTGGGAGCATCCCTCTGCTCACAAGGCATCACTTCATTTTAGTCCCTTTTTGTCCCAGCTCTGAGCTTGTTAAATGGCAATTGCGACGGCGCATCCCCCGCGGGCTGCATCTCAGATCAACGTTGCTTCCCTCACGCAGGAGCTTGGGAACGTCAGCTCACTAAGTTGGTTTGAGGTCCAGCCTGCACGCAGCTAGTGCTGTTGCTGTCTGATTTAAACCAAGCTTGACAGGGAGATACAGCTCACCGATACTGAATTCCTGGGGGTTTTGTGAACCTAGGCGGTGAAATCCCACTAGTCCTGCCCCCCCGATGGGAAAGGCTGCAGCCTGGGCTCCACCGGGAATGGGACCAGGAGTCCAAGCTGGACCCAGAGGCCGGGAGGAACTCGGCTTCGTTAGAGCAGACTTATGTAAAACAAGTGACAGGTCTTCAAACCGGTCAGGATGGGAGCTGGAAGCCAGCCGCCCGGGTTGCACGCTGAAAGCCGCAGTGTGAAGCCATGGTGTAGGAACCGGGCAATGATTAAGCGGAGGAGAGGTGTGCTTCTATTTAAATAGAAACACTGACCTGAATTTATCATGAGAGTCGTTAAGTGAGACATAAGTCCTGCAAAGTCAGAGTGGCTGCAGGCAACAAGCAGGCCTGAGATGCGTCTTCAAGTTGCTTAACGTAAGGTTTGGCTTTGGTTCCCCCTCCCTTTTTGTTGTTTCTTCCCCTAATTAGTTCCCTGACTTTCTGGACGTGGCCGGGATCCGCACGGCGCAGGTATCCTGATGGTGCATGCTGCCGATGAAGAGGACAAAGGAGGGATGAAGAGCCCAGGAGGGGGAAACCACCCCGACCGCACGGGCACAGCTCAGCGGGATGCTCAGAGCCCTGCACCAGTAACGCCTGCACCCTGTGCACTCCTCGTGACCTGCAACTTTAGGACGAGCTCAGGTACCGAGGGCAAATCCTTAGCAAACCCAGTACAACCCAGGTGTGATGGGAGGAAATTATTTGCCAGCACCTCCCCTAACCCCGGGCAGCTCATGGAGCTCAGCTGTTTGTCAGGGACTTCTGGGGTTTAACCCCAGAGCAGCTGCAGGTGCACCAGGGCTGGCTCCGGTGTGCAACATCGGGCTCAGCCCCCTCCTGCAGCTTAACCAGGTTGGGGGGGCTCCATCACCCGGGGGGGGCTCCCCGCAGCTGGGGGCTGCTGCAGAGCCCCCCTCCCCAGGGCTGGGGTGACTGCACGAGTTGCAGACCTCTGCCCAATTCAAATCCCTCGGCCCAGGGGCTGTGGTAATTGCATAATTAGCAGAAGCTGCTCAAGAGAGGCAAGGGCTTAATTATCCCCTCCTGCTCCCGCAGAGGCATTTGCCCACTGCTGCTGCAGGAGGAAGGATGCAAAGGTGAGCGGATGGGAAGACTCCCGACATTGCCAAGCGGGGCTCCGGGAGCGGCTTTAGCAGCACAAACTGCGCTTGGTTAGTGTTGTAATTAAAGCTGCTTGGGATGGGGTCTGGTGGGAAGGTAAAGCTCCTCTGAGTTGCAAGTGGTTGGAGGTTGCGTATGTGCGTGCAGCAGGGCAGGACCCAAAGGCCTCCTGGGGTTGGGGGACACGGGGTGCTGCCATGGGCTGCGTCACCCCCTCGGTGTGGGCACCGGTGTCGTCGCACGTTGCTCTCTACGGCTTTATCGCTTCTAAGAACGCAAGAAACTGGGTGAAGCGGTGGGACTTGGCTGCCTTCCCCAAAGCTGCTCCTTGGGAGGACTTGGGCTGGAGGTAGGGGTTTGTCCCGCCATGTCCCGCTGGGCTTGGGAAAGCTGGGAGGACCTGGGCTCGGAGGGGAAGGGTGAGGTGGAAACGTGCATCGGTGGCACGGCAAGAATAACACCGCGTCTGTAGAAACCAAGGCCCCGACTGCTCGAGGGAGAGGAGCTCGGGAGGAATAACCGCCGTGCGGCTCTCTTGGCGAGCGCGGTGCCCGTATCGCTTTCCCGCTCATGTATGATTTACGTGTTGGCTGCTCTGGCACAAAGGGCAGAAAAATAAGAAGAATAGCCAAAAAAATAACATGAAACCCAAAGAGGCTGAGTTGAACTTCACGTGGCCGCTCGCCTGCTTCGGGCTGAAGTCGTCTTTGAAGAGGCATCCGCAGCCTCGGGGGTGCCCCTCGCCAGCCCGGGGGGTGACCCCGGACCGGGGGGGGGGGCGGCTGCCGCACCGGGAGTCCCCGGGGGGGGCGAGGGGGGGGTGTGCTCGGCGGAGCCGGCGCTGAAATACCCGGTACCTGGGCAAGGGGCGCTGCGCCGCCCGCCTCAGCCGCCGCTCGGGCTCCTTCCCCACCCCTTCCTCCTCCTCCTCCTCCTCCTCCTCCTCCTCCTCCTCCCGCGGCGGCTCACTCGGCTGGCAGGGGCGGCGGGGGGGGGCATGGAGGGTCGCCGCTGACACCGGGACCGGCTGCTACAGGTGAAGTCCCGCGAGTTTCCTTCTTTTGTTATTTATTCCGCGGTTATGTAGTTAGGGGGGTGCGCGGGCGCGGAGCCGCCGGCATCCTTCCCCCCCCCCACCCCGTCCCCCCCCCGGGGGTGGCTCTGCGCGCCGTCCTTCTTCCCAAACCTCGCTTATCTGCCTGCACCGAGGGGACAACTTGTTTGGGGTGAGCCCTGCCATTATTATTATTATTATTGTTATTGTTTGGTTTTGTTTTTTTTTTTTTTTTGGGGGGGGGGGGGTCGTTCAGCGCAGTGGTTTCAATGGCAGGAGCCGGGGGAGCCCAACCTTCCTTTTAGCAAGAAGAAGTGTGGGTGCCTGCTGCCCTGCCCCTCCCAACGGAAAGCACCGTGTCCTGTGTCCCCCGTGTCCCCCCCCTGCACCCCCAAACCCCTCCTGGGCTGCGGTTTTGAGTTTGGCTTGGAAGGAGGCGGCGGTGAGAAGCTGCAAAGTTTCCCGGGAGAGACGGGGCTGAACTTCTTCAAAGGGGTGGGGGGGTGCGTGGGGTGGGTGGGGGGGGTGGGAGAGGGGGGGTGCGTGGGGTGGGAGAGGGGGGGTGCGCGGGGGGTGCCGCGGTGCAGCCCGCGTGTGCGGGTCTGACCCGAGCCCAGCGGGACTAAAACGCGGTGGAAGAGGTGGGTTTATTTTTGTAATCCCTTCAAAAGCTTATTAAATGAAAAAAACCCCAAACCAACCCGTCTTTTCCAAGTGACAAAATTGCCCCAAAGGGTTTCTTCTTATTTCTTGAGAAAACACTTTATTTGATTTCCCCCCCCCCCACTTCTTTGCTTGCTCCTCTTTTCCTTAATCTCTGACAAAACCCACAATGCTCTTTTATTTCAATAAATGGTTTCCTGACCGCCTCAAATACTGACCCCTGCACACATCCAACTTGGCTTTGGCCAGACATCTTTAGCTTCGAACTGCCTGGAGTCGCCACCGGAGCCTTTATTTAAAGAAAATGCTCAAACTTCAAGAGTCTGGTCCCTATTAAAACCAGCCGGCTAAATTACATTACCCGTCCTCTTAACTCGCAGAGTTTGGGGTTTGTTCGGGGTGTTTCGGCTGTAAGCTTTTTATGGCAGGGATAGCTTTTCCCCCGGTGTTGTTCTTCGGGTTGATCTACATGGCACCAGCCCCTTTGTTCTGATCCACGATTTTTGGATGCTACACAAAGGTAAATAATAGCCCGTGCTCGGTTACTGGCATTTAATTGGGAAAATACAAAAGCTGTAGTGTTGGTAGTGAAGACCTAGCCAAAAAAAAAAAAAAAGGGAAGAAACTAATAAGGCTGTTGATAGAAAAGGCAACAGTTCTGTTTAAAAAAAAAAAAAAGTGGGAGAAGGAAAACCAGAGCTGAGGTAGCTTATTTGGCCGAAGGAAAGGATGGGGAGGACGGGGTGCCGTGCTGGCTGGGTGCCGGTGAGGAGCGGAGCTGGCTGGGGCTGGGGGTGCAGCCCAGGGCTCCCCCGGGTACCCTGCGTGGGGAGGGCGAATCCAAAACCCGTCCCATGCCAGCGATGCCCGGGGGTGCTGCCAGCACCCTCTCGCCAACTGCTATCGCTTCCCCACGCTGCCTCTCCTCTTTTATCCACTGGTGCTTTTTTTTGGGGGGGGGATGCTGGAAGGGGAAGTTTTCCATGCTGGTGCATGGCTTTTTGTTGTTGTTTGGGTTTTTTTCCCCTGTGCTGGGGGAAAAGCCCTGTCTGGCAGCAGACCCCTGGGCACAACTGATGTCAAGGGGGTCAGGAGGGCTGGCAGAGCTGCCGCTTGCCAGTGGCCACCGTGGCCGGGCTGCAGGCAACGAGCCCGGCTCCTTGCCAGGGTCTTGCTGGCGCATCCTGCGGCAGCCCGGGACACCTCGCGCGTGTGGCCTCGGTGCACAACAGCATTACAGGGTAGAGCTGGTGCACAAATTTTGGTTAATTTACTTAATTTTTTTTTTTGATGGGGTACGCTATTCCCATGGGAAACTCAGATTTGTCAAATGGGTGTTCTGGGGGAAGGAGTTTTCCTGTTGTCTCTCCTTCTCCCCTGCCCTGGGGAAGGAGGAGAGGAAATCCCTTCGCAATTACATTTTCCTCCTCCGCTCCCCTCCCTCCCCAGTGCAAAGCTCTCTTGTTTCGGAACGCAAACTGTAGGTTTTGTAGCACCAAGTTGAGAACGTGTCGTGAAAATACAATGTTTTGTTTTAAGACCAAGTTGTAAAATACTCCCTTTATGTGAAACTGTTAAAATTGATGTTCTTTTTTTTTTTTTGCGATAAGTGGGAGAAACAATGTTTTGCAAGAGGTGGGAGCTGCAGGGCTTGGCTGTTTGCTGTAGCCGGGCAGGGGAAGGGCACCCAGCCCATGTGCAAAGAGGCTGCGTGTCCCTCCCAGGGGCATCACCTGAATATAGCAGGGAGGTGGCACCAGTCAGGGTTTCTGCTGCCCAGCTGCAATAATCTCCAGAATAATGTCCCTGCTATGGTAGCGTCTCTGCTGACCTGCTGGAGGTATCCAAAGAAAAAGGGCACCGCAATCCTCTGCGGAGCGCACCCCAGGAGCAGCTGGGGTGGTGAGGACATCTTAAAAAGGATTTAATTTATGAAGTTCCTTAGGTGTTCTGTGCAGATGGTCTTGAGCACAGATTAATTTTAAATTTAAGAAGCTTTAGGATATGGGGCTGGCTTGTGGCCTCTCGTTTGGGTGTAAAACATCCCAGCTGCTCACTAATTTAGCTGGAGGTTTGCTTTGTGAGTGTAAATAGTTCAAAGTGCATCCCAAAACTTCTGTGTTTTTTCCCACTACAGTGTCCTGCTTCCTCCAATAAGACTTTTAATAACGTTACAGGGGGATGAGGATTAGTTTGGGGCTTTTATGGCCCAAGACCTACAAACATGAAAATTCATGCCTTCGTGCTTGGGTTGCTATTGGACCTTATTTCAGCGTGCGGGATCTGCAGCTGAAAGGGGGAATCCCTGTGGTTAAGACTCACCCAAATCTTGCAGATGTCCTGGATCTCACCCGTGGTTCGGGCATGACCAGGACACTATGGCAGGGGCTGGAATAGTATTTTTGCAGGGGGTGTGCCATGTGGCGTGTCGAGCTCAAAGCTTCGGTCAACACGGGCAGGAAACCTTTGGTCCTGGAGCCTGGTGGCTTTTGGTCCATGGAGATGTTAGCACGTGGCTCTGGTGGGTGCTTGCTGACTATGGTGCGCTCCGTAAACGATCAGAGGGGCCGTCCTGGGCACATGTCTCTCTTTTTCTGTTAGACAGCCTCGCAGAAGCATCCGCTTGAACCCGTGCCCCGGGGCCAAGGACCTTGCTGGATGTCTCTTGCAATGGAAACTCTGATCTGGCCGTGGGAGGGCCGTCATGTCCCCTCCCCAGCCTCTGCCGGAGCCAACGCTGCAGTGAGGCTTTTTTCCATCCTTAGCCTGAATTGCTTTGCCCTGATCTGTGCATTTGATATAAAAGCTGCTCTCCAGGGCAGAAAGATGTCCTGCTTGGAGGATGCTGGGGAGAAAGCCACTGGGGGCAAAATCCTGATGGAAACAGGGGGGTGTGCTGGTGCTCGGGCTGCTGCAGCTTTGACAAGGGCATGTAGGAGAGGGACCGGGCAGCTTAGAAGGGTACTCAGCCACGGCCGGGGTCCTAGGAGGGCTTGCGTGAACAAGCCTGTCACCGGTGACGAGCCACTGCCATTAATCCAAATAACTTAATCTCTGCGGAATGCCTTTGTCTTTCAGTTTGACCCCCTGCTCTTGGGGGCTGCTGTTTGGGATCGAGGGATTTTGGGGGGGGTTCCTCCTAAATAGCCCCATCTTCCTTTCCCTGCGCTGTCTCTACTGCTTTAGTTTTTTCCCCTCCCTCCTAAAATTTCAGCTGGTGGGTGATTAGCCCCAGCGTGCCCACGGTGTTAGTCCATATCAGGCGAAGCCTCGCTTCGATTAGCCTGAACAGCCAGCGGGCCTCGGAAAGGTCTGTCGCAGCAAAGTGCCTCTCGCTGAAAGTTAAGTGAGCTTTGTGCGAAAGCAGCAAGGACACTTCTCTCTTGATTTGGCTGAGGCAAGAAATGGCCTGAGAGCTTTTGCACCTCAGGTTGCTCAGTGTGAGGGGGGGTTTGTTTTTTTTCTTTTTGGGTTGCTGGTTTTCCCTCCTCCGAAGCACGCCGATTTCTCTCTCCTTTTGAGATCTACCTTTCCAGTCTGCAGTTTGAGTTACCAGAGGGCTGAACAAATTGCCTTGTTGCTTCTTTCGAGGGATGCAAACATCCAGCCTGGAGCTTAGGAGTAGCCGGAGGCAGGGAGACGGGGTGAGGTCCCGGGTACGCACGTACCCGGTGTCCTGTGCTGACGGGGGCTTGGAGCGGTGTCTGCTGCGCTGAGTGTTTGCCAAGGAAGATGATGTGAAATAACGAACCCATCTCCTTTGGCAGGGCTTTGAAATGTAGTTTGGCTACCGATTGCCAAGAGCTTCTGGTCCTGTGGCTGATGGCTCGCTCTTGAAGTTGATGCTGAATTTTTTACTGCGTTACACGCGCTGTTACGGGTGTGCTTATAGCGTGCTTCCTTCCCGCTGCTGCTAAAAGGTGATGCTCGCCTTCAAAGCCGCACCTGAGTGCGGCAAGGAGGGAGGTGCCGTGCCGGTCCTTCCTCATCCCTGCAAGCGCACAGCCTTGCCGAGCCCCCGGCTTCACTCCTGCGCTGCAGGGGCCAGCCTGAGCCAGAGGGCTTGAGCACTAGTCACCTACCGTGTGTCTGCGACGTGTGCTTATTATTCTGTAAATGGAGTGGGCGATATTTAGATGAACACTTTTTTCTCTTTCATTCCACTTCACAGATGTCCCCTCTTTTTTTTTTTCTCTTTAAAAACCCCAAACCAAACAGAAGTTGTGTGCTTGCGTCTGAAGCGGCGCGGGCAGGAGCGCCCTAGGAGATGTGAGCGCAGGCTGCGTGGCAGCGTTACAAACTCGCTCAAAAATGTTGTCTCAGAGCCCGAGGATGTTGGATGCTTCTCCTGCATCATTTTGATGGTGGTGCTTGGAAGTCCAGGCAGGCTGCTGCCCAGCCCCGCACGGCAGGCAAACCTTCCTTCGTCCAGGCAGGGCACAAGAAGAAAGCGTCCAGCCTCCCATTCCCCAGCAGGCTCTGGGTCAGGCCTTCAGCATCTTTATGTTTTCCATTTTGTGTGTTGCTGGATGTTTTTTAAGAGTCTGGAGGGAAGTTCCCATCTTGTGAGACTAGATTGTGCATGCCGCTTTACTGAGTTCAGCTTTCTACCTCCGCCTCAAGCAATAATAATTCCCACCCTTCTTCCCCCTCCTCTTTTTTTTTCCCCTCTTTTTTTTTTTCTTTAAGCTAAGCTCTGTTGCTGTTGGCTGCTTTTCCACCTTTTCATCCCACGTTAGCATCATCTGCTCTGCAGCCCTGCGGCTCCTTTGCTACCTTGCCTCCACGTGTTGCGCTCTGCGTTGGTGCAGCCCAGGAACCAGGAGAGCCGGGAGCCGGTTGCCTTGGTCTCCATACCCCGGTTGCAGTCTGCCTCCTAGTTTAGGAGCTGCTTAAGTGAGGTTTTGTGATGGAAAATGGTTGCTAGTCACCATAGGCATCATAGCAACCAGTGCCGGAGACTCAGTAGAGCCAGTGTTGCCCCACTCAAATAATCAGGCATCTCCTCTTCCATCTACTCAAGAAAGATACTGCCTTTGCCATGGAAGGATGGGTGGCCGTGCTTGCTGCAGTCTCCCCTTTGGGAATGGGGGTCCCCCTTCCCAAAGTCCCCAGGGTGTTATTTTAATATTGCGTGAATGAAGAGGTGAATTGGATGCTTGTACTTGTAGCGCTAAATGACTTTCCCTGGGGATACCGCGGTTGGGGTGTGCTGCAGCGGAGGGTTTGCACGGTGCTAACGAAGAGCTTTATGGGCGGTTATCGGACTTACCTTATGGCAGTTGCAAGGACTTGGAAAATCAATTTCACTTCCAACCCAGACAAAGTTTTCCTGTGTGGAGCGAGAAGTTCAAACATGACATTTCCTTCTGGTCTTGGGCTGTTGGTTAAACAAGGTGTTAATGTTGTCTTGGAGCTAATGCTTGTTTCCTATGGGAAAGCAAACCTTGCACAGCCCCACACAAAATGTTTCCACTCCTGTCCTTGTCTTGAAATGGGAGTAAACTGCTGGAAATGTGGGAAACTTTGGTGTTACTAGCTGTTCGGAAGTAACAGCTCTAGCTTTTTCCCTGATAGAAGCAAGGTTTAAATACCACGAGTTGGTGCTGGGATACGCAGACCAGCTTGGACTCGCCGTCGGCTTTGTGGGCTGGGTGGGGAGAAAACGCCCGTGTCTCCAACCTCGGCTTTGCTTTTGGGGTGAAGGAAGAGGAGAGAGCATCTTTCACGCTCTTCCTCCAGCAAGCACAGTCTTGGGGCTTAGGTGGGTTGTGGCAGCCGTGCTCCCTGTTCCATGTGCATCCATCCTTCCCCTCCCGCGTGCGTACAAATATACCGGCCTGTATTTATTTAACAAGGGAATTTTTTCCTTCACTGTGGGGAATAGAAGGAAAAAAGGGCAAATTTTTTCACTGGGAACAAATCTCATTTTCAAGAGTCCTGACAAAATGAGCCATAAAATTACAATATTTCAAAGTGCTTTGTAATTCTAGCGCGGACGGCTCTTCATCATGGAATCTGAAAGCTCAGAAAATATAAAACTCATTAGATTAAAATAAACCACCTACCGCGTGGAAGAAAAGCTTATTTATCAATATCAATTTACTTCTGATTACCCTGTTCTGCAATTTGTTATTTTTAGGAATTATGATTTGTGTATAGCTTATGCCAATATGTGGGGGGGGGAAAAGAATAAAATGAAGTTTTACCTTTTCCCTTTTGAATCCTACTTATTGTGGAGACCTGGCCAAGAAGCAATAAGAAGAAGAAAAGGTGAATTTCTAGTGGTGCTTCCAGTTGAGGAGCAGAAGGATGGGAAAAGCTGGGAAAGCGGGAGCCGCTGTGCCTCTGCGGTGGGCTGTGTTTTGGCATGAGCGTTGGTGCCAGGCAATGGGCTTTGGTGCAGAGGGTCATGGGGGCGGTTTCTCTGATGCACGTTTGGTGGTGGCCCTTGTTGGAGCATCTCCGGGCCGCTCTTCCAAGGTGGCCAACGTGATGGAAGAAGCTGGGGAGAATGGGCATGGATGGCACGGCGGGGAAAGAGGGGTCAGGCAATGGGCTTTGCTGCAGAGGGTCGTGGGGGCTGTTTCTCTGATGCACGTTTGGTGGTGGCCCTTGTTGGAGCATCTTCTGGCCGCTCTTCCAAGGTGGCCAACGTGATGGAAGAAGCTGGGGAGAGTGGGCATGGATGGCACAGCGGGGAAAGAGGGGTCTTCCAGGGGCTGGCTGGGTGCCACGGGCATGGTGGGATGCTGGTAGCATCTTGGGGACATCCGCTCTGCCCGTGAAGGAGCAAATGCCACGGGTGGGCAGCGCTGGCTGCTGGGGTCCCCTCTTTGGGGGACATAACTTGTGCCGCATTGCTGGAGAAGGGGCTTTTCGGGAAGGTGCGTACAGTTTCCTTGCATGGAAGCCATTTGGGAGACGCTTTGATTTACACTTTCATTTCTTCTTTATGCCCCTGGAACAGCGCGGAGCAAACAGAGAGGCTGACGCTATAAATTTTGAGGCGCAAGTGTTGCGGTGCTGTTTGGGGAAGGGAAGACCAGGTGGGGGGGGAGAGGGGCCGGGGGTTTGGGGGGCGATTAAAGATGCCAGCAGCAGCTCAAACATGAGAGCGTCTCTGCCAGCGACGCGCAGAAGCGGCCGCTGCTGCTTTGATGGAGGCAATTAAGCGCGTTTTTTTGTTTGCGTGCGAGCCGTTCTCATGTGCAAGCGCCCCAACAGTGCATTTAAAAATAACCAATACAGGTGCACAGCCTGGAAGCCGATGCTTAAGCACCCCCAGAGCAATATGTGGCCCGGGCTCGGCAGACGCAGGAGTATCTCTGCTCCGGTGTTTCGCGGAGGTGAGATGCTGGAAGGCTCTTGGAGCCTCGTTGCCAACTTTGTTGGGATTAACGTGTGCCGAGGACTGGAGCACGCGCCGGCCGGGCTCCGCCTGCGCAGCCAAGCAGGTGGGATCTCTGCCACGTTTAGGGATGCGGCGATGCTGTTGAAGCAGCAAAAAAAGCCGCTTCCCTGCCTTGGGAAGGAGGCGTTTGGGGCAGGTGGGCTGAAAAACCTCTCCTCGACCTGAGCCTCTTCCTAAACTTTCAAGCCCCGGACTTCTTTGCAGAGCAATGTTTCAGCAGTAGAGGCTCCTCTGGTTCCCATCCGTCAGCATTTAATGCGGTTCTGTCTGCTGCTTCCCGTGCCTTGGGGAGCGCTTGCCAGCGGACTGGGAAATCTCTGGTTTAACATTAGTGCTTTTGCAGCCAGGAGACAACAGTTAAGTTCCCGGAGATGACTTGCCCAGAGACATTATTATGCTGAAAACTGCACCGAATGCTTCCTCCGAAGAGCCTCTTTCAGGCAGAAGGTGCAATTTAATATGCTCTTAGTCACAATTTTTAAGTTCTCCCCGGAGATTTCTCAGTCCCGTTCCTAAATTTGCAATATTCGAGTGAACCATCTTGGAGAACCAGTGAAGAGCTGCAATATTAATGAAGACAGACAAAATCAAAATGACATTTCAGGCAATTACTTACATAATGAAGTGACTGACTTGGAATATACAATATTTAGATTTATCATGACACTTAAAAGGGGATGCTGTCAACTGCCTTTATTTCTACATCACGTAAATTGTTTTTTCCGCTGCCCTGTTGCTTTTTAAACATGGTCTGTGAAGCTGGAAAATAATGTTTCCGCTCGCTTGGGCTGATAGCGGTGCTATTTTAGAAGAAAGTTAGTGTTTTTCTCAATGGCATTTTGGCGCAGCAGAAGGCGGAGGAAGAGCTCGGGGTTGCGCTGCCTTGCTCCTGTCCATCGCATCCTTTCTGGTGGCAGCACGATGGGCTTTGGCTCCGCACCCCGGGCTAGATGCTGGCCAGGGGGATGCGGGGGTCTGAAACAGCAGTGTTGTCTATGTCTGAGATTTTCTCCTCCCTGAAACCTATACAAGAAGGAGGGGAAAGGGAGAAGTTTGGGTTTTTTTCTTTGTTAGAAGAGTCTATTCTGCTTCTGTTGGCCAATCCTAAATCTTTAAAGGGCGACCTGATAGGATGCCTGGCTCCTTGGGAAGAGGTATTTTTTTGTTTAGAAACTGGGTTTTTGGATGCTCCGCTGGCACTCAACGCTCAGAAGTCGGAAACTTGTTGGGGGAGTGGAGGACTGAAGTCTCCTGCCCTGTCCACGCGTCGCAGACCCGTGGCAAGTTTTCCAGGGAGATGGGCACGATACACCTAGAAGTTAAGCGGCGCTGATCCCAAATGTCTTCTCAGGCTTGTGCTGAGTTTCCTAAAGATGCGCAAAAAAGGATCACAGCACCGTTTTTCTTGCCTAGGCGCAGACCTTTTCCTCCTAGAGATGCTCTCGTGGCAATATAGCTGAAGAAATTAGAATTTAGGGCCCTTTCTACGGTGACAGAGTTGTTATGAACTGTCTTCTCTGACACATCCACCAGTAAAAATAAAATACGTGCGTAGCTATTGCTTTGAAGCTCCTTTAGGAGCGTGCGCTGAGGTGGGGCTGGGGCCCCGGCTCCCTCGCAGAGGTAAGGACCACCCCACGGGGTGCCCGCGCATCTCTTAGGGTGGCGATGGGGTGCTGACCCCTCCACCCTTAGCTGGGCTTACAGATGCAGCCTGCACCCATCGCTGTGCCAACGCTTTCGGGTAACTCTGCACATTGCTGTCGCGTTTGGTGCGTGTAGAGCAGGGTGCTGCTTTTGGGGTTAACTGGGAGTGATGGTGGGCGAGGTGGTACCCTGGGTTTATGGATAAGCTGCCTGTCCGGGTGCTCCCCAAGTGGGAATCACGCATATCGCTGCAGTTTATTCAGGTCTGTTACTTTAGTAACCTGTTCTCCCAGTGCTGCGAGCATTGGGTGAACCAAAACCAGTGGCAAGTGTGACAAGTCCCCGCTTAGGCTGGTAAATGGAAGACGCGATTTATTACTCGTTTCAGCCCTCGCGGCTCAGGTCAGCGCTTGATCTCAAGTGGGAGCTGCTTATGCGTTCATCTGTGTTTGCTGCCCAAAAGACTGGCTGTCACGTATGCTCTCTGCCTTTCGTGTCCCTGGGTCTGCTGCTGCACGGATGTGCTGGGCTGGTAGGAAAACGTTCCCCCAGCCCACACCTTTCACAGCACCTGCAGAAACACGGAGAGCTTTAGAGACGGGTCGCTGTGATGTCCTATCTGCTTCAGGCTCTGCGGGAGCTGCCCGAGGGTTTCTGTTGTGCCTATATGCTGTGTGTAACGTAGACGATTTATACTTGCCTTCGGGGTGGAGCGTTTTCAGTATCACATGTATGAATTTCCTTGCAAAGCACGACTTTGCTGAGGTTTTGTGGGGTTGGTTCGGAAAGAGCTTCGTATTTAATGGTCTGAAAACCACGCGAGGATGCGGCCGTGCTAAGCAGCTGCCCTGTCAGTGCTTTATCCTGTTACCTTGTTGTGAGGAGGAGTCGTGCTGTATCGAATGTGAAGCCAGGGAAATTTGAGAGGCAGCGTGGGATGCAGGCACGTTTGCAAGCCTGTCTGCTCCCAGTGCTCTCCCAGGGCCTGTTTTGCAGCCCCCCCAGATCGCTTGAGAGGTTTGAGGGGCTCTGCTTTGTCCTCTGAAATCCCGGTGCCTCTTCGGTGATTCTGGGTCAAGCTTCCCACGCAGCTCTGCCAAAAAGTCTGAAATCCCGGCGCCGACCGCTCGCTGCTGCATCGCTCCTGGGTTGCAGCGGCTCCTCCTTACCCTCAACATCCCATGGGACGCTTGAGCGGCTCATCTCAGCTGGGGCTGCTTCTGCTCCCAGCCTGACCGCGGAGGTCACCGCGGCTTATCCCCTCGCACGAGCAAATACGCTTTCCTTTGGGGTAGGAAACGCATCGCCTACGCCAGGTTAATCCTGGTTTTGATTTGGCGCTCGCCAAGAGGGTGGTTGGGGCTGCGTGGACCAAGAAAGTGGTGGTGGCACTCTTGGGTGAAGTGCTCTGTATAAAAGCCAAGCGTTAACAAAATGTTGATGTCTTGGGTGTCTCCCTGCGGCGTCGGGGCACTAAGGTGCAAGCTGGGGCCAGGCTGCATCCCCAAGCCTGCTCTGGGGAGACGAGGTAATAGCCATAAAGTGCTGGACCTAACGCTGTCTGTCTTCTTTGACAGGAACCATGAAGTGTCACGCTGGTGCCGGCAACTTGTTGCTTCCCCTCTTGCTCCTGGAGCTGGTCTCTCCGGGTAAGTCGTCTGTCTGTCCAGTGCCGTGCTCTTCTCCTCCCACCACTCTCCCTGCTCGGGTCTCATGTTTGCAAGGTACAAGGGTAATATTTGCTGCGTTTGGGGCCTCCTGGTGAATATCTAAAGGCAGAGCAGCATCGCTGTGGTGATGGGGAGATGTGGATGGTACGGGTAAGCAGACCACCCATCTCCATCGCATGCAGTCCTGGGGACCTGCGTGTTCTGCTCCTATGCAGCCGCTTTTCCTGCAGTCAGTAAAAGGGCATATGTGGCATCTGATGGCCCTTCCTGGGAGAGAGTGGTGGGACTGGAAAGAGGCTTGGATGAGGAGGAGAAAGCGCTGGTGAACCCAAGGGTGGCAGATGCTCCTGGTTTATCTCCATGGGAAGACCTTGGCAACTTCCAGATGTGGGTTCATGAAGTCAAAGCTGGTGGTGGACCTGGCGATAGACACAGTGTTAGGTCATTTTATGTAAATAAAACCTAAAGGAAACTAGAGGGAGCTGACACAAGGCAAGGATGCAAACCAGAAGCTTGTTAGCTGTTCGACGGCGGAGGTATTACTGGCAGGGCTCTCCCTGTGCTTTCAGCGGCAGAATTACTACCTGAACTGTGCTTTAATATATACTATGTGGGAAATAACTCCTCTCCGAGCTGCAAAACCTCGTTTCTAATTCCAGCTGGAGGGGAAGGGTAGGGCTTTGGGCAGGCAGACCCTCCGTGGTCAGCGTTCCTCCCACCACCTGATGCTCTTGGTCTTCCCGGGGACGTGGGGTCCAGCCTGGGACAACTGCCTTCTGGTGCAGCCAATGTGCCTCTTGGGCCGGGCTTTGGCATATCCCGGGATGCATAAGGAATGTAAACATACAGCAAAGCCCCGTGAAAATTGGGATTGTTGCATGAATGGGCTAAAGCCCCTGGGTGCTGGGGGGGAGAGGGAGGCTGGGGGGGTGCGTGCCTGTGTGGCACTTGCTGATAAACTGCAGTGAGCATGTGTCCGTTTGATAGCACTGTGCCCTTTGGAATAAAGGCTTTTTTTTTTTCCTTCCCCCCCCCCCCCCCCACCAAAGCCTCGAGATGGCTTGCCCAGATTGGCAGCCTGATTAAGCGGTCTGTGGATGACATTAGCTGTGACTGACAAGCGCAGTCAATCTCCCTCTGGTGTCGTATTGGATCAAGTATAGCCTCACCAGTTAACTGCCCTGTCACTCCTCTGGAAGGGGAAAAAATAAGTAAAAAAAAAAAAAAAAGACAACCCAGTGAGTCTTTTGCCCCAGTCTGAGCCTCCTAAAACTTGCCCCCCGGAGAGATTGCTTGCCGCGAGTGGTCCGGTACATCCCATTGGAGGTGGGATGGTGGGTTTTGCTTGGCTGGCTGGGGACTTTCTCCTTCATCCCTCCCTGCGCGGTCGGTCGCAGCACCTATAGCTGGTGTGTGCACAGCCCTGCTCCGGGTGCCTGGCTGGACACAGCGGATAGGCAAGAGCAAGCTGCAAAGCCTCGGAGAGGCAGCGCAGGGAAACGGGGATTTGGAGGCTTGCAGGTCAGCAGTGCATCGGCCCCTCTCCCCTAAACCTGCCCTGCCCAGGGCTTGGTTGTCATCTCCCCGAGGAGTGCCTGCCCTCGATAAGCGAGCTCTGGCACAGGGCTTGTGCCTGGGATTGGGAGGAGAGGTGCGTGGATGCCCTGCCGTATGTCCTGGAGGCTGCGGGTGGTGGAGCTCCTCTCCTGGAAGACTGGCGAAGCAATTTGGTAGGGTGAGTGCAGAAGTGCAGAACGAGCGGGCTGGGTGTGTTTGGAAGAGGATGGTTTAGCTCTGGCATGGCAGTGGAGTCTGCCTGCTCCTACCCAGCTAACTGCTGCGGTCACCAGAGATGGGTAGAGACCTTCATCATCTCAGGTTAGGAGGGACCAAGGGATGCCAGCTAGAAGAACGGCTCCGTGATTACCATGCTCTTGCATCAGCGATGGCCAAGGACATGAGTATTGACTCTGAAGGGCTAAGAGGCAGCAGGTTTTACAGGAATAATGTGGAGCAGGCGTGGAAGACGCATACAAGGAAGAAAAGTCTCCCAGCGCGTCAAAACAATGGTGATCGTGATCCCTTGGAGCCTGTTGGTAGCACCTGAAGGAGGAATAAAGGGTCACAAGTGTGTGGTGGAAGTGGTGGTTTTCTGCCGTGCACCTTGCTGGGGGACCACAAGCGAGAGCCGTGTTGAGAGATACCGTGATGGTATATCCCAGGGTATCGCTGGGTGATAGCAGCAGTCTTGCAGAAGGAAAATCCAGCTGATGATCCACGAGATGAAGCCACAGATGATGGCTTGTTCACAGCGATGCCTTTGGGAAAGCGTGAACTTGCCTTCAGGCTATGTGGTGTGCGGCTGTGAATCCCGAATGAATTTCTGTGAAAGGAGTGGCGTGCCCAAAGCCAAGAAAATGTTGACAGTCCCGAATTAAATGTGAAAGGAAAACTTCTGGCCATCCTAGACTAGGTGGCAGGACATATGTGTGGGAGACTGGTGTTTCACAGGCTGGCTAGGCACCTTTTGACAGCAGCCAGGTTATGAGGGTAAGAGCTTACGGCCCCATCTGAGATGGGGAGAAGGTTGCTGAAGGTGCCCCAAGGATGCAGCCCTCGGCAGTGGGCTGGGCTGCGGGGGAGCGGGAAATAGCTGTGGTTGGGACGCGAGTGTTGAGGTGGGATGGGGCTGATGGGGCTGTGGCTTCAGCCACAGCATTCCTTTTGTTTATATTTTGGGGGATGGTTTCCATTCAGCATAGCGTGCATCTCTTGACCTACGTTTTTCTATCCTTCAGACTCTCTCTCTTCATCCCCTGCCATTGCGCACTGCCCTTCTGAATGCTGGGATTTGGGATTTGTCCTGGGATTTGCAGGCCAAAGCAGAGTCCTGCCTCCAGACCCTCCTTCAGCTTTCCCCAGCTCTCAGGTGCCGGGCACACTCCTCTCTTAACACATGGATCCTGTGTGCTTGCAGACTGGTGGTTTGAATGCCTCCCGGCACCTGATACAGCTGGATTTGGAAGATGCAACTTATTTTTAGTATACCAGTGGTGTTAAGAGATATATTTTGAAATAGAAGGGTTTGCAGAAGCGAGTCCCCTGCGGGAAGGGCTGCTTGGTCTGTTGTAGCCTCATCTGCCCCTTTCAAAGCCTGCCGGCCCTGGCATGGCAGCCTGGTATGAGTGTGCTTTGAAGCCTCCAGAGATGCCAGTAGTTCTAAATAACCCATTTTGTCGGGGTCCTTCTCATTTTCTTTCCAGATACTCAACTCCAGAGGCTGAGATTTAAATGTGCCTTTGCAAGAGCGCTGCCTCTAGTGCTTTCCCACTTCTCGAGGTGGTTAACAAACCTGGTGCCTCAGGAAAGAGGGCAGTGCTGAAAATCCCTGTCTTGTTACGGAGGGAGCCCAGGCTGCTCCCCCCTCCCATGCCCATGCCACCCCCGAGCAGGTTTCCCACGGGTGCTAAGCAGGTTTGTGCATGAGCACAGCTGGGACCGGCGCCCAAAAGGTCTTGGGATCATCTCCCTCCTTCATCTTGGGTAGATGAAGAGGATGCTGAATATGGTCTGGTTCTCCTTTCTTAAGGTGGGATGCTGAAGCACAGGGCATGAAGGTGGTGGCAAAGAGTAGCACGGTTAGGAAGGAAACCTGGACCCCTGATCTCATCCGGGCTTTGCTATGCCTTTGCCTGAAGCAGTGTCTTTGCTGTTGCAGCAGGGTTGGGGTAAGGAGGGAGGTGATGCTCTAATGGCCGTGTTGAAGGAACCTGGCTTGGATCTGCGTCCGGTGTGGTGGGGGTTTGCGAGGGGCTGTCACCCTGCCGCTTCGCTGGCAATTTTTTTATACTTGCACGATCTTGGGTTTTGGCTCGGCTCAAACCAAAGGCAGTTACGAGGGATCACAGTGGGGGAAGCGCTGCCTCACGGCTTCCAGCGAGCCTCCTTGCCAGGGGCTGCGCTTGGGACGTTGCTCCTGCCTCTTCCCCTCCTGGGACTGGCTCCTGGGACTCCCCATCAATGGGCATGAACTATCTTGGCCGGACCAGTTGAAAGCTCCGCTTCCCCATGCGCAGCCCTGTTTTTGATGCCTGGAAGCCGAACTGCATTTCTTAAAGCCCGCAGGCTTGGGCGGCTCCGGCTGCGTATCGAGGAAAACCCATCCCTCAGACGCAGCCCGGGCAACGCCACACCAAACCTTCGTGGAAAATCATTCTGTTTCTCTCCCGGTACCTCTTTCCCTGCATCCCTCGAATGGTAAATCTTTCCTGGTTGACTTTTTCCCCGGTTCAGGCTGCGGTCATCGTTCTCGTACGTGCTCTGCACTTGACTCTGTCACCTAATGAGGCTGCGGTACAGGGCGCTGCGGTCCAGGGGCAGGCTCGAGAGCTTCCAGCTCCGTAAAAAGGGAGTCGAAAGAAGTGAGCCTGGTTATTAAAGGTGAAAGGAGGCAATTAGAGGGAAAGGCAATCGGGTGATGGGAGAGGGGAGGCGCACCGGGTTTTGCTGGGATGGCTGACAAGGCGAAAGGCTCTCAACCGTGGGAACAAAGCGAAGGTATTAATCATGCGCTAAAACAATAATTGATGTTCCTGGTCGCCGAGCTGTTGGCTTCCCCTCTGCCTCCACCCTGCAAAAGAAAATACTGAAAAAAGGAAGGCGGGTGGAGGGAAGTGGCTCCCCAACCAGCTTCTATGGGGGACCGTGCGATGCTCTCTGTCCTCCTGTTAGCCCTCATTTCAGGGGTACCCCTCTCCATCACGATGCCAAGCAGCAAGTGTGCATCTCTCTGTCCCCCGAGCCTCTCCTGGCTGTGCTGGCCCTTGCCCGACGTGCCAGGGAAATAATGCCTTGCTTCTGTCCTCTTCCCAGGTTGGGGCAATCGGCTGCCGTACTTCATAAACTACTTCTTCGACACCTACCTGCTGATCAACGAGGATACTCCCGTGGGTAAGTGGGGTGTGCCTGTGGGCAGGGGGTCTGCTGCTGCCGACCCCTTAATGGAAAATGGTGAAAGAAATGCTTTTCTTTTGATTGACAGATGTAGCTTATTTTTCTTTCTTTATTTAGCTAGGGATCGGTTTTTAGTAAATGCAGAAATCGACCCGGTCATTCTCGGCCTCTTTCCAGGCTCTCAGTCCATTAAACTTGTGCTCTTCAATCAGGGCTCGTGACTGGCTTTTAATGCGGGAGGAATCGATTGGGAGTGGAGGGCGGCTGGGATGGAGGCTACGGAGGCCCCTTCTCACATCTACTGCCGCCTTCAACCATGCAACCCGAGCAGCAGCCTCCTTAAAAAAATGCTCTCGCCACACCTAAGTCGTCAGCGGAGCTGTCAAGGGTTGGAGGACTCTGGAGAGGTCTCCTCTAGTGACTGCTCAGCTCAACCAGGGCTTCCAGCTGAGGCTTCTGTCTCTTCTTGGGCGTCCCCATGGGTGCATCTCTTGCAGCCCACTGTGTCTCGCTGGTGGGGTTTGGGGTGGTGTCTGAGCAAGGAGGCAGGATGGGGAGTCTTGGTGGTGTCTTGGATAGATGGTGTGGAAGCTTCTGGGTGGTAGCTGAGCTCTCCGCAGCGATGCGTCCTCGGGAGAAGGCTTGCTGGAGCTGCAGCCGTCTGCTTGGGGAGTTTTGTTTTGAAGCGATGCTCAGGTTTATTCGCAATGGGAAATAATACTGAGAACTGCTGCTCAGGTGCCTTTACTCACAGCGCCGCAGAAGGCAAGCTGTGAGCAATGTAAGGAAAGGAAGGACCTGACTTCATTGTAATTTTTCTCTAATTTTTTCTACCTCAATAACTTGCATCTGAGTCATTTTTTCCCCGCCTACTTCAGCGAGCCCACCCCTTACAGGTCGCTTCACACCTGGTTTCTTTGCTTTGCTGGCTGTATGCCCCCCGCCCCTCCGTTGCCGGTGTCCCCGCAAACGCACAGGGTGCTGAATTTGCCCCAGAGAAGGAAGCAGCTATGCGAGAGCTGGTTGGGAACAGCTTAATGGCAATGCTTCCTCACCAAGTACGCCGTTCTCGAAGTACTTGAGCTTGAAATACCTTGTGGGAATTGGACTGAACTTCTATTTTGGCAGAAAATGGGGGAAGACTTGTGACAGTCTGCTTTCCACTGAGATATTGTATGAGTAAAATTGTGCTTGGAATTACTTTGGGGGTTGAATTTTTTTTTTAAACTTTGTATTACACTGTACAGAAATGAAATTCACTCTTAAGAATATTGGCACCTTGGGATTTTGTTTCCAGATGCACCGGAGGGAAATGTCAGCCTTGAAAGTGTTGAGAAACAGCATTTCTGTGTTTTCTGCTGTTCGTAGGTGTTTTCTGAGTTAGGCTTATTAATGTATAAAAACAAAAGCATCGTCGGGAAACACCTTTCCTATCCTGACTGGGGGGTGTGAGCAGCAGAACTGTATACGGTGCCTCTTAGCTAGAAAAAACCCAGCTCCTTTTTGGGGGTCTGTTAGAAGTGCCCATCACCGTGGCGTTGGGTGACCGCCCCTGTGCAGCCCCTTCCTCCCCTCCCTACGGCATCCCCGGGCGCTGCCTTACGTAGTCCCAAAGCGAGCAGTCCCTGCTTGCTGCCTGCCCTGCCGAAAGGAATCTTAAGCAACAATTAAGAGATCATTCCCCCTCTAATCACTTACAAGAGTAAATTAGTCTTGTCAGGAGCTATTAAGACAGAGAGCTCGGAATTCATTAGGCGAGATTGGGCCGAGGGAGCTGCTGGCGCTGCCGCTGGTCCAGGCTGATTAATTTCTCCCAAAACATCATCAATGCCCATCTGTTTCATTTAGGTCCGGGGAGAGCAATTTTCAGGTGGACTGGCCCTCTAGTCAGTTATTTCACCCAGAAGTAATGGAACGCGCACGTGCACACGCGCGCGGAGGGAATAGGAAACGTGAGCCTGAGGAAGGCGAAAGGCGGTTGAAGGGGCCGGGGAAGACGTTTGCAGGAGAAGGGGGGAGATGCCTGAGGAGGAGGGATAACGACCGGTTGGGCTGCAGTGGCACGGGTGAGGTGGGACACTGGGAGAGCCCATGTCAGCTGCCGGTAGCCGGATCGTGGTGTGTTTTACTCCGAAAGCAGAAGTACGGGCTGGTTAACAGCCCTTAGAAGGAGACTTTGCAGGAGAGGGACTGTCCGTCTTCATTGCGCTGCTCGCTGCCTCAAGCAAAATCATTCCAAGGGCCATTTCCTTTAATCCCAAACCTTTTAGAGGGCTGTGGGTAAGGGCGAGCGGCGTGGCTATTGATGCCGGGTGAGTTGCTGGGGGTCTCTGGCGAGGTGCGATGCCCACCGGCATGCCGGGGAGGTGGCATTGCTGCAGGTGGGGTTGCCTGTAGCCCTGGAGTTGTCGGCAAGCGGGGATGGGCGGGCAGTGCTCGTGGTTTCTCTTGGTTGGGGTCCTCCCCGCTGCAAAAGGAACGTCGTCTTAGCATAATGTAATGACTGGAGTCTAATTGCCCAGCAAATGGATTTGCTGTATGCAGGACAGGAATGGGAAAATGAAGATGATCAGTCATGTCGGGTCTGTAACTAGCCTTATAACCACCTAGCTTGGATTCAGCCGAGTTTCTCTGAAAGCTTTCATGCCTCAACGCCTTGCAAAACGCATGACAAAAGAGGCTATTCAGACGAGTGTAATTCTACTTTCCCTTCATCCTAGCGATAACATTTTAGCATCACTGGAATAATGTTGTCTTAAAAGAGTGGGAAATGCTTTAATTGTTGAAGCCAAGCGGATAGCAGGCACTTGGCTGTGCCCTCGGGCCATGCCGTGTCAGGGGCACGGTCCCCTGGGCGGGCTGGGGACAACACATCCCTCCTTCCCATCAGAGCTTGGTCCTGCATGCCCTGCTCAAAACTGGGAGAGGAGACTAAATTTGGAGGACTGATCTCCTCTGTAAAGCCCGCTGAGGTTGAGCGGTGCTCAACAGGGGGGGAACCCGCCAGGATTTAGTTGCAAGGCTTGACCACCCCCCGGGCAATGTGAGTGGGAGAAGATGCCGGCGAAGGCTGCAGAGCTGGGAAAGGCACCTGGAATGGTTGGCAGGTGGGGAGGCCGGGCTCCCCCGGGGCTTCTGCCAAGGCTGCCTGCTATTTGATTCCCTTAGTTATTTCTGGGCAGGAGAGCGTGCAGCTGAGGCTCTCGGCTCTCCGCCCCGCTGGGATGCTCTCCTGTGAGCATCACCGGGATGCCTCCAGCGCCTGGTGGGATGCTCAGCCCCAGGTCCCCCAAAGTTGACTGCCTCAGCATCTCCTCCCGCTTGTTAACCCGTGACTGCGTGGGGCCAAGGAGAAGCTCTGACTGAGCAAGTCTGATGGTCGGGGCTGCTAGTGAGTGACAGCCCCGAGCGGTGCTGGCTCAGCACTCGCAGCCTGGCTGGGTGCAGGGTTTTTGGGCTGAAGACCTTGCGTGCTCCCTGACTCAGCAGCTCGGTGCCACCGTGATGTGGAGGTACGGGTGGCCGGGGGATGCTGAGCACAGCACCCGCGAGGAAGTGGGGACGTGCATGTTGACAGGAGGCAGAGAGGGGCTGAAAGCACAGGAGTGTGCGTGCAAGGGGTGGGGCTGTGCTTTGTCCTCAAAGCTCCCTTGTTCCTTCCCTTCAGCTGTACGCCTCTCCCAGGAGGTACGGGCTGTGCTCTCCATCCCCTGGGTTCACCGCGCTCAGAAAGCAAGGCAGGTGACTGATGGGGAATTTTACGGGTTGCTTCTGCCCCTCTTTGCTATGTGCAACTTTTGCTGAGCTGGTAAGCACACCGTAAATAGCCCGTGTTTTGGGAACAGGGTGGGTATGCCTTTGTGAGCTTCCAAAAAACCCTGCTCATTTGGGGACTTGAAGATGATCACTTCCAAACGCTGTTGCAGGAATTTTGGTTAAATATAGCAGAAGAGAGGGTGATTGCTGGAGACACCCAAATCTCTTGGTGGCATTGACAGAGTCATGAATTCTGCCGGGGTGCACGCACGTGGAAGCAGTCTCGCTCGGGCACCTAGCTGTCTGTTGCCCGTGCTGTTGGACGCTCAAGGATCCCAGTCTGGCTCGTGGCACTGAATAGGAGAGCTTTGCTGCCTGACAAATTTCTGATGGTGTGGTTTGACTTGCTGCAGTGGGGAACTCAGTTTACGCTTTCCCAGGGCAAGCTGGAGCCCTTCCAGAGCAGGCTACGTTGAGCAGACCGTCTCCTCCGCTTGCAGGAGAAGGCACGAGGAATTTGAGAGGAAAGCCCATTTTTTTCTGGGGAAACTCACACCAGCTAAGGGACTCCGAAATATATGGATGTTTCTCCACCAAGTTCTGAGGGGCAGAGCTGAACCTTGCTCTTTATGAGACCTACTTCACCAGAATGGGCCATAGTGGACATTACCCATGGAGTTGGGGCTGTTACTGTGCACCCCAAGTTGTTGCAGCCTGAGAGGGGCCGGGGATAGGGGAGCACCGCTGCAGTGTAGGTGTACTTTGTTGGCTGGTGGTGATTAAAGTATTTAGGTTGATGTGTTGCCTCTTGCCTTCCAGGGCTTTCTGGGATGGAGACTTATTTCCCAAGAGGACTGGAAGAGGAACTTGGTATTTAGCAGGCAGTGGCAGGGTGCTCGCTGGTAACTCCACACGTGGGTCCGAGGCAGCGTATCCCTCTGATACTTGTGGATGACTTGACTTGATTCTCCATCCTAGGCAAGGACCAAGCCAGAGGGCTTTTCTTCTCCAGGCAGGGAAGGCTGCCATCTTCTGTGGGCTGTATCTGTAGTTTCCAAGGCAATCATCTCTTCTGCCACGGCCTTTCACTGCAGTGCTCTGGTCCTGGGCAGCCAGATGCTCTGGCACCCGGGTAAGGTCCCCGGGGGTGCTGGGCCATTTCAAGCTGCTACTGAAGATATGGTTATCTGCGTGTGATTGAGCACGGGCTGTCTCGGCTAAACCCTGCCTGCTCGTTTGATCCCACAGCTGTAGGCATCTGCGGTGGCTGGGCTCCTCTGTGATGGCACTTGCCTAATGCATCACTGGAAGGAAAAAAAAAGTGCTGGCTCTCTGGTTTCTGCATACTTCTGGACTGATTAAATTGTTTCAGAGCCATCTGGGCCAGATATCCATGCAGGAGGCTTGTGGGCCATCTGTTGGGGACAGCTTTGGAGCGGGGACCGTGGGCATCTGAGCACGGGACCCTTTTTCCTTTGGTGTCTCCTGGCCTCCCTCCTTGCTGGCGGGAGCATGCAGCTACTGCTGGAGCCCGGGGGGGGGCTGCCCTAGCATATCTGCTGTTGTGTCCCCCTTACTCAAAATTAAATACTAAAGCTAAAAAGAAAAAATTAAATTAATCTCTGTGCACCGCAGGGTTAAAAGTCACGGTGGCAAGACCAGAAAGCATTGTGGGCATACTGTTAATGAGGTGCTAAGTGGGTCCTAAGGAGGTGTGACTCAGAAGAGCAGCAGAGGATGGCTTTAAAGCTCGGGTTGACTCCTGAAAGGGCCAAGGCAGCACAGGGTGCCTTGGCAGCCCTGGGCAGTGCGAGAGCCTTTGCGAATGATACGCAGTAGGCTGGCTTCTAGCAAAACCTGGCAAGTCAGAAGATACTTTTGGCAAATGCGGTGGCATTGGTAGTAGCGTGGATGGTGAGCTTGGGAAAGCCTACTTGTTTGTAAGAAATGCGAGTTAAAGCAGTGGCCGTGCTCTCTTCACGCTGGTGCTGCTGGGCACTTCCCTCCCGTGGCTGAATTTGTGGGGAAGGGTGTCTGTGCCTGTGTTTGGTCTGATTAAAGATCCCACCTGCCTTACCTTTCGAGGTGCTCCATCCAAGGTGGTTGTGCGGTGGTCAAGCCTCCGTCCAGCTTCGCCGGCTCCAGCCATGCGTTACTGCCCTCCCTGCAGCCAGGGCTGTGCTGAGCTCTTCACAACCGCCGAGTTAGCCGGGAAAACTGTCCCTGTATTTTTTTGGGCAGGGATTAGCTTGCTGAAACAGCCCCAAAAATGCTCCAAAGAAAAGCTAATACCCTTTCAGGAAGGCAAGGTGGGCATGTGCAAGTGGGAGGAAGGTGAGACTGCAACAGCCCCAGGACCTTTCCCCAGCCCGGTTACCAGCACTACGTGTTTAGGGTACAGCTAGCATCTGTTTGTTCACAGATTTTTCTTTTTTCTTCTAGTCTGTAAAGCTCGTTTTCAGCTAGACCAGCATTTAGGCCCAGCTGATGGTAGAGCTGCAAGATCAGGTGGACATATAAGTCAGAGGAGACAAGATGATGCAGGAGGGCAGGGGCAGGCTATGCCTTTGCCGTCGCGTTGCCTCCGATCAGCTTCAGCTGATGGTGAAGCTATGCTGCTGTATGTAAATAATCCCCAGGTGGGAGGGCAAATGCATAGCAAAACAAGTGGGCCAGTGCATGATGGAAGTCAGTCTGTGGCTGGGTACAGTTTGGGCACCACACCGCAAGTGTACTGGCCACCCTTCCATTATCACTGATGTGGGGGCAAGGGTTTCATGATGGTAAAAACCCGGTAAAGTTTTTTTTGTTGGTGGTTATCTGGCAGGCAGAAGGTGAGTTGGCAAGCATAGGTAGACCCTAGACTGCTTGGTTTGCTGCTGGGTGGATGTTCTTAGCCACAGACCACAGTGGAGGACACTGGCAGGGGTTAAATCTGGGCTGGGGTCCAGCCTGGGATGTTTCCCATTGCGTTTCTCTGAGCGGGTCCCCCTGAGGTTATCTGTCCGGTTCAGAAAAGGACGAGAGGGGGGAACAACTCCTCTTCCTAGGGCCAGAAGTAGTTTGCTACCTTTGCAGGGTCTGGGGAAGCATTGCTTTTTCTGCTGTTAAAACCATCCCCTCCGCTGGACTGAATTTGGTGCCGTCAGCGATCAGCAAAAAGGCTGTGCGTCCCAGCAGGCGCGCGAAGCCCAGCTATTTCAAACGGCCTTTGCTCCGAGCGGCTTCGGGCTTTGGGGCTGGTGTTACAGCAGGTACGTGCAGCCTGTTTTCCGTACGAAGGGTGGAAGCTGCGTGCTCCTTTGGGCTGACAGTGCGAGCATAGACGTGTCCATCACCCCAGCGGGGTACATGTCTGTGTGCAGCCAGCGGAATTGATTTGGCCTTTTACAAAGGATAATTCCAGAGGAATATGCTAGTCTCTGACTGCGAGAGAGATTGAGATATTTTTGAATAGGAAATCTGCGTCGCGAGCGTCATTATGGGCATCGCTGAGAGTGGGTGTGAATATTCTCCTTTTAGAAAGGGAAGCATTGCCTTCATCTTCAGTATCACTTGAAAGCAGTATTATGTGTCATCAGATGGCTATTTACTGTTTAAAACTGGATTTGCAGGCTTCTTGAGTGTTCTGCAAAGGACCAGCCTTGTTTCTAAGTGTGGTAACGACCCTAATGAACAAGGATAGTTGAGGAGTATTTTAAGAGGAGGATTTCAGTTCTCCTAACCTGAGCCCTTCTTCTGTCGTTTGTCCTTAGAAGGCTCGTTGATGAAATTACTTGTTGAGCTGTAGAAAGTACAGCATGGTTAATGAAAACTTAAGGGTAGAAAATTAGTTATTCCCAACATCAGGAAACTTAAGGAAAAAAGCTTCCCCCAACCCCTTAACCCTGCGTCATTAAATTAATCACTTCATCAATCACTTAAACTTTCATATCTGCTTTGCTAATAGGCAATAACGTTAATGCTTACGTTTAAGAAGGGAAAGAGAGAGAGGGAGAAGGAAGAAAGTATATTTGCAATATGGACTAATTAACATGTCAGGGTAACCTTGCTTTTGGTAACTGCCTCATCAAACCATTTGAAGGCTTGATCTCGCCACCTTTCACGTTGGAGTGCGTGAGCCCTTGCACGCGGGCTAAGCCCTTTCAAAAGAAACGGAGGAAGACGTGGGTTTGTGGTAATGAGGTCTGGGGTGATTCTTATGTGTGAGATGACTTTAGTAGCATTAATTGTCTGTACAGGGCTGTCTGTGGGAGCTTCATTCGTGGGCTGACTTCATGCTGGGCATCGGGCTGTGCTCGACAGAGCACTCCTTGTTACCTTGGAGTGTCCAGGCTTGGATGTCAGTACCGTCTCAGCTCGGTTCAATTGGGTCTTTTCCCTGGCTGGTTGGAGGCATTAGCATGGGTGACAAACCTGATATACAGCAGGGATAACAATATGAGTCAAGCTTGGTAAAGCAAAAAACACGGGTTGGGGGGGAAAAGTATATATGCCTCTGTGTGTGTGTATATATTCAGATTTGGAGGCTATATGTATATCTTTGTGGAGGTATTAATATTCTAAGGGAATGTGTTATGGGCCAAGAGTATTTCCCTGTACTGTAGGGAAATACTTGCATATGCATACACTCATAATTTTTGGTTTTGGTGGGGAAGGTGGGCTGTGCTTTCACTTTGAGTCTATCAATGGGACCTCTTAGGAAAAAGCCATGGTCATAAACAGTGATAAACAAGCTTGTGCATTTTGCCAGATCAGCAACTTGATGTATTTGGGTTGTGTGAGCTTAAAAAAGGAAGGGGGGGGGGGTGGCGGGGGGGAAGTATACCCCATTACCCCCTGCTTCTATGTTTGCACACATTTTCATCCGAGATCTCTGCAACCTGGATCTGTTCCACCGCTCTCTGGCTAATTTTCTTGACTGAGGAGCAAAGCAAGAACCACGTGAGAGGAGGCAGGGTGATTGCCTCGCATTACACAACGCTCAGGCGAAGTCCATGCCACGCTGGAGGAAAGCGATGGCGCGTTACGCAGTACGCTCTCGCATCTCGGCATGCTTCGCCATCCAGCCTGGGGCTGCGGTGAAGCGGCAGGTGCGTCGGGCGAAGGGTGCTGGGAATAGATGGGTTTGAGATGGGCTGGCACCCAGCCACTTGCACGGTTCGAAGTTTATCGATGGAATGCTGCAGAGGCACGCATCCAGCTCCGAAGGCAGCCGGGTGAGGTGGGGAACAGCTCGAGGCGCTTTGCTGCTGCAAAAGGTATCCCACCATAGCCCCAGTTGACTCTTTTTAACACAACTTTCAGACTTCTGGCCTTGTGAAAAATGAACCTTTTAATTAAACTTTGGCCGCCATGGAAGTATTACTTTGTCTTTTAAAAAAAGAAGAATTCAAGCTCTTCCCTCCCCATACCAGTTTGCAGTTGTTGCTTCCTGGTGTTCAGTTTTGTAAAAGAAATCATAAAAGACCAAAAAAACCCAAACAAAAAGGTAAAAAAGGTCTTTTCACCTGCCTCAAAATCATCTGAGCAATTAAAATGTGAAAATTGACTTAGCTAGTCCTCATTACGGAAAACCACCACGTTCCTGGATGAAAATAAGCAGGTAGAAGAGAACCTTTCTGGAAACATATGTATGTGCTATGGTGCTGAGGTGGCGGAATAAAACTCCTGCTGTTGGGAAGTGCCTATGCAGAAAACTGCCGTGATCCCGGTGAGCATCCCCTGGTTGGGGCTGGGGTGTTGGGAGGCATTGCACTGCCCTGGCTGTGCTGATAGCGTGGCTGGCAGGCTTGCCTCTTGGGAAGCTTGTTTTGTCACGGTTTCTGCAATTTTGGGGACCGCAGGACACGCAGGGTGGGCACCTCGATGTTGTCGCACGAATCCATCCCCTCCCCAGCTCATGGCTATTAAACCAATTTATCGCCGGCGCGTGCTAATGCACCCTTCTGCCTTTGAATGGCTTAATGTGCTTGATTGGCAGGGGGAGTTAATAAATTGGTTCGTCTTGTCAGCCTGTTCCCGTACATTGATGGCTTTTGAATTAACTGTAACCACTTGGGGGGGGGGGGAGCTGGAGGCAGCGTTGTTGGACAACTCAATGAAAACATCTGTTCAATTTGCAGCGGTGGTCAAAAGAGTGAATAAGCTCCGTGCGCTCCCTCTCGTAAAGATTTATTAATATTGCTCTTTACGCGAGGGGGAAAGATTTCAAACACTTGACATTTAATGGTTAGTAACTCAATTTTATTCCATTCATCTGCATGGGTTTGTCAAATGCCTGCCCTGTTGAGGCTCCGGTATCGTATCACGTAGGCTGTCTTTCTGTGTGCGCACGATTAGGAGGGCAACTGGGTACCTGAATACGGAGGAACCTCTTTCTTTTTTCTTTCTAATTGATTATTAGGTTTGAGGCGAGAGATCGTTATTATGGAATGTAATACTCTTGTGCAAACAGTGATGGGGCTTCGTTCCTTACTCCGCTGTTCAGTTTCAAGCAGTTAATTTGAAAATAGGAGGGGGAAAAAAGACTTTAAAATGTAGAAAGTCCAAGGGAGACTAACGATTCGGGGTGTGGGGAGAAGTGAGGAGCATTCTCACAGGCAGATATTAATGGTCGTTACTAACGATTTTGGGAAACAGAGGGGAAGAAATAGATATGGCAGAAGACTATAAAATAAGTAACGGCACTGCGGAAAGCCTCGATTCTTGAAACACACCTTTTCCCGTATGACAGCCGCGTCGCATTAAACACATCCTACCGGATAAAACAATATTTCTGTATAAAAGAGCGCTGATGTAAAACTCGGTGTAGGGGGAAGGTAGGGCGAGTAACTGAAAGGGACCACATAGAAAGCACCATCCTTCCGCCGTCCCTGAAGCAGCTTTCCTAGGGTGGAAAAACAAATAAACTCCCTGGCTTCTGCATATATGTTCTTTGTCTTGGAAAAACTGTTGCAGCCCCGGGGATGCTGTCTGCAGTCCCGTTGGGTGCGGAGCTGGGAGCGACGGGTTGTGGAAGGCACATCAGCCAGAAGCTGTTACCAGCGTGTATTGGTGGGGTTGGGGAAATGGTCATAAGTTAAGGCTCCGTACTGGAGAGGGCAAGGGAAGGAAAAAAAATTCCGAAGCTGGTATCATCATCCTGCAACAGGATGCTCTTGCAGAAACCATAAAAATTGGCAGGATCCTGATGGCGAGGGACAGAGGAGGGTGAGCCCCGCAGGCGCTGGGACGCTTCGCAGCCGTTTTCTGGCAGATGGCAGGTAGAAAAGGTGTCTCCTGGAGGGGTACTACTGCCTCCCTGGATTTTAAACCAGGAGCTTGGTTTTTGCATTCCGGGTTGTAAGTTGGAGGTGTGGTTTTTTAATTTTGCTTCACACGCTGCTTGTTTTGCACCTCGAGGACGAAGAGACAACGTATTCCTGTCCTGTTGCAGAGCAAGCTTGCAAGGTGCGGAGAGGGAGCATTTTAAATATAACTTGCTGATTTGCGGGGTTTTTTTTGTTAGAAGAATCCAGATTCTTTTAATTTTGCTCAGAAACATGCCGTTGGCTTAGGGAGCTGTTGGACTGAGCGAGCTGTTTGCTGGCTGCGTGATTTCATGCCTCCATTTCCAGTCTTGCCCTTTGCTTTACTGGGGTCCTTGGTGCAGCATCTCTGGTTCTCGGGGACCTCCCTGTGCGTCGCTTTGGGATCCTGCTGGAGGGGGGCGTGGAACAGGGAAGTGGGCTCCGTCTCCCTATCCAAGACTGAAAAAGCATGGCAGTAGCACGTGAGTGCGGTGCTAAATATGACAGAAACCTGGTCTGCCTTGCCAGGCTGCTGAGCTGGAGGGGTGTATGGGAGCTGTACGTTTTGCAGGCTACATCGAGGTGGGGAAGGCTGGCTTGACCTGTGGGAGAAATAGCAATTAGTGTCTGGATGCTCTTACTGGACTTGCTCCATAAAATGGGACAACGGTCCCTGGGCTCGAGGAGAACTGGAGTATTTTGCGTGAGAAGGTGTTGCCTTAGGCATCGTGTCGGCTGCCTCTCTTGGACTTCGCATCCTTCGGGCAGTACCAGGGCACTGCTTGGGCTGACATGACCAGAGATGTCTTCGGTAATTCTTTGTAAGTCATCTCTGGGGGTAAAACTGCTCTGCAGCAGCTTTGCCCTCCTCCCTTGCCAGGTTACCAACTGAATTTCCAGCATGCAATGAGAGACCGAAGGCTGTTGTTCAGTCCGGAGCATAAATCACTGCCTCTCTGTTGTCCTCACTGATTTCGGACCAATGACTCTGTCCTAGGATGATCAGGAGAGGGTTTCTTTCTCCAAAAATTTCCTCTCTTCCAGTGCCTCTTCCCCACGGGCCAGAATTTGATGGTTGTGGCTTTGCGCTCAGCGGCAAGTGCCCAGCTTTTCTGGCATCGGCTTCCTAAACAGCAGCAGCAGTCTGGGGGGGAAAAAAGGCTCAAGGTCTGTTTGCGTTTCACAAAGAGCTCGTTAGTTCGTATTGAAAGCCAAAAGTGCTGCGCTTGGTGGGCGTCCTGCTGTAAAATCAGCTGGAATCTGTTGGAGGTGCTGCTTTCTGGTGTTTTGGTGGGGTTTTTCGCCCCCCTCCAAAATACAAGCTCATCCCAGGCACCAGCGATACCACAGATGGTTCAGTTCTGGTTTGCCCTTTGTGTATCCTGCATCCTGTATCCAGTGGCATCATCCAGGCAAGCAGAGGGACAATTTTCATTAGGACGTTGATCCCAGAAATGAAGGAATGCCCCTACTGCCCCCCAAAAAGCTTTGCTGGCACAGATCTGCATGCAGCCTCTCTTGAGCAAGAAACAACGTGGATATTTGGCTGCCCTGGCTGGAGGGTGCCGGTAGGGTTGCGCGGGGCGGTGACAAGGGGCTTGGCTGGGTGAGCTGCTTCGCCAGGCGTGGGCTCATCCCTGTTATCTGTTAAACCCACTGCCTTGTAAAAGTGGAAGTGGCCCCAGGTGGTTGGATAATGGCATCTTTAATTGTGCTCTGAATGAGATTAACTTCTTCTCTGACAGTTTGACATCTTTATTATTATTAATGTGTGAATAATACAGTCTGGGGTTTTTTATACATAACTTTGGTAGCAAATGTTTTCCTGTTGTTCAGCTGTGTCTGTTGCTGGTTAGCCCCCTTCGGATTCCCAGGCTCCAAGGGCAGGGATCCCTGAGGTCAAGGGATGCTGCTCCTACTTCTTTCCTTTTTAAATGGTTATTGCCATTGCATTGCAGCTATTCTCATTGATTTATTGTTTTGACCTGTGAGTAGAGGTGGTGGGAAGCAAGTCCTCCGGTAAGTCTGGAGTTACTCAGGCCAACGTGGGGGGTGATGGGATGGGACGGGACGCGGCGGGCTGGGGACCATCCCTCCCAAAGGCCAGTCAGGAGGAGCAATATCCATGGGCAGGGAGGAATGACTGGCCCTGTTCCAGAGAGGGATTATTATGGCCCTAAAAACTGGGTATAGGTTTGCACCGCTCCCCGTTGCCTGGGCGAAAGGGAGAAAATGATTCCAAAAGCTGTTGCCCTGCAGTGGAAAAAATGCTGGCTATGGGGAAGAGCTGCTGCCGGGGAGGGGGCTTGGGATGCTGGTGGGGCTGCGGGTGCTCTGGCAGGGGCTGGGGCCGTCTCTGAGCGGCAGGGAAGGGAGCTGCGGAGGGTGGGAGGCGGCTGCAATCTGTCGACTCCACGAAAAGTAGTTTCTGTGATGTAACCGGCTGTTAAACGGGATAACAAGGTCAATACTGCCTTTGCCTGGGAGAGCTTCAGCCAACACTTCTATCAAAACCAATATTAATTTTCACTAATTAGGAGCTGCAGCTAATGAGTGTCACAGCTAATTTACCTCATCCATAACGAGGGAGAGGAGGGGGTCAGGCGCCCGGGATCAGAGCCTGCAAATCTGCCTCCTCTCCGCTCTCCCTTTCTCTCTTGGCTGAGCGCGGGTTCGTCACCTGGATGGCTCGCCGTCTGCGGGGACGTGGCCGTGTGCGCGGTCCCCCCCAGCCTTCCTCGGGGAGGGAGGGATGCTTTGGGGAGACAGGGAAGGAGCCATATGGGGAGAGGGATTCTGCAGCAGGTGTTGTCTGGTCCAATCTGAAAGGAATGAGCAGGCGAGCGACCGATCAGGTGAGGCGGAGAGGACTTGGCATCAAGGCATCGCCCGGCTGCTGCCAAGGGGGAGGCGGGCAGGCGACCCGCTGGCTGCTTGGGAGAGTGCGAGAGGGGTTCTGGAGCTCAGCTCAAAGCCGTGAGGGAGAAGAAAGAGCTTGGAAGGATTTGCAAGGGAAATTTTGGGAAAGAAAAGGACGCCTGTTGTCCTGAAGGGGAAGTTGTAGCAAAGCGTGTTTGCTCTTGAAACTCTTAAATTAATTTCAAAAGCCTTTACGGTACATTTTCTCCCCGTTCTCTTCCATACCTTTTATCCAAACGACTGCTGTATGCCAGGGTGCACAAGCCAGCCTGGAAAGCACCCTGAGCACGAAGTGATGAAGCAGTTAGTCTGTCACCGTTCCTACAGCCTTCTGACTCCCTAAAGCGACTCTCTTTCTCTGATAGAGTATTGCCGCGGGTCTTTGATTTTGTGACAAGCTGGGCAAGCGTTGCAAAGGACAGGCGTGTTTGCGGGGACTGAATTTTTTACCGGGTAGCTTGTGTGCCGTGCAGGTTGGCTTCTAGTAAAGCTTGCAGGCAGGAGTATTCCACAGATGTTGCCAACAGTACTAATAGAAAGAGAATTTCTGATTTGGAGTTATCCCTGTTTGTCCTGTAAACTTGATCTGATGGCTCAGGCAAAGGAAGAAAGGGTATGCTGTCCACTGTATCCTTCTAAAATGGCTCAGGTTTTATAGTCTGCACTTTCTAAACAAGCTGGAGACTAAGAAGTACCCATAGAGATTATTGCTTTCAGTAAGAATACACTAGGGAAATTTGCGGTCTGCTCTCAGACAGCTCATTGTTAGGAATGGCCAAAATTGACTCAATAAATTGGTTTTATTCACATTGCCCTGACTATAAACCTCAGGAGCCTTCCTTGCCTGAATTGATCCGTTCTGCCAGCGAAGGGGTGAGCTACGCGCGCACCGTCAGCCCATCCTGACGTGTGCTTGAAGGAGGAGGGAAGAGCTGTTGCCTTGTCCGAGGCAGCTTTCCCAACAGACATCCTCCTGTTCGAAGTTTCTGAAGCCTTGAGAAAAGGGTTTGGCTTTTAGGCATGCCCTCAGAAACTCGGAGAGGAAAGCGATGTGCAGAGAAGAGCCTCTCTTGGAAACCGTCTCACTGAGAGCGTCTTTTTGGGGCATCCCGTGAGGTTCGGGTGGGAGCTACTTATGGTCCTGGCTCTCGTCCGTACGCGCCGTGGGCTTTGCCTCTGGCAGCCCACCAAGTTGTTTTTGCTGCAGTCCGTCTCCAACTCCCCAGCTAATCCTGGCTGGGGCCAGTTTGTTTGATTTGTTCAAGCTGTTGGGCTGTGAAATTGCCACCCAGCCCGTTGTAGCTCCCAGTAGGCATTTTGCCTCTACCTGCTCTAAGGCTCGGTGCACCCGCAAACGGCCGGGCTTCTTGACTTGTTCCTCACCAGCTCCTCCCGTGTCTGTCATCAGCCTTGGTGGGGAGAAGAGCGTAGCAGCAGAAAGGTTGTGAATGGATTTCGTATCCATGTCCTCAACGTGCTCAGAAATGCTTTGGTTTCCAACAGGGACAAGGGCAACTTGTGGGTCAGCAAGTCCCAAACACCTTTATAACTTAAAACACAAACTGTAAGCCCATAGGCTTTCCCGTGGCCTTCGTTACCTTCTTCACAAAGACTTCATTTGACACCACAGTCAAATGCCTGTGTTCAAAACAAGTTTAAAAGGAGGAAGAATAAGAAACTGAGAGAGCAGGAAGGAGTCCGTTCCTCGGTGGTGCAGTTCTGGTGATGGGGCCTGAGCTTTATGGTCAGCTACTCATACAAAATCAGTCCGCAAATAGGTCCTCTATGTGCTTTTACAGCCTTTGATACATATGTCCAACCTACACAGAGGCACATGCAGTCCAGTATTTCCTTTGGCCACAGCAAATCCGGTGGTTGATCGGTTCCGCGCTCTGCTTGGGAAGTTGGCAACACAAACTTTTGAAGGGCAGAGAAAACTCCCCGTTCGCGTTTTCTTAGCTAAATTTGCTGGCCTCTGGAGGTCAGCTCTGATCTGAGGAGCAGGAGTTGGTAATGTATTCCTCTGTTGCGTCAACCCCAGGACTTTTTTTTTCTTCTCCTTGAAAAACCTCCCACCATCACCAGCCCAAGCCATCCGGTAGCAGCAGTGACAAAACAGCGTGCGCACACTGTAGATAACAAATGTGGGTAGTTGCTCCACTGATCGACCCTGCTTTGAGCAAACAGACAGTGCTCGCTGGTATGTTGCCAGCAGCAGAGGAATGTCTGGGAAATCTTTAAGGGGAAATCCCATCGTAGAGAGATTATGTGGTGTGACTGCGCTGTCTTTGGATGACAAATATGTGGGTTTTTGTTAATGTGCGGGATGAAGTTGTATTTTCAAGGTTTACCCCGATTTCTACGGCACCTGTTGGCTGTTGGAGTTGCAGTACCAGTCACGCTACAAAAATAATAGCGTGGTGCTGACAGTGAAATATAAGCAAACAGCAGCATCCATGAGCTCCTTGATGGTATTTGTGCATAGGAAGATGTAGCCTCATGCATCAAACGTCTTGTGGCAATGGATTCCCAATCCTTGAAAAGGAAGGGTTGGAGGGAGTGGGATGTTGTTTGCAGACCTCTCATCTTTGCTGAACATGAGCAGGTGAGACGTGCTGTGCTGGGTCAGGTGGTGGAATCTCTGTTTCTGTGTATGCACGTTTACCCCATCCATTGAGGATGTGGAGTTAGGGATGGGGGGCTCTCAAGCCAGGGTGTGCTTCTGCTCCCTGGTGGGAAGCTGCAGCCTGGGCTCTGCAAACGTGCCTTCCCACTGAGCAGATGGGATCTGTGGGGCTGCGCAGGCAGCTCAAGGCTGAGCACATTTGCTGGCGGCTATCCCCCTCCCCTGCTCTCCTGCATGCCCTTTGTTGGGGGCCAAGGTGGCTGAGAAAGTTTCTTTGCACTTATTGCCCAGGAAGAGCGACCTTCAGGCAGAGTAGTTCTTGGGAAAAAGCTTCCCCAACCGTGACAGATTTGACTATAAATCTCCAGTATTAATGCCCAGGTTCCCAAGGTCTGTCATCCTGCATGCTGGCAAGGCACGTGAGTCGCTCAAAAACAACGTACCGACTCATCAGTCATTTTGGAGGCATGTCAGAAAGCTGTTGCTGCAAGCGGGGAGGTTGAAGGAAGCCTCTGAGCATGCTTGTGGGGGGGTACACAGGACAGAGGGGAGAACATCCTCAGCTGGGAGCATGCACAGGCACCCCAAAACCTGAGAAGGCTGGGATTATGTCACGTGCAAGAGACAGAGTTGAAAGAGAAGGAAGAGGTTTGCACGAGGTCTTTAATTGCTCGAAAATATCTGGGGTGAGGAGGCTCAGGTCCGGAGTCCTGGAATTCTCATCGCTGTCAAATGGCTGAGACCCCCATGGGGTCAAGTCCAGCTGTGCAGTGGTCCTGAGCCCCATAGCTGCCCAGGGTGGGGGGTTTCATCCACCACGTTCTCCTCTACCCTTTTCAGTACTCGGTTTCTCTGTTATACCCCAAATTGCCCTGCGTTCTTTGGGAGCAGGCTGCAGATACTGCTTGAAGCCATGCACAGTTGGACTCGATGATCTTAAAGGTCCTTTCCAACCTAAATGATTCCATGATTCTATGATTTTCCTTTTCCGGGCTTGCCTTTGCGAGGGTTGCTGTCGGTTCTGGGCAGCGTTAGCGGTGAATAATGCCAGTGTCCAGCCAGCTGCCACCCGCTGCGGAAGGTCAACTCTGTTGTAAACGGTGACTTTATTTGGGTTTTTGGTGACTGTCTTCATGAATAATTCTGAAAGAGGAAAAGAGTGTCTCTTTTTTTCTTATGGAAAAAGGCAGGTTGTAAAATAGATGCAGTGTGAGTATCTCTTATTGGTACAGGTATTAAGATAGTTATGAATTTCTTGCACTTTGGGTCCTAGGAAAATCCTTCCCTTATTCCTTTCTCATTCACTCTTGGTTAATAAGGCTTATTAGCACTCTTTAATAACAACAGAGATAATAACGACGGGAGAAATTTTGGGAGCTACCTAGGCTAGGGTGCTCTCTGCATCGTCCCAAGGACAAGGGCTAGAATAAAGGACGACCAAAAGAGAGGGAGAAAGAAGAATGGTTGTCCTTTAATGGGAAGGAGGAAGAGAGGTGCATTTCTTGCTGATGGCAGGAAAATGTTCACCGCCCCCAGTGAAGCGCTGTATGTGCCTGTGGCGTGGCTGGTTTGGTGGAGTGAGTATAATTCAGGTTTTTCTTTGAGGTTTTTAGCTGTGTGTCATGCTGTGGACATTGCCAGCACCTGCCAAATACTGGGGCAGTGTCCCTGGGGCTGCAGGATTGCTCATCCTTTCAGGTCTGATGCATTAAGACTTGAGGGACCCTTGTCGGGCCAAATAGCTGGCCACGGCCTCGCCGTCTGCAAAGCATAGTTTCAGATGGAGAGATGGCTTTTCTTTGTCCAAGAAGTGGTCAAATAGCACAGAAAAGGTTCAGCTCTCTCCAATGTGTTTTCCCGGTTAAAACCCTTAGCACTGAGCTGCCCTCTCCATGCTTCCGTCGTGCCCTGGGGAGGAAGGCACACCGAGTTTAGACCCTGCTCTTTATCATGGGAATGGTGCTCTGAGCTTCCAGACCGGCTCCTTGGCCCCTCTGGCCCGTGCTTGCGGCGCGGTGCTATTCAGCGCAGCGCTGTGCAAAGCCCTTCAAGAGATGGAAGCTGAATTTGCCTGCAGGAGCTGGGAGCATAAGCGTGGATCGCCGAGAGGGCACTTGAGAAGCACAGGAGGTTTCTGAGATGCTGTGGAGGGGCTGGTTTTGCATGCGAGTTAGAGGCTGGTGCTGCCAAAGGGGCTGGAAAAATAGTCAACGTACGTGACGCAGCTGTCGGGGCAGAGGTGGCTGGGACTTGTCTCTGATGTGTACAAGTAGCTGTTGGCAAGCAGATGCTGAATTCGGTGGTCAATACCCATTGCTCCCTCAATCAGGGCTTCAGGGGAAAGAGAAGCTTTGAAAGTCTTTACTTTGAGCAATTGAAAGAAAAAGCCTAAAACTGTGACTTATTGGATCACTTTTCTCTTCATAGATTTCCACTTTTAGAACAGTCTGTGAAACCCCAGTGATTGCTTTCTTTTTCCCTTCAAACAACCCGGCAGCTGGGATTTAGCGTGGAGTTTTGTTTTTGGTTTGGATTTTAAAACGTTATTTGTTTTTTTACGTGTGACTAAGGGAGTTTTTTTTGAGCGCGGGCTGGTCTGGACACCAGGCGAGGGGTGCGTAGACTCAGCCACCCCTTGCAGCTCTCACCCAGCTTGCAGAAAGACCTGCGTGCAGCCAGGCTGTCACAGGTCACCTTGGCCATGGGGAATGTCCCAGGCTGACATGTGCTTAGGCTGGGGTCCTGCTGGGGTGACCCACACAGTGACTTGGGTGGAGCTCTTGGGAAGTCTACTGTTGAACACAGCAGCGCAGTGGGGTAAAGGACCAAGAACTCAAGGTCTTCCACTTGGTATCTCTTAAAATTGGGTCATCTGGCTGGTGGTCTGCCTGTCCCTAAAGTGAATGTAACGCTGTAGAGAAATGGCAGCTTGTAAAAGTAAGTGGTGGGTGAAAGCTGAGCCCTCATCTGCCTCATCCCATGTAGCTTTAGGTCTGCAGCTTGAGGGTTTGGCAAGCATCGCCGCTTCCCTGTGCAACGTTTGCTTCTCTGTCATCTTAACGTGGTGACAAAGATCACGAAAAACCTATTTCACTTCTCCTAAACATAAAAATTGTCTTGTTCTTAAACAGTAAAGACTTACCTAGGGTGTTGAGTGCCCCTCACCCTCTGCCAAAATGCAGCAATCTCTGGAGCAAAGCTTGGGAGATGGCTGCCTTGGAGCAACATGGTGTAGAAGACGAAAACTGTTCTTGTAGGAGGATTTGTGATTTCAGACATGTCACACTTGCTGTATAGGCTACGATTTGTGGTACACAGGCGAGGAGGAGTCCGGGCTTGTTGCGTGCCCGAGGGGTTACATCAGTCTTGGAAATAGCCCTTCACTACTTCCTTTCTCACCCCATTTTCACTTGCTGCTGTGATGAAATTCCTGCAGCAAATGTTCCCTGGAGTTTTGAGGCAAAACGCACCTGGGCAGATAGGATGCTGAATAAGGAGCCCCGCTGATGCTTGCAAGGTGTTGTGGAAGCTACTGAGAGATGTTTTCACTGGTGTTTTGCATAAAGACAATTAATTCTGGTATCCAACTCTGTTCTTGTTCTCTTTGTGACAACTTCTGTGCAAGTTGTTTTGTGTTTTTGAGGAAATTCAGGCAGGCTGAATACTCTGCGTTTGCGTGAGGATATGTTTTTGTGCAGGTGCTTCCACAGACCCTTGGAAAGCTCTTTCTGGAGGTACGTTGCATTCCATCAAGATGCAAAGGCGTTCCCACCTGACTGCAGTGACCATTTACATGATGCGAACAGCCAGTTGCCAACGCTGAGAGCAATAGTTGTAGGAGTATTTAGCAAGAAATCCTTTGTCTGAAAGATGTTTTTAATAAACTATTCATTGAATATATTCAAATAACAAATAAACTCCTGCAAATCCAAGTCTATTTGCAGACAACTCACAGATGAGAAAGGCTAAATTAATTGAACGCCTTAGTCACTAGGGATAATGGTCCAGCTGTAACAGAGATCTCCAGATGTTTGTTTGCAGAAGAGTATGCTTTCATAGGAAAAGAAAAACACTCGTGGGTATATTAACTCAGAAACAAGTTTACAGCTGTGTGCTTGTGCGCTCTGCCTTGCACTCCCACCAGCGACTGCGGAGCTCTGTTCCAAGGTTTCCTCTTGCAATAAACAGCCTCTTTATTTCTCGCTCATTGTCCTCCTGGCCATGTTTAGACATCTGTGACGTGCAAAGTGAGGTAATGGCCCTGTGAAAGCCTCCCAGGCTTCAACAAATATCACCCTCGCTGTGCTTTGGGGTGTACCACATGTTGCAAGTACAGCTGGACTGTTGCTTCTTCCAGTTTGGGCTGTTGCGGCATGACTTTCCCCTCTTATTTGGGTGGGTTTGCTGCACAGGACCGTAGATTGGGAGAACAAGATGCTGCGTGTTGTGTTATGGCTGCTCGGAGCTTGCAGGGACGAGTGGAAGAGTTTTGGTGGTTGGAAAGGGAGGAATGCTCTCAATTTAATTTCATCTACAGACTGGAGCTCTGCCCAGCTTCTACCGAAGGAGGTTGGCTTTATCAGTGCGCTCGAGTCATCAGTCCAGTGTGCTCCATCCATTTCCCTCGCTCTTATTTTGTTTCTGTTGTTAAACAGCCCAAGCTGGTTTTGAAGCCCCGTAGCTGAAGTGCCCCATTACTCACAGGCGAGAGGACAATAGAACATGGGGCCGCTCTTAAATGTCTCCCCACGTCGGCGTCATTAATAACTGTAATGCTGGCATCACTTGCTCCTAAATAGCCTCATTTATCAACAAGCAATTTACTGCAGCGCTGTGGCGGGGACGCAGATAAGCTTGTGCCTCAGATACCTAGGCACCACATGCCAAGTCTCTCCCCACCTTCTCTTTGGCATTTGAGAGGGAGGGAGGGAGGGTAGGAGATACTCCATCCAAGACGTGGCAGTCGTTGCCAGCCCCAAGGAGTTGGGTTGTGCTCGGAGGAAGGCAGCTTCAGGACCGGTGGATGAAGGGGTTGATGAGTTGCACGCGTTGTATTTCCCCAGGCTGTCACCTTTGTGGAGAGTCTTCCAAGTGTCTGGTTGTTTCTCTTGGTTCTCTTAAGGGTTTCGTTTGCTTTTCAGGGGGTGAGAAGAGCAGGAAATGTTGCCTTTCCGAAACTGGCCACCTTGGGCTTCAAATTTCTGGCCCGTGTCTGTGAGTCTTGCTTTTACTGCAGCCATATCTTGGAGATCAAGAGGTGCTAATTCAACTCCAGAGAGATAAATCAAGAAGGGATTTCACTGCATCTTCATTATAAACAGGCAGAATCCATCACCCAGCACATGTTCTGAAACCTCAGAGAGTTACGGTGACAGTCCAAGGCCAGTTTGCCTACGGATCTGAAGTCTGCAGACAAAAACCTGACCGCTGGTACCGTTTCCTTCGGCTTTGGTCTGTCAGCGGGACTTTGACGCACATACCAAAGCACACTTGTGCTGGAGCAAAGCATCCTGCAATATTTGGGCTGAGGATGGCTATATTTATTTGTTCCCCTGAACCATTCAGCGAGTGGAGCAGCTGGGCCATAGGCAAGCTGTAGCATGAAAGGTTTTGTATTCCCTGTGAGACTGAGAGTCTCGGGGATGTTTCATCTTTTGTAAGGCGCAGATGAGATTTCAAACAAGATGTGAATGAATCCCGCTCGAACTTCGCTTGCGCAAGTAAAATTTGCTGACGGTGTTTTTTTTTTCTGTTCCCCATTCATATTGATCAGCTCCTCAGCTTGACAGGGTTGCTGGTGGAGGAAGCGGCTCTTAGGCAGCACTATTTCAGAGGTGGCATTTTACACTCTGGCTCATCCCTCTTTCTGGAGCACAGCTGGTGCCGTACCGATGCGCCGTTGATGGAGCAGTTCAACGCTGATGTTCGCGTGACTTCTCCGTTGGGGTTGCTGACATCGTTGCCTTACTGTCCCGGGGGTTTCTTACACCCTACGGGTGTCTTGCAGTCCTGCTCAATGCCAGGACAGTCCGGGGACCTGGTCCGTAGGTGGTGTAATCTAACGAGCTTTATCTCTGACCTCATATTAATTGCAGAACAGCTTCTCTTTTCTAATTCACACAAAGCTATGTTACCTTGTCTAGGTAAGATGCAAACTACTGCATGTGTCCTCTTACTCATAAATCATTTATTTACACCAAGTAGCAAAGCACCTCATTAACTATACTTTGGGAGTCCTGCTTTTCTTCTGTTTGCCCCGGTGCATTTCTAGAAAGCTTGGTATGGCCAAAGAGAAGCAATAAACTTGAGGATGATGGGTCAGCTGCATCTTCTAGTCTCCTCTGCCCTCCCACTTTCTGCACGCGGTGAGAGATTGCAGTGGGCATGTACTCCTGTTTTTCCAAGTTGAGGAGAGGTGACTCCCATCTGAATGATCTCAGTGGAGCTCCTGTTTGTTCATTGCATCCACTAAGTAGAAAGTAATCCCTGGAGCTAGGATTCGGTTTCAGTCCTCACTACTTTCCCAGCCGCCGGAGCTGGTTGGTGCTTTCTGGACATATGGTAACTCTCAGTCTTCCACCTGCTCTGGGCCTCCCTTTCTGGGAGGGATGGCAACATCTTGTATGCCTTGGTGGCATGATTTGGCTTGATTATCCCCTAGGCAAGCCTCGTCTAATCTTTCCTAGTGAGAGTGCATGGCTTGCTTCAGCTGATTACCCAGTCTTTATGCCCGACTGAAAGATGCCTCTGAAAATATGGGTGCTCAGCCTCCCTGCTGCTACTTGGTTTTAGCTGGCAAGGCACCTCTCGGTAGCCAAAAAGGGTGGCTGCAACAGGTCACCTACTGAAATGGCTTCTTCTGACCTGTGAAGCTCTTTGCCTGGTGTCATGGTTTCTCTGGCAGCATCAGGAGTCTCTTCTTACCTCTGTTCTTGCCAGCTGGCACTTAAAATGCAAGCTGGCCTGGCTCTGTTTAGAAAATTAGTCCTCTGCCCTTTGGCTCTCCAAATGGGACTGACCCTAGCACTGTGGTGCTGCAGATGTAGTCTCTGCGCTTCTTTGTACAACTTGTTTCGTCAGTTGGCATAATTTCTTGCTTCTGGAAGCACGGTGACTCTACACTAACATCAGTCACTACAGAAAGCCCCCAGCCATGTGCTTCTGACCTCGAGATCCATATTAGAGTTCCCCCTAAGGATCAGCTTGGAGTGATTGCTTGGGAGGAGTTTTCCCCAAACCCTATCTTTGCACGTAGTCAGTAAAACTTCTGGGAGGAAAGTCTCCCCACTATGTCCATGAGGACTCTTAGCTGTCCCAAGAGAGGTGGGATGTCCTGCTCCTTGCCTGTGCTGCTTGGCTAGTTCATGTTGATGGGACAGCTGGCAACCACATCTTTTAAAGAAAAAGGCTTGCGACCCTAAGGAGGGACACTCAGCTTTCCTTAGTTCAGCTGCTATTTTCATGAAACTTGTAGGAACCCTATGGTTTTTCTGTGGTGCAAATTCTTCTCCCGTGTTGGGCTGTAACTTGCCAGGGAGGCTTTTGAGTTGTTGGGAAGAGGATGGTCATGGCCATTGCTGGGAGCGCCTGCTGTGGAGGGACTCGTGCAGCCTCTGGTGGGTCAGTGAATTAACTGGCCGTCCCACCTTACACGCGTATCCATATTTCAGAGGAGCGTGGTCTTCTAAAAGCTGGCCATCAAGGTAGGTGTTGGTACCTCAAAACGCTGCCTTCAAAAATAGCACTTGGGGAAGGAGGTGCTGCAGCCTGCCTGGGGTGTGGGATTTGTACAGATGGATGTGTGTGTGCATCATGGGCCCTTCCGATAAGGTGGGGAAATGTGAGTGTAAGGGCAGGTTTAGTGGTGAACACATCTCCCCAGCACCAAGTAGACTCGGTTAAATATCTCACCAGTGACCAGGTGTCCTGAGTGGCCTCTGCCTCCACCTTGGAGCTTGCCCAGGCACTGGTGGGAAACCAGGGCGAGGGCGAAGGTCTCACCATCACTGGTGATCTTGGTTTTCTGCCTGTTACTGAGCCACGATATTCATGCGGAGAACTGGGTGGTATTTCCCTCTACACTGGTGCCTGTGATGGAGTTTCCTTTGACCTAAGAGTGTTTAATTAGTTAAAAAACAAACTTTTTTCTTTTTGGAGGGAGGTGGGGAGGTTGGGAGAAGGCAGAAGGAACAAAGGAAATAGTCCTTATTCTTCCTGGGCTGTTTCTTATTTCAAAAACTAATTAGAAAAGGATATTCTATGGATTTAGGGTTTAAACTTTGTGTCAGAAATGTTAATCAAGACTGTATTAGCTAGATTTTCCTTGAGGAGTGTGTGTGAGGGGGTGCACAGAGTGTTGGGGGTGTTTCAGAGACAGGCACGAGGCGGCGTGGAGCAGTGCTCATGGAGATATTTGGCAGCACGGCCATGCAAAGAGAATGGGTTTGCCTTCGCAGGTGGGGGGCACCCTCTTCCCTTCTCCCTGGAGCTGCTAAAATTGGGGTTTGGATCTCATCTAGTCAGTGCTTCTGAGGCTATTCCAGGATCATTTTTGTAGCATCTTTTCCAGGCCAGTTTGAAAAGCCCCCAGGCGATGTTGGGGCTTTTTGCCATTATTTAACACCTCAGTAGATTTCACTGCTGGGAAGTTTCTGCTAACCCCAGATTTATGGTTGTTTCTTTGCTTTTTCAGTTCATCCTGCCTCCTCCCACCCCTATACGTGCGTCTCACGAATAGTTGTCGGTCACGTGGGGGCAGCTCCAAGGAGCAAGGCTGCATCTAATATTTGGGGTTTTTCAAGAATCCCCTTCCCCAGCCTCCTAGGCTAAGCTGCGTGGGTATCGATGATCGTCTCTGTCTAATTTCCAGTTGGCAGCGCTTGGAAATGAAGGCAACATTCCTGCCGTGTTGGAATTGGAAATGGTCTTGCCTGCTTTGTACCGTCTTGCCTATGCTCCTGAGAATTGCCCCGGTCTTCAGGAAACCTCGGGCTGAGTGCTTTCCTGGGCTGACGGGACATCGTGTGCATTCCTCTCTTCAGCTCCGTTTCCAGCTCTGCTGTAAAATATCAAGTTAATCTCCTGTGATTTTCCTTTGTAGCCCCACGATGCTCAGTGCTTATGCTTCTCTTGGTGTTTATTCCCGACCCGCTCCCCCTTTCACATTTACTCCCTAAGTTTACCAGCCACTCTGGAAAGTCTAAATACTTTAATTTCACAATTCCCCGCTGCTCCTCTCATTTTCTGACCCTTCTCAGACAAAGGTGCAAGCGAACCACCAGTTAATTTCCTTTTAAAATGAGTTTAAAACAAAGTGCCTTGAATGGTTGGCTCACCTGCAGACCTCATCCTTGCGATGGGGCTGCTCTCCTCGCTTGTGCTCTGCTTGGGAACAGGATCGCATCCCAGCTGGATCCGGCTCCTCTCCTTCCCTGCTCGGTTGTGGGGATGAAGAGGGAAGGACAGATATCAATAAAAGTGAATGAGACTTTTTGACAGAGCAGCTTCTGCGAGGGAACTTTTTTTTATGGTGCAAACAATGGATGGAGCAGAATTTGCATAAAACTCATTAGAAAAAAAGTACAAGTTTCATAAATCTTGTGATAAATTAATGCGATATCATTCCGAACATGATGTATTAATTTTAGGATGAAATGAATGGGTCTGTGATCATTGTTGGTAATTATGAGGCTCCCAGGCAGTTTGGAGAGGAAATTATTTTTAAGAGGGCTTTTTAAGTGCAGGAGCCCTTTTCACACCGGGAATATCTTAACAGACCCAGACTCCTTCTTTTATAAGTGTTCCTTTTTTTATTTTCCTCTCCTGGGGTTTTTATTTTTTGGATGCAATTGTATTTACTTCCCCCTTTCATGCTGGTACAGCCTATTCCTGCCCAAACAAAAGGCAACAGAAATCCTTTCAGTTATTGCAAACCATCCCTGTTCTCCCCTGTCCCCGGGATGGGCTGTGGGTTTTGTAGTGAAGCGGAGGGCAGGCATCGCTGGATCCCTGCCTGCTCGGGGAGGAGGAAGGAGAGGCCGGTACCCCCTGAGCCCGCTGCTGTTTGCAGGGTGTTTGCCCAGGGATGAGCGGGTGGTTTTTTTTTTTTCTTAATCCCTTTTTTTCCCAGGAAAATCTGGAGATGCCACAGCGATACGAAGTCGTATCGGTGATTTTGGCAGCAATACGCCAGCCTGGTTGGAGAGTTTTGGTTAATGAATGGCTGTCTCCAAGCCGAGGAGGTGCCAGCGAGTGAGCAAAGGCTGTGACCTCCACCCACTGCGAAGGCACAGCGCCGGCACAAAGACATACGTTTTAAACTGGTTTCAGAGGGCTTGCTTGATAGCTGCGTTGTTGTAAGACCTGTTTGAAGGTCAACGGAGGGAAATTGCTCCATCTTAACCATGTTGATGTAGGCGTTGACTTTAGATGGAAGTCAATTGCCCAGTGGCAGCATCTACCAGGAGAGCCTCGGGTATTCCGTTGACTTTAACGATAATGTTAAGACAGTTCAATGTACCATTGGTTTTTGTATTCCCTGCCCCTCATTTACCTTGTAAAGCTAACTGAAGTGTTTGGTAAGTAGCGAAGTAAACCAAAAAAAAGCCCTTTGTTATGGCCGCTCTTGGTGCGAAGGCTTGGCTCCGCTTTACCCGCTGCTGCGCTCTTCCCTTTAAACAGCTTTAAACACCCTTTTAAACACCTCTGCGAGAGCTGGGGGGAACGGAGGCAGGCAATGCCTCTTTCTGAGGTTTACCACCGGCTGTCAGGTCTGCTTATGGATTCCGTCTCGACACTGACTCCCCACTTAAAATAACTAAATGCAGCAGAGAAATTACAGGCTCTGTCTCCTGCTCTGGCGTTGAGCATCCGAGGAACTAGGAAAAACTGTCTGCTGTGCCTTTTGCTTCCCAGCTTGATAAACTCCCTCAGAAATGGTTTTGACTGCACAGATTTGTTTTCCCTCTTCTCTGTCACCTCTGTGTTTGGCTCCTTTCTCTCCGGTGCGTGATGGGTGATGGCAGTAGTGCACGAGGTTCCTGGACCAGCTTGTCCTGGGCTTTTTCTCCTATAATTGGCAAAGAGCTCCTGTTTTTCTGATGGCAGGAATTGCTTTTTTCTCCTTTATTTATTATGAGACCCTTTTTAAGAGGTGCTGTTGTGTCCCTGCCCTTTTTCACTCACTCTGCAGCACAGCAATCGGAGCGGAGGCAGCCTTGGTGGTGGGGTAAGCTGATGCTTCCCATTAGCACGTGGAAAGAGAAGGGTGTAACAGTTGAGCTCCACTTGAATTGTAGGAGCGGACACTTTTTTTGTTGAGTCGTTCGGGAAAGTTTTGGCTCAGGTGGTTGAGCCCCTTCTGAGAAGGAGGCCAGAGAGTGTCTGTTGAGGTTGTGTTTCTGAAATGAGCTGGTAGCCACCTCCTCTGGGAGAAAGGCTCGGGGATGGATGAGTGGGTTGCCCTTGTACCTGTGGTGTTGCTGTTAGGTATCCGTGAGCGTATCTGAATGATGTTGGCTGGGGGGTAGTCTCGGGGAGCTTGCGTGGCATGAGGTTTGATATTATTGTTCACCCGAGGCATGCAAGGAGCAAGGTCTTCCCTGCAGTAGCAGTCTGGAGCATGTGGTGGTTAGGCTCTGGGAGCCGACATCTTCTGTGTAACCTATGGCCACCTGTGGCACGGACAGGAAAAACCACTCCGGGAGGCTGGGACCTACTGGGAGGAAGGCAGGAATGAAGATGGAGAGACCCTGGTGCCTGCAAGAGGTTTTCTGGGACCAAGTGTGCTTTGGTTGCTCTCCTAGCCCCCCGCGCTGTGCCCACACTCGCATCCCCCCTTCACATCAGGTGGGGTCTCCTGTGCGCGCCCCGTCCTCTCTGGGCAAGCGGTGAAGCCTCATCCCGAGCACGAGAGCAGCTCCCACTTGCTGTGGCCTCCTGCTTGAAACTAGATTTTGCTTTATTTTCCTTGTTAGGGAGTCACTGTCCTTTCCTCTCCCTCACATTGCTCAGAGGTGGCATGTCGTAGGATTGCTCAGCAGCACAGAAATATTGGCATTTCATCTTTTCTTTTAAAAAAATCTTTGGGAAAACATCACGGAAGGGCTTTTTTTCTTCTTTTTTTTTTCTTTTCTGAAAGGTGAAAGAGAAAATGAATTACAGGCAAAGAAAAGGGAGCAGGTGACAAATGAGAAGAACAGGGTTTGAATTTCAAGATCAGATCCATCAAATCCTGACACCAAGAGCATCAGAGGCCAGCCTGCTGTGATGAACTGGGCTAATTGGAGATGCCTGTGCTGGGGTGACTGGGGCAGGAAGGCAGGGCTGCCGGCTGGCAGCTAAGGTCAATAGTGATTGTGGGAGAAGTGAATGGGATGTGATTGTCCCATCTCCTTTCCAAGGATGGAAGGAGAGGTGAGCCAAGGAAATCTGGTGGCAGCTACTTCGGAGCAAAAGCGTGGCAGTGGCCTTCACGTAAGGGGACTCCTTGCCGCAGGGTGCGGATGCTGAAATGACTTTTATGCAAATAAATTTGTGCTGGTTTGAGAAGTTGAATGGCAACTGAGGGCTGTCTGTGCCAGTTAGTGACCTTGGTCGAGGACCATAGGCATTGCTCTTGGCGTAAGGGCTGTCTCCCTGCTGCTTCCCTCCCCAGCGTGTCCGGTGCCTCTGATCCATTTGCTGCTGCTTCTTAGAAATGTCTGACTCTTTATTCCGCAACCCCCCTTGCCTGTCAGCTGAGTGCCTGTGGCGCTGGCAGCCTCTGGACCGCTCTCAGTAGCGGTGGCAGAAGATGCGGAGCCAAGAAGCTGCATGGTGGCTGTGCCCATAGATACGATCCAGGGCTCGGGAGGGGTGAGAAACAATGAGCCAAGGAGAAACAGGCACTGGCTTTTAAAAGCAGGGATTAAAATGCTTTTAATATTACAGCGTAGCTGATGCCTGAAGTCTTGAGCCCAAAAGCCAGCGCAGTCAGCAGAGACATTCCTGTTAACTCCAGTTGGGTATGGATCAGACCTTTTATGAGAGCATCTTATTAAGCAACTAATTAGAAACCTGCCCCTTCTGTTGAGTCCTGGTGCCCTCCATCCCACCCCATTCCCGTGCAGACTGTGTCAGCATCTTGCTCTGGCACCTTCTTCATCCTCTGGCTTTTTCCTGGACCCTGGGGCTCAGCACTTCCAAGACCCTCCAGGAGCTCTGGAGTTGGCTTTTTCTCCTTTCTCATCCCACTATAGAAAGCAAAACCAGTCGAGAGGAATTGGGAGTGCACAGCCCCTTTACCTACTTTCCTCCTTGGCAAAATGGAAGGGCAAGAAAAATATACAGGTTTACAGCTGCAAGGAAGATGCTGAGACAGGAGTTCTTGTGTGTGGCGGGGAAAGTACACCCCATAAACCAGGCAAACCTAAGAAAATTTAATAAAATCCTAGCAGGAATGAAACAAGAGGCAACACCACCAAAAAAAAAAGCTCCTGAGGTCAATCAAAGTTCAAGACTTGGAGAACGAAGAAAATCTGTGTATGTGTGAGAAAGAGGGAGAAGTAGCCGTGATTGAGAGAAAGGAGGCAAAAGCAGACAAGATAAATTGTGATTATCTGGTGGAATCAAGACACTTAACTGCCCTGTCTGATTCCTGAGGGGAAACAAATGGAGCCTATAACTTTATACTGCAGAAGGATAATTTGTCCCTGTTTCCCCAGCCCTCGCCGGAGCCAGGTCGGCACTTGGGCTTGTGGCAGCTCAAAGAGCATCCTCAGCGTGGCCCGGGGAGAGCCGGGGCAGGTTATTTTTCTTTGCAAGTGCCCTGAGAGGTGTTTCTGACATATGTGGAGCTCCCTGAGCCCTGCGTGCCCTGTCCGAGGGGGACCCTCTTCTTTTTGATGATTTCCCAGGGATACAGGCGCCCTTGTGTGAAGGTGCTAGCGCTGCTTTTGCAATCCTTTGGCAATTCCCCTGTTGTTCCCATGCAAGAGAGCGTGGAGTCCAGCTGCGGAGCTGAGTGTCGCTGGGTCGGGTGCTTGCCTTGGTCTGGCTTCACCTACGGATGGGACAACAGCACCTTCCCTGTGATCAGCCTGGAAAACGGGACTTCTTGTGGTCTGTTGAACACTGGCTGTGGCCCAGATGCTCCAGCTGTGTGTGTTCGCCTTGTGCTATCCAGCTAGTCTGCTCCTCCTCCCTTGGTGCAGTAAACTGAGAGGGGAGAAAAAAGATATGGGGAGGGGGAAAGAGGATTAAATAAATCGGTGCTAAAGGAATTGGTGGAAGGTAGCACGCCGAAACTTTTGTCGTGGTGGTGAAGGAGCCCAGGGTGCTCTGCCGCGGTCCTCTCTCGCTGCATCCTGCACTCCTGGTTTACACCACGCGCCCAACCTTAGCATTCTCCCAGGGTAAAGCTTGCAAAAGTCAGAATAACTAATGACAAAGTGATTGTGAAGTCTCATTTCTTATTTCAGGCAGCTGTTTCTCATTACCTTCTATTTAATTTATTTTGATCTGTATTTTATGCATGGGGTTTTTTTTTTGGTAATGAATTGGGAGGTGCCCTTAAGTTAGGATGGTGATTACTGGCTGATGGACAGGTAAGGGAATGGGTAAAATAGCTCTTAATTTTCAGGGCCTCACTTGTGAGGGTTTGTTTAAGATGGTATTTTCCTGTGATACAGGGAAACAACATACAGCTTCCACTTTAATGTTCTGAGCTGCCCTATTTACGTCCTAATGAAGTTTCTTGTTTCTAACAAATAAAAGGAAAGAAAAGTTGAGGAGGGTAGAGGTGCTGAATGTTCCCTTTCCTCTTTTTACCTGCTGCATCTGTCCTTGGTTTAGATACTCCTGGACCGGAGAGCAGTCAAGCCCAGCGTGCTGTTTCACAGGGATCTAACTTTGCACGTCTGCAGACCGGCAGGAGCAAGAAATGCGGGTGGGGTGATGCACTCTGTCCAGAAATGCCTTTCCTTGTTCTCCAGGTTTTCCTGAATTTAGGAACTAAATTCCCCGACAGTGGGAGGTAGCTGTAACGCAAAGAGACAGAGAAGAGTTAAACGTTCATTTGCTGGCTGATTTGTTATTTGTTTTGTTTTGTGCAAGTGGATTTGGGCACACAAGCCATGAATGTGACTATGATTAGAGCAGGGTGGGACATGGTTTTCCTATTCAGACAGGATTTTTAAGATTGTTTCCCTTCCACTCTCATGCGACCGAGAGACCTTTTGGAGTTTGAAGTATTTGCAGTTCCCCAGGGAATTGCAGACGCCCTGTTGATCTAGGGTTTTTGAATGAGATGTAAAGGGGGAAAGTCTGTTTCTCCCATTAAATTTGGCAGAATAGAGAGGTATGACCCTGATTTGTCTTGCCCTAGTTACTGGCTTTTGCTGCCGTGGGGACAGTCACAGTCTTGCTTCTTTCCTGGGGCAAAGAAACCTTTGCTAAGGATGGCTTCAGACGTCCTCCAAAATAAAACCAAGCCAGTAGCTTGTTTCATATCAAGGCTCCGAGGTTTGAGAAATGTAGGGTCACTTCGCATCTCCAGGGTTGGCTTCACTGAAGAGATGGGAATGTTGCAGATGAACCAGCAGACCGCAGTGGTTTGGATAAGGACTCTTGTTTTCTGGTCTTTGTCCAAAATGTCTTTCATCGTGACCCGTCACTTGCTTGCGCCTGTGTTGGCGGAAGGAATTTTTTTTCCCCAGTGGTTAATTCTAGTTGCTCTTTTTAAAACAACTGCTATTCCTTTTTCTAATAGAAATCCATCTAGGTTTGGGCACTGAGTCTTGCTGTGCTTTCTTGCTCTGGAATAGCCATCTTAAGTCTTACATTTTGTCCTCTTCATGGATGTGCTTGAGATGGCCTGAGTCATCTCGCTCTTCTTTGTCATAAATGTAGCAGTTCAAGCTTTTAAAGCCCTTGTTAAGTGTAAAGTATTTTTGCTAGCTCTCGAATGTTTGTGGCATCCTCTTGCATCCAGTCCTGAAGATGACTCGGCCAGTCAAGCAGCTTGCAGAATTGTACTCGTGGTAGAACCGGCTATATACCCCTAAAGTCACTCCTCCAAATTGCACCATGGCTCTGCCGGCCAGGGCGTGGGAAGAGGTCCTTGCATGCTTGGACCCCTCGCCCTACCAGAATGGCTGGTTTTGGGATGCCCTCCTCTGCAGTTGTGGTTCACCAGCCTTTTTCAAGGGCGTTTGGAAAACAGATTTTTACCAAACAAGCCCAAATTACCAAGCGCTTCACCTGGCTGCTTGGTCCACCCCGTTAATTTGGCATGCTGTCACCTGAGTTTGTACCGACAGCAATTTTGCGTCATGCTAGGATGTCCCCCCGACCGCAGTTGGTGGCCTTGGGACCTGCCAGGCAGCTGGGTCCTCGCTCGAGTGCGTTTAGTCAATGTCGTGCAGCGCTAAATTTTTAATCAGAAAGTCACACAGTGCTAAGTCAAATGCCTTACAAAAGTCTATTATTTCTTCACAGTTACCTTTATCTGCCAAAATTGTAATCTCATCAAAGAATAAAATCAGGTTTGTTTGACAAGGCCTATTTTCCATAAAATCATGTTGACTGGCATTAATTATGTTCCTATCATTTAATTCTTTATTAATGGAATCTTATATCAGCTTTTTCTATTATTTCCACTGTGATTGATGTCAGCCCAACCGGTCGGTAATTGCCCGGGTCGCTCTGCTTGCCGAGCTGTGCCGCCGTGTTTGCCCTCCGATCTGCCGAGCTTCCCTTCTCTTCCCAGATGGATGGAATTTTGGCACCTGTTCTCCTTGGCCAGATGATTTGGGGCTGGGGGGTGCTCTCATACTGCCAAAGGTGGCTCTTGCAGAGGTTGTCCCTCCCACCCCATCCTTGGGCCAGGCGGCTAAGGGGGTCTCCCATCCTTATCTCCACCCACCAGCTTTTTTTCCTCCTATTTTCTCCCCTGTCCTGCTGTGGTGGGGACTGAGAGCAGCTGGGTGGGTGACAGGCAGCCAGCCATGGTCAACACACCACACTAGACTTAGAATGTTCTCAGAGGTGTCATGGAGAGGCCCAAAAATGATCCGAGCAGGTTCTTATGGGGCTGAAATGAGGCTCCAAGGGTGGTGGCGATCCCTTGCTTTCAAAGCAGTAGAAGTTGTCCCGCTCTGGGAGCGGCATGGAGATCATAAACAGGACATGTGGCTCCCATGCAGCAACTTCAGCTCTCGGGTGTGGTCAGGAAGAGACATTTGCAACTGTGCGCCTGCAGGGGATGGCGGAGCTGGGGTATTCAGGACGCTGCAGAAGATGGTTTCAAACACGATTTGGCAGAAGGTAGTGATGGATATTTCCTAGCATCTCTCATGCTCTCTGGGTGTGTGGGCTCCACATCTGTCAAAAAGACCAGCGCTTGCTGCGGTGTTTAAAACAAACCCTGGGTCTGTCTCCAGGCCCTGTGGCCATCACGTCCTTGCTTTTGGCCTTGGGATCTTTGCTTTTAACCTGGAAATGTTGTTGTGTCTGCTGGTGGTACCCCTCGGTGGGGGTGACGGAGGCTGGTAGGTGCTTGCCCAGAAGAGGCATGGGTTCCTCCACTGTCTCTAGTGCCTGAGATGGCCATGCTTCTGCTGAGCTGACATGACCCTCTTTTGATAAGGGCGAGGGAGGAGAGGAGCTGTGGTACAGTTTATCTGTGCTGGAGAGAACAGTAGGACCATGCTTGACTCCCCTTGCTGCTGTATAAATGTTTGAGGCATTGTAGCACCATGGGAAAATAGTTTGGGGGTGACTTAAGGGAGGAAGGTGGCAGACCTGAATGTTTTCAGGATTTCTTCCCTTCTGTCCCATTTGGCTCATGATTTCTTTCCTCTCCGTCTCTCCCAGGTTCCTCGGTGACTCAGCTGCTGGCCCGGGACCTGGACAACGACCCGCTGGTCTTCGGTGTGGTCGGGGAGGAGGCCAGCCGGTTCTTCGCCGTGGAGAGCGTGACCGGTGTTGTCTGGCTCAGGCAGCCCTTGGACAGAGAGGTGATGCTGCTTTCTGCTGAGAGCATCCTCTGCTGAGGGGAGGGGAAAACAGGCTTCACTGGGATGAATGGTGGCTCTCCACCTTTTGTGGCAGCTGAGATGCAGCCTGGGTGTCGTTCCCCCACGGAGTGGGGAATCCAGGGAATCCCGATGTGTCCCCATCAGGGTCTGTCCCTAGCCAGCCTGTCACCGTGGGGACGGAGGGGATAAGCAGGGTGCTCTGGCTCCATCTGGCTTGTTGGTTTTCCTGGATCCCAGAATAATATCTGCGAGTTCAAAAGTAAAGAAAATAATAAACGGAGATGATCTACCAAAGAGCAGGATGCTCATACATGCAGGGAAATTTACAGGCTGCCTCTTTAAACCTGTATTCCAAATAAATCCTTTACTATTTAAAACAACGTGGGAAGAGAGGTGAGATATCCCTGCTTACTCAATCTCCTCAGGACTTTTCATCACCTTGTGGATTCAGGCTGCTGGATGCTAAATTTGGCAAGGTTCTTGTCTTGAAGCTGTTTCACACCGCTGTCTTCAGTGGTAGTTTTGGTGTGCAAAGACAGGGTAATCCCATCCAGGTGCCTGTTTTACAACAGCCCTGGCCCTTGCCGCATTCCTGGAGCGAGGAGGAAGGAATAGCAGAGGAGCTTAGTAAGACTAGGAAAATACTCTACAACTTGGGCAACGTGCTTAACTGCCCCGCGCTCCTGTTGCCTGTGTTTAGTACTTTTGCCGGTGGCAGCGTCGTGAAGATAAAACCCATTAACCCACCTCAGGCGCTGGGGGTCCGGGTCGGAGCCAGCCAGACGTGGGGATGCGGAGGAGCGGGGCGGTGGATGCTGCTCAGGCTGGGTGAAGGCAAACCCAATTTCACAGCGTTAAGAGCGAGGCTCTGGAAAAATAAAGCGTTTTTTCTTCACCCCTTTCCCCTCCGCCTCCCCGTGCCAACATCTGCTGGCGTGAGTCATAAATCTTCTCTTATTCAAAAGTCTACCGCTTCCCAATACTTACGATAACAGCTTAAGCCAGGGAGGGTGATCGATAGATTTTAGGTGGCTTTTGGTGGAGGGTGGGAAGGGAAGGAGCTGAGCAGAGCTTGCATGCGTGGCCAGGCTGAACCGGGAGAGGAGCCTGCACCCATCAACCCATCCCAGGGGCTCAAAAGTCAGGGATACATGGAAGAGGGTGAAGACAGACGTATGCATAACTTGGTATGGATAAGGGAAAGGTGTAAATGACAATTCATGGTGGAGGAAGCAGGATGGGAAGGCATGGAGGCGGACAGCACTCTGGGAGCAGAAAACACTGGTCTGGATGCACACCTTCAAAAAGTCAGGGGAGAGAAAGCCGTACAAGAAAAGTGGTGGGGAAAGAAAAGCGAGAGATCAATTCTTGTATAATGGAGGAGAAAAAGAGAGACTTGAAAAGGGAGAGGGAGTCATAGTAAGGTAAACGATGCAGGAAAAGGGAAAATAGAGAAAAAGAGGAAGAAGCGAATGTATAGAGGCAGAACAATTTTAAAAACATTTTTCACTCCCACAAAGATTAGAAGGAAAACAGGTTTAAAAAAAAAAAAGACAAACCCTGAGCCTAAAAAAAGTAGGTGCTAAAATGAAGGGTGGAGACAGAAATCAGCAGGTGGCAGCTTTCTCTGATTATTTTATGAAGTTTTTAAAATTAAATGCTCAACAGGTTGTTTCTTCTCTCCTGTTCTGCTTTCTTCCCTGCCGCTTTGTCGCTCGCGGCGGCAGTCGTGGGTAGGGGGGAAGCAGGGGTGAAAGATGCGGATGCGGCGGGGTGGGACGGCGCGAGGGGCAGATGCTCCCCTCTCCCTCGGTGTTTCAGTTCTCCGTTCTGCCTACAAGCACTGCCCCAAGGAGGGAGCTCAGAAAGGCTTTCTCAGGTTGAATTCCCCAGCTGTTTGGATGGGGGGCAGATGTGGGGGCAGGAGGGGTGCGCGCTCTGGTAAGCTGTTCCCCAAAGCCTTCTCCAAGATGAACTGCTACCCTGGGGCAAGCAGGGCTCCTGGTCTGGGCACCGGCGGCTGCTGCCTCTCCCTGAGCCGTTCTTATTAGGAACAAACCAAGCAAATCTGCAGCACGGAGAGCAGTTTCAAGCTTGCTTTCCAGCACGATGCTTTGGAAACCTCAAGTCGGTGTTCTCCAGCGGCTGAGGCAGGGCAGGGGCACTGGGGGTGGGAAGGGGTGCTGGAGGAGGAAGGGATTGCTGGGGCTGGGGGAACCGAAACACCAGACGGTGCCCAGTTACCCGGTAGGTGTGGTGGTACGAGTCCTGCTGTCCATCCCTGTGTGATTCCTTGGTAAAACGTGAGCGAAGTGATCGCTGGTGGAAAAGAAAGGTCAGGAAGAGGTCTGCCTCCACTAGCAATACCCCCCTGCCCTGCCACCGAAATAATCCCCTCTTCCCCACTTGTCCCTCACACCAGCACCACTGACTTTAATATATTGCAATTTCAGACCAAGCTGTTAATTTAGTTAAAGCAATAAGGGGCAGAGAGGACCTCACAGGTATTTTTTGAATGAGCTTATGAGATTTCAGCTGGTTCTTACTACAGACCCTGGGCTTATCCGAGCTTTCCCAGCTATGCGATATCCCAAGAACTGCTGCATGGCAGTGAAATTGGGAAAGCAGCAGCGAGATTTAGATGTCCTCAGTGAGGCTGTGGTGTATTGTCATCTCGAACACAGCTTTTTCTTTGGACTTTCTTCTCTTTTTGCATCGTCCCTGTATCTTGCAGTCGGAGATGGTGCCGGGTCACAGTACACCGTGGGTGGAAAACTGCTTTTCTCTGCCTTGCGCTTATTCCCTCTCGCCGCTACAAGCAGGCAGCCTGCGGCAGCGGGGACCGGGCGGGCGTGCAAAGAGAGCTGGGGCTTGCTGGCACGCCGCAGAAGGTTAAACAGCGGGCTCCTCTCATCTGCTTTAGCCTAGTCGTCTGTTTAAAGCGCTCGGCTGCTAGTCGGGGAGTCAGTTCCTTAGTCTCCGCGTTCTCCTGACCCAGGGCAGAGCAGCTCTCCGTGCCTGTGAAATACACGGGAGCCCCGCTGACATTAATATTTCTCAGCATTTTATACTCAACATAGGTAATTGCACTCAAGCGCCTCTTCTCTTCTTGAAGGTCCTGAAAGCATTTTGCATGTAATAATATTGGCTGAAAGTCCCAAGCCTGCCATCTGCAGATAAACACTACAGTATCTTTAATTATATGTTTTTCTTCTCCTTCCCTTTCAGACTAAGTCAGAATTCACGGTTGAATTTTCTGTCAGCGACAGCCAAGGGGTAAGTGTGACTTCTCATTTCATGGTCTGCGGCACGGGCGGAGGGGAGCGGGGAGGATGAGCGTGGGGTGCCGGGGGACCTTCTGCATCGTGCCAGGGGAGTCTGGGGAGTGGGACCACCCCTGGCCATCGCTTGCCGAAAGCCCAAGTCAGAAAAAGCAGCCACAAGCTTGCTTCAGGTTTTAAATCCGTGCATAAAGCTGACCCCCGCTCCCTGTCGTTATTCCCGTGGCCGCAGGTTATCAAAGGGACGGTCAACATCCAAGTCGGAGACGTGAATGACAATGCCCCGCGGTTCCACAACCAGCCCTACAGCGTCCGCATCCCGGAGGTAGGGATCGCCGCAGCCTCTCTGCGCAGCCCGGCTTCTGGCTCTTCCCTCGGTGGCCACGCTTGCTGCCTGGTTGCTGCCACAGAGCTGTCTGCCCGGCTGCCTGAGGGCCACCAACGTATGGGACTGTCCTCCTGCCCCAGCCCCTCACTGTGCTTGGGGGGAGGATTAAACCTCTGGAAGTTATTGTTGCCTGAAAATAGGCAGAAGCAAAGTGACGGCATTTTGGGTGTTGGGGGAAGGCAGGTGGAAGAGGAGGTTTGGAGCTCAGAGCCTTTGCAGCCTTGGTGATGTCTTTCCCGTGATAGATGTAAAGTGTGAAAATAGCTGTAAATGGGAATCTGTTTCTTTTTCTCTTCCTTTGAGGCGGGGGGGGATGTGCGGCTCTTGTCACAGAGGTGACCTGAGGCAGGACTAAATATTTCTCCGAATGCCTGGTTTCTGGCAGGGTCCTGCCCAAAGTCTTCTGCCCTTGCTGGTGGTTTCCTTTCACACCTCCGTAGCAGGACTCGTCCCATGATGTCCTAGGACTAAAGTAGTTAGGAAGGGACCACAGAAGATCATCTGGCCCAAGCTCCCACCAAAGCAGAGAGAATTTTCCTGTTAGATCAGGTTGCTCAGGGCTTTATCCAGCCAAGTGTTGAATATCTCCAAGGACGGAGTTTCCAGAGCCTTCTGGCACTCTCGCTCTGTGCCGGAGTTGCAAAGGAGGTGACACCTAGTCATGCCGTCAGGGAGAGCTTCCGCACCTAGAGCTCAGCTTGGCTGAAATACGCCAAGGACTTACAGATGTGGTCTGAATATAGACTTTAAAGAGGTGGGGCAAAAGGTGGTTGCTGGCGCTAGGAGAGCGAGGTCAGGGTATTATATTTGAAATAGGGGATTAGTAGGGTGTTCCTCCAGTGGAGGAAACCTCTCCCTCTCGCACCCAGGTGCCAGGGCAGAGCCCGTTTTTCCCAGAGCATGCCGCGGGATGTGAATGAGGTCGAGCGTGTGTCTGTGTGCATGAAATCAAGCGGTATTTGGTAATTGAGAGGTGCAAATGATCGTGTTACAAGGGTTTATTTAATATGCTGACTGCTGATGCCCCGCTGTGCTGGGCTTTGATCTTTCCCTTTGCTGCGAGGATGAGGTTTCTTCATTAGGTTGCTCGTGATGTACGAGCCGGGAGTTTTAGTCTCATCTTTGCGCCAAGTCATCCGAAACCTCCCTTTGAGAGTGACACTGGGTCAGAGCCATTTCGTCTTCCCTTTAAAGCACGAACGGTGCAGAAAGGACTCGGCAAAAGCTGCACGAGCAGCTCCTCGCTCTCACCTTTCTGCTCGGGGCTCTGGAAGCTGATGGGTGGCCATCTCGCCTTGCTGCCTCTCTACAGAGGTCTGCAAAGCAAAAGGAATGTCAGTAGGACCAAAGGAGAATAGTCCCCTCTCCCCTGCCCTCAGATTTCCCTCTGGTTTTGCGATTTAGAGCTCCTGGTGCAGAGGGCTCCCTCCTTCATGTGAAGAGGGAGGTGGAAAGTGGGTTTCTGTGGCTCCCCTGGGAACTGGTGCTGCGTTAAGCCCCGGTGTTTATATACCTGAAGCAGCCGTGCCGTATCTCCTCTCGCTCGTCACTTCTGCTCCAGGAGCCAGCGGTGCAAATCTTAAGCCTTCCGCATTTCCCATCTTAACCTGCGTCAAGCCTGGGGAGCAGGGAGGGCAAAGGTCTGGGGCTGGCTTGGAAAATTAAGGCTGGCCAAGGAAAGGGAACTGTGGGCAGGTGATCTGGAGAAAAAAAATAGATAAAAGAAGAAGAGGCCAAACCCCAGAGACTCCCTCTCGTGTGTCACGCTGCTTTGCACGTGAGCTGTGGGTTTTGCCAGGAGGGATTTCCAGGACCGTCTAATTGTTTGGGGTATAGCAAAGCACGGGGCTTCCTCCAGTGCACCCGCGCTGCCGCTTGGCCTTCAGAGCTGTGCTTTTCTGGAGGGTGGCCTAATCTAATTATAAGGCATCGTGTGCCAGTTCCCAGTTTCTATCCATGATCTTTAACCAAGGGCACCGATGAGAGGTAATGAGCCACAAACTCGTTGCTCAGCCAGCATCCTGGAGGCACTTCTGTTCTTCTGCTGGGGAGACAGCGTTTCCTCATCAGGCACTGTGAAAGCAAGGGATGGGGTCCCACCACCTAAGGAGGACCCTCCCAGGGCTACGATCCACGGGAGATGGGAGCAGTGAATTTACTCTGTGTGGGCTGGTGTGGCTTTGGAGGAAGAGATGCCCTCTTGCTTTGAGAGCATTGCTGGGCCACGAGTTGTCCCTGTTGCTTGTCCACAAGTACTGAAAGCTGGAGGTGATGTGGCGTGGAGATGTGCCTTCAGAAGCTGAGGTCCCCGGAGCCAGGGGACACCTTGGATGCAGCTGAGGCTGGGGAGCCAGTCATGGTAGGGGATGACAGCGTCCGCAGGTCACCTCCATGCTCCAGACAGCTCAGGCCAGGGTGAACAGTGAGGGCGTGGGTAGCAGAATCTGTCTCAAAGACTACCCAGCCCAAGCTGAAGGGCCTATAGCTAATGAATAAACAGGGGCTGGAGCTTGGGGATGGAGAAGAGGCTAGCAGAAGTGCTAGTGCGGCTTTGCATGGGCTGGCTCTGTGCAGAATTGGCAGCTAATGAGGGTTTTTCTCTTTTTAATTTTGAGATAAATGGGTGTATCGATTTGCAGTTGTCCTAGCTAATGGAGCAGCAACAGAAAGGCTATTTAAACCTCACTGCTATTGTGTGGCACTAGGAAAGTCAAAAGAAGAGTGTGCATAAATAAATGGAACATGAAGTAAACTGACCTTTAAAAACAATACTGCCTCTAAATACATCTCCTGGTGTTTTATGCAGTCCGCTTGATTTGAGAATGGGAATTTATTTGGGCATGGGCTGCGGACTGCGATTCCTCTCTAGTGTGGGGAGGGGGGAAAGGATGCCCGGTTTAACCGTGGGCTCCTCCACATCGCAGCAGCTCCGAATACCCAGACCGGGGATCGGTCATGTGTCGGGCTGATGCCACTGGTCTTCTGCGCTCGTCGTGTCTTAATCGTATCCCCGGCACCTGCCTGGAATAGCTGAGCGAGGGCCTGCGTGTCGAGAGAGGGACGTTGCTCCAGCGTAATCGTCCGTCCTGTCTGGGCAAGGGCGCCCCGTGATTTGCTTGTCAAAAGGCAACGAGGCGGTGCGGACGCTTTCAAGTCTGTAAAGAAAAGGGGAATCCTGCTAGAATTGGCAACTTAATTCACCAAGCTGGCCTCGACAGAGCTCATTAAGTTCTCGTGTATTCATTTCAGGCTAATGGCTGTCATGCTGACTGCTGTTTGATTTGCTGTAATAGACTTTTATGGCTTTCCAGTTTGCTAGGACGTGTGTGCCCGCGTCTGTGCCCTGTGGTGCTGCTGTAGTACATTAGTTAGCTGCTCATGTGCTTGCTACTCTGACCTTCAGGGTTTGTTCTCCTCTTGGTTGCGTTCCTTGCACTTCACCTCTTGCACGTGCTCTTTCTCACCTTCCTCATCCTCACCCAGCCCCAGGGTAGCATGTTTCGGGGAGGCTCAGGGTTTGGCTTTTAAATCAGGAAAGAGATGTTGCTGAGCCCGTGGCAGGCTGTTGTGGCGATGCCTCGGTTTCTGACAAGCCCAATCTGCTTTATCTAATCTATTTTTCCATTTGACTGGATCTGTAGGAAACGCAGTCTTGTTGGATTGTCACGGTTCAACGGGTTTACGTGAGGCGAGCAAGTGAAGTGGAGCCAAGCCCCCCCCCACGTTGGTTTTGTGGTACCTGGTGTGGTGTTGGGATCGGGGTGGACTGTTCCCGCAGGTGCCTGCTAGGCTTTCCTGTCCCAGCTTCCAAGCATGAGACCTTCTGGGGCACGCAGCCCTCCGTTTGCCTTTGAAGTGAACATCCTTTAAGCTTACGCTTAAAAGGCACGGCTCTGCAAACCTCTCTTCTGCATCTGCGGCTCCCAGGTGCTCCGCCGTCTACAGGACCACATCTGGGGTCCTGCAGAGGTTCCTCAATGCTGAGGCTGTTGGGTGGTGTGGTAAGCAAGCCTAGTACCTTCGCGTGAAGAGCTGTTTTCTCCTGTAACCCCCCAGCACCCTGAGCCTGCTGATCAAGCTCAAACCCTGTCCGTGAGCCTTCTCGTGGCCCTGGAGCATCGTCGGTCTTCCCGTGTCGGCAGGAAGGTCACTTAATTGTTGGTTTCTGTGCTGAACGTTCCCTCGGGAGGTTTCCAGTGGGGTTTTCTCTCCTTTGGTGTTCTCCTTGCCTCGCTCCTCCTGTTACAGTTAACACAGTGAGTGATTTATAAAGTAATATGTATTATTGGATTACATCTTTTAGCAAAAAGCTGTCCTCAGCCAGGCTCTGGGCCAGCGGCTGCCGTTTAGCACCCCCAGCCATTCACGAGATGACAGTTGCACTATGAAAAAGTATCTGTAACTTGACAGGAGATATTAATTATACCAGGGCTCTGTCTTCAAAAAGCACCCACTGCATCTATAACCACAACCGTCTGCGCTGGGAATGTGCTCATCTTGTCTTAAGTTCAAGCAAGCGCCGGTAAGAGGTAGGGCTGTGGGAAAGGAGTTTAAAAATAGAAAAACAGAAAGGAAAGTTTCTGGGCAGCGCACAGCATCGGCTAGGCAACTACAGGCCAGCTTGCAGGTGTCGCGTCTCCTGAACTCAGCCCTGATTTCCCAATTTATTTTAATTGGGAGGCAGGCAGGCACTTGCCATCAACAGCAGTCCCTTCTGCTTGGGGAGTAGCCTTTGGGATTGAGCCTTCACAAGCTGCTGGTCACCGTTTCCATCCTTAATATGGTGGTGTAGTTGAAACAGTGGCTTTTATGATGGGTTTGTTTTTTTTTTTTTAAATTGTGCAGAAAGGTGTTTGGCGGGGTGGGGGACAGAAAGGAGGGGACCGTCACTGCCCTGTCCCATGACACAGCCTGGAACCAGACCATGCTAGATGGTGAGCAGGGGCAGGGAGTATCAGAGAAAGCCCCAAAAGCCCTAGCTGTAATTAAAATTATTATTTTGCTTTAATGGTAATAATGTGGGTAATTACATCAGTTTCCCTGCCATCCTGTCCGGGAGTCTTCAGGGGCTCATATAATTCTATTGCGATGGCTCCGAGGTCTGATGCTGCGCATACGAAGCAGCCGCAATGAGCGTGAGCTCCCACTTCAGCGCCGTTAGTCATTCCCTCGCACGGTCCCAGACACCTTTTGGGTTTGTTCCCCCCCTCCTTTAAATAAAGAGCCTTTAAATTGAAGGAGATGATAGCAGAACTGATAAGAAAGATGTTCCTGCCACGTTGCAAAATGGCCTATAATCATTGCGGGCTGCTTTCCTTCCTCCTTTCTTTTTTTTCTTCTTTTTTTTTAACCTCTTCTCCCCGCTCAGTGTTTTCCTTCTCTCCCTGCCCTTGTGCTTCTGTGTGGATTTTAGAACTGCAGAAACAGTTTAGGATGAATAACTTATTCACCAAATCCAGCCTTCCCCTCCCTCCACCACCTTTGCACAGGCAAAATTTGCAAGCGTATCGAACTGCTCCGCAGCACTTCGTATGCAATTTTATTTATTTATTTATGGTAGGTTTGGGGGTTTTTTTAGGAAAAAAAAAACTTCCTAGAGAGGCGACAAAAAAAAATTAGTGAATTATTTAAGCTGTGTCAAATAAACACGGTTGGCCAGAAGCAAGTCGGTTCTCTTTCCTGGGTAGGCGAGCATCTCCGTCTCTCCTCCACCCTGGCATCCCATCGGCATGGCCAGTGCTGGGGACCGAGGGTGATCTCTCGCCTCCGGTGCCTGTTGGAGAAGTGGGAGGTGAGGCTTCGACTGGTGCTCACCGCAGCAAGAGGGTCTCCGTCGCGCAGGTACGCGGCGATGATCTGCAGCAGGTGAAACATTTACCAAACTTCCCGAGCGTCCTCAGTTTTAATTGTGTTTCTTGTCGCTGCGTTTCAGAGCCAGCCTCCGGCAGCCCTGAGGGAATAGTTGCCTGACAAAATAACAGGTTAGATCTCCATAACACTCTCTGTGGCTTCACAGGCCTGGTCACCATGCGTTTGTTTTGATCTTTCTGCTTTCCAGATGTATAGATATTATTATTTTTTTTTAAATTTTTGAGCAGCCTTTAATTACTTCCCAACTTTGTCCAGTAAACTCACGGAAGCAGAGACACGTTGTGAAGGGTGTGCCTTCCCTTCAATAGTCTTAAGTGCAGGCGTACTGTCCATCTATTAAAAAGCCATCTCTTAGCTGGATGAGATAATCCCTTTGAGAGGGTTTCATCTGCTCTGTAATCACTAGGTAGAATATAATATCCCTCAAAGTAATCATGCCTTCACCCCTCCTCTCTCAACCCCAGCCTGCATGATCCGCCAAGATGGGCCTATTTCTATATCGCTCGGGAAGATTGAATGTTAAAACGTGTCTTTACATGGAGAAAATTGCTAAGTCAAGATTTTGCCGGCAGTGCCGTGGGATGCCCTTTTCCATCAGCAATCGAGAGGCCGCGGGAGTGACCATCGCCGGCTTCGCGCTGGCATGGGAGAGCAGAAAGAAGGGGAGCTGAGAAAGTAGCGAGCGGTCGGGGACCGAGGGATGTGAATAACGTACAAGTCATCAGGCTGGGCTTACTGCGGCGGGTGGGATGCCGCCTGTGGTGGCACGCTGGGTACCGTTGGCTGTGGGGCGAGTTTGTAAATATTGATAAAGATCCCCACTTTCCACGTGCAAGCGGAATGTAACCGGGCTGTTTTAAGTGCAGGGAAGTTTGGGTGCTGTCTTGGGCATTCGTTCGGGCTTTCGGATGCTGGTGGTTCCTTGGGGCAAGAGCTTGCTCACCGGGCAGCGGCTGCCATCTCCTCCCCGCTCTTTTCTGCCAGCACCGGCGCTTAAAACAGGCTGCAGTGCGTTGAGTGAAACAGCGTTTGGGCTAAAGGGTTTGCACAGCCGACGTCAGAGATGTCCGTGGGATTTATGTGGAAACTTTTCGGGTGGTGAAGGGCCTATTAATGAGTCGCGCTGCATCTGTATGATAAGACGTGGAGGATTTGAGCGGCGTGGCTTGGGTCCAGGGGGCTTGCATGGGGCTGGGAGGCTCGTGGAGGTCTCTCCTTTCCTTGCACGGAGAAAGCCGTTGTGTGCTGAAGCAGGTGCTCGGACCTGGAAGCATCCTTCCCTCTGAAGGTCATCTGTGTGCAAGTTTTTGTCATTACCGCTGATGCGTACGCTGTGACGCCAGATGGAGAACGTCAAAGGGTCTCGAGTGACGTCCTGACCTCCCAGGGAGAAAGAAACTCTCCACCTCTGGCAGTCCTGTCGCTTGTTTGGCTTCACCGGTGAATAGGAGACCTTGGTCCTTTAAAACACAAGCCCGAGGAGTGAAATGAGAGACGCAACAGAAACTACTGGGGCGGAAAACTCCAAATGGCGTGGAAGTAATGTGTAAAGTGTCCTGGAGATAACAGTCATTTCCACCAAGCAAAACTTGGGCTCTTTCTGGAAGGATACTGCAGCAAGGAGGGGGGGCAGCCTGAAAATTAGAAATAGTCGTGCTGTTCTGACCAGCGTAATGCTGGGGTAGGCGAAGGGGACGGGGGAAAGCAGAAAGGGGAGAAGCCAGCAGATTTGGAGCTGAAAGGAAAGCTGGTGTGGGGCAGCAAGCAATTCGGTGCCTCCGTGGAGGAGCTGTCGTGCTGGGAAAATAAGACTCCCGGAGCCAAAGAAATAATCTTGGGGCAGAGGAAGAGAAAGTGTGCAGAAGCATTCTGCTAGTAAGGAGCACCCAGACAAAGAGGGGAGAGGTAACTTAGACACATCACTAATCATTCCTCTTGGAAGAAATGGGGACAAGGAAAAAGATCCCCGCTCGCCGAGCTCCTGCGCGGACATGGGCACGCGCTCGGGCGCTCTCTAGGAGTTTCCTCGTATGGGTGCTGAGACCCGATATCCGCCCATCCCTTGCTGATTTTCAAAGCTCTGAGTTTATTGCAGCTGCCCATCCCAGACCCCTCCCCAAGGTCAGGACGACGTCTGAGCTCAGGATGGCCGACGCCAAGTGATGACGGCTCCTCGGGATCCCCTCGGCAGCAAGCCACTGGCTCGCTCAGACCGGGCGCGCTTCCTCCGGAGCAGAGCCGGTGGCTTGTGGTCCCGCGGCATCTCTTGCCGCAGGAGCGATTTAGGCTTGGGCTGAAAGGCTGCTCTTTTCCGGGGGGCTGGGGCGTTGGAGCCCAGCCCTTTCGGTATAATTACACTTACACATCTGGGCAGCAGATGGCTTCAAGGTCTCCTCCTTGTCCCCGCAGGAGGAAGGGCTCTCTGCTGCCAGAAACGGGCAGAGGAGCGAGGAGCTAATCAATGTGACCTGCTAGCAATTAGGTTTGGTTTATCTCTCTTTCTTCCAGTTACGATACTCTCCCAGAAGCCCGGGACGTAACTTATTATCTCGTGCCAGCCCGCAAAAGCCGCATCCCCTCCCTTTGCATCCCTCTTTTGTTTACTTCCCTCTCCGTGCATCGTCTTCTAAGTCGGCAGCGGGAGCGTGCCTGGCCGTAGAAATGTTTATTAACGCGTTCGGGCTGGAAGACAGCGTGTGGGTAGCAACGGCTCGGGGCAAGGCAGCAAAAGAGCCTTCACTGAAAGTGTATTTATTTTTTTTTCCCCCACATAATCACACAGTTTGCTGTTTCGGGCTCCTTTTTCAATTGTGCCGCCTAAATTCAGGCATGATTAAGGTCATACAGAAATGCCCGGTGCCGGGGGACGGTGCCCCCACCGCTGCCGTTTTAGGGTACGGGCTCTTTTCAACCTGAAATAATTGAGCTCCGCAGCAGACCTGCGAGGTGGGCACGTGTTAGCATCCTCGCTCGGTGCAGCTAGGGAAGGTGAAGCTAGAGCTGATAGAAGAGGCTTGCCAAAGCATTTTTTCAATAAAAATGCCGGTTTTAATTAAGATGGAAATATTTAGGAAAAATGTTGCCATTCTGACAGCAAAGCTGGGCAGAAATAGCATTTCAAAAGAACAATAAAAATCACTCTTGCAATAGATTCATTCCAATTTCTTTTTCAGAATTGCATTTTGTGTTTTATTAGTTTGTAATGTGTCAGTGACAGTCTTGTATAATAAGCTTTCTCCTGCTGGTCATACTTTGTGATAAAATAATAGACTAAATCAGGCTCTCGATATATTTTTTAAATATTTATGTGTGAACTGAACTGTTTCTATCAGTTTCAAACTATTATCATTATAAATGGGAGAAATTTGGTTTAGGAAGAAGTTTCAATTGGTATTAAGCAGCCATTGCTTAATTTCGACCATTAATTGCTGTTGAAACTTAAAATGCGGTTGATTTATTTTGTCAGTGTGAATAATGAAGAGAACAGGAAAACTGAATATGGGGTTCAAGGCAATTTTGTTTCAAGAAAAAAAAATGCTGAAAGTTTTTAATTTTCAGGATTTGTTTTACAGGAGGTTTGAAAAACATTTTTTTTCCTCTAAATGAGGATGCAAACCGAGTCCAGGTGGACGGGGGATCAGACAGCTCGTGTTGTACAGCAAGGCTTGGCTCGGGGGCAGCGTGATGCCGAGCTGCTGGGCATCTACGGAGATCGCCTCCACCGCTGCAATATTGCCGTCAGGCCGCCGCTCCCTTCTGAGCAGCAGAACCGAGCAAATGCGTGGTAAATGAGCTTTGCAAATACGCTTTTGCGGTTTTCTTGCCTCCCCGCCGCCCCTTTCCCGACTCCTGCTGTGTCTATGCCGCTCTGCCTTGCTCTCCAAATGTCAGGCTCCGCTCTTTTTTTCAGCACGAGCAGATCGCAAGGCGGTTTTGTGCACGTACGCGCTTGCACGTGCGTGCAGAGGGTCTCGACAAATAGCTGTGCAAGCCAGCTCCGTGTCCTAATGCAGTCCGTCCCCAAATAATTAAGCAAAGTGTGAAGAGGTGCATGGGTGGAAGGAGAGAGCTGGTGGCTGTCGCCCTGTATGGGACAGTCATCGTTTGTCCCTCATTTTCCAGGGACTGAGCTTATTTGGCGTGGTCCGGGGGGGGTCTCGCTGGGGTGCAAGCGCGGTGTATTCGGCCACAGCCCACCCGTCTCCTCCGAGCTCAGGTGATGGTTATACTGGCAGCTTCCCTGTTTTTCAAACCCGCCTTGGTTTTCATCGTGTTGAGATGTCACTTCCAGCTTGGCTTGGCCTGGGAGTGTAACTCAAACTTGAAAGGGTAATGGGAAGAAGGAGGGAAGGGAGAAGAGGCGATATGAATTAAGTCAGCCACCTCCTGCCAAGCCTGCGTGTGACGAGTCTCGGTTGTTCACATGTGTTTGGAGGCACCTCCTGCTTAGGTGACCCGGGCTCTGGCTGTTTGTGCCAGGGTGGCCACCAGCACTACCTTCGTACCGGTATTGAAGGAGGAAAAAAAGGAGTTTGTAACCCATAGGCTGGTATGCTCGTCCGAGGCGTGAGTTTTTTAGCACTTCTCAGTTCATTACCAAGAGTGGAAGATGTAAATATCTTCCACTAATTAGTAAATCTTTATTTGGAGGTAAGTCAAGAGCGCAGCCCTCTGAGCTTTGGTGAAAGAGGGACCTACCTCCATTTCGTACCGTAACCGGACCTCGATGAGCAACCTGAATGGGGAACGATTTCTGCTGCGCGTCTGATTTGGAGGACCCCAAACCTACATGGGTCAGGAACTACTGAGCCAGCACTTGGAAAATGACTCTGTTAAACGTGCTGGAAACACACGGCCAGATGCACGTGTGCAGGTTTCTTAGCCTCCCAGGAGCAAACGCTGCCCTCTCTGCGATGTGCTGCCCGTGCCTCGCCTCTGAGGTGGGCTGAGAGGGTTAAAGCACAAAGCCGTTCCATTGCGGTGGTTAGCTGATGGCCCGTGAAGCATCGCAGGGGTTTTCAGCTGGTTGGTGAAATAGCAGGACAGGTGGATATTTCGTTTTTCTACATATAACTTGTGCTTTTGGGGAAGAAAATCTGGCAAAGAGGCTGTTTCTTCTGGTATGAGCCCCCCCAGGGCTGCGGTTCACCCCAGTCCTTGCAGTCAGTGGGGAACAGATGACACCAAGTTGGGCGGGAGTGTTGATCTGCTCGAGGGCAGGAAGGCTCTGCGGAGGGATCTGGACAGGCTGGACTGATGGGCCGAGGCCAATTGTATGAGGTTCAACAAGGCCAAGGGCCGGGTCCTGCACTTGGGTCACAACAACCTCATACAACACTACGGGCTTGGGGACGAGTGGCTGGAAAGCTCCCCCGCAGAAAAGGACCTGGGGGTGTTGGTCGACAGCCAGCTGAATATGAGCCAGCAGTGTGCCCAGGTGGCCAAGAAGGCCAACGGCATCCTGGCCTGGGTCAGAAATAGAGTGGCCAGCAGGAGTAGGGAGGTGATCGTGCCCCTGTACTCGGCGCTGGTGAGGCCGCACCTCGAATCCTGTGTTCAGTTTTGGGCCCCTCACTCCAAGAAGGACATTGAGGTGCTGGAGCATGTCCAGAGAAGGGCAACGAAGCTGGTGAGGGGTCTGGAACACAAGTCTTGTGAGGAGCGGCTGAGGGAGCTGGGGTTGTTCAGTCTGGAGAAGAGGAGGCTGAGGAGAGACCTCATCGCTCTCTACAACTACCTGAAAGGAGGTTGCAGAGAGGTGGGTGTTGGTCTCTTCTCCCAAGTGACAAGTGATAGAATGAGAGGGAACGGCCGCAAGTTGTGCCAGGGGAGGTTCAGGCTGGATATTAGGAAAAATTTCTTTACTGAGAGAGTGGTGAGACACTGGAATAAGCTGCCCAGGGAAGTGGTGGAGTCACCATCACTGGAGGTCTTCAAAGAACGTGTGGACGAGGCATTGTGGGACATGGTTTAATGGGCATGGTGGTGTTTTTTGGTTGATGGTTGGACTTGATGATCTTACAGGTCTTTTCCAACCTTAGTGATTCTGTGAAATGGGCGCTGGGGCTAAAAGCCAGGCATCTTGCAAGCGGGGGTGTCTCTGCCCCGCGGGACATAGCTGCAGCATTGCCTCTGAGCACGTCTACCTTGCGTGCAAACTCCTGCTCAGGTTTGAAGGCTGCGTGAGCGTCAGGGGATGGGCTGGGAGAAAGCTGGAAGCCCGCATCCTCCTAATGCGGGTGGGCCAGCCTGGTATCCCACCACGTATCACGGGGACCTTCTCAGCAAGGTTTTCCCTTGATGACCTCATTTCTGAGGGCCTTGAACACAAGACCTACCCCTTTCTGCAGGGCAAAGGTACTTTTTCAGCAAGGTTGCACCTCCCAGAGTCTGTGCTTCGTCATCAGTCCCCTCATCATCATCTTAACCAGTGTCTTGCTGCGTGCTCACATGTCATCTTTGATCTGCTCGGATGATGTCAGGAGGAGGTCAGCTCTTCTCTGGAAGGCGGCAGACCTGTTTTTCACTTTTAGTTGTATGAAGCAGTGAATCCTTCACCGCGTTGTTTTCTTACTGCAAGCACCTCTGAAAAGAAGAGCCTAAGTGGCTGCGTTGTGCTGAACTCTCTCCGTGGGGCGCATGGGGGTGTTTGGTGGCCCAAGCAGCAGCGATGGTGCTTTCTGCTTGCATCTAATGTGCATCTCCGAGGAGCCTGGTCTCTGCGAGTCTGGTGCTTTTGGGCTGAGGAGGCAAGCAGAGGCTGGAAGAGGAGCCTGATCCCCAGCTGGAGGGTGTCTGGCGAGGAGAGGAGAAGGCAACCTAGAGGAGACCTTCAGGAAAGGCGGGCAACAGGGACAGGAGAGCCAAGCCTCACACCAGCAGCAAGTCACAACCCTTCTGCACGTTTGCGCTTGAGGTCAGGCTGCGGCAGGCATGCTTCTTTGAGGCGGGGGGGGTGGGATTTGGTTAAAAAGCCTCATCGGAGCGTTATGGAATCGGAATGTGAAGGGTAATTGAGCTGAAAGCCATTCTCTTCCTGCAGCCTGCGCCGCGGGACCCGCTGAAGCACCCTCAAATGCCAGCCTGGGAATCCTGCTGGAAAAGCGGGAGGTTGGGGGAGCACGCCTTCGGCTAGGTCCCCTCAGCCACCCTCCTGTGCCCAGTGCTTGCGGGCAGGGGTAGGAGATGGTCACTATAGGGGTGGTGTGGAGGAGAAGCCGGACTAGTGACGGATGAAGGTTTTGTGTGAAACAAGCACAAAAAGGTAGATAGGTTCCTGAGCTGCCGTCTCCATTCTTGCAGGCATCTGTACGCTCTCCGAATGAGTCCCTGCAGCTCGGACGGCATCTTCCTACGTCCATCTGTGGTCACGTCCTCCCGCTGCACCCCTTACCCGTGCAGGACGTCAGAGCGGAGCCCCACCAAGCATCCCCGCACCCCCTCCCCGTGACACCCGTTGTGCAAACGCCACCCACGTGTGGAGAAATGGTGTGGCCAAATGGGTGATGCTTTTGAATAATTGGAAGGACTAGATTAATTAAAAACAAAAAAGGAATGTGGCTAGTCAGGATGAACGGAATTGTTAAATACAACCATGAGATGTTAGTCACCGCTCCGGTCCCCTGCCCCTCTAATGGAGGAGCGTACGGAAGGGGATGGGGAGTTGGAGAGCTGCCGACGTGACCTCGAGGAGGGGATTAGCAGAAGACCTCTCTGTTTGAGACCTCCAGCACAGCGACAGCGTGAAGTGCGCGGCCCGATTGTGTACCTTGTCGTGCGTTATTGATTGCTGAACAGGCGCAGTTAAGTGCCTCTCATTAATATTTGTTCTGGTCTTTTCCCTGAATTCCGATGAGTGGAGGAGATGCTTCTTATCTCTCTCCTGCAGGTTTTCTTTCTAGAGGATTCCTCTTGTTGGTGACAAACCTGGACTTTGTAGCCACTCGTCCTGTTTTTTGGGAGGAGGGATGAGTTAGTAGCTGACACAAAATCTTGGGAACTCTGCAGAAAGAAAGCGAGGAACCAAAATTAACACAAAATTAAGAGGTAAAAATGCTCAGCTTGCACTGTGCAGATGAAATATGGCTTTCCAGGCTTGGCTGGGTTTGTAGATCTCTTAAAAGCGACTATTGGGGTACACAGGTCATGCTGGCTAAACTTTTAAACGCATGAGCAAGGATGAACCGTGTGAACTGTGGAGCAGGTAGCCAAGGACCAATTCTCAGTTAGTGCTTTTGTAGGTGGTTTTGAGGTTTCCAGCTGGGTGACAAAGGCTGTGGCCAGTGGAAATGTTGTCCATATCATCTGGGCTGGTGTGATGACATTGGTTCTTCAGCTTCTCCATCACCTAGAAGATGGCCTTCTCTTTGTTTCCATTCATCTTTCTGTTCTCCTGAAGATGAGGCCTGGTTGTGCATTTCTATGACTGTTGGCCATCTCCCACGTACTGCTTTTGGCAAGGACCTGCATCTCAGCATCGCGCTGTGGTGGTGCTGCTCTGGCATCGTGGCGGTTTGTATCAGACGTTGCTTTTGAGGCCGTCTGCCATGGCCATAGACATGTTGAGAAGATGCCTGCAAAGGTTTCTCACCTCAGCTGCTCGGTTTGCCTCCCTGAGCAACAACCTTCTTGCAGAGCAAGGCGTGGAGGAGGTTGTCCCACCTGCTGTGTCACATGCTGTTTGATGTCCTATGTCTGGAGCGGGTCCTTATTTCTTTCCTCTCCCCCTAACCCTAGTGTGCAGTGGATGACTCTCTTCTGTGCTTTCTGTACTCCTTCTGCCAGGCGTCGAGGGACTCTTGATGGCCATGCAGGTCTGAACTGTCGCGTTATGGCCAGTCTCTCTCATCAACTAAGTCACGAAAGGTGTTTCTGAAACTTGACTGTAGCCTAAATAGGGCAAAGCACTATTTCTTTCTGTCTTGTATAATAATGCCCTGTTTGTTAGGCTTGACTTGACCGCAACTGGTCCACCCAAAGCTATTGAAATGATTTTGAGCAGCCGTTTCTATCTATTCAGGTTATGCTCCCAGGCACTTAGGTGCAGCTCCTGAAATGAAAGATTTCTGGTGTGCCCAAAAGCAGTGAAGAGAGTGATTTTAATGTGGTTGCTTCTCTGGCTTTTCAATGGAGAGTTGGGTTCAGGTCCGCTATGAAGTGATATTAGAGTCCATGGAGCATGAGAAACTGCATTTGTTTGTGGGTTACAAATGAAGACCTGTCAAAAACCTTTTTAAGCAGTGACAGAAGTTTTCTTTTTCATGATACATTTAACTTAAAGGCTTTGCCTCCCAAGGAGGCTTGGCTCTTCTCTTTCTCCCTTGGTACGAGTTCGGGAAAATATAGTTGGCAAAAGCTGCTCTTTTCCTTTTCCTCTGTCTCTTCATCCATTTGGTGGGGTGTTTGGATCCTCTGGGGTGCTCTTGCCTCTGGAAAACAGTGTGGCCAGGAATGAAGGGGGTGACAAGCACTGGGAGAGCGGGGGAATGAGGCATGGACACCTCCTTGTGCTTGAAGCAACTGCTTTACCAGGTTCTTGTGGGAAAAGGGTGCAGGTTATTTCCATTGATTTGGCGTCAAGAGATGTTTTTCAAAGGGTAAATGTGTTTATAGGATTTCTGTCCTTTTGTTGTAAGAAGCAGGACGTCGTTCCTGGACACAGGAGTTTGCTAGAAGAGTGTCACATCAGTTCTTCGTCAATGTGTCTCATGTTGCAACCCCATTCCTAGGTGTGCTATGCAGGTGGCCTGTGAAACATGGTACTGCTGGTTGCCGTCCGCTGCGACTGAACCTTTTATTCAGTGCAGGCTCTAGACGAACGTTGGGAAGCTGGTTTCAGGCACCATACCTCGACTTGCATGCTCCTGGCCGTGTCTATGTCTTCCTTTTGAGCGGCTGAAACATCTGCCTGGCTGTGGGTTTAGAAATATGGTACGACCGGCCACGTACAGAATAAAAAGGGGTTGTTAGAGCTGATGGGATTTTTTTTTTGTGGCCCCCTCCCCATCTTAGCTCAAGAGTTGTCTTAAAGCATTCATGGAGAAGGTAAGAAATTGTCCCAACCAGTGTTTTCATGCAAGCTCGGGAATGTGAACACTCCCCTCTCCACCTGCAGATTAAATACCATGGGAGGATAGGGGATGCCAGGATGTGGGCTGGTGGGTTTCAGCCTTGTTGCAAGACCTCTGGTTTAGGTCCTTCTGCACCAGGACTGCGAGGAGGATTCACACCTTTATCTTCCTCCCATTTACAGCACTTTCATTACTACACCTGGGGAAGACTGGTGTAGTTTGTAGCCTTCCTTAGGCCAACTGGTTGCAGTGATGTCCTACAAATAATGAGCAGAGATGCTTTACGGAAGGAGATGTTCATCACCAGCCGTTCAGCTACCCAGAAAATTTCCTTCCCTTGAAGGGGGGATAAACTAATAGCATCGCTCTGTGCTCCAGCTGAGCGGGTCTCATTCCTAATTAGCAAGGGGTCTTTGTTAGGAGAGGTTTCTTGCCATGAGCCACTTGCCCTTTGTGCGCCACGCTGTTGTGATGCTGCTGTGCTCCTTGGGTCCCGGGTGGGGTCATGGCTTTGGTGGGGCCGGTGGGTGTCGGAAACCCAGAGAGCTGCCAAGTTGTGCCAGGAGACACCCTGGCAGGGGGCGAGGAGGAGGAAGAAAATAGAGGAGGAAGGAGAGGAGCTGCATGGCATTCATTGAAAAAATGTGCCTGCAAGCACCAAAGAACCTCAGCTGTAGAGAAGAAGCGTTGGGGTTTTTTAGCAATCTAGTGGGAACCCTTGGAGGGAACTGGTAGTGGTGACACATGGTGGTGGCCTGCAGCTCCCAGAAGGTCTGAGAGAAGGAGGCTTTAATTAACTTGTTCTTTTGTGGGTGTTGCACATCTTTTAGTTCATGGCAGATCCAGCTGTTTCTACATTTATTTGTCTGACGTGTTTGCGAAGTGAGAGGGGGGTCAGTAGCAGGGGGCTGGATCCTGCCCAGCCGTCCTGGCAAGAGAGCGGTCCCTGCGAGAGAAGCTTCCAGCTTCTCCTGGTCCACGTAGGACAACAGGCACTGGCATTAGGTGAAACAATAGCCACAGGTTTGATGACATGCTTCTGTGGCCATATATTTCGCCACCTGCGTAAGATCTGTCGCAGCTGTGCTTGTTGTTCCAGCACAGCACTAAGATTTAAAATAACCCAGATAAAATAACACAACAGAAGATGACAGTTCCCTCCAAACCCTTGGGACTGGCCCATAGTCGTGCAGAAAGTGACTGCAGCCAGATAAGATGGAATCAAACCAGATGAAGTAGCAACAGTTTGCGTCCCCTTAGCACATCTGACACTCGAAGTTAAATAGATCCTGCTTTAACAAGAACTTCAACCCGAGCTGGCAGGAAAAACTCAGCCAGCTACGTGTCACCCTCCTTCCTTCACGGTCGCTGTGTGCAAATCTCTGGGAAGACCACAGGACTGCTGCCCAGGGCACTTAGGATGACTTCGAAAGAAGGTGGTGGTCCTACGTTTCCTTCTGTGTGCTCCAGGATGAAGCAGAGTCTCTCCTAAGGAAGCTGCACCACTGTGAAACAAGAGTATTTGTGTTCCTGCAGCTCCTTCTTAAAGAAAGGATTGGACAGAGGGATTGATAGCGGTTCTGGGTTTGTTTGCCTGCCTCAGTTTCCTTAGGCATCGTCTTTCTTCCCCTTCTTTTGCTTTGTGCGAGGGGTGGGCATCCCTTGGCTGTGGAGTTGGTGGAGCAGCTCCTGCTGCCCACCCGCCGTGTGACGTCGGAGCGGAGGGGGTGAGGCATGTCCAGGGCTGGCCGGGGTGCCCGAGGCAGCATTTCTACTTGTCTCCAGCTTGTGGAGGTAAGATGGCAAGATGTCTTTTGCCCTGGGCAGCGGACAGATAGGACCAACTCCTGCTTTCCATCCTCCAGTGGCTGTGAGTACAGCTGCTCATGGCCAATGCCGTGGAGCTGCCCCTGCTTGAAAAACTTCTCCTTTCCCTTTTTTCTTTTTTTCCAAGTCCCTTTGCTCCTGATTTCTGAATTATTAGCAGAATAGATCTTGCTTGCTTCCAGCTTGGCGTACTCCTGCCCTGTGTCTCTTCTCATCCTGGGTACCTGTGCTCCCACCAGATGCTCGGGCTGCTTGAGACCGTCTGTCTTTGGGCTCCACAGGCGTTTCTGGTTGCTTCAGAGCCTGTTCCTCGTAGGTCGTATCATGTTCCCGGCTGTAATGGTGAATGCAGGACCCCAAACATTTCTCGCCCACTCTTCCTTGCTGTCTTTTTCCAGTGGGGATTTCTCTCACAAAGCTTGCTTGTAGCGGGCCATATATTTTGGGTTGGCATGCCAAAAGTGCTTTCATTTAACCAATCTTTTATCAGGATCGATTTTTCTATTGCTTTTTCCCTTTGGGTGTGCTTGGGGGAATTTATTCTTTTTAACAGGTTTATTCCAGTGTCAGGTATTAGTTTTCAAAGGCTGGGGGGCCCTTTGATTTGATGCCTGGAAAACGTATTTGGTTTCTGGTGCCCTCCTGGGACTGGGAGGGAGGGGAGGGATGGATGCATGGAAAAGCGGATGAAACTGCAACCTCTTCTGCCTGTCTAGCAACAGCTTTCTTGTCCTGTCTGTGTTTCACACTCGCTTTTCGTCTGCCGTCACCAGCAGCCGAGTCCTGCCGGTGGTCCTGCAGGAACCCGAGCGCGGATACGAGGTGCCAGACGTCTCCTTGTGTATTTTAAGTGGCGCGTCTCTAATTCTTGCAGGTAACCTGTACCGGCGTGGTTAGCCGTTCGCATGTCTGCTGGCTGCTGTTACTATTTTGGGGGGAAGCTGTACTGGTGTTATCAGCCCTAGCTGTATCTGTAGAAATAAGCACTTTTTCAGCTCGCGTTGTGAAGGTGTGAAGACAGTGATTGTCTCTCGGAAAATGCACGAGCTGAATGAGGTCCCTGTATGAGGACTAGGGGAACGGGGGCACGGAGACAAGATTTATTTTTTTTTTTTTCCCCAGTGCTATTTTGCCTTTATTTCTCCATTATGTTCCTCAACTCTTGAGTTTCTCATAAACGGAACCAGAAGCAGGGTTTTGGTTTGGTGATTTGGTTAAATTGCTAGGAGGGATTAAATTGAGAAATACCCCCATACATCTCCCTTGCAGCTGAGGGCAAATTTAACCACTGATTCCAGAGCTTCTGAAAATGGCTTTGTCTGAAAATGAATTTTGGCCTCTCAAAGTTCAAACATTTATCCTGAGCCAGAAATATACACAGATTTGCTCTCTAATTTAATAAAGCCATCCAAATAATATGATTTCTCCCATAACCATCGTTTATGTTTCACAGCAAAATGATAATGAGAAAGTCATTAGAAGTAATAAACAAAACAAAACCCACACAGCAAATCCTTCACCGAGCCTGACTGATGGGAAGAAGAAGAGACTTTGAGTCTTAGGCCACATAATGTTTGCCGGGTGCAGCTGTTTTGAAGTAGATGCGTTCTGGAAACATTATTTTGCTTGTTGCATTTTAATGGGATTTTGCTGGCTGAGCAGGTGGGCACCGACAGTGCACGGGAACAGGTCTGCGGTTGGGTTAAACATCACACCGGTGCCAAGTTGGCATTTCTTCATTCGCCTCTTGGGGGTTGGCGCCAACTGATGATTAACGGGCGTCGTTCATTTCTCCCCAACCCTCCTCCTTATCACGACTTCGAGAAGGTGCTTTTGCTTTGATTTCCTGGTGAAGACTTGAACCAAGTGTATGCTGAATGTGTAGAGAAGAACAACTACATCAAGATATCGAGAGTTCTCTCCTTTTTATTTATAACTGTATATGCGCTTTGGGCTGCAACCTGCATATTTGTTTCTGCGTTATCCTCATCCAGGTGAATTTTCCTTTGACTTCAGTGTTTTGCTTCAGTGGGCGTGCTTAGCTTTGATAGCTCTTTACCATTAATAGCATTTATTGCTGCTCTATCTCCCTTCTGTTATCCTTTTGCTACCTGACTGTGGCACTTAGGGTCACGGGTTCGTGGTGGGCTTGGCAGGGTTAGGTTTACGGTTGGACTCGATGATCTTAAAGGTCTTTTCCAGCCTAAATGATTCTATGACTTTACATCGCCCTCCCTGCTGTGAAGTTGTTCCTGCTGGGAGCGTGTGAGGTGGCTGGTCCGTATCGTCTTCACTTTGGGGTGCTGGGAGAAGAAAGCAGAGGTGGCCAGAGGGATGGCGTGCTGTTGTTGGGGGTCTGCTCCCGCTGCCTGTGCTGGGGGCTGATGCCACGCCGGGCAGTGAAGTCCTGCCTCCGGCGCAGCGTTTCCAGAACAGACATCAGTGCGGTTATTTGGCTGACACTGTTACGCCGTTCCAGCTCTGGCATTCATTCTTTTTGGCCCAAAATAGCCCACATCTGTTGCTGCTGAGCGTTCATTCACTGTCTCTCATCCAGGCTGTGGGGGAGGGATAGGATCTTGGGAACAGATGATAGCTGGTGGTTTGTTGGGACTGTCGGGCTTCCTTACAGGTCTCATTCATTGGTTTTCTGATTCGAGGGCACCTTTTGTTCATTTTTGTGCTTTCGAAATCACATTGAAGGTATGTGGACCCAACATAAGCCTATTTTCTTTGTTCTCTTAATTACAATTTTAAATACAACAGTGTGAGCTGCTCTTCTATGCAGAGTCAGGTCTGCAACCTGGCCATGCTGAGGGCACAGGTAGATCCTACAAAACATGTGATTGCTCCAACCACGCACCAATTCTTTCTATTTAGCTCCTGTGCTTAGGAGAGCACGATGTCTGCTCGCGGTCGGAGGATGCAGAGTACCACAAGCTGTAAAGGTCTGCGTAGGTATGAAACGCCCTCCTTAAAGCTTGTTTTTCCTGCTCCCACTTGAACTTTCCTTACTTTTAGTGCCGGTTGCTGTTTTGTTTTAGTCTGCTGACCCTCCTCAGACACTGGGTAGTTCCTATGCGTGAATAAAGGTTAAATCCCCTGCCTTTTGTGAAACTCAAAAATGGAAGGGTTGAGTCACCCTTTTCTTCTGTGTTCTGGCTTTTTTGGAGTCATGTTGCTTTTTGCTGTGAAGAACGGTCATTTGTCTAGAAAGCCTGCAGGGACGGGATGCTGGGAGCAGGGACGGGATGCTGGGAGCAGCAAGGTTTAGCAGTGCAAAAGGTTTGGCTTGGACAACGTAGCGAGCCAGGAGAGGAGATGGAGGAATTTTCTTCTGCTGCCCCCTTTCTTGGCTCCCGCTCTCCTCTCTCCCTCATCCCTGGGCTTTTCCATCCTCCCAGCTCCCAGACGAGCTCCAAGGGCTGTTTGTGGCACTGGTGGTGCTGAGCCGGGTGTGCCAAAACTCCTCCGAGCTGGAGGCTGCACGTACAGCTCCCTCTCTACTCCTGTCCAAGAGGGTTTGTAAGTCCTTAGTTTTTGACCCTCCTTCCCTGGCCTGAGCTAAGTGCTAGCAATTAGCTCCTCCAATGAAAGAAAAAGCTCATTTTTTTTGTTCCTCCTGTATACATTTAATAGAAAATAAATAGTAATAGAAGAAAATCTGCTGGAAGAGGTGTCGGAGAGCATGTTTTATGCATTGCTGTTTTCTTGTGGTACAGCTCCTGTCTAGGCTGATGAGCTAAAGGATGAAAATCGAGGTATGTAAGAGCTGCTTTTACCATCCTTTGAAGAAGAAATTGTACATCGAAGCTGTCCCTGGACAAACTCTTGCCTGCTGACCTTTCAAAAATAAGACTCTTTTAGGGTCCTCCTCACGCCCTTCTTGCTTGCGCTCTGATCTCCCTCCTCTCCCCTCCCAAAAGAAAATCTTATTTATGTTCTTACCTTTGAAATATGGTTTTTAATTAAAAAAAAAAAAAAAAAACAACCAAACCCAGGTGTGCATGCACTGGACCTGCACGGTGGTCAGAGAGGAGATAGCTGTTCTGGCTTATACTCCTATTTCCTACCCAGATATGCTGTGAGCAATTGGCTGTGAGATTCTCGGGCAAAACCAGCTGAGTGGAGAGAAGGTCCCCTTGTATTTTGAGCGTACCTAGCGCCAAGGTGAACATGAGTTTCCCCCAAGCCAGCTTCCAGCCTGTGTCTTCAGGATCCTGCTTTTGGCGAGAGCTGCTGGCTGCGCGAAACCTGTGCTGGATGAAAAGCTGAAATGCCCAGAGGCACGCTTGTTAAAAATGAGTTCCTTTCGTCTTTGGAGGGCAGAGCTTTGGCTGGAGTTGCATGAATTTGTGTTTTCCGAGCGACTGATCCTAAGGTTGCTTTTGGGGGTGTACGCCTGCCGTATCGGGGGAAAAGCAAGGCGAGATTGTTGTCCTGCGTTGTCGTCTTAGCTGTGCTAGGATGCTCGGCCATCCCTGGAGAAAAGGATGGCTCATGTGGGTAACGGGCTCTGCTGGGGCTGAAAACAGAAGTAATCATTGCTTGGGAGTGCCAGAGGAGATCCTGGTGGCTTCCCGGGGCTTTATGGGAGGAGGTGTGAAATGGATATACTTCTTTTCTCGGGATGACGAAGGCTCTGTAGGATGTACAGACTTTGTGTGTGGCTACAGCATGGAGGAGCATGGAAATTGCTATTTAAAAGATGCTGATGGAACATGACTGTCTTTTATAGGAAATAAGGGGAGCTGACAAATCTGATTTGTTAATGACTGCAGGGATGCTTGGGGTATGCTGGCAAAAACAAAATGAGAATTGTAAACCTGCATTTTTTTCCTGCTGTCTCTTTTTGATGTATTTCTGATAGAAATCCCACTGCACCGGCCGAAACGCAAGAGCCTGGTTTACCTAAAATCCCTGTTGGGATGTTACCTGGCACCATCCGCCGCTGGAGCGGGGTGCACCCCAGAAAGAGGGTGCAGGTCCCTTTTGCAGCGGGGTCTCCAGCCTTTGCTGGAAAGGTGCGGGGTGGGGAGCGGTGATGGGGTAGCCGTGTAGCGTCCCCAGGCTAAACGCGCGCTCCCTCGGAAAGGGCCCGTCATCCCTCCGAAGGCAATTCTCATTCAGTGGAGGGTCGTTTGGAAATAGTCAGTCATCAAGCACTTATGGATCTTTCAAGCCCCTTTCTCTCCCTAATAATCCCACCTCTTGGGAGGTATTGATTCTCCGCTGTTGGCTGCCTCTTGGTATTCCGCGGTCCGTTTTTTGTCTGTGTAAATTGCTGCGCTGTCATTTTCATGCGGCAATTACCTGCTCTTGATTTCTTTCATCCCAAGTCCTTTGCCAGAGATCTAAACTCTCTATTGACAAACCACCCTGGAAGAAAGAGAGGGGTCGGGGTTTGGGAAGAAGTTGTACACAACAAAAACTTTGGGGAGAGTTTCCCCTGGGGCGCGATCATCTCGGGGTCGGTGTCTCAAAGCCCTTCAGGTTTTTTCGCCGCTGGAAAGTGCTCATCCAATGCGAGAGGGATGCTGCGGCTCCCCGGTCTGCAAATGTGACTTTATGCCTTGCTTCTTGCTCTTGCTGAAAATGCAGGAAATTCTTCGCTTTGCTGCTGTGCAAAGGATCAGCCTGGAGAGTTGGAGTCAGCCCTTTCTCAAGTCATCCTCAATTCTCCGCTGGGGAATGAGCACCCATCTGCATGAGCTGTGGCCTGCTATAGAGAGGTACCAGACCAAATTAGAGCGGGCCCAGGTGTCCAAGCAAGCTGTGCTTTGGGTACACAAAAGCCCAAGGTGCATCGTAAATCATACCCAAATCAGCAGCTCTGTCTACCTGAGGGATTTTGGGCAAAAGCTTCCCCACCCTCTTGCTCCAAAGGGCTCGGGTCTGCGCGTGGTTGCGGCGGGGCTGGGGTGCTAACGGAGAAAGCAAGGCAGAAAGCTTAAGAGATGTCTCTCCTCCGACAGAAGCAGTTAGCATCAGTCGATATGAGTTTTTGGTCGCTGGCTCGCTGTGTCTTGTGCTGCTCGCTGGTGTCTCACGTGCAAGGAGGTCACCCTGGCTTGTCACCTGAGACGGTGGCTCGGCTTTGGGCAACCCAAGAGATCCCGCAAGCAGCTGGGTGAGATGCTGCCAGCAGCTTCGCGTAGGGATGGGGTTTGGGAGGTGTCGGAACGTGGCTTTGCAGGGTGTGCTGGTGAGCAGGGACGGGGCGGTGCAGGGGTGCACCGGCGACTGGGTGCTCACGGACCAGCGCGTGGCAGGCAAAAAGGATGGGCACCTTCCAATCTTTGTGACCTGTTTACATTTCCAGTCTGAATTACAAGGAAAAGGGCTGAAAACGCCTTTAAAAAATGAAAACGGAGATTCATGCTGACATTTCTAGGTCCCAAGAGTCACCAGGGAGAGCAAATGCCTGCAAACACACGTTTCGGGGGCCTTTTGTACCGCAGCAGGTTTTCCTAAAGGCATGGGCGCTGTTGTAAACAAACAAACAAAGAAATCCCCAAACCAAATACGGACCAAGAAAGGTTCAGCCTCAGGCCCTTGAGCAGGAATTTCATGGTCTTGGGTACTTTTGATTGTGATGAAGGTATCGGAGCAGCAGTTGTGAGCTTCGTCTCGCTTTCCCGGAATCAGGGTCCTTTGATTTGGGGTTACGGTCCAGCCATCTGGGGAGGGGGGAGATCTGGGAATTGGTTTTAGTCCCCAGTGATTTTTTTTTTTTTTTTCTTTCCAGGTGGATGAAAGTTGAGGGAAACAGTGGTTTACAGCAGTGGGGTTTCCTTCAGCCCCGTCTGCTGCGGCACAGGAGCTGCAGCCCCCCAGAAGTGGCAGGTGCTGTACTTAACCTGGCACAGAGTTGCACCTCCAAACTTGAAGGCATTTTGTTATTAAAACAGCACGCCTGGCCGGTGAGGGCTCTCGCTTGAACAGAATCCCCATCCTAGCAGAGAATAAATTAAAAAGCCAACTGGCCGCGGCTGCCTGAGGAGCGCCGGGACCAGAGATAGGGCCAGAAGTCAGATAACAAACAGTGTCCAAAATTGCGGTGCCTGGTGCAAGGCGTGAAATTAAAACCTTTTCTGCCTCCTCCTGCATGCTGTAAAAAAAACAGCTCCTGCCACAGTCTGCCGGCACCGGGAGCGAAGAGGAGAATAATTAAATACATAGAGATTTTTGCATCTGAGGGAAGCTCTTCCAAGGGAAAGGATGCTGCTTCTCTGCCGTGGACCTTGGTGCTTTGGTCCTGCGGCCGGGCTAACGCTGGGAGGGTCTGTGGGCTGCCCTGCTAAGCTGCCTTTCCACTGCCTCTGCTAGCCGGAGGTGGGAGGAATCTTGCGCTTTTTTGTTGTTGTTTTTGCCTTTTTCTCTGAGTTTGCTCCCTCCGCCTGCCCTTTTGGGCTCGGCAGCAGTCCTGGCATGTGCCGGCGTCGTATCGGCTCTTCTCTCCCCAGACCTCAGGGGCTTTCCAGACCTCGGGAAGGATGTTTCTCTGGAGTTACTGCCCAGGAGTGATGAAGAGGGCACCACTTTTTAATCAAAGTTACATTAGGTGAAGCTTATATTATTCACTCTGCTTTATTGCAGCTATTTTTACACGGGGGTTAGAAGTTAATACTACCCAGTGAGCCTGGTTTTGCTGAATTCTGGCAAGCACCGAAATCCATCAGCACATCCAGACAGGGTAGGAAAGAGCCCAAGCAAAAAATAAACTCGCTAGCTGAACTGAAAAAGCAGTCAAAAAACCCAAACCTTTTAAAAAGACCAGACCCTTGATAATAGAGGATCTGGTCTGGAGGGGCAAAAACCAGCCAGAACCATCAGCTGTAATCAGCAGAAGGGCGAGCTTCTGCAATCAGCGCAGAAAGGGGAGCGGGAGCCGTAGCAGGGGGGCTCGGGCGGCCGCAGGGCTGCAGGGTTGTTTTTTTCCCTGCCCTGGCAAATGAGCCTGGCCCTCTCCCGGTCCCCATCCGCAGCCCCAGTCGGTGTGATAAGACTTAGTCTGATTCTACCAGAGGGACGCCGGTGCTCGGGAAATGGCTGTTGACCGCAGCCAGCGTCTCAAAGTGAACAGTTTCAGCAAATAAGGCTTTGCAGGGTTGCGTGGGTTTCTTCGGTTTGGTTCGGGTTTTTTTTCCCCCCAGGTGATGCCTGGGTTTAAGGTTTAAGCTGCGCTGATTCCTTGGACCTGGCAAGGGTGCTGGCAGAGCTGGGATCTCTTCTGCTGGCTGACAAAAGATGTGATGAACTGGGAGAGGGAAGGAGGGAGTTGTCCCTGTGGTTCTAGAAAAGGGCCAAAATGCAGCTTTTTTCTTTCTCCTTTCTGTTTTCTTCCTCATTTTCCTTTTCCATCTTTTCCCTGTTCTTTAACATAGAGATCCCTTGCTGGAATGTGCTTTCCACACCGGTGCTTTCTAGGCCCTTTACTGGTGTATTGTCCCCGCGGGAGACGCTATGGCGAGGCTGCAGGACCGAGTTGCCTCGGTTCTGGTGATATCCTCATGCTCAGGGGGGTTCAGAGATTGGGGCCCCTTTAAAAAAAAAAACCAATCCAATCCTGAGTGCGTTTAAATAAAACACCAGATAGTTTTAAAAACCACTTAAGGTATTTTTAAAAACCGCTTGACACAATGGGTGTTACCGATTGATTGCTTTGACCCCTCTTCCAACATGACTTCATGGTATGCTCGGTTGGTTCTTTGGGCTGTATTGCAAAGGCTGGTTCCTTTGGCAATGCTATTACAAATTAAAGAAGAAAAAAAAAAGGTAGTTTTTAACCAAAACTCTTTTAAGAAGTGAAGCCTCCTGCTTCCAATCTCAGAATCAGTTGCAGGTTAGGAAGGTTTTGCCCCTGTACTCAGCACTGGTGAGGCCGCACCTCGAATCCTGTGTTCAGCTTTGGGCCCCTCACTCCAAGAAGGACATTGAGGTGCTGGAGTGTGTCCAGAGAAGGGTGACGAAGCTGGTGAGGGGTCTGGAGCACAAGTCTGATGAGGAGCGGCTGAGGGAACTGGGGGGGTTCAGTCTGCAGAAGAGGAGGCTGAGGGGAGACCTCATCGCTCTCTACAATTACCTGAAAGGGGGTTGCAGAGAGGTGGGTGTTGGGCTCTTCTCCCCAGTGACAAGTGATAGGACAAGAGGAAATGGCCTCAAGTTGTGCCAGGGGATGTTCAGGCTGGATATCAGGAAAAATTTCTTTACTGAGAGAGTGGTGAGACACTGGAATAAGCTGCCCAGGGAAGTGGTGGAGTCACCATCGCTGAAGGATTTCAGGGAAGGTGTGGACGAGGTATTGTGGGACATGGTTTAATGGGCATGGTGGGGTTGGTTGATGGTTGGAGTTGATGATCTTACAGGTCTTTTCCAACCTTAGTGATTCTGTGATCTGATTTCTTGTGTGGAGAGTGCTATGAGTGTGGGGAGCAGATGGCGGCGGGGAGGCGAGCCAGGGGCAGCGGCACATCAGCAGATAGCATCCCGCTGAGCGCGGTGGGGAGCATGCAGAGCCCTGCCCCAACGTGCCCGCCGCTGTGTTGGGGGCAGCGGTGTGGCTGGAGGAAACGGGCTCTCAAGGCTAGGGGCAAGGTCCATGCTGTTCCCCTAGGCCATTAGTGTCGGAGCCTTGAAGGCTACCCTCTGGAGCTCTCACTAAAAAGCATTGGCAATTTAGGATGATGTTTAATGTAGCATTACTAGCCTACAGTATTATAATTGCTTGCTTGCATTGAAGTTTATCCACAAAGCTTTTCTGCAAGCAGAGTGTCACTGACAAAGGTTTGAACCCTGGGTAGTGCCGAGCATGGGATGAGCAGGGGAGGAGGCAGGTCTAGCAGTGCATAAACAGCATCCCTTCGGACAGTCCTGGGCCAGCGGCCCTTCCGGAGGGGAGAAGGGGAAAAAGGTGAGGAGCCTCGCACAGCGACCACTTTGCGCTCCTACGAAGAGTAACTTGCAAGGGATAAGTGAGCGTGTGGCCGCGTGGCTTAGCCCTTCCTCTGCCACAGGTAGATCTACCCAGCAGGGTCTTTTAGGGAAGAGATGTACAGATGTATCTTGGGCTGAGTGCTCTGGGTGGGACTTTACGCTTCCAGCTTCAGTCTGGAAATGGATAGTATGAAAGAAAAATTTTGGTGTTTTGGCTTACCCCACCAACTTGTCCCTTGGCATTAGGGACAAGCATGCTCGCTCTTCCACGTGGCAGTGGGGGCAGATCGCCACGTCCTGATGTGCGGAGTACGGGTAGTGGCAAGAGAGAGGCTGGGGGGAAGTATCTGGGTGGTCTCTGAAAACCTGTGCAGGGGCCTCGGCTCTTCCTGGTGTTTCTGGGTGCTTTGCATTGCTGTTGGGGGTGAGAGGTTTAAGGAACAAGAGAGAAAAGGAAAAAGTTTTTATTTTTAACATGAGGACACATCTAAGCCATGTCCAACATGATTACTTTTGTGGGTCCACTTGATAAGCGGAGGTTTTGCCAACTGTCATTAGAAATAGTGTGTTTGTGGTGTGACTTAACCAATGAGGCGACCAGCCCTGACTGTGTCCCGCGCCCGTGTTCCCGCCGTACCCTCTGCACCTCGCCACTGCCTCGTTGCAGCCTCAGACTTTGCCGAGGCTTGAAAGATCTCCCTGCCTCCTGGTCGGGTTGCTCCTCCGGGATTTAGAGGCAAAAGGAACTGATTTCATTGCTTCAGTAGCACAAAGCTGTTCGTCGCGCCAGGAGCAGGTATTTAAAGCCGTGGTGTGCTCTTCCTCCGGGGTATTGACTTGGCACTGCTGCCTGCTCACTTTGGGGCCACCTCTTAAAAAGCAGCTCCTCCCGCCTTCATTTAAAATTGGGAGAGCAGGTGCCAGAGTGTGAATCGGTGTGCTGTGTGCTTTGGTGGCAGCGTTTGTAACGTCTCAGCCTTGTGAACAAGGGGTGGTAATGTTATTCCCTAAGTACATCCGACGCGGGGATTGTTTAGTTTATCCCCATCCTCAGAGTATATGAGCAGAGGTATGATATGCTGGGTCTGTGCCGGCTGACGGCATTCCTGGTGTAACAGCATCATGCTGAGAGGGGTACCCTGCCCTTCTCCCCTGGGCACTGTTTTTTTTGCCAAAATGAGTCACCTGAAGGTCTTCAAGGCCATGCCTGGAGGTGGAGGTTGACCGGTGCCCATGCTGATGTGCCTCAGTCAGAGTTTCAAGTTGGCTGAAGGACGGCTTGGGCATGGCCGGGGTGCAGAGCACACTCCTTAGCTTTGGGGCTTTTTGCCTTTGCTTTCCTGCAGCTTGGCTAGGGTGAAGAGGATGGAGAAAGAAACTTAGATGGGTTTAGAAACTCAAGCTTACCCAAGACTGACAGATACCAGCAATAAGCTTCTGATGGCGATGCCTAGGAGGTGAGTGATGGTGAGAAACAGCAGAAGAAGAGAAGGGAAACCCTGATTTATTTGTAATTGTTGTGAGTTTTGTTTAAGTTTGTAACCTATAAGCCAGTGATGCTAAAGAAACAAAGTTGGGCAAATAATCCATTTTCTCAGCTGTGAATGAGGGCAAAGCCGAGGGAAGAGGAGAACTGAAGTGACCCATGTGAAAAGAACAGACTTAACCCCGTTCCTCAGGCAAGGTTCGAGGGGATTAAGCTGGATTTGTGCCTGTTTCCCACCATGCAGATGCTGCCCTGAGCTGAAGGGTTTTGGCCTAGAGTGAATGAAGGGAATGCCAAAACATTCCTCCTTTAATTCACCCAGATGTGCCAGTCAATGCAGCCGGTGAGCTGAGTCCTCTGGGAAAATCCTTTTCATGAGGAATCCTGCTAGATGGGGAAACAGCGCGACGTGAACACAATCATCCCAGCTGATGCACCGAGATCCCAGCCTGGATTAAAGAAAAGCAAAGGCGAAACAAAACAACACAGAAGTTGAATGATTCAAAGAGCTTTATTGCCGTAAACGTGCCCTCTATATTTTAATCACAGCTTGGAGGGCATGTTGCTGACCAGGATAGGCGAAGAAATGCCCCAGCGACGTGGCTACGCAGCTGCATCCGATGGCTTGCATCCCTTCCCCTCGCGCTGGGCACTTGCCTGTGTCGCTCCGTGCAGAGCCCCTAACACGGGATGCTCCTGTAGCAGAGATTTGCCTCTGCAAGGAAATTAGCTGGAGAACTGTGAACCAAGAAAAGGCAGTACCTTGGAAAAATCACTTTTCAGAGCTGCCTTTTCCCCAGCGCCCGCACAGAAACCCTCAGCCTCACTGAGGGCAGCGCTGGGAGCAGATCTGTCCATCCTTTCCTCAGGGCAGGATCTGAAACTTTTAATCTGGTGCCAAAAAATAACAGCTTTGGTAAAGTTACTAGTTGTCTGATGCTTTATAACATGCCTCACCTGTAGCCAGAGGCAAGGATTACTTGCCCCTCTCTTTATCCTCAAGAGGCTGATGACTTTATTGGCCCTTTTTGAGCTAGTACTGCCTTTCCACTTCACAAATAACTGCTGTGTGGGTCTGCATGGTTAGCATAGTCTCAGTAAACTCAGAGCATTAGTCCTCAGTCTGTGTTTGGCTTTGAAGGATGCTCTTTTCTTGTTCCAGAGCTGAACATCAGTGTCTGATCCAACACAAGGTGCTTCTTCCCTTTACAAACCTTGCTGTGTTCCCACTTGCCCTTTTTCCTCTCCTTTCGAGGCAGGTTGGCTCCTGATGCTCCATGCTCAAGCATCTTCTTTTGGGACCAGGAGCTTATTCACCATGTACCTTGGAGCTCTTGCACAGTTTTTCATGCCAGCGCTGCTGGCTGAGGTCTTTGCCTCTGGTCTTCCTGGGTGGGAAAACCTTCCTGTTGTAAGAAGGTGTGAAAAAAAAAAACCCCAAGTGTGCCATGCAGAGTAAGGTGAGCATCTTCTGCTTATAGCAGAGGGCAGGCTCAGGCCTCAGGATGCCTCATCCTCAGTGCAGGCAGGCGGCCTCGAGCGTAACGGTGAGACAAAGCTGCTCTGCACATGGGTGCAGCATCTAGCGCTAAGCAGGGAGCTCTCGAGTCAAAGCAGGTAAAGCTGGGGTGTTGTGTGTTGATAAACCCCTCTTTCATAGCGTGCCTGCTAGCCGGGATGAGTCTGGAGTGTGTGGCGCACACGCCATTCCTCATGCTGCGGCACTGGGATGCTGCGTGAACTGGGAGACTCGATGCTTTGCTTCCCGTTTCTTCCTCCTTCGGGTTGCTAGATTTTCTGTCTTTATTATATGTCTTAATTAGCCTGGTCTAGCTCTTTTGCTGGGTTTTCCTGCTCTAGAAGTTCAAGGGCAAGTCAGTAAGTCTTCATGTATTGTATTTTTTTAAAAAAAAAATTCCCCGCACGTTCCTTTGTCCCAGGTTTGTAACTGCTCTTTCTGTCTGTGAGCACTGCAGAGGTTGTGGGAGACAGCAAATTGGGGTGCTAGCTCGCGTGGGACAGCGGTATCCACATTGCTGGAGTCCCTCCAGGGGAACCATGTCACGACACGGCTCGACAGAAACGCTTCGCCCTGAAGTTTGCCGTTTCAGCACAAGCGAAGCCCTATGAGGAGACCTGAGCTGAACTGTTATCGATCCTTCCTCTGGTAATAAAGCCATCCGCGGGAAGACGGGGAAATATTTTTTTAAATCAGCACAGCTGTATGGATTTTGCTTTCGCTCGTGTTGAGAGCGATACCTGCTCGCAGGCTGCTGCAGAAGCTCTCCCAGGAGTTTTTTTGTGATGGATCTTTGGGACCTACAAATCCCAGACTTCAAAGAGAGAGAGGTGGTTTTTTTCCCCCCCTACTTTTCCAAGGGCAAATTACTTGCTCCACCTGCGGTCAGAAGCGAGCCACTCTGTGCCATGAAAGGTGCTTTTAGCTTTTCTACCAGAATAGGGGATAAACAAGCAGTAAAATAAATAAATAAGGCGGTAAAGCTTTCTATCTGCCTGGCTAAAATGGTAGTGCGAGAAATGGGGGAAAGAAAGGGGATCCCCTTTACAGGAATACACGTGCTAGATCAGAGGGTCTTCTGAAGACTGGAGATGGTGGTTGAGAGCGTGTGGGAGAGGAGAGGAGAGAGCGAGAAGTCCTGGCAATGAGCCGATGTGAAAGCAAGTCCCAGTTTCTCCTTGGCTGGCTGGGCTGGCCGCTGCGTCCTCCTTCAAGGGGGCTCGAGGGGGCTCGGGATGGCTCGAGAAGCCCGGGAGGAACAGATGCTGGGCTGGTGTGGAGAGGAACCTGCGAATAGATAAGCAGCCCCAGATTGCGTGTATATGTTTGCAGAACGCCGTATAAATGAATGCAATACCTAATGATTCGTGGCTATTATTTGAAGGGCCCCACTGTTACAGATTTATTTGTCATTTCTTGTAATAACACCGATGATAATGAATCCATTTGTATTAATGCGGGTGTTGTGGACTTCCGTTGATATTCCACATTAATTAATGTACCATTAAAAGAAAGTGTCACCCAATTAATATCAAGTAGAAGCAATACTGCCAGTGTCCTGTCATTAGGGTTTCATTTGTAATGCATTGTATTAACGCTCTGCCTTAATGGAAGTCATTTGCAATCTGGAGCGTCACCCGATGGGCTGCTGTGGGGGTGCCAGTTTGCACCTCTTGCGGCAAGGGTTACCCCGACGAATCGATGGGGACAGGCTGCCGTTAAGAGTAAATCCTCCTTACTGCCTGGGCTCGGGCACGGCAGCCCGCACCAATCCCGTCCTCCCCAGCTCTGACACAGACGACTGCCAGAGGTCAGTGCGCTGCTTCTAGACATCCTTCGCCCCCAGTTTAAAGGCTGATGCGTTGACTTAACCCACCTTCTTGACCTCTCCCTGGGTTTAGAAAGTAGAAGTTAGTGGTGACTGCAAATAATATGGGATATAAAAAAATAGGATCTGCCCAGTTAACGGTATCACCCCCGAGCAGAAATCAGAAAAGGGATTTCTTCTCTCACCCCGTAATGTATGTTGGCTGGTAGCAGTAAATCACACTGGTGATTTGATTTTGCTACTGAATTTTAATATTGAGAGGAGGGACAGTGGAAAATCTCACTGGCTGCTGCAGGTCAGGGCTGCCTTTGCTTCCCTGGACAAAAGCTGCCTCTGCCAGTGCTGAGAGCAGAGGCAGGAGCGGACACCTTGACTGTGGCCACCTGGTTCCACCCCATCCGTGCCCACCGTCTCTGGCAGGATTACAGCCGAAGGGGTGCCGGGCCATCTGCGGTGCGTGCCCTTGCAAAGGGGGAGATTGCTCCGAATGCCCTCTTCCAGCAGGAAAATCACCCCAGCGCGCCATCGAAGGAAGCCAGGAGCTCTCTGACTGACAGGTTTTCACATTCTCGGCATTTGTCTCTGACTTTCAAATGTCTCATTAGACCGTTTTGGGTTCCCATCTGCCATCTCCGAAATTGGGACTGACATAATAGCAGCCCAGGAGGGCAGCACGGGCTGCCTCCCAGCCTTTGCTCCAGCCCTGCCCGGCTCCTCGAAGGCTGGAGGTGCATAATGGACAGAAATGGGAGAGAAATGTGGCTTCTCCAACTGGATTTGGCTGCAGGCGTTGAGTTAGTGAAGTTGCGGTTGCTTTACCACCATTTTCTTCCGTCCCTTCCTAGGGCAGTGGGAAACAGTCTGTTTTACAGGGTGATCCCCCTTCCTAGGAGAGCTGGTTTTTTTGGTTCAGATATAGAACTCTGCATTTACACATTAAAAAAAAAAAAAAAGGGGTATTGGTTCAAACCAGTTGCCAGCAATCTGCTCAATGTTGACAGTCTGTGCCCTTTGTTGTTTACCTATCTCCCAACCTCTGTGTTTCCATTCTTCCAGGTGATTAGTAAAAATGACAAATAATGGGCAAAGACCTGCAGGTTCCCAGCAGGAATCCATTAAAAATACACTTGCCTGATAATATTCCTTGGTCACAATTGTATTTTGAGGGCTACGTGCTAGCTGACTGTGTTGATTTTGAATTATTCTATGTGTTAATCGGTCTCACAGAGCACCAAGTCATATGGCTTAGAGAAGATGATGTATGTGACTTTGACTCTGTCGCCCTTTTCGACCGAGATTGTTGTCTGGTAGAAAGATGAGAGGGAGAGAGAATAGGGCAGGATCTATTGTCTGTCAGTCTTGTGGGAGGTGTTAATGCTGCTACTTTCCTTTAATTCCCTATTAGCCAAGAGCTACGCGGCGGGTTTTGTTATTTCACCTGGAGTTGATGTAGCTGAGAGGTCTGAAATCACTCCCATTGAAGAAATCCTGACAGTGTGTTGGTTGCTCTGCCGCTCCTCGGTGTTTGCAGGGCTGCTGAAAATCATCAGGAACGGTCCAGTGAGCACCTTGGCCATTGCCTTTACCGCTCTTTGGCAGGAGTTATCAGACCTGCTGACTGAGACGTGTCTCGCTGGAGGAGGCTGGAAACGTAAAGGTAGACTGCTTTGTCCCTGCCAGCGCTCTCCCCACCTCTTTTCCGAAGATCAACCCCACCCGGGTTTTTCTAATCTCTTAGGCTGTGCTTCTATGCTCACGACTTTATGGTCCTGTAGCAGTATGGTCGTAGCAGTCCATCTCAGTGGCTTTTTGGTTGCTGGAAAGGTTCCCACAAAGGTTCCCCCGCACAGAGTATGTAAGCCCGCTGGCATTAGCTTTGTTGCTCCTCTTCATTGCTTCTCACGGAGAAGCCGCTCACGGTCTCCTGAGATCCGGGGCAGCAAACGCAAACCCAGGGCGCAGCGTAATAGCTCGAGTTACCTCGAAATAGGGGATGTCGAGGGAAACGAGCTTCGACAGACAAAACTGTCTGCTTAAATAACTGGTAACGGTGTGGGCGGGATGGCTTCTTGAAAGCCGGTGTGGAACTTGCTTGCTTCTCTCTGCTCTCTTTCTCCTGGTGCTTCACCCTCCTGGCTGCGCTCTGTCTGCTTGTTGGCATGCGCGGCGGGGGGTTGTGCAGGACAGGGCTGGCTGGGGATGGGGAGGCACCGAGCACCAAGGTGAAGATGAGGTTCAGAGGGAGGGAAGAGAGAAGCAATCCCCTGGGTCTGGTGGTTTGGTTGGGGATGGAGGTCGTGGCGCAGCCCCTGTGCAAGCCCAAGCCCTTGTGCTTGCCGTGGTCTAAGGCAGGCGGCTCCTTTTGCCCCCGAAACTGCAAATTAAAGCTCTGCCACACAGTGCTTTTCCTCCCCTCGCTTTCTCTTTCGAATGTAATTCCATTCTGGACGAGTGCTTGAACTGCGTGGCCACTGTCGCTCCCGAGGGCAGGGGAGTGCCAGGTCCCACTTATCGTATCACTGCCTGGAAGGGACAGCGGCCAGAGCCAGTTGGGAAGTCACAAATAAGAGGAGGAATGCTGTGGGTTTCTTTATTTTCTTACTAGCATTTCCTTCCTCTCCCATCTGCCCTCTTCTGCCTTTCCTGGGCTTGCCCCTCAAGACCTGCGCTGCAGAAGCGACGGGTGCCACGAGGAGAGGTGGCAGAGCCACGGTGCGCCCAGCTTTCGGGGATGCCATGCCATAAATCAGCCATCCGAGCCTCATGCTGGCAAGGGCAGAGTTAGGGTCGGTGGGAAACGGGGCAGCTCTGGGCTGGAAAAAGCGAGCAGCTTTATCCTGCGGGATACCAGAGCATCCTCTCCCGTTTGTGGCTCCTTGCCGTCTGCCTGCTGAACGCGGCTGTCCTGCCAGCATGGCGAATTCCCCCGGGGGCTTGCCAGTTGCAATGTCCCTTTCTTCAGCGCCGTGCATTCCGTCGGGCCGCGTCCGCCGTGAATAAGCACTCTCAGCTCCGCCTGCGGTTATCCAGCCACTAATTCAGTCTCTGCTTCCAATAACGCATCTATTCCAGCTGTGTTTACGGTGTTTTCAAAAGCCCCTCAATTGAATTATAGCTCTGCAGTGGCCGTTTGCCAGTGTCACCCGATAATGAGGGAGGTCACTTAATAGAGATGGCAACAAGAGATACATATTAACGAGAGCTGATTGAAAGGTGGGGTGAATTTCAACAAAAAAAAAATTCAAAAAAAGGAAATTATCAGGTTTTAAAATCAAACTTTGAAATTGGAAATTGCTTGGCTCAGGCTAGCAGTAATGCAATTAATAAATGTAATTAAAAGTGTAATAAAGAATACGGCAGTTGGAAGTCTGCGCACATCCATGTGAGCATTTAGAGCTGGCACGCGAGCGAGGGACCCGCTCTGGCAGTTGGGCCGCTTCCGACATGGAGCCTGGGGAGGGAAAGCAAAACCCAGGGCTGGTTTGGACTCTCGGCAGAGTCTGGAAGAGGGGCTGGCACTCGTTCCAGCTCTGCCTTTGCAGCTTCCTCCTGCAGCACCGCATGAGAGACCCGGACAGGAATAGGTGACTTAAATCTGTCCCAGACAGCCCAGGGATGAGGCAGGCAGGCCTTCAGCTGTAGCAGAAGAGCGCTTGGATTCAGCGTCAGCTATGTTACGCAGCACCTCTGAGATGCCTTGCCTTGGGCAGGAGGCATCGAACCCCCCTTCCCGCCCTGCGATGAGACGGGATCGGCGAGAGGGCCTTTGACTCGAGCAGAGGGATGTCTGAGCCGGCTTTTAGCAGACCGCAAAGCTTCTTTCATCTGCCCCGCTGTGCGGTGGCAAGAGACAGCGAGAGGGAAAAGAGCCTCCAGGAAGAGCAGCAGGGAATTATTTAAGAGTAATAGGTTGACCTGAGATATAACAGGAGCGCGAAGCAGCGAAGCATCTCCTGATGGGAGCGGTCAGCTCCTGCCTCAACGCAGGGGCAGCGCAGCGGCAGGGGGGGGTGGAAAAAGCCAAGACCTGAAATAAGGCTGGCGAGACAGTTTTGATGCTGATGTGAAGATCACAGTGCGGGCGGCTTGGTTTGCTGCCTGCTGCTCCAGCCCTCGTGCCCGTCACTGTATTGCCCCCCGGTCCGTTTGCGTCGCCTCCTCTCATCCCATCGACCTTCAGACAGCTGTTCGGCCAGATTGCCTGCCGTTTTTCCACATTATTTGCGTTGGTACAGCATGCGCGCATCCGCATCCTAATCGTTTCTACCGGCTTCTGCTGGGTCGCTGCTGGGTGACTTTGCCCTGGGAGGTCAGATGGAGGTCCTCTACGTGGCCAGCCGCTGAGATGGGGAGCGGGCTTGGAGGGACCATCCCCAAATAAACCTGGGCTCCTCCCAGGCGTTGCCCCGGTCCTGGAAATCCCTCCTCTGGGATTTGTGTCTGGTCCTTGTTGGCTGCAGGAGAAGGATGGAGCCCGTCGCTGTCGGTATAGCGGGGTGAGCTGCTGGGTGAGAGAACAACTTTTAGGCTGAGGGTTGGGGCGCGTGCACAAAGTGGGATGTACGCCTGCAAAACTGCAGTGGGGGCAACGGACCTGTTCCTCGCAAAGCCTGCTGCTCGTTTAGTTGAAGAATCGATTGAGTGCTTGTGTGCAAGAGAAAGGGAGAGAGAGGAGAGGGTCCTTTCAGGATCTTGGAGCGCTCCTGACACCCTGCGTTTCTAGTGCCCAACCAAAGCTTGTAACAGCCTGGCTGGAGTTTGGAAAGGTTGGATGCCTTTAAGGGAAGGGAGTATCTGAGAAACTAGCTCCCAGATCTCCTCCGCTTCACCTCCCGCCTTTACTTTCACCTGACTCTGACCCCGCTGTATAAAAAGTCAGGGCCACACGTTCCCCCTCTCAGCCCTTTGCCCGCGGGATGGCCGGTGTCAGGCCGGTTGGATGAGACTGACGGATCAAGGCGCGTTTGAGGTGGTGGCAGCCCGTGGCCCGTGAAATGGTTTTGCTATGGTGGAAAGCTCTCAAAGGCGCCGCGCAAATCTGCTCCCGTAGCAGGGTGAGCGGCTGTCTGACAGCCGGAGGGTTTTATCCGCTCTGGGAGCAGGCGCCGTGGGCCTGGTGAAACGGCACGGATGCTGGCTTTTTTGCCAACAGCTTTTTATTTAGCAGTGCGTGAAAGAAGAGCTTGTTCACGTAGGTTTACGTATGCCTTAAAAATTGGCCGCCCTAAAGTTTTCCTGGATTTGGGAGCTTTTTCCTCAGGAGCTCCTCACCCAGCCTATCTCTGGTCCCCGTTGCACGGGCATGGTCCTGCCGCTGCTTTGGTCCCCGGTGCTTCTCCAGCACCAACCCTCTCCCCAGCAGAGCTGGCTCTGCAGTCTTCGGGGAGCATTTGGTGGCAGACAGGAGGAGATTGTGCTCTGATGTTTTTAGGGAGTCCTGCCCAGTGCCCCTCGTGTTCAGCTGTGGCCGTGTAACCTGGCACGTCGTGCCTTCGGAGGCTGCATCTCCTCCGGGTCGTAATCTGCCTTGTATTGCCATGTTTTGCTGGAGTAGCATCCATCAGAAATTCTATTACTAATGCATTTTATAGCAGGATTCATAATAAGACACTAAAGACAATAGGCGCATCCAGAGAGAGAGATGTAAATATTTTAAAAAGGCCCTTTTCCGTTAACCTTTTCCTCAGCGTTAGCGGCCCTATTGAGAAGAATATTGTATAAGGCTTTGGCGTCGAGGCTGTCAGCGTGCCAGGGTTAACGCAGGACATGTCTGTGTCTGGTCGCTCGTGCTGGAGGGTTGCACGGCAGGCGACAGCCCAAGCCAGGGGAGGTGTTTGCTGCAGTCGGCCACACTTGTTCCATACCCATGAGAGCTTTTGGATGGAAACAAAACTTCTTTCTGGTCACTCAAGCACATGTATTGCCTCGTCATGCTGCTGTGTTGGTGTAAGAGAGGTAAGGTCTTGGTCTTTCCTTCGCCACCTCCTTGTGCAGCAAGGTCCTTTTGTGTTTGGACAGGGATTTTAGGGTTGGTCATTGCTTATTTTAATCTAAGCCTATCCTTGCTGTTGGTGATGCGCTGAAATGGAGTAGCCTCCTCTTCTACCTTGCTGCTCTTGGTTTGGTCTTCTCGGTGCTTTGGGTAGCCATGTGTAACACACGCTGTTACCATTCAGTATTTTTTCCAGCAAACAGGACACCAGAGCTTCTTCCTATAAGATTTTTACAGCGGTTTGAACCTTTCTTATTCGTTTACCGCAAAATAAGGGCGGCACAAACGGCCTCGCTGCCTTGCACCCCAGCATCCCCAGCCCACGAGCTCAGCGCTATTGCAGCCGGCTCACCGGAGCCCTTTAACTCCCAGAGCTGCTCAGGGGGGAACCTGGGTGCTGGAGCCGCTCCTGCTGAGCTGTTGGATGAAGGATGGGGTGCTGGAGACAGATTGGGAGTGGGTCCCGCTCCCGTTTGCCCTCCTTCTTCTCAGCGGCAGGCATCTATCTGCATGTTTATTTTTATCTCACATCTGCTGGCATCCTAACAAAGATTTAATGATATGACACGGTTTTGTCACCAGTTCTTTTTTCTGTGGTGAGTTAAGCTTCATCACTGGCTGCTGGAGAGAGTCGAAAGCTTTAAAAATGAAAAAATTTGGCGACTCGTGTAGAAAACTCACCTGTTTGCCACGAGCACCTGTAGGCTGTCGTCTGTCTGCATTTCTTTTTTTCTGCACAGCAAAGATAGAATTTGCTATTTTTGCCTGTCGGTGACCTGAGCGTCACCACAATTAATCTTCGCTAAGGAAGAGCAACCGCGAGGGACACGCAGAAGAGTCCTATAAATGGGCCAAACGTTGAAAATGCCGATGCACAGTCCGTCCTGAGCGGACCTGGTGCAGGGCTTTCCAGTCGCATCTCCCTGGGGTGTGCTCCTGCCTGTTACTTACCATCAAACACAAAACCAAGCCAGGGCTGTTTAGACCGACGTTTTGCTCCATTGTTTGGATGATGGGCCGCATCTTTTGAGAAATAAAGACGTCAGGCTCCCGCTGAGGAATATCTTGAGCCTGTTTGACCCAAAAATGGCAAGAGGATTTTAAAGACATACTTCTTATGCTTTTTAAGGCAGATGGGCTGAAATTCCTCTGAGTCCTGACTGTGTCCGGCCTGGGCATGAACATTGAAAATGAGACCTCTTTTCCCGGAGGACGTGTCGATAAGGAATGTCTGCATCCCGCAGCTGGTTGTGCCTTGCCAGAGGTTGTTTTTTTTTTTTTTTGGCTTGAATTTGAGCTGGGGGGGAAAAAGATGCGTTACCCAGAGCACATCTTACAGGTCTGCATCCCTTGACCTGCCCGCTTTTGGGACTAAGGGCATCCATTCAGTAGTGAAATTTTCCGACTGACCTATGCGCTTTGGGCAGTATCAGAGATTTCCCCCTCTGTGACTGTGCTGTTCCGCTTCAAGCTCCGGTACCGCTCCTTCTATCGCCTGGAAGCCCTTCTGCTCCCCTCCTAAATCCGCCCGCGCCGTGCTTTGCTTGTGCACCCACCCTCGTGCTTGCAGGTGCCCGCTGCTCCCCGCTGCGGTCCCAGCCCCTCGGATGCTTTGGTGGAGATGCCCGTGACTGTTTCCTAGAGCCAGCCAGATCTTTGTCCAGAGCTGGTACCCCACTTCTATGGCTTTTGCTATCATGGCCAATGAAGGGCCCTGGTCAGCAAAGCTGTAAAATAAGGATAAAAATACAGTAATCACCAATTCAGAGCTCAGGCGGTGTCTGCAGGGGCTGGAGCTGACAGCACCAAAGCTGGTGACCTCCGTGTCCCTCCCGGCAGCTTCTTCTTTGGAAGGACGAGGAGATGAACTCTCTTCAAAGCCTGCTTTTGGGCTATTGTATGAAATACAATGCCGGGGAAATCAAGCTCTCTGCTTCACAGCCGGCCACACAGCCCCATAATCACGGGTGACCAGAGCGGATTTGCATGTTAAAAGGAGTGGCTAGGGGCACTTAAAAAGAAGAGGAAACATATTCATCAAGTCCAGCTTTATCCTTATGAATACTATTATTCCTGGGGACAACATTCCTGTCCCAGACCTCATCGGTGCAACCCCGCATCTACTCTTTTGCTGCCTCTCCCCTCCTCCCCCCATTGATGGTTAATTTATAATGCTCTTCGTCCTGACATCGATACCGGTGGCTCTGGGGGAGGAATTTGAGAAGGCAGATGTTGGAGCACGTGGGCCGCGGCGGTCGAAGCAGTGCCCTGGCAGCAGCGAGGGGAGGGCTGCGGGATGCTCTGGGGCTGCTCCCAGCTGACGGTGACTTGGGGGAGGAAGGTAACCCAAAGAGGGATGGGGAGACGCTCTAGTCCTGTCTGAGAAGGTGTCTTGGGAGTGCTTGGAAAGCAAACACCCACCACAGCCCCCCATGAAGGGCTTCTCCACCCCAACGTGCCTCCCAAGCTGACCGAGTCCTGGTTCCTGAGCTCTCCAAATGCACAAGCCAGGATTAACGTGCTCTGTGCACGGCACAAAGTCAAGGGCTTACGTGGCAGCAGGGCAGATCTGGGTTGAGCATGCCAGAAAATGAGCGGCTGTAAGGCAAAGGGTAGCAAACTGCTGGGACAAATGGGCTGGGGAGGCTGTGGTGTCTCCATCACTGGGAGGCTTTAAGGATGGGAATGATTTAGGTGTAGCGCAGGGACAGGTTTTTCTTTTGAGGTCCCTTCTAGGTATATCTTCTATGCTTTTACGATTGCTGATCACAAAAAAACTTGAAGGTGCTTTAAAAAAATAATCGTCGGGCCATGCCCTGCGAGGCTTTCTTTAGCAGCTTGATTTAGAGGGGGGGAAAAAAAAGACAGCAAATGCAAAATCTAGGTGGGAACTGCAACCTCTCACACCTCTGCAGAAGTGATGCTGAAGTAAGGAAACGAGTTTTGCTCGAGCCCGAGGCCAGCTTAGATGTCAGAGCGTCCCTGCAATGCCGTGTGGCTGGATGCGAGGGCAGGGAGGTGTGAGGGACGTGCGCGGATGAGGGTGTGAGAGCGCACCACGCGTGCTCAGCGCTGCTTTCGGGACCCCGAATGCGAGCTGCGGGATGTGCCCTGGCGTCCCCGCTCTGCCTGACCAAGCTCGCGGCAAATCCTGCCACGGAGGCGAGTTTCTGCTCGCCTCAGCCTTGCGGGGGGCAGTTCAGATGCTTTGGTTCTTTTCTGGTGCTATCGCTCAGTATTAAACCAGTTAAATCGGATCTCCAAGCGCGGAGTCCTGGTTTCTCATGCTTTCTAGTGTTGGCGGTGGCCTGGGACAGCCTTGCTGAAGCCCTGCTGTGGTTCGCTGCGAGCTTGGTGGTTACCAAAAAACCTGAAAATGGCTCAGTTGGTTGCTCAGCTTTGGCCAAGGATTTGCAGGAGGAGCTCCACTTGGAAGGAGTGCCCCATCTTCTAAGCTCTGCATCTCCTCAAGTCTCCTTTCCACCTTCTCAGCACTTCGATACTTCTCTATGAGCTGAGGATGAATAACTTAATACGAATTAAGTTAACAATAAACCCCAGAGGCTTGGGGAAGAGGTTTGCAGAAATAATCCGTATTATCCCAACTGGCCATAACCAGCCGCTGCCATGTCTTGCTGCTGACCTTTGTTGTCTGGCTTTCGAGTTTTAGCTCTTCGTCAACCCTTAACGTGGCTGCGGACGTGTTACAAACGTATGGACTCGCCCGAGCAGTCGTGATCCGTGCGTACCTGCAGGCTGGGTCCCCAGCAAAGCCTTTTTGCTTGCAGACTGTGCTTCTGCCTTTAGAGAGACAAGAATATGCATTTAAGATTTGCATAGGAACATGCAGCTGTTCCACCAAAAATGGATAATTGTTCTCCCTGCTGTGAAGTTAAACAATGAGAAGTGCCAAACTGCATTTGCCATTGCTGATTTTGTGCACTCAGCTGCATGTTTTATGCATGTAGATTAGTTCCAGATTTATGACGATTTAACTGTTAATGCCTGTGTTAATCGGGCCAGGTTCTAGTTGCTGTGGAAACTATAACTTTGAATTTTACGTAAAGTTCCGTGTTGCATTTAATGCTTTTTTTTTTTTTTGAGGCTCTCTTATATTTAATGCCTTATGGTGAAAACAGAGAGGGAATCAGCGTTGAAAATAAAAGTGCCTTTGGGCAGAAAACAAGTTTCAGTGAAGAGAGTAATTTTTCTGGAAAGTTGTGATGTCTGGGAAAATAAGGGTTTGTGATAGAGTGCCATCTTGACCACAGCTGTATAACTATTATTATAAGCGTGTAACAACTATTATAGCTGCTGCAATACTGTAATAAAGAAAACAGCTGTGTAACTTATAAATGTCCTGAAAATATAGGATTGAAGTTCTTGGGGCTTTAGATATTCCTTTTGGTGGGCAAAGGAAATCGCCGATGTGCATTTGATGGGAAAATAGGCTGGTGCACAATTTTACCGGTATCTTTTTTTTTTTTATTATTTCCAGAATACACCGGTGGGCACTCCAATTTTCATAGTGAACGCCACGGATCCGGACCAGGGGGCAGGAGGCAGTGTGCTTTACTCCTTCCAGCCTCCTTCCAATTTCTTTGCCATCGACAGCGGCCGTGGCATCGTGTCAGTGATACGGGAGCTGGACTATGAAGTGACTCAGGCGTATCAGCTCCAGGTCAACGCGACGGTGAGTCTTATCCTGACTGCTGCAGGGGAAGAGGCGGCGTTTTCTGGAGGGACTGCAATGGGGAAGGAGCTGCTGCTTATTTATTTTATTGCCCTGCTCTGGCATCTTCTCGGGCACATCCAGCTTTTTCCATTTAGAAAGGTGTTCTAACAAGGCGGTGCCTGGGTAGTTTCAAATCGCTGCTGTGCAGCTCATGGAGCACAGCTGCGCCTCTCCGACAGCATCGTATGCGTGTCGGGCTTGCGCGTAAAGGCGAGCAGCTCCCTCGGTGAAGAAAGCCAGTACAGGGCATACAGACCATTACATTCTCTGGTCTCGTTCCTTGCGCATCGTGGCTTATTACAGGTGGATTCACCTGTGTGAAACCCCCTGAGTCTCACTCAGCAAAAGCTGAGTTCAGACGTCAAGAGTCAAAGTTTTGGTGGAGAGAGGAGAAACCAAGGTCCTAATTACAGTCAATGCCACCGTACTGCAAGGGGACCCCTGGGAGATGGATGTCCAGGTGGCCACCATGGCAAATCCGTGCCCCAACTGTATGGGAAACATGTTTCCTGGTGTCAGATCTAGCGAGAGCTCGACAGGGAGCGTGTGAATGAGGAGCACCGCACAAGCAGGCGTTCTGGATGGCGACTCCTTTCCCATCTCAGATGCAACAGAGGAAGGTGAGATTCAGCCCTACAATACATCGGACCAACTCTGCGTTCAGGAGAGGGGAGGAAAACCCTTCCCAACCCCTCCAGGCAGCTGGCTAGAGCTCTTGAAGCATGTGATTTAATCAAGATCATTGTCTTGATGCAGAACCACAAATGTCACGAGGAGGTGGAGGGCTGCGCAGGGCTGCTTCGCTCGCCTGGGCAGGGCCACAGGCAAACAGCTCAACCTTTCAGCCTAATCCCTATGTGTTCAGGGCTGTGGAATTTTTTCCCAGAAGCTTATTTTTTTCTGAAATGTACCCCATTTTATTTTAAATACTCCAGTGATAACAGACCCTGCCCATTGTTTCCTTATCGGTCTCTGTCACCAACACGCTTTCCCAGAACGTGCTATTGAACTCTCTAGTGGGTTAGGGAACGCGGGACCAAACACAAGCCCTGATGGAAACATGCCTTTCTTTCCCATGTCTGATTCTGGTTTCCTCAAGGACAGAAGGATGCCACCTTGGTCCATCCAGCTCCATCTAGCCCCGTATCCCCAGTGCAGTTACCAGGAAAGGTGAAATGAGGGCGTACCTGGTACTTGCTACCTTATACGCCCCTGGCTTCTAGTGAGTTCCAGCTCAGGGAGTTCAAAGGCTTAAATATTAAGTCTCTGAACTGGGCTTGATTGCAGCTGTGGGAATATCTCCTTGTCTCGGTCGCAGGGTGCTGGTAATTTCTAGCAGAAAGGCAGTGAGAAACCCTGGAGCAAAGCGTAGCCCGGGCAGGAGGATGAGAGTTGTGCCAGCATAGCAGGAGCTGGAAGAGTAAAAGCAGTCTCTTGCCTGCCTGGTGAAGAGTTTCCGTGGTCCGGAGTGGGAACTGGGGTGATGGTGAATTCGGGGTGGCCTCAAGGGCTGCAAGAAGAGCTGTGGAGCCTTCGTTCAAGGCAGGAGCCATTTAATCCCAGGGAATGTAGGCAGCAAGGGCAGAAAGAGACTGGAAAGGGCAGCGTGAGAGATGGTAGGTGAGGAAACTTGAAATGTGCTTGCTTTTTCAGTGCTGTCTGTAATACTTTAACCAAAATTTAAGAGGTGAAGGGGAGGGGAAAAAAAAAAAACAAACATTATCTGAAGAAACGAAAGACTTCAACCTGATAACGCTAACAGCAGAGTGCGAGTCAGAAATAAGCATCCATCCAGGCCATAAATGCTGAGGCCTGCAGGTTAAGAGGATAATGTACAAGCTGTGTTGTTGAATACGGTTTAAATTAACATTAATCTTCTGGCAATCAGTCCTTGCCGCTGTTCAGAGCCATTTTGCAGAAGTGTGTGGTAACCTCTAATGGTCGCCTTTCACCACGGTGCTTGATAGGGGGTAAGGAGAGATTTATTTCCTTCTTTTTGTGTGTTATCTCGTTGCTCCTGCCCTTCTAGCAAGGGGCTATAGTTATTGGGGTTGCTTTTGAGCACCCGTGGGACGAGGCTCCAGCAAGAGAACTGGTGGCAGCAGGACACTGCCAGGACAAGCTGGTGGCATTGGTACTGCTGTTGCATTGGCTGCTGGAGAAGGGTCTTGCTCTGGGAAACCGCTTGCGGCTCCATCCTGATGGGTTGTGATGGGGTGTAAGGGAGATGATGCTCCTGCTCGGAGCGTTGAAGTGTTCGAGGGCCACCGCTGCTCGTCCTAAGATCGCTGCGTATCCCGTGGACATATCCTGCGCTTCAGGTTTCCACTCTGCCTTCTATGCGGGAGCTGAGGCATCCTACGAACCCAGGAGCAGCACTTGGTGTACGTACCCTCTGCCAAAGCTCAACGGAAAAGAACAAAGCTGCGAGTGCAACGCAGCCCGCAGGGTTACGAAGAGCAGTTGGAAAGGCAAGGGAGCTGGTGGGCTTTGTCGTGTTCCAGTCGACGGAGCCCAAGCTGTGCGGTGGCATCGGCGCCGGGAGGTATGAGATGCTCTGCTGTGACGTGCTGGTGTGAAAGTCTGCTGGCAACCACACCTGGGTCTCACGGTGCGGAGGTGCCCTAGGCTGTATCTGCATTAGGAGGGAATTTATATTTTGAAGTATATGTTGAAAAGTGGTGTTTCTTTCCCACGCAAAACGTGATGAAAACTAAATTGGTGCTTGCTCTATTTTAAAGGGCTAATGCTGGAGTGAAATGCATATTGTATTTCAGCTTAGAGGGAGGTACAGTGGACAATAATTCCAGAAGGTAGCTTGAAAAAGAGATGATTACCTGCACTATTCAGAAATTTTGACCCAACTACTTAATACTGTTGAATAATTCTGTTTTTCTGACAGAAATTCTTTCTCTCCCCGCCCCCAACCCTTGTTTTTTCAAGGACCAAGATAAAAACAAACCACTCTCCACTCTGGCCAACCTGGCAATCACCATCACAGATGTGCAGGACATGGACCCCATCTTCATCAACCTGCCCTACAGCACGAACATCTATGAGAACTCGCCTCCGGTAAGGGCTGCTGCTTCGCTCCAACGTGCACGACCGTGGTGCTGTGCTGGGGGCTGAGGGAGAATGGAGCAGGGTATGGGACAGAAAACACAAGGTATCCCAAAAAAGCTGGAGGAAAACCTCCTCTTTGCAGAGGCGTTTGTCCTTCCGTCCTTCCTTCCACCACACGTTTGTGATGCTCTGCCCCGACGTTCGTGGCTTGGGTGCAAAGAGGAGCCCTGTTTCCATGCTGCAGTGCGAAGGCAGGTCTGAGGCAGGGGTGATAAATCATGGGATTCAAATGGCATCCAAAGAGAGGCGAACCTTTTTCTTTCTGGAACAACTTGTTTCAAGCCAGCTCCAAAATATTTTGCCCTTTTTTAAAAAAGGGAGCCTAAGCAAGGAGGTTTAGGAAGTCTGAAACCCGAATAAAATCTTTTCCTAAGCATTTTTTCTGAAATTATGAAAAGTTTTTCTGTTGTTCTTAGCACACAGTCACCCTATTTCCTCCCCACAGCGTATATGCGTGCCATTTCTAATAGAAAAGTTGAAGAAAAATGTAAACGTTCCTGAAATGAGGCAGTTTTGAAAATGCCAGAATCATGAGCCATTTCAGCACTTTGAGCGTTTTCCCCCAGGTTTTGCCAAATTGATCCAATCATTTTAGTTCTTCTGAAACTCGGTTTGTCAGCAAACTCGCTGTTTGTGGAAAACGTCTCCCGGTCTCTAAATACAGCAGGGCTTTTTTTCCCCGCAGCAGACGGCGGGGAGGGTGGTGGGCAGCTTTAGATTTGGGAGCTGCTAGCTCTGCTCCCGGCGAGGGTGCCCGGGATCTTCACCCCAAGCACCAGCCCTACTCAGCAGCATCCACCTTCCCAAGGCATCCCATAGCTTTGTCTCTAGGGCTAATATTTTTGTATATGGATGGAACAACCTTCTGTCCTAAAATCGTGGCATGGTGGGCATCCATACCACACACGCATCCCATAATGTCTCTGGTGCACTGGATCCGAAAGGCCTGATGGCTCAGTTTGTGCAGTGGTAGGGGGAACTCCAGCTCCTTTCAGCTTATGCCTTTTTTTATTCATTTTGGAGCAAACTGCTGGCTCTGATGGCGTGGAGAGTGCTGAGTCCTGCTGTCACAGATCTCGCAGTCAGACAGCGCATTACCTGTCTGCCGGCCCGAAGATGGCCAAAAAATAGCTTCATGCATTACTTTCATGAAGTGAAAGTTTCAATGAGTTTCAGTGCTGTTGAGATTAAGGACTGCTTTTGTGGTGGGCAGTATGAGCAGCAGGGGAAAAAAAAACACTACTTAGATCACCTTTAACTGGGGGAGGGAAAGCCTTAGGTGAAATTATAGAAATGGAAATCCCACGAGTATGCAAAATTATAGACCGCATCACCTTCATGGAGTGACCTGGTATCTAGGAAAGGGGATCTCTCTCAAGTTCATGATATATTTTAAGGCTGGAGCTCAACAATCTCTTTGTGTTGATACACCAATCACAAATATTCCCAGCACGTACATTGTTTGCAGTAGGCAAAGCAGCAAATAAACACCGTGTAACCCGAAATAGGAAATGAGTGAAGGAGGAGTGCTCATCAAACAGTTAGCAGTTTTCTGGCGGGTTTAGAGATTTTAATGTCTCTTGGCCCCAGGTAACATCTCCAAAGGCACCGAGATATCCAAGATGGGTAGGTGCCACCAGAGACATGGTGAAGAAGACGACTGCTGAACGTGGGCAGTAGTTTGAGTGGTATTGCAATCTGGTTTGGACCCAAAGTCCCATCCTCCATGGGAGAAATCTCTGCTGCTGAAAGAAGGACGTGGTTTGCTGTGGCAAGCCTGGGGTTTAACACGTGCTTTTTCGTCTCTCCATGGGAAGTCTTTTCATCAGCTCTGCCCTACCACCCGAGGGAGCCAGTCGCAGTGCAGAGTGGAAACTGTCACCCTGGAGAAATGGCTTGGTTACCAAGAGGATAACAGCAAATTTGGGTGAGGAGCCTGGGCTTGGCCAACTTCTGTCCGAAAACAGGCTTCCAGGTCAAGCCAACAAGCTGCAGTGCATTTGTGGGTGACGTTTGCCCTGCCGTCAGCAGTTCAAAATGTGCTCAAGACATCTCATCCCAGCCCCAAATCTACAAAGGGAAGACTTGCTGCTGCTCCACGTGCCCTTTCTCCGTTTCTCTTGCCTCTCTTTTTATCTATGGTGCACAGCATGTCTGTGTGCCCCTATCAATGTATCAGGCGAGAATACCTCATCTAAAGTGTATACATTACCTAATAAAATCCTTCTTATTTGGGATTATTGCATCAAATTTTAATTTCCTCACTCGAGTAACAGCATGTCAGCCAGCCCGTCAGTGAAGAGCCGATAGAAGGTGAAAAGAGTGGATAAACTGCAGCAAATTACCGCAAACAGATCTCTATCAGCCCTTTGACTGGAATTGACTGGAATTAAGAAGTGAGAAATAGGATTTTTTTTTTTGCCGTGGCAGCTTTCTGAAGCACTCCCCCCTCCTCCTCCTGCTGCAACGCTGGGCTGCGCTTTGCCTTTCAAGTCCCTAATCCTGTAACAGAAGAAGAAGAAGAAAAAGAGGTGGAGGGGCAAGAGAGGGAAGAGAAGTGCCATTGTAGCTCTTATTTTTCTCACGCCGGGATCTGGTAGCATAATTTAGAAGCGTTTTGGGCACATGCTTATTCGGACATTGAGAAGAAAGAAATTTCTTATCGGGCAAAGGAAGAGGACGCAGCGGGGAGAGACTTTGCTGTCCCTGGAGGTATTGTGTCTTCTTTCTTGATGCTGTTTATCATCCCAGGGTGCCTCAGATGTCTCTCCCAGGGCACCCAAATGCACCAATGCTGTCTGCAGCTGTGGCAGAGCCTGGCGACGTTGTATTTTTCATCCTTTTGGGTGTCCATTCTGACAGTGTCTGTAGACTGGACAGCATCGTTGATGTTCTCCAGACAAGGTAATGGGGGCTGGAGAAGAGGGCCCATTTCCCCTTGCAGAGATGCTGATGGTCTGATGAGCCCCTGCTTTTGGACCTCAGCTGGTGCATGGCCCAGGCAGCATCACAGCTTCAATTTGGGGGTGAAAGAGAAGGAATCCTTTTGCTAAGAGACAAGCTGAGGCCTATGAAAGCGTCCTTTATCCCGCAGGGAGCCACACGAAGACAAGAGCGGGGACAAACCCCTCTGGTGCTGGTCCTGAGACCAGCAGTCATATGCCCTTGCAATAGCACGGTACAGATACACGTAAAATATCATTAAAACAGTTTTAATTCTTCAGCACCATCCCCCTCCCCTCCACTAACTCCTTGGGTTGAGGAAATTAGGTAGAATCAGTGCTATTTTTTGCCCTAGAGTCTCAATAGCTCCGAGTTAATTCTTTCTTACAATATTTCTAGCCTATCAGTGTGAACACTTTATTAAAAGCTCAGGGTTTTATTAAAAAAGGATTGATTTACCCCTGCCCCTCTTCAAAAAACCCTCAGATTTTGTTTGGATAATATGCCATTCTTTATTTTCTTTGCCTTTTTTTAAGCACAGGCTTTTCCAGATTATTACTTTTCTAAACCTTCTTCCTCTTTCCCTAGAGGGAGCAAGTTATTCTGTTCTGGTGCTTCGGTCTGTACCCACCGAAGTAGTCCTTTCCTTGCAGCCACCGTTGTCTGTGGTAGGCAGGCGAGTTGTTACTTGTTTTAAGAAATGTCAGGAATATTTGGGAGTTTCCAAGAGTCGCAGGTTCATGCCACAAATACCTGGGGTGAGCCCTGGGCAGAGCTGTTGGCGCTGGAAGTCAGCTTGGGCTTTCCATGAGTAAGTGGAAGCCTTGCCAGATGTGTTTGGCTAGAGATGGTGGGAGGGTCCCCTCCAATTTAAGGGTGCAGTTGGCTGCCTCAGGGAGCCCAGGGCACAGCGTCTCCTGCCTTTGCTGTGCCAAGACCTAGATAGCAAAAGGAATAGTGTTGTGGTCTGGTAGGATTTTGGAAGAGAAATTGGAAATTGTTGAGATGTAGTTGGTGAGAGGTCAATCTTTGCCGTCGTGGTATGGCTGTGATCAAGGGTTTGTTTTGGTTTGGGGTGTTTTCCCATTTCTAGTCTTTCCTCTCTGGTTAGTTATCTCTGCTGGTATGGTGGGCAAGGCGCTTCATGATCATCACAGGTACTAAGAGATGAGTATAGCCTGTGTGTAGCGTCACGTTTTGTGTAACATCATCTCGCTCCAACGCGTGCTGAATGGGAATACTCCTTCCTGTTGACCGTGCTGAGCGATCATGCTCTGAGGCTGCCTTCATCAGTTGTTACCACTCACTACAAAAGCAATAATTGCCACCAGCAACATGGATAAACGTTATGCCTATGCTGTGGCACTTGTTCAGCCTCTTCCTTAGAAGGATCAAGATTGATCCTAAACACTGTATGGATGCTCGCGGAGGGATCATCCATTCCCAGGAGCTGGGATCTGCCAGTTTTGTGGATGGTGGAAGACTCTTGTGAAGGAGCTGGCAAGAAGGATGGAAACCAGGAAGAAGGCGAAGAGGTGCCCAGGTCCCTGCCCTTGCCATGGTTCCAGGAGATGGCATCCACAAACGGTAGGGAGCTCAGCTCCACTCTGGCATGTGTTTCTCGGTCACTGGTGAAGTGGGGCTCATCCCCAGGAGGGGCTGGTGAAGGGGCTTGTGGAGAAGGAGGAGACACACAGGACTGCAGAGAGAACAGGGGGAGACCCAGTCTCAAAAACCAGCAGCGTGGAAGCTATCATCACGGACTTGCCAAGGACCAGGTGAACCTTAGCGTGCTGTCTAGCAGCCCTCATTCTTGCGATCAGATGTCTGGATAACTTCTTTCCTACGGACGTCTCTATGGCATGCGCTGCTGAGATAGCCGAATGAGATTCCCCCTCCTCCTCTCCCAAACTTTCCCTGCTGCAACATCTGCGCTCATCCTTTTATCTCTCGCAACAGCCCTTCCCCTTGGCTCCGACGGGAGGGACCTTTTCCCGCAGATAAAGCGGCCCCAGCATCGGCAGGCCGATTGCTATTCCTCGGCCATCGCGGGAGCCCTGCCTTCTCCCGCAGCTGCCTTCCCTTTGAAATGTGCCGCACGACAGGCGACACTTATCATTCTGCGAGGCTCCCTCGCTTTTTGACAGGCGATGAGCGAGCTGTCAGATGGACCAGGTGCCTTCACCCACTGCCCCTGCCATGGAGGAGCTCCCGCTTCGCCGGGGAGCAGAGAGGGGCTCGTGCTTGCCCCATGGGGAGGGCAGATTAAAGCTGGGGAGAGCATGATGGATTGCGTGCCTCTCCTTTTTTTTTTTTTTTCTCTGCTTTGCCTTGCTCTCCTTTCCACATCCCTTGTTCTGCTTTCCCACCTGCTCCTTTCCCTTTTCTTGTGCTTTTTAGCTATCCTTGCTCCTTTGGAAAGGACAGTTATTGTCGGTGATTTAGAGGCTCTCTGGTGGCTGCTGAGCCTCACCAGCCGAGTGCTGCTCAAAGGCCAGTGACCTGGGATTTATGGCTAATGTTCTCGGTTAATAATGTGGATTTACTTAAGGAGTCTATTGAAATGTCCTCGGAGATCAGGGAAGGGGCAGTCTGCCTGGCCCCGGGAGCCTTCTTTATGGCCGGCAGCAGCAAAGCATCTCCATTGAGCCCGCAGGGACACGGCTCTGAAAGCCGGGGAAGACGGCAAGTCCCAGCTTTCCACCAGTGACGTTTCTGCAGCAGCTTTCCTTTTGGCCTTCCACTGATGGATTGCAGGACAAACGCAACACTGCTGCCCCACTATGCTCCCTCGTTAGATATGCAAACGCCTCTGTTGACATTTCCTTTGAGGGGGGGGGAAAAAAAAAAATTAAAATTGCTTCTTTTCCCACTGTTAATAAACCAATGAAAACAAGAACAGCTGAGTTGTAAATTTTTTCACACTACATTAATTATGTGCATGTGCGTGTGTTTGTATTCACATGGGCTCACTGCAGTGCGGCGGGGGAAGTGTACAGCTTATGGAGTTGACACAGGCGCACGATGTTTTTATTTAAAGAACTAAACAAGAATTTTGGGTCACTTTTATGTTCTCCTTTGGTTTTTGGGAACTCTTGGCCTTGTGGCCCTTTCTGCTGGGGGTCTAAGAAACAGGTCTGTCCTGCAGGATGGAGGATGAGGTGGGTGAGCTGGCAGTTGCAGAAGCTCCTGCCTGTGGGCAATCCCCCGTTCTCAGCATCTGTCGAACCCTCCTCCTCCTGCTGAAAGGTTTCAATTAAAATCTCTGCAGCTCCCTTAGTTATGCAAGCTGGATGCCGATGGCCAGCGTGAGCATCCCTCGTCGCCTGGGGTGCCTCGTTTGAAGAACGTAGGGGGAGAAGAGGACCAGTTGAAACTGGGAAGCCAGTGGGAGATAAAACTGGTGTAGTCACCCGTGCTGAAGCTTGTGGTGAGAGGGGATTTTGTTGCCTTTGGTTCTTGAGGGACTGCAGAGTGAAAATCTCTGCGACGGAGGAGCATCTGCTTTTGCCTGTCAGCCAGAGCCTGTGCAGCGGTGGTGCTGCGAGGAGGCATGTCCTGGCTTTGCCAGTGCTGCGCCTTCAATTCCTCCTTCTTCTTCCTTGAGCACTGATAGCTGTGCATACCACACTGACCTTGCTTCATATCCTCCTCTTCTGGGCTGGGGATGAGCAGCAGAGGGAAGGAGTCTGGTGGTGCTCTCTCCAGTCCCTACGGATGCTTGCCCTGGTACAAACCTACTCCGTGGTCAAGCTCAGCCTGCTTGGTGGTTCAGTTAGAGGACGTGCTTTGCCGGTCCTGTCCTCAGCATCACCAGCTACATCCTGGGGTGGGTTAGCAGAGTTTTGCAGCTTGCCCAAGAGTGATGAGTGGTGACCGCAAACTGCCCTGGGAAGCGGGGTTGGGACTTTTCCATGACTTGCCTTGTCCTTGGACAGGTTTTCCTACGCACGTGGCCCACGGTAAGAGGTGCAATGCCTTGGCAGCGCTCGTCCGGGATGGCCGTAACGCGTGTCTCCTCTCCTTCCCCAGGGTACCACCGTGCGGATGATAACGGCGATCGACCAGGACAAGGGCCGTCCCCGGGGCATCGGCTACACCATCGTCTCTGGTAAGTCATGGGGGGACGTGGTGGGGAGCCCAGCAGGGCCGGAGGAGCTAGCTCTGCAAATAAGTCTTTGTACATCCAGTGCCTGGGAAATCATATTTGGCTAAGTTTCTCCTCAACTGTGCTGCTTGTTCTTTTGGTTTGTCATTGCTAATTACCGTAGCCTACTGCTGCAACTGAAAGCTTTTAATCCTCTGAAAAACTTGCTTCGCCTTTGGTGCTGTCAGCGCGCGTCGTTCGTGGCGTCTCCCTTTTCTCAAGCAGCGGACGTTATTTCTAGCAAATTTGACAATATCTCATAGCAAAACCTTTCAGTCCTAATGACGAGCCGCAAACAGCTCTGCTTCACACAATGCCATGGAGGAGACCAGCAATGAGCTGGGCATAAAACTCTCGTTGGTGTTGTGGTGGTTATTGTTTAGGGAGAGAATGGGGCTGATTACCCGTTGAACGGCATTTCCCGAGAGCCTCTGTGCCGAGGGCTGGCCTCCCAAGGGATTGCCAGAGCTTCGCAAGCTGGGAGGCAAGGGGCTGGGACCCGCGAGGGTGCAGGGTGAGAGAATGAACCTTAATTAAAGTGGTGGAGGGTTTCTGCCTTCTGACAGGCACGTGGAGTAATCCTGCCTTCATGGAGTGGCTCTGAAGCCCGAGGAAACCTTCCTAGTGTGCGTGGGTAGCTTGCTGAAACTGCTGTCACTGGGCAGTGCTTGGCTGCTTTGGGACCCTAGCTTGGGGACCTCCCTTTGGGGGAAGGTCTACCAGGTTGGTTTGACTGGTAGTGAGAAAAAAAATGACTGTTTAAGGTTACAAGAGAATTAATTTTCAAAGAAAGGTCTGTCTGAGGTGTCTGGTGCTGAACCCTACTTGCCTTGCTGTTGGTTTTGGGGAGACCCTTCTTGCAGCCCCACAAAACCAAATCTCTTTTGTCAACATCTTCTGACGGTAAAAGAGCTGGGACAGGGCAGTCTGGCCAGGCATTTCCAGATAAAACATACCTCAGTTTCGGGAAGGCCAATTTTTGGGGCTGGACCCGCCTCATTTAAGATGTCTTGAGGTCAGCGAGTCTGCCGTATCCAAGGCAGACTTTGATGCTCCCTGGGCTGCACTCGGATACTGCTTTGGTGAGGCTGTGCCTTGGGGACAGACAGACTACTCGGGTTAACCCAGGAGCGAGGGACCAGCTTGGTGGGTCTGGCTTGTAACCCTGTTTCTGGCATTGCTTTTTGGGGGGTTCTTCGCGGCAAGAAACAGCAGCAGTGCCTCCTCTCCCCACTGTGCCACATGCTTTGGGTGCTGGCTGGCAGCTCCTTTGAGCTACACGTGCGGAAATAATTTCCCAGTTTCTCTTTGTCAAAGCCCAGCCGTTTCAAACGCTCTTTTCATCAACCTCTAGGGTCAAGGTGATTTCACCCTGACTTTCAAGTCTGCTGATCCTGACTGCAAGTATCCAGGTCAGTCTGCCTTTGAAGATGCAAGGATTATTTATTCCTCTAAGTCCCTCTGCAATTTAGTCTAATGTTCCCCCGGCATGAATTAAATGAGAGATTCCCGCAGATTGCGTGTATCAACTGGCCAGAGTGCAGCAGGGGCTTTCTTTTGGCTGATACGGGCCCTTTTTCACTGGCGACTGGACTGAAACCTCAAACTAACTTTGCAACTGCTGCTGAACTACCATGAGGATGGTAAAAGCCTTCAGCTTACAGAATCCGCACCCAGCTCAAAGCCTGAAGATGCTCAGCAGCTGGGAGATCACCCTTGTCCTGTTCGTCCACCCTCCTTCGGGCATCTGCTGATGGCCGTGGACCGTTTTTCTGACCCAGTATGCTGTAGGTATCTAATTTTCCCTTGTCAGCACCAGTGCAATACAAACAGCTCTGGGTTTCCAAGAGCCTTTATTTGACGGCTCAAACCTACAGACAACCGTGCAATCTATAGAGGGTTAATTTGCTAAATGCACCCATCCGCTCACGGCCACGTCAAGCTTTCTGCTCATCGGATGGTCACGGCTGCTCTACTGAATCAAGGAAACAAAACCTTGGACCCTGGATTTTTACCTGGAGTGTTCATGCATGCTCTTATTTCACAGGAAAACCAAAGAGAGACGTGAAAATAGCCCCGACGTCCCTTTGCGAGCGTGCCCCGCTCAATGCCAGGCTAGCCGTCAGCCTGGCCATTACGGCCGGGCGGAGGGATGGTGGAAGGGAGCCAGGCGTGCTCTGGGAGCCCGGTGGCAGCGGGGTGCGGAGTGACAGGCGGGCAGATCGGTGCAAACATCCCTGCATCTTCTTGTATATGCCAAGAGCTTAATCCTTGCCCCCGGTCCCACCTGGCAGGGGGTAGCTCTCTTATCGGAGAATCAGGCAGAACACATCAAAGAGTGATTAAACTGCTTTGCATTATTATATATATATTTATTTTTTTTTTTCCCAAACACGAGAATTGCAGAGTTTTGTCGTAACTGGCCAGGAGTCCTCCTCCTGTCAGCACCAGCGTCTTGCAGAGCGGTGGTGCTGGGAAGGATCAGCCCGTGGACGGACCAAGGGATGCCTGCAGACACCCGCTCTCGCCTCCTGCCTCCTCCCCATCCTCACCCTGCCTTTGCCTTAAGGCAGAGGTTGCCAAAATCCCTGAAGCCAGGCTTCAGGACGCTCTGCTTCCACTTTGAATTGAGTTTGTTGCCAGAGCCAAGAGTTCGCCAGCTCCGTTCGGCTGCCGGACTGCGGCCGAGGTGCGTGGCTGAGGGCAAATTTTAAAGAAAACATGGTTATGGGGAAAACATTTTTTTTTTTCTGAAGTAGGCAGGAGCGCGAGTGCATCTCCCACTCTGCTCAAGGCATTCTCTTATAGTTTCTGTGATTTGCTTCTTGCTTTTTAAAGATGTTATTACCTTCTGATGTCTGAGAGTCCGGACATGGGAACCAGCTGCTAGTGTGCCTCCAAAATCCTGCTCACCCAAGGCAAGCGATTTTTTTTTTTTTTGGCAGGCAGGTAAAGCCTAATTAACTTGTCATTATCCTCAATCACGATGGTAAAGGTCAGTGAGCAGATTTTGTGCCTGAGCTAGTAAATTTTTATGGCAATTTTGCAAAAAAAGCGCCCTAACATATGGAAATGGGGAAGCAAATTAAATTAGAAACCGACCGTAAGCAAAAGTGAAAATGGTTGGTGGAGGTAGTAATTACACCTCGCTCTTCAGCTCACTTGCACGAGGGGAGGTGGCGGTGATGCTGTTCCCATTTCACGGCGGGGATGGGGGATGCCTCTCCCAGGCTTTCGGGCCTGGGGCTTGCATGTAGCTGTGCCGATTTTACCGGCTGGGGTTGAATATACAGCAGCAAGAAAGCTGAAAAGCAACCTAGCCGTTTATCTTTTCTTTGGTATTAATATCTAAAGCATTGGTATGATTTGGAGGCGGGGTATAAAAATTAATTTGGAATTGCCAGTGTCCTATTCAGCCGCAGCCCTTGGGTAGCGGCACCTCGGGATATACTGCAGCAGCTCTTATTTATACGGCTATCTCCAGCACAAGGTCCTCCCGTGACAGGAAAACAATAAAACTAAAAGATTAACCATAACCACATAAAATAAGACTTAAGATCTAACTTTATGCTGCCAGCTTACAAAGCTGTTAAGCCTGAAAGGGCGGAGGAGCGCTGATCCAGCTGTGTGACGGCTTTGGCTAGTTGTCCTGTCGGGGCGGACGAGCCTGCCTGCACTGGGAATCATTTCCCTATCTTATAGGGAAAAGCCATTTGGTTGTTTCTCTCCCTTCCTTCCAAGCTGAGTATTTTAACTCCATGAAAACATGCACTTTTTTGCCCTGCGCTTTGCAAGGAGCGGGCTCACCACCATGCAAAAGGCTGTTTGAAAAAGAAATCCAGGTTGAGACCTCGCAATTCAAGCCCCTCGTGCTGACAGGCTGGTTGGTGCCGGGGCTCCCATCGCTCCCGGGGGTGTTTCTACTGCTTTTCCCAGGTGAAAAGGAGGACGCAGGCAGCCCGCACGGCCGGTGCCCTGTGAAAACCCTCCCTCCCCAGTTCCCCGGCTGCTTTGACAGGTTGGAGATGTTCAGCCGCTGAGGTCAGGGCTCTGTTTGAAGGACAGATAATTAATCCAGCAAAGTAATCCACGGCTCCTTTTTGGCAGATTTATGGAGATAGCCTCTGTACCGGGGACTCTGCCTCATCATCTTTCATTTCCCAGGCAAAGCGAGTGACTTGTTGTATAACACGACCTGTTCTAGATAAGGCTTTTCATTTAGGGGAACTCTCTGGTCTAACAGAGATTGATTTTCCTGGTGGAAATGGGAGGGCCCCGGCACTCTCGGCAGGATCAGGCCTGCAGACGGCAGTGTGTTTTCACGTTTGCTGCTGCTGCGCATCGCCTGGGGCGTGGGGAATCCTTTGGCTTTTTAAGAGAAGGATTTTTGTCATGAATTAAATGGCAATTCAATTAATAGGCAGGAGGGGACTTTGGCCCGCGAGCTCTTGTTAAGAAAACATATTGTATGACCGTGGTCTCGCGCTCTGCTCGCTAGCGGTAAACGTTGGGTTTCATTGATTTCCAGGACAGTCAGGAGACTTCGTGTCTCCTGGCAGGAAGATGTGAAGGTGACCTGTGCTGTTTGGGCAGGCATCAAAGGGTTAAACCAGGGGAGAGGGTCCCAGGGCTCTGCAAGATGCCCGACCTCAGTCTCTGCCTGCGTGACACATTCCAGGTGCGGTGATGGATGGGGCAATGGGAGATTGCACAAGGGCAATCCATATGTCCTTCCCGGGTCTTGGAAAGTCCTGCAGGAGAGAGGGGAGGGAGTGTGGGGCTTTCGGTCAATGAGCTGGTCCTTAGGGCTCTTTGCAAACCTTTAGGGCATTTTTTTTCTTTTTTTCCCCCAAAGTTGATTGTTTTAGGAGACTGCTGCAGTTTCTGGCAAAGCGCTCTCTTCCTAAAGCTGGTGCATCCCAAGGGAAGGATGAATTAAAAATAATTATTTGCACAATGTAATAGAAGTGTCAGTTACAAAAGCAAGAGGGAAGCGTGTCTGAAAAGAATTGTTCTTCGTCTTTCTTCTGGTTTTCCTGCTAAGGAATAAAATATCATACAAGTGTGTATATAAATATACACATATGTAAAAATCAGTGCAGTAGCTCTCAGAACGTTTCACGTGTTCTTAACAGATCTGGAGTCCGCCACTGCCTTCCTTTTGGAAGTGCAGCACGAACCCTTGAGGTGAGGTTAAGTGGCCAAAGACATCTTCCAGCCCTCAGCTGCTGACACCTCCCTTTGTATTTTGACCTGACTTAATAAAGAAGGCAGAGCAAAGCAAACCACTTCCCTGAGTCCCTCAAACCAGACGTCAGGGAGGATCCTCGGAAATAGGACCCGCTAATTTTAATATTCCCCTTGCCAGTTGGCTTGCGTCACGCCAGCTTTTTCCCACATTCGGATCACTCGGTGAACTGCTAGGGTGTTAAAGTCCTCATAAATTTCACCTGCTGGGAGGGCCTTCCAGCGTGATTTAAAGGCAGTCATCATAGCAGAACATTTCTGTAGGAGGACACGCTGATGGGTGGAAAAGTGCCTCACGCCGAGTTATTCATCAAAGGCTGTTTTTCCACCCTGCCAATGCAAGGGGATGAAGACAGCACAAAGAAGAGATAGTGGCTGCGGCCACAGCCCTTCTTTTCTTGGCTCGGTTGCTCCCCGTCTTCCTCCCCGCTGCTAATGATGCTTCGTCATCATGTTGGCATCTTGCTTTGGCTCCCTGGCAATCCAGAAATCACCGGGAAGAGATACGGTTGGGATAATGGTTTGCATGGCGGGTGGTCCCCCAGCAAACGGCCTTCGGTAATTAAAACTATACATTTCCATTTATGTGTAAATATGAAACAAAAGCATATTTTTCTGTTTAATTTCTGGGACTTCCTGTTTAACTTCCTGGGATTTAATGTGTATTCAAGATGTTGGCAACCACTGGAGAAGGATGAACCTACGCTGTCTCTGTTCATGTTGGGGCTAGAGCAAACAACTGATTCCAAGACGGTTTTTAATGGAAGATTTTTCTGAAAGGTGTTGAGTCTGGAGAGTTGGGGTTTATGTTAAAAGCTGATTCAGACTTGTTACTGGGTATATTGCAGCGTACCCCTTTCATGTTCTCCTGATGAGTCTGCCTACTGCTGTGGGAGAGGCAGGAGAGGTGATTTGTGCGTCTCTCAATCCAGCCCGGGCACAGCAGCCGGTAAGAAAATGCCAATTTTATGTGTATCCATCCTTCAGCCGCGGGGTGAGAGTGTGTTCTGCAACTGCTGCTCCGAGGTGGTGATGTCTGGCAGCCCGGACCAGCCCGTTCTCTCTGGGAATGCACGCTGCCTTCTGCGCCCTGGTTATTAGGACAAAATCCTCTGCGAGCTCAGGCGGAGGGTTAGAGCGTCGCGTTTACAGAAAGGGGTGAAATAAACATTTACGGTAGTTTTCCCTGCGTTGCACTGCTGTCTTGCCTCACGATCCAGCTGTTGGCTGCTCTCCCGTAGCAGGTTTTAGGGTTAGATTCATGGAAAGAGGAAAGGCTGGGAGGAAAAAAGCCAAGCCAGGCAGTGCTGGTGATTTGCCTTCCCTTTGAGCCATGGAGCACATTTTAGATGATGTGGGGGAATGGTGGTTGTGGTCCAAGACTCAGCGTCCTTTCGTGTGATGAATTATGCTCAGAGCAGGAACCTTTAAACTCCACGGGCTCTGTTCTCCTCTCTGGTACCCGGCCGCAGCTCTCTGGGGGTTTGGGAGGGGGATTGCACCTTGAGTGATAAATCTCTCCTTTTATTTTCTCATCCTGTCCGTTCGGTTCTAAAAAAAGGGAACCGTGCAGGCATTTAATTCGAGCTGCTTTTGCGGCTCCGCAAGATCAGAAATTCTGTTGGTTGTGCTAGGATGGGCAATTAAATCTTTTGGGGAAGATACTAACAATGCCTGTTTGCAGAGCGGGCGCGTGCGGAGGAGTGCTGGCACGCGGCTTTGGGCTTGAATTAGTCGTCCCAGAGAGCGCTGCATCCTCTGGGAAGAAGAACAAACCAAAGTCCAGAGGAGGAGAAACGAGCACTGTTTTCTAGAACAACGTGTGGCAGCGTCTTTGATTTCACGCAGAGCGAAGAAATAAAGCTCAGGTTATAATAACCTCTTTTCCTTTGGAAAGAACTTGTTCCCTTTGAATTTATGCATGGGGCAAGGTATCTGCCCCGGTGTGCTTCCCTGCGTATCGCACGGGGGCAAAAACTCAAGGTGAAGAGCAGCGAGGTGGTCACAGCAGCTGATGGACTATTTATACGATGATAACTGTGTCTGTTGCTGACTCTATGAACCACATCCAACAGCATCTATTTCGGTGCCGAGGAGCCCTGACGGAGCACATTTTGATTAATAAATTATCCGGCGCAAGGTGTGTGATGGGTTCCCCTTTCACATCTCGTGAAAGTCATCCGCTCCAAGTTCAGCGGCTCAGCAAGCCCAGGGCCTTTCGAGGCTGTGGCTCCCCAATACAAACGGCCCTTCGCGGGGGGGGAGGGTAGGAAAATTTGCCTGCGCGGAGGAATTGGCTTCTCCTGGCTGACAGGTAGCTCTTCGCTACAGCTGGGCAATAGCGGCACCTCTCTCTCCTACGGGTTTGAATGATGCTCAAAGGGCCAAAGTGTTAGGGAGGAAGGAGGACACATCAATGTCTTCTTTTTTTTTTTCTTTTCTTTTTTTGTCTCCTGGGTTTGAGCCAGTATTTTTAATGGCCTTTTTAAACTGTGAGAGCGTTGGCTGAGGGCAATTAAACATTATGGCCCTCATCGATAAAACCCCTCGTTATAGCAGTGTTTCTCCAAAATGATGCCTATGCCACCATCCATTCCTCAATGAGCCTGGAAAAACACTCTGAATAGGCTTCTGTGATCCATCCCATTGCTCCCAACCCAGCGCCATGGCGGTCCCTGCCTGCCCGGTCCCCTGCCCGGCTGCGATGGATGTAGGAGCTGCTGCTGTCCCTGTACCCACACACGGATGGAGGGATGGGAGAGTTTTCCTTCTCCTTTTACCCGTGTCATAACCAGAAGCTGGGCTTGTATGTCCTGAGCAAGCCTGTGCCCTGCCAGGTGAGAGCAACGAGTCTGCCAGAAATGCATTCATAATGCATTCATATTGCGGTCCCAAAGTTCATTCTTTTTTTTTTTTTTTTTTGTTCTCACCTTTCCTCTGTCTACTTGAGTATTTAAAAACATCATCTGCTCTGCTTTTCTTCTCTCTGCACTCCCTCTTGCTGCCTAGCCTTTCCCTTTCTACCATGTCTCTGATTCCTACCCTGGGTCTCTCTCCCGGTCTCCTTTGCCCAGCTCCATAGGTTTGCAGCAGCAGCAGAGAGGTGGAAGCCTCCCCATGGGGTGTCCCTCTTGGGGGGACGCTACCTCCTAGGCAGCCTCACGTTTATTTTCTGCACCAGGCCCTACCCTGTTTTTCTTAAAGCCATGCTTTCTTTCCCAGTGCTTGAAAGCAGAGCTCCTCCTTTGCTGATGAAAGACTCGTTTATTCCTTAGCTTTGCCTGCTCAGCGCAATGGAGCTGGATTCTCTGTGAACATGCCCCATCCTAGTCTGGATGGGGAGGGAGGTGGAGGGCATGTAAGCTCTTGTTTAGCAGAAACCGGAGCATGGTCTTGGGTTCCTTTCTCAAACCAGAGCCATGGAAATAAAGTCCTTGGTCTTCACCTAGAAATGCTTCGGAGGTTCGGACCAGACCTCAGGCTAGGCAGTAGTCGGCTCAAGCAGGGACGCGTCCAGCTGCTGGTAACTCCGGAGCCAGTGTCATCGGTCGTGAGCGATTGTTTCGTTGCCTGCTGCTGCGGTGCAGAAGGTTGTGTGGGCCGTGGCGTGAGCAATGCTCATGGGAGAGCATGCGAGGGGGACACGGAGAAGGGGGGTGGCAGGGGTGCCTTTCTGAAGGTCACTTTGCTTCCATATCAAGTGCGGCCACGATAGTTCCTACCTGTGTCATTAGAACAGTTTGCAGAGTGCAGACTTGGAGATGGAAAGGTCTGTGCCGTTCCATGTCAACTGAGAACCAGGATGATCTGGGGATCTCGACTGAGTTTGAAATCCCTGCAAAGATCCTCCATCCCCTCGGTGTTCTCCATCTCACGTCTGTCCATTGAAGCGTGGCTTCAAAACCAACAATGAACAAACTGTGGTTTGCTCCGTTGGCGTGCCTGGCAGGCAGCAATGGCCACCGGCCACGCAAGCCATCGGCCGGAGCACTGGGGCAGCGTGGTGAGGAGCTGGCTCAGCTCACGGTGTCCGCCTGGCTCCGAGGCCACCGTGGGCACAGACCTCTCGACCAGCGTGGTGGGGAGCAGGATGGAGCAAGCGCTGGGAAGAGCGGTGGAGCAGTCAAAGGGGTTGAAAGCTGTCAGCCGGTGTGGCTGTCTGCACCGTGAGCTGCGGACTCTAAGCTGCACCTAACCCTGGCTCGGATTTTTCCTGGGTCAGGAAGCTGATGGAGAGATAACGGGAGAGAACCAGGTGGGGAGGAGAAACTACACAGAGGTGGGGAGGGAAAGACAAAATTGGCTAGTTTTCCCCCACCTTTTTTTTTTTTTTAACTTGCTCTGAGGAAAGTGAAGACCTATGAAGATGATTAGAGATATTTTTGCAAAGAAAGCATCAGGGGAACGCGCGTTGTTCAGCAGTGCAAGTACTTCAGTGGGGATCCGCTGGTCAGAGGAATAACGAAGCGGTGGTTGGAGAGGCATTGTAGAGGAAATTGTGAACGGCCTCTGAGGGACGAGTTTGGAGACACCTCTTTCCCTTCTGAGGCTAATTTGCAGAGCTGGCAATTCTCTGCTAGCTGAAGGGTGCCCCGGGAAGCATCAGATACATATCTGCCATCTGAGCGGTGTTGGGGAGGCTGAGCTAGAGAAAAGCCTCTGATGTGCAGCCTGGGAGGCTATTTGGGTCCCTAATTTATTCGTCCATCCTTTAAAAAATGACTGTGGTCAAATATGAAACGCATAACCATTTTTAGTCCCTTGTGACAAATTCCTGCCCTATTGACCCATTTCCACTAAAATCCATTGGTCTCCCCCTTTACAGATGCCTGTTAGCAGAACAGTATTTTGTGATTTAAAAGGTATTTTATTACGTTTTATATTAGGGGGAGTGTACCCAGATCACCCTGATGCATAAACTTTACCATGGCAACATGGCATCCTGGAGCATTTAAATACCTTGCAGCAGAATTCAATGGATCTCGTGGAGTGTCCTTCGAACCTGGTATCAGAAGAAGCCTCCTAAAGAGTCAGCCATAAATTGCAGTGCAAAGGTGGGAAGTCAAAATGAAAAGAGGGGAATCGTCCAAGGGAGAAGACTAGAAATCTTCAAGTACGGTAGCGAAAAGTTAGATTTAAAAAAAAAAAAAAGCAAGGCTGCCACTAATATTTTAAGTAGGCGTGCATCAGTTCATTAAGCTGGCTAGCAGTCAATGGGCCATTTCAGATGGAGAGAAGAGAGGGGCAAGGACAGAAATGGGAGGCATTCGGTCCGAGAGGAAGATATAAAGGCTTGATAATAGGGGAGAAAGGTGTTACGGCACTTGGGGCTCTGGGAGAGAGAAGAGATGCTGGCAGCCCGCGGCTCGGGAAGACCAGGGTGGCTCCTGGGACTGGGAGGGAGGGAATACCTGGACCTGGAGGCTTTGGCCATCCCACGGAAGATGCAACCATGGTTAAACGGGGGATTGGAAGGGAGTGAGATGGATGCTGAGTGATGGGAAACAACTTTCTGCGACAGCAGATCTGTCTCGCAGCTCCCTTCCGTGGAAATGATGGATGTTGTGTGTGTTCCGTTCGTGCTGAGATATATAGAAAACTCAGGTTTTTTTTTTTACTTATTTTTGACTGGGATGAATATAACATACCTGCAGGGTTTCCTTGCTCCCGTTTGGGGCTGGATCAGGGGTTTCTGCATACCATGAGATGATGAGGGGAGTGGTGTGGGTGGCCGCATGCTTGTGTGTAACCTCCTTGGTCATCACTAATTCAGCAGCCTCCCCTGGTATTGTGTCAGGCCGGCGTCAGGTATCCCAGGCTCCACATACCAACTGCTTTCTTTTGTCTGGCTGACAGAGAGAGCGAGCACCTGGGACTCACAAGGGCATTCCCAGTGCCGGACGTTGGTCTTTTTAGCATCTGCTGGCTGTGAGAGGCAAGTGTTGTCTTAATCCTCTCTGGGTGTCTAATTCCAGAGGAGTCAAGCCGAGGATAGGATGGCACCCTGTCTGGTTGCCTGCATGTAAGGACCAGCGTAGAGGCCAAGTTTGGCTCAAGTGGAGGAAAACAAGGCAGCTGCATGGGGTCACCACATCTGGCAAGAGCATAAAAGCAGGGCAAGTGCCTATAGTACTTACCCTAATACTCTCCCTGGCACCAAATATGTCCAGCTAAGAAAATTCCTGAGCTGCATGTGGCTTCTCTGTTATTTGATAAATTATTTTTTTCTTTCATTAACCTCCCCAGTCTCTCCTTGAATACGTGTGGACTTTTATCATCCTCAGCATTCTGTGGCAAGATAACCCACAGTTAACGTACTGCTTGTCATGGGAAGAATTACTTGAGCTTGATTTGTCTGCACCTTCCTCTGATTAACCTGGACTGATGTCCCTTAACTCTTGTGTTTTAAGAGAGAGGCCCTGGGGACATGGTGCCCTGCCAATGCAGGCGGTTGTTCAGAGGGGAGCACCTGGATTCGGCCCTAGTTCCCGCATAGTTTAACCAAAACCCTTTGAAATTCTTCAGCTGCCTGCAGCGTTCACAACTTGATCGGCTGTTGGAAGGAAAGCACCGTTTTGAGCCCTGAGCTGGGGCAGGTGAGAGGAGGAGAGGACCATTACAGCCATTAAATTTTAAAGCGCATTGAGATCATGCGCAGGGTTTGCAGAGCCCACTGCAGCCTCTGCCCAGCTTGGAGCTCCTGGCCCGGCAGCGGGTCTGCTCTGTAAAACCTCTCTTCCAAGCACCGGGTCCGGTCATGCATGGAGACTGGCGGGGGAAGAGGCTCGTGTTGTCCTGCTTCCCTCTCTGCGTTATCCCCCGCGCCGTTTGGCATCGGCCACACCAGCTGCTTGTGCTCACACTGCCTGTTATTTTTCTCAGGTAACACCAACAGCATCTTTGCGCTGGACTACATCAGCGGAGCCTTAACCCTGAATGGGCCGCTGGACCGGGAAAACCCCTTCTACAGTGCTGGATTCATCCTCACGGTGAAGGTGAGACCTCCTCCATCCAGGAGATGCACCGGCGGAGCAGGACGGGGAGGGCATCCTGCGTGGGGACACGTCCTTCAAGGTGGAGGCACAAACCTGGGACGTGTTGCTCCTGTGGGCATCCAGAGCCGTGATATGCTCTTCCCTGGCCAAGCCATGCGGGATGCTTAACACAGCCCCCTTGTATGGTTACCCAAAATGTGGTTGCCTCTATATGGATGTATAGGGTCATTTTTGGTGCCCTGCCTGGCCTCCAACTAGATCTCCCTATGGTTGTATCTGCTGGATCTGTTGGATCGCAAATAGCATGAGACACCTACATTCAGGCACCTGAATTGTGCCGATTTCCCACCTTTCCCCCCCAAAACTCCAGAAAAACAGAAACATTTTGTCATGTCAGCCGGCGGTGGTGTAACAGGGCATCGTCTGCGTCTGCCCGGCGCAGGCAGGCACAGGGAGGGAGTGGTGCTGAAAGTTGCCTCGTCAAGAAAAGGCACTGGAGCGTGGTCTTGCAGCCCCACCAGCCCCACCTGAGAGCGGTTCCCGGGCTCCGCTCGCAGCCCTGTAATTAAAATCAATACCAAGCTGGGCAGCTGGTTGGAAACACATTTAGAAGTATAGATTCTGCTGGGCCGGGGTGGGGAAAAATCAGCATTGCAGGAAGGGTCATTGATTGGGAGGGCAGCAGCCGGCACATCACCTTCTCGTTCTGGCAAGTGCAATGCTTTGTTGGGGGAGCAAAGGGACAAGAAATTACCACTTGGTCCCAGGCACAGGTCGTACTGTGGGGCTTTATGGATAGGGAAGAGGTTCGCATCCATCCCTTAGTATCTCTCGGTTTGGGCTTTTTATAGTTTAAATGTAGTAGAAATCGAGTGAGGGAGGAAAAAGCCATACGCGCGTTGTGTGTTTTTAATAGGGACAAAAAAATCTGTTTAATCTTGGAAAGGTTTGTGAACCTGAAAACTTGCCCGTTTTCCTGCCTGCATGATAATGGAGTTCCAACTATATTCTGTTGATCTGCTAGATTTTATTTCCTCTCCCCATAAACTTTGCATCCTCCCGCAAATGCCAACTCTCCGCGGCCTGCATCCCCAGGACCCAAAATGTTCTCTGCTGCTCTCGTCCTGGAGCACGCAGTGAAAATACAGCTGGATTGCTCCTTGTTCGGATCAGCCTGTTCTGCTGTTGTGTGCAGAAGCGGTGAATAGCAATGAGCCGTGTGGGTCGTGTTAGCGTTGCTTTTCTGTGCCCACAGCAAAGCAAGATTATCCAAAGGACAAGAGGAGGGACTCTGCATGAAAAGGCTGTTTCACAAGTCTTGCTTCTCTGGCAATAAAATCTGCACTCTTTCCTTTTGAGAAAGGAAAATTAAAGTCCTTCTTGAGACAGAGGTGTGATACGGAGTCATGACTCAGCTCTGTATTTAGACACATGTTGCTGAACCTATTTTAAGGTCTAAATCTTGTTTTTCTCTGTTGCCCTACTTTTCTGTCCCTTTAGTAGTACTATGGTGGTTAGCTCCCTGCTCCTCATCCCACATCAGGAGATGAGAGAGGAGAAGACAGGAGTGCTCTTTGCTCCGTCGTGGCTTCCCTTATTTTGAGGACTGTCCCCCACATCTCCCAAGGCAATTTTTTGGTTTAAATGCTTCTGGCAGGGAAATCGCCTACTCATCCCCCAGCCTGACTCCGAGTCCTGACAACCTGTTGCATGACAGGGGCAAGTGAGAACTTGGCCACAGCCACCCCAAGGGAAATGTTAAATCCCCGGGAAGGTTTGCAAGGGTGCTGTGGGTCTGAGGCGTGGGTGATGGAAGAGCTGGGTCAACATCTGTGTGCGTTAATGGGTCAGCGGTGGAAAGGTGCTCAAGATTATGGGGCAATGGCAGAACCAAGTGAGCATCCTCCCTTGGCAAGGTGGAGGAAGCAAAAGCTGCAGGAGTCTCTAATCATGGCACGCACGCTTTCTTTTACATTTATTCTTTGAAAAATAAAAGCTGCCCTGTTGTTTTCTCTCCTTGCAGGGGACAGAGCTGAACGATGACCGCACACCCTCCAACGCCACCGTCACCACCACCTTCAACATTCTAGTCATTGACATCAATGACAACGCGCCCGAGTTCAACAGCTCGGAGTATAGCGTGGCCATCCCAGAGCTGGCCCAGGTGGGCTTTGCCCTTCCCCTCTTCATCCAGGTGCAGGACAAAGACGAGGTGAGGTATCCCCTGCCGCGGGCGCTTCTGTCCATCCTTCGTAGGGTAGCACCGGTGTGGTTTTGGGGGGTGCGGGGAAGGATAAGTCACCGATTAACCTGTGATGAGGGGCATGGTTATGTCCCGATCACTGTTTTTTCAGCTCTTACTCCTGCCCTTGCTCCACTTGCTCGGTCCCCCGAGCGCAGCCATGGCATGTGCTTTAGTGCAGTGAGGATTGCACGGCCACTGAGAGCCAGAAAATAGGATTGTGCAGGATGTCGATTCCCGCCTGCTTCCGAGGGCTCTTGGCGGGCAGTCCTGTTTGCCAGTCTGTTTTAGAAAGGGAGGAGGTTTTCTGCAGGGCTCCCAGAGGATCTGCTAGGAAGGGGAAAGAAAGGACCTCCGGGCTCTCTGCCCCGGCGGGGACGTGTGCTGCTGCTGTCAGGGAAGGAGGTAAGAGACACCCGCTAGCGTAGGGCTGGAGGAAGCGTGAAGGGACTGGGATACTAGCTCGTCACTGCAAACGAGCCGGTAGCATTGGAGGCTTGTGCCTCCCTCGTGTTAACGGAGCTCCTATTTGTTACGTGCCAGTCCGTGCCACGTAGGGATTGCAGCGTGTTTTCCAGCCCTGGGCTTGCAGCCTTCAATTACTCTGATTATTTGACTTGTGCAGTTCACGTCTGGCTGCTTCTGTGTGCCGGTACCCTCCAACCCCGCCACGCTGCCTGGTGTCTGCTTCAAACAAGTGCTGACACCTCATGGTGAACTTCCCAAAATCCCTCGGAAAGGCTGTGGCTGCTGAGGCTACAGGCTCCTGCCGTCCCTATTCCTCTTCAGGCTGAGCACGAGACGAGGGGAGAGGGTTTGTCAGAATAAATGGCATCATCAGGATGTTTTCCTGATGCTTCAGGTAAACGATGTGATGGCACTGAGGAATACGAAATGGAACATTTCCCCCCTAGCCCCCCGAAATCACAGTGGGTCGATTAAAATGTGCGTCTTCTAAGATGCCTTTGCTGGCTGAAATGGTGGGTTTGCTTTTCCCTAGCCCTGGGTGGAGTTCACCGAGTCTCGTAAAGCCACCCAGAAATCCCATTTTTTTCCACGTGAAGTGATTATGACACAGAACTAACAACCTACTTGTGACATGATGTCACCGTCCGAGAGTTACGAGTTCAGCCTGAAGAGGTGCAGATGAGCTATTAAGCAGATAAAGAGACTGTTTTTTCTTGAAAATGTCAATTGCTAATAAAGAAGATATGGATATGACAGATGCTTAGGATAGTTTCTGAATAGAGCTGCTGTCGTGCTTTCTGAGAGATGTCAGCAGATCCATTCTTGAAGGGCATTGTAACACTTCTATTTGTGCCAGAAGGATGAAGGATCTGTCATTATTGCTGGTTAAAAGCTCATTTTACTGGAGCGACTCCCATTCAAGAATTCACTTTTCAACCTTGCTAATTTTAAAAAAGGAGAATAAAAAATAGCCTTGCCTTCCCAATCGCACCAGCAAAAAATAGACTCATTCTTTTGGTGTATTTCTTTAACTTCCTGAGATTTCCCCAAAAGAATTGGCTGAGATTTTTAAAACAGGTGAGAGAGGACCTCTTGCGCTAAGGGAGTCTGAAGGAGTTTTACTGTACGCCTCTTTGGAGACCGTCATATTAGCATGGATTGCTTTGACCGTAGTGTTATTTTCACTGATAAGAAGCACAGGAGAGCTGATGTCTTGGAATATCTGGAGGAAGGAAAGTTATAAGCAATTGGGTTTTTTTTTCCTGTGGTGGATCCTTCTTATTTCCCCTCGTGGATGCTTGCAACTGGATTAAGCATCAAGGTAGCACTTTCGGGGAAAAAATGGGGAGAGGATACCCAGGTCTTGAAAAAGATGTACATGAGATAGAAGTGGGACTGCATCTGCAGCCAGGTTCTTCTAGCACTGCTTCCCGGGCAGTGTATTTACAGAAGTCCCAAGACCCCCAAACTTTCAGTAAAAACCTTACAGGAAGGGAAGATAGTTGTCTGACGGTGACATTTTGGATGCTCAAGTACCTCATGAGAGTTGCGAGGCTTTTACAAAGCATCGGGATTTGAGGTAGCCGAGATGGTGCCAGGCTCTCTCGGCTCTCTGTGGGTGCAGCGGTGGAGGGATGGGATGGCGAGGACCGGGGTCTTCAGGCAGGGATGTGACTGAGGACGTAGCTGACAGAAGCTATTTTGCCAACACGGCCTTCATGCTAGAGATGACACGATTCATTTGTGTAAGGGGCAAAGGAAAACAAGAAGAGAATTATACACGTCTCCGGGGAGAGCAGCTAAATAAATAAATGAGAGCAGATGCATAGAGACACATGAAATCAAAGCTAGAATCTTCAGGAAGATAATTTTGCTCGAGTTTTGTCTCCTGCCTCCCAACCTATGTCGTTAAGTCCTGGGAGAGCCCCTCGGCAGGTTGGTTTCTTTCTTGAGCCAAGCCATCCAGCCTTCTTCTGGCCCCTCCAGCAAATTTCAGTGCTGTTCCTTCAGCCCTCACGCTTGTTGAGGTCCGACTCGGATAGAGCAACCCACGCCTGAACCTTGCCCTGCGCAGGAGTCCTGTGGGATTGGCTGGCTTTGGGGAACCTGCCTGCCATCGCACCCCGGTTGTGTCTTTGTTGAGCTGGGGAAAGGGGTATCGCGTGGGTCTGGCCCTTAAAACAACACTGCGTGGGCTGCCAAGGCCATTAAACAAGAAGGTGTTTTGTAACCAGGCCCACGTGGCCTTTTTAAATGGTGGGTTTTTTTGGTCGGTCTTTCTTCTGGTGTGTTTTGCACAAACTTAAATGATTGCTTTTTGAAGGAGTTAGATTAAACGATTCAGCAAAGCACTTAAAAACGTATTTACGTCGCACACAAGACCACGCTTGAAAGCATGCTCTTGATTTTACCTCTGTGTTTAAGTGCCTTTCTGGAGCTAGGCTGGCATTAACGTCTCAGACAAGGTACCTAAGCAGGGTGCCTCCAAGTAGAAACCGGTTCCTCTGAGTCCATCCCTTGCAAACTGCCAGCTGCCATCCCTCAAACGTGGTCGTGGTCTTGCTCCAAGAGGAGCTGGCTGGGGGTGCGAGGTGGGACGGGGGGGCATGTCAAGAGGAGGCACCCGGGTTGAGCTGAGATGACCCCAGACGTGGATTTGGGGTGCAGCCGAGAGGTGTTGAACCAGATGTGCTGGTTTTTCTTTTTGCATTCTCTACGGCTTATCGAAAACACTTGAACGCAGGAGAAATCGGCACGCAGGGCTTGCAGAGGGTTTTGGACCCAGCCTTCTATGAACCAAGAAAAAAGCATTAACCTCTGTGCAGTTGAGTTTCTCTCTCTGCCGGATAGACAGCAAACCACCTGAATATCTTTCCAAAGCCATTTGAGAGCTGTTTATGAAAATCTGTGAAAGTTTCCTAGTATTTAGACTGAGCCTACACTCAACTCTGGACACTGCAGAAGACCAGTATGTATATACACTCCCAGGCTGGGGTTGGATTCTCCTCTCGTTCACGTCGTGATAGATCAGCAGGGACGAATAAATCCTGTGGATGAGACGGAAGATTAAAGCCTTGAGTTACCCACTTTTACAGCAAGGTTTGTTTCTAGGTTGAGAGGAAGAGCCCTGAGCTGTGGAGTAAGTTTGCCTTAATTTGGAGGGCTGGTTAGCTCAGCGTCATCTGCTCTAAGGCTGGCTGAGGTTGGGGACGTGGATATCTTTTCTGGATATGCTGCTATTTTACAGCCTGGTGGCTTGATGCAGTATTTTAGGGAGAAGGCAAGGGTTTGGCCATGCAGGAAAAGGAGCAGGGCATCCTTCAGGGCATCCCCTATTTCAGCTTCCCATTGCTGCAAGATCCACGGAGGTATATGAAGAGAAACGGCAGCGTACTTTCCCAGGGCACACCAGAGAAACCAGCTCTTCTGCCGTGGCTTTCACTTGATTTTCCTTGACACGGTTGACTGAAGAGGAAGAAAAGGGCAGAGGCTGTATAAAGCGCAAGTATGATGGTCTGACATTTTAAAATAATTTTGAAACAATTCTCCAAAATAAGCATATTGAGGAAGATAAATGGGGAATTTAAAAAAAGAAAATCCAGGCCATGGGAATACACGGTATTTCTTGCATAAAGCTACATCAGAGACTCGCATAGGGATATCGTATGTGCCCATGCGTGTGCAGGTGCAATATATGAATCATCCATAGCATATATATGTATATGACAGACACGCGCACTATAAATATGATCTACATGGCAAGGAACTGTAAAGGGGAATTGACGGCGCTCGAGTATTCTCTCCCAAAAGTGCCAGCTGCCAGTCGGGCTGAATTAGATTTCACAGGGGTTTTTGCAATACATGGAATTCACCAGCAAATTACCCTTAAAGAGGGAAAATCAATCATTTGAAGCAGAGATAAGCTGAAGGCGAAGCAGCCTCGGATTGATCCCGTCTGTGCAGGCGTGTGTGGAATTCAGCAGATAACCTGGGGAGAGCGGGGAAGGAGAAAACTCCTCTGGGAGTGAGGGAGCAAGCAAGGACTGCCGCTTAGGATGGACAGAAAGACGGGAGAAAAGGGCTGCCAGCGTGGGGAGGAGGATCAGAAAGGCTGGGGAGCATTTTGCTCCAGGCATCCTGCATCACCTGCGACCCCGGTGAGGTCCTTAGGGACGCAGGGGACAAGCGCCCGTGCCCGGTCAGCCCTGGAGTGGGTCATTGGTGCTGTCGTGCTTGGGTGCTGGGGGAGCAACGGGTGCTGGGAGCCTGAGCTGGCTGGGCAGCGGGCGAGAGGCAGGCAACTCCGGAGGGGCTATTCAGAGCACTCGAGTTAAATGCCTTGAAGTGGGTGGAGAGAATAACCCTCTTTATGCCTTGTGTTTTCAAAGGAAGGATTAAGCATTATTTGTCTCTGACTAGCTAGAACCAGGCATACGGTATCCAAGCCATACAAAGAGGCACTAATTGCTTTTTTTAAAAAAAAACAAACCCTTTTTTTTTTCCTTCCTCCTCCACCACTCCTGAACTCTTCACACTTTGTTTCTTTGCAGACTTGCCTGAATGAGGGATATTAAACGCTCCTCAGTTTTTTGTAGGTAATAGCCCATGCCTAGAAAGTGGCTGGGAGGAAAGCTGGAGTTACGCTGGATTTTGTGCTTCAGAAAGGCAGGGCTCTCCGTTTTGGAAAAGCAAGCTGCAGCTGAGATAAGGTAGAGGGAATCAAAGGGAGCCCTGTACTGAGTCAGCATGAAGAGAAGAAAACTGAGGATCCCAGGCTGCTTTTCCCAAATCTAGCTCGCTTTGTGCGTAAAATGATCGCAGGCCACCAACCTACCCAGGCACCTCAGTGATTTCAGAGCGTGGTGTGGTTGAGGAAGGGTTGTTTGCTTGTCTAGGGTTTTGGGGTTCTTTTTTTTGTTTGTTTTTCTTTACTTTGAGTTTTTGTGTAGCCATCGGTAAGTGATGCTAAATACTTGCTTTGACTGGTGGAAGGTCGAATAATTTCTGAAGCATTCCCATGTGCGCTCTCATGAGGAAGGGGCTGGGTGGGAGCAGGAGTGATGGATGAAGCCAGTGGGTGATGCTGAGTGAAAAAGCAGGGATAAAGCTTATGCTCCATCCTCAGTCAAAGCTGGAACAGCCGACGTGGCTGCTCCTGGCCTCCTGATGTGATAAGGGGTTCCCTGATTCGTGGTGAACCATGCCCTGTGACCGCGTCTTGCAGGTTGGGAGAGCAGGCTTTTGGCCCTGATTCATAGCAGGTGCATGAGCAGGTCCCACACGGTGCCTGGCACCTCTGGAGGGACACACGTACCCACCTCCCGGCATCTCACAGCCTCACGCCTGAGCTGCTGCCCTTGCCTGCCGGTCCGTGCTGTGCTAGCGGTGCCCAGGGACCGTCTCCCCTCTGCTCCAGCCCCCTTAATATTAAGATGGGGATTGCGCGTGTGGGGCTGGCAAACTGGTCCATCGCAAGTTGGTCCAATACGAAGCATTTAGGGTAGATCAGTCAGCCGTTGCTTTTTTGGAAGTCGGGTATCCGCGTGAGGTTGATGCTGGCGTTATGGCAGCAGGGACACGATGCAGCTCCTATTACACGCTCCGAGGAATACGCACGCGAAGAACAAAGTAATAATTATGCCCAACTGCAGCTACAATTGTCTTTTAGCTGAATTGACATGAAATTTCCATCAGTCGCGGCGCCGGCTACGGCTGGGAGGAGGTTTGATTGCGGGGAAGGAAGCAGCGGGCAGCAGCCTCAAGCCACGGCGAGTGCTGGCCCCGCGTGCTGGCACGGGATGAGACGAGCTGGGAAACATGCGGCCACGTCCTGGCTTCGTGCAGTAGCGAACTTCTCTCCGAAGCCCGTTCCTTTATGGCTCAATTTGTTTTGGATGGAGGGTGCATGCAGACGGGTTTATTATTGTAGGGCTGCTAAGCTTTGGCAGGCTGCTTGTTAATTTATGCCTCTAAAGGAAGGCAAAGGAGCCCGTTTGCTTTCAGTGATGGGAAAGACCTCGAGCAGTGCAGGAGCTCTGGGCTAAGGGGTTGGAGGGGGGGAAACAAGCAGGTAAAGCAGGTCGCGCACCGACAGCACACCCATGCATCCCGTGCTCATCCTCGGCACCGCAAAGAGATGATGCTCAGCTGTGAGCCCGCCACTGCATGCCAGGACCTTTGCGAGCCCGGGGAGACAGCGCTTGTTTTTCTTCTTCAGGAACACGTTTCAGATCCGTTGTTTGCTGTGGGTGGCAGGAGCAGGTAGGAAGGGGTGAGGAAAATGTAAGCAGCTCCCCATGGCTTTCTCCGGAGCGGGGGTACTAGCTGTGAGCCGGGCTGAACCAGCCCCTTCTGCTGGGCAGCTGATAACAATTTGAATATTCAGATTTGCTTTCAGCCATCCGCAGGGGGCTCGCAGGCTCCGGGAACTAGGAGCAAGGAAAGCAGCATGGGGGCAGAAACAAAAAAATAAATAGCCGAATAAATATATAAATGGCAACTCGCAGCAGCCCTCCCGAGAGGCAGATGTATTCCCCTTCTCCAGACCTCACACGGGGAGACTGAGGCACTCAAGGGTGCTGCTAATTAGGGGTGGTGGGTATCTGGAGGCTGATCTCCTTCCCCAGCTGGAGGGGAACTAATCCACCCAGCTCTCTTCCTGCAAATACTTGGATTTCTTTTGATGTTTCAACTTTTATCTCGTGCCTCCAACAAACTCACTCCTCTCCGGCTGCCAAGAAAAATCCCTCGCATCTCGCCGCCACGAAAGGTGCTTTCGTGTACTGTGGGGAGAACACCGGGCCCTGGGAGAAGCGCTGAGGGCTCAGCAGCAGAGCTGGGCAGAAATTCCTCAATGAAATGGCTTTTTTGTAGCTGGCAGAAAATGGACGTTTGCTATAAATTGGCATCTTAAGGATAGGGTATGAAATAACGGCTTGGGGAGTGATGCTTCCTCCTGCTGCTCTCCGTATCCTCTGCTCCCTCCCTCCCAGGCTGCATACCAGTGTCGGGGAGCATCCCTCACTCGTGCCAGGGTTGGCACATCCCAGTTTGCCAGCAAAACAGCTTTTGGAAGGAGCTAAGTCTGCCCCGAGACGAGTCCCTTTTGTCCCCGCTGTAGGGATGCTCGCTTCCCATCGTCCACCAGCTGAGCATTGCTGGGCTCCTGGGGCGATGGGTGCCCTCGGGGCTTGCTCGTGTGGCTCTGTGGGTGCCCTCGGGGCTTGCTCCTGCCATGTGGCTCCACCGGAGATGCTCAGCTTGCCCCTCGCTCTGCTGGCTGCTGGGGGGGGGGGAGGGCGGGGAGGAGGAGGACGAGCAGAGATTCTGCTCGTGTCGCCGGCTCTCGGCGGTCACGCTTAGCCAGCTTTTGCTATTAGTGCCCCTTCGTGCATTTAATTGGTCCCTTTTTCTGATAGGAGGGAGGTCATTCGGGGAAAATTGGAAATTCGGCTCTGGCAGCTTCTGAACTCGCTTTTCATGTGCTCTGCTGGGCTGTGCTTTGGGAAGGGGTGCCATGCCGGGAGCGAGGGTCCTGAAATGCTGCTGTCAGTTATGTCGGTGGTCCTGCTGCTTTGCTGGCCAGGTCTTGGGAGAGGAGAATTTTTCCAGTTCCCAGTTTGAGCTGTCTTACTGGAAAGAGCTCTCCGCTTGGGAGAGGCACTCGTGCCGTGCCCCCCAGCACGAGGCGATGAAATGCGGGTGTGTGATACCCCGTGTGGTGCGTGGAGCTCGAAACAGTAAAAGGGATTTTCCCTCCAGCCGTGTGCTGTGCAGGTTTATCCCAGGGATGCATTCCTTTCATGCGCACACAGATTTTGTATAAAATGAGTGCGCCCGAATCGAAGATTTATAGAAATCTTATGTATTGTACACCCAGTAAGCGTAATAAAACACAACGAAGAGTGCTTAAGGTCGGTTCCGAACCCTGTGACTCAGTTAACCAAACCCAAGCAGAGAAACGCTCCCCTGCATCTCCGGTGACTGCATTTTTACTTGTCTGAAGGCGAAGGGCTGCGCCCACTTGCTGGCGCTGGCAGGTTTGCACCCGATGCACAGGCTTCGAAGTTGGGTCGGTGCTTCTGTCCCGTGCTTGCCCCCAGGCTGGCCCCGGGTGCCCGCAGCCTTTCCCAGTGGCTGTGCCAGGTCCTTCCTCCTTTGTCACTGTCAACCTTCCTCTCTCCCTTCCCAGGGACCCAACAGCGTTTTCGAGGTTTACCTGGTGGGCAACAACTCCAACCACTTCATCATCTCGCCGACCTCCATCCAGGGGAAGGCGGACATCCGTGTCCGCGTGGCAGTGCCGCTGGACTTTGAGACCATTCCTCGCTACGAATTTTCGGTAAGGCTGCACCCCTGTGCTCTATGGGACGTCCATATTTTTAAGAGTGACGATTAACCAACCTTCTCTCTTCCTCTCTCTAATCCGCACTATGAAACTCCAGAGCGTTACAAAATGGCCAAAAAATGGAAATATTAATAAAGGAAAAGGAGTTGATGGGGAAGAGATTTGCTCTACGCCTTCTCTCTCTTTCCAACATCCAAAGGCTCAGCTGCAAGAGCATAAGCAGAGCGTGTTCTCCATTGCCATGTCACGGGGCCGTAAAAGCTTTATAGAGCATAAAACTTTGTTTTAAGTGCACCTGTCGGGCACCAAAGCTCTCCCCAGCCTCCTGCTCCAGCTTTGTCCCGCGCGCTGCCTGAGCCGTAAATTCGCAAGGAAGGCAAAGCAATGCTCAGACCATGCCAGCGGTGTTAGTCCTGGCAGAGCGGCTTTCATACACTGGTTGGAGAAAGACGAGCAAAAGCCTTCCAACCCTTGCTCCAGGCTGCGGTGGGGTGGCAGGTTGCCCAGTTTGCCGGGCGGAGGCGGGGGCTGTTCAGGAGAGGTGGTGCAGGGTGTTCGGCGCACCCAAGGGCTGAGGTCGGGTAGAGCTGAGCAGCTGCTGGGGGAGAGGGAAGGGACTCTTTTTTCTTTTTCTTTTAGCATTCATGCTTTGGTGGTTAGCACTGAGCTGGCTCCTCTGGTGAGGGAGCTCAGGAGAGCGTTGTTTTCTCCATTAAAGAAGGGTAGCTAACTCTCCCAAACTTTGCAAATGGTGTCTCCAGCCCTCCCTTTCGCTTCCCGTCTCTGCCCAGCTCTTTGCAAATGAGAGCGTCCCGGACCACGTCGGTTTTGCACGCGTGAAGATTAACCTCATCAACGAGAATGACAACCGCCCCATTTTCAGCAAGGCCCTGTACAATGTCAGCCTCTTCGAGAATGCCACGGTGGGCACCACTGTCCTCCAGGTCCACGTGAGTAGGAGCATTCTTCCTCTCTTTCCCACATCCTTGGCGCGCGTGTGGCTCCATGGTGCCTGTCGCCACGGGATGGGCTGGGGAACCTGGTAAGGGAGTGGTGGGAGATGCTGGCGGTGGGGTGGTGTGTAGCCGTGCCATGGACTTTTGAAGCAGATGCCTTTACCTTTCCTGGTCTCTGGGAGAGGTGTGTGGTTCCCACCACGCTGGGAGCTCAGGGAGAGTCCTACGCTGAAAGGTCTCATCTGCAGACAGCTGCTCCTCCTGTAGATACTGGTCCCAGTGGACATGGTCTTGCCTCTCCCTCCTCCTCACTGTATGGGATCCACTGAGTATTTCAGTTGTGTATGTGGCTTGCATCCCAACATGTATTCACTGCCTTGCTCTTGCCTTACTTCTTATGGGAAGAGATGCTCTGGTACCTAAAAAAACTTGGTCGCTTCATCGGTGAGAGTCAATTCCCGGCATTTATCGTTCAGTGAGGGTTTTCCTGCTGCCCCGTTTGGAAGCATCACCTTCCTCAACCAAATCGAGGTCAATTGAGCCAATAAAAGGGTGAAGGATGGAAAAAGAGGGGAATGACTGCATTTAGCAGAGCGTGGTATTAAATGGCTGGCAGCAGAACGGTGATGCAGCAGGCAGAGGTGGTGACGATAGCGGTGCATTTCCGTAGGGCTCATCCATCCCTTGTGGGGTGGTGGGAGCACCCAAAATGCCTGGCGAGAAGACACGTTTCCCAGGGCATGAGGGTGATGTCAGTCAATATCAGTGCCAGCGTGTAGGGCACAGCAAGAACCAAAACAAAACCCTGTGCTGAAGAACTATCTAAATAGGAAGCAAAGCTCCTCTGGAATGGGAAGTATCAAAGAGGGGAGCATCAAAACCCCTGCTAGGCTTTGGGTGCGTTCCTACTGCTAGGGTTAGTTGTAGATGGATTTGCTGCCCTTCCAGGTCCCCTTGCCCCCACTGTCCCGGGTTGCAGCCCCTGGTCGCCCACCCGCACGGGCATGCCGATCCAGAGAACAAAAGCTCTGAGCAAAGGGTTGGGTGTATGTGCCTGTGCGTAAGTGTGTTTACTCTACAAACAGATGGTGTGAAACTGTACAGAGCCCCTGAGCTGTTCCCATCTGACAGTTATTAATATTTCAAGCAGATGTTTAGCTAGTCAGGCCATCAGACGCTGAACAATGTGATTGTTACCGCGTCTCCTCTTTCCCCAACTTCCAGCTATGCCAGCATTTCGGAGCGAGCGCAAAATGCCAGGAGTTGAATCTTCTATGATAAATCAGAATGGATGCAATTAGCGCTGAAATCCAGATCGCCCTCCCAGCTGATCCCAAACTTTTAACAACCCTCATAAAGTACCAGCTCCTCCTGCTGCTGCCGCTTGCCTTTGAGGTGCAGCCCTCTGCTTGCTTCCACGGCACTGCCCGCCTGCGCCGTGCCTCTCCAACCGTCCCATGTGCCGCAGGCAAAAGGGACCATGCAAGGATGCCACTGCTGCTTTCCTTGCTAAAAAATTCCTCTTTTTCTTTTTTTTTCCTTCTTTTCCGCTTGCCTAGGAGCTCTTTATGGGTATTCCTCCATAGGGGTTAGGGGCTGAGTTTTAAAGAAAGTCTGGCCAGCCACATGGAGTGCCCACTTTTTGGTGGCCACTGAATAGCGTCCTCATGAAAGGGGGCTTCTGTTGGCTCCCCCCTTGCTCAGTGCTGCAAAATGCCCCTTTGTGCAAATAAGCGCAGGTTTTGTGCCTTGCGTTTGGAGGGCTTTCCAGGGTGCTAAGGGCAAATCAGGAGGTTTATGAGATTGGGATGAACAGGGGAGCGCGTGGGCCGGGCGAGCCGTCGCCGAAGGATGATGGGTGGCTTCCCACCAGCCGTTGCTGGAGACGGCCAAGCACAGCTGGCAGGGCTGAGCAGCGCCTGCAGCTCCTTCCCGGCAGGGAGGCGAGCAACTAAAACCACGGGGGGCCGAGGCAATGGGACATCGCCGATCTTCTGCCCAGCCCAATGTCCTGGGGAAGGAGGAGAAGTTACTCCTAGCAGCCCAGAAGACCCTGGGCTGGTTGGCCATCTTCCAGCGAGCGCTTGCCCGCTTGCCCCCCTTGCCTGTGTGTAGTCAGGTGGGCATAGGCGAGGGGAAGGGGGTTTCCTTCGTGACCCGGGAAGAGCAGTGAGCCTGCCCGGCCGAGCAAGCGCGCTCCTTGCTGCCGCCCTTTCCCCGCTGCCCTCTGCTTGGCCAGCTGAAAATGGGAAGGCAAAAAAAAGAGCGAGCAGACTTCATTTGCACTGCCAAACGGCCATTCGTCTCTGCAGCATTTCAGCTCCTAATGTCAGTGACAGCAGAGAAACATTGCCTGTTACGCGTATAAATCAACTGTAAAACAACCCGAAGTGCAGTCAGCCAGCAGGGACTCGGAGCCGCTGCCTGCTTTCCGCACTCTGCCTCTTTCCCTTTGCCCAGAGATGCGTGGGCTCGGATACGCGCCCCTGCGGCTTCCTGGGCAAATCCCGGTTATTTCCCTGGCACGGCGCAGCCTTGTCCACCCTCTAAGGTTTTGGTTTTTTGCTCTTTGTTCTCTATTTCGGATTCCCTCTGTCTCCCTGTCTGTCCGTTCATCCATCCATCCGTCTGTTTAATTCTGTCCGTGAAACGCGTTTATCATACAGATTCAGGGTGGTCATTTGCTTGCAGGAGCACATCTGGAGAGTCCAGGCTTCATGGGAACGGCTCCTGCCATGTGCAGGGAGCCTGCAGTATGCCCAAAGGCAACCTTCTCTCCTGCCTCCGTGCTCTTTACCCATGCGATAAGCCCCCTAAGCCAGAGACTGCCTGTGGGTCTGCTTTTGCAGAGACCAGCGTGAAGGGGTCCTTACTCCAGTCAAAGCTTCCAGGTTAACCATAATGTAAATCATTGCAATTTGGAGTTACGCGTGCGTTGCAACGCGACGGCTGAGCGGAGGGGAGAGCAGGCTGTCCGGGGCTCTGCAGTTCTTAGTAGCCTCTCCCAATGCAAACTTCTCTTTTTCCCTGTCCCAGGCCCTTCTGTGCAGGGGAGAGCCAGGCTGGAGAGGTTTGGAGGTCCTGCACAGCGGCACGCTCCTTCTGCACGGTTGGGGTGAAGCAGGGAGCTGACCAGAGCTCAGCCTGAAGATATGGGCAAGTTCTGCCCCAGCTACCAACAGATATTGAAATTTATTTTTTTTTTTTCTGAAACAACTGGCCATGAAGCCTTTTAATAACGTAACAGAAAAGGTCAGGGAAAGAATTTCACACTTCTTGAGCAAGCAGGCAGCCGGTATAACTTCATGCCTTCCAGGAACGAGAGGCAGCGAGAATGTACACTGCACCCTAAATTAACTGGGGTCTCTGACACCCCCAGCCAAGTGCTGCCTGGGCAGTTGGTGGCTGTCGATGGGTGCTGGCTTTCCTGATAGCGGGGAGCAGGCTGGAAGGCTGTGCCCTGGAGAGGTGCGGTGAGCAAGGGTGCCGGCTCCGGCACGGGGCAGAGGGCTCGGGGCTGTGTGCGATAGGAAGCCCTGGGGAAGGACAGTGCTAGGGTGGATGAAAGGCCGTTCTTCTGCCATAGCCACGATCAGTGCCTGTGATGGGTTTAGCAAACATCTTCCAAAGCAAGTCCCAACAACTGGTTTTCTCCTGGGGTAAAAGGAGTAGGAGAGAGGAGAGTATCTCCAGCCCTGTCTCTCCCAGCTGAGAAGCCCCGTAGCTAGAGGAGAGGATGAGTTGTTAGACTAGAGACGTGTCCGCAGATCTCAGACCAGATGGAGGATAAATCCGTTGCAGAGAGGGACAAATCAATAGGCAGATGAAGGAGAGACAGATAAAAGGGCATGGTCCGACATCCACGCCACTATCTAACAGTATCAGTACAAGCCTTGTGGGAAGCGTGGTCTGGCACGAATGGTGACATTCCCAGGGCAAATCCCCTCTGCAGGGAGAAGAGCAATTGCGTGGGAGCAGGGAGTGAGGTGGGGAGACCCAGAAGGAATGTCCTCTGCTTTGGGATGGAGCACTGGCCAGGGGGTGAGGTCCGGGGCTAGGGAGGAGCTGGTGGGGCCAGTCCCTTAGTCCTTTTTGAGTCCAGAGGCAGCAGAAGCTGTCAGGAACATGCCCTCATGCTGCTGCTACTCTCCATCCCGCTCCAAGCTGGCTCATTGCCAGCAGCAGGGAGTAGTACCGCTGCTTTGCAAGCTCTCATGGAGCACATCAGCCGAGACGGGAGCAGAAAGAAAAGTCTCAGCATCCCATGCCCGGTGGCTGTGAAGAGGACTGATGCTGGCCAGGCATCAGACCTTAGCTGCTCAGGTCTCTGCTCCTTCCTTTCACGGGCACAGAGGGTTTGAAAGCAGTTCCCCAGGCTCACACCCCATTATCTGCGCTGGGCCTCCCATGAGGAGCAATTCTGTGACCTGGGGAGGGGAAAAGGCAGTGGCTCTAGATGGAGCCTTCAGCTGGGAAACTTTTGGGTGGAAGAAGCTATGAAAACGTGGCCTTGGGGTCACCAAGACCCAGCCCAGCTTCCAGTGAGCTCCCCCCAAGAGGGAGAGGAGCCAGGGGGGTTCAGCCCAGCACCCCCTCCTGCCCTTTTGGGGGTGCGCTGGGGCTCTGGCACAAGCCGTGCCCGTCGCGTGCGGTGGAGGATGCTTGGCTGGGAAGAGCAGGGAAGGTGTGAGCGTGTGTTCGTGCCTGTCGCGCCGAGGCTGTGGCATGCCCGGGTCCTGCTGCCGTGCAAGGCTGCAGGGTCTGAGTGCCGCGATGGGTGGAGCGGAGAGCACGGTGCCCCTCCAGACCTGCCTTTGGACACTGCTGCTTTGACAGCAGCTGCCGTGAGCCGGGGTCAGTGTGGTGCCAGCTTCCCAAAAGCCAGGGACCTGCACGGAGGCGTAGGTACGTGCTTCGCTCTCTGTTACTGATGTAATTGCTACAACTGGAGGAATGGGGCCTAAGACGACCCAGCGGGATGTAGGAATTAAGGGGCGGGAGGTCTCCTTAAGCTCCTCGTACACTACAGAGCTGCACAGCGAAGTCCTCCTGAAAAGTTCCGATAACCAAAATCATTAAAGCCCAAACAAACCAAGAGTAACTTGGTTTTAACACGACAATGCATTTGATTTGCCTTGAAGGGGCTGGAGAAAAATGGTTCTCCAGGGAAGTGTGGAAAGTAATCCTAGCTCCGTGATCCCTCCTCTCCGCTTTATTTGTCCCGGTCTGGCTGGGATCGGTCGCTGCGGGATGGGACGAAGAGGGGGAGATGCAGAGGGGTTTCCAGGGGGTGTGCTACCCAGCTGCCCACCTCCAACCCCCCCCCCCAAGCATCTCCCAGCAGAAGCATTAACCCCTGCAGTTCCCAACGCTCTGCTGCCAGCTCTTCCTTATTCAGGCCAGGTCAGACAAGCCAGCTGCCCGTTCAGGTACTTCTCTGGGGCCAGCCACGCTTTAAAAATAACATCGACGGGATGGTTGTGCAGAGATTTGTCCCAAATCCTTGCTGAGTTAATGACTGCCTTCTCCCTGGGGCATTATCCTCCCACATCCTTGCGAGGTTATGCTCTTCGCCTTGCCTCGATGCCCTTCTTACACAGAAATATCTCTGGTCTGGGATGGTGCTGGGTTTCTCCCCATGCCAACCACCCTCGAGAAGTCTGAAGGGGGTGCAGAGACTTTTCAGAGCTTTGAAACGTTTCCCCCCGCCCCTCCAATATTTTTGGGCAGGGGAGCGTAAGGCTGCCGGTATGCTTTCCAGAGTTATCTTTTGCAGACCCTCAGGAATAGTCTGAGCATCTCCAGCAGTCCGCAGACCTCAGACTATAAACTCCGGTGCCCGATTCAACCATCAGGCATCGATTTCAGCGTGGGAATGATTTTCTGTAGCTTGTGGTATGCAGCAAGGCGGGTAAAATAAGCACCGTGTTCCCTCGGGGCTTGATAATCTGAATCTCTAAGGCAGTCTTGTGCTTTAAAAAAAGCCCCTTTCCCTTTTGTTTTTTCTGAGTTTCAGATTATAATTTTCAGATTATTTTATGCGGGGGGGGGGGGGGGGGGGGGGGGAAGAGAAGGTCCCTCTGTCTTTTTTGCAAATGCATTAGCCTATATAGTCATTTATATATGTCTGTGTATCTATATATAGATATTATCTTATGTATATATATTCTGGTTCGCAGTCCTGTATAGTCCCTTTCTGCTACCCCCCATGGGTTGTCCCCTCCCTGATCATGGTCCCTGATGCATCCATTCACCTGGATTCTCGTCTTCCCCCTCTCTGCCACTGCACTTCCTTGGGAGAAGCCTTGTTAGTAAGAACCTAATGAAGTAAATGTGCTAATTAACCTTCCATTACTCTCCTCATTAAGGCAACCTTTAATTTGGTTGGCAAAGGTTCTCTCCTTTACCACCCAGCTGTCAGTTTTCTTCTGCTTCTTCGATCTCTCTTTGGCCTTGCATCAGGGATGGGAAAATCGATCCCGGCCTGATTTTCTTTCCCCTTCTTTCCAGCCAGCTGTAAACGCCAGCCAACAAGAAAGTAATAATGTAGTTTTCCCACCCTGGGAAGGAGAGTTGCAGACATCAATAAGCACCTATTTAAAATGCAAATCACTTTCTCAATCAGCCGTCAGCCTGCCGCTGGTGCGAGTTTGGCGGGGGCACGGGGATGCCGTGGTCCGTGGGTTCCCGCATCCTGGCCCGGAGCTTTGCAGCGGTCCCGGGGCAGCTTTGGGGTGCCTGGTTGCATCCCTCTGGGTTTGTCCGACTCCAAGTGCACGTGGCCAGCCCGGGTGGGATGCGGCTTTGCTGCCTGTGCAGCCTTCAGGTCTCACCCCACCCTGCCTCCCTCCATCCCTTTGGCCAAGGGCACCCGCTACCCCCTAACACCTGCGTGGCTGCTGCTGCCTTGTGTTTCTTGATGCTCTCCAAAGCTTTTCTTTCCCTTTCTTTTTCTTGGAGAAAAAGTGAACGCAGGGGGCAGAAACAGTCCGAGATACCAGGCAGTAGTTGTAGAGGAGGAGCTGGCTGTAGCTTTGAGCTGCTGGTGGACGAGGTGCTGCGCCAAGGGACTCCCCGCGAGCTGTGTTTCTGGCGTGGTGGTGGTGACTGTGTGGACCAGCCTTGAGGGAAAGCCTGCATCGCTCCCGATTTTGGGAAGGTTGCATAGAGCAAGGAACATAGCCAGTCAGAGCAGGGAGCGAGGTGGGGAAATACCTTGTAAATCAATGGATGGATGACAAGGCTTCCGGGCTTGAGCATACTTTTGGCTTCTGCGGGGAATGGTTGGACTGGTTTAATGGGGAATGGTTTAATGGTTGGACTTGATGATCTTACAGTTCTTTCCCAACCTTAGTGATTCTGTGATTCTGTGAATCAAGTGGGAGATGAACCATCCCCTGCCCCATCCGTGGCACTGGGGGTGCTCTCCCAGCATTAGGACCAGAGAGTGGTGCAGCCCACCATCTCGCGGGGCGTCGGTGGTCAGTGGGACAGCATTCCGTGATGCTGCCGTGAGGATTGCACGGGGCTTCTCAACCTTTTCCAGTTGACTGACCCTCTAAATTTTGCTCGGGGGGTGTGTTTGTGTCCTGTGCTCTGCAGGGAGTCACCTACTGCACCTATGTTAGAAGTAGCTTGCACTTCCTCTGCCTTCCCCCATGGGTTTGGGGGGTACAGGATGGTCAAACGCTGGGAGAAGAGGACTCCCAGGTCAGCCTCCATCCTTTCTTTCTGCTTGAAGTGAATGGATAATGTATCGTAAAGCCCTTGCTGGAGAGGGTGAACACCAGAGAGGTGGTAACGGGGGACTGCCAGCCGAACATCCAGGGCAAGCTGGGTGTTGCAGAGGATGGGCTCAGGCATGGGGAAAGGATGTTTAGGAAAGCAGGAGGGAGTTCACAGAACACTGGTGGGAATATGAAAGCGTGGCTCAGCAGCAGCTCATGGAGGCTGGGACTCCCAGTTGGACATTTCTGATGTCCTCCGAGCCTGGACTTCATCCCTCCTTCCAGCCCTTCTCCCCTCCCCTGGCCCACACAGCTCACCCTCCCCGTTAGCATCTTAATTGATCGTGTTGTTCTCAATCCCCCCCTGAGTGCTCCAACTCCAGCTGTGCTTAAACAGAACAAAATCTCTTCCAATTTCCTCTTCGCTTAAAAGAAAATTGAATCTTTTATCTGCAAGGGGAGAGGAAAACTGCAAATACATGAAACAGTAAATAGTTAAATAATCAAAGCAGACGATTCCAAATTGCCTGGAAAGTTAAACATGAATGGCTTGTCTTCCTCCTGTGAGCTTCTTGGTTTTGAAAAAAAATAAGAATATGCTTGCACTCCTTGTTCCTGTTAAATATTCTTATCAATCCAGCTCTGTAAATAAAGGGAAGGAGAGGAGGGAGTTACTAGGTAGCGGCGTGATTGACGGATCCGAAGTCCTCGTCTTTCTGTCAGGGCCCAGTGCTCTTTGGCTGTGTTTATCTCTTTAATCTAAATATCAATCTGTAAGACCGAAATGGGGTGGAATAGGAATCATGACAGCCCAAGCGCTGAGGAGAGAGACACTTATTGCAGCTTTTGCAGCCGCTCCCTGTCCTGATGGAGCTGTCAGGATAAATGCACAGCTAAAGCGCAGAGGTGGGAAAAACAAAACAACATCACAGCCCCCTCCGAAAAAAGAGCCAGTCCAGCCCTTGAGATGGGAAAGAAAAACATGGAGCAAACGCAGACCTGCTCCTGTCCAAATTGCATCCTGCAAAGCACAAGCCGGACAGCAGGATTCCGCCCACCCTTCCCAGTGTTCCCAGGAGGAGACGGGGTTCGTGGTTTTCCCTTGCTGCTGGCTTTGGCTGGTGAGTTGGGAGGTGGCTGGGAGATGAAGGGAGAATTTTTTCCAAGCTGATGCTTGCTGCCGTGTGAACACCCCGGCTTCACACGTCCCTCTCTGCAGTCCCTTTAAGGCAATCGCCGTCTTCACCTCGATATGTCCTCTCCCAGACTCGGCACCTCTGAGCAAGGGCAACTCCATCGTGCTTTCCCAACAGAGCCACTGCTCCTGGGATTTTAATCTGTTTTCCAAGCTGGCTTCCCCCATGCCCCTAGCACCCACGCCTCTCCCAAAGCAGCTGGGGCTCTGTTTCCTCGAGCAAAGAGCTCCCATGCGAATCAGCACCCAGCGGGTGCCATTAGCTGTGACAGAGGCAATGTCACCCCGTGGAGGGATGACCTTGTGCAGCCCATTCTGCTGCTGACGAGGTGCTGTTGGGGTGTTAAGGGGAGGCTAATTTACCTAAACTGGGCATTTAGGAGCCATGAGATGTGTAAATCAGCCTCCTGAGATCTGTCGCACCGTCCAGATGCCAATTCTGCCTCGGGCTATAGGCTCTGCTTGATCTTCCCATGGCTGGCTGCTGTGTCCTGTAACCAAACCTCTTTTGGTATCTCTGGTCACAGGAGGAAAGCTAAGGCTCTCCATCCCCTAAAACACCCTTGAGAAGCGGCTGCTTGCTGTCTGACTGAGACTCCCGGTATAGTTTTCAGCTCCTGGGGAGCGAGGATGTTGTCTTCCTAGAGCTCAGCCTACAGACCATGGTTTTCCTTGGGCTGAACAAGGAGCATCCCCGTGGCGCTCTCTGGGAATGCCTCTGCCTGGCAGGGGTATGTTTTGGGCTTGCTACCCCTTGCCGACAAACTCAAAAGCCCACTCTCTAGCTGGGTTTGCTTCACGCTCAGAGCAACCACGTACTGCGTCCAGTTTCAGGGTGAATTATCTTCATTCCTGCTGGACAAAGGTTGGGCTTTGCCGTTCCCTTTCTCCAGGCCGGCATTAACATGTTTGTGTCCATCTCCAGGCAAGGACCCATTCGGCTCTTCCCTCCTCCTTTGCTTTTGTCCCCTTTCTCCCTGCTGTGCCCCAGATGATGCTCATCACCTGGATGAAATGGAGTTGCAGATGGTGGGAGGCGTGACTGGCTTCCAGGAGCTCTTGTGAATACTTCAGAGATCATTGGGGATTTATATTTCTTCCATCGGACTTTGACCTTAATTTCTTCCGTTTTGCTGGGCTGTAGAATTCATTAGAGACCCAACAGCAAAGTGATTGAGATGTCAAGCCAGGCAATTGTGTGGTTATTTAATCTATCAGATGTGCCGCTTGCCATTTAGGTGGACAACAGGAGAATATGAAATCAATACGGTTCATTAGCGGAGTACTTGCGCCCAGCTCCAGCGCGGAGCTCCAGTAAAACCCACCGAGGCGGGCGTCTAAGTGGTCTTGGTGTCACCTCGCGTGATGCAAACCCATGCTTGAAACGCCTGCTTCTCTTGCTCAAGGGCTGCTTCTGTCGGCTTGCGTTTTAAACCCCGGTCTCCAGCCATTGCAACAGCCCGGCTACAGTAGATTACTCCCCGCTAAATCAAGGCTGCCCAGGCAAGTGTTAACCTCGCTCACAAGGAGCTGATGTTGCAGGGAACGCTGTTATAAAACACAATCAAGGAGGCTGTTGTTTTCCCCGGTGGCTGGCAGAAGAGGTGGGGAAAAGCTCTGCAGTTCCCAGGGGGGTTGATTGGCTATTTTTCCCCCCCCAACCAGGCTCAGCGCAGTCCTCTGGGGTCGTTAGCGGCGATTGAGCTCCCGGCTTGGCGCAGACCCCGTGGTCCGGAGATGCTGGGGAAGGCGGTGGCGGCGGTACCCCGGCATCGTCCCGGTTCCCCGCTCCCGCCTCCCTCCTTCCCGGGTAATCACACCACTGGGCTCCAGTGTGGCAATGCCGGACGGCTCTGCTCGCGCCTGATTGCTGCCTCCCGCCAGGCAGATGCTCTTTAAAGGCCTGGGAAAGAGTGTGGTCGGGGCGGGCGATGCCGGCGAAAGAGCTGTTTTCTGTCTGGAAAAGGCGTAATGACTTTAAGTAAGTTTTCCACTGGTTTTCTTGATCTGATTTTGCAGCCCGGCGATTGCTTCTCATGGAAGCTTTTTCACGTTTCTCTCCCCCAAATCACAAATCAAATCCCAATCCGGGTGGATACCAGAGGTTAGCTGTTATTCCCCTGGGACCTGGAGATTGCAACAGGTTGCATTTAAGAAGGGATGCTCGCTGTTCAACACATGCAGGTTTGGTTGGCATGGCTCCCCGCCCTGGGTTGCTTGTACCACGGTCCGAACAGCCCATGGCTGCTCGGTCAACCCCAAGGAGTGACCATATCTGCCTCATTTTCCTAGAAAACCGGAAAAAAGTAGGAAGCAGATGGGAATCATCCTTCCATTTGCTTTCTCCTGTGGTCCAAGCCCCAGGAGTCTGGCTGAAACGGTGGTGCCTTGGTGTCCCCACTGCCCACCCGGCGTGGCCAGGGGAGCGGGCAGGCAGCAGCGGGACGAGACTCACGCCCAGTCACTCCGGTACCCTGACAGCTTTTTGACGTTCGGTAATTGCTTTCCTGCTACGACTCTTTTAAGCAGAGAGCTTCTGGCCGAAGCAATTTGCTCCCCATCAATTTTTATTTCCCGGTTTCTGCATGCGAGGTAATGGAGGGAAAACAAAGAGGGCAAACGAGAACAAACCGAGCTGGGACCCACTCCGGCAACCCCCAGAGAGGGAAAGGTGGGAAGGATTTGGCTCCCTTGGTGCCGGCGGAGCCATCTTCAGGCAGGTAGGACATTGGCAGCCCGTCTCATCCAGACAGCAATGAGTCGTCCTTCCGACGCGCTTTGCTCACCCCTGCGACCAACCTCCAGCTGCTCATCCCCTGCGGGCAGGTTTGGGGGGCGGATTGCCATCCCAGGGGCTCCGTGGGGGATCTGTGCTCCCCCAAAAGGCTCTTCTTGGCTCTTTAAGTCCTTCCCCGCTCCTCCTGCTGCGCTCCCTGAAGCTGCTGTGCGTAGAGTTAATCTCAGGCAGTTTAAGGAGTCGTTGAGTGGGGCTCAGGAGATGATGAATGTTGAAACCATTACTGGCGAAGCTCCGTGGAGCTGTTTAAAACTGAATTCTCCCATGTAAATTTCTGCTTCATCAATCCTGATGACATGTCAAACATTGCTATTGTTTCCCGAACAAATTGGACGACATGCCCTTTCCTGCAGATTTGCCCACGAGAGCAGAACCGCTCGCCGGCTCCTCACTTTTGTCTCCGGCTCTGCCGGCCCACGAGCCAGTGGGGAAGGATGGATGCGATGGCCCTTGGTGGGATAAAAGGGAGATGTCCAAAATATTTGTGCTTGGGGCATGGGGATGGATGGAGGGCTGGGCTGTGGGTATTTGTGTGCGCCTGTGATTCACGTGCCGGGTACCCATCCCATGCCGCAGCTCAGTAAATTAATCCCTTGGGTTATCCAGGCTTCCTCTTAGTTTCCTCTTAGGAATTTAGCTGCGCAAACGTGGGTTTTTTTAGAAATGGTTTGCACCAGTGACAGCTCATAAAAGTACAGATGTGGACCCACGTTTTCATCCTGCCCTTTTGCAGGCTCCAGTGGGCAAATCCCACTTTAATATTCTGGGCAGGAGAGGAGCAGCCGTAAAAGCCATTTGATTGCTTCTCCAGGTGGAACCCCGGGAAACTTCCAGCCAGATGCCTGTCCTCCCCCGGCTGCCGGGATGGATGTGTGCATGCGGGAGGGCGGGACACGGACCAGTCGGCAAGGGGGGCGAGCCGTGGGAAAACAGCTGGCACCCAGGGATTGCCAAAGGCCCCGCAAAGCTGTCGGCTCGGAGGGATTCGGGGTGTTCCGCAGGCGGATTGCGTGTGCTCCCTGGGAGCCCTCGGGATCGCTTTGCAAAGGGGGTGCGTGTCGCTTCCCCGGGGGGTTCAGGCATCTGAGCGTCTTTTTTACCCTTAGAGGCAAAAAGTTTGGTAACGCAGAAACGAGCGTAGATCCAAAATTAAATATGCTGAGCGTGCATGGTTTAGCTTTTTGCATATTCCCTGTCACGCTCAAGTAAGCTGCGCCGCTGCCCTGCGTTATGCCCGTGATGTTCAGTTGCCAGGAAAGCCACCAAGCAGGCATCACCTTCCACCTCCCCTGGTGTAAATCAGGGTAAGGAATTAGCCGGGCCGGTGAGGTGGTGTACGGGGCAGAGTTAGCCTGCCCAGCCTCCTGGCTCCTCCTGAGCAGATCCCTTTGCCTCGCTGGCAGTTTTGGCTGGCCCAGCACCACCGCAGCTTGGGGTCCAGCCCCCCCCCCGGCTGGGCTCCCCAGGGCTCCACGGCGAGCGGCTCTGTGCTAACCTTCTTTTAACCTTCCTCCTTCCCTATATTTTATTTTCCTCGGCAGAAGAAAATTACACTTTCCCAGCGTTGTCTGTCACCCGCAATAAGCACTTACAAGTGCAATTGTACGGGGCCAAATGAAGGGAATTAGTTTTGCCTGTGCTTTGTGGGACTGTCAGGCCCCCTGTAAATCATTATCTCATCGCCAGCCAATTCAGGTGCACGGAAAATGCCTTTCTGGGCTCTGCTCTCGCACCAGCCACTTGGGGATTAATAGGACCTAGGGGTTCACAGAGGTTGTGGGCACGGAAGTAATGGCTGGGAAGAATCCTGGCTGGGAGGTCGAGAGCCGGCTTGTACCTGGCGATGCTGAGGATGCTCAAAGCGCTTAAGGATTTTGGGGAGAGAGGACCCAGGGCTCTTGTTGGCCGACCCCGGCCGCGCTTTGGGGCTTTGCCACCGCGATTCGCAGCCACCTGGGCTGGGGGCAGGTGTTAGGATGGGGGACTAATACCAGTATTAATTGGCTGAGGGAAGCTGGGGTGGGCAGACGGTAGACTAACCCCCCTCCTCCCCAGGTGTTTCCATTCAGAAGAGCAGCCAGGCTCTGGCTGGGATGGGGCATCTTCATAGATGTCCCCGCTGGTGTCCTCTAAGGAGCAAGATGCACCCCAGAGGGGGTTTGGCCCTCCAGGAGCAGGTGCCGCTCGCTCGACGGGCATCTCTCCGGGCAGATTTTGGCAGGTTTGTTCCATTTTGCTGAATGCAATTGCAACGCGCACGAAAAGTAAATCGCATCTTAGCAGCGGAGAGGAAAATTGGGAAAATCGGGAGGTCTGAAAGGTTGGCTCCACCAGTGCACGCTTCAGCTGGTGTAAAGCAGCAGGAATTTACCACCCGAGCTGGGGAAGAGCTTGGGGGGAAAAAATGAATTCACTCTGGCCAGTTTTCGTGCCTTTTCCTCTCTGCCACCCTGTGGTGTGGCAGGGCAACAGCGTGCAGGGGTAAAGCAGTTTGAGGTGCTCAAGCTCCCACTCTGCTCTCAAGGGTAATCAAGGCCATCGATAAATCAGGAAGGTTTCAGGAACGGGTTGTGTTCCATGCCAGGCCTAAAATACAGCCTTTTGATGGTATCTGGACATAAAATGTGTCTTTGACCCTGCTTTTTCATGGACCTGTTGGTGTCTAAGTAATCCAGACAGGACTCAATTTAGAAAATATACTGGGGGAGAAACAGGATATTTTGGGGCTTGTATTCCACTTTCCTCACCTAAAAATAAAATTCTCTGCTCCTGTTTCCTGCCACTGCTCATGCATATTTTATATATTCATTAGAGAAAAGACTTTAAAACATACATAAATCTTGCCTTGCTCATCCGGAGCTGACACAGTGAGTTTCGCACACCTTCCCCAGAAGGTGCTGGTTGCTTAGCCGTGACCAGCCTGCTCCAGCTTCAGCAGCTGGCAGCGGTGTACCTGCATCCAGTCCTGCCGCCGGCAGCGGCTTGGCCGAGAGCCGGCACTGCGCGCCCGCCGCCACAGCATCCCGAGAGGCATCGGTCCATCGGTGGGGTTGCAGCAGATTGCACCCCCAGAAGGGCTGTCCGGTTGGAGCTGCTTGTGGAAAGCAAGGTTTAAATCCCTTTCCTTGCTTTTCCTGGTCTGTATTGTAGCCTGGGGGAGTTTCAAAGTGGGATAGGTTTTTATTTCTCTCCCCACAGCCCCAGGCATGCTGCCAGCCCTGAATGCGCAGGGAACAGTAAGAGATGCGGAATGCGGGGTCCCGGCTTTTGGGCTTCACGGGGCCGGGATGGGTGGCCCGCAAGAATTGTCCATGGAGACCTTTATTTCACGTGCCCTTCCCAGATGAGCTTAGTAGGTCAAGGAAAGTACGTACGCGTAAAATCTCCCATGCCAAAGGTTTTGGGAGTGATGCTGAGAGATGTTGATGGAGGGCTGTTATCTAGAGCAGGCTGCGAGTCAGGGATGCGCAGGATAACCCCGGCGAGCACAGACAGCCCCAGCCCCACATCTCTCAGATGATAAATGGCAGCACACAACGTCTGTGCTGGTGCTCGCCCCGCTGGCGCCTGGGTAGAAGGAGATAAAGAGGACGTAATGGATTCACCAGTGTGTGTAATAATGCAACGTTCCCATAAATACCTTCATTTATTAATTAACTTTATTTTTTTCAGGCAACTGACAATGATGTGGGCACATATGGGAAAGTCAGTTATTTTTTCAGCGATGACCCCGACCGGTAAGTGTGACTGAACCGCTGGCATGACTTTGTTCGAAATCCTCTTCTAACCTCAGTCACATAGTAACTGAGGGCATTTGTTATGTCCTACCCGCGAGACACCGTACGAAAATCCCACTATGCTGTCTCCCAAAGGGGTGAGTTCAACTTCAGCGCAGGCCCTGACGCTCAGCACGTTTAATCGCTTTGCTAAATCGGGACCTACAGGCACCAGTGCGGCTTGGGACCGATAAAAGCGTTTGCCAGCGAGTCGCTGGCCCTGGACCTCGTGGTGGGCAGTTGGGGAAGGCACGTGGGCTGCCCAGCGGAAGGGATTCGGGGGCCTCTGAGCCCGCTTTCTCTGCCTGTGGAGCAGCTCTCAGGGTTTCTACCCCACCACCTGCGCCAAGCTCTTGAAGATGGTCTGGGACCAAATATCCCTCAGGAGCAAGCCGTGAACTTCACCCACCACGGTGCTAGCTGTCAGGCTGCTGCCACCCCATCTCTCTGTCTCCAACGTCACCAGGGCTTTACCCCCTCCTTTCCTGTCCCCTCAGTTTCTCGCTGGACAAGGACACGGGTGTAATCCTCCTGACAGCTCGGCTGGACTTCGAGACCACGCAGCGCTACACTCTGACCGTCATCGCCCGGGATGGCGGTGGGGAGGAGACGACGGGACGCGTCAGGATCAATGTCCTCGACGTCAACGACAACGTCCCCACCTTCCAGAAGGAGGCATACCTGGGGGCCCTGCGGGAGAACGAACCCTCCGTCACCCAGGTGGTCCGGCTCCGGGTGAGGGACCGGAGCAGCTCCTCTGCTTAGGATGCGCGGGAACGGGTTAGGTCCCCATCCGCCCCTGCCACTGTCCCTCCTGCATCCCTCCTAAAAACCGCTTTGTTTGTGCTTTATTGCAAAGTGCAACTGGGTGCGGTGCTGCAGCCATGGGCTGCCTCCCTCCTCCTCCTCTCCTATAAGACCCCTGCCTATACGGCATCCCCGGGACCTGGGGCTTCTCCCAGGGCACAGGCGCTGCCTCCGTGTTGCCTTGCTCTGCTCAATAAAGTCAGCGGGCACCAAGGGGAAGGTGCTCTCTTTGTTGATGGAGCTGTAAGCCTCTGCTGTGGAGGGAAGGCAGGTAGGGAGGGAGGCTGGTTTACAACCCCCCTCGGGGCCCCTGATGAATCCATCTTCCTCCATCGCTTTTCCACTCTCCTTGGGCCCAGCCTGCACCTCCTATCCTCTCGGCTCTCCCCCGTTGCACGTCACCAGCACAGCTCCCATGCTCATTTACTCCCTCTGCTCGCACCCTAGGCATCTGACGAGGACTCCCCTCCAAACAACGAGATCACGTACAGCATCACGCAGGCGTCTGCCTTCCGCGACTACTTTGACATCACGGTGTCGGAAGGTTACGGAGGTAAGCGCTGGTCCCGGGACCACGGAGCCCCTGATGAGCAGCAGCAGCAGCTTGGGCTGCACTCACACCCCTGCAAGCAGTCGTGTTGGCAGGCTTTAAGAAGCTGTTCCAGCAGCTCCTCTGCTTGTCCTGACCTCGCCTTTGCAGTAGGACTTGAGCCGAGCCGCTGCGGAGCCGTGTTTCCGTGGGTGTACAGCTCACTCCGGGTTACACCAGTGCAAGGAGCTCAGTAAAGCCCGGCACTCGTGTTTTCAGGGCATTGCGACCTCGAGCAGGCCCCGTTGGCCCTGGGGAGGCGGTGTGGATGGGCCACCCCCCCAGCCTGCCTGCCGTCCTGCCCGGTGCGTGAATGTCCCCCTGACCGCTCCGCTTTGCGTCCTTTCAGTGATCAGCGTGAACCACCCCCTCGACTATGAGCAGGTGGCCAACGGGGTTATTTACCTGACCGTGATGGCCAAGGATGCCGGCAACCCGCCGCTCAACAGCACCGTCCCCGTCACCATCGAGGTGTTTGTAAGTATGGTGCCCAACGATCCTGTCGTGGTTTCCCTGCGATCACTCCATAGCGCTGCCGTTAATCCATCAATAACCCAGCAAGACCATCCCACCCCGTGGGTGTCTACATGTGGATTGCAATTGCATATGTCTCATATATGTGTCATATATGTCTCATGGATACGTGTCATACGCATTGGTTAAAGAAACGCTGTCCCTGACATTTGGTAAGGTCTGCGTGACAGAGTGAGAGTGTCTCTGAGGGGGTGTCACCATGGGCAAGCACAGACGGGCTGTCCTGAGCCCATGCACCTCCCTCCCCCTCCTCAGCCATGCACGGGAAGGCTGTGGAAGGAGCCCCAGCTGACCGCGGGGCGAGGGGCAGAGCTGGGGACGGGGTGGAGATCTACCCTCTGCCCTTGCTTTCGACTGGGGAGGTTCGCTGAGCAGCCGGTGAGCCCTTCTCTCAGCTCACAGGGAACTCCTGGCTGGGATGCTCTCCATGCCCGTAGCCAGAGGCGCTCGCTGCAGCTCAGATGCAGAGGAGAGAGCTTTGGCTGCGTGTCAGCACTTGTAGTGTCAGAAATTGTCGGTCCCTGAATCAATCACGGGCAGTTGCTTGTTTATCTCCCCAGCGCCGGCTGTCCCGCTCGGGCTGCGGGCTTCGCCGTGCATCTCGCGCGTCGGCATAGGTGCAAACCCCCTCGAGGAGGGGTTGCTGCTGGGAGACATAAAGCATTGCAGCGTTGCTCAGGAAGATTAGATCTGGTTGTCACTTTGAGGCACATTGTGGTTCGAGGACATCTGGAGGGAGGTATCGGCAATGGAGACAGTTTGCTTGATAACCTGTCAGTCTCGCGGTGATGGGATCTAAGCTGGGCTGGTGGCAGCGTCAGTCTGGGAAGGCGAGGAAGATGAAGTCCACGGTGCCGTAGGATGTGAATGAATTCCCGTCAGCATTCCTCTCCTCCAGCTCCCTCACCGTGCTCGGGAGAGGGGGGATAAGGCAGTGCCGGGCGGGAGGGGGGTTAGTGGTGGTTAAATACATCCTTCCCGTGCTGTGCTTTAGACAGCATAAACATCTCTTTCTAAAGACCACACTTCAGTGGGTCGTCTCCTCCTGGTTGAGCCTGTACGCTGGTGGGGTTTAAGTAGCTGTCACTTTTCCCACTCTCAACCAGAGGGATTTTCTCTCAACTGGAAAACGAAAAGAAAAAAAACCCCAGAAAATAGGAAGAAAATGAGGAGGAAGCATTTCACAACGGCACTTGAGGAACAAGAGCCGTGAAAAGGCAGAACGAGAGCGAGTGTGGAGGGAGGTAATTTTTTTTCATCCTTTGGTTGTTGGTTTTTAATAAAGAAGTCAAACTCGCCTTGTAGATTTCCCATTAGGGTACAATACGCTTTTGTAGAGGGAGCCGCCGAATCAGAACTAATAGCGCGCGCGCCACGCCAGGATCCAGGGAAATATCACCGCTAATAAGTTTCTGCCTCGCTCCCTACCACTGACGCCCTGTTCGGGGCGATGAGCCAGCGACTGATAGCGTGTGTATGTCTGGAGGAAAGAGGGTTGTGTGCTTAGCGTGAGTATCTGCAGTTATCAGCATCCCTGAAGATGATACGATGGCTGTCTGAGGCTGAGGGTCAGGGGACCGTGGGAAGCTGGTTTTGTGGAAGTCGGCGAGGTGGGATCATGGGCGAGGTGGTTTAGCTGGATGCCCTCTCCTGCGGGAGCGGAGGAAGCGTGCTGGTTCCTGTCTGGCACCGCTGCCGGTGCCGCAGGAGGCACGCGGGAAGGTTTGCAGCAGAGAGCTCTGGAGTTCGCGTTGCTGAAGCGGGAAATGTCCTTCTCAAGTAGAAAAGCCGTGCACCGTGCTGCAGCCAGGTGCACGCCAGCCCTGGCCAGATGGAGACCTGGCCAGGAGCGAGCCCCTGCCTCCCCGGGAGCCGGCTTACCGGGCCGTGGCGGTGCTGAGCACGGCCTGATGAACTCAGGACTGCTAACGAAACGGCGTGGCGTCTGCTCTGGCTTGCGTCCACCCAGCCTGGACCGCGGCACAGCTCACCCGGGTCCGGCTGCAGGCGGCACGCGGATACGTGTTCAGTCTCTCCCGTTTCCTTTGCCTTTAACCTGCCCGGACCTCCTGGGTTTGCCCTGGGGCAATGACCCTGACCCGGCTCTGTGAGGAGGAGGAGGGATGTGCGGAGGGCACCCCAGGCAGCAGGCAATTTCCTCATTACCCTCAGAGGAGATGCAGTGAAAGCTGAGTGATGCAAAGGCTGATTAAAGACCACCTGCTTCCGGCAACGAGAGCAGAGGATGGCAATTTAATAGCAGTACGATGGGCATCGTTGGCATGTGAAATTGCCTCAAATGTCAAGTTCGGTGGCAGCAGGAGCAGCTGAGCCTGCAGGTCCCTCAGCAGCCTCCAGGTAGAAAACATCTCCAGAGCAGTCCCAGGGAAGCAGCAAAGTCCATAACGGTGTTTTAATGTCCTGGCAGCTCCATCCTTCCCTCCATGGGCAGTTGGGTTTGGTTCATTTAAGGCAGATTCTTAACATTGTTTAAACAGCACTTAAAGTCCCCCTGGGGGAGCTTTAAACTGGTCCAAAATCTGTTTTGAGGGACGTTTGGAGCAATTGCTCCTGCCTGGTTTCACCAGGCCGGCCGTAGTTGCTGGCAGAGACAGGCTTGGAGGGGAGTGTATTGGTAAGCAAACCAGCATCCCCCCTGAAAACGCTGTAGCTGCTCTCTCTCTGCAAACACCCACAGCATTCCTCCGCTTAAACAAAGGCAGCCAAAGCTCAGCAGCTCCCCTGGCCAGTCCAGTTTGCCTGGTGGCCTCACGGCCGGGGTGACCTGGGGCAGTAAGCGACTAGTGTGCTGCTCTGAGAGGGAGGAGCGGGTCTGTGCACGATGCTGCTGTGCTTCGTGCAGTGTCTGAGTCTTCCCAGGGCTTGCGGTGGAGGCAGGAGCAGCTAAGGGGATGCTTGGCTGCAAACAGCAGCAGTTCCTCCAACTTGTTGCCCAGGGTGCTGGGTAATGAGAGAATCGGTATTGTCCCCACTGCATGGCTCAGCAAAGTCACTGACAATCAACTTACCTTAACCTCAGCTGCCTCCACAGTGAAAACGTGTGCTCAGACCTCCGGTGCCTTACCCCAAGGCCATCTTCCCCACGCTGATCATCTTGAGCTGGTCACATCTTGAGATGCAGTCGGCCAGGAGCATTCCCATACCAAACTTTTGCAGCTACTTGACCATTTTGCCTTTTTCCCAACCAGCCTCTCGACCTTCTTTTTGCTTCAGGACGAAAATGACAACCCCCCCACGTTCAGCAAGCCCTCCTACGTTATAACCGTCATGGAGGACATTATGGCAGGTACGGAGCACACCCCTGCTCCTTCTCCAGGCTAGCAGAAGGAGCCTGGGGGTCTTACAGCCAGAACAGGGTGGGTGATGGCTTTTGGGGGAGGTAAAAGCCAGAGACCTGGCGGAGTTTCATAGCCATGGGATCTGGGGGTTTGGCCCCACTGTGCGTGCAGGCGAGGGGACCCCTTGGCCAAGTGACATGCAGGAGCGGTGCGGGGGGTCAGGGCAGCTGGGGAGAGCAGCTCTGGGCTGCAAATGCCCATCCCAGCCCTCGTTTCTGCCTCCCCCAAGGAGCCACGGTGCTGTTTCTCAATGCCACGGACATGGACCGGTCCAGGGAGTATGGGCAGGAGTCGATCATCTACTCCCTGGAGGGCTCCTCGCATTTTCGGATCAATGCTCGCTCAGGTGAGCCTCTGTACGTGCTTTCCCTCTTTTCCTTTCAGTTCTCTCTCCCTGGTTTTCTTCCCCATCATTTTTCCTCTTTCACCCTCACTCCTTCCCCCCCGCCTTCCCTCCTCTCCCCCGAGCAGCCTGCTTAGGAGACACAATTTAAGGGATTCACCAGATTTCAGACACCAGCGCTTGCTCGGTCACCCTGAGAGCTTTGGCTGAGACACAGGTGGAAGCTCAGCTCCTGGTAAGAGTGAGACCTAAGAAAAGGCTTTGTCTGCAAGGGCTTACGTTAGCTAAGGAGCTGCTGCCCGCCTTCCCTTGCTGCCATCGTTTTCGGTTCGTTACGGGCAGAAACGAGCGTGAGGCAGTCGTTACACGGGCTCTCGTGGGAAGACGCAGCGTGAAGTTTGCAGGAGCTTGCTGACAAGCTGAGCCTTCCAGGGTCCATCTGTTTGAAACTGAATTAGAAGACCTGTTTGGGAAGGATCCTGTTTCTGGTTTTGAGTGTCCCCTTTTTTTCACCGCTGCCCCTATTCACCATACAACATCTCTAATTCCTCTCATCTCCTGTGGCTGCAGGAGAAATCACGACGACGTCTTTGCTGGACCGGGAGGCCAAATCCGAATACATCCTCATTGTCCGGGCGGTGGATGGAGGTGTGGGCCACCACCAGAAGACAGGCATTGCGATGGTGAGTGTGTGAAGGAACGATTCCCATCTCCCAGAGCCACCGGTGCCCACCTGGGGCTGGCATTGGGGAGGGATTCCCAGGCACTGACGCTTCAGCTCCCCATGCTAGCAGTGTTTAATTTTAGCTGTGCAAACGGGTAAAGAGCATACAGTGGTGTCTGCCCCCCGGGCTGCCCCTGCCGCTGCTCGCAGCCCTTGCTGATTGACTGTCGGGGCTGTGTAGACCTTGAAATCCGGCTCCCTTTCCTGGCAAGCCATTCACCCAGGAGCCACTTGACTTTCCAGCGCTTTGCGTGTCCAGCTCTCTGTGCGAAGGTGGTAACGGGTACCTATTCCACCTGCAGCACGGCTCCCTTTGTTCATGCCTCTTGAGAAAAAGCTTAGTCAGAGAGCCTGCAGGCATGCTTAGTTGTTCCTGATGACTACTATTCACATACTGCCTGGATCAAGGGTTTCCAACTGGTTTGTGATGCCTGGGCTCCTCAGAAGGTTCTGGTGGAGGTACAGGCCATTGTACTGCAGATTGAAGCCTACTGCTTTGCCTTGCCCTTCACAGACGTCAGGGAGACCCGTTGTTTGCAAAGGGATTGTAGAAGTCTTTGGAAATACCAGGAAAAGCCAAGGAACCATCTCTTATTGCTCATGGCACCATCTTGGTTTGAACATTTCATAACATTTGGGTGCTCTTGCTCCTAGGACACTTGGTTGGGTTGCAGGAGAGATTCCCCACGCAAGAGAGGGCGATGCAGAGAAATATTCTGGTTGTGCTGAAGAGATCCCTAAAATAATTGTCACTACTGCTGAGGGCCGTCAGGAGGTGTGTAGCAGGCTAGAAGCTCCCTATGGAGGCTCCCAGAGGCACATGATGGCCTTGGCTGGGCAACAGCATGGCCTGTCAGATGCTGGGTTCCCCTTTGGGGCTCCAGATGAGATGGTGTTCTCCTAATAGCTTCATTGAAAGGCAAACCAAGGGTTTTGCATCATGGTTCCTAAAAAGTTAAAGAATATTAAAACTCAGGTGGCCGATGAAGTTCGTCTACTGTCATTAGCAAGGATACGCACCTGGGACTCAAAGCTGTTCCCTATAATAACTTTTGATCTGGGAATAAGGGTCCGTTCAGGGGCTTTGCAAGGTCCCCGGGTGATGGACAAGCGCCTGGGGTGCTGGGAGTAGAGGTGGGTCACCAACCTTCCCCAGGGGCCACCGCGGTGCCTTGGCTTGTGCCCGGGGCACATCCCCGGAGACCGTGGTGGCCAGATTCATCTCTTCTACCACGGGGTGGCATCAGCAGCTCAGCCCAGTGCGGCGGCAGCACCCGATTACTTGGGAGCAGAGAAGACCCCGGGAGAAGCTCCACCGAGACACCCTGCGTGGGGCTGGGCAGGCGCCGGGGCCTCCCTCCTGCCCCTCTGCCCCCCTTTCCCTTGAACTGCAGCTCTTCCCTCGGGCACCGTTATAGCCTCACAGGCTGGATTGAAACGGGTGATCTGGGGAGGTGAGAGACTCGCAGACGACAGGGTGCATCCCACAGGCTCGCTACTGTCACTTAGATGCCATTTCTGACGCTGAAAATGAAGATAGGTAACACTTCAGGGCACCATCCTCTCCCGTGCTCTCTTGTCTTTGCACCTCCCATCCCCTGTTACCGTACCCTCGCCCGATTTCTCACTTACTCTTTATTTTTTTTGCTTTTTACCAGTCACTTAGTTTTTTCTTTCCTTTCCTGCCACGCTCCCGCTGCGCCCTCTCCCCCACCACCGTGACCGATTTGCATCCCCCCCCGGCCCCGCAGTGAGGTAGCTGCTTGAAAACACGCCTCGTGCCCCTGCGGTTGTTTTAACTGCGAGGTAATAAGTACACATGAGCCAAACCAAGATCAGATATGCCGAGGAGCCTTGGCTCTGAAGATGCAAGGAGGTTGTTTTTCTGTGGGTTTTCCCTCCGGAGGGTGAACGTGGGTACCTGGTGCTGCTGTAAATCCAGGGGTACACGCCAGTACCCCCCGATGCAGCGTTGCTTGCTGTCTTGCAGGTGAACATCACGCTGCTGGACATCAATGACAACTATCCCACCTGGAAGGATGAGCCGTACTTCATCAACCTGGTGGAAATGACCCCCCCAAACTCGGATGTCACCACGGTACGTGCGAGGGAAGGCGGCTGTTGCGCTAAAAGCCTCTTCCTTTTAGCCGGCGAGGTTGTCACCTGCTTGGCTGGAGCAGAGAGTCACCTCTGAACTGGTGTCACCTTCTAACCAGTGCCACCTCCAGTCAAGCACCGTCTTGCAGAAGTTCATTTAAAGTGTTGCTCCTGAGCCTCCTCGCTGCTGCCCATCCCGTGTGTTTCTCTTCTCTGCTGGGATTTTTTTCTTTTCTCCCCAAATTGTGTGGGTTTTGGCCAAATTCTCCTTTTCTTAGCCTCGCCTGTGACCTCCTTCAAGGACCTCTCTGAAAGGCATTGATTTACAGCCTTTCAAGTCCCTCTGGTGAAATAAAAGAGAAGGAGAGAGGGAGGCTTGTACTCCATCACACCGGGAGAAAAATGACAGGCACGAAACGGAAAATAAATGAGGGAAAAGTGAAGAGAATCCACAAAATCATATGAGGAGGAAGGCGGCAAAAGAAAAGGAGTTGGGGGGGGGGGGGAAGAAAGGTCTGGCAGTGCAGCCCGAGCCAGAGCACGGTGGTTTTCTCTCTTCCGTGTGGCACCAGCCCCGCTGCTCGGCGCCTGCTTGAAGTCATCTTGCCTTTGACATCCCAATTAGTTGCTGGGAAAATAATTACTGTGTCACCGATACGATGTAAATTCAGCTGCGGGACAAGCAGCGGGGGCCGGGGAAGTTACGAGTGTAATGAAGTTGGGGTTTTTTTAATGTAAATGGCCTCTGTAATTAAAAATGTCACAGGGAGAAGAGTAAAACACAAAATGTCTGGCGTGGAGGAGAACCCCACCAGTGAATTATTTCCAGTATTTCCAATGTGGCAGCACAAGTTCCTCAGCACTCGTCTTTGTCCTGTTTATTTTATTTTTCTGAAGGGCGCTTGTTTTCTAGCTGGCTTTATTTGAAAGGAGAAAAGCCCGTTTGATTGCTGCGTGCTCATTTCTCTCTTGCCGTGCTATTACCTCCCGGGCTTGCAGGCCAATTTCGGTGAGATTTAACACCACAGTAGAGGTCTCGAGGGTACAAAATCCCTGCAAGTATCATGAAAATATACAGCTGTGTGGAGGAAGAACTTCTTGCTGCTTGCTGGTATGGGGAAGCCTGTCGTGGGAGCTCAGCCTCGTTATTAGACACTGGTGAATCTACATGGGGACGCACTATAGGAGTTAATTCCCGTCGCTCTGCTTTCATTTTTGCTGTTTCTCTGTGGCAGGTGGTGGCCATCGACCCGGACCTGGGGGAGAACGGCACGGTGGTGTACAGCATCCGACCCCCCAACAAGTTCTACAGCCTCAACAGCACCACGGGCAAGATCCGCACCACCGGCGTCCTTCTGGACCGGGAGAACCCCAACGCCCAGGAGGCCCAGCTCATGCGGAGGATCGTGGTGTCGGTCACCGACTGTAAGTCCCGCTTTCCTCCCGCTCCTCTTTTTTCTTGCTCTACCGTAGCTGGAGCACACTGGAAGTTGCTGGGGCTCAGGTTGCGCAAGCGTTGCCCTCCTCACCCTCTGCTTTCCCTCCCTGATGGTTTTCACGTGTTGAGCTGGACTTTTTCTTGGCCCAATTTTTCCTTTACGATGAAGTTTCTTTTTTTCCCTGTTTTGAGAATAAGTTCCAAGGATGTTTGTGAGGTTAAAAAAATGAAAGGAGGTTAAAACCCGCTGCTAAAAGAAACCAGAAACCCTCAAAACGTGAGCACGGTGGTTTCTGCAGCAGCCCTGACAATGAGCCTGGGAGGCAGAAAGTTCCCCTCATTGCAAAAGACACAATTCTTTGCATTTCACACTTAAAAAACAAACCGAAAGGCGCCTGGTGTGTGAAACGACTGTTTTGCAGGAGACCTGCGCTCAGGCTGCGTGTAGGTTGGCAGGGGCTGTAGCACAAAGACGTGAGTGTTTAGGGCAGGCGGGGAGATGAGGGCAGCGCCGGGTGCTCGTAGCGTGCTGCTGGGAAGATGCAGTCTGTCAAGGCACACGGGGGAACCTCTTTCTGGGCTGCTCTGCAAGGTCTGCTGGGCAGGTCGGGGTTTCCCTGCGGAGCTGAGCCCGGTTGGCTTGCAGGACTGGTGAGATGCAACGCGTGGAGGCTGGGTCCGTCAGCGTCCAGGAAAATCTGTTGAGCAGGAGTGGGGGAAAGAGCTGATCAAGTGTGAAATGTCTTTTGCTCTGGAAATAGTATCTTAGGGAAACTTTTTCAGGAAAAAAAAAAAGTAGAGAGAGAGGGAGATGAAGATAATTTTTTGTTATCCAGCTCGTTTCCAAGAGCCTGTAGACACGTATAACCTTAACTCTGCCCTTTTCTATTTTTGCATCACCTCTGCACTGCGCTATGCCCGTTGTCCCATCCAGCCTGCCAGAAGGACAGGGATAAGGATAAATTGGTGTTGCTATTGTTTTTTAGCTGCATGCATGGGTAGCTGTCATTCTGTCTTGCATGCCTGCTGCCAGGGAGAGTTTTCCTCTGCCAGGGAAGTTAGTCCAGTGGGCTGCAGCGCAAGCAGTAACACGGGCAGGTTAACGCCTCGCCGGGGCGACCCCACCCTGCATGACTGTCGGCATAGAGAGTGAGGACTTCTTCTGGGGGAAAGGATTGGAAATGGCTGCAGATATTAACCTTGAAACCCCATTCCTGGCCTTCGCAGGCGGCAGGCCGCCCCTGCGAGCTACCAGCAGCGCTACGGTTTTCGTCAACCTGCTGGACCTGAACGACAACGACCCCACTTTCCAAAACCTGCCCTTCGCTGCCGAGATCGCCGAGGGCCTTCCCGCGGGCTCCTCCGTCTTCCAGGTGAGCGTGCCGCGTTGCTGCCGTGCCCTGCTCTGGGAGCTGCTGCTGTCGCCGCCATCGCTTCTGCAAAGCAGGCTAGCAATACGTCCTCTCCGTCCTCTCCATCCTCCAGCAATGCGACTGGGGGGATGCAGAAGGGGTTGCGGTATCCCACCCCGTGTGCTTGCTCCCAGCAGGGCGGATGCCTCGAGGCCCCTTTGTTTCATCCCGGCATCTTTGGGGACAAAGAAATGCCCGGGGTTTATGCGCTGTGATTTTCATCATCAGGAGAAGATCGGGCTCCCCCATGCTCACCCTTTCCCTCCGCTCTCCCCGCCAGGTAGTAGCCATCGACCTGGACGAGGGTCCGAACGGGCAGGTGACGTACCGCATGCAGGTGGGGATGCCCCGCATGGATTTCCTCATCAACAGCACCAGCGGGCTCGTCACCTCCACCGCCGTGCTGGACAGGGAGAGGATCGCTGAGTACTACCTGCGGGTGGTAGCCAGCGACGCCGGCGTACCCTCCAAGAGCTCCACCAGCACCCTGACTGTCAAAGGTGGGTGCGCCGAGACCCCTTCCAAGCCCTGCCCACCCACAGAGCCCCCTCCGGTCCCAAAAAGATGGGTGACGAGGGCACTTCATCAGGGGAGAGATGTGGTTTATATACGAGACATGCTGAGACCCTTATTATGTGGTCTGTCTTTAATTTGATGCACCTCTATTTACTGGCTTCGCACAAGCCTAGTGCTGAGGATAAGCATCATCTGGAAATAAACTGACCCTGGATTCTCCCCAGGCCTGGGTTTGGGAAAAGAAGTTTCTGTCCTGTAACTCCAGAGCCCTCTGCCATACACCAGGAAATACTGAGCATATATTTAAGCCCCGGATTTTCCTCTGAATGGGGATGGAAATGAGTTTGGTGCAAACAGTAACTTCAATTACGGTTACATAAGGTTTCTTTGGACATGAGGGGGGTGATGTGTATGTATCAGAGGCAACGAAATACAGGCTGCAGCCATGGGGGCCAGTCCTTACAGCCGGTCTGCAGGCACCCCCACCACACGAATGGCAGGGAGCAGCAGGCAGAGCATTCCCTGGGGTGCTCGGAGCAGCAGGCAGGCGGTTTTGGGAGCCTGGCAGAAGTCAGCCTGGCATCCACAGGAGGGGCAGCCTTAGGCTGGAGGGTACTCAGCTCTGCTCCCCCTTTCAGTTCTGGACGTGAACGACGAGAGCCCCACCTTTTTCCCAGCCGTCTACAACGTATCACTGCCCGAAAACGTGGCCCGGGATTTCAAAGTGGTCCGGCTCAACTGCACGGATGCTGACGTTGGGCTGAACGCTGAGCTCAGCTACTTCATCACAGGTATGAACCCCTTGCAAAACGCTGTGAAAGGGGAGCTTTGCTTGTGGAAAGGAGCAGGCTGCCCCAGACCATGGCCGGGGTGTTCTGCACATCAGCGCTGCCTCTTCCAGCCCCTCCAAACCTTGGGCGGCATCGCCCTCTGCCGAACAGCCCCGCTCGGCTCCCCGCCTCGCTGCCCGCTCCGCCGCTATTCCTTGTCCTGCTCGGGGTGCACCCTTGCCCCCCAGCATCCCCGGCCCTCTCACACCACCAGGATGCAGCCAGGAAAAGCATGAGGATGGGCTTAACGCCACTGGGGTGGCATTTGGGTAATGTGCGTTTAGGGCTGGAAGCTTCTCTGGAGTTTTAGGGCGTCTCATAGCCCCGCGTGCAGGTGGTTTTGGGTGGGCAAGGAGCAGGCGGGCAGCGATGCCGCCCGGGCGGTGCCTGGCTCGCACCCCAGCTGCCGCACCTGCAGCGGGAGCCCGGGGAACCCCCTGGCCGCGCTTTGACTTGCAAACTGCACATGCGGCATTTAGCCCTCAGGAAGAGGGCAAAAATAGAAGTGTCACCAGAGAGTCAGTTTTCTAACAATAGCAAGTCCTGCGTGTCATCTCACGGCCCCTCCAGCCTCCCCCACAAGAGAAAAGGTGAGTGTTGTCCCACAGATACCGCAGGCCACGTACAAAGTGACCCCAGTTTGCTTCTGAAGCGTTCAGGAAATCATCTGGCATTTATATGATTCACCTTTTCCTACAACCATCACTCCTTGCCTGTGCGGTGAGTCAGGCACGGTATTTGATGTGGCGGAGAGAAGGCGCTCTGCCCGCTTTTGCTGCAGAGAAGCTTTGCCTGGGACGAGATACGAGCTCGCCCTACGCTTGCCTTGCTCAAAACCATGTAAAATGCAGCCCTTCTGGAGGGCAGGCTTGTGATTTCCGCAGCCGGGCTGACCCTCTGCTCCCTGCATCCAGACAACAGGGTAGCCTGGTCCTTGTCCTTTGCTGCAGGTGGGAACCAGGATGGCAAATTCAGCGTCGGCTTCAGGGATGGGGTGGTCAGGACAGTCGTGAGTCTGGACAGGGAGACCGTGGCATCGTACACACTGATCCTGGAGGCTATCGGTAAGGATTTCCCATCGGACCGCTGGGGGACGGCTGCCACGCAGCCACACAGGGTGGCTGTGCACATGCCGAGCTGCCTTGGAAGCGTGGCAGAGAGACAGCAACCTTTGAGGCGCTTTATAAACCAGAGCCTGTGTTTGGTGTTAGCATTTCACAGCCCACGTGCATTAATATGTCCTGGTTCCGCCATGACTTTTGCAGACAGTAAATTCACCCCTCGGGCTCGTCCAGCCCCGGGGCTTTCCCTTTCCCCCAGGAAAGGCAAGACCCTCATTCCCGAGAGGTTCTGTGCTGTCTGCGAGGAGACCTCCACCCAGAAATGCCAGCGCCACAGCATCGCTCCCCTAATGCCATGCCAGTCCTTGGCTCAGTGGCTGCCGATTAATCCAGAGCCACCTGGCACGGGCAGAGGGCCTGCATGCCAAACGCATCTTGGCTGTCATCCCCAGAGCTTTATAATGATGTGCCTGTTTACAGAACACTTGAACGTCCCTTCTGAACGGAGAAATAAGTGGCCCGGTCAGAAATCTCAGGGGCACGGCATTGCAGATGCCATGGGCTCTGCAGCGGGGATGCTGCACTGGCTGGGCACGCAGGACCGGATCCCAAGTGGTAAAGGGTCCGTTCTGCCCCTCGGATGGGTGTTTTTCCTGTCACCAGATCCCACGGGCTCCAGCTGGGTGGGTTTAGTGCTCACTTGCATCAGGCATGCTAAAAAAACCAAACTCAATCTACACTCCCCGTTGCCTCATCCTTCGTGGCAAAAGCAGGAGCCGCGCTGCCACGTCCTTACCTACTCAACATCAACTGGTCCTGGTGCTCTTTGACCGGGAGCTGAGCTGGGTCTGCAGAAAACTCATCGGGGCTTTTGCTTTTTGTCGGGGCCAGCTGCAGCCGACCGGACCCGCACCGCCTCCCTGCAGTGGCCGAGGTGCAGACTGGCCCCAGAGGTGCTGCTGTGCAGACCCCAGCCCATCTTCATCCCCCAAATCCCTGACCTCCAGCAGTCCCTTCCAGCATGCATCACCCCCTTAGTCTATGGAGTCGCAAACCCTCTTTAACGACTAGTTGTGTTCCCAGCCTTGCTGGGCAATGGCTCCGTGGCAGAGCTTGGGGGCGGTTTGGCTTTTCCTTTCTCTCTCAGGATAGGCAGGAAAAAAACCCCCCGTGGTCCGTGTGGGATCTGGAAGCTTCAGAAAAGACAGAGGATTTTAGTTTAGAAATTTTGGTCCTGTTGTTTTCAGCAGTCAAGGGCTGAGCAGCAAAGAGGAGATGGAGGTGACCGAACCTCCCCTTGCTTTTCTCTCCCGTACAGACAATGGCCCCACCGGGAACCGGCGCACCGGGACTGCTACCGTGTATGTGACCGTCCTGGACGTCAATGACAACCGACCCATCTTCCTTCAGAGCAGCTACGAAGTCAGCGTCCCCGAGGACATCCCGGCCGCCAGCAGCATAGTGCAGGCACGTGGCTCTCTCCCACCAGGGCCCCTGGGTGGGCGAAGGGGGTCCCGCGCTCTCCGGGCCCTGGCACCGTGGCTGGGAGCTGCTGGAACCCCGGGGCGGACACTTTTTCTCCCCATCGGTGGTCTATTTCTCCAGGCCAGGGCAAGATGTGTTCTTGCTCATACGCTCCCCTGCTCCTTTGGTAACCCAGGCTGTGAGCTCTGGGGAGAAGACAGCAAAGCGCAAGGGGAAAATAAGAAATTCACCCCATTTCTGGAGGGGGCGAGAGGAGCAAACCCAAGCCCTGCGTTGGCAAGGCCCCTTTGCCTGGCTGCGTCCCCGCTTTCTCCCTCCTCCCAGCAGAGAAGGGACCGAGAGCGGAGATCTCAAGGGGGAGGGAGAAGAGTGCATGCAAAGAGATGCTCTGAGAGAGGGGAAAAACGAAGGGAGAAAAGCGTTTGGGCTTTGCTTTCATTTTTGTTCCTCTTTGAGGGAGCGGTGGGCAGAGCTGAATGGCTCAGTGAGCGCCGCATGAATGCAGGCATTCACTCGGCCTCCGAGGGCTTCCAGCATCCCTTCAAACCCAGGGCTCTTCTGGAGCGGGCACCAAAGGCTCTTTGCAGAAGGCCCTGGGAAGGCTCCTTCTGCCTTGAATACCTCTCCTGGCATGGGGAAAGGGGCAGCTTTGTCCCTGGCTCTCGCGGGCAGGGTGAGTCACCGGGAGAGAAGAAAGGAGCCTTTCGTCTCTTGCAACAAAGGTTTGCCAGGAGTCATGCTTGGGGCAGCTGGTCCTCAAGCACGAGCCCTGCGGCTCCTCATCACCTGTTGTGCCGTGGCACGACGTACGTGACGCCCGTAGCACCGTGCCTGTCTCCAGGGTCAGGAATCTGCCTGTAATCCCTGCACCCAGGAGCGGAGGCGTGCAGGGGAGCTGCGCAGGCAGAGAGGAGCCCTGCTGTGGGACTCCCAAAACTGAGCCCTTTTTGCAGATTGAAAGACTGTGAATGGAGGAAACCCGAGTCTGACATCAAAGCCCCTTTTCTTAGAGCACGATTCCCAAAAGAGGGGGATGCCCTTGGCAGTCTGCAGCAAAGAAGGGGCGTTATCTGGGGGAAGTTTGTTTTCCACAGAACAAAATCAGAGGGAGCTGGAAATGGGCAATCACCTGGGTTTAATTTCATTTACACCTTTAAAAGTGAACCATGTGTACTGAACATCTGCCCCTTCAAATACATCCCCACATCCCTGTGGCAACAAGAGGGTTTTGGAAGGTTTTCCAAGGTTTCCCCATTCCCTTCTTGCAGACGCTGCCCTCATCAGCCCCCATCCCACCCTCTGCATCCTCTGCCCCAGCCCAGATCAGCAGATTGACCTGGCTTTAAAGAGCCAGGGGCTCAGAGCCCTTTCGCTGCTCCTTTTAACCCAGTTATTTACACATCTAGAGCCGCACGAGAAGCTGAACGGCTGCGGGTCTGAAAGCCAGGCAGCCCAGGGCAGGAGGAGAGCGAGAATGTCCCAAGTGGAGCAGAGGGGTCCTGATGCAGCGTTGCACCCCGTGAAGGATAGAAACCACGTGAAACCCAGAGAGATGGGGTTCAGTGCTCACCATGGGGCCTCGCTGGGCACGGAGGCTTCACCCAAGGGGGTGCACTCGATGGCTGAATGTAGTGTGAGCTGCAGACCTGGAAGAATTAAACCACTTTTTCTTTTTCCTCCCGATTCCTTTAAGCACTTCAGATTTCCTGCTGGCTGTTGTACCCTTTCCCAGCAGAAACAAGCGGCTCAGCCTTGCGTGGTGGCTTTCCAAGTTGGCAGCGCCTGCGAGCCTCAAAAGGCGTCTTTAACTCATTTATAGGCGTGTTTACCTGCTCCCACTGCTCGTTTATTGAAGCAGGTTTCCAGCAGACAGCTGTAGCATGCATCCTTCCAAGAATCAACCGCAGCAACCCACGGCTCGTCGCACGGGGATGGGGTGGGCCAGGGACCGGGCAGCATGTGGCAGGCATGAGCCTTCCTCCACCTGCTCGGGAGCACATCTCAGGGGGTGATCTCAGCTGAGGATTGCTTTTTGTGGAGCATGTTTTCCCTAGGATGCCTCTAAGGCGATGCTTGTTAGGCAGCCAGGTTGCTCTGCTCTCGCCCAGGCTCTTCGTTCAGGTGTCTCGCAACTTGCACGATGTTTTCCAAAAGAAATGAAGCAGCAGTATTTTTTTGGACTGCCCGGTGATAGCTGCGTGTGGGTGTAGTTCAGATGCCTCCACCTTTCCTGCCAGGAAACAGTAACCTGGAAAGCGTTCAGGAACCCGAAAGAGCAAAATCTCCTGTCGCTTTGCAGAGCTGCTGCCTGGAAATGAGCTGCTTAAAGGGGCTCTGCCAGGATGCCCAGGATACCAGGGGCTGCTTGAGGAGGGAACTCAGCCTGAACCAAAAGCTTGGGAAAGAATAGCGGTGCGGGGTGAGTTAGTTCCCACGGAGCAGGATCACATTTTGGTGGACTCCATGATGTGCCAGTCCTGGCTGGCAGGGGAGCTCCTGGGGCGGGCGAGCTGGCTCTGGGACACCAGCCGACTTCTCCTGAAGGTGTTGATGGAGCACCGCAGGGAGCCCAGCCGCTTCCAGAGCCTCAGCTGGGGCTCGCTAGCACCCGCCGGGTGATGGGGCATGCACTCAAGGGGCCCGGAGCGGGACTGGTCCAGCGCTGCTGGCTTGCAGAGGGTGACAAAGATGAGGAAGGTTGCCAGGAGGAGGAAGATGCAGACGAGCGTGATGATGATGGGCAGCGGGTCTGCCTTCTCGGGGGATGCGGTAATGGGTGGGACCAGCTCGGTGGTTGAAAGCAGAAGTCCAAGGAGAGGTGGGGTGGGAGAGGTCCCATTGCCAGCATCCTCTGTGCTCATCTTCCCTGCAGTGCACAAGATGACAGAGAGAAGCGACACAGGTGATTACCACCTAGAAGCTGGACAAACAGCTACCCTCTGTCCAACCTGGTGAATTTTTGGCTTGCTTTGATGTCCAAGGTCCTCCTGGCCATGTTTTCTGTGACACAGGGTGACAGGAGTCTGTCTGCTTTGCCAGCAGGCAAAGCACAGAGGTAGGATTTATAACTGCAAAGTATTACCCTGAAGCGCAAAACCATCTGACAAAGAAATCTAGCACAGGTAGTACCACGTACACACAGTACCACGGCCCCAGTGATGACACCTGTAGTGAACACATGCACACGTTGCATGAAGCTTTTCTGGGAGCGATATATAACCGTGCGCTAGAGAAGGTCCAAAATCCTCCCCCCAGGCTGCTGGGGTTTGGTTCTTCTCTATTCCCCAGAAATGTGGTTTTGCTGAATTGACTATCATTTGGGGTTTTTTGATTATTCCCTCTCCCCCAAAGAAAATGGGTAATTAGTTGAACCTCCACCCAGAGCTCCCCGTTGAGCTGCAGCGTTCCACTAGCGTTGCCTTTTTTTTTTTTTTTTTTTGCAGGGGCGAAGTCTAACGCCCTCACCCTGCTTGTGCCAAAAATCCACTTGGGTTAGGCGTTTTTCTGACCTGGTTTCAGGTTCAGACATGTCACGGGTTTCTCAGCCAGATCTGCAAACAGTGATGCAAAACCAGCTTCCCAAAGCCTCATCAGTAAGAGCTCTTACCAAACACCTGATGGCGACTGTCCTCTCCTTTCCCCACCAGGTCACATCCCCCCCAACTCCCATCCCCGGAGCAGTTTGCACCCATCATTTTGCTCCCCTGCGCCCATTCCCGGCCCCAGCCAGGCTGTGCCTGAGGCCAGCAGCTCCCCAGCTTGGAGATGAGGGCTGGGGAAATATTGCTGTGCCAACCCTCCGCAACGCACCAGCTCGGCTTGGCCCGTGGTGCTCTAGCCTGTATGCTGGGGGTAAAGCTTCATTACGCTGACTTTCCTACAGAGATGTGGGAGTTAGAAGAGCGATGGAGAGCTGTTAGACTGGTCCGTGTCCAGGCAATCTCCTGGCAAGCACGGGTTTGGATTGAGCCAATTTAAGAGCTTAAGGGGGAAAAGGCAGGGCTGCAGGGACTGCCAGGGTCTCTGGGTCTGCTCTTGCAGCCGCCATCCCAAAGCCACGCAGGTTTGTGTAGGCAGCAGCCAGATGTTCACTGGTAAAACACTCAAAAGAGGGGAGAGGAGACATCGGCGACATGTCTTTAGTCACTAATTGGAAACTATGAGACACCCCGGCGGAGACGAGCCCAGTGGAAAGCGAGATGCTGCATCAGAAGAGACAAACCGCTCACCGTCCAAATTACGCAGGAGGAAACAACCTTCAGCAAACACCGTGCGAGCTGCAAGGCCGAGCGCTCGGAGGTTAAGGAGTCCCTGAACTCGGGTTGTCTGTGCCCCCGCTGTACCCTCTGCGTGTGGGTGAGCTCCCAGCTCTGGTTTGCCGGGACCCTGCCTCATCCCAGAGGGGACAGATCGCTCCTGCAGGATCCGTGTTCCTCCTCTTGCAGGCAATGAGCTGAGATAGGGAGGGAATAAGGTCACAGATTTCCCCTAGAGTTGGGTGCTGGGCTTGAGGCGCTTGGGAGATGTGATTTATTTCTGGAATACTTTGCCTTGCCTGGGTTTGGGCGTTCAAAGCTGTGATGCTGGTGACCTCAGGGCAAGGACTGTATTGGCCCGGTCAGAGCTGGGAGGCTCTGGGGAGACGTGGCCACTCCAGTGGGTCAGAGCCAGGTCTGCGCTCAGAAAATGGGAAATGCAAAAATAAATGGGTCGACATCTGGGGAAACCTTAACTTGGGTGAATCCCCATGCGTATTGCAAGCAGGCTCCGGGGTCAGGGCTCTCATCCCCTGCTCCAAAGTGATGTTTTCACCTCTCTTCACCCCAAAAGCATTTCTTTACTGTGCAGCCTCTCCTTGCCTGGCTCAGCCCCTTTCCCCTCCCGCTCTGGGAGCGGAGCAGCCGCAGCCATCCCGCGGACCCCCCGCTCCGTGGGCAGGCTGCTCCTCTGCGCTGCCCGGGGACAGGGCATGAAAACCCCCAAAGGCAGCCTGAATCGAGGTTACCACGGCTACCTTAATTCTGGCATTTACTAACCGCACGTGGTTTGGCTTGGTGACCTTACATTGTTCGTTATGAGTGAGCCGGGAGGCGTGGGTCATTTTTTCGAGTTGTTTTTCTGCTCTGTTGGTGGTGGCTGTAGGGTTTTTCTTTTAGAGCCAACTGATGGTGTTCCCTAGAAACCAATCATGAGCGATCACACTGATGTTTTCCCAGGCTTTTCCAGCCATGCTGTCTTCTCCTCTCACTTCCCATCCGTCTTCTCCTCACACCTGGTTTGGCTGGCAGAGCTGCAGGTTCAGGGAAGGTCCGGGCTGCCCCGTGCCTGATCCCTAAGCCCTTCCAGAAATGGAGCTACTAAAAATCTGGGAAATCTTTGCAGAGTACACATGAGCGGTGACTTTTTTTGAGGGCCGATAAGTTTTCAGTCTATTAATGTGGGTAAAGGGGATTGCCTCCCACCTCCTGCCTGAGACAGAGCTACGGTGATTTCAGCAGAATTTCAGCAAAAAGCCACCAAAATTGGGGTCTTATCAGTGGAAACGTCAGAGCTTGGTAAAAGTAGCACTCCTCGCACTAGGAAAAGAAGAGAAATTGCAAAAAGCAAAATGCTGCTGAGGAAGGTGGAGAGGAAGAAGAAATGACTCTTATGCGTGAGCAGAAGACAGCGAGCGTTATTCTGCCCAGCACCGGGCACTGCCTGGCCCAGCTGGCGAGTTTGGCAGGAGTTTTTCCATATGCTCTCCCTCCCTTTTCTCAAACTCCTGCAAAGAAAAGGCTGTTTTCAGGCATTTCTGTGCCTGTAATACAGCTCAGATGAGAAGCAGCTCTCTTTCCCCTCCCCGTCTTGCTTAGTGGTGCTTTCCTGGAGCTCCCCAGCTTTTCCCAATGCGCTAAGTCTTTCCACTGGCTTGCAGGAGGAGGTAACGGTGGAGGGTACCAAACACCCAGCTTACCGACCCGGATAGCCGGGTACCGAAAGCAAAGGGCTTTACGTGATGCTGTACCCCATCACCCTTGCTGTTAACTGGCAGCGCTGCGTCTGCAGGACTTTCCCCCTCTCCCATCACCGGCACAGACAAAGCAACGTGTCGGGCAAGGGAGGAGGGATGCCTGACTTCAAACCCACCCCAAACTTCGCGTCTCCCCTCCCCACCCAGGTTGCAGCCCGTTCCCCGGGCGGCTGCAGGGCCAAGGACAGCAGCTATGCAGCCGGGGACGGTGGCACGTCCCTGGCCAGCCTCACTCGCCCCTTGGGGTTAGCCTGAGTGGCCGGCGGTGGGTTTGCCGCGGGGGTTTGGGCTCCCTACCTCTCAGCAGCCGGCCGAGCTCCGGCTTTGCCTCCCACACGCCTGCCTTGCCGCCTCTCCCACCATGCTCTGCCGGCTGCCAGCCCCCTCCTCCCTTTTGGAGGGCAAGGGAGGGTGGGAGAGAGATGGCAGCCAGGCTGAGGACAGCCCGAGCGTGCAAAGCCAAGGGGCCCTGAGCCCCCCCGGGCTTTGCCAGCACGGCGGTGCCCTGGGGCTGTTTTCCTCGCTGGGGCGAGGGGCCGAGCCCCCTGGGCTGTGTTTCCCCAGACTTTGCCCCTGCGGGAAGGCTGGATGGTACGGTCGTGGGCTGAGCCCCCCGCGCCGGGGAGGGGGCAGCGGGCTGCTCTCTGCACGCCTGCTCCCCCTTTTCCCAGCAACTCTGTGCCAAGCCGCCTGCTTTTTTCCATCCTTTTATTCCCCCGCCTTCCTCCTCCTTTTCTGACCCCTTTCCAGTAGCTGGGGGGTGTTTGAAAGGTGGCCTGCAAAAGGCTGGCTCTGCCGGCAGCCTGCTCTCTCTAGCAGGGGGATAAAGCAGGCTGGAGGCACCCGGCGCTCGGCTGCGCTCAGTGCCTTGCACCTGCAGCAGAAAGAGTTTTTCTCCCACCAGTTGCACGCAAGTTAAATTGTTTTGCCAAGTTTGGGAGGGTCCGTCAAAGTACCGCATCTCTTCTGGGACCTCAGGGGGGTCAAACCAGCAGCAGGCGAGCTTTTTCCCAGCAGCAAGGCTGTGCCACGGCAACGGCAGGAGCATGGATTGGTTTAGTGCAAGCTACTTTTTTTTTTAAATAAAACCCAAATACCTGGGCTGACCCATTTCACCTGGTTTATGTGCCGGAGCTGCCTGCAGCAAATGCTTGGGTGAGCCGGCAAAAGGGTGGCTAAGTGGGTGTTTGCAGGGTGCGGTTTGCTGCTCCCATGCAGCGCTCATCGTGTTGAAAACCTTCCCATTTGCTCGCCTTGAAATGCATTTTCCTGGACACGGCAGGGTAGGGAACGGCACAAAAAGCTGCAAAGGTTTGTCTCCCGTCCCTTAGGTTTCCCTCCCACCGCTGCCGCCTGGACATGGTGTTTTGGCTGCTAGGATAGCTTTTCCCAGGAGGGACCCAGCGTGTGGCAGGCTGGTCTCGCCGTGCCAAGGCAGCCGGTTTGCCTGGGCATCGCTCGCCTGCTGGTGCGGGGCCCATCCGTCACGCAGGAGAGGAGACAGCCCAGCTCCTGCCCAGAAATGGCTCCGGGGAGCCCCGGGGGTGGAAGAGCTGGTGCGGGAAGGAGAGCTTTCTGCTGTGAAAGGAAAGTGCTGGGTCTGTGGTGAAACACGGAGCAAGGCACGGGGTTGTGTCTGGCTATAGGCAAGACGTGAGCCAGTCTGGGATAGAGGAAAACAGCGTGCCTGGCACACAGGTGGGAAATCCAGAGAGTCTGTAAGTGCAGGGTCAGCATTTTCTAAGATTTCTGCTGACCTGGGCTGATTTAGTGGAAGGGAACGAGAGCAGTTCAAGGCATCTCAAAAACTGCATTTGGGAAAAGCATCTCTTGACTTCTGCAAGCGTTGTGTGGGGCTGTGGGTGAAAGCCAGCGCAGGGCTTTAAAGCTGAGCCCCTGTAAATGGCCTCGCTGTTCCCACTGCACGTGCGTCCTTTGCAGCAACCCTTCCTCTTTGCAGTGCAAGTCTGGGCACAAACCCCCACCTGCCTGGGAAAAGGAAACCCCTGGGGAATATTTGTAGGCAGGAGATGCCTTGCCTGGGGAAGCAAGTGGAGAACAGAGGCTAAGGTATCCCCCACATCCTTGCCCCGGTGATTCGCCAGCGGCCAGCGCTGCGGTCGTGGTTTGGTTGCTTTGTGGGAAGCGGTTTCTGCAGAGGGCAGATGCAGCAGCTCGATGCCAGCTGGGGATGAAGCCCAGCGCCCGCTGTCCCTCGCCAGGTCCCACTTCCCAGCTGCTGGGGCCAGCTGGCTGCTGGCTGGGCTTTGCGGGGAAAGCACTGCAGTGTTGTTCGGCGACACCAGAGGGGACCCGTGCCTTGGGTTTCCTGGGGCGGATGGCTTATTCGGTACGTGCATGGACCGCGCAGTGCATCACAGCTGAGGCGTGTTCCCACCCACTGCTCGGGGTCTTGTGAGGACCCGGACCAGTGTCCAGACCACCAGCGTGCACTAGGCTGGTTGCATTCATGGGGTTTTTGGTGGGTTTTTTTGTATGTGCTGCTGCCTGGGGGACTTGGCAATAGCTGGCAGTGAAAAGGTAAATGCCAGCAGCTCTCAGAGCCGATAGACCCAGGTGCAGACTCGTCTGCCGGCCGAGAGGTGGGTCATTCCTTTAACGCGGTGCGTGACACACCCCAATGCCATGGGCTGGGTGCCCACCAGGCGCAGGAGCAGCATTCCCTGCCCAGCCCGGGCCGGCTCTGGGGGCAGGGAGGCTCCGTCCCTGGGCAAGCACTGGCGTGCAGGGCAGGACCGATGGAGGCACCTCCGGCAGCACGCTGGCTGACCAGCGGGTTTCATGGCATGGTCCTCAGGCACAGCTCTCACCCTGAGCACATCCTACAGCTAACCTGGCAGCCGAGGGCTCCCAAGCCTGCTATCCCTGCTGTCCAGCGATGGGGGGGGGGGGGGGTAACTTGTTTTGCTTGGCAGTTGGTAAGCTCCCTGGCTCAGGCGGAGGAGCAGGATGTCCAGCCTCAGCAGGGCAGGAGGACTTGTTACGGCCTGGAAATCTCTGCCCTTTACCTTCACTGCTTTTTTTTTCTCACGCAGGTGAAAGCCACAGACGCGGACGAAGGCATTAACGGGAGAGTGTGGTACAGGATTGTCAAGGGTAAGTCCAGGTGCCCCTTCGTGCATCGCTGTGTTTGCACCGGGCTCTGGCCGGCTGCACGCCCAGCCTCGTTGCGCTCTCCGTTCTTTTGCGCTTTGCAGCCCACAGAAACATTTCCCCCACCCCTGAGCAAAACCTGAGCATTAGGGTTAGTTGCCAGGGGACGGTTTGCCATTGACGGGCACCGAGATGCCGTAGCTCCTGGCTTGACCAGGGCCAAACCCTGCTGAGCTGAGCCTGATGGAGCTGAAGGTGATGGGGACTTGGGTTTTGCTCCATAATCTGCCTCCGAGGCAGCCCCCCGGGGAGAGCTCCGTGCATCGGCAGGACTGATGCCGCGGGCGGTGGGCAGCATCCATCTGGCTTTCCGCCCCCCACCAGGAAACGAGCAGAACAACTTCCGCATCAATCCCAGCACCGGGCTGGTGATGCGAGGCGTGCGGCACCTGGACAGGGAGCAAAACTCCTCTCACGTCCTGGAGGTGGAGGCCTACAACACGGAGCAGGGACCCATGAGGAGCTCCGTGCGGGTAAGGACCTGGCAGCCGCCAAGGGGTGGGCAGCGGGGCTGGGCGCCGGAGGTGTTCGTGCAAAATATTTGGGATGCTGCATCAGCGGGCGGTCATTTCCAGCCCTTGCAGGCGTGCAGGAAGTTTGAGAGATCTGGCATGGAAATGCTGACGGAAAGTCTCCGGGGGCTGCCCGTGGGTGGAGAAGAGCTTGTTGGGGTGGTTTTTTTGTTGCCTTTTTTTTTTTCTTTTTTCCTGTGACATTTTGGTGCGATGAGGCTGCTAAGTGGCGCGCAGTCGCTGTCAGAGGGAGTCGGGCTCGCCCAGCGAGATGCGGCTCTGCTGCCAGGAGGAAGAGCTGAGCCTCAGCCTGATGAAGACTGTGTCTCCTGGCCAGGCATCTATTTAAATAAGCCAGGACCTCGTGACAATAATCTTTAGCAGCAATACACCAGCTTCCCACGGTTCTCACGAACCCAGCCCCTTGGTTGCATCTATTTTTAGACCCGCTGGGTTCATGGTGGGCTCTGGCCGAGCGTGACGTGCTCGCAGCACCAGCGGCAAGCAGAAAACCAGGAGGAGAAAGGATGTTCCCTGGGGAAAGGGGAGAAAATGCAGCTTGACCTGCTGAACTTTGAGCAAAATTTCCCACCGAGTCATCGGTGTTTCTACATTGCAGGGTGTCTAACTGCATGGTTTTGAGCAGGGGATCCCAAAGCACGGAGGAATTAATATACAGACTGTACTTCCCTCTGGCCAGGGAAGGACTGAGTCACTCTGGCCACGGGGCTTGTTTAAGTCTATGATGTTAAACTGTGTGCATTCACTCTCCATCACGTGGCATTTCTAGTAGAGATAACGTTTCTCCTGCGCAACAGATGAGTGCCGTGTAGGATATATTTCCCCTCGCAAGTGTAAGCAGCTGGTGAGGGTTCACGAGCCTGCCCGGCTCACCCATGGTTTCTCGGGGGGGTTTCGCAGGTGATCGTCTATGTGGAAGACGTCAATGACGAGGTGCCAGTGTTCACCCAGCGGCAGTACAACCGCCTGGGGCTGCGGGAGACGGCGGGGATAGGGACTTCAGTGGCGGTGGTCCGGGCCACCGACCGAGACACAGGTAGGAAGCTGGGGGTGAGCTTATAGAAACACCCAGCTTGGGGGGGAAGCGGTGAAATCAGCCATTGCACGGATCCTGGCTTGGCTGGGCTGAAATCCCCATGTGGGATGGGCTCTGCTACATGCTCGGGGTCAGCATCGGTGGCGCCTGCCTCTTTGGGATGCTTGGTCCAACCGGCACCGTGGTTCCTGCTCCTGCCCCAGGGAACGGCGGTCTGGTGAACTACAAAATCCTGTCGGGTGCCGAAGGGAAGTTTGAGATCGATGAGAGCACGGGCCTCATCACGACGATCGAGTACCTGGACTACGAGACCAAAACCAGCTACCTGATGAACGTCTCTGCCACGGACCAAGCACCCCCCAACAACCAGGGCTTCTGCAGCGTGTACGTCAGCCTGCTGAACGAGCTGGACGAGGCTGTGCAGTTCTCCAACAGCAGCTACGAGGCCGTGATCGTGGAGAACATCCCCCTGGGCTCCGAAGTGCTCCGGGTCCAGGCCCGCTCCATCGACAACCTCAACCAGATCACCTACAAGTTTGACCCCAACACTAATGCCCAGGCGCTCTCCCTCTTCAAGATCAATGGGATCACTGTAAGTAGCCACAGCCTGGTCCCTCCTGGCTTGGTTGTCCACTGTGGACTTTGGTGTTGATGGCTGACATAGCTGTTCATCCTTGGCAGGGTGTGATCACGGTCAAAGGCCAGGTGGATCGAGAGAAGGGGGATTTCTATACCTTGACGGTGGTGGCTGATGATGGAGGACCAAAGATCGACTCTACGGTGGTGAGTAGCTTCTACCTGCTTCCCCACCAACCTTTGCACAGGCAGACCAGGTCACGTCCCTCTTCCTCTGGCATGGGACAGCCTGTCCTAGTTGTCCTCTCTGCTCCGGCCACCGGGGTCTGGAAACCCTGATTTGGGGGAAAACCTGTATTTGCATAAGCATGGACTGGTGCCTTTTAGCTTCTGCATGTCATAGGGTGGGATTTCTCAGAACAAAAGAAAATACCCACCCCAAACTGTAGAGTTTGCAGGTCACTTACCAAGCTAAAACCATTTTGAGGGAGGTAAATTTGGGGGCTTGAAATACTTCACGGTGGTTTATGTTTAAGAGGGTTATATTTGGCAGTTTCAAAGGCAGCCGAGCAGGGGGATGATTTGCATTTCTCTGCTGGGGCAGGAGGCACATCGGGTGCAGGGCGAGCCTGGTCCCCGTGCCGTGGGCAGGGGCAGCTCGGCTAGCACTAGCCAAACTCTGCTGGTTTGGGCCAGCTGGAGGAGCGGGGCCCCTGGGGGGTTTGAAACGGGAGGCTGGCCCGCAGCGCTGGGCAGCGCTCTGCGTTTCGAGCGCTCTCATGCCTTGGTGCATCTGTTGCCTCTAAAAAGGATGCTGGACGATAAAGGCAGTGATGCTGCAAGCGCTGCCTGTCCCCACCCATGGGTGCCGGCGGCTGTGCGCTCCGCACACTGCCATGCTCTTGTCTGAGCATCTCCCAGGGCGAAGGGCAAATCTACCAAGCTCATCTAGAAAAAAACAGGGGATGCACCAACAGGGGAGCCTCTGAATCACCACAGGGGGGTACCGGTGCCCCCCGACACTGCCACGGTGGGACGCAGGGCCAGCCCACTGCCCCTCGCATGTGCCCGCACCTCCTCATCCCCCACTAACTCTTAGTTTTTTTTGTTTTCTCTGTTTCCCCTTCTGCTCTCATCCAACAGAAGGTAAGCGTGTCCGTCATGCTGGCATCACCTTGGGGGCCAGGATCCATCCTGAACTCCACATCGAGCTGCGTGGAGGGACCGGGGCGGAGGTCTCCAGCCCTGTCCCACCACCACCAGCCTCTATGACACCCCCCTGGGACGTGGTGCCAGCCAGCAAAAATCCCAACGCCCTGATCTGGCACTTGGGACAGCAGCTGCCGGATCCATCGCAGCGGCTGAATGGGCTCTCACCGCTCCTGGCTCTCTGTTTTTAATTCAGCGGCAACAATAACCGAATCACCTCGAGGCGCACAACTCGCTCCCCAGCTTCCTCTGGGATGTTGTTGCATTCAGCCTGGCCACACCTGGGGGCTGCGGGCACCCATAAATAGAGCCCCGGGAACAGAAAAGCTCTTCCTCTCTCATTTCTTTGTCGCATTGCAGCTCTTTGATTACAAACGCGATGAGAGCATTTCCTCTGGCTAATTGTGGCCGAGGTAGCCTGGTCCCTGGTCACCTCTGCGCTGCGGCGGGGTGTCCCTCCGAGTATCTCCTGCCCGGTCTCTCACTCGCCCATGTGCCTTTTCCCAGGAGGGAGCTCAGGTCTTCTATATGCCCCGCTTGCCCTGGTTTAGTTAAATACAGGCAGCTCCGACTCCTTTGTGTCCGTTTAGCTTTAAAGCAAACCCTGCCCAACCTCAGGTGCGGTAAGCACGGATGAAATGGCTGCACGTGAAAAACTTAGCAGGAAAGGGTCACCCTGCAGCAGTGTGAGTTGCTAAAAAGGATAAAAAAACAGAGGATGCTCCGTAGAAAAATCCACCACCTGAGAGCTACAGCACCCTTGTGCTCTTTCTCCAGCCTCTAAGCATTCCTCCTCCTCCTCTGCAGACCGGGATGTAGCTTCAGCTCCTGGGCTTAAACACCTGCACCCATTCCTATGTGGGATGGACAGCACTCACGCTGTTGGCACCTCAGGGCGGGTGCAGCAGGTCGAGAGTTTGCCGGCAGCATCAGCGCGGCTGTTGATGCCAGGTGGGCTCCTGCCCGCACCCTACCTGAGCCCCGTGCCATGCCCGCAGGTGACCATCACGGTCCTGGACGAGAACGACAACAGCCCCCAGTTCGACATCACCTCCGACTCCTCCGTGAGCGTGGCGGAGGACAGCGTGGTCGGCAAGCGGGTGGCCGTGGTTCTGGCCCGTGACCCGGATGCAGGCAGCAACGGACAGGTAGGGAGCCCGGCGCAGCAGGTTTGGAGCTGCCCGTAAGGCTGTGGTAGTGCTTCGCCGAGGCAGAAACGCCTCCAACCCCTTCCCCTCATCTGCATCCCTGCGAGAGCAAACTCTGGTCGCTGATGTAAGCAGTTTTGGGGGCGTTGTGCAGTGGGTACCGACGCTGCCCGGTCGAGGTGTTCCTGCAGGAGAGGAAAAGCATTGTCCTTGGGCTGTCTGGGGCAAAGAGCTCTGCGGAACATGTGTCAAAAGGAGCCCGACAATCTGAAAACCAGCTGTGGCCTCTCCCACCACGGGGAACGGCAGCGAAGCCCGTGGCAGGCTGAGCAGGAAGCTCTCTGACATGTGTTATTTTCTTTACCAAGCAGACAGACGTTAATGAGGTCCCGTCACCCTCAATACCAAAAATTGCTAGCGTCGTAAGAGGGCTGTGGATGGGACCGGAGTTGGCCCATGGGTGTTTGCTTTGGGGCGGCTGCAATAAGCCAGCACTCCTGCGGACCCCAACGCACTGGACCTTTTAAAATGCTCAGAGACTTCCCGAGTTGATGCTGGGTTTATTATTGTAGGGTCGCCTTTCTCTCCTTTCTCCTCACAGCATCGCATTGCCTGCCCTGTTTTTCTCTCCCCGTGATGTTTCCAGGTGACTTTCTCGCTGACATCGGGGAACATTGGCCGAGCTTTCGAGATCCGTACCACCAACAACACCTATGGCGAGGTGTTTGTGGCACGGCCACTGGACCGGGAGCTGCTGGATCACTACACCTTACGGGTAAGCACCAAACCACCCCGCTTACCTCTTTGGGCTTCTTCTGGTTTGAGCATCGAGGCTGTTTTCTTGGTGCTGTGAGCTTAAAAAGTGCATTTTTTGAAAAATCCATCCCCCAACCACAGATCCAAGCCTCAGATGGGGGTGTGCCCCCCCGGAGGAAGGAGCACACTCTGCGAGTGAACATCCTCGATGTCAATGACAACCCCCCCATCATCGACAGCCCCTTTGGCTACAACGTGAGCGTGAGCGAGGTGAGCACCCAGCCCGGCTCCTCTCCTTCCATCCTCCCAAGGTGAGGTTTGACCACAAGGCAGGTGGGGACAACGGAGTGATCAGACCTCGCATTGGGTGATTTAAGGGTCGGTGGCCCCTTGCGAACCTCACCTTGGGGAATTTAAGGGTTCCTGTCCCCTTGCAAACCTCACCTTGGGTGATTTAAGGGTTGGTGGCCCCTTGCAAACCTCACTTTGGGTAATTCAAGGGTTCCTGACCCCTTGCAAACCTCACCTTGGGTGATTTAAGGGTTGGTGGCCCCTTGCAAGCCCTCACCTGTTACGGACTCCTAGTTTTGGGCTAGGAGAGAGCTCTGCAGGCAACTTAAGCCCATGAGGCTGCAGGGACCAGCAGGAAGGAGAAGTGGCTACACACCCATGGAAATGCCACCGAAGTGACACAAGAGAGGCGGTGCAATGCAGAATAGGAATTGCTTTCAGGAAGCAGCTTGGCAAGAGCTAGATAATTAAGCAATAAAACACAATCAGGCATGAGAAAAGACAACTTATTTCCTGACAGTTTAATTCCTGGACCGAGGGGTTCTCAATTTGATGATGAAAAATGAAATACAAGTAATAGCCAGTGACACTTAGCTGTGAGGAAGTGCTGCTCATGATGAATAGCTTTGCATTAAAGTTATTGCCCTGTTAGGATTTTCTTATCTCTTTAATATGTGTTCAGAGCTGGTTGAAGAACAGAATTTCTATTCTGTTTTCCCCTGTAATGGGACTATCCAAAAATAATTAGCCGAGCTCTGGGTCCACTACACAGCCTTCACCTTTGCACACACAATGGTTTTTACACTCTTTCAGGCTGTGCCAGCCTAGAAAGGACCTAACGCGCAGCTTTCTGCGGCAGGGAATCAAACAGGTTCATTGCAACAAATGGGAGATGCTGTAACATAAGGAAAAAGAGGTGCAACTCTGCTGGGTGTCGGGGCAGTGAGTTTGGAGCCTCAGGCACCACAATGCCTGGAAAAAACCCACTCTATATAAGAATTATGTTATTTACGTTATTAATTATATAGTTTATATGTGATGAGGTGCATTGTGTATCTCTGCCCCTCACCCCGCCATCTCGCCCCGCAGAACGTCGGCGGTGGCACGGCGGTTGCCCAGGTACGCGCCACCGACCGGGACGTCGGCCTCAACAGCGTCCTCTCCTACTACATCACCCGTGGGAACGAGGACCTGACCTTCCGCATGGACCGCGTCACCGGCGAGATCGCCACCCGGCCCTCCCCACCAGACCGCGAACGGCAAAGCTTCTACAGCCTGGTGGTCACCGTTGAGGACGAGGGCAACCCCTCCCTGTCGGTGAGCCACCAAAATGTGCTTTTCGGGGGGAGGATGGAGCTGGGCGGGTGCGGATGGATGCGGGAGCGAGCTTAGCATTGAGAGGTCAAGTGGGGAAGGTGGGGAACAGGCACAGGGAGCGATGTTTTGGTGACCCAGCCATCGGGTTATGTCTCTGGGTCCAAACGTGCCGGTATGAATCAGAGCCTCCTTCGGTGCCCGGTCCTGCGGGATGCCCTCTTGCAGTCATTCATGCAAGATGCTTTCTATCTCGCTGCGTCGGCTTTGAAGGGGTTTTAGCAGAAGTGTTGAACTGTTTCTCTCCCACCTGTAAACGCCAAAAATAGCGCCGGCATCCCAACGGGTGAGTGTGCTGGTGGCTGCAGGAGTTGTCCTGCCCGCCGGCTCCTTGCACTCTGAGTCCCAAAGGTCTTGGGATGTTGCTCTCGCCCATCTCAGGGCAGGGGGTGGCTGGAGCAGCAGCTGAACCACGGTTCAGCTCACCACGGACCCATGTGTGTCTGCTCTGGTGCCTGCAAATGAGGTGACCTCTGGTAATGATCGCTACAGCCGTTGCGGTCCCCGCCGTGCCAGATTTGGGCAGCTCATTGGTTGCATTGCTGCCGTCCGGAGTGCCCTGCCCAGGGTGAGCAGGGTCTGGGCATGCATTTGGGGACTGATATGAGACCCCGTTCGTCATCCTTCGGTCTGGGGAGGTGACCGCCTTGCTTTTGAGCTACAGGAGTGCCCGGGGGGTAACTGCATTTGCTGCAGCCAGGCTTCCCTCCCTCGCGAGTTCCCCGCTCCACAAATAGCGAGTCTCATTATTTGTGCCTTTAAGGAGGACTCTGGTGTGGGAGTGTCAAACGAGCAAATAAGATTTGGGGCATTTTCCAGCCCCGAGTCCCTCCTAACCCCACGGCTCTGCGGGGAGGTGTGCAAGTGCCTGCGTGCACAAAGCGAGCGCAAATTGTGAGACGGGGAGGCATGACACCCTGTGTGACACCCTCTCATCCTTCCTCTCCCCCACCTCCACCTGCTATCTCTTGCCATCTCTCTGATCTCCCAGCACGGCTCTCGCTGCAAAGCCCTGCTCTACATTTTGAGGAAACAGGTTGCAACCAGCAGTGCAAACCGTGGCTTGCAACTCTCGCTTCAGGCTTTGCACTCTCAACTCCTCCCTCCCGGGTTTGTTCACGCGCCTGCTTGTGCATCACCATCTTTTTCTTAAGCCAGGCTGCCACTGAGGCTTAAATCTAGGTGAGTCTCTTTCTCCAAAAAGAGAGAAGGCTGCTTCGTGTAACTGCAGCACCCGATGCCGCCAGCTCCTCCCGGACGGGTCCCCATCGCCCCGGCACCCTGGCAGCATCACTGATGCTGCCGTGCTGAGGAATGCCATGCACCAAGCTGGCAAATCCCATTACCATGGCAATGCCCTCTTCCCTTCCCGGTGCCGGAGAGGACAAGTGACACAGCTTATCGCTTCACGCTGCCAAAGCAGCGTCCCAGCAGCCTCGCTCGTCCTCAGGGTTTCTGCTGCGTGACCACCACGTCACCGGCACAAGTTATGCCAGCAGCGACGATCAAAATCCCACCACGCCGAAGCGAAACAAAGCATCCAGTGACCCGATTCCTGAGTGGAGAGAAGAGTTCTGGCCCTTTTCGGAGCTTGAGGCTTCCTAGGTCTTGTGAAAGGCTGTCCCACTGTCGCTCGGTGACTGCTGGCCTCGTGCCTGGGTGATGAAATGATGTCTGTCCGAAGTTTGTCACCTACTAGAAACTTTGGTTTCACAAGTAAGTCTAGGCTGATGCAATGATGCACAAAAGGGGGTTATTGTTTGCAATTTGTATGTCCCTCCGGGTGCTTCAAGGTTTGGCCTTCTGAGTATGGGAGAGGCAAAGGAGACAGAGCTGGGAGAGGACTTGGAAGTCCCGTGGTGATCTGTGATACCCAGGACAGCAAGGGTGCGTGGAAGACTGGCTGTCCTATTGGGAGCTTGAAATGCAGGGACAAAAGGGTAAAATGCTGATGGTAAAAGGAAAGCATTTACCTCAAAAAGCATTGCAGGAAAGAAAACCTTCACAAGCTGCTGAGCTGCAACTGGAAAGTCTCGGTGTCCTTGCATGGGAATTGCAGGAGACACCCAGGCTCCGTCTGACCCTGCTGCAAGCCTGCAGCTGCACCTCCCCAAGGGCTGGCCCTGCTCCCCAGTCTCTGGGACACTTCCCGCAGCAGAAGGAAGGATAACTGCCCCGGGGAGCTGCGGCACCCACATGCGCCGGAGCAGGGCTCCTCCTGGCACCCGCAGACCCGGGCACGGGGGGCTGCAGCGAGGCGGGGTGGATCGGCAAAGCCGCTCCTCACCACCCAGGTGCCTGTCTCACCCCCGCCCCCAGCCTCTGCAGTTTCTGTTCCCGTCCGCCCGCTCTGAAACGAGAGTTCAGGTGAAGCGCCGCGGCTCCTCGCTCTCCCGTCAGCAAAGCCCTGAGTGCTGACGCAGCGGAAAACAGCGGGCAGCGGAGCGCCAGCTTGACGTGCGTTCCCAAGCCGGGCGCTTGCAAGCGCTGGTGGGACCCGGCAAGGGCATGAGCATCTTGCTGGGTCACCTTCACCATGAGCACCCTGCCCGAAGGTGCAGCTCCGTGCCATCTTCTCCACCAGTGGTGGGGGCCAAGGTGGGGTGCCAGCACCCAGCGTGCCAGCATGTGTGGAAGGCTGGGTAGCCATCACCTCTTTCCCCTAAAAGTCTTTAGTCTTCCTTCTGGTGAGCTTTCCAGGTGGGAAACAGTCCCTGATGCCACGCAGTACCCCGACGTGCTGCACCAGTGCCTCTGGCAGAGAACGTGGCTGCTCAGCTCGTCTCTGCCTGCTCACCGCACCTGCCTGTGGCAGGGGCATCCCGAAAAATGGGATTCCTGCAGCACAGAGGGAAACCAGTTTCCAGCAAGGCTTTATTCTGTCATCAAACAGTGCATTCCTTAGCGAATGGAGAGACTTGGAGAGGGTTTCAAAGCGGTTAGGACCCGTGGGCAGGCAAATCCCCCACATGCCTTTCCAGCCGCAGCAGCTGGGACGGGGAGAGGGAAGCGCTGGAGGCACTGGGCGAGCTTCCCCAAAGCAAAGCTGGGAAAGGGGCTGAGCCGTGGGTGGCAATAAAGCTCGAGTCCCGTGCTCAGGAAGTTACGTCCGCGGTGGGGGCGTTGGTGCTGGCTTCTCCTTTATCCCTCTGCCTGTGGCCGGACCGTCTTGGAGTGGCTCTCGCTGAAGCCAACGCTGGATTAATCAAACCCTGCAGCAGGCCAGGGGGTCCCCAGGCCATTGCAGAGGCAAACGCTGTTGCCTCCAGCCACATAGTGTGAAAATTCGGCGTGCTGCTGGGGATGCTCTGCCCAGGCACACTGCCTGGTACGGTTATTGCTCAGGTCTGACACTGTTTTGGTTATGACTAATGTTTATGTTTGTCTACTGGCAATTTTTTCTCCACTTTACAACAAAAACAGAAACAAGAGGAAAAAAAACAAACACACCCTTCGAGTAACAGTGTCTACCACAAGGTTTTATCTCCTTGCCAGGGGCTGAGTCACGCTGGAGCCTGACCCACGGCTTCTTTTGGATAAGCGATGCCGGGGTGCTGCGTTCGGATGGAGGATGCATCGCAGGGTCCTCCGGTGTGGCTGAAGGCAGCGGCCCCAGGGATGGCTGCTCTGGCTGTGCTGGCCCCAGGAGGATGGGGGGGGGGGAAAGCCAGCCGGAGCGTTTCCCATCGCCCGCTCTGTGCTTCTGTCCCTCCGCCTCTCCGCGGGGGCCCTCGGCCACGTCACGGGAACATCCTCCAACACCCTCCAGATGAACTTTCTAATTTACAGGCATTTAAAAAAAAAAACAAACCCAAAACAAACAAAAACCATAAACATCCTTTTTTTCTTTTAATCAGCACTGATAATGAAACAAACAGAAAGATAAATTTCCCTGATCCCAAGCCAAGGATAAAATTGCAGCAGAAATAAGGCTCCTCCCGAAGTGTGTCCAGCTGAAGACGCGGCAGCCCCGCAAGTCCGTGGCCGTCTCAAAAGGCTGGTGGGGAAGGAGGGCTCCGTCGGTGACAGGGAGCCTCTCCCCTTCCTGTTTTGCAAAGCAAAAGGTAGTACAAGGTTGGCCGGTGACCCTGTTTTGTCTTGCGGTGGATAAAGTACTTTACCATCCGCTCCCGGAAAGGATGTTCAGTCAAAGACGCAGAAACAGCGTGATGTGGCAGAGCTTAAACCCCTGGCAATAAGTTAAATCCTTGGGGAGGTTTGCAGGTGTGGGTCATCCGTCCTTCCCCGCATCCCCAATTTTAAGCTAGTCCATAAAATGTGAGCAGTACAGAGCCGTGCTCTTCTCCATAGAAACAGGTACTAAAACCCAAAATCCGGACAAGAGAGGTTCGCTTCCAGCCCCAGGGCAGAGCCAGGACAGGAGGCGAGGGCAGGGCACCCGCCCTCCCCTTCGCTGCCCGTGGCCGTGCTGCCCTCCCGGGGGTCTCGGCTGGGTGAGCACGGCGCGGTGGCTGCCTGGCCTCTCCCGGCTGCGGCTGGGGGATGTGGTTTCCTCCTGGGGTCTTTAGGCTTTCAAGGAATTTGGTGAGTCGGGAACGGGATCTGGAAAAGGGCAGACCAGGGGTATTAGTCCAGCTTGCAGCTGCGGGGATAAGCTTCGGGAAGTGGCCAGACTCTGCTTTTGCACGGAAAACAGAGGCTTTGGGTCCTTCCCATCTTCAAAGCCCTGGGACTTGATGTCCCACGTAATGCAAAGTTTGCAGTTGATACTTAACCCCCCCTTTCCCGTCCACCCACCCTGGCTGCCCCTTTCCCCCCCACCCCTCCTGCAGTGGTCCCCGTGGGGGCTCAGCATCGCCGGTCACTCACCCAGCGTCGGGAAGAAGCAGTCCCCGGGGCCGGAGGGGGACAGGGGGGTGCCGGGCTCGGAGAGTAGGTGCCGGCCGGACTCGGAGGGCTGCCGGCTGGCCATATAGGAGAGCTGGGGTCGGGGCCGCAGCTCTGCGCTCGCCGAGGGGACCGCCTCGAAGACGGGGTTTTCGATGCCCTGGGCGCTACTGCGGGAGAGGAGAGGGTGTGAGGGCTGGGGATTTGCATTTTTATTTCAGGAGCCTTTTTTATCCCCGGGGTTTTGGCTGAGTGCTGGGAACAACCAAGCAGTGCAAGGAGCAAGTTCAGGCGGTGGCACCTCGGCTGAGAGCAAGCGGGGAGCCCGGCGCAGGGCGGGGGAAAGCTTAGCCGAAAGGCACTGCGGTTTCAAGCTCTCCTGGGGCGTGGGGAAACGCATGCCCTTGGCACAGGCAAAAAGAAAGGAGCCACTTCCCACTCGGAGGGAGGGAAGAGAAACAGCGGCTGCCCGGAAAGGGACAGAACCCTGGGCATGGGTGCTGCCAGCATCCCCCCCACTCTGGCTTCAAGGGGAGGGGAGAAGAGAACAAGACCCTTGCGGCACCCGGGATGCGGGCAGAGGGGGTGCAAGGAGGTTGTGGGGAGCTGGAAGCACGTGAGTTTCCTCACCTCTCCATCCTGACGAGCTCATGGGCACCTGCCAAAGACAAAACGGTTGGCGTGAGTGCTGGCAGCATGAAGCCCAGCATCAAACCCAGACCCACTGCCAGCACTGTTTTCTGATGTCTCATCCCTATCCAATTCCTCCTCTTCCTCTGTATTCCTCCCTCCCTTCCCCCCTTCGTTAGCATCAGCCTCTTCTTTGCTCCCAAACCTCCTTCTCTGCATCCCTGCCCTCTCCCGCCTTGTTTACCCCCCAGCCCAGCCTCCTCCCAGATGGAAACCGCAGGCTCCAAAGAAGGGGGAAGGAGGCACTTCTGCCGGTGCGAGGCGAGGCGCAGTTGCGGCGCCTGGGCTGCAGCCCAGCCCCGCTCGTGCCCAGATGTGCCCGCCACCCACCCGGGACACCCTCCTGGGGCTCTGCAAAAATGCCACCCTGCCATTTGGCTGCCCCTGCGTTTGTCTGGGCAGCACCCTGTTATTTATTTCCTCATTGTCTTTGCTGCAGCCGCAGCAGATCCCGCAGCCCATGTTATTTGGGCGTGATGCTGCACGACGAGCATCCTTAGCCAAGACACGTGAGTTTTGGCCCAGACCGTGCTGATGGAAAACGCCCGATGGAAATAACCTGTAGCTAACCTGATCCGACTTATTTTTCTCTTCCAGTGCCAGTAACAACCTGTGCTTCACTGGAGACACCCCAGAAGCAAGTCCCCCTGGGTTTTGCCTTCCCCCTGGGGTTAAATAGCATCCAGGCGATGCTTTGCAGCACAGGGCAGGAGCTGCACCCCGGCCATGGCAAAATGAGTGCATGAAGGCACGTGGCCAGTCTTTTTGGCCAGGGATACATGTCGAAAGCGCAGTTCCTGTTCTCGTGGCTGGCACCGTGCCTGCCGCTGCTGCAAAAACCGCTTCTCCAAAGGGTTTGCTCAGAGCCGCACAGCTGCCCACCGACCTCGGTGAGAGAAACCGCAGGGCTCTGGCTTGCCCAAGGCCAGCTGAAATGGCTCTGCTGGTTAAGGTGGTGCCCTGTTCTGCTTAATTACTGAAATCCCTGGGAGCCGAGCGCGGGCAGGAGCTGGCAGCCAGCGGCACCTTGGCACTGCCTGGTTTTCTAGGGCTGGGGCAGTGGAGGGAGACCTGGCGTGCTGCAGTTCTATTGCTATAGACATGTAAAGGGTCTTTTTAAAGGGGGGGGGAGAAACAGCACAAATAATGCTTTTTCAATCACTTAGAAGGCGAAGCTTCTGTTTCAGCTGTGCGGTGGAGGAAAAGATTAGTAAATGAGCCGGCTCTCGCTGTGGATGGGGAGGAAAGGGCTCAGCGAGGAGGGGGCCTGGGAGCATCTTTGCAGTCTCAGTGCCCGCAGCACACTCCCGGGGTGCCTTGCAGGTGGTGCGGGTCCCCCTCCTACCCCACACTCCTCGCCGGCAGCCTGCAGGCATGCCTGGCCCTTCCCAGGGCAGCTTTGCAGGAGGTAACTGGCAGGGACCTGTCACTGGGCCACCTTACACACTGCCCATGGGACTCAGGGCAGCCAAACCCCCTGACCCCAGCAGGACACATCCCATCCCATCCCATCCCATCCCATAAAGGCCGGGAGATAAGATAAGATGGGTGTCCCCACAGGCCAGCTGGTGAGGGGAAGGTACGTACGTCTGCTGCTGACCGCTTGTCTCTGCTTGTAAATCAGGAGCAAGATGAGGGGCAGGCAGAGGATGCCCACGATACAGGCGCCAGTTGCCAGCGCGGCAGCCGTGATATCTGCAACAGAAGAAGGCAGAGCTGGAGCGGGCGGTAGGGAGGGTTCGCCTTGCATTGCCTTGGCTTCCTCAAGGCGTAGCAGAAGCATGGGGCAACACTGGCATTGCCCCACGCCTGATGCAACACGGCTCCCGCATGCACGGGCGGTCCGCTCCTAGCAGGATTCACGCTAGGATGCATTGCCGGTTGTGGGGATAAGCTCTGAGGCATCGGTTTAGGACCTTGGCCAAAGTCCTTCATTGCTGGAGGACAACTCAAGGTCTTTCGTTGGTCTTCTAGATATGAGGAGAGAAGCAGGAGCCCTGATAAAGCCCTCTGAAGTCAGCAGAAAGGCTCTCAGTGATTTCAAAGAGTGCCAACCCTGACCCACGGCCGGCTCATCAAAATTGGGCTGCCTCAAAGTACTCGGGCATCAAAGGGCTCATCACCTAAGGCCTCTGCTAACGAACGTGCCCCTGCAGAGCTCTACCGCAGAGGCTCCCCAGAAAGGCTGGCAGCCTTCGGGCACGTCTGTGGCCATCAAGGTCCATGTGGGACAGCTTGTGGCAGGGTCGAGGGCTGCCTAAATCAAGGGCAGATTCAGTTCAAGCCCTCCTCTCCAGCGCATCTGTCTGGGGAAGCAGCCTCATGCTCTGGGTGTCTTTGGGAGGAGGGGATTTTTTCCCCCCTTTTCTTTTTTGCCCGGCGGGACAGGGTGTCCCAGCATTTGGGACTGAGGCTTTGAGACAGAAAGCACAACTCGTGGGGAGGATGGTGCAGTTTCCCATGGCTGGGCTGGCCCCAACCGTGCCGCAAACCAATTTTAGCAAAATCTGCCCGTTTAGCAGGCAGCAAACAGGGGTAGACAGAGCGACCCACGGAGAAACCACTTGCATAGCGAAGCGTGGGCACCTCCAGTGTCTAGACACAGTGCCGGGGGAGCCTCATGGTGTCTGAGCGCTCAAGCAAGATTTGGGTTTCCCCTGCTAGAGCATCTCTGCTTGGGGCGAGGTGACGCGGGCTCGGGACGGCGGCAGGGTGTTGCAAGAGATTCCTGCGACTCTATCTCTCTGTCCCTTTCCATCTGCTCATGGCAGCGGCCACTAAATCCGTGTTTGGGGGGGGCTCAGGTGCTTTATAACCACAGGGTATATGACATCCGTGGGCTTCAGGACAGTCACATCCAGGTGACATGGAAACATGGGCCAAAGGAGGCTCTCCTCAGCCTGAGGACGTGCCTGTCAGATGCACCCCATGGGGACAGCCTCGGAAATCATTCCCCCAACACCCGACCGTGAGGTTGCATCTGGACACGGGTGTGTTTATAGCAAGCGGCCGTCCCTAGTGAAATACATGGGCCAGGATGGCAAGCAGTGCATTGGAGAGAGGGGTTTTTTTTTCTCCCTTTACCTTTGCTAGTGCTGGTATGAAACGTGCAGTTTTGAAGCCCTCCTCTGCCTGTGGAGGAGAAGAGAAAAGCGTGTTAGATCTCCGGGGACTCGCTCAGGTACCACAGAGCTCCCCCACCTGCTAGCTGCGCTTGCCTTTGCACACTGGTACGGAGAAAATCAGCCCGGCATCCCAAAAGCAAGACTTTAATCCTGGGAAGCTTACACTGAGATTCCTGCTGCAAGACCCCTTTTCCCTCGGGGCGGCAGAGCCATGCAGGTTCTTTTTTTTTTTGGTCTAAAAGAAAAAGTATCTATCCTAACGCTGCAAATCAAGGGCAGGGGATGCCTCCCCCTCCAGCTTGTGCATCCCTGGGCAGCAATCCCTGCTGGGCTGCTGCCCCTGCGTCCCGAGCAATGCCTGCAGCCCTTACACTCGGATTTGCCTGCCAGCCAGCTCCTTTTATGTTGAGGTTTGTTTTCCTCTCTTCCAGAAAGAGGTTGAGGAAGATCAGTGAAACTATGTAGCATGGATTTTGAGTTCCAGCCTCTTGAGTTATTTTTTCTATTTTTTTTTTTTTTTTTTTTAAAATGTTCCAGTGCTCTCTGGCCCTAATTCAAACCTTCAACATCTGCTGCTCTTTGACTCCGGCAGCGTGGCTCGGGCTTTCAGCATCCGCACACCCTGCCTCCCCAGCCCCGATGCTGCACCCCAGCAACCCCCACCAGCCCTTATCTGCCGCCTTGCCCCAACGCACCCCGGCACGGACGCGGGACTGGCAGGGGCTCCCCTTGCCCCCCCTCACCTTGCTGGATCTGCAGCTCCACAAAGCTGTGAGCAACTTGCAGGGTGTGGGGCTTGCCGTGCTCCCGCCTGGCCTCCACGGCGTAGCAGCAGTAATTCCCGCTGTCCTGCAGCGTCAGGTTCATCACCACGATGTGAAAGGCACCGTGGTGGTCGGGGACAAACTCCACCCCATGATGGCTGGCTTGCCCCCCGAGCGGGGATTTTTGGGTGCCGTTGCCCGACGGTTCGTGGTGCCTGCCCAGGTCGTGGTGCAGCTCCTTCTCGGTGACGTTGCGGATGTGCTTCTTCTCGGAGCAGCTCTGGTCGCCGTTGCTGCTGAAGTACCAGGTTTTGTAGAGGAGGTCGTGGCGGTCGGCGAGGGGACCGCTGATCCGGCAGGTCAGGGTGACGTTCTGGCCCTCGGGGCAGACGCAGAGCGAGTACGGGGTGGTGATCAGGAAAGCTGCCGGCCCTCCTGCCGGGGAGAAGGCATGGCGGCCGAGTCAGACCCTACAGCCCTGGCTTTGCCCTGAGTTCAGAGCAAAATGGGGATCCCTCCCCAAACAAGCACTGCAAACCCCACCACTGATGTTGGCAGAGGGATGGCTCGGGGTTGCAGAGAGCAATTGGAGAGCATCATCCTGCAGGCAGAGGGGAAAAAAGCCTTCACCTCCCCTTAGGGCAAGGAAAACTCGTGAGCTCCCCATATCCCAAGAGAAGGGAGATGGGAAACACGGTGTGAGCCCTTCACTTGCTCTGTAGCAACATCCCAGCAGGACTGGGAGCACAACTTCACCCTAGAAGTAATCCCTGAAGGAGAGGCATGCTTTAAATATAGCTGAGCAGCCGCAGCAGGGAGGCAGAAGTCTGCCCAGGGCTGGCAGAGCGGGGCGGTGTGGGGCAGGGAGGTGGGGGGGGTCTGCCCCAGAAGCCTGCTTATGGGGCACCAGACCTCTGCAAAGCAGGGCAGCGGGGTGTGGCTTGTGAATGAGGAAATAAAAGTGCTGCTGAGCCGGCTGCAAATAAAAAGGAGAAAAAAATAAAAAAGAAATAAAACAGCTAGGAGGAGCCCGTGCCCCCGAGATCAGGCAGGGAGCGGGTCCCACCCTGCTTGTTTTTCAGCCCCTGGGGAGGAGAAGGGGGAACTGGCCGCCGCCAACTGCGAGAAGCTGCTTGAAAATGAAAACAATTTTCAGAAAGAAATCCCTGACTGCTGCCGGCTGCAAAACAAATAGTGGGAGGTCTGGCAGAGGCACAGGAGCGTGTCGGAGGGGATGGAGGGAGGCAGAGGAGCGTACCACGGCATTACTGGTCCTGTCCCAGCATGCCAGTGGAGGGTACTGGTGGGTAAGGGGAGCTGTGCACGAGGGGAGAGAAAAGAGAAAATATGGGCGAGTCGTTGGTGCGCTGGCCCTGACGCCGCTTTGTGTTTGCAGAAGTGCAAATTGCACCTTTGAAAGCTGAAGGAAAAGCAGGTTCTGTGTTCATTTTCTTTAAAATACTGAGAAAAAGAGGCTCTTGGGGCTGGTTTGCAACAGAGAAGATGGTATGAGGGCAAGATGTTCTTTTATTTTGGTAACATCCTGTTGTGCCATTAGCTCCGCCACCGTTTCGCTTTGAGGTTTTTCACTTGCTATATCGAGCGGGCGTCAATCACAGCCGGGTGTGCCGCGCCTGCCCCCGAGCCATCCAGCCGGGTGAGAGGCTCCCCATCGCCGGGCTGCCTGGAGGGCGTCCGCCTCCGTGCAGGGTCACCGCCGTCACCGCCCCGACACGGGGCTCCGCTTGAGAGAGCGAAAGCGAAAATGTCCCCCGTGCCTTCCACCCTGCATGGTTATTTATGGCTTTTGGGAGGATGATGATCTCTTAAGCCACGTAAGAACAGCCATGAAGCCCTCCCGAGTCCCAGCAGCCTGCCTGAGGGTGCTTTGCAGGGAGAGGGGGGTTTGGGGAGGGGATCGGCCCCATCGGACCCCCCCAGTCTGCAGCACGCAGTGCTGAGATGTCCCGCAGAGCTGGGGACAGCGTGACCTTTGCCAAACCGCTCCGGCTAATCGCTCCGGCTTCCTGCGGGCGCCTCAGCCTGCTCCCCACGGCATGTGGGGCAGCACATCCCCGGGGCTACTCTGGGGCAGAGGTTTGCGTGGCCTGAGCTCAACGCTGCCCCGTTTCTGCTTCTTTCAAGCCCCAGTTGCTCCCCATCCTCGGAGGCTGCTGGGACCGGGATGCTTGGCCAGGCTGGCTGGGTTTTGGCACGCAGCGGAGCAGGTCGCCCACCTCCTTGCCAGCACTCTGAGCACAAAAGGCACCTCAGCTGTGTTTGATACCTGCCGCAACGGGAAGTGCCCCATTCACATCGGGGGTCCCCTGGGAGCCAGGGGAAGGGAAGCCAGGGCTCTATTGGAGGAAGCTGCACTTCCAACACCTTGCAAAAGTATCTGCGGGAGTCTTTGTTTTCCACCACCCTCCCCTCAAATAAAACGGGGCCGTCCCACTCATCCCCGCACGGTTTGCAAAGCCGTGCCTTATTAAAGCATCCAGCCTCCGCCCCCGGGGCTTGATGGGAACCGGCTGGATGGAAAGCCAATGCAGCCCACGCTTTCGGCAGCAGCGCCCAGCCGCAGGGAGGGGCAGAGGTTACCACGTGTGCGAAGCCTTCGGCATTACCAACTTCCCTTCTCTCTCCCGAGCAGGGGAAGGCTTCCAGAAGTCATTGAGCGGAGGAGAAAACAGCTGGGGAGGAGAGCTGGCAAGGCACGGCGTGCCCCATAGCAGTGCCAGGAAGGTGGTTGTTCCCTCTCCAAGATGTAACGAGGCTTTAAAGCCGCGCGAGATGCCAGATGGTGCCTGGAAGGAATGGCTTCTGTCAGTGTCTTTACACTAAAGCTCGTGGACCTTAAATCTCCCCCCTCGGGTGCTGTGGGCTTCTTCTATACCCAGACCCCAGGTTTGGCTTTGTCCCATCCCGGTCGGACCATTCCCTTTGAAGTCAGCGCTGCTGGCAATTGCCAAAATAAGCCAGATGCCCGTCTCCGCGCATCTCCGGCTGAGAGAGCCTGGACCCGGGGAGGTCCAAGCTGAGAGCTGTCGTCTTGTCACCATCTGGTAAAGACAGAGGAGGTCTCAAGCGGGTGCCAAAAGTGCCACTCTTCCTCTTTGGCACCTCGGTATCTTCAGCTCCCATCGTCGGCATTGCATCGGTGTGGCACAGAGCGCGGTGCAGCACTGGTACATCCCTGGTGCCGGCACCACTGCCTAGCTTGAAACCTGGGAGCGCTCCTTTCAGAGACAACAAAATGCAGAAAAGTGCTAAAGCTGAGGAGCCTGTGTTGCTTTGCCAACCAACAGCTTAAGTAAAACAGGATTTCATGCCAAATTCTGGGTTGGTGAGCAAAGCCTCTCCTGGCTGCTGCTTCTAACTTTGGTCCCCGGGTCTGGCAAGCAGGTGTTTGGTTTCCACTCCTGTGACTTACAGAAGTGATTTGCACATCATGCCACCTCTCTCCACTCCAGGGAAATCTGGGTGGGAAGGCTGCAGCCTTTGGAGGGGCTCACCAGCCGCAGAGGAGGGGCTGCTGGAGAGAGAGCGGCTGCTCAGTGCTGGAGTGAGGAACCCAGCTTTAATTCCTCTTCTGGGAGCTTTTGTAACAGCCTCAGATGAAAGTGCCACAAACCCCATCATCACTGCGCTTTCATTATGCTTCAGAGTTATCAGCCGAGTGAGATGTGCAGGGGCATTCATACCTCAGCACAAGTACTGACAGCAGGAAAGAAAAAGGAGGGGAAAAACTTACTGAAGGTGCCAGAGATGCCCATGTTAATGGCCCTCATCTCCTGCACCCTGAGGAGCCAAATGGCTTTTCAGCAGTGGGGTACCCATCATCCAGGCCGTGGCGAGAGCAGCCTGGAGCTGCTGCACCCGCCGGAGGGTCCTGCCTTGCTTCTTTTCCAGCACAGCCCTGGCTCGGGGACAGGGTCACAACGCTGGGTTTGTGCTTGGGATGCGATCTTGGAAGGTCCAGCTCAGCTGCCATCCCATGGGTGGAAAGGAGCCACTTCTCCATCCACCTAGCTGCCAGCATCCCCAAACCACTTAGGAGCTGGATGTCTCTAAGGGCTCTACTTCTCCATCAAGCCCTGCTAAAATTAGCTGGGGGTTGAGAAAGTTTTGGCAGGCATGCGGTTGCACGCAGCTCAGTTCCTCTGGCACCAGGCTCATGTTGAACATCAGTGTCCAAGCTTGTTGTGTTGCAGAAGGTCTGATGTTCAGTCCCAGCACCCCAGAAACGTAAATGAAATAATCCAAAGCCCCCCGGAGACGCTGGGAATCGCTCCCTGATGTTGAGACACTCGGATGAGAAGCAAAGCGCGCTTCAGTGCACACCAGCCTTGCTGTCCCAGAGGAGAGAGGAGAAGGAACCCCCTGCCCCGTTGCAGCGGGGCATCATTTCTTCCTGGGGATGTGCTGGCAGAAATCCTGGAGATGGTCCTTTTGTCATCCCGGGACAAAGGGAGAAGCCAAGCCTGATAGGATGCTCGTCCTCCGCCTGCACAGGGCAGGGAGGGACCGTGGTCCTGCTCAGCTTCGTTCTCTCACTCTTCATCCACAGATGAGCTGTGGTTTTAATTGCCATCGCCCCCGTTTGCCCACCTGGCCCTGGAGCCCCGGTACGGAAATGCTGCCTGCCAGGGCTGGTGCGGAGTCAGGCACGAAGCAGCCCCCCTCCCAGAGCATCCCCCCACCGCGTTGGCGAGCAGCCGGCGAGCTTCCAGCGCTGGGAAGTGCTCACGCAGGGGAAGGGAAACTCGGTGGCCGCACACAGCGGTCCTGGCCCGGCTGGCTGCCCACCCAGAGAAGCTGCCCGGCACGTCCCAGCAATTACGGCGAAGCAGAGCATCCTTAGAGAGGGCACCCCAGCCCTGCTCGCACAACCCGCCTCTCTGCTCCCCCGGGGCTGATGAAGGGCTCCTTTCACCACTGCACGGCCAGGGACCTCCCCAGTGCCGGGGCAAAGTGCCGTGCGGGAACGGGGCAGCTTTTCCAGCTTGGGATCTCCGGTGGGGGGCTAGCAGGGACAGGGAGTGCCGCTTTCCTTCCATGCACATTAGATCAAAGCAAAGGAGGAAGGAGGAAAACCCAATCCCAGAATTTTAAAAGAGCAGCTCCCCTGTGGCCCCTTTCCCTCAACGCAACCGGCATCGTGTGAAACGCTGGCTTGATTTCTCCCCCCCCACTCCAAAATCACAGGGTGAGAAAGTAAATAACCCCCCAAACACCCCAAATTCCTCATGCCGAGGCGCAGCCCCGGCTGGGCAAACGCAGAGCCCCAGTGAGGAGAGTTTCTCCGGGCAGGGAGGAGAGGAAAGCAAGCCGGAGCTTACCGGGGCAAGCGAGCAGGCAGAGCACAGTCAGCAGCAGCCCAGGCCGGGGGGAGATCGCCTTCATCGTGGCTGGGGCAGCCGGTGGCAGCTCGCCTCTCCGGAGCCGCCCGCACGCTCTCAACAGCCCCGCAGCGACAGCCGGACTTGCACACACAGGAAATTTCATTGAGATATTGCACACAGCAACGGAGAGAACTGCGAGCACCCCCAGGAGGTGAAATGCAGCAGGGAGCTGCGGGCGGCCCGGGGTGGGGGAGAGGCAGCACCCCAACAGGACACCCCACGGATGGGTGACACCGGTTCCCACCCATTTGGGCAGCGGCGGGTGCAGCTGCTGGGGTATTTTTCCCTTAGAGCATTGCAGGGGGTAGCTTTGAGCAACCTGGTCCCCCTGTGTGCGTTTTCGGGGTGCACAGGAGGTAGCTGAGGAGGATGCTCGCTGTGCCGGGGGAGCTGTGGGTGCTCAGCCACGAGGGACTAGGTGCTGGTCCCCAGTGGGAGCTGATCCCCTGGGGCCAACCTCCAGCTTGCTTGATTAAAGTGCACTTTGCTTGTAATTATTGTTTTTCCCGTGGTTGTGACAATTAAGCAGGCAGAAACCCTCCTGGGATGAACAGGAGGCAGGTACAGGGAGGGGTAACTCACAGCAGTGCCAGCTCAGGGAAGGGAACGGAGCTTTCCCCAAAAAAAGGGGAGCAAAGCATCCCCCTCCTGCAGCCTGTTTGCGTGGGGCGGGGAGCCTTACTCTGCCCTCAAATAGCAAAGCAACACGACTCATGTAACTCCTCCTGGAGCTTCACTTCAAATTCAAAAGGTACCGACAAAATCTCCGGCCACCTCGTTGCGAACAGTGCAGGCAGGCACCTGTTCCCTGGGAAGTGGAGTCCAGGGACACGTGGAGGTTTGCAAACCACAGGAAACGTTGCTGCTAACCTGCTCTGAATTTGGAGCATGCAGTGAAATAGAAAAGTAGCTAATTACCGTGCGGCTTTGTGGTTTTTACAGCAAACGCGCCTGTGATGCTTTCATCAAAAATGTAACCCTTCTCTGGCAGGAAAAAATTTGCCGCTGTGGGAAGGTGTAGGCACAAAGTCCAGAGACTCCAAGAAAATGGCTTATCTGTCCTGAGACCCCATCTCTTGAGCTGAGCCCTTATGCAGGGTGGCACATTCTTGTCACCGCCCCGTCCCCAGGTGCGCCCCTGTGGTGACACAACCAGAAGACACCCTTCATCCAAGTGCCTGTGCAGGGTCAGATACAGCTGGAAGAGGGTCAGGACAGGCTGAGCCTGACTGGCGGTGAAATTGGGGTTAGCAGGTAGCTGATGGGACCTGAGGGAGGAGAGGCCAAGTGTCCGAGATGCTGATTTTTGTTCTTCTCCTGAGCCATAGCAGCATCATCTCCACATACTTTCCATCCTATCACGTTGCCACCCTCGGTAATAACAACCAAGGTGTCCCCAGTGTCAAGGTGAGGACTCGCACAGGCCTCCTCCAAAGGCAGCGAGGCATGATGTCGTTCAACCTTTGGCTCTCCCTCTGCTGTGGGCTGCTCCCCAATGTTACCAGCAACAGTAAAAAACAGGTGAAAAGGAGAGGGATCCCACAGAGACGTGCTTTGCTTGGGAAAAAGTGGGTGATTTAATCTCTGTACATTTATCTCTGTACCCAACCGTTACAGGGAGATGCGTCTGCAGCCACGGCTCATTTCATTTTGAGCTCTGCATCCCGTTTGTGTCTCTTGGCAAGGTTGAGCCCACATTGGTCATTGACCTTGATGGGTCCAGCCTTCCCCAGCCAGCCCCAGGGGCTGCAGAGCCAATCCCTCCACGGTGCTTAACGCCATGTCTCCATGTCCCGCAGGCCACCACCACAGTGTATGTCACTGTCCTGGACGAGAACGACAACGCTCCCACTTTCCGGCAGCAGCTCTATGAGGTGACCCTCGACGAAGGTCCCGCCACACTCAACGCCACCCTCGTCACCGTGCAGGCCCTGGACCAGGATGAGGGACCCAACGGCACAGTGGCGTATGCCATCACCGAAGGCAACATCTTGGGTACCTTCCACATCAACAGCACCACGGTCAGTAAGGATGCCAGTCCCATCCCAGCCATGCCCCCATCCTGCTCCCCTCACTCCTGGCCGCTCTCCCCTTGCCTTGCAGGGGCAGATCTGCACGGTGAAGGAGCTGGACTATGAGATCAGCCACGGGCGCTACACCTTGATCGTCACAGCCACCGACCAGTGCCCCATCATCTCGCGCCGGCTGACGTCGACCGCCACGGTAGGGAGCTGCCAGCAGGGTTGCGACACCACGGCCTCTTCGGGGTCAAGGAGTTCCCCCTTGTGCGAGCAGTTTCACATCTCCTTCCCAGTGGTCACCGGTCCCTTCTCCCAGCTGCAGCCAGTTTGCCCAGTTGCTGTTACCCTGCTCCTTCATGGGGGTTACAAAACAGGGATGTGGGCAAGGTCCTGCAAAGACACAAACAGAAGAAATCCCCTGAATTGCTTTTAAGTTACACTATACTGTCTTTAGAGGTCCCCTTGGTTCTTCTTGCCTGAAGGGACAGTAGATAGTAAAGCATTGCTAGAGCATTAATTTCTGCTTCATCTTTATTTTCTCAGATTATTTATCAGCTTTATAAATTCCTTTTTCGTTCCTTGTATGGAGGTTATTTAAAGCCTCTAGTCATTTTTGTTGCTTCCCTCTATAGCTCTTCCATTTCTCCTGGACCCTGGTGACCTGAACTCAGTGCACTGCTTGAAGTGTGGGGAGGGCAGACAAGCAGCTCCAAAGCAAATGTTTTGTAGGAATCGACTACACTGATTATTTTTGTGACTGAAACCAAAATTTGACGGGTTGTACAGCAGACATTGTCCATGCCCAGAATGATTTTAGGGTCGGGAAGTGGAAGGGGTTGGTTAGATCGTCTGCCTTGGCTCTCTACTGTGGACCGTTGTGCCTCACCCAGATATAGAGCCAAGCGTTTTCTAGTCCCCCAAAAGGAGACAGGGGTTTTGTGTGAAGAAAAAAGAGAAACTGAAGGAGAGACAGCAGTGTGGGAGATATCCACAGATAAAATCTGTCCCTGCGAGCCGGCAGCACTGTGCTCCATGCTCAGGCAGACAGGAGGCCTTCAGATATGCTTCTGGAGATGCCTTCCTGGCCCAGGAAAACTGCAGCGGGAACCTTGAGACCTTGGGTTTAAGTGCCGGCAGGGGAGGCGGCAGCTGCCAGCGTGCTGCAGGCAAAGGCAGAGCTTTCCCTGTTCTTGGCCCAGGCAGAGACATGAACTTGGAAACCCCTTCAGCAACAAGTATTGAAGCTAGAAGGGATAGGAAACACCCTCCCTACACGGCCCAGGGAGTTTGTGCCAGCACCATATGAAAACATGGCTTTTAGGAGGAGGTTTAGTGATTATTTAAGATCCCAAGTGATGGGATCACTCTGATAAGGTGTTCCAGTGTTTGTTTTCTCCACTGCTAGGAAATAGAGCAGAGAATCAGATAAACTGTTCTGTAAAGATTAGATTTAGCCAGTAGCAAATGCCCATCTGATGTATTTTATTGTCCTTTAACCCAGGAGGTCAGAAAGCTCCTTATTTTCAGCGTCTTTCTTGTAACCATCCATACCACCAAAGCTCATCCTTTTATTAGCCACTGGAGACTCTCCTCTTCAGACAGCGTTTGTCCACTGTGCAAGTTCCCCAAAGCCTAGCAAGGGGATAACCCTCTTTGCAATAAATAGGGCTATATAAATGTCTTCTACATAGTGTGACTCAGTTAAAAGTCAAGACTCGAGTTCATTGGATCCCCAGCTTCACCGGCAGCCCCGTGGTCTACTCTGTCCTAAAATTGTTGATGCTTTCCCCTTTTGAGATCTGTAGGATTGATTTCTAGCCAGCTAAGTGTGTCATAGCAAGGGATGGTAAGAGGGGAAACACGCCAGTGGTGTTGGTGGTGTTTTGTGTTGGAATAGGGACGCAAGCTGCAAATTTTTTAAAGTTTACTCAGCATAAGGAATGAAGCCCTTGGTGACCAACTGTGCAGCTGGCTGTGGAGATCAGGTCTCTCCGAACTCATGGCTTTTATGGTCAAATCCATGTCTGTGGTGTTTGTCTACCCAGCTTGGGTTTCAGGATGTGAATGTGGAGAACATTGGGCTTTTGCGTTGACTTCTCCATCATGGTGTGCGGCCCGGAGGTTGAAAAGGGCCCCACCTGTGTGTGGCTGGAGTTTCATAGTGTCACTGTAGGATGAGCATGATGAGGAATAACTGAGTTTGAGTCTCTGAACTGTGAGCTGGGTGTTTGGTGAACAGAGCAAAGCCAGAAATATGGGAAGTATTTTGCGATGTCACCCGTCCATGGCTTCCCACGCTCAAGGCTAGCGGGCTGGTCTCCCCTTCCATCCCTCTCCTCTCACTGCCCTCTGCCCTTTCGCCCTGATCGCAGGTGCTGGTGAACCTCAACGACATCAACGACAACTGTCCCACCTTCCCTCGGCCCTACGAGGGTCCCTTCGATGTCACGGAAGGGCAGCCCGGCCCACGCGTCTGGACCTTCCTGGCCCATGACGGCGACTCGGGACCCAGCGGGCAAGTGGAGTACAGCATCATTGCTGGGGACCCCCTCGGTGAGTGGGGATGTGGGGGTATCACCTCTCCTTCTGGCTGCCCCATGGAGGAACCCGGCTTGCAGGAGGCCGGGCGGAAGCGTTTCAGAAAAGCCATCCTCCCAGCCCAGCGCAAATTCAGCCTTTCGACACCAGGAAATCCTGTTTTGAGCAACAGGAAATTTAACCTGTTCGTGGCCAGCCAAGGGGGTGGCCGGGGCTTGTGCAAGGGGAGGGGGGGGAAATCTGCTAAACAATAAAGGCAAAAAAATAAAAAAGGAAAAAAAACAGACCGCAGAAGGAGAAACCGAGAGCTGCAAGCGCACCGCCCCATCCCCTCAGCCCCGCGGGGTTTGCAGGGCGTTTGGGGACCGAGTTTCTCTGCACCCCGTGGTGAAGCGGTAGCTCTAACCCCACCAGCACCCCGGAGCAGGTGGCAGAGGGGCCGCGGGTATCCCCAGCCATGGGGACGTGCGGCTGTCCCTCTGTGAACGGCTGGTGACTTTAGCCCAGGGTATCTAGAAGGCAGAGCCCAGTCCCATCTCCAAGCTGACCCCGCTGCAAAGCTTTTCCAGAACAACTGGGATGCAGCCCCTCGGCTCGGGGGGGGTCTGTGCCGTGTGGCCCACCCTGCTCTGGCCATCATGGGCACAGGCAGGTGCCTGGAGGGCTGTTGGCATCCTCAGAAAGGCCCAACAAAGGAGTGTGAGCCTCTCTTATTTGGCCATTCAACGCACATCCCCTGCTCCTGCTGGTACCTGGAGATCCATTGGTCCCCGGGGACAGACCCCAGCTGCCCACAGTCCTCCCTTATCTGCTAATAATGGGGCACTGGGACTGTTGTCCCCAAGTCCACCATGGTGCCTGTCCCCTGGCTCCCAAACAAGCCGGCCCCTTGTGGAGCCGGCACGAGCCAGGGCCCCGCTGTCTCTGGCAGGGGAGTTTGTGATCTCCCCAGTGGAAGGGGAGCTGCGGGTGCGGAAGGATGCTGAGCTGGACCGCGAGAACATCCCCTTCTACAACCTCACCATCGCCGCCCGGGACCGGGGGGTGCCCCCCCTCAGCTCCACGGTGAGTCCCCTGGGGCGGCATGGGGGGCTGCGGGGTGCTGTCCCCCATCCCCAGCTCCTTCCTCGGCATCTCCTCTGCCTTCACTTTCCTCCCCTCCTCCTCCTTCCCCTTGTCCCTGGGGCTTTCCCTAGTGGGATGAATTGGGAAGCCCACCTCTTGCCTGGGGGGGGTGCAAAAAAAGGATGTGAGCAACAGAATTCGGTGCCACATGCCCGCACCGCTTCTCTCCCCGGCAGATGCTGGTGGGTGTCCGTGTGCTGGACATCAATGACAACGACCCCGTGCTCCTCAACCTCCCCATGAACCTCACCCTCAGCGAGAATGCCCCCGTCTCCAGCTTTGTCACCCGTGTCCTCGCCCGGGATGCGGACAAGGGACCAAATGCCCTCCTGACCTTCGACATAACGTCGGGCAACACGGAGAATGCCTTCTACATCAACAGCACTGTACGGCCCAGGGGCTGAGGGGTGGGATGCTGGGATGTGGAGGGTGGGCATCCCTCGCCCCAGACCCCTGCCTTCCCTGGGCACCCATGGGTGCCATCTGGCATGCTGCCTTCCCTCACCCTGCCCTGGTGCCCCGGGGAAAGCGTGTCTCACATCCCTTTACCTATTTTCCACCTTTTTTCTCCCTGTGGGTAGAGCGGCGTCATCTACGTAAACCGCCCGCTGGACAGGGAGCGGGTGGCGGAGTACAGGCTGACCGTCACGGTGAAGGACAACCCCGAGAACATACGCAATGCCAGGCGGGTAATTACGGGCACTGCTGGGGCCTCCAGTGGTGCAGGCAGCAGGGCATGTAGGAGAAGGGGCTCCTGCCATGGCCAAAACCTGGAGGTGCCTTTACCCACAGCGTTTCCAGTATCAGCTTCACCCCTCAAAAGCATCTGGGGGTCACAAGGAGGGGGCTGCAAACACCTCCCCATCAGAGAACAGGACCAGTAGGATTTAGGGCAAGTCCGACATCTCATGTTGATTCCATTCAACAGGTTTAGGCGTCACAGAAGGTGGGACAACGTTGGGCTGGAGAGCCGGACAACAACAATGACACCAGATCATCCTTTGGCCCTGCCAATATGTCCCACGCATCACCCTTTGGGGTGCAGGCTGGGAAGGGGTGCCCAGCCCTGGGGTGAGGGTCCCTGCAGAACTTCCAGGGTGGTCCAGGAAACATAGCATCATGGTTGCACAGGGCTCCAGCTTTGGTCAGCAGTGGGAGAGGCAGGAGGTGAGGTCAAGGAAAGGACATTGTGGTCATCACCCTCTTGTCCCCGTTTTCCTTTAGGATTTTGACCTGCTGGTCATTTCCGTAGCGGATGAGAATGACAACCGCCCCCTCTTCACCCAGAGCTCGTACCAGGCCGAGGTGATGGAGAACTCGCCCCCAGGTAGGTCCCTCTTCAGTCCTTTACGTGGCTCCTGAAGACTCCCTTTGGGGCCGGGCAAGGGGAGGTGTCTCCTGGCCGTTGTGGAGAAGACATGACGCTGAGCAAGGAAAGGCTGCAGATCAGTGGGATGGGGATGCTGAGTATGAGGGACTCCGGCCAACTGCCCAGGGGGGTCAGCCTCGAGGAGACCGTGGCTTTGGTCCATGCTGCTGGTGGAAACCCTTCCTGGCGCAGGTCAGGCACAACCCTGCAAGGAATCGGCGCTGTTGGCTCAGCTGCAGACAGCAAGGCGTGCCCGTGGTCTGAGCCAAGCACTGGGGGAAGCTTTGAGGGCACCAACCTGCCCAACATCCCTGCAGAGAATGGGGTGCCACCTCTCCATCACCAGCACCTGGAGCAGCCTTGCTCCGGGGGTTAGAGATAAAACAGTCCAGCCTGTCCAGGTAGACATTTCCAAAGAGCTAGAACTATTCCTCTTTAGAACTATTCTTCTTTTTTTTTTTTTTTCCCCCCCCTTCTTCCCATTTAAATGGCTCCCTGCTCCAAGACCTCAGGTACCTCCCTGTCCCACCATCCAGGGACATTCCAGGCAAAGGGTTTGGGTGCCTCCAGGTGATGCCCTTGGCAGCAGGGTGCTGGTGCCACCCATCTGACGGATGTGTCTGTCTGTTTGTTTTTAGCCGGACGTCCCGCCGCCTCTCCTGGGCCTCACGAGTCGCTCTGCAAGGCTGCAGCAGCCACCCCCCCGCTGCCTCGTGCCCTTTGAGGCCCCGCTCTGTCACCTCCTCCATCCATTCATTGCCGTCCCTCATGCGTCACTGGGGTGGGAGGGGAACGGTGGGGCTCCGCGGGGGGCCACGACCCTCCCTAACCCTTGTCATCCCATCCAGGCACTCCGGTCACAGTGCTCAATGGACCCATCCTAGCTCTGGACGGTGACCAGGGTAGCAACGCTGTGGTGACCTACCAGCTCCTGGAGGCATCCCTGGACCTCTTCGTTATCGACAACAGGACAGGTGGAGTGGCTCAGCAGGTCCCTGTCCCCAGCCCAGGGTCACCAGGCAGCCGTGGGGTCTGTCACCAGGCTTTTCCCCTTCTCCAGGTGTCATTTCGGTGAAGCCCGGCAGTGAGATAGACCGAGAGGCTTTGCGGGACCCTCACCTGGAGTTCACGCTGGTGGCTTGTGATGTGGGGGGGCTGAACAGCACTGCCAGCCTGACAGTGACCATCTTGGATGACAATGACAACCGCCCCATCTTCCAGCCAGTGACCGTCACGGTGCGGCTGCGGGAAAACAGTCCCCCAGGTCAGGAGAGGGCCGGGACTGGATGTTGAGGGTGGGCAATGGTGAGACCTCGGTGTCTCTGTGAAGATCCCCAGTGTCAGGGCAGGCCAGGATGGGGTTGAAGGGAATATTTGGGAATTGGGGCTGCCCGCACTGCTTGATGGTATTTGCCTTGGGACCAGGGGCTTGTTGCTGTTGCCCTCCAACCCTCACTTGAGAGGGCTGTGTCCCCGCTTTCCAGGTTTCTCCGTCCTCCAGGTGATGGCCACGGATGCTGACAGTGGCCTCAACCAGCAGCTGGATTACCGGATCGAGGGCGGCGGCCAGGACAGGTTCCTGATTGACGCCGCCACGGGGGTGATCCGCGTGGCCAGCGTCAGCATCGACCGGGAGGAGCGGGATGCTTACCAGCTGATGGTGGTGGCCGTGGACCAGGGCACGCCGGCGCTCTCAGGCACCGCCACTGTCAGCCTCTTCATCGACGACGTCAACGACTGCCGGCCCGAGTTCATCAACCCCATCCAGACAGTCAGCGTCCCTGAGTCGGCTGCCCCCGGCACCGTGGTGGCTGAGGTGACCGCCATCGACCGGGACCTCCACCCGCGCCTGGAGTACTACCTGCTGGAGATCGTGGCCCGTGACGACACGGACGCGCTGGTGCCCGACCAGCAAGAAGCGTTTGCGGTGGATTTTAGGACAGGTAGGAGAGCGGGAAGGGCGGCGCGGGCAGTGCGGACCCCTCTCCTCGCTTCTGCTTCTTCTTCTTCTCTGCCTGGAGGTAGGTGTCCGAGGCACGGGGAGGTGATGCTCCCCTCCTGCCTCCCCGCTCTCCTCCTCCGGCTGCCCCATCTCTCCCTGCCCTGTCCTCTCTCCCCCGGCCGACCGACTTAACTAACCCTTTTCTTTCCTTTCCGGCTCTCGGCCCACCAGGTTTGTCTCTGTGTCTGTGCTCATTTCCTCTCTCCGCGCCATCCGTCGCCTCCCTTCATCTCACCCATCGCCATCGCAGGTGGCCCCGCTGCGGGCCGGGGGCTGCTCAGCCTTGGCAGACCGGACGCGGGCACCCTCGCTGGGGGGAGCGGGGGGGCGGCTCTGGGGTAAGTGGTGGGCAGTGGGCTCTACCCTCAGGGAAGGAGGGCCAGGAGCTTCCCGCGTCTCTTCTGGAAGCACAGAGCTGATCCGGGAAAGAAAAGCACCCTTGTTGGAAAGGATATGGGACAAGGCTCTTAAAGACGCCCGGATGCTGAGCGAAGGTGGATGGGGGTTGTGCAGGGAAGCAGCAGCAGTTGCTCCCAAACCCCTCTCGTCCGCATAACCCAAACCCTTACCCCGGCTGAGGCAGCGTAAGTCCCAGTTAGCTGGGCAGAGCGGAGCAGGCAGGAAGGCAGGAGATGGAGAGCAGGGGGAGAGAAGTTGTGTCCTCCCATAGCTATCGAGTGTTTTCCCCATCTATCCTTCGGGGAGAGGCAGGAGAGCAAGCGCAGCGAAGGGTGCAGCAGTCGGCTGGTGCAGACCGGTCTGCCGAGGGTCCTCAGTGGGGGGGCACAGGCACAGCCTGTGACCTCCATCTTTTTGGGGTTCCCAGGAGCTGTGAAGATCAAAACCCCCCTCAACCGGGAACTGGTGGCCACCTATGAGGTCACCATCTCCGTCCACGACAATGCCAGTGAAGTGATCGACCACTCGGTCAGCGTGCCTAACGGTAAGCGTGGGCTCCTGCCAGGCAGTGCGGGGCCAGGGCTGGCGGCTGCCGGGGTCTGCCACAGCCTTTCCCAGGCACCAGTGCAGCTTCTGGGTAGCCGGCAGCTCTCCCGCCTCCCTCTCCATCCTAACCGGCAACATTTCCAGCGGGAGCACTCCTGGACCAGCTCCCAGCAGGTTCAGGTTCTCCTCTGAGCCCTTCTTTAGCAAATGGCCCAGACATCCCAGGGCTGCGCTGGGGATGGAGAGGACCGTGTGCCCATAACCATACCATGGGAGACACCCATTTCTTCATTACCATCCCCATGACATCTTGCCACCCTGCTGCTGGTAAATCCAGGCACACACAGATCAGGAGTAGGTCTGAAGGAGGTGAGACTGTCCAGGGCATAGCAGCTTTGCTGAATATTGCCATTTTTCTTGACGAACCAGCTCCATTTAGTTGACTTTCCCAGAGTTTCACGCTTGTATCAAAACCTCCTTTCTCCCATCCTTCCTTCCCTTCTCCTTCTCACTTGTCCTCTTCCTTTTCTCTTCCCCATGGCCACAGCCAAGCTGACAGTCAACGTCTTGGACGTCAATGACAACACGCCCCGCTTCCGCCCCTTTGGGGTCACCTATTTCACCGAGAGGATCCTGGAGGGAGCCACGCAGGGCACAACACTCATCTCCATCTCAGCAGTGGACCCAGACAAAGGTGCCAATGGGCAGATCACCTACGAGCTGCTGAACCTCTCCCCGGAAGGCTACGCCTGCCTCGAAGACCAGTCGGCAGGTCGGTGGCCTGGGGAGGTGGGAGTCGGGCAGGTCAGTGGCCTGGGGCAGGTTTCTCATTTCAGGGTCTGCCATCCTCTAGGGAAGGTCGTGGCCAACAGGACGGTGGACTACGAGGAGGTGCAGTGGCTGAACTTCACCGTCCGAGCTTCCGACAACGGCTCTCCCCGCAGATCTGCTGAGATCCCTGTGTACCTCCAGATAGTGGACATCAACGACAACAATCCCGTTTTCAGCCAGCCATCCTACCAGGTGAGCTGGGCTTCCCCATCCAAGACCATTTGGGGCTGAGCAGTGCCTGCCTGGAAAGGATGGGCACAGAGCTGGGGGTTCTCCAGGGACACCTTCGCTTCCCTCTGTCTGTGCTTGAACCATCTGAAGAAGATGGTCAACCCACCAATGTACTCCGTGTGAACATCTTGTTCTGGGTCCAGCTGTGCCCACCCCTGTGTGCCACCCTGCACCCTTGGTTACTGGCTGCTAAAACAGCAAATGATGCAGCAACCGGTCCTGCCTGCTGCCTTTGCTTGCAGAAAGCTGTCTTTGAGGACGTTCCGCTGGGTACGGTCATCCTGAAGGTCAAGGCCACGGATGCAGATTCTGGGCGTTTTGCTCTTATCCAGTACAGCCTGGGGGATGGAGAGGGCAAGTTTGGGATAAATCCCAACACGGTAAGGAGCCAACCAAGGCCAGAACAGAGGGGGAAAAGGGAGGGGAAGCTGAGATGGTCCCACTTTGTGCCTTGCTCCCATACCTCACCTTCTGCCCCTTCTCGAGTACCAGCTCTGCCAGACGAGATCCACCTGAAGGTCTCTGTGTGCTGCAGGGTGACATCTACATCCTGTCAGCCCTGGACCGGGAGAAGAAGGATCACTACACACTGACAGCCGTGGCCAGGGATAACCCTGGGGATGTCTCCAGTAACCGTCGAGAGAACTCCGTGCAGGTAGGGCTCTCCTCCTCCCACCACCCCTCGTGTGGTGATCCCCCGCAATAAGGTGTTAAACCTCAGGCTTTCCTCCCCAGCAGGCTTGCTGGTGGCTCTGGGGAGGAATTAGGCAGAAGGAAGAGCAGATGACCCCAGGGGGTGTGTGGTGGATGGTGCAAGGGGCTTTGTGCAGGGTGGACAGAGCAGGAGGGGCAGGGGAGGGCGATGCTATTGTCTGCAAGTGCTCCTGCGTGAATGGGTGCCCCGGCTGCGGCGGCCCCCATTGTTGGAGGCAGGAATTCAGCTAGCAGAGCTAAACGAATAGCAGGAAGGGCACCATGCTCCTGCAGCAGAGCCACGGGTCACAGCAGGGGTATGGCCCCCGGGGGCTGCCCGGCTGTCTCCAGCCTCACGTCACCCAGTCGGCTGTGCTTTGTTGAAGGTGCTGATCACAGTCCTGGACATCAATGACGTCAGACCCCAGTTCAGCAAGAGCCAGTTCAGCACCAGCGTGTACGAGAACGAGCCGGCGGGGACGTCGGTGATCACCATGACTGCCACTGACCTGGATGAAGGGGATAACGGCGTGGTGACCTACAGCATTGAGGGCCCCGGAGCCGGTAGGTGCTGGCAGTGGGGTCTCCTCCCCAGGGAGGAGGGTTATGAAGAGGAGCAATTGGAGGAGGCATAGGGGCCAAGCCTACATCCCCTGTCCTGCGGCTGGCTTTGAGCAAGGTTGTGCACGCACTTCCAAGAGCAATACCAAAAGCTCTATGCTTTCGGTATTGCTCCACAGTTCCCAGTTCCTCACAGCGTGGCATGTTACGGCTTTGCCTGCCTTCGTCCTGCAGCCCAGCCTTGGCTTATCCTCTTGTCTCCCCCACCCCAGCAGGACTTTCTATCTACACAAGTGTGTCTTGGAGCAAACACGTTGCATGCTTCAAAGAAAAGCTAAGAAGGGCAGGAGGTTGTGGGTGGATAGTGATAGTGCCTGAAATCCAGTATATCTCTGCACACCGAGGAGCGATGGGAAACCAGGCAAAAGCCAGCATAAACGTAGAGAGGAATGGCAGACCCTTCATTTTCCTGAGACCCATGGGCTCCTCTGACCACTGCCCTGTCCCAGCCTGGGCAGGAGTGAAACGCAGCGAGGGGTGGCCTGGGAGCAGGGCCTTTGGCACACCCATGGCCTCAGGCAGCCAGCTCTGCTCCATCACTCCTTGACAGGGGTTTCCCACCAGTGAGGGGTGTGCTTCAGCTGGTATGCTGGTTTCTAATCAAAATTTATCTGGTGCAAAGCATCCTGAGCCAGAGATGTGTTTTTTCTGCCCCCAGAGGCTTTCAAGATCAATAAAGACTCCGGGCTTGTCATGTCCCGGCGGCGCTTGCAGTCCTACGAGAGGTTCAACCTGACTGTGGTGGCCACGGACAAGGGGCGTCCCCCTCTCTGGGGGACAACCATGCTCCACATCGAGGTCATCGACATCAATGACAACCGCCCTGTCTTCGTCCGCCCGCCCAATGGCACCATCCTGCACATCAAGGAGGTAAATCCCTTGAGATGGAGCGGGGGGTCATGGTATGCTGAGACCATGCCTGGGAGCACTCCTGCCTACTGGTGGCAAAATCCAATCTCCATCTCCACCAGGGATGGGACAAGACCTTGATTTAACACGTGGCAAGAAGGTTTGGGTCATGGGGCTGGATGGTCAACAACAGCCCCTTTCCATATGTGCGAGCGGGGATGCTGGGGCAGCTTTGAGGAACGGAAACCCCAGCAGCACACAAAATAAGGAAACAGACGGTCACTGCGTGCCAAGCCTGTTTATAAAAAAGGGCCAGAAAGTTGACATTTAAGATGTTTCTCCTTTCTGGGAAGCCAGGCTTGGCTTGGCTCAGCCAGTCCCCGGCGCGTGCATGGAGCAGCCACCCAGCCGAAGGGAATCATGGCTCCACATTGCCAGCCCCCACTTGGGTTTTGGGCAGCAGGAGCCTGCTGACCTCAATACAAGGGGGTAGGGCGGGGAGAGGGGGCTCACGTGCAATGCTGGGGCTGAGGGGCTGCCTGTGTGCAAGCAGGAGATCCCCCTGCGGTCCAACGTCTACGAGGTCTACGCCACAGACAAAGATGAGGGCCTCAACGGAGCCGTGCTCTACAACCTGCTGAAAACCGGGGCGGGGAACAAAGACTGGGAGTATTTCAGCATTGACTCGGTCAGCGGGCTGATCCAGACGGCCATGCGGCTGGACCGGGAGAAGCAGGCGGTGTACAACGTGAGCCAGGCAGCAGTGCACCTGTGGGGTGGCTGGGACGGACCTCGAGGCTGCGGGTCTGGTGTGGGTCTGGCGGGATGCAAGTGATGTGGTGGGGATGGGGTCAGCTGCCAGTCATGAAGATGTCACATCTTTGCAGGAGCTGGGTGGTTACCAAGTGGCATCGGGGAGTTGCGTCCTGGTGGGCCAACTCCCAATTCCCTGTTAAATCCCCCCAAAATCCTCTGCCACCCAGCTGTCCTCTCTGTCCCTGCCTCAGCGATGTCTCCTGGCTTGCGTGGCTTTGCCCAGGATGGCCCTTTTGCTTTTCTCCCCAGCTGATCATCGTAGCCTGCGACCAGGGCCAGCCAGCCTACGAGACCATGCAGCCCCTCCAGGTCGCGCTGGATGACATCGATGACAATGAGCCCATCTTCCTCAGACCACCTGTAAGGCACCGGGATGGAGGGGAGGGACAAAGGGGATGCAGGGATGGGGATGCCGGCGAGCACGTGTGAGGGAGCATGCGCTGCTGGGCATCACCGTGGTGGGGAGCACGATGGGATTTGCCCGCTTTTATTTAAAGCCACCTCAATGCTCATAACCCTCCCTTCTCCCGGGGTCTCTGGCAGAGGGACAGTCCCCAGTACCAGGCACTCTCTGTCCCCGAGCACTCGCGGCCAGGCACAGTGGTGGGGAACGTCACCGGGGCGGTGGATGCGGATGAAGGCTCCAATGCCATCGTCTACTACTTCATAGCAGGTGGGTGCCAAGCGGGGAGGGGAAAGGCAGCTCTGCATCCCCCCGCACACCCCTTGCCAAAGGTTTCCGTCACTCCCATCATCTCCTCTCTGCCTTTCTGCCTTGGTCAACGGGCGAGGTGGCATTTCAGAAATGTCGAGCCCAAAGGGGACTATCTGGGGACCCCCTTTCTGCATCCAGCTGGGAACCAGGAGAGCAACTTCCAGCTGAGCCGAGAGGGGAAGCTGCAGGTCTTGCGAGACCTGGACCGGGAGAAGGAGCCGTACTACTCCATCATCGTCAAAGCGTCCAGCCAGCGGAACTGGTCCCCTCCCCGGGGCCAGCGGGCAGGCAGAGCCCAGCCCTGGGACCTCAGCGGGGACCTGACCCTTCAGGAGGTGCGGATCTTCCTGGACGACATCAATGACCAGTCCCCCCAGTTCACCAAGTCGGAGTACACGGCGGGTAAGGGGTGCTGGGGCCCTGGGGGCCACCAGGAGCCAGAAATGCTCTGGGGAAAATCTAGCTGTATGAAGGGTCAGTGAGAGCCAGCCCGGCCCCAGGTCCCTGTCCCATCTCTCTCTCAAAGGGGTTGCCACCGACGCCAAAGTGGGATCGGAGCTGATCAGAGTGGTCGCAGTGGACGCCGATGTGGGCAATAACAGCCTGGTCCTGTACAACATCTTGGGCATCCGCTACATCAAGCAGCACTCCAACGACTCCGAGGAGGTGGCCAACATCTTCAGCATTGGTGCGTACCCTACATGCCATGGGAGCACAGGGCCATGTCCAGAGATGTCCCTGTGGCCAGACATCCCCATGGCCAGGGTCACTAATCCTGGGCTTGTGACCGTCCTTCCCCAGGAACCCTTGATGGGATCCTGCGAACCTTCGACCTCTTCACGGCCTACAACCCTGGCTACTTCGTGGTGGACATCATGGCCTCTGACCTGGTGGGCCACAACGACACGGCCATTGTGGGGATTTACATCCTGCGGGATGACCAGCGGGTCAAAATCATCATCAACGAGATCCCCGACAAAGTCAGGCAGTTCGAGGAGGAGTTCATCAGCCTGCTCTCCAACATCACGGGTGCCATCGTCAACACGGATGATGTGCAGGTAACCATCTACCTTTGAGGTTGCTTCAAGAGGTAGGTAACCTTCCACATGCTGCTTGGGAGGTCTCCTTTGGGGGTGCCCTGTCTGTATAAACCATAGACACCCCTGAGCTCTGAAGGTGATGGATAGACCCCAGGCTGGGTTGTATCGAAGGGGTCCAGACCAACCCCATGCCAAGCTTGTGGGTCTCTTGCCACGCAAGCACACCTTGGGGCATGCTCAGGAGGTGCCCCTGGAACAGACACCTCTCCCACACTGCAGACCTTGCTGTCTCTCCCCAGTTCCATGTTGACAAGAAAGGTCGGGTGAACTTTGCGCAGACAGAGCTGCTGATCCACGTGGTGAACAGGGAGACCAACCGCATCTTGGACGTGGAGCGGTATGTCACCTGGCCCATCACCCAGCCCATCACCTGGCCCATCGAGTCCTCGGGGACCATCACTAATGTCGAGATGCCCAAGCAACCCTTCTCTTCTCAGGGTGATTCAGATGATAGATGAGAACAAGGAGCAGCTGAGGAACCTCTTCAGGAACTACAACGTGCTGGACGTGCAGCCCGCCATCACCGCCCGGGCCCCGGATGACCTCTCGGCTCTGCAGGTAACAGCCCAGCTGGGGCTGGAGATGGCTGATGCTTGCAGGTGGGGTGATGTCCCTTCGCATCCTCCATGGCCCTCCATGGCCTGGAGAGATGTTTCACCCAAATAATTTCGGGTGGGTGCCCGCCGCTGGGTGCTGGCTGTGTGCCGGAGGTTGCCACTACCCCTCTGTCTCTCCTAGATGGCCATCATCGTGCTGGCTGTCCTGCTCTTCCTGGCTGCCATGCTCTTCATCCTCATGAACTGGTACTACCGGACAGTGTGAGTAACGCCTGGGCTCTGCCCCATGGCCGCAATGTCCCCACGGGCCAGGGGGACCTGCGTAGCTGCTTCCAGCCCTGGCAGTGCTGACAAGCAAAGGAGGGCATCAGCTTCCCAACACCTTCTGCGGTGGGGCTCAGCCTGGGTTCAGAAATTGCCCCTCTTCCCCCAAAACGTAATGGTTTTAATACTGATAGCGCCTCTCCCTGCCAAGCCCGCCATCTTTATAGATACAGGGGCTGTTTGCAGGGTTATTGCAAATCTGTGTCCTCCTCTCCTTTCAAGCATCTTCCTTATTTTCTTCCCTGATTCGCTGTATTTCTTTCGCAGGCACAAAAGGAAATTGAAAGCCATAGTGGCTGGCTCCACCGGTGAGCAGTGTTTGGGGTTTTCCAGCTGCATGAGACAGCAGGGTGCATGAAGAGCACAGAGGGGGTACACAGGGAGACATGGGGGATGTTAGCGGGGTGTAAATCAGAAGTGATCCTGCCCAGCGAGGCATGATGGTGGGAGGCTTTTCTCAGCATCCAGGCTCCGTGTTACCAGCCGCATCCCAGCGTGTTTCTCACGCCACCGGTGCCTTTTTGGTTGCCGAGTTTCCCTTCCCGATAAAGAAGTGCCACCCTGTGGTTTGCTGCTCAGCCCGCCGACGTGCCGCCCCATAACCCCTGCCCCTGCCTTTTGCAGGGAACAGAGGCTTCATGGACATCATGGACATGCCAAACACCAACAAGTACTCCTTTGATGGGTGAGTTCTCCCATTCCTTCCCCTCCCCGGTTTGCCACCTCGTGGGATTGCAGGCTGCTCCCGAGAGAGGGACACCTGCATTTTGCAGGCAGGGATGCATGGGAGGTGGAGACTCGATGCCTCTCTGCTCTGCGGAGGGATGCAGCCAGACATGCCATGCGGGGCATGACTCTGGCCCTGGGACATGTGCTTTCAAAGAGAGAGCTTGAGAGCTTTTAAAGCTGAAAGACCTCGTGCCTTCTCCTATAACTCCGTCTCTGCCAACACTGGCCAGGCTTGGGGTAAGCAGAGGTGACGGGTGAAGGTCAACACACATCTGGATCCAAAGCAGCCAAATTCATGCCTGCACAGGACAGGAGGAGGCAGCGCAGCCTCAACATCTGGGCTCTGGATGGGGTTAGGGATGCTGCCGGGTTTTCAGCAGCTCTTTACTTGTGCTGAGGGCTGCTCCTCTCCCCCCTGGGCAGGGCCAACCCGGTGTGGCTGGACCCCTTCTGCAGGAACATGGAACTGGCGGCGCAGGCGGAGCACGAGGATGACCTGCCGGAGAACCTGAGTGAGATCACTGACCTCTGGAACAGCCCTGCCCGCACCCACGTGAGCCATGGCCCCCGCCGGGACACCTCTTCCCCACGCCTGACACCCACACCGCCTCCTCAGCCACTCTCTCCTCCCGCAGGGGACCTTCGGGAGAGAGCCCTCCGCGGCCAAGCCGGAAGATGACCGCTACCTGCGGGCAGCCATCCAGGAGTACGACAACATTGCCAAGCTGGGGCAGATCATGCGGGAAGGACCCATCAAGGTGAGTGGTGAGCACGGGCATCCTCCACCAAGGAATCTTCTCCTACCGCTACGGCTTCCAGGTTCACGGCTGCGGCACCGGAGGGTGATGTTGCTCCAAGAAATGCTGGGATGGGGCCAGCCTCCCTCTAACAAATCCATCTCCCTTGGGTAACCCGTCGTCTCTCCCCCTCCACCCAGGGCTCTCTCTTGAAGGTGGTCCTGGATGATTACATGCGCTTGAAAAAACTCTTTGCCCAGCGGATGGTGCATAGGGCCACCGCCAGTCAGGGGGACCGCTCCTCGGTCTCAGAGGTAGACGGGGTGTGCATGGGCATGGGGAGATGCTTGCCGTGCCCTCTGGGATGCAGTGTGTCTTCCCGGCCCCGCAGGCTGCGGTCGCTCCCCGTGGCTGCGGTCCCCATCACCCAGTGGTCTCCTGGCTCTCCGCTCAGCGAAAACGAACCAGATGCCGGTTTTCCACTGAGGCTGCTGGTTCCCCACAATGCCCCCGCTCTTGTGACCCCCCCATGTTTCCTCTGAACATCAGCAGCACCCTCTCCGTCGGTCTCTCCCACGCTGGGGGAGGACCCCCCTCTTGGTGGGGGGTGCTCTGTCCATCACCTCCCCATCTCCCCGCAAAGGGGCAGCAGCTCCACCGAGGCTGGCCAAGAAGCTGCGGGTCCCTGCACAGACACGGGGACATCTTCCCTGCCCCTCTGCTCCTCTGAGCTTATCAACCCAGCAGGTTTTTGAGGCAAAAAGGCTGGGACAGAGGGTTTTGTTGCAGGAGGGCTGGTGTGGGGAGAAGCAGCTTCTCCCGCAGCCTTGCCCCTCTTCATGGGGGGAAAAACATGGGGCAAACAGTGTGGAGGAGAGCAGTGGGACAGGAGACACCTTTCAGCCCTTCTGCCCCCGTCCCTCCTTGCCCTTATCCCCTTCCAGCCATTCCAGCCTTCCCTCAACTCCTTTCCTTGTCTGCCTCCTGCCCCACCACCCTCACACAATCCCAAATCCCAACCCGGGTCCAAAGCCCACCCTCGGCCGCTGCGGGGGCTGCTGCGGGACACACCACCCGGCCGGCAGCCAGTGCCTGAGCCAGGGCACCCACCTGATGAGTGAGCGATCCAGCTGGAAATCATCATCGCGACAGTGATCCTCATCACCATGCTCTGAGGTTGCTTCAGAAGAGGGTCCCGTCCCTCCTGCTGAGCTCTGGCATTGCAGGAGGTTCGGAGGCAGGGAAGCAGGATCTGCTCTGACCATGGTGGTGATTACCCTCTCCGTGGACCTTTTGCAGCTGATCCAGAAGGAGCTGGAGGAAGAGGAGGAGGAGCGCAGCCCCAGCCAGGGCAGCCTCCGCTTCCGACACAAGCAACCGGTGGAGCTGAAAGGTCCCGATGGCATCCACGTGGTGCACGGCAGCACGGGCACGCTGCTCGCTTCCGACCTCAACAGCTTGCCCGAGGACGACCAGAAGGTGCTGGGGCGCTCGCTGGAGACTCTGACCGCCGACTGCGGGGGCTACAGCGACCACAACGCCCGCACCGAGTCGGCCAAGTCCACCCCCCTGCACAAGATGCGGGAGGTGATCATGGAGAGCCCGCTGGAGATCACCGAGTTATGACGAGCAGTGGAGGTGGTGCTCCTCTAGGCAAGCCGGGGCCAGCGGGGATGAAGCACAGACCAGGGGGGCCGTGGCGGGGGCCGGGGGCACCCCGAGGCCAGCGCTCGGTCCCCCCTTCCCCTGAAGAAGGAGTCCAGGCCAACCGGTGCGGTTCGCTCCGGCAGCCTCGGAGAGCTTGGCCCCGGGAAAGGGCTCTCAGGACCAGTTTGCTTTTACTCGCCTGTCATTTACCCATGAAAGCATTGAATTTTTTTTATTTTTCTTATTAAAAAAAAAGTTGTTTTTTTTTTTTTTTAAAAAAAGAAAAAAGAAAAGCTAAATGAATCCAATGAGTCCAGGCTGGACAGGGGTGAAGGTGCAGTGAAGGTGCGGCTGATGTGCCGCTGCAGCATCCCCAGGCGCAGGCTGGGGACGAGTACCACAGGCGCGGGGAGGGCCGGGGCAGTGCAGAGAGAGGCCGAGTCCGTTTGGCATTAACGTCACCTTTCCAGCAAGGAAAGACCAAAAAACAAAAAAACGAAGACATTTCTCCATTTTGCTGGCTTTACCAAAACATGTTGCGACGTCGAAAAAAAGAGAGACTGACAATAACTGGGGCTTCTGGATGTGGAGTGCTCGTGCGTGTCTTTTCTTGCCCTTTTCTTTCCCCTTCTCTCTTGCTTTCGGGTTTGTTCGTTTGGGGGTTTGTTTCCAATCGTAACCTTGTGGAGAGTTTCGGGCACGGTCTGTTACGGGACTCAGAAATACACTGTCTATGGTTTTGGGTAACCTGTCTGTCCTCCTTCCTCCCCAGCCGCGCCGTACCGGATTCATCATACCCAAACCGCCTTTTGAAGAGAAACCCCCCCTTTTTCCCTTCATTCACCCCTCAATCCATCACCTTTGCGAGGTGCCGCCCCCAGTGCTGCTGCACCCCGGATTTTGGTGGAAGCATTAAACCTCTCCCAGGTTTGCCCCCCTCGCCACACCGCCAGCACCCCAGGAGAAGGAGGAGGGAGACAACCAGCTGGGCTCACGGGAAGAGTTTATTTGCGGTGGGATGCTCCCGTGCACGCTCAGGACCGGGTGCTGTGGATGTCTCCTCTCCTGCAGCGGGGAGGAACAAGCCAGCACCCTGCTACCCCTCACGACCGCGGCTGGGTCAGCGCGGGACCCCCCCAGCAGGGATGTGTGTGTGAAAGGAAATCTTTGCCCCCAAACTCACTCATTTTTGGTTCAGGGGATACTTAAAATATATATATATATATCTCTATCTCCAGCAATCAGCTGGACACTAAATGAGTATACTGCAAATGTCATGTGAAAGCTGGGCATTGCAGGTAAATTTAATCCACTTTGTTTCTTTAACTGGCGACCCAGGGAGAAAAAAATAAAATAAAATAAAATAAAAAGCCACCCCAATTTGAAGAGAGACCAGCAAAGCGCTGGGATTGCCAAAAGCCGACGAGACCTGTGGCGGCCGGGAGTCAGGGGGCTGGTGTTTGGGCAGCAGAAACCGTTCCAGCCCACGGGGACGGATCCACGTTGCAGGATCTGGGCTTTACGAGGGGTTCAGGGTGGGATGGGGATGCAGATTGGGATGGGGGTGAGGATGGGGAGGGACGGCAGGATTTTGCAATCAGCCTAAGAGAGGGTGAGGCTGAATCCCCAGTCCTGAAAATATTAACAAGTCCCTTAAGCTGATCTGGAAATCCAAGCCCCAGGGGTGGAAAAGGAAGCGGCAGAGGCGGCTGGGGGGCCCCACAGCCCCCACCGGGGCGGGTGAGGCCCGTGGGCTCCTGCCGTCGCTGTCCGCGGGTGCAGGCGCGTCCCAAGAGAAGGGGTCCGGGATCCTGAACCAAAATGGTGGGGCAAGCCCGGCCAGCCGGGGAGGTGGCTCCTAGTTCCATAGGTGACGCCGGCAGTGCTCGACGGCCTGCGGGAAGCAGGGGGAGGGATGGTGGGGGGAGGCAAGGACCCCCAGCACCCTGCCGACCCAGGGGAGGGGATGCGGCCACTGCTTACGTGGCACTCAACCGCCGTGGCCATGTTCTTGCACCAGTAGCGCGGGCCCCAGGCGCAGGGGTCCGAGCCCAGGAGATCCTCCTCAGCTGAGTCGCAGGCTTTTATTTTCTGCATTGCGAAGGAAAAAGGTGGGAAGGGGAAGAAAAAAAACCCCTGCGAGCACCCTGCGACCCCACTGCCCTCTTGGTCTGGGCTGCCCCAGGGAACGGGTGCAGCACCCATGGCACAGGGGCACTTACGGTGCAGACGAAGGTGGGGTCCATCATCTGCACAAGGAGCCGCACGGCCGCCGGCTCGTACTGCACCACCAGCGCCTCGCACTGGGAAGGAGAAAGGGGGTGAGTCCGGCGGGAGGGGTCCGGGGGGTCCCCGCCGGGATGGGTGCTCCCCCCACCCCCGGCTGACCTTGCTGGTGAGCGGCGTGGGCAGCAGCTCGCAGCCCTTCTCCAGCACGTCGCCCAACTCCGCCAGCGTCTCGTTCTTCAGCAGCTCGTTGTCGAAGTAGGTGATGACGATCTGGCAGACGTTGCAGAAGGCGCCCGCGCCCACCGCCAGCTGCTCCAGCGCGGCAGCCCCTGCGGGATGCGGGGGGAAGCCGTTAGCACCCCCCACAGCACCCCGCTCTCCGGGGACCCGGTGTCTGGGTGCCGTCTGGGTCCCCCAGGCTCACCTTGGTGGGCGTCCCCGCTGCGGGGGCAGCAGCGCAGCATGGTGCAGACGGCCGCTGGGTCGGTGGCCTCCAGCAGCATGATGACCACGGCTTTGCCGTAGGAGTCGACAAAGTCCTTGCACTGCCCGATGACGCCGTGGGGCAGCATGTAGCACACCTTCTCGATGTCATTCACCAGTTGCTCCTGCCGGGACAAGGCGGGCGGAGGGATTGGGAGACCCCCCTCCTTGCTTACCCTCCCTCCTTGCTTGCCCCCCGCCTTGCCCCCGTCTCCTGACCACAGCGGCAGGCCTCACCTCCGTCACGTTGTTTTCCAGGAGGCTCTCGGCCGCCTTCACGGCAAACTGGCACATCTCGCACAGTGGCGTGGTCCCCTCCCCATCCTGCTGGGACAAGGTGATGGGATGCACACCGAGCCCCCCCAGAGCCGTCCCCATCCCACCCAGCCATCAACCCCTACGAAAAACATTTCCCACCTTGGAAAAATTGGGGTGCTCAAGGGAAAAAAAAAGCAAAATAAGGCTCCCCCTTCCTGGCGTTTGGATTTTAAGGAATGGGGCAGAGAGGGGGGGTCCCCACTTACCCCCAGGGCACTCAGGACCTGTGTCACCTTCTCTGTAAGCAGCGTGTGGAGGGGCAGCACCGAGGCAGAGGAGCAAAGTCCCAGGTGGCCACACAGCTCCATCGGGTCCTGGAGAGAGAGACACCCCGAATCGGGTGGGCATCGCCCCCCGGGAGGGTGAGCCTGTGCCTCCCCTTCCCCAGGGAGAGCGATTTCAGCCCATCGGGGTGCGGGTCTCGCTTACCTCAGCCTGCTGCCAGTGGAGGAGCCAGGGAATGGCAGGAAAAAAATTATAAATAAAACAGAATTACAGTGGTTGCAAGCCAGAGGGAGGGGGGAAATATTTAAAAGTCACCAGCAGCCCTGGGGAGCCGCTCACCCACTTACCAAGTGCCGGAGCAGCCGGGCGACCGTCTCCGCGTACTCAGCCAGGTAGCGCTTGCACTGTGCAGGGGAGACACGGCGTCAGCGCCCAAGGGGGGGACACCCCACCGGACCCCCGCAGCCCGCCACAGCGCTGCTCAAAAGCGGGTGGCGGCGAAAGATGCTGCCATGCCCTGGTGAAATCGGGGAGGAGGAGGGAGCCCAGCAGGATGCCAGCACCCTTACCCGCTGTGCCAGGTCAGGTGCCAGGCCCTCGCACGCCCGTTCGGCGCTGGCCACCAGCGTTTGGGCGAAGGCGGTGTCGGTCCCCAGCTCCAGCTGCACGGCTGCCACCAGCTGCAGGCAGACCCCGCACGCCTCCTCCCTCTCCTGCGGGACAACAGGGGCAGGGACACATCGGTACCCCCCAAAATAAAACTGAGGCCCCCCCACACCTGAATTTGCAGGGCTGTGATTTAAATGTCAGTGGCGATCTGGGGCTGCTTTTCGGCCAGCATCTCTCTGGTCCCCCCCCCCGGATCCTGCAATATCCCAGCCCCAAACTGGCGAGACCCCTAATCAGATGCTATTTCAGCTCTGCAGTAATTTTAAGATTTTTGTTCAATTATTGTTAAATAAGCGATGCTTAGGTGATTCTTGCCCTTGAGCAGCATCAACGGCATTCGTGCCTGCGCCGCGGTACCTGGGCCTCGCCACGAGGCAGGTCCTGGGGATGGAGCAGGAGGGGCACGTTGGCGATGAAGGGGGCGACCAGGTTGGCGAAGTCCTGAGCGGGGCCCGCGGGGGCTGGTGGCGGCTCCTGGAACTTCAGGGCCCCCATGGGGCTCTCCCGGGGCTGGCACAGCTTGATGGTCCCGCACACCACCTTCGGGTCCGACTGGGGGAGCAGAGGGGTGGGGGCTTGGGGCTGCGTCTGCCCCATCGCCCTGCTCCCCCCCCATTCCTGGGTCATTTCCATCCCTATCTCCATCTCCCAAAGGTTTTGTCCCAGGCTCCAAGAGCCTCCCTTGCGCTGCAAGCCCCCAAGATGTCCCAAACCATGGAGAAACACAAACCCAAGGGCGTCCCCCCCACCAGTTACCAGCACTTGCTTGCCCAGCTGGACGAGGATGAGGATGCCGGTGTCCACCATCCTTTTGCACTTGACGGACCAGTCCTGGAAGGGCAGGTACTGGCATTTCTTATCCAAGAAGAGCCGCAGCTTTTCCTAGGTGACAAGGGGAGAGCTCAGGGCCGGGCTGGCCCTGTGGTGTCGGGGGGGGGGGGGGACGACATGCCAGCCCTGCACCCCCCCATCCATGACCCACCTCGGTGCGGTTGTCCTGCAGGATCTTGCCCACCACGGAGACCGCCACCTGGCACAAGTGACACGGGATCCCCTTCTGCTGAGAGAGAACACGCGTCAGGATGCTGCCACGGCACGTGGAACACCCCACTGGCTCCCCCAAATCCCACCCCTCCACCACAAAAACACCCCACCAAGGGGTACTTGGGAATATCCCGGGGTACCCACTCCTTTTTGCCGCTCACCCTGCGGACTGCCAGTCCTGCGTGAGCCCCCCCAGTTAGGCAGCCTTGTTGGCTTACACAGTGCTGCTTGAGAGCATCAGCGGATGCGGATGCTCCTCCGGGTGCCCAGCTTCAGGGCAGCCAGGCTGGGATTCTCCCCCAGCCCCACATTTTGGGGCAGGATGAGTGCATCCCTCCATCACCCCGCATCCCCCTGCTCCTGGTGCAGTTACCCCCAGGGCCTGGTTCCAGACGGTGATCCGGCAGAGCTCCAGCGCCCCGCACTTGGCCGCCGTCGCCACGTCGCGGCACCAGTCCTCCGGCCGCTCGCCGCACTCATGGAGGGGGCTGGCCACGGCTGCGGCAGGGGGAGAGGAGACCCTCAGCCCCTGGGGCACCGCGAGACCAGCTCCTGCACCACAGCAACCCAGCACCCCCAGCACCCCAACCCCAGCCCTGCCCCGTGAGCCAAGGGCGATGCTCCTCACCCTCCCGCTGTGATTCACCCTCAGCTTTCGCAATGGTGGTGGGGTTGTTGGGTTTTAGAAATTATTTTTTAAGCCCAGCAAAGGCCGGCTTTGCCAGGCCACCACATGCTGCCGGCTTTTCCAACGGGACGTCGCAGCAGCTTTGGGCCAGCATCAAATACAAAGCGAATTTGGGGGATCATCCTTAGCCTTGCAGCATCCTTCAACACGCTGGGAAGGCAGCTGCTTATAAAAACAGCAATAAATCTTGCAAAACGAGCAAACCAGGGGTGCCGAGGCCCAGCCCCGCGCAGCAGCCGGTTAGCCACGCCACAGCTCCCGGCAACACTTGAGCAACCTCACTTTTGGGTGGTTTGGTTTTGGGTTTGGTTTTTTTTTTTTTTCATTTCCTCCCAACAATAGCATTTTCTTCCAACTGCAAATCCCCGGCGTGGCAGCGGCAGCGCCCGCCCAGGCAGCACGGTGGCGTGGCGCAACGCCGGTGGTTTAATTGCCACCTTACCGTGTCAGGATTAATTTGCGATGGAGCAAGTGTTTATTCCCACCGGGGGCTGCGCCCACCCCGGATGCGGCCGAGGAGGTGGTGAGGAGCCGGTGCAACCCAAGCCCTTTGCTGCCCTGCTTTGGCCAGGAGCTGCTCTGGGAAGTCAGGGGGGCACATGGGGAGCAGCACATGGACAGACGGACAGACAGACCCTGCCACATACCCTCTTGCAGCTGGCATTTCTAACCAAAGGACAACCCCCCCAGAGCACTCGCAGACAGCTTTTACCACCAGCCCTGGCCATATGATTTTGTACAGCAAGAATAAAGCCAAAGGCACAAACCGCTCCTTCCACCCACCCCGCCCTTATCAGGTTTCTCCCAAAAAGCTGCTTTTCCTGCATGCCAGATCCTGGCAATGCCTTCGGCTCATCCACGGGACGTGTTGGGACAGCGGCTTGAGATCCCCGGGCCACCCCGGCAAGTCCCCAGGGGTGGAGGCTGGAGGGAGGGGGCTCCCAAGCCCCCCACCAGCCCCGCCTGCTCCCAAAAGCGCTGGCACAGCTCGGCGGGTACCGGGTGGCGTTTCAGCCCCGATTACCCCATCGGCTGACGGCAGCACCGGGGCAGGAGCGAGCCCCGGGGCAGGGTGAGTCCCTCGGGTTTCTCATGCACAGCTTCCCACACACCTCTCCAGCAGCGCGATGCCGCGGTCGCCGCATCAGCTGAGAGATATATATTTATTTTTTAACCCTGGCGCTAGCATCAGGACAAACAGGAATGGCAAGTCAGCGGAAGCGTTAAGGGGCAGCACCAAAAAAAAAAAAAAGGAGGAGAGGGGAAGCAACAACCTACAGCTTGTTTCTGAGCTGGTCCTGCCTGACCCATGGACATGAGCATCTCTCGCAGTCCCTGCTGGAGACCGCACCAGCAGCGCAAGGATGCTGCGTGGCAACAGCATAGGGGGATTTCGCAGATCTAAAGGACACCAGTGGTTTGGATCTGCACCTTTTTGGCTGACGGTGGCTCTCAGCTCGGTGCTTACTCCTCGCTCTGCTCAAACTGAAACTCAGGCAACAAGTGCTGGGCCGGAAAAATAATTAATAACAATAATAACGCCCATCTGCTGAGAGCAGAGGAAGCTTTCCCGGGTAGAAAGCATTGCCACAGGGCAAGCAACCAGAGCAACTGGTGCGCCGTGAGTTCTCCTCCACATTTCAAAGCTGTGCCAGAGCCATCTCATGCTGATGGGCACCCAGGCAGCAGGACAGCGGACGATGCCGTTTTCGGCAAAGCCCCAGTATGGAGCAGGGGGCGAGGCAGGGACGGTGCTGCCCCTTCCCCAACTGCCAGGCGCCCAGGGTGGGATGGGCTTTGCTCAGGGGTGAACCAGCACAGAGCTCCGTATCTGGCAGGGCTGTGCCAGCATTACGTGGAGCCCCGGAGCGTGCCGGCCGAGCCGGCCGAGCCTGGCGAGCAGGTTGTGACGCAAACCCCGGGGGTGGCGGCGTGGGCCACGACGCCCCAGTTCCTGGCTGGGCGCACACCCCTGTTACAGCAAAAACCATAAAATACGCTCTTCCCAGCATCAAAATCCTTCTCAAAGGTGTGCAGCAGCCCCCAGTCCTGCAGCCCCTTCAGCCATGCCGTGCCGTGCAGCCAAGCCCCTGCCGCAAGAGTGGCCGCTGGCTTCCAGGGCAGCCATCACCCAAAGGACGGACGTGCCGAGCGCGGGTGAACTTTCCTGCTCTGCCTGTTGCCGGCTGGAGCACCTCGGCACGTCCACCCCCACCATCGGGCCACGCGTGCGCGGGCACGACTCCTCCACCGCAAAGCCGGTGCCTGGGCAGGTCACGTCAGAGGAAGCCAATGGGCCGAGCCTAGGGTAATTAGGGCGCAAAAGGGGTTCTTCCCTCTAAAAGGGTTTTGGGGTTTTTCTTTTTGCCTACAACAGCAGGGAGCTGTGGCTTCCCTGGGGAAATTTCCCCCGGAATAAGTGATTTCCCCTTGAGCAAGGACCAGGGATCAGAAACAGGCTCTTCCCAACCTGTTTCCTGGGGATGAGCCAGGCATCACCTTCTCCCTCTTATCGGGGGGATACCTTGGGGACAGCAGCATAAGCTCATCTGCAGGAAGATTTGCTCACAGACACCCAAAGCCCCGCCGTTGGTGAGAGGTCTCCAAAGGTGCACAGGGCTGCAGCATTGCACCCCATCATCCTACCCGGAGCTCGGCAAGCCACAGCAGAAGCGGCTTCCTGCCTCCTGCACCTCCTACAAGGCCCCTAAGGAAAGGGGCAGCTTCAGGTGGCACCGTGGTCACTCCGTTGTGCAAGGACAAGGAAGTGGTTTCCCCCAAATCGCATGTATGCGGCCAGCTCCTGACACCAAGGCAGCCCTCTCCCACCTTGCTGCCAAGACGCCCCCATCAACTCCCTCCCTCCTTCCATACCCCGGCAAAACTGAATCCCCACCGTCCGGAGAAGGGAGGGAGCAAACCACTTTTTGCCCTGAAATCATCTTCAAGGGCAGGAATTGCAACATTCACGTCCAGCTGGGCGAGAGGTAAAGCAGCCGGTGGTGCCACCTGCCCCAGCTCTCCTCTGGCTTAACTCCACCACCGCGGAGGGACGAGGAAGCATGCTATGGAGATTAAACACTATAGCTGGGAATAGTTTTGGGATCCGGAGGGGTTTTCTGGGCTCTCCTCGAGTCCTACCCCCAGGCCTAGACTTACCTTGGTAGGAGCCCAGGCACACAGAAAGGATCAGCACCCAGCCACTCCATTTGCTCTCCATGCCGTTCCTAAGATAGTCCTCAGTGGCTGGTTCCTCTCCTGTGCTGCTCCCAGACTGAGGAATCTTGGATGGGTTGGGAAAAGCAGTGAGAATCCACACCTACGCAGGGCAATTACCACACCCCTCTCCTTACACCTTGATTATAAAATCATCACCAGCCTGCAAGTGGAGGGAGGGACCAGAGCCAGGCAGGTATTCCCGGGAAGCCAAAACCAGCCCTGAACCTGCTGCTCAACGCTAATCTCGCCACTCCTGGCAGCAAAGGGTGGGCACAGCAGGGGAAAACTGTCCTACTGCCATGCGATAGAGCGGTTTTCTGAATTACGAGCATCATCTCTCAAAAAAGTAATTAAAAAAAACCCAAAGGTCAGCAGCGCAGATATTAAAGACCAGCAAATTTAGGACAAGTGACTTAACGGTGTATTTAAAGGCAGCCAAATAGTTTGCTTAAAGCATTTAAAAGACATTTGTTTTATTCAAAATAAAGCAAGGAACGAAGACAAAAGGAAGGCCACGTTAAACGCAGAAGTCAGCACTGAAGCCTGCTATCAAGCAGCTTCAGCAGGAACTCCCTCCAGCCTGCGCAAGGCAGAGAAATTGCAACACGGCACTGTTGCCTCACATCAGGCATTGCATCTGTCCAGGGAAGAGAGCGGCGGTGGCAATCCTTGGCAAGCCTCTTCAACCTGCACCTGAGCTCAATATAACAAAAGCTTGATGGGACACACATGTTGCAAGGCGACAGCAACTCAATGGGAACCTGAATCCTGCCATTCAGCCCCAGATTCCCAGTGACAATTTGGGACATGCCTTCCTTCTCCTGGCTCCGCGGCAAAGGGGAAGCTGACAAGATCCTTTGGCAACTAGTGCACACCAAGGAAACGAAACGCACAAGCCTACCGGTTTACGGAAGTTTTTATTGTTCATTAAGGAAGCTTTTGTGCAAAAATCAAGACAACGTTCTTTAGAAAGCAACTGCACGTGTCCCCCCAGCATAACTCAAGCGGGTCAGGTGCCACAGTCCACAGGAAGGGAGAAAACTAAAGAGACTCCCAGCGCTAGCACAGGACTTCCCCCACTTCACCTCGCCCCACAGGTTGCCAGCATGAATCCTTCACTACTAAAAACCCAAGAAAATTAAAACCTGCCAGAGCAAGCGTCAATCCGTCCCCACCCCCCTCCAAAAAAAATTCACATTAAGAGAACACCATCCAGTTTAAAAGATCAAACACCATACTACACGCCGTGGTGTAACACAACCTGTACCTCCAGGGCAGCGATGCTGAAGAGAGCTTATTTCCTATCTGGCATATCTACCCCAACTAGGATACACTGCTGGAACCACTGTGCGAGGCTGCCAAGACAGAAAGCTGCAGGTATTTTACATCTTTAGGGGAAATTAGTTTTCTTTTTTAAAGCCATGAGCACCTGAGCGTTCTGTACAAATGCAAAGAGGAAAGACAAACTGGTATTGCTATCTGCCAACGCTGCCCAGACATTTAGTATGTACACGTAGTAACAAAAAAGCTGCAGGTGAGTGTTTTTCCATTCAACTGCATGAAAATTAGTTTGCTTGGTGCTAAAGCGTTGTTACTGGAGCTCCCACCTCACCCAAGACACCACAGGAACAGTAGCAGTTGCCGGCACCTTTCTGAACAGGACTGGAATTTTCAAAGCTCCACCTCTGCCCAGCTCCTCCTTCCCAAAGGTCTCCTCAGAGAGCTACTTTGGTGCTTCTATTTTTGGGGGTTAACTTGATCAGAATTACGCACTCAGTGCCAGCAGGGGATACAAGGTCCGTCTCAAGCAACATAAGCATGATTCGCATTCTCAAGGCCCCTACACCTCAAGGGCCTGACTTGTTTCCAGGGTAGCAGCCTGCCTTGAAAGGCTTTTGTTCTGAAGTTCGGGCCGTTTCAGTGGGATGCTTTCTGCTGCAGAGGTGTGAAAGGCAGGTTGTCAGGTATGCCAGCAGAGCTGCCAAATACCTACCACAAGTCCTCTTACCATCTGCCATCTCCGCTTCCTACTCAGACACACTTTCCAACAGAAATGGGAAATCTGGAAAGAAATTTAGATTTCAAACTACTCAGAAGGGTGAGTGTCAGTGAGAATGGGTGGTAGCAATGGAAACTGCCCACAAGCCTCATAGCGCCTCTGAAGTTTCAGAAGACTGAAACACGCTATGAAAGAAAAACAGATCAAGGACCAAAATGGCAGTTTACAATAAAAACCATTTTTCCATGCGTTCTGCCCTCTACACTGAACTCACGTTGACATACGCACAGCCCCTGCTGACTTTTTCCCCTCTCCATCTTCTACCAACCCGGCTCACTCCACCTCCTTGGCACCCGGCTGGCTGCATGTAGGAAGCTGCAAGACTAAGCAGAATTGAGCAACTAGGACAAGAAAAAAAAAAAGGAGCCACTTCTTAAGTATGTCAGCATGCTTCAAAAGACTGAAATCCCACTGTACAGGGCTTGACAGCAGAACACTCATGCTTAGACCAAGTAGTCCAAAATAAAAAGGACATGATCAAAGGTTGAGGGAGGGTTTCCTTAGCTACGATAACACCACGAGCTGCAGGTGTGGTCACTCAAATGCAAAAGCGTGGTCATTCAAACACATCTTTTTTTTTTAGGTACCTGTTACTTTTAAAGTTAGCTGGGCACACAAAGTCCCCTCCCCTGCATCTCTATAGCTTTCAAAATTCCAGCCGAAGGGATTCCCGGATTCAACATTATCCCCTACAGTTCCATAGAAAATTATTATTCCAGCCAGGTGTTAAAAATGCAAAGCATGTAATCTTCCCAATGCTGACCACAGAAAGACATTTGAAAGGTTTAGTCACTATCTTGTTCTTTTTTTAAATTAAAAGATAATAGTCTTGTCTCATTTCACCTTCTCTGCCATTCTTCCCAAGCACCTAAAAAACACTTCAGCCTACCATTTAAAAATCTACAACACACTGACTATTTTTAGGAGCATAATGAGTTAAACTGTACAATCAGAAATATCTTTGTTAAGTCAACAATGAAGATCTGATCCTTCAACAGCAGCACTGCTACAGAAGAGTTACAACAAAGGAACTTGAAGGTCAAATTGTTAATGAGGCAGAGAGGAGCGACATTTGAGATACAGCTCTCCGCCAACCTCGGCCCACATTTTTAAGAGCCATGGCAAGCTTTCAGAACTGGAAATTCTTCTTCTAGTTCCACACATGACGTTTGCAGTGATCAACAGCCTAAAGGGAAAGAAATACTGTATATTAGTGCAAAAAAAGCCTGTTTGCAAACAGGTGTGCATCTACACATACAAATCAGCACCTTATTCTGAACCGAGATCTTGGGAACAAATCTGTTTTTCCTAAAATAAGTGATTCCAGAGAGGACAGCCTTGTCCCCACCCAGAAGCTTCAGGAAAGAATGCTGACGACCCTTAGCCATTAAGGCCTGGCAAAGAAAGGATCAGCCCACAGCAATACCGGAAGCCAATTTTTAGAGCCTGATGACAGGTCATGACAATGGTCTGTTGGCTGCAGGAACACAGACTAAATACAAAGCTCACACTGTACCTTACTATAGATTCTGAAATGCTAGCAGAGGAGTGGGGGATAGGAACGAAGGGGAGAGGAAACAGTCTGCTTTAAGAAAACTCAGGGCTATGAAAGACCCTCTAATCAGACTCAACCACGTCTAGCTAGTACCCTTTCGCTAGTGGAATTCAGCCACTTGGAAGTGTGGTATAGGAGCCAGAAAGATAGTTTATAAGGAGCTATCTAAGACCAACAGGAAACGCGAGGCAGAATCCTGCTTTACATACGTTGCACTGAGCAGCAGTCTCCATGTTCTTACACCAGTAACCTGGACCCCAGACACAAGCATCATCCCCCAGGAGAGGCTGTTTAGCTGATCCACAGACTCCAAGTTTCTGTGAAGAGAACAGCGGCAGAGTCAGCATCTTTCTATTTGCAGCAAGAGATCTCAACTCCAGCCTTACGTCTGAGCTTCCACCTGACCGAGCATAGGAACAACACTGAGGTAGCTTCAGGAGCTCCCACAATACCATGCTCAACTGGTTAAGTGCAATCACACTTGCAGTTGAACGAGTAGACATGAAGCAGTAATCTGACATGAGGAAGAATTATGTTACCACAACCACTTCTTCATATTAAGTTTTGAGAAACAGAGCTTCTAGAAAGGGAGCTTTCTCAAGAAATGTCATTTAACTTCCTCTCATCACATTCAGGGCACACTACACCTTGTTACTGAACCTCAACGGTGGATTATCACTGGCACCTCTTTTCTTCTATCCTTCCTTGCACAAGGCTGGCAGTCAGACAGTTGTCCATTCAGTAAGCCCAAGGCGTTGCACAACTGCACTTGCTCCAAGCATTCAGTGTGCTGATATTTATTCCAGCAGAGTTTCTGCATGCTAGGCACTGAAAGGCCTACACAAGAGTAGGCAGGACTGTATTGGAGCCTGTACTCAATAGAACTAAACGCAATACTCACAGTGCAAACAAAAGTGGGATCCATCATCTCTGCCAACAGTTGCACAACCACGGGTTCATACTGTTCCACAAACTGAACACACTGTAACAAAACACATGTTGAGAGATTCTCCTGTTAAAGCCTTAGAAAGAAGAGGAAGATACAGTCTTCAGCAGGCTTGCCTGTACACTACCTCCAAACACCCCAATAATACACTCCAAACTGATAAACCAGAGGCTTGAGCTCTGCAGATCGAAAAGGGTTCAGCATCACACTAATCACACAATTAGATAATTTTTTGTTAGCTCATACCTGCCTGCAGCTGTCTGCAGACAGGTTATGATGAGACAGGGGTCAAAAGGAAAAGAACCACGCAGGACAGGCCCTGGGAAAAGAACCACGCAGGACAGGCCCTGGGAAAAGAACCACGCAGGACAGGCCCTGGGAAAAGAACCACGCAGGACAGGCCCTGGGAAAAGAACCACGCAGGACAGGCCCTGGGAAAAGAACCACGCAGGACAGGCCCTGGGAAAAGAACCACGCAGGACAGGCCCTGGGAAAAGAACCACGCAGGACAGGCCCTGGGAAAAGAACCACGCAGGACAGGCCCTGGGAAAAGAACCACGCAGGACAGGCCCTGGGAAAAGAACCACGCAGGACAGGCCCTGGGAAAAGAACCACGCAGGACAGGCCCTGGGAAAAGAACCACGCAGGACAGGCCCTGGGAAAAGAACCACGCAGGACAGGCCCTGGGAAAAGAACCACGCAGGACAGGCCCTGGGAAAAGAACCACGCAGGACAGGCTCTGATTTGCAAAGCTTAGTCTCTAAGCGGAGACCACTGCTGCCTCAAGAGGAAAGCACACTGAACAAGCTGGAGACAAACATCCTGAACAGGATGGCAGCAATGCAGTAATGCCTCTTAAGCACTTTTAGCCCCAGTAGTTACTATTCATTTCAGAGCAGGCAGCAGCACAAACACTTCCCGTTGATAACAGTCAGCCCTCTAGTGGAAAGGCCATCTCCAAAGCACCAAAAGATGTTGGCCTTCTCAGCGTTGACTAACAGCACCAATTAATAAGCGAACCACAGCTATTAAACAGCCTCAGACCAGTTAGCAGGAATAGCTGTTTCATAGCTGCTTTAAGCCTGTATATTGTATGCCTCGTAAACTTATAAGCAGTTACCACGTGCTGACACTCAGCAGCTGCCTAATAAGATTTCCAGGTAAATCTTGATAGCAGTGGCCTAACAGGTGTTGCTTTTTGCTGTCTCACTGGAATTATGCCAGCCTACTTCCAATTACTTTGTTAATCCCCTGAACAGGATCAGTGTTGAGGAAAAAAACCAACCACCTTCAGCTGTTCCCACCCACTGTTCTCAGAGGATATCCAGGCAAACCTTTATTGACTGCAAATTAGTCCAACAATCCAGCCAGTCAATTCAGGCCCTTAAAAGTCTCCATCTATTCAAAGGACTGCCAACCCCCAAGGACAGGGAGTGCAACAACCTAATCCCCCTGCACCCCAAACTCCTTCCAGCCTCTAGCAGAGGGAGAGATTCCTTCAACTCTCACCTGCATTACAATGACTACTCAAAAACCACCATGCTAGTTTTTTTGACTACTCTGCAAGATGTGTCGTCCTTCTGTTCATCTCTATCTGCCTTGTTCTGACTGGAAGGCAGGCTACCACACAGCAAGGCCACTGTGTGGTCATTTCACTGCTTCAGATCAAGCCTGCTCCCTCTTTTTTGCTCTACTGCACATGAGAAGCTGCTACACTTTGGTGCTAACTAGTAAAGGGAAAAACCTAGGAAGGATCAGGTTGCAGGACACAAGCCAGTCCCAGCTGCACCTGTGGACAGTTTGTCTCCAGCCAGAGACCAAGGCAGTCAGCCAAACACAGAGACCTCTACTATGAGTACCTGGACATTTATAGCAGAAGTAGAGACACTTGAGAGATGGACCTAAAATTAGCATGTAGATAGAGTATCAGGTGAAACACTCAGAAAATGAGCTAAGCATAATCGTCACTGTAGGATCTACGTAAACCCAACAAATCAGCAAGGACAGTTCCCAACCATCAAGATGACTGTTGCTTTTTAGCCTGCCGCCTGCACAAGCGCTTTACCTGATCACTGACAGACTCTGGCAGGAAGTGACAGACTTTTTCCAGTAAAGCCTCAATTTCAGCTGTTGTGGCATTCTTCTCTAGCTCTTTGTCTGCATAAGCTACCACCATCTTACAGATATCACAGAAGCCACCTGCAGGTTTCACTAAAACTGAGAAGAAAAAAAGAAGTCAGTGCTTAGGTAGTTCCCCCAAATAGAAGAAAGGAGGCAGCATCAGCAAAGTACAAAAGAGATATAATCATAGGTGAACTAGCTCATTTTGCAACACCACCAACTCCTCATTACCAACCTGGCTGCTGTGGAGGCTTGTTGGCTGCACAGCATTTCAGCATAACACACACAGCTTCAGGATTCGTTGCCTCCAAGAGCATGTCAATCAAAGCCTGGCCGTAGACATCTATGAAGTCCTTACACTGGTCTTTGACACTTGCTGGGAACAGGTAGCAGATGACCTCCATTTCATGTACAATCTCCTCCTGAAGCAGAATGAAGGATGCACGGCAAATGAGGAACAGAAATCTGACTAAATTCGTAAGTAGATGTTTTCTTACTCTGTCCCACCCAGGATGGAAAGCTTGCTCTCATGAAAACAGGCAATAAAATTAACTTTCCTTCCACTTCCAGTACAGCCCCATTTTAGCCAAACCCTAGGAAGAGGTACCACTTCCACACCTCTGTCTTGTTGCTCTCCAAGAGGCCAGTCACTTCTTTCACCATGGTCTCGCATATCTCACACAAGGAAAAGGTTTTCTCTTGAACTGAGGCTTTCTGAGTACACAGAAGAAACATACAAAACAATAAATCAGCACTTGACTACATTTGACAGGGACAATTGGTAAAAGATCAGTCTAACAGCATTCCCGTTCAGGTGCAGCACACTAATTGATTTTACCTAGCTGGTCAGCTTGATCTGAATTCAAAAGGTCATGTAGAACCCAAAACCAACCTCAAAGGTCAGTAAAAAGCCTTTCTGAACGAACAGTCATTTTGTATGACTAATTAAGACTACAACCCCCAGGCTGTATAAGGAGGGGAGTTGAATTTAGTAGACATGAAGAAATAAGCAGCCCCACAGTGACTGGAGTTAAGGGAAATGTGAAGTGTTTTTAAAAATACATTGAGGACAAAATTTACTAGAATTGAGAGCACCCTCCTGTTTGCAAAAGAAACCTAGAAATTGAGGGACTGGAGGGAAATTGTTCAGAGCCTGTTAATCAGAAGTTAAGTGTCCTCAAGAGACTTCTTCCAGAAAACCTCAGCCCATGTCTCACCCAAAGGCCACGAGAAGCTAAGGTGCTTCTCCAAACTCAGAGCTTCAGCATTCTGACTCTGATCACTCATCTGAACATGCAGAGTACTGTCCCATTTTTAAAAGGGAGCGAAGCATAACTCTAAATGTAGAACAAAACTCAAATTCAACAATTTGCCCACTAACATTCGAGGTGTCATTTATAACGGCTGCTATACTCTGCTGCTGGAACAAGAGTTCCCATTTCAATCCTGAAGTATTACCTTATAGCTTCGGTTTAGCATAGGCTCTGCTATTCTAACAAATGAGTCAGCTTTCCCACTTCACAGATCAGCATCAAAAACAAGAGGCCAGGAATTTATATGCAGGGAGACTTGGATCATTCTATGCATAAAAGCTCATATTTTTCTGTCTCACCTATTTCATGACACTAAAGCAAAAAGGAAGGCAAAGCTGTTGAGTACAGAAAGTCCACCTTACCTCCACAATTTCCATTTTCACTTCATGAACCACTTGAGCTGGCACCAGAGTCTGAAGGGGAACAGATTTCACAGAAGGACAGAACCCAACCATGGCACAAATGTCCTTTGGTTGCTGGAAAGAGATGTATAAGCAATTTTTAAGAGTTTAAAAGACTCTGCCCTTTCTATGGAGCCTGTAGGCAGGCACAGAGAAAAAAGTTTAAAGGGCTCCAACACAACTAGAAGTTTCTTGACTACTTCTACTTCAAGTATTACCAAAGCATTTAATATGGTTATAGGCAGGACAACTACCAGATGAAATTTAGCAGTTCCTTTAAAAGAGAAAGAGGTTAGGCCACATCCATTTAAAAACCCCATTTACCATGAGCTAATACATTATGCAAGCCCTTCAAAGGAGTTGACTTAAGAGCTACCAACACCAAAACAGGGCACCAGCATCACATTAGACCTGCATCCACGAAGCTGCTCCCCTGAAAGCTTTAAGTAATCAGAGAAGAGGCTAATTATCCTGATTCCAGAGATCACCCAAAAGCTGAAAGAAATGCCTAGAAGAAAGGACTCCTTTTCTCATCCACAAACTACCTTCTTTAAAGCATCCAGTAACATCACATTTTGCAAACAGATTCCCACATTACTGAACACAGCCTATAAGAAACAAGAGTTAACCATGTTAAAACCTAAGTCTAACACTTTTTAAAATTATCTGCAGTAACTGCATTTCAAGTGTTCTTTTCACAGCAAGAGGGAAAACAGCAAACAGAAACAAAGCCTTTAAAAAGGCTTTCTAAGTCTTTCCCAGAGGTTTCAGAAACATGCATTGCTAAATGTAGAAATAAATGCTGGACATGAGGCAAACTGCTCTAAGGAGGCCACATTATACCCACACAAAGTGAGAAAGGCTGTACAGAGTAATACACAAAACTTTTAATTTTCCCACCTAAAGTCTACTTCAGCTGAAAAAAGTTAGCTTTGGTCCTATGGGTAATTAGAAGATCATACCCCACCCTGTCACCAGGGCATCAAGCTTCTTACAGCAGAGGCTTATGCAACAGTTAATACATCATGCCAAAACCTCATGCACAGGCAAAAGCAGTATCTCAAAGATACAGTGCTGCTTCAGACTACTGCAGGCAGTACCTTTAAGTCAAGCCCTTTGGTTCATGCATTGTAAGAAGCATTTCCAGATATTAATGTTACAGCAACACTCACATACACACACATGTTCTCTCACAGAGAAATGACAGACACAAGGTCTCCCAGGACTGGTTAAATCAAAAGCCCAAATAGCTCTAGGAAGCAGGAGCCTAAAGGCCTCCCCCATCTTCTTTTTAATTCATATACTCCAAACACCCACATCATTGTCCTAGATTTAAAGATTAAACAAGAAAAGACCCAGGGACAGCCTCACTCAAGCACTTTTGAGCCCAGACTTCAAACCAGAAGCTGACAGGAGCCACCAGCATGCTTTTTCTACATCTATCCTTCTTGTACGGAAGTGAGCATATTTTCTGCTCCACTGGCCAAAGCATAACCAAGCTGAAATCTTAGTAGCACAAACTGGTATCTGGAGCTGGAAGTAGGTCTGATCCACTGGAGGAAGTCTATAGTCTTTCTCTGTTTTAATCACATAAATATCCCTTGTATCTGTCAACACAGAGTACAATCACACCATGTACACAGCTAATAGAGCAAGAAGTGAACTACAAGCCCTTTAAGAGCAAGAAGTGAACTACAAGCAGGCTATCACCACAGGCAAGTTGCTCACCTACCTGATCCTTCTGTTGACAGGGGAGATTGGAGACAGAGGAAGAAAGGAGAAATTAAAGATAACAGTTAAGAGAAAAAAAATGTCAAGCACTTGGAACTGCATATACTCTTTCCATGAAGATGATGGAATATGACACGGTCCCCACCCCAAAGATCCTCAGCATTGCTATAGCAACTCACATTTAATTGCACAATGCTAACCAGCATTATTCATTTGAAGTTATTAAAGCATCCTGGGCAAGACTACCTCCAAAGAGTTTGAACAACACTCAGCCAGATGCAAGGTGTGGTCATATTCCAATTTCAGGTATTAACACCACACTGCATTGCAATGTTTAAAATAAGAAACTAACTGTTGTTGGAGCAAAGATTTGCTTCTCCACCCAAATGCTTAAGAAGCAGTATGAGCTTCTAACTAGGCTTTAACAACTGGAAACAAAAAAAGGCCACTGTGTTGCCAAATTCAGGTTCAAGTCAGCCACATACTCTAAATTCACCTATAATTTGTTATGTTACTTGTCGCATCCAAGCACTGCATTCTCTAAGGAAAGACTCACCCATTTATTTTAAAAGGCTTTGAGGTCTCTGGATAAAGAGGTGCTATGGAGGTGGTCAGAGGTAAAATATATTGTACGTTGCTGCAGAAGACCAGAGCTGGTGCAGTACCACTTACTTTCCATGGCTCCTATCGAGAGCCCAGAGAGCAGGAGTCTTGAGACAGTGATTCCAGAAGGACATTTAGTCTTGTTTCAAATAGACACATTATCTCTAACACTCAAACCAATTTTGCAATACTGTGACAAAGACCAACTCTAATATGCTTAACACAGTATTTGGTGGGGAGGGGGAAAGCGGTGTTAAGTACAGGACTGAGATAAAAGAATATAAAGGAACATATGTAATGCAACTTCTGTGTTTCAAAGGATTAAGAGTGCCTTCTGCACTGCTCAAGTAGTTGTAAAAGGAAAGTGCTAAAGAAAGCATTCCGAGACTGACGTTACTATCCAATTAAATGCCAAGTTCAAAGTGTTAACACCAAGACTTACAGAAGCAAGGGCTCTCCACAGACTTTTACTGCAGTGTTTCCTGTTTACATGTTAGCTACACAAAGCAGAAAAATGAACTGAAAGCAAATACTATATTCTGCTGATCTTACCATGTGCATCATCATTTGGATAGCCAAGTCAGAATATTCGGAGATATAGCTCTTGCACTGCAGGAAGTGGGAAGAGAAAGTCTTGTAAATATCCAACCACTTTAGCTGTAGAATTAACCTAGAATTTTTTAATACATCTCAAAGTATTAATTTACCTACTCTACTTAATAACTATCTTGTTGTCTTTCAGAGCTTGTCCCAGATATAAGATGGCATTTCAGGTTACACAATCATTGCACACATAGCTGCTTATCTGATGAGTTCTTCTCCTCTCAGAGCAAAAGCACTCCCCCTCATGGACAGGACCACATTACCCTGCCAGATCATTTTTATGAAAAAGGCCTTTAAGGGCTAGCAGCAATCTTGAGTCTTTTTCCTCCTCCCCACTACCACAGACACCCCACCCCCAACTTTCTTGACCAGAAAGTTCATTATTTTAGTGTTGAGCTGTTATTGTTATACTGTGTAACACATCCTACATGTTACAGTCGTCTTTGTTTTATTAAATAGAAATTGCATTGAGAGGATTAAGACACTGAACACACTATTTTGTTTGCATACAGGAACAGATTTTTAAACAAAAAAGATAGCTTACCATATCAGACATTCCAGGTCCCAAGCGGTCACACTCTTCCTTGGCATGAGCAACCAAAGACTTTACAAAAGATGAGTTTGTCCTCACAGCTTCCTGAACATCAGTAACCAGCTGAATGCAATCTTGGCATACATCCCCACTTCCCTGGCCAAAGAGTGAAAGGAAACTTAAGTTGACATATCTTCACATAGCATGTTTTAGAAGCTTCCATTACTACCAAGTTTTAAAAGCTATTTTAAACTATATACAAACCTTAATAAATACTCTACAGAATACTTAAAAGCCTGAGCTAATACGACCAGACAAGCTACTGCTGGTATGCACACCAGCCACTAGATGGAGATTAGGCACCTAATTGGCTCTGAAACCCAAGGTAACTGTTAAGATACCCAATCTTCAAAATCTCTTGGTTTTGTTACAGACCACAGTGGGAAGGTTTCTAAGTTTGGCATAGATCTTACCTGCTCCACCCACAACAGCTTGTTCTCCACCCACCCAACTGTTTAACTCCCATATCTAGGCTTGCTATCAAGGCTCAGCCTCTACTCACAAGTTCATTGTCTCATCTACTCCCCTTTATCAACTATTTGTTCTTTTCTGATCCAGTCTATCACCTCTGGATTCAGAAACGAATGCTTCCCCTGAAGGGCACAGCTAGCAGATTACTCAGAATGTAGGAGAATTCTTCTTCCTTTGAACACTGGTGCCAAATTTGCCCTCAGAAGAAATTGTTTCCAGTAAGACCTGCTTGACTACTACAGTCCTGGATGGGAACAGCCCAGCACAAGACTTGACTTTATAGACTGTGGTTGTTAATCCAAGATTACACATACAGTCCACAGAGGCTGCAGCTATCATCTTACTTAGCTTTAAACCCACAGATTAAGGAAAAAAGGTAGTTGTCCGTATGCAGCAGCACAAAATTCCATAGGAGACAGTCACCCAGGTGAAGCACATCAGCTTAATCTGTGCCCAGTTCAACAATCCCTTACCAAAAATCATCAATAAGTTCTTAAGTAAAGAAGTGCTGAAGCTCTGGAGGAAAAAACACGCACTTCTCTTGCACGCTGGAATAGCACTACACCCTTACCTTAGACTTCTGCTTGGGTTTGTCCTGAGGGTAAAGGAGAAGAGGCACATTAGCCATGAATGGGGATGCCAGTTCAGAGAAGTCCAGCTCTGGTATCTTATTGGACTGGAGTTGTTTCTGAAGTTTCATTGTTGCAAGGTGCTTCTGAAGGGACTGGCACAGTGAGAGGGCACTACAAACAACTTCAGGTTTATCCTAGGGGAGACAAGATACATACATAAAGCTCTAGACTGATGGCACTTTTAGTTCAGTGTAGAGAGTCATTCAGCTGAAACATGGTAGAAAGGGAAAATGTTTCACAGCAAGGAAGCAGTCTTCAAATTTACACCATTGATTGCAACACCAGTGATCCATACAGGATTGAAGGATCATATGCACAATCTTATGTAGAAGAGAAATTCAGGAATCACCAGGAGCATGACTTTTAATTCCAACAGTTGCAAACTGTTATCTACTTACTAGCTCTTCTTTGATCATATCCATGATAACTGGTAGGTAGGAATCCACAATTTCTTTGCACTCAGAGACCAGGCCTTGGTCAGGAAGAAACTCACATGTCTTTTCCAAGTAAGAGCGGATTTCATCCTATAAAAGATGAGATGGGCTATAGACTATCAAAAATATCTCTCTCTCAAATGCTCTTTCCATTCCCAAAATGCACACCACAAAGCCTAAAAAAAGCCCCTTGGACTCAGGTAGGTCCAGGCAGTTGGCAAGCAAAACTAGAATGAGGTTTTACATTATAGGTCTCTTTTCCCCAGTCCTGAACCTTCAATGAGACCCTGCCAAAGGTGAAAACATGAAATACTGCTTGCAAGGCCTGCACAACACACTCTTACCAGCACAGAACATTTACATTTAAGAAGAGGAAGTGAAATTATGGACTAGTGGGACAGTGATTTATTTATACAAAGTACTCCCAGGTTCACAAAAGAAAACAGGAAGAATTGCCCACAGCCAAAATAAAGTCCACTTTTTGTAATCATTCACTTCGAGAGACTGCGGCATCCCACCTTTTAAGATCAATGACCCTCTGGCACAAGAACGATTTTTATTAAACATCTACAGTCACTCAGGGATGTGTTAGAGCATGAGAGGCTCTAGAATTTGCTAATCTCTAAACCAGAAGAGACTGTTTAAAAGCCTTCTCCTAGGTACTCTGGCCCCTTTCAACATTTGCTGCTTAGGTTAGGAAAACATCACGCAAACTACTCTTCCGCCCCCTCACCTTTCGATCTCATTAAAGCAATGAGATCGAATAGTGCCTTGAGGCAAGGAGAAGGGGAGCTCCACTTACCTCAGTGCCATTATCCTTCAAAACCTTGCCAGCCACTGTCACAAGTTCCTTACACAAGTCACAGGGGATACTGTTCTGGAGAGAGAAGTAGAGAGTTACTCTAAGACAGAATTAAGTGCCCATAAATGCAGTGTGCAAGTAACAAACAGAAGAACGAGCATTACATTTGAAATTGAAGTTAAGGAAGAAATACTGGCTGAAGCCGGGGTGGGAAGAGGTGTTTTTAAATAAAAAGTGAGGCTATTCCAAGCATGTCCAGCTCCAGTTTCTTCATTAAATCAACATGGTATGAACAAACAGGCATGCTACCACTTGCTCATTTCACCTAGTCCCACCTCCCTTGAAGTATAAAGTATATTGCCCTGAGAAGCCTTCTCCTGAACCTCTTTTACCTTACTCTTCAAAGAGTTCACACTTACTAGAAATCTAAGAACTTTTCAGGCAGCTTCACTCATTTTAGTTGTGCTCTGCCATTCTGACATTCCTCCCTTCCCCTATTTTTCCACAAACTGAAACATATCTCGGCACAGATATAGCCAAGGTGGACTGAATGCATCTGTAAGTAAAATGCCTTCTCCCCCTAGAAAATTGTGAAACAATACCACAAACTACAGCTACATCTAGTAAAGCCACACTAAATGTAACATCTGTACCATTATTTACTGTCATAGCTTATATAATTTATAGCATATGCTGCGTCTTTTGTGGAACATTAGCTTACAAGAAAGACCTAAAGAAGCATACAGCTTTTTTTGTAATAAGCCTATCAGGCTGGCATTGCTCAAGTTAAGAATAAGAAAAGGATCTATGAATTAGGAGTCGTTTTAATGGAGAGGAATGAGTCCAAAATCCACTAGCTCCATTCCACACATTGCTCGGTGATTGTGCAACAGGTCACAGGAGAAGTCAGCAGACAAGTTGTGCAAGGCAAAGAAATGGAAAGCCACCTTTATCTAGCACCCAAATTAAGGCATAGTAACCAAGGCACAGTCAGATGTAGCACTTAACTCTGATCAGAGACTTGAAAAATTTTCATCAGCATATGGAAACCAGCTACCTCAACTACAGGTAGGAAGAAGTCTCAGTAGTTGATACTTACTACAGCAGGCTTGTTCCAGACGTTCTGCTGGCAGTGTTTCACCGCTCCGCACTGCGACGCTGTCCGAACATTCTGACACCATACCTCTGGACCCTTCACACAGTCCTTCTGCCACAAAACAGGGCTTGCCACAGCTACCAAAGAAAGAATCGTTCTTTCACAGTTGCACATTTGAATGATTTCCGCTCCCAAGTAAGCAGGTTAATGCTGTATGGTATAACCACAACCCTTCCATTCAGCCATTTAGGTTTACTGACATTTTTAAGCACATTTCAATTCAGCAATTTCTACCTGAAACATAAGAATGACTCCCAAATACAGATTACACAGCCAAAGAACTCCAGAAAAATCAACACAGTTGAACTTCCCCCCCTATTGAGGTACCTGAGCCTGAGAACCTCAGCAGTCCACTGCTCCATCGCCCACCTTTTAAAAAAAGAAAAAAGGCAAGACCAAAACCCCCACTTTGCTTAGCACAAAAGAACTACCAGATGACTCAAAACAGAGGAAATGTTCATTGCAGAAATCCACACTTCAGACAGCTGATTCCTAAAGCTACAACCCCCCTGTTCTCCTGTCCTGCTGTATTGCAGTCACTTCAACTCTGAACCATCAGCCACATCTAGCTTGTAATTGCTGTGTGCATTCCTTCTCCCAGGTCAACCACCCTCTTCTCGTACAGCAACTGTGAGAGCTAGCAAACTAATTGGATTAGAAGCCACAACAACGCACACATTACATGGAGGACTTAAGAGGCAGGTGCGGACCGAAACACTGATCATAAACAGAAAGTTTCAAGGAAGTCAAAGCAAAAGAGAGATGGAAAACAATGTGAAACATGTTCCATCAAATAGTTTTTAAACCCATTAAATCTATTTAGACTTCGTTTCCTCTCAGTCAGTTCTTCAACTGTGGACAGAAAAATTTGTGGGTGGAAAAAAATAATAAAAAAAGAGTGTAAGTCCTTGTCTGGACATTACCTCCCACCCCAGGTGGAATTGTCTTGCAACCTGTAAAGTTTTGAAGTAAAATACAGAATACCATTTCTGGACAGCCTTCCTAAAGAAGTGTAAAAGATCGGCCCTGTTAGTAATAGGACAAGTTAATCAACCACGCCTTCTAGCTGACTTTCCAAGCATTTTTGGTTTTGTTTGGGGTTTTTTTTATTGCGCTGTCTGGACTGGACACCCAACTTCTCTGAGTTTTCTAAAACCATCCTGTCTGTCGATAGGCTCAGTTTCTTCAGCAGTCAATCTCCTATCAAGAAACAACTCCCAAAAACCTACAGCAGACAGGCTCCAAGGAAATTTGCCGTGGTCTAAGCCTACAAGGCACTGCTGTCAAAGTTTTAGGAAAAAAAAAAAATGCCCATTCAAACCTATCAGCTGTATAGGTGTTGTTTAGGAGCCATTATCTTCACATCAATGTTGTTTACACATCACAAAATGCTGCAACATTACATTGTCAGCCAAGAAGCAGGAATTAAGCTGCTTGATTCCTACAAAGCTTCTAGTACTGTTATGATAGATGAACGATCACTTTTCCATTTCTCACATCTCAGTTCTAAGCAAATAGATGCTCAATTTAACAGCTGAATTACCAACGCGTCTACTAGGTACATAGCCACTACACATCAGAGCCAGACAAACACTGCTTTATAGGTGGCATTCTGCAGCCTTCTCAGCTGTTGATTTATAAAGCCTGTTCACACTGGATTTCAGAGGAATGACCCATTTATTTTAAGAAAAATGTGCTCTGCATACTTAATCTCCAACACAAGAGCACAAAGTTTACCACCCTCTCTCCCAGCAAAAAGCCTAGATTGCGTGTTATTCTTCAGCAAGACAGCACGCTAGGATTGCTCATAAGACCATAGGAATAAGGCTTCAAACCTTCTAATAATGTATGGTTAGCAAAATATTTACAGACAGCCTATTCTAAATTACAGCATTATTGATCTGGAAGCACTAGGAATAGCTAACTTTCAAAGTCAGACCGGTCAGCCAAATAACTGTCAGCTCTGGCAGGATGATAATAACTAAGTATACACTTGGTTGAAAGAAAGAGTTATTCTTCTCTTTCAGATATTGGTATTGAACAATGGTAGGAAGGCTCTGCAAGGCAGAGTCAAAGTCTGGCTAAAGTCAAGCAAGACCCTGACTTTAAAACAGTGGAATTATGGGCTTCCAACTATTTACAAGTATAGCTTTTAACCTATGCCTTTAGTTCTGTACATCAAAAGAAAATTACTACCCCTCCCCTGTTTGAAACATACTGTAAAACTACAAAACTAAACTACAACAGTGCAATAGTTATTCCAAGCAGTTTCTCAAACTCTTGACCTAAGAAGCCATCTAAAACCCAGACTGAGGAATTCATGCCATAACCTGCACTGGTTTGATCTAGCTCTTAATGAACTTTCAGGTTTTGTTTGGCATTTTGCTTAAAGATCCTGCCACTGTATGACTTTTCATATCCATACCCAGTTTTGGGCAGAATGTCTAACAGCTAGTCTCATTCCTTCTTCATCGTAGCCTCTGACCTGGTCATTATAAGTGCAGGACAGAAGAAATACTGTGCTTCAGCTTTATGCTTACTTATCAGCTTTTTTGGCTGTATGTCTTTGCTAAAAAATTCCCTGCTGTATGGCTTCTGTATCAAACAGATGCTCACAGAGAGTCAACTGACTTGCCAGGACACAGCAAGGGGTATCGGCAGGGCAGCAGGGTTTTGTCAGGTTACAACACTGAGACAGAAGAAAAACGAAGAGCAAGGCAGTAGTTTGAGACCTTTTGAGGCAAGCAGAGTGCACGTTGCAGGTAATTCTGTTCAGAAGGAAAAAACAAAAAAAAAGTCTTAAAATTAGATTGATTTTTGACAGTACGTTAAGTACTTGATGCCTCTGCTTCCCTGCATCACATGTCTCACCAGTTTGGAAGGAGAAAAGAGCAGTTTCTCAGAAGAGGCGCACACGGCCATGTTCTGTTCAGATTCTGCTCAGAGCGCTGCCACTGGGCACACAGTCACTTTGGATTTGAGAATAAGGACACTAACGTTTATCTGCAATCCTCTACAGGAGACCAAAGACAAAATCTCAGAAGAGCTTGAGACCAGCAGGGACAGTGAAGAATGAGAAGCATCAAATGGTTCATAAGCCAGTGAACACTGAAAACTAGTTTTACGATGCAGGTAAGCACCCCAAACACCTTCCCACTGGTATTATTTAAAGTCCTCACTCCTGCACAACACCAGAGCAAGATGAAATGCCGACATACCTACATAACTTTTCCATCAAAAAAGGCAACAGATTCAGGAAACCTGAATCAGCTCTGCCATGAGGATGAACACTCACCTACAGAAAACAGAAAATGAAGGCACAGCAGTGTCCTTTCAGCTACAAAGGACACTGGGCAAGTCCTTTCTTTCTGAGAAGACAACTCTACATTTGATGCTTTCAGTTCAGATCTTTCTGGTCAAATGGTGACTAGGCAAATTTGTTACGGCCACACATCACTGGGCACATTTTAGAAAGCAGGTACAGAACAAAGATGATGCACACTAAGCATGGCTTCTTTTCTTCCATCTTCCACAGTGACTTTAAATATAGTGAAGTTTGTAGTAGTTTATTCTGCATTATGCTGAAATATTTTTATTACGTAACTCAACATCTAATATGAAAGGATGTACCTTCATTGGAACAGTACCCACCCTCTCCTTTCTGAATGTCCTGGGGAAAAACAAAAACAAAACTAAAAAACTCTGCATTAATTCAGATCTTGCAAATTCGGAAAAGAAGAGCCTGAAATCCTTTAGTGAACCCACTTTTTCTTTTAGTTTGTTCTCCTACCTAAATTTTGAGACAGCATTTTGCCTCATATATTAACTTATGCTACAACAAAAGTACACCAGTGAAGTGTGTTAAGACCTTGTGCTGTTTCACAGCAGAATGAACCATTCTGAGTCTTAACAGTTATCTTGCCTGTTCCCTCAAAATAGCCTCTGCTGCAAGAAGAGTGACACCTTAATGTGGTATTTCACATCCCCAGCACAGCAGCAAGCCAAGAGAAAACAAAGCACTGTCAGTTACCTCACACAGCTCTTAATGCTCGCTGGATAAACCCAATGGGATTACCTTCTTAGTCATCTCCGGCATCCCTTTATTTTATATATTGTTCCTTATCTAAGGTCACCCCTTTTTAAATAGATTTCTCCCTTCTCTATAGATTAGGCCTCAACAGTCACACGTCATGCCCACCCAAACCTGCCCCCCTTCCCCAAAGTTCTTGCAACCCACTATTTTTAGAGCACCAAACAAGTTCATCTGTGAAGGCCAGGGTGTTTCTTTACTTATCCTCTTCACTAGTTCCTGCCTTCTTGGACTGCTTCAGAGATGTGGTTTCTTCAATTTTAGAAGGAATGGTCTTTGCTCCACCAAGCTTTTCCTAAACTAAGCAGTGGAAGAAAATAGAGGAGGAAGGAGAAGGGGGGTAGAAACGCAATCCATGTATAAAGCGTACATCTTTCAGATGTGAAAGACTTCAGCTTTCGGGCTTCTAGCCAAGCTCACAGGCACCCTAGGATCCTTGCATACACTTGCAGCTTCTCAAAACAAAGACAAAAAAAAAAAAAGAGAGACTCATACCCACTCTGACCAATCTGATGCTTGTGTCTGACAGACAAGAGAAGTCATCTCCCAGAACAAGCTTTGCCTCAGAAACACAGCCTGACGCCCAACAACATAATCAAAATAATCCACAAGCTGAAGGGTAACAGCAGAAAATGAAGGAGGAACCTTTTCTTTGAGGCCCAGGTCAGCAACCTAACACTACCAGAACACCAGTAACGCAGTCCTGACAAGTGACAGCTACTGCATATTGCATGGGGCCCTGCCACGGAATTCACACAAATTCCAGTTTAAGGGCTGCAAAGACAGAGGGAAACATGCAACATGCTCCCACAGCAGTACCATCCTACGTACTTCAGCAACAGTGCATTACTCAAGGGCACTTCTTCAAAGTAGCAAGTGCCAACTATCATGTCCTTCCTTGACACTAGGCATCTGGAATGGAAAAGCTAACATACAGTCAGGAGTTAGAGAAGTAAAGGTGACAGCCCTCTCAGACAACACCACCTTTTCTACTTGCAAAGCTTACAGAGCCACGCATACGAAAGCATAGTTCAGTTCTTCACTCCTCTTCAGGAAACAGGAATCTAGAATGAAGCTTATAATGGCTGGATTACCATTCTGCAAGGACAGCTACTGGAAAATTTTTAGGTAATTACCCTTCCTGAGAATAACCTTCCCTTCCCTCAAGCATTTGTTTTTCTTCTTCCAGGGAGAGCCAGCCTGAATTTCTGCCTGAGATTCTTGGAAAAACATCCTAAGCAATCCCCTCCAAAGCTGTACTGCATCTACTAATGACACTTTCGTGATTGTGCTTAAAAGCTAACACCTTATATAAGCTTCTATGAAGAGGGATTCCATATGGGCCTGACCAGATTCCCTAAAGAGACAGAGGATAAACCAGAAAACTATTGCCTAGAACACAAAGAAATTCAGCTTGAAGACTCAAGCCTCCTCCAAACCAAGCTGCTAGGAAAACCTCGGTGTGAGCCGCACTTTTACAGATAAATTAACCTGCAGTTGGCAAGAAAAGGAAAGAGCTGAGTTGCTGTTCACTTTAATGGGTTGAAGTCAAATGTGGAAGATAAATTGGGGTGCTGTCAACTCTTATGCTTTTATGACAGTCTAATTTGTCCCAAGTATATTAACATATTCCTCAGGAAGGATGCTCTTTCCCAGGCTGTCCCACTTGGCAATGTCGAAAAAAAAAAAAAAAAGACCATTCATTACCTCCCAGAAATGCCCATAGACCAAGTGAATGCATCAGTCTCTGCCATTCTGTGCTCAGTTAGTTACTGACTTTTTCCCATTTCTTTAGGGAACTGCAAAAGCAATGTGTGTTCTAAGTTCAAGAAGTCAAGAGGGATCAACTTCTCTTTGACAAATCTTACAAAGCATCAACACGTCAAGGAGTGACCTCAACCTGAAGTTATCTGAAGGACTCAGTACTCCACAGCCACTCTGGTCAGTTAGGGAGTTTAAGTAATATTTCAGCAGTTGTAACCACATCCCATGCTAGTAACTCATGCCAAAGGTCTACTGTGCCTTTGGATTAATGAGGCAGTAAAATGACCACAGCAGTAGAGAGATTACAGGCAATCTGCAGAAGAAACACGCAAGATCCGGCTAGCTTTTACAGGTATTCCAGATGTCAGTTAAAAATCAGAGTCTTCCTGTCCTGTATCTACTGATCAATTATCAAGCCTGAAACATTTGTAACTAGTGCAATTCACAAGAAATGAGGTTTAAATTATTGCCATGATTGGGCTCTTCCTCAAAGTGGGGAGCACGTTCCAATTGTGATACACTACCTCTGCTGTAAAACATTGTTCTTACCTCAGACGCTCTCTTGCTTCCTTCACCAGAAGACGAGCACGGTAAGAGAAGCAGTTTGCGTATATACAAGCCATCACAACAAAGTTAAAGATAGCAGAGAACAGGATGAGCCGAGACACTAAAATCAGCTCTACTGTCCCAGTAAGTTCTCCCAATTGCTATAAAGGTTGCAAGAGAACCATAATTTCCACACTGACCAGAGGTTGCTACCAGGTTGCCAAGCAAGCCCCGACTTCTGCCTGAGATTCTTCTGTGACAGAATCTAGAAGAGATGTTGGATGTTCAAGTGCATCTGGCAGTCTTCAGGAGTAAGCGGTCCCATACAGTATGTTAAGATATTCCCAAGAAGTTATGAGAAGCATTTTTCCCTGAAGCAGATCCCTGTAGAACTATTCCCAAATGTTTTGAACATACTTCTCATTCATCCCATTTCCTTCTGGTTTTGTTTTGGGTTGAGTTTTTGTTGGGTTGGTTTGGGGTTTTTTTTGTTTTTGGGGTTGGGTGTGGTTTGTTTTTTTTTGGGGGGGGGGCGCGCACAGAAGGGGGCAGATTTTGTGCAAGTCTCTGCAGAAATTCCGTATTTAACATCATTTCACCAAGCCAATATATTCACACCACAAAGCGTGGAAAAGTCTGATAGTTACGCAGAGAGCCATGTCTGTAAGAGAAAACAAAATGCCTGGCCACAGGTTCCACCACAGCCCCAGCAAAGCACAGGTGAAGTCCAGAGGCATCTAAAAACTTCAGAAAACAGAAGTTCAAGACACCGCCATGAAGAAACAGAAGGGAAGTCTCAGGAGCAATGCTCTTTCACACTGCTGCCAGAGAAGTGCTTTAATGCAGAACGAATGGCAGACATGGAAAACAACTCAACAGGAAGCTCCCTTAGGGAAAGGGAAGACATCAGACCCCCACAGCTGAGCAGAGAAAGTATGCCAGAGGGATGAAAATGGACACGTTAAAGAGCAGCTTCAGGGAGGACAGCAGTTAGCGATGGGAGAGCCTGGAAAAGGCAAACTGTGGTGCACAAGGTGAAAGAATAACCTACCCAGCAGTACAGCGATGAAGCAGTTGATAGCAGGAAAGAAGAAAGTGTTAACCCCTAAGCTGTGCATACTAACAGCTTGCATCCCAACGTGAACATTGCCAAAGGATTTTAAACTGTTATGTCTGGAAAAAACAAGCCTTGAAATCTTATTGCAAGATTCATTTGGTCAGCATCTCCGAGAAAATCTCTCTATATACAGACTTTTACAGAAGTAGAGAACAAAGTTTAAAAACTAGTCAGGGTAAACAGTGTAAACGTGAGACTCCTCACTTCAAGAGGAAGAAAAGTACTGATATCTGAAATTAAACATTGCTCTGTGACCAAATACACAGACAAACATTGCCTCAAAATATATGCACACACTTCAAAGACCACAGAAGTACCCCTTTTAACTTGAAATAGGAACTCCGATATCTTAATAGCAGCAAATTAATTGCATAAAAAAGCTGCTACATAAAGGAAAAAAAAATTAAACTGAAAATGGATCACAAGTAAATCCTCAAAGAAAAAACAAACACAAACCCTTTCCTTGTCATGCAGTTCTAAGGCGTTGCCCCAAACCTGCTTTGAAGAATCAGATCCACATGAGACATTGAAACAAAAACCCACTGGCAGCCAGCAGTAACCAGTCCTGCTTCCCCCACAGATACACAGTAAAAATCTTCCTGCACGTGATACTGTAAAACCGTCCCTGAAACAGTGGAGTCCAACCTTCCAGAGTCCCAACTGACATCATCGTCATCTGATGGAGACACGTTCAGTTTTGCCGACCAGCTCCCACTCTCTTGTTCCACCCTCTAAATCATCTTGGTTTTCAGACATTCCCAGAACTGCTTCTTTGTGGAACGCTGAACAGCACAAACCAAGACTGTAAAAAGACTTCAGAAGCTCTGCAGATGCAACCACACATTTCGCCGAGCGCAACCATGACCAGGCAGAACAGCTCACGCAGCTCCTCCAGACACAACCAAGAACAACTCTTTCTATTTACACCTCTCCTGCAAACAGGAGGAGGTTGTGCAAGGGCAGGTTTACACAAGCCACATGACTGGTGCACTATTAAAGCACCGCTTCGTTACGTGACAGTCGTAAGGTGCCTCATACCCACCGCACTCCCTGTTACTCCTCTAAGAAAACACAGAATTTAAAAATTTTTTTTAGATAAAAGACACCTTCTGCTGTTTGCCTAATTTGATCTACAGTAGTGAGCTGCACCAGCCTAGCTTTTTTGTCAGAAACCACATTCCCAACCAGAACAAGCCTGCAAACTACAGAACATAGTCTGAGTTCAATTATCTGGTTTTTCCACATCCTCCAGAAAATTCAAGTCAGACTAACTCAGCCTTCAACTTTCCTGTCCCTAGATCCTCTAGCAAACACTGGTCAGAGTAATTATACATTAGTTTGAAATCTTGGAAGGAAGGAAGACTGAGTCTACTATTTTTTGGGGCGGTGAAGTAATTGCATCCTCAAACTTCTTACCTTCCGCTCCCAGCTTAACTTTTATTTTACTAGGAGGGGAAAAAAAATAATAATACTACTTTCAGCTCAAGAGAAACTGACTTGTGTTTTAACTATGCACCCAGCCTTCCTTCTTTCCTGGTCTCACAGACAAGCAATGATCAAAGTGCGTATCAGCAATCCAGAGATCCCGAGTCCAGTACAGCCTGCTTTAATTCCTTCATGTCTCCCTTAAAAGGAAGATGCACAGTAGCCCTGTAAGTAGGTCAACCAAAAACCCTCATGGCCTACCAGCCACGCTGTAAGCCAGCCAAGTAACTCCATTAGGATACGCCAAGGGTGGCTAAATTTTGATAGAGCTAATTAGTGAGCTTAGTAGACAAAAACGGTGTTTCTGGTTGTCACAGCAAAACCTTCAGAAAAATCTGCACGATACTATCACAGGTGAGTCAATTAGTATTCATAACAGAACCATGGTGAAAAAAGATAGGTGTTTATTTGTGTTAAAACAATGACTTTCTAAAGAAAAACAGGCCCAGCAAGTCTTCTGCTATGCTCAGTTGCATACGCATGCCTTTAACAGGTAGGCCAAGCTAACTCTCATTGCTGAACTGGTTTCTCATTACAATTTCCCTAAATAAGCTAATGGGAAACCTGGTGGATACTTCAAGGCAAATCCTTTTCACTTTTAAAGCACTAGAAACTACAATGATTTTAGTGATTCGGAAACAGTCCCGACAGAAAGATAATTGATGGCAGCTAATCCAGTGCAGAGCAGACACAGAAGTCATATTATTAAAGCAGATAAACATGCAGAGTGAAAGCTGACATTTGCTTTCTTGTTTCCAGCCTGAAAAGTTTGAGATTCTCCATTAAATTGTCCACATATCAGTATATTAAAAGTCCACTTAAGTACAAGACTAGTGTACAATCGTGCAAGATCTCAGAGGCTTAACTTACTGTAGGCTGCCAGCTGGTTATTCCTATGGCTTTTAAACAGCTAGTCAGGCTTTTTTTTTTAGTTGACTTGTGAAATGTTGCAGGTTAAACTCGTAAGCAAGTAAGCTCTATGTTTAAAATTGTCTTATTTAAAGGAAAACTCTCTGAAAAAGTTGTATGCATCACTGTATTAGACCTCCAGCGTTGGGGTTTGTAGCCATGCCATACCACAACCTGAAGGTGTATTACCCCTCCAGTCAGTCTATCAATCATTTCTGTAGCTCTCACCAGCTTCTGCAAAGCACAAAATACAAGCATTGACTTTTCTAACCTCTAGTCCTAACATTAAGGGCAGAATACCAGTTATACCCCTCACCACCACCACTTTCACCTCAGCAACAACAGGTAACAAGGCAGCAAGCAGCAACATTAGTGGAATTTTCCACGTGGAGCAGGAGACCCTAATGAAATAAGGCTTGCTAAAGCACGCCACAGAAGAGGCTACCCCTTGCCATCTGAAAGAGGATTAACACCCCTCTATCCCTGGAGTGCCAAAGATAAATAGAGCTGCTGGCAGAAAAAGTTTCTACCAATTGCTCTTATTTGGCTCTAGGAGGTGATATAGTTGCCCGATTAGTGTCAGATATGGATACCAACTGACCCGATGCTACTACCACAGTGCCACCAGGAAGGCATTTTCCTACCAGCAGTAGCAAAGGCGGGTTCCTCACGGGGATTTCCTCCTTCTTCCCGCGTTCACCTGATCGCTGCTCTTGGGTGATTGCCCCCCACCGCAAATATAGCTTCTCCACCACAGCCACCCCGAAGGCGCCCTTGAAATCCCCGCTCGCTCCGCCTCCCCCCCCGCCCCAGGCCCTGCTCCCCCGCCGGTACTGGCCGGACCGTTAGGCCCCGCACCGGGCTGCGCCACCGCCAGGGCCCCGGCTGGAGGCTCCCCCCGCCCGCCACCCTCCCTTATCGCTGCCTCCTCTCCCTGCGCTTTCGGCAGCCGGGCCCAGCAGCTCCTCCTGGGAGACGAGAAACAGCTTTAGGCCCGGCCTCGCAACCCCCCCGCCGCCTCCTTCTCCTCACAGCGCCGGCCGCCCTCAGCCCGCTCCCGCCCGGGCAGGCCCTGGGTGATGAAGGAACCCAGACCGCCGAGGCGAAGCGTGAGGGGGAAGCGGAGCAGGAGGCGGAGGCCGGGCCGGCGGGGCCGCTTACCGGCCGCCAGGAACCCCAGGAGGCAGAGAAGGCGCCGCGCCATCGTCCCCGCGCCCGTCTGCAATGCGGCGGCGGCGCTGCCCCCCCGCCCCTATATAAAGGCTGCGCCGGTCGCCATCGCGCATGCTCGCCCGCCGCACCGCCCCCCCCGCGCCCGGCTGCTGCGCATGCGCGGGGAGGGGGCAAGCTCCTCATTCCCCCCCTCCCGTGCACCGTCAACAGTCGCCGCGGCCTCGAAATGGCGGCGGTGGGTGCCCGCTCCTCCCCGGGCGTGCCAAAAGCCGGAGTCGTGGTAGTCGTGCTCCTCTGGGTAGGGGGTGCGAGCCCCCGCCGCTTGAAACTGCCCCGCCTGGCCGGTGGAAAGGCCCCCACCGCAGAAAGCGGTTTGCGCAGCAGCGGCCCGGGGCCCTCCACAGGCAGCGCCCCCGGGGCGGTGGGGGCACCACAGGCAGGAGGGCCCCCGTGGGTCCCCCCGGGCTCGCTTTCAGCGGGTGGCATCTCATGGAGGTGCACACCAGCAAGGAGCAGATGTGCCATGGCAGAGCTTCCCACTCAGACTCCCCATCTTGTTGCCTGGGGTTAGGAGGTGGGGGGGATGCTTGTTTTTCTTCGCTGGGCCTGGCAGACTCGGGCTCCCTGTTGTTACTGGGCGGGTGGGTATCTGTGTGGTCCAAAGGAACAGTAATTAAAAGTACAATTAAGAAAGACAGCCTGAATTGGCTTGGTATCTCCCAGCCTCTTACTCCCGCCATGTCCCTTGCACCGATTCAGCTAACTGGAACAACAAACTAACCCAGAAAAAAATGCGGGATTTTCCTACTGGATCAACAAACCGAACCAGCTCAGCTGTGGGCCAGAGCTGGGTGATTGCAGGCAGAAGCCAGGCTCACCAGGACTGCAGAAGAGCTGCTAGACCAGCTCCCCTCTTCTTTTAAACCCACGTTTGGGGCTTTCTATTGCTGGAAGAAGTGTCACGATAAGCTAGGTGCTTCTGACAGCCTGGAGAGCTTTGCTTGGATATCCCCTGCAGCCTCACCATAACTCACAAAGACTCATCACATCTGAAGTGCTCATGATCTGTGAGGCTTATCCTGCCCATTTCGTGAGGCTCTTCAAGGTATTGCCCTTCATCTATTATGGTATTACCGTGTTATGTCCCTACCTACACATTCATTTTTCAAGGACCAGACTTGTTGATAACATACAAGGTTTACTTGCAGCTTAAGGGTTAGGAGGAAGTAGATCTGTTTCACTTTGCCAGTCTATACCAAACAGGGTAATGCACATTTCTCCTCTTCCTATGAAGATCTTAAAATTAAAAGCCAAGCTTAGAAGCCACTGTGGGAGGCTTCTTATCGCACTCTTTGCAAGACACAGCAGGAGAGCTCAATGCTCAGCACAGGGCCTTTGCCCCCTGCCAGTCAGCACAGCTTCATTCAGAGCCTCCCAAGCTTCTGCTATCCCCCCCATCAGGAGCCAGGGCTCTTAGGTAATTCCCAAACTGGAGCCAGATGCACCCAGACTGAATCAACCAGGCAGAAAGCCACCCCCAACAGCAATTTTGGCCAGACTAAACAAGCAACCTTTACTCTGGTGCTAAAGCCACCTTGCCTAGGCAGGGCTCAGCGTGCCTATCTTATCTCAAGAGTGTACAAAAAGTGTTGACGAGGCACCTTGACTTTCTAACAGTCAGCTACTAGCTTAGGAACACAAAAAACACAGCTTTGTGAAGAATATTTAAAAGGGGGGTTAAAGACGACTGTCTGGAACGGGAGAGCTATTTCAGCAAGCAGGGTGTTTTTCTCCTGGGAACTGAAGGACAGGGGTAAGGAGGGATTAGAATCAAGCTAGCAGGTGCCACCCCCAATCTTTTCTCATTTTGGGCACAAAGCCAGTGCTAGGCCAGGTTTCCCTGGAGCTCCGCCAATTCCAGTTGATTTGGGGACTTTTTTCTCCCTTCTCAAATACAGAGCACATAATATCCAGCCAGCAGCTTCCTGACAAATTGTCACCATGACTTAGCTTTCCTGGTTTAGCCATACTGCCTGCTAGTTTTCTCACTTAAAAATGGGATTAAAAAAATAAAATGGCATCAAGAGTTCAAGCACTGGCTGTCTGCCATCAACGACGGGACTGTTTGCGAGTGTGGGAAACTCCAAAGTGCAGCTCAACCTGTCGAGACCAGGTCCCGCTCACAGACATGAGAAGCCAACTGCATGAAGAGAGACCTCGCGACAAAGATGTGAACTGCAGCAGTCTGCGGTCTGCCTCCTACTTTCTGCTTTTGCTGAGATTTGGGGGTTTTCCTGAAGATAAACCTCCCAGATAAGGTGTTAGATGAGGCTTCTCAGGAAGGACCATGGCTTGTCGGTAGTCACATACAGCTGAGTCACTTTGCTGTGGCTGGGAGAGAAGAGGGCCTTCCTGGCCTAAACTTGATTTTTAGCCCCATTTTCTGGAAGGCGCATGCTCTGCATAGAGAAAGTGAGTAGGAAGAGCCCGTCCTCCCTCAGGCTGGAAAGCTGCAGCCGAGCGAGGGACTCTCCTGCAGCAAAACACATGACTCACTTCCCAGGGGCTGGCGTCCAGGAGCGCTCCCTCCCCTACCAACCAGTTGGACCGGGCTGGCACCAGAGTCCAGCTGGCTCCAGAAAGCTTGATGCTCGGTTTTGTCATGCCTACGGCACATAAATTCCTTCTACCTTTGCCTCGCCCTCCTGGCGCCCGATTCTCCACTTTGCATAAGCGGCGCACGAGGCATCCCTGTTTAGCAATCTTGGGAGGCCAGCCAGAGGCCCCTGCAGGCTCTGGTTTTGCAGCCTGCCGCAGCCAGCTTTGTGGAAGAAGTGCTCTCATTGCAAAAAAAAAATAAAATAAAATAGAGGCATTTTCTGCAGCAGCCTGGCTTTTGGACCATTTTGCATTTCCACTCAGGCTGCAGCAAGCTGTCAGAGAGGAAGCAAAGCCAGCCACAAATTACAGCCTGGCAGCCTGGGGAAGAGCCTTGGACACATTTGTTTGAAGTTTGTTCCAGCCCAAGCAGGAGCAGCCTCCCCATGACTCACAAATGGTTTGGCTCATGGGTCCCAGCTGGACTAGAGACAGGCTCCCCACCGCACGCCTCCCTTTCCTCGCCACTAACAGGCTGCAGAGAAATAGCTCCCAGTCTGACATACTTCTCAAAGCAGGAGGCATGGGACCATTTTCCGAACGGGAAGGCAATGCTGCAGGGACTGCATCCGAGGGCAAAGTTGCAGCTCGATGACACTGGGAAGGGACAGGGCTGGTGGGGCAGCAGGATTGTCCCCTCCCTCCTGGTACTGGTGCTTGTCAGCCCCGGTGCTGGGCTGCTCCAGTCCCTAACACAGCAAAAACCCCCTGACCTGCAGAAGCAGATGGTTCTTTACTGGATTAGTGGCCTGAATCAGCCCAGGGTGCAGAGCGCACCACGCGATGAGCCAGCTGGGCTGTGGGAGCGAGTCGGCAGCGACTCTACGCTTCTCCAGCCTCTCAGCTCCTTCCATCAGCACAAACAGCCGCGCTCTCTGCCCAGCCCAGTGACCGATGTGGCTTCCCGGGCTCTCTCCCAGGGTAGTTTTTCACCTGGATCCAGTTCGCTCTCTGAACGCTTGTGGCAGCAAGGGTGAAAGCTGTTGAGGACCATCCCCTTTTGGCAGCTGCACCACAGCACAGCTCTCAATTAACACTGGCACAATCATGGGCCACGCTCCTTCCCACATTCCGCTCAGCCACAACTTAATTATCAGAAGGGGTCACATCAGGTGCACTGGATTTTCCAAGCAAAGCATAACATAAAGCCTCCAATCACTGCAGCTAATTCTCATTTCAGTATTTCCTTTGTCAGCTGTCACAAGTTTTACATTTTAGTTACAAGCTGCATTTTGTTTCAAGGTTTCCTCAGTATTTTAGGTACTACATACTGGGATTAGACCTCTGTTCCAAGGCTGGCCACATCCCAGGGCAACTGCTACTTCAAACCAAGTAGATCAATACAAAGAGAGTCAGCAGCCATAAATGCTTTGCCCTCATGAACCAGGATTTCTGACCAGCGCAAAGTCACCAGAAAAGCAGATGATTCCTCCTAAGTACAGGGGAATCAACAGTGCAGCATCATCTCATAAAGCCCAGGCTTTAAAGGATATGCACAAAGATGCAGAATCCCATTCCTGCTCTCATTGTGTCATCTTTTCAGGGTTGTAAGCAGTAAGAAAGCAGCCAGACAACAACCTTTGAAGGAGAAACAGCTTTCTTTTTATAAATGGAAAGGAGAATTAAGTCATATGTTTTTCCGCAAATCCTACTTCCCTCAAAAAAAAAAAAAAACATTAGAAATAAACATCTACGTTACCCAGGAAGAAAATAAAGGAAAATCAATAATGGAGTTAAAAATATGTGTCAGAAATCCCAAGAAAAAGTCTGACAGAGCAAAAGAGGAGGAGGGGTTTAGGACACCTTTGGTTCCCACTCATGCTACGACAGAGAAAAAGCTCCCCAGCAGCCCCCAGGAAGGGCTACCCCTTTTCTTCCCTAGCTTGTCTGTAAAGGTTCAAAGCAGATGAACCGGGCTGTTTACTGGGAGCTAAGATCCTCTCCAATAAGAGGAGCAGGCTTGATGCTTTTCAGTGTTTCTGCCATAAAAGATAGGAATGAACAGAAGAGTGCCCTTACCTATTCCTGCCCATCACTGCTTTCCCTCCCTCAGTCACATTGTGCTGTTGCACTGAAGCTCACCACCGTTTTCTAGAGCGGCCAGGTCTTTGCAGGCTCACCCATCCCATGGAAGGGCCACTTTCCAGAAGGTGCTTTTAATGTGTCACCCTCTATCAAAAAAGGGAACTGGGGTTGTTCAGTCTGGAGAAGAGGAGGCTGAGGGGAGACCTTACTGCTCTCTACAATTACCTGAAAGAGGGTTGCAGAGAGGTGGGTGTTGGTCTATTCTCCCAAGTGATAGCGATAGGACAAGAGGAAATGGCCTCAAGTTGTGCCAGGGGAGGTTTAGGCTGGATATTAGGAAAAATTTCTTTACTTGGAGAGTGGTGAGACACTGGAATAAGCTGCCCAGGGAGGTGGTGGAGTCATCATCACTGGAGGTGTTCAAGGAAGGTGTGGACGAGGCATTGTGGGACATGGTTTAATGGGCATGGTGGGGTTGGGTTGATGGTTGGACTTGGTGATCTTACAGGTCTTTTCCAACCTTAGTGAATCCATGAAAAAAAAATGCAAAAAACACAAAACCCCAGAATCTTTTAAAAGCCATCCCTGCCCATTTCTAAGAGCTGGCCCTCTCAGAAAGGATGGCATTGCAAAAATAAGCAAGTTTTTAGTTTGGGTCTTCAAAGCCATGGGGCGGGCGGGCAGAATCACCACACCCAGCCCTGGCTGACACCCCCCTGCACATACCCTGGCAAGCTACAGGGGTATACGTGGGGTGGTGTTGGGTCACACCGCTGAAGACCACCTCTCTGTCAGCTTCCCAAAGGAGGCACTCACGGGGAGTTTTGCATGCACCCCAGGGAACATGCTGCCAAGCAGGGCATGCATTTTTCCAAAGCAAATATTAAACGGCACAGCCAGGCCTTGCCATTAACTCAGATGGCGATAGCGGGTGCACAGGTGGGGACCCCATGTGCGTAGGGTCTATTTCACTGTAATTTTTGGTGTGGAGTGGAGAATATCTTCCCTTCACAGAGCCCTTGGGCAGAGCAAGCATTGCCACCACGTGGCTCTGTCCTCAGGGAACAAAGTTGAGCATTGCTCAAGTGTCACAGAGCAAAGTCTGATATTCTTTTCTGTGCATTCACTTCAAGGTAAAAGGCAACACATTACCCATCCTCATCTTCCATCGCCTCCTCCTTTATCTGTCCATTGCCTTTGGGCTCATCTTAGCTCTCAACACAGGACCAGCAGCTCTAAGTGCCACCGCCTTGCTTTTAGCGCTGCCAGCCAGAAATGGGCAAGATGTGCCTGCCAAAGCCAAAAAGCTTTTACAAAATACGGGGCTGAGTTCCTTTTATTTGCTTTCTGCTTTGCAGGTTTTCAAGCATTACACTTGGAAGCTCTAAGGGCTTTTTCAGCAGTGCAGACTATCTCAATCCAGCCCTTTCACAGCAGACGGAAAATCTGCTTTGACTCGGTTCAGCTCACACAGAAGTGATTAGATAATCACGGGACTCCGGGAGCCATGTCTTTAAGAAAAAGCACAAAGTATTACAGGCTTTGCAGAAAAAAATAAGAGTTGGCAGGGGACAAAAAGCTACAAGGGCTCCTGCAAGGACTGAGAAAAACACCATCCCCCAGACTTTCTTCATACAATTTCCTCCGCTGTTGAAATACTCGCTTTCTCTTCCCTCATTATCCAAAGCAAAAGGGAAAGCACTGAAGGGAACACATTATTTGGGGAAGAAGGTACAAACCAGAAGAGTTTGGACTGGAAGTAAAAGCCCAAGTAAGCGGTCCTCAAAAATTTGGATGAGCAAATAGCGTGTTAGCAGGTGTATAGGGACAGGAGTGGGAATAGATCAGGGAGATCGTGTAGTCCAAGATCTTAATAAGCAGCCCCAGAAGTCAGGCAGGAATCACACAGGGACTGCTGCTTGCCTGCTCGCCAGTCGCTATCCTGTTGCAAGGTCTGCAATCCCTTTTCTAGGTCACAAACTCGGGAGGTATCAGGCAGCACCTCTTCACATGTGATCTCGCTTCAGCTGCGCGCTCGCGGTTGAGGACATTTAAGCCAGACAGTGGATTACAATGAAGCTTGCAGCAGCAGCTAACCGCTGGCCAAAACGGGCACGAGTTTGGATTAATCAAAGTCACAAGGACACAGTGGGGGAAGTGGTGAGTCCAGCTACTGTGGCTTCCACCACAAGGTCTTTCATCATCTTACGGTCACCAGTGGCACACAACCCACACCCAGAGTCGTGGGCATCTGAATAGTTGCCCTCTGCCCTCTTGTATAAAAGGCTAAAAATACAGTCAGAGACTCAGTCTCCCTCTTCCATTGTCCCAGCTAAGTCTGGGATTTAAATGGTTGGGAGCAAGTTGCCCACTGCAGTGTTCATCCCTTGCTTGCTCCAGGTCTGACAGAGACCTCCCGTGTCAAACTTCCTGAGCCTCTTTTACCGTTTCTTCACCTTCCAGCTTCATAGCGCAAAAGCATGTTTCACACCAGGGAGAAAAAGCCAGCTAGATTGCAGCAAGAGTAGGGCAGACAGCTACAATTCAACACTTTTGGATTTCACAGGAGAGTTCAGCAGCACTGTTCCCTGCTGGCAACCTCCCCTTCTGTGTCCTTCCCACCACTCACCCAACAGCAGCTGGAGAAACATTTGAGCATCTCCTCAAAACAGCAAACACAGGGCAATAGAGACGCTTTGGGGATTCCATGGGCAGTGCTGTGACTAATGAACTATTGCCAGCCTGCAGCCTGGTTTTCCATGGCAATCACAACTTCCATGATTGTCGCCTAACATGTGTCTTTGACACTTGCTCTTCCCAGAAATGAACTGGTTCAATAAAGGCTTATTTTAAGCCTCAATGTGTAAGTCACAGACCTGAGAAAAGCCAGCACCACATACCCACGCAGGCTCAGCTACAGTCAGGAAATAGCTAGATCAAAACTCACCATTCTGCTGAGCTTTGTTTGCCATGGTGAACATCAGAGAAGAAACAAAACCTCTCTTATCCTTCCCCAGGGAAGGGCAGAGAGGCATAGGAGTTAGCACTCAACCCTGGGCACTGTGATCCAGCCAGCTGCAGAACAAAAGCACGGCTGAGCCCATAGAAAAGAGAAAAATGCAAGAAGCCACTCTGTAAAGAACAGTAAATGTCATTCCTGGATTAACACACTGGGTCAAATCCACCACTTGCAGAAGGACAGAGAGAGAAACAGATCCAGGACATCTCAGGAGCCTGCCACTAACCTGATGAAAAAGAGTCTCCCCATTTCCAGCTCCCTTCATTAGGCCACGCTGCAGCTGCCCTTTAAAACTTATCCAACAGCTGCTTCCCCTCAGGTTGTAATTTTTTTGTTCAGCTGTGGCTGATCTCTCTCTGTGCTCCTTTAGTTGGACAAGGTTCAGAGCCATGTTCTGTCCTTGCTAACAGATCTGCAAATGAGAGTTAATTAACCCTGAGAGATTTGGAAACTGTTTTTCCATAAAAATGAGGATTATCAGGTTTGAGCTGCTCGTGTTTCACAGGGAAGCTTAGAAAGCAAACAGGTTTTGCTCTTATTTGGTTTTCCTGATGCTGCCTGAGGCAAACAGAAGATATGTGGAATTTATAGTGATTTCTAGCAAAAGTGTCTGGGCTTCCCCATAATCTTTTCCTAGCTTGCTCTTGAACAGCCAATCTGATGACAGCCTCCCTACAGCAGGTCAAATTGTTCTTTTGCGGCACTCAAAGACCATCATGTAGTGATGGTTCCTTCTACAGGTGTCCAACAAAGCCGGAGTGATCTCCAGGGTGGACTTGGTCCCTCTCTCTCGCTGAGACCTATGGGTTTTACACCAGGAGGGTCTTGCCCTGTGTCACACACCACCTCTCGCTCCACAACACGCCCTTCAAAGGAGAGACCTGCCATGTCCAGAACTGCCAAGGGGAAGAAGCACGTCTCCTCCTTGCAGGCTGCCAGGATACAGCAGTGCCATTTCGTAGAGGTGGATCTTCCAGAAGTCTAGCTACAGGGCTTGGCTCACCCTATGGACATCCTGGTGAAGTCCCCTGGCCTCTGGGCAGATACTGGTTCTCTCTTCTTTATCTGCTCTGGTGCTTTTGTTTCAGCTTCTTCATTGGAAAGGCCCTTCCCCTTTATGAGGCCCTTCCCCGTTGTAAGCAAGGCTTCAAAGGTCCTGGTACCCTTATTGTGTGTGAAGCAGCAAGGATTTGGTTATCACCAAGCCAGACAAGGTTTCCAGGCAGAGGTGTTATCTTCCTTTTGTAAGCAGACCGACAAGGCTACAGCATGATGACTAGGGGATTGTCAGAAGCCACTGTCTGCCCTTCTGCAAACAGTGGCTGAGCTCTGGGAAGAATTAACCCCCCTGAAAAACCTAGCAGTCCGGCAAACTAGTAGCAGTCACGCGCAAGAGTGAGCTCTGATCCTTCAGCCAGTGGCTGGGGAATCTCGATCCTGAAAGGTGTTTCAGAATAGGGTGAATGTATGCGTGTCTGGACAGGGTTAAAATCAGGTTTCTGTGGGTCCGCGGTGGTGTTCAGAATGAAAGCATATGCCTGAACTGATGCTGGAAGGGGCTGCCCTGCTGTCTCTTGCACTCTGGCTGTGCGCTTCTGCCGCCTCCCTGTCTAGGGACAGACTGACCCTGATTGGATCTAATCAGCTCCTGATCCAACTAGAAACTCGCCCTGCAAAGGAAAAGCAATAAAAGTGACACAAAGGAAGGGAGAGGGAGCATGTGCCGGGGGCAGAAAGAGAGCACAGGACGGTCTTCTCTCTTCCCTGCCTTAGGTGGATTTAAGCACATCATGGAATTGCAGGGCAACAGGAAAGATGAGGCACAAATAAGACATCAGGGTAAGGAAATAAACCAAATCGGTACACCTCATTGATGAGAGTGCTCAGCTTGAGGACCCTCTTCCAGCCTAAAGTGTCTTAAAGGTTTCATCAACGTTTGATAAAACCATACTGTCTCACAAACATCTTGACACCAAGGGTTTAGCTAAGATATTAATAACTCACTGTGGCCAGAAATTATTTTCATACTCTTAAGACCATCTCATGATGTTGTCGGCGAGGAGCAGAAGAGGACACCCTGCAGCAGAGAGCATCCCTGCCACGCACTTTGGTGTGTGCCTGTGCCCCAGTATTACACCAGCAGTGGGAGTTTTAAGAGGACTTAGCAGCTAACCTGCCACGTACCAAAGCTAAATCATCTAGTTTTATAGCACAGACTTAAAAGGAGCATGGAGAAAGCTTGGTGCAACCTTGCAAATCCCATTGCAAACACCTGCTCTGCTGTGGAAACTTCCTGAGCAAAACCCAGCGGGCACCACGGCTGAATAGCTCAGCACATACTGGCTGCTGAGCACCCAAAAACCTGAGTCACCCCTGGGGTTTTCTCGGTGCTGAGTACTTCTCAATAAAAGGCAATTCTCACTTCTTTCTTTCAGAGGGGAGAAAATGGGACAAGTCATGGTTTTGCAGACATTTCCTCTCCCGCTAAGGCTCGGAGTGGGTAACTGGTGCCGTTTAGCTCCTTTTCGCAGGGGGTTTCTCTTCATACGTGGGCTGGTCAGAAAAAAAAGCCCGCTATCAGTCTGGGTCAGTCTCCCAGCCGTGAACATCAGGCAAAAGGAGCTTTATTTGGTTGATCCTAAATAGAGTACCCTGCCTTGAATGGTATGTTGGGAGAGTGGGGTGCTCAAACGGGGAGTTATCCGTGTTCGTAGAGAGCAGGGAGACCCGCAGCTGAGGATGCTCCTGACCTCACTAAGATGCTGACAGGCGCCCGATAGCATTTTTTTTCACTGCAGTTCAGCTCCAAAGCCAATGGCACTGGTAGAAACAAGCTTGCAGTTTGCATGTGATCCCCCCCTCTCTTCTCACTCGCCTTTTTTTCTCTGTGCCAGAGACTTAAAAAGCCAAACTAGAAAGCACAAGGCTTCCCGCTCACTAGGGAGAGCAGCAGCCTTGCCTTGCTGGCTGTCCCCGGGACGGGGACATGAGAGGCATTTTCTACTGGTGTCACTATCTTAAGGTTTGCTAGCCTCTCTTCTCGCCAGACGTCCCCCTGGCTCGGCTGCTCTATCATGTCAAAGTGAATCTTCGCTTTGCAGGTTTGGAGAGCGTTTGCGATGATTAAAAATAAAGTAACTTCTTTATTTCGCCCTCGGCAGTTTTAGAGAAGCAGAATTGAAAAAGGAACAGAAAACGCGGAGCGAGGTTGTTTGAAGACCTTGCACATGTTGCGTATGGGGGCCGCAGGAGGCAGTGAGGGAAGGATGTGCAGAGGTCAGTCAAAAGCACGTCGGCTGTGAACACTGAGTCTCCCACCAAGCTCCTGCCCTAATTATGCCCGCTTGTTTTAAGCGTACCTGCTGGGGGAGGGAAAAAAAGAAAGATCAACTGAAAAAAATCTCTCCAGGGAGCTCAAATGCTGGGATTTGCTGGGGCTGCATGAGCCAGTTCAGTTTGCCTACAGAGGACAGCTAGGAAAGCAAACAGATACTGAACAGAAACTGGCCAAGTATCATTTCACCCACCGTGGACAGCAGCAAATCCTTCCTCGGGACATTTGCTGAGCAGAGGATGGCCTGAATAACCAGCCACCCCTGGGAAAGCACCGTTGTGCCGGACGGTGAGCACGGTGCTGCTCTTCCCCTTGCAGAGACCTTGGCCTGCCACCCCTGCAGCAAATAATTAGTTTCTTTAACGGGCCCAGGCCCAGATGTTGTTAGTGAGTCAGGCCTAGCCTCTAGCGAACGCTCCTGATTTATGGATCGCCCTGTCCACGCTGTTTGCTGGCCGTCGTCTCCCCCCGTCCCTGGGTCCTGTCAACAGGGCTGCTGTTTGGGCTTGCTGTCCTCTTCTATTTTGTGGGCACTTCGCTTTTTCTTCTTCGCTGGCAATACAGGCGGAACCTCCCCCTCGAAAGCTGACATACAAGGGCTGTACGTCGTGGGGTTGGGTCCATTGCTCTGGCCTGAAATACCCCCCCGGGGGTCTCTGCCAGCAAGGAGGGGCATTAAAATTTAAGAGAGAGGCTCCTGGTGGCAGCAGAAACGCCAAGAGATGAATGGGCATGCGGGGGGAAGGCAAGGGCTGGGCAGGGAGCAGGCAGGAGCCGGAGGCTTTTTGCTTCATCCGAAAAAGAGAGGGGGAAGGAGGAACCGACAAAGCGGGTATGGGCTCTGGCCACGCTCACTTTCCCGCTCCAGCTTGCAGGGCGAGGGGCCACAGCCTCTCCGCACACGGCTCCCTGGGAGAGAAACACCCCCCCCCAAAAACCAAAGCCGGCGCTGAGGCGGCACCCCCTCCCAGTAAGGGCTGCGGCTGGGAGACTGGGCACCAGTCCGGCCGTTCCCAGGGCCGGGGTGCGGCCGCCAGGTGGCGCCAGGAGGCCGCCGCGGGCAGCGGTGAAGGGCATCCCGGGTACCCGCAAGATGCTGTTAAAGCACTTAGTTTCAAGCTTTGGCTTTTTTTTATAGTCTTTGGCGTGGGTGAAATACCCCCCCCCCCCATAGTTACATGGGGAGAGGTTTCCCGATCGGTGGGTGTGTGTTTCATTATTGAAAGAGGCTGGAAAATGCCTGGAAAAGGGCTGGGAAAGTTTCAACTAATAGTTCTGCGTTCTGGGAAGCAGGCTAGTCTTGGCAGAGAGGATGAAAACACCCTTGTGCAGTTTATGTGGGAAGGTCATCCAAGAGGAAAAGTCCAAGGAGAGGTGGATCGGTGATTGCAAAGTCGCGTCCGGCCTTTGGAATAAAAACAGGTTTCACGTTGATACCTTCCTCATATCAGCCCACAGCCAGTGAGTCATTAGAGCTGTCGTTAAAGCACCTGAAAGTGCTTTTCTTGAGAAGGTCAGGTATAGGTTACGGGTAGGCACAGTGCACTCACTCGGCGGGAAAACTGGGCTCTTCTTTGGCTTGAGCGGGGCATTGCCTGCTTTTCCCTCGGGGCACAGGTAGCCTAGTGCTCTGGGATGGCTGTGCATGCACCCACACCCACGTTGTTCCCAGCTCCGGGGGTGATACACCCGCACCCTGGCACTGAGACAAACCTTCTCCCTCTTCGGAGACGAATCTTGGCTGGCCAGTTCGGGCTTTGCACTAGGACCCATGTTTTGGTTCAGTGTGAGCGTCTGTGTGGCTTTAGGTTCCCCATCCCTTTTGCTAGAGGAACTACGGGGCTAGAGGAGACAGAGACCTTCCTCTGACATGGGTCCTGGTTCCCTAGGCCAGCTCATGCAGCTGTAGGAGGTCCTCAGCCCAGCCCCAGCCGGGAGCCGGTCCCATCAGCAGCTGCCCTCCTGTCCCGAGGGGGAAAATCCTGCCATTTGCAGGTCCTGTGCAGTCCTGTCCCCTGAAACCACGGCACCCAAGTCCCTTTGGCCGCTGGAGAATGCTGTTTCCCAGGCTGTGTTTGCGAAAGGCCCTCGCGCGAAAGGAAATCGAGGTGTTCACGACTCTTATTTTGCAGCTGGCAGGTTGTCCCCCTGCCACACGCCATCACCTCTCCGAGGAACGTGCCAAAACGCAGCTCGCCATGGTGCGGACACCTGGCCATGAAAAACAGAAGGAAGGCTCCCAACAGGTTTCCAACTTTCTGGGGAGCGAGAAACAAATCCTAAATGGGTCCCTGCAGAATCAGCCTTGAAACAAAGCCAGGGCACCTTCTCCATCTCATAACCTCAGACAACAGGTCTCCTTCCGCTTTCTGTCATTTCTGAGCCACATCATGACCTTCTGGGAAATAAAATCCTGAAGTGTCTCGGAGGGAAGCAGCAGAGTGGAGGAGAAGTGGGTTTCCCTTGCACTGCAGCTTCCAGACCGTTTCCAGGTGCCCTGTCACCATGTCCTGCTGCCAGATGCCACCAGACAGCGCTTGAAGGGACGTGGGTAGAGAATTTGGCAACATCTAATCCGCAGGCAAATTTCTAGGCAGATGCTGCCCCGGCTTTAACAGAGCAAAGACCAGTGGAGGCTTTTTAAAATCAGAGTCCAACCTGGTCACTGCCACATCATCAGCTTGGACTGAGGGCGGAAAATGAGCGTCAGATGCCTTTATTCCCTGAAAACCCAGAGCATCCTCGTTGCTATAGCGACACGTCCCCCTTGCCTTGCTCCTGATGTCATTCTGGGGACCGCTCCCCTGCCTCCCTCCCGCATGGCAGGCGTGTGTGTGCACACGCGTGTGCAACACAGGGAGTGAGGAGAACAGTCTCTGGTATCCCTGAGGGAAGAGGAGCGGGTCACGAAGGGAATGTGATCCCGCAGCTAGTGAAGGGCAGAGGAAACACAACTCTCTGCCTCTCCCATCACCTCTCTCGGCAGCCGCGGGGAGGAGAAGGCACTTTGTTCCTCCCTGTGCCAGCTTTACTTATTGATGAAGCGGGAAGGCGATCTCCATCCGGAGCTCCACGTGTGCGTGCAGAGCAGGCAGGGAGCGCACCCCGGGGCTCAGGCGGCTGGGCTTCAGCCCAGACTGTGCCCCACGCTGCGGCTGCGTGGGGAATGGTCCCTCCTCTGCTCCTGCCACCCCCCCGGGACCACGGCAAAAGCATCCTACAAAGGCAGTGACACCCCACTAGCGTGGGTGTCCCACTCCCCACCAGCCTCTCTCTGCCCTCATCTCAAAGTTATTTATGTATTATTAAGGATGTATTTTTGCCAGGATCTGCCCACAAAATCCGAGGCAAAATTCCCTGTTTCAATTGAAATAACAAGCAAGGAGCTTAAAAATGTTTCGAAACCCCACAAAACTCCTGTGGTGTGTGGCCAGCCAGACTTATCCGTTCTTTTTGACATGATTAACCTGACAGCCTCCACAGGCCTGATCCTGCAAGCCCTGGTTTTGCCTCATTTAGGCAGAGTTTGCGAGACGCTGCCCTTCACCCCGGCTCCATCGGCGACGCTGTGGGAGCCAGAGCCATGGCAGGGCTGTATCGGAGTTACCGTGCCCGTCTGCAGCCAGATCGCAGAGTTACCGGCTGTGGGATGCCTGCTACAACCAGAAAAAGCAGAAGGATGTATGTACGGATGGAGGCTATACCATAAGCATCACACCCAGCCTTTCCTGCGCTGACGTTTGCATACAAACTGTGCCATCAGCCCCACGCACCTCCAAGCAACGCCAGGCAGGTCCACAACACCCCTGCATTAATATACGTCTCTACATATATATGAATACAAACGCGTATAGGTTTGCACACACCCACTGTTGCTCCAAGCACAGTGCTGGCACTCTGTGCGTAAATCCGAACACATTACCTTCGCTAATAGGAAGCCACTAACGAGCTATGCAGGTCATTGCACATGATTGCCAAGAAAACCTTCATTTTTTTGCCTATGCCACATGCGTAGCAGAAAAGCTATGCCAGGAATGCAAAAGAGGGCTGAAACTTTTTATGGGGACTATTTTTTCGGATCTCTCTCTGCCTGCAAAGCCAGATGTCTTTCAGCTCCTCGGCATCTAACGATACAGAGCTCTGAGGGAGCTGTATGAATTTCTGCACATAAGCCAGAATAGCCGTTTCTATACGATTTAATGCTCCAGACCCTAATCCTGCCCCGAGGGGACAGTGACAGCCGGTGTCCCCCAAAGCTCCTGGCCTGCTCCCAATAAGATGCTCTGACTCCCTGCCCTCCCGGGGAACACAGGCGCGTGCTCACTGGCATGGCACACCGTGGTGTGCGGCCATCGCATGGGGCAAACCCACCCACAGCTCCTGTACGAGGAGAAAACGGAGTTGGGTACTTTGGGGAGAAAGGTGCTGACCCTGGAGACAGTTTTGGCCGGGGGATAAGGAGAAGGAGCCTTCCCACACCTGCGAGGTGGACATGGAGACGACGGAGCCAGGTTCCTCACGTGGTGGGAGGTCGAAAGCCGGGACAGGAGAGGTTCAGAGCTGGTGTAACGTTTTCCCCACGAGCACAGGCTGCCTGGAGAGGTTGTGCTGGCTCCATCCTTGGAGGTCTGCAAGATAAAGCCCTGACCACCCTGGTGTGACCCCGCTTTGGGCAGGAGCCGGACAGGAGCCTGCAGCCCCAATCGCCCCACAGTGCCCGGGAGGGGACTTGCCTTGGCCCTGGTGGGGCACTTTCCCGGGGTGCCTGTGCTCTCCCAGCCCCCCTTTTCCCCCCCTACCCCCTTCCAGCGCCCAGGCGGCCCCTTCCAGCCCGGGGCCGTCCCGGGGCTGGGGCCGGCGACTCCCGGTTTCCATCCCCGGGGTGGCGGGCGGGCAGCGGGGGGGCAGCGGGGGGGCTGGCCCGGGGACCCTGCCCGGCTCCGCCCCGGGACCCGCGTCCAGACGCCGGGACCGCTCCCCCCCGCCGCCGCCCCGGGAGGGAGGAAGGAAGGAAGGAAGGAGGGAGGGAAGAGGGGAGGGAGGGAAGGAGGGAGGGAGGGAGGGAGGATGACAGCGCCGTGAAGAAAAGCAGGGACCCGCTGCCCTCCCTCCTCCCGCACGGCAGGACCAGGCGAGCTCGCCCCGCGGAGCGGCCGCCGCCGGGTAGGTACCGCGGGGGCCGGGACCGATGGGGCCGGGGCCGGAGCGCAGCCGGGGAGCGGGAGCGATGGGCAGCGGGAGCCGCGGGAGCCGCGGGCCGCCCCGGGGCGCAGGGGCGGATGGCGGCGGGGGTCGGGCCTTTCTCTCCCGGCGCGGAGCGGAGTTGCGGGAAGTTGGGCGGGCGAGGAGGGGCCACCGCCCCGACACCCCCCCGGGCGGGGGCAGCGGGGGAGCGGGCCCGGGGTGCGGGGCGCGGGGAGGCCGGGGGGCTCCGCCGCCGCATCCCCCCGCGGGGCCGGCCCCGGGCTCCGCCGGCTCCTTTGTGCTCCCTCCGGCCTCGGCCGCTCCTTTGTCTCCGTGCGGGGCCCCCCGCCGCCCGCTCCCGCAGCGGGGCAGCGCCGGCGGGGCAGCCGGATCCCAGCGCCCTGCCTTGGGAGAGAAAGTCCTCTCCCGCCCGAGCAGCTCGCTCCCTTGCTTTCTTTCGGGGAAAGAAGAGGGAAAAAATAAGAAATGAAATAAGGGCGAGCTCTCCAGCTGCAACGCTGAGCTTCCGTCCGGAGCGGAGCGCATCTGGGTCGAGAAAAGGAGACTTTCTCACAACCATCCCGGAGTTGCATCATCCGGCCTGTCAGCCCCTACCAGGGAGCACTGGAAAGTTGTCCTCACCCTTTCCCCTCCTGCCCCGAGGCCGCTGGGGCACCCTGGCCCTCGGCCGGCTCCCCGTCACCCAGAGCCAGCGGCTTTTCTGCCGGAGCTGGGGCACCGGCACCCTGACGGCCCCAGGCACCCAGACGGGCCCTGGCTGGCATGGGGTTACCTTGGGGGGGAAAGGGCCCCCCGGGCAGAGTCCCCGCTCAGCGCCAGCGGGGATTTCGGCAGCCGCTCCCGGCCACGTTTGGGGGAGCTGCCTGCACTCCGCCGCCTTTGCACCGCGGGACCTGAGCCTGGCTTTGGTCCCCAGGGGAAAGTGTCTCCTTTTCCACGGTCAACGATTTACGACACCACGCCAGGACAGGGATTTAACTCTGTGATTTTCCCACATCCACCAAGCTGCTTCAGCACAGGACTCGTTTTCACACCCCTGTTCTCCCAGCGCTGCCAGGGACCGCGCCGGGCATGGTCTGCATTTTCCCAAGGGCAGCAGGGATTCGCTATTCCCCTGGTGAACATCTCTTGCCAGCAGTCCCTCCCGGAGGTCCCCGGAGGGCTACAGACGCCTGTCTCGGGGTGAAAGGCGAGCGGAGCGGGGCACAGAGAAGCGGCTCACAGAGAAGGAGCGTGGGGTGGTGGGAGGGACCGCGGACTCTGCGCCCCAGAGAAAGGGCTCATTGAAGCAGGGACGGGCATTTGCGGTTCGCAGCGCGGCCGGGGGGCCATGGCAGGCACAGCGGCCAGCATTGTCCTCTCACCCGTCTTGGTGGTCTGCCTTCCAGACCCCCTTGCTATCTGGCAGGTTGGCGCCTTTGGTTGCGTACCTTTGCTGCAGGTGGTGCTGCAAAACCCACCCCAACAGCATCCGTGGTTTCCAGCAAATTGGTTTCAAGGTTATGGGCTTGTTAGCCAGCTCAGCTGGTCCCCGCTGGCTCCCGGTCCCGATCAAACCAGGGCAACGCGCAGATGCGCGATTTTACCCCGATGCCCAGCACTGATGTCTCTGAAAGTCCCATCACATTCACCAGGGGCTCAGGCGGCAGCAGCATCTCTCCTCTCTCCTGGATCAGGAGAAAACACCTCTCTTTGGACACCGCCCAAGGCAAGGGAGAGCCAAGACCGGTCTGTCCTGGCCACGAAGCCTGGGCTGGTCATGTCACCGGCATTACTGTGCCCGACGCCAGCCTCTAAATCCCTTCTGGGCAGTGCTTTTTGGGACACAAGGAGCAAGAACAGCTCATCTGGGTCATCCCAGAGCTCGGTGTGCCTCCTCAGGGGGATAATAAATAGTGGACAGAAGATGACCTCATGCACCTGGAGTTTGAGAGCACGTGCCACGAAAAACAAATTGTTTAAGCAGTGCTTGTTTGTACCAACGCCTGCTGCTGCTGCTGCTCCTGAGCATAACCTCCCATCTCTACACTCACCTGCATGCCTCAGCCCCCGGGGGGGGGTGGCTTTGCCCGGTTAAGAGGAGAACAGAGGACCAAGCCAAGGCGGGCTGAAGGACCGAGGGGCAGAGCCCGGAATGCAATGAGGGGAGGAGAAACAAGTTTGGCTCTCGCCTTAACTTGAGGGGTCAAACACGTGGAGGAGCAAGGCCCTGGCCGTGTCCCTGGAGGGCTGCCCGAGTGGGGGGCAGCACCTCTGCTCTTCCCGTCCCCCCTGGGGGGACACAGCCCCTGCTCACGCCGGGGTTTCTCCATGCGGCAGCGGAATGGGCTGGGGCTGCCGCCGGCACCAGCGCCCTGTCCCTGCCTGAGCCAGAAGGACTTTGCACTCCCAACTTTCTCCTCCGATGGGCAGTTTCCAGGCTTCAATTTGACGAGGCTTGGGGCTATTCTAGGCGACTTCATAAACATTGTAGGAGGTGACTTTTTCCACCCCCCCCTTTTTTAGCTCGAATGCACATGTTTTTAAGCAGAAAATACCTGCCTGGGCAGCCTCCTCAGCTGTGCCGGAGGGCAAACCGAAGCCGTGCGGCGCTTGTGCCATGCCTTGGAGAAGAGCCAGAGGCAGGATCAAAATTGCTGGGAGATGAAAGCAAAGCGGGAAGCGTCGGTGGCGCATTTCCCAAGGCCAGCCTCGGGAGGAAGTCGGGAGCGGAAATAGTTGATAGAGTAAATACAGAGGGAGCTCAGGGTGGGTTTTTTTTCCCCCAGGTTGCAGACAAAGAGCAGCAGGGAGAGCAGATAAACCTGTGCGCCTTATCTCTTTGTTGTTCCGCCCCTGTGTTTTGCTGCTCGCGTTGCTGCTATTAATCTGATGAAGGGAAGCATCGCGGAGGGAATTACTCCGGGAGCAGTGAGCTCAGCCACAGGTCCCCACAGGCTCCCTTCTCCCAGGAGCCGGGCAGGCATGCATGGGGGCAGAGAGGGGGCTGGATGGAGAGCAGGATCTCAGGCAAGGGAGGGAGCTTGCAAGTAGGTGCTTCGCCGCCGTTCCTCGTCCCGGAGCTCAGTTGTTGCCTGTTGAGTCACCGGAGGAAAATGTGACTTCATCCAGTCTCACCTCCAGCTGGCTTCGCCCGCCAGCCTGCAGGCATCTTTCCTTTCCTAGATCCCACCCGGTAGGTGTTCGGGGCAGCAGAGGAGGGGGATGAGAGCCCCAAGGCTTCATGAAAGACCCTTCCTTTCCCAAAACCAAGCTGAAAACCCCGGCTCCATTCTCCTGGGCAGGCAGTCCTGCAAAACGCCCTGCAGAAGGGCGAGAAGAGCATCCCTCCCCTCCTCCCTCTCGCCATGGGGCCTCTCCATCCTTGCCCTGGGGCTACGCTGCTCTTCTCATCCCACCTACAGCACCCGCGGGAGCATCCAACCGACCAGCGACCGCTGCAGCAGACTTGAATAATTTGGCATCTCCAAGTCCTTCCCTCTGTCTTTTCTTCTTGCTGTGGCGGGGTTAAGTTAACTTGCAGATATCCACCGAGCAGCTTTGCATGGGAACAAAACCCCTGCCACCACTCAAAAGAAAAAGCCCCCTTCCTTGCTTTGACTTGGCTGGGAAATCCGCAAAGCCTTTTATCATCTCGACAATGAGAATTGTAGCCATCCCTGCTGAAAAAGCATTTCCAGCCCGAGGGATGGGAAAAGGCAGGGAAGAGCACTGGGGGAGTTTCCCTGAGCCGCGTGTGCCGCTTTCCCGGGCGTCTCAGCATGGTGCTCGTGGAAATCATTCCACCTTGCTTTGAGACGTGCTGAGTAAGAAGAAAGCGTTGGCCGGCCGCTGCCTGCCGTCGCCAGAGATGAGGTCTGTCTGTCCGTCTGCTCACACTGGCGGGCGCGCATCCCCCGGGAGCGGGCGCTGGCGGTAGCAGCATCCCGTCGGCTCTCCTCGCAGCAGCGGGCAGCCATCCCTGCGCCCTCCCGCACCTCCCGGCCCGGCGGAGCCCCGGCGGGCGGCCGGAGGGGAGAGCGCGGGGCGCACAGAGCCCCTCTGTTCCCACTCACAAAGGGACGCTTGTGGCTTGCTCGCTGCCCTGGCCGGGCTGCGCCTCGCAGGCCCCAGCGAGGAAGAGCTTTAGGATGCCGAGCAGCCCCAGCCGGCCTCACCGGGTCACCCCGTGTGTCCCCCAGCCCCACGGCTCAGCCCTCCAAGGGCCCCCGCGCCTGTCGCCGTCGCCCTGCGGGTTCCAGGCAGGACGTTTGCAGCCGGCTGTTTATTTAATGAATTATGTCTGCCCCAGGCCTGCGAATCAGGGGTTTTGCCAGTGCTGCTGGAAATGGCTCTCTGTGTTATCCCCGTGAGTAATTCCTGGTCTGTGGCTCAGCTGTGGTCGGTCAGTCGGCTGGGGACATTAGAGGGGGAAAACCCCGGGCTGGCTTTGTCCAGGGATTTTGTCTGAGCAAGCAAGTTAATGCCATCCCCACCCTGCGTGCATGCTCCAGGCAGTGAGGGGACAGTCCTCTGCACCGGGGAGGCGAGGGCAGGGATGCAGACCGCCGCCGCCGCTCCCTGGGATGCCGCAAACCCAAAAGTCCTTTGCAGCAGCAAAGCCGGCAGCTCTGCCAGGCGCTGAGAGACGTGGCCGCGTGCTGAGGGCTTTGTATATTTTATTTCTTCTCTCGGTTGCTCAAATACTACGACAAGTCCTGTCATCACAGGGGCACCAAGTGGGACCGAGGAGGGGGGTCTCGGGGGGGGTGGCATGGCAAAAGGCACCTGCCCCGGCTGCTGGCCTGTCCCCAAGGAGTGGTGTGCTGACAAACTAAACTAACAGGGCTGTTAAACACACACACATACGTGTGCGGGAGGGGGGATGTCGGTGCCACTGGCTGCAGGGGGAAGGGGAGAGCCGAGGGGGGCTCAGGAGCCGCCGGGGCTCTCCAGGGTCCCTGCATCCCAGCGAAGCCCCAGTTTTCTGGGTGCATGGGGGTGGGCGTCTCTCTTTAGCAGCTTTTGCTGGGAAGGCGATGGCTCAAAGACAAGCCCTGGGAGCCGAGGGGTTTGCTCAAGCCAGGAGACTCCTGGTCCTCCCGCAGAGAGCACTGGGACCAGGCGGGCTGGGATGCTGCCCTGGCCGCGGGGCGCATCCCTCTCCTCCCGCCCGTGCTCCCAAAGCTGTCCCCACTTCCCAGCAGGAGAGGCATACAGTAAGCAACACCAAAAAATGCGCATTTTGGCCGCAGACGGCATTGGGGAGGTTTGGGCGTGACGCAATGCCTGGCAGGGCTTCCCCGCTCCACACCCTGCCGAGGGCTGCGGGTACCACAGCTCAGCCGGGGCATCTCCCCTCCGGCAAACCCCGTGGTCCCCCCAGAGAACGGTGCTCTGCCAGGCTCCCCCCCTTCGCCCCTGAAAGCAGGACTGGGACAGGCTGCCGGGGTCACGCTGGCAGGAGCCAAACCAAATCTAAATAGACTTTCCCTGAGTCACCGAAAGCCTGGCCAAGAAAGCGGGACGAGCAAACAGCATCACCCACGCGACCGGCTGGATGCCGGGTGCGAGAACCAGCGGCCAGGTAGCAGGCACCGGCAAGCCCTACGCATGTAAATTCACACGTGACAAATGCCCTGGGGTCCAAAACAGCAGCTTTGGCCCCCCAAATTCTCCACCATGTCCCACTTGGGACATAGGCTTGGTACAACTCGGAGCGGCTCCCGCCATCACCCCCATTTCGTCAGCACTGGGAGGAGAAGGAGGAGGGCGGCTGCAGGGTGTGGGGGGGTGTCTTTTCTGCTGGGGGGGCATGCTGAGTCTGCCGGCGGGTTTTGCATCCCGCACCAAGAGGCCACACCATCATTTTGCTTTTTTTTTTCTTTTTGGAAAAAGCCCCCAGGAGCATTTTACGCTCCACGCGGGACCAGCAGCAGCAGCAGCTTTTTCCGGCTCGCCGTGGTTCCTGAAAACCCTCTGGGTTTCATTTTCGTGACTGAGCGGCCGCCGCTGCCGTGCTGTGGGAAGGCGGAAGCTGCGTGGCCCCACGGCGGAGCCTGTGGCCCTCCCCAAACAGAGCTCTTTCCAGAGGCTGGGAGCCATGATGCCCCATGGATGGGGATGAGGAGCTGCTTTCGCACCCGGAGGGGCCCTCGCTGCCGGCAGCAGGTTTTTGGCCGGTGGGGAGCAGGCAGCTGTCGGGGCGGTGGGGATTGAGTTTCAGGGCTGGCGGAGGCACGGGAAGGGGTCCCACCAGGCAGATGTATTTCGGGAAGGGGAAGAATAGGCGATGGAGGCTTCGGGCAGCTGCTCCTCGCGGGCGGGATGGGAAGAGTAGGGAGGAGCTCCCCTCTTTTTACTGCTCTTGTCGAGACCTTGTGGGTTGTCCGGTGTGGGAAGGGTCAGCCTCTGACCCCTGCCCGCTCCCCCCTGCCCGCAGAGAGCCTCCACCGCACTGACCCTCCTTCTCCCCGCAGGCAGGGCCGCCGCGGGCAGGGCTGGCGGGACAGAGGATGCCGGGCGGCTAGCCCAGAACACCTCCCCGGCAGGTGGGAGGGGACGCGTGTGTCCCCCCCATGGAGATCCGACGCACTTTGCCCCAGGATTTCTGGGAGCTGCTGCACTGCCTGAAGATGAGGAGCAAGTACGCCGTCCTGCTGGTCTTCGTCGTCGGCCTCGTCATCATCGAGAAGGAGAACAACTTCATCTCCAGGTAGGGAGCGGGTACCTAAGCCACCCCACGCTTTTAACCCTTTCTCTCCCCCACATGCCCAGCTCCTGTGCAGCGGGAGCCCCCCGAAACCTCCCACGGGGACACGGGGGTGGTCCCGCTCCCCTCCAGGCTGGGCTGGCTCTCCCCGCAGGGTGTCGGACAAGCTGAAGCAGTCCCCGCAGGCGCTGGCAGAGGCCAACGGCACGGAGGCCAGCCCGGCGCCGGCCGAGAACGGCTCGCTGGCCTCGCTGCGCGAACTGGACGCCGCCTTCTCCCAGCTGAGGTCCCGCCTGCGCAACGTCACCCTGCAGCTGGTGGGCGACGGGGACCCCCGGCCGCGGCGGCACGTCCTGCTGATGGCTACCACGCGCACCGGCTCCTCCTTCGTGGGGGAGTTCTTCAACCAGCAAGGCAGCATCTTCTACCTCTTCGAGCCCCTCTGGCACATCGAGAGGACGGTGACCTTCGAGCCAGGGGGAGCCAACGCGGTGGGCTCGGCGCTGGTCTACCGGGACGTCCTCAAGCAGCTCCTCCTCTGTGACCTCTACATCTTGGAGAGCTTCATCTCGCCGGCGCCTGAGGGCCACCTGACGCCCTTCATGTTTCGGCGAGGCTCGAGCCGCTCGCTCTGCGAGGAGCCCGTCTGCACGCCCAGCGCCAAGAAGGTCTTCGAGAAGTACCACTGCAAGAACCGGCGCTGCGGCCCCCTCAACATCACCCTGGCCGCCGAGGCGTGCCGGCGCAAGCAGCACGTGGCCCTGAAGACAGTGCGCATCCGGCAGCTGGAGTTCCTGCAGCCGCTGGTGGAGGACCCCCGGCTGGATGTGCGCATCATCCAGCTGGTGCGGGACCCGCGGGCCGTCCTGGCCTCCCGCATGGTGGCCTTCTCCGGCAAGTACGAGACCTGGAAGAAGTGGGCGTCCGAAGGGGAGGCTCCCCTCCGCGAGGAGGAGGTGCAGCGGCTGCGGGGGAACTGCGAGAGCATCCGTCTGTCGGCCGAGCTGGGGCTGCGGCGGCCAGGCTGGCTGCGCGGTCGCTACATGCTGGTACGCTACGAGGACGTGGCGCGGGCGCCCTTGCAGAAGGCGGAGGAGATGTACCGCTTCGCCGGGCTCCCCCTCACCCCCCAGGTGGAGGAGTGGATCGGCAAAAACACCCAGGCGCCCCGCGACGGCAGCGGCGTCTATTCCACCCGCAAGAACTCCTCCGAGCAGTTCGAGAAGTGGCGGTTCAGCATCCCCTTCAAGCTGGCGCAGGTGGTGCAGGACGCCTGTGCCCCGGCCATGCGTCTCTTTGGCTACAAGCTGGCCAGCAGCCCTGCCGCGCTGGCTAACCGCTCCTTCAGCCTGCTGGAGGAGGCACAGCCCTCCTGGGTCACGTAACAGCGGGGGCCAAGGCAGCGGGGGGGGAACGAGGGGCCGCAACCGCGCTCCCGGCCGGCCCGGAGGAGACCTGGGAGTCCCCGCTCCCGGAGATGCTCCTTGCTGCTGCCGGGTGGAAAGCGGCAGCCCCAGGAGCCAGAGCATCCCAGTGGAGCCGACCTCGGGGTCCCGCAGAGCCTGAATTACACAATTTCTTCTGGAATGGGGAAATCGCAAGGGTGAGGGGCGGCGGGGAGTTCGGTGCTGGGGCCACCTCCCCGTCTGGGGGGCTGCACCAAGGAGGAGGAGAGCGAGCAGGGGGTGATGGGGCCAAGCGCCTCCGCATCGTCCCTGCAGTAGGACGAGGCAAGGACGAGACCCCCGCAGTGCCAGCAAGGGCCCGGACCCCAGAGGCCCTACTGGTTTAGTGCCTTCATATACCAGCACAGACTGGGAACTGCCCCGGAGGCGTATGGGGCAGGAGTCACCCCTGGAGCACCAGCCAGCACTGGGGCTGCAATGAAATGAGGCGACTTTGTGGTTTGGTGCTCTTCAAGTTGGTTTGGGGGGGTTGGTTTTTTCCTTTTTTTTTTTTTCCCCCTCTCTTTTTGTCTGCGTATTTACATACCAGGGTTGCCAGGCGAACTTATTTATTTATTATGTGAAAAAGAGGGGGAGGCAGTCAAGGAGCTAAACCCAAAAATCAGAGCAGCACAACGTACCACAAAAAAAAACAGCGAGACAGCCGGAGCCAAGGCGGCAGAGGTTGGATTTCGGCCGGAGACCACCACATGCCCCCGGGACACCCCCAGGGACCGACAGGCTGTAACCCCCCCAGACCCCCGGTGGAGCGTACCCGGTGCTGGGGCTGCACTCGCCTCGCGCGACAGTGACTGCGAACCTCGGCGCCTGCTGCAAGACTGTCGGACTTATTTAATTAAAAACAAAAATACAACGGCTCAGAGTCCAAAGCATCTCCCGTCTCCTTGGTATTTGTGTGTGTCCCCACCCAGGGGGGAGCCCCAGAAATATTTGCCGGTGGGTGACCGATACCTGGGGTTCGGTAGAGGCACGGGGAGTTTTGGGGTGTTTGCCATGTGCAGACGTTCACCCAGCAACAGCCTGCTGCTGAGCTGTCCCCCCCAATTCACATCCAATGAATTAAAATGCCTGTTTTTAGCCTGCTTTGCAGCACACCCCTTTACTCCCCATGGATTTTGGGTTATGGCAGCCACCCAAGGGAGAAGCCAGGCATTTTGGTGGAGGGTAGTTGCCCCCACCTTGCTGGGAAGCTCGGGGAGCCCCGAGGGTTCCCCGCTGCCCCCCTGGGCACAGCCAGCAGCCCCACGTCGCCTCTCCCCGGCCAGAGCTGTTGGCTGAGCGCAAAAATAAATAAGTAAAATAAGTAAAATCGTGCGGCGGTAGCGGCTGGGCGCAGCTGGGCTGCGTTTCTGCCGGCGGAGGGCAGCCAGGAGGAACGCGCCAGGGCTCCGGTGACGAGCCGCGGCTGGGCCGAGCTCACAAAAGCCGCGTTTTTGACCCAAGAGGGGAGAACAGAGGCGGCATTGAGGAGCGCGGGGCCGGCCGGCGGGGAGCAGCCACGCCGGAGCCCTGGGCACCCGCCTGCCCATGCCGGCTGGAGAGGTTTTCCGAGCGCGGCCGCCTCTCGCCGGGGAACATCTGGCCTCAAGGTGCGGAGCCAGGGTGCTCGACGCCGGCCGGCTGGGGAGAGGGTGCAAAAGTGGGTTTTTCTTTGCGTGGAGCAGTGTGGGCGATACCCACATCACATGCAGGCGACGGAGAGCCATCAACCCCCTCCCTGTCTCGCACGCGGCTCCCGGCATCGCAAGCGGCCCTGGGTTTGCTGAGTGAAACGGGTTTTGTTTGGAGGCTTCCCGCCGGGAAAGCGGCGGGGTCACCGAGGTCGGCTGCGCGCTGGGAAAAGCCCGTGGAGCTCAGGCAGCAGGAGGGGGAACGCAGCCGGACCCAGGGCAACGGTTACAGGCAAACCCCTCTCCGGTGCTTCTGCAAAAGTACCCATCAGGTCGGCTTTTGCAAACCAAATAAAGTTTAAATTAATTGTTGCTTTGCAAAACAGTATGAGGAGTAAATCGCTGCTCAGCTGCCAGAGGCGGGAAGGGGACGTCAGAGGGGTGCCCAGCATCCCCTTCCCATCCCACCCCGCACGGAGGAGCCTCCGGGCTTGGGCAAAGCAAGGTCCGGGGGGGAAGGACAGACAAATGAAGGGAACTACAAAGCAAGCGGCAAGGGAAGGGGGACCTGTGCTGAGCTGAGGCCAGACAGGACAGTGGCAACCACCCATTCCCACCGGCGCTCCCTGCACGGCCTCGGCCCCGGCTGGCTCCAGCCTGTCATTTCTAGCTAAGCAAGAGCATTTCTTCCTGGACACCCTCCAGCTTCCCATCAAAAATGTCACGGGACAGAAAGAAAAACGCGCCGCCGACCCATGCAGATTTCCGCAGGGGCTAATTGCTCCCATTAAACCCATGTAGCCGTGACTCCCGCGCAGTGCCAGACGCATTGGGAAGCCGCGAGGAACACGCGGCTCCTTTCAAGACCAAAGCAGCTGAATTCTCTCTGTGCCGAGCGGGAGGAAGTTTGTCCCCCCAGGAGGGGCACCTCCTGTTCACCCTGCCCTGGCCGCTGCCAGGCCTTGCTCCGGTCCTTCCCTAGAGGGGGAAAGGCATGGATTTGGGAGAAAAAGCATGCATTGGGAAAGCCACAGCAAGAGACAGTGCCTTAGAGCAAGGAAGTACCTGTGTTCTGATGGGCCACGCAGGAAGCCTGCGGCAGGGGCCACGACGGATGCAGCTTCACCCTTCCTCCATCCACACCAATACCAAAAAAACCCCATCCTCTTTTCAAGGGATTCAAGCTTGCAGAAATAAAATAGTTTCTGAAAGGATCAGGCTTGCCTTCAAACAAGCAAACAAACAAAAGCAACCCTCCACACCCACCCCTTGTTTCCCCAACCCAGGGCTGCTCCCATCCCTTCTCTGGCCCGCCCTGGGCTGGTCAGTGCCTGCAGCTGTGCTGCCTCCGGGCTCACCTGCTCAGCCCGCCCCAGCTGAATTTTGGGGGAAATTCAGGCTCATTGTGGTGATGCTTATTGTCACCAGAGAGACATTTTCTGCAAGTAGCCCAGAGCAGTGAGGGGACACGTGTCCAGCAGCCGAAGCCTGCTTCTCCTTGGGGTTATTGCAGGTGACATGAGATGATGTAGCACCATAATTAATAAATTATGTATGCACTGTTCCCCTCGGGTTAATACTTTCCTCCGTCGGTCTAATCCAGACTTGACTTTGGACGGCAGGTATACCCTGCTGTTTCTCTGCCTGCCTCTCGGAGACACTCGGGGCTCGCTGGGGCCGTGCTGGCCTGGCTGGCTTGCCGCGATTCTTGCTCGAGTCAGAAGATGCCGGTGCCCACCAAGTAAGAGAGCGGTCGAGGCAGGCAGGTCTCTGAAACGCCACCTTAGACACTGTGCTGTTTAACGCATGGCCGAGGTGGCAGACTGCTACCAGCACGGCGGACGTCTGCCAGCCCATGAAGCCAAGCCACCAGGCTGGCCCACAGGAATGCATAAGAAGGCCTTTCTCCAGCTTGGCACGAGGTTTGTCCCAAACATCAGAAGTTGTGGCTGCTCCACCGGCTGTCCTGACCCCCCGTCCCCTTCTCCTCGCTTGCTCCAGCTCCATTTAATGGGATCGGACGAGCTAATCCCATGTCCCCTCGCAGCGCTATCAGATGGGATTTCTGTACCGGGGCTGGAGGGAAACCCAAGCAGTTGCCTGCCCTCACCCAGCCCCGCTGGCTTCTGCTGGAAGCCAGATCCGCCCTTGCCCTTCGCTCCGTTGCGGGGCTCGGTGCGGCTCCCGCGGGAAGCTGGTGCATGGCTATGGCTCCATTGCCCGAACCCCGGGTCGGCTGGGGGGACCCGCGGGCCAGCGAGGGACCGGGGGCTGCAGCACACGTGGACATTTCAGCATTAAATGACAGCCTTGTTTTCTGTTGTGTTTTTTTAAGAGACTGCATGCCTGACCAGACCGCATTTCTTGGTCTGCATCCCATATTTATCCTGTAATTACACCTTCGGACAAAGGCTGCCTGTCTGTGAGGCTGATTTTTTTCAGGACACGGTTTTATTATACGCTGTGCTTTCACTGTAATGAAATCGGGGCGGGGGGGGGGGAGAAAACTCCCCACGATTTGGGGGTGAAAGCTGTTCTTTCTCAAAACCTGCCCCAAGAGCGAAGGAGCTTGCCCGAGCCCTCTCCCTTCCTTTTGTCGAGGAAAACCCAACTGCTGCCAGCCTTTCTGTTTCCCTACCACCCCGTGAGGATTCATGCCACAAAACGCTTCTCCGTGTTGTCCCCTAAGAGAAAGGTGCCACCTCACCACCGAGCCACGGGCTCCTCTGCCGCCGGAGCAGAGCCTTGCCGGAGAGGTCTTTGCAATCCCTGCAACTACCCGGCTAAGCCGGATAAAGCTGATTAAGCTCCTCGTTGCACCTGCCTGGATCACAGCGCAACAAGGGACGAATTCCCACAAAATGGCATTTCTGTAAAATTCCTAAAGGCCGCCGTGCGCTTGGCTCTGGAGGGGTAGGGAAGATTTGCGCCACGTGAAAAACCGAAGGCGGTTGCTGGAGGTGTTTGAGCAGGGGTTTCCTCCGAGGGGAAGGAGAGCCCTGGCTCTGCCCGCGCTCCCCCCACGCTGGGGCTGCCATGAGCTTGGCCGCGCTTCAGTTCCCCGAAACGCCTGCGCTGGGGTGAGCCTGGAGCTCAGAGCCCTTACTTGGAGGTGCCTGACGATAGGTGAGGTGAACCCCACCGCCGGAGCACGCTGAGCCTGGCAAACTCATCCCACGTGTGGCAGCAGGTTAGGTGGGAAGCGAGATTCTCACCGTGCCCCGCTGCGTTGTGCAGGGGAGGAGGAGCTGGGGCGCATCTCCGCGCAGAGTCCGCTTCAGTCCCGGGAACAAGGAGAACAGCTCCCCGGGACAGAGCGGACCCCCACTAACAGCTCCCTGTGGCCCTTCTTTCGGATACAAAGATCAGCTGTATCACAGAGACCACTGCATTTCACCGTTGGGGTTTTCCTGAATCCCTTTTCCGGATGGGATCTGCCACCAGTTCACGGGCTGGCACGTACGCAGGCGCTGCCTATAAATACACGTGACTGGCTGGTCCTGCCTGACCAAAATAAGGTGGCTTTGGTGCTGTGCTTTATGGGTAGCGGCCAGCAGCCGGTCTTCTCAAGCTGACGTCACTGAAAAACTGGAAATGAAAAATGAGGTTTGTTGGGGAGAGAGTAAATAAAACGGGTCCTTGTTGATTTTTGCTAAAAGTAAATTTTATTTGTAAGGTGTAAAATAGTGTTGATGTTTAGAAGCAGCCAGGAACTGGTCTGAATTGGTTTTTCCAGGCAATTCTTTGCCCTGGACTGACCCGATTCCACCCCGGCTGCGGCAGCGATCCCCGAGGCGCACAGGGATGACCAGATCACCCCGACAAAACAGGGAGCCCCGGCGCAGGTGCCAAGGACAGGCGACACGGTTTGTCTAGCAGAGAGCAATCCCTCACCTCGCCTCCAGAAGACAGAGAAATACCCTTTCCCCGAAGCGCAGCCTGGAGCCGCGCAGCTGGAGGGCTGCAGCCTTGCTGCTGCACCGGGGCCGTCGCAGGGCGATGTGCCGGCAACGGCTGCGGGCAGAGGGAATGTGGTGCGTGAGGCTGCTGATACCGAAGAGGACGAGCACGCTCGTCCTCGGGTTTTGCAGAGATAGCTGCTAGCCAGCCCCGCAGTCACAGAGTCTCCTTGGGAGCCATTACTCCGCAGCGAGTTTGATGGCATTTATTGTTAAGTCCTGACTCATCTGTTTATTTTCTGTGTTTTTCCCTCCCGCACTGAGGCCAGGGAGAGCTGCAGCTGGGAGACGTCTCCTTTGGTTTTACAGCAGAGATATTGTCCGTAGCGGGATAAACAGGAGCTCGGCTGCGAGGGACGGGGGCCTTCAGGCCGTCCCGGGAGAGACAGCAGCTCTCCGGAGGAGACCGAAGGGAGGGACGTTAACATTCTTCCAGCTTGTTGAGGGCAAAGTTAAAGAGGATAAACCTGCCCTGATGCTCATGGTGGGCAGGACAAGGAGGCAGAGGCTTACGGGAGGTTCAGGCGAACGTGGGGCAGGGGCACTTGTGGCATCCTAAGGTCTTCCCACACATCACCGCCGTACCTACCCTTGGATTTATCATACTCAGAGGGATGTCTATTAGCTCTGGCTGATGTTGCATTAAACCTGATGAGGAGAGGACACCGAGACAGGTATATACTCACGCTGGCTGCGTGGCGTCTCAGAGCTGCAGAGGTGGGACAGGAGCATCCCGCAGAGCCCCTTCCCTACGCCTCTCCCTTCCCGCTGGCCCCCTGCCATCCTTCAGGGAGCGTACGGTCCACGAGGCAAGTGCGATGAAAAGGCCAGGGAGCCTGGAGGAAGCCAGGGCGGGCCGATCGCTGCCCCCAGCCTCCCCCGGCAGAAGACAAAACCCTCTCTGAAGCTGACCAGCTCTTACTGCAGCCGTCTGTTCGCAGCCGGCCAGAGAAATACCATCAAAACAACGTATCTGCCAATGCTGAGTGCGCACCTGCACGCAGAAGGCTCCTTCCGACCACACTTTTGAGCATTCGGAGTTTCTTCCCATTCGCCTGGAGCTGGTTGCGAGGTTTTCACAAAGGTGCCTTTTACCTCTCCTGTTTGCTTTGGGCACTGTTTTTGCCACCGACCTTCTCTTGCTTGTTGGTGCATCTTCAACTTGCTGGCCCAGAAGTTTTTTTATCCCTTTTTTGAAAGGTGGCCCTGTTCTTCTGGCGTACAACCGGATTCCCCTGGGAATAGCCCTCATTGCCTGGGAACAACGCTGTGGAGGGCTGTCCTTGCCGGTGACGTTGTTCCGGTTTGAAGGCAAGCAGAGGACAACCAAACCCACCGCCGGCAATGCCTGGGAAGGCTTTGCCTTTGTCCTGGAGGCAGGATGAAGGCATTTGCCTCGCGAGCAGCAGAGTTCGGGCAGGAACAAGATCTTTTTCTTTGTGGCAGGTCTGGTGCAAATATACCTGAAGGGGGAAAACATCACACCGTAGGGGAAAACAGGGGAATACTCTTGAAACAATCGATTTCTCCCAGCAGATAGTACGTGCTGTAAAATACATGCAAATACCTGGCATGGAAAGCCAAAAACTGCCTCTGGAAAAGCCAGAGCCGGGCACAAAGGTGCAAGGGAAGGGGGAGCGGGCAGTAGCACGTGGGAAGTGGCGATTCATCATCAGCCTCCCCACCTTCTAGGACTGGCCCTTTGATCCAGCTTTGCTCCAGCGGGATGAAATGCCGGGGAAGTTGTGGAGGTAAGGCCAACCCTGCCAGGAAGGGGATGGGTTCACGCACCCCGGGTGCAAAGCAAGCCTGTCTATGTAATTTGAGGGAAGAGCTTAAATCAGGTTTTGATTGCTGAGTTCGTCCTTTTAGAAATGGAGGTGGGTTTGGTTTTTTCCAGCTTTTGCACTGAATTATCCTTTCCCAAAGGCGGCCATCGCCAGGCTATTCCAGCAGCCTCCTCGCGGATCTGTGCCCTTGTGGGTACCGGGAGAGAGGAGAGGGAGCAGACCTGGAGCGCTAATACCCTGGGGATACTTCCCAGCCTCTGGACATTCGTAGTTCCCAGATTTCCTGGCTGGAATGGATGCCTCTGTGTTTAGCAGCTCTGGAGGATTTATCTTCCCCGGATTAATCAAAATTATTTTTCCCCCATTGGAGGTTTTAGCATCCTCCAGCCGAGTCCTGTGTAACAAAAACGCACAAACCTGTCCCCGGCTCATTTCAGCTGAGGCCGTGGGCTTTCCTACCAAGGACCTTCCCCTGCTCCCGGCTTTCTTGTCAGCTGTTCCATCCCTCCTCTCTCGGCTCTATTCCAGGCTGAAGAGTCCCCCCACGTGGAGCAGAAACACCCTTTGTCACCCTTCCTCCCCACTCCCCGAGGGGCGGGTGTCCGGCACCGCACGCTGGACTTGGACACCCGCGGCACCGCACGCTGGACTTGGACACCCGTGTCCCATGTCCCCGCGGCCGAGCCGGCTGCCCCCTCTGGCGGCAACCCTCAGCCCAGGCCCTGCTTCTCCTGGGAAAAAAGATGCCAATTCCTTCGTCTGCCTCCCACCCACGAGGCTGGGGGGGAGTTTTGCTCGGAAGGGGCTTCGGCACTGGGCCGAAGGGGGTGAGGAGCAGGGGGAGCCTTCAAACCAGCACGGGAAGGGGAGCGCGGGTGCAGCTCCGCCAGCTCACAACGCCGCTGTGTGCACAGCAGCTATATTTATCCACACAGCCGGCAGCTATATTTATCTGGAATGCCACAGGAGCCTAAAGTCTTCGGGGTAATTTCCGTGCTGCGGAAGAACACGATCTGGATGTCTTTTTTACTATAAGCCTCCTTCTCTGCTCCCCGCTCCCCTTCTGCAGGGGCCTTCGCTACCTTCTCAGCCCTTCCCTGCTCCTCCTGACGTCCCACCGTCTCCACCCTGGTGATGCTGGGCTCTTCTTCCCTCCAGGGCTCTTCTTCCCTTCCAGGCTCTTCTTCCCTCCTGGGCTCTTGTCCCTCCCAGGCTCTTCTTCCCTCCGTCCCTCTTGCACAGCCCTCTTTTCCCGCTGCCACTCGGAGCAGATACGTCTTCGTTTCTCTCTCCGTGGGAGCCGTTTCTCTTGGTGAAGGGCGGAGGCCATCCTCCGGCTGCATTACTCACCCAGCCCACAGTCTGGGCCGGTTTGTGGGGTTCCCCACGAGCCCCTCCAAGCCCCAGCCGCTGAGGGCTGCGAAACGTCAAGTCTCCCGGAAAGGGCAGGAGCAGGGCACCCCTCTGCCCCCCAAAAGGGGTCACTGAACCAACGTGCGTTTAGCCAACGGTCACCAGCCGAGGTGGGCAGTCGAAGCCCGACGTTCATGAACTTTCCAAAACAAACCCAAACCGCCTCCTTTTTTGGGTTTGGGTTTTTTTTTTTTTCTGAAGATGAGCTCACGGCTTTTTAATGCTGGGGTTCGGCAGGACGGACCGCACGCCCTCAGCATCAGCAGAGCCTCTCCTCTCGCACAGCACCCTGACCCGCTCTCCGGCTGTGCTGCCCATCGCCCTTAAAGCACCGCCCTGGGTTCCTGGCATCCTTACGGTCCCCTCCTCGCGTGGAGGGTGTATGCGGGGGGGGGACGTAAGGAAGGGGACAATATTCTGCACTTGGGACCCCGCCGCTCGCCCGGGCGGAGGCCGCAGCCCGGCGGGACACCTCGCCCCGCTGTCCCCCCCTTCCCGGGGGGGGCGAGGTCTGCCGGGGGGCTCAGCCCTTGCGCAAACCCAGCCGCGCCCCGCAGCTTTACGCCTGCGGCAGCGCACCGGCCGGCAAACCCGAGCCCGCCGCCGCGAGGCGGGGCGGAGGGCGGGCGGGTGCGCGGGCGGTGGGGCCGCGGCTGCCGGAGCGGGTCCGCCCCGTCGGGCCGCCCATCGGGCGGAGCGCTGAGTCAGGGAGCGGGAGCGCGGGGGGGGGGGCTGAGGGGGGGGACAGGCGGTGCCGCACGATGGGATCGCGCGTGTCCGTGGACGACTCGGTGCGGGTGGTGGTGGTCGGCGGCGGCTTCGGGGGCGCGGAGGCCGCCAGTCTGCTGAAGTCGCGGGCCGTCCCCTTCGTGCTGGTGGACGCGAGGGACGCCTTCCATCACAACGTCGCTGCCCTCCGCGCCGCCGTGGAGAGCGGTAAGGGCTCCGCTGGTTTCCACCGCCTTCCCCCTGCGTGGGTCCCGGCGGGTCAGCTCTCCTGCCCCACCGGTGACCGCAGCAGCTCGGAGGTACTCGGGGCGTAAGGAGGAGCGGGGTACCGAGAGTGCCTCCTCCGCCCCAGGGACGGTGAAAGACTTGCTGTTTTCCGGCTGGAAAACAAATCCTTGGCTCTGGGAGGACCCACAGACCGCCTGTGTTAAGCTAATTGCATGTCCGCTGGGAAAACTGAGCAAAAACTACTCAGACGGTCCTTCTTTTTCTTTTATTTCGAGAGTTTAGAAGGCGACTAAACCCAGCAGCGGCTGGAAGGGGTGAATGAATGTCTTTACGTGTCTTTCTGACACAGAAATGACATTCTGACATCTCGGAATGTCTTTCTGAGGTGTCGCGCAGCTCAGCAGTGAGGCCCTGGATGACAAAACTCTGCCGGTGAGCTGCTTGGGCTTGTCTGGAATCTCACTTGGGAGACTGGGCTAACCCCATTACTCCAGTCGCTGGGGTTTTCGGGGGAAAATCTCATGTTCAAGGCTGGGAAGAAGCATCACAAGGATGTCAAAGGCTTGGTCTGAGAGGCAGGTAACATGACAAAAAGCCTCTGACGTCCTGCCTGAAGTGCCCTGGACCACAGCGGAGCGCTCACTGGCAAACCAGTACGGGAGGTTCCGTATGGGGAGCAGAGACAAAGCACTCTAGCCGAGGGTGTCACCTGGCCTCTGAGGAGCTGATCTTGTCACCAAACCCCAGGCAAAGGTCCTGAAGCTCATTGCTGGGCAGAGATAACGCACAGCAGAGGCCCAGCCCGTGGTCCCAGGTGCACGCAGAGCTTTTGTCTGAGGAGGGATGGCATGAGGGGAGAAGGGAAGAGGGCCGTGCTGGCCTCCACACAGGGAGATCTCTTCCCCGTTGTCTCCTCTTACCGCAGGATTTGCCAAGAAGACTTTCATCTCCTACTCTGTCACCTTTGAGGACAGCTTCCGACAAGGCGAGGTCATTGGCATAGACCCTGGGAGGCAACAAGTCTTGCTCAGTGACGGGGAGGTGGGTGACGCAATAACTTGCGATGAGTAACTCGGCTGCCTTGTGGGATCACCCGCTAATGTGGAGAGTCAGCCTTCAGCGGGGTGTGTTGTGAATCTCTCCTCCTTGGGGTTTTTCTTCAGCTGTGTGGTGGCTGCAAGAACGCAGTACTCCAAATCTCAGCTGGTGATGTCTGGTGGGAGAAGTGACTTGGAATTTAGGTTTCAGACTGCTGTCCCTGCTTGGAGTCCTCGGGCGGGGGGTGGGAAGCGAGACGAGCAGGACCACAGGGCACCCCCAGAAAACGTGCCTCTGAACAGGAAGAGGAGCGCAGGACAGAATCACGCTCTGGGAAAAACAAACTGCACCTTTGCCCTCAAGTTGGAGGAGAGCTGGGAACGCTGTTCAGTTGGGGCAAACATCGCTGTATCTCCTACGGCGCAGATCAGCCAAGCACACGAACCCTGACCTGTTCCATATCCACAGGCTCAGAGTTCACATGCAGGACAGGGTTCCTGTTCTGATGTAACCCTCAGCTCGGCTGAAATGCCTGACCCCAAACAAGCCACAACCCAAGCCCTCTGGGAAGACCCTGATTGCATTCCTCTAGGTTTCTGCCACCAGTGGGCAGATACACAGATGCTCACGCTTAATGCTGGCCCTGTAATTCTAGGAGGTAGAAGGGAATGAAACTAATGACCTACTTCTATGGAGCGCTGCCCCAGGGAGAAGCAGGCTCCCAGCCATCCCCTCTAAAACCAAGAGGCAATGTGGGGAAAGACCATAGCATTTAATCATCCTGAAGAGCTTGGTAGCAGAGACCGTCTTTCCCTGCGTGCACTGAATGGCACCATCCCTTCTAGCCAAGCAGTGGCCTAGAGCTGTGTTGGGATGTGGGTGTACACTAAATGCCCCACCCCATCTAGTGCTCAGATGAGCTTTTATTCTTAGAGCTGGATTTAGAGCTCAACAATTAACCCTGGAGCTCAGATCCTTATCTAACTGCAGGAAGAAACAGGGGCAGCAGCTCTGATTGATAACTTTTGAGCCAGAGCATCTCATCTCTGTTCAGAAGAGGGTGAAGGAGCATTAAGTCTCTGGAGAGAGCTGTGATGGTAGCTTCAGCTTCTGGCATAAATACCAGGTGATTCTCTCTAAGCTTATGGTAGCTTCTTCAAAGCGCTCAGCTCATCCGAAGAATGGTGCCTCTCTCAGACCCTGAGAAAGGCAGTTACTTGGTGTCACCTGGACCAGGTCTCTTCCTAAAGTCACTTTCTGACAGTGGCAAGTACTTTCCTAGTTATCAGCGGGGGCTGGAGGAGGGGAATGAGTGAATAGCACCTAGGAGGCAACAACTGTATTCTGGGCTCTGTTTTTAAGAGGTCTAACATCCTATTCCACCTCTGCCCTCCCAGGAGCTTCACTACTCCCATCTCATTCTTGCAACAGGCAGTGATGGGCCATTCCCTGGGAAGTTCAACAAAGTCATCGACATGGAAAGTGCCATCCAGACCTATGAAGACATGGTTAAAGAGGTGAGGAATCAACTTATTTCCTAGGAAGTGTTGCCTGCCTTTGTTCAGCTTCCCTGTCCCAGACACCACTATGGGTATGGGGAGCCATCTGTGTCTAAGAACAAGAGACCACGATGCCTGTAGGGACCGGCCAGGACAAGGAGCACGAGCTAGCTAGTCTAGCGTTCTGTGTGCCCCTGGGGAAGATCAGCTGTCCACACAAGGGGAAACCTGAAATGCTCAACAGCGTTACCGTGTACACAGGAAGAGCGATGGGGGTTCCCGGTTTTTGTTTCCTCTTAACAAAGTAGGTGGGTTATTGCTGTTGGGCCAGTGCTGTATCTCAGAAAGGTCCGTTCACGGAGTGACTGAAGTGACTTCCTGCACTTAGCAGTCCTCTTGTAACATGACTTTCCTCTTTACTTCAAGATTGAGAAATCTGAGCGCATTCTGGTAGTGGGAGGTGGTGCTGCTGGAGTCGAGATGGCTGCAGAGATCAAAACAGAGTACCCAGCCAAAGAGGTAGTAGCATATTAGTTACAAGTAACTTCATCCTTTGTTCTGAGACTGTTCTTCTGTGATGGTCCTGCTGGAGATATCAGCAGATCAGGAGTTTCCATGCAATGGCACCCTTCGCCCCTACTGCCTCCTCCTTTGAGAGCACCCTATAGCCTGTCACCAGCAATTATTGGCACTAGATGCCTTTCACTGGCTCACTCTCCTTGGGCATTAAGCGGGGTGGAAGGAAGCTAGCTATAGCTGCTCCTGCCCGGCACTCAGCAAGTCCTGTCCCATTCCTGTGTCCCCCTGTTTGCTCTTTTGTCCCCAACAGGTCACCCTCATTCACTCAAAAATTGCACTAGCTGATGCGGAGCTGCTAGATAGCGTCCGTCAGGAGGTGAAAGAGATTCTCCTCAGAAAAGGAGTGCGCCTCTTATTAAGTACGTACTTAACGATGCCTCTGAAGATCTAGACTCTGAAGCTCTATAAGCCGCTCTTCCTTTAGCCAAAGCATCTCCTTCCGATGTCCTCTTTCTGACTTTTTGGACTAAGCATGGCTCCCTTGAATTCCTGTTTCTTTAGGTGCTTCTGGGCTAGCTGGAAACAGCAGCCTAGTGAAGGTTTGTGACCCAGGGCTCTCTGTTGCAACAGGTGAAAGGGTCAGCAATGTGGAAAACCTCACGCCAAACCAGTTCCAGAAGGACATGGTAGTAAGGACAGAAAAGGGCACCGAGGTGGTTGCTGACATGGTGGTCCTGTGCACAGGGATAAAGATTAACTCTTCAGCGTACGCTGCTGCATTTGGTAAGTGAAAAAAACACTGGGTGAGGGGAAACCACACAGTTCTTCAATGTCTTGTACTTGAGTACTGAGAGGTTAGGAAATCAACCTTATACAGCCTGCAGTGGTTATTCCACGATACAGCAAATGCTCTAACATCACATTAAATACTTAACTGTGAAATGTGACCTTTGGAAACTTACAGACCATAGATCAAGTGGCCAACAGTCTTCTCCAGCTCCTTCTGCTAATACCTCCAAGGAACCTTGGTATCTTAATTCAGCACAAGGCAGATGACACCTAGAAGCTGATGGTAACTCCTGCTGTCAAGGCCAGGATTTCATCCTAGATATAAGTTTGCTGAATTCTGAGCAAAAACAGGCTCAGCACATTCAGCGTTCTTGCTGAACTATCAGTGTCACATGGCGTTCAGGCCATTAGTTATGCAGTTAGTTATTACAGCCCAGTTGCAGTTATGGCACTACAACTATGGAGCAGCATGATGATTACACAGTCTCCTCCCCAGGCTGGGTACGCTAGCTCTTACTGTTTCTTGATGTTTTACTGAAATATCAACGGATGATTCATTGCATGAGACTGCAATAATTAACTACAGCAAGGCAAACAGCTTCTCTTCCCTGGCACGTAGAAAAGAGGGTGAAAACCCCACTCCTCACTTTGTGTCAATGACATGTTTGATATCATCAGCATTTTGGGGTCTCAGGCCACAACAAGCAACACAAAACTCCTCCTGAAAACTTACTGTTTGGCAAAACAGGGGACAAAATGGCAAGTAACGGTGCTTTGAAAGTCAACAAGCACCTCCAGGTCGACGGCTATGAGAACATCTATGCCATCGGGGACTGTGCAGATCTGAACGAACCGAAGATGGCCTACCACGCTGGGCTCCACGCCAACGTCGTGGTGACAAATATCATCAACAGCCTGACACATAAGCCTCTTAAAACCTACGAACCAGGTAAGGTAATCTCCTAGCACCTGGCCTTAGCTGTTGGGCTGCTTTTCTGCAGGGAACAGCTGTTTAACACGTACACATCGGAACTTGCATGGGACAGTGATTAGAGGTGAAGGAACTCACAACTGGGGTTGACTATATAAACTTACAGCTCAGGCTTCATCTTAGTTCTTGCCAAAGACACTGTAGACATTAATTACCTGTGTCAGTCTACAGACACAACGTGTCTTTTCTTCACTAATGTCTTCCTGATAAATCTACTGGTGGGTGTCTGCTATTCATCAAACTTGTTTCCTTTTCTTTAAATTGCTTACTGTCCAGTTGAATCCTAGGAACAAGGAGATGACTTGGCTTTCTCCTCCCTTCTCCCCTTAAACTATACAACGCACACAAACTGAACAATCTAGTCTTAAAAATCTAGCTAGGTGATGGGTCTCATTAGTAAGCAACCGATTTAAGTACTTACCGTAACTATGTTGAAAGCTGTTCCACATGGATGGAGGATATCTGGACAGTGGTTTGGTTTTTGAAGGCTGCCCTGTCTATTTACATTTCTTTCTACTTAAATTTTGTTGTCTACCTCTTGGACTCCCTCTCAGGAGGAGGGGAGGAGAGGATCATTCTACACCACGTGCACAGAGCGCCCAATCCTTCAGCAATCCCATTACTGAAAGAAGTAGAGCAGATGGTGGAGAGAGCTGTGAGTAGTTCTCCCTGGGCCTGCTTCTTTCCTTGTCACGCAGCACCTGGGTCCTGTGCTTAGCAGTACGTGTGGGTATGAGGGGGTGTAGGAAGGTTTGGAGGAAGTGCAACACGGACATGTAGTAGGGTTTGATACTTAGCTTTGAAACTGCTTAACTTAAACCTCTACATCTTCTTTCCAGGGTCACTGACATTCCTGCTTTCAATGGGCAGGAATGATGGCGTAGGCCAGGTGAACGGTTACTACGTGGGACGTCTCTTAGTGACCATTGCTAAAAGCCGGGACCTGTTTGTCTCCAAGAGCTGGAAGACGATGGGACAGACAATGCCTTCCTAAGAGGGGATCAGTAACAAATGACCAAGGAATACAGGAACTGGAGGAGGGTGAGGGTGCACTTCTATTGCTTGGACAGACTGGTACTGTCTCTTGCAGCACCTCCTAAAGCCACCCTAAAGTTGTGTGCTAAAGCCATCCTAAAGTTGTGTGCTGCATTAAAGGGGTGCCCTGCCTTGCTGTAAAGGGGAAGGAGGCACTTTCTAAATGAATTGCATGGAAGTTCGCATGATAAAAACCAGGGAAGGAACGTTTCTTTTACTTCCCCGCTGAGATAGCTCTGAGCAAGAAACTTGGTTTACCTTGATTTGTAACAATAAACACTGTGGTTTTCAAAATCTCTGTGGTTTGTTTGTTATGTGGTTTTTCCCTGGCTTTTGCTACTCTTGCTCTTCTAAAGAGTACCTGCCTCTTACAGATCTGGAATCTGCTCTGCAGCATGCAGGAAGAACAGCTCGCAGCATTGTCTGGGGAAAGCCTGCCTAAAGCCCTAAAGAGGCTATGGAAATCCTGGAACTCAACAGAATATAATGCAGCTTTGTGTCAACATCTCCACAGCAGCTTTAATTATGTCAGTTACAGCACTATACTTCAGCCAGAAGAGCTGGTTAGTTTTGTGCTGTGTAATACAGCAAGCACTTAATTAAAGAAGCTGCTGCTTTTTTTCTTTTTTTAAGGTGAGAAATTCCCAGAGCAAAAGTAGGGTTTATGACAATAACCACACTTGACACATCTTTTTCTTTTTTTCTTATAAAACAAACAAAATCACCATGAAATATTCTCAGTAATTACAGAGATTATTGTCAGTTAAAAGCAAAACAGAAGCCCCTCATGCATCACTTCTAAAATCCTTTTCCCTTCTCTGTGGGCTGGAGGCAGAAGTTTAACATCTACCCTCATGGGCAGGGAAAAGAGAGCAGAACATTTTCAAGAGCTTTCTTTAAAGTGTGTGTGTGTGTGTCTGTGTGTGTGTGTGAAAAATTCATCACTACAAATCTAAAATGAGGTTACTCTTTAAAAACTTCTAAACTAAAGTAACAAGGGACACTAAAACTCCTGAAAAGAGATGGTAGCTCAATTGCTTAAGGTGATATAAACGGCTAGAGGATGCTGATAGCATGTGGAAATCGGACTAAACCCCTCGCATCTCTAGTCACAGCTCTTCATCAAGTCACAACACATCACACTACTACCACTCCCCCTCCTCATCACATTGAAAAAATAAAACCCACCTCTAATGCTTTTAAAGCTACTCAAGTTTGTTGAAAAATAAAGTTTCATTTGGCTGCCATTGCTACTTAGTGTCTAGCTTGGCCATTTCTTGCACATAGATGCCAATACTTTCACTGTCGAAGAGCAGAAAGTAAATGTTCTTCAAGGAGGAAGAGCTGGTGCCGTCAAAATGCGTGGAAATAGCTCTTAGAGTCACCTGGGCTGCCGTCTGTTTTGGGAAGCAGTTTCTATGTGGTAGGGGAAGAAAACAGAACAAGCGAGTGTCAGCCACCTGTACAAGCATTATGCACACGTGATGCTGAAAGGAACAACCCATAGCTGTACCAACTACAGGCTGCTGTTAAGATAGTGCCAGTTGCAGTTTTGCAATGTGTAAATCCCAGAAGCAAACCCCAAGGTTTTGATAGCAATATTCATCTGCTGCTGTATTAGTTTCCTTGCTGGCATAGTTACTGTTTTCATTAGCTTCTTTTTATAACCAAAGTTTTTTAACGCTCTCCCTTAGAATTAAACTTTTCCGTGCCATGCTGGGCAAGCTAAAAAGTTCAAGGGATGATTATTTTTTTAGCTGAAAACCGAAAAAAACCCCACCACAAAACCACTCCCATCAACTACTTAGCTGACTTCCTCACTCTGTCATTAAAAATACTTTGCTTGAGACTTCAGTGAAAATAACTGAAATTACAACCCCAAACCAAATTAAGGCCAAGACACGTTCATTCAATCATTTTGATGGTAATATTCTCTAAATTAAGGCCAAGACACATTCATTCAATCATTTTGATGGTAATATTCTCTAACCTACAATCTGAAAAGCTAAAAACTACCAGTCTTTACAGTAAGTGGACTTTTCAACAATGTTGACATCTTTTGGGGCACCTGGCCCACATCCTTGAGATTCAAGTTTCTCGGCAGAAGCATTTTTTCCATCTTTAGCATTCTCATACTCCTTTTTCAAGTCACAAAACCATTCAGCTGCAAAACAGTTCCTTCGCCCTCATCTCTGCGCTACAAGGGAACCAGCTGAGAGGACATCGCAAAGAGCACAGTCACTATGAAGGTCAGCTGCTTTGCATCGCTGTTTATATAAAAATACAACTGCTGTAATACTGGACATAATTTCAAGAACTGTTCTACAGTTTGAACTTCATGCCTATCTAATGAAATACTCTACCTTGCGTATGCTCATGCTTAGGAAGGTCTCCACATTGTTCTACTTGTCTAACGCCAAACAGATTTCCTTGACCTAGAAAGCATCCCTTCCTGAAGTGATACGTGTGTGTCTCTGCCACTGACATTTGGAGGGAAGGACACTCTCCTGCATTCCCTGCTGGAGTTTCTCCGCTGTCTGACAATGCTTGTAATAGTTCTGCTGATTTTGCACAACACTGAAGAGTGTCCTGCAGTGCTTGCTACATGAACATGTAGGAAGCCAAGTACCTTGGAGAGTTTGGATGAGACTTTACTGGGACATACTGAATTGTCTGAAGATGAGTTAAGACCCAGCTGAGATTTTAGATGAGTCTTCGGGCATAACTCTGCTGGCTGCTCTTGAGTTTAATGCCTCCTACTTAGATTCTACTGCATGATAATGCTCCAGAGGAAGTTAGATCCATGCCAAAAAAATTGGCCAGCACAACCTAGCCCACATCCTTCCTCTGAGGCAGGTTTACATATAACTTCTCTGCTCCTGAAAAAAGTTTGTCTAACCTATACTTAAAGATCTTGAGTGATGGGGCTACGTCAGAATACACAGATAAGCCATCCCAGCACCTAACAATGCTTACACTTGAAAAATTACGGTATTTCTTTTAATAGCACCCAGAGCTGCCTTTGCAGTGTTTTTTAATTTTCCCCCTCCCTGATAGCACTGTGATGTGCCTTTGTTTTTATTTCCCTTTCTAAGTTTAGTACTAGTCACTTCTCCTTACTCAATTTCATGTTAGTGATTACAGACTACTTACCATACTTATATTAAAAACCATCCAAAAAAGCTTGGAAACTAGTCATCAACAACTGCTGTATCAATAATCACTGTAATCCAAACGATTACTAGCAAACAGATTTTCCTACTTTTAGTCCCTGGACAGCATCTGCAGCAACCCAGCTAATACACCTTTCTGGCAGCAAGCTATCGATAAGGCCTTTCTGAAAATGTTTTTCAGTTAATTTATATCTGCTTCACAGCACAAGTAATTTCATCTGAACTGTATTTCTCTACTTTTTAATGACAAGATCATAGAGGTGAAAAGCCCTGGCACAACTGAGATATCCCATCTGTTACCACCTTATATCAGTTACTGTAAACAGTCCCTAAGACGGGACAGAGGAAAGATAAAAATTCATAGAAGTGATACAGCATAATTTCTGATCTACCCAACAAAACTAGCATTTCTTGTACAGACATGTAGGTGGAATAAAATGACAGCAAAACCATTAAGCGTTATTTGAAAAATTCTGCCTTTTTTCAGACAACTTCGAGGTCCTTTGATAAATAAAGTGTAAAACAGCAGCACCTGGTAAGACTTACTCTATTTTCTGTTAGCAGGAGTAAATCTAAGAGCAAGAGAGTGAAATGGAACTAAGCTGCAGAAGGATCTGCACTAAGACTAATGCTCCAAGACTGGATTATTCTTAGATAATGCTCATAGGAGACATGAAGTCTATAGAGACTATTTCTATTGGCATTAAAAGCTACAGTTCATTTTTGAAAGCTGAACTTTATTACTAAAGAGTAGTAGAACAATTGATTACATTTTGCTTTCACTGAACACTATAAACAAAAATATCTGTGTATAAAGGAAGAAAAATCATTAAAAATTGCACTGCCCCTCTACTTATTCTTTTGTCCTGATCCATAAAAATATTATTTTGTCTTGAAAAGTGTCTGTGTAAAAATAGCATTTTCACCTCCTGTGTTTTCAGTGATGTGTGGTGATTTCACTGATCAAAACACAGTTTTACTTTCATTTTATTCACTGCCGGGCCAATACAACTGGACTGTACTATGTACTCTACTCTTCGGGCATTACTAACAATATCAGTAGTTACATTTCAAATTAAACATAAGCGTGCAAACTCCAACACAAAAGAACAACTTCTGCAGTTAGCAGGGCTTGTGTAAGGTTTGTGTGATGAGAGACCAAGCAAGATTAATGAACTGTTGGTTTAAAAGAAAAGAAAAAAGAAAAAGATAAATACTTTGCATTTCTTAGTCAAGCAGATTTTATTTGCTAGTTATTGAGAAAGAAATGTGTAGTTTCACAGTTGGTTTCATAGTTCCCTTTTTAAAGCAGAACTATATTTGAGAAACGTGGCTTTTCTTTTGAAAGAAAAGATTTTGTGTGACTAGTCTGTTTAATATATATTCTCGGGATGATGTAAGTGAACACCCCACCTTTACCTAACTCAGGCTGCATCAGTGTTACTTGCCTTCAGTATTATGCTGGTATAATCTTATTAGTGCGAATGTATTTTTAATAAGATTCACCACAGCAAAATGGACATAAAAATGGAGGTGGCGCAGGCCCATAGTAGAAGAATGAAAATTACTGCCTAGCAATAGAAAACACAGCAAGTCCACTCAGCTCTCCCGTGGGTTAGCTAATTTCTCTAGATAAAGGCTTTCTGGTCATTCCATGCAAACGCTGCACTTCAAGCTCCTTTAATCTGGAGAAGCACGGTGTCAGACAGCACCTGCCACAGCCCTCTCTGGGGGCAGGGTCAGCCCCTTCCGTGCCACAGACCAGAGGGTACCTCTCTATCCCAGCAGCAGCTCTCTGACAGCTAATTATACCATTGCTACCCGATACAGAATCCTCCTATGCAGAATGAGTCATACCTGCCACTGGGAAACGGGGGGAAAGCCACGGACTTCAACTTCTTGTCTTCTGCGGCTGTTAAGCAGTTCTTTATAGTCTCTTCAAGCTGCTCTTCACACTTGTCTGAGCCCCACTGTGGGATGTGACAGTGGATGACAAACTTTGCTGCTAGGCCGCTAGACTGAGTAAGTGCAGCTAACACAAATGAAAATATAACATTTAGTTTTGAATAGAAACCACCCTGCAATGACCCCTCAATCCAAAGTACTTCTTTAATTACATTACCTCTCCAAAGAACTACATTAGGGATTAAAATATGCCACAATGGCTCACTTGCAATCATAATCTGACTGCCTTGTCATTACTTTTGTGATCAATTATTATTTCTTCGGAGACCAAAAAACCCAGGGCTCATTTGGTTAACACACAGTTATTCGATAATATTTTATAGCTTTCTCATTCAGCATGGCCTCTGGATTTGTTTTATGCAAAGTATCAAAACCTTGCACTGAACACAGTATCATTAATCCCCCCACAGACATTTCTGCAGTGCTGTCACAGCCTGATCTGAATGCTGTGCACAAATATCCTGCATCATCATTACGGCTCCAGAGTGTTAGGGAGTAATATGTAGATCCACTTCACAGCTGGGTAATTTCAGACAATGACATGAAAATCAAAGATGGTTGTTGAAAGTCTCCACCAGTTATGTCCAATTAGGAATCTCAGATTAATTTTCAGAAAGTGTAATGTTTCTCCAGGACCTGCAGAGTCCACAGCAGGCATCAGTTTGCTTTTGTTGCAATTGTGACCATTAGTACTTCTGAAAATCTGCGTCTTGGGAATCTAAGGTTAAACACCCTGAAATTAGCTGTGCAATTAATGCCCAAGAATGAAAAACTTGGATTTATTCACTTGTCCACCGTCATAGAGGAATTCTGTTGCAGGCACAGAGGAATGCTTCACTGTGACACTTAAATTTCAGCCAGAGGAGAAATGTCAGGCCTTTAACCATAGGGAGTGAACTGACTGAAAACAACACAGGTATCCTGTGAGCAGCATTTGAATTCAAGCCTGTTAGGCTGGAGCTCAAGTGTTCGCAGCAGACCTCCAGCGATTAACAACCATCTATTACCACTTGCCTCAAAAGCAGTAGAAGGGGCAATTTCAAACATAGCAACACAACACAGTGCTTGAGAGCATACATTTTCCTATCTATTAAACTAAGATTATCTTCTTTCCTGGGACTGGCTTAATAGCATGAAAGGATTCTGTTGTCTAGTTAAGTAGTGATGTTGACAGAGTAAAGTTATTTCACTTCGATGTTACGGCATGTATTTTTGATTCAAAGCAAAAGTGAAGCAAAGTATCTTGTACAAAATTTCCCCTGTCATTTGAGATTATAAAACTAGGCTATTCATTTAGGAAATGTTAAAAACTAGACTATTTAGTTTCTTGGGTATTGACATACTAAGCCAAATAAGGCACTGGAAGATACTGTAACTTCTCTCCATCTGCCCTCCAGCCGCCTTCAACCCCTATGAATTGGTTTAATTTGTTGACAAAGGAAGACATAATCTCAACCCCCAAACTATTCACTACTACAGAGGTGTTAAACCTTTGAAGGGAGCTCTTCTGCAATCTGTATTTCTATAGTGCAGCTGTAGCGCTTGGGAGAAGAGCAGCAATTGCTCTTCCAAAAAGCATGTCAGTTCTAGAGATCGTATCACGTCTTTATTTGTGTTCAAAGTAAGGTAATTGTTTGGATTATACTGTTCATCAAATATGGATAAAGCAGGATAATTTCTGAACTATCATTGTTCCTATACCTCATGTTAGACTGTGAGCTGTTTCTGATCCTCACTAAGGAATGCGGTACAAAAACAGTACGGGAAAGATGGCACAAAGGTGACAGCACAAGTTTTCCTTAGTTTTTGGACTCTCACAGACAGAAATTGCCTAAGGTAAATTAATCAGCCTGCTGTAACTTATGGTGGCACCTAGAAGCTCAAAGACTGGATATGCACAGCACACAGGTATCCTATTCTTCTTCCTTTTTTTTCCCCTAAGCAGGCTGTCCATATCAGCAACAGCTTCGAACAAGAAATAGAAACATTTACATCATATAAGCAAAGGCACATACATAATAAAGAACAGATCAGCATGTCCAGAGGAAAGAACATATGGAATGAGCTGTTTTCAAAAGAGAGCATAGTATCCTTTTTTACCTTCAGCAACTTCCAAAGGTCCTTGAGATTTGCGAAGCTCTTTCACCGTTTCTAAAAACTCTTTCCCTCCAGCCTTTTCCAATGCCTTACCTGCAAGGACACAGAGCAAAAGGCCTTGGTTTCAAAGTATCAGCATAAAAAAACCCCTCTACCTTATTTAAAAGAAGAACATTGTACACATACTACCCTGTTTCCCTCTATCATCAGCAGCTGAAGTTTATGTTTACCACTCTATCCAGCCACAGATAAAGTTTACTTGTTATTGGTTTTGAAAATCCCTGTATGTTATTACTGGAAATTACTTCAATATATCTTACCTGTAAGTATGCAATCTTACTCTGGCCTATGGCTAAAACAGCGAAGAGTGGGATTTTCAGGACTCAGATTTTCAGCCTCCAAAAATCACCTCAACATACAAACCCTACTACTTTCTGAAATGAACACAGCTGGGATGCCAGTGAAGGTCTTGATCACTGGCTGTATGAAACAATGATCCAAAAGCCTGCTACTGGATTCTATGCCTCTCTATGCGACTGACTGCATATCTCTTTTACCTCCCCATTGCTTCAAATTCCATATTTGTACACCAGCAGTAATAATATTTCCTTATTTCACATGAGCAGTATAAGGCTTTGTACATGAGTATTTCTGAAGTATGTAAAATCCTACAATGAAAAGCATAATTAGAAGAGTTATTAATATATAATTTTCTTCACAGAATTTTCAGAGGCAAATGTAAAAATAATCCAATAAAGACCGCAATGATTATTTACACCTTTGCTGCTCATGTGCTTCAACAAAATTATCTGTGTTTTGATTGTCGTAAGCCATCATTAAAAAAAGATAAATTAGTGATTAGCCTGTTATACCTAGTCAGATCCAGCCTGATTTTCAGAAGTGTTGTAAGTGATATTTTAAGGCCTGGGGAAGATTCAGATGAAACAGGATGGGATCTCAGCAGGCAGCTAGTAGACCAGCTACTGTTCCAACTCTAGATCTGTTTTTTCTGCGTGTAGCAGAGCCTCACCTATTTCCTCCTTGAGGTCTATTTCAGCAGTTGTAGGGTGAACGATGCCTTCTACTTTCATGGAGCCAATATGGCTGATGTCACTCTGTGTCAGAGAAAGCTGTAAAATAATAACAAGAAAGCAGAAAAAAAATAAAATAGTAATCCGAGTGCAAAATCATTTTCATACCAAAAAACTAAAATGAAAGAAGGCTGGATTCAGTCTTTCAGAGATCAGCAGTTTTATTGTGTTTGATATGTGTGATTCTGATTTTTAGCCTTTAATTAATTAATTTGTACACCACTCAGACTGTTTTGTGATATGCCCACAGCTTGGGAGCTTGCTCCAGAAGAAGTTTCTGCTAGAAAATTCATGTTCTAGCATCACGCTCTGAAGAGGAAAGGCTGACTTTGGAAATGCTTTTGTCTAAAGAGAAAAATACTAAAATTAAGAAGCTTTTCTCCTGTAGAAAACACTTGCTCCGGTAAACTACTGTAGGGACTGAGAAGAAGGGCTGAACACTATTCTGATCTATAAAGGCTTCACCACCCAAGTTATTTATTTCCCTTTGACTTCCTCGCATAAATAAAACAAGGAACGCTTTACCCACCCATGCATTTGGATACAGGAACTGGCCAAAACTTGATGTCTTAAGGTGCTCAAAAAAGGCTGCTGCCCAGATTTCACAGCCTCATCACTTTGAGCAACAACAGAGGGCAGAAACCCTAAAAACCATTACAAAGACTTTAGATTTGCTGAACATGTGCCCAGCATGCCTCATTTCTTCCAAGTTACACTGTAGTACTTATGTCAACCAGAACAATAAGCACTGCCCATATCAGAGAAGAAAGTGAGAAGCTGCACAGATTCTGGAGGAACTTAGGACAGGACTGAACTCTAATAAAGGAGATCCAAGTTTCATTTACCTAGGTAGATTACTGCTTTTAGCAATCTTTTGGATCTGGTATGTGTCTGGCCAATTCTAGACCACTGCCTTAGCAAGAGATGGGATCAGGTGGACTGAACACTTAAGTGCAGCTTCATACAACAGGGTATACCATCAGTACAGGGGGCTTACAGAAGCAGTTTCAGGAAGAACACTTTTTCCAGATGACCTTACTATTGGAAATAATAATAATAATAACAACAACAATCATAGTCATAATCATCTTGACTATATCTCAATAGTTGAATCTGTAAGAAAAACTCCAGTTTCATTCAGAGGGTCTAAAAATTAAGGAAGGCAAAGTCTCTCCCTCTTGGTGAATAAGGGGGTGGTGGTGGGGGAAGGGACAGACAGTTGGCTATACACCAAGGACACGCGGGTATTTTGGTGGGACAGTTTTGTAATTCTGGCCAGCCAAGATGTCACAGTCTGTGCTGAGATGGAGAAGTAGGTATGCCCTGCAGCTCTGGTGGGGTTCTCAGTATGAACAGTGAGAGAGCAGCACCCCACAGCCCACTTTCAGATACAGTATCCATGCTTCTGGCACAAACCAACATGTGGAAGTTCTGGGTGATCCTGGGACCTGGCCCGGAAATATTCTTTTATAAATAATAAATAGCCTAGAAGGTTAAACCTGGTTTAGCAGTATGCCAGGCACAACGCAGCTAAGTCCAAACTGAACAAAACTCTAATACAGCTTAGGCCAAGAAATAAATCAGTATAGTTCTCTATAGAGAAGAGAGGCTGACCAGCATTATTCTTGGAAATCTGCAGACATATTTTTTAAGACCCTCTACCATGTCTATGACTTGAGTGAGTTTTGGCCTTAAATTTGGGACCACCAAGGGAGAACATAGAGAATATCTTGTACTGGTGTTAGATCAAAAGCATCCTTCCGTTTATGCTAGGCTCCATTGCTGTGAACCCAATCTGTTATAACTTTGTATTACCTTTTGTCCTGGCACAAGGCTCTTGGAGGACAAGATAGTGAAACCATCCCCAGGTCCATCTTCAGATGTTGAATTTGAAGCTCCTTCTTTTTCACTGTCCTTTTGTTTGTTCTATTTGGGGGGAGAAAAAAGCAAGAAGTCTCAAAGGAAAAAAAAAAATAAATCAACATTTACCATTATTCAGTAATGGACAGATTTAATCAGTTACTACAAATCTCATTTTCTCAGAACAATATATTACTCATAGCCTTTTAATCCCCAAAGATTATGTAACAACAGAAGTCTTCACTGTTTATATAACGCTAAAACATCAGTGGTTCATCTGAGGCATTACATACGTTTGTAGTCACATTAAGAGTTGGGACACCCACATCCATCTGTAGTTTTACTAACAATTAAGGTCGTATTTATGGGTGGGTGTGTGCTAGTTTATTTTTGCTGCTAACAGAGCAGAGCTCATATTAAATCAAACTTAGTAACTTAGTAACCCAATCAAATGCTCCAATCTGAAGGAAAAAACAACTTCACGATCTGAAAAAAAATCCTAAGTCTCAGCTAATGAATCATAAATCTGAATCCATATTGACAGGAGCAAGCCATCACATCTCCATACAAGCAGTCAGAATGACAAAATGAACTAACTAATAGCTGAAGTTTGAATGCAAAATCCCCTTTGTGGGACACACTACTTCATACAGCCTAGCTCCAGAAGCAGCAAACCTGTTCCTACCAGGGCTGCAGCAGCATCTCCTCACATCTCTCAGTATTTGCTTTAAGGTATGTCAAGAACATACCTGTCTTCCTAACAAGTCCCAAACTCTGCATGTGCACAATTCAAAGTAAGGTGGTAGCGGAGATCAATACAGAGAGGCATCCTATTAAGCATCCCATTAAGCAACTCCGTTTTCTTTTTAAAAGTTGTTTCTGCATATTCTCAGCTATGGAAATGTATTAAAGCTTAGAGGCATCCAGAAAGGTGTGCTTAACGCAAGTTTAAAAAGCTTAGGTCAAAGCTTAATATCATTAATCCTACCCAATCAAAAATTTAGCAATGTTTTAAGACGCATGCTCTGGAATGACAAGCCAAGAGCACTGATCTGGGTTACTGCTTTACCAAATGAAACCATTTTGGATGGTGATAGAGGATGGGCAACCGTAAGGGAAGGTGCAGTGATCAAGTTCCAATTCCTTTATTCTTCTCACAACTCTTAAAAACCATTAACAACAGCACACCTAAGAACACATGGAGCAAAGAGCTTGTCAAAATGACATTGATGTACCATGTCAGGACAAGTTCTCTGGACAGTGAAAAATCTTTAACAGCAACTCGGTAACCATACAAGGCTGAAGGTGTGACATCTCTCAAGTAGAAAGTGTTTTAAAATACAGCTTCCTTTATCTTTTAAAAAAGATAGAGTTCACTGCCACACAGTTAGTGTGGAGATGAAGAGATTCTACACAGTTATCAAGAAAGTATTGCAAAGGGTGACACGGAAATCTGAAAAGTTTCCCTCAAAGCTTTAAAGGTTTTTGTTATGAAAATTCATTACAAAAATACTGTGTTTGCCTTTATTTCTAAAGTTTAGAGAAAAAAAAGTCCTGGTGTGTCTATTATCAACTCCTAGCTCCCATTTCCAGTTGTTACAAGTAAACAGTGCAGAAGCGCTCATTTATTCCTCCTAATAATCTTAGTTGGTTTTGATCCACTCCCTCTCCCACACCTCTGGAATCTGGTATCTGGCTCATGCTTACCTTTTTGGGTGTCCGGGCCTTGGTAGACTTTGCCTTCTTCCCACTCTTTTTGTTCACCATGGATTTCCTTCCCTTCTTCTCAGGAGTAGGTGAAAGGATGGTCTCAGATTTGCCTTTGGCACCCCGTTTCTTGGCTAGAAGCTCCGGCTGAATTCTGGGCAGGACACCTCCACTTGCAATAGTCACACCTTTTAGCAACTGCAAGGAGAAGCAGTGTAAAGGAGCACATTACAGATTCTCTTAGTCTGCACCCAAGCTATTTTTGCTGACAATATTACACATACGCAAGTAGAGTCCACACTTCCCAAAGCATTGCACCTCGTCCCTTTATCATGGGGGAAAAAAAAAAAAAGAAACAAAAACTATAAGGGAGAAAATCCACAATAACAAGAAACCTGCCAGGTCACAGCAAGGTCAGCCAGCACATCCCAGAGAACTCTGGTACTGTACAGGTCAGGCACTGTCTTTGGTGCATACCTGTCTTCGGTGACTCACAAGCAGTGAGTCAGGGTAAGAGGAGATGACAAGTGCCTGCAGGCTACTTAAAAAAAATGATTGCACCACAGCCCTGCTCAAAGAAGGACTGGTTGTAGATCCCTTTGGCAGGGAAACAGATTCAGTGAGAGCAAGCATGAGCCCCAAGAACCTGCTTTGCAGAGGTGAACAATAGGAATGGGCTGTGATTTTAGGTGGAGGAGAAAATCTGGCTAATTCCTAACGGACAACAGTCGATCCAGTCCCCAGTTCACAGGCCAGTGACCAGCACCATGGAGCAGGGAATGGGCTGGTAGCGTTAGCATGCTTTTCCCTCTCTCCTGTCCTCTGTTCTGATTTCTCAGTCCCCTTGACTGGAAACAGACCTAGATGACTTCATGGGCACCACATTTTCATTATTTAAAGCAGTCAAATTAAGTGCAGGAATCTTTCAAAGTGTGAATGATGTCATCCTTCTTCACATGGGGCCAACCAAGAAGAGAGCCTCTGATGCTGACTGAACCTTTCCGGTACCCCTGAATGCTGCAATTCACAGCCCATGCCATGATCTCTCTTCTCACTCAACAAGTTTAGCAGAATTGATCCCACAAGTGATCCTTGGAGTCAGAGCACTGCAAACCATAGTCTGGGTGCTAATGGGATCTGGGCATACGGAGGGAGAGGCAGTCCTGGAGGCAGCAATAGCAGAGAGTCAGCCTACCCAAGATGGGCCTCACAGACAGTGTAATAGCAAACACACATTTCTACAGCTTTTGGGAAAAGGTCTTTCACATGACCCATTTTCTCTGAGTATTGGATGTCCCTGAGGAAAAAATTAAGCATCAAGTTTACCCGCTTCAACAGGACTCATAGGCTACGAAAGAAGCAAAATTTATATCCAGAGGATTTAAGATGACATATCTCAGAACCTTCTTTTTTGTTTGCTTTTATTCAAGTGGGCACAATCTTGCCTTCTTCTGCTCTAATAACTGTGTTCTCATTCACGTGTCAGACTAAACTGTTTACTAAACTGTTTCTAACCTTCCCTGGCTCCAGCATGCAACTCTCGCAGTGAAGTATAAACGGGTACCTGATTCAGTTCCTCATCATTTGCAACTGCCAGGAGGATGTGTCGGGGGGCAATTCTTCCTTTCTTGTTGTCTCGTGCTGCATTTCCTGCTAATTCTAGAATTTCAGCTGTAAACACATTGAGGTAAAAATGAGTAACAAAAATGCAACTTATGCACACCCTAGGTACACATTTTATGTTCCTTCTTAATAGCTATTTACCTTTTCAGGGGTGTTTCCCAGTTTAAATGGTCTTTGCTACAGAAAGGCAGAAACCAAACCACACTCAATATATTTGTAAATTTACGCAAAATAATTTGTCCTTCCTAATTGCCTAAAGGTTAGCTAGCAGAAAATATGCTAAGCTTGGTGCACATAGCTTCTTTTACAAGTCCCAGGTCAGAATTCTCTTTCAAAAAAACCAAGAAACACCCTACAAAAATGTACATCGGCAGTAATCCTGTAATACTAAAACAGTAAAGCATGCAGTGAAACCCCAAACCTAGTACAGACAGTTCTGACAAAACAGCAAGGATTCTCAGGACCAGGTAAGACAAAGACTGAGGTGCATTTAAAGAAATACTTTGAAAGCCAACGAACTAGCCAGGCAATGCTGCAATTCTGCATTAAAGGGCATTGAAAAATCTGTGAGAAGCTTCATTTCAGAACAAGATACGAAAGGTTTGACTTAGAGGCAAGCAGAGACAACATACGAGCTTCAATGCGTGAACTATTGGTAGAATGTTTCTTCTGAATCTCCGAAAACAGGTCACTTCAAAAGTAGTTTCTCTAAATTTGCAATAACATTTATACTGTGACTATAGTCACTGAGCTTTTTCTAATTGTTATAGAGGAAACACAGACATGTCTTTCTGAGTTTATTTAAACTGTAGCAATCAGTATAATGCATTAACTTACACAGTTTGGCCCCTACTCAGAAGCTACTTGTCATGTAAGAACTCTACTGAAACACTGAGAAGGAAGGAGAAAGGAATGTTTTGCTCCAAATAATCATAAAAATCATATTCACACCTTGTTTCATTGTAAAAGTATCCAGTGTCCCTGCCTTCTGGTTTTTGGTTTTGTATTTACATCTGTCAGTAACAGGGGTAAGAAAGTTACAGCCCATCAGTGTCCTATTAATGATATCTTACTCCTTTTCATCAACTAAATAAAGAACTGTAACTGTTATAAAAAAGAAGAACTTTCACGGAAAATCTGGTAGAAATCTACATAATGCTTTCTGGCTAAAATCCAAAGGATTTCAACAAGAGGTTTAGCTCTCCGTTCATGGGCAAAATACAAGCTTTCAATTTCACTCAGTTACAACAACAAAAGTGCATACTTGTCAACCAGTTTTCACTACTATACAGCATACATACTTAACTGAATGTTGGAGACCTAAAAGCCATTGTTTGGAATTTTGTGCATATTCACAGTGAATTGTTTAAGAAAGAGACAGTGTCTGCTGAAAATTTTCACCATTATTCATGCAAAACTTTCAAGAAACATTATCAAAGCTGCAAAGACAAGCACTTAAATTTTAGGAAATATTAGAACTGTGGTTGCGGTAACTAGGCCACTGCCATGAGGACAAAGCAGTGTGCGATCGGACAATCAGAAATAGTATCACACCACAGATACACACTAGGCCTACATTAGAAGTTAGGGCAGAAACCTTGGCTCTGGCATTTCCTGACTTCGGAGTGTTCAACTTGGACTTTAAAGAAGGAGACTGAAAAGAGATCCTGCATAATCCAGCTATATTCACCCCTGTGGGGGCTGCAGGGCTGGAAGTTTCAGACCCTACTCCCAGACCTCTGCCAGTGGAGCTAACGCAGCAGCAGACAGCAAGAACAGATTGCCATCCATTGTGCCGACCAGCATAAAGCAAGAAAAGAGACTCAGGCTTCTCCAGTGGGTTTTGCAGATTGGTGCTGATAGCAGAGGAAGATCGCATCGGGGGGAAAAAGAAAAAAAAAGGCAACACATACTTACCTGCATGGTAACTGAAGTTCTTTCAGATGTGCCAACAATAGGCACACCCTGCTACCTGTGTGCTCACCCCACTTCCCCAGGTTCTGGGTCCTTTGGCCAGCAGCATCCTGATGGTGCACTCAAATGTCCTCTGCCTAATGTTAAGAGCAAAAAACGCAGAACACTCAAATGCCAGCCCTCTACCACAGGACACCGGGAAGAAGGGAATCCAAGGCAGAGATGATGTATGGCAGACTCTGGAATATGCATATAACTTATCAAAGGATGCGAATTATTTGCATAGGTAAATAATTGCCTTACCTCCTTCTACCGATTGTCTATATGCATATTTTTCTAATGCTGGAGGCAAGAACTCAGTCTTAAGAATACGAAATGGCACTTGCAAAATGCAACATCAAATCTGGAGGCTTCAGTTATCACATCCTTGGCTGATAAGAACAGACTCCTAAAGAAATTGCTTTACATTTCAAGTAGAAACATCTTGACAGCTGAGGTTACCTAAACTCTAAGGAGACTAGTCTGAGAATATAGGTCCTATAACAAAGTCCTATACTATAACAAGCTCTCTTGAAATGGGGCATCTTGATATTCTCAGACATAAGTTGGTTTTACTTTACGTCCTCTCAGCAGCAGACATTAAGAATTAAAGTGAAATCCAAAATAATCTTGCTTCCCTCAAGACTCAAAATCCACACAAGATGCCTCCACACTGGAAGCACAACTTCAAAATCAGACATCTTCAGTGCAGATAGCTAAAAGCTCATTTATGCACTCCACAGTTCACCTTAGCCTCAGACAGACATCGAACGTATGTCAACAGAGTAACGCTCAGATCTGTCCACTGACTCTACACAACACCCAGTCTTTTCTCCTATTTGATAAGCACTCGCGACCAGGGAAGAACATAACTGTCTTCCAACCGACACAAGCGGTAGCCAAGCTATGGCCTGAATGAGATTACATCTTCTCATCCTGTGACATAGAGGAAAAAGAGGTTTCTTTAGCTGATGGATCAATAGATTTGGAGTATCTGGGAACTAAAAGCAACATAGCCAGGCCAAAGCTGTTTGTTCAGCTGAGCTCAGCCTGCTTTTGTGAAGTGCTTAGCTGGACTGATAAAAAAAGACATAGGAGAACTACTGATAGCAGAATCGGAAAGATTTCAGACAGGTTATCTTGTTTTCCACTTCCCCTTTAGGATAAGTTTTGACAGTTGCTGTTACACTACCATGTACGAATCTACCCAGTAATACCTTTGCTCTGAAAAGACGTATCAGATGATGGAGTCCGTGGTCCTCCATTTGCAAGTGGAAAAGTATCTGCTCGATTTGTCTCTCGATGGCAGATGAGTGAAACAGACAGAGGAGTATGCCAGCTGATGTCCTTTGAAGGAGGAAGTATTTGCTGGTGTTGTGTTCTGCCCTAATTTAGAGAAGATGGCTTTCCATCGACATCTTCCGTGAGTTCCTCTGACCAGCACACCATTCACATGTCTTCTGGATCCTAAACAAGAGGCATCTGTGTTCTTTGCCTACATTTTGCGAAGGTGCATTATGGGACACATGCAGTTGATGTTCGATTTAGATGATGATGACTGTTGTCAGCCCTGTGCACGCTCAGAGCATAGTCTGGCATGCATCTGTTGCAAAGTCCATAAATCCAATGGGACCGAGGCCAATTTTTCATGAAGTTTTAACTCTGAAGCCAGTGGAGCCCAACACTGTTCCAGTAAACACAACCTTCTGGATAGGAATTAAGCTGCAGTTTTGCAATATGATTTTCAAGCCTAAGATATAAAACAGCATAGAGAGATTATAAAAAAAAGCCTTAGAACACTGATGAGATTGTCTTCACATTAGCTAATCAGTCGGGGTAAAAGTACCTCTTCCTGAGATACAGTGCGGTGATTGCTGGCATTTTAACAATGGGCTTGATAAGCCAAAGCGCAGATTTGGTGTTGGTAACGGCTGTGGGGTGCAGCCACAATCAATCTTGCATAAAAAGGGAAAAAATGGGGATCTAGTAGCTCGTGACACAGAATGCATACCAAAGCCAAAAGGCAGTCTGAACCACGTGGCAACTGGGAATAAGGACGCTCAAGATGTATATGCACCACCCGGATGATGCTGGTCAAGAGGCTCAGTGCTTCAGGGCACCACAAACACAGGCCATCAACAGACCAGGTGCACAGCTGATGGCTCACAGGAGAATCGCGGGTCCATGCTAGGCCCTGGATGAATGCAATCAGACAGCTCTGGCCCTGACTGGCCCTTCCAGCCTCATCCACCTTGCCCCTATCCCAGCCATGACTTGCTTTCCCAGCTCCATAGCCCATTCTCCTTCCCTCGGCAATCCACACCTGAGACTCCTATCTCAGTTGCCTTTCCTGGACAGACAGCCTCCGTTTCTCCCATCTACTCTTCTCAGTTGTAGCAATACTCAGCTTCAATCTTCCTTTCAAGGTTCTTCATTATAAGCACGCCCTCCATCCAATCCTTGGCCTATGCCCTATTTTTCCAACTTACTCTCCAGCTTCTTGGCAGGATTTTTGGACACGCCTTGCCATTTATTTGCCCACTGGTCATCAGTTCAGCTCTCCCCACGACCCAGATCCATCCCTGGCTCTGTCTCTAACATCAATATTCTTCTCCCATAACCACTGTCTCCCCAAAATGTTATGATCTGTTCCCAGCCTCCCTCTTTGACCAATGTGGAACCTGTTCCCAGTTTCCCAGTCTGCTTATCCAGTTAATTCCAGCCTGCCCTTCCCATCTCCTGAACAGTAAGTAGGATTAGCCTCTCCTTCAACTCCTATTCACGTACTCTCTGCCTCCAGTCCCAGACCTCTTGCCACCCACCGCTGTGCAGCTTTTACCTTCACATCAGAGACCTTCCTCCCCTGCGCTGCCCGGTACTGCTGAGACCACAGAAAGCCCGCTCCCTGCTCTCAGTGCTGTGACCAGGAGCAGCCAGGGACAGCAGTGAGAGAGAAAGTCCTTCTGAGCACCTGTAGCCACAAGCTGAAGCATGCTCAGCCACTGTGTGGAGTGGCCCATGTGCAGTCCTGTCACACGTGGGAGCTGAGAGGTTGAGGCACGCTCTGTCACCCTGGGGGGACGATGCATAGGCAGCCTGGGCAGCACTGGGAGCTGAGAGAGGCTGGAGCATGCTCAGTGAGGACAAAGTCTTGCGAGATTTTAGCTGTTAAAAAAATCAAAGAAGTCTCTGCTGAGCATGAGCAACCCATGTTTTTTCAAAGTTACAGCTTGGCCAAAGAAAGCAGATTTCTCTGAGATGGCAGAGACCACCCTTCCCCTTTCATAAAGCATCAAGTCTTTGCTCAAGCGCAGAGAAGCACCCAGGCATTTAGAGAAGTTCTCATGAATGTTTTAACATAACAAAAAAACATAGTTCAACCTGCTTCCGTGAAACAGTTAAAGAACCAGACTCCCTTACTCCCACTCTCCCAGATTTAGCCTGAAGCAGTTCCTCTGTATGCAGGCTTTCAGCCTGAGTAGCCACCATTTCATAGTTGCAAGTCCATACGAGAAAACTGGAATTTGTAATAGGAAGCATCAGGGAATGTTAAGAAGTGTTACCAGTTTGATAGATAATACCCCCCTTGACAACAGCCTTGGAAAACCACATTTTGTTTCTAAAGGCTTCCCAAAACCAAAGACTATATTCACGCATACATATTAGAAATAACTAGATTAGCAGGGTTAGATGTTGCAACACTTTTTTAATTGAACTATCCACCTTTGTAATCTTTTCAAACAAAACTCTGGATAGAGCACAGAAACTTTGGTTTGGAAAAACCACTATCCACAAGCAACAGGTGTTTGCTCGGAAGCATTACTCCATTCTATTACAATACGTACAGGGTTGGGGCAAGATGGGGTTCTCTCTCTGCTGAACCAAGCAGCTTAAAATAGCATTCCCTTACAATTTATGAGGCCTCCCAGCCTACACATCCAGCAATTTTCTTGCCTGGTTGACTATATGTTCTTTTTTTCTAAAACAAAGTGTAGGCCCACACATAATCTGCCCTTACCATATTAATGACTTAAATTAAACTGTGCTTACTAGCCAGAAGCAGAGCCAAGATATACACTGTTCTAGTTCAAATAATAGGTAAACAGTGCTGTGCTGTATGTTACAAAAAGATGACCACAACTCAGTCTGCACTACCAAAGTGCTGCATATACCAGATGTGCTGTTGACAATTTATTACTACACCTTGTAGCAATTGCCACAGCTCAGAACAAGCATCTCCAAATGTTTATCCTAGAAACTCCTTTGAATGTTACGGATCCCTGTGGAGCGGGAAAAGAAAAAAAAATATTCCTTCCCAGACTGAAGGTCAGCAGAGTCACTATGCAGCACGTTATTCAATTATAAAAGTTAGTGCAATTTCCAAAACCCATGTAATATGGTTTTCATCTTGCAATACCCAGACATCCAGAAGTCTGTAGATGACTTCTAAGTGATTCACAATCAATGATAAAGTAAAGCAAACACACCTTGCTATAGAGAAATTCATATTTATGACATTCCTGAAGAGGCCTGAACCTCCACTAGAAAACATACAGAGGCCTACCAACAAAAACAAGGTTGAAAAATCACTGTAGTAGAGCAGGGGAGCTACGAGAGCTATGAGTCCTCTGTCTCCACCTTTTCCCCTAACTCCCTGCAGCCCCTGAAGCATCCCTGCTGAGTAGCACTCCATGTTGCAGACAGCTAAACAAGCTCTGCAAGTCACGGACTTCCCCGGTACAGCAAAATTGCACTGAGAGAGAGATTTCTGCAGTTACAAGACTTCATTTTTAATGTATGAAACTGGATTGCACAAATATGAGTACACGTATGTTCTTAATGAAGTGAAAGATCTCCAAAATCCCTTAGAGATCTGATCTTTCTCTATGATTAAACAATCTTAATATAAACATGTTTGTTCTTACACAGTAAAAAAATAAAATAAAAATCAAACGAGTAGGAGAGATGGTCACCATCTTGGATTTTGATTCTGCTTTTCAGAGGTGTTTTGTTTTATTTTAAAACCAGCTCCTTTTCTGGACTTATTTCTTGAAGGAGCTGGGGGTGAACATAAATGCAAGCTTAAACATTTTGTTTACATTTCTTCCAAATAAGCAATACCTTTTCACTCCAATTCCAGAAGTAGCCTCAGAAAAAAAAATAAATCAATTCTCATCCTGCAATTAATCAGCACAAATGTGGAAGTTTCTGTAACATGCTATTAGGCATCATCAGAATTTAATTTTAATAGTGAAATTATCACTATTTCAGTTTTTCTCCACAACTTTGAAAGAAAAAACTGCTTTTATTGTTTGGTAGTGAGAACAGGCTTTCATGTGTGAAGAAGACAGCAATGTTTATATAAAGACTGGCATGCTGTTATACGGACAACCAGGCTCCATGTAAGCTTCTTCCATGGCGCTTTGGCAATAAACTATGCTCCTGAAACACAACTCACTCAACTAATTCCATCCAGGCTGATGACTCCTCACAGATTCTGTAATGCACCTCAGTCTTGATCTGTAACACCTAAGTAACCTGAACCAGAATCCTCCCTGCACCGGGTGTTGTAACAATTTGCCAAGGTGCTATTTTCCACAAACAATTACATAAGAAACCGAGCAGATACGATTGTAGGATAGTCTGAAATATTGCAATACATCACGGTATATTGCAGCGTATTGTATCACCACATGACACCTGCCCACTCCTCTGAAGTCAGTTTCAGAAAGGAAGGGAAAAGAAAACTCAGCGTATGTGGGAAGATTTAAACCCTGACACAGTTCCTTTATACATTTAGGCAAGCCAAAAGGATTTTAAAAATACAAATGAACAACCTCCATATTTCGTAACACTTTGACACTGTTCTGCAAGGAGAAATGCAGCCAGCAAAACAGAGTTTGTTCACTTAAAAAGCTCAGTAGATATATAAGGTGGGTTTGCTTTTTTTTCCCCTCCTGTTATTCACATCCAGGCGTATCAAAAGCCTAATTCATATCAGTTTTCTCTTAGACAGAAACTACCTAGATGCGACTCCTCACTCTGCAAAGCAATAAAAAATAATCCTTCCAGCTAGTGACCAAGCATGGTGCCTCGAAAGGAGAAAATTTCTACCATAAGCCTCTTCAAGAAACAAATCACTCTCCTTAGGATTTTAAGCACATTTCAACAAATCCTGCACTTGCAGAGCCTGATTTTCAAAAGTGCTGAACACATTCACATCCCATCCCATGGATATCCCTGGCTTCTGCGTGTGATCAGCACTTCCAGGATCAGGTTCTTGGTTTACCTGCTAGGTACTCTATGACGGCTGCCATGTAAACCGGTGCTCCAACACCTATCCGGTACTTGTACGTTCCTTTCTTTAAGTAGCGCATCATCCTGCCCACAGGGAAAATAACGCCCGCCCTGCTTGAGCGTGAGAGTTTGGACATTTTCTTCTTCCCACTTCGGCCCGACATCTTGCAGCTTTGTGCTTTTCAATTTGCTGGTGATTCTTATTCCCTTGCTCCAATCCAAAAGCTGCAAGAGAAAAGAAATGGGATTGGTGTTCAGCGTGTGAGAAACATCTTTATACATTACCCTGCTCTTCCAGAAGAAAAAAAATCCACACCCATTCTCAATACCTGTTAAAGCTGAGGCATTACTCATTAAAAGTTGGATAACTGGAACAATAGCTATAGCTTTTCTTTTGACTACTGCACTGTCAGTGTAGCGATAGCACAGAAAAAGTGGTTTGGAGAATATAAAAAAAAAATAAAAAATTCAAATGTACATTAAATTACTCTTTAAAAAACAAACAAACAAACCAAAAAAACCAAACCACAAATCACACCAAGGCAGACATCCACAGCATGGAAGATTTCCATGCTGACTGTTAAGTTTAGCATGTTATAAACAGCTGAGAAGAACCGGCATAAAACATTTTCAGCATTAAACAAGCTGAAAAGCAGATACTGGCGCCACCTATAAGTAGCGGAAGTTGTCCTGCCGGCACAGGAGAAGCTAAAGCCTACCTACAAACACACTGCTTCTTCACAGGTCTTTTCTACAGGGAATTTCACATGCATGGCTGAAGAGGAGAAGCAGGCAAGCAGCTATTCTTCATGCACCTCCCCTCGCAGTGCTCTGGCTTCAGGAACTGGGCCCCAGGGGGCCAGCTCACAGGCTTCACTGCTTCCATAATTTTCCCCAGATCACCTTCACAGCAGCTCCTGGGAGCCCCAGAAACCTTCCTCCACGGAGCTAAGGGGAGGTCTTTAATCTCCTGTCTTAAAAGGACTGGCTACCAGGTTTTTCTGTGAATCAAGCTCCCTGAAGATGTGGTTTTTCCCTGCATTAAGAGCTGATCTAGTCTATACATAAGAGCAAAGAAAACAAATCTCATTTTCTCCTTGTTTTTCTGCCAACAGTGAGATTGCAGGTAAATGGATGACAAACCCTGGAGTCAGCCACTCCACTTCGAAGCGTACACGTGGTCGTTACACCTCTAGTTCTCACTCTCAATCACATAAAGGGGAAGTTTTAAATCTGTTTCCAAAAATTCTTTTTAACTCCATTTTGACAGCTGCCCTGGTAGCCTAGTTGTGATCCTGGTTACAACACAACAGATCAAGATTCACTCCTCTGAAATAAAACAAAGAGCATGTCTGCCACAGATGGTGTTTCTGTCAGTGAAGGCACAGCTACTTAACTCCCAGCGTTCACTCACCTCAATGAAACAAGGAAACAAAAGGAGGGAGATAATTTGAAAAATATTATGATGACTTCAGGTGATACTGTTAAATTTTATCACAATCTGCATTTTAAATAGCCTTCCAAAAAAAAAAAAAAAAAGTCACTTGACACCACTGCAAGCCCACAGTAGCAATCAACGTTCATCCAAGGAGGGCACAGAAATCTGCGTTTCATTCTTATCCTGCTTACTACAAATCAAGTGCATATACAAAGAGGGTCACCTGTCCCGTACAAAGCCAGACATTCACAGAAACCAGCTCATCCATAACAGCCAAATTCAAGGCTGGGTTTCCACGATAACCTAACTTGAACACTGGTTTCACTTACGATATCAAGGAAATAAAATCACCACAGGGTCTGCAGGGATCTATAAAACCCTGGCGTGTCCTTGTCTATCAGCCAGATAATATATTATGTGGGCACGATAACAAGTTGGGAAATATTAAACCAGTAAACCTATCAGACACAGACACCTCAAAATTGATGCTGCTCATCATCCCACTCCGAGTTCCCTGCGAACAGTCAGCCTGGAATCATAAGTGATGGTAAAAGAGCTCATAAACTGCCACTTGCAAGTACGGATTAAAGGCAATGCCCACTTCAAACACACACAAGTGGAAAAAATTCCTATTAATTGCATTGATGCAGGAGTAACCAATTGTGTAGGACAGGGAACAACTGCCAGGAAGCAGCTCCACTGATTAGGACCATCAGGTTACAGCGGAGGGGGGGAAAGCTGTCATGAAGAGGCAAACCTTGCACCAAGGTGTATAAGCAGGAGGATAGCCAGCGCTGAGCTGAGGAGCTATGTCCAACTGCAGATACTGTGCTTCAGGCATGCAGAGCAACAAGAATCCAGGAGGGTGATAAGAACGATCAGACGTCTGACACAAACTAAAAGGGAAGACGAAAAGAAGCGGGGAGACATGACAATGGTCTTTAGAGATGTAAAAGGCTGCTTACAAGGTGGAGGGAGTAAGTGTTCCCTATAAAAGTGACAGGAGAAAAGCGGGACTCTTAGAAAAGCTGTGTAGCAGGGAGGAGAGCGGAGCACTGGACTCGGTCACACGGAGAGGTGGCAGAATCTTCCCACCAGGACAACTTCAAAATGGTTAGAGAATATACGTCAGAAATGGCACAGGCAGCGTTGGATCTGCCTTGGGACAGGAGGCTGGATGAGGCGATCTCTCGAGGTCCCTTCCTCCAGCCCTCTTGCTCAATGGAATCTGTAATTTGTGACAAACCCTTTATAAACTTTCAATTTCATATTATGCTACAGATTAACATTTACAAAGTGTCCTTTTCAGTTTGTGATAACTGACATTCAAATTAATGAAGAAACGTAGGCTGGGAATTAGGTTTCTAGCCATCAGAGGAGCGAAATTCTGGAACAGCCTTCTCTTATGAGTAATATGAGCAACAATAACTCATTTTAAGGTGAAATTTAATAAATGTATGCACTAGGTTACGGTCTGATTCCTGCAATACCGGCAGGACAGTTTCATCACCCGAGAGTTCAGTCCTGTGCTGAAATCCCTACAGAGAGCCATTCTGAAAGAGCACATTACAAACAATCATGTATCAAATTCGTATTACGCTAACCTCTCACATATTTGCTCCCGTAGTACCAAATCCCAACTGCGTGTAAATCAATGAAAGAAAAAGCAAACAACACAAGGTTGCATCTGCAGAAAATACCGTGGTTGCGCTTGATGTCTCTGATATACAAATATGTTTTGATTTTCTAACTAAGCACACCGCTCTGGGGCATGCTGTTGCATTATATACATTCCTGTTTAATTAATCACTTCTGGCTCATTCTTCTGTTGCGTTACTGAACTTTCCACCTCTGTCTCTACCCCTTTATTTTTCCCTCCTCTCTCACAGCAAGCCTCGGTCACTTTTTTCCCCTGCTGCCAAGGCAACCTTTGGAATCCCAAAACATTTTTCCAAATACACAGGTAACAGATCAGGTACGTTTGCAGAATTTTGTGAGAGCCTAAATACAAAAGAGATTTGAAAACTCTGCTAACACTGTCTCTCTCTCTTCTTTGCAACTTACATGGATCAGGGTGTGGTGTGACATATAGTGGGGAGTGACATATACAACAATATGTTCTTGTCTCATCTTGTCTTGTCTCCTATGGGAGGCAATTTTTGGTAGAAAGCCAAGCTATGGCATAGTCACATCTACTAGAATAGAACTCCTGTGGACCTGGACGAAGACATGTGGCACGGTGGGGTTGCCAACTATCTACACTAGGCACCTCAGAGGGTGGACACTAAGGGAACGGTTCACAGGCTCAGGTGACTGTCAGTCCTTGAGATCTCGAAGCTCTCTTGCACAGAAGAGCTACGCCTCGTCTGCAGCGAGGCCCCAGGGGTTCTGCTGTCCTAATTGTTCTCTTTGGATGATAGAGCTAAGCATCAAGGGCTTAGCAGTTGAAAAGCACTTGAGTCTACCCACATTAGTTCCCTCGCTGCCAGCTGATTCATCATTTCTACATTTGTCCTTATAAACTACAGTCTCCATGAAGAAACACAGCCATGTCATTTACGTGAAGTCCATCCTCACAGAGTTAGAAGAGCTGCGTCTATATCTGGCTACCATGACATCATGAGGCTTGGGCAATTTAAAGCAATTAATGTTTCCAATCCCTTAATCGGTCACGCCACACTCCTACTCTGCCATGACTCCAACATCCCTGTGTTGCTATGGGGGATTTAGTAGCTACCAGATCTCCCAGAGCTCTCTACAATATGATGAAAATAAGGCGGAATTTTGCAAGCTGGGCCTTCCTCTGTGAATTAAATCTTCTTCAGAGCCCAAAACAACCAGCAATATTTTCCTTCTGCCTGCTGGAAAAAGAGCTCTACCTTCTTGCCACTCTCAGGAGGGTCCTTCCACTACAGACGCTACCACCCCATTTTCTTCCACCATTGCAGAGGGCAATGACTGCTGCACAAGGACACCGGAACAACAGACCACCCTGGGACATTCCTCTCACCATTGCACAATTTGCGTCCCATGCCACGTCCCGATGGATCAAGGTTTACCAAAGCAACCTTAAAACCACTTTCCAGTCCTTCCTACACAGATGCTCAGAAGAACAAAATCTCGTCATCATCTTTAGGTGGTAAGGACACATATAATTTTTAGAAAAGTAAGAATAACCTGCAGACACAGAAACAGACAGCCACCTCCAAGTGAGCCTGAACTTGAAAAGTTGGCCATGAAGCAATTTCAGAGATTAACATGTCAAGATCTCGCAAGAAAGCATGGATGCACATCAGAAAGTTTAGCGCGGTACAAAATGCCTAAGATAGAGAAAAATCACAAAGAGCAGTAAAAAAAAGAAAGCCTAGTTTGCACAACATAGCACCAAAGCTGTTGCAACACTGGTGGAGAAAAGTGAATTCTGGCTGTTCCTCTTCACATCCCAGATCACACACAAGACGGAGGCAAGCTAAGATAATAGCTACACCAAATACAAAACACACACCAGAAACCAGTTATCACTCTATATTTGAGCAATGATTAGGTAAATTCCGAGTCAGATGAAAACAGCTGGCATTGCAGCTTATCTTCTGGACTTTACAGGTGGCTACAACGTCATCTGGCAGACTAAAATTTAGCACAGCGTGCCAAGCGCCCTCCCTCAGACAATGGGAGGTTCAGAAGCGGACATTACGCTGGGAGCTACAGCAGAAGCTCACACGGGCTAAAATGCTCAAGCACGGCTGGATGCCGACCTCGGTGGCCTGGCTCACAGAACTAACGTCCGAGTCTTTGCAAGACTTTGTACTGGAACCATTTCTACCAAATTTATTCACCAGTGACACCTTGGTCACCACTTCCAGATGGTTCATGTGTGCTTAGCGTCTAGGAGTCTTGACTTCCAAACATTAAGAAACCTTGCAGACAGCAGGCAAAGACTAAAAGCAAGGACTTGCAGGACTATCAACAGCACTTTCCTCATTTCCAGCTTAAGATCTATTTGAACAGTTAGGGTTTGACAAGCAATCCAAGGACATTATATCCAGGGGTCAACTTTGACTGCGCACTCGTATACAAATGCCACTTTGTGAAAATAACTCAGAAGACCTAAAGCAGAAGCATGTTACCTGGATCAGCCGGTAAGGCACAACCAATGCACAAACAGAGTGCTATTCAGTGGGCAAGCAGTATGTCTCCTGGACTCAACCTACTCCAAACGGATAGACGCAGAGCACGTTCCTCCTGAAAGAGGCTTCACGAGCACACTGAAGGCAGAAAGACCCGGGGGGTCCTTGCAGAAGGCAGCTTCCCCTCACAAACCGCAGCGGCTGACACACCCCCCCCCCCGCGGCACAGCAGGGCTAGCAGGCTGGAGGGATGGGCCTCGGTATTGACCCAGACCCAGCCTTCCTTTGACCTTGCTAGCGAGAGCTGCCGAGCTCGCGGGGGCCAACGCGGTCACCGCCAGGCCCCTGGAGCCGCCTGAGGGCCGAGCGGGCCCAGGGCCGGGCCGCCCAGCGCTGCCCGCTGAGGAGCGCGGCCATTAGCGGCCGTGGGCAGCCTCGCGCACGCCACGCCGTTGCCTGGACACGTCCGCCCCGCCCATTCCCCTCAGAGCCCCGGCGCGCGCGCCCATTGGCCGCCCGCAGCGCCGGGAGCGCGGCCCGAGGTCGGCGGGCACCGCCCAGCCCCGCCCGCTGATTGGCCAGCACGCCGGCCCCACCTGCGCGCGGGGCGGTCACAGCGGAGCCCGGGCTGGGAGGGAACGCGCTGATTGGCCGGGAGCCGGTGAGCGACGGGAAAGGGGTGGGAAGGGGTGCGCGGCGAGGCCGCGTGCGCGCTCCGTTGCCGGCCGCGCAGGCGCTCTGAGGCGCGGCGGACGGGGGGAGTGGCCGTTGGCTTTCCCGCGCAAACACCCCCCCACCACCACCCTCCCCTCAGCGGGCTCGCTCCCGCCGTCACCGAGGCTTCGCCCGCTGCCTGCGAGGGGCGGCGGCGGGGGCCGCCGCGCGCGTCCCCGGAACGGGAAGTGTGGCGGCTCTGCCCGGCTGCGGGGCGAAGGGGGAGGGAGGCAGCGAGCGAGAGCCGCAGGCGCGCGGGGCCCGCGCGCAGCCCCCAGGGAGGCCTCGCGCCTACGCCCCCCCCCCCCTCCGGGGCCGGCCCCGCGCGCGCCGCCGCCTCGCGCCCCAACCGTCGCCCGCGGCGGTCCCTCCCCACAGCCGCCCCCCCCCCCCCCGCCCCCTTCCCCTCAGGGCGGCCCCCGCCCCGGCCATGGCCGGTCTCCCCCGGGCGGCTGCGGAGAAAGGCAGCAGCAGCGGCGGGAGGAGGAGGTGGGTCGGGCGGCCGGGAGCGGGGAGAGGGAAGGAGAGGAGCGGGCCTCGCCGCGGCCCCGGAGCCCCCGCGCCGCCGCTCCCCTCACCTGCCGGCGCCCGCCGCCTCCTCCTTCTTCTCTTCCCTTGCTCTTTTTTTCTTTTTCTCCCCCTCTTTTTCTCCTCTCCTTGCCCCCCTCTCCTCCCCCCCTTCCCTTTTCGGCTCCCCCACCCCCGCCCGCCCGCTTGCTCCGCCTCAGCCGCCGGCTCTCTTCCCGTATTGTATGTTTCAATGGCGATGGCGGCGGCTGCTCTTGAGGGGGGTGGAAGGGGTTTCCTCCTGCTCCGCATACCGCCTCTAGGAGGAGTCACTGCAGCCCGGGCCTGCAACAACCCCCCTATCGCTGCCGCCCTCCCAGACATCGCGCCGCTCCTCCTTGCCCGGGCCCCAGGGCTGCCGCTGCCGCCTTCCCACCGGCACCCCCTCCCCGCCTCTTCCACCACTCCCCCCCGCCCCCGACGCACGCTCAGGAGAGAAAGGGCTCCCCTGACCCCAGTCCCCACGAGCCGCTGGGCTTGCTGTAGTCGGGAGCATAAAGGAGGGAAGCCCGGCTCCCGATCCTTTCCCTGGTCACAGGATGAAGGAGTTGGGAGCCGTAGATGTTTCAAGGCAGTCCCAGCTTGGGCTCATGCTGGAGGATCGGTTTTGAGGTCTCCTCCGCCCACCCTGCCCGGTTTTTGTTAGGAAGGGAGCCGCCCATCCCTACAGCCCTTCGGCAAGGTGACCTGCGCGTCTTGGTACGGTGCGTCTAATCCAAATGTTCCAGCATCCCCAAACTGCCTTAAAACGGCCGTAACAAAGAGTACCGGGCAGCTCTTTGTGTCTTGGGGCGTTGAAGGCATTCACAAGCTTTTCGACTCAGCCGCGAGGGCTGCAAACTTAACTTGCTTTCTAAAGGAAAGCTGAGGGTTGGTTGTTGTTTTTTTTTTTTTTTGTCCCCCCCAGTTGCACGGATTCAAGAGCTTGAGCTCTAAGACGCGCAATAAGTGATTGCATTACGAGTCTCGCAGTGTGTCTGTTGGCAGCGCCAAATCCGTGATCGCAGACTGATGTGAACAGAAGAGCGTAGAGCTACACCTCTTAAACTGATCTCGGGGAGATTTTTACATCAAATTGGGTTGATGCCGTCATTCCTGCACATTTTTGCATTGTTGCACTGATTTCACTTGAAAGATATTTGGGGGCCACTGTAATGCACTAGGAGATGCGGTATTAACCCAGACCAACTCGCGTGCAACGTTACTTTAGGAGGGTGGCTGGGAACAACAGAAGAGAGTGATAAAGAGGCATCCATGCTTTCAGCTTTCCCTTTGGCGCTGTAAAAAATCATAAAGATTCACTGGCTTCCCAGAGTTTGCTTTTGGCTCTGCCAAAGTAAACGTTTGTGTCTGTATAGAATTACATTTAGCAGGGGAAAAAAAAACCAATGAAGTATTCCTTCAGGTTATATTAATTGTGGACCACACCATCTCCAGAAGAAAGAGGGCATGAGTTGAGAACCTGGGGGTTTCTCAGCTGCTCTGTGGCCCCAGGGAAAGCATTTCGGTAACAACGGCTGTATTTTGACTGTCATTAAAACAGAAATAAAGATACCTTTCCTCTTCTTAAGAAAACCATTCAATGAGTAAGAGATCTAACGCGTTTCTGTGCATTAATGCTTTGGAGTCTATTCTCTTCCCCACTTCTTTTTGAAAACAGGGTCAAAATGCTTTGAAACCATAGGAGAAAAACGCACGTGTGTGAGTTTGAATTATTTTATGTATAAGGGGAAGTCTCACTTGGATCTTGCAAAGGATCCTTAGCAAAGAAAAGTTATCTGCAGCATTATAAGTGTATTGAACAATATTGGGAGGGTAAGAGGCATACAAAGAAGATTTTCAAGTACTAAGCGTAAAAACGAAAGGCAATTTAAAACCCACGTGAAAAAGGAGGAAGAGCATTTACATTTTTTTCTATTTCAAGATCCAAATAATTGCATCCAATAATCCTAGCAATGATGCCTGTGGTACATAGCTTTGTAATTAAAAATAATTCAAGATAGGTCAAAATAAGAATCACAAATTTTTGAAAACATTCCCAGTTTGTTACAGATAAACGTCAAATAGTTGCTGTGTGATAACAACACAAACGTGTAGGAGGCCTTTAAAGAAAATAAAATTCTGTCTGAGACAAACTTTCAACATTAGGACAATTCATTCTGCTTACGAAAACATTTTTCTGTTTATAAACAACATTCTCTCTACATTCAGGCATATTTTCAGCTTTAATTTTGTGTTGGTCACATCTGCCACGTAGGTATGTGCCATTCAGATGGATCAGGTGAAGTAAGCTGAGGTGAGGGTGGGGCTCCTCTTCCTATGCCTTTCATAGCGTAACGTGGTCATCAAGCGTCACAGCCTTAGAAGCAGCTTACCACATTCAGCGAGCGCGGGGCTGCGGCCTCCTAATACAGCTTTTGTGTTCCCTGAAATACGAACCTAATTCCTTCAACAACTTCTTTATCACCCACAACAGCTTGCTACCAGTTTTCACATGGTCAGTAAGAACAGTGCATCCCAGGAGCAGTCGTGTCCCTGAGCAAGTCGCTGTGCTACTGGCAGTAGAGCAGGTAAGAGAGAAGGGATCCCCTGTTTTGCAGCCGGTTTCTACTATCGCTTACGTTATTTCTGTGGGGATTGCAGACTGGGAAGAGCTTCTGTGTTTGAGGAAGCAGCAGCAACATGGAGAAAACCCAGATGCTTTGCTACCCTTGCAACGGCTGAGGAACGGCCCGCGACTCACAAACCGTAACACCACCTTCCCGCAGTGGGAGACGGAAGGAAGCAGGAGTGCTGGAGAAGTGTGAGAGAGTAGGAGGTCAAAGACCTTCATAACGTACCACTGTTTTTCTTTTTTTTTTTTTTAGGTCAGTCACAGGTGTCTGAATTTTAATACCAATTTTCCTTCCTTTGTGTTTTTTAATTGTCCCACTATAAAGTAAATTTTGCCTCTGTATTTCTTTCTCCAGTGGATACAGTTTATCCTTAACCTAAATGTTAACAGCATTATGTGTATGTTTTATGTTGCTTCGAGTATTTCTGGAAGATCGTGAGTTGCTTTGTGACACCAAAATAAACAATTTTTGAGTAGAACAGATCAGAGCAAGGCAGCATTTGAACAGAGAGTTACCATGTGTGAATTGTTCTGCAGCAACTGCACTTTTGGAACTGCCTGCTTTTTTAGAGCAACTAAGGTACAAGGGGTTTTCTCTCCAGCTCCCAGTTCGGTGTTGAACACGTAAGGCTGCAATGGAGAAGTGGTAAGCAGCAGGTCCCCTAAACCACGTGGTGAGGAACTGGCAGGGTGGATATCTTCACAAATTCTGTAATGCGGAAGATGACTGAAACTCCAAGATTTTCGGTCACAGTAGCTCTATGTTCTGGCCATTTAGCTCTAGTTGTTGGGGGAAGAATTGTTACTAACTAGCATTCTTCAAGACAAAGATTTGCAGTGCTGGATTAAGAGAGAGCTTTCCTCTGTCAGCAGGAGCCGAGTCTGCCCTCACTAGGTTGTGCAAAGACCATCTGCCAGTTGACTTCCAAGTGCAAATACAGTCTGTTACTTTGTCAAAATAAACAACACATCTATTGATGGAGCATTTATAGACTGCTGACTGCCTAACTCTCCCGCTATCGGGAAAACAGCCTGTTTATGGCACTCTCACTTCTGGGCAGAAGCTGTTACATCTCAGACATTGTAATGAGTATTTCACAGCTTCAGAACCAAGAGATAGAGCCATACTCTCGCTTAGGCTGGCAGGCATCCAGGGTCGTCCTGGCAGTACAGTAATGTCAAGTACTCCGAAAGCTCGATCTCATGCTTGTATATAACCCAGGAATTTTATGAAATCAGTGTAAGCATTGTCATGTCATTAGGATAACCTACTGCGATCAAAACTGTTGTGTGTATATATTACAGCAGATAACAGATGTAATAACCGAGTTCTGCAAATAATCTGTACTTCTGTAATGACTTTTTTCCCCTCTTTGAGCCATTTTTTAACCCCTCTTCCACCCTTCCATACTGTTTATGGGGTTATTATGCTAGTAGGTTGTGTACAGTGAGCTTTTCTTCCTAAAGAAACGAGAAAACTAAATCCTAACTTTTTGGAGAACTCTTATAGTAGTATTTTTTAAATTAGATCATGCCATGTACTTCAGAATTGCATATTTGCGTGTGTGTCAGATTCTGACATGGTGTTTAAGGTGGAATGATGGTTAGGATGTCTTCAAAAGCCACGCATTAGCCAACATGTAAGCAAGGAGGAGAGAGGTCTTCCCTGCCCAAACACCAACTGATTCTAAAAGTTAAATGCTGCTTATTACCTTTTCAAAAAAAAAAAAAAGTGTTTTTGTCCTAGTTATTTAAAAAGGAGTGGTTTAATCCTTGTAACTTATCCTTAAACACATCAATGCAGACTGCAGAGATCATTGTCTTGACTCAGTTCTTTCTTAGTCATGTAAGTAAAAATACTAATTTAATACAAATATTTGAATAGTCATGGTTATTCACTGTAATCATGATTTTTTTTTTGTCAAATGGAGATTGACGAATATATCTTTCGGAATTAGAGAAAAAAGAATAGGGGAACAACAACCAGAAAATAAGATTGTGTTCAGTTGAGGAATATACTGTAGGATTCCTCTCCACAGCTCCGAAACAATAGCCAGAAATGGGTAAGGTTTAGGGAAAAGCGGTGCAATGATCACACATGTGGAGTGGCTTCTCTGAAGGCTTAAACAGGTTAGGACCTCTAGCTAAGACAACTGAGGGGCGATATGAGAAAGGACACGGCTGATTCTCTTGGCTTGTTGCTCTGTGCCTCCCAAGAAATGCAGTTTTGATATTAGTTAGTAAAAAACCTACTTCAGTTTCTGAATTTGAGGAAAGCTGGATTGGTAAAGCCATAAATTTGTGAGTGATGCATTTGGCCACAGATTAACAGGATAACCAAGCACTGCCAGTCTAAGAGGCAGAAAAGCCTCAGTCTCTGTAAAGCACGTGAATTACTTGAAGCAAACTATTTGCAACAAAATGTTTGTTGCTTTTACTATAGCACAGGTTTTTAGTGCAGAAAGTGACACATCCCAGCAGGTGTCTGAGGAGTCCTGATGCAATTATGTTCTGGTTTTGGCATTCGTAGAACTACATTTCTTTGTTGGAGGAGCAAAGACATAGCACTGTGTGGTTGCACCATTTGATCATCAAGTCACTCATCTATCGCTGACTCCAGATGTGTGCTGCAGGATACTTAGCAAACTGGCATCTCACATATAAAACTAGATCGTATTTCCCACTTCTCACAATATTGCAAAGGGATTTTTTGTAGTTACGTCTGATCAGTTTTTCCTGTGCTAGTAAAGACGTTTGTCCCTTTGCAGTTACGCTCTTGGGTATAGTTTGGAGCCGTGACACACATTTCCTTTCTCCTCTGGTGACATTTACAAGCACGTTGTCTTCCCGGATGGGACCATGAAGCTCCAAGTTCTTTTCAGCGAAACTTCACAGGACAGGACAGCACTGCTTGTTTGTCTGCTTTCATAATTGTTCCTGAGTTTGATTTAAAACAGACGATTTACATCATTAAAATAATGGACTATTTTTTCCCGCTAACTACAGAGCCCTCAGGGGGAAGAAGAAAAATAATCTCAAACTGTGACCTATAAATAAATGAAGATGGATTGAAATAAGTACCTTTGGGTCTCATGTTTGTCTGAGGCAGTATGCAGCAAACCTCCAAAACAGTTATTTATTGCACAAGTGCACAATTTAACTACTCTCCCAAGGTATAACAATATACATCCAGAAGCCATCATTTTTATAAAGCATGAGTGACCTTAAAGCCTTAAGGAATGATAGAAATCGTATGTTTCAAACACATTCTCCTTTCCAAGTTGGAGCGTCCAAAAGATGTTCATTTTTCTATATAACTGAATGCATCCGTCACTGTTAAACATCCAGATCCTTGAGGATTTTGCCTCACGATCCAAGGCTCATTATATCTGTACCCAGAGGAGGTCAGGAGCAAGGCACTTACTTTCGCTGTCTGGCAACTGAAGAGCTAAAGGTTTTTCAGCAAATCACTTTCGTTTCAAGCATGTGTTCCCTTCGGGCTAACCCAGAAACAAACCCCAGTGTACAGGGGAGGAGGAGCAACCGGCAGTCTCTAAGCGGAGCGGGGAGGGAGAGATGGATGTTCCTGGCGCTGCCTGGTTCTCCCCTTCGGCTGCAAAAGGAGCCAAGGGAAACTTGCTCCAATGTCAATGTCTAATTTTCCGCTATCTAAAGTTAAACGTGAGGGATGTATCACTGTGGGGTTTAGTGCAATCATCATAGTAGCTGTCGTGGCATTCAAAGCCAAAGGCACCTTCCTTCCCCTTATTGCCCTGCCACGAGCAAGCCAACCGGACAGATTCTGCCATCCCCAGACTGTTTGCCAAAGGCTCAGTAGCTGATTTGTTGTGTCGGTTTCCCCCCCCACACACACATTAGCAGGGATTCTTAGAAACTGAGCAAATGTTTTACTTCAGGTAGGGTCCCTTAGCAAATAGCTGCCAACTCAGATTTGGAGGTAGATGTATGCCTTGTTACTGATTCTCTCAGTTTTGAGGAAGGTAAGACCATAGACAAAGCTGATAATCACACTCATTTCAGCATGGGCATAACCAGAGAGTCAGTCTCTACTTTCCTCTGGTCTTGGCTCTGCTCCCTCCGTTTGCGCTTGCTCTCTCAGTTCCGCAATTTTTCTAGCTCTGTGGTTTATGGCTGATTAATTGTGAGTCTTAAGAAAGAGCTCCAATAAAGCTATTCATGCAGTGGGAAGGGTCAGGCCGTCTTTCTCCCATGCAGATTCCCTGTGTCCAGCAATATGGCTCAGTTGAGGTTGCCGCCTTTCCCTTAGGCCAGGCACTGAGTAGGACTCCGTCCTCTATTCAGCTGTCTATTTTCATAGAGCTGGTGATAACAGTATTTTTGAGACTTATGTCCCTCTGCCAAAAGGGTTGAAATTTGCCACCTAGTTCCATAGTTACTGGGGCTGACTGGCCAACAGCAAATGGAGCTATTTCCTTAGGATGTTAACCTAAAAACCATCCCCAAATGGCAAGACGGCATGTAAGTGAATTTATGGTTTAATTATTTGCACTAGCTGTCATTTACAAAAGACAGAAACGATGTGTAAGTAAACAGGTGTTTTTATAAAAGGGAGAAGAAAGTATGTACATCATACATAACAAATGCAAATTGTACTGGAATACGTATGGCACGCAAATTAAAGTAGAAACCTCACTAAAACGTTGACACAAAGGAGTAAAAATTCAACACGAGGCCCAGGGAATTCATCAGACGCCTCTCAGAGAGCGATGGGACGACACTTTAAATATGATGTCGCGTTTACCGTCACAATAACCACCCAGCCCAAGACATTTTTCATTACCTCCTGCCTGGTTTTTCAGTCTTCCTTTGGTTTTCCAAAAGTCCATTCCCCAAACTAACTTCCTCCTGGAATCTGTCATTGTTATTCTCATAATGATGTCGTGAATAGGCTAAGGCATTTAAAATAGAAAGATACAGCTCTTGCATAGCACTTTTCGTCATAATACAAACCAGCACCTCAGAATAAGATAAGGACTATTTTCTTTATCTGATAAATGGATACTTGGTGACTAAATATTTGAAATTTCCATCTCTTGCAAGCAGGAAGAAATGCTTTAAAGGCACGATAATTAAGCAGCAACTTACTTTTACAAAACTGACCTTTATTTACTACTGAGCAGTGATTCAGGGAGTTCTTTAAGTGCACCCCTAGTTTCAAGGACAGGTGCGGTGTCACTGAAATCACTGGATTAGTTAATGGACACACTGTAACAGAGGCACAGTTTTTGTTCTGACATGAAAATTCGTAAGCTATTTTTCATTCATACGCATGGAAATCATTTAACTGAATCCCTTTCCTCGTACATGTTAAATGTTTAATCCTTCAGCGTCTTTTCAATTTTTATCACACTGAGAAAATATTTGCTTAAAAACTTCATAGTGGAAAAAACATTTATAAAGAAAAACAAAATAATTACAATATTTCCATTCTGTCATGATCAGTAACTCCTTACGGCACAGCTATCTCTGCTTTTCTAAAAATATTGCTAGAAGTGGTTTACATGGAATTCAGAATTTCCAGGATTAAAAGACAAAACAAATCAATGTTATCGCATTACCGAGGAAAAAGTGGAAAAGAAAATGCAAATGCTCACTTTGGCTGAAGAAGCTCCTACTGAGGTTGAAAAGATTATGGGAAAGAACAGCCCTTTGTTCTCTTCATTCTAGCAATTATTTAGTGTGGAATTTTCTTGAAGGCAAAAAAATTCCAAGTAGCTAAACTATGTCAAAAAGGAGTTGAAATAATGTCTTAGAACCATCACAATGACCGTAATAATTACTAGTAACGCAAAAGTATATTACAGCACTTATGTTAATGAACGCCAAATAACATCGGATATTTAATATACAGGCTGAAAAGTTCAATATAAAAAAATGTAAAAAGTGTATTCAGATTTAAAAGTCTGAGTCAATCAGTGTTTGTAAGAGACAGGCAGAAACAATGCCCTGTCAAGACTTACTCATAGCTTATGACTTTACTACAGGTATATTAAATATTGTACATTCTAGGCCACCAAAGGAAAAAAAAAAAGAGTAAAATCTCTCTTGTAAAATTCAAGGAAACCAGATATGTAACAACAAATTGCTTCAGAAATCATTCTCCTGCAGGGATTAGGTCATTAATGTTTGACTGACGTTGGCTGATGAGCAGACCTTTGACAGAAAGCGCCCCAGTATCAAAGAATTTGGTGTCCAAATTACATAAAGCTGAGAAATGGGGGCAGTGCCAATGACGCAAGCATTCCAAGCATGGGGAACGGACATCAGGGAGGTGCTTTTCTGTGGCTCCGAGGACTCTGAATGCTCCAGGGATACCTGCTTAACACCACACCGCTTTCTTGGTAGAGCTGCTTCACCTGGACGGGGAAAACTCTCCCGCCCCACCTCGCAAGCTGGGGCTAGATGAAACTGAACCAGAAGGTGAGCTCCAGCAGCACACCTCGCGTCCGGACCACCGATGGCAGCGGTTAGCGGTTCACCGACCCGTGGGCCAGACTAGGGCAGTCAACAATTAAACCTCCTGAGACAAGGTAGTTCCTTGGCAGGACCTGCTTTGTTCTTCAGACCTACTCTTCTCATGCTGTGCCGACTGCTAACGTAGATGTGGCCTGTAACTTGGGCACCGCGAGTTGTACCGCTGAAGAGCCCGTGGCATCTGCAGGCTTTCCCCATAAATCAGAAACTCCCTCCCCTCCCATTACTGTGCTGTTCAACATCTGGAGTCAATTTTGTGTCATTAAAAACTATGAGAACCTTGTGGAGCCAGGCCATCCCGCCCTGCACCAAAGGGATGCTCTCAGTCCTCCTTTTATCGCGGGGGTACATGGGACGCACAAACATCACAATGCTCCACCCCAGTTTACCCTATCTTTAAATTTAAAACAGTGAGGGAAAAGAAGGCGTAATAGAGCGATCCCATATGGTTAGAGAAGTGGAAAGAACAATTGAGGGTATGCGCGTGCCGCGGCACAGTCACAGGCTGTGGGTCTGCGCACACTTCTCCGGCAGTGCTGGTGCAAGCTTTCCCTTTTGCTCTCCCGCTTTAGCCACTCTGTTGTTTTGAGGGACCGTTTTCAAGTTAGGTCAGCTCCCGGCGGGGTCGTTCTGTGACCACGCAGACAGATCTGTTGGCGCGGTGGGGGGAGTGGTGTGGAGAAGGTGATGAATGCATGGCTAGGGATCGGGCTGGGAGAAGGAGTCTGCTGATAGTGGCCTGCACGGTCTTGCTGCTGAATGTCTATTTCTCCTTTTCATCGACATAACACAGCTGCAGAAAAGGCTGTAGAATTTCAGGAGATAGCATGCTTCCTTTGGAAGACTCCCCAAAAGGGTGAAACTGCTTGGTCTGTGGCACTGCTGATGGTGTGCAACACCAGGGTAAAAGCAAATCTTTGCAGGAGAGTAGAAGGGAAGATTTACTGAAGCAATAATTTGAAACATTACTGTGAGAAAACAATGGAATTATCACAAAATGGAATTTCACACTCCCAGCAAACCCCCGCCAGAGACAACGGACTGACAACCGGCGGGCAAGGGAAAGCAAGAATACAAGTTCCGCTCCACAAGTCTCACAACCAGTCCTCTCATACCTACCTAAATACGTCTAACCTACTAAACTCTGTGTGTGACAGCAGCACAACAAAGTCATGTTTTGCAGCAAAAAAAAAAAAAGTTTAGCACTTTTTTCTTTAAAAAAATTTTTCAGTATTCTGACTAATTCTGAGTCTGTTTGAAAAAAACCAAAGTTATTTAATAACTTCAACAAACAAACAAAATCATAAGCAAGCTATAAAGCTAAACTGGTCTTGCTACCTAGCGATTTAAAGAGTAGAAGCTTTACAGTCGGCTCCAAAAACTATCAACAAACATCTACAATCTTAATTCATGTTTTGCCGTGATGTTTTCATCAGTCCAAAATGTTTGACAAAGAAGGAGTACGAGAAGGGAGGAAGCGTAGCAGTAAGGACAGATAATAAAAGTGAGTGGAAAAGTGATCAAAATGTGACCAACAGATTTTCTGAAAATGCAGAAAGGAAAGTAGCCATTTTGTCTGGGACAAAGACATCTGGAAGCAATTGGGACAAAAACAGGGGAAGGGGAGAAAACTAAAAGAAGTGTTAAAGAAAGGGAGACCCTCATCCAGCAAAGCATTTGCGTGTAGGCTCAGCGTGAGGCAAAGCCTAAAGATAAACTCGAACGCAAGCACATTGCTGGGTTTAAAGGAGGGAAAACAATAGCAAGAACCAACAACGCTTTAATAGGTACCTACCGACAGCTTGCCGTTGTCAGGAAAATGTGTTTCTTTTAATTGCTATTTCAGAGCTTTCTAGCTAAGCCTGAGATTCCGGGCTGTAGGATGCTGCTGAAGAGGACACAGTGACTCTTGCCAGACTAATTGCTTTACGACAGGCCACCTCAGATCAGAAGAGACCATTTTCAATCCCCTGGTCCCTAACATAGCCCTTTTGAATTTTGTAAGTGTAAAAGAAGAGTTTTGGAGAGACCTTTCTGTCTGGGAGACATCACTGGTACCTGGTCCCTAGGCGTGGCCTGCGCGGATATGTTTATCCCCACTAAAACCTGGTTTGCCTATGGAAAACACTGTTTTACTACTGAATTTAGGGACAAAAAACATGATAGGAATGTCCTTAGGACATTTGGGGTGAGGAACTTTTACAAACTTATTCCAAAAGCCCATTAAAAATATACCTAAAAGAAAACACAAGAAAACAGAGCAAACAAATCGCCCCCAGAAAATCATTAATAAAAAGAAAATTATCAAACTATATATATAGTTGTTTTCATTAAAAAAAAAAAAAGAAGGAAAAAAGCACACCTACCGCCTGCAGTTCTGGTCAGGTTCTCCCCTCCTCCCCCCACAAAAAAAAGTAAAATTAAAAAAAATACAAAAAAAATAAATTAACCCTTTCATCAGCCTGGTTCCTAACTGAAACCATTTCTTCCCCTGCTACTCTATTTACTGAACAAATCTGCTAGAAGCCCAAGAAAAAAACCACAATTCTTCAGATGAAACTGAAAGTAGAACTTTCCCCCCTGCTCTTGGTAATCCTGGAATTATTTTAACAGCAGATATTCCCTGCACTAGCAAGAGGAGGCAGGTGCCGGGTACAGGTCTCCCGATCGGAACATCAGGATTATTCCGGCGGCATTGGCAAAGGGTGTTCAAATGAAGGTCTTTGCCTTTCTGGGACTTGCTCTGATTTCAAAGACGTCACTTTGAACTTGAAATCAGCGCTTTCTCTCTGAACTGTAATGCGAATTGCTTACCATTTAGTTCTGCCTAATGATTTAGATAATATCAGTCATTAACTCTAATAATAATGGCCCTGATTCACCAGGGTACTTAAATATGCAAATAGCATCATTTAGGCCAACGGGAATCACATGCTCAAAGTTAAATATGTGTTTTAGTGCTCCGGCGAATGGGATTCCCAATGCACTCAATGAAGTAGAAATGTTATGAGTCATGTTCGTAAGTATGCACTTAATAATTAACTTTAGCTTTTTTAATAAATTGCAAGAGCTGTGGTGGAAAGACACTATAGAGTCCACATGAACAGAATTTCACCTTCAGCAATGGGAACCGAGCGAGGGATGCCAGATTCGCACAGCAGTTGGTACGAAGTATCCCGAGTTGCGTATTCTGCCCTTCAGACAGCTGGGAAACATCCTCTGCACCCCTCGGCACTTTGCCAAATCTTTATTTCCCTTCAGTGAGTGCATTAGAACATGTAACAGTGGAATTTACCTCTCACGATCCTTATTTTCCATCTGGAAGTACATCTGTTGAGAGGTACCCACAAAAAGGGCCTTAATGGCCCAGCAGAGAAATATTTCTGGAGGGCTCCATACAAAATACACCCAGCGTGCATGCTGGAGACCAAAGCAGAAGTACAGGAAGCAAAGGAATTATTCAGTGAAACACGATTTTTTCCACACGCCACATTTTCCTCCTCTGACAAGATAGTTCACGCCTTCAAAATCCAGTATGGTTTTTCCCTTTTCGGCAAAACAAGAAAAGAAAAAAGCGCATTTCTTTATAACTGAACAGGAGAAGAAAATTTGTGATGAAAAGGTTAAAGATGGAATCATCAACGATATGGTTGGAAGTTTGTCGTGTAGTAACCAGGAACGGTAGCAAAAAGTTTTATCCTGTCCTCTCTGAGCAGCACTCTAAACAGAACAGGCGGGGTTCAACTGATTTTTTTGTAAGGATAATTGTTCAAGAAAGATTCCTTTCTCAGATCAAAGGATCCCCCCACAGAAATATTGTCTATGTCTTGCACTCATTTATACAGCAGCTGCTGGGAAATGAGCCTAATTCTTCATCCGAAGAGTCTGACCACAATAATAGAATGAAGTGAAAATGACCAAAGAAAAAGAATATAAATGGTGTCATTTTTGAACCCTGCCACTGGCCTCTGGGAGAAGACAGAAAGCAAAGCAGAAAGCGTTGGCACGCCGAGCTCCCGCAGCCCCGGCGGGCAGCATCTGGGCACAGATTCCTGGTGCGCAGTTGAAGAACTCTTCCCAAGCTCCAGGGAGGGAACTTGCAAAACGTCTCCAGCAAATCTTCAGGAAGGTCCTCCTTCTCTTTCCATTCTGCTGTCATTCCCCAAGCTTCTCCGCCCTTGGACTCATCTCACTTTTTGGCTATCAGCCAAGGAGTTTGACCCTTGAAGTGGCAGACAAATGGTTTCACATGAAAACAGCCAGGCAGAAGTAACCATTGTCACCAGCGACAGCAACCCGCTTACAGGTTTTAGTAGGGATGGACCCTGAAACTGAACGGTCAGATTCCGGGTGGTGCAAACCCGGCTTCCACCGTTTGGGTTTCTCTTGAAATGCAAGGCGCTTATGTTTGGGAAGAGCAGCTAGTCAGTAAAGTTTCACTGATTCGCAATCTCTGCTTTAGCCCCAGTGGCTAGTGAGACTGTATCAATATCAGGGGCTGTAGGGACAGCCATCTGAAACGGTTATCTAATCTATTTAAGTTAAAAAAACCCCAGCCTGTGGCCTGCAGCAACCACGCTCATGACTCAACTTACAGAGAGGCGCTGTGGGACTGCCAAAATACCCACAGGCGCTAGGCACCCGTCTGTCAGCGTCCAGTGTCACCGGCTGAGCTCACCAAAGCGCCTAGGTGTGCTGCTCCTGCTTAGGTGCCTGCTTGCTGGGGAAATCTGTGTGGATTAGCTACCTCCGTGCCCTCCAGAGTTCGGTCTGAGAGCTGAGTTTTCATCACAGCTGAAGTCTATCAATCCCTTTTGCCAAGGTGCAAAAGGAGCTGCTGGTTTTCAAATTGAAGTAGAAATTAAAGAAATTTTCAAGTCAGTGGACTTTCCTCCAAAATATCATTCTCAGAAAGGTTTTAAAATGCTTTTTGCTGAATTAAGTTCAGCTTTTTAAGGGAACCCAAAAGGAAGAGTTAAACAAGCCTCTGAAGGGCTATAAACCCTGCTGCCCACAATAAGCACCTTTAGAGTCCAGCAGCTAATTTGAAGCCAAACCAATAGTATGAACAGAATGGTCTGAGATAAAGTAGGAGGAAGAAGTAAGGACAAGAGCGTGTGTTGAGACTCTGTGTGTGTACCTGTGTTTTGCCGACAGAAAGTAGCTGAGTCTTACAGAACTTGTGACACTAAAGTCTCTTGTGGTTTGCACTGGTGTAAGTCAGGAGCATCTCCACTGATAACAGAAGAATTACGCTGAGGCAAAGCTGGAAGTAAAGAAAATCACACCTCTTTTGCTCTGACTATCCCTTCTCCCCTGCCTCTTTGCTGACACAAGTCGGATACTTTCAAGAGTTCTGGCAATTGCATTTCAAGGTCCCCTGAGCCTCAGGCAAAAGCTTCCTCCCTCTCAAACGTATCAATCAAAAAACAGCCCAAGAAACAAAACAGGTAGAGTATCATCTCGAGACTCCTTTACCTTTCAGTAGCTGTGTCAAGACAACATAACAGAAGTACGCTTTGTTTGCTTTTAGATAAGACAAACCCAAGCAAAGGCAATCCCATGCAATCACAAATAACAGTTACAAAACAAAACCACGCTACAGACACCAAAGAGAGCAGGAGGCATTGGCAGCTTCTCCTAGGGATCTGTCAGTTTTCAAGGATTAAATACAGCCAGCATTTTTAGAAGGGCTGAAGCATTCAAACTACCTACCTCAGGGGCTGAGCGCTACGAGACCAGAGCAGAAATTTCCTGCTGCCACTGCTATAACCTTCCAAACCCCAGACTGCCATCAGCATACCTGGTTGGGTCTTTAGTAACTGCTTTAACAGGTGTGTAATTAAAACACCAGAGTGCTGTGGCATTCATTTAAATAAGTGCTGTTCCAATCAGCTAAGCTTCACAGCTGATAAGCCTTATTACAGGGAGCTGGGTCTTACGTTAATGAGATGTTACTGAGAGAACACACAAGAATCTCTCACTGCTCTGCAGTTTGTTTTCTTTCTGTGCCATTTCAGCTCCAGTACCCCAAGCATCTCATGAAAACATCATGCATGGAGAAGTTTCATCCAAAGGACAACGTTGGCATGAGAAGAAATGGTTGTAAATATCATGAATTTAGGTTGGAAGTTGCAAGGAGTTTCCTAACCGTGAGAGCAAACTGAGTTGGGAACAGCCTGCGGGAGGGAGAGGCAAGGGACACAAGGTGGTGGAAACCTCACTGGTTTTTAGATGAACTTCAATAAATTTCTGAAAGGGTGAGGTGACAAATGGATTGCAACAGTCAGGGGCTGGGCTGGGTTCCCTGGGCAGTCCCTGGCAGGCCTTTTCCTCTGCGTGCAGGAGGAGCACCTCTCTCACGCTGCTGTTTTACGCTGATGGTGCTGAAAGGCTGTATGGAATGGGTTGGAAAAAAATAACTAATTAACGGTTTGGAAACAGATGAATAGTTGAGTATAGGGGTTGAATAGCTGAATGCAGGAGGCGGTGGTGGTCACCACTTCAGCTGGCACCACCGTTGTGAACACAGCCTGTGATCCATACCTACGGCACCGCGGGAATTGTGGTGGTAAAAACCACACCGCGACACTGCAGGAGAGGGTGCTGAACTCCTTTAGTAGCGGCAGCGATATGCGAAGAGCAGGACTTCAGTGGACCAGTCTAACCTATGAATTACCGCTTGCGGTTCTGCCTTGGGATCTGTAAATACCGAGAGCTTCTCTCGATCCCCTTGAAACTGCTGGGTTGCAAACTGTCTTTCCCCCTTCGTGAAGGACCCAGGAAAGTGGACGTGTTTTAGGGAATAGATTTAGGCTTCCACTCCTTTGCTCATTTTCTAAGAAAAGTATATTGTGATGTTCACTTTAGTCTGATAGTATGATTTGCCTTCATGGGTAGTTCAGACTTGAGATGTTAACAAAGGTAGGTCAAGAAGGATAATTAAGATATACATATGCATATTATAATGACACGCTCTCCAAATTTGCATGTGACCTTTGGTTAACATTTTAAAAAGCCACGTGGATTGATTTATCTAATAAACATTCATTAGGATATCATCGAGGTATTCTGCCATATGCTAAATTTTAAATGAGGCTTTAAGCTACTTGCAGGCCTACAATTTATAAAGATGTTAGAATTTCTTGCCAACCCAGGCTTGTCGTCATGAGGGTTATTACAGCTCATGGGAGGTGCTCTATTTTGTTTTTATTTATGATTTTAAAAAATTTATTTATTATTATTTCCAGCTCATGGGAGATGCTCTATTTTATTTTTTATTACTATTTTTATTTTATTTTTATTTATTATTATTTCCAGCTCATGAGAGGTGCTCTATTTTATTTTTATTTTTTACTATTTCTATTTTCTTTTTATTTATTATCATTTCCAGCTCATGGGAGGTGCTCTATTTTTAGCCAGAGACAAGAGACCAAGAGATGCTCTTTGTACAGGCTAACTCCACAGCTCTCGGGGAAGGCGTTACCCTTCCTGCAGGGCCGAGGAGCAGCCTCTGGAGGAGGTGGGGGGGGCCGCGCTTACCTGTCTGAATCTGATCAAGAAACAGACCTTAGCTGACAATTATTAATCATGGAATCTCTAAGTTCCCAGGGTACACTGGCTGCCGTGAGTTTTTCCAGCAATACCTTAATTTAGTCACAATAGAATTGTCAATATTTCACTTTAATAAAAAATACGTAATATTTTGAAATATTCTTGAACAATTCCAGCTTGAAAAATGAAAATGACCTTTAAATCTATACAGGGCAGTTCCTTTGGGCACTTTTAATGCAATAATTTATTAAGTTCCTATATTCATCATGTGTGCACAAATATCATGTAAATATTACAGCTGTACTCCATGACAAAACAAGCATAATGCAGACATAGAATTATACAGAGAACTGACAAACGGGGAAGAAGGGAGATCTAGTATTTTCTGTACAAAAAATATGCAGCTTTTCGATAATTTGTAAAAATGCATAACTTCTGGCATTTCAGAGAAGAACACTGTATAAAAATAAATATTCTATGTACAATAACACACACAGGCCAGTCCAGGGTTAGAATCATCACTGCAAAAGAAAACATAAACGGGTGTTAGTGACAATGCACTAACAATTATTAGTGACAGCTCAGCAGGGGGGAAGGACCGCTTCATGGGCTGGAAGGACAGTGGGACAGCACTAGGGAAGCTGGCTCGGGGTCTCCAGGAGGAAAAGACAGGGTGCTGGATCTCAGCAGAGATCCCTTTCGCTTCTCTGGGCAGTGAGGGTGGGAGGTTCAAGCCGGACTGACTCTCCGCCTCCACTTTCTTCCTCTCACTGTGGCATGGAGTACTTGGCATCAATGCACACAGCAGGTACTGCAGGTGGGCTAGGTCTATGGGACCCTCAGATGGGAACTCCTGAGGCAGCTGAACCATGAGAGACAAAGGGAGAGCGGAGGGGACCGGTACTCACACCCCCCCTTTCAGTGCTAGCCCAGAAGGGAGCTAACAAGCCTGTTCCCTTGGAGCAGGGTCTGCCCCAAGGCCAGCGCGGCAGCTCAGCTGCCAGGCCACCCCTCAGCAGGAGCACCGGGGATGGAAAGCAAGCCGTGAGCCTCTGCCCCGCTCCCACCAGCCTCCCATGGCACCCAGGCTACCTGGGGCATACCAGCTCCCAGCCTCTGGTAACAGAGCTGACTATGTGGAAATCTAATTTTTGTGCAAGTATTAGAGCACTTCCAGGCCAGGCAGCTCAAAGGCCAGAAATACAATTCTCTCCCTTTCAGCCTCTAAAACTAAACAGCAATGTACAAACAAGGGACGGTTTTGCTTGCTGCTTTTCAGGGGTACGGTCCAGGAAATCCCATGCATGCCTCCACGCCGCTTTTGCTCTTAGGCAGGCTCATTGAAAAACATCAGCAGGACCTACAGCACAGCACAGCACAGTCACAACATTTCCAGGATTATTTTACCTTATTCCAGCAGCCTTGAACTGGAAGGCCATCTTCCCCCTGCAAAAAAGACGGATGAAATAGCAGTTTAGGACATGGAGAAGAGTGCAGGGAATGAGGAAAGAAGGAGTGGGTTAACTATTGCAGCTGCAACAAACAGTCTGAACCAGGGCTGGAGGAATAGTCCGAAAGATATTCCTCACCCCTTTGGAGTGACCCAGACTTCTGACTGACGTAACCAGTAGCTTGAAGCAAGGGCTGGGGCTGAAGAGGGGGGCTGCCTGCAGGCTACGCAGGAAACTGATGTACACGAGGTCCGTAGGCTTTTTCTAATTCCTCGCTGAGAAAGGTGTTCAGCCAGGCTTCCCTGAAGGAAGGAGGGACCACAGAAGGTCCCATTCAACCAAAAAAATATTGCAGGAAGTTGGCAATGGAAATCACGAGATGGCTGGTCTATGTCCTCAGGCTCGACTGGATAATGCTGAGGTTATAAGCATTAACCTTGGGTCCTGAGGAGGGTCTGGAAAAAGACCTCCATTTCCTTTCTGCCCTGTTTGTTAAAAGGTTTGCTTTGCCATGTGAGAGATTGGCCAGCTGTCCCCTCTTGCCTCCGAGAAGATCCTGCTCCAGGGAAACTAGGAAGGCAAGAAACTGGGCAGACTCTGCGCTGGTTGAGGATGTCTCAGCTGACTCTCTGCCAGGGGGCTCTTGCCTCAATAAAGTCAGTGAGATTTCTCCAAAAATCCCCTTCCGCAACCCTGAAGTCTTGGGCTACACACCCCAAGGTGGGCATGTGGGTTTTTTTGGGGTTTGGGTTTTTTTTGTAATGTTGAAGAAGGTTGGATGCTTTAAGGGCTGTGCTACTAAAAGACTGAGACTATATGTTTGGGAAATGATTCTGGGAATTACTGCCGTTAATTTCATCTCAGTGCAGCCCTACTTGATGTGAAAAACAGGAGATTATGTCAATGTTAATGTGCTCTTGAGCAGCAGATAAAGTCAGATGTAAGGAGCTACGCCTCTGACGTGAGAAGTCAAATACTTCCACTGTGTGTGCGTGTCAGGTTCGTGGGCTATTGCTGTTCCCCAGGGAAACTCAAGAGTGGGGAGTGAAATCGTACAAAGCACAATGCAGGCACATTTCTTCATTCAAATGACTCAGTTCTCACTTCAAGTACTGCAGGAGAAATCTGCAGTGCATATCATCCCATTTGAGAAGGGGAAAGGAAAAAACCAAACAGAAAAGCAAATACACAGTAGTATATTGAGAAATAAACTATTTAAAGGAGATGCACTTTCAAGGGACTGATGAAGCAAATGTTGCCGTGATGCTACAACCGTATTGCTTTCTGAATGCATTTTTTAGACTGTGGTCTCCTTGTGATATTTCCTCCCCCCCACTACGTGGAAATACTGAGTTACAGGTTAATTACTGGGTAAATTGTGGCGTTCCCATTGGTACATTGGTGGTGGTAGGAATGACTGGTGTAGTGCGTCGCAGGAGGAGGTGGGAAGTTAGGTGTATGAGGGAATGGGAGGCCAGGGAGTTATAGCTTCGGGATCAAAGGAAGACCAGGGTTCACAAGGAAGTGTTTGTTGCAGGCGAATTTGCCGAGAACGGAAACGCAACATGCTTGTTAGTACCAAGTATCTCCTTCCACATATCTCACATTTGTAAAGCATTAGTTCACGGCCTCCATAAGTTAGACACGTGGATGTGTCAGCTGGATGCTAAGCTTTTAACCTAGTTGGATCAAAAAACATGCTTATTCACGTTCCCAAGCTAGCTTGCATGCCAGAACACTATGTATAAAAAAAATAATGGCATCTGTATCTCACCAGATTTTCTGGCAAGTTTCCCTTAACAAAAATAGGTATGAAAAGAAGTGTACGTTCTAATATGGCCATGTGGGGTGAATCCTAACTGAGAGCAGAGACAAAAAAAGAAACATAATCTACCAGGGCACTGGTAGAATCCTTGCGCCTGTGAAATTAGGTGCTTTATTCAGCCAAAACTTACTCCACAGAAACCTGGCTGTTATCAGTGGGAGGTGAAACTCATGACTGTTTTTTCTCCTTTGTGGACTGTTCTGGGCAGGTATTATTGCACCTGTGGGACTGGCAGAAGAGTTTCTTCCTATTACCCAGAATTTATGGAGCAGCGACTGAGACTTTGCAAATAGTCACTGTGACGGTCACTGCCCCGAAGAGACAATAGCAGCGCACAAAGGAGTGAAGGCTGGGTGGAAGACTAGTGTTAGCTCTTCGCAAAGGTCAAATAACAAAGGCTTTTAATGGCAATTTCAGGGCCAGTTTCCTCAGGAAACTAAGAAAACCTTCCAAACTAAATGTGGCTTTTTTTCTTTGGGACACATTTTTCCAGCTAGTTGAACTAACTGATATCCCATCCCTTGTAAATGGCATCAAACATCTTTAAGCGAGCATAAAGCTTGGAATGGCCATCCTCAAGCAAACCTAGTTATGCCAAATGGGGGCTGGAAGGGCAGGGGAGTAAAAATTTCAGTGTATTACGGAGTTGTGAGACTGCTGTAGGGAGCAAAAACCTCACCTGAACGCTGCATCTCCAGAAAATCTCAGAGTAAATTAATAGATTGGTGATGTTTAATGGGATACTTAGAAATCAGTTGAGGTTAAGTGTTCCTGAATACCTTTGTCCTACAATAGTTGGGATAGATGAGGCAATAAATACAATTACCATCCTTTAATACTTGAATAAGATGGATATCGGGAAACAGGCAATTAAAAATTCAAGTTTCTTGGATGCTGTGGGTACCATTTTGACTTCGGGGGACAGTAACAAATAGGAATTGTCTAGCAGAAATTGAGGGAGATAAGCATCCAGTTAATATGTTTCACATGGGCTTGCTACCAGGATAACTTATTTTTTCCTCAGTCACCTTAACGTATAGGGTATCTGAGGTGATATGGAGCGGTGTTAGACTGTGATAGCCACACACAAGCACTTAAAAATAGAGTTAATGAAGGACACGAGCAGTGCAGCTCCTTGCTAGAAAGCCAAGCCAGCACAGAAGCAGGTCTTCATACATTAGTCTACTGAAAGTTCTCAAAGTGAGGCAAAGGAGGAATTGAAGCAGTTATAAATACATTTGCATTCCCGCTACATTTTTCCTCAAGTCACCAAGTAATGCTGACATCAGCTGTAAATCATAGCATGAAGGCAAGGGCTTGTTTCTGACAGCAGCAGCGTGAGGGAGGGTAGGATGGAGATACATAAGGAAGGAATTGCCAGGTGTTTCTAGGGCATGCGGCTATTTGGAGGTATCAGAAAAATAACAGCCAAGATACAAAAAGCAAACGAGCATGCAGGAAAGGGAAGGTACGCCATACCAATGGGCATGGGGCATCCAGGCCGTCCAGCCCAGGTAACCCCGGCTCACCCTTCTCGCCTTTAAAACCTCGGAGACCCTGTTTATGAAATCAACCACTATCGTTATTTCAGTTAATGCCAGTCACCTCCATGTCACGGGAAGAGAGGCCCAGTCCCCCACTGGGACTGTCGCAGGGCACCCTGCTGCATACCCAGAATACAGATGGCCCGTGTTTTCAGTTTTAGTTTTGTCTGCGTAATCAGCAGTCGCAGTTTCCTTTCTGTTCTTCCCCACTCTATGAATCAGGAGAGACTTCTCCGAGTTAAATCTGAGAGGATGGAAATGGTGTTTCCTCCATTTTGAAATCATCCATTCTTCCTATCCTCACTAGGAAACCCAGCAGCTGAATTGCTAGATGCATGATCCACGAGTACTCCTGGGATTTATGGCAGTACTACAGATTTTTGGCAGTGTTCACTGCAGCGTATGAGTTTAGATGAAAACGTATACGCATTGCTGTATTTATTCATTTGTCTAGATTAATAGACAATATATTTTGACAGAAACATATCCCATTTAAAATAACTGAGATTTGTTTTCCCTCTGGGTAATGCAGCTCGAGTGCCCTGTGTCGCTCTCAGGTGATCACATCAGCTGGCCGTTACTCCAAGGCAAGAAAAACCGCATTCAGGTTTTGCCGTTACATAGATGTGATGACACTAAACATTTCCAGAGAAGAGCCATAACTAGCAGCAAAGGAGACACAAGGCTCTGTCCGCAAAGGAGAAAGCCCTGGGCTCCCAGCACATGGGACACCCCCATGTACCCCAAACCTTTGTGAGCTCCGGAAGAGGAAGGAATATAACCATGGTCACTCAGCAGCCTGATTGCTCAAAGGATCAGTGGTTCCCCGCTGAAGAAAGCAGCTTTGCCAAAGACTGCAGCGGGAACCAGGCTGGGCCTTCTCCAAGTGTTGTCCTTTTGCAAGACCATTATTTATGTTATGATTTCCTTCTTTCTTCCCCATCAACAAATCTTAAAACAATACATTTGATGAAACAGAACATACCAACGGACAGGGTGCATCTAATCCAGGCGCTCCTTGGTCTCCCTTATCCCCTTTAGACCCTCTAGAGCCTTTCTTGCCCCTCTCCCCCTGTAAATAATAGTTTAGTCCAAGAAAAAAAGAATACACAAAAAAGCTTTAGGATCATCCATTTCAAACAAATGTCAGCGATAGTTTAAAAAAAGGATAAACATTTAGGAAACATTTTAAAAGAAGAGAAATCTCCCTTTGAGATGTTAAGTGAAAAACAACGTATGGAGCTACTAACCGTTACTTAGCTGCATAAACACATTGGCTAAAATCCCACACTGATAAACCATAGGGGCTCTGCGTCAAAGGGATTACAAGTGCCTCAGAACTTTATAGCCGGCCTATAGCCAGCCAGCGGAGCACCACTCCTCCTCCATCAGTACTATCATTAGGAGACTACTTCTCTGGACTTCCTATACATTCAGTGGTGGAGAGAGAGGCACCTTCTGAGAACTGGCTGACCCTAGGCTCACAGGATGGGAAAACACGCCTCTGGCCAGCAGCGCACCACCTCGTCTCAACCTCCAGCTGGCTGGAGGTTTTCTTAAAAGAAATTCGCACTCATGGGAGTGTTTTTAGAAGCTTTCCTGTGAACTGTTTAATGAACACTGTGTTTGCCACCAGGGGTTGCTAGATTTTCCTTAAAAGCTGGGGGTGGTTTTGGGTGTTTAAAGCTTTAACTTGAATGAGTGTGCTTGCTTGCCTGAGTCTTACAGTGGTTTGTGCTCTGGGGTGTGTCAACATTGCTAAATAGGTAAAAGCCAGAGAATGAAGGAAGTACTCAGCCCCCACAGTCTGCACACCCTGGTTGTCCTTTGGGATGCTGAGTAGTGCTCCCCCAGAAAAACCTGTTAGACATGGGACTAGTCCTAAGCAGCACAGCCACAGGGCAGCAGCTGGTCCCTGGCCCTCTTATTCAGCAGCACAGACATATCCCAGGAAGGTGCCATCCTTACAATGGTTTGATATTACAATTTTTCCGCAGGCTCCAGGTTGAGTTACACCAGAGAGAGGGCAGGGGGGAAACAGATTTAAAAAATCATAACCAAAGAAGAGGCTGGCTTTCTTGTGGAGGGGCAGCATTAGGTCAATGAAAGGCAGCCACAAAAAGGGCTGAGGGAATGCCCTGTTGCCCCTCCTCACCAAGGGGTGTTGTTACCCATCCTACCCATAGCAGGTCAGCCAAGGCAAGGTATAGCATGTGTAGTTGCCAGTTATGTTTATACCAAATCTTTCCATATAACAGAGGAAATTCTCAAAGCTGCTGAGCATAAAACAAGGGAAGGGGCTGCTGCACAGGGAATTGAATTTAGGGTCCTTGTGGGGAGGGTTAAAGGAATTAAGGGATAAAAAACAGTTTCTTCTTTTAAAAAGAAAAAAAAAAAGCATTAAACCCAAAGCTGGCAAGAGAAATGGATGGGAGAGGAGAGGCAATGAGGAGAAGTCACCCAGAACCAAGCACTGGAACAGAGAGGATAATCCAGGAAAACGCGGCATGGGTTGCTCTGGAGGAGGGAGGAGGGAACCAGGAAGAAAGGAGGAAGGGATAAAGGGGACAAAGGTGGACCTGTAGGAGCAAGGAAGACACACATACACACAAGAAAAAAACCACAGGCATTAGAGTAACAATGAAGATATCAGCTTGGTAGCACAAGTTCAGGGTTTACACTTTTTCAGCTGGGTTACTTGAAAGGCCATCTGTTCCCATTGCTACCTAGTGCCACGATACTGTCTCTGCCTGTCCCCAGGCACAGCTGTGCTGTACTCCCACACCAAACAAAGGGCAGCAGGAGCAGCTCTGGGATTTAAAAAGCACTGCTCTGCCTAAAGTAACAGAGAGGATTTTGGCAAACTATCTAGGAGCTTAACAAAGTGGATCCTCATTTTTTAATGGGCTCAACACTGAAAATCTTCATATTAAAGTGCTATGCATTTTATTCGGTACTACATATAGGGCTACAGCTGGATATATCCTCACTAGATATCTAAAAGAGAGAGAGGCATTTCAAATGAAGACATCTCCCACTTCCAAAGAGGTGGGTGTTGTATCCCAGCCCCCTGTGGAACAGGTCAGAAGTGGAGCATTGCCTTCTCTTTTTCACTTCACAGCTTTCTTCTTGTTCATTTTGAAGTCTCCTGGCTGAACTGCCGCCACAGTTTTGCCAGCAGTTGGGAGAGACTGTCCCACGCTTCTGAGGAGGTTGACGCAGGAGCCGTGTGTCCCACTGTAGGGGAGACCTAGCACTCAGCTGGGGATACGGGGCTGCACAGCAAATCCTGGGGAACCAGCACTGTGCCCAGTTCTGCTCAACAGTACTTGTCAGGTATCTATGACGACTTCAAAGGGATGGAGGCATTCAGATGAAACAGCTGTATAAGGGGCCTCACCAAAACCGTGCTGTTTCACTCCTGTATAGCAGTGACCTATTCACAATTTTTGAAGAGGGTCAGGGTGAGGGGGAAGCCCCTGTAAAAAAGACTGAGTGGGCAAAGTGGTACACCTGCAAAGGTATTGCACTTGCCCATTTACAGCCTCAAGGTTCTCACACTTTTTCATTTCAGAATATTGGTTGCAGTGAGGCAAAGTGCATGTATGCTTCAAGGGGCCAGCAAAACCTCCCACTCACGCTTTCCAACTCATCCTCTACAAGGAGGTGCAGTTTCTCCCAGTATTCATTTGCTTTTATGTGAGAGCTCAGAGAAATCCTTTCTACAGCTAATGAAAGATCCTTCTTTTAAACAAAATACCCAGTTTAGAAACCAACTGAAAAAGTCTAGGAATTCTGTTAAAGTTATTTTTTGTTTAGAAGCCACACAAACAAAACAAAACGCATCTTAATGAAGAGGAAGTTAAGAAGCAAAGCCAGAAATGCAATGATTAAAAAAGGGGAGAACTTTGGAGCTCCCATGAAACTTGGACCTTTCTCCCCCAGTTTAAGATGCCAATTGGCTACTGCTTTCCAAAACTGCCCATTCTGTGCAGAGTAAGGTCAGAAATACATTGCAGATAAAGGACAGAGAACACTCACTCTGTATCAAAAGCAAATTCATATAATGAAATCACCACACGGGCACATGCACTATAAAACTTTACATTTTCAGATAAACTTAGGTGATACCAGAGTCTTATGAAAAGAAGGTGTATGTGTAAGTACATGCATAGACATACACGTGTACTATATTGAACTGCTTGACATATTTATACAATTGTAATCTTACAAAGAATCTAATGCAGAAGTCATTTATATTTCTAAATAGAAATTATATCCAGCTATAGCTCTCAACTGTTTTTATCAAAAAGATTCAGAGCCTTAACAGGCAAGAAATTCCTTACGTTGTGAAAAACCTGATGAAAAAGCAAGGAGCTTCTTAACACACACTTTTTAGTAATGTTTATCTTTCTGTAACACAGGTGGTATGACAGAAAAGCAGCCATTCACATTACTGGTTTTGACCCAACTCTTCACCATCACCTCCATTCAGGACAATACCTGAGGAGACTTTGTGTCTGATTCTTTAAGGTAGGCAAATCTAATTTATCTTTTCCAAATTGCCATCTTCCAAATTCTCTAGAGCATTGTTTGCTAGAGGGGAACCTATTTTTTCATGCTTCAGAAGGAATTTAAAATTAAAGGTAATAAGATTTGCTGGCTCCACCTCAATTAATTCTCATGGGAATCCCTGCACACATCAGTAAATAGATAAGCAGGATTTTCTAAAGCATGCCACGTTGGCCTAACTCTACTATACATGAAGTCCCATGCTTCAGTGAGAACAGAGCTATGACAACAATGAACACATTAGAAAACCCCTCCTATAGCTTTCAGATAGATGTACCACAATGTCCCGGGTGATTATACGAACTACAGGTATCACCTTCTAAAATACAAGTCTGTGAAGGTACTTATATGAAGGTCTAGCAGACAGAATTACATGCTAGCTACTTGAGGTTGCTCAGGAGTTAACCGGTCTATCACTGTGTGAAGATGTTAGTAACTAAATACAAGAAGTTTGCCTGGTAACTTACACGGATTCCTTTGTCACCAGGTAGACCTTGTAAACCCTGAAATACATCAACAAAAAGAAATATTTTAAAACAAGTAGGCCCCATAGTATTCCCACTCAAGAGGAAGAATATGTACCCAAGAGTTTGTTTTTTCCATTTGTACCAATTGCCCTATGGTTAAAAAAAACCCAAAACATTTCCAGCAGGCAACCTCCTCTTCACCTCCATTAGACCATCCAGGCTGTAACACCGCTACTACTCTAAGAGTTCTTCAGATAAAAACCTAACTAGTTTGGAGAATGCAGTCCCTGAAAAGAGCAACAAACTTCCTTTTTTGTGTTAAACAATTAAGCAGCTCCATGATTACATGAAACTAGAGTTCCAACACTGGCCCCATTTTGCAAAAAGTAATCCCAAACAGCGGAAGTAACCTCACTGAAGGCAGCTTTTGTCACTGCAATGACAAGACAGGGCCCTCTCAGACAGGCGGAAGGCAGGCACTCAAGCTGTGGAAAGGTAAACGTAGCAGATGTACTCAAAAGCAGCATTTTGGACTAAGATGTGTATCTTGGGAGTCCTATGCAGCTTCTTTTGGTAGTTTGAGGACCAAGGTGAATTAACAGTTTCCCTTCAGCTTCATCCACCTCATTCTGAATCGTTGCTCTGAAGCTACCGAGCTCTTTCTGTTGCTCCCATCGCATACATAAGCTTGCAACTTTGGTTCTTTAACACCTAACCTAGCTGAAATTGCAAAAGCTATATTACAGCAGCATCTTAAGGTATCAACCACAGCAAGGAAACAGGCACTGTAGATAACAAATCCCTAGTACTCCCAGACTTACAGGAAGCCCTGCTGGCCCCATTGGTCCTACAATTCCAGGATCTCCTTTACTGCCCTGAAATGGAGACAAAAGAGTAGAAATTGTTACATTCCTGTTCAGTACAAACAGGCAGGGCAGCAGTGGCTACAGCAGCACCATAGAAGAAACGTAAAGGATATGTTTCAACACACCTAAAAACCCCAAGGATGAGATACTTAAAAATCAAGGAGGCCCAGCTGAAGGTCTTATATGTGCAAGGAGAGAGCAGTTCCAGCTCTAGAGAAACCTAGAGCTTCTCTATCCCAGGGAGCTGTGGTATCTTCAAAGAAGTTACAGAGCATCGGTCAGTTCTGAAGCAAACTCACCCTTTCTCCTTTTGGTCCTGCTGGTCCCGAGACCCCAATTGGTCCTGGAGTACCCTGTCATTGTAGGAAGGAAAACACATCAGGACATTTTTATTCTAGGGCCTCATTAAAGCCAGGAGACACTGCTGCTCCTTTTGGAAAAAGCACAGCTGGGAAGGACAGTCTGGTGGTGGAAGGCATCTAGCACCACTACAGCTTTCAGTGTCGGTGGCAAGGGATTTGAAGTAGTTACTGTAGGCAATTTGAAGAACACTGGAACTGCTACATTAGATCCCACCAGCACCATTTTACAGAACCTTATTTTTAATTTTGAAGCTATCTGTTGACAATTGTTACAGCAGGCATTGCTACCAGTTCCACAGGAGGGAATTTTTTCTCTCTAGTTTATATCAGACAAGGCTGAAAGCTGTAGCAGAATAAAGGCCATTTAGATATATGATAAGCAATTTTCTTTTCTTTATTCCCTTATTTTCTTTCCCCACCCCCAGAGTCAGTTGAGTTGAGCAAAAATGAAAGAGTTTGGTTACTTGGTGGCAAGCAGCCAGTCAGTCATGCAAGTTGAAAGACACCATGCTGCAGAGATGAATGTAGATGCATACATACACAGATGCAAACTAAGAGGGCTATCACTCAGTCCCCGTCCCTCTGTTCCCTTTTTGCCATTTATGTCACTCCACCAGGTTCTCAATCATGCTAACGGGAAAACACAGTCTTTTTGCTAACCCTCTGATGCAGGAGCCATCTCCCACTAGTACGCCAAAGTTACTTCCCAGTGCTGCTGAGACTTGCTTGGGCTTTGTGCAATTAACCCAGTCAAAGCTTATTTTTAATGTGGGCAATACAACAGTTAGGCAATAGCCCTTCTGGCTAAGAAGAGGCACTTTCAACTCTGTATAGACTCCTGGAACTTGTTCTTCTACATAAAGTATAGCCTTCAAATTGTAGTGTGTAGTACACCCACCTAACTATATAGTAAGATAGGTGTTTACCTTCCTATAACCCTACATCACATACTTTTAGATTGGCAAGAACTTTGCTAACCACTCAGGTATAGATCTACAGTTCCTTCATGGAGCCTCGATAAAGGGATACTTTTGAGGCCCATTACCTGCCCTCTGGGAAGAACAGAGGAGATGATTTCTGGAACAGGGAAGTCTTTTTCTAACAGCCTTAAGGAAAAGGGTCTTGCACTTTTTAATGTGAGCTTGTGCTCCTTAGTCACTAAAGTAACCCCTACAATGTGAGCAGGATGACTCATATGGATCGGGAAAGCTTTTCAGACAAGATTAAGATCCGCAGAATAAAAGTGGAGAAGTAGTTCATGCAGCACACAACTTCAAGGCAGTGAAGCAAGTGAGAAAAATCAGACTCTTCTTAGATCAATGCACAGAAGTTCACATCATGGAAATCTTAATTGCCTGCACATATGCATCATTTTAAGATCGTTTAGTGCCATGAAATACATTGAGGTCACACCTGTACCTTTGTAAAATTAAATCTACAATTTCCCAAAATAAGTGAGTGTAAAAGCTGCCATTCAGATTGTGTTCAGAAGTTATAGAGCAGCTGAATTATCGAGCAGCTGAATTATTTCCAGTTATTCTTTTTAAATAGACAAATAGATTGTATACAGGTGATGCATCATGTCCCTAGAGAGATTAAAAATATTTGGCCCTTATTTAACAGCTGAATGGTTTGCAGAACCAGGTTAGCATTACTTGTCTCTGAATTTGAGAGACTGAGAAGCTTAGGCACAGGGAGTTTATTTCCTTCACATCTCACAGTGAGTTAGCAACAAGAAGTGGGAATCTTGCACCTTCCTGCTCCACTATTAGATGATGCTACCTCTCAGATGTATATACTAGACCAGAACACACCCCACCACCCCCGTCCCCAGGTATCTGGGACTAAGAAAAGCATGTGCGGAGTTGCTGAAGTTGCATGGCATTCTGCTGCTGCGAGTTGAAGGGCTAAGTCCTGCTTGCAGAAGGTGTTTTAGATGCAGCTTCTCGTGGTGAGATGTTTCCCAGGCTATGGAGAGATACCTGTAAGCATACCTACAGCCCATGGCAGTGCAGCCTTACGTGCCATGCGTGAAAACAAGGCACAAAGCTTTTTGCTCGCAGGACAAAACACACTGGCATTATTATGCTCAAGACAAAACCAAACAGCTACTGTTGTGAAAAGGCGGCAAGCAAGGCTACCATGGAGAACGACAGGATGGAGACCCCTCACAATAGAAAGGACAGGAGAACAGAGCATCATGGAACCATGCAGAGGTTTCATTCATCTTGTTATTGAGATAAAGTGGAACAGATAGGCTGTGATCCCAGGATCCAGACAGACTCGCAGTATCAAAAAGAGACAAGTGTGTGACATCACTTCTCAATCTAAGTTTAACCCCCCTCCCAAGCCTGCTTTGGAGAAAAGAAGGTTATTCCTGGTGTAAACAAGACTCTGGCAGAAAAGACGAGACAAGTCACGGTACTGGGGAGGAAGAACGTAGGGTAATGGAGAAATGGAACTCACCGGTGGTCCAGGCCTGCCGTCTAAACCTGAAGCACCCTGAACAGATGGGGGAGGGTTAACAAAAACAAGGCAAGAGGAGAGGGGAGGAGGGTGAGGGGGAAAGGAAAGGAGAGGGGAAAGGTGAGTAAAGCAGTGACTTGAGACAAACATACGCTTGCAATAAACAAAAATTAAAGATCTCAAGGACAGGTGATGGTACTTACAAGCAAACCAACAAAAACATAGAAACACTGAATACATATAATGTTGACCTGCAACTTTCAGATGCCCTTAAGAATGCAAATTTCCCTCTCTGGTGCCACTAAGAAAACCTCTGAGGAAGCAGCTGTTCTGTGACAGGTGATGAAAAGTCCGGTGTGACAGTGGAGTTGAAACCTGCATTGCCTTAGTGGCCGGCTGGACAACACAGATGAGACACAAGGCTTAGGGGCTCAAAGGCCTGTGGTCATGGAGGCACTTGCAAGCAGTGCGGAGCCATCAGCAGTTCAAGTTCCTACCAAGAAACCCAGATCCTGTAGGTGCACACTTAGGTAGCACTGTAGGCTTGCTCCACTCTACGTCTCTTGGCCAGAGGAAGAAGTGAGGAGCCAGGTTTTTAGAAGTTTATAAAACAGGTGGCTCATCTTCCTGTGTCATCAGTGCAGACTTACACCAGACTGAGATTAAGTGGCACTTCTCTGTCCCCTTGGCTCTTACCCTGAATTTCCTCATCCGTAAGTCCTAACAGTGGTTCTGCCCAAGGCCCGTCTAGCCCAGTGTCTTGTCTCTGACAGTGGCCAGGAAGGAAAGCTTTGGTAGAATATAAGTACAAAATACTGAGTTTTCCTCCACTTGAGTATAGGAAATTCCTCAGCTTGTTGGCCATACAGAGAAGCCCAAGGCTGCTGCAGACAATCAGCACTGAAAGGTGCTGAAAATTCTGGCACGATTTCAAGCCCTAAGTCACACATGAAAAGACAGCAGATCCAGGTCTGGGTTTTTACAAAGCCTGTCTTTGCAATATTCCAGTACCCATTTGGCCCTTATTAATACAACTGCAGTTAGTTTGACAAGCTGAAAACACACTGGATCAGGTATGGAAAAGCTTATGAAGAGAGTTAGGTACCTCTGAGGAGGGATACAAGGTCCACAATCTCTGTCTGATCTTACTAACAGCTCAGTAACTGTGCTTCCTAGTTGGCCAGCTGATATTGTTGCTCTAAACACAAAACATTTCTAAGAGGACACTTCTGAGCCAGTCTTCCCCCCTCCACAGCTCAGGAAGAGTGATGTGAAAAGCCAAAGGACCCTGGTTTCTCCTGGGGCTCACTGCTGTAGGAGAACCAGCTGGCACATTCCCTGCCACATCGATGAGCTTGTCAGGCTAATTATTGGGGCATCTTCTGCTCAGACTGTCACAGGGACCTCCTTCCCCTATCCCAATACCACACAGACTTGCAGGAATAACTGTTCACACAGAAAGCTTCCATTTGCATTTCTCCAGGTAAAATGGGGACTGGGACTGGGTTTTTACCTCTCACAGCTTCGCTGAGGCACAATCCTTTGCATTTGAGCCTTCTGAAAGCATTGCTTTCTCCCCACTGGCTCTGCATGGAGCCACAGTGAATACACTCACAATGAGCTCACTTGAGTGCCTAGAGTTAGCTTTCAGGGCCTGGATGCATCTCATCTAACTGCTGTATAGCACAACTAAAAGAGGAAAACATTTTACAAACGAAGACACGCACATTTCAGCCAAAGTCAGGGACAAGGGATCTGGATGATCAGACACAGGCTGACAAAGTCACACAGTACACAAAATGCGCTTTGCAGTGCTTGTTTCCAAGGCAGTGCGTTCAGCAAAGGGAAAGGGTGTGCTCTGCCACCAGTACTTTTTATAATGAGAGAAGTTGGGGGCTGGCAGAGCAACGGATTGGGACTGAGTTACCACTAATTCATTATCAGCTGTCAGCTCAGACAGTGGGTGAAGAGGCTTTTAGCAGATGTGAGCTAAGAGCTTCACAAAGTCTTCAGGTTTGTATCTAAAGCTCCTGTAACTTCTTTATAATTCTGCCACAATTCCTCTTTGCTAAACTAAGCCGTGCACTAACGCTAGTCTAGGGTGACCAAGTTCACACGCAGCAGGGAATACAGCAGGCTTCCACCGGGAAATGTCGGGGAAGGCATTGATTCCATTGCAGAAGTGATAGGAAAGTATTGGCTAGTGAAGAAGCTGGATGCATTCAGAACCACCAAGCTTTTGTACAAAGCCTGGCCCAGGTGACAAACGGCTGGGAAGGTGTTGCCTTTTCCACGGCTTTTTGACTTCTGCTTCTGGTCCGGCCCCATTGCCCTGAAGTGCAAAGAACCCCCAGGAGAGCTACTGCTTGTTTTTCTCAATCCTGCCAGAAGCAGGAAGAATTAAAGTGATCACTGATCTATTTAACAGATCTAAAAGATTAATGTTCTGTACAGAAATTAAGTTTAAAAAGCAGAGGCGCAGTTATTTATAGATCATCTCTTTCTTTGACTTTACATATCAAATCCCTGCATGCATCTCCTATTGAGGGATCTTTTTACAGCTGATACAAGCTTGGCTCGTAAAGTGCTGCTTGCTTCCTGGATACTTACGGGTAATCCCAGTGGCCCTCTGTCTCCTTTTTCACCCTGGGCACCCTTCTCTCCTTTCATTCCATCAATCCCCGCTTCCCCCTAAAGGAAGGATGGAGCAGAAAATAAACCCACTGTAACACCACTTATATAACAAACATTCCTCCCTTCAGAGAGCACCGAAGCGGCAGAGAGAATACAAGAGGCAGCAGAGCAACGCTTTAGCCTGATTCTCAGCCCAGTCTGAAGAAAACCAGTATCAGTCAAATGACCTCTGTGTGAGCACCTGTTTTAAGTCAATGGCAGTAAGAGGAGCTTCAGGCCCAGTGGATGAAGATGGTCAAAGGGGAACTGAGCTCACTTCTGTGTTGCTCTCCCTGCTATTGCAGGGAGCGTCAGGTAAATATAAGTAACCAGAAGTTATCTGATAGAGTGGATTTACATTTTAAGGTATGGATTCATTGGAAGTGAATGACAGGTATCTATAAGCTTTAAAAAAAAAATCATACTGAAATATTTTTTGAAAGACTTCTGTAAATGCAAAGGCATCAATTTCAAAATTTGGGAAAAAATTTCATTCATTTTCCAATGGTATTTTTTAAATTCTGTGTTATAAACCATAAAGTAGTATTAAACAAAATATTCCTTTTTCATAAATTCGAAATGCAACCCAAAGCTTCCCCCCCACACTCCTGTTCATAAGGCATCTTAAAACACACCATCTTGGTTGCATTTTGAAACAGAAGTGTCAGAAGAACCAAGTTTGCACAGACACAGTAAGCCTGCTTGCCGTACTCTGCTACAAAACTAGGACAGCACATTGCCACTCACTCTACCAGCACTCCAGTTTCCAAACAGCCATGGGTCACTGCCCTACAACACTGCTTGGCTCCAGCACATACCTGGAAGAGTTACTTATTTCTGACATGTCTGCAAACGGTATAAAATGCTCTTCCTCGCCACTACTGAAAGCCTCATTACAAAAAGACTTATTACAAATTGCAGAGGTGGAACAAAAACTTCCACACTCGGGACATCTCATTGCACCTGCTCATTAAGCCTACATGGGTCCTCTGTTCAAGGAGATCTATAATCCAGTCCGTGCTGTGCGAGACTTTCACCTGCATTTGTTTGGCACATATTCGAAAGACAACTGCACCTTACGGAAGCTTTGCGGACGCTTGATAGCAGTGGCTAGTGAGTTACAGATAAGCAAGACAGATAACTGTATCTGTAACCAACACCTGGAGAAAAGATGAATCAGGATAAATATACCATCCCCTTTAGCACCCAAATAGCGCTGGTAACCAAATACTAAGCCTAACCAGAAGAATTAAGACTTTTTCCACATTTTCCAATCTTTGCCAAGACTGTCAGAGGGAAAACACAGCTCTCCCTGACCATTTCCACTCAAATATTTTTTCATCTAGGTACTGTTTTAGAGAAGGCAAGCCAACAGTGCAGGCTGAGCATAAACACATTTAGATGGAGATTAGAAAGTTTCTAATCACCAAGAACAGTGATGTTCTTGAGTGGCTTTACAGCAGAATTTACAGCGTATAGAACCTGGCTAATTCAAAGCTAGAGCTCAGTTACTTAGGACTGTACGACAGGCTGTCCATTCCGCCATACAGACCTTCACCCTGCAGACAAAGATTTCAACTATGTTCTAATGGGAAGATTTCCAAGGGCCAGTGGCTTCCCACTTCTCTGGGTGAAAACTGGAGAAAGTTACCGGTTTTCTGTGTCCTAAAATGACAGCTGCTAATCCATTTCCTTCAAGAAAATATTCAGAAGTACTTGTCCACTTACCAAGACGGTAAATAATGTTTGCAAGCTAGAAGGTTATTACTGAAAAATTCTTGCACCTGGGACAGCCTAGTAGAATTTCAGGATGTAAAGTTTTGCAGCCTTACCTTCGGTCCTGGGAGGCCCTGGAGACCCTGTATTTGGGACGAGAGACAGAATATGAGTGATGTTTAAGGACGTGCTGTAAAATCCAGGTATCCCAGTTCAGTGTGCAGCATAGAGCTTTCGCTTTCTGACACACTGAGGGCCCAAATGCTTAGCCATGCTTAGCCTTTTATTTGTGTAAAGGGCACTTCATGTACTCTTCTCATCTAGTAATGAGGAGGCTTTCGCCAAGAACAACCTGGCAGTGGGCCAGGCTTGCTCTTAAGACCATTTTTGCAGTTGATCCCTTTAATCCCATCCATCCCCTCTTGCTACTGTCTTCCCTTTCATCTCAGACTAACGTAACCTTCTCTCTTTACCTACCCAGCCCATCGTCGCTCTGACCTACCCTGGGGCTGGTTTTGGAAGTGATACTAAGCATGTTCCTGTTTCAACGCTGCAGTGTTTCTGCCTGTTTTCTCTGCCCAGAATCCTCCCCAGCCACTTCCTGCTCTATCCTCATTCCCAGTGCCTTGGTCCTCAGGTGAATCAGTCAAAACTTACTGGAGGTCCTGGTGGGCCTTGGGGTCCAGGGGGGCCAGATATCTAGAAAGCAATGCAAGAGAAGTCGCTGTCATAATCTGCTGCCCTCAGAGGTGAAGGGGAACTGCTCAGAGGGAAGGTAGGGCACAGGGTGCAGCTGAGCTCTACTGGGCTTGGAAACCTAGACTCCCCCTAAGAACTGCGTTAGGAAATGGCAGCAATCCAGGACAGAGTGGCTGAGAAGCAGCAGCAGGATTCTGGGGAGAGTTATGCGGCAGTTGCAGAGATATAGGAGGAAGGAGAGCAGTGAATTTTTCAGAAAAAGGTCCACTTCCACTCCTCTACCACTGTTCTGCAAGGAGGCACAAGGTCAACAGCTAGCAGCTGTTTCAAAAGATAGGAAAGAAGGTGGCTGGCTCCACACACGCAGAAGAGTGTACTGATAGCCTGTGGGACTCCTTGCTGCAGGGCGCTACAAAAGCTAGGAGTGAGCTTTGAAGGGAGAACAAATTCATGAACCCAAAACCTGTTGAAAAATATACATACATAGATACATGCAGGTATTGTTCAGGAAATCCCTTCACCACAAATGCTGAAGAAAATATTTGTTATGCTTTACAGGATCCTCTATTCTTCCCTAGGCATTTGTTATTGATTGTTTGTCATGAGCTAGATCGTTCTTGTGTAAAGGAAAAGTAGGGCGTCAGGAGCTAGAGGTGGCTGGCAATTCAGTCCCACAAGATGAGGCTTGCTGTCCTCAATGAAGGATGTGTCCTAGGAGGGTGGGATGTGCTGGTTTTCAGCAGCACTGCCACCAAATCATCCCTCCCCTACTGCTGAGATTGCAGAAGGAAAATGAGAAAGGTGACCTACCGATTCTCCTGCATTTCCTTTGTCTCCACGATCCCCGGGCTCACCCTTCTCTCCCTGCACACAACAACAGACCCTGTCACCACCAGCTGCACTCTGGAGTCTCACGCCATCAAAAGCCATCTGTGAACCACCCACGTGCTGACAAGCAACAGTTCCCCAAAGGAGGAGTGGGAACATACCAAGTATTTCAGAAACAGCTCACCTACAGCTCTCGTGCACCTCTGCTTCCAGAGGAGACACCCTACAAAGAGGGAGGCCTCCAGGAGTGGTATCTCATGGCTGTGCAAGGAGAGTGCCACAGGACTTTGCTTGCCTTTCCCCAAAAGCAGCCTGACGCCTCTCTGCTGTACTACAGCCTCTGAGGGAGGGAGCACAGCAAGCAGGTCAGCAACTGTGCCACGCTGCCAGCAAACTAGGCATCTCAGCTGACTTAGCCACACAGGCTCTGCAGGCAGCTGCCAGAGTCAGCACTGCCAGATAGCAACAGGAGCAGACACCCAGCTGGTCCCCTGCCTGCTGCTGGAGACCTGACCTGATGGACAGTTGGTGACACCCAAACACCTAACTCTAAGGGGAAGGAGCCTGAGGCTCCCGAGATACTCGGTGCTTTAGGAAATAAACCCTTGTGTGTTGCTCTACACTCTTTTCTCTTTGCTAAGCAGGAAAGAGCAGCCTGTCTTTTTCACTCTTACTGTCAATCCTGGAAGTCCAATGGGACCCGGCAATCCTGACGGTCCTGGCATCCCTTGGTCACCTCGTTCGCCTTTCTCTCCAGTGGGGCCATCAAGACCCTATGGATCAAGAAAGATTTGTGGATTTTTTTGCAAGACTAAGTCAGGCAGACATAAGAGACACTATCGCAAGAGCTGGGATGACCAGAGCCAGTCTCAAGAACATACTGAAAACCGCAGACAACCATCAGGTGCCCAGGGAAATGCAGGGCTTCACTATTGTTGAAACTGGATGAGCAAATGCCTGGACATCATCCTGTCATTGTGGATGTGCCAGTCCCCAGAGCAGGGATGGGGCGACTGCTTTCCTGCCTCCCAGTTCTGCTCGCAGTTATGCAGTTCGCTGGAGTCCATGCTAGAAATCACTCCCCAAAAGCCAGCTGTTACAACAGCTAGAGTTTTATCCTAGAGAGGCAGAAACTTGTTGCATAAAACTCTCTTGACTAGTGCTGGTGACACAGAAGTTGTGACAGACTGAAGCTGGGAGGCTGGGCACTCTGCCCCAGTTAGTGGCAGTGATGCAAGGGGTTACCCCATGCAGTTGCCCTCCTAGGAGGGTGTGTGTGCTGGTACCTCAGCTGCCTTGCTCAGTCAGGCCTCCTTGCTCACAGTGGTGTTTCAGTGTAAGCAATATGCCAGGCAGCAAGCTGAGGAAGTGACACGGTGCCCAGAGAGCAGAGCAGGCAGCTGGGGACAGCCATTCCAGCAAGATGGACAACATCTGCCAGGAAGCCAAGACCTTGCTTCTATATTGGTACACTTCATACAGCAGCAAAGAGGTGCCTCCAGCATCCACCTCCAAGGGGCAGTGAGATACCCAAGAAGTCCCAGGGCCTTGCTCCATAACCTGGATAGTCAGCAGTGCTCTGAGAGGCTTCAATTTACTCACCGGTGAGCCAGCTTGTCCTGGCTCTCCTTTATCACCCTTTTCTCCTGTAACCCCGATATGGCCTGGCTCTCCCTTTATTCCGGGTGGTCCATCCTTTCCCGGCAGTCCATGAGGGCCAGGGGGTCCCATTTCTCCAGGCTTGCCGCGTGGTCCCTAAAGAAATCCACACAACACAAAGTGAAACATTTACAGATAAGAGTAAGGTTACTCCTGCAGAGCGACTCCCTGGCCCGGAGCCTCTTTCCCTGCTCATCCTCTCACTCACAGTAATGCCATTTGAGGAGTCATGGGCAGGACAAAGTAGATTTGCCATGTCATCCCAGACACTGGGACCTTGATAAACCATTAATGCTCATTTTTGTGAAGCTAAATACTTTTTTTCCCCTGTAGGAAAAGCAACTGTGCGATGTCAGTGACAGAGCAGGAACATACTAACTCCAGATAAGACCACGGAAGGAAAGAGCAATCCACAGAGGCACCCTGTCTTACCTTTTCTCCATCATGGCCTGGAGGACCTGGCAAGCCAATTTCACCCTGAAACACAAAATCGTTACTTTGGCAGTTTTTGACTCCTTCCGCGTGGCATTGTGATGATGAAGGGTGGGCATTGCAGAAATAGTCTGCAGGGACTCTGGTAACTAATAGCAGCCACAGAAAAAAAGCATGGAAACCCCTGTTGAAACAATACATTGTGTGACTGCCTAAGAATTTCACCAGCCTTGTTTATACTGACTGACAGTTCACGACCCCAGTGCTGTAACATAGTCCCCAACCAACACAATCCCCACACAGAGATCAGTTCCCGTCAGCTGCTTCCTAATGGGGAAGGCAAGTAGAAAGGATACTTCATCTTTCAGATAAGGCATTATCATTGTGGGAAAAGAGATTTTTCAGGATATAGTGCATGAGGAGGAGTGGTAGAGGCCAGCAGGACAGTCTGATAGTGCTGGACAGGGAGAATAGGAGCACTGGGGAGGGTTGCGGGGCCGATTTCAGCCTGGACCGCTCCTGTGTTGCCCTTAGCTCTGCAAGTGCTGAGCTGAGCAAATACCTTCTGTCCCGGTGGCCCTGGAGGTCCAGCCACACCTGGAAGACCTGGGGGTCCCTAGATAAAGAAAAACTCATTTTCAGATTATCAACAGGGCTTTTATTTTCATGTTTTGAAACCAAACAACTCTCCTGAGCTTAAGGGGAAATCGCGGAGGAATTTTCCCAGGGACTCCTAAAATTGTATTTGCTTGGAAAACCAAGCAATGGAGAGTCCTGAGTGAGCAGCAGGCCAGTCCAAAGTGAGTTGTAGATAGAATCATAGAATCGTTGAGGTTGGAAAAGACCTTTAAAATCGAGTCCAACCATTAACCTAACACTGCCAAATCCACCACTAAACCATGTCCCTAAGCGCCACATCTACAAGCCTTAAACTTATAAATTTATAGTTATACACTGTATTTATAGTATATACCCTGTATTTATGCACTGTTTATAAAGAAAATGTATTTCTTTACATTTTCATAGAAGAAAACGAAAATGACCACAGCCATCTGCTCCTGAAACTGATATGAACTTAACAAGGTTTTCCCTTCCTACCCACAAAAGTATAGTTTTAGAATAGAGATCATAGGAAACACTGTACTACTTAGACTCCAAGCATAGCTTAAGCAGAGCTAAATGGCTCTGGTATTTTGAGCAGATTTCCTCATCACTCTTGGGTGTTACCACTTTAAGGAGACCTAGGGAGCAGTTGGCCTAGCAAGTGATGCTACTTGCACCCATTTTGTGCTGCCCTGTCATACTGCATTTTTAAAATCCATCTTTTTTCCTAACCAAGTTTCTTGTACTGAGAAGCAAAATACGGGGACACTTTTCCCCTTATTTTGGCTCAAAATAACCACTTTGCCTCTCTTTGTCTTCAAAGGTCTTGTAGTCACTGCTGCTTTAAATGATTGGTTTTGTACAGGACTGTTACGCCAAGTTATACTCACCAAGGGTGAAAATATGTCCTCCCCTCCCATCACAGAAAGTGTCCACCACAGACTGCCAGTATAAGTTTTCCTGCAAGGCACTCAAGGCCTCCTTTTTCTCTGCTTTGGTCAGCCCCCCCCTTGCTCTTCTCTGTCCCTTCTGAGCGCTCCCTGTTCTGAGCAGCATGTATTACCTCTTAAAGCAGAGAAATAAAGGGCCTGATTATAATTCAAGTGCCAAGATCAGAAGGCAAGATGAGCTCTTCCTTCAGCTGTCAGCTGCCCCAACTTTAGCTCTCAACAGTAAAGCCAAATGTTTTAGCCACACCTAAATTGTCAGGCCATCTGCTTAGGATGAACATACGGCTACTTGCTTAAAACCACACAGCAAAGCTAGCAACTCACCATCAAGGCCAAAGTTCGTATTTCCTAGAAAAAAGCAAAAAAAAAAATCAAAAAGGAAAACAACCATTTGAAAACTAAGCTTTTTCCTGGGGGTGGTTTGTTCTCCACTAATATAATACTGGCCCAAATGAGCAAGGAGCTCATTGAACAAATGAACTCAAGCAAAAAACCCTGCTCTGAGTCCCATGGAGCTGTTATTCTTCTATTTCCCCTTTCTCTAAGTAGAACCCAGGCTAACCCAGAGCTGGGCACAGCTGCTCACTTACTGCACACCATCAGTGCACACTTCCAAAGAAGTGTTGCAGTCCTTTTATTCAGCATCTGCCCCAAGCCATGGCCCACTCTTGAGGCGATTCACACGACCTCTATGTCCACACCAGCATTGATATATCAACTAAACAAGGTGCACACATATTTACCAAAACACTATATGCAGTGAGCTGTGGGATGAAGGGGACTTTGGAACAACCAAGTACTTCCCTTTGCTGCTACTACCAAGGAAGCATATCTACATTGTTTTCGGCATCCCCTGGGAAACAGTAAAGCACCCAGCAGTCACCTCATGGGACAGGAGGGCAGTTGCTCACCTGGAGAGCTTCACTGATGTTACCGTCATAGTCCATCATTTCATCCTTCCCAGGCTCTCCTTTGGGCCCCTGCAAAATACCAGATCTTTAGCCAGAGCTTGAGGATCACCCTTCCCATGGGCTACTCAGAGCTGTCATTCACCCAGAAAAAGGGGTCTCAGAGGGGCCTGTTTCATGAGCCTCCAGTTTTTCATTTATTGAGCAAAGGCCTTGAAAGCACATTTTATAGAGGAAACACTACCAAAGTGTAGCCAGACAAGCCCAGATCACCACGGCATGACCATCAAAGCTGGCAGGTCTGGTAAGTGGTGAAGTTGAGGCCAGAATGCAGGAACTGGATTGTCTGACTGATTGTCAGACTTGGGCATGCACCAAACACCCTCCTGCTGCCCTATGCTGATATGCCAAGGGCCTGAGTTCAGACTGGGGTGTCCCGACCCACCTCCTCCTACAAATGAGCCAGACATTCACCCTGAGATGGCTCAGAAGACTTTTTTTCCCCCCTAAGGTGGGAGTGTCTTCTGACGAGAGTATGGAGTGGAGAAATGGCCTGTCTCAAACTTAGCCATTGCCCAGTTATAAGCACTTTTAGTGATGGTGAGAACATCTGTCAAGAAAGCAGAGGCCCAGTCTAGACTGTCAGTGTGCTCCCGCTATCCTTAGACCCCTTTGAAGGGCCAAAACTCTTCAAGTGTTAGTGAAGGGACACCTACCCGTGGGCCCATGGGTCCCTGGTCTCCCGGTGAACCAGGTTCCCCCTGTAATAAGAAGAACATGCTATTAGCAAAGCCTATCCCTTCACTTGCTTGAACTCCAGAAATTGTTGTTCTCTGTAGTCCTCTGAAACAGTCTGGGACTCGACAGCTCAGTTTTAAAATGCTCCTTTTCAGCTAAGTTTTGTACATAGAGGAACAAATTTGCAGCTACTGAACTCAGAGCTGGGTTGTGCAGAAGCACTCTGTACCTTTTCCCCCCGTGACCCTGCAGCACCAGGCCGGCCAACGTCACCAGCTTCTCCCTGAGAGAAAGAGAAAGGGAAAGGGATGGGTTTGTATTGTGTGGATGGGTTGTGACTCCACTGCTGGCTTTGCATTTCCAGGAGGAAGAACCGCACCAACCAAGTGCCCCTGCCATGCCTGCATCTCCTCAGGTAACCCAAATCTCTGTTGTGACTTCATACCACGTGTCCTTCTCTTCTACCCAGTGCAGACAGAGTATTCAGCATGAAGGAAAGCACCCAATTCAGACCCAAAGTAAGTGCACAGGAGGGCTGTTCCAAGTACATATGAGACAAGACCTCAGATTTAAGTGTTCTTGGTGTCCTTTGCCAAGGGGCAGGATTTTACTGCTGCTGCTCCTTGAGGGGGTAGAAGAGGAAGGGGAGAGGAGACTTGGAGGGTCTCTGTCCTGCCTCCCTGTGTCCACCCTGCCTCAGGTACCACAGGGACTAGAGGCTATCATCGATTCTGAGTGACTGGTTTCTCACAGAGCCTAGAGGGGAGTTATCTGAGCACAGGATGGGTATTTTCCTCCCAGAAACACGGTTTACAAATTCTCTCACCTTCAGCATTTTAAACAACAAAACTAAAACACCCTGCAGAACTTCAGCAGGTAATCAGAGGTGGGCACGGATTAATGCAAGCTTTGCCCCTTCCTACGCACCTCATGCTGGGCACAATCCCACACAACTCACTGGAGGAAAAAAACACTCACCTTTGGTCCAGGGGGCCCAGGCAGACCTGGAGGGCCAGGTTCTCCTTTACCTCCGGCCAGGGCATTCTCAGCATTTCCCTTCTCTCCCTGTTTGTAAGGAAGGACAAACCATGCATTGCAGTTCAGTCTCTCCGTCTCTGTAATTTCATTTGCCAAACTGTTGGCTTAGAGAGACAGGGCCCAAGACAAGGTCCATCAGCTGGCCTCTTGATAGCCCAGAAACGTCACTGCTCCAGAGCCACCAGCTGTCCAGGAACCAGGCCAATATAGTTCTGTCTGGGGGCTCCACCTAGAGCCCTGCCAGCAGTCACAGCTATCGTCATCCCTGTGGCTGCAGCGCTGCTGCTCTGCCCTTATTCCCCAGGGCCATATAAAGCTGCCTGTGGACAGACCTCATCCCCCAGCCTCCAGTTTGAACACAACTGTTTTCTTCTACTGTTGAAATTGAGCTGATAAAATCACCTGATGATGGCTTTTTTTAGCATGTCTCCCTCTGAAGCCGTAGTCATCAGCCAGATAGTCAGCCCTGCAGACCATATCCTTTGCGCAGAGCAGATGCAAAGGCAGTAATGGGAAAGCTTTGCTTGCACTGAGCTGCCATTACACCCTCCTCCTTTCCTGAAATGGCCACTATCATTCAGTGCACTGTCCCCTTTCCCAATGGAAAAGCACCCTGTGACAGACTGACTTGAAAGGTATGATTTCTACTCACATCTCAGAGCACAAGGAAAAAGCCACAGCTTCAGAGCTTAGCTTTAGCTGACCTGCCCTGGATCTCTCCAAGCACAAAGCTACTCTTTCAACCCAGAGCATAGCAGTGCAGCTCCCAAAAACCTCATCTCCTCCTCACACATGGATCTTAGAGCAGGAAGGAGGCTGAAATGCCATGTTACATCTGAGGCCATGCTTTTAAAGGGGGACTACTAGAAGATGATTCCCTGGTCACGTTCCCAGGACCACAGCCTCCCCCTCACCGCATGAAGGCATGCGATTCCTCACAAAAAGACATCCTGTGTGTGGCCCCATCACACCCCTGATTGGGGGTTCTTGTGCTGACATCCAGCTGAGCTCTGCAGAATATGCTGCTGTATGCTGCAACAGTGACCTACGAGTGCATGAGCTGTGCACAGCTGGCACAGGAGGGAGGAAGGAAAGAAAGAGGGTGAGAGTAGTCCCCCAAAAAATCGGAGAAGATACAGACCTTCGTGCCAGGGAGTCCAGGAAGCCCAGGGTCACCAGCTCGTCCCTTCTCACCCTGTTGGTAAAACAGACATAGTCGGGCTGATTCTGCAGGCTCTCTGTCCTGGAGGAGCAGCCAAAGGATGAGCTGCTCCCAATTTCAAACCTTCTTTCCCTTCCCCAGGGGATTTTATTTTAGGCATAGAGAAGGCATCCTCCAGCAGTACCTGCTCAGGCCAGTGAAAGTTTTCTCCTGTCCTTTTGACTATCTCTGCACAACGTTGCCATTTCTCTCCAAAGGAAGGTGAGTGGGAAAGGGATCCAGGATCCCCCCCATGCATCTTCCTTATTGCTCTGGTCTACTAAACCCTTTACCCTGTCAGCCCTTCAGCACCGGCTCTCCCCATTCTGTACATCCAGAGAAGAAGTCGTTGCCCAGGGCGAATTTTATTTGGCGTGCAGGACTTTCTCCATACCCTGACAGAGTTCAGCTCTTTTCACAGAACTTGTCCACTGCTTGAGTCCACCCCAGTTTTCATATCTCCTCATTACACTGTGAATTACACTGCGAATTACACTGCTTTGCTTTGGCAAAGATCTCACAACCAACACTTCCACACCTCTCCCAAGGGGCTTTTCCTGTTCATGTTCCCTAACTCCAAATCCCAGTCTCATCATGCTCTTAAAAAAAAGGCAGCACAGTGTCTCACTTAGCAGCCAAGCTCTGTGACATGCAGCGGTGGTGAAAAGCAGTGAAAACAGGAGTGACAAAAATGGCAAGGACAGAAGATGATGGTGTAAAACCCCTGATACTATGCCTAGAGAGCAAGGCCTGCAGGGTGAGCTGCGGGAAGCACCATGGAGTCTGGAGGATGCCACAGGGCAGTGAGCAACAGAGGGCACCCAGCACACAGCATTCGCTTGGTGAAATGACTTTGCTTAGTTCACCATGACATCTGGGTCGTCTTTTGAATACTGGGGCTCAATTAATGGTCTTTATGTGAAGTTAAGTTCTATTCAGCCCATTCCATCCAGCTGCTAAACCCATGGTTTCCAGCTACAGTGTCCTGTTCGGGAGTCCGCATTTTGTCAGGACAGAGAGCGATATTGGAGGTTTCTGTTACCATGAAGAGACGTTTCAAATGCATCATCAGAAAAAGGTGTGTTCTTACCTGCAATCTTCACACCTCACACCTTAACAACTTGTACAGATTACAAAGAGCAATTCAAAACCTCTTTCCCCCAGCAGGTCCCTTGCTCTCTCCACAACAGCAGCACTCCAGATCAGAAAGGCTACCAAAGAGTTCCTCTTAGTGCCATGCTGTTGTCTGCAGAGGCTGGTGCTGCACACCAGTCTCATCAGAGCTCAAGGACACACATCTGACATGCAGGGGACTTGCATCAGTACTCCAGGAACAGACATGCACTGGTGGCTCCATGGAAAATAATTAACAAGCAGCAATCTTATATCTTTTTTAGGCAATTCTAGAGTGCAGTGACCCCTTTCTCTAAGGTAATTTGGCCTCCAGCCACCTGTAAGGCCCCCACCCAGCCTTCCTCCCCTACCAGAGCATGCACATTGCTGCCGTAAATTAACACTTCTCCCTGGAAAGAAGGAAAATATTTACAGGACCTCGTGCCCAAATGAAAGGTTTGGCCTTTGGGGTTTTTGTAAGAATATCATCTATAGTCCTGTCCCAGGCCTCTCTGAATCCCTGATTCTGCCTTGCTCAGCTTTTGGTATCCTACTTTTCATCCAAGGACTAGTTTTCAGTACACATGCCTGTAAGAGCTACTGAAAACATCCCGTGCTGCCTGAATGATGATGTAAAGAAGCAGATTCCTTGAGGAGGGAGGTCAGATTACTAAATCCCTGTTTAAGGTGTTATTTCTGGAGTCAAAAGATGCAGCACTGTGCTTAGTCGTTCCCAGGACAAGACTACATCCCAGGCATCTCACGCTGCCCTGTCTGCCACCAGCCCCCCACCTCCTGCAAGCAGGAACACGCAAACACACTTCACCGGCGGGGCAAGAGCCAGAAGAGGACACATAATCCCCCACAAGCACGACAACGCAACACAAAGCAGGCTCCCGCCAGCTCCCGCTTGCAGGGAACACAACACAGCACTGCCAGGACACCAAGCCCAAACACGCAATGTCCTACCCGCTGCCCCCTCTTCCCTGGCAAACCTGGAGGGCCCATCCTCCCTGGGACTCCAGGATCTCCCTTCGTGGGGAAGAAAAGAGACAGAGAATGTGTCTGTTATATGGCTGTCGCATGCTGTAACATAACCCAGTGAGCCTCAAACAAGAGGAGCCAGCTATTCAGAAACCAAACCAGCTGCTTAGCGATGGAGAGTGATGGGGTATTTTTGTACCGTGCCCACCATGGGAACTCAAACCAGGTCACACTACACTGAGACAGGGGAGACTGTGCAGGGCAGTTCACGCAGTGCATGACAGAACAACCCTCTGCAGTAACATGGGAAGACTTCTGGTGGACACAGAAGTACTGGGTGGCAGAAGGGGACAAGGGAAGTGGGAGAGGGAACATACTTGCTAAGCAAAGTGCTGTGCATATTTTGTGGAGTAGGGAGAAAAGGAGGAAGGCAGCTGGAGGGTATTCCCATCAACATAGACATGAGCAGGAAGGAGGGAATCTGTTTGGAGTATGGTCCCCCTCTCACTTGGCATCACTGTATGCTACTACCGTTTTGCTTACACTGGCAGGTGCCGTTAGGGCCTAGGATTTGGGCGCTGGGAAGTACAGAGCCATTCCTCAGCTCCCTCAGCTGCTCTGGGAGGGTCAAAAATACACAAACAAACCAGAAGTGCAGGCTCAGAGCAAAGCCTTCTGAGAGTACCTTTTCTCCTGGAGTCCCGGGCTCGCCCTGGTGAAGAAGAGACAGGAAAATAAAGTGAAAAACCAGGAGGAGAGAGTACAAAACCTCCTACAGCTATCAGAGTGGAGGAAAGAACATTCATCTATGGAGGCCTTGGACTTGTAAATAAGGGAATGAGGATGCTTTAAATGCATATTATTATTTGCGCCTGGAGCTCATTTTATCTTCATTAGCCAGCTCCTTGGCTGCTGTAAGAAACCAGCAAGCCTCAGAATGGAACCTTTTATGAAACTGAGGAACCACCTTGCAGTATTTCAAGAGGTTTACCAGATACAAGAGAGCATAATAAGACAAGACTCCTGTTGGCATTAAGGAATTGATCTACTTGCTCTGTGCACACAGGAGCAGAGCAAGGCTGCAGTGGCAGCTGGGGCGGGGGGGGGCAGGGGGAGGCTGTGTTGATATGGGATCAATGTGGCATCAAGGAGGAAAACCCTCCCCACCAGCCCTGGAGATAATTTCTTTCTTTCTCTCTTTTTCCCCAGCAGCTGGAGGGAATCAGGACAGCAGGTTGTTGTCTCATCCCACATATTGGATCCCCGGGGTAACTTCTAGCCCCCTAAATCTGCACCTGGCCCTTTGCTCTGTTGCCATCCCGACACTGCTGTGGAGTATCATGAGTTCACCAACGTCTCTGCCCAGAGAGGTGCGGAGTAGCAAGGGTGCTGCTGGAGACAGGTCTAGCATCTCTGCCAAAAGCAATAGCAGTTCTGATATTCCCCTTTAGTGGGAGCTGTCCGACCATTTTCCTGTGCCTTGTGCTCTCCTAACTCCAGCCCTTGCTCTTAAGCGTGCCCTATTTAAGCCATTGCAGTGTAGCGTAAAACTGACCTTCATCCCTGCGGTGGCCATCCCAGGAGCACCCTGGCAGAGAGAGCAAAGACAGGAATACCTTGTTTGAAATGAATCAGACAAACTTTTAAAAACAAAACCGTATCATCCAGGTGGAACTAAAAAGGCAAAATCCACATCTTTTCCTTTCCAAAACTCAGAAGTAATGCCATAACACCACACAGCACATAACCTCCTTCCCTATGCAGGTCATTCACCTATGGTAGTGGCTCTGCTTTCCAGAAAGCTCCTCCAAAGGCAGACATCGTAAGCACAACCCAGTCGAGACAACCAGATTTCCCCCCCACCCCGGTTTTAGTCCTGCAAGCAAATCAAAGGCCAACCAGCAGAACAGTGTCAAATAGCTGAGGAATGCAAAGACAGACTGAGGACCAAACACCCAGTTCAGCGCTTGATCCCAGATACATCAACTCAAGCATCACGAGAAAGGCCAGCTCGTACCGCAGAGATTTGGTCTTGCTATTTCCCCTCATTCTGTTTTTATCACAGAAGACAAACCCTGCAGTAAAATGTTTTCAGGAGAGCTCTGAAGCCAGCCACCTTAGGGGAAAAAAATTAGATATATTTCCAAGCATTGCAATTCAGATGTCATTCTGCAGCACTGAGCAAGCCACCACCATGAGACCACAGAGTCCAGCCTGCCCTGCAATTGGAGACAGGTGCTTCGAAACCCCAGGAAGCAGCTGCTCCCACAGGGACAGTCACATTTCCCTTGACAGCACGGGTGCAAAAAGCAGGTCTTCCCTATCAACCCTTTGCTCCGAAATCTCTGTATGCCCTGTGTTAGTATTAGTTAGATCCTGGTGAAAAGGTCCAGTTACAAAAGAAAATATGAGGGGGATAACAAGGGTCTAAGGAGAGGGGAGGAGGTGAAGTAGTGTTAGAAGGTGGGAAATGAGAGGGGCTGGGATGTAGCACATGAGGCAGAGAGGAAGTTCAAAGTGAGAAGAGCTTGGAAAAGTTCAAACAAGGAGGAGTGGGGAGCCAGAGAGCAGCAGGATCATACCTCTCAGCTTTCTGAAACAGAAATCAGGGACAAAGCTAAAAAACACAAGGACAGAAGATGGAGATCAGGGATTCTATGCAATAAAAGGGGAAAAAAGCATTCCAGATTGTGTCAGGGGTCAGTAGGTTTTAGTGAACACGGGCTAGAGTCATGAAAGGGATTACGTGCAACAAGTGGCTTGGGTTAGGCTTTCACAGTGCAATTTGGGATGCCTGTTCCTCACTCTTTGGCCTTTAAATGGCAGCAAATGCAGATGATGTTATTTTCTAGTATTTATCCTAAACCAGCAATGCACACACATGCAGGCTTGCTCACACACTGACCCTGATTCATCGCTGCATTAGGCCGGGTTCACACTTGCATAACCCTGCTGATCGCAGGGGGCTAACACACATCGCTGAAGGTTGCAGCGGTCCCTTGAGACCCCAAATTTACAAAACGCCAATTCCCTAGAACCGTCGGCGATTGGCCGCTCTCACTAGCGTAAAGCATTAAGATCCTGATGTTGCAAGACAGCATCAGACTGGGCATGCCATTTGCTTTGTAAACCACTTCTTCCCCCATCTCCTTCATAAATTATACCCTGTATTTTGCAATTTAGAAGCAGAAAGATTTTAGCTGAGGATAGTCATTGACCAACAGACACACACACAAATCCAGGTGATGCTTGCGCATCAGGGACAGTTGAGTGGTACAGGTGAGATCAGGCAGACAAGCGTCACTCCACTGTTTACAAGGTACCTTAGTGCCATGTCTTCCTGGCAGCCCTGGCATGCCTCTCTCTCCCTGGAAGCAGAGCAAGAAACACAGAGAAAGAGAGCAAGAGACACGAGATGAGTCCTCCCAGGGCTCTGTGAGGAGTGCCCAGGGCACAGGTGATGAGGAAGCTGCCTGGGTGAGATGGGGCACAAGCCATTTTCCCCACCTGACTCTCACCAAGGCAATTGCCCTAGCCAGGGCCATTTCCCATCAGTAGAACCTCTCAAGCCTGGTGTGTACAGCAGGACTGACCCTGATGGAGTGCCACAGCAACAGTGCTAGGGACAAAGAGAGTTTCTGCATCCTGCTACCACATCCCATGCTGTGGTATTCTGCAAGGCATAGGGAGTCACTCTGTCTGCCGTGACTATAGTATGAACAAACTTGTCTGGAGACATAAACAATCCAAGGGTTGCCTTGTATTGTTAGCCTGAATTTTACCTGGGGGGAAATGGAAAAAAAACCATCTTTGGACAGTCTGCTTACTGCTGTTATTTTGTTCTGGGTGTTTAGTCCTTGCTTGGAAGGACTGTTTAGTAGGGATATATGTATATGCTTCTTGTAAAAGCACTTTTTGTAATTGTGGCATCCTGTGAACTATATTTTGTAAAATACTGTCTAATACCATAACATACATGACCTAGGCAGTGTGAGCACCTCCTACCCTATGCAGGATACTTAACTACGGTACTTTCAGCTGTAAGAAAAATAAAACAATAATTATGAACACTTTGTACCGGAGAAGTGGGGACCACTCTCTGTCCCTCCTTCTCAGCTGCGCTCCCCGTTGTTTGGGGTTTTTTTTCCTCTTAAATGAGACCAAGCAGAGAAGACCAATGCTTTCTGCTGAGAGGCACCCACACTGCTCACAGAGTCTGCCCCCACAGAGCAGCCCTGTGTGTGAAAGTTAAGTGCCCATCCCAGAGACTTTCCTAGAAGAACCTGCCTACCTGAAGGGCTGTTTAATTATTTAGCCCTGCAAAAGCAAAGCCACCTCAGTGAAAGGGAGCAAGGTAGCCCCTTACAGGGGGCAAGTTACAGAGCAACCACACAACCCTGCATTTTCTGATGGTGGCCTCAGCTCGCTTGCACAGCCCCCACTGCGCCGGCAGGATCACACAGGCACTAGAGCTAATTAGAGAGCAGGAGCAACAAACGTGACACCGCACCATTAAAAAGCAGAAAGAAACCCCAGAGCCAAAGCCAGAGAATAAGCAGGAAAAACAACTCTGCACAACATCTTTAAACCCTTACGTATTTGAAAGTCATTTTAATACAGTAAGCACCCACTGGGCTGATCCCTTTTTGATCCCCTGGTGCCCTTTGGGATGCACAGGGGACCATAGCCAGGCAGCAGCAGCCCACCAAAACCAGCACTAGAATGGTGCAGCCAAGCCAGAAGCTGTGAAACATCACCAAAGATGGACATGAAAGGCAAAATACCCAGTGCAGCTCCCCAGTGGGCTCCAGGAAGGCAGTCAGCATCCCCCAGCTCTCCTGAGCTTCATGCTGATTTAGGAAATACCTCCACACTCCCCTGTCTCTCTGGAAGAGTTAGGCTTAGCCTCTCCCCTTCAGCACAGAGAAGAGCCTCATACTCTCTCCCCCTACACCTGGTGCAAGCAGCTTTATACCCACTCAGTGCCTGTCATGACAGAGCATGTCCCATGCTGATCAGCTCATTAGCAGTACTGGCTACAGGCTGCCAATTAAAACAGAGACCCTTCCTTTTTTGCTCCTTGCTGTGAAAGGCAGATTATGAGGGGGTTATTGAGCAAGACTGTGGGCAGTTGTCTTTAGTGCTCTTTCCTCAGAGCATGAGAAAAAGCCTCATCCTAAAGAACTTTCAAAAAAAAAGAAAGAAAACGTCAGTAAAGCTGAATGTGATGGCTAGGCTGGGGGGCAGTGAGTCAAATGTTTAGTCAAATGACCCAGGTGATCACACTTACTGGTTGCCTAATAACCTTCATGGGACACAGATGTAGGCCTCAATACGATCAAAGTACAAATGCTGGCCACAGGAGAAAACAGCTAAGAGAGAATTTATGTTGTGCTGCATCTGTCACTGGGTGGGGAGAAGTTATTAAATGAACGAGGAAGGGGTCAGTGTGAAGCTAGCAAGCCTCTTCAGGCCTGAAATGCTCTTCACCGCCAGCAAAAGCAGTGACATGCTATGCAGAATTGGTCACTACAGCTAAACTATGAATCATAGTGTTTGTCCTGGGCTCCTCAAAACAAAGAGAAGGTAGAATCTAGCCCAGGTAATTGGATCCAAAGGTGGAAGTATCAAAAGCCTTCCAGAGCCTCAGATGATCCTCCTAGGTGGGAGGACGACAGAAAGAAACAATTTCCAAAGACAACAAATGCATGCGCTGTGCAGATGTTCAGGAGCTGCTACTGGGTGATGTCTGGCAGCTGATTTAAGGGTACCTCTGCACTTCCATTTCAATTCCTCTGAGCAGAGAAGAAAGGAAGTCGAGAGAAAAGTGATCTGACAATAACAAATGGAAGTCTGTGTGTGAAAGAAGAGGCTGCTGTGGGACTGAGGAGTTGGCCCTTCGGAGCTGCAATTTAGTACCACAAAAAGCGCAGCGGGTTTCATCTCCACTCTTTGTGAAGCGGGATGAATAAGGGCCCAAGTAGCTGGAGTATGTCCTCAGGGTCACGCTGAGTCATTGCTCTCCAACACAGAACAGAGAAGGCTCTCGCCTGTGGATGACCCTGAGACATCACTGGAAGACTTGGAGACTTCCCCTTTGCCAGAGCCCGAATCAAGGGCTGATCAGTCCTTGTACATGGGTGCAAGCAGAGCAGGTGTCTGCTAGCAGTGAAACGTGGGACTATAAGCAGGGGTGGAACACAGCTTCTCCTTCCAGCCTTTTCTCCCACCCAGGCCACACTCCAACTTCAGTCCTCCGGTTCAGCTTAATGGGAGAGCACCTGGCTGTTGAGCCAGCAGTAAACTCCTAGCCCCCAAAACACATTAGTTCTGGGTGCAATTCGGCTTTCATTTACGTGGGCACAAACCAGAAGTGATGCCTTTGGGCTTGATGGAATGACGCTGATGTGAAAATGGACACGGCAGAACCTTTGGACTTCACATGCACTGCATTATTTCTGGGGAGGTATTGTTTTCTTGTAGGAGGACAATCGCTGCTGTTCTATTCAACTATTAACCTAGAGCCTGCATTCCCAAAGAACATTTCTTTAAACTCGATGTAACACATCCATGTTAAGTTCTGAAGGGGCCTTTTCTCCCTTCAAATAGTAATCCACCCAGATGGAAAAAATATAGAAAGTGTATATGCTGCACTATAAATGAGATGCATGCCACATACTAAATACTTGAAATGCATGTGTCCCTGTTAATGCCCTTCAAAATATTACAGGACCAGTCTTTTTTCATGATGTTTAAGATGTATGGCATGACACAGTATGCTCTGACTGTCATGAACACTTGCCAATGTTGTAATGTTTTTAAGCACAGTCTACATTGAGTAATATACTTTAAATATATGGGTACAGTAAATTTCAATCAAATAGATAACATCTGGGCATAGACCATATGGCCTGCAAAGTGTCCAGAAACAGACAGAAAAGCCTGGTGCCAAACCTCAGCCTGACTTGCAGAGTTTGAGTGGATTTGATGCGTCAGCTAACCAGATTTTATGAGGAAACCCCAATCCAGCCCATCAAATGGAGAGATGTAACAAATCATTAGCAAGCTTCATAGTCAGAGAAATGCCTTTGGTAAGAATCGAATTCCACCAAATGGATAAAGGCCGCTTTTATTGCCTGAGCTTGGAGTGTCTGTCTGTGGTTAATCAGAGCACAGATGTGTACTCCATTAAATACCCCACAGAGCTGCCTCAGACCCAACTTCCTTTTACAACCCATCAGCCCAAGGAGCAGTATCTCCCAGTTGATGTAGCACAGTAGAAAACAGTATTTCTCATGCCTACCTTTATGCCAGCGTCCCCTTTTTCACCCTGCCCAGCGAAGAACAGAGGAAACACAGAGAGGGACAGTGAACATGAAGTCAAGCAAGCAGTACAATCATAACAGTGAGGGCCAAAGAGAAAGTTGCCGAAGTAAGGAGTGTGAGATAAATGCAACCCCAGGCCTCCAGAGAGAACTGGCTCCTGATAATAACATGGTACCAGCCTGAACTGTGGCTGCAGCCAACCCCACTCTGGGAATGCAAGGCAGTTGACATTGCTGGAATGGATGCTGGAGGTGGCCCGTACTAATGCTTCCTACATGTTTTGGGTATAGACAAACGATCAATCCATTTCATGGACCAGAATATCCTCATTCTCCCATGCAAAAGCCTCTGAAGGCTGAGTCAGTTTTATTCTTTAACAGGGGCTGTGCAGGGCTGCAACTGGCTCTGGTTCAGGACAATGGGGAATCACGCTGGACAAAAATTGCTCAGGCCCTTTACACAAGAGCAAGCCTTTCTGTTTACGTGGCTCATACCAGGCTCCAGAGAACTGCCTCCAGCCCCTGACCCTCCGTATTCCTTTAGCGCATCTCTAGGCTTGGGTGCCACTTATCTGTGCTTGGAAAATGGCCCCACTGACTCTGAGTTTCAGGGTTACCTTGGGGCCAGTAGCTCCAGGGAGGCCATGCGCACCCGGCAGGCCTGACTCGCCCACCTCACCCTGAGGAAGAGAAGAAAGAAAACGGAGGAAGAAGCAAACACAGTAAGCAGCAAGAAAAGTAGCCTGTAGGATGTCTGAAAGGTCAGCAAACATGTGAGAGAGATGTCCCGCAGAGAGGTGCCCACCACACACCAACCTACCATCTGGGTCTCTCTGAGAGAGGAGCACCATTCTCCATGAAGATATTCAGAGTGCAAAACGTATGGATTGAAGGGAACATTCCCACAATCCTATATCATATCAGAGCTAACACCTTTGCTCAACTCTTTGCCCTCTTTTCCCTTTCCCCTGACCCACTCACCGGGAAGGATTTTCTCCCCTACTTTCATCCATTCCTTCCACCTTTCCCAGAGAAAGGTCACAACCTCGGGCTCATTCCTCTGAGATCAGCACAGGCTCTTTGCTTGGTAAGTAAATTAGCCAGACAAGTTGTTTCATGTAAGAGAAGCTCATAGGAGAGGCCCTCACTGCAAGGTCGTTGGGGAGCCCCTCACCGCTGCTGAGAGCCGCCCGCCCAGCGCTCATACAACAGGATGGGCTCTTAATGGAAAAACCGACGGTTCACTGGAAGAAGAGGCAATAAATTGTGTCTGTCTGCAGGAGTGGGCTGTGGTCCGCGGGGGCTATAATTTCCACTTCCTGACATAACAAAAACTTCTCAGTTTATACAGAACTAATTAAAAAGCTCTCAGGTCTTGCCATTTTGCTCGCAGAGCACCCATAAAGCAATGTGGAGATAACACGGGACACAGGACTCCTGCCTGCTGGGAACATTCACCTTCCCCTTCTCCAGCTGACATCTCTTTAGCAGTATCTCTTCACTCCCTCTCTCCCCTTTGATCTTCCTTTGTGTCTTTCCTCTGTCTCTCTTTCTGTCTCTTCATTACATCCTCTGGGCTTGACAACCCTGCTGTTAATTAGCTGCTGCTGAAGACATTTGGGCATTGCCAGCTTCTGCCTTTTAACCTGGAGCAGGATCCACTCTCTCCTGCTTTATTCCAGAGAGGAATTTGGCCATGGATTTGGCCCTTTCCAGCCTCCCGTTCAGGTCTGGATGGACAAGAGGTATATTTCAGCCTGGAAGTGGGTGTAGAGAGGCACACAGACAGGAAGACATCTGTACCATAGCTACTGGAAAGTTAAAGGTAGCTCTGGGTCCAGCCTCTCTTTACGTGGGTGACGACAGAGGATATGTGGGCCTGTCACAGCCCCACATCCAGCAGGAGCAGAGCTCAGCAGAGGACTCCAGAGGAGTCCACAGATTTGCAGCCATGATCCCATAAGGCATCAGTGCAGCTTAATTCATTTAACAATATTGGAGCTCCCCTTCTTACCTTTCTGCCAGGGTATCCCTGAATCCCAGGGTCTCCCTGCAAAAGGCAAAAAGACAAAAGAAAGCGAGGCTTGGCGTGAGAAGGACAAATCCCTGCCCTTTTCCCTGGGGAGATGCTGGGATGAAAGGGCACTCCATGGGGAAAATTCACCTTTTGCTCAGCGTGACTCCACTGAGTCCCTGACCCTTCAGACCCGTGGGTCACTGTTACCTGCACTGGACTGAGCCCTAGCAGGAAAGGCACAATAAGCACTGGCAGCTGGATAACTCATACCAGCTCTGCGCTCCCGCTCTTTAGTTCCTATCTCCTCACCCTGGCTAAATATCTCAAAGAAAAACAAAGCAGGGTGGGTGTTTGCAGCTGAAAAACAACAACAGCACCCCCACTCGCATTTTGGCAAGTGAATAAATGGGAAACTGTGGTGGAGTTAACAATAGCATTGCAAAATCAGTTCCTGAAGTGCTGGTAAATGCTTTGAAAGTGGAAGAAGCCCATAAAGCTGTGTGTGGCAAAGAATTTTGCAAGAGGGGCTGATGAGGCGTGCCTTGCTCAGTCAAGATGCAACTCAGACGTGTCGCCTGGACAAAACCCATGAGTCAGCACACGAGCCATGCCCCAAAGGCAATACTGAGCTGGGTTAGAAATTTTTTCAGCTATTTGATGTAACCTCCTTTCCCCCTCCTCCACCCAGTTAAAATGTACATGTCTCTCCTTGCCAGGAGTGTCCACCTCTCTGTTTATCACCTTGCTCCCTCTAAGTGAGGCCAGACATCTCACCTTTGGTCCAGGAGGCCCAGGTAAGCCCTGTAGATAAAATCAAAACAGACACTGGAGTTGGCAAATGTAGACAACATCACATGGACTGCAGGGTGATGGGAGATGCTGGCTGCTTTGGTTTGAAATGCCCCTTTACAGAGATGACTGGCACTAGTAAGCTCAAACATCCGCGATCTGTTCTTCATGTAGATGAATACTATCTCAACCCACACTCCCAAATAAATTCACGCCCATAGAGTTCTGTTCCCCCAGGCCTGGTCTCGCTGAATCTGAAGACCAAAGAGCTGCTTTGCCTTATGCATTGTGCTCCAGAATCTTTTCTGTTTCTCTGGCTTTGCTTGGGAAACTTGTTCCCAGCCCACTGTGCAGCTCTGGCGTAAATCAGGCATTTGTAGCTTTCTCTGACAAGCTAAATAGAGAGAATATAATAACAAACAAACCACTTGTGTTGCTAAATGAGAAATAACCAAACAATTTACCTGATACAAGCCATGAAGTATACCAGGTATGTGTGTATGTAAATATAAATAAACAAAATATCCATACAGGAGCTGCCTTCCTGATGTGAGCAGACGGAAGGAGAAAACTACTCTAGATATGCTCTGGTGCCTATACCACCCTTGGTGTTGCCTGCTTATAGCAATTCAAATGCTTAGTCATCACATCTTTGGCTGCTTAGAGCTCAAAGAGAGATGAGAATGCTTGCAGGACACCCGACCCCTATATTGTGTGTGGGGAGGTGCTTTTGCCTCAGGGGACAAGACTTGCTTGTCCTGCTAGCAGGCCTTGAAAACTCTTGGAGATGGAAACTCCTTTCATGCTGCAGTCGCTGCAGGGCCAGCGTGCCATGTTTCTCCCCACAGCTCCCAGGAAGGGAGACGGTTTCTTGTACCCACCTTTCCATCTCTGCCAGGCTTCCCAGGTTCTCCCGCTCTGCCCTGTTGCAAGAGAGAGGTACGTTAGCAGGAATTTCTGCCCTGTCCCCTGCCATTTAGCAGTGGTATTATTTTAAACGGTGTTTCTGTTTTCGCCCTCCTTGGCTGCTTGCTACCAGCCTGAAAATAGGACAGGGGCAGGACTTCAAAGGGGTCACAGGGATTCTTATCAGTCAGGTTTCTGCCGTGAGCAGGATAATTACACCCCACATGTTACTTCCTCCTCGTGACTGTCTGCAGAGGCTGAAGAGGAGGAAATGGGCCTAGTGTCACCCGCTCACACGTGCGTGTCCAGATAGCAACAGTGCAGGGCACACACCTCCGCCTTCCCTCCCGCTCCCCCTTCTTCCTGGGAACTTCTTCCTCCCCACACATCCGTATCCCCTGCAAATCTCCCATCCATGGCTATCTTGGCTTCAGAAGAGGCAACAAAGGCCAGAGGAAATCGTCTGCGCCCTAGGGAAAGAGGAAGCAGAAGGCTTTTTTGTAATTGGACTTACAGGTGGCCCAATTGGCCCCGGCTGTCCTGGGGTTCCTTCGGGTCCAGCTGGTCCAGTGGGCCCTGGGGGGCCAGGGGGCCCCGGGGGACCTTGGATACCCGCTTGTCCTTGTTCACCCTGAGGTTCATTAAAACAAGGGATTATCAGCAGGCAGAGCAAACCCTCCACACCGCCACCCCAAGGGCCCAAGGCAGGTCAGCCTGGCTGAAGCAGAAGAGGTAGAAGCAAGTCCCAGGTTAGTGCTAGGAGAGGTTTCCAAGAGTGAGGCAGAGCCCTGCTGAGGATAGCCAGGCTGCCTGGGCAGCAGGAGCCAGCACCCTACAGTTTGCAAAGACATTGAAAGCCACCTTGTCAGAGCTCTCTTTAAAAGGGATCTACAGATGACTTAGCAGTCCAAAGAGATCTTTTTCTTCATGTCAGTCAAGTACAATTTATATGTCAAGGCCCAACATCTCTTGAGCTTCTCAGGAGGCTTTCCAAAGCACTTGATAGTCATATGTGAAGCAAAGACTCCCGTGACCACACTGGCGCTTCCAGGCAGAGCCACAGTGTCTTACCTCAGCCTAGTTTTTTCCCCTGTGCTATATTTGTTGGACAACACTCCCTCTGTTTTGCCAAGGACCAAAAGTAGAAATGCCACAAAACCAAAAGAAAATAACACGATCATCATGGCATTTCTGGAGCCTGCTCAAAACAGGCCTATGTACGCCAGGCAGAGCCTGTTTTTGTAAGATTTAACAAGCTAGTGCATGCAGAGCCACCTGCCATTTTAAGCTCTCTGAAACGAAGCCGTTCCAGCCGGTTCCTCCCCAGGCCCCTCAGTAGCCATTCGGCGGCTGTGGCTCATGCCTCAGCAATGTCATCTGGCCCAAAGGACCTGGACTTGGGACCAAGCGGCGCTGAGGAGACAGTGGGTTGGAAGCGCCACGTTTGAATACCAGACTGCTGATCTATAATTGATGAATCCAGCAAACTCCGAAGGCACCGTGGCACCCACGCTAAGCTGTTAGTCTTATGGGCTCCCCCTCCCATTCCACCTCCCTAGATAAAATATCACAGCATCCTACTGCCAGCGACCCAATTTAAATTTGAAAAAACTCTTCTTGGTGGATCCATGGGAAGCTAGAAATCAAACCTGGTCATTTCTCAATTATAAATCAGTGGGTGTGCAGTTGGGTCTCTGCTGCATTTATCCTCTCTACAACCCTATATGCTGCTGCTGGGTAAAACTAAGTCTGCTCTCACACACTTGTGTGTGCAGGAGAATGCACAAAATCTGTCCCCTGCATGTGTTCCTACCAAGTGTGCTGTTTATCCTGGCTGTCTTTAGTAAAACATACAGATACAGGGATGTTTGCTTTATTTAGAATGATAAATGAAAGTAATAAGCTGCAAATTTCATCCCTTCTGCCATGAGATCTATTTAAAAAAAAATTTCCAACACGCGGGCCAGGCTCATGGGAAGCTCAGTCATGTGTGGAGCAACAGCCCTTCTCCTCAAAAGAGCTGCTGCCTCACTGCCCGACCCGCAGCCCACACTGGGAAGCCTGCAGGGTCAGGCAGGGAAGGTGCCCTCTCTTTTCCCCACTTTGTAAGTGGATCCTGGCTCACCCTGTGGCCCGTGCAAGGGGACACAGGATCCTTCCCAAGCTTCCCCATCCTCCATACTCAGTGCTATTCAACTGTCCTGTAAATGGTCTCATAGCTTTTAAATTTGGAAGGGAATGTAGATCCAATGAAGACAAGAGGTTTGGAGGACACTGGAGTATATTTCTAGATTTCTTCTTGCCCTGACCTCTCAGCCCAGCTTCAGAGACTTTCCTCCCACTGCATCTTACACCACCCCACCAGAGGTGCACAAAAGGGTGCATGCATCTTACAGCACCCCTACCATGGGTGCACCATGGAAAGGCAAAGGGGGCTTTGCCTGTGTCCCTTTGGCTCTCCCTCCTCTATTCCCACCTCAGCTGCATTCTGTCAGCCCAGTCCACGCTCCAGCTTTAAGGCACTAAAATGCAGCACGGTGCTGGGAACGGGTGCTGGTACCGCAACAGGGGACAGGGAGATGGGGAGAGCAGGAGCCCTGCCCCAGCATGGGGGGTGGCTGGGAGGAGGTCTCCCAAATCCCTGCTCGCATTGCCTTCGCTTTGCTGCCTTGGACAGAGCGTGCTTTGTGTAAGCAAGTGCCCATCCACGCAGATCCCTAAACATGCAGAACGTTATTACCACATCATTATAGTCGTCTTAGTGCATTCAGCACAAAAAGACCCCCGCAGATCTAACTGGGTGGTAAGTGGATACAGTAAGTTGGAGATCAGGTGTCATTTTCATCAGATGTCATTCTATATTTTTAGCTGTTGACTGGAGCTATTTTTCAGTGCTTTTAAACGCCAGTTAGCCACCCTGATTGTGCCCCAGCAATCCAATGCTTGTTCAGCCTCCTAACACAGGTCTCTGCTCAGCCCATGCCTCTGCCCCCTTGGGCAAACTGCTCTTGCTGATATGCTCAGGGGCAGCAGCAGGATTTTCCTCTCTCAGGCACTGGTGCTAACATTCATTTTGCAGCCTCGCATTTTTTCTTAGTATTCATACATTGTGTTCCTGGAATTGCTTGGTGCTGGCAGACATGTAGGAGTGGATTACACTTTGGTGCACTTAGAGAATGAATACAGCAATGGCAAAACCGATCACAGCAAAATTCTCTGGTGAAGTTAGCCTCTGAAAACAGAGGGAATTTGCAGTCCTGGCTGTCGACAGGACGCGGGGCAGTTATTCAAGTTTCCCACTTCATCCTGGATATGAACTTCAGCTTTCAAAGCCTTCCCAAGAGATCAGTCCTTGGCCTGGCTCTCCAGATTGTCACTTTGAAGGGCAACCAGTGCAAGCCATGGGGCTTTGTGTGATGCAAACACTGAATCGATAGAAACTGAATTGAGACCACGTGCTCAAGTGATAAGGTCAGAATTTTGCCAGCACTGGGCAAGGACCAGGCACCCCGTGGTAAAGGCCTGTATTGCAGACTGCAGTTCCCTGCTAGCATCTGACTGCCTAGACAGGCAGCGGGGTGACAAAATCCAGCCACTTAATAGAGAGTGCCCAGTACACTTCAGCGGGGTAATTACAGTGGTTCGTCCACACGGGAAAGTTAATCCCAACTGATGGAACGAGGGAGCTTAAAGCAGGCTCATTAAAAGCCACATGAACTCTGACTATGGACACTCTTATTCACTATTCATATGTCCATAATTCATTTTATGAATTCATTCCCAAAACAAACTAAACATGAATTACAGCCCTGGAAACCAAAATAAATGTGTTTACGCAAAGATTTAATGCAATTTAATGAAACCTTTATAAGAGCTTATTTAAACACGTTTTCACAAGTGTCTCAGACTAGCCCTTAGAAGAAGCGTTTGCCTATTCATTCATCTCAGTTAAATTTCACAGACATTAGCTGCATTTCAGCAAGAGGTTTCTAACCTCTTCTGGAGATTGAATATGCAGCAACTGACTCCTTAAGGTAGGAGACTGTTTGTCGACAGTCCTGAGAACAGTTTCATGGCCCATTTCTTTTAGTTTAAAAAACTGGCTTCACTGCATTTCTTTTTAGCCACATTATCACATCAAAGATTTCCTCTGCTTGAAAGAAAGTCCCTCAGCTCTGCCCAAACCTCTTGGAAACCCCTCTGCAGAGGAAGAAAGACAGGTAGTGAGCTGATTAATTGCAAGCATCGGGATAGGCTTAGAAACAAGGAGGAGAAGTCTACCTGGAAAGTGCGTCTCTTTATGACCGGAGGTGGAGCCAGCCGCACTGAATTGAGGAGAGGCAACAGCTGAAGAAGATCAAACCAGAAGGTCGCGGGGCAAAAGAGGCCATTAGGGCACCGAGAGTCAGAGAGCAGCCAGGGGAGAGAACAGAGAAGAGGGGAACAGAGATATTGCCGTGAAAATAAACCACTTCGTGAGAGCTGCACATGGAGGGCACGTGCCACGGGTACCTGCCGGCAGACCTCTGAGCTCCTCTGCACCTTGCGTTGCTCACAGGGGGACTTGTCGTGTGTCAGGTTTTGACTGAGCTCCGCAGCTCTCCTCAGGCAGTATTTACTGCAAGACATCCCCCCTCTGGCTCTGCTAAGCTCTCCAGTGACAAGGCTGTTTCTCTTAATTTCTCATCATCAGATTTGAGGCACCTATCAAAATGCCAATTTTCTCCAAGTTTTCCAAGTGCAGTTTCCTATTTCTTTCTATCTTCCCTTACAAGAAACACAGTGTATCTCCAGGCCTTACCCTTCCTCGGGGTGTGGAAGGGAGCGGAGAGACACTAGCCGGGGCCAGCAGCAGGCATTACGGCCAGCGAACAGGTCCTGGTTCATTTAGCTGAGCAGACACGGCCATCAGGGCCAAGGGAGAAGACTAGACCTTGCTGCCTCTGAGCCCTGAGCAGGGTATTGCCTTGGGAGCCTGTGCTTTGCTTTTCCTTGTTTAACAGTAACATCAGCCTCCGACTGCTTATAGCCAGGAATGCTGCCTTAGGGCACAAAGCTGACCCGGACACATAGAAATCAAATGCACTAAAGCTCAGGAGCATTTGTTCATCCTTCTGCTGTATCCAGTTTCCACTTGCATGCATGCTGCTCCCAGGCTGGCACCCACCGTGCCAGCTCCAGGCCCAAGAATGCTCCTCTGGCCTGATCCACTTTCCTGTTCCTATCAGTTTCCCATTGAAGCTGCTCTTGATTTACACAGGGAGAAGAGAAAGAGGCTTTCTGTGCTCAGGCACAAAAACGTGCCCGTGTGCAATGTTTCCCCGTGTGAGCTGTGCACTCAGATCTGAGAGGTGTGCCCATAGGTCTTCCACCACAGTAACTGCTGTCATCCAAGCAGCGCAATTTAATCCCTTTAAACACCATTCTTCATGTTTGCAGTGAAAGAGAGGATCCGGTCCTGTTGCAAAGTGAAGTGGCAACCCAATATTGCAGCATCACCGCCCTGTGATCAGGCGGTTGAGTTCGAATGCACTGATCCAGACAGCCACAAGCTATGGCAACAAAAGTAGTGCTGCTGGAAAATCAGCCAGGCTGATACTACCTGAAGGAAATCCTTCTCTTTCTAAAAGACAGTGCAGGAGGCCCCATAGCTCAGGAGAGTGTTCAGAACTGCACCGATCTTCTCAAGGGGGATGTTGCTGTACATCCCCATACCCCATGCTAGGTGTACCTAAGCATGTCTGTACGGGTGACCCAGACCCAGCTGAGCTCGCTTCGCCTGGCTCCTCAGGTGCTGAAGTGTATCTGAAATATTATTCAGTTTACAGGGAAGCAGAGCAAGGATGCTGGAAAGGATAAGGAGGAAAATGGAGAGAAGCAGTCCTGAAAAGAGAAGCGAGACAAGACCCAGCTATGGATTCAGGTGCAAGTGGGAAAGTTTACAGGAGTAACCTGAAGCTTCTTCCACCCAGCTCCTGCCCTACTCCCTCTGTGTCCCAATGGCAAGTTTTTTTTCAGAAGGCAGCATGCAATATTGGATCCGCAACCTCGTGCCTGTGCATCAGAACTGGGTCCCATCAGACCATTACCCACAAACCTTTAGCGCAAGGATCTGGTTAGAGCGCAGGGCTGCAAGGGTGGTACTTAGGTATTCCTAGGGGACAGTGAAGACACATGACACAAACGGGGTCAGTTAGACACACGGCATTTCTGAGAGCAGGCAGAGCACGGCTGGTCCCCCCTTTCCCTGAGCTGAGAGCCCTTCCCCAGGGTGGCACTTTGGAGCAGCTGAGACGGCCAGCTCACACCGAATGGGTAGCCCCATGCCTGGGCTTGTCCCTCACAGCAGTGCAGGCCAGACAGACTTGTACAAAAAAAAAAAAAAAAAAAAAAAGGAACTACAACTTGAGCCAAGGCATACATCCTAACCTTACATTTCCTTCCTAAGAAAACAAAGATGAAACAAAACTGAAACAACATCCCTGGTTTTTCAGGATGCTGGTTTTCATTTCCTCACCCAGAACATCTGACAAAGGACCTTGTCAATGAGTAAAGCAAGAACAAATTGCAATTCAGTCATATGTGTAGCATTTTTACAACAAGGCTCATCCTAATTTTCATTTTGGAAGGAAGAGAGGGAACTGCACCTCTGTTGGCTGATTTGTGCCTGTGACTAGACCCTTCGGGACACGCCACCCTTGAGCTGATCTGAGGACAGTCACCCTTCCCATGAGCATGTCTCTGACTTGGAACAACTCACAAGCCTTTTAAAATGTTGAGCTTGCTGCTTCATGAGACCAGAAGTACCCCCATGAGAACCAAGGAAACACCACCAGGCTTTGCTGGGGTGCAAGGCTTTGCACCAGCCCTTTATCCACTGTCACAGCCCAGTGGTGTGTCACCCTGGGGTGCCTACAACCCCGACCCACCAAACCAGTGTGCCTTTGCACCCAGGTCTGAGCCCAGGCTACTCCCAGCGATGCACAATCTGCATCTCCATTTCCCAGTGTTGCTGCAGGTCCTGCCGCTGCTTTTCACCTTGAGCACTGAGGACAGCTGGAGCCAAGGGCTGTAACAGGAACCCAGGCCACCTCTCGGGTGAACATTGTTGTTAGCTTCTTTTTAACATAACAATCTAGTGAGCCAGCTCGCCTAAATAAACACAGCTGACCGGCTATTATTGTACCGGGACTGGCACATACCCATAGCTCCCATCTCCCTCACTCCCACTAGAGCTCTCTCCCTTGCCTCTGCTGCTCAGAGCATCCAGGGCCCTGCTCCCTGGGGCCAGGGACCAGAGCCCAGCTAATTGTCCAGAGGCCTGTCAAAAATAAACAGAAAGCCCTTAAGCCTGTCTCCCTGTACACCCAGATTACAAATTCCAGCCACTTCATATGATGTCGTTCCAATGCATTTCCAGTGGATTTTCATCAGTCCGGTTGTTTTTAGCACTGCTTAAATTTTACTGCTGTAATCCCCTCAAACCCCATGATGTACTCTCTCCTCTCTCAGCTGTGGTGCACGCCAGCCAGGCCAGAACAAAGACGCAAGTGGGGCAACGTCCTGGCTTTGGTTAAATGGTTGCTGGCGTCAACCCTCCCTCTCTGCCTCTTCTTTGCAAGCAGAAAGCCCACCAGGCCTGGGGGGCCAGTGTGGGGACCAGTTCACCAGGGACCAGCCAGAGCACCATGGCCAGGGGCGGTCAGGGTTACTTCTGGGCAGGGAGCAGAACCCTTCCCCTTGTCTCTATGCAGGGTTCAGGCCAGCATGAGGGAGAAGAAAAAGGAAGGAACGTCAATAGAGTCTCCCCAAGGTCTGCAAATCCCCCACTGCTCCTGGCCACGCCACCGCAGTGGACTCTGGAAGCAGGACAGAGCTGGTGCAGCAGCACCAGGTGTGAGTGGGTGACCTCTACTCCTCCAGAAACCCCAGGTTTCGTTGCGTTCTGGGGTGAGCACACGGATCTTCCCAGCTCCAGCACAGAGCATGGGAGGGTCTCCAGGAAGCAGCAAAGACAGCATTTAGCTGGGGGTCAGCCCCGGTGGGCAGGAACAAACCAGAGAACCAACATCCCTCCTGGAAATCCTTATCTGCTGCTTTTCTGCAAAACGCATCAATCAGCCGAGCGCTGCCCTTGGGGGCCCGATGACGCATCTTGTTAATGAAACAATCTATATTTCCAACAAAAAGCCATTCAAATGAAGGAGGATTAACATGCAGGAAGGCACAGGACAGACGATAATAACGCTAATGACTTACCCTGTGTGGGTACTCTGCACACTGACCCTGTGAAAGAAGGGGATTAAAAGGAAAGAGTTTAAACCACAAACAGGGAGGACCAAGATAGACACACAGGGTCAGATTCAGAAGGTGTAAATCATTGTGACCATATTGAATTCAGTGCAGCTATGCCAATTTGCACCCGACAAGCACCCTGCCTCCTGTCCCCTCTCCCCAGAGCCCTCTGTTCTTGCTGTATTTCTCAGCCACTCAAAGTCAGAATGAGCAGCACCAAACCCATCGAGTCCCTGCTCACTTTTTACGTTTAATTTTCAACACATCTCCCATTCAAATTACCTTTTCTCCTTTTTGTCCTGGGGGTCCCTATAAAAGAAAAGTGATTAATAAAGCCCTCAGTAAATGAAGGAGTTCAGTGCATGCAAGGGGAAAGGGATTAGGAGGAGGTACAATTGCAAGAGCTGGGATACTTACGGGTTGTCCCCTGGGACCTGCAGCACCCTTTAAAGAAACACATTGTCGTGAATGCGAGATGGATTCAGGTTTACAGTGACAAGAAGATAAAAACTCTCAGCATATAGAGTAGGTGGAAACTCAGCTTTTAAAAACAATTGTGGAGAAAAGTTCCCAAGAGAGATCTGGGTTCCCTTTGTTACTCTGGAGGAGTGAAAATGCACACATGTTCTGGCTGCACTGTGGGGGGCAATTATTAAAAGAAGAGGGAAAAAAATCATCAGGAAAACACACCCTTATTGTTCCCAGGACCTCAGCTGACAGCGCGTCTCCTCGGTCGACGCACTGGGATCAAACCAGAAGCAGCCAGGACTGAAGCCTGAACTGCAACTGCCTGAGCTAGGATTGCGCAACAGGGGGATGACAGCTTACCCCTCCGCTGAGGAGCGGGGAAGGGAGATCTTCAACATGTGCTTGCCAGAGGGTTACACTGACACTTAGGCTCAAAAAACAGAATTAGCAGAAGAAAACATTCAGCATTTCGGTGAACAAAGGTGACTACAGAGCTGCTAGCCTGGCATACTCGTGTTTGGGGATTTCATCATCAGAGATGTCAAGAGGAACAAGACTCCATTTGGGTTTCCATCAAATGTGGCCTAAGTTTATAATTTTCAACCAAAAGCATTTTAGTACGATGCACATATGAAACAGAGTTTCAAGAGGGGAAAGAAATTTAATAAAAAAATACGCTTTTTTTTTTGTTAGATAAGTTGAAAGCTGCCAGATGGGTTTTCAGAAAACTTTCCACCAACTTTTACTTCTGCTATGAGGCCAACCACGAAAAATGTCAGCTCCCAGAGTATATTTAGAGAACGTAATTGCTAACTGCAAGGAAAACATATCCCATGCATAACTAGAGGGTTGCTGTTGTGACATGATGAATCTGATAGCCATAATGTAAAAATTACAGATGTGCATCCCAGCATATTATGAAGTTACAGAATTAGGGACACAGCCAGTGCATTAGCTGAACTAGGATCGCTACCCTGCCTATAAGCTTGTTTCCAGCTGAGAGACAACGTCATTTCAAACCAACCCATCACCCACAGACAAACATATATTTTTTTTACCATCTCCCCCTTCTGTCCAGGATGACCCTGCAAAGGAAGGAAAACATGCATCAGCTTTCGCCACTGCAGTCTCTAGAAGGTGTTGGCTTAACCCGCTTACCCCTTGCCTCAGGAGGTGCCCGCAGTTACTATACCTTGTCAAGGGCGAGGCAATGTTGTGCATGTGGAACTTTGCTCGCACACCTAACAGGATACCCCTCCCTGCTACCCAAAATCATAGAACCATAGAATGGTTTGGGTTAGAAGGGACATTAAAGATCATCTAGTTCCAACCCCCCTACCATGGGCAGTGACACCAAAATGCCGAGAACAAAGCTCTGGAGGATGAATACAGGCCACAAAGGCTCTGCAGGGCATGGCTAGGACATGGTTAATCCCCCCTCGGGCTCTCAGAGCAGCTTCAGCTGAGTGCAGTGCAGTGCGCTGCACCTCACTGGGGCTCATGTGTGTGTCCCCGAGCAGTACAAGAGAGATGCTGCTGGGTCTCTCTTGATGGTGATGTTCCTCACAGCAAAACAGGACCCTACTGTAGGAAATCAGGTGCCAGAGGTAAGCGCTACCAGCTCCTTCTCCATTACAGCATGGCTAGAGGAAGCCTAGTGGGGAACTTGGCCAAGGGGCTGCCTGGAGCTATGGGTTTCATGTCAGCTGGGTTCATAGAGAAGTAGCTGTATTTGTGCCTAGGTCTCTGAAGGATGGGAAGAACTTAGGTCTCTCGGTCTCTCTACTATAAAGCTGATTATAAGGAGGCTCTAAGGACAGCATGGAGGTCTTTAGGGTCCTTTTCTCTTCTACGGCAACTCTTCGCAGCACTGCAGCGAAGAGAAAGAAGCTGTAGGGTCGACTTCAAATGAGGCTGTCGACTGTCTAAGGCAGAGAGCTGGTGCCTAGGGGTCTGCTCTGTCTGTCTGATTCGGGGTAGGAGTGCCTGCTAAGGCTTTCCCTGCAGCAGCCAGGCTGTCGCACGTGTGAAGTGCTATTTTATAGATTTGCCTAGAAAGGAAGCAGCCACACTCTGCCTTCCCTAAACTCCTGACTCCTGCATCTCCCCCAAGGCATCTGTGGTATCCTCCTGCCTGCCAACCTTCTAACTTTCTTTTAATACATGCATGTACATGACATAGCAAAATAATCCTCTTAAAAACATACTCTATAACAGGCAGGCTGGCAGGACAGTGGGACCTAGCAGGAGGCAGGGCAGAAAGCCTTGAAAGACGCTGTTTGCTTACCGGTTTGCCGTCCAAGCCAATAGGGCCCTGAAATAAAAAAGGAGAAATGACAAGAAACGCTTTCACTGGGGTGTCTGTCCATCTGCCCCGACAAGCACTATGTGTCACAACATCGTACGGACTGGGGAAAGGACGCAGAGGTGACTCTCTCTGCACTCCCACTGAGTCCTGGAAGGTCCCTGGCCCACTGGATACCCGCCCAGCTTCCCAATTGGTTCTGCAGGGACCTGCTCACTGTCAGCCCATTTCAGCAGCAATGCTGGGGGAGGGGAGGGGAGGGAAGGGGAAGGGGAAGGGGAAGGGGAAGGGGAAGGGGAAGGGGAAGGGGAAGGGGAAGGGGAAGGGGAAGGGGAAGGGGAAGGGGAAGGTAATGGAGGAGGGATTCGTGGGCGATTTGCAAAAAACCCTCAGCATTTCAAATTTTGCAGTGTCCTACAAACTAGTTGAAAATCAGCAGTTTTCTCGAGACTTTGATTTAAAAAGGCACCCACCTTTGGGGGAAGAGGAGTTTTTGCAAATGATAGAATAATAAAAGTGTCCCAGGGAAGAGGTGACATACAGCTCAGCAGCATTTTGAAGGTACTATTTGATGAGAAACAGGCTCCACAAAGCAGTGTCCCACCTGGCACTTCCTCATGAGCTGGGCTGATTTGTTTTCTGCTCCTCCAAAAACCAGAGACCTCAAAGGCCTGGAGGGATCTGCTTCTCCTCAGCCCAGGGGCAGCTCACAGCCCCCCTTTTCAAAAAGGGCAGAGCTGTGGAGCCCAGTCAGACAGCTCAGAGGCTGCCAATTCCTATCATTTTCCAGGCGTGAGAGTCTCCCCCGCAAACCTGCTCTTGCACATCTTGTGTCCTGGAGCAGCAGCTGAGCTGCCTGGCGGGAGCAGGGATGCAGGGGGGTGTTTGTGTTTGTCTTAGGCTTCCTAGTCGTCCAGGATAAATGCATAAGAATAAATAGCAACTGTTTGAATTCTCCAGCAGCCTCAATGCTTCAGAGAATGTTGCCAGCAACTGTAGGACTGAAATGAAATTTGCTTTGTCCTCTCCTGGGCTTGTTTTCTGTTCCCTTGTCCATCTGTAACAGTGTTGGAGAATAATCACCCCCTCATGCTTTTTGTCCTTTCCCTTTGGCATGACCAGAGTATTCAGCCTAGCATGGTCCCCAGTAGACCTGCATCATGCAGGGCCCCATTTGGATCACAGGCGCTCACTGCTATTGCAATATCACCTAAAGACTCAATTAAAGTTGGAATTTCACCTACCTAGGGGTTATTTTCTTTGTTTGGGGGTATTTCTTAGGATGGTTTTCTTTTACTGAACAGATCTGGCTTCAACTATGTTATTTTAACACTTGGGGTTTTTTAAATTAATTTCCTTTCAGAGCTGTGTGGTTTGTTTTTTTTTTTTCCCCCTAAGTATCATTTAAAAGGGGGGGGGGGCGGGGGGAGACAAGAAAAACAAATGAAGAAAAAATTACTTTTTCCAATGATATCAGAACAGGTCCTTGGTTTCAGACAGAAATGATGAGATACAGCGAGCACTTATGACACTTCCTAGTAATATTGCACAGCCGTACCTCATAAATTAGCAGTTACACTTACCGGGAATCCAGGAAAACCTCTTGTTCCAGGCTGTCCCTGGGAAGAATGAAACAGAGAGAGCAGTTTAGAGGAACTGAAGTGGATTTTGACTGACCCTAAGTCCTCTCTACGGAGCCTTTCCTCCAGCCTCTGCCCATTTATCCTACGACTCTCTGAAGAGTTACCCAAGACCCAATTCCCCTCCAAGGGCAAAGCGTCTTGGGAAGGAGGGGAAAACTCTCATCCCCACTCCAATTTGTACAGGGCCAAGAAAATCCTGGAGCAGGTCCAGTTTGGACTGCAAGCAGTTTCCTTGAAGTTTCTACATTAATTAAATGGGTGTCCCTAGCCCATACACTAGGCTTTTGGAGAATATTCCAGAGGCTGAGCTCATTTTATGGCAATTCTTGCTGCCATAAACTGGAGGCGTTTAATGCAGGGTGCTGCTCTGTGCAAGACAAACCTTGCAGGTCACTGGAGTCTAAATACAGCCATCCCTCTTCTCCTCCTCCCCTAACCTCATGTCCCAGTGCACTCATTTTCCTCACAAATAATTGTGGAGAAGAGATGATTTTTTTTTTTCTTTCCTGTTTTTTTCCTCTGAGAGCTAAGAGAAAAAAGGAGAGTTAGGTAGTGTGATGAGAGGAACATGAGCACCAAGTCCTTTCCCCTGCCTCCTTCTCGCTAGCCGGCGTTGGCTACCAGTTTGGGATCAGGTACAGCAAACACTGGTTTGGGATGTCTTTGGCAGCTTCTTCATCACCCACTTAAAAACACTGAAAAAAATAAAATGTCCTGGCTGTTAATTTTTCATAGTTCTTCAGTTTCTGGGACCTGTGACATTCCAGGTCACAGTTTCCCTAGGTTTGTGGGTATCCAGAAAAGATACCACTTTACTTAAGGAATTTTAATCTCAGTTTCCAAAAAAAAATGTGTGAGGCAAGTCAGGAAGCAATATGGACCAGACTTCAGCAGATCTGGAAGCACACCCATGTAGATGGAAACAGCAGCATGAGGTAAATCCTGTACCACGCTCATCGAGACCGCCTGCAGCATCTTGCCTTCCCTGAAAGCCGTGCTACGATGACAAAGAGCCCAGGTTTCTTATGTGTTCTCATGCTTCATTCTGGTGAAGAAAATGCTTTCTTAGGCAATTTAAGATACCATGACCAGACTCTTTGAGTCCCACAGGGGTCTCCTAGGAAAAAGCTGGCTGTAAACAAGGGTTCACTTCTGAAAAGAAATGCACATGGGTGCATTTCTGCCTTAATCAGAGCTATCCCATGTGGTGCTGAGCGAAGGGAAGGGGAAGGAGGGGATGCGCGTGCTGGGCTGCAAGGCTGAGGTTTGCCACAGTGCAGCAATGCACTTGGGAGAGAGCTCAGAGCCATGCTGTCAGGGAAAACCTTGACCTTCAGGTTACATCTCCTCCAGCCTCCCTCTGCCTGCAGAGAGAGTCGGTGAAGATTTGGACCTTCAGAGGTGGGGCCAGATAACCTCCTCACAGAGTTTAAGGGATGTCCCTACCACAAAATGCCTTACGTTGTGCTGAACAGTTGTGTTTTTATACACAAGGCTACCAGGACCTAATCCCATTTGCACTGTTTTTTTAGTTCTGCAAAGTTGAACTTGGTCAGCTTTGCTTTGCAAGATACATATAAAACCACCTGGTCCTGTTGGCCAGTGACCAGGAGGGAAGATAGGCTATAAATTAAAGGATCTGTCCACCACTGGTTTCTGAAAAGGCAAGAATCAAGAAGAGGCTAGCCACAATTCATTAATTTTGGTTCCCTGCTGGACACCTCCCTGGACAAGAAGTGCTAAAAAAAGAATTAGGGAGAAAACCTGGAAATAGTGCAATTTGGCTTCCTTTGTAGACTACAGACTGCTGCCTCTTTCTCCTTGGAGGACGGCAGAGTGATTTGCACGGTATCAGGCCAAAACAACAGTTCAGCAGCGAGCAATTCCAAGAGACTGTTTTTGTTGGGTGACTGTTTTTCCTTGTCTTCTTTTTAAAATGTTGATCGTATGAAGTATGTAAGCCCAGGAGCTGCCAAATCATGGAGACCGTCTGTTTCTGCCACTATCGGCGCACTGTCCCTCTCTGGCCAGAAGTTAAGCAGCTCTGAGCTCTAGTGAAAACTTTAACCTCCAAACAAAAATCTGGAAACTATTTGTCATCCCACGTCTTTCCGAGTGGCCCCTTGGCCGGGGTTTCCGTGTTTGTCTTCACTGCTCAGCCATCCTTTTGACCTATCACCAACTCCCCAGGAAACTGGATCATCTTCACAGTAGGCTTTGGGGGTGGAAGTGTGGAGTTGTGCCAGTCCTGGCACCTCAGGGCTTTGACGGGGGTAGGCAAAAGCCCATTTTAAATATCATTTGCCATCTAAGTTTTCCGCTGCTTTGGACATGCAATGCACTTTCCCAAACAGCAAAGGCAATGAGGCAAAGCAGCAGCACCAAAGCAGACATTAAAAGTTGTCCTGCAGACCAGGCATGTGTCCTTCAAGAAAACAGTGGTGCCTGTCACTGTTTGCAGGGCCTACAGTGACAGGGACTGATGGCTTTACTCTCCAACTACTCTAACCACGCTATCCAGAAGGCTAGGAACTACAGCTTGTGAGAAACAACAAAAGCAATGGGGCATTTACCCTCCAAAATCTGCTGCTTGTGGAGCAGGGTGGTCTCACTCAGAGCTTGGCATTGAGACACCTGCCAGCCTTACTCCTCGCCTGGCCACATGGCCAGGGACTGTCTACTGGGTATAAAACACTTGGGGAGACCCATTTGTCTCCTGGGCTTTGGTTCTGTCGCATCTCAGACTCCAGCGTGCCAGGCAGGTGGGCCTGGGAACCGGCAAAGCTGTTTCTTATTAGAAACACTTATCATGGGGCCTTTGGAAAGTTAATTAGAAAGCCAGATGTAGCCAAGTGTTCACACTGCCTAGGTCTCTCTCACTTGACCTCTGCTGTGAAACAAAAGTTGCTGGCGGCCGATCCCCTCTGCAGGTCAAGGACGGTGCTCTTCACAGGTTAATCAAAATCGGAAGTGCCCACTGGGAGGGAGAAAATTGAGTCTCCAGGTCTTTTTTCATGGAAATCTCTGGTGGAGGCTCTGCAGGGATGGAGTGGGGAGGACTGGCTGCATCCGCACAAAAGCAGAGGCTTGATGGCTGAACCGCAGTGCAAGAAACATCCAGCATTTAGGGCATGTAAATGCTCCAACCTTTCATGTTGGTCTTTTTTTATGACCCTATCCTTGCAAAAAGCTTTGTCTGGCTGACTCATTGCACCTTGCAGAGACGCTTTTGCTGGAAGAGGGTGCAAAATCCTGCCTACACTTTCCTCTGCTTCCCAGACAGCTAAGGGACTTTCCAGACAGAGGTAACTGTGCTGTCAAAGAGTTTCCAAGATTTTGGGTACTTGACAAGGTCCTCGGAACAACTCTGAACCACCCATTTTTGTGAGTTCCCCAGTCACTAGCTTAGCTCTGATCCTGCCCTTCTGCAAAATCAGGGGGTTTGTCCTCTACTAATGAAACCAAAGACTGAGATCAGCCAGGCAAAGGGCGTATTTTCTCCAAAAGTGGTAGCAGCCTTATTGCAAGAAGGACATATGTTTCTTCCTTTTAAATACAGGAATATGGTTCCCTTGCAAGGGAAGGCTTCCTCATTTGTTCTGGAGTATGAGCTGTAATTTCATTATATATAGTATATAATAGTAGTATAAAATCAAGCCTGGCTCAGCATGGGAACCACATTATACAGGGTTTTTGCTCTCTCCAGCTGATGCTGTGTGTTACCGCCCCTCCTAAGTCTTTCCCTGTAACTTGCCCACATCCTGCATCAGTCAAAAATAGAGAGAAAAGCCACTTACGGGTGGACCGCGGGGCCCGATGATAGACATGCCCGCTTCTCCTGGAGAACCCTGCAGAGAGACAAGGGAGAGGAAAAGGGGTGAGAAAAGGAGGAGAGAAAAATACAAAGACAATTATATTCCCATCAAGACTGGGGTTAAATGAGGGTGCTCAAGGTGTGAGACCTTCAGGGCTTATGGGGCAGCTGCCATTCTGGCCTCCCCTAGCTCTTGCCCTGCACTTTGGGAAAAGAGATGTCGTTTGGAGCTACTCAGACGTGCCAGAAAATGGAAGCTGCACAGCAAGGAAAACTATAAACACATAAAACACTTTCTGGCAAAACAGAGGTTCTGCCCCATTACAAGTGTGAAAGATGGCCTGAAACCCTTGCTGTTTCCTTCCTGCGAGTCCAGGAGGACTATGTCTTGCACAAGAAAGAAAAGAAGCAGCGATGTGCTGGGCTCCAGGGAAATGGGAACTGCGGGCAGCTCACTGGCTGCCTCCAGAAATGCCTCGCTTGTGTGCTTCTCAAACTCAGTTGGGATGTGGACGAAAACAGCAAGTCCTTGCTGGAAAAGAAAACAGCTGCCTCTCCAGCTCCTAGCCACCCACGACGTGCGATGGGCAGGACATGTCCCTGTCTTTGGAAAACATGGCATATTCCCCAAAGGCAGCTCCAGAAGCACCCAGGGCTGGGGATCCTTGAGATGGAGCATCCCATAAACCAAGCAGCCTGTGAGCAAGCAGAGCTCTCTGCAAAACAAAGCTGGGGCCTGCCAAGGACCTAGGACTCTCACAGAGAGCTTTGGAGATGGATGGGCAATTAAGAGTGATTTTTCCTTTGTTTGTTTGTATACATCTGGTGTCCCTTCATGTTGAAAGCTTTGGCCAGAGAGAAATGCAAGAACACACAGAGAAAAAACAGCGTGGCTTCAGGCAGTGAAATCTCGGTCTGTTAGATAACGGTTGGCTCCAATGAACAAGCAGGAGCTTGAAAGCAAGGAAGGAGTATCTCTGTCCTACCTTGCCCTTCCTTGCTGTTTTTCTCTCTACCTCCTATGAACAGGAGCAAATGGGCCTGGTATGGCAGTGCCCTGCACCGACGACCCCCCTTATCAGGTGAATATTCATCCCCTTCCTAGTTTCTACACGTTGTTATTCAGTTATTCACACCCCCAAACACCCCCAACCCACTGTTCTTGCAGGTACGAGGTACTCACAGCCCTGGGGAAAATACACTAACACTGAAGCGTCAAACACTTCAAAACATGGGGGCCAGCAGTAGGATGCTTAGCAAACCACCGCTTCCTTGGTGGGACAAAACACCAGTTTGCTGCACAGCAAACAGTTTGGGAGATGGCGTCCCACAGACTTAAACCATACCATCGGTTTTCCTTAGGAGGAAAAGGTCCCACCATGTCAGAAATAGGAGTGTCCCATGCCATTTTCTTCTTTCCTATGGCTTGCACTGGGGATCAGGCTAACCTGGGAGACGGAGGGGAGCTACATGTTGATTAGGGCAAGCAGAGCTGCCAGCAGGGAAGAAACTCAACGGTTAAAACCCAGGAAGCCTCAAGGGGAGCCCTGCCTGTGCCCGCTAGCTCTTACACTGTTAGTAAATTGTCATAAACAAGAAACGCAGCATCTTTGGAAGCTGAGTGGCCTGGAAGGAATTTGGGAGATAAACTCGCACTGCCCCCAAGATGGGGCAGCCTGGGGGGGTGAAAGCCCAAAACTGGCTGCAGCGGCCGTGACTGTGACCAGGGGACTTGTGCTGGCCCTAGAGGAGGACAGTCGGGGATGCTATGGGCTGCGAGGAGCCGACTCACCTTCTCTCCAGGTTGCCCTTTTAGTCCCTGGGTCAGTGGCACCCGTCACAGCCACATGCAAGAGGGTGCAGGGGAAAGAGAGAGAGACACAAACACAGGCATCAGCGGCAAGGGCACACTCCCCCAGCCCAAAACCCTGGCTATGGGGCTGGGATGAGCAGGGTGGCCTCAGCTCCTGCCCCAGCCCTCTTCCCCATTCTCACCCTGGGATGCCTGAGCAAAGAGCAGCTCCAAAATACAGTGCTCAGCCAGGCAGGGGATGCCCCCACCTTGTTTAGGGCATGGTTATTTGGAAAGGGCAGCTGCCGGTGGCAGGCAGGGGTGCATGTTAGCAAGCCCACAGTTAGCAAGCCCAGCCAGCGGACGAGGTGGCAGCAGGAGGCACCCAACCAGGGGGGATGCTGAACCAGAGGAGGGTCTGAACAATACGGCAGAGGGGATGGAAACACCCCCCTGGCATCAATGCGGTTTGCAGGGTTGGACACCCTGCTGTGACTAGGAGATCCCCTCAGGTGTGGGGCTCAGGGAGGGCGGCTTTTTGCAGGCTGACACCCGCCAAGGGTCATCCTGAAAGCCCCCCCAATATCTTGAGGGTTGGAAGAGGATGGAAGAGGACAAGGCACGTGCAAGATGTTTCAACTTACCGGCCGCCCAGGGATCCCCATCGCACCTTTGTCTCCCTGGCAATTAAGGCAAAATCAGTGGCAATTGGAAACTGGCCAAAAGCAACGTTATAAAACAGCACAAATGAGCTGTGCCACAGACGCAGCGCAAGTGTCCAGGGATTTTCAGAGAGGGACAGAGCAAGTTAGAGAGAGGAAAGTGTGTTTGTGTGTGTCTGAACCTGTCTTTAAGAACACATGCAACCCACCAGTTTGCTTTTGCATATGACAAACCAGCACATCTCACAACAGAAATGACATATGGTGATTTAGACAGCAAAAGAAGAGCAAGAGTTTTCAGCCTAACAAAGTATAATCCCAATTTCCAACACTTCATAAAATCTGGGTTCTGGGAACTGGCTTCCTGCAGTAGCCAACCGTCACATTTTTCTCTTTCTTTACGAAAGTCATCTGGGTATTAGCTATTTATTTATAGAGTTATCACTTTAAAACAGGATTCTCTTAGACTTGAAAATACAGTCCTGTCCAGAAGCAAGAGAAAAATGTGGGAAAACAAGCTGACACAGGAAAAAGCATGTCTGGAAGAAGACATATGAGCAGCTGTGTTCAGTGTCCTCTACCCCTTTGAGATACTTCCCAGTGCATTGTCAGGGTGCGAACGATCCTAACAGTGGTTTGGGGAATGACTTTGGGTCAGGCGACACTGAACAGAGCCTCATAAACACATGAACACAAGACCAGTGGCAATTTCCTTCAGCCACTTCCCTACAAGGCAGTTTTCTGCCTCTTACAGTTAAATTTAACTATGCAATTTAAAAAAAAAAAGTCAACCCCCTCTGCATTCCTGGTCACCAAAACTGAAGGCTGTGCAAATTTGGAAGATAGCAGCTGATTGCTGAAAGGATCTTGATGGTTATGGCTTCAGAGGTCATGTAGCTTTTGCTCTATATTTTGCTAAAATGACGTGATAATAATCTCTCTGTTCTGCTTCCAGCAATGTTTGGGGTTTCCATACGTAAAACAGAGCATTCCCTGCCTGTGGTTGCCTGCGTCCATAGACACAAACCTGGTTTTCTGGTTTCTGCAGCTGGAGACACCAGCCCCATCAGTGCCACCTTTTTGTGCCTTCCCCCATGTTCAGCCCCAACATGTGAATGTAGTCTGAAATCTCTGCAAGGGGAATGTACTTAACTCTATTTGTTTTGCTGGGCGTACACGGAGGCTCCTTTGGCCGTGCATCCCAAACTCAGACATTATTGCCTGGGATCAAACTGTTACCTGGTGAAAGTTTAGCTGCTTCCCTCTGTGGAACCAGGGGGGCCGTTTGGTATTGGGGGCGTTCCTTTCCATGCAGTGCATGTTTTGATAAATTGAAAAGCAATATATGCTTTGCAAAAGCATCCCTTGCAGATGGACGAAATGCTAAACAGCTGCTTGATTTTAAATTTTGTATATGACATATTATGGGAAACTGCTTTCTTCTGGGGTTTTAAGCAGGTTCTCAATCCCACTAATATTTGCCTATCTCTGTGTGCTGGCAGCGAGCAAAAGTCCCCGTGTCAGCATCTTGCCCTGGGATTACTTTGTGGCTGCTGGAGAACATAACGCTGAGTTTTCCTGTGCTTTTAGTCCCTTAAATGCTGCTTTCCTCCAGAGCTGAGCTCAGGCTGATCTCCCCCATAGTTTGAGGTAAAAGCTCATTTTATTTCTCCTGGCTCTGCTGTGGCTGGTGCCTGAGCAGGAAGAGCCCAAGGTTGGGGCTGAGCTGCGCCTGGTCTCCAGTGAGTACCTGGTGTTGGAGCGGTACATGACGGCACCATGTCTGGTACGTGACTGCGCAGTGTTACAGCCCTCCAAGCAATAATAGCGAAGGGGGATCTCCCAGTAGGACAGCAAATAAATGCCAGATGTTTATAAGGAAAGGTTGTCTGTGACAGGGAGCCAGGAAAGAGAACTCGCGGGTGGATGATACCATGTAGGTTGGTTACGAAGTCATGTGAAGCTGCCTGCAGCTCCCACATCGGAGCTAGGGGAGCACGAAGGGCAACAAGCAGCCTCTGTCCTCAGCTGGGGAGAGAGCCAGTAGCACAGTTTGCATTTTGTTTATTGGGAGATTGCTTGTTATGGCTGTTGCAGTCTCCAGGTGAGCAGCAGCCTGGGGAGCAGGGAGCCATCGCCAGGAAAGCACGCAGCTGTAACCCCAAAACCCGCGCTCCTCCTCACTCATGACTATCTATCTCAGATGCAGATACTGTTATTATGGACTTTTGCATTTGTCCCAGAATTACTTAGGCCTTTTAAATCCTGCTACAATTAGCAAGCCCCATCAGCAAGAATACTGCACTTCTTCAACCAGACCCTCAAGCAGACAAAGGCATCTTCAAAAGTAGTATGTTTCCCACATGCAGGATGGTTCATAGGGATTATGTTACGCTTAAGTTTGGTCCTACAAAGCTCCTGTGGTCCCTACTCTATTAGGAGCCATGTCCTGTTTGCAATATGCTATTCTTCCGCATCAGGTTTGCTATGCAAGCTCACTACCTTCTCCCAGCTTACAAACCCTGGAGGCCTACTGATGAAAGTACTGCCAGAGAGAGAGCGCAAGGGAATGAAAAAGAAAGAAGTAAGTATTTACCTGGAGCCCTGGTCTTCCTGTAGGACCCTGAAACAAAATACACAGAAAAGATGAAAGTTAGCTTCAAACTCTGAAGGGAGGGCTTAATAAAGAGACAAAATCACATGTAGGGGTTTAGGAAACCAAATGGTTAAAAATCTCTCCACAGCTCCTTGACCATCAGCTCTGATTGCTTTGGTTTCCTAATCTCCTGTTTGTGAAGTTTTCTCTCCTTTCGGCATGGCTCTACCCACAGCTCTCCGCACGGGCTCTGAAGGTATCTGCAAGTCCACGGAGAATGAGCTAATTACAGGGCTCTGATTTTCTTCCTTAGTTTCCATCTGCTAAATATTATTTTTTCATGTATGGAATTGCTGCAGTTGCCACAGAAATGTTGCATGTTCAGAAATGGGAGAGAAATCGTCCGTGAGAGGATCTTTTCCTTCGGATGTGGTCCAGACGGCGAAAGAGTCCGGGAACCTCAGGACTATTGCACGATTTCATCATTTCCTTCCTTCCTTTGCCCCTTTTAGTCCCAAATCTCACCAAATTTCTTACATGACTGCGGGTTGCCCTTGCTTTCACCAAAGCATTGATTGACTTCAAGAATAACGGTGGGAGCATCTGTTGGGCAAGAGGAGAGCGTGAAGGCCCCTTTTGCTGCTGGCGTGTTGCTCATCCATTTCCCTGGCTTTTCTCCTGGTTGTCCTGGACTACAAGCAGGGCTCAGCACATTTCTAATGAGTATTTCTGCCCATCCTCACACTCAAACCAACACCATCACCGGGGGCTAAGCCTTGCCACTCGGCATGTTGCGTTTTGCAAGCTGGGAATAAAACCCGGGGGAGAGATGTGGGGTCATCAGTGCTTCAGAGTTGCTATCCAGCACGATGTGTATGACAACCAGCCAGGCAGGAGCCCAGGTCTGTTGCTCATAAACTTGAGTTTCCATGCGGTTTTAGTCACGGGAAATATGAGGGGGGAAAATATTTCCTATGGCGACATGGACTCTGCTTGACTCTTCAGCAGTGAACTTTTGCTCGCGGTGAATGAGCCAGTCTCGCTCGCCAGCCGATCAGAAGCCCCAGAGATCCTGAATGAGACAAGGGTGCTGTTAACCCAAGACAAATTCCACTTTGGCTAACGATACTCAGTCTGCCCGACTTCCTCTTGTTATTTCCATTGGCTGTAGCATTCCTCACGGCCTGTCCTGAGAGTCTCCGTGCAGAGACAGGTTCAAGGGTCTCAATAAACCAGGATACGGTAGCATATACTGTCAGCACTTCTCTGGTGGTCCCATGTGTTTCTGCCAGGCTTCAATCTTTCATTACGATATTAAGTTTCTAACCCTTATTGTTGCAGAGAAAGCCTGGGGTGCGCGTTTTCCTCACCCTGCAAAGGTGCAGACTGCTCTCTGGGAGATATCTGTGTTAACCTATTGATTTCTCTCTAATTTCTCATGGCAATAATAGAAATGCCAACACCACTACCAGTTTTGTGCCCGCCCCATCCCTTTAGCGCCAACATATGCCTGCCCGGGATGGAGTGGCAGGGACAGCCCTGGATGGACTCTACTTGCAGCCCCCTCCAGAGCAGTGCTTTCCTCCCAATAAACCAAAGCTAACATCAAAACACATCCACTTCAGCGGCCAGGGGATAAGCTATCACTGAAGGTTTACGTGGATCAGGGCTTTCAGCTGTAAAACGCTTTCAGACCTTTTGGCCTGGAAGGTGCAACTTCTTGGAAGATTGTTGTCATTAAATCGGGCTGCGCTCGCATATCTGTGGGAGTTCAGTCTATAGCATTTCAACTTGATGAAAGGGGAAAATAGGTTGTGCAGCAACTACTTCTCCTCAGAACGTCATCTGCAAACTGTTTAAGACATTTTTGCGTGAACAGACAAAAGATGACTACCGTATGTTTAACTTCTCATGTTCCTTCACAGAAATCCAGTATAGTTACTCTATTGTACATGAATATAAACCATTTCCTCTGGAAGGACCGTGCTAGAGACAATATAGCATTTCTTTATAATCCTGAGAGATGTTGATACATGGCCTCATTCCTTGCATTGCTTCTTCTGGTTCACTGTGGGTCTCTTAATAGCTGTAAGAAAACTTCTGCAATAACCTAGCTATTTTCCTGAAGCCTAAATCGTCTGCGCTGAGGTTTTGCATTAGCTAACATTTGAAAAGGAAGCTGTCAACACAATTCTTCCTCTGAAATTGATAGTTGTGCAGCTATACTTGAAAGCCCAACAGTTCAGCAAGCCCGGGTGAGTAGCAGGGAACAAGTCCCTACAGCTCAGCTCCCGCCATGTGTTTGCGATCTATCTTTCCCTTTTTCGCAAACACGTCTTGTTCAGCGTGTGGCATCCAACGCATGTGAAGCGCATACAGCCAATTCCCCTGGGGTATGTGGGGCCAACTGGTAACACACAAATATCTGCACCCCTCGCATTTGCCATGTCCCCATCCCTGCGCTCCCTCTGTCTCACCCTCAGAAGCTGCGATGCAGCTGAGAGTCATCCCACCCCAATATGGGTCCTGAGCACCTGCAGTACTTGCTGTTTGGGAGATGCCAGGGTGCCAGGACTGCAAAGGTGGCTGCTGCACCAGACGCTACAGACAGGAGACTCTGCTAGTTCATGCCCCACAAACTCTGTGTCAACAGCTTCTAAAAACATAGAGGTTTGGTACTTACAGGTGGACCTGAAAGACAGAAGAAAAATAAACAATAATTAATTTTTTAATGTGATAAATCCTAACAAGAAGGGCTAGATAAACACATTGTACTATATTTTGGGGTTGATACTGATGCTGCTGTCATTTGCTGACACACTTTCACCATCTTCCTGCTGATTAATTAAGGTATCCCCATAATTATCAGCACTGCTTATAGTCACAAGTGGGGGGCAGCTTCAGAAAGCCCTGTGTTGGGAAGGCCACGTAAGTAAGTCAGGCTCTCAACACCGTTACACTCATTTTCAGTCCTTTGGCACACAGGCATCCCCTCCCTGAGTGTGATACCGCTGAGTTGCGTGACTCCCCCGCACATCCTGCCCACTCCTCGGGGTTGAGAAAGTTGAATCTGGGGACGCAAGAGCCCCTTTGCTGCTAAAATGTCTACACGTTTTCCATCAGCACTGCTGATCTTGCAAAGACATGAAAAGGTTAACGAGGAACCTTACAGCTATTAAACACATCAGGTACCTTTTCTCCTTAGTACAAGCTGACTTTCCCTTTTGCTTCTGCTTCTGTTCCCATAGGAGCCAATCTGCCCTCTTGGAAGAAATTGCCTCAAATCCTTTGGCTTTCTTTTATTTTGGAAAGCCTTTTGGAAGCTGCCAGTATTCAGCACTGCATCTTCCTTGTACAGATCCATTGTACAGTATATATCAGGGCTTAAACAACACATTTCTTTCATCAGTTCCCAGAAAATTCCTCAAAATCCTGACAGATATTGTGTGTGTGGAAAGAAACCCCTGGACTCACTATTTTGTGGTTTCCTCTCTGTGGGAGAAGCGAGATACACCATACAACTGTCAGGGATTTCTACATTTTCCATACTTTATAGACACTCTGTTTTTTTTTTTCTTTACGTAAAGTGCCAAGAAGTAAGACTAAGCAGTATAACAGGCGAGCTGATAGATAACAGGCAGCAACCTCTTCTTTGCACGGGAGGCGGATGTCACGGTGAGCACCTGCAGAATACGTCGTCATCCTGAAAATGCCCCTGGCTGAAAGTCCATAAAAGAAACTGGAGACTTTGGATGAAGAAACGTTTTCCGCATTGGAAATCTCTCACTTAGCGTGACTCCTTCATACCGGGGACTACAGCAAGTGGTTTGACTATCAAGCTTTGGTGACCTAAAATTGCACTGTTAAATGCCACTCTTAGATTTTTGCTCAGCTTTCATCATGGTTAATCAAAAAACGTTCCCTCTAAAGCGTACCTTTTGGTTAAAATAAAAAAAATAATAAAGTCTAGCACCTTCCTGGTGACCAACAGAGCTACGGTCAACATTCACAGCCAGAAGGCTCAACAACTCAAAACAACTCCACCCAAATTTAGGACAGGAGCTCAGGGGGGACCTGGATTTTGTTGGTCTGGCAACTACCTGTCACCGGTATTCGTGCTGAGGTCGCTATCCTACCTGGTATGCCAACTCTAAACAACAAAAGGGTTTCTGATCAGAGAGTTCATTTTCGAGGGCAAGGTCAGACTCAGATCCAGGAATCCTAATTTATGCCAGACCGGGAGAGAAAAAAAAACAAAAAATTCTGAGTATGGCTTGGACGACAATAAATTTCTGTGAGAGAACTGTTTTGGAGAGATTTTGTTTCAGAGTGAGCGCCCTGTCACAAGGTCAATGTTTATAGCTTGCCAATACATGAACTTTATTTCCATTAGCAACACTACAGACCCTTAATAACCTGCCTACCCGTCTGCGTGGGCTTGGGGCACTCATGGATTGCATGAACCAAATCTTTTAGCTAACATTGAAAGAAAAATTTAAAGGCAAGCAAACCCTGAGCCATCCCTGCCCTTCCAGACCAAACGCGACCAGGCAGCAGCACAGCCAGTAATGGTATTGCAATACTACTGAGAGAAAACATAAGCTTTTGTTTGCTCCAGAAGCTACATCCTCAGAGCAGAGTAAATCAACGATGCCGGCAGTTCTGGGCCCATCAGGCCACACACCCCGCACAGATCAAAGGCAGGAGGCATATTGGAGGCCCATCTTTGTTATATGCCCTCTATAAAATTAATGGTTATGTGAAGGGGGGGCTGGACGGTCTTGTGTAAACACACATCAGTGAGCTGCAGGGACACAGTTTTGGCTGCAATAAGTCAGTCGGTAGAGACCATCCAGGGACTGGGCTTCAAATGCCAGGACCGTTTGTGTGACCCAGGAGAAAGCAAAGCCCTCAGATATAGTCACTTCTAAAAGCAACATCGTCTTGCAGGGGATGGAGGAGGAGGAGGGAAGACGTCCCAAGGACAGTGGGGAGGGAGGAGGTGCTGCTGGATAAGCTGTTGCAAAGCACCAGGGATTTTACAAAGTGAAATAATGCTTCAGCAAAGTGGATTTGTCATGTTCTGTCACGGTGATTAACGAGAAGGCTGAGCAGAGCTTCTAAAGAGGCTCAGTCTTTAATATAACAAGAAGTAATTTAACGCACATTAGAGGAAAGAGTGGGCAAAGGAGGGAGGGGATCCTCGCGCTTCTGCTCTCAAGTGCTCTAACCACCGGTGGCCGGGCTGAGCCAGCCTCTCCCGGGCAATACTGGTCGTGCTGCATGCAGTGCACCAGGCTTGCCCCTGGCCAGGGGTCTGTCAGAGCTGCCCTGGCCTGGTCAGGGATGCTGGCAACCCTGTAAGCCAAGAGAGTAACCCTACAAGTCGACCAGGCTGCACAGAACCCTTCATGAAAGCAACATGAACTGCCAGAGTCACCACAACACCACTGTGTGTTGTCCCCCATGCTCCCCAGCTCCTGCAGTCCCAGGCAGATTGGAGCAGCTCTGTAGAAAGAGGCCTGATTGCCACCAGGTGGGCCAGGTCTCGATGGTGGCAAACACCAAAGAGCTCCACAAGCAACCAAGAGCCAACAACTCAACAGCCACAAGTGCCAATCACACCCATGGGGGCTCCTCCTCTCCCATGTTTACGGCAGGCTCTTTTGGGATGAGATGGAGGTGGTGCTGCTTAGGAGATGAGCTAGATCCCCTTTCAATAGACAGCGAGCAGAGAAGGGACAACAAGTCAACAGAGCAGGGATCAAAGCTACTGTGAACATTTCTGAGCCCATTTCATAGCTAAGCCCAGCCAGCAGACAGACCCAGAGCTCCCAGATCACCAAATTCCTCAGCCTTGAGCAGAACAGGGAGCCCACATTTGTATTAGCACCTCCAGATCCTGAATGTTTTGAACCTGATCTTGCCAGGACCAGAGCGATGCTGGTGTGCAGGCTGCAGCACGACCATCCGCCCACAGTTCAGGAAGCATCTCTCTGTCCCAGTGCCTCACTGAAAAGAACTGGAGGGCTGTAAGTGACTGCGATCACTGTTTGTCCAGCTGCAGGGCTTGTCGAGCAGCAGGGGACGGAGGAGGGGACAGAGCAAATGTGTCAAGAGTGAACGAGTGGGAGGAAGCAGCGGCCTCCTGCAACGAGGAGACCTCCAGAGCACCTTTGAAAATGAACATTGAGAAAACAAAGAATTCTTGTGGGGGTACCCGAGGTCCCTCCAAACATATGGCCTCTGGAAATTAGCACCATCTGCACTGTCCCTTCTCAGCTGCTCTGGCTTTTATGCAGATAGAAGCTTTCCTTAAAGAAGCTCTGCCTTTCCTGTAGCCCAAGTAAGCAACTGAGCAGCCACGGTCTGCAGACAGGATGAGTCCACCCTACTGCACATATAGAGGGGGCACACCTGTGATGAACAGCAGGGTGATGCCACAGAGCCCTCTGCTCACTTCTCCTTCCCCATGGCCTGTTCAACCAGTGACTATCTAAAACAGAACTGCAATGACTCCTTTTCCCTCACCCACACAAAGAAATAAAAAGCCACCCTCCACGCTGTAGCCTCTTCAGACTCAAAAGAGGGGATGCTTAGTTTTGTAAGTGGGTCATATTTATCCTAATCTGGGAAGTCCCATGTCCCAGAATATCAGATCTTAAAAGCTGGACAGTATTAGAGCAGGTCAGTGTGGAGTGAGACATTCTGCTGATGGCAGAGATATCCTCCAGCTTCGGAGACAGCAATGCTCGCTGGACTGATAGGATCGTTGAAATGATCCCATCCATTTAAGGGTACTTCCTGACATCTGGAAAAGTGTCCATTCTTAAAAGGCTCTCAAATGCTGTTGCTTAACTTTTTTTTCTCTAACTGCTTGGATTCAAACAGTCCAGTGTCTGCAATGTGGGTGTCTTCCAGCCTGCTCCAAAAGCTCACATACGAAGGATTTTTTTTCTGCTCTATAGCATGCACAAGACGAGGAGGATGGAGAGGGAACATAAAAACGTTATTGTTGCTTGCTTGGGTCATCCTCATTACACACTCCGGCAGAAGGGGAGATGTAAACATGTAATCCATCCCTGTGAGGAAATCCAGCCATTTCACAGACACAGAAGGCAGCCTTAGCGAGTTAGAGAGATACAGTTACTTCCTGACATTCAGGACTATGTTAATTGATAACAAGGTAGCTGAGGCCAGGCAATTAGTTATGAAATGCTGATTAAAATGTCAGCAGCCCGAGCACGACCTTACCCAGGGTAGCAGGGATCCCCTTGTTTGCGGCCCCACGGGCGTTCAGCGCAGCATGACCTCGTTTCAGAGCAGGCAGACCCCAGTTGGGTGCGTGGAACCCAGATGGTGGGTTTGGCCTTTTTTAAAGTCTGGCCGTGCTGCAGTTTTCACGCAACAGATCCAGGGTACTCATAGTCTTCTAGAGACATCTTCCCTACCTCCATCAGGGGACAAATGATACGAGGGGAGGTGGAGGGAGCATTAACTCAGAGAGCTGCAAACGAAAAGGCAAAAATGCCATGTGCCTTGCCATAATTCAGTGTTATTAGTTGTAGGGGAAATTAAAGACAACAGAAATTTTCAAAATAATAAGAAAAACTTTAAACAACAGTGATTACCCAAAGCACACTCTCCAGAAATTTTGTTTCAGGTGTCAGCAATAGCAGACAATCTGAGTGTAGAACTCCCTCCAGAGAGCACAAGCCCCTTGCAAAGGCCAGGCCCCTCCATCCTCAAAACATCCCCCTCTCGGCTACACCCTTGCAGAGCAGCAAGATGTTCTTCAAAGGATTGCAGAAATGTTGGACAGCGAAAAGGCTATCAGGATTTCACTGCCAAAAAATGTGACCAACGCTAAACTGAGGCACCACGTTATGCCAGTCACTCAAGCTTGCCTCTGAAATCAAACCCATGACATCACCAAGACTCGGCAGTTAATATCAGCAGCTGTGGAGGATAAAAGTCACTGCTCAGGCACTCTGAGCATCCTGGTGCACCACCACCACCACCAGCCCCTGCCAAGGAGAAGGCCTCAAGCACAGCACCAAGAGAAGTCCGTGAGAAGCCATGCCCAAAGTGAAAAATGAGGTGGAGCTTCACCGAAAAATTAACACAATTAAGCAGCAGTCTCAAAAATAAAAGAGACGGTCTGATAGTGGAGTTAAGCCACAGACTCTAACTGCATCTCCAGTTTGTTTCAAGAAACATCTATAAGGATGGCAGGAGCCAGTTGGCCTCCAGAGCCAGAAGAATCTGATGAGGAAAATCTGGGCCATTGGCATAACCGCAGTGAGCCCATTAGGCAGATTAAAGTGCTCAAAGACAAGGGTTCAACAACAGACGAACAGAAATATTCTGACAAACATTTGGGAGAGCCCCTTGTGAAAACAAAGGGCAGGAAAGGGCCAAGAGCAGATGGCTCACACGGTGCTGGCTGTACCCAGGACGAACACAGCACCTCCGGCACCACCGGGGGAGAGGCAGTGGGATGGCCAACACAGGGCAGAACAATGCTCATTTTGGGCAGGCATCCATGGATCAGCAAGCTCTTTCCAAGCAGCAAACAATCACATTTGTCCCTGCCATGCTGAAGCACTTAGCACCACAGAAAGCAGAGAAAACAGGGCTGGGAAGGGCCCCCAGGGTCAGCTCACCCGGTGGGTTTTCACGCTTCAGATCTGGAGGCCCCCTTGGGGTTTTCCAGTAGCGGTGCGGACCCCTGGATGGTAAATTGAAACTGGACTGTGACAGGCTCACTCTGCTCCACCACCTCCTGCCAAAGAGCCAGTGTGCCCCTGGGCTCATACAAACCACCAGGCGAAAACCGCTGCTCTTGACTATCCCCTTTCTCTTCCCCTTCTGCCTCCCCTGAGCAAACCAAACAGAGATTAAAGGATTCCTGGGGAATGAGAGGGACACGAAATCGAAGAGGGAACATCTTCAAAGCAAACAAAGGAAAAAAAGTCTCTACCTAGCCTATTTGGGTAAATATTTCTCTAACTTGTTGCTGTCCTCTGGGGATGGAGATACCGCACTCTTCCCTAGTGATCCAGTCGAGGCGATACCCATGCCCTGACTCATAAGGCCATATTTATTATCTTTCTTAGAGACTACCCAACATTTCCAGTGTTGTTGTTTAATGACCTCTGATGCACAGCAAACTCAAAGAACAGCTTTTTTTATTTCTCTCCTTCTTGCAGTTACCTTTTCATGTTTCAAGTCTTCTGTCATGTTCCCGACAGTCTTCTCTTGTCTTTAGACTAAACAAAAGCTAATTCTTCCAGTCTCTTCACAGAGGCTGTGTTTTCTGGACCTCTGGTCGTTCTCGTTGCTCCCCCTCAGCAGCCTGTTTGCCTCTTGAAGCGTAGTTCTCAAATACCAACCTGCTCTCCGGCTTGCTGCATGAGTCAACGGCAGACAACTTGGTGAAGGCAGAAGACATAGTGACTATTTACCTTATCCACAGGGTCTTAATCACAGAGGGAGATCGAGTTCCTCCCTGTCACCACCTCTGCCTTGCCCTTATCTTCTGAAATGTCACTTGTCCTCCATGAGCCTTCAAAGGCTCCGAGATTTCTTGCAGCATTTCCCTAAGAAGCTGGTGTCCTCACTGTCTGGTGTGACCGGCTTTCATGCTCCAGTGAGGAGGAAGGTCTCCTTCTCACTCACAACAAACTTCTTCAGCATTTTCTTGGTGTCCTTGATAGTCCCACGTCACCCTACGCTTTCAGATTTTTCATCTTGCATACCCATTCATTTTAAATCCTTCCAGCTTTACTTTTCTTCTGTCTTGAATTTCAGCTCACTGAGGAGTTTATGATTTTCTGTAGTTGATCCCTTCCTATAACTCCTTTGCACTGGGACAATTTCAACTCCTGCCTTTCAAAGAGTTTCCCTGCCAGACTGCCAAGTCTCCTCAACTTCTTCCCCAGCTCTTGCTCTCCAGGGGCACTACCCCACTAATTCTCCAGCTCATTCTGTGTTTTTGAAGTCCACCTTAAACACCCGGACATTTCCACAAGCATCTTGCAACTCTTAGTCTGAAGACACACATGCCAATGCAACAAGCTACCACTCCAATAAAACCCTACTCTTAGCAGAGTAGATGTTTGATAGTCTCTCTGCAGACCTCACCCCACATCCTCTAACACATTCTATTCCATGCCAGGAATACGGAAGGTGACGTCTGAAAGCTCTGGAGATCCAAACTGGTTTGAAAACTGCAGCTGGTTATTCAGGAGAAGTCTGACATTCCTCCATTGAGGAGCTGACCGCTTCTTCAGCACTCAGTCAGGCCCTGCACAATCCTATTCCTCAGAGAGCTGCAGAATTAGGAAGGAACCACAGGGAAAAACGGGCCAAAGTAAATCATGGCTGGGTAAAGCAAAAAACAAAATCCACAGCACTTCTACTTCCTGATGAAAATTACAATCTCTCTCATAATATGGTTGTCCGGGAAAAGTAGAAAGTTGGAACTTACTATAGCTAATAATTATTGAAATAAATTATCTGATCATGCACTTAAAATGCAAATGATACCTTTTACTCACTTGTTGAATTGCATAGGTTCATTTTCTTCCTATATCATTTTTGCAATTAGCAGCTGATTTTAATATCTGGTGCACTGTTACTTTTTTTTCTCTAATTCTTGTTATTCTTCCCTCTTTTCCATCTGCTAACTCTTTTCTTCTTCCTTCCTCCTTCCAAAATACTTCGCAACTTTTATAACAGCAAATTCTGTCACCTACCCGGGGAGGAACAAAAGACCATTGTGTTCAATTTATCTTTTAATAGACTCCTTCCTCAAATACCTCATGGACTGCCAGTACTGTCTTCCAGACCCTGTCTCACACCCTTTTGAGTTATGAAAATGTTTGGGAGGGTCTTTCCTTTAACCGAGACATTTTTCCACCCGAGGTGATTGATAGCTCCCAGTTACCACTAATTACCCTATCAGCAGTTGGACATAAGCCTAGCCACAGCGCTCTTCCTCCAGAGGCCAGCAGTGCATCCCTGTCGCTCGTTATCCTCTTCTTCAAGGATGGAACAAACTGACTAATTAGAGACACCATAAATTCTTCCTTCAGGCTTTTTCCTGATACACTGCCTTAGGTTTCCAAACAGAGCATGTCGGGGAGAGTGGGGCTGATGCTAGTCCTTTCAAAAGGAAAAATGCGATGGGGTTTCTGAGCCCAAGCGGGTTTGCTCAGCATGTTTTATTGCACAGGAAGAGGAGAGTATTCATTCATTCATCCAAATCTAGCTCGTGCTTTCTTAGTGCGTCTCGAACTCTGAGAAGTTTGCTTAGCTTGGCTACCCCCACGCAGGGCTCTGCCGGGTAGGAGCCAGGCTGGGGCAGCGCGCACATATGGAGACAACCCGCGTTGGCTAACAGGGATAAAAGGATTCATGGCTTTCCTCACCTAGAATGAACTGAGTGTGCAGATCCCTTCCCTGTCGTCTCCAGTGCCCAAACCAGACGCTTTGCACAGCACACACTATAGAGAGAGCTATCGGACTGGAAAGGCAAAAAATAGCCCCAACCAACTGTTGCCTCCCTGTTGAGCGTTGTCTGGAAAGCATCTGCATTCTCTCATCTTCTCACTGTGGCAAATTTGACTCAATGATTAAGTTTGCTAAACTCTGTCAGGACCCCCGTCTTGTTTGAGACTGAAGGATTTTTCTTACTTAGGCATACAGGTCATTATTTTTTAAGGTAGTGAGAGATCCCATGATAATCTCAAGAAGAAAAGAGAGCACAATGAAGATGGAAAAGAGATATTTTCCCTTTCCCCCAGAGCAGAGAAAAAATAACTTGGAGGAAAACCAACCAAGTTTAGAAACTAGTTACTCTGAAACACTTTCTCCAAGCCAAAAGGAAAGGCCCTGAGGGCAAGAGGGGAAAAGGGCATTATATTTAGAGACAAACTTCTCCAAAGTACATGGGGTGGGTGGTGAACACGCACTGCAGGGATGCACACCTGGCAAAAAATTGTTGGGGCTGCTCAGCCACTGCTAAAGAGCCCCAAGTCCTACCAGAACAGCAAGCCCTCACTGTTCTAGGAAAAAAAGAGCAAAGAGGAGGAATGAGGGCCGAGGTCTGCAGCAGTTTGCTGCATGGGAAAAGCACGTGGAAAAACCCATATGGAGGAGGCAGCAATGGCTGAATGCATGCCAAACCACGCGGGGCCGGGGACAGTGCATGCCCCGCACCAGCCCTCAATCCAAGAGTCGTATGTTTGTACCTTCCCTTCCTAAAGGACCTGAGAGCCACTTCCCATCACTGTCCCAAGAAACTCCAGGACCCCTGCCCATTAAGAGTCAGATTAATGCAATAGCGGAGCATAGGGATCTATCCAGGATGGCTTTGAAATTCAGGGAGAGAAATATTTGCAATCACACACGATAACCCCCATCTGCTCTTGTTACCCCAGAAAAAAAACATTTGCTATAAGCACACAGGTCATCCGTAAGCAAGAGATCACCTGAATCGGGTAAACTAAGAAATGTGAGGCTGCATCTTTCAAAAAACCACACTTCTTTCCCCCTCTCTTTTCCTTCTGTTTCTAAGCCCGCGTTAAATCACATTGCACAGGGGATGCCAAATAGCCTTGCTATACCACAGCTTCTCCCTGGGTTTCAGGCAGGTCAGGGCCGGATATATCACTCCCTGGTGAGCAGAGGGCTGAAATGTGGCTCCCTCGCTGTGGCCAGGGCTGTGCCACAGACCCATAAGCTCTGTGGGGTGCTTTTGGGGTTTCAACCCCTCTTTCATCTGTGTTGTACTTGTATATAGTAGGGTTTAAGGGGGAGTTAACATGTAGGCAATGGCTGCCGTTTTGGGAGACATAACTACTCCCTCTTTGCTGCCAAAATCCCTATAATAAGGAGCTAATATTTAAAAACCAAATAAAAAACAAACAAAAAAAATCCCAGCCTATTGTGTGCTTCAGCTCCGTTAGGGACGAAGCCAACACACAACTCCCAGCAGCTGCCGTCGCCTCCAGCAAATCTCCTCCTTTGGATGACAGCGGCTGATGATAGAGGAGAAGGACAAGCAAAGAACAGCCACTGGGATCCGGCCACGTCAACACAGTGCCATGTCCCTGTAACAGGCTCTGCCTCAGGAAGACCCCTTCCCAAAGGCAAAGCATGGCCTGTGGCCCTGTGGTCCTCTACCTGCTGCTGGTTGAGCCGCACGGCAAGGGGAGACTAGTGTGCATGGGATCGCTGGGTGGTCCTCAGTGTAGCGCACATGCTGCCCGGAGCAATACCAAATCATAATAAACAAGTCCCTCGCACAAAGCTCTGTCAGTTCAGATTCCAGTTTGGCTGATATAATCTTCATCATCTCTTTGAAAGAAAGGAAAAAAAGAAAAGCAAAAAGAAAAAAACAGACATCCTAAGGGAGAGGAGTGAGGCAAGAGATGGATTGATACTGCCCGTGTGTGTCTCAGCCCCCCGGCACGGGGAAAATGTGCTCTTAATCAGCCTCCCCCCTGGGGAATACGCTGATTTAATTACCTCCTGCTTACACAGTCCGGCTGCGATGCTGCTCGCCCAAGACATTGCATGAGGAAGAAACAGACACCAAGCCTCGGCAGCCAGGTTGGAACACGATGGGCGAGCAGAACAGGAATCACCCCGGCCCTGGTTTGAGGAGTAAGGGGGTGAATTGGTCCAGAGAGGCTGAGCGAGCAGGCTGCCTCCCAAACCCATATGTGCAAGAGGTAGATAGCATCAAAGGGCACATCACTGCCCCACCAGAACCACGGGCACTGCAGAGGGGATGGATGCATCAAGGAGTCACCGCCTTTCCCCTGTCTGAAACACAACCTTATTTTGAGGGAAACACAGCAAAGACATGCAATGGACAACAAGGGGGTTTCCAGTAGGAAAGTGGAGAAATAGCCAGATGAAATGAAGGGGAGATGCCCAGTTAGCAGGCGTCATGCCACAGCGCCCTCCCCTCACTGGCTGCGCAGCACAGACCCCACACGTGAGCACATCTCTCCAACCGTCCGATTGTCATGCTGCTGGCATTTTGTAATGTTAATCTGGGATGTGTCGGAGCATCGCTCCAATGCAGGCAAATATTTTCCAGGGCTTATGTTTCACAATGCTTATGAATGTCAAACAGGCAGTGCACAGAGGGGCAGAGAGTGGGTACAGCTCCTGGAAGGGGAGATCTGTGTCAAGTGCATCCACCCTCAAAGCGACTCACTGGACAGTCACTTTGAAGCAGCTTCAGCACAAGACGTGGGTTTCTGCTCTCCCACCTGGGGGACAGCCGGGATGTTTAATAATTAATGGCTGTATGCTTGCCTGCAAAGGCCGGCACGAAAAGCGTCGCTGCGTCTTTAACGGCTGCCAGCGATGGGAAACTCATCGGAGTGTGTGTTCAGAGGGGAAGAAGGTTAAGATGATTAACTGGTGCTAACAAGTTTAGGATGTGGAAGAAGTATTTTCTTGGACATCCATCAAAGAGAGGATTGAATGTTCCCCGGCAGCGCGGGGGGTGCGGGGGGTGGGCGGTATGTGTTTAGCAGATGAGGTTTCTGCCTCCTGAAGCCTGCCCAACCCCGCATGATGCAACCTCTCCCCCTGTACCATCAGCAGTACCTGCGGCCCCAGCCTGGCACGGGGGCTGAAAGGCGATCCGGTGGAAGGAAAGCTGCTTCTCTTCTCTTCCTGTTGATCCACACCCTGGGACACCCTTTGGGCACCAGTGGATCAGCCTGGCCCTTGGTCCCCACTGGCCTGGGCGAAGGCACAGGAGCGGATACCCAGAAGAGCTGGGAGGGAAACCCGACGCCCCAGAGAGGAGGGCTCCTCCTGGGCCTCTGCAGCCCCACTGCAAAACCTCACTCTCTGCCCTGCCACAGGGACACCAAACAGAGCCACCCCTGCCCCTGGCCATGCCAGCAGCCTGCTTTTTACTTCCACATTGCCCTCAAGCACGCAGCGGCAGCTAACATTAGCACTGGAGCAAAGTCCCCTTGCAAATAGCTTTGGAGCGAGCCATTGGCGCCTGCAACATCTCCCTTGGCCCGTCCCGCGTATTTTTGGTGCTCTTTGCCGGCTGGCGGGCATCCACGCTTTGCGCAAGGGGCTTGGACGCCACTGGGCGCCATGCCTCGCCGTCGAGCCTGGCGGACGGTGAGACTCGCCCTCATTCCTCCGGCCGCCGCAAAGCTGCCAGGATGGGCAGCACACGCGAGACCCACGTCGCGGGGCCCGGACGTGCGTCAGCAGCTGACGCAAACCAGCCCGGCCATGTGCACACAGCCCAGGCCTGGGAAAAATCCTCCACCCCGGTAGCGCGCTCACACTGAATCAAAGCCGTCGCCATACAGTAGCAGCGCAATGTGCTCTTCGGGTTTCCCCAGCCAGCTGGGATGTTTTTGCCTTGCTTTGTCAAGGCGCTGATTTATGCCCATATGTACCATATACATTGTAAGCACAGGCACGCAATGGTGTAAACACTTCTACAAAACATCTGTACACAAACCCGTCAAATATGCAGAAGCTCCCTGCTGCAGCCCTCAACATGCATCCCGGGCGCCCCGCAGGCAACCTGTCGGGCCCCGGTCTGCATGCAGGGTGCCATTCACCACTGGACCTGTTATTCAGATGCGGCCTGGCAGGGACGATAAAGGTCTCGGTGGGACCGTTACTTGATATAAATCGGCACAGCCACAATGCTTTTCTCCTGCGTCAATCTGTGCTTCAGGCTGGAGCCCGCCACGGTGGATACCTGCTCCTGTGCAGTGCTGTGCATCCTTTCCTCCCTCCAAAATCTGTCTTTCCCATGCATTTAATTCTCAACGTCTTTCTCTCATACCCTTGTCTGGGGAAGAGGTTAGTTTATCCCTGGTTTTGGATGGAGGATGGCCATACCAAACAGCCAAGGCTTAATCAGGTCTGGGATATAACATTTGGGATATAATATACAAGCAATATTAAAGTTAACACCTGTGCCACCACCAGGACTTACGCACACCTAGACACAAATGTTTACCTGTTTGCACCTTTAAGGGGAGCTCAGCCTCCAGAGAAAAAGACCCACAGAAATTCTGTGTGTTTGGGGGAATTTCTTTCCATCTTCCAGCCAGTTTAAAATAAAAAAGCTTAAAATAAAAACGTTTAAAATAAGAAAGCACATAAAAGGACAAAGAGAGGAACCCTGGGGCATCCAGGAGACAGGCCTGAACATGGCCAGAAGGAATTATACAAACAAGCAGATGGGTGTAAATAAACAGGCCACCCTCTTGCAGAGCGCTTGTGCCCATCATAGTGCCTCAGCACCTTCCCTTTTTAATGCACTGACTGTTTCTAACCATATTTTCGATAAAGAGGGAAAGGCAGAGGTTTTTGCCTTCCTAACTCTCACCAGCACGGTAGCACCATAAGCATGTGCTAGCGCCACCAGCAATTTTGCAGCCTGAGCAGCGCTCGCAGCTCTATCAATGACTTACGCAAGGCCTCCTAGTCTGCACTGTGGCAACAACAGCAGGTTCATTAAAATCAATTAAATACTCCTTAATAAAGTCAGTTGAAATCCCAAAGGCAGACTAAGCTGGATGTGTTGATGCTTAGAGGGATAAGAAGCATCCTGGCTCCCTCTTGCCATCCCTCACCAACGGATGTGGCAACCTCCAGGTGACAAAAGCCAAGGCAGCGGTGACTCCTCAAGCCGCTCCAGGCAGTTGTGTAAGAGCACAGTTGCCTACGTGTTCAGAGAAAGAGAGTTAAGCTACCAAACAAACTGTTTGTTTGTTTTTTTCCTGAATTGTTCATCCCCATCTATTCATAACTGCTCACAGAATCTGTGGAATTCATTGTGTGGTTTGCATCTTCAAAACAAATGAAACAACAGTATGTCTAAACCAAACAAACCCCAACCCAAAATACAGCCAGCAGGCCAGGGCGCATGAGCAACCTCCGAGGCTGAAGTGTGTATATACTCTGGAGGGCCCAAAAAATGTGGATGGGGGAACATATTTAAATTTCAGGGAATAATAGAATTCCCATGGAGATTTCTTATAAAGGAGGGAAAAAAGAAAGAGAAGTATTTAAGCAACGATTATGCTGCAATTTTTCTTTCAGATGTGCCATGCCGTGAGGATGCCGTGCTACCGAATCACATTTTCTGACACGGCAACATGCCGCTCTGGCTGCGGTGGTGCTGGATGCCCATCCGCGGCAGCCCAGGCGCTGCTCCCTCCGGAGCTCAGCTCTCCAGCCAGCCCGGCTGCGAGGGCTTTGCCAATGCATTCAAGGGAAAAAGGCAATTCAGAAAGCTCAAAGCCTTTGGCAAAGAGTGGCTGCTTGAGATAAATGTCCTTTTTTCCAATTTTTTGGTTAGACATTGTCAAAAAGCTGCGTTTGGACACTTTTAAAGCGGAAAACAGCTTTTGCATAGTCAGCGTAGAAAACCATGATGACTTATCATCCTGAAAAGGGGCCAAACACAAAACCATAGCATTTCAACTAGTTCAACGCATCTCCTGACAGGAGGGCCACGGGGATGGCTGTTTCGTTGCACACTCCCACCTCACATTCCTCATGGCTCTGAGCCAGGGCCACCGACACGGCTCACGGCTGCCGGCGTTTAAATAGCCGAGGTGACCTTTCCACACCTTTGTCCCACGCCAGAGGTCCCAAACACCTTCTCCACCTCTTGGGCTCACCAGTGTGTTCAGTTTTTTAATCTCACAGGAGCCCTCAGATCTGTCTGAGCAGCCCCAGCAAGCTGAAAAAGGATCACGTTAAAAATGACAGCAAGAAAACATAAAAGCCATGAAAACAACCTGGCAAGAGGCGGAGCACCCTGGCTGGGGTGCAGGGGGCAGCAGGCAGGACTTAGGCACTGTCCCCCTTTTTGGCTCACCTCCCCAGAGGCATTTAGGGACTAGATAAGAATCCCAAGGGAGAAACAGATGCATTCACTTGGATGCAATATCCTGCCTGGGTGCTGCGGGGCCGGCTCAGCCTGCGCTGCCCAGGGGTCTGCCCCTGCTGCAGCCATCCCCACCACCCCGTCGTCCACCAGCCTGGGTCCTGCCCTTTCTGACGTTTCCTCCAGCTTCGGGGCCAGGCAGGGGTCGGGACGTGGGAAATCCTGCCACCTCCTGCCAGCTGGCCCTGCCGGCTCTGGGTGACACATCCTGGGTGGGAGCCAAAGCCCCGCTGCAGCCCCACGCCATTTCTTGCTGGCCTCCTCCAGCAGCTGCTGCTGTGCCGAGGGGTCCAGCCAGCATGGGAGGGATGTACCCAAGGTGGCGACCAGAGGGCGAGCAGGATGCCTGGACCAAGTGTGCACACCATGTGGCACACAGCCCCAGGGTGCAACTGGGGCCCTCACTGCACCTTTGCTCTCACGGGCCACCCTACAAGAAGAGAAACAGCAGCAACATTTTTGAGTTGTGGCAGCTCCTGCTGGTATTTCTGTAAGGTCAATCGGAGCTGAAGAGAGTGGCCAAGCAGCTTTCTCTGGGCCCCGGGCTGGGGCAGACAGGGGATGTGGGTGAGGTTTTGTATGAGAAGAAATGCCCAGGGGGCATTCCCTTGCAAAGCCTCAAAGACATTCCCAAGAGGACCCCAGTTCCTGGCCAATGCCAAAATCCTTGCAGCTGTCCCACGCCAGCCTCCAAGCCCCTGTAACAGCAGAAGGCACACTGGTTTGTGGCAGGGTTGTGCAACCTCCCTCTGACCCCCAGCCCCCGGGAGCCCAGAGGGCCAAAGCTGCCTCCTCCCGCAGCCCAGCTCCCTCCTCTGCCCCCAGGTGCTGCCACAGTGAGGGATGGAAAAGCCATTCAGCATCTCTCCGAGCTGCTTCCCTGCTTGCACGGCTGACCGCCTCCAGCCCTGCGGGCTCCCAACCTGCCCAAGGAGAAACCGGACCAAAACAAGCATTGTGGGGGCAGAGGGAATGGAGCCAGCCTTTTTTTTCTTTTTTAGGGGATATTGAAGACTGGAGCAGAGAGCCAGCAGAGTGAAAAACAGCCACATGGGGACTGTGAAAATAGGAGCTGAAGAGAGGAAGATGGGAAAGGTCTAATAAAGAGAGTCACAGTATATAAAATACACAAGCGCCCACCTCCGCCAGGAAGACTGTGGGAGGGGGTTGTGGTGGTAATCCCTGGCTGTTTGAGACTCTCCAGGCAGACAGGGTCTGGATCTGCAACTGGGTCTGGATTAGACCAGGAAAGCTTAAGTTTTCACCCTGTCAGCCTGAAACACAATGCTTTTCCCTCGCAGCATTTTGTTGTTACGTGGCAGAAATCAAGGGAGGTGAGTTGGCTGTGAGAGGATCATCCAGCCTCAGGTAGCTCTCCCGAGCTCTCAGCCACATCCAGATCCCATACAGAAAAGAAACATTTCCCTCATCTGAGCAAAAGTCATGAGAGGAGGCTCTGTCCTAGAAATCAGACCCAGGGTCCCACCAGCATCGGCTCAGCCCCAGAAAAACTCCCCAAGTCTCATCCTAGCACGCAACAACCATGGATCAAAACCTGTGCTGAGCTCCCTGTCCACATGTGGCCCCGGCGTGGCGCAGGGTCTGGGGGTGGTGAATAGCTGGGAATAGTCACTGCTACCATTGAGGCTTCAGGGCCCTTTCCCAACCTGTGTGAAGTTGTCCCAGATCAGTCTGACAGACAGTGGGGACAGAAGGAATCGCAGAGGTTATCTATCAGACAAAGAGAACTGAGTCATTAATTACCCAGGAAGATTGTGCTAACCTTGGGGGCTGTGTCCTCCCCACTGAGACACCACCGGAGAAGTGCGTTGCGACCTCTGAGCTCAAAAAACCACAATGTCGAGGAGCAACATCTTGCTTACAGGTAGTCACACCCAGCCCAAGTGATCTGAAGTAGCAGCTTCCCAGCTGAAGGAAGCTTATATTTCCTTATCATTTGCTATAAATACAGCTGCGCTGTTTTCCTGACCGTGTTATTCCTATGGTCCTTATCACGCACGCTAAGATAGCCGCAGCACAGTCACACACTTCACAGTCTTCTTGCTCCCCTATTCCCAGCTTTTCCAAACCATTTACGTTCACAACTCCCTGTGTCCTGAAGCTCTTCTATGGCAATGGATGACCCTGTCCAGGACCTCCACATCCGTACTGAACAGGTCAGCAGATGAACTTTTCTTCCTTTTCCCCTTCTTTGCCATGCAGGGACCTGGCTCACAGTTAAGGATGAACTTAAATGTCACTTCTGATAAACATTTATTTTTGGTGAGGAACATGATGTGTTTATAGGCAGTGGAGTGGGCCAGTGAGAAGCAACGGGCATGCGCCAAGTCTTGCAACATCTTGACGCTTCTCAGTGCTTCTGAATACCTTGGTCTCCCACAAGGGTCACATTGTCTGGTCCTTAGGGCATTTTGAACACAAGGGAAAAAATGCGTTGGGGAAATGGATTCCCAAGGTCTTGGGATGGAAGAGAGACCATGTTGAAACGGCATGACGGTGCTTTCAGGTGGCCTGCAATGCATCAGCCTGGAGACCAAATGGAAACACCCCGGAGCAAAGGGTCTGAGATGAGACAACAGCTGGCTGAAGGTGCCTTCACTTCTGCACTGCCCAAAGCCAATCAAGACTTCACCTGCCACAGCATCAGCTTTAGACCATAGCTTCATTTCCCTCAACGGATTAGCTGGCAGGGTGGGGGAAATTTTTACAAATAGTTTCTGTGTCCATAGGATATTTGATGAAGACAAGCAAGTTTGACAGGTAAAAAGGAAGCCTGGGCCTTTCTGAGACACTTATTATTATTGTTCTACTGAATCAAAGCTGTCCTTCAGAAATACTATGTGCTTAACAGAACGAGTAGAAACCTAAGCATTATGAGAAATCCAGCACCGACTGCTGCCGTTGCTTCACAAGGGATATGGGTATCTATAACCAAATATTATGATCTTGATACTGAAATACTTGGATGACTCGTCTATCACACACATGATGTAGGGGGTCACATTCAGACGGCCTCCAAAATCAGTGAATCTCTTTTCTCTGCTCTGCATTCAAGTTCTAAGTTTCCTTCTTCAAGCTGGCTCAGAAACACCAGGAGGATATTCATTCCTGTGGTTTTATGGCATTTCTATATCAAGTCTAGGCAGGAACTTGAAAATGGAATAGCGCTATGATTTGTGTTCCCATTGAAGGGAAAAGGTTGAAATTTAAAAATAGTTGAACTCAGTTTTGATCTGATCATTGGAGAAGAGATACTAAGATGACATTTCATTTGTACTGTCTTAAATTTAAACCAAAATAGTTTGTGTTGTTTCTTTCTGGGACTGAAAAGAGAGTCCAACAGCCCTGATTTGGACTAGTCAAATCAGGCATTTTCCAATGTTCTGCAAGTCTGGATCCTGGATTTTAGTTCTTTTCCATCCCAAACCTGTATAGCTTTACGTCTTGCTTTTACAAGATGCTACCTTACAAATCCATTTTCGTCTGACAAGAGACTGTACCTCCTATGTCTGTACACAGGTCTAAATACACTGATTACAAGACAATATTACCTACAGCAAAGACAGAGCCCTTCATCACTTCATCCACCACTATCCCACTATTGACCATACTTTGATATGCATACTACCAGACACTCTGAAAGACTTCACATTGGGCACCGAAGAGAACCAAGGGAGAAACCACAGAAAATGGAAATGCAGCTTTCAGATGCTCATCCAGACACAACTTTCCCTGCCTCTTTCTTTTCAAGATGAGCTTCAGCTAGTCAGTTTGGATATACACATTCAAACTCTCCCAAAACTTCATCACCTTTGGATGTGAGTGGTAGCTGGCACTTCTCTTTTTTTCTACACAGTCAAATGCATCAAAAGACAATGAGGAAGGCTGCATGATTCATAGTAATGGAATGAAATACCATTCACAAATGTTTTTTCCATAGCAATTTGTCACTTATTGTATTGAAACCACTTCAGAAGATGTGTCTCAAAGAGCCTTTTGATATTAGCATGATTAAAAACATAATGCAATTAGGCAATCCCATAATATTTCTGTACGTTATGTGAGCAGGACCTTGAGTGACCACTTCATTCAACCCCCTGATAAATGGCCGCTTCTAACAGAAGGCTATTATTCTGCAAGATGCCTCAGATAGTTGTATAACACCAAGGAATTCAAATCTTCTCACCCCAGAGGCATTTTGGCTCACCAAAATTTAGCTGTCCAGCTTTGGTGTTGGGTCTAGCCTATGTGTCTCAAACTTTCTCAAATCAGCCAAGAAAGATGCACCTCCCAAGCACCATTCTGCCCACTTCAAAACTGATGTTTAAAATTAATGGGAACATTTGCCCTCTAGATGCATCTTTCTCTCTTTATCAACTATCTAGATGTCTACCTGGATGTCTATTGCTTTTCCTGCTGTCCCTGTCATATGTGGAGTTAGTATTTACACACATACCCGACTTATTACACACATCTCCATATTGATTTCCTATACCTCAAGCACACTGTTACACAAGTATGCTTAACTTTGCATTCATACACCACATGGCATTAAAAAAGCTTTCAACAAGAAGTAGACAAAAAAGACCCTTCCCAAATTGCTAGCCATCCCAGATGCCTACCTGCCGGGCAGTTGCATCGCTGGTGCGTGTCTCGAACTTCTCGATGTCTTGGCAAGTGGAACTTTAATTTCTGTCAAGGGAGAAAAAAGAGCAGAAGGATTCATTAGTACCGTTGAAACCAAAGCCTCAAATTCTTGGAAAAGTGGGACTGAGGGATGCTGCCCAAGTAGAGATGGGAGAGACAGAGCAGAACTGTTTGGGAACGAAGAAAGGCATTAAAGTTCATAGTCTTTAACTAGAAATGTGGGGTTTGATTGGAAGCAGGCTGAGGGAGTTTCGTAATGGCCTCCAAATGTGGTCCTTCTGACAGGCATTACAAAATCAAGAGCCAGCAGTGGCGAATAAAGAGGTGACTGTGTCCTCATGAAAAAGCTGTGTTTCTCAGAAGACCTGCTCAGCAGATGAAAAATGGAGATCTGAAGCAGGTACTCTTCCCCCTCTGCGGCAGACTCCTTATGCTCACGGAGACACCCTGATATACAGAAGGGTCCCACTAAAAAATTGTGGCTGAAGGTGGCCTGAAAACAGCAACAGCATTTCCTGAAAACTTCACAGGCTGCGAAGCTTAATTTTTCTCCAAGTGCAGAACAAGACAAAACCTATCAAGACCTTCCATGTCAAAATGTTAATTTCCAATGAGTTTGGATTTCTAATGGCACCGGAGTGTCAGTCTCCTGCTCTCTGGCCCCATCTGTGTATCTCTTAAAGGGGCGATAATGTCCACTTGAGGCCATTGCATCTTCCCTCACTAGAAATGTCATTAAAATTGACTCAAGTCCTGAGCAAAATGCACTTTAGGGACAGCATCCACACCGCCCCTCATAGACTTTATTAAAATAACTGTGATTTAGTGAAGAAAATGCAAATCAATCCAAATAAGTTATTCATTAATGCCTGTGAACTGCACTTGGTTAATGATTTGAGAAGACTGAGCTGCCAGGGTGCCTGTGCTAAGGAGTGACTCCCTCTTCCCTTCTAACCCTCAAACCCAACTGTTCATCCGATTGCATCTTCTTGTCCAACCTACTTCACAACCGGGGCCAACATTTCAAAAGAGATAGCCTTATGCCAGGCTCAACAGAAGCCCATGCCCAGGATCATATATAAACGACTTGATTTTCACAAGTAAGTGAGCACCTTCCTGGAAGAAGGCATCGGTTTGGGGAAAATTTCTTAGAGAGGAAAAAAAAATAAAGCAACATATTTCTGCCTGGGATGAGGAAAGGCAGAACTGGCTGGAACATTTCTATTTTTCACTTTGAAAGGACTGGCTTCCTTATTGCAAGTCAAAATCAGTAAGAGTTGTTGTGACTGACTAGAAATTGAATATTTTCAGAGCTTTTTTTTTTTTGCATGGCAGACTGAAATGTTTTGATAGCAAGTTGATTTGATATCAGGGCTAGGAGAGGGTTTCACGAGAGGAGAATTGCCAGTTCCCGTACAGCATTTTATCTGTGTTTACCGTCTCAGTTTAAAAGCACAGATATGTGAATCTTTGCAATTGGGCACGTTCCCATCTAGCTGCCACCCCCAGATGGCATGGCTCTGCTCTGCAGTGCTGCCTGGCTTCGAACGCTTTGTGCTAATGGTCAAACATGGGCACAAATAGGACAGCGGAGCCTTTATTTGGATACTCACACTGGTATGTAGACATACGCGTTCCCGTTTCCATCTACACAGGGGCCAACCAAAATGACTGAACACGAGCCTGCCACATTTGGGTGGGATTCCCATGTTTGGGAGTCGGGCTTAGCACAGGGAAGGGGTGATGGTTCACACAGGCAGGAGCAGAAAGTCATTTCCTAAGCAGCAAGGGTCCAACACACTGCAGCGGGTCTCTTTATAGGACATAAACTTGCAAGGAAACATGCAACAGATCCCTGCCCCACCAAGTGCAGAAGCACCCCAGGGACCAAGAGGGAATGGCTGGAGGGCGGGGGAAGGCAGAATTCAGGTTTCCTGCAAGAAGCCTTGGCTGGGTTACTCTGCCAGCACACAAGTTGAGAAGCAGCATAACTGCATTTATCAGGGGAAGTGATGACCCAGCAGGACTTGAGCACGATGGGAAGAGGAACAGGAGCAATAGCATTTCCCCATGACTATCTGCTGGGTCGGGGTAGTGGAAACACCTGGGACAACTGAAATAGCCTCCTCAAGGTCGGGGCCCTCGGGAGGGAGGTGCGGGTGCTGCTGGGCAGGGCTGGGATCACAGCCCCAAGCACCGGTACCCTGCAGCCATTGGGCATTTTCCCCATCCCTGGCCATCGCAGTGCCTCCCAGGAGCTCTGCACATCCCTGGGGAGTGCAAAGGGCAGTGGTGCCGTGGGATTGCTCCTCTTCAGTGGGAGGCAAAACCTATCAGGAATTTAGGAGTGCCTGGAGTTCAGTTTCCTGCACAGTCTATTAAACAAACATTGACTGCAACAGAAAAAATCCTTGGCTTCTGGAGACCTCAGTTCAACTTTGGGTTGAGATGGCGAAACAAAACGAATTCCCAGCCTTTTCTGCTTCCCTCATTACCACTGTGCAAAATACTGCCTGGTCCAACACAAGAAGCCAGCTTTGCTCAGGAGAGCAAAAAGAAAGGGCTTTCCTCTAAAACTGGCCTTTCCAAGAGAAAACTTCCATTCCCAGGCAACAGAAAACCATTCAATTTTAGGGCAAGGTTGACTTCTGTAAGCAAAAATAAAAGAACTTGGTCTCTGGGAATCTAGTGTTTGTGATCTCCTTTCTGAGATCTGGGGTTTGCTTTTTCTCCTGGGGGACACCTCGAGCATGAAACATCAGAGCAGCAGTTGGTTACCTCTTGCCCTTGCAGAAATGCTGAAAACACCTCTTACAGAGAGGATCGGTTTGTCAGCATAGCCTGCTTGCTCTTGCCTGTCATGTTTTCCAGTGACGTAACGGCTGCACCTTCCCCCTACACATATGAAAGTGGCTGAAAAAGCCTTTGCCAGCACTGGGGCCACAGCTTACTGGCTCCCACCTGGGGAATGGGCACCTCTGTATTTAGGGAGCCATTACACATCGCTCAGTGCGGAGGAAAGGGAAAAACCCTCTGTCTGCAACAGGGCAAGGGCAGGAGGGTTGGGCTGACATATGTGCTGGAAATGGGCAATAAAGCTAGCATGGGCTTTTCGCATGGGTTTTGTTAACTCGCCACTAGTGTGACAGGACAGGGCTGGCTGGAGCAGTCAGAGCAGTAAAAGACAGACCTCTTCTGACATTAAAGGACCATGGCTGTGGCCTCCTAAACCTTGCCAGTGCCTGTCTATTTTGTGTGGGGGCACTTGAGATTAGGTGAAAGAGAAGGCACTTCTTCAAAAGGGGCAGATTAATAGCTCTTTAGCAGACACAGTTGTTTGCAGTCACTCGGGGAGGTGAAATCATTTCCCACCACTATCTTCAACAGCTAAAAGAAACATGTCTCAAATAGATAATCTATTACAACCATCAGGAGGATTTCAAGGGCCAGTGGTTTTGCTAACTCTCATTGTTTTAGCCCCAATTTAGCTGTTTTTTCTTAAAGGCCCAGCTCCTGGAATCACAGGACAATGTGGCATAGAGCAAAAGCAAGCAGTGAGCCCTCCTAGATGGAGCAAAAAGCTTGGAGATAACACCATCTAGGTTCAAGGATTGCAGGCAGCTGGAAGGAAACAGGACTTAGCTACCAGAGGAATTGGACAAAAAAAATAGATCTCATTATTTTGGAGTGGAAAACACTAAGCTAAAGATCGAGGCAGGGGATGCTTAGAGCAATCTTGCTGGCCCTGGGAAGCAGAATTGAGCAGCGTGCTTCGAGGCATTGAAGCAAAAGGAGGGAAAAAAAAGCTTTAAGTTGGGAGGGAAAGGGAGTTTGCAGGTATCCCGCCTTTGCTCACATAAGGAGAGAGTCCCAGGGAAATGAGCCTATTGGGACAGCAGTGAGGATCAATGCTCCCTCCCCATCTGTGGCACAGCCCCTGAATCCCTTCAGCATCACTAAAGGCACAACAAATACCTTCAACACAATTCCCTGAGAGGCTGAGCGCACTCATCACAGTGCAGAGGGGCAGCTGATCTTCCCCCAGGCTTTACAGGGTAACTGCTATTGTGTTACACACACGCACACTTCTGTCTCTACAAGCACACATATTTCTGGGGGTTTTTCCTAGCAGCAGCACTGAATCCATCCTGCTCCCCACCCTGCCGAGATTTTGGTGAGCAAAATAGTGCCAAATGTTAGCCGGCATGGGAAAGGACCTTGTTTTCTTCTTTGCAAAGCTTTGCCATTCCTGAAAATGCCAGTAGTGAGTTTATTTGTGCTCTTTGTATGAATTTCTGATGCCCCATAAATGCAGAGGAATTCCTACATGGAGCTAAAGTTCTCCCTGAACTACCTGCTTCTGGCCCATTCTGCACAGAAGATTTTGTGGAAAAACTTAGTCAATTTGTGTCTGGTAGAAAATTCCCCTCTGGTATTTGCTGACACCAGGCAGAGGTTCACACAGTAGCGAGTGAAGCAGCACTGGTTGGGCTGCTTCTGGGAATGCATCTGCCGCCCTCTCCTTGCTCATCCTGAACTGAAATGGAAACACTGCCACAGCCAGCTGCGGGTGCTCCAAAACTGGGCTCCAAGATCGGGAAAACATCCCCACCAGCTGGCTTAAAATTAATGTTTTAAAACAAACCAACCCAGCTCCTCTCCCTGCCAGTTTGTTTTATTTTTGCTTGTCTGGAAGACACCTAACAGGACTTTGGCATTTTGCACTTTTCAGTGCAATCCATACAGTGACCCCATGGCTGCTCACAGACCCCTAGGGACCTTCAGGGCATACCTGGGCACAAATGTGGCACAGTCTGGAAGGCACCACACATTCCAGCTCAGAGCACAGAGCAGTACGGGTTTTGAGCATAACCTCAGCTAGCTCCTCTATCAACCCTCAGAGACTTTGCTTCTTCACGTCCCTCCAGCTGATCCTCACAGCCACCAGAGCTAGAAGTGTGCTCCTGTGCCCATGGCTCCCCTCACCTCCCTGCCCAGCTCAGACCAGCTCTTTGCAAAGTTGGGGTTTCTTTAAAGCTTTGCTGTTTTATTTTGTGATGGCTAACACTGAGCTGGCAGCTGTGAAACCCATTAAGGTCAACACACCAGGAAGCTCCAGGAGGATGTGGCAGTGGGAGGCAGCGAGGGTCTGAGCAAGGGGGTATGAATATCCCGCTTTCGAGTCCATCATGGCAAGCCTGGCTGCAGCCCCTCTGCCCCCAGTCCTGCTCGGCATTGTCTCTTGCTTTCCTTGTTTTTCTTCTCCCATCCTTTCCCTGCTCCCCTTTATCTTTCCTGGTTTTCTCCATCCTTCTTGTCCCTCGCCAGCCAGTCTGGGACACCCATCCAACTTAGCCCCACTTCAGACCTAATGAAAAGGAGGACCAGGGGGATTTGTTTTTCTTTCCTAAGCAAAAGCCCCATATGCCACCCCACCATCTGTCCACCAGCAGACTCTCAACCCTGCACTTTGAGCCGCTTGGCCCACGCCAGTGCCTCCGGCTGAGGTGTGGAGGTCTGAAGTAGCTGTTTTAGGAGCTTAGCTGAAGCACGCAGCGAAGTCAGGGAGGGTCTCCTCCTCAGGGGGCCCAGCCCTCTTCCCCCCATAGGCAGCAGACCTTCCCCAGTACAAAGGGACAGGAGACTTAGGCCAAGCATCCCTGCTCCTCCACAGGCTCCAGTGCCTTTCTCCAAGCTATTTTTGAAGCTGTAGCCCAGTGGGGAGCTGGTAAGCCTGGTGGTACTTGGGAACAAGTGCTGGCCCCTCAAGCAGTGATTCCTGTCCCATGGCTGCTCCCCTCACTGACTGGGGGGGGGGGGGGGGGGGGGGAGGTGGTGTGCTGGGGCCACCCCCAGGGGCTCAGGCTGCTCAGAAAATGGGGGTGCTGCCAGGCACGTGGGCATCATGAGAGCCCCATTTCCTTGCTAAGCCGGGCTATAAAAAGGCGGAAAGGTGCCACGGCCAGCAGAGCCAGCAGGACACAAGGGGCCATCCGGCCCCAGGCACAGCTCCCAGGAGGCATCCTATGGCACGTCTCAAATCACTTGGTAGAGATAAACTGTGACTTCCCAGGAGACTCGTGCCAGCAGCAATAAGGGGAACACTGCACGTTATCCCCTGCCCAGTGATGGGGAAGGAGTCCCTGCGCAAGGGTGCAACTGTGGGGCACAGGTCCAGCCACTTGCAACACTTCTGCCCCCCCAAAGAGCTTTTCTCTGTGGGGTATTGCCCCATGGACCCTGTCTCCCCCATATTTTTCATCCAAAGAGGCCACTCAAAAGCACATCCCTCAGCTCCTACGGCGTTTGCTAATTCGAGGTTCACAGCTTTTGGCTGCAAACCCCAGTCCATGCAGGGACTGCTCCCATGAGACCCGTAAACGGTAGCCGAGCCTGTGAGCTGTAGGTTTAAACTCCTCACGGCAGACCTTCACTGCTCCTAGAAAGCGTGTAGGGGTCCTCAGGTCCCCCCAGGTGACAGGCCACACTGCCCTGAGGCAGGTCCCAATAGCCACCACTCTGATCATCCTGTTCCTTGCCTCGTTTGGCAATAGCAGCACACAAGATTTTTTCAGACACAGTTTTTGGGCTAGCCCCAGGGATCTCTGCAGCCTGTCTCATGCCAAGGCTAGACTAGACAGGGAAAAGGAGAGATGGGTGGAAATGGCCCCAGCCCTGAATCTTAGCCCTGAGCCTCCCCCAGAGCTGTGGGAACAGGTCAGTGTGGACCTGCCTGGAGAGTTCAGAGACATGAGCCACCATATGCTCCCTGACACATGCCAAAACTGCTTCAAAGCCCTGGCGAGGCGAGGAATCCTGCAGGGTACCCATCCCACCCAGGGCAGAGAAGCCCAGACAGCCTCCAGCAGCATCAGCACAGCAAAGTAAAAGGTGTCAGCAACAAAAAATCTGTACTTTGGGGCCCTCTTCATTGACCTGCTGAAGCTCAGGCTTCTTCAGCAGCAGCTCTCCCCCATCCTCAGAGGAAGAGCCTGCTGGCTCCAGGGGAGTTTGGACAGGGCTCAAATGGGCATAACACAGCCATATGCTCTGCACTGATGCTCTGGCAGTACCAGAAGCTATCCCAGCAGTGCCAGTGTGTCTCATTTTCCTGAGCCAGGAGCTGTGGAAGGGGTCAGGGCTGGCACGGCGGTGAAGCCAGCCTGTCACGACACTGGTGCGTTTGCAGTTACCTCCTCCCATAGCCATGGAGCTGTGGCGTGGCATGCCTTGCTTGTCCCTCTCCTGGGGCTCAAACCCACACTGAATTCACAGGTTTAACCTCTAGCTCTTACTCTTTCAGCAGGCAATACCACCAGTCACCAAACGGAAAGAGCTGGAGGCTCTTCCCTCCCTGTGTGTACCAGGGATGAGGTTTCCCCCTTTGCAAAGTGCTGGGGCTCAGCCACAGCGCGGGCTGGGGCAGAGGGAAGCAAACGCCAGGCGGGTTTGAGAGGTGGGAGGGACCTGAAGGCACGGGAAATTCAACCTAGCAGCATCACTTGTGCAGAAATACGTTTTTAAGGGAGGAAAAAACCCAGATAATGCCACTATGTGAGCATGCATGTGCCTAAAATCTATAGTACTGTAAACTATACGTACAAAATGAAAGGACACCAACCTCATCAAGCAGTTGGTCAACTCTTCCCAAAATAGCTGTCTCCATTTGGTCTGCTGAGAGCCAGGCAGGGAGCTGTGTGGGTCTGTCTGCTTCCAAGTGGGACACCCGGGACTGCAGATCAGAGGTCCGAAAGTACAGCAGGAGGCTCAGCACCAGAGAAAGCAGGGAGACGCCGGGCAGCCCAGAGCCCAGCAGGAGAGGGAGGCGGCAACATCTCTCCCCGTCGCCGGTCCTGGGGGGAGCCACGCACCCCCTGTCAAAAGCTGCTTCGCCGACGCCTTTCCAGCTCTTCTCCTCCAACATTCCCTCCCTGTCCTGAGAAACAATAAATAAATAAATAGAATAAATAAAGCCTCAGTCCTAGTCCAAGAAGCACAATCCAGAAGGCATAGAAAAAGAGCGTCCAAGGGGATCCCAGTGCCAGCAAATGACAAATAACAGCAATAATGACAAAACTGGATGGGGAGGGGTCTTTAAAAAATAAAAACAAACCACACACACATAAAAGGGGTGCAGAAAAAAAAAGGATCCAACTGCAGCAAAGAGTGGGAGGGGGAAAAAAATCTGATCTGGAATTTTTTTTTTTTTTTCCTCCTCCTGTGTTTCAGTCTTTTGGTTTGCTGGTAAGTTTTTGTTTCCTTCTAAGCTGCCAGTTTCAGTTCCTTCGCAGACCGGCCAGGAGCTCGCACATGAAAGTCCCCATTAGAGAGAGGTAATTCTCAGCTGCTCCGGCGACGTTGTGTTCTGGCTGATCGCGGCTCCCCTGTAACATGACACACTCCCTCCGAACTACGGGGCTGGGATGAGCGAGCTGCACTGCTTCCCAAAGTAACCTCCTCTGCTCGCCCTCTCTCCCCACCTCTCCCTTGCTGCATGATTTATTTATTCATGCAAAGCGCCGGGGTGGGATCGGGCAGTGGGACGCCCCTGTCCCACTCGGTCCCCAAACCACCTCTCCGCCGCCAGCCCTTCCCTTTGAAGTGACTCTTGCCGAGGTTATTTATAGCGGCAGGAAAGAGATTGTAAAGCAGAGGCTGGGCTCACAGGAGCCTGTGTCTTTCTTTCCTCCCCGCAGCCAAAGGGCACTTTACAGGATGGTACAAACGGGCTGTCGCACCCCCCACACCCCCCCCTGTCTCCGGGGCAGCCCTGAGGCACCAGCAGTGGGGTATTTTGACCCCGATATTTTGAGGAGAGCAGCCAGACAGGGTGAGAACCAGAGGGAAACATCTGGAAACAAGAGTTGGCAGCTGAGGGCTCTGCAAAAAAACAAGCAAAGGGCAGCAGGGAGCAACACCCCAGGCAGGCAAGCTGCTGTGCGAGGGGGGAACCTTTTCGCCTTGATTTGGGTGTACAACCTGCTGAGCCCGGAGGGTGCCAAGGGCGTTCAGAGGAATCAATTACTGAGGACCTCTACTGAAGCAGAGATTCCCATCACCTCCTCTGTGTCCTGCCAGGCATGGGGCGCCGGACAGAAAACCCCCTTGGTGGGGAGCAGTCTCCCCAATACGTGCCACAGGGCAGCTCTGAGCCACATGTCCGGGAAACAAAGCCTCTTTCTGTTCTTCAGAAGGAAGGGAGGCCCACCTCTCCCAATTTTTCCAAGCATGACATACAATATTTTATTCTCCAGGGTGACATGCAGGCTCTGCTGAGCCCCTGCCTGTCCGTCTGTCTGTCCTTTGATCCCCTTCTTGAGCGCACACCGCAGCAAAGCAGTGCGGGGCCCGCTGTGGTGCAGTCATTAAAACCTGGGCAGCAAATTGGTCTCTTAAAATCTGGCTCCCTTGTGGCTCTTTCGCTGTCATTTACACGTTTTAAATGAAGATTTTGCGTGCAGTCTGCGCTGGAAATTACTGGCAGAGAAAACTCATATTCATCTCTCTCCCAGTCTCCATTTCAGAGGGCTGGAAGAAATAGACCTTCTGGGAGCAGGTTAAAGCAAGCACGAGCTGTTTCTTCTCCACCAGACAAACCCTTGGAGGGCCCGGTAGCACACAGCCCCAATTCTTTAAATGGCCTCATACCTTTCACAGCCACCCGCTTCCTGAAACGGGGTTTTAGCGTCTGCGAGGCAGGAAATCCTTTCATTTCTTTTAGCAGGTTTCTTGTCATCTCGCTGCTCAAATTCATGTTGCTGCTCCAGCATGCATGGAAAACACCCCTCTGATGGCTACAACCTTTCAACAATTTCTCATATGAGCACGGCAGCGCTATGTAACCCACAGACCCAGTACACGAAGGGTGTCTATTCGTTTGTGAGGCACGGCGGCACAGGTCTCCTAGCCCCTACTCCGTCTCTTCCCAGCTATGCCTGTGTTGGCAGCCTATTTCTCTGCAAAAGGAAAAGGAATCTTTGAGGCTGTGGCTCTGCCAGCGAGAAACCATGGTCCATGGAGTTACCTAAGATGCCATCTGCTGTCACAGCAAATAAGCAGACAGTGACAAAAGGGAGATGCTTAGAAGCTGATGATACAGTGTTTGGGAAGCAGAGATCTACACAGGGAAATAACAGTTGGCGACTGAGGTGCTGGGCATCCTTCAGAGCTCTGAAGTACACTACTTCAAGACTGGGCTTGAGCTACTGATGGCTGCAGCTACCTGCCTGTGTTATACATAGCTTCACAGAAGGCTGTCTCTCTCCCTCTCTGTCCTTTATACCAGCCCAAGCACTAAAAATCACAAAAATGCACTCTCTAAGCTGAAAACGGAAATCTGCTGGGTGTCTACATTTCATTTCCCCACGCTGGCTGGGGAGAGCTCTCTGCTCTTTCGCTCTGATTTGTGATAGAGATCCTGCTGTCCAGACACGAGCATCGCCTGAATGACTCTGTAAGTGCCTTTTCCTGCCTCCCCGCCAGCCCCTCTCCAGCTGATCAGTTCATTTAGGGGGTATGTCATAGCTGCTGCAGGCTGGGGAGCTGCACTCAGCTGGGTTTCACGCAGAAGCCTTAGCTGCAGATGTGCAGGAGGGTAATTTTTCTATCCGTGAGGCATTAAGGAACCCTGTCATCCCATGCCAATACAAATGGACTAATTTAGCTACGAACCTGAGCCAACTGCGCATGTCGAGTCTGCAGCGCCGCTCGCCAAACAAGCTGCCTCCAGAGACGGGCCCCAGCACGTGGAATCATCTCATCACTCCTTGAGCTGGGCACGGCTCAACCTTCAGCTCTCTCAGCAGCCTCAGAGGAGGTGGGTGCCAGCCCGAAACCAGTCCTCCTGCAAGTTTGTGACTCTTGAGACTGGTCGAATAGAAGCAGATGCTCAGTTGTAATCAAAGGGAGTGATTTCACTGACCGGTGACTCTTAGAGCAGGCTAGACTGCCCTCAATACACGGAGCTTGAGGCTATATCCCTCTCTCCTCAGGGAGGTTGATTCAATTCCTTACAAGGACAGTAACCACAGACTTCCACCGCTTCTAACAGGTCCTCTGGGGCGGTTATGAACCTCAGCATAAACATGCAATGAAAACTGGAGCAAATATAAAGCAATAAATACTTCCCAAAACAGCTGAACCCCTCTGCACAATGAAAGAAAGCATTTCACATCTAGCACATGGTGCTGGGTCAGGTGATGCATTGGACATGGTTATGTACAGGTATGCAAGCCTGCAGGTTTGTCATTCTGTAGCTGGTACTGGCACTTTGTCCTTCTCAGGAGCATATGTATGTGGGCAAAGTGCCTTACAGAGAGGTTGCCCAGTGCTGCTGTGCAACAGACACACAGCGCTCACAAAGGGGCATGATGTGTGGGGATTCCTCGCAGGGTGCAATGCGGTCTCATTGCAAGAGACCATGAACCCTCTTTGACCCCAGGTGGGTACCATGGGCATGAACCACTGCACGCCGCAGGCGAGAAATGGAAGAGCCGGGCATGGATGAGGTTCTCGCTTCTATGCGCGTGGTTCAAGCCAGCAAGGTATCTACAGCAGGTCTTCATTTGGCCTGGAAAGAGGTGGGCAACAGCAGCAGGCCTTCCTCACTTCCCTTTGCTTTAAGCAGAGCCTTTCAAAAAAAAAAAAAAAAATTGCCCTTCCTGTCACTAACTGGAAGTTGAAACCAACTGCATGGAGATGGCCGTGCGCTCAATCCCACCAGTAATCTCCAAAACTGCCTGAGGAGAACTCCTCCTTTTCAGGCCATTTACTAGGGAGAAAAACCCCACCCCACTTCTCTTTTTCCTTCTGTTTTGTTTTTTTTTTTTCCCCCATCTCAGGAAATGTGGGGATCTTGGTGTGCTCGAACGAGCCATTCATTAACTAGCAGCCGACATCTCCAGCTATTGTAAATATATTAACTCAAGGCCTTTCGCTGCGTTTATTAGACTCAAGAACAACATCTGGAAACAGATGTTTTCTGAGCGCAAAGGAGAGGAGGGAGGAGGGGAAAAAAACAAGGGGGGGGGAATGACTCTTGCAAGTGGAAGTGCATGGGTCTGCAGACCATCCCTTTGCAAAATGCTGCTCAGATGGAGCATTGTGAGGGGCCGAGGCTGGTGCAGCCACATCCCTCCTAGGCAAGGAAGTGAGAGCAGGACATCTCGGGGGGGCTGTTTGAGAGAAACAGCGATGGGGGAATAGAAAAACTCACGTCTGCTTTCATGGCCCTTGCGAGGAACAGTCATAGCACTGACAAAAATGGGATGTTTGCGGGGGAGAGATTTTTGGGTTTTTTCCTTTTCTGGTCATGGACTTCCCTAGTCCTCAGTTGCTCTGCCAGGCTCATGGCAAGGTAATGTCACCTCCCTAGCAGCTTGGCAGCATCTGCCACAGGGACCCACAGAGTGGCAAGGTCTAGGGTCCCCATAGGACACCACCATAGTGTCCTATCTGCCCCAAGAAGTCCATCCTCAAAGGGCAAGCAGAGTGGAAACCTCCCATCCCAAGGACTGCGATGGACCAAGGGGTCTTGCTCTGACTTGGAGTCTCGCTGCCATGGCTCAAGCGTAGACAATATTTAGAGAATTATGTAGTGTTACTAGGGAAAAAAAACAAGCAGGCACCTACGTACCTAAAAATATATCCCATGACATTATTGGTGAAACTCCATTCTCAACTAGATACACTTTGGCTTAGGTACCAGAGATACCTAAGGTACAATAAAGGTCTGAGATCAAAGCTTCCCTGCATTTCTTTTGAGGGAAATGCAGTTGTACCCATACACATACACTTTCTTTTTATTAAAAAAAAAAAAAAAACACAAAAAAAAACACCCAAAAAACCAAACCACCAAAAAAAACCCCAAACACAAAAAGCACAACCAGTATCTTGTCATCTTTAACCCCAGGTTCACCTCTGACATCTCCAGCCCTGTCTCTCCTCTGATATGCAGCTACAAATACTTTGCTGGTCAGGTCAGGAATATTGAGTATTACCTACTTAATCTGGCAGTTGTTTATAGGAAGTATTAAGTAGCCTATGGAGCAGAACAATTCCCGCCCGAGGAGCTGCTCTAACCCATTGTGGAGTTATAGAATAAAGACACATTTGATCCTTTGGGAAAAGGGTTATGAAAATACATGGAAAAAATGTACTGTCCGTGCACAGTAATATCATGGCTGTTTTCAATCACTTGGTCTCCTACAAAACAAAAGGACTCACTGCACAATATAAACTCCTAGCCTTGACAACAGCAAGGGCAGAAAGGAAGATGCAAAGCTAGTAGTATCTGGTTGGGGCTTTATATTTTTGTAACCCTAAAACGCCTGAGCTCATTGTTGCCTCCCTCCCATCAGAGCCAAACCAGCTTCATGCAGCCTCAGTGGTGGGAACCTATCCCTGGAGCTGTATGAGAACAACTGAGCAGAGCCGCGCTGTGCCAGGGGAAGGAGCAGGAGCCCAGCCACCAGCAGCTCCTGCAGAGGTTGGGTCAGAGCCTCCAAGGGTGGATGAAGCAAACCCGGGTTTTGCACGGTTTGGGGCCAACCATTCCTAAAGGCTGACCACCCCTTCTCCCTCACTCCCTGCAGAGGGAAGGCTTTGCAGGAGGGGAGCGCCAGGCAGCAAGTGGTGGACACGCAGTTAAGCTGCCCACGCTCCTCCTTGTCTTTTCAGCTAACCTCTCACCTTTTGTTCAGAAGACGAGGGGAATGGCTCTGAGCAAGCCAGGCTGTGCACCCTTCTTCGTGGAGAAAGGAACTTTCTTCCCCCAACAGAAGCATTTCACGGCCAAGTTTGGGGTGGGCAGAAGTTTTACTTCTTTTCAGCAGTACTTTGTTTGGGTTTTTTCCTCCTGGTCTGGAGCCGATTTTTAATGGGTCACGTTCGGTGCCATTAGAGTCTGTAGAGATGGTCATCTCTGCTGGCCTGATTTTTGCCATTATCTTGGTCCTTGCAGAGCCTGGGTGGGAAACAGAAGCTAATTAAGAACAACATTGCTACAAATAATACAAGAAAAATCATCCAGCCCTGCAGCACTATTCCCCCCTATCTTGGTAGCCTAAAAATACACACAGCAGCCTGCAGGAGATGGGTTTTGCTCAGGTCTGATATATACCTACCCCAGGAAAACTGCTTTGGAAACACTTGTGGTTTTGGTGAACCTGGGACATCCCTGGTGCAGACCATCACGACAAGCTCTCAGCATGGCTAGAGCAGTGCAAAGCGTTAGCCATAGCAAAGAAGCACTCGGACTGAATGCTCAAAATCTGCTCACGCAGGTGGAAAATTAAGGGTAAGATTTTCAGGCATGAAACCAGCAGAGCCAGCTCCAAGGATGAGAGGCAGCTATCCCGAGAACACAACATTCTCCAGCACAAGGCTGCAGCTCCGAGAAGGAGCTCCTCAGTTCCCTACTGAACTCCCCTCAGCCCCTTACTGAGCAGAAAACCTCCCTTTATTAAAGCCGAGCTCAGGCATTGCATGCTCAGTTAGTTACTCATGCACTGAGGTGCTCACCATGGTACATTGGCGCTCAGGGGACTGGTAAGTCAGAGCACTGATTTGCATTTGGATTTACCATTAAACAGCGTAGCGAGAAGCTACTGCTGAATCCCTTCAGCCTCGCTGCCCAGCTGGGCTATTGCATCCACCCTACAGCCCACCCTCCTCCTGCCTTTCCCTCACCTCTGCCAGGCACAGGGTTCCCATTCATCCTCCGCTACCAATTTCCACACACACCCCTTGCTAAGAAAACCTTTTCACTTCACCTTTAGCAGATGCAGATCAAGCTTACGTCCAGGCTGCCAGCAATGTAGGACCAGGCAACATATGTGGGGGGAATACACTATAGGATGAGCTAGAAACACCAAAATCCTGGGGCCAAGCAGGCCTACCCAAGGGAGACCAGATGCCACGCGCATACCCAGAGGCAGGCAGAGCTGTGTTACAGCCCTGTCTAGGAAACCAAACCCTACAGTGCTGGAGCAGGCGTATGTCCCTGTGCAAGCAGCCAGGGAACCCACAGCAGCTTTGCACAGCCTTTGAAGCTAATGAATCAGAGCTAGGAGGATTGGGAAACCCAGACTAAGTGTCAGCTGCACTGGGGAAGAGAAAATAATGAAGTGAGGCTCCCACAGAAGACCAATTGTTTCAGAATCCAGGAGTGAAGTAGAATGGCTACAGCCAGCTCAAGAAATTTAAAACAACTTTTGGTAAATACTTCCTCTCACTCCAACACTTGGTCCTGTATCAAAGCTCATTCAGACCCTGACAGCAGCGCGCAAAGTGTCTCTGCTCCATCGTAATGCAAAAGACAGGCCCAGTGGCCAGGAGATTAGCCGCTAATGGAGCGGAGTCGGGTTCGATTTCCCTGGAAATTGCTCACAGAGGAAAGCCGGGAGACGAGGAGTACCACTAACATCCTTCTACGGCGCCACCGCTTCCCCTGCATGGGGCAAAGCCCTTGCTCATGCCCTCTGCCTCCCACACCATGGCTCCCTGCAGCTCATCCCTGCACTCCAGCAGGAGGGAAAGCAAAGCAAAAGTGAAGGAAGGACTTGAGCCCCATCCTTGGGAGCAGATTGATGGTGTCAGAGAGCAGTGTGGCTCCCTGTGTTGTGGTTTTCCCTCCCACCACTCTTGCTTTTGCAGCACTTGATGTAAATCCTCCTGGCAGGGCAGTTAACCTGCCTTATTAAAGGCAGGTCTATCAGTAAATCCTCAGCCATCTGGGGAGTCTCTTCCAGCTTGTTGGGTTTTTCGCTGTCACTAGGGGTTTGTCTCCTTTTAGAAGCATCACAAGGGGACTACGGAAAGATGTTTTTCCACCCCAAAGGCACTCTGGTGAGGCCGGTTCACATGTTGGATGCACAGGGCACACCCAGGGCTGCAGTATTCCTTCGGGGCACTGCACCCTGTCACGCCAGGACACCCAAGGAGCATGTCCAAAACAAAACAAGCGGTTTTCTTGGCGCTCTATGAGAAAGTGCCCAATTCCTTTCGCTTGGGACTCGTTAAAGTCAATGGAAAAAAAACTTTTTTAGCTGCCCTAGGCTTTACCACTTGTGTCTTGTGCTGGCTTGACGTCAATGTAGTCACTCCAGATTTATGCTGGTGCAGAAAAAGGGAATCCGGTGTGACAGGTCCCGATGAGAAGAGGGGAAAGCTGGGTCCTCCCTCCACAAAACTCAGTATCCATGTGGAGAAGCCAAGGCCCCCAATTTTACCACAGGCATCTGAAATGACCTCTTGATGCATTATAACATTCTCCCTCTTTCTCCTCAATAAATCAGCGCTATCCACTTCACATGCATGAGAACAAAAATAACTGGAAGTTACACTCGAGTACTGGTACCTGCTTCAAATTTGAGAGGCCTGGTGCTGATCACAAACAGTGGGGAGTAAAATATATATACTTACTAGATCAATATTAAGAAGTAGTAAACACACCCTTGCAATTTCCCTTTAAGGACGTTAGCCTGTAATGACAGTTCACATCCTTTAGGCTCAAAAAAATTTTTTTTTTTTTTGCCCAAATGCCGCTATGAATGCAGAGGTAAGAACACACTTTTCTGTTTTTAGAGAATGAGAGCCCCTCTTTGCTGGTGCTGCTGCCCACCACCCACCTTGCAAACACCCATCCTGCCCATGTCAGACAGCATCCTGCACAGGTAGCGTACAGCACTGTGGACTTTGTGATGATCAAGGCAAAGCCATAACCCATGTCATCTTTGGAGGTTTGGTTTGCCTTTCTTGAGGGCTTTGCTGCGTGTCAGTGAGGGGAGAGCTGCCTCCCACCGGTGCCCCTCCTCAGCAGCGGGGAACAGTGCTCGGCTGCTTGCACAACTGTCCCTGCATATTTGGAGTGCAGGGGTTAGCACGGAGGCTGAAATATCACGCCTATCAGTAGGGGCCTGTGAACAGAAAATAGCAGAGGATCTGGTGGCAGTTTCCTTTCAAGACGTACAGGAATAGCAGCACACATCTCTGTCAGATCATATGGACTAAATTCCTCAGCCTGAATCCTTTGGCTTTGAATTCTTCTGCAAACCATTTTTTTCCCCCCTTCGCTTGTTTGTTGTTTCAGGGCCACTAAATTACCAAGAATGGTTTATATTATATAACCACCCTGTCCTTATTGCGTTTCGGGGAGGAGACTCTGACAAACAGCCAGATCTAATTTGTACTTTAAATTGGCTTCTGGGCCAGACAGTCATGCCTTCCAGACGGAAAATCCAGTTGTACTCACCAGCAGATATCCTGGTGCATTCGGCTCCTAAATCAGCTTTGTCCAAAGCATGCTCTGGCGTGCAATTTTTCTCTTTTACAGCCTAAGAGAGGCTGGTGGTCATCACAGTCCCTGGTGAGGCAGCATCGCTTTCCATCACCTGTACCAGTTCAGCTGTCAGCCCTGCCTCACTGTCCTGTTGTTTTTCCTAGAAGCCTATCCGACAGCTGTAGCAGCTTTATAACTGCCAGACTTTGGATTTGTCTCCCTGGGAAAGTCCTTTCAGGTTGCCTTTTCCAAGGGTGACTCTCTGCTACACTTGCTCAACCTGTTTAACACTACCCAAATCAAAAACAGTTTTAAGAAAGCAAACGCCATGCAAAGATTGGGATGGTGCAAGATCCTCTCATCTCCTGCCAGGGCAGAAGAGAGGATACATTCAACTTTAGTATAGGTTACAGCCAGAGCCTGGCCAGTGGCACGTTATGCATGGGACTAACATTGCTCACAGCCACCGAGTATTAAAATGCTGCCACTGACAGTGACAAGCCTGAGCTGTGATTCGCTTTGTCAGGGGGTAGTGAGGCAAGGTGGCAACTGCCTTGAGGCAGCCCCCAAATGTGGCTGGGAGCAGGCGTCTGAGCTGCCCTGTTCCATGTATCCAATTTGAGGACCTGGTGGGAACAGCAGCCCAGGCTGAGATGCACAAACTATATCTCACAGGCAAGTGCAATGCCTGGGGCTGGCCACTTGCTTGTATTCATCCACAGAGAAACAGCATCAGACGATGCCCACCATCTGCACTGGAGGCAGGTGTAAGCCTGCCTCAACAGTAGCCTCAGATAGGGGGTCTGTGGCTTCCTCACAGTCCCTGTGATTATTTTTTGTCCTTTTAGCCTTTCTTTCACAAGCCACATATAGTTCTAGGGCTGTATGACCTGATGGATTAACCAACAACATGGTCCTTTTCCCACCTCTGCCACTCTTCTGCTTGGTGGCCTTGGGCACGGCCTTTCATTCTTTGTGTCTTCAACCCTTTCCTCCTCAGTGAAATGAGGCTACTCTGTAAGTCACTTTAAGATAAACTGCTGACCAGGGTTATCATTCAAGGAAAAAAGATTAATAAATTGCCAGCCACAAAGCGTTTCAAGCTGGAGTTATCAAATCCCTACCTTGCAAGTCCCAAATCTCATGCTGCCCATGAACACATCCTCCTCCTGTTCTGGAAAGACTCCTGTCACCAGGGTGTCATTTAAAAGCCTGCTCATGTTCATCTTGCACCTCCAAGAGACACATGCCATGTATCATCCAGGGAAAGGCAATGAGCGGTGCTGAGTGAGACCCGAGAAACCCTTAGGGGCAGCACTGAGTGAGCTTCCCTCACTCTTAATGCTTTGTCTGGTACCAACAGAAGAACAACCATCCCATTGCAACCCCTCTGTGTCCTTCCCGAGTTTCTCCATGTTTTCAGGGTCTTTGTCTGCCTAGCAACATGCATGGGACTGAAATGAGCTTTTTGAGGAAAGGTTAAGAACAAGCTTCCTTGGGGCCATCATCTGTGGACAGCCAGAGCTTGCAAGGAAGATCAGAAGACTGTCAATCATGCTGTAGATGGGCAAGATCACTCCTGAAAAACTTAATGAAAAGCCCACCACTAAAAACCAATGCTGCAGTATGAGAGCATTTGGGTAGACTCAGCCCTGATGGGCCTTGCAATGAGCACTGCATTACACAAGAACAGGACCACAGTGGCTGGCCTGGATGGAGAGGCTCAGCCAGGTGCTCTTCTTGTGTGGGAGAGCAGAGGTGTTGACCAACACACAGCAGAGAAAGGCAGATCTGCTGCCAGGTCTCCACTACATAGCCTAGCAGTACCCACATATCTCCTGAGTCTCCATTTCCCAGTACCTCTTGTAGGGACACACATTTAGCAAAGAAGTGTAAACCACCATCAAATCTGAGTGGTTGCACTTCACAGCCACTTCAGCTCTGGCCCAAACAATTGCACAGAGTCCATAGTAGCAAAGACCAGACTCATATTATTTTAAAGGAGTAGCTTGTTTTGGTTTCACTCCCCTGCCCACACCTCTCTGAAATTGCCCTGTTTGTTTGGGATATTTGCAGGCATGCAATGCTTTCCTGGCCAACTTCACAAGGGACGTTGCTGTCCTAACAGGGTTTGCCTTTGACTCCTGTGGCCAAGTCCTTAGACTCCTCTGAGGAGTAAATCAAATTACATGTGCAAAAGCAGACATGAAAAAAAACATATGCAGAAGGACAGACATGTTAAACTATGAGCAATAACTGCAGGTGTGCAAGAGAGCTCCAGGACTGATGCTTATTGCTCCACTGGATAAAAAAAGGCTCAAGGACCGGGGAGTTATACAGCAGGATCCAAGTCAAACTCATGCAATTCTTCCTTCTCCCTAGAAACTGGCATTTTGAGAAGTGGGGAAACTGCAGCACAGTGAACCCAAAACTGCTCCCAAACCCTCTCAGGTTGTAAATAGCCCCCCCAGCCCCTGCCCCCATTTGATGTTCTACTTGCACAGGATCAGGAGGCCAGCAGCAGGGACTAGCAAGAACTGGTTTCTGAAAAGATGGAAAACAAATTCCCTCAGGGAAAAGAAAAATCAGGCTTGTTTCACTTTGAAGGCTTGTTTGTTTTGGCACCTTTGGAAAAAGGAAAGAAAACAGTAATGTTTTTGATTAAAAAAACAAATACAGAAAGAAATTATGAAAAATGAAATAAGACAGCTATGGTTTTTGACAAAAAAATGTTGGCCGGCCACACTACTATGTCTAAGTCAGACATGGCTCAGCATCTCTCAGCAGTAATGAGGGTCCTCACAGACCATTGCTGGCAACAGCCACTGAAAAATCCTGCCCTAGCTTGAAGCTCACACCCCCCCTACTATTTATATTAATTGTCTGCAGTTTGTATGAATGGTATGATCTCGGCAGCATACATATTTATCTACCTGTTAATGCTGTGCTGTCACCTGCTGCGCACCAGGGTCACTGGGTCTCTCTTCTTCCTCTGCCTCCATAAAGACAGGGTCAGGTTTGCAGCAGCAGCCTGATAGTTTTTTCCACTCCTGCCCCACCGTGCCAAGAAGCATCCATTGTGGATCAAGGCTTCCTTCCCTCAGGGAACTTCTTTCCTAAATACCTTCATAGGGGTGATTTCTTAGGGCTGCCCTTCCAAAGAGCCACGCAAGGGTTCTTGCAGTAAGCAGTCAAATATTGTTCCTGGTAAAATCTAGGGCTGTGCTAACAGCAAAGCAGCCCAACAAGCTGCCTCATGCTCCCAGCCTCACTAGGACAAAACCATGAAGAGCGATACAAAGAAGTAGTCTTCAATACTCCCTTTTAGCACTAAACCAGCTAATGTCCATAGTCATATATAAAGTATATGTGATCCTACAATAAACCGAAGGGAGGGATGCCTTTCTTGGCATAGCTGTGTCTGAATTAACATCACAATAGCAATACAATTACTTTATCTTGTTAACTCTGCACATATCAATCAAATGCCCCATAGTCAAAACAGGTTGTCTCATGAAATATGTTATTAGTTGCAAGTGTCAAAGCAACTTTTCTTCCTCCTTACTTAGACAAAACATGTTTTCGCCCCAGCAAATTAACACACCGTGGGGTTTCTTACACAGTTACAGAAAGCCGGGAGCTTTAGTGCCAAATCTGCGCAGCCCTGTATTCATCGCCAAAGCATCTAGCGCTCTGAAACTAAAAACGCACCCAAACACTTCCCTTAACTTGCTTTCAACAAAGCAACTGAACTAAAAACCTTATGTGGACCCAGGAACCTGAACTAGTGTCTGTAGGGCTTGAGCCCATGCCTCAAGGTCTGCCACTTAAACCTGCAGCCATGTAGACGAAACCCATGTTTCTGTGCTTGCTTTCCTCCTCTTCCTCGTATAAATGATGTGACCTAAGAGCAGACTGTAGCAGGTCAGCTGTGTCCTGCTGCCTGCCACCCACCCAGCTGCTCATGCACACACACACCCCCCGCCATCACCAGATCAGGGGACAAAATGGAAGAAGCTCATGGGTGGAGACAAGGACAGGAGATCCCTCACCGGTCACTGTCAGAGGCAAAATAGACTCCACTTGGGGAAAAATTAATTGAACTCATTCCCAATTAAAATAGATTTGGATGGTGAGAAACAAAGGCAGCATTAAAACCCTTTCCCAAGTGTCCACCGGTGCGTACCAGCCCTACCATGGCATCTCCACAGACTGCAGGGGAGTCCCTGCCCTGACGCCTGGAGCACACCCCCCCAGCGCTCACAGGGCTGTTCCTCACTTTTTCCCCCTCATTCCTCTCCTTTTTCCAGCATTTTTCCCCTTCCTTACCTCCATTTCCCCAAGGCGCCACACCAGCAGGGCTGAGGGGCTGGGCTGTGTGCCGCCGCCAGAACCTGCTGGAACCGGCTGGAACCGGCCACGCCCGGGGCAGCTCCCGCCTCTCCCCACAGAGACCCCTCAGCCCCACCGCCACGCCTGGGCAGGGGCACCCGTCCCCGGGCGGAGGGGACCTGCCCAACCTCGGTGGTCTGGAGACCTGGGGTAAACCGGTGCCCGCCCTCGAGGAGGAGCCCCCATTTCCTCACAGGGACCGCCTGAGGGCTGCAGCGCTTTGCCTCCGGCCAAAGCCACCATCTCCGAGGGTCTCGTGAGCCCCTACGCACACGCGCCCATATACTCAGCGCACCGCCCTCTCCACCTCGACCCAAGTTTCCAGAGATGACAGTAATTAAGTTGTAAATGCTATGCTTTCTTTCCCCCCACCTCCATATGTTTTCACTTCAGCCAAACAGCAGAAATATTTCCTGGCAGCTGTCTTCAATTGAGGGCAGGGAGGGAGGTAAGCTGGTGGAGAGGAGAGACCCACGGAAGGAACATGCTCTTTGAGCTTTTTTGGAAGAAAAAAAAGGGGGGGGGGGGAAGGGGGAGGAAAGGTGTCATTGCTCAGTTTTTCACATCAACGATGCTAAGGACAGCCGCCATGAAGGCACACAGTGAGCACCCGCCCCGTTGCCTCCGGTCTCACCCACAAAGCCTGCAGATCCAGCGTGCCCTGCACATGGCTGCTCCTACTCCGAGCTGCAGCCCACCGTGCCAAGGAGGGTGCCCATGGCTTGGGTCAGACGAGCTTCATAAAAGGTGGAGCGACTTTGCAGAAACCTGTCTGGAATAGCAACCCACTGACAAATCCCTCCAAGACGCCTGACTGCAAGAAATGGAAATGCTGGGGAGGGGGGGTAGAAATAGGGACCAAAACCCAGACCTTCAGCCCACCCAAGTCCACAACGGTGGCCACAGCAGTTTCATGCAGAAACATTTCAGTTATCCCTTGCATTTGGTAAACTAGCCCCCTCCTGCTCCCCTTTCCTTTGTACCCACTTGCCTCAAGGGCTGTTAAAGCCAGGGCAGCCCAGCAAGGATGGCTAGGCACCAGCTCTCTGCTCTTCCATCCAGCGTGGCAATTGGGGGACAGCAAACGAAGCTGGTGGGCAGCTGGCTTGGCGTGAAAGAAGCCAGTCTTTGCCCAAGGCACAGCCAAAGCTGGGTGAAAATTGCCTTTACCACCAATGGCCAAAAGGACACGATGGTAAAGACGGTTTGCTGTCTGGGGAGCAAGGGGGCACTTTCACACACCACTTTCCAAGCCCTGGAAACCTGAAGTGTGCCCTGAAATGCCTCCTCCTGATCGACAGCCTCCTACATTAGGTCTGTAGAGCTCATGGTATCGCTGGCAGCAAGGGGTGGAAGGTGATGCTGTCTTGGCTTTACTCACGCTCTCTTGCAATGAGCTTGCATCTCTCCCAGGAATCTTTATTCACTTCTGGATGCTGAGAAAAAGGTCCTTGTCCTCACTCATGTTTTTCCTTGCCTGAAATCAAACAAGGAGAATCCATTCCAGAATTAGCACAGCAGATACCCATGCAGTAGCCAAACCAGGAACAGTAACATTAGCAAACACCGCGCTGGCCTCAGCACAACACTCCTGCCTGGGAAAGCACAGAGGCACCACGTACATCCCCACTGCCGTGCACTCACACACAAGCTGCAGGGCCAGGGATTAACCTCCCCAGCCAAAACTGGGAGCAGGAGGCAGGAGTCGCAGGCTGAAAAGAGACCACAGCAATGTGGAGATTGGGATCCAAACCTGCTGCATGTTGGGGAGTACTTGGAGCTGGGTTCAGAAACGGAGCCCTGGCCAAAAACTTGACAGCTCCTCTTCGCTGGCAAGGACTCATGCCATCACGTTCCTGGGCAGAGCTGGCCTGTGGCTCATGAACAATATAAGATGGTGTGGTGAAATATCGCCTGTAAGCGGCTCTTGCTCTTACAAGCAAATTTCACCTCACCCCCATTCTGCACATGCACACATAGAGCTTATTTTCCTCTCTTTCCATCTGCAGGACATGAGGTTTTCTCTTCAATATTATAACCCTTCCAGCAGATCCACTTGTACTTTTTTTTCATATCCTTGTTGGGACATATTAAAAAAAAACCTGATGCAAAGCTGTTTTCCATGGCGTATCCTCCAGGCTGGCGTGCTCCTTTCCACAATCCCAGCCTTTCTCCCAAACCCACCTTGAACCAAAAACTAACATTTATTTATACTTGAACCACACTCCTGCTGTGTCCCAGCCCCTATGTTGAAGTACAACAGCACTGTGAAAAGTACCTGCCGTTTCCAGAGGGAAAGCCCAGTAATTAATGACTATCAGAGCCCCAGCTAATCATTCTGCATGCGTTACCTTTGCACAGAAGCCAGCAAAGTATTGAAATCGCCAGGGCTGGTGTGAACTGCTGCATTGCCCAAAACATAATCCCCTGCTGCTATGGTATTTCCATAAAACCCCATCCCCTGTCCTCCCAGGCCACTCCACCCCCACATTTATTTTGCTGCACCATAGCCTTGAAGGGCAAATATCCTCACGCAGGTTTTGTCATGCCCTAGAAAACATCAGAATATCTCAGCTGGACACCTGCTTTTATACTTCACCTCGATAGCCTGCAGAAAACCCCCAAAACACTAAAACGAGCATCACAGTTCAGTTAAAAACCAGGCAGATATAGCCACGTTCAGTGCTCAGAGCTCTGCCTTGTGTGGGAATACCCAGAAAATCCTCATTTTGCAATATCCTCTTTACCTTTCAGGTTACTCTATGTACCCAGTCCCACGATGGGAGAAGCTGAGCCCCACCTCTTCAAGCAAGCACTCCTCCTTAGCTCTTACAACCACATGCAATGAGGAAGGTCGCTCTTGCTGCCACGCTTCCAGGTGGTCCCAATTAATCCCACAGAGTTAGAGCACAGCACGTAATCGGGAGCTCGCCCGTGCAGTCAGCAACTGGGAGCCCCAGACATGCTGTATTTATCTGTAAATCAAAGTGAAGCTAAGCAGCTCCCCAGCCCTGACAGCATTGGTGTGTCTCCCAGAACATATTACAAATTATTTTTATGACATGCTATGTGTCTTTCCATGTTGGGCAACGTGTTTATTCAAGAGTTTCTTCCAAAAAAAATGCCAAGGGCTGTCCATTGGGACCAGAATAAATTCAAGAGTATATACCGTCCTGTTTTACTTTTTATCCATCAATAGCCATTGTGCTGTTTAAAGAACTCAGAGGAGTTTTGTTAGTGGAAAGCTTTTCAATGCTTTGATTTCTCCCCCCACCACCACCCCCTTTCTCTGCAAAATGCCACTTGCAATTCCCCATAATTTTTTTTTCTGGGTGGCTATGCTAAAACTTCTGCCCAAAGGCTTCTGGCTAAATTTTGCCCTCAGATATGCACATTCAACTGCCGGTGAAATTAGTGGCTGGCTTGCTTGCATGCAAGTTGAAGGAAGGAATTTGGCTCCATCGGCAGCATTTTCCAAGTGGCCACAGAGTGCGTGCACACCAATCGTTTGGACCCGCGCTTCAGACACCGTGGCCCAGGGGCAGCCAAATTCCCAGACCCCCGCAAGTCACATACCAAAATCTTCACACTAGTGAGCTGCACAGGAAGCATACCTCAGCGCTGGAGGGGGGTGTAACACGCCCGCATGGCACGCCACCGCAGGAGTCCAGTGCTGGCTTTGCTCTCTAGGATCTCACCACCTTTTTGGCCAGAACCCTGCTCACCTGCAGGTAGAGTAAGCACGGAGGAAAGTTGGTGTTACACATCAAAAAATGTGCATTATTCACACACTGAGGATCTCCCCGTGGGGTTCTGGTGGACTGCTGACTGATTCACCTCATGTAGGACCCCACTTGCTCTCCACTGATTACAGAGGGAGACATGCGTCTCCATGTGCTGCCTGGAGTTATGTCACCAGACACCCACAGGCTCAAATGTCACATCCTATCTGCCACCCCACACAAAGGCAGAGTGCTCCCTGCCAGCAGATACCGCTGAAACTCAGTCGTGGAACATCCAGGGGGACGTTCAAGACAGGCTGGATCTTCTGTAGCATTTGCAGGGAAATCAGCTGCTTCCCAGCGAAGAGATGTTTGCTTTCGTCCTTCCTAGCACCTGGAGACATACAGCTACTCTTCCATCATCTGCTCCTGTTCAGGCTGGTACCTCCAATGTGTGGTGGCAGAACAGAGCAGCCTCAAGGGTGGCTCCTCCAGCTCCTCCGATTGACCCTGGCAGGAAGGGCAGCAGGTCACAGAAGGGCTCTTTTCAGGACTGTTGCAAGCTCAGATAACAAGTCAACCGACATCGTGCCCAAAAGTCAGACAAGACCAAGCTCAGACCTTTCCCACAGACATAGGTGCATGTGCGTGTGCACATATTTAAATACAAAGAGGCAAATGTATATACAGTCAAACACAAAATTAACACCCCTCAGCCCTTCTTGATTCTGGTGAAAAGGAATTATGATGGATGCTAGCCTGGTGTTTTGGGATCCTGGCATGACCAAGCTCTCTTAGAAGAAAACCTACTTTTGGAAATTCTGGCTCCTTCTTTCCTCTGCCCATGTGCCTGGTGGTCTCTGCGGATGAATATGCTGCTATGGGGAAATTAGGACAGAGGAAGCAGCACTGTGCATGGCTGGTCCTCGCGTTATTTCAGTTAGTGGCAGGGTGGTAACAAATTCCAAGATGGGTGGAGGATGGAAAAATGAACCAGCCCAACATTAATCTCTTTTGTTCATTCTGCTAACAACATAATCTCCAAATGTCCACAGACCGTTCTTCAAAAAAGAGGATAAAGAGCAAACTATGTAACATGCCCACCACATTTCCAGCCCGAAGGCCTTTCTGGTGTTTGTGACTATCTCTGTTCCATTCTTAACAACGCCTCCTCCATGTTGAGACACACAGGGAGCAAACAGCATCCCTGACCCAGGACCCAGCCAACATCCTTTTCAAACCTGATTATTCTCTCTTGGGTTTTGGAAGCCAACCTAAACACACACCAAAACGGGCTGTTCATAGAAATCTCCCAGGTTAGCTGTTGAACTGAAGACAAATAAGGCATTTCCAGCCTACAGAAGTTACCTTTTTGTCAACAGGATTGCTTAACAGCTCTGGACCAGCACCTTCCTCCAGAAACACATCACTGTTTCCTGACAGTTAAAGGCTGCAAAAGCTTTCAGTCATTCAGTTGACTTTCTTGGCCCTTATCCTGCAGTTCATGTTCTGCAACAGTCCCACTGACATCTGTGAAGCTGCTCATTGAACAAACACTCCTTGCCATCAACAAGAGTATTGGGAGGCGACTTTGCACACACACAACTTGCAGACCTATTGGCATAGTGCAAGAGTTTCAGACCTTCTGCCCAGACAGTGCCCGCAAGTGACGGGCTTCCAACAACTTTGCTTTGATTTTTGACCTGGAAATATTTCTAACCTTCAAAAGTCTCTGTACTTCAGTAAATGTGAGGGTTTTTTGGACTCAACCTGTTCTCCAGCATCCAAGTAGTCCCCGTGGAGCTGAACCAAAAAAAGCCCAATAAGCTGCTCAACTAAAAGAACAAAAATAATTGCCCCCAAAGGAAGAACCTCTCCAGTGTCTTGGCTACAAAACACAATGATAAAACTGAGTAAAACTGGTCTCAGTCTCTGTTGACTCCAGAGACCTGGATGGATTTTGTTGCCATCACTTTGAACTGAAGGACACAAAAGACCTCATTTATTCTTCCTTCTTCATTCCCTGCCATAAAAGACAGGAAATGCAGTAATATGGCATTTCCAGTGCCATTTCATTCATTTCGTGCCTGAATTATTTTTATTTCCCAAGGCAAATGGAGAAGTGCAAGACAAGTGTCTGTCCTTAATTCCAAATTTCCTGCTATTGACCAATTTAAACCATAGCTCTAATGTTGTTAGGACAATATTTTCTTCTATATGTGTCTTACTATTGATGTTAGCCACTTACTGTTTATTTCCTACAGCAGCTGGGGACATGGAAACATGTACTGAAACGGCTGAGTCACCTCCCCATTGTTTAATGTTAGCCTCACAGCCTGGACATGGCTTGCTAAGGACATTCTTGCCTCCAAATCCAGGAGCCCCCCGTCAGGGTGGAGCACAGACCTTCAAAGAGGAGAAACAAGTAGCAAGGAGCACTGCCAAACGGGGGAAGGCCAGACAAACAGTGAGCAGGAATGGACGGTCAGACCTTAATCCCGTGCTAAATGGAAAGCAGATAGCCCTGAAGGGAGGGGAACTCCTGCTACTCTCTCTCATCATCTGAACAGCCAGGATTTCAGCTCTTCGTGGACAGCCAGAGCTGGCAAGATGGGGGGAGCCACTGCCTTTATCTCCTCCCCAGTTTACACCACCAGCTGGAGGCGAGCCCTCAGCAGCAGCCCCTGGCACGAGCCTGGGGACCCCCCCATGGACTCAGCTTGGGTTGATAACATCCGTCTTCCCTGGGAGCCAGGGATTTGTTGTGAAAATGCTGCCAGAAGGGCCTAACTTTGGCTCCTCTTCCCAAACATTTGTGGAAAGGCTGCAAAGCATCTGCTGGGACCCCACGCTGAAGGGAAGCCAAAGGCAAGCGCAGAGAGATGCCCCATCAGGGCTATGGTTCCTGCCAGAGATGTGGTACGGCATCAGGCCCTGGGTCTCCAGGGCAGGGATGAGTAGAGGGTCCTCTCCTTCCTTCCCTCCTCCTTTCCAAAATCTTCCTCCATAAAAAAGGGGAAAGGTTAGATCTAAGGGGCCCATAGGCACCAGGGATGAGAGCTTAAGGGTGCCTTGCTGCCCACACCACCTTTGCACCTCTCCATTGGTAAGGAAGGTGCCATTTGGGAGATAAGCAGAGGTGTAAGAAAAAAATAATTACCTTGCTATTTTTTTAGGGAAATAAAAGAAAACAAAGATGAGGGATATGAAACTGCCAGCAGGAAACCAGGTCTTAGCGAAGTGAGGTGTAATGAACAGAAAACACCAGTCCATAGGGCTCTCTGCAGGGGACAGTCACAACCGTAATGGAGCCATCAGAAAAATATTGTTTTCCTTGCAGTAACACCTCAAGCCCAATTTACTACAAAGAAGAGAGAGCTGTAAAAGAGTGGGAAGTCTCTTCATCCACTGCTGCTTCCCAGGGACTGCATGAGGCCAGTTCAATTTGCACCTTTTATCACCCCTGCCTGCATTTCACTTGTTTGCAGGAACCCTCTCCCCAAGGCAATAAAACCAAAATTACTGCAGAAAGCTGGCCATGGAAACGGCTCTCCTGGAATTCAAAGGGGCTTTGCTGGGCTGAGAGCTGCCAAAAGACACTGTTGGACCCCTCTGCTCAGGGCACCCAGCAGCCCCCGATCCCATTAGCACCCTTCACACAGCACCGGGTGCCCGTTCCCTGCACTGAAGCAGTGTGAGCCGAGCTCCTCTGTTTCTGTGGGTGCCCTCCCACCCATGCATTTCCTTCCACTTCCACTTGAAAGCCCCAGCCTGATAGGAGCCTAGGGGCTGAGCTCACCAACAGCAGAAGACTGACCAGCTCTGCTTGATTTTTCAGCTTGCAAGCTTTCCCCCAGCTTGGCTGCTTGCTCTTGTCATGGAAATATGGACGGACCCTCCAAATTACGGCCTATTTCAGGGCCCAGCTAGTAGCTATGAGAGCAGCAAGCCCCTCTCCAAATGTTTTCTGTCATTTTTCTTCTCCGTTTCTGGGAAATGAGGGTCCACATGACTCCCTGCCTCTCACCTGCTGCAGCACTGCTGAGGGTGAGAATTGCCTCTCGGAGCACCAAAACGAAAGGAGCTGGTGCAGGCAGCGGTCAGGACACACAGCACCTGCATGGGAAGGCAGCAACAGGGGAAATAAAGATTTTCCCCAGGGGTTGATCAGGGAGGCTGTTTGGGTGCCTAACTGTGTTCAGATCAACAGACAGCCCAGATCCTCGCTGCTGCTGACCCCCAGTTCGCTCCAACCTGCGAAGGGCATCTTTGTCCATCATCTGCATGGCTCTGTATAGGCAAGAAATTGGAAATACAGGCAAGTCCTGCTTTTGTGGGCTGATAATTACTGTGAGCTGATGAACTGCAGCCCTTCGGGCTGCTGTGACCTGCCGAGCACCCCCTCCCAGTCCCAGTGCTTCTCTCCCACTCAGCTTTGCTTTCAGGAGAAATTAGGCTGAGTTTCAAGCAAACCTGGGCTGAGCTTCAAGTGAGCCTGAGCCAATTCCTAATTTATGCTGTCAGCATATTGTTTGGGGTCAAAACCGTAAGACACATGGAGGCTTCGCCTCATTTTTGCTCCAACCTGAAAGCACATCTGAGACATCCTGGCTGCGTCTCACTGCCAGCAGTCGCCTGGATCATGGCACAGGGCAGGACTGAGCTGGGAGCAAAAGCAAGCAGGTCTCAGAGGCCAGGCTGGAGCAAAGGGTTAATGCACAGGGTCCCAAGTCCAGCCCAGGCAGTTATTTCAGGGTCATGCTCCTGAGTGATAAATTCTCAAAAAACCCAAATCTCACTGCAGCAGAAGATGCTGTTACTATTAATTAGGCAGAGCTGCATCTTAGCAAGTAACCCTTTGCCTGCAAGGGGGCTGTGCATGAGGTGACATGGGAAATAGGTTTCTGGAAGCTGCCAGAAGCAGCATGGCTGGACATCACCCCTGGTTAGCAGGGTGCAGGGCCAGGGCTCAAAGGGTGGGGTTTGACTAGGAAAATGCTGCTTGATTTAAGGACAACCCAGAGAATAACTGTATTTTATGGATGCTGGGGTAGGGGGGGACATCATACATGTCTGTTACTACGCAGGCATAAGACACTGATGATGTTTAACTTTACCCCATTCTCTCTCCTCCCAGCCCGTTTTGAAACATCGCACCTCTCTCTGGGTCACTTTTTCCAGGGCAGGAGATCGGAGACTTACACTGGGCACAAGGGCCAGAAAAGACCCTAACCCATTTCCATAGCAAGGCAGGCATCACAGGCCAGGGGTGCACATCCAGAGCCCCCCTGTCCCCCACACGCTGGCTGAGACTACTCCCACCACATCACCGCTGCCAGAAAGGCAGTTCACAATGCAGGAAAAGGTCTCTCACCTCATAACAGATCTGCCAGGCAAACTGAAGAGCAGGAAGGCAGAGTTTCTCCTCTGGAGACCTCTACTGCAGTCCTATAAAATTCACAGAGAAAGGTTTTGGCAGGTTAGAGCTTTGTCTGCACCACAAAAACCAAAAACCACTTTGAATTAACAAGGGGAGCGGTAAATCAAACCAATATTGGGGCGCTGAGATGTGAAGGCTTCCCCCATTCCCATGAGTTTTAGCAGCAGCACAGGTGGAAAAGTTGGCCAAGCTTCGCCAAGAGCATCTACCCCATGCAAAATTTCCCATATACATGTGGCATATAGGTATGACATACAGAGAGCATATGAGCCACCTCTTCACAGCATCAACACAAGAGGCAAACCACGGTCTGTGGTGGCAAGTGGAGGGTCTGCATCTGCTTCAATGGCAAACGCTGGCCTCAAAGCAGCCACCAAGATGATGGCATGGAGGCCATCACCTCAGTGGAAGAGGACAGAGGAGCACAGATCAGCTCTTCTGCTCTGTGAATTTTGCTCTCCTCTATGAGAAAGTTTAGTCTTGCTGGGAGGCTGCATTTATATTGTGGCTGAAGGAATTGCTCCAAACTGGAGACCAGTAAGTTAAACAATCTCTCCAGCTTGTCTTTGTGCTGCAAACATGTTCCACAGCACTTCAATAGTTTGGGCAATGGTGGGGCTGCGTGTCATGTATTATTTCTGGCCATCTGGAACAAGCATAAACCACAAATAAGCAAATTTACTTGTTCTTTACTGCAAAGAAAGAAGAGCCTTGCCAGAGTGATGCTCACTTCCACTGATGACAGATGTTTCGGGCATGCTTGGGTACCGACTGCCGCATGTAAACCAGAAGCCGCCCTCCTCCATCTTGAGGAACTGCCAAGTTTCATGGGCTGAGATTCTGAAAAATTAGAAAGAGGGGGAGGGAAAAAAAAAAAATCAACCTTTTAAGTTGATTCAAGTTTACTTTTTCCCTGGGTTTTTGACCCACTGTCCCCTTGCAGCAAAGCTTACCCAGTGGCTCTCTGCTCTTCCTTGCCCTGGCAATTTTTGCAACCCTGGGCAGCTTGCAGGCGAAGCAGAGCGAGCTGCCCAGGACAGCCGCATGGTTGAGGACGGATGGGCACATAGAGGCAGGGCCCCCCCATGGACCATCTGAACCGGTGCCTGGAAAAAAAAAATCCCCAAACCTGGGGATTGCAAACTTCTTCAAGTGCCAGCCCCACGTTCTCCGCATCCATACACACACTTTCTCCCCCTCCCTTTCATACACATATGTATGCAGGCGGCTGCTTTCTTACTTTCAACCTCCCACACGAGCCAGAGGGACAAAATGAAATCAATAAATAACTGCTGTTAGCTCCTGCATTTTCAAAGTAGTGCACAGGGATTTGAGTACATGTAACTTCCATTAACCTCATTTAGAGGCAAAAACATAACACCCCAGCCATGGCTCTGCAAACGCCGAGACTTTGCTGCAAGCCACTAGTGCTGGCAAGCCCTTGCTGTTTCTTTGCCCAGACCAAAGCTGGGGTTTTGGTGGGTTTGGGGGTTTTTTTTTTTTGGAGGGTGAGGGGGTGTTTGGGTTTTTGTGTGGTTTTTAGTTTTGGTTTTGTTTTTTTTTTTTTTTTAAGATGAGCAGCTGCCATCCTGAAGTTCTCATTTCCCCTGTTATTGTTTTCAATTGCTAGCATTATTCAGAGGGGGTCTGCAGTCCAGGACCATCACATCCCCATATGTCAGGACTTCAGCAGCAGGCTGCCGAAGCATACTGCGCTTTACCACTAACCTGCATGTGCTTGGAAGAGGTGCCCAGGCAGTCCTGTTTCTTGCAGAAGTTGCCCTGAAAATGTGTGTGCCAGGAGCTCCTGGCTCAACGCAGGTGAGTTTTTAGGTGCAGACTCTGCTTTCTCTTTCCAGGCTTGTACATATATGTTTATTCCAGGATGGGGGGCAAAAACCAGCAAGAAAACAAAACCAACAGGAGGTTGAGGCCACCCCACTGGTGCTGGGGAGCCTCTGGGACACTGCACCATTGGTGCTGCTCTCCCATCAGCTGGGAGCAGGTACACATACAGGCACATAAGCCTCACAGCGCAGCTTTTAGAGAGCACATCCCCTCCATCATTCCACAAATCCAGAGGATTTCCATGAAGACCCATAACACTGCAGAGCGCTGACAGCAAGCGCTGCCACCCAGAGTGAGAGAGCAGGAAGCTGTATGCCACACAGCTTTGGCAATCAAGATAACACTGCTGCATCCCAGCATTACAGGCATTTGTCATTCCTTTTGGTAAAACCCCTTTACAGCAGGTAAAAACCAAGGGCTTGCTTGCTGCAGGAATTACTGCAGCCTGTGAGCAAAGGAGTTCTTATTTTTGTATTTTTCCAGCCCTGATAGGCTATAGATGTAATTAGCAAATGAAAGCAATTGCAGTCTTCCTTGCCTTTGCTCCGAGTTGCACCAAGCAGCACTCCAAAATGCAGCGCAATAGCACGTTGCTGTACATTTACGCTCTGATCAGCCTGATCCTTTGATTGTGTATTTTTAGAGAAGAATTAGGAGACACAGCAATTGTCTTCCTTTTTAGGAAATCCTTTTCAAGAATACTAATTTCTAATCAGGGCTGGGCACAGAAGAAAGCATCCTTCCACAGGAAAGGGCCTTCAAAATGACCTTCAAAATGTTCTGCAACAAGTTTGGGAGGCAGGTGAATTGTGGCAAAGTTTTCCTTTGTACTCGTTTTCTCTTTTTATCTACTGGAAAGAGGATAAAAAAAGATGGATTTTTTTTAATGACAAAACATAAACCCAACATTTTTGTAAGAAAAATGGAAAAGAAAAGAACACGTAGATTTAAATTTCATGTAACTGAAAACCCCACTTCAGGTAAAGACGCTTCTGTAAGCGTTCGCTTCCTATGGAAAAAAAATCCATTTGCAACACTTTCGTCAAAACATTTTTAAACAAATGCCTTTTGTTTAAAGAAATTCAGCTGCATCTCGAGCAGTTTAGCACATGTAAAGAAATCGTGTGTGCTGCTGGCAGAGACATTTCTCCATCAGGGCATTTGCAAGGCTTTCTTATTAAAAAGAGCAGCTATGGGCTCTTTTCCTCTCCCTCAGCATCACCAGTATGGATGATGAATCCATGAGCTGAGTCAGTGGAAAAAATGTCATTACGTTATAAGTTAGCTAAAAAAATTATGCAAAGACTAGTTTTACTCAATGAATGACTTGTCTTTGGCTACATTTAAGCAAAGCTTTCAGGCCACACCAGGAGACGAGCAAACCCCAGAAAGCTGTATTTGTACACATGGATGCACTTCCATACACCTGGTCATAAAAGAACAAGTCCATCTACACAGAACAGAGCCACTGGCACAGGAAGATACATGCCATTGTACACAGCTGTGGAACAGCGGAGTTTATGAAACCCCGTTTACTACGTCCTCAGACATCTGGCTTGGACTCTCTAGTGTCTGATACAAGCTGTGCTCACACACAGCCTTTCCCCCAAGCAGAACATGAAAAGATATCTTTTTTTTAACCTTTTTACAAGGCCACCTCTTCCCAAACCCTGAGAAAATTTAAAACCCCTGGGGATTTCACCTTCCCTGCCCTTAGCTCATGCTGAAGCTGGCCAGTGGGGAGGACACATCAGAGGCCCTTACACAGAAGCACTGCTATCATATCCCACTTCATTTCTGTAAGAAGCTGGCCCATCAGCAGACACTACCGTCTATGAATACTGATTCTCTGTTCAATTATGTACCTACATTCAGGCATGGAGAAGTATAAATGGCAGGAGAAAACACTACCTGCAGTGCAGGAGCACAGGTGAGATCTGCCTAGAGGCACACACAAATGTCCCCACACACCTCTCACCATCAGCCTTCTCGCATAGCACGGGATCTGCCACCCTAAAAATAGGCAGCCAGCCGACAGCTGATCGCCACACAAAAGACACTCCATATCCCAGGAATTTCACATGGCCGACAGACAGGGGAGCAGTCCTGCTTTGTGCTCCCAGCCCTGAATACCACTGTCAGTCCGTCCGTCCCTAGCGCCGCAGCCTGCAGCATCCTCACAGCTGAGCTCGCCGCAAGCCCCAGCAGCCCCATGCACGCCCCCACAGATGCCTCTCCTTGCACCCTGCCACGGGGAAGGCTGGCACAGATTTACACCGGCATATCCAAACCTGAGCTTTTCTTATTCTTGTAGGCTGGGCTGATTTGCCATCGCACAGATTTTTGTGGTGGGTCTTTCCACTCATTTTCCTTCCTCAATCTAAATCTGTTCTTTTCACCCCATTTTTGCCAAGTCCTTGCAATCTTTATGGTGGTGCTTTACAGCATCCACACAAGCTACCCAGGGCAGCACAGCTGAAACCTGCCAACCCCAGCAGCAAACTATGAAACAAACCCAGACCCCAAAAGGCACAAAGCTGCCTGAAAGGCATCAGCAAAGTCCTGCCATGGGTAATGCTATGAAAATTATGGTGGTTTTGAAGATAGCCAGCAAGCTTGGAGAGGTCTTACTGCCTACTGACGCACCACCCTTAGTATTTTAATAAACAGTACCCCTGTACCATTGGTGCTGCCATGGCAAGACAACATTATTGCAACCACCCATCATGTCCATACCATCATTAGGCTGGTGGTTTTGTTCCCGCCCTGAGAGGAGGTGGGAAATAGGGTAGAAATGGAGCATCCAGGGATGACAGCACCTAAGGGGGAAGCACAGCCCAGCCAGGGGGGACATGGGGCAGGAAAAGCCCAGGTGAGGCTGCCCAGCGTGACCGGTGGGCAGGAGGACAAGCCAGCCCCCCACACAGAGCCCAGGCACCCTGCAGGATCAGCAGCGAGGGCTGGATAAGCCCAGACCTGGGGCAGCACATGGCAGGTGTCATCATAAATTACCAAGGATAGAGCCAGCACAAACAGGGCACCTTTTTAGGACTGCAACAGCCTTGTGTAGGAGAAGTCTGGGCAGTCAAGGCAGGAGCCGGTGGCTCCAGGCTCTGCCTGGGGGGTTAGCAGATATTAGGTCCATCCAAGTAGCACCTGCTATGGCCAGTCAGCGCCACAGAGCAAGCCCACTGTAGATGGACAGAGGTCCATAACAGGCTGATAAATGCCTTATCTTGTCATTACGTTACCCATATGCGCTTAAATCCCAGAGCAGATTTCGCTGGCTCGGCGCAGCTCCCCAGCTGCATTTCCCCACTCGCGCCTGCCGGACTGGGCAGCAGGAAGGTGCAAGCGTTGCTCTGACACCAAATCCCTTTGTTGTCTATTTATACCCTACCCTCTAGAAGCAGCTCGCTAGCGGCTGTCACTTGGCATCTTATCTCTCCTCGCTTTGCAAACTGTCTCCTGGCAGCCCCGCTACACCCCTGCCGCCGCCTGGGAGGCTGCTCTCTTCCCACTGGCTTTTTTTTTTAAAAAAAGCATCATAAGGCACCCGGATTGCACTGTTTAGTTAAAAGGCAGGTCTTTACTCTTCTTATCAAAGGCAAAAGGATTTGCGGATGATCCCAATATCCAAAGCATTACCTTCATTTTGTTCCTGGCATGCAGAAGTTGATGCCTTCTGCTGCACAAGTGGGTACCTGAGGTGGGCGCTGAATAAGATTCATTACAATGAACTGTAACAGTCCACGCTTATGTAGCCTTAGCTCTCAAAGCCCTTAAAAGAATTTCCATATGATCCTTATCCTTATTTTACAAGAGAAAACAGAGGCACAAAGGAATTGCATGACATGTACACCCAAAAGCCACAATCCCAAAGCTTTTAGGCTTGTGAGACATCCAGAGCACCAGGACAGCAGTGACCAACCGGTGGATGCACATAGCACCTACCTCCCTTCACGTCCCTCTCAGTCAGCATTTGAGGCTTATTCTGTTCACATATGCAGGGACTTCCAAAAAACAAACCACATTCCCCAACCATGAGACTGGTATTTGGCTCAATCCAGACAAAGTTTCCCATTAAACCACCTCCCTTGCAAGGCCTTCACCCCCCACAGACCTACGGCAGAGGAATTTTCCCCCTGGGTCTTCGCAAAAGCCACCACAGGTAGCACTGCAAGATTTCCTTGCTCTGGTGCAAGCCCAGACCTCTGATGCAAATACAAATCTGAGGAGATGTCAACCTTCCACCTGAGGAAGTGTCCAAGGTGGGGCAGGCAGGCTCAGGGTCACCCCTGCTCCTAGACCATCTCCTTTCAAAAGCTGTAAACCAAAGCCAGGAAGGGCAGTCCAGCAGCTGCGAGAGGATACTGGTCCCTGACTGGCAAGACCAATCCCCACACACAGGAGACCCCAGAGCCAAGCCCCACATGGGGACACGTCCCAGGGAAGGACCATGGTGCACCCAGCAGGGATGCTCTGGGCACCCTGCTGGGGACTAACCCTCTGTTAATTGCCATTTTTCCCCAGTCTGGGGGACGGGGCAGCAGACAGACACCCAGACAGCAGGACTGACGGACAAGATTTATTTATGAGCAGTGCATGTCTCTGCAGCTCAGGGAGCCTCCAGCTGTCTCTGGAGCTGCTCACAAAGCCACAAGGCAAGAAAGTGTCAGCTGGGGGAGCCCTCCCTCCCTGGATCCTGTTGCACAGTCAACTGGTGGGGACAGAGGAGGAAGAGGAAGGCAGCCATGGGAAGCGACAGGGCTGTTAGCACCTGCTTGTCACTGAAAAGCAAAAGCAAAACAGCCAAAGTAGGGAGCAGGCAGGAGCAAAACAAAGTTGGGCTCTCCAGCCTGGGTGAAGGGAAGGTAACTGGGTGCCGGAGATGCACAACCCCCACCACAGTAGCAGGGATGGGCATGGGAAAAGGGGCCACCTCACAGGAGGTCTGGGGAGAGCGAGAGCCTGTGGACACCATAGCATTCAGGAGAGGAAAGTCTCACAGATGGGGTTTGTGGGCCATGTCCCAGCAATGGTTTGTATGGACCAGCCTTTCTGCAGTAGGGGCACTTCTGCATCTGGAAGCAGACTGCAATTTTCAGGGATGGGGTGACTTGGCTGGATCATACACGTGGCAAATAGCCTTAAAATCAGGCTGTAGAGGCTTCAAGGCCAAGCAAACCTCACCTCCACAACAGCCTGTGAAGACCACAGTGCTGTTATAAGCCATCTCAGACCACTCTCCACCCTGAAACATAGCTGAGTTGTTGGCCATGTGCAAAGACCTCCTTATTTAGCTGAAGCCACATCTGTCCCAGGACCAAGCAAATTCCTCCTGCCAGGAGGAGCCCGGTGACAGCAAACTCCAGCCGCTATGACCAATTTCCAAAGCATTTTCCATTTGCTTTCCTGAAATCCCTCTGCCTTGTGCTGGAAGGCTTCGGGGCAGCCTCAGAGGCTCTCTGTGCACCTGGGGGCTGGATGGGACCTCCACTTGACTACTTTAAATTCAAAGCACTGGTGAAGCTTTGAGTGCCACATTGTTTCCTAAAACATTGCTCCTCTGGCCCAGAAGGGCTCATGGGAATGAAGGAAGCAAGCGATGCCTTCTGCTTGCAGCAAACAGATTGCTCGGCAGCACCAAGAGCTAAAAAGAAATCACCGTAAAATTAAATCCTTGTGTTATTTATGCTATTCTCTTTTTAATATTTTTCCTGGAATTTGGAGGAAGTTGCTTTGTGCAGAAGTTTTACATTTCAGCTCTTCCCACCAGCCCAATTTACCCCAAATCCTGGGTTTGCTGAGCTCTCCAAAGAATGCCCCATAACTGGGCTCCCTTTCCCATCCCGGGCTAGTTTTTGGGCAAACCTAAGCACCATCCTCCCAGCAGGCCTGGGATCTGACAGCTCTCCTGACAACGTGCTTTTTCCCAGCTAGAAGAAAAACTAACTATCCTCCTCCCTTAACAGCCACATGACAGCTTGCATTCATCCCTCTGCTCCTGCCTACACCTTTATGGAGGTGCTTATGTGCCTCAGGAGCCCATAAGGAGCTCTCAGGTGATGCTTTCCATTGCACAAAAAATTGCTGCCCTGTAAAGCTTCCAAATACTTTATGCACACAAAAATACAAGAGCAAAATCACCTCATAAGAAGGTTCAGCTCAGGCAGAAAGCACTCCAGGCTGTAAGAAAATAACCACAAGTTTTAGTGATGTCTCCTGTGAGACGGGGAAGCCTTGAAAGGACATGTTACAGCCCCAGGACCATTACCGGGGACAGGCTTGCCACCAGCTCAGGTGCCCACTGTCACAGCAGCTCCCCAAACACCCTTTCCATTTCACCCAGCCAGGTCTTCTGTCCCCATTATTCCTCCTGCCTCCCGGCTGCCAGTCCCCAGAAACAAGCTGGAAACTCAGTCCCAGCTCCGAAAAGCTGCTGCCATCTCCTGGAAAGAGGCTCCTTCCCTGGAGAGAGGCGAGAGCATGCGGGGGCTGCTGGGACTTGTGCCAGAGGGGACCTGCGGCCACCAGCACCTGCTGCTCTGTGGATGGCCTAATCCTCCCCTGATGTCATACCTGTCATGCTGATGACTGAGGGTGATGTCAGAAAACTGGATTACAGGTTTGCACTGCTAAGAGCAGGAGGGGTTGTGGGGACAAGGGCTGGGGCCAGCCTTGATTTCAGCACAGGCTTCCCGTGGGCAGGAGCATGCTCCTTCCCAATAACTTTTAACCAGCACAGGCAACACTTGGGCACCAGGGCTGCTTTCTCACCCTCCCAATTACAAAATCAGAGCCTTTGGTGGAAGGAAAAGGTGCAGGATTGCTTCCGTGCACCAGGGACTGAGACCCCATCACCATCAAGAGATCAGGGGGAGTGAAATCATTGCAACCCCCCAGCTCTCCTTTCATCTGCAGCAGAGCCTCTCTCTGGCACAGAGACACATTTTTATAAACACATCTGTCAAATAGGGTTGGGGCAAACTTTTTTTCTCCCCTAAAAAATAAAGATATCTTAGCTATCTCTCCCTGATGCCACAAGACTGAGGGGTTCAAATTGCCTTCCCCGAATGGCAGCACCCACTGAGGCACAGCTGATGGCCCCACAGCAGACTGCACGCCACCCGTGAGCTGGCCCGCGTGAGCGTCACCACAGTATTTATATCCTTTTATTACGCTTTAAACCATCGGGGAGAAACAGGTGCAGAGCTGCCTGCAAAACAGTGGCCAGCAATGTCCCCACCGAGCCGAGCCATTATACATGCTAGCATGGACACGCACATGCGGGAGAACAGAGCTGGACCTTTTAAATCCCCAGTGGGTGCTGAAGTCATGGATAAAATCAATCCTGAAGGAAGACACACACCAGGACATACAAGGCACAGTACAGACCTGATAGGTAGATTAAACCCTCACAGGCGATTCCTCTGGTAAAGGCAGCCCACGGCCATTCAGAGAGGGCACAGCCGGCTGGGGACACCCCACACACACCCCCAGGGAGCCCTTTCTGGCTGCTTCAGCAAATAAATCACCCCAAACTTCAGCTGCCACCCCTGGAGTGCAGCCTTAGCAGGAGCCGCTCCCCTGAAGGTGCCTGGAGTGGGATGCACAGCTATGGGGCTGCAGAAAGGCCATGTGTGGTGTGTGTTGGGCTCGGACTGTGCCTCTTACCTTGTTTCTCAGCTTGCAGTCACAGGGGGGATTTGCTGGGGTGCATCTGGGGATCCTCCACAGCAAGGAGGGGATGTCTCCTTCAGAAAACTGCTCTTCTGGACACAGACCAGGCTCTGCCCAGCTGAGATCCTCTGAAAACTCCCCATCTTCTTCCTTAGGAGTAGGATGGTTTGTACCTTCCCTTGGGGGATCCCCAAGGATGTCTCCTTTTACAACGCAGAGCCACAGCATCCTCCAGCAAACTGGAAGGCCAAGACATCCTGGAGAAGAGTGGCCTAGAGTGAGTAGTTTGTTGCCCTCATCCCAGCCAGAGAGTCACCATCTGACCAGAGATGAACCTGAGACACTTTCAAGGCAAAAATTAACAGAAAGCAGGAAGACACCAGCAGCTTTAGGGCCTCAAGTCAGGTGGAGTGAGAATAAAGCATCCTTGCTAAGCAGACCAGAGATGCCACCATCCAGGCTGTGTCCAGGGACATCTTCCAGCCCTGTCACAACTCAGGGAGAGCCCCTTGTAATGGCTTCAGGTTCACAGCTAGCTAGCCAGCCCTCACTTTTCCTTAGAAACAGGTGGAAGGTGATATTAGGATTAGCAATTAATACCCCAGTGCCTCAAGCCTGCCTGGCCTGGGCCAGCAGTGAGCTGAGCAACAGATTTGAGTTGAACCTCACTAATGCAATTTGCCTTAGAACATGCCTAGTTTTCATGGGAAGGAGGCAGGAAGCCCTGGATTAACTAATTCAGCATTGACACTCCATTGCTAGAAATCAAAGCTGAGTTTAGCTTTGAAACCCATCTTTTATGGGCATAGGCATTACCCAGTGCTGCACCATACTGTATTACTCCAGACCAGGACAAAGACAGGTGCTGCTGTGATAACTGCTATTCAGCCTTTACTGAAAAGGATCCCTTTTCCTTCCCTTCCTTCCCAAGCAGGGGAGGAGCCGAGGCAATCAGTGTCAGGCAGTGTCCCCTGCAGTCAAGCACCTCATAAATCTCCCCTTTGGAAAGGCAGGGCAGCCCCGCTCTGCTCCCTGCAAAGAAAGCAGGTATTGTTCAGCATCCAGCTCAGGTACGCCATGGGGAGCATCTGCGCTGAAACCCAAACACATGTGTTGTGGGACGACCGGTGCGACAGCCAGGACAGCCCAGGCTGATAAAAGACCACAGGTTTCCTCCCTGCCGGGCTCCAGAGAATAGTGCTTCCGATTTTTACATCACTTCGAAGAATAATGATGCGCTTCATAACATATGAAATGGAAATACCAAGATCAGGTTCGCCTCCACCGCTCTTCCTGCGGACATGCCAGGGGTAATGTTGCTGGATGAAGCTGGGGGTTTTCCATTTCCCCCAGTACCATCCCCAGCAGGACAGAGCAAAGCTTTTGTAGCCCACTTGCCAGCATCCCTCTCCTTGACTTCAAGGCAAAGCTCTGGGCACCTTTCCCTACCGACAGCGCAGGCTTGTAGATCTATATAACATCTGGCTCAGCAAGGGGAGACCCCCGTCCTCCATGTCACTGCCACAGGGAAAACGCTTCCTCTCCTTCTGCATGCCTCCCCTGGGAAACCAAAGGTCGGGGAGCTGGTGGGAAATTTATGGGCTTCCCCTCTCCTAAAAGACTTCTCCAGATGGGGCTCCAAGACTGGATTTTTTTTCCAGATGAAGGTAGAGGGGAGATGGGCAAGGGCAAGACTGCAGGTCACATTTTTCTGCTCACAGCAAATGCATGGGGCAGAGGTGCCGGCGGGTGGCCAGGCTGCTCCTCCCGCTCAAGCTGCAGCAGCATCAGAAGATGTCAGGCTCAAAAAGGGGCACGAAGCCAGCTCAAGCTCAGAGTTCCCAGCTCGTAGCAGATCAACAGCAAAAATCCCCATCGTAGTAGCCGGCAGCTAGAGGTGACCCTGCAAAAGCACCTCATGCAAAACAGGGATATTTTGGTGAATTAATGCAATAGCCCACAGTGGGAATAAGCAGCATTTTAGGGCGGAGAGGCATGGCAGGTACTGTGCAACACCCTGCCACCCCATTTCAGCCAGATGCACAAGCACCGGCCTCACCAAACCCCAGTGCCTCCTTGGGCAACAGGGCTGTGGGGTGACATTATTTCAGTGCCCCTGCTTTTCATAACAGTCACCTGCAGGCAGGCAGCCGGCACAGCGGGACCACGAGCATCATCCAGTCTCCCCGGATCGCCTGTCGGGAAGAGGAAATGCCACGCATTTTCCAACTGCTTGTACCTGCGCCAAGTCTAAATGCCACTCCTAAAAATACCCTCAGGAAGAAGAGGCACTCCACCAGCCACTCACCCCCCCAGCCAGGCTGCCACAGCCACCCAGTTATTTTTGAATGAGGCAGCAACTTCAAGCAGCTGAGCGAGACCCAGCCTGGGCTTTCACACCTCCCCACGCAGGTCGGAGGGTGACAGCCCAGTGTCACCCACAGCAAGGCAGCAGCAGAGCCACGATCACGCACCCAAACTGGCTGTGGGCAGGGGTAGACATTCCAGGAGCTGCTGTCAGCATCCACAGGACACCAGGGGTTTTGACCAGTGCATCTAATGAAATTAAGCTCCCACAACGCTGCTGTCTGATCAGTGGCCAGACCCGCCTCGCTTTAGCCCGAGCAACTTTGATCCCTCTGGCAAACGACCCCAGGCACCTCGCTGGCTCACCCCAAAAGCCGCAGCCTCCACTCCCTGGTTGAGAGAGGGGGCAGAGCACCTCCCATGGGAGCACCGCTCTCACGCAGAGCAAAGCCGCCCATGGCCCTGTGCCAGCTGGCATCAATGTCCAGCCACAAAAAGCATCCCTCAGCCCCGGACAAGTGCACCCAGGAAACCACGGGGCCATAATGACAGCCTGGCTGGAGCAGTTCTGATTATTATTTTTAATTGAACAGTGCCTTATTTCAAGGTCTGACTTATTCTGAGTAAATCGGGATGAAACTATCCAGCCACTGAGAATTGCCTTCAAGTTCCCAGCTGCTTTCCGGCCCCTAACAAGCAGGAAGGGATGGCTGGGACAGTTCAGGGAGGCATTAGTCATCCCAATGCCCCACGGCCCTGCGGGGGCACATGGGAGGGCTGAGCTGGGTGTCATCTCCCTGGAGCCCCAGCCATTCCTCTGGGGGATTTGCGCCTCCCAAAAACTGGCACAGTCCAAAGGCTATCGCATTGCTGGCACCAGGCAGGGAGAGCTCAGCAGCGTCTCTCACCTCCCCTTCAAAACACATCCCTGCAGCTGGCAGTACCCATGCAATCCTCCGAAACATCACTCTGAAACCAGAGGGAGTTTTGTTGTTAAAGAGCTGCCACCTCCCACACCAGCCCCTCATGCACGTCAGGGCGCGATGCTTCAACAGCAGCCACACGCGGTGTGATGGGCCAAACACCCTGGAAGTCCTTCCGAGGGCAAGAAATGCAGCAGTTTCAGCTCTGCAGCCCCTTTGAAGGCATCAATCTGCAAAGGCAGCAAAGCCCACCTCTGCCTGCACCCAAGATATAGAATAGGAACTACTTTCCTGCCAAATTTATATAAAGAATTTGCTTAAATGTCAGGCTGGCTCAGCAGGACTCCACAGTGCTTGTTTAGAGCGAAATAATGTGCTTTTTTCCATGCAATGCACTCCAGTCGCCTCTTTGAAGCCACCCCAAGCCCTGCTTGGACGTCTGGACCAAGCAGACCCACCTGATGCCTGTGAGCGTCCCAGGACAAAAGGCTTCTGTGAGGATGAGGCGAGCGTCCAGGGTGGGAGCACGGAGGCCAACAGTGGCACATGTGCAGCTGCGCCAGATCCAAAGGGATGCACCAGCACAGCAGGGAAAATTGATGATGATGAGGGAAGTCTATCAGGCCGCATGCTGGCCCCGCAGATTGATGGCCTCCGCAACGAGCTGCGCATAATGGCCAAGTTCAGGCTGCAGTGGCCGGGAGCTGAAAGGCAGCAGCCATAAATAAGCTGGGGAAAAGAGGGAAGACAGAAGGCTGGCAGGGATAAATAAATACTGACACTGCAGCAGGGCAGGGGGGAGGCATGGGGAGAGGGGCTGCAGCACCGGAACGGGATGCAGCCCACATTGGGATGGAGATAACTACCACAGAGATGGCTGCTTTGGAGTGACTACTCCTCATTCAATGACACCGAGTGAGCTCTTTCTCCCCCAAAACCACGGCCAGCTGCTAAAGGGGCCATGTCACACATCCTCCCCCAAAATACAGCAGGGGGACAAGAGTAACCAAAGGGCCTTAGTACAGGGGATTTTCGGGTTATAATCCCATTACCAAAGCTCCAGCTCAGTCTGACAGTTCCCCCCAAGACCTTTGCATCTCAGCAGGTTTCTCCATGACTGACCTGGCCAGCTGGGCTTCCCTCATCACGTTCCTCAGCCAAAAGTACCAACCTCAGGCTTTCTCAGTTATTGCCCACCAATGAATAGGAGAGACAGGGGGAGCAGAGGGCACAGAGTTAGAGGTTTCCCTCATTATCCCCCATCTGTTTCATTCGGGCCGGTTACCCTTCTCTGGCTTAAATAAGCCCTTTGCATTTTGTTGTGGTCTCTTCTCTCTTTTTCTCGCCTCCGCCGTTTTGTCAAGAAAAACCTTGCCCAAAGAGCCACTGTGATTTACTGCAGCGTTAACAAATGTCAGAGCTTGGGAGCCTTGTAGGAACCGCTCGCTGGCAGCCTGCCTGGACAAACATACTAAAAGTCAACCCTGGCGTGGATACTTGAGGAATTAGTGTCCATACAAAGATGCATTAAATACAGGGAGAAAGACGGGGGATTTTTACAACAGAGGCTTGAAAGCTTCCTCGAGACTGTTTAACATATGGTACTTCTCCTCTGCACCTGCCCCATGGCCCCTCACAAGAGCAACTCCCGGATTCCCGTCCTTGTCACCAGACCCAAATGCCGCTCGAGTTACAGTTCCCAATGGGCACTGCCTGTCTGGCAGGGGCTGAGCTCACCTGCAAGGTGGGGTTTTGTACCTGGGTGTTTTAACAGTTAATTTTTCCCCCAACCCTCTCTGCCAGATGGGTTTTGCTGGTGGTGGGCACATCGCAGAGCAACCCCTGCTCAGACAGGCAGGGTTCCCCATTTGCTACCAAAAATATATTTTTAAATGCAATAAGCAGGGGGGAAATCCATAAATCCAACTTTTTGCTCATTAAATCCTTACATCCAGCTCAGCCATAGGGGAACACATCAGACCCAGGGTACCCAGGCAAGGATAACCATCGGGAAATCAGAGATGCATTGGCCAATATGATAATTTTCAAAAACTCTCAGCATTTCCTCGGTGGCTGCCAGCAGCTCCCCAGCCCTGCCTGTGTTGGCTGGACCATTGCTGCAGGCAGGCCAGGCTGGCCGTGCATCCCACACAGCCCCACTGCTCTGCTATTGTCGTTTGCGCAGATCCCAAGCACTGCATTAGGGAGGAATATTTTGTGTGCGCATTGCGTGTGTTTTAAAGGTTAATTCCTCCTCCAACACCTTCTGCTCAACAGATCTGTCCAGCATTGTCCGCACGGTAGAAAGCAGCCCCGTGCCAGGAAAGGCACACTCAGCCTTGCAAAGCACGGCCAGGCAATGTTCCTTGGCCAATGCCAAATTTCCAAAAAAACAAAAACAGAATATAGAAAAATATCATGACCTAAAACAAAAAATAAAATAAATAACCCCTGGGGCTCTCAATAGAACAAAACATTTTTCCCAAGCAAATCCATTCCCATATATGCACTGCCTGGCTCTGAGGAGGGGTGGATGGGGAAGGCTCTGGAAAGGTGGTTATATGAATTGATGCGCTGTAAATCTCCTGCATTAAGTGGGATATCATAACCCACTGTAATTTAGCAACTTCAGGATCATCACAACAACCCAGCCGACAAGATGTTACCTTAGTTTACCTCTATGTCCTGCCTCCAAAACACAGATCCTTGCCCATCAGGCAAGATCCACAGGAGCACACTGGGAACAGAGAGATAAGCTGCTGGAAACCTCTTCTGGGTATTTATGCAGATAGCAGGAAACAAAAGGAAACCTGGAGGTCATCAGCCAAGCAGTGCCTTGGCAATACTGCTTCTCAGGGGAACACCTGGGGTCCCTACCCACTCTCCAGAAGAGCTTTCCCACCTCCACTGACCGTGGTGGAAATGCAGCAGCACAGCAGATGAGGTTGGAGAAGGGCTGCCCAGCGCGGCCACCCGGCTCTTCACCCCACAGAAGGCTCCCCAGGGACCTTCATCCTTTTAGGACTACGAACTGCCACAGCCAAACACACGACCTACACATGTTCCTCTGGGTGCGAGGGGCACGCAGACACTTTGCCAAGCAGAGAGGAGGGACTCAAGCCAGGGTCAGGGAGGGAATGGAAAAAAGAGCCTCCCACACTACATCCTCACTGTGCGGGGCCAGTAGAGGCAAAGCCATCCTGCTTCAAGCCTGGACCTCGCATCCTCACCCCAGAGGTCTGCCTGCACAGCTGCAGCCAGGAATGGGAAGAGGAAGAACAAGCCAAAGGGTCCCACCTGCCCGCTCCCCCACACCATTGGCCTCACATTGGGCACAGCCCACCATTCTGAAAAATGCATTTGCTAGATGAAACCCTCTCTTCCCCTGCGCCATAACAGATTTTCCCCACCCAGCCTCTTCCTACCTAAAAGCTGCTCCTCCATCAGGTGGTTGCTAAGGACCCAGGACAGGGGTTTAACCTTCAAAACAGCCGGGATACAGGAGACAGAGGGACCTCGCAGAACAGCCCTTCGGCATGGCAGCCAACCCACCTCCATGGAGCCAGAACGAGGAACTGCTCAGTTCTCTCCCCAAACTTGCACCCTTACCACACCCAGCTAGAAGCAGCAACACTGCCAGGCTGGGCTTAAATAGAGCCAGCCCATGGGTGTGGGGAGGCCCCAGGTGAGGCTGCTCAGGGCTATTAAGGCCAATTAGTGCCTTCAAGGCTCAACACAGGGAGATGCAACTAATAACTAATCCAGGGGTCCTGTCCCTGCTGGGGCTTGTCCTCGGGGGGCTCACAGTCCCGTCTCCCCCTGCGCTGTGTATACCCATTGCGTTGTATTTCACCGTGCCCTGGTTAATCCTGCACCCAGCCCTGCAGGGTTTTAAACCCAGGGCAGGATTAGTGCACACAGCCTTTCTTTGCCCGTCCCCAAAGCATAGACCAAAACTCATCCTTGCACCGCAGTGTTCACTGGCAGGCTGAGCCTGTTGCAGTAACTGTAGGGCAGGGACTCAGGGCAAAAAGCCTTTTTATTTGCCCTGACAGGCAAATAAAAGTACAAGCTGAGTCCCCAAGTGCAGGGAAAGCGGCTGCTCTGGCCACGCTTCCTGCCGCAGGAAGCCACGGCACCGCTGCAGGGCCGCCGGCTCTTCCCTTGGCCGCCACCAATTCAGGAGATCCGAAGCCCAGTCCCAGTCAGGACCAGCACATCCCAGCATCACCAAAGCCACCTCTTCACCCAGCCCAGGCTGCAGCACCTCCGACGAAGCCCAGCCTGTTCCTTGACTTCCCGCTGGTGCCATGTATATCACCGGGCTCCCCTCTCGGCTTTTCTGTAGGAGATGGCCCTGCAATGAATGGGTCCCTGTTTCGCCCTTGTTGTGGGACGAGCGGGAGGGTTTCAGCCTTCACGGCACTTCGTAACTCGGGATTTTATTAGTCCCCAGCCGCTCCGATTCCGAGAAGCTCTAAAAAGATACTTTGATTTCCAGGGTCTGTTTTTTCTTTGGGAATTAAAATACCTTTCATCGTCACAAACAGCACAGCAGAGTTACAGAAAAAGGGTGGGGAGGGAAATTACAGTAATTGGGGGGAATTACTGGAATGCGCAGGGCCTCTCTGGGTGCATCCCCCCCCACAGGAAAGGAGCTTCCATCCCATCTCAGTGGGGCAGGAAAAGTCTCTGGCTGGCTAATAAGCATTTCTCAGCCTTTCGGGGACACAGTGAAGTCCCCCCCGCACGGACCCAAGGCAGAAGTGCAGTGGGAAGCCCTTGGCAGAGGCTTGGTGCAGCCTGTCACAGGCTGCTCAGCCCCGAAACCCAGCCCTCCAGCTTGTTGGGGCCTTTACAAGCCCCCAGACTCCCACAGTGCAGGAGCGGAGACATTTAGTCCAGGTGAAAATATTTTTCTGCTGAAAAATCAGGAAAAAAAGCTATTTGGGAGTGCTGACTGGAGTCAATAAAGTCATATAAAAAGTAATAAGAGTGGGGAAAGGGCTCTTTAACTTCTATTTTAATACAAATACTAGATCAAATGTGTGTTGCTGTGCGTTATTGGCTGAAGTACACCCGTCTTACTGATTTCTTCTTTCCAAACCATGAAGGCTTTAAGACTCTGCCCAGCGGGCTGTACTGCCAGCTGGCCCAAGGAGCTCTGCCATGGTGGGAACCCATCCCACGTTGCTCTGGCGGAGGTCACACAGTTTGGCTCCAGAGATCTGGGTCCCATGGCCAAGACCTTTTTTTTAAAATCTTAATTTTTTTAAATCTTTTTTTTAATGTATGTAAAAATTTGGGAAAACAGTCTGGCTTCTAGAAATATGAAAACGCTGAGCCAGCCCCTACATGGCCAGTGCCCCTCCAAGGTGTCCTACAGAGCGGGGCTGTGCCAGGGTATCCTGGAGGAGCGCAGGGGTCCAAGGGTGGAAATGGTGCTTTACTCCAAAATGCCCTATAGCAAAAACCTCTATAGACACCACTCCCGGACGCCGCTTCAGGCCTTGCCAAACCCTGTTTCCACCAGTGAGATTTTCCTGCGAAGGGTTACACCAACAGTAATCAAGAGCCACGGGGATCCCCCGTCTGTGATTACAGGGTCGACCTTACCAGGGTGAAAAGTACAGGGGGAGCAGCAGGGAAGGCAGAACAGCCCCCTCCCCTCCCGCCTGCTTGTAGTTTTAATTTGCTTTCTGCAAATCCATGCTTCTGCAGCAAAGCCAGGTCACTGCCACAGCCTTACCAGGGCCAGCGGTTTGGGTGCGATAGCGAGAGATGAGAGTTGGTAAAGGGTTGGTGGCAGAGATGCCTCATGTCAGGCATGGGGGGACAAGGGGGGCTCAGACCACTGCAGCCCATTGCTGGTCACCCGCATGGCATTTGCAGGTGAATGAAAAAGGGGCTCGGAAAAAGACTGACCATAAAGTCATCTTCTCCCAGTTTTCTGCATCCTTTCAGGAGAAGAGCAGGTGAGGGGCCAGATGCGCTGCCCTCCCGCGGGAGTCCCTGTGCCAAAGCTAGGAGGGGTGGAAGGACAAGTGACAGCATCGTCAGGGGACAATCTCAGGTGAGCAGCCATGGGAGGCAAATTTGGCCAGTGCTATAAGAAATGCATATTTTTCCCCTCGAGGCGCCTCCTCCAGCATTTTCCCCCTCTCCAGTAGCAAAGCTCATTTCTGCGTGGGCCAGGCTGCTTGGGAATAGTGCAAATGTAAGAAACGAGCAACTTGCCAAAATAATAAATAACTGGCAAATAAGTAGCTTAAGAAGTGTACAGGGAGCTGCAAACGGTCTCACTCGTCCCCTCCAGTGACAGGTACAACCGGGACGGCCACGGCTGCACCGTGGCACAGACCTTCACGCCAGGAAACGGTCTAAATTGGGCTTCTCCCCTGCAGTATCCCAGGCTGCTTCCTGAGATATTATTGTTTTCCCTCGCCCTCTTGATGTATTGTCCCGTAGCATATTAGGGGTTTCCCAGTGTGTGCCAAGAAACTGCTGGCCGTGACGCACCAGCCTGTTTTTAGGCTGCCGGCAGCAGCTCCTTCCTGTGGGGAGCCGGGAAGCGTGGTCCCCCTGGGGCTCCCCAGGGTTCCCCCACCTTCTGCTGCAGGGGAACCAGATGCATTCATTTTTAACACCGCCAGGGGTTGTGAAAAATAACAATTTGGGGGAAGGAGGATGATGAGCATCGTGTCTGTGGCCCTGTGAATTGCATGGAGCCATCAGCAGAGCAGAGCCGGTCACACTGCTCCAAAATGTAAGCCACCCCCTGCGTTTTCCTGGATTCAGCCAAATAAAGGAGGGGGGGAAGGAAAAAAAAAGTCCAGGCCACACCTTTCCTCAGCCTGGTTCCCAGGCAATAAAAATATCTTGGAGCGGGAGCTCCAGCTTTGCAGCTCAACCACTGACACAATCGGGTTGTGGGCCAAGGCAGCGGGGAGCTCACCTGCGTCGCTTGGCTTTGCTTTCCCATAGGGTGGATTTTGAGGACCCCAGTTCCCAGGCAGTGTTGGAAGAAGCCATTTGAGTAAGGAAGTTAATGGCCTTCCCTTCCATATGCTCCTGTGGACCCCTTCCTCCTCCACCTCCTCCTCCTCCTCCTCCTCCTCCTCCTGGTCCTCCTTGCCCATCGCGTGCTTGCAGCAGTGATGAACCCCTGCAAACTCAGAAAGCTTCCCTGGGGACCCTACACCCAGGGCCACGTTTTTCCAAGCTTCTCTCCAAATATATATGTAAGAGGGGAGGAGAGCAAGAAAAAAAACGTTTTGCGAGTATCCTTCTGTTTGCAGATCATTGATTCTCCCTGGGGAGCCCCAGAGCCCTTTCATCTGCTTTTCGCTAAGTTTAGGTTAGGGAGGTTTTCGGGTGCAAGCGCAGTCAGGGAAAGGCAAAGTCACCCTGGGCTTTAGCCCGTCACTGAGGAGGAATTTAGGCAGGCAACAGGAAAGCTCTTTCCCCGGCTGGGAGGCATCCAGTCAGGACAGAAACAATCCTGGACGCTCTACACTCCCATGCTGAATGCTTTTATACAAGTAAGAAGAATGGATGTTTACTCGCAGGAAAGCGAAGAACGGAAGAAGTTATCAACACCATTGTTTGCCGCAAATAATTGCACCTTCTCTAGTCATATAGTATATTCAAAAAAACACCACTCTTTCTTATTTAACATCACATACCAGGGACTACGTAGCACCTACGTAGCTGGGCTCACCCCCAGCCGGCCCCGAGGACTCGACTCGGATCCACTCCACAGCGGAGCCCGTTTCCCATCACCTCTACATCGCTTTCTCGTTCCCAACTCCTTGTAGCCAAGAAGACCTGACCCAAGCCCCACTTTGAGAGCTGAGCTGCCACTCTGCAGCTGCATTTACAGGGCTGACAGCTCTTTAATTGCCTTTCACAAAACACCCTGCCACAGCTCGGCGCACAAAAGCTCTGATAAGAAACCATCTCTAACCCATGCTGGCCACAGGACGGTTTGCCCAAGGTCCCCCCCGGCACCGCAGCGGGGTTTGGGGGTTCACAGGTCGGCTTAGACAATGTCAGAGCAGTGAGGGACCGAAAACCTCCCCAAAATATTGGTCTTTAGGCATAAGTTGTGGTTTGTCCTTCCGGTGACTTCTCTGCATTTTTGTTCGAATCCTCTTACTTTTGGAAAAACCAAAAGCATCCCCAGACTCCCTGCATGGGGTTGGCTTGTTTCCACAGGCGACTTGCAGGGAGCAGAGTCAAAATCATCTGTTTCAGCGGTAGTAAAACACCACAGATTGGCTTCACAAAAGGTGTGTGAGTAGGATGCTGGGGTAACACCCGCAGGCGCTGGGAATGGGGTGTGCTGCTCCCAGGGAAGGGCCCTTCCCGGTCTGATCCATGGGTCCCTGGTTTTCCGTTTGGGACCTTGCAGAGGGCTCCTGCCTTGCCAGCCGTGACCCAGCACCGTTGCCCCTCACAGCCCCCCACAACCGATGGCTCCCTGGAAAACAGAGCGTGCTGGAAGCCCGGCATCCTGGCCCGTGTCCGGTCAAGGCCAAGGGCATGGGATCCCAGCACCACCTCCTGGCAACACACCGCTGTGCACAGCCCACACGCCAGCTGCGGCCAAAAATCCCCTACCAAGCCATGGGGACCACCCGGAGAGAGAAAACGGGGGCTGCACAGACCCCAGACTTTCTCATCTCTGTCCAAACCGGGGTATTTTCCCCTTTTCCCAGCATCACGGCTGGCCGCGGGGTGGCTGCAGGCACAGGACCCCCAGTTGCATCCCCCGGCGAGCGGCAGCTGCCTGCTGCAGGGTGAATAGTGGCGCGGCTCGCCCGAGAGGCGACCAAATTTAATTCGAGATGAATGGGCACCTCCTTGCTGCCCATGACATTTTCATTGCAGGCTAACAAGGGGAGAAAAATCCAATTAGGTGACAAAGGGGGTCCCTAATCGGCCGTGCAGCCCGGCGCAGGGCAGCCAGAACAGCGCAGCACCCCGCGGGATAGCAGGGACAGACCATGGGAAAACAAGAAAGCCCTCCAAAAAAGTCCTCTTGTGATATTGCGAAAGCCAAACCATAGGATGGCAAGGCTGCTGAAGTGCCCACAAAAAATGTAGTTAAAAAGACAGTTGCTCTTTGCACCCCTGGGGTCCCTTCTGCAAGTCTCCCAAGTCACTGAGATAAATATGAAGTGGCCTGAAGAGAGCCGAGCAGGGCAGGAGCATCTCCCAGGTACAGAGCCGGAGGGCATCGAGATAAATAACCTGCAGCCAGGAGCACGCTGCTCCTGAAAGAAAATATTATAATAAAATTTGGCAGACCCCTTCCAGGGCATCCACCCACCACCGAGTACTCGATGAAACCCGGTTTCAGGAGCAGGTGAGGATGAACCACATCAAGGTTTATTACCAAAGGAGCAGTTTCAAACCACAAAAGATTTCAGCTAACCCAGGGTTGCAGTTTTTTCCAGCAACAGGTGCCCTCTCACAGTTTTAATGCATGCAGCCAGCTGTACCATGTATCTCCAAGCGCCGGCACCTAAAGCAGGGGGGGATTTTGATGGTGGGACCCCCTCGCACACAAAACCCCCTCCTACCCAAATGCGGGGATGTTGGGGCATAGCCGGATGCAGCAAGGACATAGCAGCGCACTGGGAAAGGCGAGGGGGGGGCACGCACATGAATAACAGCTGGGTTTTAAAGGAAGGGTGATAAATGGGAACACCGCACTCCCTCGGGAATTATTAATGGGGGGGGGAGGCTGAAACCTTGGCTTTGCCTGGGAGCTGGGCTGTGTGGTGAAAGCCGATGGGCGGGAGCGAGCAGGGGGAGCAGATGGCCAGGGGAGGCCGGGGGTCCGGCCGAGAGCAGGGGGTCCCCACCAGCACAGCGCAGGGGGCTGGGGGGCGGGGGGGGCGGGTACGGCGGCTGCATCTCCCACAGAACACAGGTGGACTGCGCGGGGGGAAGGACCCCCTGGGTCCTCTCCTCCCTGGAGCCCCTCAGGTGGCTCCAGCCGCAGCTCCAGGTGGCCACCGCTGAGTATTGACCCAGCGCTATCTCAGCTCCCACCTTATCAGGGCAAGGGCCAGCTCCGGGCACCAGCACCTGCCCCATTAATCTTCCCCCTGTCCCACGGGTGCGAGGTCTCGGCGGCTGAAACAACCTTCGCAGGGGGAGGGAGCGGGAGGGCTTGGGCCACTGGTGCCCAGGGTCTGGGGATGATGGATTGGTACCTGGGAGGTGGCAGGGAGAGGGTTTTTCTTTTTCCCTTTAGCTCCTGCCAGTGCCCCCACCCTGGGGAGGGGAGCGTGGGCAGGCAGGTGCCTTTATACCTGGGTATATCGGTGGCAGCGTTTTTTCACTGAAATTTGGGTACTGAAGATTTGGGGATGTGATACCCTGAGGAAGAGAGGAAACGAGCTCCACTTGCATATACAGGTTGGGAAGGGACGGGGCAATAACTTCCCTGCAATTGCTATCTGAAATAACGAGCTGAGCCTGAGCAAGGAGCCCACGCTTCACCCACATCCTTCAGGGTGAAGACGGAGATGCGATTCCTCAGACCGGGGCCTGCTCCAGGCAGAGCTGCACAAAGTCCAGGCAAAAATCATCATCTGAAGCCCCAGAAAAATGAGGTAAAACCTCACAGCTGTGGCTCAAACAAAAGCAAAAGGCTTCATGGCTTCTTCACGGCTGCAGCTGCACAACTCCTGGCTGCGGGGTTTAAATGCAATCAGAAATGTCCTTGGGGACCATTAAACACAAAACCTGTGTGTGTCCCTCAGGGAAGGAAGGGCCGTGCTTTGACCAGGGCTGGAGACCCAGCGATGACGGGGGGGGTTGAAGTGGTCCCAGATGCCTCATCCCCACCACCCTGATCTTGCCCATGGCCCGGCGTACACCGCTACGAGGGTGCATGGAGCTGTGGAGGGCCAGCAAGCGCACGGCGGAAAACTCACGTCTCCTGCTTGTCCTGGCATGGGTTTTCTAGGAGCATTCCCGGTCAGAGAATAACCAGGGAGGCAGGATGACCTGAGCAAAGCCAACACCGAGCTTTTGCCTTAAAACCCACCCGAGGACACTGTGTGTCTGGGAATGAAGATGCCACGGATGTTATCATGCTCCTCCTCCTCCTCCAGGGAGGCAGAGCATCACTGAACAGTCTAAGCTGGGAAGACTCTAAGTTTGCCAGCCAGGGACTTGGAGTCACAAGCAGATAGGACCTGCTCAGAGGTTAGTTAGCACGGTCTAGCCCAGTTCCAGATACAAATACACATTGATTTTTCCTTTTCTCTGCACTATGAAGCCCACAATTCCACAGGGGAGATGTACCCTGAGCGGAGGAGAGGACACTGTGGGGAGAGGGGCCACGATGGTGGCTGCTCCTCGGGGAGCTCACTGCTTGGTTGATGCTTTTGCCCTCTTCTTAAAAGCCCCTTAAACCCTCAGGTTACCTTTCCTTTGACGCAGAAAGGCCCAACTCCTTTGGCGAGGGTGCCACATGAACCCCAGGCAGGGTTTGGAGGCGGCGTGGGTGCACTGACACCCGGCGCCGTCCCTCCTCCCGCCCTCCCCGTCTGGGCAGCGCAGACGGGATGGAGTTTCCCCCTTCCTTACACAAACTTGGGATCTCCTTTCAGCTATTGCTTTTTTTGTATTGATTTTTAAAAGGGGGCACTGCGGCTTTAAAGAGCTTCCCAGACTTGCCTTTGTGACCGGAGGAGAGGGTGGGGTGGTGGCGGAGGTGGGGACCCAGAAGAATGAAATAAAGAGAAGTACAACAAAAAGAAGTTAAAAGTGTGAGTGACAAGTTTTCGGCAACAGGCTTCAGCCCCTGTGGGGTCGTTTGGGCGAAGAATGGCAACAAATGAACAAATGAGCTGGATTTTCATGCTTGGTGGACGGTGAATGAATAAGCATCTTTTAAAACCCTATCAGGAACTCTTTGGATTGTCATTATAGCTGGGAGGAGGGGGGGAAAGGCAGACTTTTGAGGGCTGACCATGTGAAAGAATCCCGATTCTTCGCCTTTTCTCTGCCTGCAAGCACGGCTACACCGAAACGTGCGGGCGGTGCGGGAGGACGGGCGTGCAGCCGCAGCTGAGCATCATGCCACGGCCCAGCACAGCAGCACCTCTGGGGGACACCGGGGCACCCCGATGCACGTTGGAAGAGGTGAGAGGGTCTGCTCTGCTTTGCAGGAGCCCTCGCCAATTCCCAGCAGCATGGAGGGGACAGGCAGTGGTTCGCAGCCCTGGCTGCCTCCTCCGCCAGGAAACCTGACTGCAATGTCAGAGGCAGACAATGTGAGAGGGCAGGAGGCGACTCACTTAAAGCCGTATTTAGAGTGCAGACTGGAGGCCTGAGGTCAAAGGAATTGCCCTGGGATTATGGGAATCACCTTCATTTTCTCGCCAGCCTTCAGACACGAGGGAGCCAGCCAGGAGCAAGGAGGAGGGGGACAAGTCTGTCTCTGAGGAAAGGACCCTGGTGTTTCCCCTTCCCTGGCCCTGGCAATGAGCCTGGCCTCTCTGAGCCACGCAAATAATTTACAGGCTCTGTTTTCAACTGTTGTTATCCTCAATGCCCCATTTTAACCTTAGGCAGAACGGAGCATTGGTGAGGCAGTTGCAGAAGACTACGCTTTGGAGGCATGGCCAGAGTTTGCCGAATATCCCTACAGCCATAGTTCAGCAGTAAAACGTAGCTTCAGAGGAGAGGGAAAGTTTGGGAGGAGACAGGTTTAAAGCTTCCTTATTTCTGTAATAGGGGATAATATCACATATTCAAAAATCTTCTTGCCTAAACAGAAAGAGACCTAAACCTGAGCGTTGGGGGCATGAAAACATCAGCTTGTAGCGAGGGGGTCTCCCCTGGCTGCAAAAATAAAAGTTGAGTCCGCCTTGCATGGGATTTCAGCAACCAAACCTGGCAGCGCCTGGCCTAAGTTTGTTTTCAACCCGTCGCCTGCAACTATGCGAGGGCACAAGCCTGCATCTCTGAAACGGTCGCGGTCCCAGCAGCCACCTGTTTCTTCCACATCAAAAAGTCCGGAGGCCATTACAGCAGCCGTGGTTATAAAGGCTGGGCACTGGAGCTGCGACAGCCCCATCAAGAGAAATGAGACCATCATGCACTAAACATAGAGAAAAGATAAATGGAAAAGGAGTCTTTCAGTCTTCATTATCAAGTTTCCATGGGTTTGCCAAAACCATAGCAACCAGTTCAAGCAATGATTAACCTAATAATGTGGAGGCAAAGAAAAAAAAAATGCATTCAAGCCCCTAAAGAAGTCACTAGTTCTCCAGAGGTAGTAAATCCGCCTGCCCCCCCCCCGCCCCCCCCCCCCCCCCCCACCGTATAACCCCATGGCTGGAAGGCCAGAAGCATCCTAAGCCTCCAGAGAAAAGAATCTGCAATGCAGTAAAACCCACTAAAGTGACGACTTTCTGAAAATACAGCTGTATAGACATCTTTTGGCAGTTTTGTAATACCTGCTCTTCACGGGGCTCTCAGGCTCTTCTTGCCCCTTTTCTTGCCCATGCAGACCCTGAGCTCCCGTTTGCAATTTTTTGCAAAAATGCTACTTTTACAGACTAAGCAAGTGTGTTGTTATCCTACTCAGTCCCGTGGCACACGCGGATTGCTAGGGCAAGGCGATACCTCCCGTAGGTAGATATCAGAGTGGAGCTGGACTAGCAGGGAAAACATTAAATGGTTTTATCACCCAAATAATCATGGTGTTTTGCCTGTGGCCACACACGGAGGCCTTGGAGCACTTTGCAGACTGTTAGAGTATGAAAACAATACGCAATTCAGCCAGAAAGGGGGGAAGGGGGAGGAATACTATTAGGTCTTTCATTCTGCCTATCTGATCTACGACGCAGATAGATCACGTTCAGGACTATAACAGTACACACAGAGATAGGCACACACTGCCTTTTCCTAGTCCTCAACCTTGCCCCATGGCCTGTGTTTCTCCAGCAATGTGGGTATTGCTTCTCAAAGCAATGAATAGGCAAAGCAGTGGGGCTCTGCATGGGTGAACGGGTCCCAGGAGGCAGCAGAAAGAGCAGATCTCCAAAAGAAGCTCAAGTAGAAAGTGAGACCTGCTCGCCTTGCTTGTCAGCACTGGCACCACGGTGTCCTCCCTCCCTTCTCCCGGGTGCATGGGGCACCTGCGGCTCCTCTCTATGGGACAGTTCATTGACCGAGGCTGGATCGGGTGCACAGGAACAGGTCACTGCTTCTCCAAAATCCACCAAGCCCCACGTGTTTTCTGAGCTGCCAAGTGTCTGGTTAGCACCAGGGCCCAGCTGGCCTCTCCCTTCGCCGCAGGACTGGGCGATGTTGCCCACAACCCACCTGAACGCACAGCACTCCACAGCTAGCCTGCGCCTGGGCTGAGTCCAGCAAGGCGGAGGAGCGGCGCACCGGGCAGGGGTCCGCACCAGGAGGGGTTCCCCATAACCCCGTGCCCGGCCAGGGCAGACCCCGAGGGCTGAGCCCCGGCGGAGGGAGGCAGAGGCTCACGGAGCCCTGGAGCGGGGCGGGGGGAGCACCGCGCCGCGCCCCCGGCCCGGCCCGGGCCCGGCCGCCGCCTTCAGCACCATGGCCAGAGCCCGCGGCGCCGGTGCGGGACGGGGCGCAGGGGAGGCTGCGCGCATCGCCCCGCGCACCGCACCGCGCACCGCACCGCGCACCCACCATCCCCCGAGCCCTCCCCACGCCGCTGGGTTTCCCCCACCCCAGCCCGCCCCATGGCTCCCGGGGAGCCGGAGCAGCGCGGAGAGGGGGGTGGAGGGGGATGCCCCCCCCGCCGTCGGCAGGACGGGGCGGGGGGGGTGCGGCGGGACAAGGCCTCCGGGATCCCGTACCCGGTCAGGTTTCACTCTCGCCTCTTTTGTTGCGGTGCGGGAGGGGGCTGTTGGGGGGGTGGTGTTTGTGCGTGCGTCTTTGTTTCCAGTAACCAAATTTCTTTTGTTCTACAAATTGCCTCAATAGCGTCTCTTCGCCGCGGGCAAACGGGCTCAGCTGAGAACAATTAGCATCACAATGGGCTTTTGGCCTCGCGGGCCGCTTTGTCTAGCGACTGCCGCCCCGCTGGGGCAGCGCGGAGAGGGGAGGCGGCCCGGCCGTAAATCTACCAGCTACAAATTGAGTCCCTGGGAGGAGAGGGCTGGGGAGGGCTCGCGGGATTCGTGCGGCTTCCCTTCTCTTCTTGCCGTGGCGTGGGAGGTGTTGCTTTTCCCACCTCCTGCGTTTTTAACCGGCCTGACGCTCCCCCCGACCCCGCCGCCTCCAGCCCCCCTCGCAGGGCTGCAGGGGCCGACTGCGGCCGCTGCCCCCCGAGCCCTGCGCCTGCCCGGGCTAAACCCTCCTCCGGGGAGGGTGGGGTTGGCCTGGGGCAACGCTGCCCCGGGGACCCGCAGCGCCCCTCGAGCTGGAGAGCTGTGCCCCGGAGACATCCCCAAAATAGCCCCAGAGCCGAGCCGGGCGCTGAAAATCCGCCTGCGTGGGGCGGACTGCAGCCGGGCGCACCTTGCCGGGACGCGGCGGGCAGAGCGGGGCGGCTGCCCGGAGGGACGGGGTATCGCACGGACCGGCCACAGCCCTGCGGGGAAAGGGTGTCTGCAAGGGGAGGCCGGTTTTAAATGCGCGCGTGGCCCCCGGCGGGCACACGCCGGCGTGCGCACAGGCGCAGGACCCCGCTGCGCCGCTCTCCATCGCCGCTCCTCCCCACGCAGGGGAGGGCCCCCGCGCCGGGCACACCGTCCCCGCACCGGGCACACCACCCCGGCACCGGGCACACCGCCTGGGGCCCCGCGCAAGCCCCCGCAGGGCCGGCGCTGCCCTCCCTGGCGCGGGCTGCGCGCGATTTTGAAACCCCCAGCGAGCCCGCGGTGGAAAAAACACGGTGTTGCACAGGTCTGACCGCGACACATTTTATTCTCTTCTTCTTCAAAAAACAAAATACAGCCGCGGCTCCCCTCCCCGCTACAAACAGCCGGACCACCGCTGCCAAAAATACTCTTATATACAAAATATATATTTGTTACGAAATATAATCAATAAATACCGATAGCGACAAATTAATATAATTTACCGTTTCCGAGTACAAAACCGTGATTTGTTTTTGTCCGCCCCCTCCCGCTGCGCTTCAGCCAAGCGGGACGGGGCAGGGGGGAGCGGGACGCCCGCCGCCCCCCGGCGCGCAGCGCGGGGAGCCCCCCCTCCGCTCCGCCGGCTATTTGAAGGCCAAAAGCGGGGGGAAAGCAGCGGGGCGGCGGGCTCAGAGGAAGGCGGGGAAGGCGGCGGGGCCGCGGCGCAGGGCGGCGGGCGGCGGGGCGGCGGGGCAGGGCGAGTCCCAGGGCCCGGGGGAGGCGGCGGCGGCGGCGGCGGCGGGGGGCGGCGGCGGGGGGGGCTCGGGCAGGCCCTGCTCGGCCAGGCGGAGGCTCTGGGTGAGCGCCCAGATGTAGTTGTGGGCGAAGCGGAGCGTCTCGATCTTGGTGAGCTTGGCGTCGTCGGGGAAGGTGGGCAGGACGCTGCGGAGCGCGTCCAGGGCGGAGTTGAGGTGGTGCATGCGGTTCCTCTCCCGGTCGTTGGCCTTCATGCGCCGGCTCCTCTTCTGCTTGCTGAGCAGCCCCTCGCTCCGCGCCTTGCCGCGGCCCCGCCGCGCCTTCCCCTTCCTGCGGGCCGCCGCCTCCCGCGGGGCCAGGGTGCTGCGGGCCGGCGAGGCGCCCCGGCTGCCCGCGGAGCCGCCGCCGGCCGCGGAGGGGGCGTCTTCGGCGCCGCCGAAATAGGGCTGCCCTTCGCCCGGCGAGCGGTCGCTCTGCGGGGCCATCCTGCGGAGCCAAGCCCGGCGGTGGCCGGCGGGGAGCGGCGCTGCGGCCGGCCCGGGGGAGCCCTCGCCCCCGCGGCGGTACCTGCTGAGCCCGGGCGAGGCTGCGGGGCAGGAGAGCGGCTCTCGCTCCGCGCCCCCCGCCGCTCCCCCCTCCCCGCTTTCCCTCGAGTGCGGGCAGGAAAGGTTGCGCGGCCGGCACACGACTGCCGTTAAGCCCCTATATATATAGGGCCGGCAGACAATGGGGATTTCCCGGCCGGGCGGCGTGTGCGCCCCCCCGCCCGCACCCACCCCTTGGCACGCTTTTATCTTATCAGCCCGGCGGGAGCGTGCCGGGCCCGGCACCGCCCGCCGCCCCGGCCCCGCCACGCGAGACCCCGCCGGCTCCCACGCCGCGCCGGCACCCCCCGCCCGCCCCCCCCGGGCCGGGACCCCCGGGCCGAGCCGCCGACCCCGCGCGGCGGGGCTGCACCTGCGCCGGGGCGGCCGCGCACGCCGGGGGCTCCGCGGGGGGCTGCGGCGGGAGTCGGAGCGGGCGGCCCCGGCCCGGGGTCCCGGCGGTGGCAGGGGGGCTCCGAGGACCCGGCTGCGCAATGCGGGGCAGCGGCGGGCCCCGGGGTGCCCGGGGACGCGCCGCCGGGCCAGGCGGGGTCCCGCCCGGGTGCCAGCCCTGGGGGATCCCCCCGGCCCCGCTCCGGCTCCGCTCCCCCCGGCAGAGCCACAGCCGCCTCCCGCCGCCCCGGCGCCGCGGGGCGCTCCCGGGACTCCCCCTCCGCCCCCGGCGGGGAGCGAGGGGACCCCGCCGCCTCCCGCGGCCCCTCTCCTCCCCCCCGCAGCGCCGGGGACAAGCCCCGCGCCCCCCGGGCCCGGGCTGGCGGAGCGGCGGGCGCTGCCCTGCGGGCGGCGAGCGCCGGCACCGGGGGAACAGACGCACGGCGTCCTCCTGGCCCCCCGCGCCGTGTCTGTGCTCCCCCCGGGGAAAGGGGGGCCGGGTCCCGCGGGGGAAGGCCCCCCCCCCGCAGCCCCCGGCCACCCCCGCCCCGCCAGCCCGGCGCGGGGCCCGGGGAGGACTGCTCCGCCGCCGGGGCTCGGTGCGCAAAACGTGCCGGGGACTTTTGCGCACCGGCTGCGGCGGGCGGCGGGGACCGGCCCGGGCCCGGGGCACCTTTCCCCGGCGGAGGGCGGGGGGCCGGGGGCGGCGGGCCGGGCCCCCCCTGCACAGCCCGGCGCAGTCGGGGGCGCGGGCAGGGCCGCCGGGCGGGCGCAGCCCCGGCGGGGCGGGAGCCCCCCGCTCCTTCACCAAAGCGGCGCGGCGGCTCCCGGCCGGGGACACCGGCGCCGGGGGCGGCCGGCCCGGCCCGGCCGGGCCGCGGCGGGGCGGGGGCAGCTCCCCCGGCCCTGCCCGGTCCCCGGCCCCGCGGGGCGGCCGCGGCCGGCGCGGTGCGGGGCGGCGAGGTGCGGTGCGGTGCGCGCTGCCTCTCCAGGGGCGCGGCGCGGCGCGGCGGGCGGGCGGCCCCGCTCCCCCGCGGCGGCGGCGCTCGGAGGGCGGGGGAGCGGGGCCGAGGGGGGCCGGCCACCGCGGCGGCTCGGGCGCCCCTTCTCGAGGGCGGCTCGGAGGGCAGGGGAGGATGAATAGGAAGGGCCCGGCGGGGTTTTTTTTTTTTTTGTGCCTGTGCAATTGGATGACAAAAAAATCTGGCGAGCGAGTTTCCAGGCCTCAGACTGCCCACTTCAAACGTCCTTCAAACAAAAGCTGAAGAGGAAAAGAAAGCCCCACCTGGTACCGCTGTTTGCTAAAATAATAATAAATAGATTTCGTTTAATAAATAATTACAAGAGATTGTAAAGTGGAGTGCTTTGGGAAGCATTAATCATGGGGCTGGGGGCAGACATCACCTGCTGGCAAACAAGACAACTTTATTGTTAGATCACCTTCCCACTGCCACTTTCCGATAACTCCCTCCCGTCGCCACAAAGCCCGGCCGGGCATGTTTACTCATGGTTAGCATAACAAGCACCATATTACCACGAACGTGATAAAAGTCTCCGGGGGCACCGCGGCGGGCTCCCGCTCACACCTGGCCGGGCCGCCCCGGCGCGGAGCTGGCACCCAACGGCCCTTCCAGGAGGGGCCCTTCTGCCGTTTACATTGGCCTGCTTTACGCTGCTTTATAACAGGTTTACAGCAATCCCTATCTCCCGGCCCTATTTGCCTTACTTTATTGAAAACATATGGTAGCCAGCCCAGCCCCGGCGCATCCCTCGCCTGCCAGGCGTCGGGCACCTTTTGCGAGCCGGGGCTCGGCCGCAGCCCGCCGGGGGCTGTTTGCTCGGGAGAGGGGAGGGCAGAGGGGGCCGGGCCCGCTCCCGACCCCTCTCCCCCCGGGCCGGGGGGCCGCCGGCCGCTCCGCGCCCTCCGCCCGCCGCGGGGCCGCCGGTGCGCGCCCGCGCCTCCTCCCCGCGGGGCCGCGGCGGCAGCGGGGTCGCACGGCGGAGGCACCTGCGGCGGGGCCGCCCCTTGCTTCCCCCGCTCCCCCCCGGCCGGGGCTGCTCAGGAGGTACCGTGATTTGCGGTGCCATATGTCGAGCGGCTCGGCGGAGCGCAGCCCTTCAGAGCCGGAGCAGCTGCTGCCCCGGCCCTACCTACCCGGCGCATAATACCTGCGAGCCGCGGCCCCGCGTCCCCCCTTGAGAGGGCAGCGCGGCTGGGCCGGCTCCGCGCCGCTGTTTTGTGACTTTATTGTGGCGCCCAACAGATGCACGCCTGCCCCTCCTGCCCCTCGCCCCGGTGCGGGCGCGCTGCTCGGGACACAAGGAGCACAGATGCCAGGCGCAAGGTGCACCAGATGCCCCCCTTTGTGAACTCGAACAATATTTCTCCCGTCCTCCCCCCCTCCCTCCTCTTCCTACAAGAGGGAGAGGAGAAGGGGCGCAAAAAGAAAAATGTTTAAAAAACAAAAGAAAAGAAAAACGGGAGGAGAAAGGAGAGCCCCGGCAAGAGGCGCCGGGAGCGCGGCCCCGGGAGCCGCCCGACGGGGCGCACGGCCGGGCGCAGCGCCGCGGCCGCGGGGAGGGAGCCGGCCCCGGGCGGGGAGGGCGCAGGGCCGCGGGGCCACCCCGCCGCGGCCCCGGGGAGGCGGCCGGCCAGGGCGGGCAGGGCCGGGGGTGCCCGCCGGGGGGAAAGCAGCCTCCCCGCGAAACGGTTCGTTACCCGGCGAGCGCTGAGCAAGCGGCCCCCCGGGGCCGGGAACGGGCAGCGCGGCAAAGGCCGCTTGGGAAAAGGACGGCAAAGCCCGTTTCGCCACCGTAAACCTTCCCGTCTTTCCTGGCCGGGGTCCGGCACAAGAGAAGGAGTCCAGAGCAAGCGGTACACGCGCTGAGGGCTTGGCTAGCGAAAGCTCTTCCCGGCGTGGGCCAGGGCTGCTGGAAAGGATGTCCCCTCCTCGGGTGTCCCTCCTCGCGGGCGCAAAGTGAGCTCTGCTCACGGCAGAAGGGGCTGTGCATGGACTAATATCTCCCTAAGGTCAGAGCCCCTTCCTGCCACCGACAGCACTGGCACCAATCCCATCAGCTGTGAATACCGATCCCCTCCATAACCATCCGGCAGCCCTCGCCCTCCCTGTGCTGCAGAAATCCGCCTCAAAAGGCCTGATCCATGCCAGAGCTGACGGGTTTTCCTCTAGCCCCACTGGGACCTGGGCTCTGCACCTCACATGCTCCAACCTACAAGGGCTGAGGGCTGAGGCTACTCAGGGGCAAGAGTAACCCAACAGAGCCCCGGGGTGTCACTGCACCAGAAGAGGAGAAGCCCTGATAGCGCACGGGGAAAGAAAGCCCAAGAGTTTCCATTGTGCGATCCCACTCTGCAGTAAACCTCTCTCCACGCTTACGTGCCCTTAAAATGCAGCCTGACAGGAGGTGGCTTCATAAGGCTGCAAAAGCAGACAGCTGTTCTGCCACCAAAACATATTTTGGGTCAGAATGCAATGATCTCCAGCATAGCAAAAACCTGGATTATCTCTGGATAGGAGAGAGGAAAGGAAAAGAAATACCACGGAAAGGAAAAGCAGGGAACAAACACCAAGTACAAAAGGATCGGTTGGATACTGGGCTGTGATGCCTACAAGTGGGTGCTGTGAAACCTGTTACCTGAAAGTATTTACCCAACCATCCGACTATCTGCCCAGGTAGGGAAAGCCGGTCCTCACCTCTCTGGGAGTCGGTCACCTCCCACCATTCCCAGTTTTGCCAGGCTTGCTCCCCTCTCCATTTGTGGCAAGTGGTTCCTTGCTCCCGCCCGTTTCACCTGCCAGAAAGAGGGTTTCTCCTCTGCCCCGATGACAGCCTGGGCAGACAGGGAGGGTTACACATCCAGCACACTCTCTCATTCGTCTCTTCCAAGTGCTTTAAGCTTTACAACAAGTTTTTGGTGAGATCTCGCAGGAGCCACCACCACCACATTCCCCCAACGGTTGAATGAAAGACAACGTGGGCTTAACGCGTTCAAGCACACGTCCATCTTTAACTCATCAGCAACCCCAGCGGCCCAGAGTAAGCCCATACTTGCGTATCTGCCTGCATGGAAATCTCAAAGAATAACTGTAATTAGAAATTCACTGTCTCCGCAGCTACAGTTCAACAGGAGGAAGCTTTCATGGCAGGATATCTCCAGCACTCGGACTTCACCGGCTAGCAGCGGTCGTCTTCAGCTACCAGCTGGACAACAGAGGCTTGAGGCTTCAGTATTCATTTGCATCAACCCTCCTTTGGCCATCAAAAAATAGTCATGAACCATGGATATGCTGATCTCAGACCGCCAGCTTCCTGATCGGCACTTCTCTCCTATAAGGGCAAAAATCTAACTTCTGGCATTTTGATGCACGATGAGGTTGTAAGCGGTGCGAACTGGTCATATTGGCTCACTCTGAAACTCCTCACCTCCCATCTGCCCATCAAACAGGCAGACGGTGCTTCCCGACCTCCAAAAATAATTAAAGATGTACTTTCCTCTCTGATTTAGAGGCTCCATTGGTCAAACTTCGAACATAGCAGAAGGCACCAGAGTTGGCTTGTGAGAAGTGAAAAAGTTGCTCTAAGGCAGAAGTCTGGAAGGAAATTCCCCGCCTGCCCTGGAAGCAGAGGTGCCCTGAGGGACTCACACTAACCCCTCTCCAGATCTTCATCGAAGCCCTCAACATGAGACAGAGCGGGACGTGGGGGCTTTGACCCTTCCTTTGCAGACTGACGTTGCTGCCCCATCCCTGCCTCCGCTGGGCGATGTGCCCAGCGTGGTGCTGGGGTCACTGCTCAAGCTGAACCACTGCTAGCAGGAGGGATGTGACCCGCAAAGGTGTGGCGTGGATATTTTGCCCACTGGCCCCGTGACCTGCCCAGGACCAGCTCACGCTCCTCCCAGCGCCATTCCCAGCTGTGCCGTACACATCTGGCAGCCCTCAATGCTGTGATGGCAGTTCTGGTACCGACCGTCTCAGGGGGTTGAATGCGGTTGCAGCCCCCACATCAACCCAAGCAACGCCAGCTGCCGTAGCTCACCTGCCCACGCCCCCAACGCATGACCCCATCCCCTCCCTGACCATCCCTGTACCAGCATCTCTGTTCCCTCCTTCCAGTCGCAGGAAGAAGCATTCCTCCTCACCCACCTTCCCCTACCCCAGCCTCGCCATCCCCTCGCTCCCATCCCCGCATCTTCGTGCCCCCCTCCTGGCACGCCTTGTGCTGGTGTTTGCGCCCGGCAGCCTTGGCGCCTCGTCCCAGCTTTCCCCTACTATCCCTGCCCATCTGCACACACCCCCACTCGGGCTGCCGATGCTGGTACCCCTCTCCCAACCCTTCATCCAGCATTGGGGTCCATCTGCTGAGACCCCGACCTTTGAATCGGAGCCTTCTCCTGACCTGCACTACTGCAGTGTTGAGGAGGAGACAAGTTTATAACCAGAAGGATTAATTTTCTTCCCAGAGTCGAGGTGTACAATGAACCTGGGGAGGCCACGAGTGGCACAGCCCCTCCTGCCAGCCCATGCCAGGACCTCTGGAAAGGTGAGCAGCCAGCCTGACTTCTGTAGCTCAATGAGAAATGATGTATTTGCAACAAAAAGGAAAAAAACTCTGGATATTTTCACAGAAAACCCCCTGCAATTGTAACACATGATTTTAGCTGCAGCCCAGCTCTGCAAGATGAATTACCACCAGCCTGTATCAGTCCTTGGCAATAGGATTTTAGGGAGCCACGACCGAACCTCACGCCAACAGGTTGTAACAGTGGGAGAAAGGCAGTGATCTCATGGCAGGTAACAGCAAGGAAACCTCAAAGCACTCACCCACCTGGGTGCATCCAGAGCATTCACCCGTTTGCATGGCTACACCAGCCCCCGGCTGCAGGAGGGGAGCCGGGGGGGATGCTCCGGCCCACAGCCCGAAGGGCAGCCAGTAGGGATGGGGGTCTCGCTCACAAAACCCCTCGGGGATGGCGACCATCCCCAGCCGCCCCGTGAAACACCGCCAAGTCCTTTGAAGCGGAGCGAGGGTCTGAGCTGGGTGCCGACCTTGCCGCAGGTCTGTGGCAGCGCTGGCGCCGGAGGTGTGGGGGGCACAGGGCTGCCGTCCCCCACATGCATGCACATGTCCCAGGGTCCCAGCAGCTTCCTGGGTTTTATCAGCACCCTTATCAGTTTCCTTCATTACCACATCTCTTCAAACCTACTACGGCTCCTTCAGGCACCCTGCCCCAGCAACCCCCGGCAGCTCCTGGCACCTTTCGGGGGTCTCTGGCTCACGCAAAGCCCCCGTGCTCAGGGACACATCATCCCGCATCCCCTCATCATCTGATATCCCCTCGCCCCGGGGGCTACACCTCCCTCCCCCAGCTCTTCACCGCAATCCCCACCATTTTCCACCATCATTTAAGTTTCTGAAGTAATTTCTTTCTTCTTTTTTGTCCTTTTTTTTTTTTTTTTTTAAAGCAAACCATCTACCATATGTTCTCCCCTGAAAGGGGTAATTGTTAACAGATCATTAAAACACCGTGGCGAGTGCTCTGAGATTCCTTCCCTCCGTCTTACGCATTATCCCGTCTCTGTCACCCTTTCAATGCAGCTTTGAAGGCTCTGCTTTTCTAACTTCCTTCTCGGGGGAAAAAAAAAAAGAGAGAAAGAGCCACTAAAGTGACCCTCTTCACAGCTCTCCTCCTTGCTTTTCAATGTCTTTTTCGACACCCAACCATAATTGGGGCGGGGGGCTGGCGTGCCGCCGCCGCTGCCGCCGGGCTGGGGGTCGCAGGGCCACATCCTGCCCCGTTGACGGGGTGCCGGGGTTGGGAAGGCAGGGCGAGGTGTGGCAGGGGTGCTTCAGCCACCCCGCGGGTGCCGACGGCCTCTCCTTCCACTGCTGGGCAATGGGGCCGCTCGCCACGGGATGCTCAAAAGGTGCATCCCATTTGTCCCGGTCCCTTTGTCCCTGCTCCTGGGATGGGGGCTGCGGGATGGCCCCGTGACTCACACACGCATCCCGGGCTGAGATAAAGAGTATTTCTTACAAAGCTCATTATTTCCTCAGGTGAATCGGATGCTTTTGGTGGCATAAATACATTTTATACAGAACTGCTGGCTGGGAACTGAACTAAGCCCAGAGATGGAGCTGTTCTGGGGGGCTTGAACATTTCACCTCCCTTTCCTGAAGAATGAACACTGTTTTAGGAAACACCAAATGCCGGGAAGCTGGAGACCATCAAGGCACAGACCCCTTTTACCTGAGCCACAGCCTCAGCTGAGGTGAGCGCGGGCACAGCACCAGCATCTGTCTCCTTTGCTGGGACGGGAACCTTCCCAGAGCTGTGCCCACACGTCTCCCAGCCCCACGCGCAGGGACAGGGACCCCGGGAGGGCTGTGAGCACCATTAGCAGCAGCAGTCCTGTTCAGTGCCGTGTTTAGCAATGCCATTTTACAAGGAAAGCGAGCCAGCAAAGCTACATCAAGCCTGGGATATATCTGATGGGGTGGCAAGCCAGGGGATTGAAAATCATCACCATCATCTTGGATGCCCTGAGATGAGCCAGGAGGGCTTGCAGCTGCACAGCCCCTCGCCACCAAGAGAAGGGTGAGGAGAAGACCCAAGAGAGGCAAAGGCATGTCCCAACAGCAACATGACACGGGCCCGATTCCAGCGTGATGGCTGCCAAACTCACCGCGAGCACCAGCAGCAAAGATCTTGGGTTGAGGGACACCTCATCGCAGGCTCCCTACTCTTGTGACAGGAAAGGTCAAGGCTTTCAGAGCTCACACTTACATTCCTTACCTGCATCTTTTCCCCTTCCGCCATGGACTTGGCCATTCCCCCAGAGGACTGTGTTCCCCGACTCACCGCAGCCTGCAGCCGAGCTTCGGGCATCGTTTGCACCGCTCCTCCAGCGTAGGCACCTTTCCCAGCACCAGCATGAAGCCCTTCGAATTTACGCTTACCCATCCCAGCAAAGGAGCGTGTTGCCTGGGACCGGAGAGCACCCAGCACCCCCGCTGGGAAAGATGGGGAGGAGGGCAGCTGTCCCCTTCAGCAAACCCCAGTTACATTTGAAAAAACACAGAAACTTCAAAGCCCTGCACGCAAACTTCTCTCAGAGCCAATATTCTCCAGCAGCTCAACAGCTTTGCCAGTGCCTACACGTAGCTCCAGGGACCTCACAGAGCTCCTTCCCTGGTCAGGCACCTGCCAACCTGACACCCCAGCCCATTCCCCCCCCGGCTCTTGCCCTTCAGCCAGCAGGTTTGTCCCTGGCACCCTCCAAACCCCGCAGGGCATTGTTACGCTTACGTTAACCCAGCAAGCTGTAGCCTCAAGCAGGAGGAGATGGTGCTGCTTTGCTTTGCTCCAGCCGAGGGATCAGCCCCACACGGTTCCCACCGCGGGGTCACCGAGCATCCCGGGAGCACTGCAGCGAGCGATGCTCAGCCAGTGCCGGCAGCTCCTTGCGCTTCCCCAGGGAAAGCCTCCCCATCCCCAAAACTGCTGCAGGCAGTAACACCCCCACCCGTGACGCTGACCCACGAGAAATCTCCAGGGAGGGCTGAGCACCGTGACGGGGGTGTGATCTGCAAACCGGTACCCAATGCCCAGAAGCAGCTTTGTCCTGTTGTGTGCGTCCCAGGCGGATCGGCTCTTCTCCTTCTCTCCTTTCCAGGACAGCAGCTTTCACCTACCTCTACCTCTTCATCAAGGAAAAAAATTTCCATGGAAGAAAAAGTGCCTCCTTCAAGGGAGCATGCTGGAAACAGGCAGGACACCCACTTTCCCCAGGGGATTTAACAGCTACTTTTGCCGAGGGCTCTTATCGCTGCTGCGAGGCAAAATTTTAGCCCTTAGAGCTGCAGAGACAGACTTCAGGCCAGGAGCTGAACCCAAATAAAAGCAGTACTCCCATCCCGAGCACGAAAACAGACTGGGGCTGGGTCGGTTTTAAGCGGCACGATGGACTGAACGTAATTTTGACAAGTTGAACAGCAGCATTGCTCTCACCACCAGAGATGAAGATGCCGCCCTCTCTCCCCCCTCCCCAGAAAGGCGCAGACATCAAACGAGGATGCAAACCCTGAGCAACTTCAGGTGCCAGCAACGTGCTGGGGGTCGAGCTGATCTCCCTGGCCCAGCGGAGCTCAGAGGATCCCGGGCAGCAGGAGAACTTGCACTCTGCGGCTGCACACCCACCAGATTTCTTCTTACCAAAAAGCAATTCCTGAACCCACGCAAGCACCTTTTAATAATCAGCTTGTACAGAAAAAGCCTCAGGAATACAAATCTGCAAAACAACTTTTAGCTAAATGCTTTTTAGATCTTAGACACCAATTTTTTTTTCCCATCAGTAGGAAATTAGCTCATCCCGCCTCCGAGGCTGGTTTTCCAGGTCAGGTTGTAACGAGCAGCCGTATCCCCAGTGCCCCGCTCTGCCTCACGAAGAGATGCTAATCGCTGCAGAGGTTCAGGGCTAACGAGGGGTTTCCAGCTTTGGGGGGAATGAAGCCCGTAGAAGCTGTGCCCACACGAGGGGGCTTCTTGAAGCAGGGCAGGGGACGGGGCCACCGGAGAAGCCCCGGTGCCGTACGGAGACGCCGAGCGGAGCTTTCATTCACGGTGAGCAGAGATTTAATTAGCGCCCTGCGATATGGCATACCCACACCACCAGAGGGAGAGCTGCTCGGCATTCCTCCTCCGGAACCGCGCTAATTAAAGATTTTTATAGCCTAACATCATTGTACGGCATATACCATGCACGATGCTCCAGGCAGGCCCGCAGCTCACCAGCATCCATCGCCCAAGTGCCGTGCCAAGACCGTGCCTGGATGGCCTGCAATTATTTGAAATGCAGAGGTAAATCTCTATTTCTCGCTGAACGGTGCATGATTCTCAGTGCAAAGCCCCTCCGCGTTGCTGAAGCGGCACAGTCACCCTGCTCCCTGAACCCACAGGAGAGGAGGGGCGTTTAAATTGGGTAACACTGCCCGCCGCCTCGGCGGGCAACCGGCACCGAGGAGTTGTTGCAACCATTCGGTTTCCCGGTCATTGAACAGGCAGTTGCTCCGCACAGCTGTCCCACGATGGGCAGGAAAGCTCTGGGATGCAGACAGGAGAGAGGCAACGCAGGGGTCAGGCAGCAAGGACTGGCAGGAGTGATTTTTGCAGGCAGGGAGGACAAAGAGCTGCCTGACATCCACGGAGGGCAGGGCGTTCCGGGGGTGCGGGGAAGGCAGGAGCACGCAGAGGATGAACCATGGGACGCCCACAGGTTTTGGAGCACTTTAAAATTACACACATACACAAAAATTCCCATAACAGTTCTGGGATTTTGCAGAGTTGCCTGACTCTCTTAAACAGCAGGCAAGGAGCGTTTTTAAGAGCAGGTTTGAGGATGCATCTGCGAGGAGTGGTCCAGCTGTGGCTGCTCCTGCCAGGAAGGCAGGGATTGAATTAGATCAGCGTTCTTCACCCATTTTAAAATCAACTTTCACGTCAGCTGTCTGGAAAAGCCCAGATGATCTTTGCTAGTGTGGCCACAGTGGTTTTTACTTACAGCCAAAAGCAAAAATCAGACCAGGACAACATTTTGAGTTTGGGTCTTCACATGCTTCCAGCTGATTTGCTTGTGGACATGGGAATGTGCATATTTAAAAAGAAAACGCCGGCAGTCGGGTCAGCGATGTGCGTGGAGCACCAGCCGGAGACGAGCCGCAGGTTCGCTAATGCCGCACCACATCCCCTCCAGACCTCGCTCCTGGGGATGAACCGGGCGGGACGGAGCCCGCCCCTGCAAGGCTCAGCGGCTCAGGATAAAACCAGCTACTCGTAAGCACACAAAACACCTTGTGCGCACCGCAAACCCATTCAAAAATCCGTCTGCTAACGGGACATGAGCACGGCACGCTGAGAAGAGCCAAGCCTCACGCTTAAGAGCAAATTCACCCCCCCATCGTGGTCTCCCCATCGTCTCCCACAGCTCAGGCGCCTGGAGGCAGCTGGGCAGAGACCCGCCGCCTCCTGATCGGCATCATCCATCCCTCCGGTCACCACGGGCCTGCGAAGCGAAGAGTGAATTTCCTCAGATCTGAGGGAATGGGAAGGGCCAACAGTATTTGAATGATTCATTTATTAAACAAAGTCACACGTTCAGTTTGTGATTGTCGGGTAAACGCACCCCCCCGCAACCACTGCGTATGACAGAGATCACTGAGGATGGTTGAAAATTCAGTACAGACCACAAATTTCCTTGCTAAAGGAGAACTGCTCCCTGGTATCCTCCAAATACTCTCCCTGTTCCACTTAAACCACCCAAATTTTAACCACGCTTCCATTATCTCCCGCTTTCCCGGATATCTTCTACTTCAAACCACCACAATATTTACAAGACACTATTAGTAAAGAAAGAAAAATTACCTTTGTCATCACTGAAAAATTACCTTTGTCATTCCCTCCTTCACAACTCATTACAGCCTTCCTGCCATCTCAAATTCAAGCATTATTCCCCTCTCGCTGAAGGCCAGGGCACGGCTCTGCCTCGGGCAACACCTCCGCTCTTGATGCTCCCAGCTCCCGCCTCGCAGCCCACCCTCCCCAATAAACCAATTTCGGCTTCAATCTTCCTCTCTTCCACCAGCAGTCAGCTTGGTTCTCCAAAGCTGCCCCCTCCTTTTCCCCTTCTTCTCTTTGTACACAAATCCACCCTTAAAACACACCTTGCTTCTTAACGCACCGAAATACGTTATTCAGGACGGAGACCAGGAAAATTTAGGTGACAACGGTACGGAGCAATTAAATATGCAGCCATGCGTGGCACCCAACGCTAGAGTGTGCTGTGTAGGAAATAACTTCGCGCTGCGGACGATGGGCTTGATAACGCAGCGGGATCTCATCCTCTAGACGTGGTCAGAAACACTGAAAAACTGGATGAGTCATTTTTTTGGCTCCTGGACAAGCATGAAGCTTCCTCAGAAATCCTTGGTGAAGGCGGAAAGCTAAGCAGCAAACACTGAGTTTTGAAAAAAGCAGAAAACACGTCCAGGAAAAGGAAATTAAAAAAGCAGAAGACAAGCAGCAAGGAGAGAATGACATCAGATATTCCTCTGCGTGGCTTAGTGGAGTGTCCGAAGAGAAGAGATTCACAAAGACAGGATATAAACCAAACCCGCTTTAGTCTCATCCTGAATTTGTTTATTTGAAGCATCCTAGTAATTAGGTTGTGCGTTTCACCTGCAAGCCTGGCTGGGGCTGGAAGGACTGCAGGGAAATGCTCAGGACAAAGCAACAACCAAAACCCCTGAGCTCTCAGAGACTTCCCAAGAAGTCACTAAGAGAAGCAAGCGAGGCACAGACCTTCAGTGACTCTGTCCAAAACCCCAGGCAAGTCAGCGCCCAAGCCAAAATCACAGCTCAAGGTATTTCTGCCTTTTGACTTAGCATCTGATGGACAGGCTTAAGAAGCTTTTTAAAGAAAATCTTTCTGCTTTAAAAAAAAAAAAAAGTGTTTTTTTTATTTTGACGAGAAGAATAAAATTTAGAAACATCTCAACATACAGAACTCCAAACAAAAAAGAAAATAATAAGTCACCTAGTTAAGTTACTAAAGGGGAAAAATACAGTACATACAAGACTCAAACATCCCGTAAGTTTATACAAAAGCCAGACAGTAATAAATTGCATTAAAAATATATCAAGCATTACCCGATTGATTCAACATTGGCATCTGCCCCATTATTAAAAGGCACAAAAGACTGAGCAATAAAAGTGTTCAGCATCACATCCATTATTGTCAGTACATTGATTGAGATTAGCATAGAAAAGTTACTACACACATATTTAATATTCACCATGTAGATTGCTAAGCAATCTTTTTTTGAAGGAGTAAGAAAATAAAGTTGGAAAGGACAAACATTTAAATACGACATCCCAAGACACAAAAGCTCTTCCTAGAAATCTACCTTCAAATCTTCCCAGAATAGTTCTCCCGGCTGCGTATCACTCGGTAATCATTCAGAAAAGATTTAATTATCCAGACGCCCACCTTCCAGCAGCATCGCGATACCGCAGCAGCATCAGCGGCAGCACAGAGCCCTTCTGGTACGTCTTTGGTTGCAGACACACCGGGAGCAACGAGGCTAGGGCAGTATCGGCGCGCTGCCGCCGGTCTGCTGGCTGATTCATTACGCCCGCAGTCTGGAATAGCCGCAGAAGCCAGTACAAACCAGAAGAGGTGGATTTGCCTTTTTTTTTTTTTTTTTTTTTTTTTACCCTACATTTGAGGTTTCCAGCGTCACCCCGGGTAACACATGCAGCAGCCGGCTCCAGCAAACTCGGGGGCAGATCTCTGCTGCGCTTCTTCAAACAATCTTTCGCTCAGCTTGTGCTCGGTGATGATATCTTCCACCCGAGTTATGTAAAGCAAGGATAACAACACTCCCAGGAACTGCGAAAGGAAGGGGCATCTCCAGTCAGAGATCAAATACTGCTTATCTAATGCTTCTCGCAGCCGTTTTTACAAATTATGTATACGTACGTCAGATACACGGGCAGGTATGCGGTGTATATATACAGAGAGAATCTCACATTGTTATTCTTCTTTGCGTATAGGGGTGTAAGTGGATCATTTTTGTGAAGAGCTAATACAGCTAATTACCACCCCTGTGCCTCGGAGCATTAGAAAGTCTTAGTGGATGCAGCCAGGGGGAAGAGAGGACTCAAAAAAAACCCAAGCAAACCAAACTAACCAACTAAACCCTGCAATATATTACAGTAATGCTACTAAATTACCATAATGCCATCTCAGCTTATCAGTTATGTTAAATTTAAGGAAAAAATTATAATTAAGTACAGTCAAATGGGATATCACATACCGCAGCAACAAATCAGATACTCCCTTTAACGGATAACACACTGGCCCCTTCTCACCTGGGGTAGCAATATGCCGAGCAGCACGCCGGCCATGATTCTGTAGTTGTCCAAAAACCAAATAAGCACGGCATTCGTGCACCCGCGGACGTATATAACCTGCTGAACACTCAAGCGCTGCAAAATAACAGAGCAGACATTCAAACAGGCAGTTGCACCGGCGTATGATACAGCAAGACAAGATAATTTCAGGGAGGCAAATTTGGTCCTCCTTTCCATCTCTTTACACCCACTGAATTTGACACTGATCTCATCACTAATTCGCCTGCCTGTTTTTTGGTCGTTCCACACCAGAACGGGTTATTTTATTTCATTTTATTTTTCTTTTAATCTTCACTTGCAACTCCTTTTCTAAATGAAACGCATCCGATTCTCATTTTAGGCCACTTGGAAAGTAGAGAAGTCGCTCTTTAGCTTTCATCTCTGCTTCCAAGTTGAAAGTACAGCAGGCAAAAAATACAAATTGCGGACCAAGTGCTTTGCAATAGACTCTAAAAAGGGCAGGAACAAGAGGATTTCAGATTCAGTCCTGCAAGCTGTGCTGCACCGTGACCCCAACCCATAATACAGAAAGCACTTGAGGCTGCAAAGGGTCCTAAGCAGATGAATGGGGTAAAGTTAAGCATATGCTTAAGTGCTTTGAGCATCAGAGCCAGGCTGGAGCGTTTAGGTGATTAAGCCATAAATCAATGAAGCTAAATGAAGACAGGTCATATGTAAAGATAACCGGTAATCCCAAAAACCAACAACTGAAGCTGGCATTGTGCGCCAAGTGCCGCGAAGGAGCTGGGGACAGGGGCTTGTTCAGACCAACCCCCAGCACCAGCACTCCAAAGCTAGGAGCGGAGAACTCCCGGCAGATCCAACTACTGATTTCCCTTCTCAATCACTCCGCAATTAGTGCCTTGAGCCGGCAGTCTCTACTCTGGAGCCACTGGGGCTATTCCCAAGAGGGAAGACTGAAGAAGGAGGAGGCCCCATCCAGCTCCTGGAGGGAGGAGGGGGCTGTCGACACAACCCTGGAAGTCCCACTTCTCTTCCAGGAATAATTATTACAGGCTTAAAAAGAAAACACCCACTACTGGGACATAAAATACTTCGGAAGAGCTAAGTTGGCTTTACCGAAACTGAGTTTACTCGGTGAAAAACTTTGGCTTTTAAGTATTAAAAGCTTTTCCCAACTCAAGTCACTACGTAGAAGTACGAAAGCAGTTTTCTTTGCATTCATTGTACAAGTAGTGTAAGGGGGATGAGCTTTGGGAAGACGTGCTTCATGCACGTCAAACAAGGAATCGTGGAAGATACAACGAAGGGAAGATACCACAATCAAACAAGATTAGTTTTTTTAATATATGAAAGTTATTCCAGATAAAATAATTTTAACTGCTGACTTAACTGTCTGGTAGATTTAAGTATGCAGAAGACAGTTTTATAACTGACCAAAAAAATGCAGAGAAGCACCACCCTTTGCCACGACAGGGTAGACACTGGTTACATTACCTCTTTGTCAATGGTTTTGTATCCACACATAGTGTTGATAATGTCTGTCTGAAAAGAAAACAACAAATATAAACTGTAGCAGAAAACAAAAATCACAAAAAAAACATTTTTACTCTTCCTGTGTTCATCCAGCTCATATAAAGGCAACAACAGGGTTACTTCCCAGTCCAACATCGGTTTCTTCCAGCAGCCCCAGGGTCAGATTTAGCTAGAGCTCTACATGCTTTCAGAGAAATCAGTATTGCCAGTGTGTCACGACACACGACATTTGAATCGTATCTATCCAGCAAAACCAGCGCGGCGTCAGAAACGAAAGCTAGCTACGACAGAGCTGCAAGCCACAGCTGTTTCCACAGCACAATCACCTGGGTTTCATTTTAAGGCCTTAATAACTTCACACATCTTATTAAGAAAGCCAGGGGTTAACATGGCCATCATGCCATCATGATGACAAACTTAAGCTCAGAAATATCTAAACCCCAAATAACGTCCAATACTATGAATGCTTACAAGAAAATTTTACAAGACCAAATTTATTATAATATATTTTTATATATCATTATAGATACAAATATAAAATTCATATATTTAAAAAAAAGACTAAGTGCTCGCATTCATCACGGATTACTAACGTGTTTTCTGTAGCCGTTTCATATTTTGCTTTGCTTTGCCCTGGCCTGGCAAAGCTAACACGAAAATACTGTCCTTCACTTACAAATCAACCAACGTAAAGCCCACCGGCATCAGAGGAAGCAATGTACAAAGCCAAAGACATGGAGGAATATGAGAATACACAAATGAGAGAAATAAGGCAGAGCAAACTCTTCTGCACTGATAGACCCTCCCTCAAAATTAAGACGAGAGGTAGAGATGAGATTTCTAAATGCTGGTGGCCTCTGAGCGGTAGGCTGGGGTTCCCAGGTCACCTCCACAAGAAGGAAGAGAGATGTTTGCAAAAGATGGAAGGAAGCTGGATGCTACAAAACGGCAGGAACACCAGCCAGGGTCAAGTTTTTTAAAATCCCAAAAAGCCAGGCTCTCACCTTGAACACACAACTGTCTGACAAACAAGGTTCAGCGCGTTCCTATAAAAAAAAGCTCTGACTATTTCACAGGTCTGTTGCGAAAACACGAGGAGTACCCGTCTGACAACCACACGTAATAAATACCCTTGGAAGTCAAGGTTTGCAATACGAGGCATCAGCGTGTTGCTATGTCTGCTGTGAGTGATTTCACATTTACAAAACGCTTAAGCCTAACAGAACAAACACGTGGACATCCGCAAAAATACGTGACAACAAGAACAGTCACATCATTTAATTTTGAACACAGCATTTGCTACCAGGACATCACAAGAAAAAGTACACAATGGAGATAAATGCTTTAGAAACAGAGGCTTATAGGTATTTGGGGACTAATTTTTATCTGCTACACTAGTGTAAGTCTTTAATACATACTTTGACTTGGAAATAGTCCCTTCAGAGCCCCCCCAGCATCAGCCTGGCTCATCTTAGCATGGGGCTTTTTAAAAGGATCAGAATCCCACCTCCGACATTAACGGGAGTTTTCCATGACTACAAAGCGAATGAGTAATCACAAACCATATCTGTAGTTTTCCAGGACAGAAACCAGCCTGTATTTGGAAGCATTTGTCAAAGAGAGAAGATTTATGCATCTTCTGTTTGGCGGTGGTTTTTTTCCTCAAGGCAGCCGGCCACACAGCCACGGTGTCAGCGTCATCCTGCCCAATACATGTCCGTGCCGCTTGGGCTTCACAAGGCACGTCAATGGCATCCCAGGGTGGCAAAGCCACAAGCCCTAACGCACCACAGCATCTTGCTGAACAGCCTAGCCTTAAATAAGAAGCTTGGTTGTTATTTTGGGGCTTCTCCCCACCTTTCAGTTAACTTCACTGAGCTTAACTCTTTGCAGGCTACCTTCAGGCTGCAAACAGTCTCCTCCCCAGTTGCCAGTGAAGCATATGGAGAATATACTCCCTGTTTTCCTCGGAGAAGTTCTTACTTTAGTGCTTTCCTGCCTGACAGGCTGCGTTTGAAATCCTGAAGGTGTTCGATTATTCGTGCCACGGCTGAAAAGGCACCTAGCATTATCAGCCACTGGTTATTGCCGCCCTTCGCCTCCACAGTACTGCTGTACTTCCACACACGTGGACTAACCTTCTAAAGCCAGGCTTCAACAGAGAAACAAGAGATACAGAAAAACAAGCAGTATTTTGAGTGACCCATAAGATTGCTCTTTACTAGCCGGCTCTATCTTCCTTTGCCGTTAACTGAGGGCAAAATCCTGAGCTCTTCTGTGCCGTGCTGCTGTGGATCAGCACATGCTATTTTCATATACACGACCTTCTTATTCTCAAACACCTAAGATTTAAAACATAACTGTTTAGCTTTGGTTTCTGAGAACAAATCAAAGCTCAGCGTAGCTTTAAACAGACTCTCATACACAAAAAATGTGTAAAGCATGTAAGAAACACCTTCATATTATACACATTTCTCAGCAACATCCAGCAGGATTACTAACACAATTATTGAATTTTTTTCCTTTTTTTTTTTAATTAAACACCCATCCTTAAGGCAGACCTTGAAAAGGCAGCACATAACAGGCACTGGTAGACTATCCATCATGAGCTCTACTGCGTCTGCTCTTACACATACTCAATTTCCCTGGGTCGTGTTCAGACCAAAGGCCAAAACCCAGTGAAGCAGGGATTGCCCATACTGGTTTTAAGCTGAGGAATAGTTCTCTATCAAATTCAGCATTACATCCATCCCTCAAATGAAGAGCGATGAATGAAAACTGCTAAAATTTATGTCAAGCATTATGTCCATTTATACGGCACTTAACGCCTGCTCCTAGTGCTACCAGCACCAGTCAACACCAGTTCATTGTAGCCTGAGAAACTGGTCCAGACTCCAGCTGACAGGGTGTCCTTCCAGGGGGGATTTTACAAGGCAGCAAGGCGGGCAGTTCTCAGGGATGGGTTAGGGTAGAGCAGAAGCTCCAGTCTAGACCTGCACCCACAAGGATGCACTGACCCTGAGGTCTTTGCCCACATTTCTGGCTTTTTCTGGATGACAGGGTCCTTTTTCTGGATGACAGGGATGACAGGGTTTGCTTTTAATTCATGCAGCAGCTGGTGCTCATCACTCCAACCCCCAGCCACAGAAGCAATCGGGGCCCAGGCTTCCCAGCAAAGCTGGAGCGGCAAACCCTGGGGAAAACACCAGCAAAACTTAATTTTAAGCAGCCCTGGTCCAGGCGAGCCATGAGGTTAGAGGAGCTCCCAAGATCCCTTCTGTGTTTCTAGGACTGCGTAGCAGGACAGTAACATGGATCAGAGCCAACACATCTAATTCATTATTTTCTCCTTTTCAAGCTGTCAAGACCCATGGATCCATAGCTCCTGTTTTCAGGAGGGACTCATTTTCCTTCGCTTCTTCCCCCAGACTTTCTAAAGAAAGGTACCTTTTGAAGCAAACGCCGGCGACCCGGCAGAGAGCAGCGATGCCGAGATGCCGGGACTCACCTTATTTGTGATGCAGCAAGTGTAGGGCACCCCGCAGGCCAGCGGTCCCGGCGCCACGCAGCTGTGGTATGCGTTTTGTGACCAATCTTTATAATCTTCCCCACCGCAGCACTTAAACTGGAAAAAAATACACAAAAGGCACAGGAAAAAAAAATTCCTATCTTAACAGAAACTCTTCTAATAACTAGAAAACAAAGTAAGATTGAAACAGTTTTAAGAGCACTGAACTACTCAGCAATTCTGTCATATATGGCATATATGAACGTGTACGATAGATACAACCGAAAAAAATTAAAGATACAGGTAGTGTTCCTCCAACGCTCACGGAGCTATTGCCTGAGGTGCCAGAGCAAAGTACGGGGTGCTAAGTTCCACCTCCCATCTCTTCCAAGTTGAAAAATAATCTTTTCAGGTGTGGACATCATTAAGCAATGTTTTTACATTCACTTCATCTCAAGCTGTAAAGTGCTCCTTCAATTATTTAAGGATTGTGACTACATTTCTAAATGAGTCTAAAAGACAAAAGTGTTCCTATAAGGCATAAAAAAAAAAAAATCTCACCAAAACATTTTGGGTGTCATTTACTAGAACTGAGATCTAGCAAACAAATACTGTAAGTTTACACTGACTTAATACAAATATTCACTTTATATTTTAAACGAAGGGAAAAGCATCAGTTTATTCAATCACTAAAATGTATATTCACTGTACGTATACATAATTTTGGGCAGTGCATGGAAACTTTAAAGCATTATGAAAGTCTAATGACAAAACTTCCTCAGGATGGTTTGCTTTTGACAGACTTTCCATGCGAACTTTGTTTTTCAAAGCCATCTCCATAACGATGTCATAAAATATACATACCACTTCGTAAGTTAACTTTTTTTTTTTAAATCATTATTTGGCATGGTCACTGACATCACATGGGCCCTGACAGCACATTTCTGAACATTTTCTGCTGCTTCTATAGTCTCTGAACTGTATGGCAGAACTCTTCAATAATCCAATAAACATTTCAACACACCAGCCTTAAAAAAAAAAAAGGCTGTGAGTCAACTACACGTGCCATTAAGTAATGCTCAGCTGGGCTCAACACAACTTCTGAATTTTAATTACGCTTCCACGGGCCCTTCCTTTGAATAACCACCTGGTTAAAGAGCTTGTTTATGTGCCTTTGAGTGAAAATACAATGGCCCGGGTTCCAACAGCCTAATTGCCAACTAATTTCTCCTTATCTGGTGCCTCCTGTTAATGAGATGCTTTTGCACATCTTGGACCGGCCAGCAGAAATGCTAAGCCTAAGATCTTGGGGGGAATTTAGTCTGAATTTGTCTGAATCCGGCAGTAGGACTCATATAAGCCTAAACGTTTGCGGGATCTGTCCTTGAGCAGCTGAACATGCCTACCAAGGCAAAAGCCGCATTTTGCCCCCGCTTCTTGCGGTGATTTAGGGGGCTTCAAATGCCAGCTGGGATGCTGGAGGAGCCCTGCCCGCAGTGACGCCGTAACAGATGACACATGAGATCTCATCCCCTTCGTCAATAAGAATTTGATTATCCCATCACTGGAAAAACTCAAAGCTGTCGCCAAGGACCTACCACACCTCGGCACTGAATGAGTCCCAGGAAACCAAACCAAAACAAACCCGCTTTTGAACAGAATCCATGATGTTCTTGAAGTCTAAATCATCGTAGTAATTCTCAATTCCTCTTCTTATATTATCGTTCAAAAAGTTGATTGTCTAGAAGGCAGAAGTAAAAGAAGATTCAGGGGTTACACACGCCGAAACAAAATTAAAAGAACAGGTTAAAGTGACAAGTCTAATAGAGGAGCACAAGAGGCAAGGCACTTTTTTTTTCCCTACCAGTGAAAAGTCAATCATAGCCCAGTCCTGAAGAGACTGACCCTCCGTTCTCTTTTAAGGGAGCAGCCTCGCTGCTGGTTTTGTGCCGAGCAGTGCTAACAGTGCGATACCTCCCCAGCGAGGTGCTGCTTCTCTGAGACTCTCCAAGCGCCTCCCAGAAATGCTCCCGTTGTCCCCCAGGCTGAGAACGGGAAGGCAGGATCCCTCCCGCTGGGCACCGGCGATCCCCGGCATCCTTTGGGTGACAGAATGGCAGGTTTGGATGGTGGGTCTTGGCACCGTGGTCTGCACCGCTGCCTGGGCCACAAGAGCTGATTGTCTCCCTGCTCACCATCTTCCATGAATTTTATTTGCCATTAATTTTATTTTCACCATTTTATTTTCCAAGGAATCCCTAATTATTCCACCTTAAGCAGAAAAAAAGTGGAAAAGGTCTCATATCTGTATGTTTTACAGCCACGGTTTTGAGAAATATGGCAGTGGAGCAGTGGCAGATATAAAACGCTATCGCCTCAGCTTGGCATATTAGAAATTAAATCAACAAAACGCTTTTAAAGTTCAGAAGATGAACATTCAGCACCATCATAGCATAGCAAAAATTGAGACTAAACATAACCAGAATGTAACAACTTCCCTTTCAACCCAGTTGCTAAAACGATCAACGCCAGATCCTTGCAGGTCAGAAAGAAACCCAAAATACTCATTTTCGCAGTATTACAAACTGCAACACTTCAAACCAAAACAGAACAAAAACGATTATCACATCGATGATTAGAAATAAGAAGGGATCTTGCAGGACTATCCTAACTGGCCAAGAATGAACGGCAGCAAATACCAACTACTCTCACGCTGCTGGTTATCACCTCGCTTAGACTCGACGGATTTGACAAGGAAATAGAGAAAGAAATGGGAAAAGCCAAGACAGGCAAAACAATCAGCATTTAAATGGAGGCTATTACCCTAAGCTTTTACTAAATACTTCCTCCTCCTCCCCATACTAACCCCAACTTCTCCATTAACCTCGTAAAACAAACCACCCTACCTGTCCCGGAGCACAGCTATCCTGCTCAGATACCCAATACACGTGTCGGGAAAACGCTTAGTGCACAAAACCCCAACAATACGTTTTCTGTGTCTGAAAGTCAAGAGCAATTCTTCCTCGCCCTCTCAGCAAATACCATCTTTGGCATCCACTTAATTTTCTGTCAACTAAATTCTCTGCATCCCGTGACACCCACACTCCTACACGGAGCAGGCTGGTCTGCTCCTTTCAGATGAGCCTGGCGCTCCCACCACAATTCAGAATAAATCCTTGTGCAGGGCCAAGGCGACACCTACGGCAACAGCTAACGACGGCTTCTAGAAATGACGATAACTCATCCTCTGCTCTCACAAGTCATGTTCACAACTTTGGTCCAGCATGGAGTAAGAAGAAAACACTAGCTAGGGTGAACATACTACTACTTCAAAATAACAATGAGTTGTTGTTTTTAAAAAAATCTTTTTTAAAGCTTTTTTTTTTTTTTAATAACATGTAACACAGTACGTACAACTTCTTTTTGTGGAAATGAGATCGGTAGGATTGGGGTGGGAAGAGGTCTTATTATTCAGCATCTCCTTTTAAAGCTCATATTTTGCCAGATCATAAAAAAAAAAATCAAAGCACAGAAATCTAGTACTTGCCATAGTGAACACATTTATGTTTTAAAACACTTGTAACAGAAAAAAATAGTCTGCTGCTTTCTGTTTAGAAAAATTAAGGTTTTCATACAGTTACAGCACACTTGTAAATGATGGGGTCTCCTATAGAAATTAGTTATGTTGCTTACGGATGTGGACAGGGAAGAGCTGTCCTTTAGGTAAGGTAAAACAGTTTGGCCACCAATAAATAACGAAGTCTCCAAATCCAGCTGGAAACTTCCCAGATCAGCAGTCTGAGACCCAGATGGCAAATGAGAAGAAAGCACTTTGTAATACATGAAGAGCTGGGAACTCATTTTGCCTGTATTGCACATTCTTAGTTACCAGATTTTCTCCAAATTCTTTAATCTGGAATTCAGCTCCGGAACAGGCGGCCAATCCCACCCATCCCCGAACCTGAAAGGCCCTGAAAAGTCTGGACCTGCCTTCAGACGTCCATCAATTAGTGCTCAGGTGACACTTTTAACACCTTTTGTTTGCTCAGTAGCATAGCTGTAAGGTCATGGATTGTGAGCAATGTTCTTGCTGATCAAAACCCAAACGCAAGCGGCTCACCTGGTTTCTGAAGATCAGGGCCACCACTCCACCAGTCAGCTCAATCAGCAAGCAGATACCGAGAATGTACATGAACTGCAGAAAAACAATTGCAAGTGAGTCCTTCACAGAACAAGCCCAAATTACTCTTTCAACTAGCGTCCTTAAGTCTGTAACATTCAACTGCCAACATACATGGCTTTCTGCGTATGAGATGTCATTTTAAAGGAAGATGTAAAATTATGGTTCTGTTCTTATAACACTGTTCATGTCACAGGAAAGCCTTTTTTCCCTCACTTGAGTCATTCTGGGTCTTGCCCAATTGGCAAACACGTTATTTTTCTGCTTGGAATGGACTCAAAACCAATAGACGCGTTTATCATGCCAACATACTTCTCTCCGTAACAGCATCCCAGAGAAGGATATTCACGGACCGCCACAAACCACACTGAACTTCATGTTTTTACACCTCCTACAAAACCAGTACTTACCTGTTTGCTTTCATTTCTTGGGTAAAGCAGCGCTTTAAGATAATCCAAACCACCTTCTCTGAAATCGCCAGTGTTAAATCAAAGCAAAATTCTGGGCTCGGTACCTTTTCGTGTGTTGCTTCAGAAGAGGGAACTGAGCAGTACTGCGTTACCGAGCCAGCTGAGCGCAGAGGCTGCACGATGGGCACTAACAGGACTTACTATGCCCGGTGGTAAGGAAAATTCTACCTGCTACCTCTCAATTTATTTATTCGTCTGTGTATATATATATACGTGCTCACTCACACACGACCACAACGTGTGCGCCTGTGACTACTTATCAAAGCACACGCAAAATATGAATAATACGAAGAAATCCATAGCCACGCCATGAGATAGCTGCGACATGCCAGTACTTGAAATGTTTTTCCAACCCAAAGGATTGTCTAGGTATAAAAGATGGCTGTTAGGTGAGTTTAGGTCTGCTTCTTAACGGTGAACTTTGTCAGGAAAGAAGTTTTAGGATCTCTCATCTGAAAACAATCTCTGATGCTCCGCCCTGAAAGCTGGTTTAATTTCTGTGCTCTCAATAGCCGGTATCAGTGTCAGGAACTCACCGGACAGATATCTTTTCTCCTCCTAAATCTGGAATCAGCCCAAGAAGCAGACAGCAGGGACTTTCTTCGTTTAAGTACCCTACCGGGTTTGCTACCACAATGGGAACAGAAAGCGTCCTCGGCATCAGACGAGGACACACCACCATGCTCAGAGCGAAAGAAGCCACCTCCGCCCAAGGACAGACTCTCAGTAAAACTCCAGCCTCATTTCAAAACCCACAGTTACCTCTTGCTTTGGCCTACGTAACATACCACGTATTTACCATTTCTTTACATTGAACTGACGCGGAGGTGAAAATTATGTTTTCGCGCCTTACTTTTAATTAGTCATATGTGCAACTTCCATCTGCAATCACAGCGTTATATACAGGAATTTCCCTAAAATGTCCCCTTTCAGAGGCACTGGAGAGAAAACCTGCGTCCCTTTCATTCCCTCCGTAGGGTCCTTCTCTCGAAGCCCCGCAGTGCTACCCAGCTAACATCGTAACACGCATCTCTCCATCTCCCCCCTATACTCCGCTCCCCAGCCAAAGGCAGACAGACCCCGGCCACTGCCCAACGGACGTCAGCCTGACCTGGGGTTTGTTTCTCTAGCGGCTTCCTCCGGGGGGAAACGAGAACCGTTTGGAGAACCATCAGAGACCGCAGCTCATCTCTGCACTTAACGTCCCCGCAAGCAGGGTCACAGCTGGAGGAAATCCCCCCGTACGGACGGGGAGAAGCCGCAGCCAGACTTTGCCTTTTCGGCCACGGGGCAGCACGACTTGCTCTGCTCCAAGACAGCTTCCCTAAGCAGGGCACGTGCCTACGGCGTGGCCGGACCAGAGAGCGAGCAGGCACTGCGGTGCCAGGCTAGCGTCAGATGGTATGTCAACAGCTGAGTTTGCACAAGATCCATGCTGGCTGATAGTAATTCACATTCCTGGTTGTTTTTCATAAAGCCCTTAACTATTGGAAAGCTGCTTTTCTGCCCCTCGCCCGTCCTACCGCCGGCAAGACGAAATACTGCTGGCTCCCTGACGGAGGGACATCCACAGACGACGGCTCGGGGACCGCTGCCGTAAAGTGGTTTCAGATTTAATTAAAACCAACAAATCAACTTTATTAAAATATTTTTCAGTGCAGACATAGTTACGGGTTTGAATTCACGTGACACTGAAAAGCAAAAGCAACGAGCCTTAAAAATTAACAACAAAAAACCCAATACTTACTGCTTGAAGAAGGCACAAATTGTCTCTTAAAGAAGCCAGCACACCCACAAAAGATACAAGGAACATTACAATGCCCAAAAGTATTAAAATAATTGCTGGGGCTAGAAAGGCACTTTCTAGAGTTTTGTACTTCTGTCTTTCAACTTCTGCATAAATCCCAACCGCGAGGACAAGGGCTCCGATTACCTGAAACAGAAAAAGAGAAGAGCACAGATGTTACTCTTTCTCCCAGGAAACACAGAGATGACATTTTGTGAGTACACGTGAACCTGTGACTACTCACTTCAGAATTAATTATAAACAATGAAACACTCAAATCAGAAGCGTGGATTAAAAAAAAAACCCTCAAAGACTAAAGCAGAAAAATCTGAGTTAGGAAAAAACTGAGATTTGTTAATTTCAAAAATATATTTAATAATGTTTTAACATTCTGGCAGTTAAGCTGAGTGAAACATACGTCACTGGTTGAAATGTAATTTATTACTCATCTGAGATCACATATATTACATACACTAGCAAATGCCATGGCATTAATATTCCTCCTTTGCGTGTCTGTCTGTCCTTCCCTCTCTCTCTCTCTCTGTGTGCATGTGTGTGTATATATGCCCCTAACACAACACAGTTTCTAAACCAGTCTGCAATGAACAGCTTGTATGTGCCTTTCTATCAGCTCCTCTTATATTTAGGCTCATTAAATATGGCCAGTAAATATGACCAGGTGTATCCTATACCTCCGCTCCTCCTGCCATCCGGGGAAATGCACCGGATTTAAAAAACAAAGCAAAACAAAAAAATTACGCCACTTTTTTGAGCACCACCAGATAAAGCCGACAAGTGAAGCAAGAAGTGATGCACTTCATTTAACCAGGTAAAGATATTTCAATCAAAACAATTACGGCTAAGGCAAAATCCTTTGGTATCAAACCTAGGGCGTGCTGCAAGTTGCTTCGAATTATGCTGAATTTGAAAAGAAAAATAGCCCACAACACTTAATCATGAAAATTGCAGCGGAAAAACTTTACTCCGACAGCCAGGCACATCCTCAGGGAAGAGCCCACATTCAAATCAATCATTTTGGCAATCTGATAAACAGCGTTCCCCTTTTCTGACCCGACATTTCGGCAGTAACCCCGAGTCTGCTCCCTGCGCACCACCAGCGAGGAGAGCATGTTTTGTAAATGTAAGAAGCTTTTTCATCTCACATGGTATATCCCAGACAAAGGTCTAGACGGACACAAGGCACTCTTATTTGTAAGATCATGAGCCCAACAGTTGAAATATTTTTTTAATTATGTGATATCTTAAAATTAATAACAACTTACCAGAAATTCTTTATTTTCTACAGGTAAGACTAAAAAACCCAAAGGATGTTATGTGAGGAATGCCACCAAGTTGTCATTTAAAAAAGAAAAATCTCAGAAGGGTTCACCCATAAAAATAAACATACCGCAACTATTTAAAAAGCAACTTAAAATTTTACACGACCAAACTCAGAGTAACTCTCCCTCTGACAAATTCAGAAATTGTACCGATTATGGAAGGCAGAAGAGAAAACGTGGCGGACAAATAACAGGTACCCAAATTTACCAATTGATATGCGTCTACTGTAAAACTGTAACTAGGGGTTTTTATTACTAAATGGTCCATTTGTAGTGTTAGCTTTATTGTTTAAAAAATTCAATGATTTGAGTAATAAATTATAAATTACTTTTCAAGAAGAAGACAACATCAAATCAGTTTGCAATTTTTAAACACAGATGTAACAATCGAGGGAAGAGTCTCAGAACCATACACAACAATTACAGAATATAAAATTCGTGACTGTACACGTACATGTGATTCAGGAGTTCTACCATTACTATTATTTTTAAAAAATAAAATTAATTTAAAGAAAAAAAGACTAAAACCTGATACCTTTGTGTCCAGACCACATTTACCCTGCTCGGGAAGCAGCAGATAATACAAGGTAAAGACAGACCACCCTGCAAACACTAGAGCACTGTTAACAAGCTCAACATTTGCCTGGTAGATTCTTTGTTTAGAAAACTTGAAAAAACCCAGAACGTTGGATGCAAAACTTGATGGGGATTGATGGGGATTATCTGAATTTCAGAAGTGTGTTGTTTCAAGACCAGAACATTTACTGAAACATCTGTCTTAGCCATAGTTTTCTCATCGAAACACTCAATTTAAGGTGGTCTTCAGTTTTAAAGATTCAAAGGTGCCTGTAAGTAGAAATACAAGACACATTCCCACTTTAAAAGCTTAAGATATATAGACGCAGGTAGAGATATTGAGATATGTATGTACCTTCATCCCCTTCCACCTGCATTTTGCTCACACACCCTCCAAGACTACTTATAGCATTTTAAGCATACAAGAAGCTTCAAGTCCTGCCTTGCGTTTTCCAAAACCAGCTTGGCCCCCCCACCAAATAAACCCCAAATTCCCACCCATCACAGCCCTTACTGTCCCAAGGACCAAGGTGGCCGTCCTCACATCCCAGACAAACGGCGGGATTAAAGCTATCTCGTGACCCACGGGGGATAAACGGGGAGCTTCTCGCCACTCCTCTGCCCTCTTCTAGGAACGCTCTGGAAGGCTGCAGGGTACCAGACATTAAAATGACGACGCTCCCCAAGAAGAGGACTACAAAATACCCTGGTAAGAAAACTCCCTCGAACAATCCCAAATTCACAGTTCTGCAAACTGTGGCACGCAGAGGGCACGTGCCGCAGGGAGGCTTCACGCTGCATTCAGCGGCACCGCTGCTGTGCCAGGGGAAAAGCATCAGCTACCAAAAAATTCCGATCGACCTGTCGTATAGTAGACGCACACATGCACTCCAAGTTTGACACAGATTTTGAAGCATAAAAAAATATTACGGGGCGGGGAGGGAAGCCCACCTAAATACACAATTAAAATCCTCATTCCTTACAAGCAGGATTTATGCTTTAATTATCTTCTATTTTTTAAGCATTTACTAAAAATCTTTTAAACCTTTAATCTGGTCAAACCAATAGCAGCAATTATTTACGCCAAGCAGATGTGCTAACTTAGCAATCACCCCGCCCGCGCCTCTTCTGCAGGACCGTGCTCTCCCTTCCTGTGACTAGGGGTGGAAACGCAACTTTTACGTAGGCAGCCCACCAATATACATACTGTTTACATCCTGCATCCTTCACAACAGCTCCCCGTTTGGCAATTCACCCTGTGTCCGCAGGAAAAACTAACTGGCCTTGACTCACGTTAGGTAAGTATCCACCAGCAAATACGGGGGACTTTCTCTGGGGCATTTGCACCAACAGAAGCGGCTTTCCCAAGAGAAAGGGAAAGCATTTATTTCTAAGTAGTGGTTTTAACCCTGTATTTACAATACTTATTCTTAAATAAAGCGCCTACACAACAACAGCACCTTCTGGTTAAAATGCTGGATGTTGTTTCAGCCCGATGGGAAAAACCACATTACAGCCTCGCTCACCAGCAGAGCAGTTGCCTGAAAAAGTTACAGTGACGCCTCGCTTTTAAAAAAGCCCCAGGTGACATGGGAAGACACAGCAGCCACAGGGCCTGTAGCAAACATCCCCTCCGGCACTCCCACGACGCTTTCATTTCCTTTCGGCTTTTGGATAAGGCTGATTTTTAGTTCCTGGTGATTTTAAGCAATCCTGGGGACCCGAATCCGGGTGTTCATCGCTCGTAAATGTGCCGGAAGAACAGTCACAGCAGGGAAGAAACCGAATGGCCTCAGCATCCTGTATGTCAAAGCCCCAACAAGCAGCAAAGGAACACAAATCACCCCAAATTTAAGCAAGCCAATACTCCACAGCCAAACTTTACTTCCATTTACACCCATTTTAAAAAAAAAGGAAAAGTCAGTAAGACTAACACAGCTGAAAAAAGAACCAGACCGTTGACGTTTACAGCTGATGAGATCTGCTTCGCTAAGCTAAAATAAAAGAAAATTTCGAGAGAGAAACCCACATGCCGTACCTCACACAATACGGCGTTTGTTCGGCCCGAACGCCGGGAGCACGCTGCCCCGCGCCAGCCTTCCTGAGAGCCAACGCCGTCAGCCCCATCCTTCCCCTGCCTGCAGCCCCCGTCACGCCTGCCGCCCTCTCGCCCTCCCAGAGCAAACCATCTCCCCGGCAGAGCCGACAAATGGAAGCTCTTGGTTAGAAACAAGGGCAGAGCGTTGGAAATCCAGAGCAAGCAACTACAAAGAATAAATAAAATCCTCAGGCTGCTTAAAAGAGGCTTTGTCCTCCAGCGACACTCAGAGAAATGTTTCGGAAAGGCCCTTTTTCTGCTACTGGATTCATTTTTACATCCCACCAGCAAAGGCCCTTTGCTGCCAACGGAAAACACGGAATAGACAACGTGCACAGTCCTTCGTGAAGGATGCGCTGCACAAAAAGCGTTTGAAAAAGAACCCAACAAATTTCCCTGTTCTGAAAATCGCACCTGCGGAATAGCTGCTGTGGAATAACACAGGGAACTTCAGGAGTCTAAATCCAAGGGTTTTCCTTGGTTGGGTTGTCTGCTAGGACAGACAGAAGATATCCAGGATCCCAGAAAGCCTGAATTACACCCGCTTTGCACTTCAATTTTCGTTCGTCTTTAAATCACAGCTTTAATCAGACACCTACTACTAAATTTGGTGGGTCTAAGCCTCTTCTCCCATACAACACACCAAAAGCTTTACGCTCCCACCTTGTACCTGCCGCGTCTCCTAAGGCAGAAGCAGAGGGCCACAAAACGAGCGCCGTTTAAACTGAAAGAGCCAGAAGAAAACCCTGCCTAAGCGTCTCATACACCAGTACAGCCTGGAGCCGGCACAGCCAGACAGCATCACCCCAGCATCCCGCAGCCTGGAAAAGCACCTTTGAAAGCGGCAGTCCTTAGGGCGAGCCCCGAGGGCCCCGTCCAGCCGGGGGGTGGCTGGTCAGGGCGAGTCTGCCTCCTCGGAGAGGTCAGCGGGAAGAGGCTGGACCCCGAGGTGGGGACTTCGTCGCTGTCAGGGAACAGCGCGCGGGTTTTACCTGGCCGAGGGCAGGAAGCGTGACGCACCTTTACGCTTTAAAGCTTCCCAGTATCGCTTAGCCAAGGCTCAAAAAAGGAATTGCCCTTCGTACCAACGACTGACTTTGTAGGGCGAAGGCTTTATTTGCCTAGCTCCCCTCGGGGGAAAAGCAGTATTTTCATACGTGCATAAATTATTTTTATCTGCCCAACTTTCAACCCCTGCAAGTCCCCATCCGCCAAAACCAGTTTGTCAGTCGCTGGGGCCGGCGCGGAGCTGCACCCACAGCCGCAGGTGTGCCAGCCGTCGGAACCGGCCTTCCCTATTGCAAAACCCCGCAGGAGGGAACCCGCTTCCCGGCAAGGCGCCGCGCTCCCCGCGGGACTCCGGCACGGCACCCCACGCCGCGCGGGCAGGGGGCGGCTGCGCCCCACGCATGCCCCCGGGGCCGCCGGTGCGGGGCCGCGCGCTCACCCACGCGCGCACGGCCTCAGGCGGGGGGAAGCGCCGCCGCTCGCTGCCCGCCGCACCCCCCCCCCACCCCGCGCAGCCCACGCGTGGGCCGCCGCCGCCCTCACCCAGAAGGTGGTAGAGTAGGTGATGAGGGTGAGCTTGAGGCAGAGGTAGGAGAGCCGCCCGCAGTACCGCACTTGCTCCGCGTCCCCCGCCGCCATCCTCCCGCCCCGCAGCACCTGCCGCCGCCCGCAGCCTCCCTCCCTCCCCGTCCCTCCCCTTCCCGGCGGCCCGTGCCCGGGGGAGGGAGCGGCCGCCCCGCCGGGCGGGTCCCGGGGGTGCCCCCCCCCCCCGCGCCCCGCCGCCGCTTCCGGGCGCGGGACCGGCCCGGGGGAGCGCGGGGAGGGTCACGCGAGTGGGTGCCCGGGGGTGGCCGGAGCGCACGGCGGAGAAACGCGAGTGACTCGGGGGGAGACGTCGGAAGCGCAGCGGAAGGCTCCGAACCGCTCCCGCCTGTGCTTTTCCTTGCGCCGCTCCCTTCGCGAATGCCTCTCGCTGCCGCGGGTCGCGCGGTCAGGACTGGCCCCGCAGCTGCGGGCGTCGGAAACCCCCCGGCCCGGCTCCAGCGGTCTGACACCCATCCGCGGACCCTGCAACCGCCCCGTGAGACAGCGCGGGCAAAAATCCATCCGTGCAAAGCTGCTGCGTGGGTGCTGGGCTTTTCGGCTGAGCGTACGTAACCATCGCGAAGCAGAATCCCTACACTCTACAGCAGCACCATTAAGCAATAGCAGAGCATTTACTTTTCACTATATTTTTTTTCTTCGTCCCATCCTGCAAATAACGCGGCGCAAGCGCGACAGTGAACTGGCCCTGTTTTCTGTCTACGCCAACGTTGAGCCAGTCCTGCTACCGTGACAGTGGGGCACTGTTAGGTCTCACGCAGCGATCATGAACTGCACAAACCATTCGTGCCTACGAGATGAAATAAGCCCTTTCAAGCTCACAGTACTGCACTCCTGTCCCACAAAAGGCTATTTTCCTCTGGGGAGAAAAAGTCTCATTCAAAGCGGCAGACAACTGTCACAGAGTTGGTTGTTGCATCCTGGCCCAGAGCAGACAGCATTGAAAATCAGTGTCTGGCACAAGAAAAGATGAAGTGCAGCAGCATTTATTCTTACCTAGCAAAGAGACTGTGGAAAACCTCCGAGCTGCACGTGTAAAACTGTGTAAGCGGTCGGTCACACATCATTTTGTTAGGTACGTACAATAAACCAGTAGTTGCTACCGAAACCTCTTTTATAAAGCCTAAAAAATATTCCTGGATAATTCTGTTATAAAAAGTGCCATTGCTTTTGCATGCAGTGCCAAACTCTGCTTCTGGGAAACAAATAATCCAGCCTGGGTCCCTGCCAGCGACGGAGCAGCTCATCATCTCTCTCGTTTCTGACAATAATCCGTAATACAGTGTCCTAGAGCATTCATCTTCTAAAATATCAACAACTTCAGTTTTCAGACAATTTTGCAGATATCCCTGACGCTTAGCAATGGCGTGCAGGCTGGAAATCGCATCGCGTATCGTTTAAGCGCTGCGAATTAGAGCCTACCACACATTCTTCATGTCTCACACGCATCGTTCACATCCAAACACGTTCCTGTCACATACACATTTTCCTTGTTTGTGTATTTAACTAAATCAGTAGGTTTGGTTTGATTTTCCTAAGGCCTTACCTTGTCATTTGCGCTCCAATTTCTGCAAATAAAATTTCAGGGCACGACCGGCTGGATGAGGAAGCCGATTAAAAGGAGTGTCCATTTTCCTGCTGTTTTCACTCTGAACTGAGCCAATGCGTCAAAACAGGTTTCTGTGACAAAACCGTATGAAAATAATTGAATAATGCTTTCCTTTGTCTGAATCCCGGCCTTTGTCTAGACAATGAAATGGCAAGATTTCTGGACCCAATTAGTATCGTTTAGCAGCAAATGGTGGTTTAAAGTAAGATGTTACGAATTGCCTGCGGCGCAGAGGGTCCGTCTGGGTTGTGCTCTCTCCACCTCAGCCCAGTGCAGCACAGTGCTGCAGTTTTCCACCCGAGAGCTCGGCGTCTCTGCCAGCACCGAGGCAGATCGTGCGTTACAGCATCTGCTCCCGAGGCCATCCGATGGCTGAACTAGGGGTGGTTTTGTTCACGTTAAGGATCAATAACTTCCACGTTTCCTCCCTCACCTTCAGGGCTACTGGGATTGTGGGCAGGGTAGGTCCCGTGAATGGGATTTCAAAAGCCACGGTCTGCAGAGCGCTTGACCCAGGGCTTCAGGAGATCTGCAGAAGAGGGAAGCGGCCCCGCAGCTAGCCCTGCACCAGGGAGCGTCGGAAAGACCCAAAGCTTTACAGAGCTACCAGCAGCATTTCTGCTGCTTTCTTCCAGCCCAAGACTGGCTGATAAAGCTCCAGCCCGGCTGCACGTTTCCCCACTCAAGGTGGATGCTCGTGGTCCTTACGTCCTGCTCTCAGAGCCGTTCCCTGGACAAAGGCCCTTCCTCCCAGAGCAGAGTCCAACATGCAATACTATTAAAGCCTCTACTGCCCATATTACCTTGTATTAATGTTCCCAAAGACAAAACACACCTTATTCACCCTTCCAGACCCGCATCTTTTGTTTGCATCTCTCACCCTTTGCTCAGGCCTGGGATCAGTGACTCAGCACAGCGACGTTTGGCCTCGAACCATCCTGCCCGTAATAAAAACAGCAGCGAAACCAGCCAAACCCAAAACCCCTGCTCTCAGATAGTCCCTTTGCCTGGCGTAACTCTAAAATCATTGGAGAGGTGGGTTTTGCCTGTCGTCCCAGGCCAGTGCAACTTTCCTGAGGAATTTGGAGCCTGCCTTTGTAAAAAATCGCTCCAGTTGGTAAGTCAGAAGACCGATAGCACGTCGCTGGCTGGGCTCCAAGGACGATAACCTCAACAACGCACAACCAGCAAACGAATAAAAGGTGTGGGTGTGTATAAACAAAAGCAAGTCCCTGCTGACTTGTATGATGAAATGTTGACCAAAGGGTGGGTGCTCTCCGATTATCACCCGAGTAACAGATCAGGGACCGGGGCAGATGGTTCAGAAGGCGGCAATGGTGCTTCCTAGGAAAGGTAGGCACCCTGACCGTCTTCAAATTCAAAGTCAGCCGAGAGAGGTTTTAGGTTCACCATTGAAACATCAAAAAGGACAGTCCTTTTTCTAAGCGTTTGCCTATGTTCTGCTTTCTGCAACAAAGACTAATAAAGCACTTCAGCTCCACTCTCAGCTAAACATACGGTGGGTTTTGCTCATATTTTCTTTGGAATTTGAAGAGATTTGAGCAAGCCAAAGGAAAAAACTCTGAAGAACACTATTAGCTGTTGAATTCATATTGCAAATCATGAAAAGCCCTCCTGGATGGCATACCGAAAGTGGAAGGTTCATAAGCTGTTTAATGAGGTGTCAGTGGAAGACATTCGAGAAGAGCCTGGAACAGCTTTGCAATGCACATGAGGAGATACGTACAAGTGCTATTTTTGCAGTTCCTGGGTAAGGCAATGCGTGGGATTACCTGTAGGTAAGTTCATCGTGAGGAGGAGGAGGTATTACACATAGTATTACAAGTATTAATTTCTAAGAAACAGTACTTGGGTAATACCGTCTCAGAGAAGACCTGCTTTAAAGAGTTGCAGTGGTTAGGTGATGGGTTAACTGAAGGCTGCCTCCAGAAATTAATGAAGCAAGGAAAGACTCCAGGCTGAACCGGTGGAAAGGATCCTGAACCGATAAATACTGCCCTGTTACAGGGGAGCCCGGCACAGCTGCAGCTCCAGCAACTACGGGAGCTGGAAAACCACTGCCATCCCAGCGCCGCACGCAGAGCGGGAGTTTTTCCTTTATGTTACTCATCAGGAGCTTTCTGAATCCTGAAAACAGGTTTTAACATCTGAAAATAGGTTTTAATATACGAAAACAGGTGTTAATACCTGAGACACTTTTAGCTTCCAGCAGAGCAGGCGTGAGCCGGTGCCAAGTACTCTTTGAAATCTCAGCCTCAACGTGTGGCTTATGTTTATGTCACTTACTGCAAAGCCGAGAGCGAGCAAGAGCGCTGTGCGCTGAGCAGAGACGGGTGTCAGGGGTTCCCCTTTCCTACCAGGACCACATTCCTCTTCTTGCATGTGCGAGGCCAATGATTTTCTCCAGCACGCCCTGGGAAACGGTATGCAGCGGTCCGAAGCGGGAACGCCCCTCGTTCAGCCCTTCAGCATCACGGAGCGTGGGGGCTGGGAACTGAGGCTCTTCTGGATGTTTCTATGCTAGAGAGCAGTCGCAGAAGGATTTCTGGAGCTCTGGATGAGACCCTGGGTGCCAGCTTCCCACTGAAGTCTCATTAGGAGTCCCGATTCAGGTCTGGCCTTCACAAATGCCTCTCTCCTGGCATTATTCGCCGGCAACCCTTCAAGAACCAACAGGGCATGTTGCTGTAATTTAAATAAATTAAAACATACCAAATCTACTAAATATGGCTTGTCGAGTCGTATTATATAGGGCAGTGATCATTAAGTAAAATGTCTTAAAAAATGCAGATGAGCCTCCGAATAGTTGCAGAGAGCAAGACCACCTTGCTAAAATTGCTTTGGATATATTTTGTTTCTTTCTTGCTATGAGAGCTCGCGTGAAGCCAGGGAGGGTCCTGGAAAGGCACGGGTTGCAGGACTGGTAAACCCGGCAAAGTAGCTACCCTTGCATTTAAGCCTGTAAACCCTGATACAGCAGCATGTCCATTTCAGAGATTATTTAAAAACAAATGGAGAAGGGAAAAAAAAAATTTTAAGTACCACTTTGCTACGTTTCACTTGATGTCAAATTCGTTGTTTAGTTTTTGCCTGCAAGAGACTCCACCTCCTTTCAAAGTCCCCTTAAAAGCTGTAGAGAATTTATCCCAGTACAGCTCCTGCCTCGCACTTAACAGTTACACAGGCAAAGAAAACCAAATGTCCTCAGTCTCGCTGCAGAGGGTTCAGATACCTGGTGCCTTGGAAAACCTCTGCCCTGAAAAAGAAGGATTTCCACTTGGATTGAAGTGTTTTCTGGCTTGATACTTCCATTTATATTTTCTTGGCCCTAAAAATAACCTAAAGGAAGACATCGCCTGTCACTGACCTGGAAAACGCCTTCCTCCCCCCCTTTTTATTTCTTCCTTTTTTCTTTCTTTTTTAGAGGAAAAAGAAACTCGGGGGGGAGAGTTGTTCTTTAGTTTTTGCTCTTCAAGTGTAGGTTAAAATGCCAGGCAAGGAGGAGGCCCTCACTATCGCTCATCTGCTCCTGGAACTGCATTACATCACTTGGAACACAGGACGAGAGGACATGAGACATCTCATCCCGATGTCCTTTTAACGGCACTTAGTCATATGCACGGGAGTTCGTAACACCAGCATCTACTGCAAGAAAATGAGCAGATGCCAGAAGATTTTATTTTACGATTAGACGAAGAAAAAACCATGAGCACATTTTCCATTTTAAATGCGAGCAACATTTCGCAGGCTGACTCCCTCGAGGACAGCAGCAATTGGACGGCGGCAACCCAGTTTACCCAGCCGGGATGGCAAATTGCTTTGTGGGCTATCACCTATTCCTTCATCGTTATCACATCCATCGTTGGCAACGTCACCATCATCTGGATTATTCTTGCGCACAGGAGAATGAGGACTGCTACCAATTACTTTATCGTTAATTTGGCTCTTTCGGATTTGCTGATGTCCGCTTTCAACACCATCTTCAATTTTATTTACGCCAGTCACAACGTCTGGTATTTTGGCGAGGAATTCTGCAGGTTTCAGAACTGGTTCCCCATCACCGCAATGTTTGTGAGCATTTACTCCATGACAGCCGTGGCTGCAGAGAGGTAAGAAGCGAATGGAGAAGGTAAGGTCTGAAAAAGTCACTGTAAGTTATAAAAAGAATTATTGCAATACTTTGTGCGGTTGGCCCCCACCTACCGTGTCAGGTGCCTTATCAGCAAAGTGGGAGGAGTGCCAGGCAAATAGGCTATGGGGTTAGATGCTGGTTATGGCATGAAAGGAAGGCTCTTCTGTCTTATCCCTGGTCTGAATCACACCCGAATGTGTAACGAGTGGCAGCGGCTGGTATTTTATTGTTCCCGTGTTACTGCTCAGAAATTGTTTCCCAGTCATCCTGCAAACTCATTTTCTTTAAACCACGGGAAGGACCTCTCATTTGGACAGAGCTGGAGCGATATGAATATGCTGCAAGATGCTGAAAGTAGTGGCATCCACAATTCCACTTGTGAGTCCAGCAAACCACCAGAAATAATGGGAATTGGATCAGAAATGGCAGAATCTGCTCCAATAGTTCACAAGAATGACTTATTCCAAGAGGGAGGAAAGTAATTACAGTGATTTTGTTTGACTTCTGAGGTAATTTGGTATTTTCATAATACTCTCTCACATCTGCCAAGTCTCTTTTACTCGAGCTTAAATTTGTGGAGTCTGAATGTGTTTACAGCTCATTGTTATGTAGCATGATGCTGTTTTTCTTTTTACTAGAAAGTGGCCAAAAGTCCATGGGAATTTCCTCTCTTAATGGCAATAGCATGTAAAAGAAGTAGAGGAGGTTAAGCTCCCTTCTAGGCTCTCTGCCTGCCCTCCCTCCCTCCATCCTTCCCGTCTTCCCTCTGTTCCAGTCCCTGCCTGGCGCTGGGAACATCTGTATCTTTTCCATCCTGTGTCCCTGCCGCGACCCCATGGCAAAGGTCTTCCCCCAGGCAGCCGGACCCGGCGTCCTGAAATAACCTGCCAGTCCTTTATCGAGCCCTCCTGTTGACTTTGCAGTTCCCTTCAGGTTTCCTCCGTTCCTTATCAAGTGCGCGCCTCCACGAAGGGCCCTTCCAGCTCCCTCAGGAGCGGAGCCAGCGTCCCTCTGGAGCCATCCGAAAAGCAATGCTCCTTGAGTCATCGGGGTCGCTTTCGTAACTCCCGCCCCTGCTCGCTGCTGGGTTCACCCCGGCACACCCAGCCTCAGGAAGCAATCGATGGACAAATCAAACCAGATAAACAAACCGGCAGGAGAAAGAAGGCTTCGCCCCGTGTGCGTGTAACGCCCACTGAAACCCATGCCAGAGATGGGGATATGGCCCGGATTGACACAGTACAGGGCAGCGGCTCCTGCAGTTGCTGGAAGGATCGCTAATAAGCACAGGGATGAGTGATGTGTTTATCAGCCTGCAGTTGTCCAGATGAAAGCAAATCCCTATTTAGAAGCAAGGGCAGCTCAGTTTTAGACTCGAATATTCTTTTGCTGTTCCTAGCTTTAAATCAAGTGTCGTTGGTAACTGCTATTTTATACATGTGGTCTGCCAAAGAATAGTATTTTTAAAAAAAATGGAAAAAAATATCCATTTCAGCCTGTCCTCACATCTCCCTACTCTCGTTCCTTGGGGACTTTTGGTGAAAGTACCTATACAGGCAAAATCTCTTTAGTTACATGGCACAGATCAGAAAAAAAACTTGGCACCTCGCTGCAAACCATATTTAGCTATTCTTTGCTTAGCCTTAAAATAGATCCTCACACTGGCTCATGGAAACTCGCGGCTTCCATTTATTGTTACGAGAACTTGCGTCCACTTGGGCTCCGTTGTTTAACTTCGCTAAAACAATGTCGTTTGAAGCGGTTTATTGTAAGGAAGGAGGCTAAGAAGTGACAGCTCTAAAAGTCACCTTCGTCTGCCGTGGAAAAGGCCCTGGCAATATTGCTCACCGTTGAGTTTAGGACCACTTTGTTTCCCCGTTTCAAGCTGCTCTGTGTACCGGAGCAGCTGTTTCCACTGCACGCTTTCCGCAGCACTCCAGGCAGAAATGTAGTATATCAGCTCAAGTTTCAGACTCCAGTTAGCGAAGCCTCCTAGGCCCTCTTCGGAAAGTGTGCAAGAGTGTCTGAAATTCAGCTTGTTTTGTCTGCACGGGACGAGGACCGGAGGAAGGGTGCTGGGAGCGTGATCCCAGCATCCCGGGATGTCAGAGGGAGAGAGGACACAGGGAGCAGGAGGGCAAAGGCAGCCCTGCCACACAGCAAGAGCAGCCACGAGATCTCAGCAGATTTGGTAAATCTCCCAACTTGCAGGGGCTTGCCTAAAAGAGCGGCTCGCCTCGGGGGTGCACCCCTGGCCGAGCGGGAAAGCCTCCACCCAACAGCCCTGTAATACCTTCGGTATCTGCAAGACGGGCTGCTGCGTCAGGCTGCTTCGGCGTCACAGTGGGTGGCATCATTTATACCCGGGACTTGCCGTTCACCAAGAGCCACAGATGGTGGAGTTGGGCACTTCTGCAGAATTCTGGAGAATATTTGCCACTCGATTCCTCCCTGACCGGATTCGAGCATTGTGTAATACTGCCTACAACGAGCTAAAGAAAGGCAAGGTGACATGAAAATTTTATAGCTAAATAAGGCTCTGTGGCCGTGCAGCTCTGGCTTACTTGCTGTGCTGTCTGTCCGTGCAGCCGCCCTCTGTCCTGCAGCAGCAGCCGGGCAGAGCTCCCTCCCAACAGCCCGGCCAAGAGACAGCGCAGAGTTTGTCAGATTTTCACTATGAAAACCAGGAGGCAATTGGCATTTTCCACTCTATTTTGCCTTTGTAACAACCATGACGAAGAGTACAGAAAGCATGACAAGAAATGCATAATTGATTATGTACTCATTATGATACCATGCATTTCTACACAGGGAACCTAAAACCAGAGAGCGCCCCGGGCTCGCGAGTAATCTAATAGTCAGATGTGCCATGAGGGCTCTGAGCAGGTGTGGGACGAAAGGGTCAGCCTTCCCCTTCCACCGCCAGCACAAGTGCTTGAGCATTTACAGGCAGAGGTGGATGGCGCATGAGTTTTCCACGGCTAAAGATCAGCGGGGAAAAATTCAGGGTATAGGGTACTCAAGACCCCAGTCTGCTGTTGTGTTAATACGGGGTCTCAGAGGACATTGACATAATTAGGGGGAAACAGAGTGTTTGGGGGTTTTTTTGGTAGAGGAGGGAGAAAAGGGCGCGATATTAAACAGTGCATAACTCCAAACTAACATGAACAGTTCACAGCATGAAATTTCAGAACAAACACATAAAGCATTTGAAAAAATCATTGAAAAAAAGAGGAAAAAAAAAAGAAAAATTTGAAGTAAGCAGAATACTTGCAAAGACCATATGCAGAAGGCATAGATGACTGCTTCCCCCTCACACCAGAAGCATCCATCCACATGGGTTTAATATATTCTACCCTAAGACTTGCAATCTTCTCTTCAAAAAGGATTTCTATCCTTCTAATTATTTATAGCCTGGAACCTATCAAAACGTCTCTATAAATAAAGCCCACTATACCGTCCTGGTGAGTTTTTACACTTGCTGTATTTGTTATATAGTTTACCAATGCAACTGTAAAAGCATTACCTATTTTTCTTGCAGATACGTGGCAATAATTCATCCCTTCAAGCCCAGGCTCTCTGCTGGAAGCACCAGAATCATCATAGGGGTAATATGGCTGGTGGCGTTTGGGCTCGCCTTCCCGCAGTGCTTCTACGCCGAGATCATGACGGACAACGGAACAACGAAATGCGTTGTCGTCTGGCCCGATGACGTCGGATCCAAGCACCAGCTCACGTAAGAGAAACGAGAAAACATCCAATTCGTGCAAAAGTTAACTAGGAAATCCATTTCATCCCCGAACTGTTGGCTACAGGCAGCACTGGGAGAGAGGGCAGGGGGGCAGCAGGGCAATACGGGTCTGGGGCAGCTCCCCTACACTCACTTTAAGCCAGCTGTGGAAAAAGCTGCCAGGTGATCATGGCTCAGGGTGAAGAAGGGTGAGGTGCCATCCTCCCTTGCTTTGAAAAGTGGTTATAAGATCTAGAAAGCCTAGAGAGAGTGCTCGGTGGATTTAGGAGAAACCAGCGCAAAAAGTCTCTAAACAAGCAATAAATCCTGGTTCCAAAGATGTGAGGTTTTCTCTCTCTGCCAGGCAGGAAGAAAACGGGTATCTTTAATGCTGAGCAGCCACATAATTAGCTAAAAATTATGCTGCTCTTTGTGGGGAAAAAAAAAAGAGGAGCGTGTTTCAAACATCCTAAGGTTTTATCGACTGATTTTCTGGGCACACATCTGCGCTCCCAAGAGCTCCTAACACTCACAGCAATTTCCTCCTGCTTTAGAGCAAGGTTGTTCAGACGGATGAAAAAAGCCATACCCCGCATTTAGGGGATCTGCTGTGACTAATCATTATTCAAAGCACATGATACACAGAGCAGTTTGAGAGATTTATCAAGCAAAACATATTTATACAAAGTAGTAATGGAAGAACCACGGAAAAGGAACAAATCGATTAACAAAATGGAAACAATTTTTCAAACCAAAACCAAGTGCTAAACTCCCCGCGTCCATTCTTCACTGTGAACGCTTTTGCCCAGCTAAGTGCAACCAGGGACATTTTTCCCTTCTCGGTCTTCATCTCTGGCAGACAGCTGGATGCCTCCTGCAGTTAGTTATTACCAAACTAACCGGGTTTCACACTAATATGTGCCAAGTTCCAGGAGGTTCATGTAAGTTTGGCTGAGCCGCAGCATGTTCAGCCACTGACGGTCAGTTGTCCCCAGTCTCCAGAGTCACAGAAGAGCAAAGAATGAAATCAGCCTCACACCACGTTGGGTGATGTTCCTACCAGGGCTCCTTGGTTGGTACCCATTGGCACAGGCTGGGGAACACAGTATGCCAGGCTCCTATCGATTGAGAAGGAGGGATAGTAGATAATCACTTATATATGTTGCTGCTGACTATTTCATTCAGATGAAAAGCGTTAGGTTTGTTTCTCCCACATCCACTGTTTGGGAAGGATTGAAACAAGAGTTTACCAGCACGCCAACGAAATCTCTGCGGGCTGGAAAGGTTGGTCCTGAACGCGACAAGTAACGAGGCAGGTTCTTTCTGGGATCCGCAGCTGAAGAGCAGCAGCTCCCAAAGACGTTAAATCACTTCATTCACCAGCTCGCTCTCCCTGAACATCCTCAGATTTGCAGGTTTCAGTAGCTCCCTTGGAAAGGAAGTTGGAAGCAGCGCTCCCCAGAAATCATCTTGAGTGATGGATCTGTCGGGACAAATGCCTGCAATACAGACCAGGGAGAAAAAGCCACGTGCAGCCATTCATGTGCTAGTCCAAATACCGCAGAAAAGAAATACTAAGAAAGCCAAAGATGAAACAAAGAAATGGAGGACTGGGTTCCTCTGTTGACTGTGGGTCCTCCAAATCCTTCTTAGTAAATTAAAACCAGCTTTCAAGGTTTCTAGAGTTCAGAACAAAGGAAAATCCTTTTCTGCAGGAAAAATGTTTATAATTATGGTAGAACCAAGTCCAAAAAAACCCAAACAATGCACTACTGTGACTGCCAGTGCCTGAGAAATCTTAGATATGAAGGGACTAAATTTGTAGAAGTTTAGTCAAAATAAAGAACCTTAACCACAGAGGATTTTTTTCTGGTGACAGGTTAACTTTGCAGCAAAGTAGCAAAATTACAAGACTAAAAGTTTCTTTTTGCCACATGCTCGAGCTTAGGCTCCCATCCTCTCCTCCTGCGCCTGGATGGGAACTCGGAAAGGGCTTTGCAGGTCTGCTGTGCTCCACACGTGGTATTGGACCTTCAAAAGAGGTACCACTCTGAGGAGACGGGAAGGGTGGAAAACAGGCAGTGATGAACTTGCCACGTTTCACAAATATAATGTTTTTCTACACGCAGCCACCGTTCTGCTATTTGCAACAGCCCAAGGAGGAAAAACCACCGAGTGGGTCCGAGTGGCCCCAACACCAACTTCAACAGCACTCTGCAAAGCAGTTGACCTCGCTCGCTAATGCGGCGAGTAACTCCAGAGCGCTGTCATACTGAGAAAGACCATTTGCACACAGCCTTTTGTGGTCGTTGCCAGCAGCGTGTGCCAGAGCCCTCCCGCCTAATCCTAGTTTTTACACTGTTTACGTTAATTTGACAGCTACTCTAACCAAGTGAGCAGGTTGTTCCCTCCCCATAAATGGTGGTTGCTTAAAATAATCAAACCCCAGCACGAGGGAACCAGCAGACGCTTGTGGGGTAACATGGAACGCTAGGAAGGGCCGAGCTAAAATACAGCCAAAGGAGATGTCAGCGCTTTCAGCTAGAGCAGTGACTGAGTAGCCTCTCGGAGATATATAATTGCGCGTGCACTCACAAATAAAACCAGCCACACAAATACAGCAATGACTGATACTCACTTTCTGCATGCTGTAAGCAGGCAATATTCCTTCCTCGCTCTCTGCGGCGTCTTCCCTGCCAAGTTTGTGCACCCTGCTACATTTTGAAGTCCCTGACCCAGTTTTTTTCATTGTTGCTGTATTAAGCTGTTGACACTATTGCATTCAGCAAGTTACTTCGCAGTTTTTGAAATATTCCTTTTTCATATCTGTGATTTAAAGGTTCATATTTTTACAACCACAAGTTTTAGATGTCTCTCTTCCCTGACTGCAGTGGGACAGCAAAGTTCAGGACAGGTGGCCATGGACTGTGACCATCTGATAAAAGATAAATTATATTACTCCGTCTTGAAAGAGCAGTGAATCCAGTCCAAGGACTAACCATCCCAAGACAAGAGAGATGAGCTTTTTCTGTTTACAGAAGTCCCTGTAATGATGTTTGTAGGCAAAATTTCTGCTTCTGTATGCCTTGGGGTTGAAGTTAGTGGGAGCCAGACATACACGTCCAAAAGACAATTTCTGAAAGAGCCCTTCAAGAGACATACTGACTATGAAAACGTGCTTGTTCTTCTTTTCCAGGTATCACATTGCAGTGATCGTGTTGATTTATTTACTGCCTTTATTGGTGATGTTTGTTGCATACAGCATTATAGGAATTACTCTGTGGAGCAGCGCGGTTCCAGGCAACCACCTTGACAGAGTCCGCTACGAACACCAAGTTAATGCCAAAAAAAAGGTCAGAAGTGAGAACTTAAAAATAATAGCTCTCAGCACACCAGCCCTGCTGGCTCCAATTCCAAAACGGAGCTTGCATTCGATACAAAATCTTGTAGGATTGGGCATGAAAGGTTGACAAAAATATTTTGGGCGGGGGGTAAAGGGCATCACCCAGAAAGTATGAAAAAAATGGTGATCTACGTGCAGCAGCCAGCCTCCAAGGAAGAAAGGCTCACGTCGGTAGGCAGTGGGCCAGTTCCCAGCAGTCCTTAGAGAGTAAAGCCCGGTGTCCAGTGAATCTGCACATTGCAGGATAAACCAGCCCTAGGAATAACACACTGCTTTTCATTTTCTAGTTTGTGAAGACCATGGTGGTAGTTGTGATCATTTTTGCTGTCTGCTGGCTGCCCTATCACATATACTTCATCCTGGGGAGCTTCAAGGAAGATATCTACCAGCAGAAGTACATTCAGCAGGTTTATCTCGCAATCTTTCTCCTTGCCATGAGTTCGACGTTGTACAACCCCATCATATACTGCTGTCTTAACCAAAGGTGAGTAGCGTGTGCGCAGAGAAAATGAAAATCTCAATCTGAAAAGGCATAAATCTCTGGAGGGGAAAACAACTGCGATTTTCAACTGCAGTCCACAGGCCAGGTAGACAAGTTAATTTATACTCTGCTAATAATGTGAGATTAGCCACACTGTGCCAGTGAGATTTTAACCCAACCGTTAAGATTTTCTGCCTCCGAATAAAGTGCAGGCAGCAGGTGTATACGATCAGCGCAGCCACGTTTGCACCAGTTTCCACACGCAGACTACCTTATTTCCAAGGAAGGAGGGAGGACTCTGCAATCCCTGCAATGCATCTGCTGACCTAATGCTGGGATGGCTTAACCACCCACTCCTCCTGGGCCACCACCCCCCAGCGCAGCCCTGAGCCCCCCCACGCAGGCGCAGGGCTCATCTCCGTGGGGAGCAGGAGCAGCCCACGGGCGACCTGCCGAGAATCCCGTCCGGGCACACCGCCACGAGCGAGCGAGCAGCTGGGAGAGCACAACCCCATCGTGCCAAGAGATGTCTCTCTTGCTCTGCGCTGAGAACGGGCTGCTCTCGGGACGCTGGTGTGGCAGGACGCTGGGCTTGGGGAGCTGCTCCAGCTGCCCTGCAGGTCTCCATGCCAATTCCTGCCTGCACATCCCACTGCCAGACCTCTCCCTAACCCACACGTCTCTTCACCCCAGCTGCATGCGCAGTGAGCTTTAAGGGTAAAAAATAGTTACGGGCACACCTCCGCCAGCACCTCCAGTGCAGTTTCACTGGGACTCCACCAGCAAAACGCCTAACTCCAGAGCAATGCTAGGAGGCTCACTCCTTGGGAGCGTTTCAAACAGCATCCTGCCCGTAAACTCGCAAAAGAAGGCAGTTTCGCAGCCCATTCACCCAATCTGCATTTAACGTAAAACACCCAAACCCATCCTCCTCCTCTCTCAGAAAGCAGACAGCTTCCTCATTTGATTATTCATGGTTTTTCAAAAAGTTTCCGGTGGGTAAACACATGTATTTTCCTCAGATGCTCCGCTTCTCACGAATGCTGTTATCAGCATGGTCAGCACCGTCTACTGAGCACATCAAACATCCTGCCATTTGCCTGATCTGACATAGTTGCTTAAAATATAAGGAAATCTCATCATAAACTCCTATTGCTCTTCCCTCCATGGTTTTATACAGTTAGCTCTTCACCTCACACCTTTGATTTCAATAGAAACTTTTTATTTCCATGGCCATTCAGAGGCAGAACCAAGTCATGCATTTGTTCTTTCTCTGTGCAGTCAAAAAGATCATTTCACCATTTAATTTCTTTTCTTACATTTACAGGTTTCGTTCTGGCTTCAAATTAGCCTTCCGGTGGTGTCCGTGCGTAAAAGCAACTGAGAAAGACAAACTTAAACTTACATCCCCATCTCTTTACCAGACAACCCACAGGAAGTCAAGAACAAGAAGTTCCAACACAGAAACCCAATTGAATGAGAAAGAGAAGACATCATTTACCCTCACCCAGCTAACACTTTGATTTTTCTCCTCCTGGTTCTGGCTCTATCCTTATACACCATTTCAAGGCAGCAGATTTGTAGAAGCCTGAGGCAGGTCTTTTCTGGAGCAACTGTTTCCTATGGGATGTTTTCAGATGCCATCAGCACTGAAAGCAGTCTGCTGATAACACTTACATACATGTAGCTCCAAATATCACCCAGCTATGGATGCAAGTTCAGCTCTCCCTTACACCAACATCTGCAATACAAAGCAGAGAGGTTTTGCCCATGAGGTCAAAAAAGCAGTGAAGCAGACCTGGGGCAGTGCCAATCAGTAGAATATCAATTATTCTCTTCCAGATAGAGATCTCCTGCTTCCTGTTCCACCAAGACACTTAAACCTGGAAAAGAAGTGATGGAGCAGAAAGGCTGGGGTACATCTGGCCCCGTTTGGATGGACCCTTGGGACTGCATGGGCAGCTAAGTCCCGTGGCTCAGCAGACCCAAGGCAGACAAGACTGTGGAGCAAAGCTTGTTTACGACAAAGGCAAATACTAACACACCCAGACTGAAAAGCCTGCCTGGAAAATTTTCTGAATTCTGGGATTTTCATGCCTGCAATTTCACCAGCACCATCTCTCATCAGTTACAAGTGAGAAACAGTTCCTTAAGATGTCGTCATTGCATGGATTTCTATAACCTTGTACCAAAATACGATGTAATTTTCCTATTAAACCGTGCCCAAGTGACTCCTCCAACTTCACATAGTTAATTGTGGTGTCTGATTTGGAGAGCAAAGCTCTCTGAAGAGTCAGTAGCCAGGTGTGGGGTGCTCACTGGCTTGGTCAGGGCTCATAGATCCAATCTGAATCCACCTCCTTTACCTCCACTTAGTCCTAACTGCAGTCTGACCCATCGCTGTCTTTTCCCAGATGGTCCCTTCATCTTCCCTTTCCAGTCTTACCCTGTTTTTATCATCACTGTTCTTCTCTTCTCAGATACAAAAATAAAGGCTGAAATAAGTCATCTTCAAAGCCTGAAGCATTATGTGCAGACATGCAAAACAGGAGAAGCTGAAATATAAACATTATACATAAAGTATCACAGCATTTAATACTGGTGTAATAAAGTAGCACTTCACAATCACCTTCACGGTTCATGACAGATTTGTATATAATACCACAGAGCCATACCTTAGCATACAAAAAGCTCCTACAATTTCGACAAGATCCAGTTATTTGAATTACTCCTCTTTGCTCCGTGAAAGCAAAACTACGAAGTGTTGCCAGGCTTGACTTCTGCAGTAAATTCAGAGAAAAGATTCGTGGCTTGAACTGAAAGCGTACTCAGGGATGTGATTTTCCCAAGTCTGTTTCAATACAGCAACCAGCAGATATATCTTCCTTCTCCACTTAAATCTTCTTCACCTCCCTGCCTGCTGTGGGGAACAATTATGTTACACAGAGGCCCAAAAAACTCATCTTGCCAATGGGACAACAGAGCACAGGGCTGTATGCCCTCTTTAAAAAAAGTTCATTATTTTAAATCATTCCACCAGGCAGTTTCTAGCCTAGATGTTATCTGGCCAGCCTGCTCTTCCCAAGACTGCATTGCTGGGGTGCGTGCAGGGCACTAAGAGGCATTCACAGGCAATCCCCACCAAGTCTTTCTTCTGAAGGGAGTCAAAACAATTTGGGAGGGATGCTCTGCAAGGCACACATCTCTGGGATCAGACTAGAGGTTGCAAAGACTCTTGCTCCGAGGAACTGAAGGACACCTACACATAGAGTTCACTATTTCATATCTATATAAGCTGTACCTCTCCCACGCCCAGCCAACGTGATTGAAAGGCCTTTAAACCCTTTAAACCCTGCAGCTTTCTAATGCGGATCTTTTTAGACCAAACAGACCTATCTTGAGCCTCCCATCTTCCCCTCCATCTTCCACCACACCTTAACAGCCAGCCAGAGCCTATTCCAGATGCCCGAGTGTCACACACGTGCCGGCACCGTCTCCCCTGCGCAGTCCCCGACAGGCACTGATGTTTCCTGACAGCTCATGGCATCTCTCTCTCTTGTTCGGGTGCAGAACGAAGGAACGAGGACGACTGACGATTTCTTCAGGTTGAAAGCGAAACTCCCCGTGCCCTGAAGGACTCACACTGCAGATCCTGAGATGGTTCTCCACTAGAAACAGCAACGGTTAAGAAAGCAGAGATGCTCTGAGTCCTCGTTAGATACTGGAAGAAAAGGCATGCCAAGGCAGACTACATTATTTCCTGTGATATAAGAGGTAACAGGAACACCATGCTCCGTAGTAAATACATGCAATTCTTCATATAAATACAGACATGATTAAATTCCACGCAGCAGTAAGACACATCCAGGTCAGCAATAAATCCCTCCTCTGCACAGTTATTTGTGCTCTAAGCAGCAATGGAGTCCCTGTGGTCAGTGAAGAAAAACATTTGAAGAATCTCATTTTTATGGCAAAGGAACGAACAAAAAGCACAGAACGGGGTTCAGAAGTTCAGAAACACTTTATTTTGCCTTCTGCTATTTTCTTAAGAAAACAAAACAAAACAAAGTCTGCTTGTTTTAAAACCCATTCAAAAGGCTTCTGAGAGAACCCCCAGAGGAGTAAGGAGCGGATGACATTACAACAGTGGTATGCAAATGGTCTTTTCCCCAGGAAATATAAGATTTTTGTGTTCATACTGCAGTAATTACAGCTTAACAATTAAGAGGACTATGATTTTATTCACCAAGTCTAAAAGCTTTAAGTAAGACACCTCAGTCATTGCTTGGATAACATTGGAGACATTTCTTCAGACAGTTATAGCTTGTGATTCACTTGGAACAGTTTCCTAGGGGTAAGTAGTAGTCTGGAAATGGAAATCCCACCAGGTCTCCCTTTGGAAAAGAACTGCCGCGTCTTACCGAGTACATCACCTATGGTCCACAGTAGGAAAAGTCGCGCTGTTAGAAACAAAAACTCACTCCCTATTTGTTATGAGCTGGATCCAATAAACAAAACGACCTATGCCAGCATCTCCAAAATTCACCATCACCCTGAGACCAAGTTTAACTTCCACTTCTCATTCATCCTCTCCCCTGCACTGAGCCTAGCCCTCAGATGCTGAAGGGCTCCGAACCCAGGTCCCCAGGCACGGCTCACACCACCCCTACAGCACTGCCAACAGCAGGCATAAGATCTGCAAATCTTCAAGCAATTAAAAAGCGATGTGTCCCCCATGCCCAAAAACTTCCTCACCTTCTTCTGTCTTCTATTTGGGGTCATAGCTGCACATCAAGGGTGTCAGAGACTATTCAAGCTGTAACGTAAGATGGGTTATTGAAGCAGCACAACTTTAGCGTATGCAAAAGGAGCTTTCATACACAACTCCAACACGGGATGTGCAAACCAGCAGTGTATGAGCACCTGACAGTGTGATTCTGCAAATGCTGACCCTATGCACACAGGGAGGTTATGGACTCCGACGTGCATCAGACTTCTCCGGGACACGGCGGCTGCAACGTACCCATCACTGTGTGTCTGGCAAAGCCAATCTAATCACATTGGCTTTGATGCAGTGGGCTGAGGTTTTTCCTGCACTGCAGACCCCCCTGCATGAGACAGGGCATGAGATGCACCCGGACAAACTACGCGCGCCCTAAGATTTGGGTGTTGTCAGCTCTGTGCCTCTGCTGAACTACATTAGGAAACACGAGGCATGGGGACCTGGGTGAAATCCACCCTGTTTGAATCTGACCCCCGAACACCCTGGGAATAAAAACACACACACAAAACACAGGCACCACTGGGATTAGGTTGCAGCTCTCCCTACACAATAGCTCTTCCCAAAGCACTAAGCCACCAGCCAACAGCACCTCTTCCAGAAAGAATCACTAAACACCAGTTAACGCACATCAAAAAAGTTTAATATTTTCACAAGTATCACGTAACACTAGTATCGGAGCTACTAGTGTGCAAAATAAAAAGACTCTCTACCTTTGCAAAACCAGTTAGGCATGCAATTTTTCAGGTAGACACATACTTAAAGCTGCAATGACTGTTTGTGACTCACATGTTACCTTACAACATTCACTCACAGTGCACCATAACGCATATTGAAATGTTATCGATAAAGTAGGGCAATCCAAATCTTAGGGGAGTGGAACGTGGACAGAGAGGAGTAGCCTGCAAATTTCCATCTACTTTCTGCAGGAAAAGGCAGCAGGGAAAACCATGCAGACATTTCAAATTCATTTTTGGTAGAGGAGCGGGAATTAAGGACTACTGTGTGGTCTCCCTCTTTGCAGAAAGTGGTGTGACTTGCAAGTATTATTCAACGTTTGCCTTCCTAACGGCTTCTCAATTTAAGTAATGCAACTGGTATGCAAATATAATCATGGCATCGACTCGACAGAGGACAGGATACACCAAGCGTATATGATCTTTGTTGTTGCTTTAGTCCTTGGAATAAGCTGGGTCTGATTTTGGCTTTGTGGTTCGTTTAAGTTTATGCACCCGGGTCCTCAAAGGCAAGATCAAAATCAAACCCTCATATTCCCTTCTGATCACTAACTCTAGCTGAGTGTTTCGAGTGGCTGCTTACCAGTATTAAAGATTAAAGCTTTGTGTGGAAGCAAATACCCATTTAAGGCGAGAGACAGAAGTATACGCACCCGAGTGACACTGTCTAGCTGCAGATTCAGTAGAAGGGCAGCTGCAGTGCCCTGATCTAGACTAACAAGAAGAGATAGAAAATATTTTTAATAAGAGCTCTTAAACAGAAGAATACAGCACAGCCCGCTTAGGGACCATAAATCTACTCATTTCCCAGGTCTGGAGATTTGGATTACCCCAATCACCAACCACTTTGTTTTACTCTCTAGGGATTCCTCGTCGAAACGGGACAGATTTCGCCCAGTAACACAACACTACTCACAGAAGCAATGGGAAATACCAGTGGAACCGGATCTGTGGGACAAGGGCGTTTGCTTTTACCGTGACAAAACAGGCATCAAGGAAGCAAGTAAGTCGCATTGTCAAGTCCCACTATAGAGTTACGTGCGTGCACAGTGCTGACACACCATAATGTTTTCACAATCGCTTTACACGAAACAACAGCAGGTAGATATGCAGGAGGGAACTGTTGCTTCCCCTTCGCTAAAAGCATCAACACCCAGGTCTGGTGGTCAGTGTGCTGGCGGTGCGCTTAACAGGAATGCTGCAAAGAACACATTTGGTATGATGCAACGGTAGCTCTCAACGCACATCACTTGGGGGCAATTTCGTCTCAGACAACAACTGATTTTTGACAGCTGCAGAAATTATAGACTGATTTTTCCATGACCTACAGATGGGGAAGGTACCAACAAGGTGAATAAGAAACATGCAGATTGGGGTCCAGAAACAGGAGATATTATTAACAGCACACATTCTATCTTGTATCCTATTTTTTATGTCATTAGTTGTATTTTTTTTTTCCCCGATAAAGCAGTGAGTTCTGGGTTTTTACCAGTTCTGACTACGCAGTCGCTGCTTTATGAGAAAGTGCTCACAAGACAGAATCGGGGCCGGGATTGTGGAGTTCAGTTCTGCTCGGCATCGCGAAGCCTGCATCCCACCGCTGTGATGAGCGCTGCCCCTTTCCCGCTGCCGTCCTCTGACAGCAGGAAGGTCACATCGCAGTTGGGTGCTAGGTCTTTGACTGTTTGGTGCATGATCCTCGAAAAGCTGCAAAAGGAAACAACGGCAGTGGGTGAGGGAGGTCCCGCAGCGCCCGCAGAGCGTAGCACTGCCACAGGCCTTTGCAGTGCTCCCCCTTTCGCCGGGGAAAGAACTAAAATGCTGGAAACTAGGGTGGATTTGAAGACTGGGAGCAGTGATAGTTAAAGGAAAAAAGCACTTGTATCCCACCCCTGCCTCTCCGGTCTGCATGGGGTTAACCTGGATTGTGAGCACCACAGCAAAGGGGAGAGAAGAGACCACGTATAGTTGACTCCTTCCCACCCATCTCCCTCCATGCACACCAGAGATGGGCACTAGTCCTCTCCTCCTCCTGCCACCAGCTCTTTCAGACTCCTTCCTTCGCCTGCCATTGCTTCGCAGCAGCCCATCTCCTACGCACACTGAACAGAAACATCCTCCAAAGAGGCACCAGGCATTTCAGCACTGGTCTGTCATTGCCTTTGCATAGCCAAGAGATCCTTCCCTTGCTGTGCAGCTTCCAACTTGTTCGGCAAGCTGCATCCCCTTCGTTTGTCACCGCTCCAAGAATCCTTCCCAAGTCCTTCTTGATCCTCTCGCTGCCTTTTAGAAAGCCCTGACCACCCCTGATTAAGACTTCATTTCCCTGGCTCTTACCCTAGCAAGTAAGAGAGACCAGTTTGGTGTGTCAAGGGAAAGGATGTACAAGCAATGCACTACAGATCGCAGGCAAACAAATGCTGAGAAGTTGAATACTTACTGTGGATGTAGTTTGTACAGGGTCCCATCCACACCAACCGTTATCTCCAGGTGCTCTAATCCTCTGTTCTCCCTAATTTTATCTACAACCGCAGCCATTCCAGCGCCGCACAACTGAGCTGCTCGCCTTGACACCGCTCCGCACACGGTCTTGACAATGATACTGTCGTCGCAGGTGCTGTTGAGCCCCAGCTGTTGGAGGATGGCTCGCACCTGCAGCAAGGCTAACCTGTCACTGCAGAAGCAGAAGAGCACAGTGTTAAATTAAAGGTTTCCCTCAGTCAAGCCACTGCCACAAACCCCACTGCACACAGATGGCTGCATCCATGCACCCACACCAGGCAGCAGTCTTTCCTGCCAGCACAAGAGACCTCAGGGAATGCAAATTCATCCACCCCAGCACCATGCTGCAGTGCAGGAGAGGGGCACAGGCAGCAAGGGAGGCTCCGAGTCCAGCTCTGCATTGCCTCCCCTTCTCTTCTCTTACCAAAGGGCATTTCAGGAAAATATTTTTAAGGACCAACGTGGGGTTTTTCCCCCCATAAAGACTCGACAGGCTTTGAGATTACTTTAAAATACAGAGTCCGAGCAATAAAGACACAAAAACATCCAGTAAAGAAGGGGTCATTCAGCTAGTGTTCATTCAGTTCAACAATTATAGCTAGACACACACAAGGGGCACAGTAAAATGTCTTGATTTCCACGCAAGCAAATAAAATGATACAGTAAGGGAATCCTTGACAGCCCTTCCCACGATTTAGCAGTGAGCACTGCTAGAAATTCAGATAATGTTGTAAAGAGTCCTTCTGCAGATGCGCAGGCTCTCACTGAAACCAAAATTATCTCTGGAGAACCAAGCAATGCTCTCCAGCTGTCCCTTCCCTCCAGCAGTGTCACTGGAGGAGCGTTACCATGCTATTTCAACCTAAACAGCTTCCCATGCAGTGCTCTTACCTCTCAATCTGAGAAAGGAACTTGGTTTCAAAGATATGTCTGGTCTTCAGCGTCTCTGAAATCTGGCCTCTGAACAGGAACCCCCGTTTGGTGAAGTCGATCAAAATATTGCGGACTATTTCCCCCAGGTACATCCCACTGATCATTTTCTCGTACCTGCAATGAAAGACAGCGGCACAGCTCAGAGGGACGCTGCTCACATTTGCAAAGGCAGCATCGCAGCTGCGTTATCAGCCAGGTGGCCTGCCCGCACCCATTGGCAACATGAAATACACAACCTGATTTACACAGAATGGGCATTTACTAGAAAAATTGGGCAAGAAAACCATGATGACTCAGTGGGAAACCTTGTGAGCCCATCTACAAACACTTCATCTATTCCTCACTACCACCTTCCTCCAGCCAGGCTGTTGTTAATGACGGCTGGTATTTATCCCAGGTGGAAGAAACTAAAACCTGTCGCCAGAGAGCAGAAAGTGCTCAGATGAAAGCCAAATTTGCTGTGCATCCCCCAGTGACAGCCCTGAGTGGACCCCAGGGAAAATTTGTCTCTGCTGCACAACATTTGGGACCCCTCCTGAAGCACGGCTGAGACCTTCAACAGAAAAAGCTCAGTGGCTCTGGGCAACAAAATTACAGGAAAACCACACGGTACAGTCACTGCAAGTGCAGTGTTTTTAAGGGTGTCCTGTGCTGCAAAACCCCGTGAAAGAGAAAAGATGTGAAAAGGTATGTCCAGCACGTTTGCAGGATCACTGACCTGTAAACTAGCAAGCTGGGTGTCCAGGGTTGGTTTATTTTCAGTTAATACCAGCACCTGGTTTCCAGTAGGGTACCAGTAGTCCAAAAACCACAGGGAGGAACCAAGATGTCTTGAACCCCTCTTGCCCCCCACTTTGCACACAGCACCCGAGTTTCCCACTGGCAGACCTGCCCCCAGGCTAGAGAGAGGGAATATCTTCCATCTGCAGACCTCTTCCCAGCACAAGGAGCGGTCCATGAGCAATGCTCAGCACCAGTACAGGGCAGCCCTGTGCTGAGGAGGGCAGGAGTCTGCTTTGCACTTCTTCCCTTCCAGCATCATTCAGGTTTGGACAGAGCATTTTGGGGTTCATGAGCTGTGGCCTTACCAATGAGAACTGAACACTTTTCCATTTATTGAGAGGTGCATTTAGTGATCATCCTTTATTTCGCCTTCTGAAGCTCTAAAGCAGGGTTTCTGCACTGAATTGAGCGGAGCCCAGCATGCCATCCTGCTGGAAGCAGGCCATGCAGTCCATTTAATATTATGAGCTCTCTCAGGCTTGTACCCAGTGAGCGTCCTCCCTCTTGAGTGCCTAACTCTCTCTGGAATAAATTATCCCCCCTGGCAGTCTCTGCTACTGCCTTTGGCTGCTTACTCCATCCATCAGGCTCGTTCAGCATCTGCCTCTCTAGGTCTGTTTGAGCCCTAACTTCTAAAGAGCTTCCCAAGACACCTGCCAACTTGTCTACATCCCCCAGGTTTTCAGGCAGATTTACTCTAGTCACAAAATCTTTTTAAAAGCTCCTGGCATCAAAGCATTGCTGCAGAGAAATTATGAAAAATTGTAGCCTGGGCATGCAGCGGTCTCAGCCCAGTTTTATCGGTGCTGAATACACCTCTTTGTCAGCCCTTGAAGGGGGCAGGGAAGCACTTGCCCAAACAAGAGCTGGACCCCCAAAGTGGGATCCAACCTCCACAGCCAAGAAAGGCAGGTCCTCTAACATAACGTATTTTATCCAGAAAATTGCCTGAAATAAGAGCTGGCTGCAACTGCTAGAAACCTCCTGAGTGCTTTACAGTGAGCAGCTCCAAGCTCCATCCGTGCTGGCTGGTCTAGGCTGAGGACTTCTAGAGGCAGAGCCCTCTACAAAAAGAGTTCAGCTAAAGGAGATTAAACTGAGACCAAGAGCAAAAGAACGACAAGCCATCTTAACCCCCTCAGTACAACACGGGATGAGAAAAAGGGTCTCTCAGTAATTTCAAGACTTGTGAAGTTCTCGCCAAAAACCCTGCTGCAGTCCCATGGCAGCAAATAAGGTGCAAAAAAGCAGCGACCAGGAAAAGCACATAAGAGGGAGATCCCGCAGGATAGCAGGGCTGCAGTCATTTTTTGACTCTTAACCTCTCCCTTCTCTGACTGGGTGAAATCCAATTCTCTCTTAAAAGCATTTAAGGCAGCCTAGCTTATACTTAGCACACCATTTATCCTGCAGTACCTTTGCTTTCCAGCGTTAAGTGAATAGTCATCAACCGCTTTGTCATATATTGTCCTGATATCATCCAGGCATCCGTTATCCCCGAATGCTCCCCACTCAGTGTTCACACACATCCGTCCTTGCTCGCCATCCACCATCTCTATGTTTCTCATCTCTTCCATGTAACAGGCATTGCTGCCAGTTCCTGAAAGAAGATAATACGGAAATTACTTTTTGTTTGGAACAAAACAACACTGGAACAAGCACGACAGCCCTGACAAAACCTTCTGGGGGATCTTGGATGTGCTTTTTCTGAATGATGAAGTCAAATAATCGTTTTGAAACATCACCAAAAAACCCCACTCTTCAATAATCCTGAATTGAGGGAGAATATTACCGCTGTGGTGCACTGCTCAGGGTGGCTCAGAGAAGAGGCTCACCCAGGCCAGCTGGGCTGAGCATCCCACGCTACAGGGAGGAGCAGCAGTGCGGTGCTTTTGGCACACCAACCCTCACGTGCTTCTGAACCCAAAACCGCAGCAAGCAACCAGCTGGATTTTGAAGTTAGGAACTACTTTCCACAAAGCCCACGGACCCACAAAATTCAGGGGAAGATTTGCCAAACTGAAAACCTCAGCAAGTTCTGAGGCATCAGGCAAAGAAAACCCCAGGGGTTTTACCAGCTAATTGCAGGATATTTTTTAGTTCTTGCTTGGTTTTTTCCTGATTCAAATTGCTTAAAGAGTTTCTCCAGCAGGGAGGTTACTTCCACGTTGAAATGATGCCGTATCTGACCCTGCTTAAAGGGGATCCTATGGAGCATGGCAATTACAAAGTGCTCCATGTACACAAAGGCCTTAGGGACCAAAGCTTTATTAGCGAAGAGAGGAAGCTTTTGCTGCTACCTGGGACAAAAGTTTTCCTGAAGTTGCCTACCAAAGTCTCATTTAACCCTGCATCACAGATTCTGCACCAATTATATCAGCAAGTCTGTTTTCCTTTGCATTTTTAGGGTACTGTATCAATGAAGTCTCAGCAAAAATGGATCCTCCCACAGCACTCCCCTGCTGCAGGAGAGCTGAGCCATGGCATAGGCTTTAGCGGGGGGAAGTCTGGGCTTGCAGACCGAGACCCAGGTTTGCAGGACCAAACCAGACCAAACCCAGCTGTAGACCATCAGCACTGGCCAACCTCCCAACGCCAAGTCTCATCATCCAGAATGAGCTAAGTAAGGGCTGCTTGAATATGTGGATAGCTATTAAATACAGGCTGTTAGACTGACAGGCTTTTAGATGATCTCTTGTTGCCAGCAGATGAAAAGCAGAGACCTGGTCTCATCAGTGGCGGTTTCCAAAGTATTCAGCAGTGGAGACTCAAAGCATCAGCCCTCCTGGCAGGAGCGGCGGCACTGGGCAGAGACAGGGCACTAGCGTGATGTGAACTCACCCTTGCAAGAATATTTTTCCCTGCCAAGCAACAGCAGGAAAGTTCACCCACCTCCCTGCACTGGCGAGAGCAGGGCGACTGCTGCCTCATGCAGGCTCCTCAGCAAGCGCCGTCAGTCTGGCCAAGGCAATTCAGGCAGGGCAGGAGGAGCTGTCAGAGCCCCCAGGCGTTCACTCTCATTATCCCAGATGTACCCAGGCCACCTCCGACTCCCTGCTCCGCACACAAACACGCTGGCTGGAGAGCATACCTGGCAGGACTGCAGCAGACGGTCCTCAGAGGATGCTCTCCGCACCCCAAGGACACGCTGTCCTTCCTGCAGGGAACTCTCTCCCTGAAAACACGCCACCGACGGAGCTGCGCAGACACGGCTTCCTACCCACACTGCACTGTGCTGACTCATCCTGGACATTTTCCAACTGTCTGGAGGAGAAATCGGTGGCGTTTTATTTTCCTACAAGCCACCTTGCAACTGCAAGCGTTCTTAAAGCTTGCAGGTGCCTCATCCCCTTCTCTCCCCCTGAAAACTCATTTCTCTGGAGAGCTTTGGAAATTCACACCGCCTTGTGCCACAGGCACCCCAAGCGTGGCATTTGCAAACGCATCAGCAGTCGCCTGTGGAATTATTTCAGCTGTCTCACTGCTGGGAAGGGAGCTGTCAGTCGCTGCACTTTGTTTATCAGAGCTTTCCATCACATGCCATTCGGGAATCGTGGCTATGCTTTACAAGTTTATTCTGAGACATCACATGCTCAAGGGAGGCTGTGGGCTACCCGAACACCCCGGCAGGGAAACTCTTACGGGCTAAACTGACAGATACTCCAGGAGCTGGTGAGGCTGCCTGAGCCCACGTTTGCTCGCTTCCCAAGCAGCACACTGCCTTCCCAGTTAAAACAGGCAGGATTTGTTCAGCATTACAGCCTGTGCTTATCTCAACTGATCATGCACAGAACTGAGCTGGCTGTTGAATTTTGCTCTTAATTCCTTCACGCAGCTTGCTTCTGAAGGGATAGCTGTTAATCTCAAAATCTTTCACTCCTGGACAGCCTAGCTGGATTTTCAGTTAACCACAGGGATGTCTCCACGAGAATACAGACAGATGTCTCGACGTGCTCTTTAATAAAAAAAGTGACAAATAAAAAGCAGCTCTAACACCTACCCACAATGAGTCCGATTTCACAGTTTGGGTCTTCATAAGCACAAGTCATCATTGTGCCTACTGTATCATTCACCACAGCCACCACATCCAAGTCAAACTCCTTTGGAAGAGAGAAATAAAACAGTGAGAACTCTGGGTTTGGAGCAACCCCTCACACCAAAGGGGACACGAAAGGAGTACACCATTGGGAGCTCTGTCAAAGCGCACTGGAAGCAAACAACTGGAAGTACCAGCCTGATTTTACACATGCAGAAATAGGAACTTAATCTACTAGCAGGTAGCTAAGGCTCCTCGCATGCTCTACCTACAATAGACTGTGTCTTCGAAAGAAAGTGTATTCCTGGTTGTTCGCTTTGGCTTAGATACATTTCAGTACAGATCTTGTATATAAGCACATCATAGAAGGCTATCACCATTCTATATTACAGCAGTGCGGTAGCAAATCCAGTAGCAAATGTTTATAAAATCCTCTTTTCACTTGCTGATAGAACTCTGCTCAAATTAATGCTCTCCTCAGGCTATTTTTCTTCCCTTCTTAGAAAGATTCAGCTAAGCTGCTTGAGGCTTTTTCAAGAACAAGGGTTGGGAGGGGGGAAAACCGTCATTTAGGGTGTGCTGAGGTGGATTCCTGCAATCACTACATTGAAAACTCCTGCCTTCTCCATGCTCTGATGCAGTGAAAATTGCCACAGGGTTTGAAAGAAGCCTTGAAAGTTCTGCCAAATTTAGCAAGTTAGAAGTCTCTGGGGAAAAAAAACAAGCAATGAAGCAAAATCCCCAGTGTGGCTCACTTGGAGTAGCAATTTCGGTTTGGTGGCTGAACTCTCCCATTTCCACTGCACACTCTCTAGACCATCCTGCGTGGTGGTCAGGCTACATGTCAGCATCAGAGCCAGCACTGCCACACGGCATCGGGGGCTGCTGTATCTGCCGCAAGGCAAACACCTTCTGTGCGGGACAGGAGGCACAGCCCGTTTCCTTAAGGCACCCGAACCCTGCGAGAGGGACCCAGCCTGACCCACGAGGTCTGTCAAGTCTGGAGGGGAGGGCGAAGTAGGAAGAGAAAAAGAAAACAAAACCAAAAGAAAAATTACCTCTCTTCTTTTAATTCCTTCTCTAAGCAAATACACCACATCTTCTCCCTCACAGTCCGTAGCTTTGAAGCCTTTTGTCCAATTGAGAAGGATACCCTAAAAAGAAAGAAAATAGGTTATCAAGTTTCCTGGTGCACTACAGATTGCCCCAAAAATCTTACAATCCTCTAAGGGACGATCACTGAGCATTCTGATAACTTCCCTGCATTTGCCCACCTCCCCAGCCTGTAAAAGCACAAAATCACAACGCTTCACACAAGTGACCACAGCATACCGCACACCACAGCTCCGAGCCCACGCTCCCAGCAAATGGCCATGAGTATTTTATGTCCAGTCAGTACACAGACTCATAGAATCCCTCAGGTCAAGGAGGAGGTTCTCTAGTATTTATCAACATGGGTGCTACGTTTTTCTGAACAACCTGTCTTCTCTCTCAGTCACACTCCAAAGTCTCCCTGGCTTGGCCAAGCCTCCCATCATCAGCAAGATGACAGCATTTTAAAGCTGGACATTTGAATGCTGCTCCTAACATCACCGCCTATTTCCTCCTTCCTTATATATGAATATTCATCTTATTTTTGCTGAGACTCAAAAGTTATTCTGTACATTTGACATCTCAAATGCTTTAGTGTGAGTTTATACAGAAGAGTCTCTATGAAAAGGAGTGGAATGTGGAATTTATGTATGTGGAATTTGCATCTAAAACTACTAATCATGCTTGGTCTCCAAATTTCCAGAGAAATGCAACAATCCCCCCCAAAAAAAAGCATGACAGAAACAAGAAACTCAAAAAAAAAAAAGTGATACAGAAAATATCTTTCTTAAAAAAAAGTGCTAAGTAGACAGGAAACTATTAACAGCTGCACAGGTGGAGTTAGTGGAAGCACGTGGCAGCGAAGAAGTTAAACACGAAAGCGAAGAGAAAAAGGGTAGTCTTGACGGGGACACGCTGCAGGCTACACTGTCACCCTTAGGGTGACATAGCCGAGCAGGCACTAGTCCGTCCGGTGAGACCAGATCAGCTGAGGAACAGAAGCTGGCAGCAGGGATGGACTTTTACTTACTGCTCGCAAAACCAGGGAGGTATCACAGTCCAGCAGGTTTATACGGTTGGGAAAAAACATGATACCTTAAAAAAGGGGTATCACCACCATGGCAAATTTAAATGCTCTTATCTGTCACAGCCATGGGCTGAGGAGCATTTGCATCACTACCTTTAAAGGAACTATTTATAGGAGCAGCTGTACCGGTCAGGGTCAGAGCATGAACCCTCCCCTTGTACAACCTCCCTGCAAGTGTCATGTAGATGATACGAAGGCAGAGAAATCAGGTCTAGCATAAGCACAAAAGCAGATTCAAAAGATATTAAGGAACTTACAGCATCCAGACTGGTCTGCTTGCAAGGGAAGGAAAACGTGAAGCCGAGAGGAAGACGTGCGCCTTTTATCCCCATATAATCCAGGAAGTCAGAAATGCAGGTAACGATGTGATCAAACAGCTTTAAAGAGAAAAGTCACGCATTTGAAGTTGTACCTCACATGCTCTTAAGAAGGTATTTAAAAAGTATCAGTGCTGCAAAAAAGAAACACAAAAATACTCACCTCTTCTCCTGTTCCCTGCATCACCTCGATAGGAATTGCATAGATCTTGTTGTGCATCTCAACTGTTCTCCTTTTACCACTACGGATTTTCACCAGCAGAACTCTAAAGTTTGTCCCTCCAAGGTCAAGTGCCAGAAAGTCTCCGTTCTCTGTAAAAGAATGTGTGTGTGTATTTAAAGAACCATAAGCAAAATTTTAAAAACATCTTAGAAACTCTCATTTGGGAAGGTCTTCATCAAAGGAGGATTTTAGATGCTGCTGTCATTGTTCCAGCCCTTTTTTTTTGTGGTTTTTCATTTTGTTTTGTTTTACACCAACAAAGGAAAGAAGACCCACACAACCGTTTCCCAAGAGAAAGCAGAAATTTGGCCAACCACCCCGAAATGCAAAGAACTACCCAGGCTGTGTGGACAGGGTTCAGATGGGTTTGGGTTATGAGCCCAGCTGTGGTTTTCTCCCCCCAGGCCCTGGCTCACTTGCACCCCGGGCAAGGACATGGGGCCAGGCTGCCAGCAAACGGCACAAGGACAGCACGGGCTGCCCTGCCCAGGGCTGGGATTTCCTCCTTTGCACAGCTCAGGAGGCTCCTCTTTCATTACAACCAGATCTGCTCACCCTCCACCAAACCCAAACCCCATCACTGGGAGCCCGTTTTGGGCGCCCCGCAGCCGAGCCGCTGCCCTCACTCCAGCGAGGGCCTCTACCTGTCCCATCTGGTGTGCTGCGGACGAAGGTGGGCAGCATTTTCACTTTGGCAGTCTCGTGAGTCGTCTTCTTCAGCCCCGCTTCCATCTCCGCCCTCATCCTCTTCTTCACCTGCAGCAGCTGCTCATGGGTGAGCTTGAACTCGGCCAGCGTCTCGTCGATGAGCCGGTGCTGTTCCGACAGCCGGTATGCCACCGCCGTCACCATCGCTGCTCCCTTCCCACTGCCGCTCTCCGACAGCAGGAACCGCACTTCCGAGTCTGGCACCAAGCGCCGGGTGGTTTTGTGCAAGCGCCGGGCGTACCTGCGGGGAGGGGAGGCTGCAAACCTGCCGTCTGCATTGCCTCCCGCACGGCCCCCAAAATCTACGCTGCCAATATGGACCGACTGCAAGGGGAGCAAGGAGCTTCATCGTGCCCAAACTAGCTACAGCCTCCCAAACAGGAAAACTGCCGGAGAAGAGCAGTTCTTCCCTATGGCCTCTTTCCTCCTGAATTTCTAAGAAAAGCCAGCAAAAAGCAGGGGGCAAGCTTAGCCTGGAGAAGAGGAGGCTGAGGGGACACCTTATCGCTCTCTACAACTACCTGAAAGGGGGTTGCAGAGAGGTGGGTGCTGGTCTCTTCTCCCAAGTGACTAGTGACAGGACAAGAGGAAATGGCCTCCAGTTGTGCCAGGGGAGGTTCAGGCTAGATATTAGGAAAAAGTTCTTTACTGAGAGAGTAGTGAAACATTGGAATAGGCTGCCCAGGGAGGTGGTAGAGTCACCCTCCCTGGAGGTATTCAAGGAGCGTGTGGATGTGGCATTGTGGGATGTGGCTTGATAGGCATGGTGCTGTGTGGTGTTGGATGGGTTGGTTTTTGGTTTTTTGGGTTTTTTTGGTTGGTTGGTTGGTTGGTTGGTTGGTTGGGTTTTGGGTTTTTTGGTTTTTTTTTTTGGTTGGACTTGATGATCTTACAGGTCTTTTCCAACCTTAGTGATTCTGTGATTCTGTAACAGATTCTCATCCCCTGAACCTGACCCTAGATGGGAGAAACCCCCTGGCTCCAATGCTGCTCCGATGCCCTCTCCTGGGGTCTTCAAGCTGTTCTGGACTCACTGTTTTAGATGGTGTGGGGAAACAGTTCAGAAAGAAAAATGGCCCACTTATGTTATCTTAACACACCCTAGACCTGTCCATCTGGAAAAGCTAGCCAAAATAGCATTCTTGGAAATTTTTTTGTTTGCCAAAATTTTGTGGTTTTCTTTAACTAAGGAAAATAATTTTTTCAACAAAATAATGAGAAACTGAAGAAGAAACGTTAAACATATTTCTTCTTTCAAAAGTTTCCTCATAAACAACACTCAGTCCTCCCAGCCAGCTCCAATGCCAAGGTATGTCCTGTGTGCTGTGCTTCTGCTCCCCTTCGGTACCCACAGCTAAATTCTACAGCCGAGACTGGAAACCGACTTGTTATCACCAGTTATTACTTGCTAAATAAAAGCCTTTTACCGAGTCTGCATAAACCACACCTGAACACTGCGTATTTCTTCCATTTCTTCATTCTGAACTTGGAAATCCTTACGCAGGTGCTGCTCTCCCAGTGCACACAGGCCAGCAGCCACTCCCAAACATCTGCAGCATTAGGGCTTGGGCACTGGGGTTATTTCTGACACTAAGACTCACATCAAACCCTGTTATCAGCACCAGGTACACCCACAACAGAAGAGCTCAACTTTCTGATTGCTACATAAATCTAAACAGCTGTTTGATTAAAAATGTAACTTTCAAGATGGGGAAAAACAAGACAAAGCCAGTTTTTAAAAGGCCACAGAAATGTAAGTACCAATTTTTTTCCCCTGGTTTCCAAGTGTATTTTCAGAAAAGATTGAAAAAAATAGGGTTCAGCACAGTCATCTTCAAAACAACTGAGTTGAAATTGAAAATGGAGATCAAGGTGCATTAATGCAGGTCTCCTCAAAGCCCAATCCACAGGCACAAAGTAATATTTTGTACAAAGAAACTCTCCTTCCAAGAGGTCTATTGAGATCCATTAAGGTGTGTACTCAAACCACCACAGTTTTCACTGATACTGCAGTATCCAGTTACTCAGGGTTTTGGTTCTTTTCTTTGTGATGTTGTTGTTTTTTTAAAAACTCACCCTACTTCTTCAGTTAAAGACATCTCCCCTTTCCACTGAGCTCCCCATCTCAGACCAATGTTTCGGGTGCCCCATCCCACACCCAAACCGCATGGCTGGGTGACATCTTGGGGGTACGTGCTCGACCCTTTGCAAAGCAGAGGGCAAGGCAGATGAAGAGTGTTAATGGCAGGAGTGGAGGGACTCACTGTGGATGCATCTTGTAGAGGGAGCCGTCGACCCCCACGGTGGTCCGGAGGCGGCCGACCCCTTTGTTATCCCGCAGCTGGTTGAGGATGGCACCCAGTGTGGAGGCTACCAGGTTGGCCGAGCGGAAGGACACGATGGTGCAGACGTGCTGGACGGCGATGCAGTCCTCGTGGGACGGCTCCACCCCCAGGCGGGTTAAAATTTCTTTGGCTTTGTTCAAACCTTCTTTGCTCCTACAAAGAGAGAGCAGTAAAGGGTACTCCTTAGTCGAGGAGCTGTAAAATGCAGGACCTGAGGCGCATTCAATCATGGGTGTCTCCGCCTGGGGTTTGAAAGAAAATTTCTTAGAGATCTGGATTGGGAAGCTCCATGAGGCTTGAAATAAAATACCCTAAATATGCATTCATTCATGGATAGAAACAGCCTTCAATTAAAGCCTGGTGCAAGCGTGCCACCTACAAAACACGCAATTCCAGGTACTATAGCAGCCACCCTATGGGCAGCATTACTCCCATATGTACCCAAGAGCCTGCCATCCTTCAAGTTCATTCCACAAGGCAACAGGTACATTACACTGATGCTTTGGACTTCAAACAGCTTCTCCTCTCTGGAGCAGGAAGCTGCAGCCCCACAATTCAGCACAGGCCTGAGCGTACACCTAATCCCACGCTTGCTTGCTCGTATGTCTCAATAAATTAAGCCCAGTGTGAAAAACAAAACCCTGAGCGAAGGCTGCCTAAGTGATTTCATCCTAATGGGTCTCTTTTCAGACTTTTACAACCTCACTGAATTTCTGCCTCTTGCACTGCATTTTCCCACAATAGCATCCAGCCTGAGAGCAAAGTTTCTGGCAAAACTTGTCCATGTCCAGCTTGGTCATTTCCCAGACAAAAACACAAGGAGTACATCTTGTCATTACTAACTGCACCCCATACATCTTTTTAAGGACTCTTGCATCTTGCTAGCATCAGCTACAAATTCGAAGCTGCAGAGGGATGTGCCCCCTACGTGTAACCAAAGTGCTCTTCAGAGAGTGAGGTAGGATTTCAGGGCAAATTTTGCACTTAATAACCGAATTTCTCAATAACTGCATTTTTCTCATTGTTGTTCAACATTACATTGGTCCGTTACATGGACCTCTGTGGTTAAGATGAATGAAAACACGCATTTAATGGAAAGCTGTTCAGGTAAGACAGTCTGCAGGGACAGGAGTAAAAGGGGGCAGGGGCCAACAGGCATTGTAGAAGTTACTGGCTGTTCCCTTGGCATTGCACTTGCGATCAACAGTAGCTCTATACATGCACACCAGAATCAGCAGCACTTCGAAAAGAAAAGCCAGCCCAATGACTACAGTACAAACTATCCCAGTGATGTGAATTTTAAAAACGCAGGGGGAAGAGCCAGTAAGTACTGACCAAAGGGGTGATGACACCATAAGAAACCAACTGGCGCATAGCTCAGAGGTCGCCATGTAGCACCCGGCACTGCCTACGAGACTGAATGCGCTGCCTTGTCACGCTTGTTTTCTTCCTGCCCAGAGATCCCGTGGATACAGCAAGGAGCAACACAAGTATTTGGTAGGAGGCACTAAGCCAATTCACTGCTGTGTTTAGCTGCAGGGTAGCAACTTCTGAGTTTTTGCGAGGAGGGTGAGAGGTAGCACAGTGCATACCCTGTAGCTGCACAGACTGGTAGGCTTTCATAGTTCCTCCCAACACAGAAAAAGGAAGAAATCTCGGGGAGGAGGACACAGGCTGTCTGCTGGGGGTCCCTACATGCCAGCTCTGCACCTGCATAGGAGGATGGCAGCCACCCTCAACGCAGCTCATCTCCCCACAAAATGAAAAGAGGTGCTGGAAAATTAACATTCAGAGTCACTGTGAACCCCACGGGGTGAAACAGGAGAGGTACTCACTTCTCTATGGCGGAAACGTGCTTCGTTTCAAACTTCCCTTTGGTGAGAAGCTCAGGGGTGATTCTCCCCTCAAAGAGCAGCCCCTCCTTGGCCATCTTCACCAGGATGAGCCTCACCAGCTCCCCCATGTACAGCCCGCTGACCATCTTCTCAAACCTGCAGAAGAGGACAGCAGCAGTCACTCACCGATCCATGGGCAACACCAAGAGGCAGAGCCCAGCTGTGGCACCGTACCACCCGGCCCAGACTGGTTTGCCCCACCATGGCAATGCTGAGCTTTCCTGAACTGCTGAATTCATAACACAAATGGAAAACGGAGCACGGAGTGGAAAACGAAAGATGCAAAATTCACAGATAACTGCCTCACTCACAGCTGCTTCCCAGGATTAAGGGATCCACGGTCAATCTCTCGATCAAACTCGGTCCTGATGTCTTCTAGCGAGCCATCATCTCCAAAGGCCCCCCACTCCGTGTTAATGCACATCCTGCCCTCGTCCCCTTCCACCAGGTCAATGTGCCGCATCTCCTCCATGTAACAGGCGTTGGTGCCAGTGCCTTTAGGGAAAGGACATCAGAAGGTGCTAACCAAACAGGCCAGGCAAAGGGAGAAAAGCCATGTGCATGCTGCAGCAGCAATGTGCGTTACCAATGATCAAGCCAACTTCGCAACGCTGGTCATCAAAACCACAGGTCATCATAGTCCCGACGGTGTCATTCACAACAGCCATGATATCTGCATCGTAGTCCTAATGGAGGAACAAAATGTTACTTGGACGATATGGCTTCTCTGGAAAACACTGCTCGTGTTTATCACTGGTTTGCTTATATCAACTAATTTCACAAGGAGCAGCAGCCAAATAATTTGTCTGAATACCACAGCTCATCTTTTTAAGTATCACCTGCTCTGTCTGCCAGTTCCCTATCCTACATACCCAAGAAGACAATGAGAGCAGACTAATGCACCAGGCAAACAATAAAACAGCAGTAGCATAATTCTAGAGAGCAAAGACCTGCTCTCACATAAGCACCCTTAGGCAGGAAAGAAAAGGTCTATACACGAGGGAGGGAAGAACTCTGCAGTTAAACGCCACAGAGTAATTTGATGCAGTTGCTCGAGGAGTCAATCTAGAAAACGTTCCCACATTACGTATTTCTCATAGAATTCACTTAAACCACCCAGGAGTTTTATTTTAAGTGAAGATTTTAATACAAACATATAAGCAAATAATGTAATTAAAAAAGCTAGCCAAATGACATGCACTCATTCCTTTCCAGCTTCTTCAGTGTGTTATTCTACCTGATACCAAGTCTGATGATAGTAACTGACTATAGTAATGTTGTTCGGTGACAGTAAAACTCAGGTTTTCTTAAGAGTCCACAGCTGCCCAAACAGAGCAAATACAGCCTAGTGTCCGATGAATTTGTATGCTGAGCAATCAACATATCACCTGGCTGCAAGCATTACACAAACCCAAATTTATTCTATCTCACTCTCAGTACCTTTTTATTTGTTTAAATCAGCAACCTGGTCACCTTCACCCTCTATAAAATCAGCAGCGAGAAACTGCAGGGAGCAACACAGCTCACTGAGCTTGAAATCCCCCTTCTCTTCTACTCTGCTCCTCTCCTGCTCCCAAGCAAGGCAGCTGCACAGCTCAGCTGAGCCCAGACCATGAGACGCAGTTTCTCAGGACTGGGACATGTTGGTATCACTGAAAAGCTGTGGCACTGACACACAGCACTTTCCCTGTTTTTGGAGCGTGATAAAATTGCTGAAGGTTGCCAGCGACAAACCACAACATAGTAACTCAGTTTTGTGCTGTGAGGAAAATCACACCTTCCACACAGCAACTCTGACGTCGCTCCATTTTCCCAGCAAATGGCAAAACTGCGCATCTTCATGCAAGAAAGGAGAGCTGCACCATCACTCAGATCACATGCTGAAGTCAGTGACATGAAGGGTGGTCCCTGACAAAGAAACTGCAGTTTGCTATGATACAGAGTTAAAAAAAGAATGAAGTACAATTTACCCCACGTTTCTTGATGGCCCTGTTAAGCAGCCTCACAACATCTGCTCCCTCCACTCCGCTTGCTTTAAAGCGCTTCGTCCAGGTTATCAGAATACCCTGATAAAACAAGAGAGCAATATTCAACAGGATGCCACCATAAGACATAAATTGATTTTTTTTTCCCCTTAAAAACAAGATTTTATACTTCAAATGCATCTTCAGGTCTCTTTTCTTACATGACCTAACAACCCAACCAGCGGTCTTTGATTCTCATTACAGTAAGCTGAAAGATGGGAAATCGTTTTCCCCTCCCTTGCTAGAAAATGGTTTGTTTGCATTTTTTATTTTCAGCCCACTCTTCTCCCTGTTACTCCTTGACAGTTTTTCTTGGAAAACCATTTAATCCTTTTGGGCGATGGGAATTGACTACTTTGAGAAAAAGCTGACTGCGTGGGACTGACTAAAGAGAAGGGGTGTGATATTTGTACGTCCAGGACTCGGCTGCGGCGGGGATCAGACTGCTGCACATTTGCTGCCTGGAGTCCCAGCTGTACGGGCTTGTTTCACCGTGGGATTGTGTTTATGGGTTAAGGCAAATGGAAATGTAGCAATGTATGTCCCCGACTTACAGCATGGATCAAAAAGGAAATTCTGGTATTGAATTCCTTGTCTGCAAACTGTCGTAAAGAGCCTGCAAATCCCCCAAGGTAATGACTACATCTGATTTTTTTTCTATTTAGATAATACCTAGCTGATTCAGAGCATTCAGTAAATAAGTAATAACAAAAAAAGAAAGCAAAGAGCATTGACAGTAGTCAACAGGAAAGGCAACTCAAATCAGCTCAGCTTTTCATACCCATCACAATATTCACGTCTATCACAACAAGTGTTGTGTGTCCAAGAAGCTAAAAACCAAAAAAGCTGAAGCCTATAGGCACAAGCAGCCATGGCCCAGGTGTACGTTTGCCCATATCTCAGTTTAAAAATCGACCACATGTCTTGTGCATGTTCACCCTCCCAACTGGGATAGCATTTAGCCCCAAAGCTACAAGGGACAGAGGGATTAGGGCAGCTCTCTCCAGACCAGGAGGTATGCCTACCACTAAACCACAAACTCAGTTTGCCTAAGTTTTGCCACTGTGCCATCCTCGTTAGCATCATTTAGAAACCCAGCAAAGCCCCATGCTGCTGCACAGGAAAACCATGGGCAGAGCCCACTCTGCAGGCACAGCTTTAATGGTCCACCTTGGTCCACCTAACTTTCATCTTTCAGGGAACTGGTCAAACCACACTGGCAAAGCGCAGCTCTTCTCAGTGTGAGCAGCCACTGTGCTCGAAGGATTTTTTGCTTTGCCAGCAAGGCCTTGCCAGCAGGAAGGAGTCCTCAGAGTGCAGCAGGGTCGAGCGGGACCCAACCATGCAGTGCCACCTTGTCACTCTCGGAGAAATCAGGAACCACTCTACCTCCTTTTGCTCACTAAGCATGAGAAACAAGCACTCAGGCAAGCACAGCCTCACAGAAGCAGCAATCCAGGAACAAATCTGGCCCACAGAATCCAGAAAAACATACTTTTCAAGTGCCCAAAATATCACAAAAACTCTCAGAAAGAAGAGTCCACTCTGCCACCGCTCATCTCTAAGTCTCTACAGGCGTCCCCAGCCCATCCCACATGGTCCCTGCCTGCCCCTGGCCCACACAAGCATGACTTTATCCCAGCTAGCTTGAGCAAACCAGTCCACAAACAAGCACCTTTCATGTAGCCAAACAAATTTTCACAAAGGCAACTCAAATTCACACTCTCATCCCCAGCATGACTCTGCTGCGGTCAGTAGTCTGAGCCTTACCACGCACCATGGCCAGGTCGCAGAGTTGCACACCAAAGTCAACTCATCTCTTCTCAGCTGATGCAGGAAAAGGCAGCTCTCTGCTCTTAGCTACATTCAGACCCTGAGTTAGCAAACACCCTTGGTTTCAGTTCTCAGCATCGCTCAAGAAGTATGAAATGTATTAAAAACCATGCCTCACCTGGCCCTCCTCAGCACCGACACCTGGGGAGCTGTTGCACCAGGCTAACCTAGAGACTTGCAAGCTAGAACAAGCAGGTTGTGCTTTAACGGTGCAACCTTTTAGCGTTTTGTGCGGATTTAACTTCCCTGCATTAATTTGCTACACCGTTGCTATAGCAATGCTGTACCAGGAGGCTGCTGAGTCATTTGTGCTATAATGAGCAAAAGGAGGAAAATATCGTAGCATCCTTGTCATGGGTGACATCAGTCACTTCATACAACACTGCTTATTTCCATCCCTTTTTAAAGCGTGTTGCTTGCAGGTGGCCTGCCCGATTGCCCTCGGTGCTGAGCACCCAGCTGGTGGCATGGCTCAGCACCGTAGCTCGGGAGGGAGACCCTAATCCAAATCAGAAATTCAGCAAAGTCTGAGCAAACGCTGCTGGGCTGGGTCCCTCCCAGTTACACCCCACGGAGAGGTGAAAAAGGCAGCACAGGAGGCAGGGAAAACCGCTGCCCTGTTTACACGGTAAACTGTAACACTGAGGAGCGCACGCAGAGGCAGTACAAAACATCAGACACCTCTTCGTCATCTGTTAACCAGCTCTTTCAGACAGAACCATAAAACAAAAAATTAAGTCTGCCAGTGAAATATAACACTTATTTATCCCGAAAATGAGACCTGTCTGGGATACTGCTTTCATAGCAGTGTTTTAATAACATGGTAGCTCTTCCGCATATTAAGAAAATCGCGAAATCTTCTTACCTCATCGAGCTTGGATTGTCGACACGGGAAAGAAAATGTAAACCCGACCGGTAATTTCTTGTCTTTGATTTGTTGTTTCTCCATAAAGTCTCCCAGGCATTCAGCAACATGATCAAAAAGCTGTAAGAGGAAAGTATAACACCACCATGATCAGAAATACGATTTCAGGGAGAAAGTATTTCAAACTGGATATGAAAACTGTACTGGGTGAGGGGAAAGGGGAAAATATCTCCTCCAAATTTTAAAAGATATTTAAATGACAAAGCTATGAAAATACTCTAGGGCAGTGTATCTTAACACCTTAAATAATAAATTATGAAATACGTTGTCCTTTTACACCCATATAAAAACGCTTTTCCTGAAACAAGCGGCACACGGCTCTCGAGCCTGTCATAACCCTTCTATTTAACATTTGATGAGAACGAAACTGTTCTTTTAACCTTTCAATGACAGGAAGGAGCATCTCAAAAGAACATTTGGGATCCAGTCGCAACATGAGGTTGAGCACTTTTACAGCTATGCAGAGAAGATCAACATCTGCTCCACTCAAGCACTGCTGAGACCAGAGAAGCCAGCACTTTGCAGGAGCCACCCAAAAGGACATCATCTCCCAAATCTATTCTTAAAGCATCCAACAAACAAACAAAAAGGAAACGCAGGCGATTTGTCTAAATATTTTACGTGTTCTGAGAAACAACCCAAAATGGGAACATCTTCTGCATTTTTTTTTACAATGCAGAAGTAAGCATGCAGCCTGCACCAGGCTTGCAGGTACCAATTCCCACCCAGCCACCTCGACGGCCCCTCGACGGTGCCCTGTGACAATGGCACCATGTGTGCCCACCAGCCAGGCCAGGAGCAGGCATGCCAGGGAGCGTGTGGGCACGAAGGCGAGCGATGTCTCTCCCACCAAGCTATTTAGAAAGCCCCTCTGGCAGACTGCAACACTCAAAGCCAAATTCAAGCCCTGGCAATGGAAGCAACAAAAATATGCATCTGTATCTACCAGTACCAAAAAGCCAAACATGCCTTGAACTGACCCATACCAGAAACGGATGTCAAACCTATTAACAAGTCGCCGCCTGCCCTATAAGACAACTGTGCTTCACCTTTTAACTCCCTGGAAAACAAAAACAAAAAAACACAAAAACCAACCAACCAACCAACAAAAACCACCCCCACCAAAAAAAACCCCCAAAAAACCACAAAAAAACAACCCTATCTGCAGCATTGGTGAGAGAATGCAGGAAAACTGCCCAGAAGATTGGGGATAATTGGGAGGGAAAACAAAAAGATATCTGTTGGTTGCAGTTAGCCTGCATAGCTTTATTCAGAACAATTTAGAGAGTCTCAGAGAAAAGGGAAAGCCCTACAGACAGGTTGCAACAATTACAAAAAACGAAGAGGAATATTTTGCCGTTCGAAGCAGATCAAGAAGTGGTGTCCGTAATGTTACAATTTAATGGAACACCTTAAACCCATTCCTAAAATGAGGTCAGATTTGATTAAGCAGAAGTACAGCAGTTTCTCAGGGAAAATGTTGCCATTCATTGTCCTGGGCAAATCAAGGACATTTCACTGAGCACACGCAGCAAAACAGCATGGGAAAGCAACCTACGCTGCTGCACTTCTGTAAGACTATTTTCAGCTGTCCAGACGAGAGAGAAAAAGGAGTTACCAAAAGAAGAACTATAGTTAAGTAATAAAATACAACGACCTCTCCAGGAGGAACACAGAAATAACAGGAATGTACGTTTTTATTATGCTTTCCATCTGAAAGTGTCTTACTAAATACTCAATTCTACTAAAATTTCAGCTGCTCCCAGGACTACAAACGATAACCAGGGGCCAACCTCAAACCCCTCAGGAATTCAGAGAGCAGGAAACAGAAATATTGACTGCGGATGTTGCTACAAAAATCCCTCTCAGGCAAAGAACCACGACTGCATAGAGAAGAGACGGGACTTGCTTTCTAAGTCCGGCTGCAAAAGACCCCTGGGCATTCCCAATGCACTCTGGAAAGTGCGTGCACCCGCCAGCGTTTGCCCGCGCAGTCCCGGCACGACCTGCCGAAGCTCGCTTCCGTGAGTTAGCGCGCACGCTTGCGGCAAGCAATGCGCCGTGAATCATTAGGGCTCTGCGCTGGCAGCGGGGCGCGCGAGCGTAACCCGTGCCGCAGCATGCACAGGCAAATGCGGTTAACTATTAGCCACATTCTTGACACTACAGTAGCAGTGTCTAGTCAGTGATGTACGGCCTGGCTGTGCTACTGTTTTTAATAAAGAACAGAGGGAAGGCACTGCTCAAAAGGAGAAAAGAAAGAGAGGGGCATTTTTTAATTTTGCTACTATTGACAGTAGTAAGGTTTTTCCTAATGAGACTCAAGGAAGCATCTGTGTGTCCCCATGCCCAAATTAACATCCAAACCTTACAAATGCCAAATAACTTTCACAGGACAGTAGAGGCAACATTGCAAAGTTCCTGTGGATTTCATTAAAGTAGGGCAGGCGAATTGAGGATAAATCCAAATTCCTGCCCACCCACAGGTGTGTGGTAGGGAACAGCGTGAGCCCAATATTGTATCAAATGTCAAAGTGACAGACAGACTGAACGCCTCAGCCGAGAGGAAAGGACCAGCCAGGTTTTACACCTTTATAGACCTGAAGCGATACCACCAGGAGACGCTGAGCAGTATGATACCAGGCTTCATTACTTCCTCTGGCCATGAAGTTGCCTGCTCAGGTTGGGCTCCAAGAAATCTCCACAAGGATGCATTTGACAGGCAGCCAGCAGACTTTGGCAAGCAGCTGAAGATCTGAGCTCAGGCTCAAGCCCCTAAATGGGGAAGATTTAAGGAGCAAGGAAACCACAGCTTCAGATCGGGACAACAGCCACAAATCCATAACCTAACCTCCAGTAGCGGCAGAACACAAAAAGCAACAGCAAAAATCAAGCCTCAAGACATGCTCCCCTTCGCCGAGTTGACACAGAAGACAGGCTGCTTACAAATTTTAGACCTACTATTATGCTGCTGAAGTCAATGAGAGTTTTGCCCTTGAATTTGACAGGGAACTGTCTCTGACTGGCAAAGCTGTCAGCCCGTGCCTGACAGACGGTCAAAAATAGAAGTTTGAATGCAATGAAGTAGAAAATATCAAAACGAACCGTGCCAGTGAGGCATGAAGCCATAAATCACAATCCCTTCAATAAGCTGATTATATATTAGGCTTTAAGAGTATAACTCACTGAAGTTAATGACACAGCTTGCTGAAAAACATATTAGTAGCCTACCCCACGCAGGCAGTTCAGTCCAAGTATTCCACTAATCTGCCTCAGAGATTTCAGAGAACCTCAACCGTAAGCATCAGTCATAAGCACCAAATCATCACCTGCCCGCGCGTCTCCCGGGCATCCGCCGTACTTCCCTGTGAAGTCTCACAGCAAGCGTTTTAGTCGTAGTTGGATACTGTCACGGGACAACTTTGAACATGGATACAATTCTGATGATGCTTCCAGTTCTCCTCTTCTTTTCCTGGTACTTTAAATACTGGGATTGACTGTCCCCCCAGGGTCAGAGGAAGCCTTGCTTGCCTCTCTTTCAGTTTAAAAGCCATGACAAAGCCTATCAGCCTGAGCTCCACGCTACTGGTTCCCGACAGCCAAATGGCCTTCGGATATTTAAAAATGAAAATACAAACACGACAAAGCCCTGGAAAGAATGCAGACCTGATGTCTCCTTTCCCAGCTTCTCCTTACCACCCTTTTCATGTCTCCACCAAGTCTCACCTTAAGTCAGCCTACCTTGCCTCCCCGGGACAGACGCTTGCCCCCTGGGTGTGCAGGCAGTCCTGCCGCTTGTCGGTCCCCAGCTCCCAACACCCTTGATGAACAAGCAACCCTGCACTCCAAACCTGCCATCATTGCCATCTTACATTCACTATTGCATAGGAACGCAGCAACAGTTATTAGATACATACGTTAAGGGTATTAAGGTGGCTACAGAAAATACATTAAGGGTAGAAATGCTGTATGCATAATTTTTCTTTTTTTTCCTCTTTTGTTTTTTTTTTCTGAAACAAGCAGTAAGTTTCCTGCAGGTCTCATACTCCTGCATAGCACCTCATTCTAGTAAAAAGTGTAAAAAACTTGCTGTTTCCAACAATCAAAACTACCTGGTTTGTCTTACACTGACACAGAGACAAATCTGACACTGAAATATTCATTGTAATCCACTTCCTGATCATAAAAAGAAGATAAATTCTTCCAAAGAACCCAACTTGAAATCCAAGTAAATGGATCCAAGCGTTTTCTACTCTTCGAACACGGGAGACTAAAAAAAAAACCCTATCATTTATTCAGCAAAAATTAAGTTGAAGTTGTGCCAAAACATTCTACCATCTTCCTGTAATTTTTCTAATGTACTTGTACTTTTCATGAATGCTGAGTTGCTCAGAGTGCCACGACAGATATGTGGCTGTCATGGGTATTTCCATCCCTCATCTAACATTACAATTGCAGAGTTGGTCATGTTTGTTGCTTACAAAGACTAAGTTGTTTTTCTGCTCTCCATTCCTACCTGTGGAAAGTAACTTTACTATAAAAGTCAGAATTTTTATTTCTAGGCCATTTTTTCCCTAACTCAGCCAAAAGTCCCCCACACAATGACAGTAAATTTGCAGCACCCATGTGTGCTCTATTACACTAACTATTGCTTATTTATTTTCAGTATCGACAAAGAGCTGTAGTCAAGTCTTTGCACGCTGTAGGTGCAACTGTTAAGATGCTAAGGTCATTCTTGTAGTGTTTTTCTGAAATGGCAGCGTGAAAGAAGCTAATATTTAGAGAGATGTCCTAAGGAAGAGGTGCTTACCCGTGTTCCGCTGCCATGCATGATATCTTCAGGCGTATTATAAATTTCACTTTCCATTTGTACCGTCTGCTTTTTTTCATGCGATACCTTCACCCGCAGAATTCGGAAATAAGAACCGCCAAGATCCAGTGCAATGAAATCTCCTTTCTCTACGTGGAAAACAAGACACACATGATTAAAAATCGTATGCAACACAAATCTGGGAAACATCAAGCTCTGTTAAGTAACACGCATAGGGAAATGTCCAGTGCCTATGGCGAGGAAGTTCTAGCTGCAGGGTGTCCACGTGAAGCATCAACCTGATTCCCTACAATTTAATATGAAGTTGGTGCAACGGCAATGCCAACCACCATTGATACACAGGCAACTGCAATGAGGGTTTATCCAAAAAGAATGGACTGACAGTGGACCATCTGTATCCAGATCTCATTATGAAGCTGGCAGAGCAAAGATCTCAGGAGAAAGCCAAAAAGATGTTGAAAACAGAGGCAGTAAACTGAAGGGATACCAGACCACTGATGAGCAGTCTTTTGCTGTAAATGAACCCGTATCATTCTGGCAAATAAGAGTGAATGGTGGCTGGATTATGCACTACTCTAAAATCAACAAATTACACACAGGTGCTGTTAAAGCAGGAACCGCTTACTTCATGCCCGGAAGCTGAGATTCACTGCAAACTGCAGTCAGATAACAGAAGTCAAAGAAATGACAGTCTGAAAAATCACAGGGCAGCCCTGCACTGCTGCAGGAGTTATTCCGAAGTTGCGACCCGTTGCACAGAGCTCCTAAATACCTCCCCAGGAGCCAGGGAAAGAGTTAGGATACCTCCATCTCCCTATGTGGTGGAGAGGGATTTAGATTTCCAAGATCTGAAGCCAAATCCACTACCTGCCGACCTCCACAGACTTCAGGGTGTAATTCAGGCAAGAGAGACGCGTGGTCTGGCTATCGGAGGAATGACACTTTCAGCACCCCCTGGAGAGCAAGGCAAATATATTTGACTCAACCGCTTGTGCTATCTCGCCTTATCAAAGAGGGAACAAACAAAGACAGCGATCGTTAAGGTCTGCAAAAAGATAATATTTAGGGAAGCAGCGTGCACAATTTCTCACACAGGAGTGCGTATCCAGGCTGCAGTTAATCACCGAGGCTCTTTGCAAGCGTTCGTGTCGGTGCACGGCATCCCCGGGCTCACCGAGGCTGCTCGGAGAGCGGTGAAGCAGAGGTGTGTGGTGCTCTCTCATCCTGGTTTCCCCATCGATTTGTACTTTTCTGCAGTGTCAGAAGCACCCCACACCACGGTGGGACGAGCTACCTCCCCCACATCCTGCACCACGGATGCGTGTTGCCAGTCCCATCCCGCAGCGCTCTTTGACCTCTTTTCATTCTGCCTTCCAACTTTAAACTATGACTTCGGGAAGGCCACTCCCGACACCACCGTTTTTCCATTTCTACCTAAATTCAATGTGGAAAGACCTCTAGCAGGTGGGAAGACCGGTACCTTTTGATGTGTTACCCCAGACTTCGACCCAGCTCTCAGAGCCTTCTGACCCCACGCTGTCACCAAAATATCGTGTATGCAATTTATTCACGAGGATTTACAGACCAAGCCTTGCCTCTCAGATTACTCTGCCTGATCTCAGACCGAAAGTCCCAAAGTATAGCTTAGTGACCTGCTCCTCCTTATCGCCCCATGCACCTCCAGGAGCCCCATCCTGCTCAGCCAAGCTGATGAGCGGGACAGGGCATCCCTCAGGGCAGGACCTCTAGCAGGAACAGCCTGAGACTGCAAAAACCCCTACAGTTTTCCAAGGTTGCAGTGTAATACAGAAATAAATCACTGTCATGCGAGAAACCACAAAGAACAATAACCTCCGTACAGAAAAACATAGCAAAACAACAATTGGAGCCCAGAACTCCTAACAATCCTCCTAATCTTACTGCACTGTAATGCAACTTTTCCTTCTTGCTGCTTAACACATGGGCAAACTCAGTTTGCCGAAATACAGATCCTGCAGTGCTTCCCTACCTGTTTCTGAACAGCATGGCTTTAAACATTGCTTTGCTCCAGTACGAATGTCATTTAAAACGTGAACATATCCAACCTGTAGATGCAGTTCCCTTTGTTGGGTTCGGCGTAACAAATTCAGTAACTCACAACACCCTTCGCCGCAACAAGACCGGAAGCAAAACATTTGCCACAAGTGTCTCATTAAGCCAAATACCCAAATAAGCTTTATCATATGAGTATCATTTGTCGAATGCAAGCCATTACCTCCAATAAATAATGGAAAAATCAACACTGGACCAGATGGCCCTTTTTCAAGCCTAAATGCACCTTGGTACATACCTCAAACAAATACTGCACTTCAGAAATACCTTCCCTGGCAGTAAATTAACATATTAGTGTGTTTGATTTCCAGCACCATCAAGGTCATCGCAAGGTAAAATTTATTAAGAATTATCCTTTTCAGTTAAAGAGAAGAAAGAACTCTGAATAAGAATGTAAAGCTTTCTGTATGGAAAGTTTTCTTTCAGTGTACTTCAGGAATTAAACCCAAGCAGCAGCATTTAATCTATGCTTTATAACACAAAGATGCAATCAAACCTGCTGTAAATTAATTTAGGAAGATCCTTTGAAAGCATTTTGAATTAGCTTTGAGATACCACTCTGGGCACTCTGGACAACCAAAACTTGTGGCTTTCATAAATCAAGCAACGCTGAATGAAGCAAAAAACCCTGCTAACACCAAAGTCTGCAGAGTGTCCAAAATTATTATTCAAAAGCTCCTTGTTAACAAAGTACACAAGCACAGATCTGAAACTAAACAACAGTATTTTTCTGAATAGTCATCTTTTAGAATAATAATCAGAGGAAAGAGCTTACAAGGCAGTAATTAGAGACGGGCCAGAGAAAAGGGCAGGCTTCCAGCCTCTGGCTTTTACAGAGGAACAGCTGAAGGCAGAAATTGCCCTCGGCCGGGAGCTGAACCCACGCTTTGGGCACAGCACCACGGACACATCTGCCAGTGCCCCCCCGAAGCCTTTAGGAGGAAGAGGGAAGGGGGCTCCGCATCTGCCCCGGCTGGATCTGTGCAATGTGGCAGACACATGCAGGTGAGTCAGGGAAAGAAATGCCATGACACCCACCCACAGCAAATATTGCTCATACCTGGGGTCAGAACATGCCTTTTCCAGGCAAATAATGTAATGGTTTTGCCCGCATTTCGAACAGCTATCCAAAGAGACACTCACAACGTGCATATACAGATTATTATCATAAACTGTCTGGGGCAAAGCGCTGCCTTGCTCTAATCCATGCTGCAAATACACTGCCCACAGCATGCCTGTCCTGGAGAGGCCGGCAGGCGCCAAATGGGCACAGGATCAAGAACTGAGCACCCCGCGCACAACACACAAGGTTGCTTTTTTAAGTAGGTGTGTAATACGTGATCTGAAATTAATGCTTGGACATACAGACATGCGTATGCTCAGACCAGGGCTACCCACTGCTCTGGCTCATGCTCAGTCCCAGCAGCATTCAGCAATCTCTCCCACCTCTCCCGGCCAGGCACAGATCCCCTTTTCCCTGTGCCATATCACATCTCAAAGTCTCCCCAGTTTGTGCCATGGAACAATTTGCAAATTTATTTGACTTAGTGCAAGCAGCTCAGATTTGCTAACCTGCCGTGCCTGACGGAGCAGGGTACTGGGGACAGGTCTGTACTCAGCTGAACTCAAACACACACGAAGGAAAAAACAGGGATTTCAGAGTCAGTAAAAATGCTGGGATTCCATGCAAAAGCCCTCAAGTCACCTCACCTGCAAACCCTTAGAGCAACCTCTGCCCGTGACCCAGCTGTGTGTGGCAGCTTCTGACTTTCTCAACAGGCTACGAATTTCAACACAACATTTCAACATAACAGCCACTAGTGCTAAATTAAGGGAAAAGCAGGAGTCAAGTTTGTTCTCCCTTTGGTTTTTTTTAGACAGAGAATCACGTTTCAACTGAAAAGCTTACGGGGGCAGAAAGCAACAGCAAAGCAGAACTATCAAAGATTTCCACCTGCCAGACAGTGCCAAGTAACACAAAGCACCAGGCTTCATGTTCTTTCACCCAATAAATTCTTGATTTTAACTCCAAAAAAGCCTCAAAACAGGTAACTATGCTATGCAGTTCTTGCAACTGTGCAGTTTCTGCACACAGGGACATATTTTGTGGTAGGCACCAAACTACATGCTACATGAGAAGGAAATCCAGTGTTACCACTAAATAATAAACACTATTATACACTGTTGATAAATATATTTATATACTCTATATATAGTTTTTTTTTTTTTTTTTATAAACACTAAAATAAGTAATAGGGGCAATCTTGGTCGCAAATACCAACACAACATCTTTTTGGTTTCTCCTTGTGCCACTCTTATCAGGTACAGTGAGCACGGAAAAAACGAGTCCTACACAGACCTGCACACAGAGGGGAGGCTGTCTTCGAAATGTTGTCTGGGCTTGCCAGAAAGCAAATTGCTTTTGTTCTTGGTAGCGCATTGGTGTATTTCTAACAGGTTTCCCACGAAGCACACCATGTTTAATACAGAAAGCAAATACTCAGCTCCTTACCTGAACCATCAGGAATGGACCTCACAAACGTAGGAAGCATCTTCACCGCAGCCGTTGGGTTAAAATCTCTGGAGAGGCCATTCTTCATCTCTCTCCTGAAGCGAGCCATAATGTCTATCAGCGTTTCGTCAGAGAGCCGCATGGCGTAAAGGTATTTATCAATCTGGGGAAAAAGACAAACACCACCACGGAGTGAAAGACTGCCCGGAGGTGTCCGAGTGGGGCTATACCTCTCTTTTAATTGCAAGAATAGTGTATAGCCCCAGCTTGGCCTCGGGGCTCTGGCCAAGCTGACAACGCAGCCACACGCTTCATGCCTTGTCTTTTGACTCAAAAAATCAAGGAAAATGTGCAAGTGCTAGGACTTACGTGAAGCTGAAGCCCACCCCATCCCACTGCCTTCCCAAGGCAAGACCCAGTCCCCCATCACACTGCCTCCTCTTTTCCACACAAAACAGTTCACCCACAGCCTCGCACCACTGTCTCCGGCCCCAGCCCCACTTCTCGGCTCTCCTGACTGTCCGGGAGCTGAACAGCTGAAGCTAAAACTCCCTCTTTTGGCACCTTGTGCCAGCCTGGGTGATGTGGCTGTCACTGCAGTCCACAGAGGTGCCCTGTATTTAAAGCCTTTAAGTGAAGGACTTGCCGCAGCGGTTTTGGGGCTACGTCCCAGGCTGAGAAACAATTTCTGTGTGGCAGACCATTTTCCCTATCCCACTCCAAAGCTATCACAGCCAAAGGGTCAGAAGAGGCAGAACTTGGCTGTGGGCAGGTAGCGTCTTCCTCCTCAAGATAAAACATCAAATTAAAAGTTGTTGACGTCTCCCTTGTGGCTTCCCAAGACAGGAACTTTCTTTACCTCCCTGGAAAAAGGAGGCGGTTCCAGTTTTCCAATAACATTGCTTTCCATAATATTACACCCATCTTCAGCATCAAGAAGAGTGAGAGATGCTTTGATGCCTCAGAAATACAACTTGGCCTTGGGGGTTCTTGCTAAACACACGTCCCACCCTTTTTACCTCAGGTGCCAGTCTATTCTTGCCTTCCTTCATTATCTGCCTTGGAAATTGGGTTCTGCGAACAGCTCAGACCGAAGCCACACCTTTGGGATCACTTTCACTTCCAGCTTAGCAGGACCAAGAAAACAAAACCCTGCCCATGTTTTCTGTCCTCAGCAAAACTGGAAAAGCCACCTCACTGTAAACCCCAGGCCATCTCTGTGCCAAGGCCACCTGTGTCTCCTTCACTGCTCTGGAAGCCTTGAGAGCAACTGATCTCTCAGCTGGCATTATCTCCTAACAGGATCAATGCCACAATAAAACTCCCCATGCGAAACGTATGTATGCAAGTGCTCCATATACCGGGGACTTTGAGACAGGAAGCGACGAATAATGCCATTCGCAAAGGAAACGCAGACAATCAAAATGTAATTAAACTCTAAACTGACCATAAAACCAGCGCCAATTTAATTGCTCCTGCAGAAGGTACTTCTGTCCGCACGTAGCCGAGGTCTGCACCAAAGATAGTGTATCTCCCCGAGCCAGACGCCCTCCCACCGTGACCAAGCATTCACAGAGCCGAGGGAGGAAGGCATGGAGGGACGGCGCTGCTGGGCACAGCTACCCCAGTCTGATCCTGAACCCCAGGGCTGAGGTGGGGGCCAGGCGAGCCTGAACCGCAGGGCCACAGCTAGAGGCCACGCGAGCTGCGAAATGTTCGGTGCCATCGCTCGCAGAGGAAGAGCGAAACAGTCATCAAATAGACGCTAAGGGGAAGTTACAGTGCAACAAAATGATACCATGCACTTGCTCCACAAACCGGCGAAGTGACGGTGCAGGCGTATAGCTAAACGCGGAAGAGCTGAGCCCAGGTTCTCTGTTGCAGAGGACAAATGTGAGACCGCAGGGCAGCATCCCCACATCCCAGCCGTGTCCTCTGCTGCCCTGATGGGCTGACAGCCCCGTCACAGTGACAACCCCAGCCAGCCACTGGTGTCATTTCACTCCAGGAACAAAAACCTGGACGGGATGCACTCTCTCTGCAGCCCCAGACGGTGTGGGGATGGACACAGAGGCTGGTGTCGGGCTGGGCAGGAAGGTCTCTCCTCCGTGGCAAACCCTGCCATAGCTGTTTTTTTAAGCAGAGACACTGTCAAGCCATGATGTCAGAGCATGAGGTTATTCCCTTTTAAAGGGAGGGAAAAAAACCCAAACTCTTTTAAGGCTGAGCTTTCAGCAGCCCACGCTGCCGCTCAGAGGCTTGATTCCCCAAATCTCCCAGTGAAAGCTGCACTAACACATCATTCACTGCGTCAGACTTCACTGTGCAATTAAAATACCCCTCTACAAAGCCCCACTGCCGCATCCTCCTCCCAAAAACAGGGCTGAAGGATTTCCCCCCCCCACCAAAAGCCCTGTTGTAAATGCAGATTTTGGCGTTTGCACCCGTCAGGACCAGGCAAGCCTGTTCTCCCCGCTTCTGCCCCTATGCTACCCTCAGCAGCAAGGGAAAACGGGAGGGAGGGCTCTTTTTCCTCCTGTGAAAAACCAATGAGCGCCGTCAGCGTCCTTACATAATTGGGTTGGACCCTCCTGCGCGCAGGGAGCATCGCCTCGCATTGCATCGCGGTGCATCGCGTTGCATCGCATCGAGGCCATCTTCACCGCTGAGACTCACGGGGTGGGCGGGGGGGGGAAGAGATGGGGACTAAACCTCAGTTTGAAACAAAATCACTGCTGTGTGTTACAGTTTCCAAAACTAAAAAACAAAAGGCAGTTCTTTTTTCCCAGGCAGGAAAAGGGTTAGTTATTCTGGCAGCGCCGCTGCAAAGGAAAAAGCGCGGCTCTCCCGCACTGGCAGCACAGGCAGCCTTCCGAGGGACGGCAGCCCTCCGAGGGAAAACCCTCAGCAAATAGCCATAAATAACTGGGGGGCGGGAGGGAGCTGGAGGCTGGATTATGGGATGGAGGTTTAATAACTCCCTGCTCTGCCTGCAATAAAAGCCGATCAGAAAGCAAATCTCAGCCTTATCCAAAGGGAATCAGTGGAGGGGCTGGCAGGCACAGAGACGGGAGCTGCCGGCAGCACCCGGGGCAGGACACACAGCCCCGCTGAGGCTCCTGTGGCTGTGGCCCGGTGGGAGATGGGTGCCAGCCCTTCCCAAGAGATGGCGGAGAGCAGGAGCAATTTCAGGCAGCTAGTTGTGTGGGCAAGAAGCAGAAAACGCTCCTTTATTTAGCTGCCATCTCAGAGCCACCCCTCCAGGAAGGGCATCTTCCCAGAGTGCCACTATGGGAGCCCTCCAAAAGCTCAATCACTTTTTTTTTTAATTTTTCTTAAAAAAACCAGCCAGACAGAATCTGTGAGCAACTTTTTTGAAAATAGGATTTCATAATCTGAACCGTATGCATGTAATTTTTCTTGGTCACATTGGAAAGACACTTTTTATACTTGGGGAAAAGAAGTTTCTGAAAATCCAGCCGTCGCAGCAGCCTCCCCAGGAAGTTGTGACCAAGTGCATAAGGAAACAGGCAGCACTAAGGGCCATTCCTTAAATGCATGCCTCATTCCCCGGACACTGACACCAGCCAATGGTATCCAAGAACAGAGCACTCCCCACAATTTCTGAAATCATTAGCACCTAATTTACCAACACAGCCTTTGCACGAAAACCCTTCAGCATGTAAACATTCTTCTGCAGAGTTAATCATACTCCATACTCCTTTCAGCATCAGGAATATTCATCAGGAGCCAAGGCATGTTAAAACAAGTAGTTTAGACATCCCGAAACCATTTGTGCTTATTTATTATTAATCAGATTGGTTCCTAAATGCCTTTATACTGGCAGGTCACCACTACAGGGCTTTTTTTGACACCAGTTGCTACTTTTTACACCCCATTCCATCACGTTCTTTTCAAGGTTAAATGACATTTAAATGTCACTCTTGGATTACAAGATTTTCCTATTCTCTCGTCAGATAATACGACAAAAAGGTGTTGTTCCCCTGACAGACAGAAACCAGGCAACACGTAGAGGCTCCCTTTGCCGGGGCCAGCTACTGCAGGTACAAACCTGTTGGAAACAAAGGTACTCAAAGGCAGTTTTATAAAAGCTCCCCTGTGCAGAGGCCAGCGGCACAGATGCCAGGGACACTCCGTGGTGCCTGCGCCCCTGAGGATGGAAGTCAGCCTTTTAGAGAAATCAACGCTTTGGTTCGGGCTGTGCAAAGTCCTCTGTCACAGCGAGGATGCTGAGCTCAAGCTGCTGCCCCTGGAAAATCGCAAACATTCAGGGAGCAGATGTTTTCAAAAACATCTGGATAATTTATCCTGCTTGGAGTAAAACCACATGCCTATTTATATGGCACAGGGCAACATGCATCACCAGCTTGCTTCTGCACAGTAGGGTCACGTGCAAGTGCATGTACGTGTGGTTTCATGGGAAAATGTCCCCTTGCAGGGGCTGCCAGGCCATGGGGCTGCCAACGCATGATGAACCACCCACATCTTTGATGCTACACATCCACCTTGTCTATTCCTCCCGCTCGCCACGACTCATCTTGAAAAATGTTCCAGAAACTGCAAAGTGGAAAAAAAAAAACCCCTCTGAAACTTACGGGAGTGTCTAAAATCCAGCAAAACCAGTATGGAAGCAGCACACACTAGTTCTCAGACCCAGGGTACCCTGAGGGCCTGAAACCACCAGCCCCATCTGTGCCCCTCGGCAGGGATCCCACCATAGAAAGGCAGCGCTAAGCATTAGTGCCACGCAGGGATGGGAACTCCAAAAAAGGAGGAAACGGGGTCGCAAGGGAAGAAGGACATTCAGCCTCAGAGCAGTGGAGACCCCTGTAACAAATCCATTCCCAAATTCACCTTGCCAGTACTTTTAACCCTTTCACACCCCTCCTGTGACCCACAGCAGCATTCTCAAGGTGACCTGCCACCTGTGCCACCAAATGCCGAGCCGATCGCTGCCATGGAGGCAGAGGACCAGCCGCCGTGGCCAGGAGCCCCGCGAGGCAGAGCGGCGAGCGGGGGCAACACCTTGGTCGGCAGCCCCCGGCCGCAAGCACGTACTAGCAGCAAGCGCTGCTCTTCCGGAAGCAGAGAGGAGAGGGAGGGACCTGAAACGAAGCCATGCAGGCACGTATTCCCATAAGCGGCACGCTGAGATGGAGCACAAACCCCTTTGCCCCACGGGGTACCGGGGAGCGGAGCCCACTGGCTCCCAGTGGCTGTGGGGCAGCAGAGCAGTGGGGCAGAGCCTCTGACTGCCGCAGAAACCCTCCCTACAGGACAGCCAAAAGTGAGGGGGCTCAATGTCTGTTCCAAAAAGATATAAACAGGAAAAGATGTCTTACATAGTCCAAAAACAGTAGCCTGCTTTTCTTCTTTTTTTAATTGGATTTCTTTTTTTTCTTTTTCAGATAAAACCAGATTGATCCATAAGAATGCTTTACAGCTCCCTGGCCAAACGATTTCCCGTGCTGTCAGACAATAGCAGCCTCACGGTGCCAAACCAGCCTGCAATAAATAACCCCCAGGAACACCAACAGAGTTTCCCCCGCGCCTGTGTGCTCCCACCGCGCCTTCCCCACGCAGCCCTTCTGCTGCTCCTCGGCCAGCACACACCCTTGTGCTTATCTTGGGTTTCTAAATATAACAGGCACAGCGAGACAGAGAAGGCCTTACCCAGGCATGCATGCCTGGCGCCAGCAGCAGCACTTACAAATCCTCCAGGAAAAGGAAAATAAGGGGCCTGGGGAAAAGGGAGAGCCATGTCCGTGGGGCCAGAAGATGCAGAGAGCGGCAGGCTGTGCGCAGCCTTCAGCTCCTGGCGAGAACCGCTGGGCGGAAAAGCAAAAGACCTAAACCACGGAAAGAGATGTGGAAAACATGGGGTGCGGTCTCGGGTTTTAGCCAACAGAGGAGAGGGTACAGGTGAGCATGTCTTGAGTGGGGCAGCATGGGTCACCTGCACACGGGAGCTGAGGTCTCCCCAGGCACAGCCGGAGGCCCAAAAGGGAGGAGGTGCTCTCCTCCTGCCAGGAGAAGCCCGGAGACCACTACAAATCAGCCCTGCTAGCACTGTCCGTGAGGCTTCCCCAAAATATTTTAGGGATGCCTTCAGCAGGCGCTCAGCCTCGCGCCTAGGTGGGTCACACAGCACCGCCGGAGGGGATGGCAGAGGGGAAGCCTCTGCTTCCTGATGTCAGCCCAGCCCTGTGACAGGGCTCGGTGAGATTTGCAATTATTTTCCCAATTTGTGTCCCCGCGTCCCTAGCCCCAGGCTCTCCGCTCCCCACAGCTCTGCAATATGCTCAGCCGGGACCTAACTGCCATGTTTTTATGTATCCTGTGCCCTGCACCCCTTTCCTTGTGGCAGTGCTAAATCCCAGGCTATACCAACCATACAGCAGCAGTCGCCTAATGCTAAAGGAAAAGAAGCCTATAGAAATACTTCTTTTTAAGCGCAACTGACAACCACTTCCTGTAAATTCAGAAGCTGCAGCGACACATAATTCAAAAACTACCTGCTCTTCCTCTTCGTCTTCCTCACCCCCGCGCTGGAGTGGGGCACCCTGGGGAAGAAGGGGAGTCCCCTCTCCAGGGATGCCGGCGCCCCCGAAAAGCCGGAAAGGATAACCACCATCACCACCACCCTCCTCGCCAAAGCCCCACGGCGCGGGCCCAAAGCCTGCCCCACTTCGCCGAGCGGGGTTTCGGCGGCCTGACGGGCAGCGGGCCGGGGCGCATCACCCACGGCCGGCGGCCTCACACCGACACCCCGCTCTCCGCCGGGGCTGCTCGGGGGGGCCGTTTGGCTGGGCTTAAAAACGGGTTTATTCCCCTTCCTCCCAGAGCAGGGTCGCTATGGGGACAAAGCAAGAGGACCAAGGGGGAAAAAAATAAAAATTAGGAAAAAAAGCCATCTGGCGGGGGGGGCGCAGCCCTCCGCCGGGGGATTTCGATCTACCTTTTTGACCTGGTCCTCCTTCAGCTCCGTGAAGTAGTAGGCCAGGAGCTGGGCGGCGATCATCCTGCCGGCTGCAGCGGGCGGCTCCGCGCACGCAGCGATGCGGCGCCCGGGGATGGCCGCGCCGCCGCCGCAGCGCCTCCCCTTCCTCCTCCTCCTCCTCCTCCTCCTCCTCTCCCGGCCCCGCCCGCAGCCCCGCTGCCACAGCCGGGCGGGGACGTGGCGGCGGGGCGGCACGGAGCCCTCTGGGTGTTATTTCTGGCAGGCAGAGCGGGGAGGAGGAGGAGGAGGAAGGCAAAGCCCTGCCGTACCCCAAAGGGCCTTTTGCAGCAGCCTCGGAGACAGGCTGCCGAAGGCTTTACGCCACTCCTTGAACCCCGCTGTGGTACGGGCAGAGCAAACTGCAAAAAACCCCCTAAACCAAAGGTATTTTCAGAAGAGCCTCTTTGCTCAGAAATCTTTGAGAAAATAGCAAAACTGCAGGAAGCTCCACTAACACCGAGCGTCCCCTGCCCAGGTGCGATGCCTCCTCCAGAGCGAGCGGCACCCGGCCCGGATCCCCTGGGCTGCAGGCTGAGCGGCTGGGGGACTTGCAGGGGCGCCCTGAAAGGCGGGTAATGGCTTTGACTGTTGTACTTTTGGGGATCCCACATTCATATTCCATCAGCAAAATCCCCACACCAAATACACCGACAGACAGGACGTCCCCTCCCCGTGTGCGCTGCCCATGTTTTTGCCACGTTGGGGTGCATTCCCCTGCCTCTGAGGGCCCCACATCCACATAAGCGAAGAGGCACAATGCCCCTCCGAAAGCCTAAGGCAGGTGCCAAGGTGACACATGGCAGCAGACCACAAGGTTTTTGCCGTCCAGTCCGCAGGGACAGGAACACACACCCATGCAAACAGCAGTGATGCTGGAGGCGTGATTTGCATAGAGATTGTCTACCAAAGTCCAAGTGATTAAAAACCTGTTTCTTGAGTTTCCGGCTTCCTTTTCAGTGCTACTTTAATTAAATGGTTGCACTGGCCAAAATCACGAGCTGCTTTGGCAGACACATCCTCCTTTAGACTGCCCTAGTCACTGCAGGCAGGGTGGGCAGGATTTCCTTCTCCACCTCACTGCAGTAGCTTCAAGCCTAATCTCAGTGAGATTTTCACCAAGCGTTTCACTGATCTGCATGTGTTACTCCTGCTCATTTGTTTGGCAAGCTAACGAGCAAACATGCCTGCGCTCCCTGGCGCAGGCAGGCTGCCTCGCTGCAGGCGCAGCAGCATGGCCCTGCGACCAGGTGCAGTTGGAGCTCACAGGCAGTGCAGAAACGTGGGGCTGGGCGGCATCGTCCCAACAGTGTCCGGCAACATCACCCAATCCCTTACAGAGGCTGACCAAGCTCTCACTCAGATGTAATTCACTGTTCAGCCACGTTCCTCTTCTGCTGCTGCTTAGAAGCTATCTTTAATTCCCAGCCCAGGCTCGCTCCTGGTTTCGATCCATCCATCATCTGCCAAACCTTGTCTTTCAGCTGAAATTGCCCTCCTCGCTCTCGGGTGTTTGCTTTCTATAAATACAGAGGAAAGTAACCGTATACATCACAGAATCACTAAGGTTGGAAAAGACCTGTAAGATCATCAAGTCCAACCATCAACCCAACACCACCATGCCCATTAAACCATGTCCCACAATGCCTCGTCCACAGGTTCCTTGAACACCTCCAGTGATGGTGACTCCACCACCTCCCTGGGCAGCTTATTCCAGTGTCTCACCACTCTCTCAGTAAAGAAATTTTTCCTAATATCCAGTCTAAACCTCCCCTGGCACAACCTGAGGCCATTTCCTCAGCTTTTGCTTCACTAGGCAAGACAGACCTAGCTCTTTTTTGGTCTCCTTTCCCTGAAAAGCCCAGGCTGGTTTAGCAGCGTTTTTCTACACTCGCTCCAGCCTGAACTCATCTCTATCAAACACAGCAGCTAAAGTCAGGTAAGTTATTCCGGAGAAGGCCAAAACCCCTGCACTGACGTTCAGGGTTCTCCTACTGGAAATATGTCACCAACCCCCTTCCCATTAACAAGCACAAACCCTGAGGCTCCCAAGCTTAACCAGGATACCAAGATACCCCTGTGCCATCAGCCCCCCGCTCCCAGGAGACGGCAGACCTTGCACGCCAAAAAACATCCCCGTTCCTGCTTCCCCAGCGTGGCCAATGGAGTCCTGGCTGCCGGAGATGTCCTCACCAAAAAGCTGCCCCCCAGCAGCTCAGATCAAAATTTAGAAGCAAAAAGTCGCTTTCTGCACATGTGCATTTACATTTGCCTTTTGTTGCTGTATGAGCACCGCCTGGCACTGCTCAATTCCCGCAGGCTCTGTGTTCACAGAACTTCCTCTACACAAGGTTTACAAGCCCTACTCTCTATCCCCTCCAGCTCAGATAGCTAAACACCACCTAACTACACGATACTCACCTCAGTTACCTTGCTGCAGGGATGCTTACTCACTCAGTTAAAACACTTGGACACAAGCTCAAGTTGTTATCAGCTAATCTTTAACCAAACGAAAGCAATTCAAACCATCCCCTCTGGCTCTCAAGGGATTTTAATCAGCCAGCTAAGAGTTTGGGAAGTCCAAAATATTCAAAGTGGTTATGAATAAGAATGGTCTTCTCTTTAGCACAACACCTGTCTCAAGAACCTGCAAGAGGAGGACACGTTTGTTTTCTTCATCTGCCAAAATGCTGACTTAGAAGTGAATTGAAAATGTCACAGATCATTAAGGTGGCTTTTGCCTCCACTGATCATTGGTATTACAACATATTTCAAAACTCACCAGAAACAACGGCCTCGGGTTTCCTTTCAGCTACAAAAAGCAAGCAGTTCAAAACATCACTAACTCTGAAGCCCTCTTGGTTCTGTGCAATGAAAATAAAACGCACACACATTACAAACCCCCAAATGAAGAATAAAGTATACACTTAAGCAGGAGGTGGCTCATGTGACAAAGTTGAAAGCAATTAAGGGACTGTTAAACAAGTACTGCGAGTAATTTGGTTTGTCTTGAGTTGCTGAGCATGGCATTCAGGGGAACAAAATGAACTGCACAACCTAAAAGCCATTGGGAAAAAAGTAACAGTCCATCCACGGCAAAACGGCTGCAGTGTTTAAACATTACATTTAGTATTTTTAAACTGCTCCTTGCAAGAATAAGTAAGAGCGCATGACCAGCTTTGATGCTGTAACCAGCATTGGGATGAATGAGCTTTCCTCCTACCATAGAGCTGGAAGGGCAGCTAAATACCCCTGTGGACACCCAAACCATTTGCAAGCCCTCTTTGCATTGCCAGGCCAGCAGTGAGCACACAGGTGTTATTTTGGGGGGCTCGGGAAGAGCTGTGCACAGGCTGCCCGGCACGACCAACCAGTTCTTCACCTCTGCCTCTGCGAGTCTCTCGTACCTCCTTACCATCCAGCCCTGGGATTTTCCCTTCTGCTTTACTGGAAGAGATCAATTCAGCAGCCAATTAATTACCAGCACCTAATGTACGCTGCCAGCCATCCAGCAGGCTATTTTGAAAGCCACCGTCCTTTAAGATAAATTACTGGAGGCTGAACGTGACACCCGATGACTTGCAGCTATTTTGATTGTGCTCTAATCTTATTGTCCAGGTTTAACTGTACTGAAGTGTTTCAACTGACTGAAATAATTCAGTGCATCAGGTCTCCTGGGTGCGTGGTTTTTTCTGCTTTGCCTGTTTCTTCCTTAAATGTTTACTACTCTGTATAAGTCTGCATTCAGATTTGACTCCTATACAATGAGGGGATTTTGGTTTCAATCATGTCCATCACATAGTTTTGATGTACACAGTTGCTAGATGCTTTCTACTTTTGATAGGAAACAATGAAGTTGTAGTTATGTTTGCAGTTCGTTTTTTTTTTTTTGTCTGGAAAATGATCGATCCACTTTTCCCCACATTGCATTTTCCTTTCACAATACTTAAAGCAAAGTGAAAGAAAGCACCATCTCTAAGAAACAGCAAGTTCCCAGTTCATGACAGCACTTCTGACTAACAAGGGAATTTTTAAGTAGCCTTCGAAGCTCCCGTTCCACGGTAGGAAACTATGTGTTTGCACAGAAGAAATAATCATTCGTTTGTGCTGAACTTGGTGCAGAAGCTACTAAGAAAATCTAAAAGCAGCAGAGATATCGATCTGATAAGCCATTCAGCCGAATGAGGTTAAATGCATTATGCAATTTCACCTTGCCAGGAGGCACAGCAAGTAGACACTACCACAGAGCCAGCCACAACGCTTTCTCTCATCTTTCCCCTATTAACTAGGAACGCCTCGAGGGGAGCTCGTTCCACACACAGGAAAGACCGCACCACATGCAGATGGAGCAGCATGCACTTATAAAGTGGTTTTTATGCTCCCGGTACAGCGTGCCAGGAGTATGTTTCCAAAAGACGAGCGCTTCCCCTGGGAAACATGGAGCTGGGCACCCCTGGGAAACAAAGGGCCGGGACAGGCTCGGTGCATCTCGCCGAGCTAACCACCACCGCCAAGAAAGAGCCGTGGGTTTTGCCTGCACCCAAACACTGGCAGGGCTTGAAGCTAGGGACTGTGTGAGACTGCCGGGCCCTGCTCCGGCAAGAGCGGTCAGAGAGAGGATGACCACCTCTGGCCCCAGGAAAGCAGGACCTCCCTCTCCAGCCCTCCGACGACAAAAGCTGAGGACTGCCAGTGCTAATGACTGGCTAACAGCTGTTTCTTCTTTTTAATTTATAACTTAGTTTTATATTTATTTTCTATTTATTTGTATATTGCATGTATATTTTATATATTATCAAAATTGTAATTTCTAATTAAATTCAAATAATTAAATAAATAAAAACACCATTTTCCACGCCTGGCCATGCATACGGACTGTCGGGCAGCATCACCGCCATACACACGCCACTGTCATCGCGTCCCGCAGCAGCTCGCAGGGGGACAGCACACACAGCTCTGTGCCCAGCCCCGATGCTGTCCTCTTCGGGTCCCCCAGGGAGGGGACAGGGCACGGAGTCCGTGCAATGTTGGGAATAACGTGAGATATCATCCCACATACTTTGTCGTCTGCCTCTCAAGAGTATTGCCGCAATACCCCGCTGTGTTTTAGGCACAAAGGCTAACAAGGGATTCTGCTCTGTTTTGTTGGAGTTGCTCTAGGGAGACGGCAAGCTGCTTTTAAATAAAGTCCCTTTAGAAGGAGTTTAGCACCATTCACTGAGCCGAGCATTTGAGGGCCAAATGACACTACGCAGGGCTATGGCTTTCAAGACTTAAATCCCAGTAACCTCCAAAGACAGGGCTGTATACCTGTGAGCTGTGTACTGCACAACTAAGGACCACAAACAGCCATGTCTAGTCCATGGCCACGATGAGAGGAGAGTGGATAAGGAAGCAAATCCAGCAAAGGAGGAGCGTTGTGTACTAGTTCACAAGGGAACAGAGACTCCTGGGGCAGATGGAGATGCTCTGTGTCTCAGCTCCCCACGTCTGAGCATCAGGCAGCTGTGTTTGCTTTTATTTCTTTAAAGTAGCTGCTGTTCTTCAGCATCAGAGGCACGCAGAGATCATGACCCCCACAAAACCAAGAGGTGCAAACCAGAAAGCAAATAAGCACAAGCCCAAAACACACGGCTTACAATAAAGCCCCACTATTTGGGAGGCCCAGCTGACTATTTCTTTTTAAACCTCTTCATGATGGCAAGCTTCATTAAGTTGGGGGCAAAACAGATTACTCCGTCTTTAGTTAATTGATACTTCCAAAGCTATGGGCTGCACGAACTACACTGCAAAGGACTTCTCTACCCAAAGCCTCACATACATGGGGAAAGGAGCAAAGAGCTCCCAGGAGTCACACCACCACAAAACTTAACCTCTAGCTCCTCGTTGCACAGCAGAGCTACTCTATGCAGCTGAGGAAGTTGCTAAAAATTCCAAGTTCTTTAGTGGTTTCTTGTGCAGTGTTTCAAGAGAGAAAAAAACCCAACGCACAGGAGTGGGCACTAAAGGCAGCACAGCTGAAGGGTCAGGACTTGGAGGGAGGATGAGCAGCACTGTTTGCGTCCAAGCCTCCACTGCTGGCTGGAGGTGGGATAAGGAGAGGTGTTTCCCTGCTGTAGGGAGAGGAGCCCATTCTCTGTTATTTTATAATGTTTAAAAGCAACTTGAAACCCCAAATACTATCTCATGATGGATTTCTTCCCCATAGCAGTGCACCCAACAGCTCCAACATGCAGCAGCTATAGTAAAGGGGCACCTTTCTCACAGCACCATCTCCCTTGTGCCACAGGCATCCCCAAAAGCAGCATGGGGACTAACTGGAAGAGATAGCCCCTTTTGCTGTGGGGCTGATGGATAAACCAGGGAACTGTTTCCCCAAAAGCTTTCATTCCCCAGCAGAGAAAGCAAAGTCACTGTTGTGCTAAAATGCTTCGTGGATGATTACAGGCATCTCCCCCGGACCCCCCCGAGAAGAGTCCCCAGTCATGACAGCATGTCTGCCTCAGTGATAGCTCTAGGGAGTGCAGGCATAAGCCCCCGTCCACCCACATTGCCAACAGCCATGCCGCCGTTACTCATCCATCCCAGCCAAGGAAGTTAAAGCAATGTCAGGTTAAAAGTAAGCAGCCAACACAGAATACAATGCATTCCTGTCCACACAAGGTGCTGTGTCATGTATTAATGAGAGTTACAATGAATTAAGTCAACAGGTTTTCCAACCCACTGTGTTTTCCCAACACAGATCCAGACTGCTCACATCGCTGGGCGCTTTGCATGCAAGTCCACTCAGTTTGCTCTTCCCTTACACGCTAAAAATGAAATACAAGTGTAATCCATCCAAACTCATCTCTTTCTTCTTTCCCTGCCTGTCCTGGGTATTCACCACAGCAACTTCTCTCTCTCCCCAGTGCCAGAATTACAACTCATTTTACATCTCTGCAAAGGAAAGCAATAACCATGCCAGTTTTTTGACTCAACTTGAGGCTCTTCTGCATTAGTTTAACATTTTTTCCATTGAGGTGAGAACTGCTGCATCAAGCAACCGCTTTTTCTAGTGCATTGGTAGTAAGTCACTATTGTGGATCATATACATATAAAGCAGACCATACACTCACATATATTTGTATCCACGCAGAAGCACATCAACAAACTCAGTTTGTAAGGCAATAGAAGGGCAGCGGTGTTACGGTGATGAACCTAGTGTCAATGAGTTGCCTTTCCTGACCAGGAGGTGAAGCATTTGTTTCATTTCATAAAACATCTCTTGACTCCAAGAAACTGAGATGAGCACAAATGCAGATTTCTGATACTCTACTAAATCTCCAATGCTAGTAAAAAACGTTAAAAGAAATGACACTGAAAATAGTGAAAATAGGGCAAAACATAAAGTGCAAACTGGTTTGAAATTTCAGAAGGAATAAGTTTGAAGTATTTGCAGTTGTTCAATTCAAATCTTTTACCTTGAGAAGAGGCAGTTCAATACCAGTTAAAGCATGTCTGCATAACCAGCAATTCACTTAAGTGATGAGGCAGTTACAATTACTTAAATGAAGGAAAATATAACCTAATTTATTGCACTATATAGAGACAGCTTTCCTAAATCTGCTTTCAGCTCCTCACAGCTCATAGAGTTCGCTCATTAAAGTTTAGCTCAAAAACACCCGCTGTGTGGGAAGGCTTACAAAAACAAAGCCAATCCTTCATCCTTGCAGAAAGCAGTTAACCTCTGGCAAACAGCTGGTTTCTCTGCACTGGTGTGCACTATTCCAAGAAGGTTTTAATGGCACAGTTCAAATCGGTGCCTTTTAACTACAGTGCGTCTTTTCTATACAAGCAGTAAAATGGTAATGAAGAACTTGGACTTTCAGCGTAGAGAATGAGACCTGCCCCTCTCTTTTGGCTATCCACTAATATAAAACAAGGCAATACCTCTCAACCCAGGCTAAGAGGCCAGTTTCCACTAAGTATACGCCTTTCTCCTTGATCCAGCATTTGATGCTAGCGAAAATCAGTTTGCATCGCGAGTCCCAAACCCACAGGGGTGCAGGCTTTAGGTTTGTGCTCCTTTTCCAGCGAGACCCAGCATAAGAGAGTCTCCTCCCAGGCCAGGTTAATATCCTCACAATACGGAGCTCTCCCCAATACTAAGTTAACGACCCCCACCCTTTAGTCGAGAAGGGGCACAAAGCAGGTACTTACTTTGCACAATGGGGAGCAGCAGTAGCCAGGCACATCCAGGGCGTTCGGCTCCTTCCGCGTGGCCATAGCAGGAGCACCTTTTGCCGTGTCACATTGTCATCACAGGGGGCTGTCAACAAGAAAGGAGGCAGAATTGTAGGTTTTCACATCACACCCCCCCAACCTTAGGATGTCTTTGAAAACCACACCCCCCACAGACAGGTGCTCTCTTAAAAACCCATCCAGCGGCAGGGATACAGCAGACGCAGACCCACGGTTAGCATCACCCCAAGAGAGAGGGGAAATTGGGGGCATATGAGCTATGGACCGCAAGTGTGACCCAGAGTAATGGTGGAAACTGGGAACGTGTTGGCAAAGCACTGGCCCTTGCATGGCTCCAAGATACAGTGGTGCCATGGGATTCCTGCCGCACAGAGGGAAGGAGGGCTTAGCAAGCAAATGTTGTGTGATAAAACACCTGAGTCCTGCTAACAGTTTGTTACCCTAATTATAAGAACCCACCAAGCCTTGAAAATACAAAATATTCACCTTAAAAATCAGTACAGGAAGACGGTCACAGACACTGAGCATCGTCCAGGAGCAACCACAGATTTTGAGCTGCTCTGTGGGAATTTAGTGATACCTTTTTTTGGCCAAAGCCCAAATCTATCTCAACAGAGACTGGAGGCAGATGCAAACAGCACCTCTGAGCAAAATTTTGGCTTCTGCAATTTTACAGGCTGTCATCACGAAACACGTTAGGGTAGGATCAGAAACCCAACGAGGCCAGCCCTGGCCAGGTCCCGGGGCATCTGTGTGGCTTGTTCGGGGTCCTCCTCTCTCCCCACCCCAACATTTGTTCCCTCAAGCCACTCTGGCTCTCCCGGGTTTTTCTGGGTGCCCATGCCCCGGGGCGGCAGTGGGACTGAGGGGTCTCTGTGAGGAGAGGTGGGAGCTGCCCCAAGCTGGACTCCTCTGCAGCCCGTGGGGAGACTGCAGTGGGGCAGGTATCTGTACTGGTGGATACTGGTGCACACTGATAAGCCTTCTACACTGGGGAAGGTGTTGTTTTAATTTTGTCTTTGTTTCTCACCATGCAAATCTATTTTAATTAATTTTCCCCAAGTGGAGTCAGTTTTGCCCATGATGGTGATCGGTGAGCCATCTCCCATCCTTATGTCCACCCATGAGCTGCTTCCTCCTGTTTTCTCCCCCATCCTGCTGAGGAGACTGAGAGCAGGTTGGATGGGCGTCAGGCAGCCAGACACAGTCAACCTGCCACACCAGATCAAATACAAACCTAGAAGAGATTCTGGACCCCTATTTTCATTCTCAGATTTTCACACACAAAAAAAGTAGATGGGGAAAAAAAAATAATTCAAAAATTCACGTATGTGTCAGAAAGTTAGTTCTTATTTTAGTTAAATAGGTTTCTCCATCCCTCTGACCCATTCCTGGTAGTAAACCTGGGAGTCTGGCCTCACAGCATAACTACAAGAGATGGGTGATGGAGAATCACTTTTTTTTAAATCTAAACCAAGAAGTTTTTCTTGTCATCTCAGTGCTTTAAATGGGCGACCCAGCTCTACGAGCTTCCTGGTCAACAGTTCTGGCCCCATACTTCAGCAGTGGTCCCCAGCACCCGCTGCAGCAACACATAACCCCGTCCTGCTTGTCTTGCCCTTCCTTCCCTGAGGAAGATACAATTTTTGGCAAAGCAAAAGTATCCTCACAAAAGCCCCGATATCTTAGGTCACTACAACTCGTCCCCTGCTAGCTCCTTTGACAGCTGCCATGAGTTCACCAGTCCCATCTGGGACCTGACCAGCACGGACAGACCCATGGTCTCACTTAGGGCATCTGTGTCTCCCAGCAGGGAGACAGATATTTCTGCTCTGATATTTGACATCTGACATCAATACAAACAAATGTTTTAATCACAACTTTTATCTATAATCATGTTTTGGACAGATAACGGCAACAACAGTCAACATTTGAGACCCAGAAAATACCCTCAGCTGTGTTGTCACCTGCCCTTAATATCAGATGCTACCAATTCAGGTCACCAGCATGAAGCTGCAGGGATGCAGGTATTGTGCAGGTGAGGAGGTCTCATGCTTTTCAATACCAGCTTGGTCAACCCCTTCCTTCCCCCGGCACAGCAGGGTCATTGCACATGGTTTAACAGATGCTCTCCTGGGTGGTGGGACAAGCACCCTCCTTGCAGAGCTTTGTCAGCACCCCGAGTACCCTAAGTGGATTTTTGCCTCTCTCTGCAGCACTGCATATTCAGAACAACAGGGTTCGACTTGGACTCCTTAAACTTTGACCAGCGCTGGAACAATAAATCCAAACGATTTCCAACTGCAAAAGAGGAATTTGCTTAAAAATAAAACTGAATTTTTCACATACCCTTGGCTTTATCTGGAGAGCAGTCTGGACAGTAAGACACAACCACCAGCACAAACAGGATCCCAAATATATTTAAAGAGCAAAAGAGCCTCTCTGCAGTCGGGTGATGATGATGCTTCATTTGGATCTGCTTTCCAAACACTTACACAGCATCCCCTTCCAATCACAACATGCCACTTTGAAATGCCAGTACCACTTAGCTCCTGAGTCTATTAGACCATGAAGCAATAAACCCAGAGAGACAAAAATAACCCAGATACCTACTTTAGCACCCAGTTGAGTTGACAGGTGTTATCCCGAGGGCTCCGTGGCAAAAGCATCCTCAGAAATGCCATACCTTGACCTTTGCACAACAGGCGGCATGAAGCTGATCTCCAAAAACTGTAGCGTCTTCCCAAAAGGTGCTAATATTAACTATGGCCCTTTGTTTCTTTGCACTCAAGGTTTCTCCCTGTCAGCTTTCTGGCATTTGCCAGCGTGGTGCACGCTTTACTGGGCAGATATTGAGCTGCAAATTCCTTCATACTTCTCTATCCACAGCATTCTGCAGCTAAAGCGCTAGCTGGCCAGCAGATGAAAATGCCACTTACTGCTTATTCCTGCTGCAGTTTGTTGAATTAAAACCTCTTTGTTTGCAAGCTGTAAACAAATTCTTCTTAATCTTTCAATAAAAAATGTCAGTTATGCTCTCTGACAATGTAACTTCATTGTGATGAAAGAAGGCATTGCTATTGCTCTAATCGTGATAACATATCAGCTGTTTTTAGAGTCAATTCCTTTTTGTGCAAAATTTAATGACCATGCAATTATTCAAATTTCAGACTAACAGACTGGGCTTTAGACCTACAGCGCTGCTCCCTTGCTCTGAAAACACACACTTGTAAGCAACAGAAAAGTCTCTAGAGCAGAAGTTCCAAGTTCAGAACGCAAAACACCTTTACAATTAATTCAGCACAGCCGGACTCGGGCCCAAGTTAAACACAGCTACTTCATTGGAGAGCCAAGGAAAGAAAGCCAAATCCTCAGCACGGTATCACAGGTGCTTCTCAGGCCCATGGCTTTCATTTGGCTTCACTGGGAACCGTGTTTATGTCCGGCTTCCTCGTCTCTCTCTGGTCTCAGTGCGTTTCCTGCAGAATCGCTGGCCACAGCAGATGTGCCCTTCAGGCATTTCAACTTTTTTTTTTTTTTTTTTCCTCATGCCAGTATTTATCCCATTTGTTTCCAGAATCAGCTGCAGCTCCCAAATCAGCGTCCGTAACTTTCCACTTTGAAGTATTCAGGACACGCCTGCTGGGAAAGCATCTTCCTTGTTTACCTGCTCAGACCCTCACAGACTTTCCCTCCGTACCCTTCTGCCATCCATTTTCTCCTCCTGCAGAGAGCTCCCCTCTACAACAAAGTTGTCCATCACCAGCTAATCCGCTCCGTTAACCGGTTACATTCCAATAACCGCTCTCATCATCCTAACCGTGCTTTATTTATGCTTGCATGCAACTGCAGCCAGAGGCGGCTGCTGCCCCAGGATCTCAGCTCACCCCGTAAGGTGCCTTTCCCCCCGCTGCTGAGGGAGTGCCTGTGCTAAACTCAGCCCCGCAGGTCTCATCCCCTCTGCATCTCCCTGCTCTCCAACTCTCCGCGGCAGCAGAGGACAGCCTTTTTTCGCTCCCAGGAGGGGCCGCAGCCTGCAACGATGAGGACAGCCCTCTACAACGGCCTCGCACGCAGCAGTCCTAGTCCCACAGTTAAACAGATGGCTCAGCATCACGGTACGGTTTGGCACTGGCCAAGCCAGCCCCATAGGAACGGGCACTTCCCAGGTGCACAGAAGCCTTTAGCAAGCCGAACATCCAAATAGCAAGCAGCAAATTAAGAACAACAAAAACAGCCCTCCAGAAAAGTAAACTGAATCAACAGCTCTGCTGGTTATGAGACTGAACCCTGGTATTTCTGAAATGCCTGAGGCTGGGAGCTACATCACGTCTCCAAGTCCAAAGGACGTGGATGCTGGTACAGTAGCCGCCCCACTGCCTCCCTCCCCTTTTATCCTGCCCACAGAACAATCAAAATGGACCAGTTAACTCCGTTACATCCTTAAACAGTCCTTGTAACTCACTAATTTTAATATATCACACCTTGCATTACTGTCATCCCTTTTCCCCACTATTATGACTGACTTTAAAGTTGTTCCAATCTGCAATAACAAATTTATGGGGAAGCTTTGACTGTTGATGTGCCATATCCTTCACACATCTGTACCCCCTCCTCCAAGCAGCCTTTATCCTTCCCAACAAAAGAAGAAAATATAGTGGCAGTGAAACAGTCTCAGCCTCCACCCCCCACCTTTTTTTTCTTTAATATAGCTTTGGTTTGGTGTTTGTTTGGTTTTAACTTACGCTTTTCTAGATAAAAATAAGGATTTTGAATTTGGGGGGGGTTGGGTTTGGGGTTGTTGGTTGTTTTTCATAACAAGTCAGGAAAGATCAAGGGTGGAAGGCCCTTCTTTCACTCCTTCCAGCAAGCTCCTGCTTGCTGAGGTTCCCCAGCATTTGGGTCTTCAACTACTCCACAGAAGACCTCCAGCCTGGAGCCCTTCGTCCATTTTCCTGTAGCAAATTCCTTGTGTCGGTGGCAACGGTTTTATGGAGGAACCCACATTTACCAGGTTTCTTACCAAATCTGTTCTCTCTTCACAGCACGCAGCTTTTACTATCTCTAGAGGTGCCTGGGCTGCACAAGTCCCTCAGAAAAAGAGTGCAGACGAAGCATAAGGCTGGGTAGGGAGGGGGCTGGCATCTGGAAGATGTTAAAAAGCATGCAACGAGATCAAAATTATTTTGGCATTCCCCTCTTAGATAGACATGAGCCATCACGTTTACAGCACCTTCACTGTGCACCTGCAGTGCTATAGGATCAATGAGAGAAGGGAAAACATTAATTAAACTTTTGGTGGTTTTATATCTTGCTTTACATCAGCTTTACAGAGTGGATGCAGCGCTGGGACAAAGCAGACATCTGATTTCCCTTCCCGCTCTCACCCCAAAAGGCCATCCATACTCATGTACAGAAATAGGTCTTTTTTTATTATTTAAAAAAAAAAAAAAAAAAAATCACTTGACAAGCTACCCACTTGACAAGTCTGAGAAACGCTCTGGATGAGGCAGTGGAGGTCCTTTCTAGAGAAATTGTAAGTTGACATGTAGCTGGACAACATTCACCGAGTCTCCCATGCTTCCTGCCTCCCTCCCTCTCCACCTACTGCTACGCTGACATTGTATCTGAGACCCCGCCAAACAAAAGCCAGCTCATTATACCAAATGCAAAGAAACAAATCACAATACTTCCATTTTGGTATTACCTACCTTTCGGCCCCAAACTCCTTTACACTAATCTGTTAATCCTATATAATATTGACTTCCCAAGAAGGGAGATTATGCTAATCAGGATTTCTGAAGGATTTACACATGATCCTATGTTTGCTTTTGAACTTTGTCAGAGTGACAAAGAGAGTATGTCACCACTGAGCTGCTACTACATTTTCTCCCAGGATTACGAGTCAAGCACCAGCGCTGTCCAAATCTATAGCCACCAAAATGTCTCTCTAGTAGGCAAACCAACACATTTAGGATCACCTCTTCCCCACAGATGAAAGGGTAATTGCAATAATCTACTGGGAGTTTCCAAAAAGCACAAACCTTAGAAGTATTACTGGGCAGAGGTACTATCACACCTGTGATTTAAAGATCTTTCAACTTTCCAAATCAAATGTATGACCTAGATCTGAAAAAGGATGTTCATGTCTTCAAGAAGCATCAAAACAAAACCAGTAAATTCAAGAAGTACTAAATACATTGACTGGAGAGAAGACCCACAAAACACACAGAAATGAAACATCACAAAGCTATCCAAAAAGCAGTAGAAAAGATGTGAAACCGGAAGATCTCATTTTATTTTAAACTGACCACCAACTTCATGTGATCAATTGTACTACATATTTTTCAGCACATGGTATGCTGTGTTACATTTAATGGAAGGCCTCTATTTTTATTTTAAGCTAAGGCTTTAAACTGAATCACCACATACAATGTGCAGAGAAGGGTTTTGATTCAGCAGCTTAAAACCTATACAAGGGAGATTGCAAGTTTACAACAGTCCTCAAGTTTCCACATGTCGACATAATCAGGAACGTGATGCTGCATCATTACCCAGATGGAGAGTGTTCTGGTCAGCCAAAAGCATCAGTGTGTTTATGGGATCCCTGGGACACTACAAGTGAAGTTTGTACTCCTGGTAAAATCCCGCAGTAACCAATCCTTCCCTTCTCTAGGGCTGCCCAGAGAATCTTTGCTCGTTCCCTTTCAGAAACCAGCAGCCTTCCCAGCTTGGATGCCATCTCCCTGCCCAGCAGATGTGTATCAGAGCCACATGGGAGCTGCCTGGCTTCAGAGCATGCCAGCAGCTTGCAGAAAAGGCAAGAGCATGCGTGTCCTGGGCCTTGGGGACCTCGACAAGAGCCGTAGATCGCCAAGCACTTTGTGAGCAGTTTCAGGTTCACGTGATTGGATTCCACGACACCCACAGACTCACTGGAAAAAAACTGCAGATGCAAAAAGTATTATTATGTGGGCCTAATCTACTGCAAAAAAGGAGTAACTGCAGCTGAGGTGCAAGTATTTGCACAGAGTCAGTTTAACTTCCAAAAAAGACTAAAAAGAAAAATCAAAGCAATATAGGATTTCTTTCTAAATTTAAAGCAGGGATCCATGCAAGGGGTTTACCTTGTTTTGTTACTGATTTGCATTCCAATTGCGCAGAACAGACTTCAGAATGAAAGTGCAAAAGATACTCTGCACCATACTCATGTGGCCATCCTGGGGCAAGTCCCCATAACCTCATTCCAGCTATACAGGGACACACTTCACTCACAGATGCACTTTTGCAGATTAGCACAATCCACTCCCCCAAAAGGACCCGAAAGTACACAGATAGTGCAAGATTTCAGAGTGCCGAGGGGAGAAACAGCCAATGCAGAAGAGCTATCCTAGGCTATTTCTAGGTCCCACATAGCCCCAAGTTCTGATGGTTTTTTCTTCTATACCCAGCCCCTCCACATTTAGCCTGTTCATCCCCAGGAAAAAAATAACTCTGCCGCCACTACGTAGCAAGCTTTGGTTTCTGTAGCTCAGTGGATTCTGAAATATAAAGGAAAAGTAAAATATTAAGTTTCTTGACAAAAGGACAAAAACATTAAACATTATATGAGTTCACAACTTGTCTCTTCCCAAATGCTCAGTATGGTGAGCTCAGCACCATGAGGAATTCCTTCAGAAGTGAAAATTATTTCCAAGTACTATTTTTTACCCATCCAGTGACTCCGACACAGACACAGAGCTGTTGACATGTTTCTTTTAAAAACTATGAAACAGGAGAGGTCTGTAGCTTCAAATTTTAAATTTGCCATTGCTAAATTTAAACCCGTCGGCCTTGTTACAGATTATTACATAAACCCAACTGCTTATGCCCCTGCATGATAGTTACTTTTGACCTAACTAGGTTTAAAGCACATTTCTTGGCCCCACTATCTGCTGCCAGCCTGAAAGGAAGCAAACACCCAAGCAGAGAGGATTAAAGGAGATACAGGAATACCTGAGAACAGAGAATAGCAGGCTACAGATCTGCTGCTTCTCTGTACCATAGTATTGTTTCAGTTTATTCTGAGATGGGTAAATCAGGTGAGGGATGTTTGGTCACAGAAGGGCACAGGTTATTTTCCTGGTGTTTGCGTGCCTTTATGCATGCTACTGCCAAATAAAATGGTCCTTTATTAGTGTTGAGAAACAGGCAAATTTGGCTGCAATTTGACAGGCCCTATCCACAAGCCACATTCATCATAACTGCAGTGCTGCCGAGTACTGTTATAGATAGGTTTAAAGAAAGCTCCCACTTGCCTACATGTTCTTCCCACAACTCGGAAGAGGCACTAGACAGAGAAGCGAAGGCTCACAGCACCACAGATTTATTTACAACAGACTACAGACAGACAGAGCAGCAGGCAACAGAAAATGAAAAACAAGGATAAACTCCCTTTTGCAAAATGGAAACTATCCTCCCATGAACAGGCAAGGAGATAACTTAAGGAAAACAAAGAGGAGAATTTCAGAAATTCAGGTGTTTTGTTTTTTTTTTCTCTCTACACAGCTGATTTGGCGGCCTGAAGATGAACAGATTTGATACTCTCTAGGTAGCTCCGACACAGACATAGCAGACTCTGTAGCTTCTTCATCCTCTCTTTCCCCCAGTATGAAAAGAATCAGCCACAGTCAGAATCCATCCAGTGTTGGTTTAGGTTTATGTGCACTCAAATGCACTAGTATATTTTGATACAAACAGATACTTTGTGGAATCATATTTTTTTTCCTTTACATTCGTCTAGTAAACAAGCCTCCTGTTCACAGGGAAGTTTTGCAATACAACACACTTGCAACCAATGTAGCAGTGGTGGGGGAGCATCACTGGTCAAAGCTCATTAATTTATTTTACTTGCAGATTTATTGTAAAACCTGTGAAGCATTGAACAAACATGTCCACTAGATAAATGCAACACCAGGATCTCAATATTCCTTGAGCCAGGCCAAGCCAAAACTAAAACACACAAAAATCCTAAGAAACTGGCGATAAATTCAGTTGTAGTGCAGTAGCTTATTTAAGCCATTGTGAAAAGACACATTTGGGGTTGATTTCCTTGTTTGTTTGTTTTGGTTGGTTGGTTTGTTTTCACTCTCCCATGTGCATTATAGATGCATTGCAGGAAGTACAGAACTGAGTAGATGGCAGTATGGCAAGACATAATGCCAGTGGGGAGCAGAAACACCTGATCCAAGTTATCAAAAGACAAAAATCCACAATCCTGGCACGTCAAAAACCAGCTGATCCCTGAAAACAGGTACCTGTGTACTGGTGTATGGCAAAACTATCTTGAATTACTGCTCAGCAAATCTCTAGTGCACACGCCTGGCAGTGCTGAAATGACTCGACCTCTCATTTTTACTTCTGTCCAACATTATGCAATCTTTTTGCTACTGCAGTAATGAGGGCAGCTCCCTTCCCACTTCCATCTTCAGAGAGCATGAAAGTCACATCACACTGAGGTGCCAGTTCTTTCACTGTTTCCCGCAGGACCCTAGAAAAACTGAAAGGAAAGGGAGAGAAGAACAGAACATTTTAGCAGCTGCTTTCTGGTCTGAGATCTTTACATTTATCTATTAGCAAGGAACCATAACCTCAGCCAACATCTTCCACTGGTTCTCCACAGCACCCCTTTCTGTTTATTTTTCCTCCTACTCAGGAAAGAGACAAGTTTCTGTACACAATCACATTTTAGTTTCTATTTCTCCACTTTAATTTTGTTCAGCATGATGCCAGACACCCCCCTTGCCTTTAGAGATCATGGAGGTGGCTCTCTTCTCCCAACTCAAAAGCTAACACATCTACTTCTCGGGCTTGCTCACAAAATAATGACCCAAGTCCAAAAACTTAACACAGCTTTCCATCTGTGACACCCAGATATTGCAGAAATCCCCCAAAACATTGGAAAATAAATATTAGAAGAGTAAGTTCACTCAAGACCCCAGAGAAAAGAGCCTCCCAGTGTTAACTGGACTTGACTTTGCAATTTTTGAACCTTTGGTTAGGCTAGAGAAATGACAGGAGGCAGGGAAACATGTTAGATCTTTATCCCCTCTCATTTTTTATCATCTCAGCAGAAAGCTGGTACAGCTCAGTACATTTTCACAGTAGAAATGAGCAAACAGCAAAGGAAAGCGGTACCAAGGTACTCACTGTGGATGGAGCTTGTACAAAGTCCCATCTACTCCAACGGTGATTTGCAAGCGCTCCACACCCCGGTTTTCTCTCTTCTTCTCTACAATAGCTGCCAGTCCCGCCCCACAGAGCTGGGCGGCTCTCTTTGAAACAACTCCACACACCTCTTTCACAATGATGCTGTCTTCGCACGTGCTGTCCAGGCCGAGCTGCTGCAGAATTCGCCGGACTTGGAGGAGGGCGAGCCGATCGCTGCGCAGAGGGAAACACACGCAGCAGCAAGGCATTAGGGGAAGCTTCGGCAGGTATGCAAATGGAAGTCTTACAGCTGAGACTCCACCATGATTCAAAGGAAATGGCACCACTTCTCCAACTCTAACATTCTCCAATTGTTTGAAGACAGATTCCAGTCTGAATTCAGATGGAAAACTCGCTCCTGGCATGCCCTTTGCTACGTTAGACTGTATTTCCAGAAGGCACAAACAGTAGTTATTCACCTAACTCTCAAAGTCATGAGGGAGCTGAGCCACATCAGCCACCTGACTGTGTTATTTTTCATCTCAAGGCTGAGACACTAACTTCCAAGGTTTTCAACAGTAGAAAGGGTTTCAAATAGCCTGGAAGACCCTTGTAATCATGCACAGATATGTAGGTAAGCACATATTCATGGGTTATTTGTATATCACTGACTGTTTTTTTTTTTTTTCAATAATTACTATTTTAAGTCCTACAAGAAACACTCCAAGTATAATCATGCTTGATGGTTAAGGCATTCAAGGTAACACAGCTGTGTGGACAGGAAATGATAATTCATATAATTACATAATAATTCTGGAACTCCCCCAGTTCCTCATTTTTGGCTTTTATTTTGGGGCTGGGGGCATGGGGAGAAGGTGTACAAAGAAGAAAACTACAATTGACTTCTTGAAGGGAAGAGGTCCACACACTTGCAGAATATTATTTTCTAGAGGTCTCAGAAGACCTTAAGGATTTAAACCATGTAAATGTAACAACTTTACCTCTCAATCTGAGACAGGAATTTTGTTTCAAATATGCCTCTTTTCCTGAGTGATTCCGAAATCTGTCCTCTGAACAGCAGTCCTTGTTTGGTTAAGTCGATCAAAATTTGCCTTACTATTTCACCTAGGTACATTCCACTGGTCATTTTTTCATACCTGTTATGTTATAAAAGAAAAAAATGTGCTTTTAAAGAGATGCATGTTAGCTCTGTTTAACATGAGGGGTATGTACATGCTCTATCAACTCTCAAAAAAGCAGTAAAAGCTTGCAGAGCAATAGTCATTGAACTCCATCTTTTAACCATCAAAAACCTGTTGCAGTGACTTCAAGTGCAGACATTAATTACAACTTATTTACATATGTTAAAAGGTAACAGAACTAGAAAAAAAAACTTGCAATGTTAAACAGAAGACAGTCTTAAAGCCAGAGTCCACGCTGAAGCGAAACATTTCCCTGTCGTCGTCCCCTCCATGCACTCACCACTGAGTCATATGTAATCAATGCTATCTTTACCAAAGAGAGAACAATCAAGTTCAGCTTATCCTCTTGCACGAGTTGTATTTTACCTTTGAAAAAACACTCCAAGAGGAGGAACACAGCAAGACCTGCACTTTGCAGGGAAATCTTAAGAGCTGCACTGTTTGGTAACTGCCCTCAGGTGAAAACAGTGCTGTGGTAACAGAAACAATGTACATCTTTGGTTTTTTCTGGATATCTGCATTACTTACCATGCAACAAATTAAATATAATACTAAAATTTCCTTTCTGATTATTCATTCATTAAGCACATTTTAAAAAGCAGCCAGTGTGTCTCCAAGACTGACTTAATTAGACTCTTAGCATCAGGACCATCACATTTACCTCTGTTTCCCTGGGTTTAGTGAGCCTTCGTCTACTACTTTATCATATTTTGTTCTGATGTTGTCAATGCAGCCGTTGTCTCCAAATCCTCCCCATTCTGTATTAATGCACATTTTTCCTTCATTCCCTTCCACTATTTCTATGTTTTTCATGTCCTCCATGTAGCACACATTGCTGCCTGTTCCTAGGAGGAAAGAAATGACAAGGCTTCAGCCAGAAAAGTGAAGTAGCAGCTGAAACATATGGAAATGATTGTAGCGATCATCTTAAAAGCTCTCTTCTCCATGTCCCAAATTTCAAAGATCTCTCCATATCTTACAGAAGCGAGTGCTAGCCAGTATCGCTAAGAGTGCTGTAATTTATCATAACAGAATGTTACCAAGTAAAATGGGTCCTGGGCAGAACATTCCAAGCGTAGAGGAAGGAAGGCTCTCTGTTACAGGTCAGAAATGGCTTTGGCAGCTGTGGGCAAGCACTGATCAGTCATTGCTGCCAGTCTGGTTGTAACACACCACAAATCATCTTGCATGACAGCATGGTCCCAAAAGCAAACCCTGCTAGAGCCTAGCAGCCAGTCAAACAGCTACCAAGTCTGAAATGATTTGGTGAACAGGGCTTCATCCCTTGCAACAACATGGGTTACATTAACTAATATAAGGACCAGTTCTCCAAACAAAATGAGATAGCTGGTGCACTTAGCTAGCCAGAAGAGTGCATTTTCCAGTTGGGGCTTCAGATCTCACACCCTTAGATGTATTCCTGGCTGAAAACTTGGAGGGATCTACAGGGGGAATCATCTAGAAAGCCCAAAAAGAACTCATTCAAATTTTTTAAAAATATTTTCTTGTTCCAAGGCCTATGACCTGGCCACACAGTAAATATCAATACACTTGCCAAAATGAGGATTCATGCTATATCTACTGTTCCCATATTCTTTTACCAGGCACCCACTTGTTAGGCACCATCAGAGATATGATCAAAAGTCCAACAGGTTCAGGATCTTATCTGCTACAGGTGCTATTACGTTCTCTTTTAAATACCATACAAATCTGCCAAGAACTCCAAGTGACTACTAACACCATAGATCAAACTTAAATAAAAGACGTTGTTCTACAAATTCCAAGATAGGGTGCAAAGGCTAGCACCTGCATATATGCTTTCTTCTTATAGTGGTCACTTCAACATCACTGTACCTGCGATAAGGCCAATCTCACAGTTTGGATCCTCATATCCGCACGTCATCATTGTCCCAACGGTGTCATTCACCACTGCTACAATATCCAAGTCAAACTCCTAAAACACAAGTCACAATCAGTAGTTCCGGAGGAAGATGGAGCGTGCATTAAATACACCAAAAAGAGCAGAAAAGAATAGCTCACATTTCTTCTCCTGATGGCCTCTCTCAGCATATCAACAACATCTTCCCCCTCACAGTCTGTTGCCTTGAAACCTTTTGTCCATCCCACAAGTGTTCCCTGAAACAGAAGATGAAGAAAACCATAAGCGAAGATAGAGAGAAGACTGGAAGTTCCAAGCATCAGTCTTTTCTTGTCTCCACTCCCCTCCTTTGTCTTGTTTTATTTAAATAATGTGTTTCCCTGGACAGGTTACTGTGAGTGTCTAGTGCTGAGTGTGTGCGCACCTATCTTTGTTACTCAGCTGCTGATGGTAGTGACCCCAGATTTATTCAGCTATTTATCAAGACACTGCCAACGCAGTGCCTTCTAACACACTTTTCTCATTTGGAAAAAATTCCCATCTCACCTCCTTCTGTGCACATAGCCATTGCATTATCTGGGTGGGAAAGATTGTAAAAAAAAGCTTTTGCTGTAAATAATTAAACATTAATGAACATCTACTGTTAATTTTTGGCTCGTTTACTGAAGGACATTTGGTATGATCCTACTACTCCAGGCAACACTGGTTTGTTTCTTTTTGGACAGTGACCTGGCCTGACAGAAGCAGTTTTCCAGGTTACATGAATTAGCCTTCCACTTGCTAACTGGCTCCGGACTGTCTGTCCAAATAAGAAAAAAAAAGAGGGCAACTGGGAAAAAAAGCTGCTCTTAAAAAAAACCCTCAAGTTCTAGTAAGAGATCAAACACACAAGGTCACATACTGTGGGAGCCTGAGACAGATGTGTCTCACTCATTTTACAACCACCAATGTGGAATTTGTTTCCTCATCATTTGTCAAGACCTAAATAATATGCTGTAAGTTTGGGAAGGCATATTGAGCGGTCTCCCCACAAATAGCCAAGTCCTACTGCTATACTCTCAACTGTGATCTGAAAATTGAGACAGAGTAGACTAGCTTCTAGACTTAAAAGTTATTGTGAAAACCACCAGGACATAAAAACATTCAATAAAATAGCAGTCTCTCATTTCCCCAGTATCCTACATATTTGACTAAAATTAAACAGCACAACCTCCCTCACCCCTCTTTGGAAATGCATCAGAGTAACGGAGAATTATTTCTTCCTGAATTTGAATTTTTATTCTAATTTTTTTCTTACATCAGAACTGGAAAGATGAAGATATGATTTCCATCAATAAGCCACATATGTCAAATTAGCAAATCTGAGAGGTCCAACCTTTCCACGCTGAACAAGCAAGCTCAGTTCTGCCCACTGACACTCAATAAAAAGAAACTAATGTAGTGCAGAAGTTACACAGCCAGAGCTGTGCAGCACAGTTAGGAAAACACCCTGGCATTGTAGCTGAGCAAGTAAGAGGCAGCATCTGTTCTCTCTTGCCATTGAAGAGTTAAGGTAGCTTAAGAGATTCCTGGGCTATTAAAAATACGTCATTTTGCTATCATAAGGGCTTAGTCTTTATAGACTAAAAGCAAGTAACAACCATCTCTTATCAGACACAAGAGGTGAAAGTTCTACCTCCCATATGCATATAGGATAACTTTCTCATGAAATGCAACTAATTTGCACAGTAGAGTAATAAAATCCCCATACAACAGGTGAAATATTCTCTCTGAAGACTAATTTGCACGTGTGCGTGAACATATATATACACATACATATATATAGATATATCTTGTCAACCTTGTAAAGTCCTACTTGGAAGAAAACATTTAGAAGAATAGCTTTTTGCTTGCAATCTCCAAACCAACAAGTCACCCTCACCCAAAATTACGTCATTTACCAAGCAGATGCACAGCTGCCACTTGATCCATTCTGTGTTGCAGTTCTTACCTTGTCGATGCTGGCTTGCCTGCACGGGAAGGAGAAGGTGAAGCCCAGAGGCAGTCGAGCACCTTTAATCCCCATATACTCCAGAAAGTCTGCTATACACTGGACAATATGGTCAAAGAGCTGGAAGGACAGAAAAAGCATATAAATCTCACAGTAATCCCACACAATGGGCCTTGGCTGGATCAGTTAAACATTCGTTAGAGGTTACCTCTTCCCCCGTCCCCTGCATGATCTCCAAAGGAATGGCAAAGATTTTGTTATACATTTGCACTGATCTTCTTCTCCCGCTTCTGATTTTGACCAGCAGAACCCTGAAATTTGTCCCACCAAGATCAAGGGCAAGGAACTTTCCTTTCTCTGTAAGAGAAGAAAGGTATTTCATTTTGGTGCTTCTCGTAGCATGTTTGCCAGTCAGAACAGCATACTCTGCCACATATGCCCAAGAAACTTCATCTGTGCCAATGATAGCACACTGCTCCCTACAGCATTTATCCCATCAGTATGCTTAGCACGGGGCTGAAGGGCCAGCCAGATAACATCACAGGAAGCAGCGGTTTGCCAACATAAATCACCCTGACATTTGCCAGAATAATTGGCATATTCCCCCCCAGAAAACAGACAAGCAACTTTCCTGCACTACCTCCAGGTGATCACAAAATTACTTCACCTGTTCCATCTGGTGTCCCACAGACATATGTGGGTAACATCTTCACTGTAGCACTGGCTTGCGTCTCTCGCTTTAGCCCATATTCCAGCTCGGTCCTCATTTTGTTCTTAACTTCTCTGAGGGTCTCCAGGGACAGCAGAAACGGTGCAAGAGCAGCATCGATTTGCTTGCGCTGAGCAGCCAGCCTGTATGCCACTGCTGTGACCATGGCAGCCCCCTTCCCACTGCCACTCACAGAGAGGAGGAACCGAACATCACAGTTTGGGACCAGCCTTCTCACCACCTTGTGCAGACGTTTGGCATATCTACAGGAACAAAGAGTTTCTTTAGACTCTCACAGGCACTTCACACATGGTTTCCTTCACATGCACTTCCAATACATGCACACATCCAACACCACAAGTGCTGAAGCACAGTGAAGAGGAGCACAAGATCAGAAACTCGTCTAGGAGATGGGTACAATGATCCTGATTTGTGGCTATTTTGCAGAACCTGGACACTTACAGGAATGTGAAGATACCTCTAAACAAGTGCCAATGCCAAGGGAGAGGGACACTGGAGAAAAGCCAGGCAACAGTGGAGAGTCACAATCACAAACAGAAGGTGAAGGTCTCCATCTGGAATCAGACTTCCATCCAGTTTGGGAGAAATGTTTGTAAAAGTTTCCAGTTTGGGAAAGCATAGGTTGAAAAATGGGAGGGGGAAGAAAGAAAGAAAAGAAAAAACCCACAGTGAACTGCAAGCGCCCTGGAGGCCCAGGAGTCATTTGAGGAATCAATTGCTCTTCCCCAGACACCATTATCCCCTGTGTCACATTGTTCCCACCCCAAGTTCTAAAGCTCCTGAGACAGCTTTGCAATAACTAAGCCAGTCTGATCCTCCGCACTCCACCAGATCTCACCCCAATCCTGCAGCAAAACCAGCAGTTCTCTGAAAAGCCCCACGTGTATGCAGATGGAGACTCTTTGCAACATCAACATGCAGCCAGCAATTACCAAATCCTCTTTAGTTACTTACTGGGGGTGAGTTTTATAGAGTCCCCCGTCAATCCCAACAGTGGTGCGCATCCTTAACAGTTTTTTATTCTCCCTCAGTCGGGTCAGTATGGCTGCTAAGGCAGCAGCACAGAGATTGGCCGAGCGGAAGGAAACGATGGTGCAGACGTGCTGAACAGCGATGCAGTCCTCTTCAGAGGGAAACAGGTTCAGCTCTGTAAGGATCTCTCTTGTGTTGCTCAGACCTTCCTTATATCTACCCCAGAACAAAAGAATACATCATCTAACGCAAGGATATTAAGGCAACACATAAATCAGTATCTGCATGTTGGCTGAAAAAGAAATGAGAGAAGACCAGGGCTCAACCTATGAGGCAGCATCACAATTGGTTCCCATAAACCAGTAATGTCTTTCCCACGCTATTCCCAAAAGTACCCAGGGGAGAGACCAGACTTTTAAGAGGCTGCTTCCTGGGGTTCAGGTTTTGGTGAGACATACCAATTAGCTAGCAAAGATGAGAACAGGATAAAATATTTAGTCAACAGAAGGAGAGCACAGGAATAGATGTACAGCTTCACTCAATACAACAAAGAAAATTATTCCGTGAGTAACAATGAGGACCAGGATTCCTCTTCAAAACACCTGAATCTGTCAGTTTTCCATGTAGTCATCCATTAGCTGATTCAGAGTCTGTACTACATCTCCACAACCCCAATATTCCCACATCACAGAAGCTAAAAACTGCAACAATCATCCCATGTACTCAGGACTCCAAAGAGGTTATTTAAACAACCTGCATCTGTGATGGTTAACAATACGTTTACTACTGTGGTATTTTGCTAAAACTTTATCTTCCACCAATTCCTACTTACAGAAAGATCAACTTTTCTCCTAAGCAAAAGCAAAATCAAGTTGAACAGTTCAGGATTGTCCCCAGTACCCACAGACTATAATTACACATTCATTATCATTATGTGCTTGTGAAGGACTAACAGCCACTCTCAAACAGCATATTGCATATTCTTACTTTTCCATTGCAGACACATGTTTCATCTCGATCTTGCCCTTAGTAAGCAAAGCTGTTGACACTTTCCCATTGAAGAGTAGACCTTCCTTTGTCATTTTTAGGAGAATGAGTCTTACAAGTTCCCCCAAATACAGGCTGCTGATCATCTTTTCAAACCTGGAATGGGGCACAGGAAGGATTACAGGGGTTCACCAGCTAGCCAGAGCTATGAAAATTTCAAGTATTAGCATCTTATGTTCTTATGCAGGTTGATCACATTTAAGCATGTACCAAAGGGGTTTGGGAGCTAAGTTGTAGATGGGATGCCATCCTGAGGTCCTGGGACCCAGCAATTCAAGATAAGTGAGTCATTAAAGATAACTTTCAAAAGACTTGTGAGCAGCTCAGCCAGTAGAAGCAGTTTTGATGAACTGGGGTTTAAATATGCCCTTCGTTTACCTTCCTCCTCTCTTTACCCCTCCACAGCACCATACCATAGCAACCACCTATTTTTAACAACACATTAGCAACTGCAGCAGCAATCCCTTGGCCTGTGAGACAAGGAGGTGTGAAAGGTACCCACCCTTCCCAGAAGGATAGGACAGGACTGGGACCAAGTCAACTCAGGTTCACTTAACCCGATTCCTGTTCCAAAGGGGCTGGAAACGCACTCAGAGAACTCAGACTGCTGAGGCAAATCACTTACAGGGATTCACTTACAATTGTTTTCCAGGATTGAGAGATCCCAGATCAAGCTCCCGATCAAACTCTGTGCGGAGATCATCCAAAGCACCGTCATCTCCAAAGGCACCCCACTCTGTGTTAACGCACATCCTCCCTTCATCACCTTCCACCAGATCGATGTGCCTCATTTCCTCCATGTAGCATGCATTTGTGCCAGTCCCTGTGTGTGTTGGAGACAGTGCAGATAAATTACCTGTTTGTTCCAGGTTTGCTTTTTGTTTAAGTCCACATGTTTGGGAATAAGTCAGTATATTGTCTTTGGAAGAAAATATAAATACATAACCCTGTGGTACAGGATGCTAATATCAAGCCACCTGCACTTGTTAAATAATCATTTCACAGGGAGTGAAAAAAAATTGTAAATTAATCTAAGTCTTAACTTGTTTAAAAACATTATTTCTTTTTCAAATGTACTTTTATGTGCCTTAAAAAAGCCACCACAGTGCATGAAGTGGAGACGTTGTGGAAAGCGTATCTGATCCTAACTACCAGACGTGAGAGGAATTCAGCTTTCTCTGGACAGAAAGACAGTAATTTTCTATACTGTCAGAAGAAAAGTTTAGTATGCTGGTCACAACTGAACCCAGACAAAATGGGGACTGTGGCATTTGATGGCAATGTGATCAGCATAAAAACAGCTGCTTTACAGAAGGCACCCAGGCTTGAAAAATCTGACCATTGTTTTTTCCATTTTCTTCCTGCTCTTTCCTTTACTGGGACACACCCTTCTACTCCAGATTTGTTAGGATTAAACAAATGGGGGGGGCAAAAAAACTACTTAGTGAACAGAAAAAATTACCAATTATGAGTCCAACTTCACAGCGCGGGTCATCATATCCGCAAGTCATCATGGTTCCCACGGTGTCATTGACCAGTGCCAAAATATCAACGTCTATGTCCTAATAGCATAAAGATGGGTGATTAACAAAAAAAAAAAAAAAGCTTAGAAAGCCTCCTGTGTGTTAAAGCAACAGCATGCAGACATACTCCCAGAGTCGCAGTTTGAAGGCCTAGTTTAGGAAAGCTCTTCAGTTGAAAGACACACTGCTTCCTTTTATAATGCTATCCCCACAACCCTGTAAAGTAACAAACATCTCTGAATTCTCAAGTGCTTGGCCAGCCAGGATCTTCGCTTGAAGGATTTGTTTTTCCCCAATCCAACCTTGTTTGCCAGAAAAGCAACATGTTATTGGTTTGAATTTTGTGATATGTGAGCACCCGTGTATCTGTCCTCATGGGCTGCATGATAAGACAATGTCCTACTGCCTGAGCAGATTCCACCAAATGGAACAGAAAATATACATGCATAAACACAGCTATTTAACACAAGGCTGTGCACCAATATCACACTCAACTAAAAAGCCTTTCCATCAAAGCTGTGCAGTTTTCTTTCACACTGAGTTAAGTCGATAAAGTAAAATCAAAGTTATCACAGGATTCTTGTAATTCAGATGCCAACATTAGCAGGGGGCTGGACTTCACCCAGGAAGTCTCAGATCTTTTGTTCCTGCTAACTACAGCAAGACTGATGCAGAGAAAGAACTGAACAAAAATCAAGGCTGGATTTTTACCATGTGAGAAAACCAAAGAATTTCCTCTTTACTACAAAGACGTCAAGGTATGGAAGGATGCTTTGTATTTCTTGGATGGTGTTACCAATAGCACCGAACATGAAAAACAAGGCTTTCCAAATTATTAAAGCATAATGTTATTCAAGGTTATACTCTAGTTCAAGGGCAGATTTAATCACGTCTTACTGCTGACCTTAAAAATTACAATCAATCACTCCATCCCACAGATCGAAGTGGATGGGCAAGCCCTGGTAGAGTTGGGTGTTCCAATTTGAGATGATAGCTTCCCCCTCCCAACCTTCATCCCACAAGCAAGGCTATGAAACACAGTGTGTATCCACATCTTACCAAATCAAATAGGTTCAAACAATAGACTCCCTTTAGCTCAGACAGACAGTGGGGCCATACTGGTCCACTGTCATGGCCAGCCCAATTTATCAGTGTGCAGTTGCCATCACTGTTAGACTGACCTGAGGCAGCCTGAGTCGCAGCTGCACGTCACCTTCCATGGCTTCAGCTCCGAGGGAGAGACAGATATACCAGACATACAGCCATGTTGGACATTCATTACTGGCTGTCCTTGAAGGATGTCTGACAACTCCCAAAACAACCCACACACCAAGAGCTGGTCACCCAGGAGGACAATCTGGAGCCACTCAGGCTCACCTCCTGCAGGTATAAAACTTGCCTTATGCTTCTGGAGGGCCTTGCGCAGAGAGCTGACCACATCTGTGTCCTGAACTCCTCGCACCTTGAAGTGTTTCGTCCAGGCAAGAAGAACCCCCTGCAAAGTAACAGTCCAGTGACCCAAAAGCTCCAACTTTAGCATACAAACCTGCCACAAAGACAGCTAAGACCAAAGTCTGTGGAGAAGCCCACTATGTCTCTCGATACAAATAAAAATGTGGGCCAAAATAAGTCACAGCAGAACATCTCACCTTGGAGTGCCTGTCAGTACAAACACAACTAAACAGGTACAGTAATAAAGTCCCAATCCTGCAAATGCTTCTCCCTGTGCTTTGTTTAAAGCATGTGTGGTTTTACTGACGCTCATCACAAACTAATAGCATTAAGCACAAAGCTTTTGCAGGACTGGGACTCAAAGCACAGATCCCTAGAAATAAAAGAGAGGCTAGAATAAGAGGCCACAAAATAATTGCAACCAGCTCTTCATTTCCCCATGCGGCCTCTCAAACAGCTCAGCTACAGGTCTTTCCTGTTTAGAATCAACTGTAAAAAAGAAATTGAATGAGAGGGATTAAAAAAGAAACATGCTTCAGGACACAAAAGTATGTGTTCTGCAGTCTAACAGTCTTCGTACAAGGGCATGTGGTTACTATGGAATTGAGTACTGATGAAGTAAAAGAATAGCTTGAACTTAAAGATCATGTTGCCTCGAGATCAGAAATGAGTGAATGGTAGTCAAGTCTAGTTAAATGCTAATGATCATCAAGCCTTCTTCAGAGAGCTATGTAAACATGACCCCACGAAAAGGCCACAGGGTAACAACACTCCCATGCAATAGGTTATCCAGGTTCTGCAAGGAGCTAGGCTTGCCAATAATATTTCCTTTTGCATCTTACCTCGTCCAGTTTGGTCTGTTTGCATGGAAAAGAAAATGTAAAGCCAAGAGGTAACTTCTTATGCTTCAGGTTTTTGGTCTCCATGAAGTCTAACAGACAGTCAGCAATGTAATCAAAGAGCTGCGTGAGAAAGAAAAGGACAGAGTCAGACTGCGTCCGGCAGGCATGCGCTCAAGCACAGCACCACCACAGAAGACCCTGCATGCCCTACCTCGGCTCCGTTCCCCTGTATGACCTCCTTGGGTGTGGGGTAAAACTTGCTCTCCAGCTGGCTGCTGTGCTTCCCGTCATCAAACACCTTCACCTGGTGGGCACGAAACTGGGAGCCACCCAGGTCAACAGCAAGGAAGTCACCCTTCTCTGCAACACAAGTGGGCAACCATCACCGGTGATGGCCGAGAAGCATGGCCCAGATGCCATGCTGAAGGTCACAGCCCGGGGCCCCTGCCTCACCGCGGCCACAGGCTCTCCTGCCCCACCATGGCAGGTCCTTATCCTATAGGCCTGGGAGCATCATCAGGAAGGCTGAGAGCTGGCAACCCTAAGCAAGGGTATCAGGTCCCTCCTGTTAGCTTGCTATGTGGCAGATAATTTAATTTTTATTTAGCAGTCTGGTTTTGTCCACCCTGCTCCTTCCACAGCAGCATGTTTTCAAGCTGCAGAAGGATAAGCTTCTCAGCAAGAAAGGCCCAAAGCAACTGCAAAGCCAACCAGAGCACACAGGAGCTGCAAAACCGTACACCTGCAATGTGTGGAAACGGGAGTTTGAGAGCATTACCTACGCCCAGTAAAGGATGCAGGATTTGCAGTCACGTGTTAAGACTTGGCCCTACTGCAGAAGTCAACCTTCAAGTGGGGCAAGAGTGATTTGCCACCCAAAGTCAACCAACACAATCATTTCCAAATGCCTTTAGGTGTTTCTGTAAAAGTACCATTCTCTTCGTCAGTCGGCAGCACTCTTAGCTCAAACACGTTCCTCTCTAGCAGGAGACTTCAGACAGAAGGACAGTTTGGCCTCACTGCTACAATAAAACCATTATCTATCCCACGCACAGGAGAAGGCCCTTCCCCAAAGGAAAATGCAGTGGTATGCACATAGCCTTACATGACCTTTGTTCCACAGTTCAAACACCTGACTAAATTTTATCAAACCTGGCCCTGAAAGGGAAGGAAGCAGGAAATTCTACCTGTAATACCATGGATACCATGGTCAGATATTACAAAGGTGAGGAGACAAACTGGGTTATTCAGTAAACTCTGACATTAGTCAGACCATTAATCCCTAAATGATTAAAAACTGATGATGCTCCATATTGGTCATTTCAGGTAGCAACACTGAGGATACTGAAAAATCTGAAAGTTCGTTGCTATTGCAAATGGGAAAATCCAGCCAAGTTTGAGGTGTTTAAACCTGCTGGAAGTTTTGTCTGGAAATAAAATAACCAATAAGGATTTTGCAAGAGAGCAAAAATAGAAAAATCAATGTGATACTTAAAATAGGCAGTGTGTCAATAAGACATAGCCCAGCTTGACTCTGCAGCATGTCCTTGACACAGCGGAAACATCACGCAGGCCAGCAGAGCATTATCCGAAGCTGACCTTGAGGAACATGAAGTCTTGCAACAGTGATGACACTACATGCAATTTTCCAAGTCTCCTGACCTCAGGGGCTCCCTGCTATTTCAGGACAGGGTTAGTGCCATGTGAGAGCTCAGGAACAGTGATGGTCCCTGAGATAGCAAGGGTTAAGCTACTATTTACTTTTATTTGATGAAGGTAGCAACAAAAGGTAGCAACAAAAAGAAGAGTGCCCAGCTCCAGCCAGACAGTTTGAGGGTATTGTATATAATTTCTCTCAGACATCCCTCATTTCAAGGGACTAGCCTCCAAATGTTCCCTTTATGCCATTAAAGCCATTATTTCTCATTTAATTGCAGGAAAATTACCTTCAGAAGGAATAAAGTCCTGTGGAAATGAGGTACAAAGCAAACATTTCTCTTAAGTTTTCTGCACAGCTATTATACACTGAGTCCTGACCTAGGCCCGACAGAGTCCTGCACAAATTCATAGACTTGGTTAAACCTGGGAAAAACATAATTTTCTGTTAGCCTGCACTGGCAGGAGCCAGCTGAGCCAGGAGAGTTATTTTCGATGTGCATACTTCTCCGAACAAAACAGGCTTTTAGATCCTACCTCACCTCACATCCTCCCATAGGACACCAATGCACTTTCTCCCTCTCTGTTTAAGCCTCAGAGGCAACTGGAAACAAGGATCCAGCTGCAGAAGCACAGCAGGCTGTTTCCTGGTAGACCCCCATCCGGAAGCAGATTTTCCCAGTGCAGAAGGCAAGGAAGGGCAGGAGGGGATTCGCTTTCTGGGGCAATAGAGAAAGCAGTGCAGAGTTTGCTGTCAGAAGCCAAGAAGGGATCACAGCTCTGAGAACGCAACGTTGCTGCCACTTCGCAATTTGAGGGGTTTCACTGCAGCATCATCCTGCCTTCCCTGTAGCTCCACAAACGCCAGGACCACAGCACTGCCCACATCCCCACACCCGCAGCACACTGCACTGCAGGGTCTGAGCTGTAGAGGCTGCCCTTGCCGTGTCCAGCCACAGCTCCTGCAGCAAGGCCTGCACTAGGTACAGCCACATTCGCAGATGAAAGAGGCTGTTTTCTGAGCACTTACTAGGTCATTTGCTCAAATAAGCAGCACTAGGTCAAAATCCACCTGGTGCAAGGAAAAAAACCCCTGCCAGCACTCCCCCAAGCTGTTGTCTCCTCAATACGCACATGCCTTCTCAACATGAGATAGGCAGTAACCCGAAGCCACTGGCTGCCCTGTGTCTTTGCTGTGCTGTCCTTGAGTACTGGCAGCAACCCATCATCTCCCTAAACCAGCACTGCTGGGATGGAGCAGGGGGAACTCACCTGAGCCATCGGGAAGCGAGCGCACAAACGACGGCAGCATTTTTACTGTTGCCGTGGGGTTCGTGTCTCTCCCCAGGCCTTTCACCATCTCGGCTTGGAAGCGAGCCATCACGTCCAGCAAGACATCGTCGGAGAGACGCATATGATACAGGTACCTGTCAACCTGGAAAGATGAAAGGTGTTACTTGGGAAGCATGCAGGCTCCTCGGTGCTCAGCAGCTGCCTAGGGTGAGCACTGCCTTCACACTACAGAAGGTCTCTCCTGTGTGTACTAGGGAGGCTTCCTTTACCTCTGCAAGCAGAGAAAACGCAGGAACTTCCCAGCCACTTGCACTAGCTTTCTAACCATGAGGGGTGCAGTTCGGCATGAAGGATCTGAAAATCCTGAACTCCAATTCCCACAGCACCCCTGCATTACGCTGGACAAGAATTACTATGCTCATTCCCACCCCCACTTGATGGACATGAAGCTATACAGCTCCTAAGGAGACAAAAGAATTCCTTTCACATACCTAACAAACTGAAAATTAGCATACCACCTATGCAGCCCCACCTCTCTGATTCTACAAGTTCATTTCATTTTTGCCCTCAGCACCTAAATTCCCATGATCATCAATGCAAGCAAGTTCCAGGACATCATCAGAACATTTACTCTTATAAAAACTTTGTTCTGAAAATGTTTAAAACAGTCTTGGTGAACTACTGTCAAAAACTTAGCCATCTTTTCTGATGGCTCAGTAACTTGCCAACATACATAAGCCCATGAGACTTGCTTGAGACCCTGACAAGCTGTTTTTACACCATCCTCTCCTCCTATGCATGTAATGAACTAGAACTGCAAAGTACCTCGCCCTGGTGAGAATTTGACCTCTGAGTCAGATCCAGAAAATGCCATCAGTACCCAAGCGTGTCAGCCACAACCTGAAAACATCTATTCAGCTACTGCTTCACTCCACAGACAATTAACTTTGCTGGCATGCCAGGCTGGAGCTCAAAGCCTTTTTCTCACTATAGCTCTGCCCTCCATTCTCTTGTGATTCTAGGATTACATCTAAAACACATTTTTGGGTGCAATCAATATCCTTTCTTAAGGGTCTATAACTCGCAGCATACATCAAAATAAAAGCCAGTTGAATTTAAAGGGAATGAAATGCATCTATGAAATAGCAGACACTCATTCAGATGAACTGGTAGAGAAGCTAATCAGTGTTTCTGTACAGCTTCATCAGGGCAAAACTTAAGGTTTTCTTCTCCAGGACCACACACTGCTTGGACTGAGGTTTACTTGCAGGACTGGATACACGGCTGTAAGTAAGGTGGCCTAGAACCTACATAGCTGGATACAACAAAGGATTAACGCAACATCTAAATGCTTTACCACTGGGGAGCCAGGCTTCGGTGCTGTATGAACAAGCATGATACAAGCATAATAATTCTGTGCTCCAAACAGCTGGATGTCCTCTGGAGGGTAGTCCATGTTAGCATCATACTCCCCATGACATGAGACTCAGGGCCAGAGGTGGTGGGCAAGGGAGAGAGGTGGGACAGCTTCCAATGATTTGCTAGTACAGACACTCAGCTCTTGCACCCTGGGCTACATTATTACACTGCTTTATCTGGTCAGAGCATTTCACCAGTCCCATTTACATAGGGAGGTCTGGAGGGTTGGGAGAACGCGCACAAAACAAGTCCCACCGGCAACAAGGCAGGATTTAAAAGGTAACACTGTTTAAACAGAGAACGCAGGTTGTAGATAAATTGGCCTCTTCTGCAATTTGGACTGGCCACCTATATTAATGAGGCACAAACTAATTACCTATTCACAGTCCCATTTTAAACTGATGGTCAGCAATGACCCACCTGAAAGAGCCAAGGACCCTCCAAGTAACTCCAGCACTTACCTAACAGCAAAACATACACAGACAGAGGAGAAAGTCTTAAACTACAAGATGCGATCGGCAAGGAGCAGCAGCCGCTTTTGGATACAGCTGTGCCTTGAAAAGGCCATTATTTAGATCTTTCTTTGTAGCCCTTGTTTGCACAAGCACTTGATTTCCTCCAAGGCTTTTTTGAGGCCCCATCACTGTGTAGGGATTTTTGGGCATACCAAAACAAAACCAAAACAAAAAAAAACCAAACACCAAAACCAAAAAAAAAAAAGAAAATACAATGACTGGAGATGTACAGCACTCACACACTCTCACACAGACCCAAATAACCTTGTGACAGAAGTCCCTGTGGAAAAAACCCTAAACAGTAATAAAAATGACCACGTCTGTTTGCAGAGAACACACACTATCTCCCTGCTCCCCATAGAAATTGCATTCCCCGCCCTGTTTATCTACAACCATAGAAGGAGACAGTCCTCTCCAAGGAACTAGGTAAGGCAGAGCTCAGGAAAGCCTGCTGACTCTCTAGCCTGATTTACAACCAGAGCAAGGGCCTGCTCACATACCATTTGCTTGTAAACACAGGAATGGCCAGGCCATGCAACACCAAACTCTGTCTCGCTGCCTCCCTCCCACCACACAAGGACAGTCCTTGTTTTTAAGAGTCTTGCCTCAATTATGCAAACAGCACTGTTTCCATGTCAGGGAGGCTCTTGTTCTTGCCACCAGAGAGCAAATAAGCCTGTGAAGGGAGAGGTGGGAAGGCATTCCTTCTTTCTAATTAGGGAGAAATCCACTCTGCTCCATACAGCCTACCCTGGGCTTCTTAAAAGAGAACTCTAAAGAGCACGTGGTTTCTTGCCTTCAGACAGGGCTAGTTTCCACCTAGCTGAAAGATTTAATTTTTCAAATGGCTTTGCCAGATCCCTCTCCACTGTCCTCACTTCACAGAAGTCCTCCCTCAACTACACTCTAGATGTTTCTGTGAAGAGGCCACTCACCCAAGCACTGGTCCAGAAGGTTTTTCCCTTTCTTGGTAAAAAGTAGGAAGAAACAGCATTGTCTACATGAAAGATCTTAGATCAGAGCCTCACACAAGGAAAGGGCATTGGGGCCCCCTTCTGATCATATTAAACCCTGGGGATAAAAGTACTATGACTAAGAGACAGAGTCAGAGACATCTGACTGTTGAGATACCAGGACCTCTCTTGGCACACTTCTCTTCAAGACAGAATTAGTGGAAGAAGCCCCTCTTCCTAAGAAGCAGACACTCCATGTTTAAGCAAGGGCACAGAGAAGAAAAGCCAGTGTTGCTCGCTTTGCTGATGAGCTCAGCAGTGCAGGTGGATCTACCCACAGGGATCTTGGGTCTCCCACACTGCCATGCATCTGCAGACAGCCCCACCTCCAGCTAGCTGGAAAACAAGAGGCCAGAGCCTGGCAGGAATGGCCACCAGAAAGCACTCAATAAAGGTGCCAGGAGAACAGAGGACCCGCAGCAGACATGTCTAGAAACCAGAGGACCTCTGACCCAAGAACCTTACAGGTCCCATGTGGTCTTATGATGGAGAGCGAAAAACCCATTGCAGCATGACCATGAAAGTAGATTAGGGAAGAGCAACCATTAGGCAGCTCACTTTGCAGTACTGATGGCTTCCGATCTGGGCCATCTTGAGCTTTTCCAACTGTAATTAAAGGTCCTATCTATAAACATCAGAGTCATCAGCCAGGTTTGGAGAAAGAGAGGGGAGGCACAGGCACTTCTTCCACACCAGCACTAGTCGGAACTGTCTCTTGAGTCCCAGAAGACCTGGCGCAAAGACCCCAGGAGTTTTCCCTACCCCTGCTACAATGTGAGTGACTCTGATTCCTACTTATCTTTAGAAATCCATCTTTTCACGCTACGCTCACAAAGCGATTCAGCAAGAGGTTCCTTTCTGCCCTCTGGACTACCCCACACCATGCCAGATAAAGGTTAAGCACCACTTTTTCTTACTGAAGTTCATTTGCTCCATGACTGGAAGAGAACTTGTAACTATGCAGGGAAAAGCACTAACCAGACCTATTTTCACACTCATCAGATGGCTTAGGGTCCAAATAGTTCTTACCCCTTTGGCTGTATGGCTTTAGTAGATAACACCATTATCTAGTCTGCATTACTTAGTGCAGACCCCACAGAATCTGGGTAACGCAGTTCTCAAAATAGGAATCAGCTAATGCTGCATCTTACATACCTTTTTTATTTGATCCTCTTTTAGCTTTGTGAAATGAAAAGCTAGCAAGTGGACGGCAAACATTTTCCTGAAGCGGATGGATGAGTCAGTAGTGACAGAGCTGCTGTGAATAACTCCAAAGCGACAGGTCTTTATTCACGAAGCTGGAGCTAGAGAAACTTCAGCTGAGGCATTTCCCCCAGGGTGAGATAGTGGAGTTCCTGGGAAATTGAGTCCAGAAATAAATCCATCCAGTGTGATCGGTTCAATGATTAAACTTCTGTCTCTTTGTATCACCCCCTCCCATCAAACCAAAGTCCCTCCCTCCCCAGCTACACACTTCATTGTGCCAGAGCAGGCACCTGGAGAGCTGCCAAGCTGAAGGGGAGAAAAATCGATTTTGTTACTGCTCCACTTGGGAATTGTTACCACTTTGCAATGTAGTTGCTACGCAGTCTGCCCTGCTTCGCCCCGCTTCGTTCCCAGGGGGCTGACAAGCTCCCACCAGCACAGCGTGCAACAAAGTGCTGCAGGGAATCTGGAAAGTTAGAGAGGATTTTAGGAGGTTTCTTCCCTCTGCTCAGCACTCCCGCTTGCGAGACAAGCTCTTCTGCATGAATTAACTCCGCTCTAGTTCCACACAGTGCACCCTTATGTGCAGCTTTTTTCCAATTAAGCTTCAGCCATGTAAAGGAGTGAAGAGACACACAGACCCCTGCCCCCAGCTGAAATACCTCTTGTGCAATTTCCAGCAGAGAGGTTTTGTACAGATTATTCTCCCTTCACCCCTCCCGAAGACAAAGTTTCAGACCAATGCAGATCCTTGGTGTCACAAAACCTGGGGAGGGGACAGACTTACCTGGCAGCCAACAGTGTCGGTATCAGACTGCCTGACTTGATAAATGCCTTTAACTGGCAGCACAGAGTGCGTAGAGCAAGAGCAGCTTCCTCACACCCATCAGGGCTGAATTTGACACAGCTTTTAACTATTACTCTCAAAAGTTCATTCTGAATACACTAGTGTTTCCAGGATTTTGTCATTGTATCAAGTGATATGGACTATGGAAACATCATCCAAAGGAAACTGGATGAAATGTTGACACAAAGGAGAGAAACAAAAAAGAAAGAGAAAAAAAAAAGGCATTCTCATAGGGTAATTAGAGGCTCACTCTCAAACTGCACCTACACTCAGTGTGTTTCCCTTCAATTACTGTTTAGTATTTCAGCTGGAACTGAGCACACTTACTGCACTGGCAGCCAACTGCCACCCAAAATTTTGCACAACAAGATTACAATTAAAAATTATTTTGATAAATTAGAGAAACAGCCTCGGGCCAGGGGGAGAAGAGAGAGATGAAGGGGGGGGGAGGGGCAAGTAATGGGAGGAAATACAAAGAACTACTGAGCAGAAGTAGAAAATTGTCTACACAGATCCAGAGTGGGGCAGAAGCAGCCAGTTAGCAGAAAAGGATCTCAGGCTATATCAATTCATAGCCTAACGTGGACCCAACAATCTCACGCTATTGTAAAGTATGACTGATTATCATGCTGGGCTGTATGAACAGAACTATAATCCACAGACACACAAAACAACAGTCAACTCTATACTCAGCACCAGTCTCAGGAAGAGGACTCTGCCCAGTCCTGGCAGCTACAGCATGTCAAGAAGGCATGGATCAGAAGAACATAGCTCTGCGAACATCAGGAGCAGTCACAGGTTACATTTTTTTCAGCCTGTGATCACGGGGAAAAACTGAAAGAGCAGGGAGGGAAAGGGAACTCCCTCTGCAGAGACAAATTATACAGAACCTCTGCTAGGAAAGGTTGAGGTCTTTTTCTCCACACCGCAACCCCACCCACCCCCCCCCCCCCCGCCTGCCCCCGCCTTGCATCAGGGATGAGCTCTGGACACTGGGAGATCCCGCCAGCTCTGCTCTATTTATTTTCCACTATTCTAGAACAAGAGTAAAGCAGACAGAGTGGCTGAACAGTCCATAAATAGGGCTTGTTCTAAAATTAGGCCTTTGATCTTCAAGAGAAAGGGAGAAAAGAAAGAAGAAAAAAGCCATGCTACCAGCCAGAAAGCACGGTTCACTTCTCCTGTATTCATCTTTTAATAACTGCTGGCTCGTTAAGTCAGACACTGACTCCCAGAGGGACTGTCTCTTTCCTCATTGTTTACCCATGCCATCCGAGTCACAACCCCTCTGGCCAGCAAAATTGAAAACATCACCTTTCAAGCTCCATCCCACTTTGATCCAGAGCTCATTGTGTCTGTAATACAGTAGATTTATTTTTCATTCTCCCTTTTCTTTCTTTCTCTAACAGATGCCACTGGAAAAGGGTCTCAAAGATCTAAACATTACTAAACTGGCAGCAAGCTCTGTTAAATACCTGACATGTCAGAATCACTGCGTAACTTGTTCGCTCATCCCTGGTGCATCCTAGCTTCGGGCAGGCTGTTGTGCAAGAAAAGACAAGACATTAACTCATTTCCACGCAGGCAGCAGTTCAATATACGAAGGGCCCAATACCCAAATGTGTTTCAGCCATTTTGTACGTATTCTGGCCAGTACAGGGGAAACAATCCAGGATCAAGTGAACAGATCAGCTCCAACTGCATGCAGCTTGGAGGTTTGAGGCAATGTTGTTTTTTCCCTTTGTTAGAGCTGCGCCCAATAAAAGTTAGTCACTAACCCTCCCTTCCCCCTTTGCAAAGGCCAACAAGACTTCAAAGTTATAATACCCCTCTCTCTACTTTCTTGTCCTGCAGTTCTCCCTCCCTCCAAACCCTGTCTCGAGGCACAACGGAGAATCCTGAAGAGGCTGGTGCTCACGTAGCCCATCCGCCTCCCACAGCCTTGCAGTCAAAGGCCTGCAGAGAAAAAGAGCTCACAGCTACAATGGGGAAATTCAGATAAATATGTGAGTACATCAGCTAACCACGCACCAGTTACCTCCAGAAAGAGGTACCATATTAATAAGCATTTTATTGCTGGAGAAACGCATCTATCTTTAGTGAGGTATCACAGGCAGTGGCAACACTGGTTGCTGAGTTTGGCACCCAGGTTGACAAGGAGAGAGTGGACAAGCCTACAGGCAAGTCATCAGGAGAAATCCTTCTTTGTTATAGCTTATGCTTCCAAGACCAACCCTTAGAACACATTTCCCCTCCCAGTAGCAGCAGCTTTGTTCTCCATTATATTCCCTCCCACAAATTCATCAAAACTCAGAACAGAAAGGGGTCCCCGCACTCATCCTGCATATGCCGCTCCTAGGGCAACATCAGGCTGCAAAATGCGGCAGAACACCTGAGGGGACTGACTGGAAAATCCACTCCAAAGACAGACACTATATAGAAGAGGTGGTGATAGCACAGACAGAAAAGAGCACATTGGCGTAAGAGAAAGAAGGCTTTTACCAAATATTGCTGTTACAATCAGCATTTTACATTTGAAGCATAAGAAATAAATACAAAAAAATTAAATTGTGAAATCAATAAACTTCCAAACATCTGTAACTTGAATGCTTGAAATTAATCTGGAAATCTGAACACCCAAAATAAACAGTTTTACAAATGTGATTCCCAGATCGAGTGAACAACATTGTTGACGTTGTTTAAAAAGGAATTTTCGGCACAGCCCCACGAAGAAGAGTAACAGGCCACTCGATCCTCCCCCAGGGGCTTACTTGCACAGGACAGCTGTGCAGCTGGCATAGCTTTGCACCACAACAGTCCGGATTGTACCACATGGGACCAATTTGGCAGCCATTCTAATGGGAGTCAATGACAGCCACCCTATTAGCTCAGAAGAAAAAACTTTTCAGTCAGCCTGGAAATGCCTGAATAAACTTCAGAGCTCTTAAAACAGTTACTATGGAGTCACTATGGAAACAAGCAATGAGTTAAGCCAAGTGCTAATCTCAGCAAAATACAAAAAAGAATGCTTATAGTCATTTAGCCTCCTTATTGCAAGGCTTGCTGCTCAAACACAAGGCTGGCTTATACCCTGAAGTCCCAGCCACTCTTTCCTTGCTCGAAAATATACACTAGTACGCAGCTTAGCATACAATTAAAGGATAAATTTATCAAAACAGACTAGAAGCAAAGTACAGTAGCAATGTGGGTCTCCTGCAACCCAACCCCACACGCACTGGGGGAGAGAAAACAGGGAGCCGTCCTTGCACAAGTGTGGTTTTAAACAGTGGTTTGCAGATTCAGCAAGGAGTTTGCAGTCCAAGAGGTAAGTGGGCAAATGCATGCTGTCAAAACCCCTCTGCAGGCTTGAGCAACTGCAACTTCCCTTCTAGTCTGTCAAGTGCAAAGGACACAAGGAGGCAATTGATACCACTCAATCACATAATCCACATCACACAAGCTATTTGAATACTATCCAATAGAATACATTTGCAAGGGTTAATTGCAAGCTCGCATTCTGTGCAAGTTGTGTTGCTGTTAAGCAGAGGCTGTTAGGATTCTGGGAAAGCAAAGCAGAATTACTCATCTGCAAAACAGAAAATTCATGACATTCACATGGCCATTGCCACACATACACAGCTGTGTGTTTTTTCTTGGGGGAGAAAAGAAAGATGGAGCTTTGCAGGGGAAGGACCTAAAACTTTCCCTCCCCACCAATCTGGTACTGAAATCAGCAGGAGATCATGTGGACTAGAAACATTTACGCACTGCTTGCTTTTTAGTAAATAATGGGGAAAGAGTACATGAAATACACTGAAAACAGCAGTTAAAAACATTATTCAAACTACTGCAGACTTGTTTCTGAACAGCAGCTTAAAGGATTGATACTAAGAGGAAGCAAAGGGGATTCAGAGCAAACTTTCAACCTGCAGAAATATGTGGTTGATCATTTTATAAAGTCAGGTGTTTGATACAGTGAAATTCAACCTGGCTTTTACAAGTATCCCAACATTAACAGAAGCAGGATCTGCAGACTTGTATATAGCCAAGCCCAGAAATACAGTTGCTGCAGCATTATTCTCCTCAGACAGCCCCAGCAACATGTCCTAGCGCTGAAACACATTTCTCTGAACACACAGCAGTTTCAGCATCTGGTTCTTTCCACTCTCCAGTATACCTGCTGGGAGCTCAAAAGCATACCTTAAAGTGGATCATACTAAAAACAAATGACAGCATCTTCAAGTGTATTAAAGAGGCATAGACTGGTGGTGTATTGCCTTAAACATTATTCAGTGACACTGCATCAGGAAAAAAAAAAAGTCCTTTTCCCAAGAACTTAGTTCCAACAAATTAAACCTTCCTCCAGGTGGTAAGCACCTAATTTTTCCAGTTTTTGGTAGCCCCATAGGTAGGTGGAAATACTACTGGCACAAATATCAGCCCACAAGCTGTTACTTAAACTATAAGCTGTTATGTGAGCTTAAGTAAAGTATTTTACATCTCCACTAAAAATTCAGATACCATAAACTGGCGTGTGAAGCAAACACACATTTATGAAGTGCAACAGAACAAAATAATTTGTATGAAATTGAATTAGAAACAGACGAAATACAAATTTCTCAAAGGTAAATAAATTATACCTATGCCTCTAACACCTCCTCTGCCAAAAAAAATCATAATCCAACTTTATTTTTTTCTTCTCCCCCCAAACTTTGCCTGAATCAGTGTGATGAGCTTTTCCTAGGAGAAAGGATACAATTTAAAGAGCAAGGACAGATTTTGCTTAGCTTCAGTAATTACCCCTCAGATGACAGAATTGGAATTTACTCAAAAATTCCTGTGGCCAGAATTTCATCATTCCCCAACGCATTAACACAAATGCTTTTCGCCTCCTTCCACATTTTCACAGGACACAAAGGTTAGAGGCGCATGACTCCTATCACCATTCTGAACCAATATCCTGCCAGGCTGTTCATTACTTGTTCGTTATCTGTTAAACTCTGCCCTTTGGGAAGGGATGGAATGAGTAGCTAATTCATTACTAGTGAAATATCTGACGTTTATTAATGATGTGAGGATATCTTGCAAGAAGACATCGAGTTCAAATTTTCACATAGCAGTAGATCATACACTTACGCTGAACACCATGATTGAAAAAGTGTACAGCTCACTGGTAAAAGCAAACTTATGGCCTCTGAGCTTTTAAGAGTCCATTTCTCTGAGTGCTTCACGTAACCGGTCACAGGAGAAGGAAAAACATCAAGGAGCTGCAGCAGTGTAAACATGAAATGCCAAAGAAGTTATTAAAATAGTATTTTATTTTATGAATAAAAACTAAGCAGAATTAGGACATGGTTCTATTTTTTCTTTTTCCCCATTTCCTTTGAACTATTCTGATCATCTCTTTTTGAACCAAGGCCATATCTACCATTCCTGTGCTGATTCTGCCACTCACTCTCCAGCTGTCTCAGCATTTCTTGTGTTAGAAGTCCTTCACGCAGCAATCTGTTGGCAAGAGATCCACGTCCATGGCTTTTCAGATCCTCCTGCCTTGTAGCAGACCGATAGGCTTTCAAGTTCTTTGCTCTTCTTTCTTCCGGAACCTCCACTGCAATAGAGAGTGCCTCTGTGGATTTTGCAGCATGACGGTCTGAAACCGCCCTGGTATCCCTCCTAGTCCTTGAAAGAGGAAAGTCGTCCGACACAACATCTGCTGTGCCAGGAACAGCTGCAGATTGTGAAGCTCGGATCAGCTTCGTGATGTTGCAGACACCAATTTGTATAATGTCGTCTAGTTTTTTCTGAATATCCCTTACAAGAACAGCATCAGGGAACATATCCATGAAGCGGTAGCTGAAGAGAGGCAAAACAACACAGAATTAAACCTTTACACTAAAGGACTGCTGACTGGGACAAAAATGAGATACATACAATGTAAAGTGAAAAAAAAAATTACTACATGTTGCATGGGAAGGCCACTGTATTTTAAGTGGCATTTCAGCTGCTCCAGTCCAGGATCACCTTGTTTCTAACCTTCTCTCTCTGACAGCCACAAACTGTTCTCTGCAGAACCCATGACTTGCTCCCACAACATAGCTACATTTGATTTGTCAAGATCCTCTAAAGGGCCAAAGAAGCCCATACTGCACCACATACACACAGGCTTGAAGACACTGCTTTTCTAGGACTGTAAGTCATAAATATTAGAAAAAATAATAATTTTCAAGCACAAAGACAATACCTTAACCACAGATAGAGGTCAAAAACATCATGAACAGCTTCAAGGTGTACAAGTTCTTTGATGTTCCTTGGAGCAGCTAACGGCCATTTGGTGTGCCGACAGAGCCAGTCAAACGTCAGAGGCTCATTTCTACTGAACTGTCTTGCAAACTGAAAAACAAGCAGTGAAGTTCTCAGTTAGTCAGGAAAGAAGAAATCCCAAATGAGTTAAATTCCCTTGAGTCTGTATACATAGAATACTCCAGAAAATACCTGCTTTATTTTACACAGCCCAAATGCCACACATTCTTTTACTTAATTACTCAACACAGGAGTCACCTCTCCTTTCCAGGGCCTCATTAACACAATTTGTCCATGGGCCATGCACAGAGTTAAGCAACAAAAGTAGAGAGCTATCCAGAAAAGCATAACACTGAAGGTGTATGATTTCATCTAGCAAAGCAGAGAGACTTTGTCTTTTTTTCTTCTCCTGCTCCTATTCTGTTAATTATCTTGTTTCAGAATCTGCAGGGTTGAGAAAATGTTAAATGTGTTCCCTGACTTAGGAAACACACTATTCACAACCCAAACAGATTAATCTGCACTAGAAATCAGCCCTTCTGAAACCTGACATCTCAGCTCTTTTACTAACAGATAAACAAGCCAAATAAGATTTAAACTTAAAAAATTTAAACTTTAAAAAATTTCTTCAGGAGCATTGATGACTTGGAATAACTGCTTCCTAACTGGCTGATATCAGAAGTGGGTTTTTTTCCCCAAGGATGGGACTTAAATTCACACAGGCATTCACAATAGCCTACCTGCCTCCAACATCACATTATGCCCTTCTGCACCTTCATTACTTGGGATCTGAATGCTCAGCATTTTCTTAATGAGGCACACATTTTTTTTCAACTCTTTAAATCAACTGCGCAATTTTTAAAGAACATCATTAACCATTTTTGAAAAGCACAGGTCTAATATCTGTGACATGAGGGCACCACATCAGTTTCATTTTTACACCATTTTATTAAAAACGTTTAATGCAGTCTCTAAAAGGGGACAAAGGGAATACTGTCTAACAAAGTAACAGTCCCAAACAAAATTATTAATCCTGAAAAACTGAAATCAGCTGACTACAAATTCCTCAGAATAATCACTCCGGAGGCACAGTGGAAAACAGTTCATCCAGGCCTGAAAAGTGAAATGACGTAATTCTGAGAGCAACTTACAGCACTGTATTTTCTGGGGTTTTAATTCTGCGTAACTGTATTATAACATCAGCAATCACACTTAATCCCACATTCTTTTCTTTTGTTGACAAGCTAACACCTTGAAGCAGTGGTATGTTGGTTTTTAAGGACCACTTTTAGACACACTGTAGTGCAAACCTTAACAGTGCACAAGTGACTATGTAACACAATTCTGATCTCTCCCAGTTCAAAGATCACCTGCAAGGCAAGCAGTAGGATTCTCTCAGGCAAACAGCAGAAAAGCTAAGCAAATTCTAATTTACATCACAAAATGAGAATCAGTTCTCAGAAGTTAAAAGCTTTGGCCAATAAAATTGGTGAAGAATGCAATTTTTTAAAAAATATGTATCTGAAGCTATTTTATATTACTACCTGTGAGCACTTTAAGAATGCTCTCAAATGATCTAATGACAAAATTCACAATAAATATAGCAGCTAGATACAGCCTCAATGCACCAAGACCTGCTTGCTCCAATATAAATACCACATTTTTAGGAGGGAAAAAAAAATAACTGACCTTCAACAACGTGGTACACACAAAAGGCTCTTTTCTGTTCAAGGGTGCAGTGCAGAAGACATATCGTGATCGCAAATTTAGTGGAATGTGCTGAATCATATCTGCTAGAAATTTAAAGTCATCAATATTGCAGACAAAGTAAAGCCCATCAACCTGTGAGAGACTCACAAAAATATCCTGTGAAAATAAAACCAAATAAAGAGGATGTTATTACAGGAGAGGGTTGTTAAACTTTGTATTACCAAACCAAAAAAATGATTTAGTGTTTCAAAGGCTAGTTATACCGAAAGAAGAGTGAATAATTTGACCACAGTAATAAAAAAGGGGGCAGGGGAGCTCCCACTACTCTTTTAACTGGATTTTCATTAAATTCTCTAACACAGGATCAGAGAAGACGTAACGCACTATGCTTTATTTAAGCATTTTCAGTCAGTCTCTTAAGTAACAAATACAGTGTTCTGGAAGTTAGTTTTAGTTACATTTTAGTTACAAAAGAATACCATCACAGGAACCAGTTACTACTATGTTTAGAACTTGTTCCAGGTTTGTCACTTATCATGACCCAAAAAGCTTTACAGCATAAAATTCAATAATTGAGGTATTTTTAGCCCAATGTCAGGAACAGATCTATTTTAGGAAGAAAGAAATCACAAGATAAATATGGTATAGCAATAGAGAAGTTCCAATAATACCGGAAACATATCCAAGGTTTGGAGAAACATGAGATGTCACCACACATTGCAGAGGGAATTTTTATTGGCCCCCAAAATTAATTCTCTAGTGTAAATCTTTGAAAGATTTTTAAAATATCTTTAAAGGAACACTGAGCTTCTTAATTAAACATGTGACTGAATACTTAACAGATCAATAATAACATGGGTTTTTTTTAATCTTCATACTTCTATGCTAGCCCAGAAATTCTCAATAGTAAAATTTTAAAGATGTGCTGTTACCCTACCAGCCTAAGTCTTCCAGGACGTCTCCAAGTATAATCTTTTACCTCAAGTTTAGAAACCATACACTTTGCTACATAACAGCAAGTCAGCAGAGAACAAGAATATGCATTTAAATCCATATAAGCTGCTACGAATTTGTCAGTGTACTAAAAAACATGATGCTATTTTTTAAATACAGCATTGGAAGCTTAATTTCTACTTTAAAAGGTTTAGGCACTTCCAGAAATTCTACTATCCAGCTAATTATGAGATCATGTAGACCCCACAAAATCTGTTTTCTCAAAGTTAAGCAGACACTGTTTTACCATAAAGTCCACAGAACCAGAAAAAAAATCAGGTAGCTCTCAGATGTACAGAAATCTGACATGATCAGCCCAGTTTCCCAGGAATTTTCACATTAATTTATCAAAATTTCAGTCTCTAATACTTTCAGCCTCAGACCAAAACCTCTACATTTAAAATACAGGAAAGGTGAAATGAAAAGTTTGGTGCACACTCTTCAACACATGTAAACATATTTACACACTTCAACAGCTTTCAAGTTTATTATAACACAGACAAGTTAAGCATTCTAAACATTTGCAGTCACTGCTGTTGTAGAGAGAAGAATCCAACTGATAGAAGATATGCACAAGGCCGTCTATTATGTTCCCAAAGTGCACGTTCATACAAAAGCAGTGACTATAAGCAATGCTTAATTTTTAAAGCAGAAGCTAACATTTTGGTCATTCTTACAATTAGATTGGATAGAGTGGCATCAGGGAGATGATAAGCAAACATTTCTATCTGCTCAGGAGTAGGATGTAGGCCAGCTGCCTAAAGGGAAAATAAAGAAAAAAATTTCCATTAATTCTCAATATTGTTTTTAAGTTAGTGCATCAGAAACAAAATCTAGAAAGACAAAATGCAAGAAACCAAAGCACCCTACAGAGTCCAGTTTATTTAGTACACTTATCTGGAACTTAAGAACTTTTGTGTCTGAGCTTTTAATTCTTAAAAGAGCAGCTTCAATATAAATGAAATATTGCAAACCTCCAAATGGGGCATATATTCAAAGTCACTCCGACATGACACACTCCATTTTTATTAGTAACTTGTAAACAGACACAAGAAAAAATAATTTAGGATCATAACACAGTAAAACAGCTCCAGAGCACATCTGTACAAACTGGGTACTGAGCCTCTCACCTTCACAGGGCGCACAGGCTCACTCAAAATTTCCTTCAGCTGCACGAGGTCATCACGATGCATTGTAGTGACTTCTCCCTGCTTGAAGGATGAGCCATAACGCCCAGCTCTGCCTGCAATTTGTAGAGCCTGAGAGGTTGTAATGGAGTCTATCTCCTTTTCTCCCTTCTCATTGATAGTTGGCTTTACTATAGAGTTAAAAATTATTCTTTTTATACACCTGAAATATTTGAACAAAAACAAAGAGGAATCCTTTTTTGCAAATTATATTGTATATTTCCAATATACAACGTACTACAGAAGAATGAATGCCTTTTTTTTTTTTTTTGAGCTTTTTTCCCCCTCTATAAATTAAGGGACACAGCATATTCAAAAGGGCAGCATAAGACTACTGGTTAGTCGCAGGAGAATCATCACCCCTACACACATCAATCGTGTTCTTATAGGGTTCCGATCCATTCATCACCATCTGCCTCAGTAGTTTATAGCAACGCGACTGCATCGCCTTCGGGAGCAAAGTACATCTGAAACTGCACTGAACTTGCTCTACATTTCAGAAATGCAAGAGACTGATACTCTGACAATCTAGCACATCTGACTCCAGTGAATTGAAAGGATCTTAACAGTGCCTACTGTCACACAGAATTAGGCCAAGTGAGGGCCAAGTGAGCCATTTAATCCTCAGAATCAGTTTTACAATTAAAGCTTAGTTCTACCCAATCAAATTGATCACTACTTCAGAATTAAAATGTATGTACTGTGTTATCTAGACATAGCAGATATCTAGCCAAATTAGTCAAACTGGGGAGAAACAAGCGAGGATATTAATGTAGGTATCACACCCACAAAAAAAAAAAAAAAAGGAAAAAGAAAAAAAGGAAAAATTATACCATAACCTGCTCCAAATACTTACAAATTGAGTCCCATTCCAATTGCATCTGTAGCAACTAAAATTTTGCATGGATCATTAGGATCATTGAATTTCTTTGCCTGTTCAAGTTTCGTTCCTGAAACAGAATGACAAAACACTTCACATAGCAAACTCTTCCTACAAAAAAAAAGACAATGTATCACTAAGCCCAATGCCTTTATAATAGGCTGAGAAAAAAAAAAATTGGTATTTGATTGGTATTTGACTGTTGTTGGGGGAAGGAGGCAGGAGGGATTTAAATCACTCCCAGAGCTGTGGACAGATCTCATTCAATTACATCTATCTGAAGATCAATATTAAGTATGTATTAAAGGTCTAATCCCAAGATTAAAACACCAGTCAACAAAAGTCGATTACTTTCTCTAACTATACAGAGATGCAAAACTAGGAAAACTTGTACTGTTTCATTATAAAAGTTTTTCTGAGAAAGCAGCAAGAAGCAGAACACTCCGTTAAAAATAAAAGGAAGAGTGCTTTACCTGGTGGCAGACTGCCATATATGACAGCACATTCTAATCCTCTAGCTTCAATCTGTCGACTGACAGAATAAATGTCATTCTTACTGAAACAGACAACACAGTCCCCAGGACGGAGGTTATCTAAAGATTCTAAGGCATAATCCAGCACAGTAAGAGGAGTGAGTCTCTTGTAGTTTCGGACCTAGAATCAAAGGAGTTGTCAAAGATAATATTTTTTAAATTTAAAAAAAAAAAAAAAGAAATCCTGTGAAATACCAGCCAGCATGGTTATTATCACAGTTGACTGTAACACTGAGGGACTTCTTACAGTCCTGAAGGGATAATTACTGGGGAGAAGGTGACGTACACCTTATGCACTTGCATACTTGCAGCACTTCCCAACCTGAGAACTACACAGCCTTTTCAAGAAACAGAAGAAATGTATATTTTTACATGTAAACTAGATTCAAGCACCATATGGAGAATAACTATCAACAGATCCAGTAACCTCAGCAAACTTCAGGGCACTGTGCCCTTCAGGAAGAACAGAACTGTAAAGAAAGCCTGTAAACAGCTGTAGCATTCCCCGAGGGGAACTCAGCAAAGCACTTACCTTCTTTAAGCAAAACAATACCACTATATAAAAAAAAACAAACAAACAAACAAACAAACAAAAAAACAAACAAACAAACAAAAAAACAAAAACAAAAAAACCCACCAAAACCCACAAAAACAAAAAACCATGAAACAAGTTTGCAACATCTCCTTTGGTTTACAGGAATTGAGAAACATTTTAACAAGAACTCCTGCAAGAATAACTTTGATCTGTGATACCCCCAAACGACCCTAATTTTTTGCCTGTTTTCCAGCAAGGAGAACCTGATGTTCTGTCCGTAACTTTACAGAATTAAAAAGCTTACTTCAACTTCCTCCCCTGTAGTGTACATTAGCTCTGTCACCAAGTCAATAGCAGCAGCTTCTCCACAAATGTGGACTTCTTCTGCACAGAGTCCTGAACAAGATCCAATGAAATAAAATGCAAAATGTTACACATTTATAGACAACAGTAGCTTTAGCTGACTTTTAAGTTACCCAAAAATTACATTTTGCTTGCTAAACACATCAATAAGGACTGTATTTCACCTCCTTCAACATCCCAAATCAGCACCTAAAGCCTCTCCCACAATACACTGCTTCCTTAGAGCTGCTCTTGATCTCACATCAGCAAGTGATGCTTGGTAATCCATTAGTATGATAATCAGGGCAGCTAATACCTTGCTGCACCCTCTCAGCCAAAACAAGAAGTACCCTCAACCACTGAACAAATGCAGCAAAGCTTTGAGTATGTTTTATTTACTTACTACTAATGTTTTACTAACTCCCAAAACACAGCAGAACTGAAGAGCTTTGCTTTCTGCATGACCTTCTACAATTATGAATATGTCTCTAATCCAGTCAGAATAGAAAAAGGGAAAAAAACAGGAGGTAGGGGAAGTGTGACAAATCATCTTCTTGAACTTAGCATCAAAAGCAGTGAAGGGAAGGGCGGGCGGGGGGAAATCAGATTCCAAACTTCTGTTCAAAATCTGAGGAAAAATGAGTTTCAAATATTCCTCTTGAAAAATTCTAGAATTATCAAAAGAAGCATTCTTCTAAGAATTTAGCAGATCAATGCAGCTTTATAAATGAGCCACTTGAAATGAACACTATAAAACATTTAATGTTTGCCATGTTGCCATAAATTTAACAGTACCTCTACATAATGAAACCTCTGAAAAATTGTGTTGTTTTAATTGAACAAAAAAAGCATACTTCTAGAAAATAGTCAATATAAAAGGACAGCAACTGTATAACAACACAAAGATTCCGTATTATCCAAGGAAGCAGAACTAAAAGAGGCATCTGTATAACTTAGAGAATAAAATTTGTAAAAAACATTCATTAAGTAAAACATGATAGGTAACTTGCTGCCATACACACAAATCCTTTGAGGCAGAGTATCTCTCTAACTTGCTGTGAGAAGACATGTAAAGAAACAATACTCACTTTTATTTTGCATCACATAGTGTACCCACATATACTGACCGCTAAGCTTGAATTTAATGTGCCATTTATAGTCATGTTAAACTAGTTCACACAAACAAGCTTACCTAGAAGGGCTCTTGTCCAAGCCCACCCTCTGGCAGGATCTCTGATCATCTGGATTTCATCAATCACAGCAACTTCATCTTAAAACAAAAAGAAAAATATGATGCACCAAGGAAGAGCATCTAGAACAGCAATACAACACAGGAAGGAACTTGAAGGCTTTCTAAAAAATGGTTGCTCTAATCGAGTTAATCCTCTACCACCAAAAAGCTATTCTGAGATGATCCAGGTTTTATTAACTGCTCTAACATAGTTCAGGAATTGTTCAAATAAGAGTGAAAAGAAATAGCTCAGCTACTTCAGAGTCCAAGCAATAATACACATAGATATAACTGAAACAATTATGTATACATACAAGGCGTATTAGTGCTGCACATTTCAATGGTACAAGCAATATGAGGAGCTTGTCTGGCATCTTCATTGGCACACACACGCTCTTCTCCCGTCACCAAGTCACATGGCACATTCTAAAGGAATTTGGAAAACTCCTGTTAAGTTTTTTTAATGTAACAGAATCCCCTTTCCAAAGGGGAAAAAAAAATATCAGTTTCTTAAAGTAGCTTCTAAGACAGTATAATGGAAGCTATCCAGAAAATAACTACTCAGCTTTTTGAGACTTGTGTCCTGTATTTAAGTCCTACCAGAGTGAAGAGCATAATGAAGAGGTAGTATCTGTAATTACATGCCCTCCCCTACTCCTGCAGGAGATAACATCTTCCTCTGAGCATTTCAGAGCTGTCACATCTGCAACAGAAGAACTGTCAGAAGAGCTGTAGTACCAGAAGCTTGTAAAGCAAGGGCCAGCAGTGAAGGAGCCTTGCAAGCTCCAGCCTCCTCCAGTTCATTTGGTGATTGCCCTGTTGGGCATCTCACCTGCTGCCTTACGCTCACACAGCAAGAGTTCATGAGGACTAGCTGGGAGATACAGCAGGGCCACCACCCTCTGTCAGCTCTACACTCGTTGCATCTCAGGCAGATGGCTGCTCCTTCCAGATCTACAGCCACGAGTGGAGCCATGCAGGAAGCCCTGTTTAAGTCTCAAGGGCTACGGATAACCCATGAGCTGCCAAGTGAAAAGTCCTCACACACACTAAACACGTGGAAGAAAGCGCAGTAACTCTACTAACAAGGAACATCACTACATGGTATCCGCATTCACTACACAGTACACATATGTTACAGATATCTCCTAGGACAAGCCAATCTTCTTATGTGTTGCTTTGATAAACCAATATTAGGAAATACAAATTCTAAATCATAGACTTATCAAAAAGAAGAGAAATCACAAAATCATTTGTTAAACACTACTGTACACACACACTATGCTGCATTAACATGTGATATGTTACTGTAATGCTTCAGAACTGGCGTGGTTCTGTGCAGCTGGAAACACACTGGTGAGGAGCCTTCAAAAAGATGCTGGAAGCAATAAAAAAAAAGTATAACGAAAGCTTCCTCTAAGGACTCGATATAGGGCACTGCTCTTCAACTCAACACATCTGAAGCTACAGAACTTTTTATTAGGTGGTTGAGTGAAATATATTTAAACATTGAAGCAGAAGGTTGAGGGGAGTTAAGCAAGGGTAATTTCTTGCGTAGAAGCTAAAATAAAGGTCATGGGCAAAAGAAGCCATTTCTTTTCTTCTCCAGAAGAAGTTTCCACACTAAAAAAGCTAATAGTAGAACGTAGCTATACCCAGGGAGGGATAAACTACAGGAAAATGGAGGCAGTTACAGGGATGATTGCACGGCATGTGCTTTAGGGAAAGCGATGTTCCATTTGGGGAAATGATGTTCCATTCTGCATGTCTAAAGCAGAAATGCACAACTGGCATTCACACGAGCTGACGCTACTGCAAAGCAAAAGCACCGCTTCATGGACTACCTTAAGCAACCACAGTACTTTACAAACATGCATTCATGAGACTGTTCCAGTACTAAGGATGTAGGTAAGGAATATAACATACTGACAGCATCATTACTCTTTTGGAAGATCTCATGTGCCAGAAGTTTTAGTGGACCACAGTATATTCCAGATTTTGCTGACAAGAATCTCTGGATAGCATGGTAAGTTTTTCCACTGTTTGTAGGACCGGCATGGAATATTATCTTTCTCTGAATAGCCCTGGCGTCTGGATACCTAAAACATACACAAAAAAGCAGACCTGTTGAACATTTATCTGGTGTTCTGGATACCGATTCAGGGGAAATTGCAAATTAGCCTAAACATTTACTTATTAATAGTCTTTTTAATGTGTGTTGAAAGCAGAAAGATCAAGTTCTTAAACAGAGACAGCATAAAAAGGTTACTATGTCGTACACATTCATCTTCTAAATCATACAATGCTTTCAAAGATTTAGAGTGGAATTCACACATTGCATTAAAAATAGTCATTACTGTGGTCTCTCTCCTTGGGTGTATTAACATTTTAATGTGCTGGCATACTACCTCCCAAATGGATACAGCCAGAATACAGCTTTCTGGAAAGGCAATACCAACTCAGTGACTTCCATAGCTGATATAATCTTATCTTCCTTTTAATTGATTGCAATACATCTTGTAACAAAGATAAGAGTTCCTGACACAAATTATTGTAAAAACAGGGAAATGGAACTGAAAATATAGTGCAATTATACATCATAAAGCTTAAATCCATAGACTATGAAATTCTATGACACTAAGAAAAGAAAACACTGCAACCACTTAAACACACTGACCAGTTGGGGGGTAATCTTAAATCACTGATCTTGCGCAGATCATCCATACAGTCCAGCATCGGAAAGATCTGCTTTGCATGCCTCAGGAAAAACGGAAAGAGATCATCCACGTGACCTAAAAGACAAACCCTTTTAAGAAAGGTTGCATGCTTGTCTGAAGATGCATATCTTCATAATAAACTTTTTTAAAAAATTATACTACTTCCACCACACACTTATGTAATTCTTTCAACTTCTGGGTCTCCACAAACTTCAATAATTATCTCAATGGCAAAAAGGTAAACTAACACAAGTACACGGACTCATTAAGCAATGTATTGCAAATACAATAGTATATTAAAAAAAAACCCAAACCTCATTTCAACATATTCACTCTGGTTAGCCTACATGTGTAGAGAACTTCTAAATAAAATGAGAAGCTATGGAAAAGCTGGATGAGAAATAGCTTCTCTGTCCTAAGAAGATTTTAGCCTTTTCTTCCTAAATTTATGTGCTGCCTTGGAATAAAATAGAAGCTTCTAAAATGCTTTTATGAATAAACAGAGAAAAACAGAATAGTTTGCAGCTTCCCTAAGCTACTAAGACTTGGGATGCTGGTTCAAAATTGTGAGTCTCCAATCCCTAGGTGAGAAAACAAAAATAGAAAAATCAACTCAAAAGAGACATCCAGGTTCACTCTTCTGAAAGTTTGCAGAGTATACATGTGGCCTTAAAGATCTCATTCAGATCACACTCCAGTTGTCGAGCTCTCATAGAATTTCAAAGAACTATCTGGATCTAAAAAACTGTTATTATCAAACACACACACACAAAAAAAGCAGTGTTTTGTTTGTTTGTTTTTAAACTGAGAATTAGTATTCAATGAAGCAAAATTATTGTGAAAAATTTAAAGAACTTAAAAACTGTAGTATTTTCAATTATCATCTTTGGACAAGCAAAAATCAAATAAAAAATTTCAAAACTGCCACAATAAACAACCCTTTACACTTCTCCATATTTGAGTTTTAAGACATACATAAACAATGCTCATATATAAGTAAATAAGGAGTGGAAGTAGGAAATCATATGGAAGATTTTATGCACAACTAATACAAAAAGACACCTTAAATTCCATAAGATGGTAAACAGTTAAAATCTACACATTTACATTTTAAGACAAAACTAATGGCCACTGTAACCTTTAAATTACCATCATTAAAAAACACACACACTACACCAAAGTTCTGCAGTTCAGACTGTGGAGAAGGCTGTTTCTGCTGTTACCAGCTAGCATCACCTCTTAGTTAAGTGCCATTAATTACAACACAGGATGCAGTAAGCAAGCAAACAAAACTCACTTCTATTAGTGCCACACAGAAACAAAGCACAGTCACAGAGCTGTGTTCCCAAGTACTTAAAGCCACCTGGCCAGGAGAAAGCTCTCGAAGTGCCCCCTAGTGACTACTGAATTTTTAAGAGAGGAATAAATGGAACAGTACTGTTTTCACTTCAGCAATGAACAAATGCTAGAAAACAACAGGCTGCTTCTTGCTAAGACCTCCACCTCTTTTGTTCCCACTTCAGAAGGTTTAAGGACAGAACACTCCATAGGATGGGCACAAATGTTTCTAATGGGGAAGCAGTGATTTTTAACCTCTTTTACAGCATAGTAGTGAGGCCCACAGGCACACAGGTAAGCATACAGGTGAAAACCAAGAAAAAAATGCATATTTTATTTTACAAGCACTCCAGATACTTGCCTGCACCACAGCATATATCATTGAGAATAATATGCAAATCAGCACTCACAGAACTGGATTCCATGATATACTTCCTAAAGCTTATAAACGCTTGGTGAAACAGGCGAGCTGCAAAAAAAAATTAAAAAAAAGGAACAAAGTGAATGTGACTGGGATCACAAAACCATATTCGTAAAGACCCAATAAAACACTGAAATAGACCATTAAAAACCTATACCTTAATGTGAGCTATTAAAAGTAAATATAAAGGTTATTTGAACCGAGTGGCAGAAACAACCTAAACAATGTTGTGAGACCCACAAAAGATCAGATCTCACCATATCTGAATAGATTTCACATTAAAAAAAAAAAAATCTTAGAACATTTTCTTACCATCTAATCCATTTTCTGCTCCTAGTCTTTGGATTTCTTTTCTTTTGTAGAACTTATTTAAGTTTTTTAGAACCTCACCTGTAGAAAAAGAATAACATTTTTATTAGTTTGCTCAAAATTAAATCACATTCTCCTGGCCCAAAGATCACGGTTCAGTCTCCTTACTGTGCAGAGAGGGAATCTTTGCCATGATGAACAGACTCAAATGTTTTCTCCCTAAATTAAGCACAATCAATGACTGAGCCTATTGTGGAAAAGGACAATCTTAAACTGCAGCAGAGTAAGAATTGCCATGAAGATGAGGTTGGTATTTGAGAGACACTCTTCCTGGCACTTGACAGAAAAGCATAAAGGTGGGAACCTGCAGCCAATATGTTACGGAACAAACTAATTAAGGTTTTGGGGTGGTTTTTGTTTGCTTTTTATTGGCACCTATCAGGAAACAGCAGGTTTTAATGTGAAAAGTAAATTTACTTAAAGTACTCTGTGACAGCTTTTTCCAAACATCCTGAGAAACTTTTTGCCCTCCACACTGCTTCCAAGACACACTCTCCAGAAAGATCAGGCAAACCAGATGCAGTATTCTTCCTATTTCACAGGTTACAAAAAGGAGGAGAGAAGAAAATTTAATAGTATCTTCATATATATCACAAATTACTCAGATTTGTTTGTATAAAATCTCTTATTATAAAGTTATTAATAAACCCTTTCCCTTCCCTAAAAGGCAAGTTCAGAGTTGTAACAAAACTGTATTTACTAATGTACACTCTGAAATGAGTTCATTAAATGTTAGTTAAATGACAATGGCAAAAATGTGTCCCCTCTCCATCGATAGCAGAACAGAAATTCACAAAAATCTAGCAAATATCATGAGCACCTATTCATAAACACAGGTTATTCTTAAAATTCAAGTCTACAAACCCTATACTATAAAATGCTAGGACTGATACATAATGCAACACACCCCTGGTTTGCCAGCACAAGTCACTGAACACAACACTGCCAAGCTCTGCTCTCTGCAACTACCTCTGTAACTCTTTGAAGTCTCTGCCATGACATGGAAAGCTTCCCATTAGATCAACCTTAAATCACTGAAAGATTGCCTCTCTTTCTAAAAAACTATACTATAGAACAGAGATAGCCCACTTTGCACAGTGAAAATCATCAGGTGACAAGAATACAGCAAAGTTCAACTGCAGGCCAGAAGCACCACAGTAGCAGTGGCTACATCCCATACGCCATGCATGGTTACAGTAGTCTGTTAACGGATAGCAGGATTAACAGCCTGATATGTTCACAAAGGTAACTAAGCAAGATTGTCAGCAGGCTTACATTTACTAGACAGGCATCCATACTCTTATCAGAAAATGTTTAAGGACGTGGAAATCAAAGACAGATTGGAAAACACTGCACTAAAAGAAAGTACAGGGCTAAATTCTCTTCAGAGCTTCCATAAGAAGTTATAACAGTTAACACATCGTCAGCCATGTAGCTAAATTCACAACCTGCTGGCCCTACTACAAGATGAAAAGGTCAATGCCAGAACGTTTGTTGCTATCCAAGGCAACAACACGACATTGGGACCATCGCAGCCCTCAACACTCAAGGTCACGATCCTTCCTAAGCACAAATACTTGTCTTAACAATAAGGTATAGGAAAACAAAACAAAGCTGGCATTGCAGTCCAACTAGATATGCCCACATTAGCTTAATCTAACTGCATGTATTACTAACTACTTTACAGCAACAGCTAGCAATCAGGGTACGTACTCAGGATATCTGTGTCCCGCCTCTACCATTACCGTTTTTACCACTGAACTCCTGTCTTAAGATTTCCCTTTCTTTACCATTTCCTCATTCTAGAACAGTATTTTTGCTCTTACTCCTCAATTACTTTGACTTCTCAGCAGCACTTTTTAAGGTTCTGTGTAAAAAGACAGCCTGACTCTGCGCTTAAGTTCAGAAATTATGCAGTTAGCCTCCAATGTATCAGATTCATTTAGATGTTTCAGCCCTATTTCCAGGAAAGAGTTTTCGGTCATTTTCCTGCATCTGAGATGACAACACTCCGTTTCAGTAAGCCTGTATGCTACCACGGGGGCAGTTGAAGTGCTTTATTTTAAAATTCCTCCAGAACTACTAGACTTCCATTGTCCAGTCCAAGTGACCTTGTGCATTTAACTAACCCACTTGTTCAGGCACCTCCTGTTTCTGATGCATGAATTGCTGACAATACTTCGTCTTTCCCAGCTTGCATTTCTCACCAGTAAGCACAGCCCCATGGTCTGACAACTGAAGCCACAGAATTGACATTCAACATGACAGCTGAGCATTAGGGCTCCAAATCAACAACCGTATCAAGGATTCTGTGAAGCCACGTGGCACAAAGTGCTGATTTTTCACACAGTAGATTTTTGTTTACATTTATTTAAAAATGGATAATGGATCATCTCCATACCAGAAGGCCCACAGTCAAACCAAACCTAATTTGTGCTGCCCACTGACTTGGCAACATTCAGGTCTGGTACTGAAGATCATGAAGCCAGGTACCAATCTTTCTCTCCCTGTACTGACAGCAGATCACCTACCTTTACGACATCCCTATCGTCTCTTATTGCTCTTTACACTCCTTTCTTTTGACACTACATGCAGGAGCAGATCTCTTGTTCCCTTTCACCCTCTTACCTAAGTTTAACATCACAGTTTCTTTTTTTCTTCCTTTTTTTTTTTTACATATCCGCTCGTTAGATATTTCACTGTAATGTGCTCATGTGTTACCTATTGACTCAACAAATAGCTTGTTCAATATGGCAATCATACAAGGAGTTTAGCAAACACCTACTTAGATCTTAAATAATTCCATCATACAGCAATGTCATATTGTTTCTCATAACACTGTGCATTTGGGCCTTTCACAATGAAGGCATCATCATCACACAAATGTATCGAAAAGATTACTGATGTAAAAGCAATGAAAGGGTACAGAAAGACATATTCTGCCATAATCTCTGTAAGAAAAGCTCAGAAGCAAAACTCGTTCTAACTGTAACCTACGTGATACACCAAAACTGAAAGCATACATCACCACTCATAAGGATCTACTTCCTATGAAGTCGTAGAAAACAGACACAGCCGTGAGTGAATTCCACTACAGGACGTTCAGCGGCAGGTTTTTTATAAACGTTTTGCAAAACTGGCTTCTAAAAAGGCTTCTGTTATACTGACAGTGTTTGACTGGCGTGAAAACTATGATCACCATCTCACTTCAGCAAGTAACAAGCTAACAAGATGATTCACACTGGAATTATGCACACTGTAAGTAACAAAGTTGCTTCCCAAGCTGTAATCAGAAAGCCTGTAAATATAAATTTTTCTTTATTGAATCTAGTTCAGCATTTGACAGCAGAATCTGAGAAGGCATCTTCATTCAAAGTATCAAAAATACCAGATTCATAATACTGTGTATGGCCAGAATCTGAGGGGGGGAAGCAGAGGAAGACTATTTCATAAAAAAAGAATGGATGATATTTGCTAAGAAGGTCTCGTTCAGTTTCCTCTTTAACATTATTGATGGGTTTCAAAATACAAAATTACTGACAGCAACAGAGAGAGCACTACAGGCCAACAAGCCAGGTGAGCACCACACCAGTCACCTGGCTGGTATTCCTCGCAAGTCTCACATGAAAGAACTTCAGGCTGGTTGAAGTAGTTAATTTTCACCTGTGGGAACATAAATGATTTTAGCCAATCTGTTCTCTCTCAACAAGTTAGCAGAGACCAAACAGAACCTATACTTATTTTCCCAGAGCATTTTAGTTGTACCTTTGAAGAAATCCAACATATCTAATAAATGAGCCAACAAGTAATGTACAAGTAAGATGCCACCACTTATATTTATTGGCACCTGAGGAAGGCACTACTAATATAAGCCAACACTCAAAGACAAGTCTGAAAACAATACAGGGTTTTTGCATTACAGCTTTTCAGGACTTTTCCTCCTAGCTAGGTTTTTTAACTGTCAGGGCCAGGTATTCTTTTCTTGAGGGCTCTGAACAAATTAAGATCATTTTCCCACACTTCCTATACCTGGAGTTAATACAAATAACATGCCATCAGAACACTCAATTAGGAGAACATATGAATAAAAAAAGTTTCCATTTACACCCTCAATGCTTTGGGATCACCAAACATCAAAAGGATCAAGAACTTGTTTCTTATTTTCAAGTCTTTAAAGAAGGTGTGCTAGCACTGCTAGATAAAATAAGACCTTTCCTGAGCAGAAGACTGAACACAGATGAAGAATGAACAGGGTGTACAGTTTATATTTATATATGGTTTATATTTATTTATAATTAAATTTATATTTATTTATATTTATATTTATTTATAATTAAAGGAAACACTGAAAAAGCAGTTACAACTTACTCAATGGTTCTTGAGATATAATTACATGCAAAGACATCAAAGAACAGAAGTGTAGAGCATCTAAAGGTCAACAACAGAATTTCTTCTCTCTTTCCACTTAAATGTCAAAAAATTAATGCGTCAAGTAAAATGACAGGATATACACCTAGCAGATAGATAAAAGAGAAACATAAAATGTTGCGGAAGATGTTCAAACTCCTATTCTGCTTCTGACATACACAGCAGCTCTCATAACACAGAGGGCACCGAAGCAGATAGTTCTTGACACAGCTTTCCCAGGTGACACACAGAAACCTACACTTAACGTTTACTTGCTCATACTTTAAGAGGTGCAAACCCAAGAATACACAAAGAGATCTGCGCCGTTCTAACTGAAAGCTAAACTTAAGTTTCTAACACTGATGGCCAGTAACTAGAAATACTGAATGGTTGGCCCAATTTTGATCTAGGCACATTCGCACACGAACGATGCTCTTCTGTCTTTAACACCGATATTTGAGAAAACTATGACTTCTAAGTTCAGATTCAGTTACGGGTTCGGAATGCCGCAAGACTTCAGTTTAGCTGTGGGACCTGTCCCCACACCAAGCACCTTTACCCTGACTGCGCCGAAATAGGGAGTGGAGGAACTAGGCCCACGGATTTTTCCTCCACGCTGGGCACGCCTAATGGACCTCGGTAAAAACCGCACTATCGGTCGTATTACCTCACCTGACAGCTTTTATCCCACTTTCACCTTCGCGGGCACGAGCAGCTACACCGGTCGGAGAAGCCGCAAGGAAAGACCCTCTGCTCTCAAGAGATGACGACCCAGTAAACAACCCGAACGGAGCGGCGGGACCCGCGGGGGAGGCCAGACGACGCCCGCCCACAGGGCTCAGGAGACCGCCCGGCGGGCCCGCCCATCCCTCTCAGCCCTCAGGAGGGCCCAGCTGCCGCGGTCCGAGGGACCCAGCGCCGCAGACGGGCGCAGAGGGGCAGCGCGCCTCCGGCCCTGGCGGGAAGAGGGCGGGCAAGGCCCGCGCTGCCCCTTCCCGCCGCCGCCGCCTCACGGTCCCTGCCCACCGGCGGCCGCCGCCTCACGGGGCCGCCGCCTGACGGGGCCGCCCGCACTCACCCTTGTCGAGGGGCCGCGTGAGCTCGGCGCCCACGTCTTCCTCGGCCGCGTCGCCGACGGGCTTCAGCGGCACGGGCACGAAGAGAGAGGTGTCGGGGGCCCGGGAGCTGCCGTCCCCACCGACTGAGGAGGAAGAGGAGGATGCGGCGGCGCGCAGCCGGGCGGCGGCGGCCCCCCCATGGCGGAGGACGAGCCCCGCGCGCGCCGGGAGCCGCAGCAGCGGCCACGCGCACCGCCTCATCGGCAGCGAAGGGCAGCGGTGGCGGCGCGGGGCTCGCGCGTCATCGCGCGGCGACCGACGGACCGACCGCCCTCCGCGGCGCATGCGCAGCACCGCCCTCACACCGGCGGCCCTCAGGACCGCAACCGGCCACGGCGTTAGGAGGCGGACAGGGCGCGAGGCCCCGCCGGGGCCGGGCACCGCCGTCCCGCTGCCGCGCTCCTTAAAAGGGCTCCTGAAGCGGCTGCAAAGGGCAGAGCCCATCAACAAAGGCGAGGCAGATGTTAGTGAGAATACAGCTGTTTTAATAATTCAAAGAGCAGCTCAGTCTGTTTCCCGTTTATTATACATGGTTGCACAATCTGAGGCTGGTTAAATACAATCAAGTTTTCAAAATCTCTGGGAATTATTTCCAGATTACAACATGCAAGTGACCACGAAAATATTTGGCTTTTTACTTTATTCTTTAAATTTCTGAACAGGCACTTACATGAGGGAGTTAAATTTGCTCTCATTCAAAGATATCCGCGTTAGAAGTATCCTAGCATAAAGTACACAGAGTCTTTGTCTGCTTTATCAAAGTGCCACAGTAATAAAACAGTTCTTACAGAAATGTAATTCGATTATTTACTTACTCATAAAGTAAGGTTACCAATGACACTTGCACCGGAGTCGAGAAGTCTTGGTTTAAAGGCCAAGTGAACTACACGCGCAAGTAGCCTTCCACGCAGCAGGCTTCGTTTCATGCCCAAGCCACACGTCTGATAACAGACTACATGCTCAGTGGTGAATAGATGAAGCCTAACTCCTTTAAGCCATTTCTTCAAACACTAAATGCATACGAGATGATTAAGACAAACGATCTGCTGTGCCAGACAAGCTTCTAACAGTTTTAAGGCTTGCCTGGCTTCAAAATACCTTTCCAGAAGACCACAAAAAAGCTTGTTTGCCCTCATAACAGGCCCAGATAGACTAGCAGGAGGATGTCCTTTGAGGATGCTTTGCCTCTCCTGTCAGGACACTGAGACAGACAGACTGTGAAGACAGTGGAAGCATGAAGCCAGGACGAACCGCAGAGTTTCATGTATTTGCAAAAATAATCAATGTTACCAGCATTTATTTCACCAACAAGAGATAATCACGTTCAAATACTTTACCCGCTCACCAGCTGAAGGTGAAATCATGACATGACAACATCTCTACAGTCACTAGTTACTGGGCAACGAACCCCCAAAAGTCAGGAGTGACTCACCTGAAAGGCTTAAAGTGTGGTAGAAAGAGAATTGGGGAAGGGAGGGCAAAGATGCTTCCTAACATTCTTTGCTACTGGCAGATTCAAAGCTTCTTAGAAACCTTGGTAAGGTGTCTGAAGGCTCCACAGTTATCATAGTCACAGTGCATATACAAGCAGTTTCAGTTAAACCCTGTCTAATATAGTAATTAGAAGTCTTAGGACAAACTCACCATAAACCTCGACTTTTAGTGTGATTTAGTCAATTGTGTCTTACCATAGTTTCAAAACAAACACAAATAAGCAACATTGGAAAGAAACATGCAATAAACAAGATGAGAGAAGGGAAATGCTTTAGTCTACACTGTATAGGTGGATCAGCAAAAATCAAATATACCAGCCTACCATGCATGGAAATAACTAGATTTAAGCTTACGCATATCCAAGTGCATATAACATTATCAAATAAATGTGCAGTATAAAATAGTAGCTTAAGAAAGTTCCAGTGTTTGAGAAAGCACTTTATTTTAAATGTATATACATACTTGAATGCTTAACTGAAGAACGCTTTAGTAGTATGGTAAATGCAGCACTGCAAGATGAAGGAAGACAGTTGTAATGGGAATTTTGGCCTTCTTTTCCCACAGGCTGCTGCCATCTTTAACCTGCTGAAGCATCGCAAAGTTTTTCACCTTATAGCAGTTCACATTTCAGGTTGCTCAGCAGATGGTTGAGATTCTGGAGATTCAAACCGCTGGTGAAAGTTTGTTCGTTGTTTCCTCAGCTTCTCAGGAGCTTTTCTCCATAAAATTATTTCCTATTTGAGGAAGCAAACATGTTTGAAACAACCATTTACCATTAAGCCCACAGTATCAAGTATCATTATGGTAAGTTCCTAATAGGCAAAGACTTTTGAAAAAAACTTCCCATTACTTTCCATATCTACTGCACTGTTCTGTAAGTAACAGAATGAAGACACAAGTACTTAAGTTTACGTATTTTAGTTACTACCTGAACATCTACCTTCATCAATACTGAGCAGTCACCCCTTCCTTAACAATCCTACTCCCCACTTTAATAGTATTAAAAGGGTCCAAGAAATTTTTCTTCCTCCTTTTCTGAAAATCCAAACCCATCATAGCCACTGTATGCTCCACCTACCTTCTGTTTTCCAATATTTAGTTATACTGCCTTGTCTATTCTTTAGAAGGAAGATTCTGATCTAATCCACATAGCTTCATACCAGTGACTCTCTTCACCACTCCTTTCCTCAGCACGTCCTCAACTTTTGTTACATTTTCAGTCAAATGTCTTAGCCCTTATTACAATTTTGCAATTTTGAACCTGGGCTAAGGCTGGGAGAGGAGATCTATCTGGAGTAGTTTAAGAAAGCAAGCAAACAAATGCACCTGTAGCTCATTTTAGCCACAAAGTGTTTTGTCTGGATATTCACACTGCAAGGTTGTTCTGTGGCACTGAGCATCCTATCCTTGCTGAAGTAGCATCCATCGTCCCCTTGACTCCTTTTTGCAAGCTAACTTTTTCTATACAGCTTCCAATACGCTTGCCAGCAGAAATGCTTATGCCATAAATGAAGCATGGGTGGCTTCCAATGTTGAATATTCAAATCAGCATGTACAACAGCCCAGATAATTCTGCAACAAGATTGACCATACCTGTTGTTTGAAGTATCGTCTGTCTTCTTCATCCACAAGCACTAGGTTTAAGAAGTACCTCACTGAAAATTTTTTGTTCACATCCCTCATTGTAGGAGTTGGGTCATAGCCTGCTAAGAACAGTCTTATAGGAATCGATTCACCTTTAAAAAAAAGAAACTTTCGATTAGTTCCTTAAAACTGGGTATCATCAAAGCAGTTTCAAAAGACATAAAAAATAAAGGCAGTTTCCCAAGCACTGTCTGTGCCTCTTCCTTGTTTATAAAAAAAGAAACCAAAACAAAAAAAACCCACCCAAACCCACACTGAACACACAGGCAAGTGTGAAATCAAAAGTGAAAACACTTTCTCAGTGGAAGCATGGAGCCAGGCAAGACAAAAGTATCAGTATCTTGAACTCTCTAGAGCTGGTCTACACCATGTAGTCAGGTTTGAACCAAAGTGGTAAAAGGATCGGTCACAGAATTTCCAATGGTAAGGGTAAGAATTACTAGGATCCCAAGTGAAATGCCCTAAGTCGATGAAAATACCTGCTTTGAATAGGAAAATCCACTATCATTTCAGCAACCTAAGGAGAAGTGTGGTTTCTCCAAGAAAAAAAATAAATGTATACAAGTCCTTTCCTCCGTAATTTTTTTTAAATACGGTTTTAACTCAAAATTCTTACCCTTTAAAACAAGTACAATTATTTACCTTTAACCGGTGCACCATCCATTATTTCGTATTTTGCAATGGTTTCAGTCTCTGTTGTGGTACTGGGTCCTGGTGAAACAAGTTTTCACTGTGAGAATGCACGCTTCAGTTTTAAACATTTACAAAGCTTCAATCACAGCAATTTGTGCTCTGCAGCATTTAAATTACACAACACTGCATTTTTTGCCTTTGTCTTGCATGTAAGTTAGACACAGCTAAAGCAAGCAAAACCCTCTCCCAGGCAGAGCATCTACTTCTTAGTCTCTCCTCCCCATGCTGACACAGAATAGGCAGCAGCCAGTGCTTCAAAGGAGCCCTGGGCATGCAGGCTTTAAATAAGGGACAAGCATGCAGGGTGTGAAACAGTTCTGTTCAGCGCGCAGTGCTAGCGACTGATACTGCTAGGCCACGATCAGACTAGAAACCTGAAGGGTTATCACCCAGAACAAGAGCCACCTTTCTCCAGAGCCTAGGATGAAGAAACCAGAGTACCTAATTTAGCCACAAAAACCAACAATTAAGTAGAGCTTTCTGCCTTTCCTCTGTTGCTATGGAAGCTTTCTCATTCTCCACACAAACAGCTCACTAGGGCCCCAGCCACTGGGGAATGAAGTCGTGAGCCACAGCCTCTTACTGCCTTCCTAATTCCTGATCAGCAATGATCAAGCTGTTTCTGCTTCAAAGCCTCTTGATGTTTCCATCATATCAGTTTTAGGCTAACTGAAAATGACACATTTCTAGAAGATGAGAAATTCATGCTAATCTTTACCAAGCCCACTTTACCAACTAATCTCTGCAGAGGCAAGGGCATCTTCAGGATGCATTTTACACCTTTTCCCTTGTTCATTATCTATCAAGGCTGATTAAGCTGCTGCATATTTATGCCCAAATTCCATTTACAAGGGTTCACGTTTGTGAAGCTAGCCCAACAGTCACAATCCCAGAACAATGCTACAGACTGACAATGTTGACTACTAAATATGATTACCAAAGCACAAAATGCAAATGGTAGTCAAACACCAGTAAGAAAGAAGCACGTGGAGCATTAGTTTAGCCAAAGCTGCAACTACTGACTTCACTCTCCAGGTTTGCAGAAGGCTCAACCAGCAGACAAGTTGCCATTTCTTTTGGCCTTTGTTTCTCTTACCAATTCCAGTAATCTCCTTTTTGATCAGCTGCAACTCCATGTGTTGAATTTTTATTCTCACTAAGAGGAAATAAATTTTTCCAACAATCACATCCTTTAAGTGATACCTTTAAAAGAACAGAATGGGGGCTTTCATTAAACAATAAACACAGTTTTTACACCTTCTTGAATACAAGTTATACAGGCAGTTACCTTATCTGCCTATTAACTACTTAGAGCTTGCTTCCCCACTGAGCTAAGCATCTCTGCCAGACCAGTGCAATTAGCACCTCTCCATCACTGCAGTATTAGTAAAGGAAGTACGATAGTTACAATGAAAGAGCATAAATGCAGAAATCAATTCTTAAATATTTGCAGGTGACCTTCCTATTAGTACTGAAGGCAGAACAGACCTTCAAAAGGTCTGTTTTGAGATTCTTCAAAAAAGGAGACTGCGTAATTAGTAACCAAACAGCTCAACACAATAACGATTGAAAATGTTGCTTTACGTTTTAAGTCTCCAGATGCCAAGGTTGTTCATCAAATATTACATACTCTACCCTTTTATCCCGAAATATTTACTTGAGTGTGTAAGTGACACTTACTTTGACTTATTGTATTCAAACTCTATATGAAGACAGTCTTCAATGCCCACTTCCATTTTAATGGAGTTGTTTACATCTGGGTATGTAGCAAGCTGGTGAACAATCAGATCATATTCTTTCACCAAGTCTGACAGCCGTCTCACTATAGTCACTTTTAGAAAATACCTAGGAAGAAAGCCACTAAGTTAACCATAATTATTCAGAATTGCGGAAGTAAAAGCCCTTATGTTCTGAAGTACAGGTATTCTTTGAAAGACAAGAGTACATTCTCCTAAGACCAGGCAGAAAAAAATAAGACACCAAAATAAAGACAAAAAACTTATAGGTAGAAATGTGGGGTTGTTTTGTTTGGACATGTGTTACTTTGTTGGGTTTTTTTAGAGGAGAGACATGGACTGTCTTCACTTGATTAAACAGAAAGGATTTTATCTATACAAACAACACTGAGTAATTCCAAATAAAGTAGAAAAGGCTATGTTATAACATGATCTCAACAACTCCAGTCAAGGCACACTAGCTACTGGCTGTTACATGTCCAATTTGAAATCCAACAGGAGGAAGGGCGGGAGGGGGCAGCGTAATTGTTAAATTATGAATTTTCTGCAGGGGACAAGGGGAGAGAAGGCTTTATGGTTACAAACCTCAGTCTGACGTTGGCACCAATATAGGATTCGTATGGCTTTTCAACCTGCATGAATTCAAAGTCATAGCTTCTGCTTTGGGTCAGTTCTCCGGGTAAGGCCAGTTCTTTCACTAAGTTTACAAATTCATGGGTATTGCTTTTGTCATTGAAGAGTTCTAAAGTTGAGGAAGTTAAAAGGAAAACATGTTTCAACGTTTATTTTTAGCAAACAAAACTGTCTCTAATTTGGCAGGAGCAGGTGGGAAAGGACAACAGAAGCAATTAATTTGATTTAAGTTACACATACTTGACCAACTGTTTTATGCAGTTTTTCAAAGTTATCTTCAGTCTCAACAACCTACAGTAAGCATTCCTAGGGAGCTAACTGCAATGAACAGAACACATATTTGAAGCTTCACTAGCATGGCATCTTTTTTTAATGACAGTTTAGCTAGCTTTAATAAGTACTTCTTGCCTTGCATTCTCTGTAATCAGCATTGCCCGATTTTGGCTTCCAGCATTTATTGCCGAAGGGATAAAATCTAAGCAACATCAAGACTGGCTCATTTAGGAAAGGCCAGTGACCCCAACTGGTCTCCCACAGATAAACAACACCTATCAAATGGTTTACTATTGCTACTAGTTCACAATCAAATGGCTTATCATGACCACTGGTCTAAGTCAGTCATTTGGAAACAAGTTCTTGATACATAGGCATAGACACACCAGTTTCACAACTGAAAGTATCAGCTAAGAACAGTAGTGGTAGCTGGTTTTACACAGACTGAAGCTTTTCAGATGAGAAAAAACTAACTAAACACACCGACTCCACAGTTTCTCATTGCCACTTTGGTAGAAACTAACTAGTAACTGCTTATTTTCTAATATGACTACAAATTATCTAAGGTGTACTTGGTTTGCTATGACAAGCATTTACATAATACAAAGTTTATTTACTGTTGCATATCCAATACTTCTTGTGCCAGTCAGAACAGTTGTACTCTGAAGAGCTGGTTTAAAATATGTCTTTGACATGCAGCTGGAGCTAGTCTCCAAGTACTGCAGAGACAGATCACACTACTGGGATGCTTTTTTTTTATATTAAAACTATATTAACTACACTAAACTATAAACTAACTATACTAAACTATATTAAAACTTGAAAGGATGCAAGAAAACATGGACAAGTACAAAAAGCGGTAACTTATATCACTTCTGCTTAACTCTGAGGATTTCTAAATGGTAGCACAACGGAAAGTCCCAGAAACACAGAAAATTCAAAAAACACTACATCAAATTAAAGTCATTCAGAGAATAAAATTTATGCAGAGTAGATGAAGAACAGCCTCTACAGCTATTAGAGGACAACAGACTAAATGAAGCTGACATGTGAGCTCTATTTTTTCCTCTAAAGGCCTCACTCCCATCACACTGCTGCTTTATTCTGAAAGTTTGCTTTTACAGCCAGACTGACCAAAACCTCAAAGCATAAAGCAGCAGGTTTAAGAACTCAATCATACCTGCTACGTAACAGTTCAGATATAAGGTACTAGAGCCTACTGACTGATCAGAAATTGATTGGAATTTCACAAATTCTCCAAGTCAATTGTATGATGCTGAAACATAAAAATTTACTTCTAAGGGGGACAACAATGCAAACAGCCCTCTAACAGAAGGAAAGCATTTTAGTATCAGTCTAAGGGTGCAGAGGTTACCTCAAGTGGTCAGAAGTTAGATACGATCAAGATTCTTTATAGTTCAAATCTAACCAGACTTAAATACAGTTATAAGAAAATTACATTTTTAACGTCAATACCACATTACCTTGCTAAAAAGCACAGAGATCCTCTGAAGCTTCAATACTATTTTATGTTAACAGTATAAAACTATGTTTTAGAAAACCAACCACCAAAGAACTATTTTAGAAGTGCTTTCCTATAGGCTGCCCCATCATTTCTTTTATATGCTTCTTCTCTTTCAGAGCCAGAATTAAAGACAAGAATTAAGAAGTCTGGCACAGTAGATACACCTGATATTTTGGCTTGGAACCTTAAGTACAGGCAAAACAAGGCACAAGCAGAAAAAAAATAATCAAGTGCCTTGGTTTTGCTTTTTACATCAGGGTCATTCATCATTTATAGTCAGAGGGAAGACTGTGTTTAAGTTAAAATGCATAGTCTGAACGATATGAAGCAGAAACCATGTGTACCATGGTCACAAGTTTAGTTTTTTGAAATCCCTAGTGGTTCTTAATCAAATTCTTAAACTGTCCAAGACAGACTGAATACTCACCATCCCAGTTCTAACTTACATGTACATATCTTCCCTCCCAATGATCTTCTGACTAGCACTGATTAGTATATCACTTGCATTAAAATGAGTAGGATATATGCTTCCTTTGGCACTTGTCATCCACTAACCCAATCAGGTTGCAATGTTTGAGCCAAACTGCCAACAGTCACAAGTGCAAAGTTTCACAAACCACCCGCACCTAACATCCCTTTTATAGCTTCAAAACTCACCAATTTGTCCTACAAATTCAATTCTAATTCCTTGGTGCTCTAGTCTTTTCCCATGCTGCTTAATGGAGACGTTCACCTACCAAGGCAAAAAAACCCAATCAGTTAAAACTTTTCAACACTTTCACTCTAATACATGATCTTAATAAAAAGGAAAGTACATTACTACATGCCTATGAAAAACTGAGGCCTCTTCTCAACAGCACTATCTGAGCTTGAAGGCAACCAAATTAAACAGCTGATTATGAAATTAAGCATTACCCAGGTGCCACTAAAGCATTTAAGAAAAATCTAATCATCCACGAGACTGAATTTAGTAAGTAAGCTTGAAACTTTCGAGTCCCAAAATTAAGAATCTAAGCCAGAGCTTCAGAAGAGTTTGCATAAGCCAGTCATGACCCTCTTGCCATCTCTGAAGGCAGAAAGCTTCAAAGCATCTTCTGACAGCCACATTTGGAAGTCCAAAAAAGAACTGCCATGAGATGCATTCCTTTCAAGTCAAGTGAAATTAAGTCCCTTCCTCAGCAGACAGCTGAGTATTGGTGTTAGAGAAGTCAATGAAAAATAACAGATAATGAAACCTACTCTCAAGATCTGCATTTGTGAATTTGATCCTCACTATCAGACCTTGCCTCACAGGACAAGATTCCATAAGGCTACTTTCTATGGAAACATGTAAATGTTAAGCATATATAATGCTCCCTTATGAGGTAGCAATGACCAGAGAAATTCCTGTGCCTTAAAATCCAGTACATCATTGATATCCAAGTAGGAAGTAAACCACTTGAATAATTTATCTTTGTGGTGAAAAGAAGGAGGAGAGAGGTAGGGGGAACTTGTCCAATAAGTTACTGGTCTTCCAAACCTCCTTATCCCACTGTGCTTGTGTTAGCCAAAACTCATCGGGCACCTCTCAGGCATTGCTGATACAAGCAAGAAGTACTCAGGCCAATGAACGTACAAACGCTAGTTCCCTCAGTTTCACGAGTTTGAGGCCCATCTTGTCAGTGTTTCAGATCCGTGTAAGGATCTTTCTAGAAAACCAAGCATGGAAAGATTATCTTAAGAGCAGGAAGATACCCAGTGGCAACAGATCAGTCAAGATCAAAGTAGGTATATAGAAGTCAATCTCAGAACCCAATACCTGGCTCACGTTTCTTGGAGGAAAAGCAAATCATAACAGAAATATCCAGAGAATGAGAATGGCTCCAGTAAAACCAGAGTGATGGCAAGGAGTTCCTAGGTGCAATACTACAAGTAGAGGAATCCCTCTGCCAATCTCAACTTCATTCTTTTTCCAAGGAGAAAAACTGTTGACTCAGCAGCCAGCTGAACTTGATATGTTGCGCCTCTGATGCAACTCCAGAAACCACTTCAGGGCATGAAACGTAAGGCTTAGCTTCAGGGTACGCAAAGCAGGTTGGCTGCACCAGCCAAAAATTACTGTTACACATGTCAGGTTGTGGATTTCGGAGTTCAAGGGGAAGGGGAAGCAGGGGGATCCAGTTTGGAATAGTTTTCTTGTCAAAAGCAATGATAGGATTGCACATGGTTGCACAAAAACCTGATTCATAAATACAAGATGAGGGGAAACAAATAAACAGCTAGTGTTCAACACGCCCAGTTTTATCAGTTACCTGAATGACTGTGGTTATAAAGACCGTATCTAGGAAAACACCATTTTCTGTTTGAATAACACCACAAGCTGAAATCGCAGCTCTTGCTTATATCATTTTTTCATTTAACTTCCTATAGGCATCTGCATGCCAGAATCAGTACAGTAATTAATAGTCACTTAAAAAAAAAGTTACCTTTCCCGAAACAGATTCTCCATCATAGAAGAGAAAATGCTTTTCTACTTTACCATCTTCTGTTTTGATTTCTGCTGTTTTTCGTGTTTCACCATCATTAAGAATAACATCAATCTCACAAACAGGACCGAATAAGCCTCCAAGAAAACTCTGGAATAACAAGAAGTAGATAAGTTACTACACAGCGGACACTCCATTTTAAACATGGTATTTACTTGCAGCTATATACTATACATTGGGGAAAAACATTCATGCTCCCATGAAGTTACAAAGCCATTATGTATTAGAGACCCAAGAAACAGCGATGACAGAAGACAGATGTTCATCTAGCAAATAACTGAAGTCAGGTCAGCAAAAGCAGCAACAGCTCTTACAAAATATAATGTTTATAAAAAAGTACACAGTGTAATTACCATTATTACTACTACACTAAAATACTAACAAATATTTAAAACGTTACTGTTGCAAACACAACGTTGGTTTCTATCACTGCAAGGTTTCCAATCACTGATTTCACTTTTTAAAAAAATCATTTTTAAACCACATTTGAAATTTTTTTTTTCTTTAACAAGTTTATTCCATCTGGTTTAGGATTTCAGATATTATGCCAAAAACTACATATTGCTTTATACCCACGCTATAACTTACTGCACAAAGAGCAGTAACAAGGACGATCAGAAGTAGGAGGAATAACAGAGCAAAGTAGGGTGAAAATAAACAACAACAGGGGATATAATACAAGGCCTAAAGCATCCCCCAGGTTGGCGAAGGGGAATAGGGACTTATATTTGCTGCCTCTTCCTACGCCGCACAGTTCTCTTACCAAATGAAGAGAGCACTAGCAGGTTCAAGAGGCAGCGGGTCTTCATACAATCTACCTTAGCTACACAACTCTGCCATCAGATAGTCGATGTCACAACTTTACCCGTAATACTGCTCCAGGCACCAATCCATTATGAGCATTAAACATTTGTCCTCACCTTACAACAGCATTCCCTAGGCACAGACTTTTGACCAGCACCAAACACAAGAAACTAGGAGACACCATCCTTTGACCTTGCACAAACATTTCTTACAAGCAGCTGCAAAACACATTAGCGGCTCTATGGGAAACTCAGTAAGATTAGTACAAAAGCCCACGTTTTCTCCTAAGAATTAGGCACTAATCTGCTTTGATGTACTAAAGCGACAACACTTCACTAATTCAGTGTGATTCGAGGGTTTTTTGGAGAAATTACACTGTTCTCAAACGACAGCACCCGCTTCAACTAGAGGAATTTGGTATACATGAAACAGTCATTCTCATTTCACCAATTTAACCTCAAAAATTCAGTAAGAACACATTTCAAAACATTCTGGGGACTCGAAGTTTGAAATTAATAACAAAAAGTCTAGAAGAAAGTTTGATCTGAATGCTGCTGCCTAGCAGTAGGAACATCGAGTGACTTTTTGCTTACCCCTACAAGTCAAGCAAAGGCATGGTGCAATTTTGAGCTATAAAACACCAATTCACACAAGACTAAACCGGCCTTGTATTTGTTCAGATTGCAAGCAGCCCTAGCTCAATCCACAAAAATGTATAACTAACTAAAACCTAGTTATATCTACTTCACATTCTCACAGGGAAGCACAAGCAGATGACCAACAAGGTGGTCAAATTAAGACAGAATGGTCCTTCAAGTCTCGCCAAGCATATACTCGCATTAATTGCTGAAACAAGAAATACAACTTTTTTTTTTTAATGACCGCACACCAGAACCATTCTTGATTTTTGGCTCCTGGGGGAGAGAGAAAGAAGAAAGTTTCAACAAGACTTCCAAATCTTTAGACTATTTTAAACTGTCACACAGATTACTTTGAGCATGCCCATTTTTTTTTTTCCCTCAGAAATTCTGCATTCGTTCTCCAGATTACCTTGTACTTTTTTTCCCTCCCACCAAGCAAACAAGGAAGCCCATTACCTTTAAGTAAACATTATATAAGGTGGTCTCACAGTGCCTTCCAAATTATGAAGCTGTACCACCGTTTAAAGCAGTCAGACAGAACTACCATTGGTAACACATCACTTCTCAAGACACTGCGTATGAATATTTCAACTGCACTCCTTAGAGATTAGCCATGATCTCATCCAGAGAGGACAAGAACATACGGAATAAAGAAATCAACAGCTGGTATCTCCTCCAGTTGCTATCGAAAATACTGCTGCGGGGAAACTATGCAAAAGAAGAAGTATTTTAAGAAGCCATCATATGGCTTCTTATGTTGTATTATGTTACAGCTTAAGAAAATGAAGATGGAGAACTAAGGTTTTCAGAAGCTGGCCAAACGCTAGGCTACGTTCTTGATTTCATGCAAAAGACAAGACGCTGAAGGTTTTGCTACATCAGGACTGAAATCAATCTGCATTCGGTCTTTACATGTTATAGCTGTACTAAAGGACTTGTAAGTCCCTTATCAGCAGCTGATAAACAGTGCAGAAATCCCAGCCTCAGCTTCACATGGAGCCCTAAACAGCTTTTGGATGCCCAACAGAGAGAGAGACGCGTGTTAAGGAATCCACACGCTTCAGAAACCCAGAGCGCGCTGGTCTAGCCGATTCCTTAAAATATGTGTTTTTTTAAACCTATACATCACAGCGCACCAGGCACTTCGCCTAGGCCAAACCCGCCAAGCACAAAGTGGCCGCTGTTTCACCAGCCCTGAAGGATTACTACCAACCGCTGTCATTTTAAGCGCTGCCTTACGGGACTGCCGAAAGATTTACTGATGTTTCCAGGACCATCACATGCACCTTCCCCAGAGCCTCTCCGGCAGCGGCTGTGTAGGAAAAATGGAAGCCGAGTTCCGTGACCAAGCCCCGTGCATGTGCGCACCGAGGAGCCGCAGAGGAACATCCCGAGCCTCAACCCATAAATTACGCTCCCAACACCCCAAACCTTTGTTTTTCGCCGTCTCGCCAGCTCTCCCCCGAGCCCGCCCCGCACAGCAGCGGCTCCCGCCGCCGCCTCCCTCCCCGGGGCGGCCCCACCCGGCGCGGGGCAGTCGCGGCCGCCGCCAGGCCCAGGCGCAGCTCGGGGGGAGGCGGGCGGCGGGGAGCAGCGCGGCCGCGTGACGCAGGCCGGGGACGGGGCGGCCAGGCCGGCGGTGGGCGCGGAGGGGGGGTGCTAACCGGGAGCTCCGCGGCCGTGCCGGGGTAGAAGGGAGGGACAACCGGCGGCGCCGGGGAGGCAAAGCGCGCCCGGCGGGGCGGCTCTCCTCACGCACAGCCCGGAGCCACAGGTGGGGAGGGAGGGAAAGAGGCACCGCCCGGCCCGGCCCAGGCCGCCGCCTCAGGCGGCGGGCGCCCGGAGCGGCGGTTGGAGGGTAACGGCCCGCGTAAGGGAGCAGTAACGGCCGCCCCCCCCCGCACTCACCATGGTGCGTGCCCCTCCGCGGTCGACTCCCGCCCCGCGCGCCACCAGCACCAGCCGCCCCGGCCCGCGCCCCTGTCATGTGACCTTACAGCTCGCCACGCCACGCCCCCCCCGCCGCACGTGACTGCCCCCCCTCCCCGACTTCCCGCCACCGCCGCCGCCCGCTCCGTGCCAGCCGAGGACCGGCCGGGGGGCGGGCGGGGTCGAGGTGGTGGCGGCGCATGCGCGCCGCGGCGGGAGGGCGCCGCCTAGCGGCCGGGAGGCGGTAGCGCGCCGTGTGGGGAGGTTTCTCTGACAGGAAATAACGGTCGTGGTTCTAAAAGGCTTAGCAAGTTTTCGTGCTTTTTAGGGAAACCCGAGCGAGGGGGTGCGAGGCAGCTCGGGCGGATTTTACCTCATTAGCCGAGTTTTGTAAATGCGCAGGCGACTCCCACCACACAGAGACTTTTAATGCATTACCCCCTGGCAGCGCCCCTGGTTTCCCCTGATTGGGGGGGCCGCTCCCCCCGCAAAAAGCCAAGAGCGAGCTCAGACCGAACACTTTTTAGTGAGTGAAAGCGATAAAGATCTTAAGGCAAAGTTTTTATTGATTTGGAGTTGGTTTAAAACCATTTCGTAGCCGTCGCGTCAGGTCAGGCACCGGGGAGGGGGCGCGGGAGGCGAGGGAGGTCACCGCCATTGCGAGGAGGCCGACGTCTCCCGCCCTACAGGAACAAATCCTCCTCTGTTAGCTTTTGCTTCAGCTCGCCGCCTCGCAGGCCCGCTAGGAAGACGGGCAGCTTCGCCTCAGAGAAGCCATCGCCGTCACCGAGCCCCGAGCCGGAGGCTGGCTCCACTTCCACCGTGGCATCAGACCCAGAGCCGGACTCCTCATCCGAGAGTGGGAATACGTTGCCCAGCTCCTGGTATCTCTTCATCCTGAAATGCAGAGTGGCAGCTAGTTTATTCCAAATCTATTATTTTGTTTACTATTTCTTGAGTGAACACACCGAAGCCTCACATTCCCATGGGTGAGCAATGATGTGACAGGACTGTCGAGGCGGCAATACCAGACATTTTAGGGTGCTAGCATTAATGACGAATGTGCGGCAAATGAACTTACAGGGATGGGTCTGCCATGGGAGGAAGGATCCTGTTGGCTCCGCCGGTGGGCATGTAAAACCAGGGCCCCTTCTCTTCGATGCAGTTAGTGGACCAGGCGTCAGGTCGGCATCTCACTCTCTTGTACCTTGCCTTCTGCATCGGAGCACCTGATCGAACCAGCCATGCATTATTCACTGGGACCAGGATGTTATTCACCAGGACCTATTAACTTTATGAGCACCTAGTAAAGCCTGAAGGAGCAGAAGAAAGTAATTTGTGTGGCCCTGATTGCTCAACTGCTAAAAACTAAGTTAACCCTGCAGACTTTTTTTAAATGGCTACTGATACCCTAAGTGACACCCTTGCTATCAGAGACATTGGGTGCATCTCACACACGGCACGGGGAAGTCCACAGGAATTAGAAATGGAAACCCCGTGGGAAACCACTGCCTCACGCTGACTTCACAGCAGGGCTCATCCCCAGCTCGGGGCATGGCATGTCTGCGGGGGACCTGTGGGCTGGGCCACCTGTAGCTCTCCCCAAAGCTGGTGGAGGTATCCCAAAATCTCCTGTGAACAAGCCACCCCAGCGGAGAGCTGGCTCCTGCACCCTCCCTTCCTCTTTCGGCTCCAGCAAGGGTCAGGGCCGACGCCACTTCAGCTTTGCCCATCTCAGCTCAGCCCCTTCGAGTTCAATGGGATGAGTTTTAGTGGGGATGTTGGAAACTCAAGGTGTGCCAAGAGCCGCCTGCCGCAGGAGCAGATCCGGTGATTACGCAGGCTCTCAGAGCGTGTCGCCGGAGGAGAGACATTTCAGGCGTCTCCTAGACGCGGCCCAGGGTTACGTAAACCCCACGGTTTCGGTTCTGATGCCCCCCAAGTGCCTGATTGGGGCTGTCGCTGAAAAGCAAGTCTTCAAAAAATACCAAAAGGAGAAAATAACGATCAAGGTAATGATAAAAACAGTGGCATTTCATCCTTCCTTTTTGTCTCATGTAATTAATTTGTTCTGAAGCCTCCTGGCGCATTCTCTCTCTGTTGGCACTTTATCTATTTTTTCTTGGTTTCTTGGGAATATCTTTCTGTAATTACACTTCTCTATTGCCCTATATCTTTCCATAATGCACTAGATGACTTTCAACTACCTCCTACACTCCTCTGTAAGAGAAAAAAGATCTCATGGGCATAATTTCCTGCTTCTTTTACAGCATATTCCTTTTTCATACTTATTTTCTTCTCTTAGCTTATTATTAAGGTTTTTAATAATAACAGTGGCAACAAAATAAACAACTGCAGCTGAATAATTTGCAAATAAACAATGTCTAAAAAGCGGGCCATAGTCTCTCAAAGATCACCCTCCGAGTGGTAGATACATAATGAAAGCTTATCACTAGCACAGCCTTGGTTTGGGGAGAAATTTTACTCTACATGCTTGAAAAGCACTTCTCTCACACGAGAAACAAATCCCCAACGTACGTGTCATCATGAATCAACATTTCCTTTTAGTTGTTTTAGTGCTGCGTGTTGCAATATTGTACCGAATAAATCGTTTAATTTCCTCATACTTACAACTAGTTTCCTTTCCCGCTCCCCCAAGAAAGTGGACCGTAGTAGTTATGACATGGAACTGTTACATACTCTGTCTGTAACTACATAACTGAATAACAGTATGTAACTGGACCACTGTGAAAGGTCCGGTTAAAAAAAAAAAAAATTGAAATATATGTATTGTAAATATACCCACATACAGCAACTTATTTTATGAAGTCTTTTTCTCATAGGGCTGGGAAAGAGACGCAGAAATGCTCAACTAGCAATAAAACCCCTTTCTTACCATTCCCCCTCCAGAAAACGAAATGTTAGCAAAACAGGTTTTCTGACTAGATCTCATTACCCCTAGAAGAAGGTCAGTTTGAAAAATTCGGAGGCTGCTTACTTGGCCTACACTGCATAGCCCAGAAAGAGGATTACCGAGAAAACAACCGCCCCGTTTTACCTTGTGCTGTGTATCCCACAAAGAGGATTAAACAAATAGCCAGGAAAATCCTCCCGTTACATCTGATAAGGGGCTGCATTCTGGCCGGCATCCCCCCTCTCACCACCAGCCTTCACCACGGCTTCACACTTGAGAAATACAACGGGGCGAGGAGATCGACTTTTAGAAAAGGTTTCCAAAACCTCAAACCCAACCCATAACCTGCGTCACTGCTTCCTGATTGACGGGAGCGAGACATCTACAGAGAAGCCCAGTGCTCACCCCTCCCAGGCCTTCATCACTCCAAAAAAAAATAATTCCCACTGCCTTCATCTCCAGTTTTGCCCGAGGCGAAAAGCAAACCCGGGACCAAACAGCTCAACTGAAGGGGTGCGCTGCCGGCAGCTTGTAGTCCAGGCGTGCATCCTGCCCAGCTCCTGCCTGGTGCTCGGTGGGCTCCGGGGCATTTGCGGTTTCATCTGGAGCAACATTTTGTGTCCCCTGTTTTTCAGCCAGCTGTGTTTTGGCATTGACGTCGGCAGCGATTTCCCCTGCCTCAAGCCCATGTCAGTCCATTGTGAGGGTTAGGAGCTGCCCATTTGCGGTCAGTGCAAGTTTCACCAACTGGGAAATAATCTTTTTCCACAAAAGTAAATTATCTCAAGAATTATCTCTTTTTTGGAAAGCAGGATCTTAGATATTCACAGTATAAGTGAAAAAAATTATCAATTTAGAGAGTAGATCCTGGTAGAAATGTGTTGACTCCTTTCTGAAAGGGCACAGCAGATTTGCTTGGCCCCGACGGCTGATCCGGGGCAGCCAGGTCATCGCTGTGCGGTGTGAGCATCCCAGGGAGCATGGTAAAGGTTTTGGACAGCACTTGGCTCCGCAAGGAGCCCAGCTGGGAAAGCCATGAAAGCCCTTATATAGATACATGGAAGCTGCCTCTCAGGTAGCTCATACCTTTTCCTTGCCTTTTAGTTGGGGTTAAACCAGGCTTGAGCTCACTTAAGAATAAATTACATACAACAAGGTTATCTAAGCAGAGGGTTTTTTTCTTAGTCATACCATTAGCTGCTGGGTTAACTGGGGCACTGACGTGTGGTCCTAACCTGCTGCCAGCACCTTCGATGATGCTGGTAGCGCAAGTTGTCTGTGGTAAATCTATTTTTACACAGTGGAAAGTCCACGGAGGCCCCCGGTGGGATCTGGGCTGAGCGGTGACTTTCCCCGGGGCACGGCACTCCACCAAAACTCCACGAGTGGCAGAGGAGACTCCTCCAGAGGCTCCCCGCTCCGGACTGGCATTTACCACCGGACTGCAGGGTTGAGCTGTGCATTTGGCATTGATGCAATTTATTATGAACCGTTGCACGTGGGGTTTTTTCCCAGCACGGGATAAATAGGAGACTCAAACCAAGCAGGTGCGGAAGGTCTCGTGTGCAGTGGTTATTCCTACCAGCCTCTTTTCTGCTTTGTATTTTTAGCATCAACTTGTTTTTCTTTTTTTTTTTTTTTTAAGGTGGTGCTCAGCATCAATAGGAAGCCAGGCGAGCATGTGCGGGGAGGCGATCAGCCCCCACTCACTGAAGGCTGCGGAAACGGTTCCTACAATAACACCTTTCATTTTCCGCTGGTCACAAGCACGTGCTGACCCCTTCCACACCCCTCCAGCATGTGCAAACAACCCCCCATGTAGGAAAGCACCCATCCGACGGCTATTTCTGCTCTTCCCACCAGCCCAGGGCTTTTTCCACCCCGGCACTGGAAGCCCCACGGGATGCGACCGGAGCAGTGCTCGCCAGCGGGCATGGTCATGGGGGGCCAGGGATCCTGCAGGAGCGGGGGGAGCCTCTGGGGGTAGGTGGGAGCTGCAAAACGCCTGTATCTGGAGGGGGATCTCACAGAGCCGAGTTATCTGTCTCGTACCATCAGCCGATGGGGGAACTTGTAGTGCTGGCAGTTTTGCCACAGTTTTGTTATTTTCTTCTGTCTCAGCAGCATGTCTCAGGAAATGAGATTGCTTTACAATTGGTAACTGTGGGAAGACCAAAGCAAATTTTCCACTCTCCTGTCTCACGTACACCTGCGTAATGGGGGCCAGAAACCCACGGGGAGCTTCAGCCTCTGCCCATCTCCTCCTGTCCTGCTGTGCTCCGCTGGTGCCTGTGCCCCACCACGCTGTGCAGGCAAAGAGCTTTCCACCTTCCAGCGAACGTGGAAGTGATGCTGGAGACCCAGATCTGAAGCAGGGGCAATCTGGGATGTGCGAGTCTTAACAGGAAAGCATGCCCTTTGTGGAGTGTCATGGGATGCCCAAGGAAGACGGTGCAATTATTTATCTCTCTGTAAGCCACTCAGTGCATAAAATGGAAATAATCAGCACACATAAAAAAGTCTCATCTTGAGCTAGAGGTCACAAGTTGCAGAAAGTAAACACACTTTTTCTTTTTTTAAATGGAAAACAGCACACAAGCTGTACTATGTTGGAATGTTAACCCTGCAACGTGCCTTTACATGACTATCAGAGTTTAAGAGAGAGAGGGTTTTTAAGTCTAATACTTTAAATCCACAGAGGAGAGGACAGTCACTGTACCTAGGTCAGCTACCTCAAATCTCCCTCCCGTAAACTGCAAGGAAGATTCATAGGACAATATTCATCTTGCATAGATCCTATGTATATATATTGGAAGACTAAATGCCCCATAAGAATAAGCCTATAAAAAGAAGAAAACAAATGAGGAGCAGATATTTGAGAGCACAGCTCTTGCCTTGAGGCTAGAGAGAGGATTTCAAATATTTTACCAACATGATGGAAATGTCACCATCCATGCTCACCTGTTTTTGCATAAACGTTTCTCACCCATCACTTGCTCTCCTGGACTGTTTCTTATAACTACCGCACTGAAGTGCTGCCATTATTTTCAAATCACATCCAAAGCAGATTAAGAGCTTTGCATTTTTCTAAGGCATTAATTTGGGGGGGGGGGGGGGGGGCAGGCAGAGGGCTGCCTCAGCACCGTGCGCCCGACCCCTCAACCAGACACCTGGGACTCTTCGCTATGTGCCGGAAATATCTGGGAATAGCCCCTAAACTATAATAAACACTTCAAAATCTAATGGTGAACTCCTCCTAACTCTCAGGGCTGTTTTATATCCCAATGGGCTTCAGGAGTAAAGAGTAATTTAGTAGCATCACCAAACGGGCACTGCACCACAGGAGTACCTGGTATGAGGACATCCATCCTGCTGTCAAGGGCAGGGGATGTAGGGCCAAAAAAATTCCCAGCGGACCCGGAGGGGCACTGTGGGGGTGTTTTAGCCAATTCTTTGGTGGACACCAACCCCTGCCCGGCTCTAGCCCAGATAAACGCTGCCAGCACAGCTCGGTCTGGAAGAGCAGTTCACAGGAGCAGTCCAATGTAGCCGCATCGGGCTGCTCTCTCTGCTGCTTTTCCTCACCCAGGAGCACAGGTTTGCTTTGCAGCCTGTATTTCCAACAAGCAGTTGACCAGTGGTTGGTCTCCCATGGGTGCACGGGCACCCATGGTCCTGGCGCTTATCAGCGAGGTGATACCCATCCCGACTGGGGGTCCCGATAAGGAAGTTTCTCATTCATAACTGCTCAGAAATCAGATAAATCCTAACTGCTGCGGGGTCACCCTGCTCTCAGGGGTCAGGTTTTCCCCTGCCCCAGCCGGCAGGAGCTCGGTCCTGGCTCTGGGGGGGGTCCAGGCTGACCCCTGCACCCCTCGAACACTCCTCCCCAGCGGAGCAGCAAAGCTGGCAGCCGGCTGGAGCAGCCAGTGGTCCCGAAGTGCTGGGCCCTGCCTGCGATCCTCAGCTCCTTATTTGCTCCACTGGGAAAGTGGAAATACGTATTTTGTACAGGTCACTGCTCTGGGGAGCAGCCAGCTACATCTGTTATGAGCAGAGCTGGAAAAGGGGGTGAAGAGAGAATGATGGCAACAGAAAAAAAATAGAGGTCAGACTGAGGAAAGGGGAAAGTGTCTGAATGGCAGCTGGGTTGAACACGAGGAGCATTTTTTTTGCCCATCTTGTCTTTTGGGAAAGAACAGGTTTCTTCCCCCACGCTCACTGCTGAGGTGGAATGAGATCCGTCAGACCTGGACATCCAATGGGCCCTGAGCACATTGATCCATCTCAGACAGTACCCATGAGCTGCCCTGTTAAACACCCCAAAATCACCCTGACCCCCCTCAGCAGCGAGCTCCCCTCCAGGCAGGCAGCCCAGCTAGGTTTAAAGGTGCTTTCTGCCACCAGCTCACGTTCAACCAACCAACCTTGGGGGACTGAAAGCAAAAATATATCCTGCTTCAAAACAGCAAAAGAACTGGCAATCTGGGGAGGGAGGTTTGGGACGACCGCGGGGGATTTCTAAATCCAGCCCTGAGCAAAGATGAATTCTTAACCTGGGTCACGTCTGAGCTCAGCACCTGGTCCCTGTGTTTGCCCGTGTACCCGGAGCATCACGGCTTGCGCAGCAGGACAGTACACGGCCTCCCTCGGCCTCTCGTGACGCTGCCTCTTGCCTCGGAGGGCAGCATCAGGACCTGGCCCATAAAGATAAGATTCAGATCTTGCAAGAAATCATTAATGCTCACATGCATCGCGTAGAAATCAGACATTCACTGCCATCTAGATCGCACAGAAGAGCAACTCCTTGTTCATTTCCCATGATGAAGATCAACAAGCTCACAGGGAGAGATCTTTGCTGGAAAGCCGCAGCTGCATCAAGATTGAACGCAGCCGCCGACTGACGGGAAGCTGCCAACGGCTTTTCCCCACCAGCGATCTCCCCTCTGCCAAAAACGTTAACCGAGCAACAAGTCTGTTCTTCAGGAAGAAAAAAGCAGCTTTCCTTCATGCTGGGAGGTGCGATGCTTTCTGCTTCCACGTGCTGAAGCCCAGCGCAGCAGGAGGTTTTGCCTGGCAAGTTCAGGACTGCAGTTTAAAAGCAACAACTTGTTAAGACATGACACAGCAGCCGAGCTCCGGTTCCTGATTAGGGAGGCAATTTCAGTAACCATCCTTCCTCCTTGAAAACCTCATCCCAGAGCAGCACGAGCCCTGCCATTGAACCTGCACAGGGGAGCGAGGGGGGAGTCCCTTCACTCAGCTGCTCATTGGGAAAACGCCCCTAAAACCACAAGGAATTAACTAGGGAGGGAAGGATGACGGGACAAAGATGTTTCAAAAGCAAAGGCTGGTGCCCCGTTCCTCTGCTGCTTCTCTGGGAGTGTCTTTTCATTGCAAGCCAGTTGGCGTTGCCGCATACATAGCTGGTTTGAGCTCGGTTACTCGTGTATTAGACACAGCTCTTTTTCCGTAAGATGGTTTTCTCCGGCACAGGACGACCTCTCACGAGTGAGCTGCTCAGCAGCTTTTAGATGCTTTTTATCGACCCTGAGCTCTTCCCTCATAGATCCACGCCAAGCAGCTCACCTTGCCTCCACTCCCTGTGTGAGTGCAAAACTATTTCTAAGCACAAGCACCACTGGTGCCCTGTAATAACTTCACATTGTGTGCAGGGAGAAAGGGCATCAGCAAATTTGGGAAGATGAAAAGGAACGGGAAGCATGGACGCTCTCCTGTGGAGGTTTCCCCATGAACCAGATCTGCTTCTCCCATCCCGTGTGTACAGTGGAGTAGAGCTGGTGTTCGGGCCCCAGTTAACCAACCCTTTACCTACAGTTGTAGTTTTGCGATCTTCACTGAGTTGTCGGGAAAAGAGGTGAAATTACAGTTAGAGTAAAAGAGAACAGTTTTTTTGTATTTCCTATTGACCAAAGGAGCTGGGCAGTTTTTAGCTAGTTTTAAGCGTGTTTGTTTTAGTCGAAATATCCTTTTGTTTTGAAATGTGACACGCAGAAGAGAAAAATGAGGAAAGGCATGAAAAGCAGGCCAGCCCCGGGAGCCTCTCCCCGGCGGGACTGGCACACGCCAGCCCACCAAGCCCTTTTGGAAGGATCTGCTCCGTGCTCTGGGGGTGGAGACAGCTGCGGCCCGAAGCAGCACGCTCCAAACTGCCCTCCCTCAGGTTCAGAAACAGCCTGCCGTGCTGACCAGGCTGCTCTGCCCCTGGCAGCACAGGGGATTTCAAGATAAGCTCATCCCTTTAGGAAACACAATTTGCATTAATTAGGGAAAAAAAAAAGCATTTTTTGCCTTTTCCTACTTCAAAGAGACAGGCTCTATAATAGCTCTATTTTTTCATCTCTTTTAGTGCAGAAGAGGACTCAGGCAGGGGTCAGGCAGCAGGGAAAGCCGAAGCCTGGGGCAGAATTCACCTCATCTAACGTTTCCAGCAAAGAGTGCAGCGGGGAGGCCAGGACAGGCCGACCAGGGAGGTAAGGCTCACAAGACCCTTGCACTTGCAATACCTTGTGTTTTTATGGTGTAGAGAGCAAATTATGTCTTTCCACGAGCTTTATGTAACACCAGCAGCTTGATGCCATAAGAAAACCCTGAGGCAAAGCACAAGGAGAAATTAAAAAGGATTTGAGAGTTATTTGCCAAAAGTTCCTGATGTGGACAGGCAGGATGGATAGCCATGTGTGTGACACTCATCCGCCCTAGGTGTCCGTGCACAAACCACGAGTAAATACCTGGTGTTCAGAGTAAACTTTGCTGGCAGGAGTAAGCTTTGCTGGCAGAGTAAACTTTGCTGGCAATCGGATCCAGCATCACCGTTTCTGTCTCCTTGTCTGTACTAGATATCGCTTCTCGGGTGTCACTACCTCTGTTATTTAAAAAGTCCTGGCTTTCTAGAGGAGGGAGGCTCTGGGCCCACCTGATTGCATCCTCTCATGGGCTGCTGTGAAACTTCTCTGGTGTTGCTGAACCCACTGGCTACCCAGAGATTGGCTCCAGGAGAGCAGGAGGAATTTCATGGCCAGCCCTCCGAGCGGTTTGAGACCCCGCCTGGGAACCCCTTGCTCTTTCTCCCCTCCAAGACACTGAGCATACAGGAAATCATCTTGTTAATTCCTTTTGGTTTTTTGCCCCACGCATTTCACCGCGGATCTCACAGTCACTCTCTGACGCAAGCGCTTATACTCCTTTTACGGCGTTCGGTGACTAACACCAGCTCACTCCATCACATGCCCATCGCGATCTTTCACTCAATCACTCATCCAATTCCTCTGTTTCAGCAGAAAATTGCATTAAAAACCTCAAACAGGGAAACCCTTGCATCCTTGTCTGATGCCAACTAGTAAGTCTCTTACAGCAACAATGAGCATATGAAAAGACTTTAAGTATTTTGTGTGTACCAGCTGCAAAAAAAAAAAAAATATCAAGCACTAAACACTTAAAATATTGCTAAAAACACACGAATTATTAAGGTCTGTGGCGTTAAGGGAACACATTATCACTTCTCTCTAAAGAAATGCTCAATACCACAGACATTTTCTGTTCTGAAGGGAAGTAATGTGTTTGCAAAACGCGCTGTGTTTAGTATCCCAACAGTCCAACAGTCTCTCCGGCACATCATCCAGATCTTCAGCTGTAAAGACACAGTCGTACAATGGTTTTGGAAAAAAGGCAGCCAGGCAAATAGTCCTCGTCAGGAAACCACAGACTGTTTGTACGCCTACCCGTGACAAGGAAGAGCTAGAAACCACCAGCCAAACTGCAAAATGAAAAAGTACTAGCAGGCACTTTGGACAGGGTTCCTGGGAAGTACATAAAAGCAGTTTTCAAACCAAATTTAAAATCTGCATTAGTCATTTGTGGCAAGCTCTAAAGTAGTCAAAGATGTTGCAACTGAAGAGGAAAGAAAATTGACAAATGCTTCTCACCACAAATTTATGCACTTGATTTTAACATAACAGTCTTGAGTTCTGTAACATCAAGACTACAGAAGGGCTGGCCTTGCGAGCTGCCAGTCTGGCTAAGTCCTCCTTCACAGGACTATTTCTGGGCATCTTATAATGAAAAGTTCCACGGAAAACATCTACGTAACACCGACTATCTCAGTCTTTAAAGAAACACACGAGTAAAGCTCATCTTCGCTCCCTCAGTGCTGAACGAAAGGACAATACCAAACAAAACTGAAATGTGTAAAGCCATGCGTTAACAAGATCAGTCTTGTTTCTCGTTGTCTGATGTCGAGCTTAATCAGGCTCCTGCAGTATTTCCGGATGTGGAAGTGCAGCAGCAATCACACCCAGTGCGAGCGCCGCACTGATACATTGAGGCATCTCCGTTTTGCAGATAGAGAAGGAAACCACCCGCCTCGCCAGGACCACGCCAGGAGCCTGTGCCGGGGCAGGACCAAAACTCCCCACGGAGGAGCTTTCGGGCGGGTGAATCGAGTGAACCCAGCCCAGTGACCTTTTGCTTTTGCCACACCGAGGCAGCAACCGCCACTGGCTGCTCCCCTTGCAACACGGGGGACCGGCTTTCCTGCTGCGAAGGGGAAGTGAGGGCTGGCTTCTGCCCGCTTCCCCCGGTATTTCAGCTGGCTTAAGAGGGGAGAACAGCAAAAGACACGGCTGTCACCTCCTGCCGCTCTCCTCTGGTCCAGTCCCCCCAAGGGAAAAAAAGGAAGAGCCTCCTTTGACGGGCTTATAGGGAGAGACAGAGAACAAGGCACTGGTTTCTTTCTCTCCTGACATATTTAAACACAGCACAACCTTCCTGACCGACCTGTTTTATAACACATACCATGTCACTAGCTGGCATGAGAACTAAGAGCATTTCAATTAAAACAAAACTGTGTTTTTAACCAAACCAAAATTACTTCTCGTAAGTATTATGCGCTATTTGAAGAAGTACGCTGAGGTTATAGCCTCCGACTTCAGATCTCACACTCGATACAAATTCTGCACAAACATGGGCTTCTTGTAAACCTCGCTGCTTTATGCAGGCTACGGAGAAAAAAACCTAGAACAACAGAAAGGAGGTTTCAGTTGTTGAGATTTTTTTGCCCTACAAAAAGGAATAGAAATGCAGGTTAAATGGAGTTCACAGGAACCTAATCTTTAATTAATCTTTGAAATAAATGCCTGACCTCACACATACTTTACAGTTAAAACTCAACATTCCTGAAGGGAGCTTTGCTGCCTAATCCAACAAGCTCCCCCTCTCCTTTTTTTTTTTTTTCAACTAAATACAAAATCTTAAGTTCATTCTCTCAAATCATTGAACAAACAGGAATTATTCAAAAAGTTTTCTTAAAAAGACATGCCTCAAAAGAACCACAACGTAGCATGTTGTGCTGGGCATCTGGCATGATACAGTCTCCAGTAATACAATATACTTAGCTGGGGGTAGTCTTGAACATTTACTATAGGAGATGAAGAATCGGCATAATTGGTTTCTGTAACTCCATATGCATTTATATGAAATGTATTTACATCGTACTGCACAGTTTTTAAGAAGAGCTGCAAAGCTGAAGCATTCTGGGCTATCTTCAGAGGAGAGAGGTCTCCAAACCACAGCGCCAACCACATAGCTGTGTTGAAAAAGCTCCGATCCCTCTTATTTCTGGGCCTTCTTAACTACGGACCCGCTCCCACCTGTCTGCTGAGCTCTCACTAGGATGTCAGTGAATTCAGGGTGTGCCTCTGCACACAACCGCTGGTTAAAAGGGACACATTGCTCCGCACTTCACTTGGCTTTGCCTACCCTGCTGCAGCTAACTTTTAATACTCGCTTCAGACCAGTATTTGAAGGATATGACAGGAAAAAAACCAAACAAACCTTCTTTTGTATGCTGGGATAGCCCACAATCTATCCTTCCCCAAATGACAAGTAGACTAAGTTTGATGAGCCAATCCTTGCTCTAAAAAAATTTGCTCAAAGGCCCTCAAGGGTGGCATATTGAAGTATACAAGAAAAAAAAAACCCCAAAAACGAAAAAAGCCCCCCACGTTTCGCCACCTTCTACTCAAATATGAAGCTGAAAATTAGTAGAAAAAAACATTAACTGTCAGATTATGAGTTCATGGTAAAAGTGCACACTAGTTTTAATTGAAATCATAGACAAAAATAACGCACAGTACAGCCCACTGAGAACTGTTTCACTGAGAAACTACGGGCTGCCTACCTTCAGGTCACAGGAAAAACTGAATAAAAGATCTGACAGCAAAAAAGAAACTCCTAAAGGCTGACTAGACAATTATTTAGTAAAACAGAAACAACGCACACACGCACGTGTACACACTCTCTCCCTTACTCTATATGCATGCAGGTAGCTAGTCTAGTTTTGAGTTTTGCTGCCTGTTGTTTCCAGGACCCACTTGTTGGCCTATTTGTGGTTAGAAGTCTTCTGTGGAGAACTCTGCAAGCTAGAGATTTTTACCACGCGTAGAAGATGTACACGCTTTCTCACTTGTGCATGCTTCTTCCTCACCCCCTCCAAGCTAACGTCATTTTTCTCCTCCTCATTTTCTTGTGTTTTCCAGAAGAATCCAGTTATTTTGACGATTCTCCTTCAACGCCCTCTATTGCTGGGAACATCTTTCCACGAACTTGACAGCGATAAGACTGCTGGTGCACAGAGTAGCACACAACTGCACACCCCACCACCTTATCAATTCACTTTCCCCATATCCCCTGGCATCTCTGACCGTACTCGCTTAATATACGGCTGGACAATGTGCTTAGCCTACATTTTATCTAAAACAGGTCCTGCTTCATAATCCTTCTATGGATACCAGAAATACAAAGACAACCTCTGTGTACATTTTGGGTCAGAAATGCAACCTGGTCTTCCATAAAGAGTAAATAGGTGGCTAAATTAGAACAAGGCAAAGGTAACAGGGTGTGTAAAACCAGGAATGTTACCAGATCAGCAGGTCTTTAATGACGATCAGGACAGCTTTAATAGAGAAGTCAGCAATCGACGGCACACAGGCAGATTTTGAATAGCACCTCGGCAGCACTGACATCTGCAGTAACTTTAGAGGGGTCCCTACCGGCAGTTCCTGCTAAGACAGCACCTGGGCTCCCTGACCAACACAAGATAAGAAGCATCCCATGACATCCCAGGCCTTTAAGCAGTATTTGGCAACTGTTTGGAGCGCTCAAGAACAGCGCCTCTACCCTGTGAATTCTCTGCAGTGTATTAAGAGCAGGGTATCTCCTCCCACCACAAGCAAGGAAGTTTGCTGCTTTCTTGCTCTTGGTTCTGGCACTTCAGCTGCTCACATGTTTTTACCAAAGACACTCACATGGGAACACTTTTGCAACTATTTATTTTGGCCAAAGTTGTAATGTATATCGTATCTCAGTAAAACACAAGGAAACAGAATTCTAAGGACTCTGAAAAAACATTTAGCCAAGCTAGTCCATTTATTGAGCCTCTACCAACTAGGTTTTGATTAACAGGGGAAAAAAGAAAACACTGAGCAACATACAAAATAAATATTGAAAATAACATAAAGTTCCCTTCATATGGATAAAGTTTTCTGGGGACAAAGGTTAGAAGAGATATATTCTAGTTGGAAGAACGCGCCTCAGGTTTCTTAGAAAAGTTTTCCTAGAGAAACAGATTCTCTTAAAAGAAACAATTTTCATACAGCATTACAGTTAGAAACTGAACCACAGGCCAAAGGAGAAAACCATAAGGGAGAAAAGGTTTATATTTACATAGAGGACAAACAATACAAAGCATTAGCTGGACATTCACTTTACATTTAAAGTTTATACCATTAGTGTGGGTGAGCTACTGAACTGGAGAGCTCCGAGTTCCTCACAAACTTTTATTACTGCAGGCCCTAAGCGGACTGCCGAACTGTAGACACCTTAGTTCTATCAATCAGTAGGGAAGCTGTCTGACAGCTCTGGTTTTGACAGGTACCATTTTAATAGTGCACATGTCCTTCAAGGCAAGTATTTATATGAACGGACACAGCTTTGCTCTTAGCCTCTCCATTCTTGTTGGAAGAAGACCCACCATCTCCTTACTGAGTTCTAGTTCAGTTTCAACAGCACGGACAGCATCTGGGTACTTCTCACAATAGTCTACCAGAAATGTGTAATATTCCAATGACGTCTGCATATTTTCCAGCTGCTTTTTGCTATCCGAAGTAATAAGCTTACCATATAGTCGTGCAATATGAAATTTAGCCACCATTGCAGGGCGAAGAACATCTTCCTTGAGCTCTTCGGGAAACACCTTATCTGGGTTCCTCAAAGAATCTAAGAAGAGTTCATAATATTTGATCGCTAACTGAGCCAGAGAATTAATTTTTTTAATTGTGTGGGAGTCTAGCTCCTCTAACCTGTTACCAATAGCTACCTTTAAATCCATCATCTCATAATAGGTGTCGGCTAGTTCAAACTGAAGCTGCCTACTAATCAACAGATAGTACTGTGGATTCAAGTCTGCATATATAGGCTCCAGCATGTCTATTCTACGCTTGTGCATTTTGCAACGTCTCTCATAGTCTTCTTCAAAGAAAGCGAGTACCTTAAACAAAGCACTGTGATCCTGAACAATTTCGATATGGTCAGTAACATAACCATCAAACTGAAAGAACTCTTTTGCTTCCTGAACATAGTTCTGACCAACGAGGAAGATTTCTCTGGCTTCCTGAAAATCTAAAGGATACACACTGCTCACTTTCTCTTCCACGGCTAAGACAGAGTCACATATATCGCTTGTCCCAAAAAGGACAGCTTTTTTCCTGCCGTTCTCTTTTTCATCCTCTTCTTTTTTCCTTTGGGCTTTAAGTTCCAATTGCCTGTCTGGATCCAGCTCTCCTATGTTATCCTGAAATGACAAAGCATACTAATTAAAAATGCATGTGGCTTCAGAAGAGTGACTTACACTCAATCATTTTATTTATGAGTTACCTTTGAAATACAAACTAGTTAGCAACAAGACAGAAGACACGTTGGCATATTAGACCTTATATTCACAAAAAAATCATGTAAATTACAGTCTCGATTCTGTAAAAACGTAAGACTAAGACAATGTAGTCTCCCTACCCTGTGTGACAATACAGCCAAAGCAATAGATGTAAAGCCCAAAGACCTTGCTTCTGCAAAGCACTTCAGCAAATGCTGAGTTTTAAACACTCGAATGAATGATTAAATGAATGAAGTGAACGCTTGAATGAATCAAAGGCTTGAATGAATGAGAACACCGGCACACAGAACTGTTGCATATTAAGATGTTCTTACTAGCAGTTAAATAAGGAGTAATCTGCCAAATCAAGCCGCAAGAAAATGTGGCAGAGAGGATGGAAATTTGTGAAGTTGCTGTACAAGCTGTACAAACTGATGACCCTACAGAGCTGATCTCCTATCCATGTTTATTTCCAAGGGCCGCACTAAAGTCAAAGCATACTATGAAATGCCTGCTACACTGCAAGCATCTATTGTATTATTCATTGGACAATTGTTTATCATTTGCTACCAACTATGAATCAATTCCTGTTACACATATCAAAACAGACGTTGTTTGTTTTCAAACAATGACAGCTACAGAACAGATTTTCTGTTACCTCAAGTAATTTCCGAGCACTTTGCAGGAGATTCAGGCAATACTTAATCCAGCATCTTGCAATTTCAGCTTTTCTCTGCCGAAGGTCCTGTTGGTCTTGCTCCGTTTCATCTACTGAATGGACAGAAACACATAAAAACCTTAAGAAAAGCACTCCAGCAAGAACCTCAAATGTTACATGCAAAGAATACGTTACTTGTATTTAATTATTTTTTCCTCATTTTTAGACAGAAACATGTTCTCCATGTTAGTTCACATAATAATTCTGTAAACTGTCATTCTGATAGAAAAGCATATAGATTAACATGGATTTGTCATGTATACATTCTTCCAAAAAAGTAGACCATAATGTATGTCTAAAAAAGACCTTTGATCTTGGAGGTGTTTTACTGGAAAAGATTTTCATGCGTCTTTGTAACAAGAGAAAGAAATCAGGACTATTTGTGTTCTGAGATTCAGCTGCCTGCCCAGTAATTGCTTCTGAGGATGATTAGGGCATTTGTATTGCAATGGGCCCCAGACTTGGTACCAAAAAGGGGAACAAAAGTAGGAGAAACCCCCTTTGGTTAATCTACCTGGTACCAGCATAAGATTTATTAGCTCTACAACTTCTGTATTTTTCTCCCCACAGCCTCCCCACTGTTACAAGCAGCAGGACTGCTGATGTCTCAAGATAACGTTTTCAAAAACCAAATGATTTTCAGAGAGGACTCACTTCCCAGTGTCTAGGCAGAAGGCAGTGAGTTAGCTGAACAATGAGGGGATGCTAGCATTCCTGTTCACCAACTAAAAAGCCAACTTCAGACTCAGATCCACTCTGTTCATTATCTTTCATTAGAGCCAACGAAGTTGCTAATCTAACAAAAGGCACCTTTAATAAATATCTCTGTGTTTATTTATATCCCGATTAACGTGATAAAATGAATGTGCTTGAGTGGCCAATGCTGCCTGTGTATTAGTCTTTCTGTAAGTTAGAACCTTCTGCATAAAGATCTTCAAGTCCACAGCCCAGCTCTCTGTACTGTGAAAAGGAAGGGAAAATAGGATAAACGTTTACTCCACTGAAACAAACACAAATATCACTACTCCTGTTTGGTGCAGGAGGAAGTCAAGATAGAAGTTGTTAGTCGACTTGACCAAACAAATCACACAAGGAATCTATAAAGTACAATTAAAAATAGGACTCTTATCTACCACTTCCAGTCTTGCACCTGAATTTGTGACCACAACTGACTGTTTCTACACACCTACCGAAAACATAACCTCATTTTTTGGCTTAAGTATCATATTAATGAACTCTGACAACTGTGCAGTCAGGTAGCTATGGAAGCCCACAAACACTGATTCAGACCTACTGAATATTTTGTAATATACTGTTTTCAAATAGCCTAACAGATTAGCATAACCTGACTCATGACAGCCCTGTTTCCCTGAAACTAAAAAGCTTTTGGACATCATCCTCAAAGTACTTAAATAGTAAGAAAGGCAACTGCATAGAGTTCTATATTTTTTGAGCTAAGAGAAATACTACAAGCAATTAAATTAATGTACTGTCACTGAACTTGAATTAAATAAAACTCAGTTGTGTCTATTCAGGTTACATTTTAACTTGAAATAAAAACATCAGTGGATTAAAGAGCTTATGTTCTAAACAGCTCAAACCATTAGAAGTTAACCAATATATTCACTGTTCAAAGTCAGAGCTATGAACTCACACAGGGGCTACCCTGAGTACTTGCTCACTCTCCACACTTTAAAGCTCTATTGATTTGAAGCTTTCAGTCACCCAAGACACAGAATGTAAAAGGCTGTGCTGCAAATAAGCAAAGAGTAAGCCTAAAACAGAGGATTTATGTTGAGTACTGACACTATCATGTAACCACAGGTCCTTAAAATTGTGGCCAGTTCTCTAGAAGTTTCTTTTATTCATCTTCATGCTGAACCATGAAGTTGTTCCTTTGCATCAATACCCAAAACAACAAGGAGGGGAGCTACAACTCCAAAAACATGAGGCTGCAGCATCCAGCAACAAAAGACAATACAAGTAACTTCTGGATTTGGGGTTTTTAAGAGCTGCGGTTTCCCTCCCTCTTTTAAAATCATCCCCAAGAAGCATCTGTTTTGGTTCATTGAATCATTGCCCTCTGATTACGGAGAAGCAAAGGTAAGCTGCATTTTAAGCACATGTACAAGGACAAATGGGTTAACAGAGACATTGCCACTACTGAAATGGATATTGGTTTAAATTTCACTTCTATTCCAGTATGCTTTCTGCAACACTAGCAAGAAACACTTGAGTTTTTCCTCATAGAGTTTACTCATAACGAATATTAAGCTGCAGTAGCAGCTCTTCAGAAACAATCCACTTTATTGTTAATTAAAAAGATCTTAGAAAGTTAACACTGGCATAAGTTTTGTAGATACTGCTAGTCTTCACTTCTACCAGTATGTATCAATGATGCTTAATTTACAGTATTTTATTGAAAATTTTTGTATGAACTTACTGTCTTCAGCAGACGGCACCTGCCCAGCTTGGCTAAAGATGACACTGGCTGCTGCTAAACAGTGCCGGGACTCCATAAAGCATTGCTGAGAGAAACAGAAACAGCAGCGTTTATCACTGGTATAAGCAACCCCAACATTGCTCTCAGCTTGGCTAAACACCTCGCCTCAGACAGTAAAGATACATGAACACAAGAGCAACGATAGAACTGAGAGGCTCTGGAGCATATTCCCCCGGACATTGGAAGAAAAGACAATTTTTCCATATCTGCTACTGAATACAGTATTTTCTAACCAATCGTTTTCTTTCTACCACAGCCACAACAGCAAGCCTTGCTTTTAATATTAGGTACATACATTGTGAACATTTTCACTGTTTTGATCTACGCTGCTATCCTCTCCTTGTGGTAAAGGAAGTGGTGTCTTGTGGTAAAGATTGTATCACGGGGTGTTAGTCGGAATGAGCTGGACATACAAGTCAACGTTATGAGTCAGATTTAGATTCCTTTGCTTGTATTTGGCAATGCATTGTTTAATGATTAGTGCTATCAATGCATCAAAAAGACATGGAAATTACAAGTTACTATTGAAATTAGCATTAGCTGTCTTAGGTATGGCAGAAGTCTTTTAAGCATCAGAAGAGAGCATCCCAATAGTCTGGAATATAGAAATTCCTAAATAAAACTGAAGCATTTCCTAACATAATGGATTATTTAGAGTCAACACAGATGTGTGGAAGCGAACAGCTACCATCTTACGCGTTCGCTTCAATGTTCACATAGGCTCAAACAAGTCTTAAGCACATGCTAAAGTATGAAGGACAATAATTTATAGGAAACGTACAACATGCAATACCTCAGTCCTAAGATGTTTTTGGTTTTAAACTCTGTATTGTAAGAGAACAGTATGATGACAAGAAACAAATTAAGTGATTATTTAAGTTTTACTTACAAGCATCATGTCACATCAGTGCTAAGACTTTTCTATAGAGAAACTATAGAGCTTCTCTAATGTCTACACCCCTGCTCATTTTTCCCACTGCCATCACAACACCACGGGAAAGCAAAGCCAATATATGCTTTTCAGAAATAAACTAACAGATGTTTCATGTCAGAAGACAGCTTGTGCTTTTACAGGAGGACATTTTTAATTCAACATGGTAACCCTTCTCAAACAGCTGTTTAAACAATTGTCTTATTTGATAGTTACATTTATGATGTAATTACAGCAGAAAAACATTTGGTGTATTACCTTAGAGAGATAGTACTGTGACAAAGTAGCAGCATTGAGTGCCCATTCTACCGGGTAGTAGCCACAATACTCAAGCTGTCGTTTAAGAGTAGTATGGCAATACTGAGCAGCCTTCTCAATCATCTCCAGGTGTTGGTAGACTTGTGCCAGATAATATAGAGTATGCGTATAGGCTTTTTCAAATCTGGAAAAAACAACAGTCTCTTTATACATCTTTCTTTTTTCCTCCTCTAAATACACCCTCATAAATTAAAAAAGTAATAATAATCTAGGTATGCTGTAACGCACCCACCTTTTGGATCTTTCTTGGTCTGTGAGTTTTTCTTCTTCTGCCATGAAATGTTCACTGGGATCCAGGGGAGGATTGCCATCCTGCAAGAATACATGATATAGTCTGTAAACTACATTTCTCTTACTTTGTAACACAGCACTCCCTCTTCTGGCTGCAGATGATTTACCATTTTTCAATCCCAAATTCAACAAAACTTCACATGATGCATCTGCACCTATCTGAATGTTGCATCTCTGGAGCAATTCCATAAAACTCTGGAGATTTAGAGGAAGAAAGCCACAATTCCACATGGAATTACAAGGTTTTCAGCTTGTAGAAGACTTCTGGTTAGATACTTTAAAGCCATGCATGCTGTCTGCTGGATTCTACAGGACTATAATTGGGTATATTTAGTTTGTACTATAACATAATGGTTTTTAAAGCATCAATTTAATACTAAGCATGCCTTCAAGCGTGAAATATTTGTTTGCCCAGCTGCACTAATCAGTAACGAGAAAACATCCTGCAGGAAGTACTGCAAAGAACATTATGCGCAGAGCGCTCAGAAGACCTGCGGTAAAAACTGTGCCACTGTGAAATGACTCCCTTTATTCACAAGCTGGTAAGACTATTTACTCAAATATATGAATGAGACAACAGGCAATGTCTTTGGAGGATGAAGCTGCTAAACCTTGATATAAGGCATGACCTTATGCAAGTTATTAATGATGTGAACTACTTCATTTTAGAAGTGCTTTTTTGGTGTTCAAACCATGAGTTCTGTCAGAATCCTTATACAGAGATAGATCTCGTGACACATGCAAAATAGTTTATTTTCCTTGATCAAGAATGGAAAGTAAGATATTGCTGTGCACACAGAAGTAACTCTGATTTTAAACTTATTTTTGTGCATTCTGTGACATTAGTTTCCGAGATGAATGCAGAACGGTGACAACTATACATCTTTCAGCACTGCTCTGTTCAGCCTTTCCTTAAAACAACTGTCAATAAAGTTACGGTCAACATAACTGGCAAACCCAATGGATGAACATTGCTTATGGCAAAGTTTTATTCGTCTGTGCTTATCTAATTTCCTTTGTAATTGTGAATAAGTTCTAACACACTTCAAATGAAGATGTCTTTTCTAAAGGTGGCTTTTTACCATTATACAGTGCATCCCAAAGGGTGTTCAACGTGTCTGCTAGCAACAAAGCCCCGTTTAGCATGCAATTTTCCTAGTCCTTTCCTAAACCCATTCATATCTTAGCCCAAGACAAAGTAAAGCAATAAATAAGCAGCAGTCCAGAGAAATACTTATCATAAGATAAAAGGGACTCAAGCAGGGACAGGATAAACAGTAGAGAATGCATTAACTTTAAAGGGAAGACGACACACTCTCTCGTTCATATTTCTTCTCGTTAAAAAATCCTGAAAGGATTTGTTTGTTTGCTTTAAATGGAATTTTTTTATTAATCTTCAAAGATGGAAAAAATGGGCCTGAAACAGATAGTGACAAATAAAACTGTGTTTAACCTATCAAAGAGGTATACATTTTTATATGACCTTTTGATCTTTAGGGTTTTCTGTTTATACCTCACTAGTTTTTAAGTTGTGAATTTATAACCCTCCATCTTGTTTTCTTTAGAGATACAAAGGCTTACAATCTTACAAAGGCTCCCAACCTTCCAACAAGATTTGCAGTATATTCTGGCAAGACTACAGCTGATACTCCTGCAAAGAAAGCAACTGAAATGACACAGTAAGCTAGACCTTTGTCTCCTTCCTATATCTACAGATTTATCCGCTGATGTCAAGCCTTACGCCTTTAACCATGCTGAGGAAGAGCTCTGCAACTCTCCTCTTCTAGGTGGACTTTATTAGCCCAAGCTCCTGCCCATAGAGTTTAGCACCCTCAGATTTTCACTGTACTGCACTAAACAATCAAACAGCTTTCCTAATAGCAAGATGCTGTTACAATAACTAATTATTTTTTGAAAACAATTTAAAAATAGATGTGAACTCAAAGCACTCAGGAGCAGAAGAAGAATCTTTTAACTCTACCACAATAAATTTTTTCTGGCAATTGCCTTGGTTGGGTTCTTGTTGCTTTAGCGGGGGAAAAAAACCCAACCACCCAATTTGTAAGCTAACAAGACCCAGTTAGTAAACAACTAAATCCACCAGTTCAGGAAAACACCTCAATCACCAACAGTTTACCAAAGATTCCCAGACAGGAAGGCTTCCCGATAGCCTAAAAATGGGGAACGTTAAGAAAAGTATATTCACATTTTTTCAATTTCAGAATGATGAATGTTGACACAGTTGTACAAATCCTAAAGATCAAACACCACTGCAAGGAACTCAAGTCCTCTTTATAAACCATAAAGCAGCTAGACAAGCTCCCTCATCCCCTGCTTTTTTTTTTTTTTTAATTCTTTGCAGATTATGTCAAATACAGTTCAGTCTTTTCAGAGAAACATGACACAAGCCCGATAAAGTTACCACAGAAACAGTCTTTTGGTGTGGTTGCTTTTTAAAAAAAAGTCTTTAGACATAGATACATTTGACTATATAATGACCTGAAATATAAGTGGCAAATAAAAAAATATTGGGGAAAAAATGTGACAAGTGATGTGATGCGGGCTTATTGACAGTCGTGTATATATACCCTAGCCAGGCAGCAAAGCCCCAGGAGGAATATTCACTAGTCATCACCCAAAAAGGAATGCAGATAACTAACAAAAATTAACCCTTTCAGAAAAGCTCACAGTAAAAACACAACGCATTTGGGAGCATTGTTTAATCCACTGAAATATATGGTAGTACTGGTACAATTCCATAATCAGTGGAGCAAGCGCCAAATCTTTTAGAGGCAATGGGGAAGCCAACAATATCATGCTTGGCTGGGTATAAATTTCTAAGTTAAACATCAGGATTTAATTAGAGAGAGGGTCTGTAGAGAGATGTGGGATTTCTAGCTAGATCAACTTATTCAGAGGCCGGAAAATAAACAGACAAGCTTTTCAGCACAGGTGGTTTTTCTTTTTTTTTCCCGGATCCACTACCTCTCCTATTACTGTAGACCACATGGCTAGAAAGGTGGTAATACAGCAGGATGTAACTGATAAAGACTAACCCATCCTAAATTTCCACAAGAATAACCCGTGCTATAAACTAAGTTCATGTAAAACCTGAACTGCAATTTCATTAAACTAAGTTCTGTCCAGCCTTTATAGCTCTCCTAAGACACAGATACTGCTCCTTTAAGGCCACAAATGTTTTTAGCTCACTCACAAATGGCCCCTGAGGCAAGTCAGTGTAGGAGTTTTGCAAAAAGCTTAAAAATAGCACAAGGGAGTCTTTGTTGACACACAGCAGAATCCACATCTCAAAAGGTTGTTTAATATGCATGAGAGGTTTAGCTGTTTATAAGATTGTCCTCTTGGATATGGAACTAAACTACTTGCCTCTACCCAATATTGTACAGTCAGAGCAAACCATGCAAGTATTACGGGTTTGTTTCCTTTTCCCACTGAAAGCAATGGATTGACATTTTACAGCATTTCCAAAGTAAGATTAAGACTAGTCTTAATCAAAAGCCAAATTCTACCTGGCTTCAACTTTGGATTATCAATTCAAAGAGCTTTCAAAAAGCACCACTATTTTTGAGCAAAATTATTTTCCTGAATAAATCCATTTTGAAATTAGCAAGCAATCCTCTAGTTGGTCTCTTCCTATGCTAGCAGTACAAATCATATCACTAGCCAAAAGTATCATAGCAGCCAGTATAAAGCTCAGAAACTCAAATTCCACGATATGCTTTTTCAAAGATTACTAAAACTACAAGTGGCACATCAAAGTAAGACCTGCCACAATATTAATAAACACAGTACCTCTTTCATGTATTGATTATACAAGGCTTCTGCAGATTCCAAGTAAGTTTGTGCAGTTTTAATTTCATCCCTTTCAGACCACAGGATACCTAGATTGTTCTAAAGGTGAAAGGAAAAATAAAATAGTTATCTTCTCATTATGTTCCATTTACATTACACATTTTCTCCAAACAATTTATCAGTCTTCATCCATATATATATAAAAAAAATACATGAAATGTATGTTCTAATACAATGGATTTGAAAAAGCAAAAATTGTGCCCATTTTTTCATGAGTTGCTCAGAAAGGAAGGTCCTCACACAACAGCAAATACATACAGAAGTCACCTAACAAACTGCAGTTTTCTGTGTTTACTCTGGTGTGTTCAAATAACAAGCTGTTTCCACACAGTATGTTCTGCATCTGATTCATGCAGCTTTAATATTATATATATTAATATCACATACAAATATCATAAGAGCAGCCAAGGAATTAGAAATTTGTCATCATGACTATGCTAAGAACGAATGCCTGTACATTTTTAACAATGAAGAGAGATGAAAAGAACTGTTAACGTGCAAAAGCTATGGATTACTGCCTTCAAATTTAAATTACATCAGTGTACACAGTAACTTATTACTTCATCCGTGAACCCACCTTTTAAAAAAAAAAAAGCACCTCTAATTCTATTAATAAAGATGAAGGCATAATAACAATCCATGTCCGATGTGCTAATTTAATTCGTAGGCAGTGTTGTTACAAAATCCAACAGGGCTAAAAAAAAAAAACCCAAAAAACAACCCAACTTAAAAAGAGTCAGAATGTGTAGTTGTGTGCCAGCCCTGTGTCCCTTTCAATTCCATTTATTTTATTATTTTAAAAGAAAGCACCACATAGCATGATGTTTATGAACAGAAATACTTTTCCCACGGCCAAGCAGTGAAATGGACCAAATTTAAATAGACAGAACCGGTCATACACATCCTTATGCAGAAGCTGAGAAATTAGAAGTAGGGCTACAGAAATAGGCCCAGCAAGAAAACAGAAGTCAGTGCCATGACAACATACTCTACGCAACCTAGAACGTGTCGATGGAGAAGTACAGCCACTGTTGACAATTACTGCTTTTGTATCAGACTTTTTTATTTATTAAATACTCAAGTCTTTTACAGCCCTGGGGACAGAAAGCTGAGGGCACGCTCATTTACCATCATTGCTCTCAGCTGCGTGCCTGATGATAGCAGTCTTCTGTTGGACCACATCACTTCACATGCGTAACACAGAAACTTTATCCTGTTGTTTCCTAAAGGCCCTAAAACCCATGTAAAGGACAGCATTTGTCCCATAGAGAAAAGTACGGCTTTCCAACACACCAGTTCAAAAGCACAGTGGAATCCTTGGCCCTCAACCACAAAAGCAACAAAACCCCACGAACACACATTGGGAAGATGTTATCCTTATTTTGACCGGCTTCTCAGGCAATCTCCGATCCTGTAATGGGTAATAGATTTGTGGTGGTGTACCCAAGTGTCACACTGAAGGGCTATGAGCAGGTGTAACCTCACGAAATCCAGACAACTCAGATAATTTCACCAATGTAAGACAAGTCACTGTTTAACTAGTGCCCTTCCACATGAACGCACAATTCCTTGACTGTTTTGCAATGTTTGACAAGGAAGTACTACCGAGCCTTTTCTAATTAAAGCAGCCATTTTTGACAGAGACATCTAAATAACTGCTCTATTTAAAGTCTAGAGATAGATATCTAACTACATCAGCTGCCACGATGGAGCGGCTGAACAAAGACCCATCCCTTCTGCGAATCTTCATTTGACAAGTAGTAGTTTTGTTAACGGTGTTATTTTCTTCAATACAAAGAGGTGGATATTATTAATTCTAGCCCTACAAAACTGTATTCACTCATCTGGAATAGAATACAATACAAGAGATAACAGGCAAGGCTGAAAAGCAAACAAGTGACAACTTTGGAGAACAATTTATCTTTTCAGGACACTGCATAAGTAAAAGCACCCCACAGTTTTACTTTGACAACAAGTAACAGTTAAGGAATCACAAATAAGTTCTGGACATACTGATGTCTTCTGCTAATTTATTGTTGCTCAGTTGTTACAAGTTCTGTCTCAGTCTATCCTGAAGAGTACACTGCTTTGTCAACACCCGGTTTCTACTAAGAGAGCACGCTGTTAGATGCTCTGCATGCCCAGAGGCACCAGCAGCAAGCTTGAAAGAGAACAGCATCCCTCCACAGCCCTCACCTGTGAATTATTTCTTCGAGCATGAAATAAAGGCCAGCAGCCCCGACATTTACTATTATTAAACAAGCCATACACGTCAGGGGATCAAAGCGCCATGAATCCCCGTTGCCCTCTTTCCAGCTCGTTGCAGAGACCCCGCAGCATGGCCCACAGACAAAGCACGGCCCCCCCGCCACCCAAAGACACCCGTGCCTGCCAGAACCCCTCAGAGCCTCTGGCCGCCCGCTGCCAGGGCAGCGCACACCTCACAGCCTGCGCCAGAGCCACCCCAGTGGGCCTGCACAGCCCCAGCCCACCTGGGCCTGTATGTAGAGGGAGACGCAGTCTGGGGAGAGGCGGTGGGGCTCGAGGAGCTGCGTGCAGCGCTGCAGGTGCTCCTCGCCGGCCGACAGCTCCTCGGTGTCGATGTGGTTGACGCCTAGCTCGTACTCCAGCACGGCCCGCCGCACGGCCAGCAGCCGCGCCTCACCGCCCTCCTCCGCGGCGCTCAGCTGCTGCTTGACCTCCTGGAGCAGCGCCCGGGCGCTGTACTTGGAGCGGTAGGGCTCGGTCTCCGGGTCCTTGCGCGACTCCACGGCCGAGAGCGTCCGGGCGGTGCGGAACTTCTCGCACACCGCGGCCCAACCGCCGCCCGCCACCGCCGCCATTTTCCCTCACCAGCCGCCCAGCGTCACGCGCGCCGCCGCCTGACGCACCACCGGCCAATCACCGCCGCGCGGCGGCGGCGGCCCCGCCCTCTCCTCCCGCCCCGCCGTCATGGCGGCCGCAGCGGCGCCCCCTTCCCGCCGCCACAGCGGGGACCGGCCCCCGGCCCGCTGCGAGCTCCTCGGGGGGTCCCCACGCTCCCCTCTCCTGCTCTTTCAAATCTGGGCGGTTTTCCCCACAGCCTCGGCGACGGGGTTGAGGGCAAACGGTGCCCAGCGTGCAGAATCAGCAGACGACGATGGGCAAGCGGGAGCACCCCCGTGGCCACCAGAACCCCCAGGCCCATGGGACGCTCTCGAGGAAGGGTGCTGAGGGGCTTGAGCTCAAATTTTTCCAGTTTTTTTACACGAGGGCCGCTGAAGAGGTCGGGCACAGTAACTACATGTTCGGAAGAGCATTGATCTCCCACAGCGCTGAGTATCCGGTGAAACGCTCACCCCTCGAGCGGCATATGGCATTTAACAGCAGGGAAATGGCGGCAGCAGCTGGTTTGCTGGGCAAAAAGAAAAATCTTCCAAAAAACCCAGTCATTTCATCAAACATGATTTTTAGCCATCCTCAAAGATAGGCTGCTTTATCAAGGAATAAAGACAAAGAAGGATGTCTAACAGGCTTTTACTTTTTGCTAAAAATCAGCTCAGTCCCATATCTGTACCAGCGGTTAATCATGCGACCTGTTAAAATCGTGTCCGCGGTTTCCATTCTTAAACCAGTTGTTTCTCTTGAAGCCGCCGTCACCTTGCTTCCCATTTCCGAACCTGGAGAACCCTCTTCCCGCCTCCTGGGGGTACTCTTCCAGCTCAGGCAACTCCTTTGCCACCGACAGCTGCCAGCGCCTGGTGTCCCTCCACTGTTCCTGAAACAAAACCAATGTAACGAGACTTTATGTGCCTGCAGGTGTGTCCAAGGTACCCGACATCATTACAAGCAACACTGAATGGAAAGGCATTTCCAGACCGATCCCACCCTCGCCAAAATAGGTCAGCAGATCCCTCTTGGGAGACAACTTCCAGTCCTGTGACAAAGGATAAACAATCCCAAAGGGACAAGAGGAGTGAAATCAACAGAGAACTGGTTAACTCTCAAATACAGTGGAGACGTCAAAACCCAGGCTAGCCAAAGAACATAGGATTTTGTTTAATAAAATCAGGTAATATGAGACCTGAAACGAGAAAGAGGCATGACAGGGTATTTTCTAATGACTGTGCTGTGCTCTTTCTAATGACTGTGTTGCCTATGCAATGCCCTTATTAAAACACAAACCTTATCCTCCCAAACCACCCTATATTCAATCCTATATATGGCAATCACCAAACTCAAGATTCCCAGGTTCCAAAGCCAATTCTGGCTACAGAAACATACCTGTATGTTACTCAGTTCGTCAACAGGGATATCAAAGCACACCCCCTATAACAGGAAAAAAAAAATAATAAAGGCATTTGTTTTCCAAAGACATACCCGAGAACAGAGACAGGTAACTCCAGACAGGCAGCACCTGCAACTGCTCATACACAGTAACAGTAGAAACCAGAAACGGTAGAAAGCATGGTCTTTTGGGGGAAGCTTTTTATAAGCTGAAAAAAAAAAGCAGTTAAAACACAAAAGCTCAGAACAAAACACAGATTTCAAATGCTCTGTGCTGACAGCAACATTGCCTGCAATCAGCCTGTCTGTTTGAAAGTAAGACAGGCGCCATCTGGCCCCACAAGCTCTCCGAGAACACACTTGCACAGGAGACAAGTGTCAACAGCCAGGCTGACAGTCAGGTGATACTGTACCAATCAGGCAGTCAGTCACTGCCCTGCTCTACAGCTGTCTTTTCAATGCAGTGGTATATACTGTTAGCACGAGTTTACAATGAAAATAATAAAGGTCTCAACAACCACTCCCACAATATACACATTTCTGATGCCTTTTTTTTTTTTTTGAGAGAGAGAGAGAATTCCTGCATCACCATTTAGGAGCAATGTCTCCATTCAAATAAGTGTCTTTTAAAATACTCAACTAGCTGTAAGGTTTTGGGTTGGTTGTTTTGTTGGGTTTTTTTGTAGTGTATACATAGACAGCAGTTACAGGGGGCCTCGTGATATGTTACCATGTTCTGAGAAATGAGATTGAGTAGGGGTAGAGTGAGGTATCAGCATTTGTATACTGGGACTTCAGAACTCCTGCCCCAATCACTGCAAAAACTGGCCATATGTGTACACACACGCACATCCTCCTTCCCCAAGGTTGGGCCATCTTACCGTTTTCCCCTTGAGGAAACGCATTGCAGATACTTTGGCATCTACTTCCTCACCGAGCTGTTCTTTTAGTCCTCGCCAGGCATAGCTCATGGTACGCATTTCTATTGAACACTTTAACACCATGGTCACAAAGCCCTTCAGGAAACAAACAGAGAAAACGTTTACAAGGCTGAACTTGGTTGGACAGCCTGTAACTCACTAACTAATGAACTACGCAATAACGTGTTATTGTAATGTAGTATTTAATCCTAAGAAATCAGCTTCCCAGAAGTGAAGCAACTAAAAGCCTTCTAAGAAGCTGAAGGCATCCATCTAACCTAGGACTGCCCACTGATATAAAGGCCAATAGCTTTTCTGTATTTTAGCCAGAAGCAGAGACACATTTATTCAATACACACAGAAAGTTACTGCTAGAAAAGGGGTTAAAAAAACCCCCCAAACTGATACAAGAAGCACAGTCCAGTCAAACGCTATTTCCAAAATTGTTTTACCACGCAACAAACTGGGCCAAGTTCTCCCTAAATGCATCAGAAAAAGGAAGGGCTGTACTTTTCTTCTGTAAAGATCTCTTCGAAATCAGGTAATCACATGCTAGACTTACTTGAAATATTACAGAAGTGTAAAAGCTTCCTCGGAAGGGAAAACTGCAATAGCATGAACCAATCTATTAGCTTGCAAAATGTCATTCGTTAAATTCTCTTAGAGCATCAAAATCTTCTGGCTCTTACATCTCTGGAGAAATTATTTTAACTCTCATTACAAGAAAATTTACTAACTGATTTCAAGTTTCTCTGGTTTCTTGTAGAGTGCCAGTAAAAGCTGATTTCAGCTAAGGAACGAGCAACAAACCAGAAGCTGGAGATAACAGCTATTCAGAAACCCTACTGAAAGAGCCTGAGAAGATGATGCCACACTTGGACTGGATGCAAGCAATTCATTATCCATTCTTGTTAACACAGGTATAATGTTATTTACCGCAGTCGAGTTGAGTAAGGAGCGCTGCTGTATGTAAGATGCCCCAGAAATATGGGCTAATGCTGCAGCCAGGGCAGCAACCGCCCCTTTTTCATCTATGAGCTCTTGGGCAGATTTTCTGAAGTAGTCTACTGCAGAAGGAGGAATGGCCTCCAACAACCTACATGGTGACAACAAAAGTTTAAAAGATCAGCAAAGGCCAGTGTAAAGCGCAGTCATGTTTAAGACACAGACTTCAGATAGCTTTCAAGATCAACAAATTACCTCTAAAAGCCTTGGCTATCATGCTCATGCTTCACTGCCACTCATTTAACTCAACACTTTCAGGATGCTGAATACCCACCTTCTCTGTTCATTAAGCCAAGCCTCTTGAAAGATGTGTTCAAAACTGAGGATGTACAACGTGGCGTGTTCAAGAGCATTGATAAAAACATCAAGGGAAGGCTCTAAAGTATCAGCATTCTTAAGGCCATACCCAGGAATCCATAAGAAAGTGCTGCCAGCAAACCCAAGAATTCCTTGCTTTTACTTCACAAGGAAGAGAAGCAAACTAGTACAATGCCACTGCTGGGCTGGGGCAAGGCACTTCTTGCTCTCAACGCAAGCTCATTAAATTGCTTATTTCTGGGAAAGGCAGTGAAAACAAGCTGCGAAACTGAGAACAGCTACTTCTCTAATGCTATTTTTGGTACACCAGCACCTCCCACCGTTCTTCAGTATGTGGTGAACCCAACACCGTGACCACGATCTCCTTTACACTGGTCAAATCCTTGCTAATTATAATAATCTCTGTCAATGCAATTTCCACCAATGGGGCAGCAAATGTAAACAGAGGTGCATGGAATAAAACACACAACTCTTGAGAATAAAACGATACAAAGAAACATGGGATGGGGCTACAACACCCTCACTACTGCAGAGTAACTCCTCATTATATTAAGTATTGCTCTTTACACACTGCTACTGTATCATCTGAGCAGGCAAAATCAGTTTCCCCTCATGACAGTAATTCCCTGTTCTGCTATTGATTTCTGATGATACAAACAAAGGTTAACTTCTGCAAGAACTTAGAGAACACTATGTTCTATGAAAAGGTCTATGTTCAAGCACACAGAGGTTTATTGATATCACCTTACGAAAACAAGTCAGTGTCTACATGCAAAGTAGCTGAGTTTTACGACATAGGCAAAGACATGCTCACATAAAGGTCTGATTTCCTTAAAGCTTTGCATTAACAGCATTGTTCTTGGTAACATCTCTAGACATCTTTCAAGAACAGGCAAATAAACTTACTTTTTGGCATCATTACTTGAAGCTTTTATTACATCTGTAGCAGAGGGAACCCCTATACGCTTAAATGTAATCCCCTGAAATCAAGAAAACAAATTACAGTTAAAGTTATTTTCAGCACTCTACAACTCAACACTACCTAAGTCACATTACTGAGACCCCTAGTTACTGTTTAGAACATCAACACAGTCTTAATTAAACTTAAATTAAGTTTTTTTCAAAGCTAGACTAAAGCTTTTAAATTCCCGCCTTTGTTAATCTGGAGCTACTTTACATCAGTTTACATGTAGATTGTAATGTGAGGCATGGTCTCCCTCATGCATTCCTGTCACAGTCTGCCTGCTGACATCAACAGAGTACTGCCAACATGGGAAAACTCATGAGACATTAGAACAGGCTGATACAAAAGCATTTACAAACACTTACCAAATATCAGCATTTTGGACCTACTAGTCTACGGGACACAAGTCCCATACTGGACTCATAAACAGCCCATGGTTACAAAGTCTAAGAGTGGCAGAGTCTTTTCAGGAGCTGAATAATTCAATTAAGCAGGGATCTGAAGTACAACTCACCGCTTTGTGCTCAACTTGTTTCAGAAGATCTTCTTCTCTTCTCTGAAATAAACAAATGCAGATCCCGGTCCGGCCAGCTCGGCCCGTACGCCCAGAACGATGGATGTAGGAATCAACATCCTTCAGAAATTCAAATTAACATTAGAAAACCTTATGTCGTTTAAACTGTTGACGTTTATACATTGTAAGAGAGAAAATGCAAGCTAAATTCTTATTCAGAAGACTACGGAGTAATACATTATGTCTCTATACCCAAACCTGTAACTAGACACAAACCACTCTGGTTTGCGTATGCCACCCTGCCCAAGGTATGCTGCCTCAGGTTTAACACTACTGACATAAGGGTTTTTTTAAATAAGAAGCTCCACTGGAGTTTCAAAAGAAGAAAAAAGGTAGCAGGAGTATTTTAGGATTGTTATGAAACTCAACAACATTTAGAAGGGATTCACAAATGCTGAAACTATGTCAAAACCTATCGTACGACTTTCCAGAGTAACCGGAAACCATCACTTTTACTTTAATCAAAGTTCAAAATATAAAAGCTTAACTAGGAAATTCTAGGCCTGCATTTACAAAAAATCCACTTCATTTGTGAATCAGAACATAATTCCGGTGAAACAAAGGAATAACCCACTGTTCTACCACAAAAAAATAAATTCCAATTTTAGTTTCCCCTAATGACTTACTTTCGGTGGTGAACACTGTATAACGAGGTCAACCTCAGGAATATCCAAACCACGGGCAGCTACATTCGTTGCAATCAGAACTTCAAACACGCCATTTCTAAAGCCTTTTAAGGTAACTTCTCTCTGTTTCTGTGGAATGTCACCATGCAATGACTGGGCATCCTGTCAGTGAAACAAACCATTAACATGTCATTTAACAGGGTAGTTTAGGCTGCAGCATCTAAAAAGACATTACAAAACCCAAAACATTTTGCAGAGCGACAGAAAATAATTACACAGCTGATACCAAAGGAATGTAAAGCATCCTACTCTGTGGTTTGATCTGTCTCTGGGACAATAATACTGATAAGCAGTAGTTTTACCATAATTTTATTACTTGCAGCATACCAAGAGCAGACTGTACAATTTGCAGTCTGCAGTGCCAACAAGGACCCACTTCAGCTTTCATTTCCACTGCAACAAATGGAAGCAACTTTACGTGAGCAGCGCCTGTCAAGAGCTAGCAGGACACTTTGCTCCCTTCCCTGGGAAGCCATCCCAAAACACACAGAAGCCAAAGTGAGGTTTTCAGGGCATTCCCAAACCCTACAGGTGATCTGAACGACCTCCACTTTTAATGGGACAAGTGACAGACCAAGTGTTTGGCAAGGAGAAAGAGGAGAGTCACAAGCTCAGAATTCAAATGAGTAACATGCTAAAGCAGAACTTACTAGCGTAAGAGAAAAACACGTCACATACTGCCACAAGAACAAAGTCATTGGATTTACTGTGAAAGCAGTAGGGCCAACAGACAAAAATTGTTGCTGCAAGATTTTAATGTGGATGGTATATGATATTTATCAAATACTGGCCAAACCATGTATTCCCACCACTGCTCTTTCAACATAAATTAGTGTCACTATCAAACAGGATTTTCTCTGAAAAAAATCCAGCACCTTTCTCCACTCTCAAAAAAAGGGTGCTAATTCAAGCAAGCATAGCAAACCTGCTCAATAGATCACTTGAGGTCTGAACAAACTATTAAATTACCTTCCAAGGACAACAGGACATTCTGACATACCATATTAGTTGGATTTTCCTGAATACTGACTGTTCAAAGAATAAAAGCCATTAAGAGACCAGAATCCAAAGAGCACACTAACATGAGATGGAATATGAGCACTTTACTAGCTCCTGTTTATTACCATTATTACTATCTCCTGGTTATTCAGCATAAGCTGCGTATTTTCCATTGATCCGGTCCTGCACGATTTTAAAGCCAAAGGAATAAATTCATAATCACAGCCAAGAGGGTATTTTAACTGGAAAGCTCTACTTTTAGAAACAGCTTTCATTAGTCTTAAAACCACCCACATAAACAGCTTCATCCACACAGTGGCAACCTCGTATTTATTTCAGGGCATTCAACCCCCAAATATCTGTAACTGCTGCTCTCCGTTCGGACCCCAGTACCTGTTTGAGCGAAGCATTCATAGCCAGTTCATTTGCTTCCTTTTTGGTCTCACAAAAGACAATAGTCCGCCCATGGCTGCCACTGTAGACCTGAATGATATCCCCAAGAACTCCTGCTCTCTGAGACGAGCGACATTGTATAGCCAAATGCTGTTTGGGAAACAAACATGATGAGCATCAATCTTAAATCTAAGCCACGCACAGGACAGACAAAATGAATGCAGAAAAATTTTTTTTTAAGCTTGCAAACTACTGCCCCCATATGAAAGCTTTGCTTAAAAAAAGGTGCGTCAATCATGTGAAAAGTCATTCCACATCCCCATTTGTAAAGCCAATGCAGAACCCATCTCATCCAGGCCACAGGCTCTCAGGACCTGCACTGCTCTGCAGCAGAACCACTCACTTCCACAGTCGTGGCAGTCCTTTGAGTTTTCTTTCCAATCAGGTCAATCTGTTCATACTCATCTTTCATGTATTTTTTTGCTACGTCATATACCCATCGTGGACAAGTTGCAGAAAACAGCAGTGTCTGGGGGTTGTTCTCAGAATCTGGAAGGAAAGGCCACTGATTTCAGTCATCGCAACAGACTCGGAAACTTGAGAACTGATAAAAAAGCAACAGAGTTGCTCTCAAATTGAGAGGTTTATACATGCAATAAGTCAGCTACAAGAAGAAAACTTAGAAGCAATGAACACAATTTTAATACCTTTTGGATACCAAAGGCAAAATTACAGTAATTTTAACTGGACCAAACTGAATCTTTCATCCTGCCTGAGAAAAAATGCAAGACATTTCTGGATCATCTTCTAAAAATGGTTTAGACCGTGCCTGAAAGAACTCTTGTCTCAATCCCTCCTTGCCTGGCATTCCAATACTAACTAGCTGTGAACAGTATGGCTATATGCATAGGAAAAAGGCAGGCTAAAAAGGACACTCTGCAGACCGGCGGGAAGAATTATATAACAAGATAAACTGTTCTTACCTGGGATAATCTAACAAACAGTATCTTGAAAAAGTTTAACCTACCTTCATAGCTCCACAGGATCAAACAGAAAGAAACACACATTGCAAAAGAAACCTCCAGAGCTTTATCACAGAAGGCTTCAGTTACTCCCTACAATTTATTTTCCAGTTATGAAGAAAACTTTTAAGATTGAATAATTATAACAGCTCTTCCAAAACCTATACAGATTTCCTTTTTAGAAGATTGTCTAAACTTTTGGGCTGTCAGGACAAAGACCAACTCTGCAGAAAAGGGGAGAATGGAACAGTCAAGTAAAAATGACACTGGCTGTACTGGGTCAAACCTAAGATTCATGAAGCTCATATATTGTCTCCAACAGTAGTCAAGTGCAGTTAACAAAGATGTGAAGAAACACTGCCAGCAACCAGCTTTTTGTAACTTCCAGAGCCATTAGTCATACCCTTGCTTTTAGTAATCCTTGATATTTCTACTTCCAGTAACTTAAGTCACTTCTCAAAACTTCTGGCATTAGTACAACATAGCAAGGAATTTCACGCTATAAAAATAACCTCCTTCTGCTGTGTACCTGCTACCTGGTGGCTTCACTGAATGCCCATTACGTCAGAAAAGAGCAAATATTCCCTAGTTGTCAACTTTTTGTGATGACAAGTGTACAGACACATCATAACCCTAACCCTATGCTCAGTCACCTCTCTCAAGATGAAGAACACTAAGGCTTAGAGAGTTGGGTTTGGTTTGTTGCTTTTTTGCCTTTTTTCCCCCCCCCCTCCCAGAGATGCCACTCCAGCCCTTCAGCCATCTGTCACCTTGCTTTGAACCTTTTCCAACTCTACCTCACCCTTTTCTCTGAGGTCCAATACTAGCATCGCACAAAGGATTCAAGCTGAGGGTTCACTAGCAGTTTTCAAAGAAGCGTAATTGTGTTTTCGGCATTGTACTCTATTCCCCTCCCAGTGTCAGAACTTAACCTTTTTTATAAGCAAATCCTAAGATCTCTTCCACTTGTTCAGCAAAGCCCATGTCTAACATGTGATCAACTTCATCCAAAACAACGTGCTTCACGCTGGAAAGTTCCAGCTTGCTATTCTGAATGTGGTCTTTGATCCGTCCAGGAGTTCCCACTAGAATATCAATGCCACTTTTAAGGAGATCAACTGGAAGAAAAGACAGAAAAAGAAGGACAGTGTCAGAATGCTAAGAGACAACAAGGTAAAAAGCTACCAGTACACAGCAACACTTCCAATTTTAGAATCAAAAAACTACTGCCCTTCACTTTAATCTCTGAATAAAGCACAACGTCCAGTTCGAGTAACCAACAAGTAAGCTTAACGGCGGTCCAAGTTGCTCTGTCAGGAATACCAGCTAAACCACAAGCAAAGTCACAGTAAGATATGCCAATTTCCAAGCAGCAATGAGCTGGCATTAGAAACCTCCAGGGCTTTATCACAGAAGAACGCTTCAGTCTTTCAGCTAAATTCTTTTTCACAGCTACCCCTGGAGAGAGACAGAGCCACACGCAGATACACAGTTCTCTCTTTTCCTTGGACAGTCGTCTAGTCCCAGTATACGTCCACACAAAAAACATACAACACGCAATGAAGAAGAAACTAAAAGGACTAGTCACTTTGCAGACCTACAACCATTATTTTAAATAAAGATTTATTGGCACTAAAATAATTCAACCCAATTCATTCCTTTGAAAGCAATGTCATGGTTCCTGACTGAAGTGAGGGCAGGGGGAAAGAGGGCGAAAAAAGCTAGTTTTATTCATGGGATGCATCTGGAGAAAGTCAACTCCAATCCAGTCATAGTTCCTTAGCGTTTACTTACGCTGTTCTTTATACGGAGTTCCTCCATAAAAACAAGCCACTGACAGTTTCCTGGTGAGATTCTTGAAGTCTTTGGCTACCTGAGTGGCCAGCTCCCTGGTTGGAACAAGAACCAGCACCTGGAGGGAGCAAAAAGGGACAAAAATGCAGCTGTGCTTGGGAGAGGGTGCTAGAAGAAAAGGGTTTACTTCATGTCAAACAGCTTGTACTCCCGTTCTTATTCTACACTTGTTGCAGAGGTGCCCACAGCTCCCCACCGTCCCAGGAATATTTCCTGCCACCTGGAGCCTGCACATCACAGCCTCATAGCCAGCAAGAGGAAATGAGGCAAAGCATTACAAGATAACCGAGACGTAGAACAGCAACATTTTTTTTTCTTAAGTTAATACCAGATAAAATAGACACTTCAGTAACATTATCAAGGACAATGAAGGCGCAGTTCAGCATTAAAGGACAGGAACAGCCACTTAACAATTTGGAGACGTAAGATCTTAAAAGATACATAGCATGATGCACTCTAGACATATATCCTCCGTCTCCACCTACCTGCCTTCCTCCAGTACCTATCCTTCCCCCCTCCATTTTCTTTTAAGAATGAAATGATAAAACAAAGAGCTGAATTATTCTCTATAAATCTTTCAGACAGTAAGATTTTAAAACTTAGAACACTTTTGACGTTAATAAAATAGAAGGATGAAGTGGGCAACAAATCTGCAGACTGTAACAGTTTTTCAGTCTAATGATAAATATATACACTTCATTTGCGTGGGAATACGTTATCTGATCACAGGGATCTGGTTACCAATTCCATCTCATGCTTAAGCAGAAATGTAAACACCACTTGCATCTATTAAGTTGCATCTGCAGACATGAGGGAAAAATAAAAAAACAAAAGCCTTCAGTTATCACCATGGTGATATCACCATAGTGAGAAACAACCTCAGTGAACAGAGACAAGTCCAGCTGACTCAACCACTACCTGAGAAGAGGCAGGGGATTCAACCCCAAAGCCGCACGCTAACTTCCTGAGAATAGCAGTCTCCCAATTAAGGTCACAAGGAACCCTAAAAGTGAAACATGTTATCACTGTGATGCTGCAAAACCTCTGTCACATCGTAGCTCCTGATCTGAGGAAAATGTTCAGTATTGCAAACACCAATAAAGGAGAAAGAAGTCCCAAAAAAGTCCCCACAGCAATTACAAAATCACTTTTGAAAACTGCTGTGTTCTAAGGTTTTGGTGTTAACCCTTAAGTGGTAAGTTACTTTTGGTGAACGGCCTCTTCTCCCATCTTGCGAGACACTCTGAAGCTTTTCAATCAGCGGAACAGCAAAGGAAAAGGTTTTCCCGGTTCCTGTTCGAGCTTGAGCAATTAGGTCTTTGCCGTCATATATGGGCTGAAAAGTCTTCACTTGCACAGGGAACAGGTATTTTACACCTCGAGCTGTAAAATAATCCAAAGAGGCTTCATTAAAAGGTGCTGATTCTACTGTAAGCTGAACAATTAGAAGCTCGCACATATAACTAGCCCAAATATAGGACACATCATGTCAAATCCTGTACACAACAGAAGGTGCAAGTTAGAAAAAACACACATCTGTGTGGTTTCTCTCCTACTCTAGATCAAAAAGTATTCACCCTTAAACACATAGCTAAGTATTTTCATTTATTTCACAATGAAATAAAGCCTTCTTTACGACGTGTGGCATAAGACAACTGGAGGGAAAGAAGGGGAAAAAAAAAACCAAAACATGTTTTTTCTGATACAGCCCAAGATTTTGCGGTAGCTTGGTTTTGAGGGCAGAGGAGGAGGTGAGGGTGTTTATTTTAAGATATTCTAAAACTTGAGAGAGATTTTGCACAGTGGAAGTTAAACAATCCATCCAAGAGAAACTTTGGAGTAAGGAAAATGTAAAGGAACTAGGAGAATTTTGTCTGGGAAACAAGAACCACACAGTTTCCTAACACAGAGTACAACAAGAACTCTACAGTGGCTACATCCACAATAAAACTAATCTAGAAGACATATGAAAATGCCCAAAAGTACAAGAATAATCAGAGACAATCTGTTCACAAGAGCCAAATAGTCCTCATGTAGGAAACCATTACATTTATTGAAGAAGTGATACTGTAGAGAGCAGATACTGGAATTAAAAAAAAGATACATAGTAAGTAAAATGATGCTGATGAGAAGAAAAACACTGTCTAGAATGTATATGTAGGAATAACCACCACACCATGGAAGAATAAACTCACCTTAAAATGACCGAAGTTGAAATGGAACAAAACAGAAACTCTGTCCTACTAACAAAAGTAGATTCTTTGAATCTACAGTGACCGCTCATGTCCGTGTTCTTACTCCACAACAAATGTAAGACGATTTAGGACAATTCACCCTTGGCTTCTGCCTCTGTTTGCATGGGTAACAGTGCAATTCTGGACAAGCACTTACAGAAATTTCTTTTGCCACATTAACTAACCTTTGAGGAGGTTGATGGTGTTTTGGGAGAGAGGAAAATTGGAGAAGGCGCCTTCTTTTGCTTCTTCTGTCAGCTCCTAAAAGAAAAAAAACAAACTTATTACCCCTAAGAGATGAGCAAATAACGTACCCTACATATGCACACAAGAAAAGCTGTGCGTTTACTTTATCACTGCAGTTTTACCAGCTACCTCCTTTCTGTTTGAAGAGAAAGAAAGCCCTTGTGATGCAGGTAACTTAACAAACAAAAACGTCATCACAGTGTAAAGTAGGAAACTTGAATCTAGCCACCCTGTATTAGAAGACAAGACACACTGACACAGGCTGCACCAGTTAGTGTGACGGAATTCCTACAAATGAATCCTGTTTTTACATCAGGCTTAAGTAAAGACTTCCTGTCAAAGGTCTTCCTGCTCTTGTTACCTGCAACAACTTGTTCAAAAACCACAACTACTGCTATCTCATCCCTAGTTCAGATATATCTGCATCACCTTTTAAGACCCATGGCAAGTGAAAGGGAACAACTGCCCGTTCCGTGTGATCTTACCACGTTGTGCACGTACGCTTAGCAAGTCAGGAAAGGGAAACTACTTGTTAAAAATCTTAACTGAAGTCCACTAAAATCTTTAGAAAACTCTTTTTCACAGCAAAACATAGTTGATGTCACAATTCACTGTGTGAAGCAGGAATTTCCCTCTAAATCCCACCTACTCGGTACACCACGCAAACAGCTTCTTAACTTTGCACACCATTACTTACTTAAAACTCACTATTTAGCTTCTGCTTCAAAGATCCGAGCGATCACATCATTACACCCAATGTACAAAAAGCACTCCCTTGATCCACGTTCCCATCTTAAACACAAGAGAGAAAACTACCCACAGAAGGCCCTAGACAGGGAAAGGCAAGCTGCGGGGCCCTCTTGCACGAGTGTGCGAGGCCAAGTGTGAAATCTGAACAGGAAGAACTCCAGAAGTGGGAATTAATGAGGATAACCGTGACCTTTCCTTACAGGATACCTTGCCAAATACTTCTTCAAAGGGCCTGTCAGGAAAGAAAGCGCTGTCACAGCACAAAGCAATGCATATTTACGAGACGGTGACTGCCTGTGCAGCAGGGAGAAGCCCTTGCGCTGCAGGACACAAAACAAGCTGCCGCACAAAGGTGAGCTAGTACATGGAAACTGCTTCCCGATAGCTAGCCTACTCCACTGCAGGACAAGCTATTCCAAACGGCTTGGCATTTACCGCGACAGGGAAAGCACAACAAGGAGAGACAGCTGCCACGTCTTGGTGCACGTACTGCGGTGCTTCACTCACCCACCCGCAGCTTGGGCGAAAACGGGCACGTCGCAGGCACTCCCTGATGCCCAGCATCAGGTGCCGTAAATCTAAGGGGAACAGCGGCAAACGCTGCCTACAACAGCAGCCTAATGCTTCCACAGCCCTCACGCCGCAAGTCTCCGCACAGCACCCAGTATGTGTTATTAAGCCCACTCATTACCAGCGGGACTTTAATTAGGGAAAACATGGGATCTGCTAGCAGAGCCTCACTACCTCCGTGTCGCTGTCCTGCTCTCCAGCGGCTGCATCGCCAGATGCGCTCTGGGCTGCTGGGGATGTCACATCGTTGCTTACAGCAGAAGGCTTCACCGTATGCTCGGGGCTGTCGCTCTCTCCAGCCGGGCCGTTGCTCTTCTCCTTGCCTTTTTTTGTCTTCTTGGGCAGGGGGGGCTCAAGGTCACCGTCGCCCAGCCCGCTCTCCTCGGGCTGGGCCTGCTCGCCCTCGGCCTTACCGCGCCGCTTCAGCTTCTCCCGCCGCTTCAGCTTCTTCTCCTGGGTCTCCTCCTGCTGCGGGAAAGCAGGCGTTACACAGAGAAACCGCCTCCCTCGCCCGCCCCCTCCGCAGCACGCTGTTATCCGGCTTTAACGCCTGAACCCCAGTGCCCGGGGCCCTCCCGGCCCCTCAAGCCCGCGGCGGGGCCGGGCCAGGCCCTACAAAATGGCCGCCCCCGCGGCGGCACGTGGCGCGCGGCCGACGGCTCCGGCGCCCGCTCCCACCTTGGCCTTCCTCCGGCGGCCGCGGCGGACGGACTCGTCGCCCGCCGGCGCCTGCGGCTCGGCGGGGCTGGCGGCAGGGCCAGCGGCGGGCATGGCGGCCGGCTGCTCCCCGGCGAGGTGGACAGCGGCGCTGCTACCCGTCTCGCAACGGCGGCCCCAGGACGCGCGCCCCGCCCCGGCGCGCAGGAAGTGAGGCGCTGCACCGAGGGCGACCGGCGGGCGGACGGGGCCGCGGGGCAGCGCCGCCGCCAGCAGCAGCAGCGGGCCCGCCCCGACGCCGGACAGCCAGCCCAGCCGCCGCCGATCGCTGACCGGAGCCGCCGCCGCCGCCCGGGCCGCGGGGAGGCCGAGCCGCGCCGCGCGGCCCCACACGCCGCCCATGCAGCCGCTGCGCCGCCGGCGCCTCCCGGGCCCGCCCCTTCCGCCGGCGCTGCCCGCCCGGTCCCTTCCTCCGGCTTCCCCCGCGCCCCCGGTGCCGTGCACCGGGCCCCGGCCGCGCCACCGCCGCCACGCTTCAAAATCCAGTAAGCGGGTTGCTGCACCCCGGGCATCTATACCGGCAAAACACCCCTCCCCCTGTGTAACCATGCCTGTGAATGCCTCCTCCACCCGTGAAAAACAGACTCCGCGTGCACACACCCGAACTACGCTGCCCACAGTTGCCCAACACACACACATTTTTATAACCTTCTAACATAGGATATGAACTTGTAAAATAATATTTTATTTTTTTGGAAAATGTACAGGTTTGACCAGCAGTTAAGATCTATATATCATACAGTGAGCCAGGCTACAGGTTTGAATGTGACAGCCATATTCTGGAATAAAGATTTAGGTCTTACAGTTGAAATGGCGATAAGAGAAAGAAAGGAAACAATAAGTTTTATTTTTCTTGTTTTTTTTTTTTTTTTTTTAAATCGAACAGGATCTTGTTTATGACCAAAGTAGTACTGAGAAAAAAAAAAAAACTGAATGACAGATTTTTCCAAGTGGTACGAACACACAGGAACAGCCTATTTTAATGTAATATAAAATACTGCAGTCCCATTTTTTTTCCACTTCTGGATTGTTGAAGTTAACGATCAAATGCTCTGTCAAAACTTCGTTTCTGGCCTCTGCCTCTGAATCTGTTTCTACCGGAGCTACCACGCCGCCCATTCCTGGAGCTTGAGAAGCTTCGGCCATTTCCTCCGTCTCCTCCTCCACGTTGTGATTCTACTAATTCAGGTAATTCAGTCGCCACGCACATACGCCATTGTTTGGAATCTTCCCATCTTGCCTATTGAAATAAAGTCAGACATATTAAGTTAAATGCTAGGAATGCATATACAGAGTATTTCATAACTACTGAATTTGCTCAACTGAAAAGGAAAAATTGTGAGCTAATATATAGGGGATTCAAGTTTCTAACTGAAGTGGTCAATACTGGTTTCAAAACTTTAAGAGCTATAGCTGAGCATACCTCAGAACTGAAACCCACCTTAGAGCTTTACAGACCAGCCTCATCAGTAAACTCTTTCCCAACCTTTCACTTATTAATACCATCACTATAATTATTACTGATCATGAATCTACACCCTCCCCTCAAAAACTGTTTTAGGAGTGAATGAATGCCAGGGCATGAGGGTATGGAGATGCACTAAGGGAGAAATACCTGAAGGAAAGAAAGTCTAGGGAATTTTGGCATGGAAATACTAATTCTGCCAAGCAAAAACCTGGAATTCACTTTTCTGTGGAGAGAATTCTGGAGGAAAAAAAAGAAGGTGGGGTGGAATGGAAAAAAGAGGATTTTATAGTGTAACGAGACTTGTTGCCTACAAAGATTAATCCAGCAGCAGTAACAAGGGGTGGTTTGTTCACACCACCACTCATCTCAGTGCAAAAGTCTCAAGCTACAGATTTTTGGAGAGAGGGTAATACTTTAGGAAAGGAACACTGCATGCTTGTTCTGTTCTTCAATTCCTTCAAAGCCACCCCTTTTGCCACTAGAAAAGGCAGGATACAGGCTACATAATATCATCTGCCTAACCCAGTCCAGCTAGTTTTATCTACAGCCTGCTGTAACCAGAAACGTCAATGAACGTACCTCTATTTCCTTTTGGTCTGCTGCAGGAATATCAAAGCACACACCCTAAAAAGAGAATAATTTTAATGGATACAAGTGTAGCCTTTTAATTGACTGCAACTAAAAAAAACCCATAGAGCCTACAAATCTATGTTCTAGTACTTACATTTCAAAGTGTTTCTTAATAGAGACTTAAGATACTTTGAAATCTTTGAACATTGAGAGAGTTGCATCAATATTTCTCAAACTACCAATTCTTGCACTACCTTAATGTCTTCCTCAGATACACACATTTTTCTTTCCTCTGCATCACCAGTATTTCCAATTCACATTTTCTTGCTCTTTAACAATAAGCTTATAACCCTCTCCATCCCAAACTGTGGTCTGTTGACTTCTGCATTACTCATTTTGTGAATTCTTTCCAATCACAAGCATAAATCTATACTAAGAAAGATCTACATCCAGTAAACTGAATATTTAGGTTCAGACTAAAAATCTGAAGTTAAACTACTTGAATGATTAAGTACAATACATAATTCGCACATTAAAATGCTATTCTTTGTCCAAATGAGCAATCCGGATATTGAGAATTACAAATCTGATGTAGGGAAATCCATTCATAGATAGTGTTCTGACATCAAATATAGAACAATGCTGTGAATAGAGAGACAGAGGCAAGGACAATAAAACAAATCTTACCAATTAATGCAATATCAAACATCATGCATAAAGGATGCATTAAGAAAAAACTTCAGAGGTGGAAATAGTAAAAAGAGTTCACTGACAAAGAAGTGTCCTCAAGTCAAATTTAAAATCAGAAGTGTCTGGCCAAGAGACCTTGTGAACTATGTGTGAAATTCATACAGCAAGACATGCAGGTTAACTTTTACACAAAGACAGAACAAAAAAAAACAGAATACACACAGCACCGAAGACAAGAAAATCTTTTTTTTTTTTTTTTTTTTTTTTTTTTACATCTTTAAACTGTTGTTCAAGTGTAGGGTGCCCCTAGGCCGTCTAGTTTACTAAGTCTGGGTATCCTCATTACTGGCATACAGACGTGCTGTGATTTTGATGATTTGCCGAACTAGGTGTCAGCCACACCTGCCACTTTCACATCCCTCTCTTTTTGGTACTTCCAAAAGGCACATATTCAAACTGCACTCATGCCGATCTTAATGCTCCTATTACAAATATCTACATAAAAGTTCATCCAACATCTGCCTCTGATGTGTCCTCTCAACTCATCTTCACACCTTTTTGGGGTCTTTTTAGTTTGTCTATTGTTCTCCCCACCCCACCCCACATTAAACCACAGGGAGACACAAACTGACTAGCTCTCTCTAACAACACGTGGTATATGGTGTCTGTGATGGAAACTTCAACATGGATATGAATGAACTATGTTGGCAATGTAGGTGTGTGAAAGCACCAGAAAAATAAAACAGCAGAATAAGGGATAAGAGAATGGCGTGTGTTGACAGCACGTAAATAAATTAAGTCATCAAGATCACAGCATCCCTCTGTACGGTTTTATTGATCAGGGTATGTTGAGAAACAAGAAATACACCCAGAAAAACGCAAAGACAGAGCAAATCAGCAATAATGCCTAACAACTCACAAAAGCGGGATATAAACATTCCTTGTCCTCTGTGTCACCACCAATAATCCTGGACAGACTATTTGATCACACATTTTCATGTTTGTGAAAATACATACAAATTCTGAGCCAAGAAGAGTGAGGGGAATCACTTTTGTTGAAAATAACTGTCTCTCAGTGAGCTTTGCTACAGCTGTTGCAACACTGTTAAGTATGCAACCGAAAAAGTAACTTTCCCATGTTTCCGTTTCAGGTACCAGAAACAGGATGGACATGCACTATCACAACTGACTGGCCTAAGAAATCCTGTTCTATGTTTTGTCATTAAGGCCCAGTAATCATGGTTTGCGCCTTTTACCTGTTCTGCTATCCCTATAGCCATGCTATATACTGCGTTATACTACCTCCTTAGCATGTCAGTGGAGCAGAGTCCTAAGCCCCTGAGGTGCCTAAGCCTTAATAAAACATATTGAGGTCCACCCTATCAGAGTCATGACCTTATCAACAGAGCCTGGAACAGGGGAAAGAAAAGCCAAATTTTCTCCCCTGACAATTGCTGAGAAAAGGCTACAACCAGAAGAGCTCAGTAGCAAAGATACAAAAAAAGCTTACCATTTTTCCTTTGAGGAAACACATTCTGTTCACCTTTCTATCAACATTGTCACCCAACAGTTCTCGCAGTCTTCGCCAAGCATAGCTCATATTGTTTATTTCTTCAGAGCAGTGTAGTATCATTGTAACAAATCCCTGAAGAGTAAGAAATTGGGCATGCTCCATTCAGTCAGAGAAATAAGCTTCAGCACATCTATCAGACATGAGAAACCTGCTAATTTACAGTTTATAAACTAAGTTTTCAAGTGGATACTGTTATGGGAGAGCAAGGATATTTACAACCACTATATTCTTGCTTTTAAATAAATCAGTAGTTCCTAGTGGCAGTTCCCATAAACAAAATCATAAGGAGACAGACAAAGAATTCTCTATTTAAACAACACAGAGGTGTATTGGGGTTTTTTCCAGATTCAAGACAGATGTTAAGCCATGCACCCTTACCACATCTGAGTTCAGCAGGGAGCGCTGTTCAATGGAAGTAGCACCTGAAATATGGGCTAGAGCTGCAGCCAGGGCATTAACAGGTCCCTTGTCTTCTATTAGCAACCGAGCAGATTCTTTGAAATACTCAATAGCGGTTTGAGGAACAGAATCCAGACACCTAAGTAATTAAAGAAAAAAAAAAAAAAAAAAAAAATCTATACACTAGTATTTACTAGGTTCTAGAATAGAAGAAAAACAGCAGTCCAAGATTTTAATAGTGATCAGTTCAGAGAGTCAGCAACAAGCAATCCAAACAGCCCATCTGAACTAGGAAGACAGGAAGAAACAACAGGGCTTAAGTCACCGAACACACCTGATGGCATCTTTGCTGGAAGCCTTTATGATATCTGTTGCAGTAGGAACACCAACACGCTTGAACGTAATGCCCTGAAATTTAAAAAGCAAAATACAGATGAAAGTTGCAGACGATAAATAATTCAGTTCTAAAGAAACAGTGGAGTCCAATGGAACAAGCATTAAAATCTATAATTTTTCTTCTTCTTTTCACCTTTTAACTCCCAGCTTTTACAAGGAAAATTACAAGGTGCAGCTTACAGGGAAAGGGGTAACACTTAAAAGCCTTTTATGTACCAGGTCAGGTTAAATGATCCAATGACCTTAAACTGAAAGAGAGACCATTTTGGCAGATTCCAGGGAGAAAAAAAAGTCCTACAAATATAAATTATTAATTTTAGTCTGATTTACTTGGATTTAAGTACAAGTTACACAGCCTTTCTAAATGTAACTCTGAGTTTTATGTGCCAAGACTAAACCATCTCATCCCAACTGAATATTTAACTGGCAAGAAAACTACCATATGGAACAGTGCACAAAGTGCAAAAATGGAAGTAACAGTTCTGGGTAAAGCTACACATATGCAAATCACTGATCAGATGATAAGCCAGGGTGAAAACTACACTGAAATCCTGCTAGCTTTTTCCTCATTTCCACAGGTACAATCTTACTGGCATTTGCTGAAAAAGTGTGGGCGTGAGAATCTGCAGCGTGCTCCCTGCTCCACAGTCACTGACAGTGTACCCAAACTCTGCAAGGTAACCGAACCTCAACTGGCTGCTTTATAAGCTAGATTCTGTAATTGAACTATTGAAAAAAACATGAAGGTTTTACATGCTACCCTAACACATTACATTTGAGTGCTCGTGATTAGAAGACGACTATACTTTACCGCTTTTTGTTCCACATATCTTAACTGATGTTCTTCCTTTCGCTGATAAAAGCAGATACAGATCCCAGTCCGTCCAGCTCGACCTGTGCGTCCAGAACGATGGATATAGGACTCCACATCCTTCAAAATAAATAGCCTTATGAGTTATCTAATTTATTGTAATTTAACCAATTCATTGTATTCACGTAACTTAGTAGAAGCTATTACAGTTAAGCCTGAACAATACACAATAACTCGACCAAAGAATTAAATTAAAAAACATCGTTTCACTAAAGTAAAATGAATAAGGTTTTCCATAACCCTCTAAAAATCACAGTTTCAAAGCCAGAACTGTGAGCATGGATCAACTAAGTCTTGTTTTGGCATCACCACAGAGAATATGAGAAAACATTTTGAGCGTGTATACCTCTACAACAATCCCACTCACCCTCCTGCACATCAATTTGAGCATGGTTACTGAGATATTAATAGTGAATTCACTGAAAAATCATCTTGTTTCTTTTAAACCTTCTTAACTCAGCCAATGTTCTCACTGTTGGGGTCCCCTCCTCATTTATGCCCCTACTTAGTGAATCGTTCTTGCAAGACAAACAGCCTTTCTTCACTTCCCACTGCTTCCAGACTTGCAATCACCATACATGACTGTGAAGGGAGAGGCTTTGAACAGCCTTAAAAGAAGGCATTTTATAGAGACCATCTTTAAACATACTAGGGACTGACACAGTTTGAAAAAATCCTCTAAGAAACTACTTTTATATATCCAGACATTTCTTACCCTTAAATGCAATGCTGATAAACTCTGTGTGGTGAATACTATCACCTGCTAGCATATACTACTTGAAAACAAGACTACAAATTATTACAAGACACCCAGCATAACCATCTCCTACCTTTGGTGGTGAGCTTTGTACAACCAGGTCAACTTCAGGGATATCTAAACCACGGGCAGCTACGTTGGTTGCAACCAGAACTTTAAAGGTACCGTTTCTAAAACCTTTCAGGGTGATCTCTCGTTGCTTCTGAGGAATGTCACCATGCAACGACTGGCAATCCTGAAAAACAGTATTATTATACGACTGTACCAAAATCCAAGACAGTGCTCCATTTTATGGTCAGTTTTGGGTACAATATCTTGGTATTTGACAGATACCATATGGCAAGATACAGAAGAACTGAAGTATCAGAGGTTATATTTTAGGTGTCTCACAATATTTACTCAGTACTTCTTATTCATATACCTCAAAGACCTTTAACAAAGGTAGGAAAACAGAACTGCAACACGTGTCTTACCTCCACCTCTAATTACTGTGACCTATGAAAACAACTATGTCCTAACTTGCCACCCACACCAGCTCTGCAAGGCTTAGCTGTTTCAAAACAGTTATCGACAATTTTCTCAGGCCTTCTTAGTATGCATTTAGATATCTTTTCCAAAATAGTGTTGCTTCTTAATCGCCCTTAAAATATTAATTTCCCCCACTACCAATTAAAGGATTAAAATATAAGTGGTCCTAAAAAAAATTAACTACAGCTTCAAAGATAATTTTGCTTTAATCCAAACATTCTGAAAGTCCTTCTGTATCACAGCAATAACAAGTATGAAGACCAAACATACAAAAATTGTTTTTTCCTCCACTTCACATTTCATAGCTTGCCTGTAGATGGCTACCATGTTTTCCACATGTAAACAGAGGATGATTTGAAAAAATACTAACACAATGCTAGGATCAGCACAGAACTCAAAAAAACTCTTTTTCAGACAGTTTTGGATTAATGTCAGCTGGTAAATGGAATAGGTATATATTCTGTTAGCAAGTATTAATATGCTAAAACAGAAACATCTAAGTAATTTCCTTCCCTTACCTGCCAAAATCAGAGTTGTGCATTGCCTATGCAAGATTTGATATCACTAACACTACCAGTAACATAGGATAAGGCTCCACGCTCAGGTTTAGCTGTTACTGAGGTCATCTAGGAGTGTGGGAGAAACACTCCTGAACAAAGTTGTGGCAGATGAAAAAGCTTCTCCTTTCCCTAGGAACATAATGCTATACTGCCTTCTAGACATAACTTAACCCAACTCCTCAATGGAAACACATACAGAAAAACTAGTTGCTGTGATACCACCACCAAAACCGATCATGCAGTGTCAGTGTCACTACATGTCATAAACATTGCACCACTACATCGAGGTCTTTTCCACCAGTGCTAGAGTGTGCCATAGCACAAATCTCAGGAATACACTAGAGGTCATTCACAAGAAATGGCAGATTGAATTCTTTCTGTGTATAGAACTTTCAACTCTTCATAACAGCTAATAAACATCTTAATGAAAATACAAATATAGCCTCTGTTACACTACAGCTCTAAACCCTAATTGCCCCCCTGACAACACTAATTAATGTCAGCATCACAGCTGAGTAACTGCTATTCCAATATCATTCTCTAGTTCTTTAAGTCTATCACCATTTTTTAATCCAAGAGTCTTCTCTACTGAAAAATTAATTCACAACTGCTTCATTTAATGTGAATGAGAACTCTTTTTTAAAGAAAAAGGTCCTTTGTAGCCCAGTATCTGTTAGTGCAGCCTAGCCCTGAAGACTATAATGCTGTAAACTTGCAACCAGTTTGGCTGGGTTTTTTTAAAGGTTCTTTTTGGCAGTTTTGAAACTGTCTGACCACCTGCAAAAAAGTCTACCGTATCCACTTTGAAAGACTCTCTCTAAAACTTACTCAGCATAGGTCTGGTATCAACAACGGGTTGATACATCCTCTGACAGGTTTTGTTACTTGATACAGATGATAAAATACCTGTTTGATTGAAGCATTCAGAGCCAGTTCGTTTGCCTCCTTTTTGGTCTCACAAAAGACGATGGTCCTCCCATGGCTGCCACTGTAGACCTGAATGACATCTCCAATAACCGCAGCTCTCTGAGACCAGTGACACTCTATTGCCAAATGCTATGGAAAAGAATTCCAGTGTTCAGCTTACATAAAAACACAAGATTCTTTTTTAATACATTTGAAACCGTAAACCCCAGAAATACTAGAGAGTTATACAGTTTCCTGATGGGCAAAATATACTAACTCACATTCCTGGAACATGCAAAATCCATACGGCTCTTATGTTCACCACACTTAATCTAACATTAAGTGAAATAATTACAGTAAGAGAAAAAAAAAAAGATGACAGTCTACAAATCACTTTTTTAAAGCAAGGAAAAAAAAACAGGAGATGTTATACCATTTCTCTGGAGGACAGTCAGGGGTGCAAGATTTTGTCCCAGTTCTATCAACTAAAGCTTTATGTCAGGTAAAGTGAAACAAATAAATACAGTGTGTTAAAAGCTTTTTCAAGCACAAGATTAACATTCTTTCAGTCCCACTGATACAATTATGATGTGTCCAACTAATCTGTCAAAGTAACCACTAAGCAGTACTTAAGCAGAAACTATCTTATTTTATCAAGTAAAGATAATTAATTCAGGCTTCTAGCATATATGTATCTTATTCCTCGCTATGGTATTTACTGCATAGCAAGCAAAGGTCTAGTGAGGTGAGATACCACAGGAAGTTTGAAAAAATCTCCTGTATACAGAACAGCAGAATTTGACTGTGATGTGCGTGGCAATTTAAAAGAGGCGGGTTGATGTTAATGTGTGCCTTTTGCTTCCAACTTGGATAAATTCAGATACCGCTTTTGTCTGAAACCCAACAAAACTAACTTGATAACTGAATCCTCACCCTACCTGAGATGTCTATACGGTTAGCAGATGCTGTGAGAACAGAGACAAATGCTAAACCTAGAAACAGTTTGACTAGCTGTAATGTGCCTTATGCTTAAAAAAATAATTCTCAAAACAACTTTCAACATCATTCTGATAATGTACCTTAGGATGAGATGACCACTTATAGCCTAAAGGAAAAGGGAAAAGGCCTGAAAACATTCCACATTAGATAGATTACTCACTTCTACTGTTGTAGCAGCCTTTTGAGTTCTTTTCCCAATAAGGTCAATCTGTTCATATCTAGACTTCATGTATTTCTTAGCCACATCATACACCCAGTGTGGGCAAGTTGCAGAAAACAGTAGAGTCTGGGGATTGTCTTCAGAATCTTAAAACACAGAACAATGTTTCACAAACTTTGTATGTTTCATCTTACAGATGTATACCAGTTGATTATATGGGTTATTAAAAGTTTGAGGTCAAATATCAGTATATAAAATAAAGAAGGCAATTCTGCTTTTTTAAATTTATGCATTACCATCATTTGGAGAAAAAATACTCTAGAAAGTCTAAATATTTTAAAGATTAGGAAAAAAGTTACTATGACTAAAAATCCAGCCTATTTTCAAGCAGTGAAGAAGGTAAAAAGCTTCTAATTCCTTTTAGCTGAAAGAAGTCCAAGTACAACTTATAGAAAGCTGTCAAAGAAAGCTATTTACAGATCCCTAGGTACTGGATTTTAAGCTTTGCAAAGGTCCTGTGAATGATTCCCACTGTCACAACACTTCCTCGTGTACTGTGAACGCAGTACATTTCCTACAATATATAGTATTCAGTCATTTCAAACAAGGCTACCTTGCAACTTTCAGAAAAATATACCTGAATTTTAGAAGATTAAATTATTACTAATATTTCCTACTATTTGTTTAAATATGGAGATTACCTTTCTTGTATGCAACTCGTAAAATGTCTTCCACTTGCTCAGCAAATCCCATGTCCAGCATCTGGTCAACTTCATCAAGTACAACATGCTTCACCTTGGTAAGGTCCAGCTTGCCATTCTGAAGATGGTCTTTGATTCGACCAGGTGTCCCAACCAAAATGTCAATGCCACTTCTCATGAGATCAACTGATAAACAGGACAGAGCAGAAGAGGAGTTAGCAGTGAACTAGGGAGCATTCTCTACATTAGAAACACGCGGTAGCTAAATAATAATGAAACAGCTTCTTAAACCATTCATAAGTACTCTCCTTACAAATGTAAGTGAGAACAAATGATGAACACTAGGAGAAAACTTGGGGAAAAAAAACGCCAAAACTGGTAAGGTAGAAGTTCTACTGCTCTTCCTGAAGGAAAAAAGATTTCCCCTCTCCCTTCCCTCTCGCCATGATTTAAATAAAGTGGCAAACAAAGAGCTTCTTTTAACATACTTCGGAAATAGTTAGCTCTTCCCAAATTGTCCACCTTAATTACAAACTTAAAAAAAGCCTTTATTTATTTGACTATCCAAATCACAGAAATCACCTCCTTCCTGAAGTTCTGCAGGAAAAAAAATCATCCCTAACGTCTCTAGATATATTAAGATGAAAGAGCTTATTCTCATTCCTGCTCTCATTCGTCTTGTTTACAGCCATCAAGATGGTGAATTATGCTGTCACAATAAAGACATTCTTCTCCACTTTACAAATCCTCTAGGTATCCTGTTTCACACAAAAAACCCACACCCACTCACAGCCCTAAGACTAAACATTTTTTAAAGAAAATATAAATGTTTACAAGAACCTAAACCCAAACACTTTGTATACACACAGTATAACCTCTTTCACTTCAAGTACATGAGTAGACAAGGAACACCTAGAATATAATTGAGAGCTATGGTTATTTCTCGCCATAAGAAAATATATCCTGAGCTACTGAATCCCCCATGAATACTCTACAATACTCTCCAGTTCCTGAGTTAAAAGTGTGTGTTTGGAAGGACCCAACTGCATTTCTCAAATATGTCAGTCAATTGACATTTCAATTATTAGTGATAAGTGTCACTTACTTTGTCCATTATATGGAGTTCCTCCATAAAAACAAGCTACTGTTAGCTTTCTTGTGATGTCCTTGAAATCTTTGGCAACCTGGTTTGCCAGCTCTCTCGTTGGACAAAGAACTAGTACCTAGACAGAAGAAAGAAAAACAGATGTTCTCTCAGTATGGCTTCTGCCAAGAAACCACTAGACTTCTAATCATTAGTTTAGGCCTGACCATTTACACAATTCAAAAAAAAAAAAATCCGGTTTAAATAGTTATCTAAGCAAAGATTAGAGAAACACACTGCTTGTCTCTTGTAAAATCATGAAATTCCTTCAGCACATACTCATTTAGGACAGGCTAACTTCTTTTTAAATAAGATAAGTAAGATTTAAGTACCTCTTGTCTAACTTTAGATCTTGAACAGATCAGCTACAAGTTTTCTTCTACATGTGCATATGCTGTTTGAGTACAAGACTGAAGGATTTGGGTAATAAAATGTTTTTTACACATGCTCAGTAATGCTTCACAGTCCTGCGAGAAGGTGTAAGAAAGAGCTATCAACTGTCTCTCAGTTTCCCTGTGACTCAGGGAAACATATGTTCAGCCTGCAAAGCTGGTGTTCAGCATGTTTCTGGAGGCTGTGCTGATATCCCCACTGAAGCAACCAAGGAATCATCCTCTCTTCCAACACACAGGCTTCATCACAGGTGATGGACAAGCTACTAGCTAGGAGTTTTAACTAATTTAGTTTAACGTGTGATTGCAGTACTGGTCTCAAACCTGGCATCAGTAACTTGACAAAAGGAACTTTAAAATCCTTACCCTGTTACTTCTTTCAACATTGAAACACAGTACAAAAAAAGAAAGTAGTAGTGTGCTATAGTAGAGTGAGGTCTGATGTCTTTTTTTAAGACTTGTGACTCCCTCAAAGAAAGTTTTCCCTTCTCTGCAAGACTGTGCCAAATCTAAAGCCCAGCATTCTCAGTCAGACAGCCAACATGATGGGCAGATGCAAATAAAACAGCTAGTACTAGTTTTGGAATGAGTTTCAGGTAATCTGTGAGATGGGTGACAAGACAAAATAAACCAACAAAAAAAAATCCCACTATTAATGGGGATACAATAAGCTTTGGCCTACCTAATTTTGGAGGACATAAGAATTTGGTCAAAAAACATATGTGGTATTCCCTAGCAGAATGCAGACAGCTCATAATGAATCTGCATTCTCTGGAGCAGAAGCTCCAATATCTGGTGGTGGTCCTAGAGAAAACTAAGTCTATTTTTAAAATCTCCCACAATTTACATGTTTAAACAAACATATTTTAAGTAGACAGCTTTTACCAATCAGAAAAATCACTAATCTGTTACTAATTTGGGAGAAAAAACAAGCATCCAGTAACCATTGGACCTGAACAGGTCTGAACAAAATTAAATAGGAACAGGTTGAACACCTGTAGCTTTGGTCTCCCTGTAAGCAGAAAAAGGAATTGACAAGTGGATAGAGCGATTTTGCTCTTTACTCTTGATCAGAGGGTATGAGGCAGCACAGAATGCAGGCAAAGCCCAACACACACAACTTTCAAAGAATCTTTAATGTGGGTTAGCTTATCCCTGCACAAACTTGAAGAAATTTTCCAGCGAGTTAAAACTCTGAATCACTCTGACATCAGACAAAGCAAAATCAGCATTCTAACTAAGCATAGTTACCTTTGGTGAACGGCCCCTTCTTCTTTCCTGTGAGTCTCCCTGAAGCTTTTCAATTAATGGAATAGCAAAAGAGAATGTTTTCCCTGTTCCAGTTCGTGCTTGAGCAATTACATCTTTGCCAGAATATACTGGGTCGAAGGTCTTCACTTGCACGGGAAACAGGTACGTCACTCCTCGAGCTGTGACAATTTCAACAGACTTCCTTAATACGGTGATTTTACAAGTGTTCTTACATGCTCCTCAGAGGAAGTTATTCCAAGCAAAACTTCCATCAACTCTAAAGTAAGTCAGAACTACATTATCACCTTCACTGATTCATTTAACCACAGAGGTCATCTGTAAAGATGTGCCTGGGACTGTCCATTTTATTCTCCCACTTCATACCCCCACACATAGTACTAGCTAGAACAGATGAAGTTACTAACCTTTAACAAAAGCTTTTAAGTACTGTGGCTTTATTTATGTAATAGTCCCCACCTATCTATGAAAATCTCTCCCTTTCAAATAAAACATATGTCAAAACCACCTCTATTTTTCTCTTCATTCATACTAAGTCATGCCCAAACTAATGTCAGAGATACTAAATGTAACTGGTTTTCCTTTAGTCACACTGAAATAACTTTTAATTTAAAAATTCTCGCACAGAATTAACTTTTTTTTTGAGCTTATGTTATTTAAAATTCTACTACAAAGGCTGAACTGGGTAATATTGCAAAGAGAAAAGTCTATGTTCAAAGATGTATTTAGAGTAGGCAATCAATATGCCTTCTGTATAGCATCTGTGCCTGCATACGCACAAGCAGAGCACATCTCAAAGCTCATTGACTGAATATGTTGAGCATAAAAAAACACGTCAGAGATAATTTACTTTCTGTGGTCACGTCACGTCAAGAAATTTACCTTGAAGAAGCTGAACAGTCCCTTTGGAAATAGAAAAATTGGAGAAAGCACCCTCTTTCTGTTCTTCAGTCATCTCCTGTTAGGTAAACAATAATTGAGATAGCATTCCATGTGAATATCATATGACCACCAGAAAATTCAAGGTAATGGCACAAGGCACTGGTGTCACACCCAAGGGTCAAATTTTCACTGACAATATCACAGCTGCAACTAAAAAGCCTTCTTTGTTTTACTTACTACCATATTTCAAAGTTAGACAAAAGTGATCTGTAAGTTAAGACTGTTTCATATCTAATGGCATAACCCTGTAAATGCAAAACGTCTGAATTAGAACTCTGAAAACTCTTAATTAAATTTTAACATTCTATTTTAAATAATTACCAATAGCCTAACAGATTATGATGTAATATGCAAGAATCAGCCTTGATATCTAGCCTATTTCCTACTTCCCAATTAATACAGCACGGTGATTTACAGATACAGAAATCGATCCCCAAAAGAATAACTTTACGAAGTAGAGCATCAAACACCCCTACATAGTAATGCATCACTTCCATATATGTTTTAACAGCAGAGTGATTAAAATGCTAAGCGTGAGGAAAAAATGCTAACCCTGGAAACCATGGAAACCCTGGATGCTTTGTGAAGCATCAATTGGAACAAGAAACAAAAATCAAGCAACAGCAGAACATACAGGTATAAAAACTTTTCAAAACAAATCCTAGGTACAACAAGATATGTTTCCCTTAAAAAAAGAAATGTGGTTCCTGTCAAGCAATTTTAAAGGAACCTAAATCAAATAGTCAGACAAAATAAAAACATTCCTACAGAAAGGCTTAAGAACACTTACAAAACTGTTACAACGCACTATTTTATTACATTAAGGACCATCTTATCACAGTAACAACTACTATTTAATAAGATGATACATAAAAACGTATTAATACACAACTTTTCTTTTTCCACTAGCTAAAACCAAATAATTCACTAGAGGAGTACTCGTAATACCAAAAAGAAGTCAATTAAACTAATTTGTGGCAATTAAAATCATATCTAATGATGCTGAATCACATTAAAGCACCATCTCACTGCAGTTTGTCCATCTGCCAACAGCTACCACAGTACCAGACTGTTGAAATGAGGAAACCGTGGTGCGCTGATCTAGAACTTCAGGACTTTCAGAATTTAAAATTTTTGCAAATAATCAACAGAAGGGACAGTTCAAGTAGCTTTAAACCCTGAAAAATTTACAGCCATCTTTCCGCTGACTGGGAGGAAAAAAAGGAAAGATAACCTGTTCTAAATGTAACCTTGTTGCAACGCAGGAGTTGAAAGCTAAATACATCATGATAACAAAATCGATCGCTAGTTTTACCTGCTCTTGCTCACTGTCACCATCACCACTTGACGTTTCACTAGAATTATTGTGCCTTTTTTTGTGGGTGGATTTACTGTTTAAGGAAGATAATCTTGTGTTCTCCGGGCTTTCCTCTCTTGCAGCACCGTTTTGCTTAACTCCACTCCTTGATTTCTTGAGTTTCGGGGAATCAGCCTCATCCTCCGACTGCTCACTTTCATCCGTCTGAGTCTTTCTCCTCCGAGATTTGTCACGGCGTTTAGATTTCTTCTCTTTTTTCTCCTTCTGGTGAGGCACAGAGCAACACAGCGGTAAATGAAAATACACGCACGTGGATCCAAGCGACACGAAGCAGAGAAGACGTTGCAAACCCGTTAAAACTAACAGCCTATGCCCTAGTTACTGACGGGGGGGCGGCTATGAAGCAACAGATCCCCCGCAGGTGCCGCCAGGAGGCACTTTCCTGACCACGCGACACCGGGGCCTTCATTTTCGGGACTCTTCCCCCGCCCCAGCGTGCACCCGTAAGCGCTCCCCGGGCCGCTCTGCGACGAGGACGGCCCCAGGCCTGCTCCGGCAGGCCCACCACCACCCCGGGCAGGGCCGTCCCGACACGAGGCGGGGGCCGTGGCCCAGCGCCACAGGCCGTGCAGCCCGCCGACCTCCCCGGGAGGCCCCGCCGCCGCGCACGTGGCCGCCCGGCCCGGCCCGGCGCACCCCGTGGCCGCGTCGCGCAGACCCGCCCCGGCCCAGGCCACCGAGGGGGGCGCGACCCGAGGCAAGACCCGCCGGACACGAGCCCCAGCGAGCAGGCGAGGCGGCGCGGCGCGGCCAGGCCGCACCCGGCCGCGAAAGGCCCCGGAGCCCTCCCCGGTACCTTGCGCCGCCGCCGGCTGCTCTCCAGGGCTGACTCGCTCTCCATAGGGCACTCAGGATCCGATTCGGCCCCGCTGCTAGCGCTAGACGGGGTGGCTTCAGGCATCTCCGCTCACCGGCAGCCGCGCCGCGCCACGCCGCTGCTGCTGCTGCCGCTGCCGCCGCCGCCCGCTGTGTGACAGAACCAGAAACAGAACCCGCCCATTGCCCCGGCAACGCGGGGCGGGGCCGCGCCGCTCAACCGCCGCCCGGCAGCCAATAGCCTGCCGCCCCCGCCGCCGGACTACAAGGCCCAGCATGCCTCGGGCCTCCCCCCCGGACTCCAAGACCCAGCGTGCCCCGCGCCCGCGAGGCGGTGGAGCTCGTGGGGAGCCCCGCGCCTTCGCCGTGAGGCGTCCGCCATGACGGGCGCGGGCGGAGGGCCGGGGAAAGGGCGGCCTGCGCCTCTCCCACCGGCTTTCCACTGGGGGTTGCGTTATGCCGTACCCCCGTTACGCCTGTAAGCCCCTGGGAGGAGTTTTTTAAGGAAGCGAAAAGCTGCTGCCAGGCAGGGGCAGCGTGAGGCGCTGAGGGCAGAGAGCTTCTGGAGAAGCCTGAGGGGGAAATCACGGTACCGGCGTGACTGAAAGCGGCCGTGGACCGAGGCGGACGGGAGAGAGCGCTATAGGGCTCTCCTCGGCCCCAGCCAGCACGAACGCAGCGTCTTCCACTTCTTCACAGCCAGAGACACCTTCCCTAAAATAAATCTCCAGTAGCTTTAAAAACTGGTAACTGCAACTTTAGCCTTCTGTCCCCGTAACTCCTGTAGAGAGGTTTTCAGTAGTGAAACAGCCTAATGTAGTCAACAAACAGTATGACCAAGTGCCTCTAAGGTTTAAAACGATGACAAGCCTTTGGTGATTAGCAGCATGAAACCAGCACAGTCTGCTTTTAGCTACAGGAAGAAATCAGGATTAAAAAGTCAAAATTAGTCTTCTGAACTAAAAGTTGTAAAGTAATCCTGAGAGCTGCCAGGATATTGATTCCTTAAGAGAAGAAAAGGGGTGGTCAGGAGCAGAGCGGGAGCGTGCTGGCCCGCAGCAGGGTTTCTCTCAAAGCAATGCCACTGACCTTACCTGTTGTCTTTTGTGCCAACACATTTTCATTTGCAAAGACTAAATCCTGCTTGCCAGATACAAACACACCAAGCAGATTCAGGAGGACAGCTGAGATTTCTTCAGGACACAGTGAGAGAACCTCAGGATTCAAGGAATTTTTGTAGTAACACGGTGCGTGCCAATCTAGTTCGTTTGCTTTGTTTTCTGAGATGGAGCATGCTGTTATTTCTGTGGCACAAGTTAGAAACATTTTCAAGAATTAGTGTAACACAGTCCTGTCCAACTGATACAGTTCCTATTAGAGTAACCCATACCCTTTCCCGGTTAATGGTGTGATCTGAATGAAGTATAGCAGTTCTCATTTTTATTATCACAGGGACGCAAAAACTAATTAAAGGTGAGAGCAACAGAAATACACATTAGCTCTCCAAATGCTATAGTCAAAAGTTTTAACTAACAGCTTTGATTTAGAGACAGCCTCGCAGGTGTGACTGATCGCATTTACAGTATGGTTACATTGTTACAAAGAGAAAGTTTACAAAGCTCATTAAAAAAATAATCAAATATTCATGACCAGAGTTAGCTGAAGCAAGGAATTTTGTTGCGATTTGCCTTCTACTTAGTCCTCCTCTTTGCATTAGTATTTATGCTTTCAGAATTTGGCAGGAAGCTTCATCTTCTTTTCAGTCCATCTAAAATAACGGAATTATTAAACATCAGACTTCACATTCTAAAAATAAACTGAGTTGGCTTAGCTTCTGGTACCACAGGTGGCATCAATACAAAAAATCAAAATGACCCTTTGAAATATATTTTGCTAAAGAGCATCCAACAGATTTCAAGTGTTCTTGTCCAGGTAATACACTAGAAGTGTGCTTGAAAGAGTGCACAGCCAAAAGCTACTTGGGGGGGGGGGGGGGGGGGGAGGGTGTTGGAAATCAGCAGAATTTCCTTAAAAACTGTAGTATGTCATTTGTTCCTTCATATACTAGCTTCTCAAGGTGACACTACATATCTAATGAGAACTTGAATGGTTTAATCACACTTAAATACCAGTCATTTAAGATCTTAAGAATATGTGATGCTATTAAAAAGTTATGATTTTTCCCTCACAGCATTTTAACTTACATTCTTGCCAATTTAGTTAGGAGTTTTGGAGGTCTTTTCCACATGCAACTGTGTAAAGAATTGTTTCATACCGATTTGTTTTCCATTAAGGGATTTTTCAAGTATAATCACAGGCAAAATGTACCCTATGAAAGGAAGCAGAAGCTTCTAGCTCAAGTGATTTACACATTCTCCTGTCTATTGTGAGCAAGTCAGATGGTATTTTGTACTTTAAATTTTGATTGAACACCTTTATAAAGAACTTTTTATTCTTCATCTACAACTGGGGAAACTATGACAATATCCGTAATGTCGTATGGCAAGATCAATGCGAGCTGAACCTGCCTTCTAACAGGAGTTTATCAATCACCATGTTTAACACTCAGTTTATCAATCATCATGTTTCTTAACATTTCTGCACTTGGCCATCTCCATGGCAGAGGTCATATTATTTTCTTGCCTCATGAAAACAAATGCAAAATATAAACAGCAGCATTTGTATAGCTGACCTAGGGGGAATGTTCATGTAAAAAGACATGGTAGAACTATACAGTTTGAGTGTTTCCAGGACGTAACACTGAAGTTTTTAAAGATAATAAGAATTTTGTTGTTGGGGAGGGGGGTTTATGATTTACAGCAGCATTTCTGCCTAAATCCGATTGCTAATTTGAAGATAAAACATCTAACATAGTTACAAGTGTTTTCTTACCTTGGGGAGTCAATTCCACTGTCTCCTGTAATGCTGTGGTTTTCTGCCCCTTCTGAGTGTTTCTGCCCTGATATCACAGTGCATGCATGCTTAAAAAACAGATCTTTTTTTCCTAGGGGGTTTCTCATTTCTTTGGTCTGTGAGCCCAAAGCACAGCATGCCACTACTTCACCCATCTCATAGGTGAAGTTTTGCAAAGTGTTAGCATCTGCCTCAGCCTCATTAGTGTGGCAGAAATCTACTACACCTGAAGCCTTTGCCCATTCAGTAAGGCCAGTTTCTTCTTCCTTTCTGTGACCTCTCAGAAGAATCTGACTGCACAAACAACTTTCTTCTGTGAAATCTGGTTTTGGATGCTCTTTTGAGCCATCTATTGATTCTGCAAAACTAGCACTTTCCTTACATCCATGCTCTCCAGAGTCATGTTTATTTACAGTTGTGTTATAAAGGGTGGGACAAGTATTAACCTTACGGTTTTTTAGGGACATAGCTGTCCCCAGCTTTTGCACAGTTTTACTCCAGTCTCTTGTACCTGAAAAAGCATGGCCAGGAGGCAGGTGACATGGTTCATTACCTTCAAAATTGTCATCCAGATATAACAAGTTACAGGTGTCACCATCATGTGCTTTTTGGTACAGAAGATGGCAGTTACCAGTAAATCCTTCACTTTCCGGCTTCATTGATAGGGGATGGCTGGCACAGTCATGTTTAAATGTAAGTTCACTCTTTTTATCAGTCTTTTGTCTGTATTTCACACTAATTTTTTTTTTATTGGGTGTATAATTTGAAAGATGGACATTTTTAAAATCATTTGCTGTTTCATCTAATAACTCACATACAGTGTCAGCTTTGCACCTGCAATACTCGTCTTTCAGATGTAATGAAAATTTTGAATCTTCTTCGCATACACCATTATCCTCAGTGTAGGAGTGAGGGGATTTTTTAATATCCCCAGGATTTTGTTTCACTGTTCTTCTGTAGATGTTGTCTTCAGAAATATTATTCTCCAGAAAGTGTTTACTTTTATTATCTGTTTGCAAAGTACTGCCTTGCGGATAACTGAAGCTTTCACTTAAACTGTCTTTCTTTAGTTGGAGGGAAGACCTATTAGCATGGAGTAGTTTGTTTTGCTTAGCTTTGTCAGCCTGCGTTTCAGCAGCCAGCTGTTCAGTTTCATAGTTAAAGGTTTTTGAGGAATCCAAGGACCGTGGCCTCTGTAAAGCTCTTTCTGGCTTTTGAGTCCCGGTCTTCAGCTGACAGTTAATAGTACCTTTGTACCCTTTCACATAAAAGTTGCGTCTCCATGACAGACCCTGAAAAGGGTTCTTAATTTGTTTTTTATATATGACATGGGATTCCACTGCTACATCAGATGGCTGTTGGTTTCTGATAGGCAGTGACAAGTTCTCTTCCAGTTTCTCATTTTGGGATGTTCGCTCATGTATTTGAGATTTCCTGTTGCTTCTGCTTATCTGCTTCTCTTTCTTAGATTTGGTTTTCCTGGTGTGTTTTGCTGTTTTACTTTGTGTCTTTTGAATACAACCCTTTGAAAGATGGGTTTGCCTTGAAACTTCAGCTGAGGTACCCTTACTGATACATTTTTTCTGCTCCTCAAACTTCTGCATTAATATTGTGTGTTTAATCAAATTATCAACTGTAAGAGTAGGGTTAATACGCTTGATAATTTCATGTTCAATATCACGTGGAATATTATCTAAGTCATCTTCATCCCTGACTGGCCATTCCTTGGGAGGAAACTGGGCTGAAAAAGTGGAGTACTCCTTCTTAGATTCTTCTTTTTTAGAAGCACTTCTCCAGAAAAGGCCAAGGCCAAACTTCTTGCTTTTCAGTTTCTCTTTCACAGATGTCAGGGATTTGATGGTGTCCCGGGAATGGTTTTCAGCAGATGTGGAGATCCCTTGAGTTTGAATTGAAGGCTTCAATTCACTGCAGCCTTTCTTACCTCCTCCATTAGGTTCATGGTTCATTAGCTGCAGATGTCTTTGTTCACAGAGCGTATTCTGGTCAGGGAAACAACGGCAGGATCTGTAACAGGATACTGCAGGAATGTTTTCTTTCACTAGGTCTGCACAGCACTCAATGTTCACCAGGTAAGTGACAGAAGGCGATGAACAGCAACAACTGTCCTCCAATGAGACCCTTCTACTGTCTTCCGTGGCATCATTTGTGATAAAGTATGTGTTGGGAGTCACGATGAAGTATCCTTCTCCCGTATGATAGATTTTTCTTTCTTTAATTAGAGTGCCAAGGATATTATATAAGATATTACGGGAGGGAACTGCAATGCCTACAACAAAGATACAGATATTTCAAATCAGAGATAAGTTTTCAAATAAATGGGAGCTGGTCAAAAAATAACTTACACACAACAGATCTGGAAGCCACTGGACATGAAATTCCCAATGTATTTAGTTCACGGGATTCCAAAAGAAGTTTGAAACTGACCTGGCAACTGAAGTTTGAGTAGGGCATACTCAATTTCAACATGAAAATGTCCAGTATCACCGGACAAAAAGCAGGATTATTTTTTTTAATACATCACCACTCTGCTGAGCTTCCAAAGCCAGCAATTGTTGTTGCACCCAGCTGTCCCCACCCACAGCCCTGGGCTCCTCCAGAACAGGGACAGCCCCACTCTGCAGTGGTGTCCACACATGCAGGGCAGCGAGGGCTGCCCCAAACCCTGGGGCCAGCACAGGCTGCAGCACTAAGTGAGGGAGAGCCTTTCTGGGCCAGCCTGGTGAGGGCAGCACGGAAACATCATCCAGCCGCGGGCTCTGGTAGGTGCAATCCTGCCGGTGTCTTACAGATCAGCAAACCCTTTTTAACTCTGCCAAGGCCATTCCTCACTGATGAGGCAAGGTCACCCCTGAGGAAGAAGGTAAAGGCTAGATGCATTTCTGATTGTCACTGCAGCACCGCTGTGATGGAGCTTAGGATGTTCTCCTTTGAATAAGCAAGGATGTTCTCTTTGTGTCTGTCAGGATATGATATTCATGAGAGAAACCTTCTGCCAGGTACAAACCAAACAATGTGTTGTTCAAAGCATTTCCCTCTTGGCAGGTTATTTAACAGTGGTTTTTATCACTCTCTCTGAAGCTTCTGGTATAATTTTGTCAGATGACAGTTGCTTACCTCACTGAGACTGATCTCAGCTACTGGTTTTCCCTCAGGTGTCACAGTCCCAGAGTCATTAGTCTAGTGACATCTGATCTACTGCCCCAGGCTTCTGCTGATCTGCCCACAGGAATGAAAACTTCCAACAAGATGAAAACATAGCAAGAAATATGCTCTCTCCCTACAAACTTTGAGTGTCCTATTCCTGGCTGACCTAAAAATCTACCTGTGGTTGTCTCAGTGCACATACAGACCACATCACATTCCTGGCAGGGTTCTGGGCCAGTTTATGGGATTGGATTAAAATTTTTCGCACTAGTGAAAATGCCTACCACATCAACCTGTAACGTTTGCAGAGCTATAAGGTTAAGAAGACTCAAAAGAGGAAACTCAGTATCAAACAAAGCAACCTCCTGTAGAGGGCCATAATGAGCCTTTACAAAGTCTCACATGCACACGCACACTTCAATATTGCAGATCTGAGGGAAATTGAAAATGCAGCGTTTAAGGGAAGTGGCTGCTACCCCATCAGAAGAGAAGGATTCAAGCTCATTTAGTGTAAGTAATTTGCTTTCAGGAAGGAAGGGGCTGGAATTTGAGCAACGAACCTGAATTTAAGGCAGTTGTATTTTTTGATAGCAAACACCAGATGTAGACTCCTACCCCGTCCCTTTGCCATCCAAGTCAGCTGTGTTCCTGTCTCTTAAAGGAGGACTCAAAGTCTTTGTGATCTGACACACAGTCTATTTTATGCTGTTCCATATCTGGCACCTAAATACCTCATCTATGCTTTCCCACCCTCTAGAAAGCGCATACTCTCAACAAGCTACTGCACTCAGTTCCCTCTTCTCAAAGAAGATTTATTAAAATCTGTAAGAAGGATTACATACAAAACAATGTTAGTCATGCTCACAGATTGATGAGGATAGTATGCACATTCATATTTTTATGCCTATTAATTTATATTCTTTCATATTGCCAGCTTTGCTTGCAAAAATTCAGTGATCACTTGCCCAGTATCAGAAACTCAAGCTTCATGATACAGTCACTTTTAAACGGAAGGAGAAACGAACACATTACCTGGATAATTTTTCACTAACTGCTCCGTTAAAGTTTCCTGTGTGACCATCACATGATCTGCGTTCATGTCTGATATAGTACGGCATATTCCTTCTGCCAGAGAAATGGAGTGTGACTGCGAGAGAGGATTCATGAGAACAGGGGTCACATCACCTGAAGTCCAGAAGGAAGGAGAAAAAAAAAAAAAAATTGTTTCATTCAGTTTGAATGGAATAGTGTTTCATTTTTCCTATTATCTGTGACAGATTTTCAGTGAAAGTTTTTTGTGTTGCCTCAGAACAAGCTCCTTATCCTCAGCTAATTTTCTTTGGCAAATTACTCGGAAATATTTCTCAGAGAATGGAAATGGCTCTAGCACTTTTCAAGTGCCTTTGTAATGAAGGAAACAGAAGGTTACCTTAAGCACGTTAGTTTGTTTGGTATTAAATTCCAGCTTAAACCATCATTTAGCTTAATAAACAGGGACCTGAGAGAGAAAATTATGTCTGATGACTGCTGACTTTTTAGATGACTGTTTACATATGAAACCATGCAGAATCTGTATTTCTCTAAGTAGCTAATGAAAAAGTCAACAGCCAATAATCTAAGTACAAAATCTTTCCACTGAGTCAGAACGCAGAGAAAAAAGGACCAGCAACAGGTTGCGTCCCTTGTCTAGCACACAAATTTGAACAGAAATGGTAAAAATGCCATTTTTATAACCAGGCTTTAGAACTAGAGATTATCTACTAGACTAGGCAGAGGGCAAAAACTCTTGTTAGAGCTGCATGCATTTTTTAAGCTACATCACCATCTCTCCTGGTGAGAGACAGTAATGTTGTCCCTGTTCTGCATGACAAAAGCAGAAGCTCGGAGGGGCTGAGAGCATGGCCCAGCTCCCCCAGTAACTCTGAAGCCCCAGCCCAGGGGGCTGAAAAGGGTCTTAGTTCTTCGCCTCAACTCCCCCGTCCATAAAACACAAAAATAAGTACTGCCCTCTCCCATTCGCAAAATGGCAAGAGCAAGCCCAGCAAGTACTTCTGACACGGTACCAGCGAATGATGTAGGAAAACCTGAAATAAGTATTTTCCCTGAAAGCTGATGACAAAGCACGAAGCAGGGACTCACCTGAGGTCTGTGCATACAATAAGACAATGAGCGCATACAGCTTCTCAGACAAAAAAAACCTCTTTCTTCTTTTGTTTAATTAGACCGATAATCTGTTCCCACTACCTGGTGGTGTTCTGTGCTTCCCGGTTCCGTGTCGCACAGAAAGCCCCTGGGTATCCTCAGCTGCCAGAGCAGGCAGAAGACAGCAGGGACTCCTGGTTACTTCACAAGGCAAAAACTAGTGTTAAACGCTAACAGTAATTTTCCTGCAAGTAAGAAGTGACATTTTCGATTACGTGATATTCACGTTTAACTGAACTGCAATTGGATAGTCTGTTGGATGACTCTGTAACCCGATATTTATCCTTTAGGCAGAAAACTACAACACAAATATTTCTCTGAGCAAATGAATTAAGCAACAGCACTTTGAAGAGCTTGAATTGCTCTTGACCTTTGTTTTACAACTGCTGCTATGTTCAACAAAAAGCACTCAGAAAAACGTCCTGGCTTACAGTTTCCTCAGTGGTGTTGCTAGGATACTCCTTGCAGGTGCAGAAACCATTGCAAGCTTTCTTTTTGTATGGGAAAAGACCATCAGCATCCAGTAATAACTCTTGTGAATAGTTTGCTGTCTCAAGTCTCTGCTGTAGGCACACCATGCTGCTGCCAGTTTTACTATTTGTTCCTGCAGAGCACCAAACTGCTAAGGAGTAAACCACCAAAATTTATTCGTTATCTTTATTATTATTATCTTGCTATCATTGTCTGCATCTGTCTCTCAGCCTCAAAACCCATGTCTCCATTCAGGGAATGCCCTTTCAGAATAATACTTAAAACAAAGCATTAAGCAAAAGCCAGCCTGATACTGAAGGAAAAAACCTAAACCACTAAAATCGTGTTCAAACGCAATTCTGTTTAAAATGATTGTTGCAAATCAATAGTGCCAGAGTACACACATGCTAACAACGCAAATATTAGATAGCATTCCCTCCTGACTTCGGAATAAAATCTGAAATAGTGAAAGCAAGAATTAGAACATGGGCAACATTGAAAAGCAATGTGGGAAAAGCCCAGGCAGCACCCTACAAGCATCTATCAATTTCTTATTAAAAACTTTGTTGAGTTACTTTCCATAGCTAAATAACTGTTGCAGTTGCACTTCAGACGTTCTCCCAAATTTTATATAAATACATAAAAGCTGCATCCCTTAGATTTGCGCAGGAGCAGTCTTAACGATTTGTGCAAGCTATGTCTCACAGGCCTGATGCAAAATCACCAAAATGCCATGCTCGTTAAAGCTCTTCAGCATCCGTCCCTTCACAGCTCAAAAAAACCTGCAGAATCCCCTGCCCCCTTTTTTACTCTACATAAATCATCTGATGAGAATCATCTTACTCATTTCTTCATAGTTTTCATGAAGGACTTGCTTATGCCTATGTGCAAGGTACCTGTCAGCGGTCAAGGAACTCAGGCTAATCCTCTTGGTCGTTTAAATACAGCACAGTTCCCATTTCACGCTCCACAGCTCTTACAGAATCATGTTTACCAACGCCAATCTAGGCAGCTCGCCAGTACTCATGTGTTATTAGCCTTCAGTTTGGTTTACCTGTCTATTCAAACTCTGCTCATTACCCGGACACCTGAAATCCAAGAATACCCTTTTGGAGAACATATCGTATCGGTCACAATGTGGGGAAGTAATCTGTAATACAAGCATCGGGTAACAAAATTCAGCACACAGAAAAGCCTCTGGGTATTCTTGACTAGCACAAAGTGATTTTTTGTTCCATCTCTGTAATGTGAGCTTTACCATTTTTCACTGAGTTGTTTAACAATTGCGGAATTTTTGCATTTTCTGGCTCTAAGAAAAATTACGTACAAGATAAGTTTTATCTGGGTAAAAAACGGCTAGTTCTGGGGAACTGAGCAGAGAGGCGTTTTATTACAATAGCACTCAATTTACTTCTTAAAAGTTTGGGTAAACAATTTATATAACAATAAAGTTAACAGTAAATTAATTCCAGGAAAAAAACAAACAAATGTAAATCAAGAATAAACTCCCTTATACAATTCCACTTACATCTGTTGAGACAGTGAAGACACAACATGTGGAAACAGAAGATTGACCTTTCTGTTTTGTAGCTGGGAAGATCTATCTTGGAATTGCTTTGTATGCTCTGTTGAGTTGAACATACGAAAGATCCCACAATCCTGTGCCTCTTTGCGTGAGAGCCCTGGTATGTTTGATGCACTTCACTTCTTGCAGAAAGGCACCAGAAAAGCCATAAGCAAGTGCAGTTCTGCTAGAACTGCAAGGCTTCTGCTTTTCTATAGACTAGAGCGCATTGTGGGCACATTTTATAGCAAAAATCACATTTTATAATTAAAGACAAAGAATTTTAAGGAACAAAATGTTAATAAGAACATCATAGAAAGTCGGGAACTGTAGCAAAACCACTTTTTGAACATTAACGGAGACTTTACAAGATGTTTCCTTATTAAAGAATAAAAGCTCTATATAGGTTCTAAAGACAGAGTTAAGATCAGTAAAACATTTTCAATTTTAAGTATATAACAGGGAAACTATTTTCGCATAATTATTGTGTACGAGATCCTCTTTTCAGAAACATCCTTTACTGAAGCAAAGAGTAAATAATTCAATTACATTAAAACTGTCAAATCTTGTAACACATTTAATCTGTTACGGAAACAAAAAAAAGCTCTCAGGAACAGCAGACTTCTGTTGTTAGATTATTTTGTATAGCTCTCAAAGAGAGAAAAAAAATGGTTAAGCATCAGTTAAGGTCACTGACACTTCATCAGTTGATGCTAAAGAAGCAGCTAAAACCACATAAAAATGTCAGATTTCCATATCTACGGATTCCTACAAGAACAGACACTCCCAAGTCAGGACAATTAGGCAAACAATGTCCTCCATTTGGACTCAATTGCTGATTTTTACAAACAGAGGATGATGCCATGTAACTTGGAAAAAAACTCCAAAAACATAACACTAAAAACCCAAGCACTTTTTCTGCCTTCCCAACGCTCAGAAGTCTAGTCCCAACTGCATGTGTTATGAACTTTTAAAAATATGGCCTATAAATGCTTTCTGAGGTTCCTAGCCAAGAGCCATTAAATTCTTACTCTAATCTTAGAGCTAATGGCAACCCACAGCCATCTTTTCTTTCATCAGCAATAAAAAAACCCCACAGGCAGGTATGGTGAAAACAAAGCAGGATGCAAGAAGAAAGGCAAGAGCTCTCTCCTGCAATCTCAGTTCAAGCCCCCAGATAGGAACAAGTTACACAGTAGACACCAACATGTTCAGTGTGGTACAGTTTTCCTTAAGCTGAGCGCAGTGGGAAAGTTTTTGCCATTGAAACATGTATCTCTGATTTTCAGAGAGATTAACACCTTCAACACTTACCAAGGCCACTGACATGTCCACTTAAATGCTCCAAGAACATCTTGAGAGCGGGTTTCAAGGTTCAAAGGTACTGACCAAACACATGAGCAAGCATGCAGCTTCAAATAGACTGTTTAAAAGAAAACAGCACTTCTGCTTGCTTGAAGACAAGCAGGCAAGTTGTCCAGCAAAGATCTGTGTTTCAGCTGCAACAGCTGGCAAAATAGCCAACAAGCAAAACCATAGAAACACATCTGCCTTTGGGGCACTCCTGCTGTTCACTGCATAACTGGCAGAGAAACTGAACTATGAGCAACTCAAGATAATTATTTTTCATATACTTTAGCATGCCGATAGCTTTTAAGTCAATTCATGTATGGCATTGAACATAACCAGCACAGCTGACAGCAAGGAGAATCATCTTTAACCATTTCAGCATTCAGTGTCAGGCTTGATCATAAAAAACAGATTGATTCAAAAGCTTCATTGCAGTGAGATAAAAATAATACAAAATGAAACAGTCCCAGGTAAGCTGCAAAACCGTCAGTGACTAGCCCATGGAGCCAAACAACAGAACAGGAACAAACAAGTCACTGGCAACATGTCTGGATCTTTTAACTGTCTGCAGGTGCTGCCATCCACTGCTACAGGAATTTGACACAACCACATCTTTTCCACTTGGCCTTGTCTAAAAAAGCCTTTTTGCAACCCTGGCATTTCTCCACCGAAGCAGTTCTGCCTTTTCCTTGCTCCCAGCCCTGTCCTCTCTTCTGCAATAGATCTCAGACCATCCAAATAGCTCTTTAATGTTGAAACCTCTGTTCTAAGTAGAAAGTGTTACTGGGCGTTGGTTAGGTACTTACCTATCCAGTGAAAGACTTACTATGAAAACACCATCACACAGTTGTGCATTCCTGTGCCTGTTCAGCTAAAGGTCAACTCCAACTGCTGTAATATTCCCAGGGCTGACTCCTTTGCCTGGAAATGTGCTGTCACACAAAAGGTAGTCACAAAACGTAGTCACAAAATGTATACAGTATAAAGCTATGGTCATGGGAGTAAGATAGACCTATGGTCATGTCATGCCTCCCCTCCCCAGAATGGACCAAAATTCACTTCTTTGCACACTCCCTGGCTTCATCTCACATTTACCCCAGCCAAGGAAAGTCACACACTAGTCTTTCAGAGGAACAGCACCCACAGAGCTATTCAAAAGAGAACAGAGCCCTCCGCAGAGGGTTTCCAGCAAACCATGAATCAGGGGACACATGACAGCTATTATGTCCAACTCACTCCCAGGCAACACTTGGCCAAATCCCACCAACCGCAGAAGAAGCTGTCAGAGAGCTTGGTGCAGTTGGAGCTTCCGTCAGACCCAGGCCCCTGGCTTGCAATGAGGACAGGAACCACCATCACATACTGAGGTGGAATGAAGCAGGCCTCAGATCTTGTTTCAGGATATATCCCACTGCAGGGAGGTTTCTTCATTCAGCTGAGAACAAAGATTTGATGGTATATGGGCAACTTCACAGCTGCCTGAGCAGCTCGTGATGTTGATGAATGTGCACAGCCTCTTTTCCTTCCACTCTCCCTAAATGGATATCCAACTTTGAAGGTGTTTCCTATGGTAGAAAGTAAGTTTCTGCACCCTTTCGTTGGGCTGGAATTTATGGCCCACAGAAGAAAAAAAAAAAAAAAGAACCCAAAATCCAGTTTAGAAATGAAAAGCAGCATCTTTACCACCACGAGGGGTCTCAGAGGAGTTGTTTGAACACTGCAGACTAGACAGCACTAGTTTGGACTTGAGGACCTTAGCCCACAGTTTCCCAATCTTTCTCCGTCGCTTTGGCACTATTAAACACCCTTTCCATGTTTCAGTTCATCTAAATTTCAGCCAAAAGGAGGTGATAGAAGACAAACAGAGCAACCAAGCACCTCCACTGTATTACAGAAGACTCAGTAAATATCTTTTCAAAAGCCGGTTTAGCAGAACCCTTACTGTGAAGATACTGAGTTGTTGGATCTCACAGACCAAGGTGAAGCCTCCAATGAAAATTATAGAGATCTGCAAGTGCTTGCGGGATGTTGAAAATGTCAGAGAACAATTTCAGGGTGAAAAATAAATGATGCAGTCCATGAAGTACCTAAGCAAGTGATCTGAATGACAAGCTAGCTTTGCTGCAATATTTTCTTGGTAACAAGCAAAATATTTCACAATTTCAACGGAGTTTTCAACCTTGGAAACTCAGCATATAGCTGGCCGTAGTCCACAAAAGAGAAATCCGGTATCCAGAAAAAAAAATTGCTACAAGACAAAAGATAAAGCTCGCTTTTTCTTTTTTAGAAAAGCAGAATAAAATTCACAGAGGTTCAGTTTATTTCAGTTTTTCAAATAAACAGTGTTTCAGCTTTCAAAACAGACCGAGTTTGCTAAACAAACAGCAGTTGCAGTTTCAGTTGTTCCGTTGCCCAGAAATCCTTCTGCTTCAGCACAAATCAGGCTGCTTACAGAGAAGCTGTGCGCCACCAGTGAATCGAACATGGATTGCTGCTGATGCATCAATATAAGATAAAGCATACTAGGAAAAAAATTGTTTCACATCATATATTAATTATTCCCTGAGGGCTTAACTGTATTCTCACCAATGAGGTGAGATTTTGCTTGATTTTTTTTGTTGGATTTTGCATATTGAGCTTTCTGTGCGTTAGCAGTTTGATAGCACTGTGTGAGTCGCATTAATGATACACACTACTAGCATCTCTTTACTTCAGTTCTGTCAGGTGTGTTTTTATAAAACATAGTAAGGAATTGGCAGAGTGGCTCTGGATGTATGTTGTTTCAGAAATGCAGATACCTACATTTCGTTAACCCGATGTTTAAAAAAAACTAAAACAGATAGCAAGAAAAATCTCGTGCAAGTACCACAGCAATTTTATCAGGTTAAAGAAAACGATGCCATTATCAACCTCAGTTTCTCTGCGCACGTCATGCTTTATTCTGCAAATTTTTAGCTCATGGACTGTATAATCAAAAGATCACTAAAGCTCTCTAAGTATGAAACTAGAAGCAAAGCTGTCTAAATAAAGCCACTTACCTCTTTCTGCTGATACTTCTAATCAATTTTTATTTGGTCTTGAATGAAAGCAAGCCTTTTAACAAGGCTCCTCAGTATTGAGGAGGCTCATATTACTCACACAGCAACAAAGGCCAAGAGCATCCTGGCCTGTATTAACAGGAGCAGAGCCAGTAGATCAAAGAAAATTATTATCTGCCTCTACTTGGTGTTTGTCAAACCATGTCTGGCATGCTAAGTCTAGTTTTGGGCCCCCAATATAGAAAAGACATCTATAAATGGGCGCGAATTCAGCAGAGAGCCACCAAGATGGTCAGGGCTGGAACACTTGGCCTGTGAGCCAAGGCTGAGAGAATGGGTCTTGTTGAACCTGGAGAAGAAATAGCTTTGGGGGCACCTGACAGCAGCCGCTTGAGAAGATGGAGCCAGGCTCTGCACAGCAGTGTATGGTAGGAGGATGAAAGATGACAGGCATCAGTTGGAATATGACAGGTTCAGACTGGCTATAAGGAAAACCTTTTTGCCTTTAAGGAGAGCGCAGAAGTGGAGCAGGTTGCCCAGAGAGGTTGTGCAGTCTCCAATCTTGGGAAGATTCCAAGTTGTGACTGGATAAAGCCCTGGTCAACCTGGTCTGACTCCATAGCTGACCCTACTTTGAGTAGGAGGTAGGATAGGCTCCCAGGAATAAAACAGTAGAGTCCAGTCATCTGGTTTAGTTGGATGCTGGTACCTGTGCCTCCCACAGCCACTCTCACCCCCCACTTCGACCACCCTGCTTTCTGTAACCAAATCCAACGGCACTTTTGACCTCCACTAGCTGTGAAGTTTTCTTGGGTTACACCAAGTTAAAGAAAAAATGTTACACTTACATCATGCTGTTAATGAGGCCATGCGAAACAGCTTCCGTATGGTAAAACTATTGGTTTTCTCTTCAGCCTTCAAATAAATAGCTACTGTTTTCATAACATTTTCTTCATAACTGAACTCCATCTGTATGGGCTCGTTGTTAGAGCTGGTGCTCTCCACAGTGATGGAGTGGGCATGTCCTAAAGCAAGATGGCAGTATAGAAAAGCTAAAACTAGCCTTGAAATGAAATCTCTGATTTTGAAACCATATCAATGACGATAGCAGAAGCGCTACTAATTAATGCAGCTTGTTTTATTAACTACATGGTTTTAACACAAAGTGTTGTCTCTTCTGACTGACACAGACAAAAAATTAACACTGTTCAAATTACCCTCATCCTAAAAGAGCATTAAGGCAGTTCAGATCTGCCATTGAGGATTCAAGGTGCAAGAATTCAGAAGACTGAGGATAGCACAACTCAGCCTGTTTTCTTGAAGTGTGTTTTCTCACTGAAAAGACAGAAGCAAGAGCTGCTTCTGCTGAAAATCTTTAGCACTGAGAAATACGCAATACATATCAAGTTATTCACAACTAATCTTGTTAGAGGTTATTTTTAGAAAAATTCAGAGTAAATTAAACTGAATAGAGCTTACTATAAAAAAAATTACACACTCATGTTCAGTGGTACTTGTTAAAAGTGTGACTAGAGACTACTTGCTGAGACAGTGCAAAAATTTGCACGCACAAATGCTTTTGCAGATGACACCTTTCAGGTAATTCAATCTGAGCAGATCTGGTAAATGCATCAGGATTTTGAAGAGCGTTACGGTACCTTGTACCTTGCTGCTGTGAATTCAATCAGTAGTTCAAATATAGCATTTGGGTTTAGTGCAATACATATTCAACTGAGAAAAGGCTTTTATAATACAAGATTAATACCTTAGTAAGAATTTGTTATGGAAATGCATGAAACATGCAGGGGTCTCATCTGAAGTCAGTGGTAAGGGCTGAATGGCAGCTAAACTTAGGTGCTAAACATTATGAAATAATGTAAGATCTACATAGACATTAAACAGAGATAATTAAATTAGTAAGCATATAATAGCAAGGTAGATAAAAAGTTGCCCTTCAAGGAGTACAAATGTTTTCTTCCTTTTTCCCTCCTGAAAATGTATTGACAGAGTCATCACTGGAACAACTGTAATAACCAGGAAAACCCAATTACAACAGAATATGCAAGTTAGTAAGTTCTGAATCAGATACCTTACTTGAAAATAACTTCAAAAGTAATGTTTGAGAATAAAACCGTTAAAAACTCAATTAAAATGTTCTTAATGTTCTGGTAGCCTATACACAGCAGTGCAAAATAAAGCACCATTTTAGGTCGTCCACTCTTTTCAGGCCTGAAGAAAATAAAAAGGAACAGAACTCTAAATAATCCTAAACAGTCCAATACGAAGTATGACCACATCCTGTGAGTTACACTTCACAGAAGCCAGCACCATTGAAGTACAAAATTATTCTCCTTTGACTTGCAAATCTACATCCCTGTTTGTGAGGCAGGATGAAAGACACTAGAAGAAAGGGACTCCAAAAGAAAGGAATCCCATGAAGCACATGCCCAGCCCTCTTGCTGAGCTGCCATCCTTATTAAGATTGTGTGTTCCTGTGTGTAACTACAGAGTGCCTGACAAAAACCATCCACCCCAGAGTCATGACCTTTTGTAGGCAAAACAGGAATCAGCTACTCACAAGACCATAATTTCATCTGTAGCTTTATTAGACATGCAGCAGAATGATGCTGACATTGACATTAATTGCTGTGAACAAATTTAAATTAGTAAAATGAAAATAAATCTGTCCTAAAAGCTTGCCAGGTCCATTTTGGAAAAAAAATTGTCTCTCATTTTAACCAAGGTTGAGAACACTAAGAAGTAGAGACTTCTCAATTACACAGTTATAGATGGCCTCCAGTGTCCCGGTTCCACAGGTGGCACTTAAAAACTGTTCCTGAAAGCTGGCACAAACATGCAGAGAAGCTCAGCATGTAAGGACCTCCACAGCAAGGTGGCCAGTGCCTGCAGAGCCACGTGTCAGCACTGCAGAGGTCACTAAATAAGTTACACTTGGGAGTCATCACACAGGAACAAATATAGTTCCCCAAAACTGCCCCTCCCGCCCCGGGCAGGTAATTACAGCCCATAAATACAAAAAAAGTTTTACTCCTTACTCCTCAAGCTGTTGCTGAATCTTTTTCAAGAGATTCAATTCCACCCCTCTCCTATCACAGGGATTCTGTCTGAATATCAAATTAGCATTAACACCCACCCCACCCCCCCAAAATCAAAGAGCTTCAGAGACCATCTCTGCCCATTTTTTAGCTCCTTTCCTAAGTGCTTGTCTTCTCCCTAAGCTCTGGGAGAGACTCACACAAGGGAAAGAGAAGTGAGGAGCTAGACCTATCAGATTACTCCATCAAATGCACAAACAGGAACACAAAACAATTCCTTCTCTGATCTCATTCCAGTTCAGTCAATACCTCCAACAAAACCGGCTAAAACTTAACGCTTCACAGAAAAGTGTACTGTCCTTTCAATGTCCCTCTTCAATAGGATATTTTCCAAGTGAGATACATTTACAGCCTGCAGTAGGGACTTAAAGGCTCAGCAGAGCCCTTTCTGACCACAGAAAAGTCAGTCTGCATGCCAATCCCAGCCTCAGCCTAACTGGGAAGTGCAGGGCTTTCTTGGCTTTCCTTGTGAATAGTTTGTAACCCTGCAACAGAGTTGCTGAACCGGCAGCTAATTCAGCCTCTAAAGGCTAAGCAAAAATGTTTCAATTCTCTGTTGTTTGCTTTTGCCCGATAGGAACCACAAAAAGGGAGGGAGGCAGTTCAGGCGCATGGAAAATGCTGCTGTCAAGGGAGAAGGCAGGCTAGGATGACAGAAACGAGCTGGTTATGACCAAGGACAACAAACAAGCAGCTACTGAGATGCATTCTCCTGGACGGATGGCCAGTTTCTCTCTTCGAAGGCTCTGGAGGTCAGTGCCTTCAAACTGAGTATTTTCAATTGTATCTATAAATCTCAGTTGAGAGCCCCCTACTCCTCTCCCAGCACTGCCCTGCATGCATCCCCCGTGGCTGTACAGGAAAGGTGGGAGGGAGCAGTCTGCTCCTCGTTTGGTTAACAATTGACTGAACAACTCAGCTAAGCACAGGAGATGGTCCGACAGAGGGATGTTAGCATTTTGACAGAGACTGCTCAGCTATCAGATCAAGAGGAAAAGGTTTTTTTAAATTAGCCCCTACTTCACCCTCTGAGGGCGATCTGAATTGCCGTGATTTTCCCCTTCAATTCCATCCCCCAAGGAGGATATAACAGCTCCTACCCAGTCCTGGGTGTACTACACAAACCAGAGCTGTGCTCCGCATCAGAAGGATAGAGAAAGACATTTTCGATTTTACCTGGGAATAAATACAGAAGGACAGTTTGTGATTCTTTATAAACTTTTGGGAGTGGATTTTCCCTTTACTTCATTAATCTTCCAGTGGCCGACATAAGTCAAGGTGTAGTCTATTCTGTAAAGTCAGGATGTCTAAATCCTCAGTATGTTTCTCTAGAACAAACCTCATTTGAACTGCTGGGATAAAGAGCAACACAAAGATCTGTGGGACCACAGTGTCTTCTGATGATGAGCAATAGCCAGGAAAGCTCCTTGAGATAGAGCAGCAAGGAGGAGTTCTGAGTGCCGAGGGCTTTAAAACTAGCGTGCAACAGGGACTGGAGCATGCCAAGACCTTAGTATAATTCTTTGCTGAAATATGACTTGGCAAAATTAGTGCTGCATGCCCATTGCTTCTCACTTACTGTCCAGCAAACAAGTGGTTGTGGATTAAAAAGGAAAAAACTCAAAACGGTTAGCTGATTTTTTTCTCTTGAGTCTGAAAACTCAGCCTCAACACTTTTCATGTACCATGGCCAAGGATAAAGACACTGCAGGCCAAGTGATTCCCATCACTGACACCTGGTGCCCCCAGATATCTGTGAAAATTCACCAAACTGCTGGAGTTTGCAGACACTGCTATTGCTAGGTGCTGCAGGAAATGTTTCCTAAGAACCACTTAGGACATTGCTTGGTTCCCGACATCCCAGCAATTAGTCACGAAGCATGAGAAACCCAAGTGGATTGAATTCCACATTATTGCAAACAACAACATGAGAGCAGGTAGATTAAAAAAAGCAGTCAAACCTCTCTCTGTGTAAAATAAAGACAGCAAATGTGATACCAATAGCTTCATTTTTTAATATTCCCAAGTAATTTAAAAAAACCAAAAACTAAGAAACATTTGTCCCTTGCATTTTAGTTGTCTAACTTGTCACTTGCTTTCCTAGAGCAAAAGATATGTAAGGAATGGGAGAAAAGTCTTCCAAGAGCACTAAACAGTCATTATGATGACTGATAGGAGAGAAGGCACACAATACATCTGTTTTAACCAGAAAATTACCTAAATAAAGACACTCAAATTGCAAACTGGTTTCAGTTAAGCTTCCAGAAACTGAAGTAAAAACCATGAAAACATTGCTTCAACATCAAATGTCTGAAAAAGTGAAATTTACAAAGAAGCTTCTTCAAAGGCATTTGATTAAATAAACTGTGAGAGAACTCTAACTTGTTAGAAACCCCTTTGGGTGTTACTGCAGCAAGAGAGAAGACAATAGGGGAAATTATGTAATACATTTACCAAAGTAATTTACATTTGGATTCAGCCAGCCATGCTATGCATCAGAAAAGAGGTTACTGGGAAGCAAGGAAGTAAAAAACAAAGGAGTCAAGGACTCTCTATATCATCCCCAGGAGACCGGCAAGTAACATATCAATATTCACCAGTGATATAAAACTTAACTAAAGTAAGAGAGAACCATTCCCAACATACCTAGAGATATTACTGCTTTTTAGCTGGAGACTAGTAAGTAAAACATTGTTCTTCCTTATAATACCTCACCTAGATTAAGAGTCAAGAGGTCAGCAGGCTACTTGTGATCACGGAAGATGAACTCATGCTGAAGCAGATGTTACCAATTTAGTAAAGTTACCAGAGTGCCTGAGAAATGAGACTGCATTAAGAGATCAATTTTCTAGTCAGAAAATGGGGCTGCAACAGGGAGTGGCTATTCTGTACAAATTATTGGGAAAGAAGGGTAAATACCAGAAGTAGAATAAAAAATAAACTATATGATTTAAGCTAAAGCCAGTGTTAAGAGAAGCATGAAGAGGTTGACCTGGCCAAGGGCAACACAGGCTAGACATCAGAAATTTTCCTATTAAAAATGTTGAAATAGAACATTAAGAATTCCTCAAGTCTTCCAAAAGTTGACAAATTTCTTGCTTCGAGACAGAATTCAAAACTGCACTTTTACTCAAAGAACTGCTAGTTAGCTTCAACAAAAAGCTTTTGTGACCTAATTATATCCAGTTCTGCCTGAGGTAAAACGTACTTTTAACAAACTATAATTCATCCCAGGACAGAGAGGGTTACAGAGCTACACTCAGGGAAAAACAACAATAAACCTCTCAAATAATGACAGCTATGAAAATCCTTACTAACCTTTGGAAATCCAACTGAAAAGGGATTTGTCTGCACTTCACCAAGTACCTAGCAGTTAATATGGGTTTGAACAGCTGTAAGTCTTCACTTCAGCATCTTCTACTTGGTCTTTGTTAGCAGCATTCCTGGTTTGGCTGCTAATGCTTCCGATCCTTTAGTTTTGGGAAAGTTAAAGCACAAGCGGTTCACATCAAAAGGTTAAAGCAGACATCTGAGCTGACATGAAGCAAGGACTACACACTTATCACTTACCTGCATTATGGTCAGTAATTAGAACTTGGTATCTCCTGTAATCAGCCTCAACAGAGAGCAATCCTAATTAACCATGTCAAAACCACACAGAAATTTGCAAGAACTACGGAAGTGCCATGGTATTGTCTCCTTCTGCTAAAGGTCAGTCAGAAAAGAGCAGCCTTCCAGGATGCTCCACAGGACAAACTGATACAAGCCCCACAGGACCAAGGGTAAGATAGACTCAAGGATTAATGACCCCAGCATACCGAAGTCTGCCCCCTTGCCAGGAATTGCAAACAGTAAAGCGATTTACTGACCAAACCCAATGCCTTGAGTAAAAAATGAAGAGCTGTGAGGCAGCAGTCAATACCAGGAACAGAAATGTAATCTGCCCTGCTTGTGAACCACAATTATCATGCTGGCTAGTGTATTCTGCAATCACTAACATTTCAGAGGACTTTTCGTGGCAGCCTTGCATTAAGAGCACTCAGTAATCCAGCAGCTGTACTTTTATGTATAGACTAAGCCCTTGATTGCCGCCTGGCCTCATTAGACTGCAGAGGTCACTAGCACAATTGATTGGATATGAATTAATTGCAGGTACCAAACAGAAAAGATGGCTAAATATCTACCAGTACGATCTAGTTAAAAATACTCATAAATTTCCCTTCAGGTTGTTTTGCTGTCGTTGTTACTACTGCCAGATCTGACAGCATCTTCTCTGTGTATCCCATTAAAGTTAATAAATTCAATTTAAATGAAGGGGGAAACAAGGCAGTGCTGCAATATGTCATCTTCTGCAAAATTCTTGTCTTCTAAATTTTTAATGTGAGTAACTACATATTTAAGGTAGCATCCTGAATGTGTCTGAGTCTGATTTCTTCTTAGATCTTCCATCGATTTCACTTTTATGCGTTTTTAGAAAGGATTTAACAGATCACTTTGTAGGTTGTGGTTTTTTTTTTTTTTATTTTGGTCAATATTTCCAGAGGAATTGAGACTAAAAGCAGCTGCTGACTTCAGAGCATCATGTCTGCATTAGGTAGCAAAGTGCCTTCCCTCCCGGGCAGCAGTTACCCCACCCATGGTGCTGTCTGCCCTCCACCTTTACCTTCTCCGGTGGCAGCTTGTTCTGCAGCTCTTTCTCAGAGAAATCTTTGTGCTGAGTCAATCCATAACATCCAGCCTCAGCGTTTCTTTCTACGCATCATCCTTTGTCTAAAAACGTTCATGATGAATGAATAATTTAGTCTTCCACTGGTTATGAATGCATCTTCCAGTTCATTGCAGTATCAGTCTCTGGACACATTATATCCAGTCACCTCCTCCAGGAAACACATTACCCACAACAAAACACTGAAACCAACCAGCACATCTGCTTCCCATCACATTTTTCCTAAATACTGAGTGCCCATGTCTACATTGCAACGACTCACTGGGTCACCACTAACTTGACTTCAAACCAGACTACCAGCAGTTGAAACCCAGTTTTCCCAGTGTCTGTACTGACAGGGAGGCTGTGCCTCTGGATAAAACTGTGGTGGTGATGCCCTGCTTGCTCTCTGCTTTTCCGCCAGCCCGGCTGCAGGATTTTTGCCTGCCAGGATTTACACTGATACTGCTAATCACAAAAAATGCCACAGGCAGAAGTAACCTGCCGTGAGAGGGGTTTGGTACTTCCAGCTGATAAAGCTTCTGATGGCAGCTCAGGCTACCCTGCTTGAATCAACCAGCAGCTCTGCAAAAGAGAGAGGATCTCACCATCGGGATCACACAGGCAGGCAGCAAAGGAAGAAATAGTCAAGATGAGAGCAAATAAATTCAGTGGCACTGGAGGGCTCCAGCACTGGCTATGTGCTGCTGCCACTGGTCAGCCTTGCCCCAGCTCTCCCCTCCTGTCCCTGCTGCTCCAGGGTAGGGCACTCTCTCTGCAGAAAATCCCACTCTGGGCTGGAGGAACCTGCCTGTATTTCACATTCAAAAGACTCCCTCTCCCAACCCCACCCCCGTGTTTTCCTCCCCCTGGATCAGGGCTCTTGCCCTGTCTCAGATGACGCTTTCATGAAGTGAGGCCCTGGCGGAGCAGGCAGGGGAGGCACCGGTGCAAAAGGCTCACAGGCCACGCTTTAGCGCTACTCTGCACGGTTTTTACATGTTACGTGCGCAGTTCATTCCTATTCTGCAAAGCTAGAGAGTGCATCCTCTCATTCACTGTGGAAAATCCTTGACAGACAAGATAAGGGCACTCCTCGCTTTGGAACCTGGTGCTCACAGAGCAATTTTGTGTCCGATTCAGTGCGTTCTTTAGGGAATTTGCATAGGTTCTTAAATTGAAGGTTACATTTGAAAAATCTTTTTTCAAACTGTCTTCATTGAAAAAAGGACCTAAAATGAATTAATTTTCCTCCTCTTTAAACTTCAAGCATGAAGTAGATATCAGAATGAATTAACTGCTCAGAATATCTGCACAGCCATCTCTTATCAATCCTACCTATGCTGAGCCCCTGCTACCCAAAAGTCACACTATACAACTGCTTTTGTTCATGGATCACAGCTATTGTACATAGTATTACTCCCCCAAGTCCCCTTTTGTACTGTCCATCATTACATGCCCAAATCACAAGATGCCCAAATCACAAGACTGAAAATGCTGACTGCACATTCCTTGCAAGCGTATTACTGGATCCCATGCATAATCAGAGGATTTATAGATGTACTGCCACCCATGTGTCCCAGTACTAAAGGGCATCTATTTTTCCTCTCCTCAGTATAATGACGATACCCCCACTCCCCCAAAAAAGTAAGAGGTCATTAGCTTAATTTCAGGAAAGACACCAAGGCAGAAAATCAGGTTCAATATTGGTAAGCAGCTAATCCTCATTTTCATCTGTTTAGTCACATCATACATGGCTTGCTTATGTCAGATGAGATACTTGAAAAGAATAAGCTTTTCTCTGTAAACAAATGTTTTAAGAATACTCTCAAGTTGCATTTAGAAACCCTTCCCCAAGACTTTACAACTTGTAACATGAATGTTCTAACAGTTATGTTTAATGTGATGTACTTAATAGAAGTACTTAATTTGCTTGAATAGTATTTTGATAAAACAAGGCATCAGGAGACAAGTTGAAAAGGAAAGTCTCTTACGGGACACCTAGACTAACTCTTGTGAAACAGATGAGTCTTTCCAGATGTTTAAGATAACTTCCAAAATTCTCTCATTTCTTATTAGAGCCAAGCTGGAAATGTAACAACCCATCTTCCCAAGCTGCACGTACGTTATACTTACAGTGAAAATTGCCTACTTTAACTTTTCCTCTGCACACATGCAATGGACTATTTTACAGTAAATGAGGTTGGTCTGCAAAACAAGTGGTTTTTTTGAGACCAGCATTACAAGGTACTTTAATCTTCGTTCATTTCTATGACATAACATGTGGCAGCAATTCCTGCTTTTTTGTATGCAGATCTGCTGGCTACCATCCAGCCCTGCTAAAAAGGGACCAAAAATGAAGGTTGCTGTTCCCCAGCTGTTTCTGCCCCTTGCATGACAAAACAGGAATGTAACCGGATGACCCTGTGTCAGGAAGACCAAAAAGAATTAAGCCATACAGGGAAAAAAAACAACTCGCACTCAAAACAAATCCTTCTCTATACCACTAAAAAGGTTGCAAGCAAGTAATAAAGCAAATTAGTACTCCAAAAATATTTGCTGAAAAGCAGAGTGGGGAAAGTTCAGGCTGGGATTCTCTGCAGTGTTCCTCCTCTCCACTCCTCCTCTCTAACCAGCTGTTTGTTCATGAAGGAATACGAACAATGATTCAGTCAACACTTATGCCCCTCACTAGACTGAGAGCAAATAACCTAGGAATCAATTTCCCAACAAAACATGTGTCTTTGGGAACCTGTTGTCTTGGCTGAAATCCAGCTCAAGTACTTTCTCCAAATATTCAGAGCCCCCTCACAGTACTATTGTTACCTACTTGTTCCAAAAAATAACTACAACAGTCCAGTATCTGCTGAGGTGGAAGATCCTAGAGCATATGAGAGAAAGGACTTTTAGAGGCACCACATGGACCATATCACTTGCCTCCCACAAAGAAACGGTCAGACCTCACTATGCTGGGAGATTGCTTGCCTATGGGAAGTTCACATGAACATGCCTTGATGCTGCAGACGAAGTTATTAGCAAGAATAAAAGCTAGTGATGCAAGCTCCTTCCTCAGCCTAGGTAGGGGAGATACAGAAGGGAAGACTATTAGTTCTAAACAGAAGGACTTCACTGAATGATTTCCTTAAGTTCAATCAAGAAAGTATTTCAACATGCACCTGTGGCTTAACATGCTCTGTAAATGGTCTGAGTGTAGTGAAGTACTGCAGGAACTAGAGAAAAACTCTAGTAGTTTAACCTCATAATCCAGCACCAAAAACCAAATTGCAGCATGCAACAAACAAATCTACTCAGCACTGCTATTCTGCTATCATTTTAGAGAGAAGAAGAAAGAGAACTGAACTAATATTGGGCTAGATACAACAGCTTGAATGATTACTGAATCACAGCTGAAAAGATACTAGTTCTTACATGTACTGTAAGGTACTCAACCTGAATTCTCAAAACAAGTTAGAATCTACTTGTTAAAGAGAACAACAATTTAAAAAACCAGCATGATACAAGAGATCAAAAGCAGCATACAACTGCAGTGTCACATGTTTTCAATACAAATTCAGGTATCAGATATCTAGAAATTCAAAAGCAATGTTCCTAACCACAGCTAAAACATTACAAGACATAAGATTTCAGGCAGTATTTGGTGCGTTCCAAAACTCTGAATTTATACTGTGTATCATGATGCCACAGATTATACAGTGGATGAATAAAAAATAAAAATTATTTTTGCTTGGAAGTAATGCATTTTGTTATTAGAGCTTTTTACTGTAACTACTTTTGTGCAATACATCTAATGAGACCCAGTATGCAGAAACATAAAAGTTTGTTGGGAAAACACTGGCAGTTTTGATAGCTGAGTAGAGGTATCCATTATTTATGCCATTTTTATTATCACATTACATGGCAATATACAAGTCCCAGCTGAACCTTTACTTGAACCATTTCTGCTTTCTGGAAAATATTAGTGTAAGTGTACTGACTGTGCTACCTACACATTCTGCAATCCACTGCTGGCCATAAGACTCAGTCACTCAAAGTGAATTATTTTATATTTTAAATATAAACTGCACTGAACAAATGCATTCAAGGTAAGAACCTGACCCGGGTACACAAGAATTACAGAGAAGCAAGAGAAAAAACATGTTTTGTGCACATTCCTGATAAAATTATCAGTAAAAGTTAACTGTGTTACATAAGTCCAAACAGATATTCACACAGTACATTACTCAGCAGAAAGATGTACTGAAAGCCATTAATCTCTTTCAAAGCAGTTAAACATTGAAAAAATGTTACGTTAAAGGACTAGGCTTCATAATGTTAGATTCTGAAACAACTCAGTTCTAAATGCTGGATCTGTGGAAACCCACAGACACCAGACAGAGAATTCAAACTTCTCTGTTGCATACTTCAGGGCACCCCAGGCTGAGCGGACACCAGATAAACTGAGCAACAACTGGGAAGTGATTTTGCAGCAGTGCCCAGGCGCTACAGGCACAAGCATCAAAGCACTGGGTGAGTCAAGAAAACATTACACGTCTTCATCACGGTAGAACATGCAGCAGTGCTGGAAGCAGCTCCATTATCCCGCATGCAATCCTTAACACTTCAGAAAACTTTGGCAAAAATTCACTATTGGTCTCTTTGCCACTGTTGCTATGTAGCATTGAAGCTATATACTTCTGCCTTTTCATTACAGAGCAAAAGCAAAGGGGCCTCAAGAGAGTCTACTTTATTCTAGACCATTTTGCATGCAGATGTATCATTTGGAATTTTCTTCCTAGCCTTACTCACACACATCCACTAGTCTGAATATCACTTGTAAGGGTTTAACGCATTAATTCCCCCATACCAGACAAAACACAAAAGGGGAGGGGAAATAATCTATAAACTGAGATCAGATTCCATTTACTGGCTTGCTGGCAGTCTGAGATTTACTACTTTCCAGAGAGCATCTGTGATGGTTTTACAACTACAAACAAATTGGACATTGAGGCATCAGAGTAAGACCCAGCTTAGGCTCACTCTTACCAGCCTTTTGCCAGCAACTGATAGGTAATGAAAAGACTTACAAGTGGAAAGCCCATGAGGCGGGAAGTGTGGACATGAGATGCAAAAGCATTGTTCATAAATTAAAACTGACAGAAGATTGCTTCTCCAAACCTCCATTACTGATACTCTATTCCATTTTCTTAAGAATTAGTGGCATTTCTGGGAATAGTGCCAAGAAACTTTAGCTAACAACCAGCACTGATGCTGTGTATATACAGAACCTTGTGCTGTTTGGTAAAGCAACTTAAACACTCTGTAGAGGTGTCTATTCTTCCTCAGATTAGTTGGGCTTCAGGAGACCGGCAAAGCTCTGTGTAGGTTGTAAAACTTTTCCTTTTTTTTTTCCTTTACTCTTTACCCTTTTAATTTCCTTTCGAACATAAATGCAGACTGTACATAGTATCTGAAACACTATTACATCAAAGCAATATAGAGAAAGTTTACACTCATTCTAACAAATACTTTTTTCTTAAATACTGTAAAAATCTGTATCACTCTAGCAACTATGTCACAGGGCCACTCACTGAAACACAAGATGAGGCCCGCTTGTTGCAGTAACTGCTTTCAGCTCAGCAGTTTAAGGTAAAAACACCCCAGCAAAATATTTCAACAGATCTTTCAGTATGCCTAAAAAGACGTTACCTTGAATTCTAGAATTATTTTCTTGTATGTTTATACGTACTAATGAAAATTCATGAACAAAGTATTTTAAATGCAATCCTTTCAAGTCCATTTAAATAAACGGTGCTCAACATCAAAAATGAAAACATGCTGTCAACAGTCTGTACAAAGGTAAAGGTGAAAAATATAATTTGATTACAAAAGAATTTGTTAACACCATCTGTACACCACAGATAATGCTTTTCGTAAGATTCATTTATCACCATCCTCATTCAATCATTCTAATGAGATGTTATCTCAATTCATAAAGCATGCATTTTCTGTGTACTTATATGCAATAATTAGTGGTTTTGTAGTACCTCCTACTTTAGTGTGAACAGTTAAGATATTATACAGTGACTCAACCAAGATGAATGAGGGGGAAGCTTATGCATGTTATTTTAATGAAAAGATATTTTACTTGTCTAGCTCCAAAAGAGCCAAGAAAAGTAAGTGATAAAAGCACCAGCTTAGACTCTATTGAACATAAATTCAGGCATTTTAATGTGTATCTCAGTAAAGCTACATGAGTTTCCATGTAGGTTATTCATACATATTATGGCACTTGGACTCTAACAGGTATTTAGTTACCTAGGACATCTAGGCTAAAAATGAAAGGTCTGCTAAAATTAACCATTTCTGTAAGAAAACACTTCTGTCCCAACCTTCAAACCCCTTAATTTTCCTCGAAATTGCACCAAAATACAATTGTTCATATTTCACATTATTTGAATAAGTTGCCTTTGACAATGATGCCACATCAACTTTTAAGTTTAGCTCTCTCGTGATTTGTGAACACAGAGGGCAATCTTACCCACTCTCAGCAAACCACGTTGTGTCCTGCTCCTTAGTAATTATAACATGGACTACTGATACTTGTGTATCCATTCTTTTGTTGGACTAAAGTCTTTGAAGTAATTACATGTATCAAGAAAGAAGTCCAAATTTAATTAAAGGTGGCTTACAATGGTTGCTTTTTCTCCATGTGAGGTGTTATTCTGACATCTACTGGCCTGGTATCCAACCATACATTTTAATACACTGCATTTATTATTAAAAAAGGAGCATATATATTAATCCAAAGATAAGAACAATTAAAGGAACACAAATGACATACATTTAAAACAGGCCCGTGTATTTCCATATAAATCTCACAACCCTACCAGTATTTTGGTAGGTTTCTATTGCTTTCTTAACTCATCTGAACTACTGTATATTGTGAGGCTTTAATACAAGCAGCTTTGGGGAAGGAAGTTACATTTGGAACGGAAAAGAAAGTTGTGACAAGTAAAAAAAAATATCCAAGAAGCTTTTTTTTAAAAAAAAAAATCTTTACTTGCAAAAAATTAAGCAGCATGCTATTTTGTGATTTATGTTTGAATTTAAAAAGGCTAATTAGACCGAAATAAAAATAAAAACCTAAAAATGGCAATTCTATAAATAATGAAAATTTTGATTTCACTAGACTTTAATGAAAAACATTTGGTAATTAAATACTTGCTACTGTTCATTACGTCGATGAACTTTATTAGGGTTAAAACTATAACAAAGTTCATCCTAAAACATTTTGCAATGCAAAATTATTTTCACTCGAGGAGTGTCTCAAATTGAATGCTAAGAATTACAAGCAATCTTCAGAAGCAGACACTCACATTCATAAAACTTTATACATCTTTTGGAACTAAGATATTTATACTACTAAAATCAAACATGCATCACTTCCCATACATTCTGGTATCATGATTTATATTACATTATGTAACACCATTCTTCTAAACAGCAGCAGTTTTATCATACATTGGCTCCATTTTCTTTGGATTTCTGATCTTTATCTTCGTTCTTCACAATATCCTTTAAAAGAAAAAAGGGAGAGCATAACATGAATTCTAGAAGTGGTATTTCTCATGCGGACTGTAAAGCAGCATGAGACAAAGACACTGGTGTCAACTTTAAATACTATGTGAACTGCTATCTTACTCAGTTTAGTTATAACCAATTCACATTTCCAGTATCTTCCTGAAAAAGAGGGGGCAGAAATTAAATGTGACCATAGCACTTCTGAAGAGAAGCACAAAAAACATCCCCGTAAGCTTCACTTTATAGTCTAAAGGTTTGGGGGTTGTTGGGCTTTTTTGGTTTGGGGTTTTTTTCCCCCTGTTGGTTCATTGTTGGTGTTTTTTTTTTTTCTTTTTAAAAGAGCATGTGAAAACAGTTTTTGCAAAATGCATTAGATTAGAATAGTAATTTCTAGCATAATCATTTCTAACAGTTCTAACATAATAAAATACTTATATTTGTCAAAGCCATCTGAAAACACTAGGCTTGGGAGACATTTTCATCTCAAAAATACCAGACAGAATGAGCAAGGTTATTTAACTGAGCTAAGAGCACGGCAAAAGAGGGTTATTGCAGTGCCTTCAGCTGCTGGTTCTGGTGGAGTAGCAGGTCTACAACATGCAGCGAAGCACAGGACTGCACAAAGATACTGATGACAGACGGCTGCAAGGTACCGCCAGTTTAATAAGATACAGTGACTTACATAATGCATCACGTGTATCCTACAAGGGGGAAAAGAAGTTTAGTATTTGTCAAGTTTCCTAGGGTTTTTTTTTTTGTTTGTGGGTTTGTTTTGTTTTCAGAGCTTTTGTAGATGCTATATTGTCTTTTCAAAAATAAATGTAGACAGCAGTAGAAGCAAGGCTCCCTTCATAGTATCAGTTTGCCACTCAGTAGCCTTCATAACCTACTTCTATTCAGCCTTACTTAACAGACCCCCACAGCATTCTTAGGGAATATGCAAGTATCTTTCTGTACAGGGATAAAAATACTCTGGAGCATTACACGTTTTGCTTAAGACTCATTTTAATGAAACACCCCCACATAAATCGAAATACTTAAGTTCTGCCTTAAAAAATTACTACTAACTGATCAAACTGAAGACCAGATTTGGACTGCTGGGGATGGACAAAGTCAGGACAGGAAAACATTAAGATGTTTTGAGATTTGTATTAATATTTACACATTTAAAAAAAACATTTAGTTCAAGAACTAAAGATTCAAGCTTAGAAAAAATACATGTTATTTGTTATCTTTAAATAATCAGTACTGCATTGAGCATCTTCTATATGTTAAGATACTACTGCCCTGAATTAATGTGAAAATTCTTTCTTATTCTAAAGTTTTTATTCTGATAATGTAGTCTACAGGAAGCTTGCATACAATAATAAAAAATGGAATTAAACAATTCTAACCTGTTTAAGAACACTCTGTATTTCATCCATAACAGTTGCTAAATTTTTGATTGTCTTATTCAGTTGACCTTCAAATTGCAAATTTTTATCATCCGAGATCTTCAAATTTTCTTGCAGTTGGCCAAGGTCCTTTTTCACTTCTTTGAGCTCCGCAGATAGACTTTTGTTAGAATTCTCCAGTTGTAGTATGGTCTTTTCATCCTCATCTTAGGGGGGACAAAAAAAAGTCAGTCACTTCCAGTGCTGTGTACTTTGCATCTTAATATTCCATTTACATGCCAACACCATAACTACTCATTTTTAAAGAACGTTAAAAATGGAATTGTGTTACCATTTGATAATACTCAATCCTGACTACATTTGCAAGTCTTGCATTCAACTTGAATAAAAAAAGATAAAAGCATTACAGCATGGTGACAATAGTACTCAACAATAGCTGGTGTGCAAGTTCGAAGGTCTTGGAAAATAGAAAACAGAAGTTTATGGTAAGCAAATAGCTAAGAAATTTAGATCACAAATATTACTTAAATTGGTTTAACCACTTAAAAATTCTTAGCATCTTGCATCCATGTAAGTACCACCTTCAAAGTAATGCCCCACCTGTTTTTTCTTCTAGTAACTGAAGCTTTTGTTCTATCTCTGCCCGCACTCTTTCACTCTTCTCCAGCTTCTGTAAAAGGCTCCCCACATCCACCATAGCTCCATTGTACACAATGAGGCCAACATTTTCTTCAATGGCTTTTGATTCTTGCTTTATAGTAGGTGATGGCAACAGTAATCTGTTTCCTACATTAGATTAAGTACCATTAGGAAATAATAATTCTGTTACTTTTTAGTTCTACTGACTAACCTCAAAAACTTCTTGAAAGAATAAATTCCTGAAAGAATAAATATACATTCAAGTTTGCTGGTCTATCCCTCATTTCTCTCCTCCCTTCTTACCCCAATTCCTACCCCCCAAAAAGGAGCATGCTCTTTCATGACAGTCTTCTATGCCTCCTTTCTGCAGTAATTTCTCTTCAAAAATCAGGCTCTATTCTACTACCTACCTACAGCACTGATCCTCCTGACTGCAAAACTGCTGTGAATGAGAAATGTTGTTCATCAATATTCAACATTAACCTCTGTCCTCCCTCCTGTTCCAAGTTATTAAGATTTATCCTATGGATGCAACAAGATGTGGTGGAAGCCAGAAATACTCTAATTTGTGAACTGCCCAAGATTTACTTTTCCAAACTGGCAGGTTTCCTGCAGACCTGAGTTAATTTCTGCAAGAAAGCAAGTATGTCGGAACTCTCATTATCATTCACACAGAAACAATTCTCTGGAAGCTTGTGGCATAAAGAAAAGTACCACCTAACATATCTTCCTGTAGCTCTTCAGACTCTTCTTGGTTTTCCTCATCTTTAGAAGTATCTGTTAATCTTCTGTAAAAGCAAGATTCTCTAAGCACTACTTTATTAAGTAGCTTCTTGACCTAAAACACAGACATGGAAAGAAACATGGTGTTACTTAGCACACAGACATTATATTACCTAAACAAGAATGTTTTAACTTGGAAAACCTAGAGAAATTGCACAGCTTTTTGAACTTTAACATACTGGGGCTTAAAATGAAAACAAGCTAGGAAAAAAAAAAGATACCATTTTGAGACAAAAGCTACATAGGCAATATGCATATACAATACACATATGCCCAGAGGAGTTGTGGATGCCCCAACCCTGGCAGCGTTCAAGGCCAGGCTGGACGGGGCTTTGAGCAACCTGGTCTAGCGGAAGGTGTCCCTGCCCACAGCAGGTGGCTTGGAACTACGTGATCTTTAAGGTCCCTTCCAAGCCAAACCATTCTATGAATATGGGCATATTAAGAGTTGCAAACTTCACTTTTTCATTCCAAGACAATTTACAAAAGATTAAACTAGTATTTAATTGTAAATATGAAGCGGCTACATAAAAATCAGGGATCAGGTATGTTATAGCAACAGCCTTAAGAAGCTAAGCTATATTCCTCCCACTTACAGCATTCCTGTAATATTTTCAAAGAGATTTCTATTACTATACAAGACCTGAGCACGTGACAGGTGTAGTCCAAGTGTGTACAGTATCTCCTCCATGTCCTTCTCCAGAAGATATCCACAATGACTTTGATCAAAATAGACAAAAGCCATCAGAAGATCCCTATTAACAGTTATCATCTGTGTCTTGTCTTTCTCCTACAGAAAATTAATTATGGGATTATTAGGAAGTTAAAATATCATTTTTTTGCCATCATCTACTAAAAACACATAAGCTTTTCAATTAAGAAAAGTTCTCTTGCGTTCATTTTATCGTTACTTTCAGTTGAGTGATTAATATAACTAGCATTTACCTACCGATCTCAAATATAAGCAAGCTATTTAGGACTAGTAATCTTTCAAATATTTAAAAGAATTACAGCACAATGGACAGTCTTGTTTTTGTTAATGCTAATATGTCAAAAAATTTGAAGCATTAACCTAATTAAACAAATAATAGTAAACATCCCTTCTCTCAATCATATATTTTACTGAACAGCTGTTTTCAAGGTGAAATCCCCACAAACATGTAATGAATGAGCAACCAGCTCTCACAGCTATAGTGGTGCTGCAGACTGCGTTTTTCCTTTATTTCTACGTCTCCTATTTTTCCTTGAAGAAAAAAAAAAGAGAATCTGAAACTTCTTCTATTCTTGCATTTATAAAGAAAGTTTAAGCGTAACAAATCAAACTTATGCTGTCCCTTAATCTGAACTGTGAAGACAAGCTATTGGCCTCATGACACAAAAAGCATCCATTTTCCTGCAGAGAGATGTAAAAACATCACATAATGATTCCAAGCTTCACAACTGAGAAGCCAGTTTATCAATCAAGCTAAGCTTCTGCTTTTCTTCTGTAAGAACACAGCAGTTGAAAATAATGGATAAAATAATTACATCTGCTGCCTCTTATGTGCACATACAGCGTTAGTCCTTACATCTTTCGGATAGATCAGTATCTCATATAAGAAAGTTTTTCCAACAGTTTTCACCCAATGAACTTCAAAACCTAAGTGAAAGTAGGTTGTAAGCACCTTACCCAAAGCTGTGACATGTTCCCTAACTTCTATGTACACTTAATGTTTCAGTCCAGAAGTGCTAAAGGAATCAAGGAGTACAAATAGGTCTTACAATAAAAATAAAGTTAGGCTCTAATTAGGACACCTCTAGCAAGGTTCTATGTAGTTGTTAAGAAAGATGTTAATTACTTTATCTTTAGATGACCTCTCTTTACAATGCCTATTTCCCTCTCTTCTGTCCTCCCGTTTGTTCATTTCCTCTTCATCCCGGTCTGTAAAACAGAAAGAAAATTCAACATACCCACAGCAAAGAATTCTATAACCGTTATCTCAAAATACATATGTTCATTAAAAAAAGTTCACATAAACCCCCAGATATCGGAAATTAATATATTTCCCTGAAAAGTAAAAATAAAAAAGGCATTTAAGTGAGTCCTGTTAAATTTCTATTTTTCTCTGATCTTATTTTAACATAAGCCATTTGTCATTTTTTTCCCCCCCGTGTTTCTTTCACACACAGAGGATAGAAGAGCTGAAACAAATGCTAAACTAGGCCAAAATGAGTTCCACCAACATCACCATCTATTTAAGTGGTGTGCAGAAAATTACAATTCTCCCTAACGAGGCTTGGCAGAGTCTGCATTCAGCTATAGTTATTCCTCTTAGGACAAAATCAGTACTATTTACTCTCAAGTATTTTAGATCATAAAAAACATATCAATTATATAATTAAAAGCATGTGTTTATACTCATGTCTGAGTGACATATTACTCATGCTATGATTTAGACTCTCCAAGAAGTTACAGATCACATCGCTTATTAGACGTGAATTACAAACTTCAGGTTTTTTGTTTAAAGGTCGACAGTACAGTAAAACTAAAACTAAATCTAAAATCAAGAGAGAAAGAGGAATATGACAACTGCAGGGACGGATTATGGCATGCAGCTCTGTACCTTATGTGCAAGTCTTTGGTCAGAGAATCACGTGCCAAGTTCAGCTTTAAGCTCACCTTTCTTGTGAGGAAAACTTTGGAAAAAAACTATGTATCACAACACTTGTCTAATTTTGCCAACTCGTTTCTGAGAACCAATAGCTTTCTCCTGCACCTCCATGGCATGTTGGATTGTTCTCAGCAACTGACTGGGAATGGCACAAGGACAGATTATGGGAAGTAGCACCACTTGTACAGAACAGACAAGCCCAGGGCTTGTAAGCAAGTAAGAGTTATTTTGGAAACCACACATTAGCACCAATTTTTTAAGGCTGGTGCAGTACTCTGCCAAAAAAACAACTGAAAATGCTGGTTAGAAAATGCTGGGACTGCAGTATCTAAGCAGTTCAAACCCAAATCACTAGCAAAAACTCTCCACAAAAGAACGAAACCCCCGAAGAAGTACAAACCAAAAAGCATACGCCGTGTCTTATGCCTTTCTGAATCTCTGAGCAGGGAAAGAGGACTACTGCCGCTCCCTGGAGACAGGAAAGTTCCCCAGCCCCTTTCCCCGTTTCTTCAGACAAACACAACTCCACCCCAACAGAAATCAACTCCTCATAGCATCATGTAAAGAGCACCCCACACTACATTCTGGCCTAATAAAAACAGGATGACATTTCAGAACTGAGGAATAGGAAGTTAGGCACTTAAAAGTGGCTTGGTTTTTCAGAGGTGCTGAATACTCACATCTCCTACTGACTTCAATGGGAGTTGCGAGTGGTCTGCATTCTGAAAAAAATAAAACCACTTCTATATGCATGCCTTGCTTTGAGCACCACAGCTAGTTTATAATAACTATGTTCATACAATGCCAAGCATAAAGGCACTTACATTTTAAGTAGATCTGGTGAGAATTACTAAAATAAAATTAGTCTAATAATGCAATTTTAAATTGTCTACTTCCAGTGCATTCTCCAGCTTGAAAGAACGTATTCAGTGGCAGTAACAAAAATTTCTGAAAGCCACAAAACTCATAATCCAAGATACCTTCATCCTCATCTTCAGCATCTTCTGCCTCCATCGGATCATATTCTTCTTGATTATTGTCATCTTCAGTTTCTTCTTCATCTTTAGAATCATCTTTCCTTTTATCTTCCCTCTGTAACACAAGTTCCTAAAAATTTATCCAGTCAGAACTAAAAACCAGGAAAGTAAAAACCTCACTACCTTTCAGTCAAAATTTGCGTACGTTCTTAGTCACTTAAAAAACTAAATACACATCTATGGGATATAGCTGAATGTTAAAATACCCCCAATACACCTGTAAAATTTTAAAATTCCTGACTATGACTGAAGCATTTAAATAGATCAACAAGTCAAATCAATTAAGTAACACTACAAGATCTGAGTTTTCAAAACCAATAAAGTAAAATTCAAATAGAAGCAGTTTAATACTGATCCAGACAGGACAGTACTTCATATGAGCTAGCTGCAGACCTTCTTTTCGTCTCTGTCTTCTTTTTTGTCTTTATCATCTCCAGATTTTCTCCTCTTAGGTTTTGGATCATCTGTTTCATCATCTTTTTCTTCTTTTTTTTCTTTTCTCTCATCTTTTTTGCTTTTTTTGTCTTTTTTGTCCTCCCTCTCTGGGAGAGAAATCAGTGCTTTGTAAATTCTGACACCAAAATCTCTCTGAAGCATTTCATTGAAGAGTTCTGCAAACAATGATACCTGCACATAAAGAATGAAAAGAGAACTGAAAAAAAGTGTTAAAGTATATATTAAAAGTTTGTACACTTATGATTAAATAGCTATGAGGTGCTACCTTACCAACTTTCACCATGTCAGAATTTTATGTAGTGTCAGATTTCTTACTATCTGCATTGAATATGGAAACCTTAAACAACTTTATAAAAATGCTTCTCTCCTGTGCTGCAGTAGTTTAGGACCTAGACTAGATGTATAAATTATAAACTCAGTTCCGTACCTGAAAACCTGCGCATTTCTTCTGGATATCATACAGTGATTATACTGCTATTGTGAACCATGTACAAAAGACTGGACAATTTTTTCTAGGTATTGTTCGAAGTAACTTAAATAAGTTTTATTTTGCCATGCTATCATAAACTTTTACAATTTAAGAATACTGCAGTTATCACACAGAATTAAAAAGAAACAAGAATGGCTAACTGTAAGTAGCAGAGCTAAATTACCTCAAAGGAATGTTCTTTATTATCTTCTAATCTATAGTCCAGAAGAACACTAAGAGACATAATGCTACAGTCAAACTTCCCACTCTTTGCTGCCCAGTTAGGATGTACAATGATTGCTGGTTCATCAGGCAAGATATATCGTCTCTCCCGCCGTTGACGTTCCATTTCTTCTTGACGTTTTCTTTCCTCTTCCTAAAAAGAGGCAAAAAAACCCCATACAGCATATGCCAAAGCTGAAGTTTCAGCCTACGTATTAGTTTTTAGGACTCACTGCTTTGAAGAAAGTGAATGAAAGCCCAAGCTGCTGAATGCAACACAGAAGACAGAGAGAAGTCACAGACTAGAATTTCCAGAATGCATTCTGTGTCCACTGCCAACACTCACCTAAGACAACTGGAAACTTGAGCAACACAAAGCAGGAGATGCAGTGCTGTTTAGCCCACAGAACAAAAAGCAGCTTCCAACTATCTTACGGTGCTAACTGCAGCATGTTTATTCGACACTGGAAGGACTCAAGCTAGTTCACTTCAAGAAATGGTATGCAAGCTAGCAAAGAAGTCAATGCTCCGGAGGCATCTTTTGTTTGTTTAGGGATGTTTTTAGAGCTGTACAGTACAATAAGCTGTCTCATTCCTTACATAAGAAGAGTAAAGGCTTCATACATCATCTTCCCAAAGATACCCAACACAGCTTTAACAATTACCAAATGACAACTTACTCAGCTCTTTTGGTTATGGGAAATGCAATCTCTATAGATACAACTGACAAAGCAAACAAAAGGTTAAAAAAGGTAAAATACCAAGCAGCTTACTGATTGCCAAGAGAGAAATATTAAAATCTTACGAATATGGAAAAAAAGTCATGGCAGAGCTCATGCTTTTTAAAAAAGCAAGCACAATCGAAGCTCCCTCCCCTAATCTTAAAGAAAGCTGTGGCAAGAAACCCCAAAATAGCTGAAACCCATCCAAGCTGTGGGAGAAGGCAGCAGCTGACAGAATTAGCAAGCACACGGCCTTTGCTTCCTCAACAAGGTTTACAGATATCTAAAATTTCTAATCATCCCATATTGGTTAGCAGGTAATACACAAAAAAGGCAGGCTTAAAAAAACCCAACAGCTAAGACACAATACATTCTCCAGACATCTATGCCCCTTTTCTGTGGTTGAGCTTTGGCCTCATTGCACAGATCTCGTTTATCCTCGTGACAGAGCGAAACAGACTAAGTAGTACTGAAACTATCAACTGCAAAACTGAGAAACTTCAATACACAGGAAGTTTATCCAAAAGCAGAAATTAAAGCGTCATAACAAGGAAAAACAAACCTAAGCAAACCATTAACCACGTGAAGAAACTGGACTGTTTGAGACACTATAACCTTTTACAGACTGGAACCTGCCCTCCTCCCATTTCCACAGTAATTCCCTAAGGCTTGTATACCACTAATAGCCAACACAACTAAGCAGCTGCTTTTCATGTAGGTTTAAGAAGTTAAGATCTTGTTAACTGTGTTCACCTGTTCTTGAGCATAGTTTTTCCTCACAAGTTTGGGATTTATTTTTCCTTACATTTAAGGTCTGACATGAATTCAGACACCCTTAATGCAGTTGCACATTTCAGCTGACTTTGCTGAAGAAATTCAAACTTGCCAAGATTTCATTCCAAATCAGCAGCTCAAGTTACAGCA